>NC_091644.1:21418049-23918049 GCF_027580195.1 Bos mutus | reverse complement strand
ATTTGTCACTTCACTGTGTAATTGTAAAGGATTTGATTTAGGTCATACCTGGATTGTCTAGCAGTTTTCCTTACTTTCTTCAATTTAAGTCTGAATTTGGCAATAAGGAGTTCATCATCTGTGCCACAGTCAGCTCCCAATCTTGTTCTTGCTGACTGTATAGAGCTTCTCCAACTTTGGCTGCAAAGAACATAATCAATCTGGTTTCAGTATTGGCCATTGGGTAGTGTCCATGTGTAGTCTTCTTTTGTGTTGTTGGAAAAGGGTGTTTGCTATGACCAGAGTGTTCTCTTGGGAAAACTCTGTTAGCCTTTGCTCTTTTTCATTCTGTACTGCAAGACCAAATTTGTCTGTTACTCCAGGTATCTCTTGACTTCCTACTCTTGGATCCTAGTCACCTATAATGAAAAGGACATCTTTTTTTGGGGGTGTTAGTTCTAGAAGGTCTTATGGGTCTTCATAAAGCCATTCAACTTCAGGTTTTTCAGCATTACTGGCTGGGGCATAGACTTGGATTACTGTAATATTGAATGGTTTGCCTGGGAAATGAACAGAGATCATTCTGTAGTTTTTGAGATTGCACCCAAGAACTGCATTTTGGACTCTTTTGTTGACTATCAGGGCTACTCTGTTTCTTGTAAGGGATTCTTGCCCAGAGTAGTAGATATAATGGTTATATGAGTTAAATGCACCCATTCCAGTCCATTTTAGTTCCCCATTTCCTAAAATGTCAATGTGCACTCTTGCCATCTCCTGTTTGAACACTTCCAATTTACCTTGATTCATGGACCTAACATTCCAGATTCCTATGCAACATTGTTCTTTACAGCCTCAGGCTTTACTTCCATCACCAGTCACATCCACAACTGATTGTTGTTGTTATTGTTGTTTTGCTTTGGCTCCATCTTTTCATTTTTTCTGGAGTTATTTCTCCACTCTTCTCCAGTAGCATATTGGGCAACTATCAACCTGGGGAGTTCATCTTTCAGTGTCATATCTTTTTGCTTTTTCATACTGTTTATGGTGTTCTCAAGGCAGAATACTGAAGTGGTTTGCCATTCTCTTCTCCAGTGGACCACATTTTGTCAGAACTCTCTACCATGACCCATCCATCTTGGGTTGCCCTACAGGGCATGGCTCACAATTTCAATGAGTTAGACAACTCTGTGGTCCATGTGATCAATTTGATTAGTTTTATGTGATTGTGGTTCATTATTTTTTATTATTTATAATAAAATATCCATTATTAGACATAAATACTCTGACATAGTGAATGACAAGTATAAGTTTAATAAGTCTTTTACACTTAATAACTCAACTTGATGAAATGGAACCTCATGGATTCCCTAGTTTGAATGGTTAATATAGGCTGTTACAAATTATTTTGACATATTCAAGGTGTTTCATTTGACACCCCATTGCCTCTTCTTAAACATGAAAAGAATAAATGGTGCACCATGGTGAATTACTACAACCTTAATGCTGTGCACACATCTGTTAAGTTATAATACCCAATATTATTCAATTTACTAACTCTATCCAACCAACAGCTAGTAAATATTTTGCCATTCTACTATTCTTAGTCACTCAGTCATATCTGACTCTTTGCAACCCCATGGACTGTAGCCCACCAGGCTCCACTGTCCATGGGTTTTCTCCAAGCAAGAATATTGAAATGGGTTGCTATGCCCCCACCTCAAGGGGATCTTCCCAATCCAGGGATCAAACCCAGGTCTCAGGTATTGTAGGCAATTCTTTACCATCTTTGCAGACAAGATCTTAACTCTATCAACCTGTCTCCAATAATATAAACATGACATTATATTGATGATATCTTCCTTTGAGAAGATTCATTTGGCACATGTATTTAAAACATACAAATCCAACATCTTTTAGTTCTTTCTGCGTTCTAGAGGCAAAGTATTCCTTATTTACAGATTTTGCTGTTATTTCACTGTGCTGCTACTTACAAACCAGCTTACCTTAAAAAGAGTCTTTAGAATTGGTCCAAGTCAAAATTAACAAGCACTCTTGTTAGCGCTCTAAGAGACTCCTTCATTATAAATACTTTAGCAGCCTTTTCTTATGCCTCCTAGAGTCTCTGGGCCACTTATAATCGCCAAAATTTACCCATGGGCTTCTGATGTTAAAACCCATATTTCTCAGATTTATGTTATATACCATTAGAGTAAAAAAAAAAAAATTCTGACCACAGATTATGCTCTTCTGTGACCCTCCATACCAATTTCCCATTATTCCTTAGGTTGTGAAAACAGCATACCACAAGCATAGCAGGGCTATTGAGGTCACCCTAACACAGGATGGAGGTAAACCTGGAGCTTCTGGTATATTCCACCTAGAGGAGGAAGTAGCCTCCCATTCTGAGCCCTTGAAAGATGTCATGGTGATGGAGGAGGTCACTTTCCCCAGACAGCTTAGCTACCTGGGAAGCCTGTTTGGATAAACTGAGTGAACAACAAGGAGTCCATACACTGTCCAATAGCATAGCCATCATCATAAATGATGGAGCTCAGTAGAATGTTGCTGCTTTCCAACCCTCAACTGAGATGCCCCTGATAACTGGCCAAAGTTCAGTCATCTTAAGGCTGGGGCCCTGGTTAGAAAATGGTTCAATCTGTACATTTCTCCAAACTCCTAGACTGTAGTTTAAGCAGAGTTTTCCCCTTCAAAGTAAGAAATTCTGGGAATCTCTTGCCTCATGGTGCAAAAAAAATATAAAACAAGGTCACAAATTTCTCCACATGTAAGATCATCATACAAGGCTTTATCAGGATTCTCTTTACTCTCCTCAGAGTGTGACGTTACTAATAGTGATCAATGTTTACATTTCACTTCCCAAAATACACAACACTGGGCTCTTGAAAAAGGCATTCAGTAGAACTTCTTTTAACTTTCTGAAAGGTTCCAGGTAGCTGGTTTAAGTATAATATTTAATAGGTTTCCAAAAATACAATAATGTAAGTTAAAAAAATGAAAAAAATAAAACCCCTAAGAGTTTATTTTTGGGGGCTCCAAAATCACTGTAGATGGTGATTGCAGCCATGAAATTAAAAGACGCTTACTCCTTGGAAGGAAAGTTATGACCAACCTAGATAGCATATTCAAAAGCAGAGACATTACTTTGCCAACAAAGGTTTGTCTAGTCAAGGCTATGGTTTTTCCTGTGGTCATGTATGGATATGAGAGTTGGACTGTGAAGAAGGCTGAGCGCTGAAGAATTGATGCTTTTGAACTGTGGTGTTGGAGAAGACTCTTGAGAGTCCCTTGGACTGCAAGGAGATCCAACCAGTCCATTCTGAAGGAGATCAGCCCTGGGTGTTCTTTGGAAGGAAAGATGCTAAAGCTGAAACTCCAGTACTTTGGCCACCTCATGTGAAGAGTTGACTTATTGGAAAAGACTCTGATGCTGGGAGGGATTGGGGGCAGGAGGAGAAGGGGACAACAGAGGATGAGATGGCTGGATGGCAACACCGACTAGATGGATGTGAATGTGAGTGAACTCTGGGAGTTGGTGATGGACAGGGAGGCCTGGGATGCTGCAATTCATGGGGTCCAAAGAGTCGGACACGACTCAGCGACTGAACTGAACTGAAGTAGTTCTTAATCTTTCTTAACTTAAGACTGATTCTCCTAAGGCATCTAAGAGATATTGGTACAGAGAATTCATTGCTTCTACTCCTTTGATGTGGGAAAGTAAACAAAACTTGAAGGAGGAACTCTGATGCCTCTCAAAGACAACAGAGTCCAACTGTAAGAAGAAAGACTCCTCTTCTTTCCCGGCAAGGGCTCAGCCAGTGAAAAGGCATTTACTCTACATATCTTGGAACTCTCCCAACTTCCTTTTCGTCTCTATAAAAAATGTTCTCCTTCCCTTACTTTGCAGGGATTTGCAGGTGGCTCACCATGGCTGTGGGTACCTAATTGCAATTTTCTGATGATTCTGAATAAGCCCATCATTTTTGGAGAAAGATGTGGTAGTGTATTTGTTTTTGTGAACAGATACTAGGGATTCTGTTTCCTGAGCTTATTGCTTGCTTAACCCAAATGTAAACATCACTTTACATTTTTTTTCTCTGCTAAAGTACATACCCCTGCACTCTACTCCATCTTTAAGGAAAAAGTTTATAGAAGTTGCTATTAACTCTATCTTTCTATTTAAAAAATAAGTGGAAATTATTGCTTTCCTCAGTAGAAAACTGCCTTATATGGGTACACCTCTTGACCTCTGGGGCTTCACTGATAGCTCAATTGATGAATCTGCCTGTAATGGAGGAGACCTCAGTTCGATTCCTGGGTCAGGAAGATACTCTGGAGAAGGAATAGGCTACTCACTCTTGTATTCTGGGGCTTCCCTGGTGGCTCAGCTGGTAAAAAAATCTGCCTGCAATGTGGGAGACCTCAGTTCGATCCCTGGGTTGGGAAGATCCCCTCGAGAAAAGAAAGGTTACCCACTCCAATATTTTGGCCTGGAGAATTCCATGGACTGTATAGACCATGGGGTCACAAGTAGTCAGACACAACTGAGTGACTTTCACTTCACTTCACTTGATCTCTAGAGAAGAGGACCTCTCATTTCCCAGGACTTCTCCTAATTCTCTTCAGTTTGCTACCATAATGTCTTATTCTTGGTTTCAAGTGTGTTCCGTTCCCATGGTTAAAAATAATACTAAGTTTTAAATACACCTCACTAAAAGGTCAGTTCATCCTTTCCAATAATGAATCTTGGAAGCCTCTAACTTAATTTCAGGAATATACTAATACATTACTGTCATTAAAAACATATAACTCATAATTTAAACACACTTTACATATCCACCAAGATAATGCTAAAGATTCCCAAAATTTAGATCTATTTTTAAATGTCATATAAATGGAAAACTTGGTGATGGGCTAGTCTGTAAGGACTGTTTATATTTCTACTATGTTATTCCTTTTTATAATAAAATGTTTTCTATAATATTTAGGGCAACTTAAGCCTTACACTTTAAAAGCTTCCTCTACTACATGTATGGATGTGAGAGTTGGACCGTAAGAAAGGCTGAGTGCTGAAGAATTGATGCTTTTGAACTGTGGTGTTGGAGAAGACTCTTGAGAGTCCCTTGGACTGCAAGGAGATCAAACCAGTCAATTCTAAGGAAAATCAATCCTGAATATTCATTGGAAGGACTTATGCTGAAGCTGAGGGCTTCCCTGATGGCTTAGCTGGTAAAGAACCCGCCTGCAATGCAGGAGACCCCAGTTTGATTCCTGGGTTGGGAAGATCCCCTGGAGAAGGGAAAGGCAACCCACTCCACTATTCTGGCCTGGAGAATTCCATGGACTGTATAGTCCATGGAGTCAGAAAGTCAGACATGACTGAGTGACTTTCACTCCACTTCACTTCACTTCATTTTGAAGCTGAAGTGCCAATACTTTGGCCACAGGATGTGAAGAGCTGACTCATTAGAAAAAATCCTGAAGGCCGCAAGAGAAAGGAATGACAAAGGGCAAGATGGTTGGATGGTATCCCTGACTGAACGGACTTGAGTTTGAGCAAGTTCTAGGAGATGGTGAAGGACAGGGAAGCCTGGTGTGCTACAGTCCATGGGGTGGTAAAGATTTGGACATGACTGAGCAACTGAACAATAACAGCAACAACTACTTGGGCAATTTAAACATCCTTAAAAGTCAGTCTTAAAATGAGGTTAAGACATCAACAGGTTAATTGTCATACTGTTTGCCGTTGTTGTTGTTCCTGTGTGTGCTTGACATTATTTTGACTCAGTTGTGAGGCATGGGTTAGAGACTAATGGGTTCCCCTTCCTAAGCAGTTAATTAAGTCCACATCCCATTGTGGAAAATGTCAGTTTTCACTCCAATCCTAAAGAAAGGCAATGCCAAAGAATGTTCAAACTAATGCACAATTGCACTCATATCACACACTAGCAAAGTAATGTTCAAAATTCTCCAAAGCCAAGCTTCAACAGTACATGAACCGTGAACTTCCAGATGTTTAAGCTGGATTGATGAGATGGCTGGATGGCATCACCATTTGATGGACATGAGTGTGAGCAAGATTCAGGAACTGGTGATAAGACCGGAAAGCCTGGCATGCTGTGGCCCATGGGGTCACAAAGAGTCGGACACAACTGAGCGACTGAAGTGAATTGAACTGAGAAAAGGCAGAGGAACCAGAGATCAAGTTGCCAACATGCATTGGATCATCAAAACATCAAGAGAGTTCCAGAAAAACATCTACTTCTGCTTTATTGACTATGAAAAACCTTTGATTGTGTGGATAACAGCAAACTGTGGAACATACTTAAAGATATGGGAATACCAGACCACCTGACCTGCCCTCTGACAAATCTGTATGCAGGTCAAGAAGCAACAGTTAGAACCAGACATGGAACAGCAGACTGGTTTCAAATTTGGAAAAGGGTAGGTCAAGGCTGTATATTGTCACCCTGCTTATTCAACTTCTATGCAGAGTTTATTATGTGAAAATCTGACCTGGATGAAGCAGAAGCTGGAATCAAGATTGCCAGGAGAAATATCAATAACCTCAGATACACCAGATGACATCACCTTTATGGCAAAAAGTGAAGAAGAACTACAGAGCCTCTTGATGAAAGTGAAAGAGGAGAGTGAACAAGTTGGCAAAAACTCAACAGTCAAAAAACTAAGATCATGGCATCTGGTCCCATCACTTCATGGCAAATAGATGGGGAAACAATGGAAACAGTGAGAGACTATTTTATTGGGCTCCAAAATCATCACAGATGGTGACTGGAGCCATGAAATTAAAAGACACTTGCTCCTTGGAAGAAAAGCTGTGATCAACCTAGATAGCATATTAAAAATCAGAGACATTACTTTGCCAACAAAGGTCCATCTACTCAAAGCTATGGTTTTTCCAGTAGTCATGATGGGTGTGAGTCTTTCTTTTCTTTATAAAGAAAGCTGAGTGCCAAAGAAGGGATGCTTTTGAACTGTGGTGTTGGAGAAGACTCTTGAGAGTCCTTTGGACTGCAAGAATATCAAAGCAGTCAATCCAAAAGGAAATCAGCCCTGAATATTCGTTGGAAGGACTAATGCTGAAGCTGAAGCTCTGATACTTTGACCACCGGATGCAAAGTAGTTACTCATTGGAAAAGACCTTGATGCCGGGGAAGATTGAAGGCATGAGGAGAAGGGGATGACAGAGGATGAGATAGTTGGATGGCATCACCGACTCAATGGACATGAGTTTGAGCAAGCTCCAGGAGTTGGTGATGGACAGGGAAGCCTGGCATACCTGGGATCCGTGGGATCACAAAGATTCTGACACAACTGAGTGGTTGAACTTAATTGACTGATATCCCAATGACTTTCATTAATAGGCTCTCAAACTCTAGGTCATTATGCATCTGCTTAATCACCCTGGGGCCAGATTTCATACAAAACAGGACAACCACTATGCCCTGGAGCCTGTGGAAATTATTCAAATAGACCAATTCCAAGGGAACCTAGCTAACTCCATGTTGCTTTTTACATATAAACTGCTCCCTACAGCTTCAGTTTTCTATGATCTCCGGTATGCAACCCTTCCTGTGGCCCTGCCTGGAGCTTTTTATCTTTGGAAATTGGAAGTAACACAGAGTTCTGCCTTCCATGTATCCCAGTGTCTCTGTGTTGTGTTCTGTAGTCAAAAGAATCCTTGACTCTTAAGAAAACAGGGCCTGAGCTTTGGAATTTTTACAAGCTCCCAGGTATGCTTTTGATGCTGATCTTATGATTTCCATAGCAGGGGTGTACAGTCTTTATTCATACTTGGTGATTTCTCTCTAATATCCCTTAACACCCAGAACTTATAGCTAAGTTGAATAATATATTATAGTTATTATCTGGCCAGGACCCACACATTATGAGAAACTTCCCCTCACCTGAACAGTTTTTCTTTTTTAAAATAGCCTAAAATCAAATTGATCTTTTTGATTGGACACTGCAAATCACTGAGTAATCGATAATTCCAACATCTTCTTTATAAATGATACCATTAAATCATACACCTCATACACCACATTTTAGCCTTTGTACTTTGTGCACTATGCATGATTTTTAAATTGAAATGAAATTTACACACAATAGATTTACCATTTTAAATTGTACAATTTGATGTCCTTTGACAATATGTACATTCACGTAACTATCACAAATATCAAAATGTAAAACATTTCCATTATAGCAAAAATTCCCTTATGCCCACTTGAAGTCAATCCTAACCCTGGTAAACATTGATTTGCTTTCTGACCCTATACTTTATCTTTTCTAGAAAGTCATATAAATGAAATCATGCAGTAGATTTATCTTTTGTAACAGGTATTAAATGTTTTTTTAATTTTAATTATTATTGATTTAAAGTGATTTCTATAGAAAATGTTAGTTACAACTTGTCTGAAGTCAAACCTATTTTAATAATATGATCAAGGAGCATTGTTGAATCAAAGTAAACTTTAGGAGGCATATTAAATAGTTTCAATGTTCTGTGGAAAACTCCCACTAGATATACAAAACCTAATGCAGAATCACATGAAATATCAGGCTGGATGAAGCACAACCTGGAATCAAGATCACCAGGGAAAATATCAATAACCTCTGATATGCAAATGACACCACCCTTATGGAAAAAAAGTGAAGAGGAATTAAAGAGTCTCTTGATGAAGATGAAAGAGGAGAGTGAAAAAGTTGAGTTAAAACTCAACATTCAAAAATGAATATTATGGCATCTGGTCGCATCATTTCATGGCAAATAGATGGGGAAACAATGGAAACAGTAACACACTTTTTTTCTTGGGGTCCAAAATCACTACACATGGTCACTGCAGCCATGAAATGAAAAGACACTTGCTCCTTGGAAGAAAAGCTATGACCAACCTAGACAGCATATTAAAAAGCAATGACATTACTTTGCTGATAAAAGTCCATCTAGTCAAAGCCATGGTTTTTCCAGTAGTCATGATGGATGTGAGATTTGGCCCATAAAGAAGGCTGAGCAGTGAAGAATTGATGCTTTTGAACTGTGGTGTTCAAGAAGACTCTAGAATCCCTAGGACTGCAAGAAGATGCAACCAGTCAATCCAAAAGGAAATCAATCCTGATTATTCATTGAAAGGACTGATGCTGAAGCTGTAGCTCCAATACTTTGGCCACCTGATTCAAAGAGCCAACTCATTAGAAAAGTCCCTGAAGCTGGAAAAGATTAAAGGCAGAAGAAGGGGACAGCATCCAACCATGAGATGATTGGATGGCATTATCAACTCAACAGACACAACTTTGAAAAAATCATTACCATCCAGGAGATGGTAAAAGACAGGGGAGACTGGTGTGCTGAGTGAAGTCCATGGGGCAATAAAGAGTGGGACACCACTGAGGGACTGAACAACACCACAATGCAGAATCAGTTTAACAAATTGGATGGCAGTTTCAAGCAATAAGCTAGAATTGGGTTTATTTTCTATCACAAGTGTATGTTTTATTAATGCTGGGTTGAGTGTTTTGAGATTTGGCCCCTTCTGGAGGAGGAGAAAGCAAAACCTATGTGTCAAGCAAGGTCAGTGACTTCTCCCCCTTAATCCCACACCCATAGGACTGAGTTTATTGAAAATTTAAAATAATAGTCACATTTGGAAGTTAGAAATTAATAAAAATTTTTGAACTTTATACATAAAAATTTAAATCTAAAATATATATTTTACATAATTATTTTTAAATGTTTAATTTAAAATAGGCATACCATCAAAAAGGCAATAAAACAGGGACAAAAGAAGATAATTGTATTACTGCTGCTACTCCTGCTAAGTCACTTCAGTCGTGTCCAACTCTGTGTGACCCCATGGATGGCAGCCCACCAGGCTCCCCCATCCCTGGGATTCTCCAGGCAAGAACACTGGAGTGGGTTGCCATTTCCTTCTCCAATGCATGAAAATGAAAAGTGAAAGTGAAGTCTTTCAGTCGTGTCCGACTCTTTGCGACCCCATGGACTGCAGCCTACCAGGCTTCTCTGTCCATGGATTTTCCAGGCAAGAGTACTGGAGTGGGGTGCCATTGCCTTCTCCGAATTGTATTACTAATGAATAACATAACCATAGCATATGTGCTAAGGAAGAAAAGACTAACATCAGTAACATCAGGAAATATCTTCTCCAGCTTCCTTAGGCTTAAGACACAAGAAACTGTACATACATACTGTAATATAATTAGTAAATTTGCTTCTCCTCTAGGGTATTAGTAAATAATTCTGAGATGACTGTGTATAATATGATTGAAAAAATAAGCACATAATTACATTTAATGAGAGTCAGGCTTGTCAATGTTGGAGGATAAAAAGTTGCAAATAAGAAATTAGAAGGTTAAAATGAACTGATCGTGTTGCTTTAAAGTCAGAACTATAAGTATGAACTCATTCAGATAGAGAGATGGTAGATGGATAGAGACTGTAGTTGTGTGTGTGCATGAGGTTACTGTACACACATATATTTTTTGAGGTCTATTCACGGAGAGGCAATGATTTCCCTGTAGCAATGAACACACTTAGCATCCAGATCTTGATTTCTAAGTTTTCTCCAATAAAAGGAATTAGGATTCTGTGATGATTAATTAGGGGCTTCCCAGGTGGCACTAGTGGTAAAAAAAAATCTGCCTGCTAATGCAGGAGACAGAAGAGACATATGTTCAATCCCTGGGTCTGGAAGATGCCCTGGAGGAGAGCATGGCAACCCACTCCAGTATTCTTGCCTGGGAAATCGCAGGGACAGAGGGACCTCGCAGGCCACAGTCAACAAGGTGGTGCTGAATCTGACATGACAGAAGTGACTTAGCAAACACACACACACACACACACACACACACACAATTATTAATTATATGTGTCAAAAGTACCAGGTATTAGATCAAACATCACTCTAGAAGTCATTGTGAGGCTACCTTTTTAGGTGAGATTAACATTTAAATCAATAGACTTTAAGTAAATGAGATTACTCCTTACAGTGTGGGTGACCCTCATCCAATAAATAGAAGGTATTTAAAGAAAAAGACTGAGGTCTCTAGAAAAAGCAGTAATTCTGCAAGCAGTCTGCCTTCAGAAAACAACCCGATTAACTATTCTCTGGGTTTTCAACCTATGAGCCTACCCTGCAGAAATCAGATCTGTCAGATCCCACCACTGAATGAGCCAATTTCTAAAAAATTCTCTCTCTGTCTCTGTTTCTTGTCTCTGTCTGTACTTCTTTCTCTGCCTTTCTCTTGTGTTATCTATTTTTAGATGGATTTCAAAAAAAATCTAGGAGTTGACTCTACCAAAATGAAAACAACAGCATATATACACAGTAGTAAAATGTTGAAAATATTTTAAATATTAATTAAACAGTAGGTGAAGAAATAAATTATAATAAATGAATTGTATGAAATGCTATGAGGTCATTAAAAATAGTGCAAAATGAATTGACATAAATAAATGTCTAACAGGTAATTTTAGGTAAAGAAAGCAAGGAAAGATCAAAATTTAGAGTGCAATATGGGTAAGAAGAGGTGGCAAGAATACACAGAAGAACTATACAAAAAAAGATCTTCATGACCCAGATAACTGCAACACTGTGATCACTCATCTAGAGCCAGAGATCCGGAATGTGAAGTCAAGTGGGCCTTAGGAAGCATCATTATGAACAAAGCTAGTGGAGGTGATGGAATTCCAGTTGAGCTATATCAAATCCTAAACGATAATGCTATGAAAGTGCTGCACGCAATATGCCAGCAAATCTGGAAAACTCAGCAGTGGCCACAGGACTGGAAAAGGTCAGTTTTCATTCCAATCCCAAAGAAAGGCAAAGTCAAAGAATGTTCAAACTACTACACAATTGCTCTCATCTTACATGCTAGTAAAGTAATGCTCAAAATTCTCCAAGCCAGGCTTCAACAGTATGTGAACTGTGAACTCCCAGATGTTCAAGTTGATTTTAGAAAAGGCAGAGGAACCAGAGATCAAATTGCCGACATCATTGAAAAAGCTAGAGAGTTTCAGAAAAACAATTACTTCTGCTTTATTGACTATGCCAAAGCCTTCAACTGTGTGGATCATGACAAACTGTGGAAAATTCTGAAAGATATGGGAATACCAGACCACCTGACCTGCCTTCTGAGAAATCTGTATGCATGTCATGAAGCAACACTTAGAACTGGACATGGAAAAACAGAGTGGTTCCAAATCGGGAAAGGAGTACATCAAGGCTGTATATTGTCACCCTGATTATTTAACTTATATCCAGAGTACATCATGAGAAACACTGGGCTGAATGAAGTACAGGCTGGCATCAAGATTGCCGGGAGAAATATCAATAACCTCAGATATACAGATGACACCACCCTTATGGCAGAAAGTGAAGAAGATCTAAAGAGCCTCTTGATGAAAGTGAAAGAGGAGAGTGAAAAAGTTGGCTGAAAGCTCAACATTCAGAAAACTAAGATCATGGCATCCAGTCCCATCACTTCATAGCAAATAGATGGGAAAACAGTGGAAACAGTGACAGACTCTATTTTGGGGGCTCCAAAATCACTGTAGATGGTGACTGCAGCCATGAAATTAAAAGATGCTTTCTCCTTGGGAGAAAAGCTAAGACCAATCTAGACAGCATGTTACAAAGCATAGACATTACTTTACCAACAAAGGCTCCTTTAGTCAAAGCTATGGTTTTTCCAGTAGTCATGTATGGATGTAGGAAAGAGCTTCTCTTGTAGCTCAGTTGGTAAAGAATCTGCCCTCAATGCAGGAGACCTGAGTTCAATTCCTGGGTCGGGGAAATCCCCTGGAGAGGAAATGGCAACCCACGCTAGTATTCTTGCCTGGAATCCCATGGACAGAGGAGCCTGACACACTACAATCCATGGGGTTGCAAAGAGTCGGACATGACTTAGCGAGTAAACCACCACCACCATGTATGGATGTGAGAGTTAAGCTATAAAGAAAGCTGAGTGCCAAAAAATGGATGCTTTTGAACTGTGGTGTTGAAGACTCTTGAGAGTCCCTTGAACTGCATGGAAATCCAAACAGTCAACTAAGGAAATCAGTCCTGAATATTAATTGGAAGGACTGATGCTGAAGCTGAAACCCCAATACTTTGGTCACCTGATTCGAAGAACCAACTCATTGGAAAAGACCTTCATGTTGGGAAAGTTTGAAGGCAGGAGGAATAGGTGATGACAGAGAATGAGATGGTTGCATGGTTCATCCATCCATCACTGACACAATGGACATGTTTTGAATAAGCTCCAGGAGTTGGTGATGGACAGGAAAGCCTGGCGTGCTGCAGTCCATGGGGTCACAAAGAGTCAGAGACTACTGAGCGACAGAACTGAACTGAACTGATGGTTTTGCATTTATATACACAAATGAATTACATCAATATGAATTTAAGAAAAATTTATATAAGGACATACAAAATTAAGTTAGAAATTAAGGCCATCACACTATGAGTGAAAAGGCAATATATGTACCTACATGGAAACATAGCATATGTATGTATGCATATATGTACACATATATGTCTATATTTCTCCAGTATAGAACAACATATGAGTAAAGCTGAACTTGGGTGTCTCTTTTACATTGTATTTCTAAGCAATATTCTAGAAAACAAAAAGAAGAAAATGCTAGAAAAATGTATCTGAATACAAAGTTGTGAAGAAAAAAAATTTAACTATAAAATAAACATTAAAAAAAAAGAGTAAACTATCTCTTCATCATGGAAATTAATTGTTGCCAAAATCATCCAGAGGACAATCAAATAACAGCTAAAAAGAAATTAGTAAACAGAAAATCATATTTGTAAAATTTGACAGCATTTTTATACTCTCAATATTTATATGATTTTCCTTTAATACCATAATGGTAACACATATATATATGTATTTCTTGTAGAAAAATCAAATTAGAGCCAGAATGGATATTAAGTAAAGAAATTGAGCAAATACCTAATATAAGAAAAATAATCAAACACAATAATAGTCAAAGATATGCAAAATAAAAAAGATAAGACATGATTTTTCATCCTTAGGGGAAAATGAGACAGTTGTGAATAATAAAATTCTTGCATATGGCTTATGAGTTCAAACTGGTATTATTATTTGAAATGAAAAAACTGGCAATATAAATATGATGTCTTAAAAAGTATGAATAGCTTTTAGGACTTTATTCCAAGGAAATACACACACACACACATAGATGCACATCAGCATTGAGTATGAAAATAAATATTTAAAAATCTAGTTCCACATATACATAAATTGGATATAAAAATAAATGCCCCTCTACAATATATATTATATGCATTCTAAGATATCATTTATATTTTAAAAATTGAAAGGCTTCATTACATTTTGAAAAATGTCTGACAGTTGATAAACAAATATGTTAACTGTGTTTACTTTAGTAATATAATAGGACAATTTTAAAACATGTTAGTTTTACTAAAACATTTTAACTGAAATTAACATGAATTATTTTAGTAATAAATAATAAATTTATATAAATCTTTAATATTTTTTAAAAATGTCCAACAATGACTTTAATATATAGTTGATCTTTGAACAACATGTTTGAACTGCATAAGTTCACTATTCAATAAATATGTACTGCAATACTACAGAATCGGCAGTTGGTTAAATTCTGGATGCAAAACTGGAAGCAAAAGTGTGGCTCCAAAGTAATATGTAGATTTTGACTCTTCTGGGTTTCAGCATCCCTAGTACCCCTCATTATTCAAAGGTCAACAAAAAATGGATTAATCTTGGGGAAGGTGTTAGTGACTCAGTCATGTCTGACTCTTTGAGACCCCATGGATTGTAGCCTGCCAGGATTCATTGTCCATGGAATTTCACATGCAAGAATACTGGAGTGGATACTCATTCCCTTCTCCAGGGCATCTTTCCCCACCCAGGATTTGAATCTGGGTCTCCTGCACTGCAGGCAGAGTCTTTACTGTCTGATCTGACATAATTAGGTGAGCCATTTAAAAGATGTTCTAGAAGTCAAAGGACTCTAAAACAACAGAGACTCTCTTCCTTTTTGCTACTGGCTTAAAGAAGCAAGCCTCCATGAATTCTTCAGATACAAGGTCATGAATTCTGCCAACAAGAAGAAGCAGGCTGAAGTTAGATCCTTTTCTAACTGAATTTCTAGATGAGAATATATCCTGCTAACACTTTGATTTCACTATTTTGAGATTCTGAATAGAAACTTGGGTCCAGACTTCTGACCTAAACTAACTTTGAAATAATAAATGGATATTTTCAGCTACACAGTTTGCAATAATTTGTTACCAACAAAATGAAAAGTGAATACATGCATAGGAAAAAAATGCTACAATCACAGTAGCTTTTGCTGAGTACAAGAAGTACCAGGGCAAAGCGGGATGTCATTAGTGAGAATGTAGGTAGTTAGATGGAACTTCCACTTTTTACTTCATAATTTTATATCTTTTGATGCTAATTTTGTATATGTCATTTCTTAATTTATATTTTTAAATTGATAAGCAAAAACTGAGAAAATAAGCCAATATGCACATGAACATTTATGAAAAGCCTAATTAGATGAAAACAGTTTTTCCTCATATTTCAAGAGGTAGTCCCTGTAATTGCATTTTATCAACACCCTATTATGTTAGTCGATGTCAGGACTATAGGCAGTAGACTTGTGTGAAAGATAATCAAAAGGTGTGTGAAAGATTACTGGAAACCAACAAGACACAGTGAAACACCTCTGGACTAACAAAAATAAAGAGCTATTATTTCCAGTATGGTAAGGTCACCAGAATTTAGAAGAGTTGTCCTCCGGCTGCCCAGTAGTTGCGGCCTTTGGTTGAGGCATACACCTGTAGCCCAGCAGAGAGGAAATGGATAATAGATAATTTATTGTACTCTCATTTCTTTAATAAATCTTTTAGAGTTGTCTCCATTGAATAAATTCAACCAAAAGATAGACCACAAAAGTAACTTGCAGAGGCACAATCAACATGAAAAATGGATCAGGGGAGGCAAAAAGGAGAAAATTAAAAAGGAGCTATGATATTAACTCTTTACACATGTGACAACATATGCATTAAGATTTGTAAGACATATCCTCCCTTCCAAAAATATCTCATTGATTAATCTGTCATGTTTTCAGAAACACATATCTGTAATCTTTGGAGAAAGCTTTGAAATCCTCTAAAAAAAGATATGCATGCTGCCATACATAACAGTATAAAGCAAGTATACCCCAATAAAAAATTTAAAAATTAAACTAAATTTAAAAGAGAAAAATGCATATGCTGTGAGAGCAGTATAATGTTTGAGTCTATCTTATAATTAGTGTTGTAATATTTTTTTTCCTTTATTCCTCACTTAGAAGATATAGGACAGACAAGTACTGATAATGTTGTTTCAGTTGAAAGTTACATGAAAACTGTTAACTGTAGTGGGAGTCCTAAGCCATCAGAGATAGCATAAAGGATGGGAAGAAAAACTGCTTGTCAAAAGTGATTTCCAGGGAATTTAAATGTGTGTGGTATGTGTGTGTCTGTAAAATGTCAAGGGCATAGTAGGAAAATATAATGGCACATCTTTTTATTCATTTTCTTAATTTTGTCTTTTTAAAACCAAAGGAAATATAGAATTTTATCTCTGGATACAAGTCTACTAGTCTCATGAACAAGATACCTGTAAGACCTAAATTGGCATTCTACCTGAATGCATTCCTTCACTTCTAAATTGAATCAAAAAGTTAAACCCCAGTTAATTGAATAGTTCTATTCAAGTCTTGTTCTCAAGGACTGGTTGCTCTAAAGTTAATACGCCATTGAGTAGAATAAGAAATGGCCGCTATTTTCTTGTGTAGTTTCAAGGAAAACACCAAATAGCCCATGTCGCATTTACCTGAAACATAGAAACAAGTAAGGTAAATGATTGCAACTATTTTTTAGAATGCTCTATTATCTGACTTGAAATGACCATTGACTTGTTTTTGCTGTGCTGATAGTTTTTAGGTGGTGAAAAAATTAATTCTCTGAGATAGAGAATGTTTCATGAGATTATACCTTTTTCTCTTTATTCATGCTTGTTTTGTTAGATGAGTGAGGAACTTAATAACACTATTTTTGAACAAATTAATAGTTTTGAAAACAGTTCATTTAATACTTGGGTCCTTCACAATGAAAAATACTCTTGATAAATACTATTGTTGTTTTTACACATAAAAATATTTGGCAAAAATGAATTTACTTAATTTATTAGTGTACAACTTTGTCAAAAAATGAGAGCACCGCATGATGATTTATTTCAGTTCAGTTCAGTAGTTCAGCCATGTCTGACTCTTCTGATCCCATGGACTGCACATGGGGTTGCAATGATGCTTAAATATTAAAAATTGAGACTTTTAAGATGTGCATAAATAAAACAGCTCATAAAAATAATTTGTATAAATGCAAATCATTTTATAACATACAATTAAATTTACATTTTTAGGTATATTAGGTACCTAAGTTCATATCCTAAACAGTAACATTATATATTTCTATAGTAGTTTAGGGTTTACAAGGCCACTTTCTCATATATTATCACATTTGACCATCATATCATCATAACCATATATTAAAGTATCATTATCCTTTTTACACATGTAAGAAAATTTAGCGCATGTTATATAGCTCAAAGTGGCAGAACTGAAATGCAGACATTATAAATCCATGCAAATTTGTGAAATGTTAATAGATTACATTTAACATAGATGCATTGATCATGCACATTTTGTGTGTAGCATCACTCCCTATATTTGTAGCATAACAAAGAAGCTAATCTTTGGATGATGCAGAAATGTCTTGTAAAAACAAACATAACTGGAACATGTAGCAAAGAAGCATGAAGTCTATCAGCAGCCCTACCCATTGGTCTCTGCCAAAGAAGAATCTTATCTATTATACACATTGCTAGATTTTTTCCCCTTATAACTAAGGGAGGTTGATAGAGCACTGTTCAATATACCTGTTCAAAAAACATATTGAGAACACTGATGTATTTTCTGTGGGGGACTGAGTTCAGTTAAGTTCAGTCACTAGTTGTATCCAACTCTTTGCAAACCCATGGAATGCAGCACACCAGGCTTCCCTGTCCATCACCTATTCCCAGAGCTTGCTCAAACTCATGTCCATTGAGTCAGTTGTTTATGCCATCCAACCATCTTATCCTCTGTTGTCTGCTTCTCCTCCTGCTTTCAGTCTTTCCCAGTATCAGGGTCTTTTCCAATGAATGAGTTCACATCAGGTGGGCAAAGTTTTGGAGATTCAGCTTCAGTCCCTCCAATGAATATTCAGGACTGATTTCCTTTAGTATGGACTAGGTGGATTTCCACACAGTCCAAGGGACTCTCAAGAGTCTTCTCCAACACCACAGTCCAAAAGCATCCATTCTTCAGCACTCAGCTGTCTTTATAGTCCAACTCTCACACTCATCATAACTACTGGAAAAACCATAGCTTTGACTAGATGGACTTTCGTTGGCAAAGTAATGTCTCTGCTTTTTAATATGCTGTCTAGGTTGGTCATAGCTTTTCTTCCAAGGAGCAAGCATCTTTTAATTTCATGGCTGTTGCACTGTCTTCAGTGATTTTGGGGTCCAAAAAAATAAAGTCTTTCACTGTTTCCATTGTTTCCCTATCTATTTCCCATGAAGTGATGGGACCGGATGCCATGATCTTTGTTTTCTGAATGTTGAGTTTTTTAAGCCAACTTTTTCACTCTCCACTTTCACTTTCATAAAGAGGATTTTAGTTCCTCTTCACTTTCTGCCATAAGGGTGGTGTCATCTGCATATCTGAGGTTATTGATATTTCTCTCAGCAATCTTGATTCCAGCTTGTGTTTCTTCCAGTCCAGCATTTCTCATGATGTACTCTGCATATAAGTTAAACAATCAAGGTGAAAATATACAGCCTGACATACTCTTATCCTGATTTGGAATGAGGCTGTTTTTCCATGTCCAGTTCTAACTGTTGCTTCTTCACCTGCATACAGATTTGACAGACAGTATGTAAGGTGGTCTGGTAGTCCCATCTCTGTAAGAATGATCCACAGTTTGTTGTGATCCACACAGTCAAAGGTTTTGGCATAGGCAATAAAGCAGAATTAGATATTTCTCTGGAACTCTCTTGGTTTTTTGATCATCCAAAGGATGTTGGCAATTTGATCTCTCGTTCCCCTGCCTTTCCTAAATGGAGCTTGAACATCTGGAAGTTCATGGTTCACTTACTGTTGAAGCCTGGCTTGGAGAATTTTGAGCATTACTTTGCTAGCATGTGAGATGAGTGCAATTGTGCCATAGTTATATCATTCTTTGGCATTTCCTTTCTTTGGGATTGGAATGAAAACTGACCTTTTCCAGTCCTGTGGCCACTGCTGAGTTTTCCAGATTTGCTGGCATATTGAGTGCAGCATTTTCACATTTCACATCATCTTTTGAATTTGAAATAGCACAAATGGAATTCCATCATGTTCACTAGCTTTGTTTGTAGTGATGCTTCATAAGGCCCACTGAACTTCACATTCCAAGATGTCTGACTCTAGGTGAGTGATCACACCATCGTGGCAATCTGGGTCATGAAGATCTTTTTTGTATGGTTCTTCTGTGTATTATTGCCACTTCTTAAGATCTTCTGCTTGTGTTAGGTCCATGTGTTTTTTGGTCCTTTATTGTGCCCATCTTTGGGTGAAATGTTCTCTTTGTATCTCTAATTTTCTTGAAGAGATCTCTAGTCTTTCACATTCTATTGTTTTCCTCTATTTCTTTGCATTGATCACTAAGGAAGGCTTTCTTATCTCTTCTTGCTATTCTTTGGAAATCTGCATTCAAATGGGTATATCTTACCTTTTCTCCTTTGCCTTTTTTCACTTCTTCTCTTTTCTCAGCTATTTGTAACACCTCCTCAGACAACCATCTTTCCGTTTTGCATTTATTTTTCTTGAGGACGATCTTGATCAGTGCCTCCTGTTCAGTGTCATGAACCTTCATCCATAATTCTTCGGGCGCTCTGTGTATTGGATCTAATCCCTTCAATCTATTTGTCACTTCCCCTGTATAATCATAATGGGTTTGATTTAGATCATACCTGAATGGTCTGGTGGTTTTCCCTGCTTTCTTCAATTTAAGTCTGAATTTGGCAATGAAGAGTTCATTTTCTGAGCCACAGTCAGTTCCTGGTCTTGTCTTTGCTGATTGTATAGAGCTTCTCCATCTTTTGCTGCAAAGAATATAGTCAACGTGATTTCAGTATTAACCATCAGTTGAAGTCCGTGTGTAGAATCTTCTCTTGTGTTGTTGGAAAAGGGTTTTTGCTATGACCAGTGTGTTCTCTTAGGAAAACTCTGCTAGTCTTTGCCCTGCTTCATTTTGTACTCCAAGTTCAAATTTGTCTGTTACTTCAGGTATCTCTTGACTTCCTACTATTGCATTCTAGTCACCTATAATGAAAAGGACATATTTTTTTGGTATTAGTTCTAGAAGGTCTTGTAGGTGTTCATAGAACCATTCAGCTACAGCTCCTTCAGCATTACCTGCTAGGGCATAGACTTGGATTACTCTAATATTGAATGGTTTGCCCTGGAAACAAACAGAGATTATTTCAGACTCTTTTGTTGACTATAAGGGCTACTCCGTTTCTCCTAAGGG
This sequence comes from Bos mutus, assembly GCF_027580195.1. Classification (NCBI taxonomy): domain Eukaryota; kingdom Metazoa; phylum Chordata; class Mammalia; order Artiodactyla; family Bovidae; genus Bos; species Bos mutus. The sequence goes on along the minus strand of NC_091644.1, from coordinate 23,897,323 downwards.
ATTCTTGCCTACAGTAGTAGATATAATATTCACCTGAGTTAAATTCACCCATTCCAGTCCATTTTAGTTCACTGATTCCTAAAATGTCTATATTCACTCTTGCCGTCTCTTATTTGACCACTTCCAATTTACCTTGGTTCTTGGACCTAACATTCCAGATTCCTATGCAATATTGTTCTTTGCAGCATTGGACTTTACTTCCATCACTAGTCACATCCACAATTGGTGTTTTTTGTTTTTTGTTTTTTTTTGGCTTTGGCTCTCTCTTCATTCTTTTTGGAGTTATATCTCCACTCTTTTCCAGTAGTATATTGGGCACCTACCACTCTGGGGAGTTCATCTTTCAGTGTCATATCTTTTTCCCTTTTCATATTGTTCATGGGGTTCTCAAGGCTAGAATAGTGAAGTTATTTGCCATTCCCTTCTCCAGTGGACCATGTTTTGTCAGAACTCTCCACAGTGACCTGTCCATCTTGGGTGGCTCTCCAGGGCATGGCTCATAGTTTCACTGAGTTAGACAAGGCTGTGATCCATGTGATCAGTTTGATTAGTTTTCTGTGATTGTGGTTTTCATTTTGTCTGCACCCTGTTGGATAAGGGTAAGAGGCTTATGGAAGCTTCCTGATGGGAAAGACTGACAGGGGGATGCTGGGCCTTGTTTTAATGGATACGGCCATGCTCAGTAAATCTTTAATCCAATTTTCTGTTGATAGGTGAGGCTGTATTCCATCCCTCTTTTTTGACCTGAGACCATACTATGGTGGAGGTAATGAAGATAATGGCAATCTCCTTAAAAAGGTCCTGTGCATGCACTGCTTCACTCAGTGCCTCTGACCCTGCAGCAGGCCAAAGATAACCCACGTGTCTGCCCTAGATGCCCTACACTCATGGGCAAGTCTAGGTCAGTCTCTTGTGGGGTCACTGCTCCTTTCTCCTGGGCCTTGGTGCTCAAAAGGATTTGCTTGTGCCTTCCAAGAGTCTGTTTCCCCAGTCCTGTGTAAGTTCAGGTGGCTCTATGGTGGGGTTAATGGCAACCTCCTGCAAGAGGGCTTATGCCATACCCGGGTCTGCTGCACCCAGAGCCCCTGCCCCTGCGGCAGGCCACTGCTGACCTGTACGACTGCAGGAGACACTCAAACACTCAAAGGCAGGTCTGGCTTAGTCTCTGTGGGATCTCCTGGTGTGCACAATATTTTGTTTGAGCCTTCCAAGTGCCTCTGGTGGATTTGAGGTTTGATTCTAAATGCAGTCTTGCCCCTCCTACTGTCTTATTGGTGCTTCTTTGCCCTTGGACATGAGTTATCTTTTTTTGGTGGGATCCAGCATTCTCCTGTTGGCAGTTGTTCAGCAGCTAGTTGTAATTTTGGAGTTCCCACAGGAGAAGATGAGTGCATGTCCTTCTACTCTGCCATCTTGGGGGACTAGTACTATCCAACTTGAAAAACTAAGACTTAAGTTGCAATGGTGGAAATAGCTAAGGACATAAAGAATTAGCTTGAACGTTAGTTATTAGTATTTTTATCGTGTTCATTCTGTCAGAAGAAACCCGCAAAAGACATATCTGTCTATATCATTGGCATGAACTCGTAATATGTAATAGAAGTGAAAAGATAGGTCATTTTCTCCAGATGCACCATAGAAGATTCTGACATATCCTTTTTCACCAAGTTGAAATAAACATTTTACTTCAACCACGGAAGCCACTTTAGGGAATTTAGGCCTATGATTATTTTGTTTTGTGGTGTAAGATAGGGTTTATTCCATTCTTCTTTGTAAAATTAAGCTTATTTTCCATAAGAGGTACCCAAATGTGTTTGCTATCTATTTAAAGAAGCTTCTTATGTCTATTATAGCTAAGTTTCTTGTTAGGTTAGTCTATTTATCATCACTGAGAATTTGTTGCATGCCACTTTGTTTTTCTCTAAATATAAAATTATAAAAGAAAAACAGATATGACATATTACCTTTATATTACTGAGCTCAAACCCTGCAACTTGTAGTCTCACATCATGAATGAATCACAATTTTGAATCAAGTGTTCCATTTCCATTGCAATATGCTGTGTGGAATAATCTATAATTTATGTAAGAGAATATGCCATCTACCATATGGCATGTTGTCCTAGAAAGACCAATGCCTGTCTTATATTGCAATTTAAGTTGCTTAGAATGTGATGGTCAGTTTCTCATTTTCCTCTAGAAGCCACACAAAAATACATCTAAACTAAGTACATCCAAAACACAAATTGTAACCTTTGACAAATATGTATATAATTTTCCTTAGTTATATTTGTCACACCACATTTCTAGCAAATTGAACACAATTTCAAGTAAATAGCTATATAAAATTTATAAGGGAAATCCCACTCCCCCCAAAAAAAAGAGTAGAAAAAATTTTTCTCTATTTTCAGGATTTCAAAATGGAAAACCAAACAATATAATTTGGCATAATTTAGAATATAAAACAATGTATGCAGCAGAGATAGTTTACTAAAAAATTTTTTGGGGGTGATGTTATTTCTTTCAAATTCTTTTTTTCCTTTGTTCTATACAAAAGTAACTAGATGAAAAATAATATATTGTCTTATGTAGAAGCAGGACTCTTCAGCTGCTAAAATGATTCATTAACAGAAAATACAGTGTATGAAACAATGTGAGCCACTCATTCTGATTAGACTATTAAAAAAAGAAAGTCCACATGCATTCTATTTTAGTAAAGGATATTCATGGTCTCATTTAAGAAACTAATTTATTTTTTAAATTTATTTTTTATAAGAACACGTTGAGATGAATTTAATGGATAAACACTTCCTTAAATCTATCAATAAATTTTAGCAGAATATGAGACCATGCTTTTTTTAGGAGGAATGGTTTATGACTATGGGTCAGCTATATGACAAGAACTGTGAATCTGAACATATATTCTTTGTTTAAATTAGTTTGACTAGACATTAATTTGAAATAAAAACAAAACCAAATGAAATTTTTATAAAAGTATTAATTTATGTTTCACAAAAAGTTCAACTGCCTGTCTATACAGTCATAACAGTCAGTAAGTGTTGAGCAGTGGGGTAACTATGGCTATTTTAATAGTGAATATCTAACTATACACTTTTGTCCATTTCATACTGATATTGGGATCTTCTGCTTCTGGTTAAAAACATAGATATAGCAAGAAACCAACATTCTCTTATTCAATTTTCCACCCAACCTATGTAAATTGTAGCCCCTTACACATTGCAGGAATGAAATATGTGCTATTTCAGGTATTAAGAACACAAAATAATTTTAGCCAATTTTTAAAATAGGTGAAGTAAGTTTTGATAAGTAATATCTGAGTAGAGATGATGTTTTGAGTTTGTATCCTAACAATGGTATGAAAAATTATCCAGCTGGATCAATTTTCCCAAAGTTCAAATCTTGGTTCTGCCACTTATTGACCTTAAGGATATTAGTTTATTGACTTACAAGGGCTTTCTTGGTGGCTCAGTGGCAAAGAATCCACCTTCAATGCAGGAGACATGGGCAGGAAACACAGAATCAATCCCTGGGTCTGGAAGATCCCCAGGAGAAAGGAAATGGCAACTCCCTCCGGTATTCTCACCTGGAAAATCCCAATCCACGGGGTCTGAAAAAAGAGGTGAACACGACTCGGTGACTAGACAACAACATCATCTCAGATTCCTCAAATGCACAAGGAAACAGCAATGGTATATACCTTATATGCTTGTTGTGAGATTATCTAGATTAAAACATGTACAAAATGATTAGAACAATACCTGCATTTAATCATTGCTTTGTATTAACTACTGTTATTAACCCACATTAGATGTAGTGGACATGATTACATCTTATCTAAGGTTCAGTATGTGATTTCTCAAAGTTCTTTATTTACTTTATTTTGGGGATAAATGATTATATGATACTTGAGATTTTGACTTCTGATCCTTTTATTTTTAGTTCTATTATTCAGCTTACATATTGTCAAAGTGGCAATTTTACTAGCTGCCTATTTCAGGATTTTCTTATGTGGTAAGAGCTAATAAAATATAAAAGACACTTTATAAATAAAGAAATATATGTCTTCCAGTAATTCAGTAGAGAATTGCATTTAAACATGTATAACATCATTCATCTGAGTATCTTAAAATTGCCTTACAGACAGGTATGATTCTATTTAAGGGCCAGAGAAAATGAGATCTGAAATTACTTTTTCAAAAGGTCAAAAGGCAGAAAGCTAGGAACAAAATTGAGGTTTCTGAATTTCCACTAGAGCAGCCTAATCACTAAGTCTGCCTGAGTCTCCCCAAGTCATTCTAATGACCTAGATGGTGAACAGTTAATTTTCCACACGAGTGCATTAGACACAGGGACATTTCTTCTGGCTTCTCACTATCTTTCCTACTCTGATTTCCAAAAAGCTTGTACTTCTCTGTGATGAGAAAGTTCCTTGTAAAGCTGAAATAAGCTGAGTAACTTTTCTAGTATATGGTAGATTTGTCCAGGTTTTTGCATGTCTGGTTAGAAAAAAAAAAAAAAGATTTTCAGCATTTACTATGTATTGGTTGCTATGCCAGACCAAAAGAAAAATGAGGGATGATATTTACATTAATTTCTTGCAGCATACATCTCCAACAGACCTGTTTTGATATGCCAAGGAGTTAGTAGTCTTGGAAAATCTTCACTGATAGCTCATTATTATTGACTGCTGACATTAGTTCACCAAACATTGAACACAACGTTGGAAGCTGCTGCTTGGTCCAATATAAAAAAAACAAGGATTTGATCACATAAGCTCAACTCTCACCACTCGAAGTTACCCTTCCCTTATGCACAAGCATCCCCAACTCTGTTCATCTCCAATGGGCATCCATGGTGGACCCCTCTTTCTTTGTACTTCCATCACAAGCAAGGTACAAATATATATGTTTTCTTGCATGTACCTTAAGCTTTTCCAAAATATTACATGCCCTTGCTATGTCTTTATGTTTTTATAAATCCCTTAGCTTACACGCCTTCAATTTCCCTCCTTTCAAGTTAATATCAATTCCACTTTTCTTGTCCAAACTGACTTTACATTGAGTTTTCAAATATTTTATACAATATGCTACATTTTTCTGTAATCTTCAGCAGAGGGAAATTAGAATGTTCTAATGCAGAATCAGCTGTATTCCAGTTTGAAATTTCTGCCAAATACACGGATTTAACAATATTTAAGCATAGGTTCATGAACCTCTAGATGACTTTAGATGAACTAGAGATGTGATGCAGGTTATGAACTCTAGTGAAATTGAGTGCAAAAAATAGGTGTGTACAAATATGTACTATATATATATATATATATATATATATATATATAGTATATATGACATTTTCAGGAAATATTTTGTAGTTTTTTTTCATATTCTTAAAAAGAACTGAGACACAAAAGAAGAATAAAATTTTGCAAAATTACAGAGGAGCTGGCAAATGCATTTGGGAACAGTAATTATTCTAATAAAGAGGAAAGATTTTTAAAAGTGAAATGTACATAGCAGTAGTAGTACCAACTCACAAGGCTGATCAGAGAGGAGGAGCTGGAAAAATTTGCATGAGTGGAGAAGAGTAGAAAAGCATTCAAGAAAACCATTTGTATTGCATCATGAGTGTAGAGGTAAGTGTTTTAAAAGATGCATTACGGGATAAAGGTGCTAATAACTTCCATATTTATGATTATTAACTATAATACAAAATCATTCCTGTGCAAATAATTTTACATGTGTTATTTAGTGCTCACAATTCTATGAAACAGGTAATAGACTGAATTTTATTATCCCACTTTATATATAAGACAACTGATGATCAGTGAGGATAAAAAACTTGGTACTGATCAAGTAACTGATAAGTGGATGGCCAGATGTAAACCTTAATCATTAAAAACTGACTAATTGGTGCTGGTTGGAGCAGATGGTTGATTCTAAGATAACAACAGAAACGAGATTCTGTATGAAAAACAATAAATTGGCACATGAATAAAATCCTATTAATCTTTCATTTAAATTTAGATACAGTTTGTTAGTAAGACTCCACATTTTCAATGATTCCTTGGTCTGCAACTACTAAAAAAATCTCCTTTTACAACTTATTTCAATAAAGTTGCCATTTAGTACTCTATTTTAATATTTGTTTTTCCATTTCAGATGATGAAACAGGTTCTTCAACAATGGGATTTATGCTAGCTATAGTCTTCTTTACTATGCAGTTACTTTATAAGATATCCTTCTTATAATGCTAATTAAAGTTCTGCAAAAAGATGAAAAATGCTGTAGTTCATTTTGACTAAGAGCAGATATTAACACCTTTCACTTTGTGATTATGTATCTTGTTCTTACTAAACTATAAAAAGGCTTCTTTCCTTTTTCAAATTTAATGAAATGAATTAGAGACAAGTTTCTGACCTTTCAAAAAAGAATCTTACTAGAACATTGAGCCAAAAAGCAACTTGAGAAATTAAGCAATTACTAAGGATTATTCTTTGCCTTGGACTTTGATCAATGAGAACAGAATGGGCAGCTGTCATAGATATAGCTGGAGCTGAAATGAGGAATTTGTACTTCTAGTGACTCAACAGAATATTTGTGTGTTGGGTGAACCGGAAGAAATCGTGGCAGTCTTACAAGAAACTCTAAGAAATAAACCAGATGCTTGAATACCTACATAGACCATACTTTTTAAAAACTAAATCTGTCAAAATTTAGATCATATACTAATAGATTCAGAATAGAAAATTCTAATGCTCCAGATTATTTAAAATATATTTATCTTCATTGTGATGAACAAACAAGCAAAATCCCAGGAATGATTAAAAAATAATAATAATAAAAAAAGCAAACCCTCTCAGCACATAGGGAATAGAGGGAGTGTAGCCAATGTAATAAAGGCCAAATATGACAAACCCACAGGTAACATACACTCAGGAGTGAAAAGCTGAAAGTTTTTCCTCTAAGATCAGAAACAGTACAAAGATGTTTACTCTGAATACTTTTATTCACATGATATTTCCCTGGTAGCTCAGACAGTAAAGAATCTGCCTTCAATGCGGGAGATGCTGGTTCTATTCCTGGGTCAGGAAGATCCCCTGGAGAATGGCATGTCTACCCACTCCAGTATTCTTGCCTGGAGAATTCCATGGACAGAGGAATCTGGCAGGCTACAGTCCATGGGATCACAAAGAGTCAGACATGACTGAACAACTAACACTTTCATTGCAAATCCCAGTCACAACATTTAGGCAAAAATAATAAATAAAAGACATCCATATTGGAAAGAAATAAGAAACTGTCATTATTTGCAATTGACATGATACTATATATAGTAAGCCTTAAAGACCCCATCAAAAAACTTATCTAATAAGTAATCCCCTTAAAGTTTCAGGATAAAAAGTTAGTGTACAGAAACTTACTACATTTCTATACTCTAATAACAAACTATCAGAAAGAAAAAATTCAAGAAAACAATCCAATTTAGAATCATATTTAAAAGAATCAAATACTTTAGAATAAATGTAACCAAGGAAGCAAAATACTTGTACTAGGAAAGCTGTAAGACACTGATAAAAGAAAATGAAGACAATACAAATAAATGGAAAGAAAGCAGCAGCATCCTGTGCTAATGGGTTGGAAGAATTAATTTTTTACTATGATCATATTATTCAAAAGCAGTCTGAAGATTTAATGCAATCTTCATAAAATTCCAATAGCACTTTTCACAGATACATAACACATATTTCTAAAATTTATATAAAACCACAAAAGGCCACAAATGGCCAAAGAAATATTAATAAAGAAGAGTAAAGCTGGATGCATCATGCACCCTAACTTCATAAACTATACTACAAATTTATAATAATCAAAACAGTATGTTTTGGGCATAAAAACAGACACATGGATCAATGAAACAAGAGGAAAGTTTTGCAAATCATATATCTTACAATGGGTTAATATCCAAAATATATAAAGAACTCAACCCAGTAGCAAAAACAATAGACAATTAGATTTTAAAAGTTGTTTTTGTTTTTTTGTTTTGTTTTTTTTTTTTCCCAAAGAAGACATACACGTGGTTAACAGGCACATGAAAAGTTGTGTAACATCAGTAATCATCAGTTCAGTTCAGTTCAGTCACTGAGTCATGCCCGACTCTTTTCCACCCCATGAACCACAGCATGCCAGGCCTCCCTGTTCATCACCAACTTCCAGAGTCCACCCAAACTCATGTCCATTGAGTCGGTGATGCCATCCAACCATCTCATCCGCTGTCATCCCCTTCTCCTCCTGCCCTCAATCTTTCCCAGCATCAGGGTCTCTTCAAATGAGTCAGCTCTTTGCATCAGGTGGCCAAAGTATTGGAGTCTCAGCTTCAACATCAGTCCTTTCAATGAACACCCAGGACTGATCTCCTTTAGGATGGACTGATTAGCCATCATCAGGGAAATACAAATTAAAACCACAATAAGTTATTGCTTCACACTTGCTAAAATGGCTGTTATCAAAAGACAAGAAATGACAAGTGTTGGAGAGAGTGAGAAGAAAGGGAACACTCATACACTGCTGTTGGGAATGTAAACTGATGTAAAGAGGAAATGGTATGGAGTTCCCTCCAGAAATTAAAAGTAGAAAAATAGGATTTATCTGAAGCACCTAAAAATACAACTTTGAAAAACTACATATCCCTATGCTCATTATAACATTTTTTCACAATAGCTAAGATATGGAAACATCTAGGTATCTATAGGTGGATGAATGGATAAAGAAGATGTGATACATACATATACAGACACACATGATTGAATGCTGTTCAGCTGTAAAAAAGAAGGAAATCTGCTATTTGTGAACTTAAGAAACAGACAAACAAAACAAAATAAAACTCATACACACAGAAAACAGATTTGTGATTCCCAGAGGAGAATGAAGTTAGAGGGGTGAAGAGAGTCAATTGCATGATGACAAATGGTAAATAGACATACTGTGGTGATCATGTTGCAGTGTATACAAGAATCAAATTATTACTTTGTATACCTGAAACTAATATAATGCTATATACAAATTTAAAAAAACACAGGACTTTAATTGTAGATGACTTTTACATATCATTATTATTATTATTTTTTTTTTTACATATCATTATTTTATAGAAACATCATTTGTGGTATTACCCAAAAGCACTCTCCTGTAGAATATCATCTTAGGTTTTTTCAAACTTTTCAAACTAACCAATGGTTCAATGCACTGAAAATATTGAGTCATTTCTAGCTTTTCCTAACCCAAATGAGCAGACCAGTTAACCACAATTAGTAGGTAGTGATGAGATTTATATGGTTCAAGATTTTTTACTGTAAAACCCTTCAGGGATTAAAAAAAAAAAAATGTTACTTCTAAATTTATAAGATTTTATACAAATGACAAGATATATTAGGTGTTTATTTTTACCTACTAGGTTTTTAAAGTTTTTTTTTTTTTTTTTAATGTGGACCATTTTTTATTGAGACTGACCCTTTGTAAAATTCTTCTTTATTGGCCTTAAATCTAGTCCATATAATTTTCTTTACACTTTACTGGGAAAATATTAATATTATAAATTGTGCATACTAAATATTGTCTTTAGGTAAGCCATACTACAATCTTTAAGCAGCTTGCTCAAACATATATAATAGCTTTAAAAAAAAAATGAATCCTGAAACCACTTGTCAAGCTGTGAGAGAAATTTTCTTCTAAAATTACTCCATCTTGATGATTCAAGCTGTAACTAAAGAGTTAGAGGCTTCCTTATTAATACTTTCTTTAAAGAAAAGTGAAAAAAAGTGAAATAATAATTGGACATTACTAGAATCTCTTAATCTATACCAGGAGAAGTGATAAAAAGATCAAGAACCCTTTGGAAGATATTCTATTGATGACAAAAAACTTTCTCCGTATCTCTAAAGATGTAGTGGGTAAAATTAGTGGGACAGTTACCTGTTTTTGTGAATAAAACTTTATTGGAATATGACCACGCCCATCATTTACATATTGTCTAAGGCTGCTTTCATGCTACCGTAGGTAGCAGCGCTAAACATTTACAACAGAGATCTACCGACCTGTGAAGATTAAAACATCCTGGCCTTTTACAGAAAAAATAATAATAACTTTAAAAAGAGTTACTGATCCTTTATGTAAAGATTTAGAATTCAGACCTACTTAGATGTTTGTAAAAGAAAAAATAAATGATCTCTAGCTTCACAAACAATGGGTTAAACACAGACAAACAATGGATTGAAGTCACTGCAGTAATGTTACCTGAATATTTGGCAAGTGTTTTTGGAGAAGAAAATAAGATTGTAGAATAACACTTTTGGTTCCTAGGTTTCATGGTATCATAAAATTTCTGCCTCATAGTCTATTTTAAAATAACCAAAAGTGAAAGTGAAGTTGCTCAGCCATGTCCGACTCTTTGTGATCACATGGACTGTAGCCTACCAGGCTCCTCCATCCATGGGATTTTCCAGGTAAGAGTACTGTAGTGGGTTGCCATTTTCTTCTCCATCTCCAGGGGATCGTCCCAACCCAGGGATGGAACCTGGGTCTCCTGCATTGCAGGCAGATGCTTTATCGTTTGAACCACCAGGGAAGCCCAAAATAAGGCTTGTGCTAAAGGAGACAGTACTCATTTTGACAATAACCTGATCCAGTTCTAACAGTTTAGGGATTGATCCTTTTCATGTTGCTTTTGTTTTCTCCTGAGAGATCTTACGGAGAAGGCAATGGCAAGCCACTCCAGTGTTCTTGCCTGGAGAATCCCAGGGACGGCAGAGCCTGGTGGGCTGCCGTCTATGGGGTCGCACAGAGTCGGACACGACTGAAGCGACTTAGCAGTAGCAGCAGCAAGAGATCTTAATGCCTAAAACAAGAAGAGATTTGTCTTTCCAGATATTTATACCACATTACTTATTTTTCTCTTTCTTTCTCTCTTTGCCTTTCTCTTTTTTTTCTTCATTTTTATTTTCTGTGTGTTTACTTCCATATTCATTATTTTACTTAGCAAGTTAAACAGCATCTTAGGAATAGACTCTTTGAAATGATGCAAGCTACTGCATAATAAAATTGTGTGTGTATGTTCTGGTTCATTCAAGCAACTTAAATTTATTCATGTTCAATCCATTTGGTAGTTAATCATGTGAGGTGTTATAATACCTCTCTAGATAATAACTAATTATTTTAATATGATAATGCCTAGTAAGATTACTTGATATTTTTAAAATCTAGCACTGTAGATTACAATGAAATGTTAATTAGGTTTCAGAATAAATCAATTCTCTGAGATACTTTGGTCTGTTAGAAACAATAAGACTAATGTATCCTGTATAATGAATCTCTGTATAAGTAAGACTAATGCATTGCTGTATAAGTAGCTCAAAAAACTGTTAGGTATAAATGTGATGATCATCATGGTCCTCAAATTCCAAGAACTATGACACTTAAATAACTAACGTAACATAGCACCCACTTGAGCAGCACAAAATTTGGTTGTCATAAATTCAGCTTATATTATTTTATTAATAGTGGCCTAAACTTTTATGGTTTTTTCAGTGGTCATGTATGGATGTGAGAGTTGGACTGTGAAGAAAGCTGAGCACTGAAGAATTGATGCTTTTGAACTGTGGTGTTGGAGGAGACTCTCGAGAGTCCCTTGGACTGCAAGGAGATCCAACCAGTCCATTCTGAAGGAGATCAGCCCTGGGATTTCTTTGGAGGGAATGATGCTGAAGCTGAAACTCCAGTACTTTGGCCACCTCATGCGAAGAGTTGACTCATTGGAAAAGACTCTGATGCTGGGAGGGATTGGGGGCAGGAGGAGAAGGGGACGACAGAGGATGAGATGGCTGGATGGCATCACTGACTGATGGACGTGAGTCTGAGTGAACTCCGGGAGTTGGTGATGGACAGGGAGGCCTGGCGTGCTGCGATTCATGGGGTCGCAAAGAGTTGGACACGACTGAGCAACTAAACTGAACTGAACTGAACTGAAAACGTTTATGTGATTCATTTGCCAAAATGGAACTTTAGAATTAAATGAAGTTATTAAAGACAAATGAATATTTAATATGCAAACAGTCTGTAGAGCACACCCCAATATATATTTATATTTGTTATATATATATACATATTTCCTTATCGTCCTCCAGGAAACACTTTTTCCTGAGTGATATGAGATAGTTTGTCTAATTTCTATCCTTTTGATCAACTGAATTATCTCAGCAGGGATGTAAAATATTTTTTCAGTTGCCTCTATCTGCTCTTTACTCAAACATTTACTGCCTCCCAAAGGAAATTCAGATACTTAATTTGGACTCCTTACAGTTTATTTTCTATCAGATATACCTTTTGACCAGTGACTGTTAATACCATGTGTTTTCATGTTACTGAACTTAGTAAATAAATACAGTGATATTTAAATGGTTTTCAAATGGTAGTACACCTCATAGTGAATTGACACTTTTATGGATAACAATTATAATCTGGACAAAATATAAAACCAGATATTTAAAAGCACTGAAGAATAAACAAATGCAGGCAGAAATTAGAGGGAATCTGACCACTTAGAAAAAGGTACTGCATCAGGTACTTTTGCATTTACATGGCTTAATGCCTTAAGATATAACCCAGAATTCACAATGAGAGAAGGCTGGGATTAATAAAAGAGAAAACACAGATAATACAAGTAGCTGGAGTTTGTCAGAGACAGAGTTGTAGTGTACTAGCATAGCTGTAGAATATAGATGGGGAAGAAAAGACAGACCCACAGAGGGAGTCCCATAATCAGTTTATGTACGTGTGCTCAGTCATTTCTGTTGTGTCTGACTCTGCAACAGAAAGGACGGTAGTCTGCCAGGATCCTCTCCCCATGAGATTCTCCAAGCAAGAATACTGGAGTGGATTATCACAGGTTCCTCTAGGGGATCTTGCTGACCCAGGAATCCACCCCACATCACTTATGTCTCCTGCATTGGCAGGCAGATTCTTTACCACTAACGCCACCTGGGAAGCCCCATTAAATCCTCAGATGACCCTAAATGACACTAAATCCTCAGATGACCCTAAAGCATTCATTTATCCAAGTGAAAGTCACAACTGACAGTCTCAAAGAACAAAATTTTGCAGCTGCTGTTGTTTCACATGATTGTCAGTTTGGAGTTTGAGTTTGTGAAAGTAAATTCCATGCTGCTAACAAATATCAAAAATTTTCAGAGGTAGATAAAAAAGACAGGGTCTCTGCAACATATTATCAATAATGTACAATATAAAGTCTAAGATTATTGAGAATGCAAAAACTAGGAAATACAATCTATTTTCTATAGATGAACCTGATACTATTATTAGTAGAGAAGGGCCTTAAAATATTGATGATAAATATTAGCAAAAGCATAAAAAAGAAAATATTTTAATGAACAAAAATACAGAGAAAACTCAGCAGAAGATAAAAATGCAAGATATCAAATTAGAAATTATAGTACAGAAAATTGCAATAACTAAAATTATAAAAACAATTCTGTATGGGCTTGACAACACTTTACAGAGAGCAGAAAAGGAATAAAAATAAAGATATATTAATAGAAGTTATATAACATAAAACCCAGAGGAATTAAAAAAAATAAACCATGGAAAAATATATAGTGGCTAGCATAGAGTGATTGTTATTACAGATTGACAGCAAATAAAAAATGACACCAAAAAAGTAAAAGCTAATACATTTCTAAATTTAGCAAAAAGAAAGAAAGAAAAATCAACTTCAAATCAAATAATTTTTTCAAAACACAAGCAGGATCAAACAAACAAATATAAAAAGGGCTCTGCTTGATCAAAGTGCTGAAAAATGAAGATAAATAGAAAATCTTGGACACAGAGAAGAGTACACATTAGAAACAGAAAATTATAATACAAATAATAGCTGACTTCTCATCAGAAAAAAGTAAAAGTAAAGACTAAGAGATCAACAGGTTTAAAATGCAGAAAGTGGAAAGAAAAAAAAAAAACCCTCATCATAATTCTATAACCAGTAAAAATGTCCTTCAAAAATTAAAAGAAAATATGTTTTCAGATAAACAAAAATGGAGAGGTATCACCAGCAAATATTTTATTCAAGGAATGCTAAAGAAAGTCCTTCAGACCGAAAATGAAAGACCCCAGGTGTAAACTCATAGCTACATAAAGGGATGAAAGGCAAGATCCCATTTGATGAAGAGGAAAGCAAATCTTCAAAGAGTTAAAACATGTAGTTGGTGTTAACTTGATTAGCATGGGCAGAACCAGAATTCATGGCATGAATATATGACCACAGGACTTGAGCTTTTACTTATGAAGTCTCTATCTTGCTTTCCTCTTGTTTTCACTATCCCTTATGGTATATACTCAGTTCATAGTTCACACAACACAGACACAAGCACACACAATTCAATAACTGAAATTAATGTCACAGTAGAAAATCAATTCAACTCACTTTGTGTGTCATTTAACAAAAGTGTTATGTATTAGAAATTGCAGATTAATGAGTTAGAATAAAATCTCTTTAAGGGAGTGTTTGGTTTTAGCAACATTTAGATGCTGAAAATAGAAATCTGGATCAAGATTAAAAAGTAGTAAGTTTCTGCTCTCCCTTGCAGTTGGCCCTATTTCACATGTCTTGTCCCTGAATATTCTAATATATAAGAATCATCTCCAAGGCCAAGTGTGGAAGGTGGGGAATTGGGTCTGTAAATTGACTTCTGGTGAGTTGGTGTCTTGATTACTATTCACCATTGTTTAGTTTATAAATGCTTTTCAATTGTAATGCTTTTCATTATGCTCAAGTTTATAGCAATAAGTAATTTTTGGAAATGTGTTTATGGGGCACAGTCAAGATCCATAACCAAGTGTAGTCTACCCTCTGGGTGTCCACTATATTAAGAATAAATAATAAATCCCACTCCATTTAGCAATTGTAGTTAAGTAAACAGACTGGATACAAATTAGAAACAAAGTGGAGGAATAAAACACAAAGACCAAAAAACACACAAAAAATGATATACACGCAGTCCTGTAATTAGGCCCATAGACACTGAAAATAAATGTAGATATGGCTGTTTATCTAAAAAAGACACAATTACTAGCTGATTAGTCTCCTTCTTTCCTTTCATTTTTTGTATTTCTTCCCCTTAGAGTCAAGTTCTATAGAAGAAGCCCCTGAAAGGGTCATGTAAATTCAGATGAGTTATTAAGTAATCGCTCTCAAGGAAGCTTGGTAAGGAGTGGGGGAGATAAGATGGGGAAAGATAGAAACAAAACTAAGCAATTCATCAATTTTATGTCCTGACTTCAGCTTAAGTGAAACAACGATTTGGACTGCCAGATACCATCCATGCAGGCTTTCCCAAGGCTACAAAGACACTATTATTGTGTTTGGGAGATAACTTATCCTTAATGGGATAACTCAGATATTTTTCAAAATCTACACAAGAATCCTCAACCATTTAGTTAATACTGCTAGCCATTCTTAGCATGTGTCACTGAATTTTTATGACAAAATCCACCTCCCATTAAAATTGATAATGTAAAGGTAAAGACATTTTTTTTTCATGAAAAAAAAATAGTATAAAATTCATAAAAGCAAGAGTAGAGTTCCCTCTTTAGATAATGACTTACTGGAAAAACAAAGATCTGATGCCACTAAACTGGTTTTATCATACATATAAGCAACGAGTGAGCTATTTTAACTTATTTTTAGCTTGTTTTGTACATAATTTAAAAGATCATATTAATAAATAGAAAATTCTATTTGTTTACCTTCATAATTATGGATACATGTAAATACAAATATTAAAAATGTAAGTAAATAAAACCACATCAATATCAATATAAATCACAAATTATAATCTATCTCAAAAATATCTGGAGAGAAATCAAGTATATTTTGCTGACAGAATATATCATTGTTTATTTTATAAGACAGAGGATGAGATGAGGGATGACAGAGGATGAGGTGGTTGGATGGCATCACCAATTCAATGGACATGAGTTTGAGCAAGCTCCGGGAGTTGCTGATGGACAGGGAAGCCTGGCGTGCTGCAGTCCATTGGGTCGCAAAAAGTCAGACAAGACTGAGCAACTGAACTGAACTGAACTGGTTTTATAAGACAATATAAAATTAGAGTTAAAAGAACTTAATTGTAGAGCATTTTAAAACTTTTATTCAATAGAAGTATAATATTATCTTGACTGAGATTCAGAAAGGAGAGTAATAGGAATCAGTCTCTGCCATTTAAATCAAAATAACGTGTCAAGATAAGCCAATTTCAATTCTTTGAGAAAAGCATTTGAAGACTGATTAGGATTACAATAAGTTTTCTACTTATTCATTGGAAAGACTTATTCTTTGGAAAGACTGAAGCTAAAGCTGAAACGTCAATACTTTGG
This sequence comes from Bos mutus, assembly GCF_027580195.1. Lineage (NCBI taxonomy): Eukaryota > Metazoa > Chordata > Mammalia > Artiodactyla > Bovidae > Bos > Bos mutus. Next base: position 23,880,864 of record NC_091644.1, on the reverse strand, counting down.
CCACCTGATGCGAAGAACTCACTCATTGGAAAATACCCTGATTCTGGGAAAGATTGAAGGCAGGAGGAGAAGAGGATTCCCTACATATAAATGAATTCCATTCCAATAGCATGTTCATAAATCCAATTTATTTGTAAGTCCAGCAAAGTTAGCCTAGATACCCAACTAACACAATCAGCTATACAGTGCTATACTATAATAGGTTTACAATAATTTTCACACAAATAATACATAAAAACAGACACACAAAATAAAGAAAATATTTTTAATTTTACAGTACTAACCTTGAAAAGTACAGTAGTGCCAGCTACAATACTACTGCTTTTACGCTTGCTTCTGGACATCCTGGAGAGGGAAATGGCACCCCACTCCAGTACTCTTGCCTGGAAAATCCCATGGATGGAGGAGCCTGGCAGACTACAGTCCGTGGGTTCGTAAAGAATTGGACACGACTGAGCGACTTCACTTTCATTTTCTGGACATCCTTGGTGTAAAATAAAGATATTGTTCTACTGTACTCTATACAGTATGGTAAAGTACACCAAACCACAACCACTTGTAGAGAATGCATGCACAATGCCATGTACACCAGATACAGGAACAAACTTTTTTTTTTTTTTTTTAAAGTCTCCTTTGTTTGGGAAAAAAAAAATCCCGAACAATATTTCTATTTTGGCCTTTTGATCATAGCATAAAGCGGTCTGCAAATGTAATAGGTTTTGGCTTCAGTTTGTTCCTTTCACTATCCACTTGGTCCTCTCATGAAAGGCCTCCTTGCTTCGGCCACCCATTTCAGAAGAAGCGGAAGGCTCAGCCTGCCCAGGAACAAACTTAAATGACTGAACACGTGAATGCATGTTTGCCTCTTTGAAATTTTGCAACTGGAAGTTTTGTTAGGAGACTTACTGTAGTTTGTGATTAACTTAAAACATTCTATAACAATGAATTTGAGATTTATCTTTTATATAATGGGAAATATCAAAGGTAGATGAATGCTATGGCTGAACTAATATTTCTAAAATAACTCTGAGTTGTGAGTGAAGATTGAACTGTATAGGAAATAGAAAAAAAGCAAGGAAAAAAAAATTAGGAAACTATTCAGTAGGTCCTGAACAGGAGGACAATGGGATGGATTACTTCCCTCATTTCATTTTTGCAAGTCTTTAATTTATGACCTCTCTGAAAATTTCTTGTGGGAAGAAAAAATAAATCACTCTTTTCTAAGTTCTATAATATCTAGTTTGCTTGTTTCTTTTTTTCTTTTTTTTTGCCTGTTTCAATAGAACAGGAGATATAGTATTCTTCTTATAACCTCAAATAATTAATCTGTTGCCTGAAACTGTTGGTTCTCAAAAAATATGGTTTTGAATGAATGAATGCATGACTGAATGAGAAAACTTGTACTTCAGTGTGATTTAATGTGTGATTTTATGCCAATTTCTTAACTATTTTGTTCTGTTAAAATTTCTACTCTATTAAAGGAGAAAAGAAAAATAATACCAATATCACAGACATTTCAAGGAAAACTATAATTTTCTAAACTATAAAATAGTTTGAAATGTTTAATCTTATTCCCTATTATTACGGTGCTTTTGTTGTAAGTAATGTTATGTTTGGCTTCCCAGGTGGCTCAGGAGTAAAGAATTTCACAGGTAAAGACTGCCAATTGTAAAGATGCAGATTTGATACTTGAGTTGGGAAGGTGCCCTGGAGAAGGATATGGCAACTCATTCCAGTAGTCTTGCCTGGGAAATCACATCGACAGAGGAGCCTGGAAGAATACAATCCATGGAGTTGCAAAAGAGTCAGACAGATTTCAGTCAGTTCAGTTCAGTCGCTCAGTGGTGTCCGACTCTTTGCAACCCCATGAATCACAGCACGCCAGGCCTCCCTGTCCATCACCAACTCCCAGAGTTCACCCAGACTCACGTCCATCGAGTCAGCGATGCCATCCAGCCATCTCATCCTCTGTCGTCCCCTTCTCCTCCTGCCCCCAATCCCTCCCAGCATCAGAGTCTTTTCCAATGAGTCAACTCTTTGCATGAGGTGGCCAAAGTACTGGAGTTTCAGCTTCAGCATGATTCCTTCCAAAGAAATCCCAGGGCTGACCTCCTTCAGAATGGACTGGTTGGATCTCCTTGCAGTCCAAGGGACTCTCAAGAGTCTTCTCCAACACCACACTTCAAAAGCATCAATTTTTTGGCACTCAGCCTTCTTCACAGTCCAACTTTTACATCCATACATGACCACAGAAAAAACCATAGCCTTGTCTAGATGAACCGTTGTTGGCAAAGTAATGTCTTTGCTTTTGAATATGCTATCTAGGTTGGTCATAACTTTCCTTCCAAGGAGTAAGCATCTTTTAATTTCATGGCTGCAGTCACCATCTGCAGTGATTTTGGACCCAGAAAAATAAAGTCTGACACTGTTTCCACTGTTTCCCCATCTATTTCCCATAAAGTGATGGGACCAGATGCCATGATCTTCGTTTTCTGAATGTTGAGCTTTAAGCCAACTTTTTCACTCTCCACTTTCACTTTCATCAAGAGGCTTTTGGGTTCCTCTTCACTTTCTGCCATAAGGGTGGTGTCATCTGCATATTTGAGGTTACTGATATTTCTCACAGCAATCTTGACTCCAGCTTGTGCTTCCTCCAGTCCAGCATTTCTCATGATGTACTCTGCATATAAGTTAAATAAGCAGGGTGACAATATACAGCCTTGACGTACTTCTTTTTCCTATTTGGAACCAGTCTGTTGTTCCATGTCCAGTTCTAACTGTTGCTTCCTAACCTGCATATAAATTTCTCAAGAGGCAGATCAGGTAGTCTGGTATTCTCATCTCATGAAGATTTTTGCACAGTTTGTTGTGATCCACACAGTCAAAGGCTTTGGCATAGTCAATAAAGCAGAAATAGATGTTTTTCTGGAACTCTCTTGCTTTTTCCATGATCCAGTGGATGTTGGCAATTTGATCTCTGGTTCCTCTGACTTTTATAAAATCAGCTTGAAAATCAAGAAGTTTACAGTTCACATATTGCTGAAACCTGGCTTGGAGAATTTTGAGCATTAATTTACTAGCATGTGAGATGAGTGCAATTGTGTGGTAGTTTGAGCATTCTTTGTCATTGCCTTTCTTTGGGATTGGAATGAAAACTGACCTTTTCCAGTCCTGTGGCCAACTGCTGAGTTTTCCAAATTTGCTGGCATATTGAGTGCAGCACTTTCACAGCATCTTCTTTCAGGATTTGAAATAGCTCAACTGGAATGCCATCACCTCCACTAGCTTTGTTTGTAGCGATGCTTTCTAAGGCCCACTTGACTTCACATTCCAGGATGTCTGGCTCTAGGTCAGTGATCACACCATCGTGATTATGTGGGTCATGAAGATCTTTTTTGTACAGTTCTTCTTGCCATCTCTTCTTAATATCTTCTGCTTCTGTTAGGTCCATACCATTTCTGTCCTTTATCGAGCCTGACTTTGCATGAAATGTTCCCTTGGTATCTCTAATTTTCTTGAAGAGATCTCTAGTCTTTCCCATTCTGTTGTTTTCCTCTATTTCTTTGCATTGATCGCTGAGGAAGGCTTTCTTATCTCTTCTTGCTATTCTTTGGAACTCTGCTTTCAGATGCTTATATCTTTCCTTTTCTCCTTTGCTTTTTGCTTCTCTTCTTTTCACAGCTATTTGTAAGGCTTCCCCAGACAGCCATTTTGCTTTTTTGCATTTCTTTTCCATGGGGATGGTATTGATCTCTGTCTCCTGTACAATGTCACGAACCTCATTCCATAGTTCATCAGGCACTCTATCTATCAGATGTAGGCCCTTATATCTATTTCTCACTTCCACTGTATAATCATAAGGGATTTTATTTAGGTCATACCTGAATGGTCTAGTGGTTTTCCCTACTTTCTTCAATTTAAGTCTGAATTTGGCAATAAGGAGTTCATGATCTGAACCACAGTCAGCTCCTGGTCTTGTTTTTGCTGACTCTATAGAGCTTCTCCATCTTTGGCTACAAAGAATATAATCAATCTGATTTCGGTGTTGACCATCTGGTGATGTCCATGTATAGAGTCTTCTCTTGTGTTGTTGGAAGAGGGTGTTTGTTATGACCAGTGCATTTTCTTGGCAAGACTCTATTAGTCTTTGTCCTGTTTCATTCCGTAGTCCAAGGTCAAATTTGCCTGTTACTCCAGGTGTTTCTTGTCTTCCTACTTTTGCATTCCAGTCCTCTATAATGAAAAGGACATCTTTTTTGGGATGTTAGTTCTAAAAGGTCTTGTAAGTCTTCATAGAACTGTTCAACTTCAGCTTCTTCAGCGTTACTGGTTGGGGCATAGACTTGGATTACTGTGATATTGAATGGTTTGCCTTGGAAACAAACAGAGATCATTCTGTCGTTTTTGAGATTGCATCCAAGTATTGCATTTCGGACTCTTTTGTTGACCATGATGGCTACTCCATTTCTTCTGAGGGGTTCCTGCCCGCAGTAGTAGATATAATGGTCATCTGAGTTAAATTACCATTCCAGTCCATTTGAGTTCGCTGATTCCTAGAATGTCAACATTCACTCTTGCCGTCTCTTGTTTGACCACTTCCAATTTGCATTGATTCATGGACCTGACATTCCAGGTTCCTATGCAATATTGCTCTTTACAGCATCGGACCTTGCTTCTATCACCAGTCTCATCCACAACTGGGTATTGTTTTTGCTTTGGCTCCATCCCTTCCATCTTTCTGGAGTTATTTCTCCACTGATCTCCGGTAGCATATTGGGCACCTACTGACCTGGATAGTTCCTCTTTCAGTATCCTATCATTTTGCCTTTTCATACTGTTCATGGGGTTCTCAAGGCAAGAATACTGAAGTGGTTTGCCATTCCCTTCTCCAGTGGACTACATTCTATCAGACAGAGTTTGCAAGTAAATAACAACAATGGGATTATGCTTGTAGGATTTTATTTTTTAAAGTTCTTTAGTTTGCTATATCCTGAGAGTTGTTTTTCTTAGTTCCTACATGTATATACTTATTTATAGAACAAAATACTGTACCAAAATAAGTAAGAAGTAGAGATTGAAATTTAGAAGTTTCATAATGCAAAATAAGTATTCTCTTTTTACATACATAAAAATATATCTTGTATATCTTGTCTAATTTAAAAGCTACATGAACTTTAGCTTGCATATTTTTAAACCCAGAAAGTAGCTTGATAGGTAACTGGAAGCCATTAATTAGATTTTTTGATCTTATTACCATTTAATTGTAGTTTTTCACAAATTCACTCAAGTTGTCTATATCTCAGTTTTGTTAATTTTAAAAGGGAAAAAAAAAATCCTTGAATTATTCTGGTTTAACAAAGAAATGGGAAATGTAACATATGGACTTTAGAATTTATTTAAAAAATTCCATTACAAGGAGAACTGATGGAATGTGTATTCCTGTTCAACTCCTCAATCTCATTAAAAAAAAAAAAATACTCAATTCGATTAGTCAAAAACTCTTATAGAGTTTTCAAGACATTAACTACCTCTTTAAAAGCACATCATTTCTTAAATGAAAAGTAGTCAGATACATTCTGACTTCCTCTTGAAACTGCGGTAAGCTAAAAAACATTTTTTGACACAATGAGAAATATAAAAAAAAATTTAAGAAATTTGGGTCAAACTTAAATATCACCATATCTCTCTGACTTGTCAGGAATATAAAGGATGAAAATGTTCAGATTTTATTTTACTTAAAAATAACAATGCTTTACCACTTAAAATCTTCGCTCTTTTACTCTATATCATTTTAGGGAATAACAGAATCTCAGAATTGGAAGGGGCACTAAGGTCGCCTATCCAGTGCTTCTTCCAATGGCTTAACCCCCTTAACTGCAGTTCACACAAATGTTGGCTTATTCTCTATCTACTTCCCTACACAAATTATTTCAATTTGGAAAACCTCTACTGGCTAACTATTGCTTATCTTGACTCAATTATTTCCCATAAACATTTTATATTCTGAGTTTAAATAAAGCAAGAACAAAGGAAAACACCTACAGCTGCAGGGCAGAATGCATCCTTGTGTCACATAGTGAAAGAAACACAAACACAATGAGAAAACAAAAAATGAAGTATCCCAGAGGGGCCATCGCTTGTAGTGCTTTCAAAGTCCAAATCTAATAAGAGGCTTTGCAATGTAAAAAAGGTGTCAGCAAGGAAACATTTAGTATGTGATTCTAGTATGTAGTTCATATAAAACCAAGTAGAAAGCACCACCCTCCATATGCAATACATAGACAGAAAATAAATAAAGGCACTTAAATAGAGACATAGCAATCTGTATGTTTAAAGTTCTATTGATTTATATTGATATCTACAATCATTTCAATGTTATAGCTATTATAATAGAGATCACCCGAGAGAACACAATGACATTTGAATTGCTTTAAAATATATACTTATCTGAACTAGGACTCTCACAGTACATTCCTTCATCTTCCAATCTCATCATATAAAGCAAATATCAATGAATAATTTAGAATAAGCAGAGTTCCAGAGAGAAAGATAGGAATGTATGGAAATGGGTAGTAAGTCACCAGGGTCTGAATTCTAGGCCTGTGCAATGAAAATGTTAAGTGCTGGTAGTGGTTACAGTTTTTAGGGGATTAAAGAACTTAGCATGTTCCCCAGGTAAAGATTCTTGGACCACAAGAAAAGGCAGGGAGAAGGAGATATCTACAAACTGGTTTGAGATGCAGAATTTTATTCATATGATTGAGGGAGAGCTCTCTGGAGAAAAGAAGTGAGATAACTTAATAGAGAAGGGGAAAATACTTAGCCAAGAACATATTCTCATTTAGATAACAACTTCAATCTAAACCAATAGGGACTCAGGAGTATAAATTGCTTCAAAGATCTGATCAGACTACAAGGAAAGAGGTTGGCATTTGCTACCCTCCCTGTCTCAGGCTATCATTAGCTTAGGGCTACCCTGGGGCACATTGAGAGTTGGACATAAATCCCATGCAAAACATAGAGCATTTTAGACAAAGCCAAAAATATATTAGCTGCAGGGAGAATGATGTGGAGTCTTAAAGTATTGAACTAGAAATGCTCAGATACTTCCTGCTGAAACTCAGTGTTAGTGGTTTGACTTTCAATTCTAGTGGGCAGGGCTCAAAAAAGTGTTTGCTATTTACAGATCAGATCAGTTACTCAGTGTCCGACTCTTTGCGACCCCATGAATCACAGCACGCCAGGCCTCCCTGTCCATCACAAACTCCCAGAGTTCACTCAGACTCACGTCCATCGAGTCAGTGATGCCATCCAGCCATCTCATCCTCTGGCGTCCCCTTCTCCTCCTGCCCCCAATACCTCCCAGCATCAGAGTCTTTTCCAATGAGTCAACTCTTCGCATGAGGTGGCCAAAGTACTGGAGTTTCAGCTTTAGCATCATTCCTTCCAAAGAAATTCCAGGGCTGATCTCCTTCAGACTGGACTGGTTGGATCTCCTTGCAGTCCAAGGGACTCTCAAGAGTCTTCTCCAACACCACAGTTCAAAAGCATCAATTCTTCGGCACTTAGCCTTCTTCACAGTCCAACTCTCACATCCATACATGACCACAGGAAAAACCATAGCCTTGACTAGACGAACCTTTGTTGGCAAAGTAATGTCTCTGCTTTTGAATATGCTATCTAGGTTGGTCATAACTTTCCTTCCAACGAGTAAGTGTCTTTTAATTTCAAGTGTTCTTGAAATATGTATAATTTTGGAGAGACGAAACTACACTGAGCCTGGCAATTTTAGAAACCTCTTAATCTATCATATTTAATGCATATTAAAACATTGCTTTATTTTTTACAAAATTGTTTCTCACAGGATACTTGAAGATCGCACATCTAATAGAAATATTTCTCCTCAGTCTAGTGATCTCTGAGATGTGCCATACTGCTCACTTCTTAGTGCATTTGACAGAGTTTCAGGTTAATCTGGACCACAATCTTTTCACGCTGTACCAATTATTTTAAGTATTACAATGTAAAAAATATTAAAACTGGAAGAGGCCTTGAGGATTACTATATCAGAATTAATTTAGGTGCAAAAATTACAATTGATAGAAAGGCAAATTCAACTGGCTTGAAAATAAAAGGCATGCATTGGTGCAAAAGCAGGGAGGATTTTACATCAAGTTTTACACAGAAGGCTATTGTATGAAGAAGACAATTTTTATGTAATTCTTTTAGTCTTGCCCTTCTTTGTGCTTAGTTTTCTTCTCCAGGTGACTTCATTCTAATGGTGTCACAAACAAACCAACAGGCTCAAAATGGAATCACTTATGCTAAGCCCCACATTACCAAACTGAAACTTACATAGTTCTTGCTCTCTCAGAAATGGAACCTTCAACCAGTCAGGAATTGCCTGATCAGCACTAGTTAGGTAATCTGCCTGATGGACCCCTGCCTTAAAGGAAAGTGACTTTGCCACAACCAATCTACTTTTTGCTTGTATAATTTCCTTGTTCCTCCTCCATTCTGCTTATAAAATATCTTTTGTTATGGTACATAACAATGTACATATTGTGGTACATATACACAATAGAGTATTACTCAGCCATTAAAAAGAATACATTTGAATCAGTTCTAATGAGGTGGATGAAACTGGAGCCTATTATACAGAGTGAAGTAAGCCAGAAAGAAAAACACCAATACAGTATACTAACGCATATATATGGAATTTAGAAAGATGGTAACGATAACCCTGTATACGAGACAGCAAAAGAGACACTGATGTATAGAACAGGTTTATGGACTCTGTGGGAGAGGGAGAGGGTGGGAAGATTTGGGAGAATGGCATTGAACCATGTGAAATGTCATGTATGAAACGAGATGCCAGTCCAGGTTCAATGCACGATGCTGGATGCTTGGGGCTGGTGCACTGGAAGAAAAAAATAAATAAATAAAGACACAGAAAATGGATTAGAAAGATAAGCACTAAAAATTCAACAGTGATTATATGGTGGGTAGGAGGGTGGCTTATAGATTGTTTTGTTATGTACAGTTCTTAAGGGCTCATTTCCATCTCTGAGATTTGATGCTGCTTGATGCACAAGCCACTGAATAAAGCCAATAAGACCTTTAAAATTTACTCAGTTGAATTTTGTTTTTAAACAGTGGCAAAAGTATCTGACACAAATCCCTGCCCTACACGCATATACTATGGTGGTGGCAGTTTAGTTGATAAGTCATGTCCAACTCTTGCAACCCCATGGACTGTAGCCCACCAGGCTCCACTGTCCATGGGATTTTTTCAAGGCAAGAATACTGGAATGGGTTGCCATTTCCTTCTCCAGGGGATCTTCCTGACCCAGGGATTGAACCTGGGTCTCCTGCATCGCAAGTGTGTTCTTTATTATCTAAGCTTATGCCCTCCAACAAAGAGAATGTCCCTTTTCTCAAAAATTCCAAGCAATATGTTAAATATTGGTTGGCTTGAGTTTTATGCCCATACTCATGACCAAGAAAGATGAATATACTGATGGTTTTGAAAGAATAACAGGCCATGCCTCTTGAGCCAGGAGTGGGGGCAACTTCCCCATAACTATGTGGATTGTCAAAGAGATGCCTGGAGTTATTGGAAAAGGGAAAGAAAAAATGGAAATGAGGAGACAAGCACAGGTCTGCTATAATTATCCGGTACACTCTTTTATTTGTGGGTCAGTATATAGAGTAAAAGCAGAACTAGACATTCAATGAGAAAGACCTTCAGTTCTCTCACTCTCAATCCAGTGCTCTTTCTATAACACCAGTTTCATCACACTCTATTTCTTCCAAGCTTTTCTAACAAAATTACAAGGAATTTTCAATTAGATTTATAAAATGGTAGTAAGGAATGCATTCTTTTCTATATTGTGTTACTCATTTTCTTGTGTTACTCATTTTCTTGTGTTAATCACAGCTCTACTTTAGAATCATCTGCTAACAGAGTTCTAAAGAAATGAAGACACCTGGGACTCATTGCAATAGAATCCAATTAAAGTGATTCAGGTTTCAGTACAAATGCTTATATTATTTAAAGCACTCTACAAGTGATGCACAGGTCAGGCGAAAAACTTCTCTGTTTTTGAATATTATTAAAACACAGGTACTTTTATAGAGAGATAAGACTGATCTACTGTTAAAGTATGGATCAATTCCCTTGAGATGAGTGTTTTATTCAGGAATTATATACTCTCAATTTTTGATTCAGCTCACAGAGAAGTCATATAGAATAGTTATCATTGACCAGCATATTATCAGCTTCAAGGAAGATATTCTTGGCCATCACTCACTTATCCATAATGCCTCACTCTTCAAAACCAAGTTTAGAGAAAAGTTATTTCTTTCTAATAATATTTCTCTCTATATATAATGTGGAAAGTAATTTATAAGATCATAGACTTGAAACAGAATACTTCTACAGTGGAAATTCCTTTTCTAAATTTTCACTGTGTAATCATTCTGTGTAAAAGTCACAACTGCTATAAAATCATGAAACATTAAAACTCAAAACCAAAGCTCTATTCTACAATATACTGGATTCTAAAATAAAGAATTTATTTTGAGTATGATTGAAGGCTATAATAAACTATTATTGTTAATTGTAAACTTAATATCCTTAGCATTATTTTTGTTTAAAATTAACATAGTAAAGTCTAACATTTTAAATAGTTATAAAAGAAGAACAAAATATTTCATATTAAAGTATATTGAGCTACTATAGAAGGGAAAAAATTGTGCTTATCCGAGCACAACTGTTCAAAATAAAACCAATAACTTCTGATAAATTAAAAGCTATACACAAAACATATTATATTATGATTACATTTTTTTGTTTTGGTTAGCCAACTGCTATAGATAAAGTAAAAGGAACTAAATCTTCTAAAAAATTTTGAAATAATAATAAAAAGAATACTTCATTAATAAACACCAATTTCTTAACTGGAAAGAAAAATCAATTTTTTAAAAGATACTCTTAGTAATTAGAAGGTACTTTTTAAAAAATATTTTCTTTAGTGTAAGTCTAAACTGATGTTATGAGTGATTTAAAGAACTCACTCATATAGACAAATGGAAAATTCTGTTTATCAGAAGTTACACAGTAAGAGCAAATCTATTTATGAATATGAACATTCTTCAAAATTTTGGATAAATGAAAGTTTTATCTATGTGGTTTTTAGTATATTTAAATCATTTATGATAATTTTGAAGATCTGGTAAATCATAATTTTTCTAGTGTATCACTATCTTTAGTCTTTGCAACATGCCTATTTTAATTTTTACTTTTTTAAATAACAAATAGTGCATTAAAGACTATACATATATTCAATTTATCAAGTTATTTCAAATTTTTCCTTTTTCACAGTTATTCATTCCATTAATACAGGCTTTACTAAAAATAACATTGAGGAAAATTATACACATATGTATATATATAGTTCAAAAACAGTCATTCCCTAAAAATGATAAAGGGAACAAATAGACAAACAGAATCAGTGTATAGAATAGACTATTTCAAGTACCCTTAGTATGTATAAAAGCTTCCTATAAATAAAATGTAGAAGTAAAACTCAATGGCTAAGAGGTAGATTACTCAACAAATTGAGTTGAGAGAATTGAGTAGATATCTGATAATCAATTAACATCAGTCAGTTAAAATTCACAGTTAATATCATGCACTTCACAAACCAAATGAATGGGAAAATTTAAGATGGAAAAAGAAGTTTATGTAAGCATTAATAATGGCATTTTCTAGATGTTGGTAAAATAAAAAAAATAGAAGCTAAATATAATGATTTATTCATGAGTAGTAATTATTAAAATAAAAGCAAAGGCAAGATATATATTTTCATAAACTTTTAATACTTTTGTACAGAAAATAAGTATCAGTTCAGTTCAGTTCAGTTGCTCAGTCGTGTCTGACTCTTTGTGACCCCATGAATCACAGCACGCCAGGCCTCCCTGCCCATCACCAACTCCCAGAGTTCACTCAAACTCATGTCCATCGAGTCGGTATGCCACCAAACTCATGTCCATCGAGTCAGTGATGCCATCCAGCCATCTCATCCTCTGTCGTCCCCTTCTCCTCCTGCCCCCAGTCTCTCCCACCATCAGGGTCTTTTCCAATGAGTCAACTTTTCACATGAGGTGGCCAAAGTATTGGAATTTCAGCTTCAACATCAGTCCTTCCAATGAACACCCAGGACCGATCTCCTTTAGGATGGACTGGTTGGATCTCCTTGCAGTCCAAGGGACTCTCAAGAGTCTTCTCCAAAACCACAGTTCAAAAGCATCAATTCTTTGGTGCTTAGAAACAAATATTTGATTTAGCTATAATTGTTAAAACATTTAGGTACATATAGAAAGAAAAATATTCAAGGTAAAAATAATCAAAGGTTCTAAAATTTTTCAACTGATACACAAGTTGAAATAAACTATATAATATATTGTGATTATTTCGTCCTTCTCATCTATGAAGCTATTCTCTATTAACTCTCAAAACCTCATTAAATAATTGTATTTTTATTCATGCTTTCAATTAATATGTGGGTGGCAGTAATTTTTGTATTTCCAGCTGTGAAGTTTCCTTTGTACTTCAAATTGAACATGGATATAAACAAGCACACTTGAAACTTGTTCTTTTTCCCAGTTTTCAAAGGCAACTGACACTTAACACAGCCAAATAAATTCTATGATGCTTTTACTCACTAAACTAGTCCTCCTTATCTGTGTCCATCTCTTGATAAAATTCAGGAAAAAGTCATTCCTGGCTCAATCCTTTTCTTCATCCTGAATGTCCAAGACCTTACCACTCCCTTAAAATGTACCTCCAAATTTTTCCATCACTTATGTCAAATATTTTTTACTTTGTTTCCACAAAACCATATAGGCTTCCTTCCAATCAATTTTCCATATAAAAATAATGGCATTGTTTAAGTCACATCAGATAAAACTATGTTGTATTTAAAAATATTTCAATGGCTTATCATTTAGATCCAAGAAAAGGATTAAGTACCATCTAATTTTTTAATTTTTGTTTTCTTTTGTTTAACATTGACCTACCTAACTCTTCAGAAGCATGAGCATCAAAATTGTCAGATCTCTCTCTCTCTCTCTCTCTGCATCAAGTGCCTTGGTCTTGCTGCCAGGGAACAAAGCTTTCTCCTGCCAGAGTGCCTCTATATACACTTTTCTTCCAAGAATACTTCTCTCTCCTTCTATAACTTATCACCTTGTACTCTGCTTTATAGCACCTACCATAGATGTAATTTTACATTTATTCCTAAAATATTTGTTTCATTTCCATCTTCCTCATTCTATTGTAAATTTCAGAAACAGAGAGTCCATACCACATCTGTCTGTTAATTATATCTCCAGTATCTAATATGGTTTCTGGCAAAAGATAGAGCAACAAACTTTTGAACAATCTACAAGTAAATAAAGTGTAATTTGTATACAACAATAAAATTACAAATAATTGAACTCCATTCCATAAAAGGACAATACAATTATTACTCACAGATATTGCTGGTGGGAGAAAAACATATCACATTTCTAGAAACACAATCCTTAAGAATGTTCACAAAATTTATCCTAATAATTTTTATTTTATATATTATAATTTTTAGAATAAAAAAAGATGGTACAACTTCCTAATTAGTTGAAGAAAAAAATTAGAAATCTAAAATGGAAAAATTCGGAAGATGGGCAAAGATGCAAATGTATATACACACATATTCACATAGAAACAATAAATCTTCCCAACATTAGACACTATAATGAAATTAATAAGAACACTCTAAAGTTTTTAAAAGTCTTTAAATAAAAACTTTATGCTGCTGCTGCTAAGTCACTTCAGTCCTGTCCGACTCTGTTCGACCCCAGAGACGGAAGCCCACCAGGCTCCCCCGTCCTTGGGATTCTACAGGCAAGAACACTGGAGTGGGTTGCCATTTCCTTCTCCAATGAATGAAAGTGAAAAGTGAAAAGGAAGTCGCTCAGTCCTGTCCGACTCCAAGCGACCCCATGGACTACAGCCCACCAGGCTCCTCCATCCATGGGCTTCTCCAGGCAAAAGTACTGGAGTGGGGTGCCATTGCCTTCTCTGAAAAACTTTATGAGTAAAGTGAAAAAGTACTAAAAGTTTTAGATTTTTTAAAAGTACAAAGTAAAATGTATAATTTATAATATTAAGTCCAAATGAATGCTGCTGCTGCTGCTAAATCACTTCAGTCGTGTCTGACTCTGTGTGACCCTGTAGACGGCAGCCCACCAGGCTCCCCCACCCCTGGGATTCTCCAGGCAAGAACACTGGAGTGGATTGACATTTCCTTCTCCAATGCATGAAAGTGAAAAGTGAAAGTGAAGTCGCTCAGTCGTGCCTGACTCTTTGCGACCCACCGGACTGCAGCCTACCAGGCTCCTCCGTCCATGGGATTTTCCAGGCAAGAGTACTGGAGTGGGTTGCCATGAATGCAGTGTAGAGTAATGTAGTATAAGACACACCACTTTTAGAAGCAACCTCATAATGTAATGGCGGATGTGTTCTTCACTGGGCAAAACCATCTTTGAATGGTTAGGGTTAGGGTTAGGGTTAAGCCAAATGTCAGTGTAGTCATGTATTTGTCCTATGATATTTGTACGTGTTATCTAACCTTTTTGATTATAATATCCCTGATTTGTATAAAGGGAATAATGATACCTACTTCATAAGGTTTGTGTCAATCAAATATCATAAAAAAGAAAAAAGCCACCTTATGCATTTCAAGAGAGGAGGTTTTGAATATTTAAACTCTTGGAGAGTCTGAGGAAATGAAGGTCAGGGAAGCCACCATCATCAGTGTCAATTAACATCACAGAAATAGATGATTACCAGGAGTTCAGCCCAAAACTCTGGCACATTTTAGTAGCTCTGGGCAAGCTTCTCCAGATGTACTCAGACTGAAACAATGATACACGCTCTCAGGAAGTTTATCTAAACGGTGCCTTGAACCTTCAGAGATCAGACCAGATCAGTCACTTAGTCGTGTTCGACTCTTTGTGACCCCATGAATGACAGCACTCCAGGCCTCCCTGTCCATCACCAACTCCCGGAGTTCACTCAGACTCACGTCCATCAAGTCAGTGATGCCATCCAGCCATCTCATCCTCTGTCGTCGTTCCCTTATGCTCCTGCCCCAATCCCTCCCAGCATCAGAGTCTTTTCCAATGAGTCAACTCTTTGCATGAGGTGGCCAAAGTACTGGAGTTTCAGCTTTAGCATCATTCCTTCTAAAGAAATCCCAGGGCTGATCTCCTTCAGAATGGACTGGTTGGATCTCCTTGCAGTCCAAGGGACTCTCAAGAGTCTTCTCCAACACCACAGTTCAAAATCATCAGTTCTTCAGCACTCAGCTTTCTTCACAGTCCAATTCTCACATCCATACATGACCACAGGAAAACCATAGCCTTGATTAGCCGGACCTTTGTTAGCAAAGTAACATCTCTGCTTTTGAATATTTTATCTAGGTTGATCATAACTTTCCTTCCAAGGAGTAAGCATCTTTTAATTTCATGGCTGCAGTCACCAGCTGTAGTGATTATGGAGCCCCGAAAAATAAATCTGACACTGTTTCTCCATCTATTTCCCATGAAGTGGTGGGACCGGATGCTGTGATCTTCGTTTTCTGAATGTTGAGCTTTAAGCCAACTTTTTCACTCTCCACTTTCACTTTCATCAAGAGGCCTTTGAGTTCCTCTTCACTTTCTGCCATAAGGGTGGTGTCATCTGCATATCTGAATTTACTGATATTTCTCCCAGCAATCTTGATTCCAGTTTGTGTTTCTTCCAGTCCAGCACTTCTCATGATGTACTCTGCATATAAGTTAAATAAACAGGGTGACAATATACAGCCTTGACGAACCCCATTTCCTATTTGGAACCAGTCTGTTGTTCCATGTCCATTTCTAACTGTTGCTTCCTGACCTGCATACAAATTTCTCAAGAGGCAGATCAGGTGGTCTGGTATTCCCATCTCTTGAAGAAGTTTCCACAGTTGATTGTGATCCACACAGTCAAAGGCTTTGGCATAGTCAATAAAGAAGAAATAGATGTTTTTCTGGAACTCTCTTGCTTTTTCTATGATCCAGCAGATGTTGACAATTTGATCCCTGGTTCCTCTGCCTTTTCTAAAACCAGCTTGAACATCAGGAAGTTCACGGTTCACATATTGCTAAAGCCTGGCTTGGAGAATTTTGAGCATTACTTTACTAGCGTGTGAGATGGGTGCAATTGTGTGGTAGTTTGAGCATTCTTTGGCATTGCCTTTCTTTGGGATTGGAATGAAAACTGATCTTTTCCAGTCCTGTGGCCACTGCTGAGTTTTCCAAATTTGCTGGCCTATTGAGTGTAGCACTTTCACAGCATCCTTTCAGGATTTGGAATAGTTCAACTGGAATTCCATCACCTCCACTAGCTTTGTTCATAGTGATGCTTTCTAAGGCCCACTTGACTTCACATTCCAAGATATCTGGCTCTAGGTCAGTGATCACACCATCGTGATTATCTGGGTCGTGAAGATCTTTTTTGTACAGTTCTTCTGTGTATTCTTGCCATCTCTTCTTAATATCTTCTGCTTCTGTTAGGTCCATACCATTTCTGTCCTTTATCGAGCTCATCTTTGCATGAAATGTTCCTTTGGAATCTCTGATTTTCTTGAAGAGATCTCTAGTCTTTCCCATTCTGTTGTTTTCTTCTATTTCTTTGCATTGATCACTGAAGAAGGCTTTCTTATCTCTTCTTGCTATTCTTTGGAACTCTACATTCAGATGTTTATATCTTTCCTTTTCTCCTTTGCTTTTTGCTTCTCTTCTTTTCACAACTATTTGTAAGGCCTCCCCAGACAGCCATTTTGCTTTTTTGCATTTCTTTTCTATGGGAATGGTGTTGATCCCTGTCTCCTGTGCAATGTCACGAACCTCATTCCATAACTCATCAGGCACTCTATCTATCAGATCTAGGCCCTTAAATCTATTTCTCACTTCCACTGTATAATCATAGGGGATTTGATTTAAGTCATACCTGAATGGTCTAGTGGTTTTCCCACTTTCTTCAATTTCAGTCTGAATTTGGCAATAAGGAGTTCATGGTCTGAGCCACAATCAGCTCCTGGTCGTGTTTTTGCTGACTGTATAGAGCTTCTCCATCTTTGGCTGCAAAGAATATAATCAATCTGATTTTGGTGTTGACCATCTGGTGATGTCCATGTATAGAGTCTTCTCTTGTGTTGTTGGAAGAGGGTGTTTGTTATGACCAGTGCATTTTCTTGGCAAAACTCTATTAGTCTTTGCCCTGCTTCATTCCATAGTCCAAGGCCAAATTTGCCTGTTACTCCAGGTGTTTCTTGACTTCCTACCTTTGCATTCCAGTCCCCTATAATGAAAAGGACATCTTTTTGGGTGTTAGTTCTAAAAGGTCTTGTAGGTCTTCATAGAACCATTCAACTTCAGCTTCTTCAGCGTTACTGGTTGGGGCATAGACTTGGATTACTGTGATATTGAATGGTTTGCCTTGGAAATGAACAGAGATCATTCTGTCGTTTTTGAGATTGCATCCAGGTATTGCATTTCGGACTCTTTTGTTGACCATGATGGTCACTCCATTTCTTCTGAGGGATTCCTGCCTGCAGTAGTAGATATAATGGTCATCTGAGTTAAATTCACCATTCCAGTCCATTTGAGTTCGCTGATTCCTAGAATGTTGACATTCACTCTTGCCGTCTCTTGTTTGACCACTTCCAATTTGCCTTGATTCATGGACCTGACATTCCAGGTTCCTATGCAATATTCTCTTTACAGCATCAGACCTTGCTTCTATCACCAGTCACATCCACAGCTGGGTATTCTTTTTGCTTTGGCTCCATCCCTTCATTCTTTCTGGAGTTATTTCTCCACTGATCACATGTAGCATATTGGGCACCTACTGACCTGGGGAGTTTCTCTTTCAGTATCCTATCATTTTGCCTTTTCATACTGTTCATGGGGTTCTCAAGGCAAGAATACTGAAGTGGTTTGCCATTTCTTTCTCCAGTGTACCATATTCTGTCAAATCTCTCCAACATGACCCGCCCATCTTGGGTTGCCCCACGGGCATGGCTTAGTTTCATTGAGTTAGACAAGGCTGTGGTCCTCGTGTGATTAGATTGACTAGTTTTCTGTGAGTATGGTTTCAGTGTGTTCGCCCTCTGATGCCCTCTTGCAACACGTACCGTCTTACTTGGGTTTTTCTTACCTTGGGTGTGGAGTAGCTCTTCACGGCTGCTCCAGCAAAGCGCAGCCATTGCTCCTTACCTTGGATGAGGGGTATCTCCTCACCGCCACACTTCCTGACCTTCAATGTGGGATAGCTATTCTAGGCCCTCCTGCACCCGCGCAACCAGTGCTCCTTGGACTTGGGGTTGGTCCTGCGGCCACCGCCCCTGGCCTCGGTCGTGCAGTTGCTCCTCCCCACCACCGCCCTTGGCCTTGGGCTTAGGGGCATGGGGTAGCTCCTCCTGCCCGTCACCCCTGGCTTCGGGCTTGGGGCGTGGGGTATCTCCTCCCGGCCGTCGCCCCTGACCTCAGACACGGGGTCTCTGAAAAATAACAGTCTGTCTTTTTTGCTTTTTAGGATTTCTCACTTCAGATGGGATTTATCACTCCAGACACTAGGTCAGAAACACACATGTAAGTGAATTCTATAAAACTTGGTTCCTATTAATTCTTGAAGCTGAGGAGAATTTAGACAGTGTCAATGGTGCTGATGCTAATTATAAGATAACTCAGAACTGGTCCTTGAGATATTATTAATAAAATGCAACATATTTAGTATCTCTTATAGAATATATTTAATAAGTGGTGGCTATTACCAAGAGATAAAGATCTAATGTATTATATTCTCCCAAAGTAACCTAATATATACTTGTTAAGTTTATACTTTGAAAGACTTCCAAAATCTATTCTAACATTTACTGACACTTCTAGACTAGTTCTGTATGCCAATTTTTTTCAGTCTTTAAACAAATAGGTAATTTGGACCTATAGGAAAAATTGTCCCAGTTATGATTTGGGAGTGCTTTCATATATTAAAATGCAAGTTTTACTCTTTCAATATATTATAAGCACCATTTCTAAATCATAAAAGGAAAAAAAAAGAAAGACCTTTTAAGTATGTTGAACTTTAGTAGGAAACTGCATATTATGGTTACATTTATAATGTCTGACAAAAGTTGAAGAAGATGCTTTAAATTCAGTGTTCCCTAATTTTTTCAATATTCTTAACAGCCCATTTATTCTTATGTACCATGAGAATTACATTAATACCAATACATCAAATTATTTCACGGAAGTGTTTAAAGTGCTTTTAAAATAAAGGCTGACTTCAACTTTTTTAGAGAGATTGCAGCTGACATTGAAAAACTAGAATAGAACAGATAATAGACTTCTTTACATAGCACAAATATCTTTAGTGATCCTCTGTAATCAGCAATTTAATTGTAACCTGCACTTCAGATGATATCCAAAGCCCTATATTCAACTTACAAAGAATAAATTGAATTCAAATTAATGAATTATTGAAGCTCACAGAATGACAAAATTATGTTTTTGCTTAACTTTTGAACAAATTAATATTAGCCACAACTTATAAACTGAAATGACAGAGTTTTAGGTATACTAATTTAATGTCCAGAACACCTTATGAGGTATGTGCTATCATGATCCTATCTTTTATATTGATGAGGGAACTTAATCAAAGGGAACAGAAATAATTTACCAAAGTGTAAAAAGCAATAACTAAGAAATGTACAGGAACTAAGAACTGTGTGGAGGCTGTTTGATTCTAGAACCATCCAACCTAAATAGTGTGCTTCCAAATGATATCAAAGCCCCAAATTCTAATTATTCATGTGAATATACTTAGGATATATTTGCAGAGTAAAAATCAATAATTCTATGACCTGAGAACTGTCAAAAATACTATATTTTTAAGACATCCTTTAGTTCTGCTTTATTGACTATGCTAAAGCCTTTGACTGTGTGAATCACAATAAACTGGAAAATTCTAGAAGAGAAGGAAATGCTAGACCACCTGACCTGCCTCTTGAGAAATCTGTTTGCAGGTCAAGAAGCAACAGTTAGAACTGGACATAGAACAACAGACTGGTTCCAAAAGGGAAAGGAAGTATGTCAAGGTTGCATATTGTCACCCAGTTTATTTAACTTATATGCAGAGTACATCATGAGAAACTCTGGGCTGGATGAAGCACAAGCTGGAATCACGATTGCCGGGAAAAATATCAATAGCCTCAGATACACCGATGACACCACCCTTATGGCAGAAAGTGAAGAGGAACTAAAGAGCCTCTTGATAGAAATGAAAGAGGAGAGTGAAAAAGTTGGCTTAAAGCTCACCATTCAGAAAACTAAGATCATGGCATCTGGTCCCATCACTTCATGGCAAATAGATGGGGAAACAGTGGAAACAGTGGGTGATTTTATTTTTCTGGGCTCCAAAATCACTGCAGATGGTGATTGCAGCCATGAAATTAAAAGACGCTTACTCCTTGGAAGGAAAGTTATGACCAACCTAGACAGTGTATTAAAAGGCAGAGACATTACTTTGTTAACAAAGGTCCATCTAGTCAAGGCTATGGTTTTCCCAGTGGTCATGTATGGATGTGAAAGTTGGACCATAAAGAAAGCTGAGTGCTGAAGAATTGATACTTTCGAACTGTGGTGTTGGAGAAGACTCTTGAGAGTCCCTCGGACTGCAATGAGATGCAACCAGTCCATCCTAAAGGAGATCAGTCCTGGGTGTTCATTGGAAGGACTGATGTTGAAGCTGAAATTCTAATACTTTGGCCACCTGATGTGAAGAACTGACTCATTGGAAAAGACCCTGGGAAAGATTGAAGGAGGGAGAAGAAGGGGACAACAGAGGATGAGATGGTTGGATGGCATCACTGACTCAATGGAAATGAGTTTGGGTAAACTCCGGGAGTTGGTGATGGACAGGGAGGCCTGGTGTGCTGCAGTTCCTGGAGTTGCAAAGAGCTGGACATGACTGAGCAACTGAACTGAACTAAAGAAAATCTTTAGTATCTTAAGTATCTCTAGTATTCTTATGTTAAAATTAATATAAATTCTCCTTAAAATGTCAGTGAGTTGTAAAATGGGGAAAAGAACAGGATCTGGGTGAGAGAATGCTGTTTTACTGATAGAACTCCTTTATTTTAGACAGTTTAAGGACTCATTATCAAAGGAGGAATCAAAGATGACTTCAAACTCTTGATTTTTAGATACACTGTGGCATTGTCTAGCTGATAGCCTACTCTTGGCACAATGAAATTCCTTAGGAGCTGTGGATAAGTTACTGGATCTCTGTAATCCTCAATATCAACAAACTCCAAACTATTTAAGTTCACCTATTATCAACTGGAATACACTGGAGGTAATTTCTTACAAAACCAGAGAAAAATTTTGTACAACATCTAAGACAATTGTAAGGATTATAAAAAGTTCTTTTGTGTGAGCAAAAAAAAATGATTATTCTTTTTGTTGGTATTCAAACTTATATAGAAAACAAACAAACAAACGTGACATGATGAGCAGCTGCCGTGTCAGGTTAAAGCAAACTTCACCATCTGATATTCAACTTGTATTATACATAGCACTATTATTAAATGGCAAATTATAGCATAGGTTAATTAGGGTTACCAAACTCTTGCATAACTTTTGGAAATCAAGTGCTAAAATATTGAGATAACTGTTTCAAACCAATATATCAAAAAAGTTTAAGATACTTTTTTCATTTTTTAAGTTCATTAATGGAATCACACAATCCCAGAAAACTAACCAAACTGATCACATGGATCACAGCCTTGTTTAATTCAATGAAAATATGCTCCATGATGCATGTAGGACCACCCAAGACAGATGGGTTATGGTGGAGAGTTCTTACAAAATATGGTCCCCTGGAGAAGGGAATAGGAAATCACTTCAGCATTCTTGCCCTGAGAACCCCATGAACAGTATGAGAAGCTGGAATAGTGTAAGAACAGTATCGCAAGCTGGAACCAAGATTGCTGGGAGAAATAGGAACAACCTCATATATACAGATGACACCACCCTTATGGCAGAAAGTGAAGAAGAACTAAAGAGCCACTTGATGAAGCTGAAAGAGGAGAGTGAAAAGCTGGCTTAAAAGTCAACATTCATAAAACTAAGATTATGGGAACTGGGCCCATCACTTCATGGCAAATAGATGGGGAAACAATGGAAATAGTGACATACTTTACTTTCTTGGGCTACAAAATCACTACAGACAGTGACTGCTGCCAAGATATGAGAAGATGCATGTTCCTTGGAAGAAAAGCTATGACATACCTAGACAGTGTATTAAAATGCAGGGATATTACTTTCTGAACAAAGGTCCATATAGTCAAAGCTATGGTTTTTCCAGTAGTCTGTATGAATGTGAGAGCTGGAATATAAAGAAAGCTGAGTGCTGAAGAACTGATGCTTTTAAAGGGTGGTGTTGGAGAAGACTCTTGAGTCCCTTGGACTGCAAGTAGCCCTCATACTCAACAAAAGAGTCTGAAATGCAGTACTTGGATGCAATCTCAAAAATGACAGAATGATCTCTATTCATTTCCAAGGCATCACAGTAATCCAAATCTATACCCCAACAAGTAACCTGAAGAAGCTGAACAATTCTCTGGAGACCTACAAGATCTTCTAGCAATAACACTCGAAAAAGAGGTCCTTTTCATTATAGGTGACTGGAATACAAAAGTAGGAAGTCAAGAGATACCTGGAGTAACAGGCAAATTTGGCTTAGGAGTACAAAATGAGGCAGGGCAAAGGCTAACAGACTTTTGCCAAGAAAACCCACTGATCATGGAAAACACCCTCTTCCAACAACATAAGAGAAGACTCTACACGTACATCACCAGATGGTCAATACTGAAATCACATTGATTATATATTTCTTGCAGCCAAAGAAGGAGAAGCTCTATGCTGCTGCTGCTGCTAAGTCACTTCAGTCGTGTCTGACTCTGTGTGACCCCTGAGACGGCAGCTCACCAGGCCCCCCTGTCCCTGGGATTCTCCAGGCAAGAACACTGGAGTGGGTTGTCATTTCCTTCTCCAATGCATGAAAGTGAAAAGTGAAAGTGAAGTCACTCAGTTGTGTCCGACTCTTAGCTACCCCATGGACTGCAGCCTACCAGGCTCCTCTGCCCATGGGATTTCCCAGGCAAGAGTACTGGAGTGGGGTGCCATTGCCTTCTCCAGGAGAAGCTATATACAGTCAACAAAAATAAGACCAGGAGCTAACTGTGGCTCAGATCATGAACTCCTTATTGCCATATTCAGACTTAAATTGAAGAAAGTATGGAAAACCACTAGACAATTCAGGTATGACCTAAATCAAATCTCTTATGATTATAGAGTAGAAGTGACAAATAGATTCAATAGACCAGATCTGATCAACAGAGTGCCTGAAGAACTATGGACGGAGGTTCATGACATTGCACAGGAGGCATTGATCAAGACCATCCCCCGAGAAAAAGAAATGCAAAAAGACAAAATGGTTCTCTGAGCAAGCTTTACAAATAGCTGAGAAAAAAAGAGAAGTGAAAGGCAAAGGAGAAAAGGAAATATATACCCATTTGAATGCAGAGTTTGAAAGAAGAGCAAGGAGAGATAAGAAAGCTTTCCTCAGTGATCAGTGCAAAGAAATAGAGGAAAACAACATGGGAAAGAATAAAGACATCTTCAAGAAATTTAGAGATACTGAGGGAACACTTCATAGAAAGATGGGCATAATAAAGGATAGAAATGGTATGGACCTAAGAGAAGCAGAAGTTATTAAGAAGAAGTGGCAAGAATACACAGAAAAACTGTACAAAAAAGATTTTCAGACCCAGATAACCATGATGGTGTGATCACTCAGCTAGAGTCAGACATCCTGGAGTGTGAAGTCAAGTGGGTCCTAGGAAGCATCACTATGAACAAAGCTAGGGGAGGTGATGGAATTCCAGTTGAGCTATTTCAAATCCTAAAAGATGATGCTGTTAAAGTGCTGCACTCAACATGTCAGCAAATTTGGAAAGTTCAGCAATGGCCACAAGACTGGAAAAAGTCAGTCTTTTTCATTCCAATCCCAAAAAAAGGCAATGCCAAAGAATGTTCAAACTACTGCAAAATTTCTCCCATCTCACACACTAGCTAGCAAAGTAAAGCTCAAAATTGATTTGAGATCAATTTGAGATCAAATTGAGATCAGATGTTGAGATCAATTTGAGAAAAGATCAAAACCAGAGATCAAATTGCCAACATGTCCCAGATCATCAAAAAGCAAGAAAGTTCCAGAAAAATATCTACTTCTGCTTTATTGACTATGCTAAATCCTTTGACTGTGTGTATATCAACAAACTGAAAAATTCTTAAAGAGATTTGAATACCAGACCACCTGATCTACCTCCTGAGAAATCTGTATGTAGGTCAAGAAGCAACAGTTAGAATTGTAGGTGGAGCAACAAACTGATTCCAAATCAGGAAAGGAGTACGTCAAGGCTATATATTGTCACCCTGCTTGCTTAACTTATATGCAGAGTACATTATGCAAAATGCTGGGCAGGATGAAGCACAAGCTGAAATCAAGACTGCCAGGAGAAATATCAATAACTTCAGACACACAGATGACACCACCCTTATGGCAAAAATAAAAGAAAAACTAAAGAGCCTCTTAATGAAAGTGAAAGAGGAGAGTGAAAAAGTTGGCTTAAAACTGGATATTCAGAAAACTAAGATCATGGCATCTGGTGCCATCACTTCATGGCAAATAGATGGGGAAACAATGGAAATGGTGAGAAACTTATTTTGAGGGGCTCCAAAATCACTACAGATGGTGACTGTAGCCATGAAATTAAAAGACACTTACTCCTTGGAAAGAAAGTTATGACCAACCTAGACAGCATATTAAAAAGCAGAGATGTTACTTTGTCAACAAAGGTCTGCATAGTCAAGGCTATGGTTTTTCCAGTGGTCAAGTATGGATGTGAGAGTTGGACTATAAAGAAAGCTGAGCACTGAAGAATTGATGCTTTTGAACTGCAGTGTTGGAGAAGACTCTTGAGAGTCCCTTGGATTGCAAGGAGATCCAACCAGTCCATCCTAAAGGAGATCAGTGCTGGGTGTTCTTTGGAGGGAATGATGCTAAAGCTGAAACTCCAATACTTTGGCCACCTGTTGCAAAGAACTGACTCATTTGAAAAGACGCTGATGCTGGGAAAGATTGAGGGCAGGAGGAGAAGAGGACGACAGAGGATGAGATGGTTGGATGGCATCATCGACTCAATGGACATGGGTTTGGGTGGACTCCGGGAGCTGGTGATGGACAGGGAGGCCTGGAGTGCTGTGATTCATGGGGTCGCAAAGAGTCAGACATGACTGAATGACTGAATTGAATTGAACATATACTGGTATGTTGGTCAAGTTTTTCACTTTTCTAAAATATAAAACTTTATGTATATGTTTATATAATATCTGTAGAAGTTATTCCTAAGAAAAACACTTTGAGAATTAAAAATTTAATTTAGAAATTTTAGAATTTGGCAAAAAAATACATTATAGCACAATAATACAAAACATCATCCACTGGAGAAGGGAATGGCAAACCACTTCAGCATTCTTGCCTTGAGAAGACCATGAATAGTATGAAAAGGCAAAAAGACATGACACTGAAACATAAGCCCCTCAGGTTGGTAGGTGTCCAATATAATGGAGTAGAGCAGAGTAATAGCTACAGAATGAATGATGAGGCTTAGCCAAATCAGAAACAGTGTCCTTTTGTAGACGTGTCTGGTGGTGAAAGCAAATTCCAATGCTGTAAAGAACAATACTGCATAAGAACCTGGAATGTTAGGTCCATGGATCAAGGTAAATTGGATGTGGTCAAATAGGAAATGGCAAGAGTGGACATCAACATTTTAGGAATCAGTGAGTTAAGATGGACAGGAATGGACAAATTTAATTCAGTTAACCATTATATCTATTACTGTGGGCAAGAATACCTTAGAAGAAATGGATTAGCCCTCAGAGTCAACAAAAGAGTCTGAAATGCACTACTTGGGTACAATATCAAAAATGACAGAATGATCTCAGCTTGTTTCCAAGCCAAACCATTCAACATCATAGTAATCCAAGTCTATGCCCCAACCAGCAATGCCAAAGACCTGAAGTTGAATGATTTTATTAAGATCTATAAGACCTTCTAGAACTAAAACAACAACAAAAAAGATGTCCTTTTCATCATCGGGTACTGGAATGCAAAAGTAGGAAGTCAAGAGATACCTGAAGCAACAGGCAAGTTTGGCCTTGGGCTACAAAATGAAGCAGGGCAAAAGCTAGCAGAATTTTGCCAAGAGAATGCACTGGTCATAACAAAACACCCTCTTCCAACAACAAAAAAGATGACTCTACACATGGACGTCACTGAAATCAGATTGATTATATTCTTTGTAGCTGGAGATGGAGAAGTTCTATACAGTCAGCAAAAATAAGACCTGGAACTAAATGTGGCTCAGATCATCAGCTCCTTATTGCAAAATGCAGGTTCAGATTAAAGAAAGTAGGGAAAGCCAATAAGCTATATAGGTATGACCTAAACCAAATCCCTTATGATTATATGGTGGAGGTGACAAATGGATTGAAGAATTAGATATGATGGAGTGTCTGAAGCACTATGGATGTATGTACATAACATCATAACCATCCCCAAGAAAAAGAAATGTAAGAAGGCAAAGCGGTTGTCTAAGGAGGCCTTACAAAGAAGAGCAGTGAAAGGCAAGGAAGAAACGGAAAGATATAACCAACAGAATGCAGAGTTCCAAAGAAGAGCAAGGAGAGATAAGAAAGCCTTCTTAAGTGAACAATGTAAAGAAATAGGGGAAAATAGAATGAAAAAGACTAGAGATTTCCTTAAGAAAATTGGAGATACAAAGAGAACATTTCATGCAAAGATGGGCACAATAAAAGACAGAAATGGCAAGGACCTAACAGAAGCAGAAGAGATTAAGAAGAGGTGGCAAGAATACACAGAAGAACTATACAAAGAAGATCTTAATGACTTGGATAACCATGATGGTGTGGTCATTCACCTAGAGCCAGATACCCTGAAATGTGTAGTCAAGTGGGCCTTAGGAAGCAGTATTACAAACAAAGCTAGTAGAGGTGATGGAATTCCAGCTGAGCTATTTCAAATCCTAAAAGATGATGCTGTTAAAGTGTTACACTCAATACGCCAGCAAATTTGGAAAACTCAGCAGTGGCCATAGGACTGGAAAAAGTCAAATTTCATTCCAATCTCAAATGAGGGCAATCCCAAAGAATGTTCAAACTACTGCACAATTGCACTTATTTCACATGCTAGCAAGGTAATGTAGAGAAGACAATGGCACCCCACTCCAGTACTCTTGCCTGGAAAATCCCATAGACAGAGGAGCCTGGCGGGCTGCAGTCCATGGGGTCACTAAGAGTCGAACACGACTGAGCGACTTCAGTTTCACTTTTCACTTTCATGCATTGGAGAAGGAAATGGGAACCCACTCCAGTGTTCTTGCCTGGAGAATCCCAGGGACGGAGGAGCTTGGTGGGCTGCCATCTATGGGGTTGCAGTGTCAGACACAACTGAAGCGACTTAGCAGCAGCAGTAGCAACAGCGAGGTAATGCTCAAAATCCTTCAAGCTAAGCTTCAACTGTATGTGAACTGAGAACTTCCAGATGTACAAGCTGAATTTAGAAAAGCAGAAGAATCAAAGATTAAATTGCCAACCTATACTGCATCATAGGAAAAGATAGGGAATCCAAAAAAATCATCTACTTCTGTTCCGTTTACTATGCAAAAGCCCTTGACTCTGTGAATCACAACAAACTGTGACAAGTAAAAGTGTTAGTCACTCAGTTGTATCCAAGTCTTTGTGACCCCATGGACTGTTGCCAACTAGGTAACTCTGTCCATGGAATTCTCTAGGCAAGAATACTGGAGTGGGTTGCCGTTTCCCTCCCAGGGGATCTTCCTGACCCAGGGACTGAACCCAGGTCTCCTGTATTGCAGGCAGACTCTTTACTGACTGAGCCACCAGGGAAGACAACAAACTGTGGAAAATTCTTAAAGAGATGGGAATACCAGTCCACTTTACCTGCCCCCTGAGAAACCTGTATACAGGGCAAGAAGCAACAGTTAGAACCAGACATGGAACACTGCACTGGTTCATAATTGGGAAAGGAGTATGTCAAGGCTGTCACTCTGCATTTTTAGCTTATATGCAGAGTGCATCATGGGAAATGCCAGTCTGGATGAATCACAAGCTGGAATCATGGTTGCTGGGAGAAATATCAACAACCTCAGATATGCATATGAAACCACTATAAAGGCAAAAGAAAAGAGGAACTAAAAATCTCTTGATAAAGGTGAAAGAGGAGAGTGAAAAAGCTAGCTTAAAACTCAACATTCAAAAAACTAAGATCATGGCATCTGCTCCCATCACTTCCTAGCAAATACATGTGGAAAAAATGGAAACAGTGACCAATTAAATTTTCTTGGGCTCAAAAATCACTGTGGTTGTTGACTGCAGCCATGAAATTAAAAGAAGCTTGCTCCTTGGAAGAAATGCTGTAACAAACTTAGCATATTAAAAGAAGAGACATCATTTTACGGACAAAGGTCCATATAGTGGAAGTTATGGTTTTTCCAAAAGTCAGGTACCAATGTGAGAGTTGGACCATGAAGAAGACTGACCACCAAAGAATTGATTCTTTTGGATTGTGGTGCTGGAAAAGTCTCTTGAGAG
Organism: Bos mutus; assembly: GCF_027580195.1. NCBI lineage: Eukaryota > Metazoa > Chordata > Mammalia > Artiodactyla > Bovidae > Bos > Bos mutus. Next base: position 23,851,971 of record NC_091644.1, on the reverse strand, counting down.
TCCCTTGAACTGTAAGGAAATCAACCCCAAATATTCACTGAAAGGACTGATGCTGAACCTTGACGCTCCAATACTTTGACCCCTTGATGCTAATGGGCAACTCATTGGAAAAAACAGAACTTTACGCTGGAAAAGATTGAGGGCAAGAGGAGAAGGGAGCAACAGAGAATGAGATGGTTGGATGGCATCACTGACTCAATGGACATGAGCTTGAGCAAACTCTGGGAGCTAGTGAAAGATGGGGACGCCTGGTGTGCTACGGTTCATGGGTCCACAGAGAGTCAGACAGGACTTGGAGACTGAGCAACAATAAGAATAATTAGATTCTGAGATAATTTTTCCAGGATGTGGATTAATCCAATGGGATATGTCATAACTTATAATGCTATAGATGTATTATCTGACAGATTAGTATCAAAAGAATAATGAATGTATTATATCTGTAGGATTTCTTCTCACTCTCAGGTTACAGTTCAGACTTTTGGGGATAACTTTCTGAGAAAAATCCAAGAATTAGAATGATTTTCTAAACATACTACAGAAGCAAAAAAAAAAAAAAATCATTAGACCCAAGTTAGAACTTCATATTGTTATTGATAGAAGACTTTGATGCTTCCAGGAATATTTGATATATATCAGTGGTTGTAAGTGGAGAGACCTACTCATGATTATTGAATGAGTCTCAATAAATAAATATATATTGGCTGGTCAGATTGCAATCTGTGTTCTATATTTTAACTAACACCCAATGCTGGCTTTCAGAGTCTTCCAGAATTGCTGCTCCCTTCTGTTCATTATAAATGTTATAAAATTTCTAAAATATAGGAGAAAGAAGTAGAGCATAGCATAGATTTCATATAATTGCAACCACAGAAATAAAATAAAATAAAGTTATTGAAAAAAAACAAAGTACAAGTGCCCCCTGCTATCAGAAAGTAGAGTTTTCCTAAGAAACCTCTCATAAGCTGAAATAGTGTAAAGATGCAATTACTACCTTTGGAGTCATATTGTTAATGGATGCAAAAAATAAATCCAGACAAAAAACAAATGCTCCGAGACATAGGTCAAAGTTATGGCATCTTGATGATGAGATGCTGTTGTATCAATAGTTTCCAGGAAGTAGCTTAGAGAAGCTTCTCTGGATTTTTTTTTTGTTAATGAAAACAAGTACTAAGGTTGATCAAGAGTAAAGTGGTGTAAAGTGAACTCTCAAAACAAGGTGGATACCTGTGATACCTGTAATGTTTACATTCAATTTAAATAGTTTATCACTGTGACTTTAATTATATTTAAAATTTTCCATAATTTCTAAACTATTTACAGCATTACAAGTTGATATATACCTCCTTCCTGTTATTCAAGAATTTGAATACAAAAGAGAGTTTTGCCCTTTATTAAGACTAAGTAAATTGTATTTGAGTTTGGTGGGCTTCTCCTTTTCACCCTCATTTCTGTCTATCTCCTCTACTGTCGATTCAACTTTATTAAAGATATAGCTTATATAATAAAATTCATTTAAGATAATTAAATCAATGTTTTGAAAAAAAAGTGCCAAATTATCATTGATATAACCACTCAAACAACCAATATCCAATGAAGATAGAGAATATTAATTTATATAAAAAAAAGTTCTCAAATGCTCAAAGGGAAAAGGTGTGTATGAAAATCTTCAGGCTACTGTGAGGCTTTTCCTTTCTCTCCCAATGATGTGAGAAACCAAAGAAAGCCTTGAGCAGAGTGGCAATTTCATTAACTTAATTGAGGGTTAATATAATCAGCAGGATGAATGAAATATCATAATGTATCCTTCTAGTTTATGTGATTAAAAACTTGCTTTGTATTGGAAGAGAAAATTTGCTGGGAATGTGTAAAGATAATAAACACAATATTCATGGAAATGCTAATTAAAGCTCTGCCTATAGACATTTTAAAAACCTTTGTAAACAGAATAATTAAGTGAGATTCAAGGAAAGAATTCAAATATTTTACTGGTTTTTTTCCCCCACGCACACACCCTTCTCATTTTTTTAAAGTTCATTTTCCTCTAGACTGCATTTTTCCTTTCCATTTTGGCTAACTTTAATTTTTAGAATAAATTTCAATTTTTTAATATTTCTGTTTAAATCTGCTATATAATCAGACTATCACACATTTAAGGTATTTTCTCACTGTTTATATGATAGTATTATTTGAATTTCCATGCTTCTTGATACTACAGCTTTATGTTTGTTGACTAGGACTTAGGACCTAACAACACTAAGTCACCATAAAATCCTTTGAAGATGAACCCAGGGTACTAGATACTAGACTTGAGCAGAAAGTGCTTTTGTGATTATGGCTATACAAAGGAAAATGGAGATTTAGGAAAAATGTTTAAATTTATATTAGATAATTATCTTGTAAATATTTAAGGCAAATATAAATCATTCAGTATTTGTATAATACCCTCTCCTTCATTTACTGTAAGACATAGCAAGGTTTAACTTGCAGACTTATTCAGGATAAAATATTAAGAATTCATCTTTTGAAATGCTTTGTATATATATCACGTATATTCATTTTTTCATTCTACAAACATGTTGAACAAACTTATTAGTTTTTTCCAATTTACTATTTGATTTAATTCTCACATTAAACATGAAGCACTAAAGACACATTTTAAAGTTTGCTTAAGGTCACAAAAAAATCATGTTATGCAAAAATCTTCAAACAACAAGGATTCAACAATAGTCTATTTCTCCAACTCTAATTTCAGCACTTTCCTTTATTCTGAGGGCTCTTAGTAAGTCTATTATAAATGCAATTAAATTAGATTATATTATTTAATGCACAGATCATCTTAAAGAGTCTTAAATTTTTAAGTTTGTTAAGAGTGATGTTTGTCTTATTAAACTTGATTACACAACCAGTGTTGTTCTTATGCAAGTTTAATAGTAAAAATACACAGGATAACTTTTACATGTATGTAGGATTCTAGTTCTCCCACAGGTATTTCCAATTCCAACACAAACTTTTATTACCCTCTGACCTTGAGCAAGTTGTGTAAGCTTTAAGGGAAACTAACTGTAGAAGAAGGCCATGGATAGGATATTTAGAATTGGGTTCTACATTTAGAGGTTGTGGGTAGGTGCTGTATCAATGAAAAGATGTCATTAATGTCATTCAAAATATGATATCAATATAGAAATAATGATTTAAAGCCTCTAACCTTAAATTGTTTTACTTTCTGTGGTCTCTTTAGGATTTTTTTTTAAACACATAATGCATTACCATGGAAAAAATTCCAAATGTTTTTTCCTGATACTCCATTTCTCGGTAGTAAATTCTATTTTAAGAAAAAGAATATGCTATCTTCAAAGAATGGCTACAAAATTTATTTTATTCACATTTGTTTTACATTTTAAAACCTTGTGAATAATTTACTTCTCCATCCAAATAATTATTCCGTGTATATTTATATGCTGGACTCTGTGCCAAGTCCTGAGTATTAAACAATGTATATCTCAGCCTCTGTCCTATGAGTGATTAAACACAGCATACATAAAAATACTTTTAAAATGTCCAAATGACATTTGCATCTAGTGCAGAAATTTTAACAGAATAAAATGAAAAACAGTTGTGGAATTTTAGCCAATCAGTATTCTTCACTCTTCTGATAATTTGGGAGAAAAATACAATAAAGCTACACCTTATTCTGTAATTAAGAAGCTTTATTTCTGGCCAAGAAAAACTAACTGGTATTGAAAACAACAAACAACTATAAAACAGACAACATGAGGTAACTGCTTTTAGGCATTGGAAAATAGGTCGACCTAAGCTGTGATCCTCGATAAAAGAGAACTCACAAGGTGAATCCTACTGGTCAGGTTCTCTGCCAAGGAAAGTTTTCTTACCAACTGCTGCAATCTTGCTGCACTTAGATGGTAAATATCAGAGGTCAGTATTGCTGAAGGGGCTGCAATGGTACGGGCGGGGGTGGGAGGGGGGGCGGTAAGCATGGAGGAGAGGAGAAAATGGCACAAAGACTGGGCCCCAAAAGAATGCATGAGGGTTCACGTAGGAATATTTTGCTGAAAATTGAATTTCACAAGTTCAGCGTGAAACCATGTAAAAGGTAATCCAGAGCACATGCTGTGGGTGAGAGTAGATTAGAGATATTCAAAGTTGAACAGTGCTGCTGCTGCTAAGTCGCTTCAGTCGTGTCCGACTCTGTGCGACCCCATAGACGGCAGCCCACCAGGCTCCGCGGTGCATGGGATTCTCCAGGCAAGAACACTGGAGTGAGTTACCATTTCCTTCTCCAATGCATGAAAGTGAAAAGTGAAAGTGAAGTCGCTCAGTCGTGTCTGATTCCTAGCGACCCCATGGACTGCAGCCCACCAGGCTCCTCCGTCCATGGGATTTTCCAGGCAAGAGTACTGGAGTGGGGTACCATTGCCTTCTCTGGTGAACAGTGCTAAAAGACATTAAATTTCTATCCCAGTCAGAGTGAAGAGACCTCTATACAAGGCATTCCTGGAAGAGAACAGAAAAGGAGAGCATGAGTAAGGAGTACAACCCTTCTCTCAGAACCCCTGTCCCTGGTGCCTAAAACCCTGTCTCACAGAGATGCTGTGAGGATTAAATAAGGGGTTATTGGAGCAGTTTCAGAAAAGTATTAGAATAATGCTAAGTCAATACAAGACAGAGAAAGACAAATATCATGATAATAGTTTAGGTGTGGAATTAAAAAAAAATAAATTTATTTACAAAACAGAAAGAGACTCACAGACTTAGAGAACAAATTTACGGTCACTGGGGGAGGGAAAGAGTAGGGAGAGGAGGATAGATTGTGAATTTGGATTGACATGTATATACCACAATTGTTAAAATAGATAACCAACAAGAACCTACTATATAGCACAGGGAATTCTGCAGAGTATCCTATAATAACCTAAATGGGCAAAAGAATTTGAAAAAGAATAGACACAAGCATATGTATACCTGAATCATTTGTACACTTTGCTGCACATATGAAACTACCACAACACTGTTAATCAACTATATTTGAACATGAAAGAAAAATTTAAAAATAAAGCAAAAAAAAAAAAAGTGCTTCCTGTCAATTTTATCATACATTGGTGTGAAAGTGTAATCTGAAAGAGAAAAATTGCCCTTCTTTTGTATGGATCACAAGCGGTTTTGTCACATCAGATTCACTTAGACTTCTCAATTTTACTTTGGCTTTTGGGACTCCTAAGGGTACTGGTGTCTGCCAATGCAGGAGACCCAATGTGGTTTCAATACCAGGATCAGGAAGATCCCCTGGAGGAGGGCACATCGGTGCACTCCAGTATTCTTGTCTGGAGAATCCCATGGACAGAGGAGCTGGCAGGTCATAAAGAGTCAGACACAACTGAAGCAATTTAGCATGCACACGTCTGTCAGCAGAGACAAAGCCAGGTGCAAAGTACCTAGATTCTAGGACCTGAAATTGGCAAGACTTGTCAGTTACATCTTGAATGTAGGCCAGAGTAGAAGTGGTCCTTTTCATGGGAGGCTATGGGATTAGTTTTAATATATGTAAGACATTGCTTGAGGCTAGAGATCCCACCATAACAAAAAGGGAGGAAAAAAAAAAAAAAGGGAGTAAAGTCTTGGAAACATGGATTATAAATATTAATGTGACTAGATTTTAAACGAAAGCTATGTATCCTAGTGAAACATATTCCAAGAATTTTTTTTAAAGTATTATTGGATTTTGAGACATGCATCGCCCCCCACCCCCCACCCCCGATACACACACATTATGACCTCTGCTGCCCAAAGTATATTTTGGCCTAGACTTTTAAACAAATACTTTATAAATATATCTATTAAGTTCCAAATTATGCAGATACAATAAAGGAAATTTGGAAGACAAAACTGGAGTTATGGGATTATAAAGCAAAGCACAGTTCTGTAATCCAGTATACCTGTAACATTTTGTAGCAAATTTTGTTTCTTCTAAAACTGGTTCTCTCTTGTATGTAATCTGAGGTTTAGGGAGGCAAAATTCCTCTTTGAAGCCACTAGGGGAGCATTTATTCCACCACACAAAAGGCATTAATTCTTCCTTTCTTGACCTAAAAGAGTGAAAGCAGTTTGCAGAAGCAGCCAATTTACAAGCCCCTCAGGCTCAGAGCAAATCTGACTTCTTTGCTAGTGCCCTGAAGCTCACTTTTAATTATGGACCTTGAGAAAAAGTAGTTTGCAACGCTGAATTAGCAATCTCTTCCTTAGATTTGCTGTGTGGTGTAATTCCCAGTCACTTCTTTATTGGCTCCACATACAATTGGAAATCTTGTAGAGACTTCTCTGTGTTTAAGCACAGTACAGCTAGCTTTCTTCCTCTGTCATGCATCAGGGCTTGTTTCCATAGCAGCCACTTTGGGGAAAGAAAGGGGCTTACATGATACTCCTTTTGTAAGTGAAATCTGAAGAATAAAGCATTAATGTTCATTTGCACAAGAACAAGTATTGCTTGGATACATTTTCTGTAAAAGATAGGGACTATGTTCTCTTTACATAAAAAGGTGTTAAGCCATTTAACAAAGGCTTTTACTAGAGCTGTACTCAAACTCAACTCTATTTCCCTGCCAACATTACAATCCTAGGAGGGCACTTATTAGTCTACAAAGGTGCAGAGAATCTTAACCAATGTCATGCATTTATATTTACTTTTTACACTGGAGTCCTTTATATCTCCCCAAAGTTCTTCCTTAAAAAGTAAAAATCAGAATTGCAAAAGAAAAGCCTATTACTTTTGCAATAATTAGTCTATGAAGATTATCCTTTTGTAGCATGAAAGTCAAGAGTGTGAGTATGGAAGACAGATTGCAGTGACATTATCAGCTGTTTTGCTCAACTATATGGAATTTGAGTGACTGCTTAAACTCCATAATTTTGAGGTCTCAGACTTTGAACTTCTAGTATGCTAACTCTGAAACACAATTCATTAAGAAACGATGCAACAAGCTATGGCAAAATAAACAAAAACCGAGGCTAAATCATGGTTTTCACAACTCTACTGTGATTTACTCTCAATTTGTGGAGCTATTGCTTTCTATGAAACTGCTAACAAAGCTGAATTATTTTCCCCTATTTTTATGGCTAAAAACAAGATCTCTAACCTCTCCCATATAGAAATCTCTAAAATTAAATTCTTCTCCAAGGTCTATACCTATAAATCTTAAATGACTACCAATAACCACAGGCACATCAAAAATTGTTAGGATCATTATAATGCTTACTATTTTTTTCTTACACTCCCTCTCTAAGCAATGGTTTTGTCATAGAGATTCCTAAACCAGAAAGTTTTGAACTTCTCAGACCTTGTGTCCACCTAATTGCCACAACATTATAGATCTCACCATATCTAACTGATAACTCAAATTTTTATCTTGACTTCCACTGTCTCATTTAAGCTCCTATTACAAAAATAAACAAACAACAATACCCCTTTAACTGCTGTCCCTGACTTTAGCAATATTATTGGCTTCAAATTCATTCTCCACTCTATTTTAATGACCTTTATAAAATGCAAAACTGATAATGTCACTCCTTCGCTTTGGATACTTTAGTAGCTTCATTAAAAACCAAACAAACAAACAAAAACAGTGATAGGAGGTATCAGTTCAGATCACAAAATATATAATCTATTCATAATTTCAGCTGTGAACATAAGTAAACACAATACCAGGAAAGAAAAAGAAAAAAAGTCCAAACAGAACAGAAATATTGAGGAAAAATTCCTACAAAATTATTTGATAATCAATGAGATTTAAGGAAAACAAATAAGATTCAATATAGATAATCCATTAATAGAATTTGTTGCACTAAAACACTAAAGAGAAAACTGATACTACAATCTCAAAAGATGCAAAAAAGCATTCCTTAATGTTCAATGTTTACATTAAACATATTAGAAAATAAAAAAGTAAAAATATTACCATCATTTAAATAGAGAATCTCAAGTAGTCTTTGAAACCACTACAAGCACTAATAAAATGAATTTAACAAGATCAGAGGATTCTTTCATATTGCATGGATGCTCAGTCATGTCTGACTCCTTGTGAGCCCTTGGACTCCTCTGTCCATGGGATTTTCCAGACAAGAATATTGGAATGTGTTGCCACTTCCTTCTCCAGACGATCTTGTAGCAAACAATTTAAAAATAAAATAAAGAAAACAATTCAATTTACATTAATACCTAGAAACACAAAATGCATGGAACTATATTGCAGAAAAGACATCATTGACTTCTTCACAAGTATATTTGGAGAAATATTTTTAAAGAGCTAAATAAGTGAGAGATATATCATGTTTATAGATCAGAAGACTCAGTATTTCCTAAGATGTCAAGTTTCTTCGACAGTTTCAAATATCCATCAAAATTACACAGGATTTTTCAGTAGAAATTTTCTTTGTGTGTGTGTGTGTGTGTGTGCTTTCTTTTTTTATTATAAGTTTATTTGTTTTAACTGGAGGCTAATTACTTTGCAATATTGTATTGGTTTTGCCATACATCAACATGAATCCACCAGGGGTATACACATGTTCCCCATCCTGAACCCCCCTCCTACCTCCCTCCCCGTACCATCCCTCAGTGTGGAGATTCCTTAAAAAACTGGAAATAGAGCTGCCTTATGACCCAGCAATCCCACTGCTGGGCATACACACTGAGGAAACCAGAATTGAAAGAGACACGTGTACCCCAATGTGCAGTAGAAATTTTCAAACGTTTTAAAAAATGTATAAGAATATGAAAAGACCTAGAGAATAATGAAAATAGTTTTTTTTTTTTTTTAATGAAAAAGTGGAAGGATTTATCTTAATTGATTTAAAGACTTAATGATATGGCTTCCTGGAGGCTCAGACTAAAGAATCTGCCTGCAATGCTGGAGACCTGGTTTTGATCCCTGGGTTGGGAAGATCCCCTGGAGAAGGGCATGGCCACCCACTCCAGTATCCTTGCCTGGAGAATCCCCATGGACAGTGGAGTCCATGGGGTCACAAAGAGTTGGACACGACTGAGCAACTAAGCACAGCACTTAATGATACATGAATTAAAACACTTTAATATTGGTATACACATATATAGATCAATGTAATAGTAAAGAGAATCCAAAAACACTTGCCAAAGCAATTAAATGGGAAAAGAAAAATGTTTTAACAAATGGTTCTGGGTTTCCTGAGTATACTTTTGGAAGTAATTGAGTATTTAACTTTACAAAATACATTTTATATAATAAAAATAAACTTAATTAGATAATAATTCATATCTTGAACTAGAACTAATAATAAAATCTAAAACTATGAAGCTATGAAAAAAAGTATTGTTTTTCACAAGTTGGTTATCTCTGTAATAGATGGATATTTTTGTTTTGGTGTTTTGCAACCTTGCTAACTCTCATATTAGTACAAATACTATTGACATTATGGCTTGGAAACTCACATTGTACCCTCTCTTTCTATGTTATCACCTTACTGTTGACAAAGCATTCCAACATGTTGTTACACAAGAGAGAAATTTGATTATAAGCACCTTTGCTTAATGGAGAAGGAAATGGCACCCCACTCCAGTACTCTTGCCTGGAAAATTCCATGGATGGAGGAGCCTGGTAGGCTACAGTCCATGGGATCACAAAGAGTCAGACAGGACTGAGTGACTTCACTTTCTTTCTTTCTATAGTTCCTTTTGGAGAAGGAAATGGCAACCTGCTCCAGTGTGCTTGCCTGGAGAATCACATGGACAGAGGGGCCTGGAGGGCTGCAGTCTATGGGGTTGCAAAGAGTTGGACTCGACTAAGCAACTAACACACACACACACACACACACACCCTTTGCTTTATATCTAAACTTAAAAGAATGTCTCAAGTTTTAGCATTAACTGTAGTTTTCATTGGAGATTTTGATAAAAAAAAAATCTGTCTCAGAGTCCATTTACCCGTTTATGAAATAGCCACACCAGTCCTCTCATGTGTGTGATTTGCATGGTTTATCATTTTTCATCCATCACATTCAACTTTTCTGTGTTTCAATATTTGAAATCTGTCTCTTCTAGGAAGCGTATGGACTTCTCTGGGGGCTCAGTGCTAAAGAATCTGCCTGCTGATGTAGGAGACATAGGTTCAATCTCTAGTCAGGAATATCCCCTGGAGAAGGAACCCACTGGCAACCCACTCCAGTAGCCTTGCCTGGGCAATCCCATGGACAGAGGAGTCTGGTGGGCTACAGGCCATGAGGTCACAAAAGGAACAGCAACTGAACAAGAACAACAGGAAGCATATAGGAAGGTTTGGTTATTATTGAATACAACCCATGAATCCTTCCAGTTGGAATGTTTAGATAATTATCATTTGATATGTGATGACGATGTGGTTGAATTTGAGCATACCATTTTATTCTTTGTGTTCTGTCTGCCCTACTTGTTTTCTAATCATTGTCATTGACAGTCCACTGTTTCCCTTTTCCTGGCTCTTTTTGGCTTACATTTTCCTATTTATCCCTAATACATGTATTTTCAGTTTAGCTTTCTTTGTCATACCTAACTTTCAGGAACTATTTGAAGTTAGTATTCATCACTTTACATAAAGTGTGGAAAGCTTAGAGATAAGTAGATTCTTTTCTCTGATCAACCCTTATGTTACAGTTTTCATGTATAGATATGTTAAAATCTAGGCAATACTATATGCTTTTAAAGATTTATATTAATTTTAAGAACTTAAGAAGAAAAATGCTTAGTATTTTTTATTTATCCAAATATTCACAATTACTGTCGGGCTTCCCTCTTAAAGTTCCACATTGTCCACTGGCTCTAGTTCCTTTCAGCATAAAGAATCCTTTAGCATCTTTTGTATACAGCTGGCCTCTTTATAGTTGATTTCATTAGTTATCCCAGGTGGCTCAGATGGTAAAGCATCTGCCTGCAATGTGGGAGACCCAGGTTCAATCCCTGGGTCGGGAAGATCCCCTGGAGAAGGAAATGGCAACCCACTCCAGTACTCATGCCTGGTTCCATGGATGGAGAAGCCTGGTGGGCTACAGTACATGGGGTCGCAAAGAGTCGGATCGACTGAATGACTTCACTTTCACTTTCATTAGTTATCCTTTATCTAAACACGTTCTTATTTCCCATTTACATAAGAGTATTTTCATAAGATATAGAATTCTGTGATTTCATTTTCTTCTTTTAAAAATGTTTCACTGTTTCAACTGACACTTGTTCCACTGTCATTCAGTGTTTCTGACGAGAAAAAAAATCATTTGAAACACTACTCCCATGTGTTATGCATTCTGTCATTTTTATCTCTCTGCTTTCAATGTTTTCCTTTATGTTTTGTAACTTTTATTATATGTTTAGGGGAGATTTTCTTTGAATTTATTGTGTTCGTTCACTGATATTTTTAGAACACACCATAGCAACAGGGAATAGATATTCCTCTGAAGTTTGCCTTTAATATTTACCAACATAAATCCCATTTGGAACACAAACTTTAAGAAATTTAAAAGAATAGAAATCATGTAGTGTGTATTTTATACAATATTAGGTGCTTTAAGTTAAAAACCAATAACAAATATAACGGGAAAACTCCTAATTAATTAATATTAATATTAAAATTTCTAAATATTTCATGGGTTAAAAAGAAATTTTCAAAATAAGTTTAAAAAGTTTTTAAGATATTTAAAATAAAAATGCAACACACTGTGTGTAGAATTTAGCTTAAGTATTGCTTAGAGGAAATTTTTCAGAGGTATTTTTTGTTCCATTTACTATTTTAGAAAATAAATGCTCAAATAAATAATTTAAGGTGTCATTTTAAGAAACTAGAGAAATAATAGAAAATTAAATCCAAAGCAATTAGAATTTAAACGTTGAGATGAAATAAATTAAAACAGAGAAAGAAGAGACCACTAAAACTTATTTAAAAAAAAAAAAAACTGTTCAACTTACAATAACAAATCTGTACAATTAAAGAAACTCTAACCAAGAGTTTCTTTTAAGGAAGCAAAAAATAGAAAAGATACAATTACCAATATCAGAAATAAAAGAGGATATAATGCAGACTACACAGACATTAAAAGTAAAAGATGTGCTAGTTTACTGTTGTAATAAATTACCACAAATTTACTAGCTTAAAATAATAGAAATTGACCTTCTCACATATCTAGAGATCAGTTCTGTTAAGTCACTCAGTCGTTTCAGGCACCTTGCAACCCCATGGACTGCAACACGGCAAACTTCCCTGTCCATTACCAACTCCTGGAGCTTACTCAAACTCATGTTCATTGACCCAATGATGATATCCAAACATCTCATTCTCTGTTGTCCTCTTCTCTGCCCACCTTCAATCTTTCCCTGCATCAGGGACTTTTCAGATGACTCAGTTCTTTGCATCAGGTGGCCAAACTATCAGAGTTTAAATTTCAGCATCAGTCCTTCCAATGCATTTTCAGGACTGATTTCCTTTAGGATGGACTGGTTGGATCCCCTTGCTGTCCAAGGGACACTTAACAGTCTTCTCCAACACCATAGTTCAAAAGCATCAATTCTTCAGTGCTCAGCTTTCTTTATAGTCCAAATTTCACATCTATACATGACTACTGGAAAAACCATAGCTTTGACTAGATGGACCATTGTTCGCAAAGTAATGTCTCTGCTTTTTAATACACTGTCTAGGTTGGTCATGTTTTTTCTTTAAAGGACAAAGTGTCTTTTAATTTCATGGCTGCAATCACCATCTGCAGTGATTTTGGAGCCCAAAAAGTTAAAGTCCACCACTCTTTCCATTGTTTCCCCATCTATTTGCCATGAAGTGATGGGACCCGTTGCCATGATCTTAGTTTTCTGAATCTTGAGTTTTAAGCCAACTTTTTCACTCTCTTCTTTCACTTTCATCAAGAGGTTCTTTAGTTCTTCTTCACTTTCTGCCATAAGGGTGGTGTCATCTGCATATCTGAGGTTATTGACATTTCTCTGGGCAATCTTGATTCCAGCTTGTGCTTCATCCAGCCCAGAGTTTATCATGATGTATTCTGCATGTAAGTTAAATAAGCAGTGTGACAACGTACAGCCTTGACATACTCCTTTCCCAATTTGGAACCAGTCTGTTGTTCTATGTCCCATTCTAACTGTTGCTTCTTGATCTGCATATAGATTTCTCAGGAGGCAGGTCAGGTGGTCTGGTATTCCCATCTCTTGAAGAATTTCCCACAGTTTGCTGTGATCCACACAGTTAAAGGCTTTGACTTATTCAATAATGCAGAAGTAGATGTTTTTCTGGAACTCTCCTGCTTTTTATAGGAATCAATGGATGTTGGCAATCTCTGGTTCCTCTGCCTTTTCTAAAACCAGCTTGAATATCTGGGAGTCACGGTTCATGTACTGTTGAAACCTGGCTTGGAGAATTTTGAGCATTACTTTACTAGCGTGTGAGATGAGTGCAATTGTGCGGTAGTTTGAGCATTCTTTGGCATTGCCTTTCTTTGGGAGTGGAATGAAAACTGACCTTTTCTAGTCCTGTGGCTACTGCTGAATTTTCCAAATTTGCTGGAATATTTAGGGTAGCACTTTCACAGCATCATCTTTCAGGATTTGAAATAGCTCAGCTGGAATTCCATCACCTCCACTAGCTTTGTTCGTAGTGATGCTTCCTAAGGCCCACTTGACTTCACATTCCAGGATGTCTGGGTCTAGGTGAGTGATCACACCATCATGATCATCTGGGTCGTGAAGATCTTTTTTGTACAGTTCATCTGTGTATTCTTGCCACCTCTTCTTAATATCTTCTGCTTCTGTTAGGTCCATACCATTTCTGTCCTTTATTGTGCCCATCTTTGCATGAAAAGTTCTCTTGGTATATTTGATCTATAATCAGAGAGCAAGCAGATTTCATTCCTTCTGGGGACTCCAAGAAGGCACTGTTCCCTTACTTTTCCTACCTTCTACTTGTTGCCTGCATTTCTCTGGCTCCTCCTTCCATTTTCATATTTCCTTTTCTCCTTCTTACAATCATATTGCCTCCAATTCTGACTCTCTTGCCCATCCCCCCTTTCTTTTGAGAGGCTTTAAGATTACATTGGACCCATCTGGATAATCCAGCATTGTTAAAAAGTCAATTTTTCTATGTGATGGTAGCATATACTCAGAGTATGAGAATTAGCATGTGGACATTTGGGGAGGGGAACATTAGTCTGTCCATTAAATTAGAGATTGCCAGACAACTCTATGCTCATACTCTACACATAGCTAAAAATAATTTCACAAATGATATAAATTGTTAAAACTTATGCAGAAGACATAGATAACCTGAATAGCCTCATGTCTACTTTAAGAAAATGGGATTTCTAGTAGAAAAATATTTCTGTCAAATAACTTCAGGCCCAGATATTTTCAATGGAGAAATCTTTCAAACATTTAAGAAGCAGTAATATCACATCCTTACACAATACCTTTCAGAAAAATTAAAAAGGAGGGACTATTTTCCAAGAAATTTCATGAGGTTAGCACTTCATTAACATAAAAATCCACATGGAAACCCACCAGGATCATCTGTCCATAGAATTTTCTAGGCAAATATACTGGAGTGGGTTGCCATTTCCTTCTCCAGGGGGTCTTCCAGGCTCAGGAATTGAGCCCACATTTCTTGAGTCTCCTGCATTGGCAGGCAGATTCTTTATCACTGTGCCACCTGAGAAATCCCATGGAAATCACAAGAATAGAAAAATTATAAAGCAATAATATTCATGAACACAGATTCAAAAATCTTTAGCAAAGTGTTAATATATCTATTCTGCTGCTGCTAAGTCGCTTCAGTCGTGTCCAACTCTGTGCGACCCCATAGACAGCAGCCCATTAGGCTCCACCGTCCCTGGGATTCTCCAGGCAAGAACACTGGAGCAGGTTGCCATTTCCTTCTCCAACGCATAAAAATGAAAAGTCAAAGTGAAGTCGCTTAGTCATGTCTGACTCTTAGCAACCCCATGGATTGCAGCCTACCAGGCTCCTCCGTCCATGGGATTTTCCAGGCAAGAGTACTGGAGTGTGATGCCATTGCCTTCTCCGATATCTATTCTAGTAACCTATAAAAAGAATAATCTTGAAAAACAGTGCTTCTCAAGAATGCAATTCATCATGTAAGAAAAGAAAATGATATGATCATCTTCATAACACAGAAGCACTTGGAAAAATTTAATATTCACTAAAAAAAAAGCAAAACTCATATCCAGCATTGCATTAAAACTTTTAACTAGTGCAATAAGGCAAAACAAAGAAGCAAAATGCATCCAGATTAGAAAGGAAGAAATAAA
The DNA here is from genome assembly GCF_027580195.1 of Bos mutus. Taxonomy (NCBI): domain Eukaryota; kingdom Metazoa; phylum Chordata; class Mammalia; order Artiodactyla; family Bovidae; genus Bos; species Bos mutus. The sequence continues at coordinate 23,836,641 of NC_091644.1, read as the reverse complement.
ACTCTTTCAATTCACATATGATATTATCTACAATGAAAATCCATGAATCTACAATAAATTTACAGAAGCTATATGTGAAGTTTTCAAGCTACAAAAATCTCAATTGCATTTCTATATACTAGCAATAAAGCATTGAATCCAAATTATAAAACAAATATCATTTACAAAAATTGAACAAAATTTCTATGTGATCTGTATACTGAAAAATAGAAAATACTGATGAAAGACAATCAACAAGGCCTAAATATGTAATAATTTTAATGGGTTTTAAGATTCAGTATGGTTATATTTAATTCAATCCTAGTCAGAATAGCAGAAGCTTTGTTTTTAATTTTAGATCTCATTTAAATTCTACAGAAAGGCAAAACAATTTTAATGCACTTGAAGGACTCATAATAAAAACTTTGAAGACTCACTATAAAGCTATACTAATCAAGACAGTATTGAGGTTTGAATTAAAGTATGTCCTTCTACAGAGTATTTTCCTCTGTTTCTGTCTTGGACTTGATAGTACTACCAATTAGAAGTTTCTTTATAATTTTTAGTTTGGGTTTGGGATCATCGAGGTAACTGGATTTTAATCTCAAATCCAGAAATGCAAATTTTTAGTTCAAAAATTTTACAGTACTATTTTTTCCTGCTCCTCCCAGAACCAAACCTGGGACATGCATACATCTTCATTGTCAAGCTCCTCTCACAGAGGACTTTGTGCCCCTGGAGTCTTAGCTCCATTTGGACTCCCCAAACTTTCAATCTGCTCATAGCCTTGACTTCATTATTTGACCTTTTTATCTTTTCTTGGTAAACCCCAGTCTCTACATAGCCTGAGACTAGTAGATAAACTCAAGAAAATATACTGTTTTTCAAATCACTTTATCCTTATGGATTAATGAGTTTTAGGGGGAAAAAATGGCTTCCAAAAATTGCATTAATTTTGCATCATCTCAATTTTAAATACATACATTACAACAATTCTGAGGGTTATATTAGAGAGATTTCACTATATTTCCAGTTAATTATGTTACTAGGAACGGAGTTTGAACCCTTACATTTAGGAAAGCTATAATTCTTCTAATGCATATTATGTAAGGGGAGGTGTAGAAATGTGTAGGTGTGTTTGTGTGTGTGTGTGTGTAAAATAATCTTCAACAGTTTTATTTTTATATTGTGTTCTAAAAATCAGATGGCATTCATTTATTGTTAACTTAGGACATGGATTTTACACTCTACAAAATAACCTTGTCAATATTTTTGACTATAAAACATTAAATAAAGATGATAGAATAATCTTACCATTGTTCATCAAAGCAGTTACTTTTTATTCTTTCAAATTGCTTATTAACACTTCAATAAAATCAAGCAGTTGGAATACAAAATTCTCTATTCCTGAATTGAGTTTTATTTTAAAAAGCTTTTATACTTGTTAGAAAATACTAGTCATAAATATTATTTTGGAAAATTGCCTCATATAATGTTGATGAAGAATAAGGAATGTTTCTATTCATTCAAGTAATGGGGGCAAATGTATGTGTCATTTGAAACCAAATGTGTCATTTTATCAAACATAAATGTGTGAGAATTTAAAAAAATATATTTTTAAGACATATATTTCTGTTTCAGGAAAAAAGTTAATGAAGTATAATTTAGCATGAAAAGAAGAGTTGTTCATTAATAATTAATGTCAGAGAAAGAGGTGCCTAGGAGTGTTAAAATAGTTTGAGAGGAACAATGGATTAGCTTGGGGATTTGTCTTGAAATTTAATTAACATATTAAGTGTATCTTATTTACTGGTACATTTATCTGGAACAGTGGTGAACTCAATTTGACAAGCATCATATATTTCAGTCAACAAAATCTAAGACTTTTTTTCAATAAGAAATGACATTGTAACATATTAAAATGGCACACATGTACAACTTGTTTGGAAAATATTTATCTCGTTATTTAGTTTCAAATGTAAGAAATACATACATTTTAAAAGCAAGAGTTTTACTTACAATATGCTAAGCACTGTAACTTTCCTCTTGTGTACTTTCAAGTTCTAGAAAGTCCTCAAGCTTGGTATGATATTCAGACAAACCTCTCTGTCTTCCAAGGTCAGAACTTTGGGTCTGGAGCTTGAGAAAACGGCAGTTTCTCATCACTTCCAACTTCATCCAGGACTTCTTTTTCTTTGGTTACTTTTTGTCATTTAGCACTCACTGGTTTGCTTCTTACGTTCAGACTACATTTCTTACTCCTTCATTGGCTCATCTTTTCCATCAATAGAAGTATTCTTGAAATTTTCACTCCTCTTTTTGATTCTCATTCCCTTGACTGTTTCTAATATTACATTTTGGAAGATACTCCCCCTGTATCTCTATACTTATCTCTAACAATAAAATTCACCTAACCAGAATAGTGTTTTCTTAAACTAAGAATTTAAAACTAAACTCATCCCCCTACTTTCAAAATTTGTTCCACTTCACTGTTCCTAATCTTAATTCATTATTTCATGTTCATGAACCTATTCTGGATATATTAATCAAAAGTAATACCACTTTAAGAAATATCCTAAGACATACCTTATATTTGGAATCTTAAAATAAATGATACAAATGAACTTATTTATGAAACAGAAACAGATTCAAAGACCTGGAGGACAAAGTTAGGTTGCCAGCAGGGAAGGATGGGGAAAGAGATATTTAGGGAGTTTGGGATTGACATGCACACTCTGCTATATGTATGCTGCTGCTGCTGCTAAGTCGCTTCAGTCGTGCCCGACTCTGTGCGACCCCAGAGACAGCAGCCCACCAGGCTCCCCTGTCCCTGGGATTCTCCAGGCAACACTGGAACACTTGCATTTCCTTCTCCAATGCATGAAAGGGAAAAGTGAAAGTGAAGTCGCTCAGTCGTGTCCGACTCCTAGCGACCCCATGGACTGCAGCCTACCAGGCTCCTCCATCCATGGGATTTTCCAGGCAAGAGTACTGGAGTGGGGTGCCATTGCCTTCTCCGTGCTATATGTATACCTATGTCTGATTCATGTTGAGGTATGACAGAAAACAACAAAATTCTGTAAAGCAATTATCCTTCAATTAAAAATAAAGACATTTAAATAAATAAATAAAAATAAAATGGATAACCAACATGGATCTACAGTATAGCAGAGGGAATTCTGCTCAATGTTATGTGTCATTCTGGGTGGGAGGGGAGCTTGGGGAAGAATGGATACATATATATGCATGGCTGAGTTGCTTGGCTGTCCACCTGAAACTATTATAATATTGTTAATTTGTTCTACTCCAGTAAAAAAAAAAAGTTAAAAAATTAAAAAAAAATTATTGGTAATATCACTTCATCCTGAACCTAATCAACACTCAATGAAGAATTATTTTGCACTCATGTCATATCTCCTATTAACTTTAGGCTTCATATTACAAGAATTATTTACATCCACATCACAACCAGACTACCTGACCTCTTGAGAAATTTGTATGCAGGTCAGGAAGCAACAGTTAGAACTGGACATGGAACAACAGACTGGTTCCAAATAGGAAAAGGAGTACGGCAAGGCTGTATATTGTCACCCTGCTTATTTAATTTATATGCAGAGTACATCATGAGAAACACTGGGCTGGAGGAAGCACAAGCTGGAATCAAGATTGCCGGGAGAAATATCAATAACCTCAGATATGCAGATAACACCACCCTTATGGCAGAAAGTGAAGAGGAATTAAAAAGCCTCTTGATGAAGGTGAAAGAAGAGAGTGAAAAAGTTGGCTTAAAACTAAACATTCAGAAAACGAAGATCATGGCATCTGGTCCCATCACTTCATGGGAAATAGATGGAAACCAGTGGAAACAGTGTCAGACTTTATTTTTCTGGGCTCCAAAATCACTGCAGATGATGACTGCAGCCATGAAATTAAAAGACATTTACTCCTTGGAAGAAAGTTATGACCAACCTAGATAGCATATTGACAAGCAGAGGTCTTTGCCAACAAAGGTCCATCTAGTCAAGGCTATTGTTTTTTCCTGTGGTCATGTATGGATGTGAGAGTTGGACTGTGAAGAAAGCTGAGCACTGAAGAATTGATGCCTTTGAACTGTGGTGTTGGAGAAGACTCTTGAGAGTCCCTTGGACTGCAAGGAGACCCAACCAGTCCATTCTGAAGGAGATCAGCCCTGGGATTTCTTTGGAAGGAGTGATGCTAAAGCTGAAATGCCAGTACTTTGGCCACCTCGTGCGAAGAGTTGACTCATTGGCAAAGACTCTGATGCTGGGAGGGATTGGGGGCAGGAGGAGAAGGGGACGGCAGAGGATGAGATGGCTGGATGGCATCGCTGACTCGATGGACATGAGTCTGAGTGAACTCCGGGAGTTGGTGATGGACAGGGAGGCCTGGCGTGCTGGGATTCATGGGGTCGCAAAGAGTCACACACGACTGAGCGACTGAACTGAACTGAACTGACATCACCTAGAAGAGTAGCTTAAATGCAGAAGAGATAAATTAAAACATGTATCTTTTAGGAAGGAGCACTTGCTTATGAAAGGTTCCTGTAGCTGTTTCTAAATTGTGTGCTTTTTACCTCTTTTTTAGAATTGTTAATTGTTTCAGATGCTTTATAGTAAAAAAAGAAAACAGCATAGCTTTAGTGAAACACTTGATAGGAAATTTTATTTTTTGTACTTTTCCCCCAACTTTATTAAGATATAATTGATATACAGCATTGTATGAGTTTACTGTGTATGGCATAATGGTTGGATAGCATCTACTCCTGCCCAACTAGGAAGTCTAAACAGAAATCTGGGAGCCACAGAGTTCATCCTGCAGCTGTGCTCTTTCAGGGAACTAGCAATTCTTGCACTTTATTACTCACTCTGAAATAACAGGTGTAAAGCTGGAAGCAGAATGTATATTTCCTGGCTATTACTAGGAATTAGTCTGATAGTCTGTAGAAGTTCAATGATACATACTGACTGGTCTCTATCATCTAATGATTTGAGTTTTCCCATTTATTGTAATTAAAAGCATTCGACTATGGCATAGCTTCAAGTGGGAAATCAGCTTAAAATTTATCCCCACATAACCCTTTATTAATAATAGCATCATAGATACCTATTTATACTGGTATTGAGAAAGATTTGTTGAGTTGGTTTCATGTATGATGTGTTTCCTGCCCATAGCATCAGTATATTTAAATAATTTGCTAAATTCATTCACAGGGATTTTTAAACTGACAAACAATATCAGTCTTATTTCCAAGTCTGACTTCATACCTCTCCTGCTCTTTCTTTTTATGTTAGTATGGCTAAATACTGAAACCTGGCACTTAGCATCAAATTACAGGGGCTCAAACCTGTACTATATTCTGGAGTCCTGTATTCTCATTCCAGCCTGGCTGACAACAAGAAGTGAGGGCTAAAACAGTCATCCTGCTCTGTGTCTGGTTGTCCTATCTTTAAAATAAGGGGTTGGGTTTATATTATCTCTCAATTGCATTCAAACTCAAAATTCTACAATCATTTTTAATTGTTAAAAGCCATATTTAAATTTCCAGCTTAATCTCTTAGGATCTCATTTGAAACTATAATCAAAATCTCAACAAGGTAGTAAGTTCAAAAAATCTCCTCTATCAGGGAACATGAGAGAGAGTGGTTTATCATAGTCACAGTGAATATTGCAACCCTTTTCCAGTTGGGTGCAAGCCACCAAATAAACTGATTTTACTCAGCCATGGCCAGTGCTGACTCAGGCCTTAGTACAGCTACCAAGTATCCATGCACATGTAAGTTATGGTTTAGATCTAGTACAATTATTAAATGCCTTTGAAAGTGATGATGATGAGCCATTTCAAGAGGCCAATGCAATTCATCCCTGGAAGAGCTTACAAAGCAAAATTTAATGTTCCTTACTTTCAGTCCTTATCAAAACTGAGTTTTAAATCTATGTATAATTAGAAGCAAGTCTTTGATTTTTTTTTTATAACAATAGCCTATTTAGGGATTAATTTAGTGCTAACTGTGCAGAGGATGAGATGGCTGGATGGCATCACTGACTCGATGGACATGAGTTTGTGTGAACTCCAGGAGTTGGTGATAGACATGGAGGCCTGGCATGCTGCAATTCATGGGTTCGCAAAGAGTCGGATGCGACTGAGCGATTGAACTGAACTGAACTGATGAAGAGATGAGAAGATTTTTGATAAACACATTTCTATATTCATTGCAAGCTCTCCAAACTTCCTTTATAAAAAGCTGTGTACACTCTGCTGTAAGATGACAGGATTGGGGGAGATTAAATATGGTCTGATAATTTAATTGAAATAACTATTGAGAATGAATGAAAAACACCTGTTGCTAGAGGAAATAAACAACAACAAATCCTTGCTGAACTTTTTAGACAAACTAGAGAAAATCAGAAAGACTCTTTATTCAGTGATATGGGATGAGTGTATCAAATGGGAGATCTGTTGTCAGAATTTAGGCACTAAGAATTACTGCTGAACTAATGTTATTTATTAGGACTTGTGTCCTGATCCTTTACCTGACTTATCAGAATGTTGTGAGAATCCACCAAGATAAAAGAATATAAACTATATACACCCCGAAACACTAGTCAAAAAATATCAGCTGTCATTTGGGAAACATGGAAATCAGATGACTTCAAATAAGAATCTGAACGTCTGATTTTTTTTAGAAAGTCTAGGGTATCAGGAGAACATGTTTTGTTTGTTTGTTTTTCCTGCATGGAAAAACTATACTAGAGTTGAACAGCTGGTTTGGCACTTCAGTTTACATTTGCAAATTACATTATTTACTTTACATCACATATTTTACATTATGCCATACTACCAACCACAAGCTAGCTTTAGCCTTTTGCCCCTGGACCTTTATATATTTGTTCAAGTGATGCCCAGGATAAGTACTCCTGGTAATTTTAATTATTTAAAAGCTTATCAAATTACATATTTTGAAATATTTGAAAATAACCCTAAGTATCCCCATGCCACTGTTAAAATCTCCATAGTCAATCAAACTAGAAGTTTTTACCCTTCATAAAGTCACTAATTCCATTTTCTTTTTTCACTTAGTGTTAGTTGCCCAGTTGTGTCTGACTCTGAAATTCTATGGGCTGTAGCCCACCAGGCTCTTCTGTCCATGGGATTCTCCAGGCAAAAATACTGGAGTGGGTTACCATGCCCTTCTCCAGGGAGTCTTCCCAACCCAGGGATTGAACATGGGTCTCCCACATTGCAGTCAGATTCTCTGCCATCTGAGCCACCAGGGAAGCTCCGCTGTCCATGGAATTCTCTAGGCAAGAATACTGGAGTGGATTGCTATGCCATTCTCCAGGGGATCTTATACCCAGGGGTTAAGCCCAGATCTCCAGCAATGCAAGAAGATTTTTTATCATTTGAGCTACCCGGGAAGCCAGTTAAAAAAGACAGAGGCTGCGCGGTGCTGGAGCAGTGAGCAGCTGAGAGGAGATACCCCATGTCCAAGGTCAGGAGCAGTGGCTGTGAGGAGATACCCCACGTCCAAGGTCAAAGAAACCCCAGTAAGATGGTAGGCACTGGAGCAGCTGTGAGGAGATACCCCTCCTCCAAGGGCAAAGGAGAAGGGCCAGTAAGATGGTAGGAGGGGTGAATTCACATTCAGAATCAAACCCCATTCCTGCCAGAGACACTCAGAGGGCTCAAACAAACCTTGTGCACACCAGGACCCAGGAACCCCACAGTGACTGAGACAGAACTATATTTGAGCATCTCCTGTGGAGGTACAGGGCAGCAATGGTCTGCTGCAGGGACAGGGGCTCTGGGTGTGGGTATGGCATAAGTATTCTTGGAGGAGGTTGCCACCAAGCCCACCATGGAGCTGCCAGAACTTACACAGGACTGGGAAATAGACTCTTGGAGGACACAACAGAATCTTGTGCAGCAGAACCCAGAAGAAAGGAACAGTGACCCTACAGGAGACTTGACTGTGTGTGTCCAGGCGCCTCCAGCAAAGGCATGGGGTTGGGGGCCCAGACTATAGCAGTGCACGCTTGGGATCTTTTGAGGGAGGTCACCATTATCTTCATTACCTCCACCATAGTTTGGCCCCAGGTAAATAGCAGGTGTGGGGGCGGGGGGTGGGGGCCAGCTCAGAACAGAAAATTGGATTAAGGATTTACTGAGCATGGCCCCACCCATCAGAACAAGACCCAGTTTCCCCCTCAGTCAGTCTATCCCATCAGGAAACTTCCATAAGCCTCATATCCTTCTCCATCAGAGGATAGACTGAAAACTACAATCACAGAAAACTAACCAATTTAATCACATGGACCACAGCCTTGTCTAAGTCAATGAAACTATGAGCCATGACATGTAGGGCCACCCAAGAAGATGTGTCATGGTGGACAGTTCTGACAAAATGTGGTCCTCTGGAGAAGGGAATGGCAAACCACTTCAGTATTCCTCCCTAGAGAACCCCATGAACAGTATGAAAAGGCAAAAAAATACAACACTGAAAGATGAACTCCCCACCTATTTGTGCCCAATATGCTACTGGAGATGAGTGGAGAGATAATTACAAAAAAATGAAGAGGCAGAGACAAAGCAAAAACAGCACACAGTTGTGGATGTAACTGGTGATGGAAGCAAGGTCCAATGCTGTAAAGACCAAAATTGCATAGGAACCTGGAATGTTAGGTCCATGAATCAAGGCAAATTGGACATGATTAAACAGGCGATGGCAAGAGTGATCATTGACATTCTAGGAATCAGCGAACTAAAATGGACTGGAATGGCTGAATTTAACTCAGATGACCATTATATCTACTAGTGTGGGCAAGAATCTCTAAGAAGAAATGGAGTAGCCATCATAGTCAACAAAAGAGTTGAAAATGCAGTACTTTGATGCAGTCTCAAAAACGACAGAATGATCTCTGTTCATTTCCAAGGCAAACCATTCAATATCACGGTAATCCAAGCCTATGCCCCAACCAGTAACACTGAAGAAGCTGAAGTTGAACAGTTCTATGAAGACCTACAAGACCTTCTAGAATAAACACCCCAAAAAGATGCCCTTTTCATTATAGGGGACTGGAATGCAAAAGTAGGAAGTCAAGAAACACCTGGAATAAGAGGTAAATTTAGCCTTGGGGTAAAGAATGAAGCAGGGCAAAGGTTAATAGAGCTCTGCCAAGAGAACACACTGGTCATAGCAAACACTGTCTTCCAACAACACAAGACAAGACTCTACACATGAGCATCACCAAATGGTCAACACCGAAATCAGATTGATTATATTTTTTTCAGCCAAAGATGGAGAAGCTCTATACTGTCAGCAAAAACAAGATTGGGAGCTGACTATGGCTCAGATCATAAACTCCTTATTGTCAATTTCAGACTTAAATTGAAGAAAGTAGGGAAAACCACTAGACCATTCAAGTATGACCTAAATAAAATCCCTAACGATTATACAGTGGAAGAGAGAAACAGATTTAAGGGACTAGATCTGATAGACAGAGTGCCTGGTGAACTATGGATACAGGTTCATGACATTGTACAGGAGACAGGGAGCAAGATCATTCCCAAGAAAAAGAAATGCAGAAGAATAAAATGGCTGTCTGAGGAGGCCTTACAAATAGCAGAGAAAAGAAGAGAAGCAAGAAGCAAAGGAGAAAAGGAAAGATATACCCATTTAAATGCAGAGTTCTAAAGAATAGCAAGGAGAGATAAGAAAGCCTTCCTCAGTTATCAGTGCAAAGAAATAGAGGAAAACAACAGAATGGGAAAGACTGAAGATCTCTTCAAGAAAATTAAAGACACCAAGGGAATATTTCATGCAAAGATGGGCTCAATAAAGGACAGAAATGGTATGGACTTAACAGAAACAGAAGATATTAATAGGTGGCAAGAATACACAGAACTGTACAAAAATGATCTTCATGCCCCAGATAATCACGATGGTGATCAATCTAGAGCCAGACATCCTAGAATGTGAAGTCAATTGAGCCTTAAGAATCATCACTAAAAATAAAGCTAGTGAAGGTGATGGAATTCCAGTTGAGCTATTTCAAATCCTAAAAGATGATGCTGTGAACATGCTGCACTCAATATGCCAGCAAATTTGGAAAATTCAGCAGTGGCCACAGGACTGGAAAAGGTCAGTTTTCATTTCAATACCAAAGAAAGGCAATGCCAAATATTTCTCAAACTGCGGCACAATTGCACTCATCTCACATGCTAGCAAAGTAATGCTCAAAATTCCCCAAGCCAGGCTTCAAAAATACATGAACCATGAACTTTCAGATAGCCAAGCTGATTTTAGAAAAGGCAGAGGAACCAGAGTTCAAATTGCCAACATCTGCTGGATCATTGAAAAAGCAAGAGAGTTCCAGAAAAACATCTATTTCTGCTTTATTGACTATGCCAAAGCCTTTGACTGTGTGGATCACGATAAACTGTGGAAAATTCTGAAAGAGATGGGAATACCAGACCACCGGACCTGCTTCTTGAGAAATCTGTACAAGGTTTAAAAGCAAGTTAGAACTGGACATGGAACAACAGACTGGTTCCAAATAGGAAAAGGAATAGGTCAAGGTTGTATATTGTCACCGTGCCTCTTAAGCCTATATATAGAGTACATCATGAGAAACCCTGGGCTGGAAGAAGCACAAGCTGGAATCAAGATTGCTGGGAGAAATGTCAATAACCTCAGATATGCCAATAATACCACCCTTATGGCAGAAAGTGAAGAAGAACTAAAGAGCCCCTTGATGAAAGTGAAAGAACAGAGTGGAAAAAGTTGGCTTAAAGCTCAACATTCAGAAAACGAAGATCATGGCATCCAGTCCCATCATTTCATGGCAAATAGATTGAGAAACAGTGGAAACAGTGGCTGACTTTATTCTTTGGGCTCCAAAATCACTGCAGATGCTCACTGCAGCCATGAATTTAAAAGCCTCTTACTCTTTGGAAGGAAAGTATGACCAACCTAGACAGCATATTAAAAAGCAGAGACATTACTTTGCCAAGAAAGGTCCACCTATCAAGGCTATGGTTTTCCCAGTAGTCATGTATGGATGTGAGAGTTGGAATGTGAAGAAAGCTGAGCACTGAAGAATTGATGCTTTTGAACTGTGGTGTTGGAGAAAACCCTTGAGAGTCCCTTGGACTGCCAGTAGATCCAACCAGTCCATCGTCAATAAATCAGTCCTGAATATTCATTGGAAGGACTGACTTTGAAGCTGAAACTCCAGTATTTTGGCAACCTGATGCGAAGAACTGACTCATTTGAAAAGACTCTGATGTTGGGAAATATTGAAGGCAGGAGGAGAAGGGGACCACAGAGGATGCTATGGTTGGATGGAATCACTGACTCAATGGACATGAGTTTGAGTAAACTCTGGGAGTTGGTGATGGATATGGAGGCCTGGCATGCTGCAGTCCATGGGGTTTCAAAGAGTAGGACATGACTGAGTAATGGAACTGAACTTCCTCTGTTAATGATGAGATTGCTAGAAAAACACAGTTTTTAAAAAATGTTCTGAGACAAATTATTATACTCAGTTACTGGAGACTTAATGAATGTTTGGGCCATTCTGACTTGAATTTTTATTTTAAGTTGTTTCTGAGATTTCTTGAAAAGACAAACCAACAACATTATTCTTTATACTACTTCAACTGGCTCTGAGTGTATACATGCGTATGTGTGCTTCATGAATGCTGGCTGGTGATTTTCACTATTTTGGGGGATTATCAGTTACTACTATTTCAAATATGTTTTTCCCCCATCAATTCTCACCTCTCTAACACTTAAATTACACCCATGCTTGACCTTTCTTCTTCTTCTTTTTTTTTTTCCTTTTATGTGTTCCCTTTCCCGTTGTCTGTCTAGGCTTAGATACATGATACTGATGTATCTTACAGTTCTTCAATTCTTAATTCAGCTCTGCAACGTTGCTGTTAAACTAATCAGTAAAGTTCTTAATTTTAGATACTAACTTTTCATATATTTTCAAATTGCTTCTCTTTTTACAATTCCAAATTGTATAGTAAAATTTCATCCTGTTTTGTAAGTTCTTCCACATATGAATTATATTGGTTTTATAATTTGTTTGGTAATTCCCTTATTTGAATCTCTTGAGGATCTGTTTCTATTGTCTCTATTTGCCCCACCCCTTTTCTGTCTTCGGAGAAGGCAATGGCACCCCACTCCAGTACTTTTGCCTAGAAAATAGGCTGCAGTCTATGGGGTCGCTAGTTGGACACGACTGAGCGACTTCACTTTCACTTTTCACTTTCATGCATTGGAGAAGGAAACGGCAACCCACTTCAGTGTTCTTGCCTGGAGAATCCCAAGGATCGGGAAGCCTGGTGGGCTGCCTTCTACGGAGCCCGACAGAGTCAGACATGACTGAAGCGACTTAGCAGCAGCAGCAGCAGCTTTTCTGTCTTCAATCATTATTTGACTTCTATTATGACTAGTTATTTCATACTGGATCACAAGATCAGATCAGATCAGTCGCTCAGTCATGTCCGACTCTTTGCGACACCATGAATTGCAGCACGCCAGGCCTCCCTGTCCATCACCAACTCCCGGAGTTCACCCAGACTCACATCCATTGAGTCAGTGATGCCATCTAGCCATCTCATCCTCTGTCGTCCCCTTCTCCTCTTGCCCCCAATCCCTCCCAGCATCAGAGTCTTTTCCAATGAGTCAACTCTTCGCATGAGGTGGCAAAGTACTGGAGTTTCAGCTTTAGCATCATTCCTTCCAAAGAAATCCCAGGGCTCATCTCATTCAGAATGGACTGGTTGGATCTCCTTGCAGTCAAAGGGACTCTCAAGAGTCTTCTCAACACCACAGTTCAAAAGCATCAGTTCTTTGGTGCTCAGCCTTCTTCACAGTCCAACTCTCACATCCATACATGACCACAGGAAAAACTATAGCCTTGACTAGATGAACCTTTATTGGCAAAGTAATGTCTCTGCTTTTGAATACGCTATCTAGGTTGGTCATAACTTTCCTTCCAGTGAGTAAGCGTCTTTTAATTTCATGGCTGCAATCACCATCTGTAGTGATTTTGGAGCCCAGACAAATAAAGTCTGACACTGTTTCCACTGTTTCCCCATCTATTTCCCATGAAGTGATGGGGCGGATGCCATGATCTTCATTTTCTGAATGTTGAGCTTTAAGCCAACTTTTTCGCTCTCCACTTTCACTTTCATCAAGAGGCTTTTGAGTTCCTCTTCACTTTCTGCCATAAGGATGGTGTCGTCTGCATATCTGAGGTTATTGATATTTTACTCGGCAATCTTGATTCCAGCTTGTGTTTCTTCCAGTCCAGCATTTCTCATGATGTACTCTGCATATAAGTTAAATAAGCAGGGTGACAATATACAGCCTTGATGTACTCCTTTTCCTATTTGGAACCAGTCTGTTGTTCCATGTCCAGTTCTAACTGTTGCTTCCTGACCTGCATACAAATTTCTCAAGAGGCAGATCAGGTGGTCTGGTTCCCATCTCTTTCAGAATTTTCCACAGTTTATTGTGATCCTCACAGTGAAAGGCTTTGGCATAGTCAATAAAGTAGAAATAGATGTTTTTCTGGAACTCTCTTGCTTTTTCCATGATCCAGCGGATGTTGGCAATTTGATCTCTGGTTCCTCTGCCTTTTCTAAAACCAGCTTGAACATCTGGAAGTTCACAGTTCACATATTGCTGAAGCCTGGCTTGGAGAATTTTGAGCATTACTTTACTAGCGTGTGAAATGAGTGCAATTGTGCGGTAGTTTGAGCATTCTTTGGCATTGTCTTTCTTTGGGATTGGAATGAAAACTCACCTTTTCCAGTCCTGTGGCCACTGCTGAGTTTTCCAAATTTGCTGGCATATTGAGTGCAGCACTTTCACAGCATCATCTTTCAGGATTTGGAATAGCTCAACTGGAATTCTATCACCTCCACTAGCTTCATTTGTAGTGATGCTTTCTAAGGCCCACTTGACTTCACATTCCAGGATGTCTGGCTCTAGGTCAGTGATCACACCATCGTGATTATCTGGGTTGTAAAGATCTTTTTTGTACAGTCTTCTGTGTATTCTTGCCACCTCTTCTTAATATCTTCTGCTTCTGTTAGGTCCATACAATATCCATCCTTTATTGAGCCCATCTTTGCACAAAATGTTCCTTTGGTATCTCTGATTTTCTTGAAGAGATCCCCAGTCTTTCCCATTCTGTTGTTTTCCTCTATTTCTTTGCATTGATCGCTGAAGACTTTCTGGATCACAAGCATTGCACATAAAAAATGTAAATGTAATTTTAGTATCTGGGTGATCACATTTTCCCCAGAGAATTTTTGCTTTTGCTTTTGCATTCAGCTAGCAGAAGAATTCCAGGAATCTAGGATTCTTATAATTCAATTAGAAGTTTAAATGATTGCAAGCTGGGCCACTGTTAATGGTCTAGTTGTAGCTTACTCTTTCTTCCAGAGAAGCCTTCTTTGGTATTCCAATCAGAAGACTGGAATATTTATGGAATCCTGCCTCCTTGAATTGCCCTTATCTTCTACTTCAATCACTTCAATCTCATAAGATGGGGAAACTCTGCTTATATTTCCATCTCCTCCACACCATTTTCACAATTGGTAGGACTCTGGAAATAAAATTTCTTCTGAAATAAAAGTGAAATAATTATGGCCAGGCCTGTATTCTAGATGTTCCCCATGTTCCTGATCTCCTCCCTATAACTGCCTACTGCCTTGGAAAGATGAATCTGCCAGGCAGAAATTCTCTAAGTATATTTTTTAATGTTTTATTTAACATGAAGTAAATGCTTATTATTTACTTCATCTTAAAGAAAACACCTTGGAAGGAAAGTTATGACCAACCTAGATAGCATATTCAAAAGCAGAGACATTACTTTGCCAACAAAGGTCCGTCTAGTCAAGGCTATGGTTTTTCCTGTGGTCATGTATGGATGTGAGAGGTGGACTGTGAAGAAAGCTGAGCACCTAAGAATTGATGCTTTTGAACTGTGGTGTTGGAGAAGACTCTTGAGAGTCCCTTGGACTGCAAGGAGATCCAACCAGTCCATTCTGAAGGAGATCAGCCCTGGGATTTCTTTGGAAGGAATGATGCTAAAGCTGAAACTCCAGTACTTTGGCCACCTCATGGGAAGAGTTGACTCATTGGAAAAGACTCTGATGCTGGGAGGGGTTGGGGGCAAGAGGAGAAGGGGACGACAGAGGATGAGACGGCTGGATGGCATCACTGATTCGTTGGACGTGAGTCTCAGCGAACTCCGGGAGTTGGTGATGGACAGGGAGGCCTGGCATGCTGCGATTTATGGGATTGCAAAGAGTCAGACACGACTGAGCGGCTGAACTGGACTGAAAGAAAACACACAGCATTGGAGTATGTTAACAAATAGCAACATTTTTATCAAATTCTTTGTTCCATAACCGTATTAATATAATCATCCTAATAATTTTTCAGCTAGTATAGCACAATTGATTAAAAATTGAAGATGTATTAATTAAAATTAATTTAAAAAATAAGACCATTGTAAAATGTTTTATGGTTCAAAAGAAAAATGCTTTTTAAAAAAATGTGTCTTTGGAGATAAATTTCTCTCACAAAATACCTCCTCAAAATAGGACAAATCAAATTTTAATGTTGATTCTTTTCTTGGTGACCATTGGAGGAAAAGATTTGCCTAAATTTGAAAATGCAGATCCATTTTTAAGCCAAAAATTAATATATTAATAGATGTTGGAAGTGGTAAAATGCAGAATTAGCAATAGATAAAATTCAACCAATACATTATATAGATATAAAAGTACTATCACTATATGCTAGATATGAGAATAACATGTAACTTTAATATGGGAACACAAGGAAATATTATGCAAAACAGAATGAAAATCATGGAATTTATATCCAATGAATATACGATGCAGAATTTAAACAAAAAATAAACATAAAGGAGAGAGGTCCTAAATTTGGTGTTAAATTAATAAAGATGGAAAATGTAGGTAGAGGAGAGACTCACTGAAGCAAAAAAAAAAAAAAAAAAAAAAAAATTTAACTATTTGCCTCTCTTGAATAAAGTAAATCTGAAGTTATTATTTTTAATTATGTGAGACTAGGCAAACACAGAAACTAGTATAACTTATTGTAACCTTAGAATGTATTAAGCAATAAATTTTCACTTGGTAGAGTAAGTTCTGATTTTAGAGATTAAACTCTCAATGAACTTCAATTAAAATGATCTTTGGGAGATCCATATCTATATATCATTTGTTTTTTTCCACAATATGTTAAACTATGATTTTATAGCAATGAGTAGATAAAAGCAGACATGAGTGTACAAATAAGAATAGCTACAAATTCTCAACATTAACAAAATAAAAATGCAATGCAACAGCACTTTAAAATAAAAATTTATTTATTTATCTGGAAGGGGAAATTTTGAACCAAGCTCATGGCGGGTGCTGACTTTGGCAAATAAAAATTTAAAAGCCATTTATCTTGAGCTCATTCTGCTACTCGGGCCGTTAAATAGTTGAGTATATACAATTTATCTGAGATTCCTTGAATAGGTAGAAGCTTTCACTTTAGCAATTTCTGGATGCTGTTTCAGCTATTCAGAAAAAAAAAAGTCTTCAAAGATTTTAATCAGAAAAAATCTTATTTTCAATTCAAGTTTGTTTTTAAAGCCACATAAAAATAAAGTAAAATTTGAAAAGAAACATATGTAATCCATAAATTCAATTATTTAAGAAACTAATCATTAAAAATTAAAAAAAAATCTAGTAACAGGGGCCTTTAACAATCAGATCAGATCAGATCAATCACTCAGTCATGTCCGACTCTTTGTGACCCCATGAATTGCAGCAAGCCAGGCCTCCCTGTCCATCACCAACTCCAGGAGTTCACTCAGACTCACGTCCATCAAGTCAGTGATGCCATCCAGCCATCTCATCCTCTGTCGTCCCCTTCTCCTCCTGTCCCCAATCCCTCCCAGCATCAGAGTCTTTGCCAATGAGTCAACTCTTCACAGGAGGTGGCCAAAGTACCGGAGTTTCAGCTTTAGCATCATTCCTTCAAAGAAATCCAGGGGCTGATCTCCTTCAGAATGGACTGGTTGGATCTCCTTGCAGTCCAAGGGACTCTCAAGAGTCTTCTCCAACACCACACTTCAAAAGCATCAATTCTTTGGCGCTCAGCCTTCTTCACAGTCCAACTCTCACATCCATACATGACCACAGGAAAAACCATAGCCTTGACTAGACGAACCTTTGTTGGCAAAGTAATGTCTCTGCTTTTGAATATGCTATCTAGGTTGGTCATAACTTTCCTTCCAAGGAGTAAGCATCTTTTAATTTCATGGCTGCAGTCACCATCTGTAGTGATTTTGGAGCCCAGAAAAATAAAATCTGACACTGTTTCCACTGTTTCCCCATCTATTTCCCATGAAGTGATGGGACCAGATGCCATGATCTTCATTTTCTGAATGTTAGTAAGGCAATTATATTTAAAAACAAAAGGTGGCTAAAATAGCCCATTGAAACAATTTTTTGTAGTATGTAAGATGTGTAACTTTAACATAAATTTTAATGATATTGAAAATTATATGCTGGAAAATCTGAAATTTTCTTCCCTCCCTCTCTTTTTCCTTCTCTTTATTTCATTTTCCTATCCTTTACTTTTTTACCCTCTCTATCTCTAATATCTTTTAAAATTTCTTTCCTTTTACTAACTTCCAATGAAAGAAAAAAAAAATAGAAAAGGCCTACTCAGGCTATAGAATTTAAAAAGATAGTTTAGAGATAATTTTAAAAATAATATGTGATATTTTCAATGCAGATTAAAAATATTATTGCAATCTTAAACAGATCATTCTTTTTTTCTTAATGAGAAGACCATGAACTCCCATTAATAAGAGGTAGGAGTGAAATGTCAAAACACTTAAAGGAAATACAAACAGTTACATCTTTCTCTGGTTCCTTTAGACTATCAGGAAAACATTGACTTGCGCATATTATACACAAATTGATCACCATTCCAAATTATGTTCTTCTTCAATAGACTGAATCACAGGGAGGAAACCCATTCAAATTTAATTCTCACTGAAACCAAGCTGGTGGAAAATTGATTCTCTTTAAAAAGGTATGAATGTTGTGAATCTTTAAAAGGTCTGAATGTTACCCTTGCAGACTTTCCCTTGATTAGGATCAAAAGATTAGAGTGACCAAACATATTCAGCGGAAGTAAACTCATGCATAAAGTAGAAGAGAAAACTGAAATAAAAAATAAACACTGTTGCAAAAATGTTGATCTCATGGTTGTAGGATCCATGAAGGAAAACAGGGCTAAACCCTTTGACCTTTAAATTCAAGAGAGAAAGGGAGTAGCCCTTGGGTCTTCACTCAAAAAAAAAGAAAAAAGAAAGAAAGAAAGCATAAAAACACAAGGACACCCTACTTGCTTGCTTATTTCTCTAAACAATTCAAACCGCTAAGGGATGACTTCCTTGCCTACAGGCATTGCAGCTGTTACAACTCTGCTAAAGGAGGCTGAAATGTTAACATTTGGTCAGTTGGTGGTTTAATCACCAAGTCATGTCCAACTCTTGTGACCCATGGACTGTAGCTTGTCAGGATGCTCTGTCCTCGGGATTTCCCAGGCAAGAATAGTAAAGTGGATTTCCTTCTCATTTCCTTCTCCAGTGGATCTTCCCTGACCCAAGGATAGAACCCTGGCCTCCTGCATTGCAGATGGATTCTTTACTGACTGAAGTACCAGGGTCAGCTATTCAGCATATAGACTCCACGTCAAGTTCAGTCTTTAGTAAGTTCTAAGGGAATATGACTCTCCCCTGGATACTTGATTCAAGCTCAGGCTATCCTTTTAGACAGCACAGTGGCTGCCATAAAAACAACTTGTCACACATTAAATCCTGCCACCTTGCTACCCTCAAAAACGAGGCCCTGGAGCATGACTGTATAGAAACCACAGACAAAATCTATTCCAATTGCCCCAACCTAAAAGTTGGGTCTCTTTGAAACACCAAAGAGGAATGGTTCACAGACAGAAGCAGTTTTAGGAGCGGGAAAATGCTGTAGGATATGCAGTAAGCTCCCAGACCAAAGTCATAGAAGCAAGAAGTCTACCCCAGGGACTTCTGTCTAAAAGCTGGAGCTGATAGTCCTCACTTGAGCATTATATTATGTTTACTGTGGAGAATAAACATGGCCTGCATGCACTGAAGCTCTTAGAATCTTTGCAGATTCTAAATGTGACAGTAATTCATCATAGGCGTCACCAAAAGCAGGGTGCAGAGATAATAAAGAGAAACACAAGGTGGACACAACTGCCAAAAGGGTTGCCCTGGAACCAGTAACTTGGCACCTATCCCTCATGTTGAAGGCGAGATCTGTTCAGTCATTCCTCAATCTACACAAAGGAAGATTTAGACAAGACCCAAGAATGGGGCTTCAGTGGAGATCTGGGAGGCCATGAGTGAATAGTTACTGAACATGGACACTACTTTGAGCCAGCTGCCCTTGTCAAATCATCAGAGAGGCTCATCAAGGAAACTGGCTACAGCTGGGAAGCCTTATATAATTTGTTAGTTGAGGTCATGGTAATTGCTGGCATAAAACACAACTCCAACATGAGAAGCCCCCAGGTAAGGCCCATTCAGACCAGAGGGACATATCCTGAGAGGACTGGCAGATTGACTTCATTCTCATCCCTAGAATACTAGGCAATTTCAGGTGTCTCTTGGTGCTAGCAGTAACATTTTCTGGGAGGATAAAAGCATTTGCAGCTAGAATTGAAATGGCAGCTAAAAGAAATAATCCCCAGGTTTGGGCTTGCCGGATTCCTACAAATTGTTAATGATTCAGCATTTGTGTCTCCAGTGACAAAGGGGCTAATGAGTGTCCTGGGCATAAACTGGACCTTGTATTTGTCCTGGAAACCCTAATCACAAGGGAAAGTAAAGAAATCCAATCAAGTGGAGCCCTAGAACACAGATGCAGAACCCAGAACCAAGGTCACCTTCTTAACCGACTGAGTTCCACTATAACCATTGCTGACCCCCTCTGCTCCCTGATGATCCATACTGGCCAGCTTCCTGACCCCAAATTAGGCAAAAATACCCGTTCTGGTGCTCACTCTATAGCAGCTTAACGTTTTACCTGATGCTACCCTTCCAGCAGGAATTTTCTTTGTCTTGAAGCTATAAAAATTGGCTACTAACCCACGAAAACCCTCAGCTCTTCCCTAGCCTGCTGTGCTTGCAGCACCCTCATTATCTCTGCTCTTTGTTCTTAATAAACTCACTCCTTTCTGAAATACTCTGTGTCTGAGAATTCTTTTCCAACCCACGCTTAGACTGCCACAAGTCATACCTTGAAATAGTCCTTAGACAGCTATGTTAGGAAACTCAGGAAAATTGGATTAACTAGCTTCTGAATACTCTGCCTTGCATGCAGTTAGCATGAAGGGGTTAAAGCTAAGTTCTTTCCAACTCATGTGTGGTAGATCCATTCCCCAAGCCTGAGAAAAGGGACACTTGTCCTCCTTGAAACAGAACAACTCAGGATTGCCCTTCAGGTAGGAGAAACATGAACGCTGTCATGGAATATGATAACTGGGTGTGAGCAACACCAACTTGGCTTCACATCTCTTCAGTCAGGAAACTGGACGAAGGCAGAAACCTGGAAAGTCAGCCTGCAAGACCAGCTCACTCCTCAATGGAGCAGACACTCGGTAATCCTAACCATACACTCTGCCCTGAAGCTGCAGGGGGTCTCTCTTTGGGTGCTTCACACTTGAGTGAAGAGCATCCCAACCTCCTGAGAAAAATCTAGGGCAACAGAAGCCCTTGACTACTCTCTCTACCCTGAAGCTTCTCTTCCGAACAAACAACTAAAATGTGATCAGGGAGATTCGGGCCACAGCAATGAGCCTCCATATTAGCACACATTTTCTTCTATGAACAAAAGACCTAGAAACCTGAGTTTTTAGGAAAATTTTGACACATACCCTTACTCTACTACTAATACTTGGTCCCTGAATATTAAATTGTCCACTGTCCTTTGTCTCCAGAAGGTTAAGGAAATGTTGATTTCTCTGTGATACACTCAGGGCTGAGACCTAATAATAATCAAGCACATAAAGGCAGCTGGGAGAAGTTCTGTTCCTCTACCTATAGCTATGATAATATCCCAAATCTGCAAAAAGCAGTTATAATAAACAGACCTGAATCCCTTAAGGAAGAGGAGCAGGACAAGACAGAGGAGGTAAAATGCATTAATAATTCCTGGGGAAACAGAAATAGAATCAGGCTAATAAAGTCTAAACTGTTTCCTTCTTTTCTTTTGTGCTTTGTCTAGTTTCACTTGTTTGTAGGGTGCAGCTTGCAGAAGCCTGGCGCCCCAGTGCTGCGGAACAGAGTTCTAGTGAGAAATGCTGGCACTAACTCTTCAGAGGGCAGGAGCTCTGAGACAAGCTGCACCCAACTTGGCACTACGTGTGATCTGATGTGGAGGATCTGGAGCCAAGAGCACCCCAGGTGCACCCAGTACACCAGGGAACTGGGGCTCTGCAGGAACTCCACGCCCTCCCTGAGGAGAAGAACCCTATAAAGTAGTCCCACCCACTGCATCTCAGAGAGAGGCTGTCCTCAAGAGCTCAAGTTACAATTGCTCTCCATTCTCTTTTTTTAAAAAATACTTTTTATTGGAGTAATAGTGCATTTATAATGTTGTTAGTTTCAGGTGTACAGTGAAGTGAATCAGTTGTACATACCCATATGTGTGTGTGCTAAGTCACTTTAGTCGCATCCAACTCTGTGGGACGCTATGGACTGTAGCCCACCAGGGTCCTTTGTCCGTGGGATTCTCCAGGCAATAATACTGGAGTAGGTTGCCGTGCTCTCCCCCAGGGGATCTTCCCAACTCAGGGATCAAATCTGCACCTCTTGTGTCTCCTGCATTGCAGGTGTGTTCTTTACCACTAGTGCCAACTGGGAAGCCCGCATATACATGTATCCACCCTTTTTTAGACTTTTAATTTTTTTTTGTTTTTTTGCCCATGTAAGTCATTATAGAGTACTGAGTAGGGTTCCATGTGCTATACAGTAGGTCCTTATTAGGCATCTATTTTACATACAGTAGTGTGCATATCTCAATTCCAATCTCCCAATTTCATCCCAAATGGTGCATCCCAATATTCCCCAACTCTAATCCTCTCTTCATTCTTTGATCAAGAATGAAACTTTCCTTTGCTTCTGAACTGAACTCAATATCATTTTTTTGGTTCAAATGACAACAGGGAAGAGGACCCTTGTTGGGGCCCCACTTGAAAGAGCTAGTAGTGAAAAGAACGTGGCATCTGAGGCCTCACCTCAGGATGCCTGTTTGATGTGTGAGACTGTACAACATGAAAATGCTGGATCTTTTGTTTTTTTTTTTTTAAATAGAAATTCAAAATAACGGTAGAACATTAAATATTGGGCCCTTCTAATCATGAGGGACCCTGCAATTTCATAGGTCACTCATCCATGAAATGGTCCCATGTTTTCATTGTGTGTGTGTGTGTGTATATATATATATATATATATATATATATATATATATATAGTGGAATTCATTAGTTAGGAGATGGGGTTTCTAAAGCAGTGCACTCACACACACACAAAATCTGACCTTCTCATTTGTAAATCATAGTGTTCTCTGGATCCCAAGAGAGACTGAAGAGACCTAGGCCTTTCCGAAGTCCTGATCCAGGTTTGTATTCATGGAAGTGAGAGTAAGAGGAAAGTTTCTTCTATGTGAAGAGAAGCAAATCATAGATAATTAAGAAGGGCTTATGCCACAGATTCATAAGAACCTCTTCTGTTTGTGATCAGGCAAAATAGTCCCCTGGGCAAATCCGAGTGATGGGATAGCATCACTTATCTTCTCAATGCTTCAGAGTAAATTTCTGTTTGGGAGGCTGCATAGTGTGAGCTATAGGGAGAGACATATCTCTTTTGCTTATTTACAGATTTGTGTCCATTCATCGCATTGGTTTTACCAAACATTGGTCATTTGGTAGTGAAATTCTTCCTTGTCAGGTGAGAGACACATGAGAGATCCCTGGCCAGCTCCAGGAGTGCTGAAGTTCAAGTGTTGGTGTAGGAGTTAGAGAATGATATTTATTCACTCCTCTCATTTTTTCAAATTTTCAGTCAGCTGAGTCATTTGAATAAAAATCAATTAGGAGTCAAAACATTGGGTGTTTCGAAAATTTCTAGTGAAGCTGAATTGAAGGACTTGGTTTGGATTGGAGACTAAAATCAGGTTTACCACTAATTTTTCCCCAAATTAACCTTTGGACTAGCAGGTGGAAAGATTTGGTTCTTAATGAACAGAAATTGATCAAACCAGCTTTGTGGAAAACTATCATTTCAGACTCTGTCCTCAAAGGATGAAAGAAACCAAGAGATTTATGATTTTAACAAAGAGAAATGTGAACAAAGGTGTGGCTGACAAACTACATCCCCATTACTGAGACAAGTCAATGAGTAATGAATGGAAGAATGAAAGCTTCCTCCCACTAAAAAGGATGAAATTCCAATTTTATGGGATGATAGGAATTGGAGGAAAAAGAAAAAAAGAAAATGACTACTGAGAACAGAAATATATCATCTAGCTTGAGAAACAGCCAAGCATCTGTATTCTACAGGAAAAGGACAATTTCCTTCTTTTTTATTTTCTCTTTTTTCTTTTCCTTTCTTTCCCTTTCCCTCCCTTCCATTTTCTTTCATTTTGTCTCCCTTCCCTTCCTTCCTTTCCCTTTCCATTCTTTCTTTCATCTCTGCCATTTCAGCATGAAAGTACAAGCTGTACATAAATAAATGACACATTATATAGCCACTATGAAAAACAGTATGGAGGTCCCTTAAAAAACAATAAATAGAACTACCATATGACCCAGCAATTCTACTCCTGTGCATACACCCAGAGAAAGTCATAATTTAAACTATCATGTATGAAACGAGTCGCCAGTCCAGGTTTGATGCACAATACTGGATGCTTGGGGCTGGTGCACTGGGACGACCCAGAGGGATGGTATGGGGAGGGAGGAGGGAGGGGGTTCAGGATGGGGAACACGTGTATACCTGTGGCGGATTCATTTTGATGTTTGGCAAAACCAATACAATATTGTAAAGTTTAAAAATAAAATAAAATTAAAAAAAAAAAAAGAAATTGCAAACTTTTGCCTAAAAAAATTAAAAATAAAAAAAAAAAAAATAAAAAGATACATCTACCACAATGTTCATAACAATGCAATTTACAATAGTCAGGACATGGAAGAAACCTAAATGTCCATTAACAGAGTGGATAAAGAAGATGCGGTACATATATACAATGGAATATTACTCAGACATAAAAGGAAGAAAATTGGGTCATTTGTGGAGATGTGGATAGGCCTAGAGAGTGGCATACAGAGTAAAGTAAGTTCAAAAGAGAAACTTAAATATGGTGTATTAATTTGTCTATGTGGAATCTAAGAAAACAGTATAGATGATCTTATTTGCAAAGCAGAAATAGAGACACAGACATAGAAAGCAAATATATGGATACCAAGGGGAGAGAGAGGGGTGGGAGAAATTGGGAAATTGGGATTGACCCATATACACTATTGATACTACGTATAAAATAAACAATGGATGACAATCTACTGTATAGCACGGGGAACGCTATTTAAAACACTGTGGTGACTTGAATGGGAAGGAAGTCCAAAAAGGAGGAGATATATGTATATGTATGGCTGATTCATTTTGATATTCAGCAGAAACTAACACAACATTGTAAAGCAAATATACGCTGTGTTTCGCTTAGTTGCTCAGGCATGGCTGACTGTTTGCCACCCCATGGACTGTAGCCCTCCAGGCTCCTTTGTCCACGAGAATTCTCCAGATAAGAATACTGGAGTGGGTTGCCATGTCCTCCTCCAGGGGATCTTTCCAACCCAGGGATCAAACCCAGGTGACCTGCATTGTAGGTATTCTCAAATTAAAATTAATTAAAAATGAAGTAAAAAACAGACTGCAGGCTAGGGTTTGCTGATCCCTGTTCCTGAACTATCAAATTACTCAGTTAAAAAAAAAAAAAAACAACAACAACTTAGAATTTACAACACAGTTGTGAAAATTTCTCACAATCTGTCAGCTTTTTTTAAATCATGAAAAACAAATTATCAAATAATAAAATATAAACTTTGAAGATTTTTTTGAAAAAAATATTTGATAGAGTATTTTTTAAAAGGATTATCCAAAAATGAGGGTAAAGAAAATAACCAAAATCTATATTTTCTTCATGACAGGCATTTTGGCTTAGACACCATTTAGAAAATGACTTTAGCAGAGAAGAAATTGGTATAATGAATTAGTACATTAACACCAAGAGCAGTAAGTTCATGACTAAACTGTTATTTCTCTTGCTATTTGAAAAACTTGCCACTTACAAAACTAGCTTAGGGCTTAATTTTTGAGGTAAATGGTAAAAGGATTTTATTCCATGGCTTCCACTGACATTAATGGAATCCATTCATCTATTCTACCATGCTTAGAAATTCACACTTTAAGGCTTATATGGACAACTCTGAGTAAAAATGATGTGCTGTGAGCTTGCCTCAGGAAAAAAAAGAAATCAGACACAAACTGAATTCACTAACTCTCTGATTATTATTAAAATAATTTCCATGAAAATTTAATGTATTAATTTGTATTCAGAGTCTACATTTCCAGGACGTAGTTTCTCCTTAAACTTCTTCAAACTCAAATGAAAGAAAGTTGAGTGAAATTCTCTTTGTACTGCTGCTGCTGCTAAGTCGCTTCAGTCATGTCCGACTCTGTGAGACCCCACAGATGGCAGCCCACCAGGCTGCCCCGTCCCTGGGATTCTCCAGGCAAGAACACTGGAGTGGGTTGCCATTTCCTTCTCCAATGCATGAAAGTGAAAAGTGAAAGTGAAGTCGCTCAGTCGTGTCCGACTCTTCGCAACCCCATGGACTGCAGCCTACCAGGCTCCTCCGTCCATGGGATTTTCCAGGCAAGAGTACTGGAGTGGGGTGCCATTGCCTTCTCCTCTTTCGTACTAATCCCTCAGTAATAAGCATTGCTTTTTCCCTTAAAGAACAATACACATACAAAATTTAAGATACCATCCAATTTTAGATAACTAATTTCTTTACTTTGTCAATTACATAGTAATTGATGCTTTTGAACTGTGATGTTGGAGAAGATGCTTGAGAGTGCCTTGGACTGCAAGGAGATCCAACCAATCCATCCTAAAGGAAATCAGTCCTGAATATTCACTGGAAGGACTGATGCTGAAGCTGAAGCTCCAATATTTTGGCCACCTGATGCGAAGAACTGACTCATTTGAAAAGACTCTGATGTTGGGAAATATTGAAGGCAGGAGGAGAAGGGGACGACAGAGGATGAGATGGTTGGGGCATAATCAACTGGATGAACATGAGTTTGAGTTGTTCCAGGAGTTGGTGATGGACAGGGAAGCCTGGTGTGCTGCATTCGATGGGGTCTCAAAGAGTCAGACATGACTGAGTGACTCAACAGAACTGAACTGATGTCAATTACAACAAATGTATGTCAGAAATATTTTGAACTATAAATATTTTAAATCCATTACTGCATTTTAAAATTAAATTTATGAATTCATATCAAATCAGCAATATATTAACATAATTTCAAATCAAGTAGGTATTACCAATAGAGTAGGTATTATAAATATTATAAATGGAGATCTAATAGGTGAATGAACAAAAAACCCATACCTCTGAACTAACACATAGGATATCATTGAAATTGTGCCTTTTTAACAATATTAAAGTTGGGGAAAAGTAGCCATAGTAGATTGTTATTATTTGTAAATATCAACCCCCTTCATTTGAAAGTATCATACCTACCATTGACATGTCTTTTGTAGGCCTCTTAAGTAAATGGTATACTTCTCTATGCAGTTGAAATTGGGCATAATCATGTAATTGACTTTGGGCAGTAGTCATGAATCATGTGACACACACAACATTTATGTAGAAACATTAAAACTCACTATGTTTCTACCACCTGTCTTGCACTTTTCCTGTGCTATGAAATCAACATGTGCAGTATCAAGGTTGCTGGAATTGCAAATCATATCTGCAACCAATCCATAGAACATGATGTATTATATGGGTGAAAAATACACTTTACTGGACACTGAAAATATGAAGTTATTTGTTACTGAAGCATAACACAAAAAATACTTACTAGGTTCATCACCACTTTAATAGGTAAGATATTTCCATGGCATGAACCACTAAAATCATGTAAAGTTATTAGTAATATTAATAATAATGCCAATTATTATTTTCTCATATTTGTTTACTCTAGGATTTCCCTAGGATCAAATAGAGGACTCTCATATTGCTACTCAATATTCCCTTTAATAAGTTAAAAATCATGTTTTCTCCTGCCATTATTGTACAGGGTCTCTATCTTCAAAAATGTGTCTCAGTTTTAAAATAGTGCCTTAGATTGGTAGCTATTCTGATATATAAATGTCCTTCCAGAAAGAAAAAGTATTTTATAACAATATTAAAAATATTGACATTTATCATAAAAGAAACATATCCCCGTGCAGATAGTTCTGATCCTTATTTTGTACTTATATTTATAAAACAATTGTCATAAACTCTCTATTTTATAACACAGGCCTTAGAAAATCCACTTTTCTTATCCTATTTATAGAGAAAGATATGGAAGTTAGATAGCTAAATGACTTGTTAAAGGTTAAGAGTTAGATCGAGTTGTCATACACAGTATTTTAGTACCATGCCCAGAATTACATCTCCAGATCACTATTCAATCATGTCCATGTACAATTCTTTATTTGCCATTAGCAATTTTGTTTCTGATTGTTAAGTTTTAAAAACATTAATTTATTTATTTGAGAACACTTAACATGAGATTATTGGAGAAGGAAATGGCAACCCACTCCAGTGTTCTTGCCTGCAGAATCTCAGGGATGGGGGAGCCTGGTGGGCTGCTGTCTACGGGGTCGCACAGAGTCGGACACGACTGAAGCGACTTAGCAGCAGCAGCAGCAGCAGCAACATGAGATTTACCCTCTTAGATTTTTTAAATGTATAATATAGTATTGTTATCTATAGGCGCAATGTTGTATAACAGATTTCACCTATTCAACTAAAATTTAATTCATATCAATTGACAACTTCTGTTTCTCCTTAGCTTCAGTCCCTAAAAACCAGCATTCTATTATTTGCTTAAATGGGTTTAACTACTTTAGATGTCACATAAGTGAATCATGCAGTGTTTGTCCTTCTGTGAATCTCTTATTTTACTTAGAATAATGCCCTTAAGGTTCATCCATGCTGTTTTACACTTGACTGAGGTCAAGGAACTATTTCCCCATTTTATTTTGGGAGTTTTATGGTTTTAAACCTTAAGTTTGCCTTTAATTCATTTTGAGTTGATGTTTGTGTATGGTGTAAGGCATGGGTGTAATTTCATTCTTTTGTATGTGAGTGTACACTGTTCCCCATATCATTTCTTGAAAAGACTACACTTCCGCATTTTTTATTCCTGACACACTTGTCGAAAGTTAGTTGCGTGTATACCTATGGGTTTACTTCTGAGCCATTTAGTGTGTCCCTTTGGTCTATGTCTGCTGTTATAACATTGCCATTCCATTTGGATTACTATAGCTTTGTGATACAATTTGGAATCAGGAAGTATAATATTTCCAGCTTTGTTTTTCTTTCTCAGGATCGCTTTGGATATTTGAGGTCTTTTGTGGTTACATTTAAATTTTAGGATTTTTCTATATCTGTGAAAAATGCCATTAGAAATTTGATAGGGATTGTTTTGAATCTGTAAAACACTTTCAGTATTAAAACCATTTTAACAAAATTAATTCTACCAATTCATGAATGAGTGATAGTCACTCATTTGTGTCTAACCCTTTGTGACCCCATGGACTATAACCTGCCAGGTTCTTCTGTCCATGGAGTTCTCCAGGCAAGAATACTAGAGTGGGTTGCCATTTCCTCCTCCAAATTCATGAATAAGGAGATACATAATTCATTTATTTGTGTCTTCTTCAGTTTCCTTCATTAAAATTTTGTAGTTTTCAGCATGTGGATCTTTTACATTTTTGAGTAAACTTGTTCCTAAGTAATTTATTCTTTATGCTAGTGTAAATGAGATTGTTTTCTTAATTTATTTTTTGGATAAAGGAAAGGATTTTATTGACTATGAGGGAAAGCAACATCCTTGAAATGCCAATATGAATTAATCAAGGGAAAAGTATTGGAAGGCTAGGAATAGAAAGGACAAAACTTATAAAAAGAAAGATGGAAGGCCACCAAGGCAAATTTCATTATTTTAACACCTCACTTAAGGGTAAACTATCTTAATAGTAATAATAATCATGCCCACTATCTATGTATTTAGTTCAGATCAGTCGCTCAGTCACGTCTGACTCTTTGTGACCCTATGGACTGCGGCAAGCTAGGCCTCACTGTCCATTACCAACTCCCAAAGGTGACTCAAATTCATGTCCATTGAGTCAGTGATGCCATCCAACCATCTCATCCTCTGTCAACCCCTTCTCCTCCTGCCTTCAATCTTTCCCAGCATGAGGGTATTTTCCAGTGAGTCAGTTCTTTGCATCAGGTGGCCAAAGTATTGGAGTTTCAGTTTTAACATCAGTCTTTTCAATGAACATCCAGGACTGATTTCCTTTAGGATGGACTGGTTGGATCTCCTTGCAGTCCAAGAAACTCTCAAGAGTCTTCTACAACACCACAGTTCAAAAGCATCAATTCTTCAGCACTCAGCTTTCTTTATAGTCCAACTCTCACATCCATACACGACTACTGGAAAAAACAGCCTTGACTGGACGGACCTTTGTTGGCAAAGTAATGTCTCTGCTTTTTAACATGCTGTCTAGGTTGGTCATAACTTTTCTTCCAAGGAGTAAGAGTCTTTTTATTTCATGGCTGCAGTCACCATCTGCAGTGGTTTTGGAGCCCAAGAAAATAAAGTCTATCACTGTTTCCACTGTTACTCCATCTATTTGCCATGAAGTGATGGAACCAGATGCCATGATCTTCGTTTTCTGAATGTTGAGCTTTAAGCCAACTTGTTCACTCTCCTCTTTCACTTTCATCAAGAGGCTCTTTAGTTCTTTTTTTGTTTTCTGCCATAAAGGTGGTGTCATCTGCATATCTGAGGTTATTGATATTTCTCCCAGCAACCTTGATTCCAGCTTGTGCTTTATCCAGCCCAGTGTTTCTCATGATGTACTCTGCATATAAGTTACATAAGCTGTGACAATATACAGCCTTGATGAACTCCTTTTCCTATTTGGAACCAGTCTGTTGTTCCATGTCCAATTCTAAACTGTTGCTTCCTGACCTGCATACAGATTTCTCAAGAGGCAGGTCAGGTGTTCTGGCATTCCCATCTCCTTCAGAATTTTCCACGGTTTATTGTGATGTACACATCAAAGGCTTTGGCATAGTCAATAAAGCAGAAATAGATGTTTTTCTGGAACTCTGGCTTTTTCAATGATCCAGCAGATGTTGGCAATTTGATCTGTGGTTCCTCTGCCTTTTCTAAAATCAGCTTGAACATCTGGAAGTTCACGGTTCATGTATTGTTGAAGCCTGGCTTGGAGAATTTGAGCATTACTTTGCTAGCATGTGAGATGAGTGCAAATGTGCGGTAGTTTGATCATTCTTTGGCATTGCCTTTCTTAGGGATTGGAATGAAAACTGACATTTTCCAGTCCTGTGGCCACTGCTGAGCTTTCCAAATTTTCTGGCATATTGAGTGGAGCACTTTGACGGCTTCATCTTTTAGGATTTGAAATAGCTCAATTGGAATTCCATCACCTCCGCTAGCTTTGTTCATAGTGATGTTTCTTAAGGCCTGCTTGACTTCACATTCCAGGATGTCTGGCTCTCGGTGAGTGATCACACCATCATGATTATCTGCATCGTGATTATTTGTGTATTAGGTACTGTTATAACAGTATTTCACATCTCTATTAATCTATCTAACTATGCATCATTATTAACACAATGCTATTTATGGAAAAATTAAAATGAAAATTTAAATACATTTAATAAATGTTATTTTTTAATATACTTAATATGCTTTAGAAAGAAGTTTCAAAAATAAATTTTTCTAAATTTCTGTAGGTAAATACCAGAAAGCAATGTCCTACAAATTATATGCTTTGGAAATATATCCAAGTTTTCTCTGCCTCTCTGACCCTGTCTTATTTTCTATTTTACTTCATTTAATGTAAATTATCAGCATATTTTCACTCAAATAAACAAGTTATTTTTTAAATGTCCACCAATAGAGGACAAACAAGATGTGGTACATATACACAATAGACTGTTACTCAGACATGAAAAAGAACAAAATAATATTATTTGCAACAACATGAATGGACCCAGAGATTTTCATACTGAGTGAATTAAGTCAAAAAGAGAGAGACAAATATCATATGGTATCACTTATTTGTGGAATCTAACAAAAGGATACAAATGAAACTATCTACAAAACAGACATGGAATTACAGATGTAGAAGACAATCATAGTTCTCAGGGGGCGAGGGGATGGGGAGGGATAAGCTGGGAGACTGGGACTGACATATATACACTACTAGATATAAAACAGGTAACTAATAAGAACTTACTCTATAGCACAGGTAACTGTACTCAATAACCTGCAATAGCCTATATGGAAAAAAAAATCTAAAAAGATGTGGATATATGTGTATATATAACTGATTTACTTTGCTGTACACCTGAAACTAATACAACATTGTAAATCAACTATAATAATTGTTTTTAACATAGTACTTTTTAATGTAAAAGGGCAAGTAATAAGTTTTATAAGTGTTACAGCTATGTACTTACTTTCAATCCATGGCTAACTTAAAACTAACTACATTTTTTTTTTCCCTACAAGCTTTAATTGAAGAACTATATAACAATTATTTTAGATTAAGGCTACTTCTAAGCCAGTTGGTATGTGAAAGCTGTATGAGTCACACAAGTTCATATATATCAGGCAGCCTAACTTCATGTCAGAAAACAATCACAAATGCAACCAAGCAATTGGACACACAGACCACAGGAACTGCAGAAAGAAAACTGAGTAACTCCACTGTTCATAATACTGTCTGAGACATACATCTCCATGACATTTTCTTGAGAGAAGTAAAGTTCCCTAGAGACATGAGCTTTTATACATCCATTAAAATACCTTGCAAGCTGCTGCCTCCATGTTCAAATACTGTCTCTGTATTCCTGGAGGCTTGCAGTATATTTTTTTATCTGACCTCCAGATGCTTTAATAATTTTTGACATTTTCAAATACAAAAATCAAGCTTCAACTTTTATTTTACAATTTAGAAGTAACTTAATGACTTTATTTTCTTTAAGGAACTTCTTTGTTTGTCCAAATGGCCCCTGAATGGTAACTGCGGATTATTTTATACATGATCTGGATTTCATATGATTATATCTCTGCAGTTGGCATATATGTTTATCTTTCACTGTCACTGTCTTTTGAACAAATGTCTCTGATTATTATAGATAGATAAACAAATGACAGGTTACATGGTGGAGGTGAAGAGAGCATGATTTTTTTTCACAATGTGCTTATAACATGTTACATTATGCCTTATTGTTGTTCTATTCTTAAATTTTACTAAATCATTGAACAGTATTTTCACCAGAGGAAAAGAGCAGTTCACAAGCTTTTGTTTAGTTATCCTGCTGTAACACAATTTTACTCAAAACTATTTTACAGAGTGTGGTACAGTTTGACTGTGATTCCTTTAAATAATCCACCTTGTATTGTGGTTTAAAATGCAAAACTGGATCAAAAGTGTGCTTTAATTTTATGTAATCATGTGTAAAAAAGCAAGTGATTACAATGAAATCAAATATATAAAAAGGATGGCTATTCTATGTGTTAAAGCACAGAAATACATATTTAGTGTTTAAGGGGCCTAATTTACTGTTTTTAAAGAAAATTACTAAAATCACTAAGCCAAGAGTGTCCATTGAAATGCTCACCTACATGGTAGCAGATGAAAGGTTGGTATACATTCATTTTATGGCTTTGTAATTTTTAAAACATAAACCTCTGTAAACTCCTATGTTCTTTTTGACACAGACTATTGAAAATTATATATAATTCATCATCCTCCATTTAGGCACAATTGTGATTCTATGCAATGATGGTAATGTAAAGTAAGCCCAATTTCAACATCTAAATGTGTATATTTTAATACATTATTAATAGTTTCATTGAGATATAATTTACATACCATACATTTTTCCCATTTGAAAAATGTAGCTGACAAACTTAGATTTGGGGCATTTTCTGTTGGCTATTTTTCCCCCTGTGAATTAACATATTTTTCCTGTTTCTTTGGATATCTTATAATTTTTTTTTTTGAAAATTGGACAATTTTGTAACATATTTTAACCAGTCTAGTGTCAGATCCCTTCACCAGAGGTTTGTTCTTAGATAAATCTTCCCTCAGTATTTATCTTCATGTTGTTATTTGTCTTACTCCTTGATTAAATTTATTTCTAAGCATTTTCTTATGTGTGATATATTTTGGGGGGCTTATTTTCTTTATTTTTTTCTGATATTTGCTGTTGATGTATAATCAACTGCTTTCTGTACAATAATTTTGTATCCTGTAACTTTACTAAATATATTGATTAGGTCTAGCAATTTTTTGCTTTAAGATTTTAGGATTTTCTATATGTAAGATCATGGCATCTGAGTGCATGCATGCTCAACTGCTCGATTGTTCCCAACCCTTTATGATCCCATGGACTGTAGCCTGCCAGAATCCTCTGTCAATGGGGTATTCCAGGCAAGAATACTGAAGTGGGTTGCCATTTCCTACCCCCGGGGATCTTTCTGACTCAGGGATTGAGCTCATGTCTCCAGTGGCTCTTGCACTGCAGGCACAGTCTTTACCACTGAGCCACCTGGGAAGCCTCATTGCATCTGCCAGTAAAAACAATTATATTTTTCCTTTTCTATTTGGTTGTCATTTATTTTATCTTCTTTCCTAATTGCTCTAACTAGAACTTAGTACTATGTTGAATAGGAATAGTAAGACTGGGCACATTTATCTTCTTCCTTACCTAGGGTCAGTGTACTATAGAGCAACAAAATACAAGGGGATCAATGATCAATGTAGAAAACCAAATCTATAAAAAAAATATTTTAATCAAATAGTTAATCCAGACAAGAAGTTTTACTATCATATTGGTTAATGACTCATTCTTATTAATGTTAATAAAAATTCATAAACTGCAGGTAGAGTGAAAAGCAGATGATCCACCTGAAGAAAAAAAAATTCAGAACATTATGTAACATTTCATTCATTCCTGTGGAAATGGGTATATTATCATGCAAGTTAGGATATCAATTTAATCACAGGTAACAGTTTTTCCCCTTCCCAGGTTCCTGCTAATAGATAAAATATATACTATGATTTCTTTAGAATACTTGCCCTTACTCCTTACTCAGTGATTTCATAAGGAAGGAAGATTGACTCAGCTGATCAGTAAGGTTTGGAAAACAAATGACCCTGTTAATCTAGTCCTTTCTGATCTCTATTTTTCTAGATACTTTTCTGGGAGGCAGAAATATTCTCCTCTTTTTTAGGCTCATAGATCAGGTGGCTTATTGGTAAATAGTCCACCTGCCAATGTCGGAGATGCAGGTTTGATCCATGGTTGGGAAGATCCCCTAGAGAAGGAAACGGCAGTCCACTCCAGTATGTTTGCCTGACAAATGTATGGACAGTGGAGCCTGACAGGCTACACTCCCTGGGGTCAAAAAAGTGTCAGACACAACTTAGTGACTTAACAGCAACAACAAAAAGATTAGGTTCTGTGTTTTGTTAACTGGAGTATAATTGCTTTACAATATTGTGTTAGTTCTGCTGCATAATGAAGTGAATTGTTGTATGTATACATATATCCCCTCCCTCTTAAATTCCTATCCTACCCATCTAGGTCATCACATAGGACCTGTTGAGCTCCCTGTGCTTTATAGAGATTCCTGCTAGCTATCTATGTTACACATGGTAGTGAAATTCTGACTTTCAGCACCGGGAGAGAAAACAAGGCACTCTATTTAGTGGGGTTTTAGCTTCACAAAGGGGGCTCTAAGGAAAGCTCTGAATTCTAGAAAACTTTGAAGTGATGACAGACTCAAGCAATATTTTCCCGCTTGGTTTACCAGCAATAGTGGTAGTATTTTGATCCTCCTTTGAACTCTATGCCTATTTTTCAAGTGAGTCAGAATGTGAATACCAATTCAGAGAGATCTTCATATCGCTTCAAGGAAACTTGTTGGCAAAACTAAGATTTATCTGTCTCCAGAACATAATTCAATGATGTTTACATCAGTTAAAATATGACAGGGTGAAAAAAAAATCCACCTTTGACCCTCTTTCATTTTATTTTTATGTATTTCATATAGTTTGTTTCAACATGCTTATTTCTTTTGGCATGTTTCTGACAGTTTTCTTCTGCTTTATGCTTACAGGGGAGTTTTCTTTAGTTGATGTATGTTGAGTTTTGTTTTTTGATAACTGTTAGTCTTTTCCTGATTTTTTTCCCTTATGATGTGGGGAGAGTCCATTAAAATTCTTGATTCTCTCCTCTAAATGTATAACAAGATCAAGGTAAATACTTTCATGGATTTCGTTTGTTTGTTCCTACTGTGAATGGAAAAGTTATAGTTCTTGACTTTTCCATTCTATTTTGCTTTTCAGGACATTTTCTTATGCTGTTTTTCTTTTCCCTTAACCACTCAATCACCAAAAGATGCTTCTAATTTCCCCTTTCCACCCTTTTTTTCCTGTTCAAGAAGCTACAATATTTTAAGATTGCATATACTATTAATTACCTTTCCTGTTATCTGTCACATCTTCCATGACATTTGTTTTCATATTTTTATATGTTGGATGAATTAGTCTTCCTTACAGTAGTTTTATATCATACATATGTCATATGTCCCGTTGCTTACTTCTTTCTTATTTACTCCCTGCATATTTTTCATTCCGTCTTTGCTTACCTCAAAGACTGGCACTGGGTGGAAGCTTTAGGGAAAACATGCCAGAAGTTGGCATTTTCCCTACATTCACTTTGAGGTAATTTGGTGTTTGAGCATGCTTGGTCTTGAAGTTATACTGAGCTTTTTTGGTAGTGTTATATTTTTTCCTCCTGTTCTCTGTTTTTGGAGAAAATAATTTGATGCAGGGAGTTAGGCAGTCAGCATGGTCTTCAGCTATTTGGAAGACTTTATATGATAACAGTTCATATATGAATGCTTAAAAATAAAAATTTATTAAGGAAAAGGAGTTAAGAAACTTAAGATTAGTTAAAAAGGGGTAAAAATTAAACTTATTGAACAAGTCAAGGCAGTACTATTCTTAGAATTGTTATATAGCTTCTATTTTTCAATAGTGTTAGAATGTCTCAAAAATTTTCCAAATACAAAAAACTACAAAAGCTTTAAAATACTAATGAAGTGTCTTTCTGTTAGAAGATGCTTAAGAGAAATAACTGGAGGAAACTCTATCAAGTCTAATATCTTTATTAAGAAGCAACCACAATAGACCAAGTGTATTAGATTGCCCCCAAAATGAACATTTAATTTCCTATAACCAAATCCCTGACTAATAAATTAGCTACAAATTGCAAATTGTATGAGCTAAAACTGGGTGAGACAGCTATCTCAATTCTGGGGGAGGGGGGAAAAGACCACAAAATAGCAATGGTCTTTTAGAAACACCATTATCCATTTGTCTACTCAAAAGATCTCAATTCCAATGGGAGAAATGATACTCTACTCTTTACAGTATTCATTACAGTATTCAGATAGAGAACATTTACCCGCATCCCAAGACTGTGGCGTTTTATATGGTTTGAAAAACACCAGGGAAAGAGAAAAGGGAAAAATGAAAATTAGATGCTCAATAGAAACAAAGATTGATGGATAATTTACTCTAAAAAGATTCAGACACATGGTAATCATTTGTAGCTTAAGGTTATAAACACACTGTTGCTCTCTTTGTAAAAGTATAGGAATTTCTTTCAAAATTCCAGATTTAAATCTTTTAAAACAATTAATACTTAAATAAGTCCTTCATTATGCAGATAGATAGAAGTGAGGTACAAAGATGACTACAATTACATATTATCCACCTTTTTTTTTTAAGAAAAAAATGGAAGTGGTGTGGCCCTGTTTTTGCCTTCAGGAGTCCATAAGATATGGACACAGAATTATAACAAGGTAAAATGAAACAGATATAGTGACAGAGACAAATATGTTATGGAAACACAAAGGAGAGATACAATAATATCAGGTAGTGAGATGGCCTTTATACAAGTGTCTTGAGACAGACACTTAACAATGCATTAATTTTTAAAAAGTAGAACCATGACTGAGGTAAGATTAGAAAGAAGGAGTAGCATGAGCAAATTTACAGAAGCAGGAAATTTTCAAGTAATAATGATTAAATTGGCTAAGTATAGGAGAGCTTCAGTAGCTTGACAAACAATTGCTATGCATTCTTGTAGGGGCTTAGTTGACAGGTTAATGTACTTGTATTATGATTTAGGCAATATGATTAGTGTTAAGTTTTGTCAGAGTTTTGCCTGGAGAATTTACTCCGTTTTTCCCTTTATAAATATTTATTCACTCATTGTTTCAATTAGTGCATAATGAGTATCTCTTATGTGCTAAACTTTACTCTACATGATGGGCAGCAAATCTGGAAAACTCAGCACTGGCCACAACACTGGAAAAGGTCAGTTTTTATTCCAATCCCAAAGAATGGCAATGCCAAAGAATGTTCAAACTACCACAAATTGCTCATTTCACATGCTAGCAAGGTAATGTTCAAAATTCCCCAAGCTAGATTTCAACAGTAGGCAGAGGAATCAGAGATCAAATTGCCAATATCCATTGGCTCATAGAAAAAGCAAGAGAATCCCAGAAAAACAGCTACTTCTGTTTCACTGACTATGTGAAAGTTTGACTGTGTGGATCACAACTAACTGTGGAAAATTCTTAAAGAGATAGGAATACCAGACCACCTTACCTGCCTCCTGAGAAATCTGTATGCAGGTCAAGAAGAAAGAGTTAGAACCAGACATGGAACAACAGACTGGTTCCAAATTGGGAAAGGAGTACGTCAAGGCTGAATGTTGTCACCCCGCTTATTTAACTTATATGCAGAGTACATTAGGTGAAATTCTGGGTTGGATGAATCCCAAGCTAGAATCAAGATTGCCGGGAGAAATATCAATAACCTCAGATAGGTACATGAAACCACACTTATGGCAGAAAACCAACATGAGAGCCTCTTGATGAAAGTGAAAGAAGAGAGTGAAAGAGCTGGCTTAAAACTCAACATTCAAAAAACGAAGATCATAGCACCTGGTAACATCACTTCATGGCAAATAGATGGGGAAACAATGGAAACAGTGATAGACTTTATTTTCTTGGGCTCCAAAATCACTGCAGATTGTGACTGCAGCTATGAAATTAAAAGACACTTGCTCCTTAGAAGAAAAGCTATGACAAACCTAGACAGTGTATTAAAAAGCAGAGACATTACTTTGCTGACAAAGGTCCATATAGTCAAAGCTATGTTTTTACCAGCAGTTGTGTATGGATGTGAGAGTTGGACCATAAAGAAGACTGAGTGCTGAAAAAGGGATGTTTTTCAACTGTGGTGTTGGAGAAGACTCTTGAAAATCCATTGGACCACAAGGAGATCAAACCAGTCAGGCCAAAAGAAAATCAGTCCTGAATATTCATTGGAAGGACTGATGCTGAAGCTGAAGCACCAATACTCTGGCCACCTGATGCAAAGAACCAGTTTATTAGAAGAGACTCTGATGCTGGGAAAGATTGAAGGCAGGAGGAGAAGGAGATGACAGAGGATAAGATGGTTGCATGGCATCACAGACTCATTGGACATGAGTTTGAGCAAGCTCTGGGAGATGGTTAAGGACAGAGAAGCCAGGTGTTCTGCAGTTCATGGGGTTGCAAAGAGCTGGGCATGACTGAGTGACTGAACAACAACAACACGATGGACATAGAGTAATAAGCAAGATAATCGATGCTCTGGTTTTTAGCCAGGTTTGCCTTTGAGTTGAAGAAGTTGTATTTTTAATGATAAATACATAATTTAAGAAACTGGGGTAAGGGCAATAATGCTTCCCTGGTTTCTCAGTGGTAAAAACCCCACCCCCACCCCCGCAATGTGAAAGATGGGGATTGGATCCCTGAGTCAGGAAAGTCCCCTGGAAAAGGAAATGGCAACCCCTTCCAGTATTCTTTCCTGGAAAAGTCCCATGGACAGAGAGACTGGCAGGCTACAGTCCATGGGGTCATAAAAGAGTTGGACAGGACTTAGCAACTAAACAGAGCAACAAAGGGAAGTAACAAAAATAAAACCTGACAATTAAAAAGCTGTTGCCTGATTGGGTGTCTTAACTCTATTCACATGGCAGATGCTCTTCATGGCCTGCCCTGGTCCCCTCTGCTGCTGATCTGGTGATAGAGCCTTTGCATGCTTTTAAAATCCCACATGATCCACAGGACTGAATAACACTTTCACTGTCACTAGTCCACTTGCCTGTCTCTCTGTTTGCTCTCCTAAGAGTATCCTTGTTGTTTAGTTGCTTAGTTGCTATGTCATGTCTGACTCTTTGTGACCCCATGGACCCCATATAGCCTGCCAGGCTCCCCTGTCCATGGAATTTCCCAAGTAAGAATACTAGAGTGGGTTGCCATTTCCTTCTCCAGAGCATCCTTAAATATTATCAAACTCTATTGAGCCTTTGTTCAGGAAAGCCAGAAGTGCAATGAAAGGAGAGAAGTTCACTTCCCTAAGATAAGTGACAAGATTAATGGATCAATGCCACAGTCTTCTTTTTCTGTATTGAAACAATTCTGAGGCACAGTCTAGATGTTTCCTTGGAGCAGGAGGATCAAAGCAGATCTAAATATATTTCCAACAGTGATAATCAACACAATAACCTACTTTCAACTGGCTTCTCTCCCTTCCATTTTGCACTTTATTTGCTCCATCATTCTTTCTCCTTGGGATGACTTTCCATACATGATCTGCACCAAAGATATTTAGATAGGATGATTATAGAGGGAGGCGTCTCTGAAAAAATTAAGTAACCATGCAAAGATTCAGTGAAAAACAATTGACAGGGAGAAAATAGAAATTCAAAAGCCCTGAGGCAGGGATGAAGAAGAAAGGAAAGGTAAAAATGATGAAAGTAGAATAAATAATTGTGAATAAGTTATTAATTACTATAAAAGTACATGCCATCAGCTTGTGTTGTGTAATTTATCATAATTAATAATTTTTGTGAGCAATCATGTTTAGTGTTCAGAATTCTAAAGCTCTTTAAACCACAAATTTTTTAGAAAATTATTTTCTCTTGTCACAGGCTTAATTGTGCCATTAAGACTTCCCAGAGCAAAAATCATTGTGGATGTGAGAAATTTAAAAACTTGAGTTAAAGTGGTGCCTATGATGGCACCTATGATCATGAACCCTGTGTTTTACTGAACCTTTTAGTTATGGTTTCCTAAATCTCTCTGGAAAGGAGATCTTTATTGTCTCTCAGGCAATACTTGTCTCCAATATTTATGCCTTTCTTGTTCCCAAGGAATAATTTTTTCAAACTCACATACCCCAAATTCCAGCCTCAAATCCCATGGTCTCAGGAAAAGGCATTTGGTAGTATTTATAAAAATGGAAATGTAATTGATTGTTATGGAAATGCTGAGCTAATATTAATTAACATTTTTCTAAAAATTATTTTAACTCTAGAAAAAGATCTAGGGAAGTGGGATATAGAATGGACATATTTAATGGAATTTGTAAGAGTAGAGATAAAAGGGCTTTGTGTGTGAGGAGGAAGCTGATGAAGGCAGCAAGCAGTGAGTGCAAATAGCAAAGTGCCCACAGAGGAGTAAAGCATCATCTTAAGTAGAAATTATGGCTCTGAATGGCAGGACAGGAAAACCATATGAGTGACAGGTCACTGATTTTAAAATGTAGTCCCCACGTCATTTTACCTGGAGTGATTGCAGAGTTTGATCAAATCACAGGATGCATTCATGGATCAGACTATGACCTCTAATGTCTCTCCATCTCTAAGATTTTCCTAATTTCTTTTTTGCTGGGCTTATTGCATTCAAGAAAATCCTTCAACAGAAATATTCGGGGTTGATGACTAACACTGGATAAAGCGGGGATTAGGTTAGCAGTCACTTCAAGAGGGTTAGTATAATTTCATTTCACTCAAAAATAAAAGGATAAACTATCACACTAAGAGAACTTCTGATGAAATTTTAAGCTTTTTTCTTTTAGTAATGGTATATCTGGTATAATGTCAGTACTCTTTTTCATTCTTTACATAAGGGTTTCAGAATATCTCATAATTTCAATGAAATACTTGTCAATTCATTTTTGTTGAAGATAATATATACACTAAGAGAAAATATTTTTCAGATTTTTCTATTACTGAACATATTCAAAGCCCAGCTGTTTTTATGATCATAAAATGCTTACTTCTGGTGCCCAGATGCAGACAAGCATTATCACAAGAGGTGTATGCTCTCTCTCACTGAACAGATGTAGGAAGAAAATCCAATTATCTAGGCTTACTTATTCTTTGTTTTCTTTATTTAATTCTAATTTTCATAAAAAGATCTTTTCATCTTTCATTATTTTCCTGTATCGAACCACCAGTTCCCTCCCTCCCCACTGCCTCTTTTTTCTTAATAGGTGCTTGTGTTGGTTAAGTCACTAAGTTCTGTCCGGCTCTTGCGACCCCATGGTGAGGCCCTCCAAACTCCTCTGTCCATGGGATTTCCCAGGCAAGAATACTGGAGTGAGTTGCCATTTCCTTATTCAGGGGCTCACTATTCAGTAATGGCAATTCTCTTAGATATAAGAAAATGTTCATCAGTAAAAAAGACAGTGACAATGAGGCAATAGAGCACAGTGGCCGGGAATATGGATTTTGGATTTATAAAAATTAGGGTTTAGACATGTGTCTCTTACTAGATGATCTTGTATTAATATCTGTGATCCTATCTCTTAATCAAAAAAATAGAAACAATTACATCTACCTTATGAAATCATTATGAAGATAAAATAATTCTTATAAAATACTTAGCATGCTGTCTGACACATAGCAAACTTAAAACGGGTCATAAATGACAAATATTGTTAAAAGTAGGATGTAAACATCTCTCTATATATATCCATGATTCTCTCAAAGCCTGAAAAATTTAAACAAGTAATTTTAATATTACTTCTACTGTATGCAAGAGAGTTAAAATCCTCTAAGACTAAAAGTTATTGTCCAACATAATGATTCTTCACATTTTCTTATTTATTGCCTGAAAAAAATGTTTAAGTCTCCCAGTCATCCTGAGAAAGGCTAGCATTTTATTAATATTTGGAAGTGCTGTGCAGCTATTTATGTTCTCATTATTTGTACCTCTAATACAATAAAAATTGAGGAGAGATATTTTTACACTGAATTGTCTATGCACTGGCATTTGTTTCTTATTGACACTAATTTAAACCACTAAATCTGGGCAAATTATAGCTGAATATGATCCATACCAAGAATATATAAATTGAGACAATACTAATACATAAGGTATGGTTGTTTCTATACTGCCTAGGAAAGATCAACCAACCAGAGTTCATATCTATTAACCAGCCTTTCATACTGACCAGCTAACTGTATTTGTGAGATAAATTATACACAGGACAGCTGAAGTGCAGATGTATACATTTTCAGGTTTAAATTATATACTATAACTAGTAGGAAGACTATCCTATCATAGTACAAGACGCAGTGTGTGTGAGGGGTGGGGAGGGTATTTGTGTGTTTGGCAAGTGGGATTAATGAAAATGGGTGGTGGTGGTTTAGTTGTTCTTAATTGTCTTTAAATCCAAATTAGGCATTATAAGTTCCTAGCTGAAACAGAGGTGATTATATATTATATTTATTCCCTCAAAACAGTTTACTAACAAGGCCTTCGAAGAAGATGTTTTTCTCTGTCTATCTGTTTTCAAAAGAATAAAGAATTGATTACACTAGTTTTCTCTGGAGTTTATAAAATATAACCATATATTGTCTAGTATTTAACCTTGATTGTTGAGTGGTCCCCCTAAATTAGAAAAAACAACACAAATAGGAAAATTTATGACCATCAGTATGAAAAGTTTTCACCTATTTTTTCTAAGAGAGATTACTCAATACATCATAATGGTATGAAGCATATGTATTGAAGTAATATTTCATAAGTTTAAATATGAATTCACAAACTTTGAATAATTGTGTAGGAA
The DNA here is from genome assembly GCF_027580195.1 of Bos mutus. Classification (NCBI taxonomy): domain Eukaryota; kingdom Metazoa; phylum Chordata; class Mammalia; order Artiodactyla; family Bovidae; genus Bos; species Bos mutus. Next base: position 23,793,107 of record NC_091644.1, on the reverse strand, counting down.
ATTAAAAATGTCTATCAATTCTTTTCTTATAAAAATGGGCCAAAGAACTAAACAGACATTTCTCCAAAGCAGACATATAGATGGCTAACAAATACATGAAAAGATGCTCAACATCATTCATTATCAGAGAAATGCAAATCAAAACCACAATGAGGTACCATTTCACGCCAGTCAGTATGGCTGCTATCCAAAAATCTACAAACAATAAATGCTGGAGAGGGTGTGGAGAAAAGGGAAGCTTCTTACCCTGTTGGTGGAAATGCAAACTAGTACAGCCACTATGGAAAACAATGTGGAGATAAAAAACTGGAAATAGAACTGCTGTATGACCCAGCAATCCCACTGCTGGGCATAAACACCAAAGAAACCAGAAATGAAATAGACACATGTATCCCAATGTTTGTCGCAGCACTGTTTATAATAGCCAGGACATGGAAGCAACCTAGATATCCATCAGCAGACAAATGGATGAGAAAGAGGTAGTACATAAACACAATGGAATATTAAGTTCAGTTCAGTCGCTCAGTCGTGTCCGACTCTTTGCGACCCCATGAATCGCAGCACGCCTGGCCTCCCCATCACCAACTCCTGGAGTTCACTCAGACCCACGTCCATCGAGTCAGTGATGCTATCCAGCCATCTCATCCTCTGTCGTCCCCTTCTCCTCCTGCCCCCAATCCCTCCCAGCATCAGAGTCTTTTCCAGTGAGTCAGCTCTTCCCATGAGGTGGCCAAAGTACTGGAGTTTCAGCTTTAGCATCATTCCTTCCAAAGAAATCCCAGGGCTGATCTCCTTCAGAATGGACTGGTTGGATCTCCTTGCAGTCTGAGGGACTCTCAGGAGTCTTCTCCAACACCACAGTTCAAAAGCATCAATTCTTCGGCGCTCAGCCTTCTTCACAGTCCAATTCTCACATCCATACATGACCACTGGAAAAACAATAGCCTTGACTAGACGGACCTTTGTTGGCAATTACTCAGCCATTAAAAAGAATACATTTGAACCCGTTCTAATGGGGTAGATGAAACTGCAGCCTATTATACAGAGTGAAGTAAGCCAGAAAGAAAATCACCAATACAGTATACTAACGCCTATAAATGGAGTTTAGAAAGCTGGTAACGATAACACTATATGCGAGACAGCAAAAGAGACACATATGTATAGAACAGTCTTTTGGACTCTGTGGGAGAAGGCAAGGGTTGGATGATCTGAGAAAATAGTATTGAAACATGCATATTATCATATGTGAAACAGATCACCAGTTCAGGTTTGATGCATGAGACAGGCTGCTCAGGGCTGGTGCACTGGGATGACCCTGAGGGATGGGATGGGGAGGGAAGTTGGAGGGGGGTTGAGGATGGGGAACACATGTAAACCCATGGCTAATTCATGTCAATGTATGGCAAAAACCACCACAATATTGTAAAGCAATTAGCCTACAATTAAAACAAATAAATGAAAATACATAAAGTTATCTAATATGTTGGTATACAATAGTTCATCAGTTCAGTTCAGTACAGTTCAGTCGCTCAGTTGTGTCCGACTCTTTGCGACCCCATGAATCGCAGCACGCCAGGCCTCCCTGTCCATCACCAACTCCCAGAGTTCACTCAGACTCACGTCCATCGACTCAGTGATGCCATCCAGCCATCTCATCCTCTGTCGTCCCCTTCTCCTCCTGCTCCCAATCCCTCCCAGCATCACAGTCTTTTCCAATGAGTCAAGTCTTCTCATGAGGTGGCCAAAGTACTGGAGTTTCAGCTTTAGCATCATTCCTTCCAAAGTAATCCCAGGACTGGTCCCCTTTAGGATGGACTGGTTGGATCTCCTTGCAGTCCAAGGGACTCTCAAGAGTTTTCTCACATCACAGTTCAGAAGCATCCATTCTTCGGCGCTCAGCTTTCTTCACAGTCCAACTCTCACATCCATACATGACCACTGGAAAAACCATAGCCTTGACTAGATGGACCTTTGTTGGCAAAGTAATGTCTCTGCTTTTGAATATGCTATCTAGGTTGGTCATAACTTTTCTTCCAAGGAGTAAGCGTCTTTTAATTTCATGGTTGCAGTCCCCATCTGCAGTGATTTTGGAGCCCCCAAAAATAAAGTCTAACACTGTTTCCACTGTTTCCCCATCTATTTCCCATGAAGTGATGGGACCAGATGCCATGATCTTAGTTTTCTGAATGTTGAGCTTTAAGCCAACTTTTTCACTCTCTTCTTTCACTCTCATCAAGAGACTTTTTAGTTCCTCTTCACTTTCTGCCATAAGTGTGGTGTCATCTGCATATCTGAGGTTATTAATATTTCTGCCGGCAATCTTGATTCCAGCTTGTATTTCTTCCAGCCCAGCGTTTCTCATGATGTACTCTGCATACAAGTTAAATAAGCAGGGTGACAATATACAGTCTTTTTTTTTTTTTATTCTTCCAATTTTATTTTATTTTTAAACTTTACATAATTGTATTAGTTTTGAATACTCCTTTTCCTATTTGGATAGTTGTTCATAGTAGCCCCTAATGAACTGTTTTATTCACAACTCTTCTGATACCAAATGTGTGGGAGTTTACCATTCATATGCAAGAAGGAAGGAAGGGAGAAGGGCAAAGCACAGAAGTGGAGAAACAGATAGCAGAGTAACAGAGAGGGAGGGAAAGAGTGGAAGAGAAGTTCCCCAGGGGCTGGGCACTGGGTCTCTATAGATCAGCCTCTGAGCTCCAGCCCCACAGTCACTAGATGCACTGTCCTCTGCCTGCCTGGCCAGAGCCTGATCAGCATGTACTGGGTCTTCCCCCATCACAGGCTGCTGTGGGCAGAATAGTGTCCCCTTAAATGGTATGTCAAAGTCCTAATGCCTGGTACCCGTGAATATAACCTTATTTGGAAATAGGGTCTTTGTAGATGTAATTAAGACCCCTGGGATAAGATCATCCTGGATTTAAGGTGTGACCGAAAGTCAATGATTGACGTCATTGTAAGAGAAAGGAGATGGTGAAAAAGGAAAAAAAAAAAAATAGATATTACAAACATGTCTTTCCAAGACTTTGTTTTCCAATATTCAAAGATCTGATACACATTAAAAATAAAAATCCCTAATTTGCTAAGTGAAAAAGACTATAATTTGCATGCATATACATAGTTTTAAACAAAGTTATTTGACATCCTCCTAAGATATCTGTGTACTCTCTGAGGTTGTCACATTAGTAAATATCCAAGCACCTTTAAAGAAGTGCAGCTGACCCAGATTTGTTCCTTTCTTAATACATGAACATCTGACATTCTATCACTTACAAGAACATTCATTCCCAAAGTAGATCTATTTCTTTCATTTAAAATGTTTAATGTACATAGTACTGTCTGCACATTTCTTAAGTAGATGACAAGACCATCATGCCAGAAAATTCCTCTGCTGTCATTGCCCAGTTTTTCAGTAATCTTTTTATTTTCTCCAGAAGCATACAGAGGGAGCCTAACACTGCCTCATTAGTGCTATAGTGCCCCTTTTAATTTCCACTGAGATTTTTACTTTCCTTCAGCATGTTTTGTTTTCTCCAAATTTGATTTAATCTCTTGGATTTTAAGTTAGCACTTCTGTGCACATATTGCATGAAGGTCTCAGTGTTTGAGACAGGAACCAGAGGATCAAATATTTAGTAAATGACTAAAAACTCATACTTTGAGGAAAAAAATCATTAAAATAATATACAGTGAAAACAGCAATGAATTTATATGGCAGAATTTCTCAATCAATTCTTTAATCATTCATCCAGTTGTTCATTTATAAATAAACATATACTGAGCCTAAATTTCATTTGTATCAATGAAACTATAAATATTTTTCAATCCCCACAGGCTTTCAAAATGGTTTTCTAGCTACCTGGAATTTTTTTTTTTTCCTCTAATTTTATTTTATTTTTAAACTTTACATAATTGTATTAGTTTTGCCAAATATCAAAATGAATCCACACAGGTATACATGTGTTCCCCATCCCGAACCCTCCCTCCTCCTCCTCCCCATACCATCCCTCTGGGCCGTCCCAGTGCACCAGCCCCAAGCATCCAGCATCATGCATCGAACCTGGACTGGCAACTCGTTTCCTACATGATATTTTACATGTTTCATTGCCATTCTCCCAAATCTTCCCACCCTCTCCCTCTCCCACAGAGTCCATAAGACTGTTCTATACATCAGTGTCTCTTTTGCTGTCTCATTCCGGTTATTGTTACCATCTTTCTAAATTCCATATATATGCGTAGTATACTGTATTTATGTTTTTCCTTCTGGCTTACTTCACTCTGTAAATAGGCTCCAGTTTCATCCACCTCATTAGAACTGATTCAAATGTATTCTTTTTAATGGCTGAGTAATACTCCATTGTGTATATGTACCACAGCTTTCTTATCCATTCATCTGCTGATGGACATCTAGGTTGCTTCCATGTCTTGGCTATTATAAACAGTGCTGCGATGAACATTGGGGTACACGTGTCTCTTTCCCTTCTGGTTTCTCATTGTGTATGCCCAGCAGTGGGTTGCTGGATCAAAGGCAGTTCTATTTCCAGTTTTTAAGAATCTCTCACACTGTTCTCCATAGTGGCTGTACTAGTTTGCATTCCCACCAAGAGTGTAAGAGGGTTCCTTTTCCACACCCTCTCCAGCATTTATTATTTGTAGACTTTGGATCGCAAAATGGTTTTTGCATTTCTCTGACAATGAGTGATATTGAGCATCTTTTCATGTGTTTGTTAGCCATCTGTATGTCTTTTTGGAGAAATGTCTATTTAGTTCTTTGGCCCATTTTTTGATTGGGTCATTTGAGCTGTAGGAGTTGCTTGTATATTTTTGAGATTAGTTGTTTGTCGGTTGCTTCATTTGCTATTATTTTCTCCCATTCTGAAGGTTTCCTTTGATGTGCAGAAGCTTTTAAGTTTAATTAGGTCCCATTTGTTTATTTTTGCTTTTATTTCCAATATTCTGGGAGGTGGGTCATAGAGATCCTGCTGTGATGTATGTCGGAGAGTGTTTTGCCTATGTTCTCCTCTAGGAGTTTTATAGTTTTCTCGTCTTACGTTTAGATCTTTATCAAGATCCCAGGGATGCAAATTCTTCAATATCCGCAAATCAATCAATGTAATACACCACATTAACAAATTGAAAAAATAAAAACCATATGATTATCTCAATAGATGCAGAGAAAGCCTTTGACAAATTCAACATCCATTTATGATAAAAACTCTCCAGAAAGCAGGAATAAAGGAACATACCTCTATATATGACAAACCCACAGCAAACATTATCCTCAATGGTGAAAAATTGAAAGCATTTCCTCTAAAGTCAGAAAAGACAAGGGTGCCCACTTTCACTAAAACATAGTTTTGGAGTTTGGCCACAGCAATCAGAGAAAAAAATCAAAAAAAGAAGAAGTAAAACTCTACTATTTGCAGATGACATGATCCTCTATAGAAAAACCCTAAAGAGTCCACCAGAAAATTACTAGAAATAATCAATGACTACAGTAAAGTTGCAGGATATAAAATCAACACACAGAAATACCTTGCATTCTACACACTTAATTGCAGAGAAATAATCATAGATGGAGAAATTACCATTCCATTCATGGATTGGAATATATCTACCTAAAGAAACTAAAGACAATATAGTGAAAACACTGGTGAAAGAAATCAAAGAGGACACTAAAGATGGAATTTATAGGATTGGAAGAATCAATATAGTGAAAATTATAGATTCAACGCAATCCCTATCAAGCTACCAACAGTATTCTTCACAGAGCTAGAACAAATAATTTCACAATTTGTTGGAAATACAAAAAACCTCGAATAGCCAAAGCAATCTTGAGAAAGAAGAATGGAACTGGAGGAATCAACCTACCTGACTTCAGGCTCTACTACAAAGCCACAGTTATCAAGACAGTATGGTACTGGCACAAAGACAGAAATATTGATCAATGGAATAAAATAGAAAGCCAGAGATAAATCCACCCAATATGGACACCTTATCTTTGACAAAGGAGGCAGAATATACAATGGATTAAAGATAATCTTTAACAAGTGGTGCTGGGAAATCTGGTCAACCACTTGTAAAAGAATGAAACTGGACCACTTTCTAACACCATACACAAAAATGGAATTTTTTTTTAATTAATTAATTTATTTTAGTTGTAGGCTAATTACTTCACAATATTGTAGTGATTTTTGCCATACACTGACATGAATCAGCCATGGGTGTACATGTGTTCCCCATCCTCAACCCCCCTCCCACCTCCCTTCCCATCCGATCCCTCAAGGTTATCCCAGTGCACCAACCCTGAACATTCTGTCTCATGCATCACACCTGGACTGGTGATCTATTTCACATATTATAGAATACATATTTCAATGCTATTCTCTCAAAGCATCCCACCCTCACCTTCTCCCACAGAGTCAAAAAGTTTGTTCTTTAAATCTATGCTTCTATTGCTGTGTTGCATATAGAGTCATCATTACCATCTTTCTAAATTCCATATATATGCATTAATATACTGTATTGGCGTTTTCCTTTCTGATTTACTTCACTCTGTATAATAGGCTCCAGTTTCATCAAACTCATTAGAACGGATTCAAATGCATTCTTTTTAATGGCTGAGTAATATCCCATTGTGTATATGTACCACAGCTTTCTTATCCATTTGTCTGCTGATGGACATCTAGTTGCTTCCATGTCCGGACTATTGTAAGCAGTGCTGTGATGAACATTGGGGTACACGTGTCTCTTTCAATCCTGGTTTCCTCGCCAAGCAGTGGGAATGCTGGGTCATATGGCAGTTCTATTTCCCGTATTTTAAGGAATCTCCAGACTGTTCTCCATAGTGGCTGTACTAGTTTGCATTCCCACAAAGAGGGTAAGAGGGTTCCCTTTTCTCCGCATTGTTTCCAGCATTTATTGTTGGAAAGAGTTTTTGATAGCAGCCATTCTGACAGGCTTGACATGGTATCTCATTGTGGTTTTGATTAACATTTCTCTGATAATGAGCGATGTTGAGCATCTTTTCATGTGTTTGTTAGCCATCTGTGTTTCTTAGCCATCTGTGTTTCTTCTTTGGAAAAATGTCTGTTTAGTTCTTTGGCCCATTTTCTGATTGGGTCATTTATTTTCCTGGAATTGAGCTGCATGAGCTGCTTGTATATTTTTGAGATTAATTTTTTGTGAGCTGCTTATTTTGCTATTTTCTCCCATTCTGAAGGATGTGTTTTCACCTTGCTTATAGTTTTCTTCATTGTGTAAAAGCTTTTAAGTTTAATTAGGTCCCATTTGTTTATTTTTGCTTTTATTTCCATTACCCTGGGAGGTGTGTCATTGAGGATCTTGCTGTGACTTATGTCAGAGTGTTTTGCCTATGTTTTCCTCTAGGATTTTATAGTTTCTGATTTTACACTTAGATCTTTAATCCATTTTGAGTTTAATTTTGTGTATGGTGTTAGAAAGTGCTCTAGTTTCATTCTTTTACAGGCAGTTGCCAGTTTTCCCAGCACCACTTGTTAAAGAGATTGTCTTTTCTCCACTGTATATTTTTGCCTTCTTTGTCAAAGGTAAGGTGTCCATTGGAGCGTGGATTAATCTCTGTGCTTTCTATTTTGTTCCATTGATTTATATTTCTGTCTTTGTTACAGTACCATACTGTCTTGATGACTGTAGCTTTGTAGTATAGTCTGAAGTAAGGCAGATGGTTTCCTCCAGTTCCATTCTTCTCTTTAAAGATTGCTGTAGCTATTTGAGGTTTTTTTGTGTTTCCATACAAATTGTGAAATTATTTGTTCTAGTTCTGTGAAAAATGCCATTGGTAGCTTGATACGGATTGCATTGAATCTATAGATTGCTTTGGGTGGTATACTCATTTTCACTATATTGATTTTTCCGATCCATGAACATGGTATATTTTCCCATCTATGTGTGTCATCTTTGATTTCTTTCATCAGTGTTTTATAGTTTTCTATATATAAGTCTTTTGTTTCCTTAGGTAGATTATTCCTAAGTATTTTATTCTTTTTATTGCAATGGTGAATGGAGTTGTTTCTTAAATAATTTCTCTTTCTGTTTTCTCATTGTTAGTGTATAGGAATGCAAGGGATTTCTGCGTGTTAATTTTATATCCTGCACTTTACTATATTCATTGATTAGCTCTAGTAATTTTCTGGTGGAGTCTTTAGAGTTTTGTATGTAGAGGATCATGTCATCTGCAAACAGTTAGACTTTTACTTCTTCTTTTCCAATCTGGATTCCTTTTATTTCTTTTTCTTCTTTGACTGTTGTGGCTAAAACTTCCAAAACTATGTGAAACAGTAGTGGTGAGATGGGCAACCTTGTCTTGTTCCTGACTTTAGAGGAAATGCTTTCAATTTTTCACAATTGAGGATAATGTTTGCTGTGGGTTTATCATATATGGCTTTTATGTTGAGGTATGTTCCTTCTACACATGGACATCACTAGATGGTCAACACTGAAATCAGATTGATTATATTCTCTTTACAGACAAAGATGGAGAAGCTCTATACAGTCAACAAAGACAAGACCAGGAGCTGACTATGGCTCAGATCATGAAATCCTTATTGCCAAATTTAGACTTAGATTGAAGAAAGTAGGGAAAACCACTAGACCATTCAGGTAAGACCTAAATCAAATCCCTTATGATTATACAGAGGAAGTGAGAAATAGATTTAAGGGATTAGATCTGATAGACAGAGTTCCTGACGGACTATGGATGGAGGTTCATGACATTGTACAGGAGACAGGGATCAAGACAATCCCCAAGAAAAAGAAAAGCAAAAAAGAAAAATGGCTGTCTATTTCACAAATAGCTGTGAAAAGAAGAGAAGCCAAAAGCAAAGGAGAAAAGCAAAGATATAAGTATCTGAATGCAGAGTTCCAAAGAATAGTAAGGAGAGATAAAGCCTTCCTCAGTGATCAATGCAAAGAAATAGAGGAAAACAACAGAATGGGAAAGACTGGAGATCTCTTCAAGAAAATTAGAGATACCAAGGGAACATCTCATGCAAAGGTGGGCTCGATAAAGGTATGGACCTAACAGAAGCAGAAGATATTAAGAAGAGGTGGCAAGAATACACAGGAAAAATGAAAGAAAGAAAGAAATAAAATCACTCAGTCGTGTCCGACTCTGCGACCCCATGGACTGTAGCTTACCAGGCTCCTCTGTCCATGGGATTTTCCAGGCAAGAGTACTGGAGTGGGTTGCCATTTCCTTCTCCAATACAAAAAAGATATTCATGATCCAGATAATCACAATGATGTGATCACTTACCTAGAGCTAGACATCCTGGAATGTGAAGTCAAGTGGGCCTTAGAAAGACATCACTATGAACAAAGCTAGTGGAGGTGATGAAATTCCAGTGGAACTATTTCAAATCCAGAAAGATGATGCTGTGAAGGTGCTGCACTCAATATGCCAGCAAATTTGGAAAACTCAGCAGTGGCCACAGGACTGGAAAAGGTGAGTTTTCATTCCAATCCCAAAGAAAGGCAATGCCAAAGAATGCTTAAACTACTGCACAGTTGCACTCATCTCACACACTAGTAAAGGAATGATCAAAATTCTCCAAGCCAGGCTTCAGCAATACGTGAACCATGAACTTCCAGATGTTCAAGCTGGTTTTAGAAAAGGCAGAGGAACCAGAGATCAAATTGCCAACACCTGCTGGATCATCAAAAAAGCAAGAAATTTCCAGAAAAACATCTACTTCTGCTTTATTGACTATGCCAAAGCCTTTGACTGTGTGGATCACAACAAACTGTGGAAAAATCTGAAAGAGATGGGCATACCAGACCACCTGATCTACCTCTTGAGAAAACTATATGTAGGTCAAGAAGCCACAGTTAGAATTGGACATGGAACAACAGACTGGTTCCAAATAGGAAAAGGAGTACGTCAAGGCTGTATATTGTCACCCTGCTTATTTAACTTATATGCAGAGTACATCATGAGAAACGCTGGGCTGGAAGAAGCACAAGCTGGAATCAAGATTGCTGAGAGAAATATCTATAACCTCAGATATGCAGATGACACCACCCTTATGGCAGAAAGAGAAACTAAAGAGCCTCTTGATGAAAGTGAAAGAAGAGAGTGAACAAGTTGGCTTAAAACTCAACATTCAGAAAACAAAGATCATGGCATCTGGTCCCATCACTTCATGGCAAATAGATGGGGAAACAGTGGAAACAGTGTCAGACTTTATTTTGGGGGGGGCTCCAAAATCACTGCAGATGGTGACTGCAGCCATGAAATTAAAACACGCTTACTCCTTGGAAGGAAAGTTATGACCAACCTAAATAGCATATTGAAAAGCAGAGACATCACTTTGCCAACAAAGGTCCGTCTAGTCAAGGCTATGGTTTTACAGTGGTCGTGTATGGATGAGAGAGTTGGACTGTGAAGAAAGCTGAGTGCCAAAGTTTGCCTTCCTCTGCAATTTTCTGGAGGAGTTTGTGTGTGATAGGTGTTAGTTCTTTCTAAATATTTGGTAGAATTCAGTTGCGAAGCCTTCTGGTCCTGGGCTTTTTTTGTTGGAAGATTTTGATTAGAATTTCAATTTCCGTGCTTGTGATGGGTTTGTTAAGATTTTCTATTTCTTCCTGGTTCAGTTTTGGAAAGTTGTACTTTTCTAAGAATTTGTCCATTTCCTCCAAGTTGTCCATTTTATTAGCATATAATTGCTGATAGTAGTCTCTTATGATCCCTTGTATTTCAGTGTTGTCTGTTGTGATTTCTCCTTTTTCATTTCTAATTCAGTTGATTTGATTCTTTTTCTTCTTCTTCTTCTTTTTTTTCTTTTTTTGATGAATCTGGCTAATATTTTGTCTATTTTATTTATCTTCTCAAAGAACCAGCTTTTAGCTTTGTTGATTTTGGCTATGGTCTCCTTTGTTTCTTTTCCATTTATTTCTGCCCTAATTTTTATGATTTCTTTCCTTCTACTCACTCTGGGCTTCTTCATTTCTTCTTTTTCTAGTTGCTTTAGGTGTAGAGTTAGGTTATTTATTTGATTTTTCTCTTGTTTCTTGAGGTAAGCTAGTATTGTTACAAACCTTCCCCTTAGCACTGCTTTTAATGAATTCCAAAGGTTTTGGGCTGTTGTGTTTTTCATTTTCATTCGTTTCTATGCTTATTTTATTTTTTGATTTCTTCTGTGATTTGTTGGTTATTCAGAAGCGTGTTGTTTAGCCTCCATATTTTTAAATTTTTAATAGTTCTTTTTTTCCCTATAGTTGATATCTAATCTTAGCACATTGTGATCAGAAAGAGGCTTGAAATGATTTCAATTTTTTTGAATTTACCACAGCTATATTTATGGCTCAGGATGTGATCTATCCTGGAGAAGGTTCTGTCTGCAATTGAGAAAAATGTGAAATTCATTGCTTTGGGGTTAAATGTCCTATAGATATCAATTAGGTCTAACAGATCTATTGTATCATTTCTTTTTCTTTTTTTTCTTTTTTTTTCAGTTTAATTTAATTTAATTTTTATTTTTTAACTTTTCAATATTGTATTGGTTTTGCCATATATCAAAATGAATCCGCCACAGGCATACATGTGTTCCCCATCCTGAACCCTCCTGCCACCTCCCTCCCCATACCATCCCTCTGGGTCATCCCAGTGCACCAGCCCCAAGCATCCAGTATTGTGCTTCGAACCTGGACTGGTGACTCGTTTCATATATGATATTATACATCTTTCAATGCCATTCTCCCAAATCATCCCACCCTCTCCCTCTCCCACAGAGTCCAAAAGACTGTTCTATACATCAGTGTCTCTTTTGCTGTCTCGTATACAGGGTTATTGTTACCATCGTTCTACATTCCATATATATGCGTTAGTATACTGTATTGGTGTTTTTCTTTCTGGCTTACTTCACTCTGTATAATATTGTATCATTTAAAGTTTGTGTTTCCTTGCTAATTTTCTGTTTGGTTGATCTATCCATAGGTGTAAGTGGGGTATTAGAGTCTCCCACTATTATTGTGTTACTCTTAATGTCCCCTTTCATATTTGTTGGCATTTGTCTTACATATTGTGGTGCTCCTATGTTGGGTGCATATATAATTGTTATATCTTCTTGGATTGATCCTTTGATCATTATGTAGTGTCCTTCTTTATCTCTTTTATTGTCCTTTACTTCAAAGTGTTTTTTAACTGATATGAGTATTGCTACTCCTGCTTTCTTTTGGTCTCCATTTGAGTGAAATATCTTTTCCAGCCCTTCGCTTTCAGTCTGTATGTGTTTCCTGTTTTGAGGTGGGTCTCTTGTAGACAGCATATACAGGGGTCTTATTTTTGTATCCATTCAGCCAGTCTTTCTCTTTTGGTTGGGCATTCAACCCATTTGCATTTAAGGTAATTATTGATAAGCATGATCCCATTGCTATTTACTTTGTTGTTTTGGATTCAAGTATATGAACCTTTTCTTTGTTTCCTGTCTAGAGAAGATCCTTTAGCATTTGTTGAAGAGCTGGTTTGTTGGTGTTGAATTTTCTCAGCTTTTGCTTGTCTGTAAAGCTTTTGATTTCTCCTTCATACTTGAATGAGATCCTTGCTGGGTACAGTAATCTGGGTTGTAAGTTTTTCTTTTTCATCACTTTAAGTATGTTCTGCCGTTCCCTTCTGGTCTGAAGAGTCTATTGAAAGATCAGCTGGTATCCTTACGGGAATCCCCTTGTGTGTTATTTGTTGTTTTTCCCTTGCTGCTTTTAATATTTGTTCTTTGTGTTTGATCTTCGTTAATTTGATTAATATGTGTCTTGGGGTGTCTTGCCTTGTTTTTATCCTGTTTGGGACTCTCTGGGTTTCTTGGGCTTGGGTGGCTAGTTCCTTTGCCATTTTATGGAAGTTTTCATCTATTATCTCCTCAAGTATTTTCTCATGGCCTTTCTTTTTGTCTTCTTCTTCTTGGACTCCTATGATTCAAATGTTGGTGCGTTTAACATTGTCCCAGAATTCTCTGAAGTTGTCCTGATTTCTTTTCATTCTTTTTATTTTTTCCTCTCTGCTTCATTTATTTCAACCATTCTATCTTCCACCTCACTTATCCTATCTTCTGTCTCAGCTATTCTACTGTTGGTTCCCTCCAGAGTGCTTTTGATCTCAGTTATTGCATTATTCATTATTGATTAACTCTTTTTTACTTCTTCTAGGTCCTTGTTAAACATTTCTTGCATCTTCTCATTCCTTGTCTCCAGACTATTTATCTGTAACTCCATTTTGTTTTCAAGATTTTTGATCATTTTTACTATCATTATTCTGAATTATTTTTCAGGTAGACTACCTATCTATTCCTCTTTTGTTTGGTTTGGTGGGCATTTATCATGTTCCTTTACCTGATGAATATTTTTCTGCCTTTTCATTTTGTTTAGATTTCTGTGTTTGGGATGGCCTTTCTGTATATTGGAAGTTTGTGACTCCTCTTTACTGTGGAGGTTCCTCCCTGTGGGTGGGGTTGGATGGGTGGCTTTTCAAGGTTTCCTGGTTAGGGAAGCTTACGTTTTTGTTCTGGTAGGTGGAGCTGGATCTCTTTTTTCTGGAGTGCAATGAAGTGTCCAGTAGTGAGTTTTGAGGTGACTATGGGTTTTGTGTGACTTTTGGCCACCTGTATTTGAATATCCAGGGCTATGTTCCTGCATTGTTGGGGAATTAGCTTGGTATGTCTTGCTCTGAAACTTGTTGGCTCTTGTGTAGAGCTTGGTGGAATTTTAGAAACAACTTTTTATTTTTTTCCCAATTTTCTCTTTCTGTCTTACATACACACACACATGCACACACACACAGAAATATATACACATAGTCATATGCATATAGTTTCTATGCACATATTTTTATGTATTGAAGAAGGCGATGGCAACCCACTCCAGTACTCTTGCCTGGAAAATCCCATGGATGGAGGAGCCTGGTAGGCTGCAGTCCATGGGGTCGTGAAGAGTCGGGCATGACTAAACGACTTCACTTTCACTTTTCAGAAAGAAATGGAAACCCACTCCTGTGTTCTTGCCTGGAGAATCCCAGGGACAGAGGAGCCTGGTAGGCTGCAGTCTATGGGGTCACACAGAGTCAGACACAACTGAAGTGACTTAGCAGCAGCAGCAGCAGTGTATGTATGAAGCACACTTTAAGAAACAGTAAAACTTTTGTTAAATAGAATAAGTATCTAGGATAGAAATTTATTGAATTGTAAATAAATAATATTTAACTATTAACGTTTTTCAAAAATAAAGCACATAAGTTACTTTATATTGGGAGTATGATGCTTAGTGATTTTTCATGATTCTATTGACTCCTAAGACTCCAAAATGCCTTTATCATAACTTTAAAAACTCTGATTTTGAAATTCACTGAGCATTTCTTTATAATAATGAGTCAAAAATAGGCATAGTCAGAAGTTACTTCATTTAAAAGTGATTTTCTATAGAGATATACATTTTAAATATGTTAGTTTAAGCCTCATTAAATTAAGATGGGAATTTCAGTGAAGACCAGAAATTATCAATATGTTTATACTAAAGATAAATAAAGTGGAAAGAAATTCAATGCAAAACTCTTGTGTAGACTTTATATATATATATAATATATGATTATACATACAAACACACACACCCATAAAACAAAAATTCAGAGGATGAAAGTTAATCATGTGCAAAACCAATTAGAGAGATTCCTACTTATCTTAGATATCATTCCTTGCATAGGCAGTCAAGCCATCTACATGGTGAAAGTAATACATTAATGACTGCTTGTCATATGAGTGATCTTGACTAGGAAAGATTGATAGGCTTAATGAAACTTAATAACTAAAAAATTTCAAACGTGTCTGTTTAGAGTGTTGTCTTCTGATTCTAAGGCCATCTTCCGTGTCTAGATACATATGACTGTAATTGTAAACCATGGCTGCTAAATTCAGAAGTGATAGAAAATACTCTAGGGTTTTGATATCCTCCATCAAACAGGATTAAAAGACTTGAAATTCTGTCTGCTGACCTGATATCTTTGAGTGTCATGCATGGGTATTCACTCAGTCATGTCTGATTCTTTGTGACCCTTTGGACTGTAGTCCACCACGGTCCTCTGTCCTTGGTATTTTTCAGGCAAGAATACTTTAGTGGCTTTCCATTTTCTCCTTCAGGGGATATTCCAGACCCAGGGATCAAACTCAGGTCTCCTGCATCTCCAGCTTTGCAGGCTGATTCTTTTAGTGCTGAGCCATGAGAGAAGCCCTATCTTTGAGTCTCACAGGCCCCTAAAGACCAGATGTAAGTTATCTTGCTTTTTCCAGATATGCTCCACTTTTATTGGAAAGACTTCCTGCCCAGCTAGTACTCTAAGCAGTCAGGCCAGCTATACTATACATAATCCTCAACACAGGGGATTTCAGTTCCTTGCCAGCCCACTGAATTAACTCATCCTCCTGTCATTACAAGCTCTGCAACACACAGCTCTGCTGTCTCACTCTGCTCTTAATGGTTCCACATGGTGCCTGGTGCCCTCTTCTGTTGGGCTGAGTATATACGACTAACAAACTCCCATCAGTCTCATTCATCCAGTATCAGGTGTCATGAGTTTAGCTATGTACTACTATTTAGGGTAGGGAGTCCCTCCTTAACCAATGGAGTGAATAAGAGATAATCAGAATATAAGCAACCAGTTTGTCAAACAGTAGACTAACTCCTTAGTTCGTCCATCATACAACCACATAGACAATTTTTTTCTAAAATATGTTTCAAATTATTCTTCATATATTAGACTAAATGAGAAATTATAAATTATTTATTCATATTGATTGCATACTTTTTTTACTTATAACTTCTACTTCAAAGAGCATTTGTGGTTGCTTGTACAGTGCTGTACAAGATATGTAAATAAATAAAAATCATCTCTCAAAATTAAAGGAAGAAATTAGATCATTAAAGGGGCTTTAAATAATATACATTTATATATTTAATTAAAAAATAATAAAGGGCATAATCTTCTGTCAATATAGCAAACAAACTATTTAAAAAAATCCTAGAAAAGAGCACCTGCAAGGTTATAGATAAAGAAGAAAAACTATAATGTTATGTTGAGATGAGGGTAAAGTAAGAAAATTCCTTACAGAAGGAAAATTACAAGAAAGCACAAATCTAGAGAGGCAAGCAAGAACTGAAGCTGGCATTCACCCTTGTCTAGCAACCCTGAATTTGGTTTTTAATGGGCATTTATACAGCATGATACAAAGCTTGACACAAGCACAGTGAAAGACAGCACCAAAGACTCTGAAATCTATGGTCTTAAAAGATAACACTTAACATGTGCAGTAGGGTAAATTCTATTTGTTTAGGAGGGAAATTAACAGATTTTTTTTTCCTCAGCCTTGGCTCTTGGTAGGAAATCAACACACACACACAC
The DNA here is from genome assembly GCF_027580195.1 of Bos mutus. Classification (NCBI taxonomy): domain Eukaryota; kingdom Metazoa; phylum Chordata; class Mammalia; order Artiodactyla; family Bovidae; genus Bos; species Bos mutus. The sequence continues at coordinate 23,776,672 of NC_091644.1, read as the reverse complement.
ACACACACACACACACACACACACACACACACCACACTTACACCACAGACACACAGACATTCATTAAAACAAAAATTCTAGGATGACTTAAGAAGTACAACCTTGCCCTTATATGGATTTGAAGTTATAATTTACATTAATTCTTGACATTAAAACACAAAATACATAACTGAGTTGGTGTTAATCCCAGATAGGAGGCGCCTCGGCTGGAAGGGAAGTCAGAGGGTCCGGCCGCGCGGGAAGAGCCCCGGGACGACGGGCACCTGGAGAGGAGCGCGCGGGCCTGGAGGCAGCCTGTCTCACCACGCCTTCCTGAGGGACTGGAGACTTAGTGTTCCGAACCGGGTGGGGAAGCGGCCGTTTGTCCTTCCCCCAAAGGCCCAGGAAACGGCCCTTCTCTGCACCCACCCCCGCCCGGGCAAATCTTCTCTGGAAAAACACAATATGACATAAACTTCAATCTGCACCCTTAAAGCATGAACTCAAAAACACCACACAACACAATTCATCCTGAGCATCAAACCTGGACTGGCATCTTGTTTCTTACATGATATTTTACATGTTTCAATGCTATTCTCCCAAATCTTCCCACCCTCTCCCTCTCCCTCAGAGTCCATAAGACTGTTCTATACATCACTGTCTCTTTTGCTGTCTCGTTCACAGGGTTATTGTTACCATCTTTCTAAATTCCATATATATACTAACGCATATATATGGAATTTAGAAACAAAACCAAGAAGAAACAAAAAGCTACAGAAGAAGATTCTTAAAGACAAACAATGAAACTATTAGATGTAAAGTATAGTAAGTGTTTTAATAAATAAAAAGAAATTTTCTGTTATCACATTGTAAGGAGCTACAAAAAACAGCCATAACATTTGAGAAAGGAATATGTAAAACTTTTAGAAACTAGGAATGCAAGAATTGGCATTAGAAATGGACTGAAATAGGACTAGATCCTTCAAGTTTAAGACAGGTAATCTGAGAGCTACAAAGAGCAATAATTTTGAACACTTTGCACTTTCATTCATTTTTTTTTTTTTATTCTGAAAATATGCTCTGATAAAAAGTAAACATGTATGCTGTAACATTTTTGCTATTTTAAATATAAATTTTAGTAGCATTAGTTACATTACATTGTTGTACAACTATCACTATCATCATCTACAGAAAAATCTCCATTTTTTCAAACCCAAACTCTATTACCTATTAAATGTAACTCCCTATTCCCCCCTCCTCTTGACTCCAGACAACCACTATTTTATTTTCTATCTCTAGGAATTCGACTACTCTAGCTACCTCTGGCTTATTCCACTTAGCATAATGCCTTTGAGGTCTTTCCATGGTGTAGCTTGTGTCAGTATTTCATTCCTTTTTAAGGCCAAATAACATTCACTTTATGTATGTCCCGCATTTAGATTATCCATTCATCCTTTGATGTATATTTGCATAGTTTCCACATATGGCTATTGTGAAGCATTCTGCTATGAATAGTGTTGTACCACTATCTGAGTCATGTTTTTAATTCTTTTGGTTACATACCTAAGAGTGGAATTGCTAGATAGTATTATGCTATAATTCTGTGTTTAACTTTTTGTATAATCATTATAAAGAAAAAGTAATTTTAAAAAAAGAAATTTTCCGTAGCAATTATGCTATAATTCAAATAAATGTGTGCAAAAATTTATATGCAAAAGTTACACCTTTTATTGAAAGACCTTAGAGATTGTATAAATAAATAAATAAATAAAAGGACATCCTATATTTTCAGATAGGAAGACTTGAAATTGAAAATATTAATTTTGTCAAAATAAACTTGTTAATAGTTTGTGGGATCTTACTTCCCTCACCAAAGATCAAACCCAGGAGGAGGGTTCGGGATGGGGAACACATGTATACCTGTGACAGATTCATTTTGATATTTGGCAAAACTAATACAATTATGTAAAGTTTAAAAATAAAAAAAAATTAAAAAAAAAAAAAAAAAAGATCAAACCCAGGCCATCAGGGAACGCATTGAGTCCTAACCACTGGATCACCAGAAAATTCCAAAAATTATATGATTAATTTTTAGAAACTTGAGAAGTTAATTTCAAAAAATTATATTCAAGCATGAAAAGCAAAGTATAAATAAGATATTCCTAAAGAAGTTTAACACCTGGGTGAGATTTCCTCACCCCAATCATGGTTTTTATAATGCTATACTAATCGTGCGTTGTACGTTTTTAAACTTCAATTTTTCTGCTGCCTCAATATCCTCACAAACAGGTGTTATCATCCTGCTAGCGACCAGATGCACCAAATGTAATAAAACTGGTCCCTGCCACAAGCTCTCCTTCTTGCCCTTGCCTGACTGACCCAATGACATGCAAACAAATCAGTGGAATTCCCTCATGTCTTTTACTTACTCCACACGATCTCCTATAAGGGAACTTACCCATAGGCACTGCTCTCTCTGTTTCCCTCACAGCTTGATTGAGACTGCTTCTTTAATGCTTTCCCCTATATGAGAACCACTCTTGGAGTGCAGTGACTCTGCTTGGCTAGGACCTTTGACTATAATAAGCCTTTTTTTTTTTTTCTCCTGTGCTTCTTCAGTTTACCCCTTGTAAGTGTACCTGATTGACCATCACCTCAAAGAACAGAAAAAAAGAACTTGTGTTAGTGAAGTAGGAATAGAACACTCTGTGATGAAACTAAATAAAAAGCTAGGAAATGAAACTGTGCCTACATGGAGATTTTATATATTATCAGGCACCATTGCCAAATAGTAGTAAGAGACTTAAAATAAAATACATAATGCTGTGAGATTTAATTATACATATAATAACAAAAGATGATCCCTACTTTAAATCATAAACAACAGTGATTCAATATAGATCAAAGAATCGTATATGAAAAGCAAAAGACAAATTGTACTGGAAAATATAAAGCTTTTTTTTTTTTTTGAAGAGGAGTATAATTTTCAAAAACAGACAAAAAGTTCAAGCCAGAAAAAAATAGACTTAAAAGTAACAATTTTATGGAAGGAAAAAAAGCTATAGCTTTTTGCATCAACATGAATAATTTTAAAACATAACATTAAAAAAAGCAAAATAAGGCCATTCATACACCGTTTCAAAAGGAGAAAAAATAAACTATATGTTTTCCAAATAACATATAAATTGTGAAGAGAATTCACAATTCTCAATTCACAATACTGTAAATTGTGAAGAGAACCAAGAGAATGAAGGGAGTAAAGAAAGCTAGTGGAAGTCACTCAGTCGTGTCTGACTCTTTGCTATCCCATGGACTGTACCTTGCTGGGGTCCCCATGGAATTCCCTCCATGGAATTCTCCAAGCCAGAATACTGGAGTGGGTAGCTGTTCCTTTCTCCAGGGGCTCTTCCCAACCCAGGAATCGAACTGGGGTCTCTTGCATTGCAGGCCCATTCTTTACCAGCTGAGCTACCAGGGAGCCCAGGGAATGCACACTGCTGCTGCTGCTGCTAAGTCACTTCAGTCTTGTCCAACTTTGTGCGACCCCATAGACGGCAGCCCACCAGGCTTCCCCATCCCTGGGATTCTCCAGGCAAGAACACTGGAGTGGGTTGCCATTTCCTTCTCCAATGCATGAAAGTAAAAAGTGAAAGTGAAAGTGAAGTCGCATCCGACTCTAGTGACCCCATGGACTGCAGCCTACCAGGCTCCTCCGTCCATGGGATTTTCCAGGCAAGAGTACTGGAGTGGGGTGCCATTGCATTCTCGGAAAAGATGATTCAGGAGATTTCAAAGCCATTAGTCATTTTTTCCTTGTTATGTTAGGCAGTGGTTACACAGATGTTACATTTATTCTTATATCTTAAACTCTACACATACATTATATATACCTTTTTAAAAGGCACTGCTCTTTAAGAAGTTTTAAGTATACAGAAACTTGGAAAGTTTGTACAGAGTCTATGTGTAAAAAAAGCTGAGTGCCGAAGAATTGATGCTTTTGAACTGTGGTGTTAGAGAAGACTCTTGAGAATCCCTTGCACTGCAAGGAGGTCAAAACCAGTCAATCCTAAAGAAAATCATTCCTAAATAGTCATTGGAAGGACTGATGCTGAAGCTGAAACTCCAATATTTTGTCTACCTGATGTGAAGAACTGACTCATTTGAAAAGACCCTGATGCTGGGAAAGATTGAAGGCAGGAGGAGAAGGGGATGACAGAGGATGAGATGTTTGGATGGCATCACTGACTCCGACATGAGTTTGAGTAAGCTCCCGGAGTTGGTGATGGACAGGGAAGCCTGGCGTGCTGCAGTCCATGGGGTCACAAAGAGTCGGACACAACTGAGCGGCTGAATTGAACTGAACTGATGTGTATTGACTTTCCCCTATTATCTACATTTTTCATTAGTATGGTATGTTTGTTGCAATGAATGAACCAGTACTAATATACTAACATGAGCTTGAGTCCATACTTTATTCAAATGTTCTTTCTTTTTACATAGAGTTCTTTTGCTATTTTAGGATCCCATCCAGAATGAGATATCAAATTTAGTAATCATTCTAATTAGGATACTCCTAGCAGTAACAGTTTCTCGGGCTGTCCTTGTTTTCGATCACTGTGATATTTTTGAGGAATACTGGTTAGATATTTGGCAGAATGTCTCTCAATTGGGATTTATTTGGCATACTTATTATGATTAGATTGGGGTTATGTGTTTTGGGGACAAAGACCACAGAGGTAGGTGCCATTTTCATTATATCAGGAGGACCAACTAATAACACGACATCACTTCTGATGTTAGTTTGGACCACTCTACATTTTTTTAAATAAATACTTGTTCAGTGTTACCTCCCTTTGCACTCATTTTACATGCTAACAAGGTAGTCCCTGAAGCTAGGCTTCAACAGTACGTGAACCGAGAACTTTCAGATATACAAGCTGGATTTAGAAAAGGCAGAGGGATCAGAGATCAAATTGCCAATATCTGTTGGATCATAGAAAAGGCAAGGGCATTCCAGCAAAACATATACATTTTCTTCACTGGCTATGCTAAACCCTCTGACTGTGTGGATCACAACAAACTGTGGAAAATTCTTAAAGACATGGGAATATCAGACAACCTTATCTGCTTCCTGAGAAACCGGTGTGTAGGTCAAGCAGCAACAGTTAGAACCGGACATAGAACAATGGACTGGTTCCAAATTGGGAAAGGAGTACATCAAGGCTATATATTATCATCCTGCTTATTTAACTTACATGCAGAGTTGCTGCTGCTGCTAAGTCGCTTCAGTCGTGTCCGACTCTGTGCGACCCCATAGACGGCAGCCCACCAGGCTTCCCCATCCCTGGGATTCTCCAGGCAAGAACACTGGAGTGGGTTGCCATTCCCTTCCCCAATGCGTGAAAGTGAAAAGGAAGCCGCTCAGTCGTGCCCGACTCTTCGCAACCCCATGGACTGCAGCCTACCAGGCTCCTCTGTCCATGGGATTTTCCAGGCAAAAGTACTGAAGTGGCATGCCATTGCCTTCTCACATATGCAGAGTACATTATGGGAAATGCCAGGCTGGATGAATCACAAGCTGAAATCAAGATTGCTGGGAGAAATATCAATAACCTCAGATATGCAGATGATACAACTCTAATGATGGAAAGTGAAGAGGAACTAAAGAGCCTCTTGATGAATGTGAAAGAGAAGAGTGAAGAAGCTGGCTTAAAGCTCAACATTCAGAAAACGAAGATCATGGCATCTGGCCCCATCATTCCATGGCAAATAGATGGGGGAAAATGGAAGCAGTGACAGAGTTTCTTTTCTTGGGCTCCAAAATCACTGCAGATGGCAACTGCAGCCATGAAAATTAAAAGATGCTTGCTCCTTGGAAGAAAAACTATGACCAACCTAGACAGAGTATTAAAAGCAGAGACATCATTTTGCCGACAAAGGTCTGTATAGTCAAAGCTATTTTTTTTTTCCAGTATCATGTATGGATGTGAGAGTTGGACCATAAAGAAGGCTGAATGCCAAAAAATTGATGCTTTCAAACTGTGGTACTGGAGAAGACTCTTGAGAGTCCCTTGGACTGCAAGGAGGTCAAACCAGTCCATCCTAAAGGAAATTAGTCCTGAATATTCATTGGAAGGACTGATGCTGAAGCTGAAACTCCAATATTTTGGCTACCTGATGTGAAGAACTGACTCATTTGAAAAGACCCTGATGCTGGTAAAGATTCAGGGCAGGTGGAGAAGGGGGAAACAGAGGACGAGATGATTAAATGACATCATTGACTCAATGGACATGAGTTTGAGCAAACTGGGAAATAGTGAAGGACAGGGAAGCCTGGCAGCTGCAGTTCGTGGGGTCACAAAGAGTTGGACATCAATGAGCGACTGAAAAACACAACACCTCTAGTAGACTCCTCTATCTTCCTTTGAAACATATGAAAAACAACATAAAGAATTTAAGACTTCCTACTTTTTCTCCCTATCAACTATCTTTAATTTAGAAGGATAAAAAACATTCATGTGTGGCAGTTTCTGACATCACTGATTTTGGCTTTACAGAAAGATTTCAGGTTTGTAAATTCAGCCTTTGTTCTCTCATATCAGGTTTAATTTTCCCTGTTGTGCCCTATATTTTAGGGAAGAAATACTGGGTTTCATTCTCCTCTAACTTTCACATTACTTTACGAGAAAACATGATCAGTCCTCTAACAGATTCATTCCATTTTTTTCCCCAGAAAAATTCTCTTTGATAGCCTAAGAAAGTGATAATTTCAACAGACACAGGGTTGGTTTTCTTCCCTCATTCCTGACATGCATATTCTTCTGTGGTACACGGTTATGTCTCCAAATATAGGTTAAGGCTTCCATGGGAGGAAAGTTAAATTCATTTTTTCTTACCATGCTTCTAGATTATGGCACTTAGATTGCTTAAATCCACGATTGATTGATAAGCTGTTCTACTTTTCAAAATAAATATTTTAATACATGCTAAGTTCTCTTTTGATACTGGAACTTCCATTCAAAAATTCAATAAGGAATTTAAGTTGCAATATTGCTATGTTATACTCAGTTAAGTAATTTTTTTTTTTCAGAAGAAAAAACTAAGGAAAAGAGGTCAACCCATTTTCTTAAAGGTAATGCTATATAATAGTTTAAATAGGATTAACCTCAGTTTTTTCCTGTTTTCTTCTCTTTATAGTAACTTAGATTTTGTGCAAAAAATAAAGCAAGAAATGTTGTCTTAACAATACAAACTGTACCTGGTGTTCATATACTGCCTCAAATTTATTTAGCAAAACTGAAAAATCAGAAAAGAACTCCAAAGGTCATTCCAACCCTCTTATCCACTATATATGATTTGCACCTTTGCTATGAATTTCAATCAATAGTATTTCAGACTGCCTTGGGCAGGGTGACAGAAGGGACTGCACCAGGGAGAAAGGAAGAGTAAGGGGAAGGTCATAGCAAGGTAGCAGGGTATACTTTTACAAATCACATGTTACATTTTGTATCATCATCCCATCAAACACAGCTTAATGTTTGACAACTTGCACCATACTGTTTGAAAGTTCCTTGTAAACCCATCATTCCAGGATATTTGACATAAGCATAAGCACTCTTTTCATCTTTTTTCATGTGTCAGAACCTACCATATCCTGATAAAATGTATCCTTGTGACCAACTCTGAATTAACTTTTTGTCTTACTTTCCTGTTTACAGGACTGAGAGAGGGCCAATACACTCTGATCTCCACTACTGCTTCTGTTCTAGAAATTTATTCTGAAAACATAAACCAACATTAAAAAAAAAATCCATCATCATTCCTCATCTTCTTTATCACTGTGTTTTGAACTCCAGCTCATTCTTCTGTCTTCTTAATTTTTTTGCTCCTTGAAACATGTATCTCCAAATAAGTGTGTGTGTATATATATATATATATATATATATATATATATATATCCTTATATATATATTTTTCTATATATATGGAAATATATGTATATTTCCATATATATTATATATATTTAAATATTATATATACAATATTTTAATGTGTTAACTAAAGAGCCACAAAACACCTAGCTTTATGGTACTAGATTTAATTCAATTATAAAGACTACTACATTATGTCCAATATACCAATGCTGCTCCCATTCCTTTTGATTTTCCCTGCTCCATACCAGGTTTCCAAATTATCTCTCTTTCTCTTACAAGCAGATTTTTAAAATAATATTTTCACTGTTAATCAATTGTGTTTCCTTAATTCACTTTCACAAAGCATATACAATTTAGTACTTTTCAATCTAAACTCTGCTACTTCATGGAACCTGTTCTCACAATAGTTTCTAGCCTCATACTTTCCAGATTCAGTGACCTTTTCTCAATAATAAAATCTAACCAGGCTATGTAATGTTATGCTACAGTCACAAATCACTTCCTGAATCTCAGGGATATAGCACAATTTTTTTTTTCATATGTTGAAAAACAGGTATAAATTGCCATTTCTGGTCCTTCTGCTCTCTTGAATAGTTCTTCAAGCACTGATTCAAAGGTTCAGGCTAATTCTATGCAGTCATTTCTCCATCTTTATTTTTTTTTAATAAAAATAAATTTTGTAATGAATTTCACTCCCTGGAAATACATTTTCAAAATTCAAAAAGTGGCATTAATATGGTTATAGATAGGTTTTCAGTGAAGGCGGGCTAGGCTAACAGCTAGGATCCCATCTTTCCTTAAAATGCAGAATTAAATATAAAAGGAACACACAATGGAGAAATAAGGACAGTCTCTTCAGTAAGTGGTGTTGGGAAAACTGGTCATTGACTTCTAGAGATGGGGAAACTGAAATTCAAGAAGACTTACTGGGCACCAGGGCATCGTCTGGACCAGCCTCTCACCCTCCTGACGTGGCGGGTGCTCATCCACTTCCTGATGTGCAGCACAGCCATAACCCAGCCTGCAGGGGTGCATTGGATCATCCAGACCTTGCCCCTGAATAGAGGTTCCCAAGGCCAGCCTGCCTCTCAGGGACTGAAACAGCCTGCTGGACTCGAGGTTGGGATGGCAGTTGAGTGTTGCCAAATGAATGGGAGGGGAGAATAGAGCAGGCTATGAATGAAGTCCAAGGTTCCACTGTCTTGGTGGGAAATGTGTTGTCATAGACTCCAAACGTTCACGACATACACTCGATCTGAGGTCTGTGGCTCAGACTTCAGCCTTTCAGGCGGTCATTTGGGTGACCCTGACTTGAGCAGACACAGTTCTGTGGCCCTGCCATTAGCTGTCACATCCCTGTTGGTGAAAAAAGTAGCTGGACTGAAGGACAGATGAGGTCAGATCATACCCCGAGGAGTGGGTGCACCAGGGGTGCTTTTGTGTTCCTTCCATTTTATTACAGTTTCCAAGTGTCTAGTTAGGAAGGGTGAAGTTGACCCCGTTTTTTGTGGTGGAATCCAGATAGGGGCAAGGTAGGAATTTTTCTTAGGGTAGGCGTGTCTAGAGACAGCTTTTTCATTGAACTTGCATCTTCAAACTCATGCCCTTCCATGAACTTCACTTAATGAACACATCTTCAGGAATGACAGAGGTTTGTATATATCTGCTGTTTCACATGTCTACTATCTGTTCTGTCTATTAGAGTGTTTGGGGGCGGGGGGTGCAAATTTGTTGCTTTCATTGTTCATTTTGTACTTGCACGTGTATTTCAGTCCTCCTCATATTGTCTGTGACAATAATTTCCTAACAAATTAGGTTTCAGTTCACTTCAGTTACTCAATTGTGTCCAGCTGTTTGCGAACCCATGGACTGCAGCATACCAGACCTCCCAGTCCTTCACCAACTCCCAGGGATTACTCAAAGTCATCTCCATTGAGTTGGTGATGCTATCCAGCCTCTCATCCTCTGTCATCCCCTTCTCCTCCCACCATCAGTCTTTCCCAACATCAGGGTCATTCAAGAGTCAGTTCTTCTCATCAGGTGGCCAAAGTATTGGAGTTTCAGCTTCAGCAACAGTCCTTCCAGTGAATATTCAGGACTGATTTCCTTTAGGATGGACTGGTTGGATCTCTTTGCTGTCCAAAGGACTCTCAAGAGCCTTCTCCAACACCACAGTTCAAAAGCATCAATCCTTTGGTGCTCAGCTTTCTTTACAGTCCAACTCTCACATCCATACATGACTACTGGAAAAACCATAGCTTTGACTAGATGGACCTTTGTTGGCAAAGTAATGTCTCTGCTTTTTAATATGCTGTTTAAGTTGGTCATAACTTTTCTTCCTAGGAGCAAGTGTCTTTTAATTTCCTGGCTGTAGTCACAATTGGCAGTGATTTTGGACTCCAAAATAATAAGGTTTCTCACTGTATCCACCATTTCCCTATCTATATGCCATGGAGTGATGGGACCATATGCCATGATCTTTGTTTTTTTAAATGGTCAGTTTCAAGCCAGCTTTTTCTCTCTCTTTTACCTTCATGAAGAGGCTCTTCAGTTCCTCTTTGCTTTCTGTCATAAGGGTGGTGTCCTCTGCATATCTGAGATTATTGATATTTCTCTCAGCAATCTTGATTCCAGCTTGTGCTCCATCCACTCCAGCATTTCTCATGATGTACTTTCCATATCAGTTAAATAAGGAGAATAATAATATATAGCCTTGACTTACTCCTTTTCCAATTTGGAATCAGTCTGCATTCCATGTCCAGGTCACACTCTTGCTTCTTGACCTAAATACAGATTTCTCAGGAGGCAGGTCAGGTGCTCTGGTATTCCCATCTCTTGAAGAATTTTAGACATTTTGTTGTGTTCCACACAGTCAAAGGCTTTGGTGTCAATTAAGCAGAAGTAGATGTTTTTCTGGAACTCTCTTGCTTTTCTGATGATCCAAGGGATGCTGGAAATTTTATCTCTGGTTCCTCTGCCTTTTCTAAATACAGCTGGAACATCTGGAAGTTCACAATTCATTTACTTTTTACCTGACCTGGAGATTTTTTAGCATTGTGTTGCTAACATGTGAGATGAGTGCAACTGTGTGGTAGTTTGAGCATTCTTTGGCATTGCCTTTCTTTGGGATTGGAATGAAAACTGACCTCTTCCAGTCCTGTGGCCACTGCTGAGTTTTCCAAATTTGCTGGCATATTGAGTGCAGCACTTTCACAGCATCATCTTTTAGAATTTGAAATAGCTCAACTGGAATTCCATCACCTCCACTTGCTTTATTCATAGTGATGCTTTCTTTTCTTTTTTAATTTAATTTTATTTTTTAACTTCACAATATTGTATTGGTTTTGCCATATATCAACATGAATCCACCACAGGTATACATGTGTTCCCCATCCTGAACCCTCCTCCCTCCTCCCTCCCCATACCATCCCTCTGGGTTGTCCCAGTGCACCAGCCCCAAGCATCCAGTATCGTGCATCGAACCTGGACTGGCGACTCGTTTCATATTTGATATTATACATGTTTCAATGCCATTCACCTAAATCATCCCACCCTTTCTCTCTCCCACAGAGTCCAAAAGACTGTTCTATACATCGATGTCTCTTTTGCTGTCTTGTACACAGGGTTATTGTTACCATCTTTCTAAATTCCATATATATGCATTAGTATACTGTACTGGGGAGAAGGCAATGGCACCCCACTCCAGTACTCTTGCCTGGAAAATCCATGGATGGAGAAGCCTGGTGGGCTGCAGTCCATGGGGTTGCTAAGAGTTGGACACGACTGAGTGACTTCACTTTCACTTTTACTTTCATGCATTGGAGAAGGAAATGGCAACCCACTCCAGTATTCTTGCCTGGAGAATCCCAGGGACAGAGGAGCCTAATGGGCTACTGTCTATGAGGTCACACAGAGTCGGACACGACGGAAAGCGACTTAGCAGCATACTGTATTGGTGTTTTTCTTTCTGGCTTACTTCACTCTGTATAATAGGCTCCAGTTTCATCCACCTCATTAGAACTGATTCAAATGTATTCTTTTTAATGGCTGAGTAATACTCCATTGTGTGTATGTACCACTGCTTTCTTATCCATTCATCTGCTGATGGACATCTAGGTTGCTTCCATGTCCTGGCTATTATAAACAGTACTGCGATGAACATTGGGGTACACGTGTCTCTTTCAATTCTGGTTTCTTCAGTGTGTATGCCCAACAGTGAGATTTCTGGATCATAAGGCAGTTCTATTTCCAGTTTTTTAAGGAATCTCCACACTGTTCTCCATAGTGGCTGTACTAGTTTGCATTCCCACCAACAGTGTAAGAGGGTTCCCTTTTCTCCACACCCTCTCCAGCATTCATTGCTTGTAGACTTTTGGATCACAGTCATTCTGACTAGCGTGAAATGGTACCTCATTGTGGTTTTGATTTGCATTTCTCTGATAATGAGTGATGTTGAGCATCTTTTCATGTGTTTGGTAGCCATCTGTATGTCTTCTTTAGAGAAATGTCTATTTAGTTCTTTGGCTCATTTTTTGATTGGGTCATTTATTTTTCTTGAATTGAGCTGTAGGAGTTGCTTGTATATTTTTGAGATTAGTTGTTTGTCAGTTGCTTCATTTGCTATTATTTGCTCCCATTCTGAAGGCTGTCTTTTCACCTTGCTTATAGTTTCCTTTGTTGTGCAGAAGCTTTTAAGTTTAATTAGGTCCCATTTGTTTATTTTTGCTTTTATTTCCAATATTCTGAGAGGATCCTGCTGTGATGTATGTCGGAGAGTGTTTTGCCTATGTTCTCCTCTAGGAGTTTTATAGTTTCTGGTCTTACGTTTAGATCTTTAATCCATTTTGAGTTTATTTTTGTGTATGGTGTTAGAAAGTGCTCTGGTTTCATTCTTTTACAAATGGTTGACCAGTTTTCCCAGCACCACTTGTTAGAGATTGTCTTTTCTCCATTGTATATTCTTGCCTTTTTGTCAAAGATAAGGTGTCCATATGTGTGTAGATTTATCTCTGGGCTTTTTATTTTGTTCCATTGGTCTATATTTCTGTCTTTGTGCCAATAGCATACTGTCTTGATGACTGTGGCTTTGTAGTAGAGCTTGAAGTCAGGCAGATTGATTCCTCCAGGTCCATTTTTTCTTTCTCCAGATTGCTTTGGCTATTTGAGGTTTTTTGTATTTCCATATAAACTGTAAAAGTATTTGTTCTAGCTCTGTGCAGAATACCATTGGTAGCTTGATAGGGATTGTATTGAATCTATAAATTGCTTTGGGTAGTATATTCATTTTCACTATATTGATTCTTCCAATCCATGAACATGGTATATTTCTCCATCTATTAGTGTCCTCTTTGATTTCTTTCACCAGTGTTTTATAGTTTTCTATATATAGGTCTTTAGTTTCTTTAGGTAGATATATTCCCAAGTATTTTATTCTTTTCGTTGCAATGGTGAATGGAATTGTTTCCTTAATTTCTCTTTATTTTCTCATTATTAGTGTATAGGAATGCAAGGGATCTGTGTGTTGATTTTATATCCTGCAACTTTACTATAATCATTGATTAGTTCTAGTAATTTTCTGGTGGAATCTTTAGGGTTTTCTATGTAGAGGATCATGTCATCTGCAAACAGCGAGAGTTTTACTTCTTCTTTTCCAATTTGGATTCCTTTTATTTCTTTTTCTGCTCTGATTGCTGTGGCCAAAACTTCCAAAACTATGTTGAATAGTAATGGTGAAAGTGGGCACCCTTGTCTTGTTCCTGACTTTAGAGGAAATGCTTTCAATTTTTCACCATTGAGGATAATGTTTGCTGTGGGTTTGTCATATATAGCCCTAATTATGTTGAGGTATGTTCCTTCTATTCCTGCTTTATGGAGAGTTTTTATCATAAATGGATGTTGAATTTTGTCAAAGGCTTTCTCTGCATCTATTGAGATAATCATATGGTTTTTATTTTTCAATTTGTTAATGTGGTGTATTACATTGATTGATTTGCAGATATTGAAGAATCCTTGCATCCCTGGGATAAAGCCCACTTAGTCATGGTGTATGATCTTTTTAATGTGTTGTTGGATTCTGATTGCTAGAATTTTGTTAAGGACTTTTGCATCTATGTTCATCAGTGATATTGGCCTGTAGTTTTCTTTTTTTGTGTGGCATCTTTGTCAGGTTTTGGTATTAGGGTGATGGTGGCCTCATAGAATGAGTTTGGAAGTTTACCTTCCTCTGCAATTTTCTGGAGGAGTTTGAGCAGGATAGGTGTCAGCTCTTATCTAAGTTTTTGGTAGAATTCAGCTGTGAAGCCGTCTGGACCTGGGCTTTTGTTTGCTGGAAGATTTCTGATTATAGTTTCAATTTCTGTGCTTGTGATGGGTCTGTTAAGATTTTCTATTTCTTCCTGGTCGAGTTTTGGAAAGTTGTACTTTTCTAAGAATTTTTCGATTTCTTCCCCGTTGTCCATTTAGGCATATAATTGCTGATAGTAGTCTCTTATGATCCTTTGTATTTCTGTGTTGTCTGTTGTGATCTCTCCATTTTCGTTTCTAATTTTATTGATTTGATTTTTCTCCCTTTGTTTCTTGGTGAGTCTGGCTAATGGTTTGTCAATTTTATTTATCCTCTCAAAGAACCAGCTTTTGCCTTTGTTGATTTTTGCTATGGTCTCTTTTGTTTCTTTTGCATTTATTTCTGGCCTAATTTTTAAGATTTCTTTCCTTCTACTAACCCTGGGGTTCTTCATTTCTTCCTTTTCTAGTTGCTTTAGGTGTAGAGTTAGGTTATTTATTTGACTTTTGTCTTGTTTCTTGAGGTATGCCTGTATTGCTATAAACTTTCCCCTTAGGACTGCTTTTACAGTGTCCTACAGGTTTTGGGTTGTTGTGTTTTCATTTTCATTCGTTTCTATGAAAATTTTGATTTCGTTTTTGATTTCTTCTGTGATTTGTTGGTTATTCAGCAGCGTGTTATTCAGCCTCCATATGTTGGAATTTTTAATAGTTTTTCTCCTGTATTTGAGATCTAATCTTACTGCATTGTGGTCAGAAAAGATGCTTGGAATGATTTCAATTTTTTTGAATTTACCAAGGCTAGATTTATGGCCCAGGATGTGATCTATCCTGGAGAAGGTTCCATGTGCTTTTGAGAAAAAGGTGAAATTCATTGTTTTTGGATGAAATGTCCTATAGATATCAATTAGGTCTAACTGGTCTATTGTTTTGTTTAAAGTTTGTGTTTCCTTGTTAATTTTCTGTTTAGTTGATCTATCCATAGGTGTGAGTGGGGTATTAAAGTCTCCCACTATTATTATGTTATTGTTAATTTCTCCTTTCATACTTGTTAGCATTTGTCTTACATATTGTGGTGCTCCTGTGTTGGGTGCATATATATTTATAATTGTTATATCTTCTTCTTGGATTGATCCTTTGATCATTATGTAGTGACCTTCTTTCTCTCTTTTTACCCCCTTTTTTTTAAAGTCTATTTTATCTGATATGAGTATTCCTACTCCTGCTTTCTTTTGGTCTCTATTTGCATGGAAAATCTTTTCCAGCCCTTCACTTTCAGTCTGTATGTGTCCCTTATTTAGAGGTGGGTCTCCTGTAGACAACATATATAGGGGTCTTGTTTTTGTATCCATTCAACAGTCTTTGTCTTTTGGTTGGGGCATTCAATCCATTTGTGTTTAAGGTAATTATTGATAAGTATGATCCCATTGCCATTTACTTTATTGTTTTGGGTTCGAATTTATACACCCTTTTTGTGTTTCCTGTCTAGAGAATATCCTTTAGTATTTGTTGGAGAGCTGGTTTGGTGGTGCTGAATTCTCTCAGCTTTTGCTTGTCTGTAAGGCTTTTGATTTCTCCTTCATACTTGAATGAGATCCTTGCTGGGTACAATAATCTGGGCTGTAGGTTATTTTCTTTCATCACTTTAAGTATGTCTTGCCATTCCCTCCTGGCTAGAAGAGTTTCTATTGAAAGATCAGCTGTTATCCTTATGGGAATTCCCTTGTTGTTATTTGTTGTTTTTCCCTTGCTGCTTTTAATATTTGTTCTTTGTGTTTGATCTTTGTTAATTTGATTAATATGTGTCTTGGGGTGTTTCACCTTGGGTTTATCCTGTTTGGGACTCTTGGGGTTTCTTGGACTTGAGTGATTATTTCCTTCCCCATTTTAGGGAAGTTTTCAACTATTATCTCCTCAAGTATTTTCTCATGGTCTTTCTTTTTGTCTTCTTCTTCTGGGACTCCTATGATTCGAATGTTGGAGCATTTAATATTGTCCTGGAGGTCTCTGAGATTGTCCTCATTTCTTTTAATTTGTTTTTTCTTTTTTCCTCTCTGATTCATTTATTTCTACCATTCTATCTTCTAATTCACTAATTCTATCTTCTGCCTCTGTTATTCTGCTATTTGTTGCCTCCAGAGTGTTTTTGATCTCATTTATTGCATTATTCATTATATATTGACTCTTTTTTATTTCTTCTACATCCTTGTTAAACATTTCTTGCATCTTCTCAATCCTTGTCTCCAGGCTATTTATCTGTGATTCTCTTTTTATTTCAAGATTTTGGATCAATTTCACTATCATTATTCAGAATTCTTTATCAGGTAGATTCCCTATATCTTCTTATTTTGTTTGGTTTGGTGGGCATTTATCCTGTTCCTTTACCTGCTGGGTATTCCTCTGTCTCTTCATCTTGTTTATATTGCTGAGTTTGGGGTATCCTTTCTGTATTCTGTCAGTTTGTGGAGTTCTTTTTATTGTGGAGTGTTTTTGCTGTGTGTGGCTTTGTACAGGTGGCTTGTCAAGGTTTCTTGGTTAGGGAAGCTTGTGTCAGTGTTCTGGTGGGTGGAGCTAGATTTCTTCTCTCTGGAGTGCAATGAAGTGTCTAGTAATGAATTATGAGATGTCTATGGTTTTGTAGTAACTTTGGGCAGCCTGTATATTGTAGCTCAGGGCTGTGTTCCTGTGTTGCTGGAGAATTTGCTTGGTATGTCTTGCCCTGGAACTTGTTGGCCCTTGTGTGGTGCTTGGTTTCAGTGTAGGTATGGAGGTGTTTGATGAACTCTTGTCAATTAATGTTCCCTGGAGTCAGGGTTTGGACTTAAACCTCCTGCTTTCAGTTATCCGTCTTATTTTTACAGTAGTCTCAAAACTTCTCCTTCTATACAGCACCATTGATAAAAACCTCTAGGTTAAAGATGAAAAGTTTTTCCACTGTGAGGGTCACCCAGAGAGTTTCACAGAGTTACATGGAGAAGAGAAGAGGGAGAAGGGAGTTAGAGGTGACCCGAATGAGATGAGGTGGAATCAATAGAGGAGAGAGCAGGCTAGCCAGTAATCACTTCCTTATGTGCACTCCACAACTGGACCACTCAGAGATGTTCACGAAGTTATACAAAGAAGAGAAGAGGGAGGAAGGAGACAGAGGTGGCCAGGAAGATAAAAGGGGGGAATGAAAGGGAGAGAGACAGATCCAGCCAGGAATCAGTTCCCTAAGTGTTCTCTACCATCCGGAACACACAGAAATTCACAGAGTTGGGTAGAGTAGAGAGGGGTTAGGGAGGAGACACAGGCGACCTGGTGGAGAAAAAGGAGGGTCCAAAGGGGGAGAGAGCAGTCAAGCCAGTAATCTTGCTCCCAAGCAAAAAATGGGTACTGAAGATTGGGTTCTTAAAGGTACAAAATTGGTAACAAATACCTAAAAGCAAAAATTAAAAATCTAGAGTTTGGAATTTCAAAAATACAATGTTAAAGAAAAGAAGAAGGAAAAGAAAGAGAGAAAAAGAAAAAAAAAAAAACCAACAAAGTCACAAAAATTATAAAGAAAATATAGGTACAAAATTGATAACAAATACCAAAAAGCATAAATTAAAAATCCAGAGTGGAGTTTGGAATTTCAGAAATACAATGTTAAAGAAAAGAAGAAGAGAAAGAAAGAGAGAAAAAAAAGTCACAAAAATTATTTAAAAAAATATAGGTACAAAATTGATAACAAGTACCAAAAATCTAAAATTAAAAATCTAGAGTAGAGTTTGGAATTTCAAAAATACAATGTTAAAGAAAAGAAAAAAAAAAAAAAAGAAAGAAAAAAAAAAAACAAGGTCAAAAAATTATAAAATATATATATATATATGAAGTTTGCTTTTAAAAAAAATTAGGGTCTTTTTTTTTTCTTGCAAAGTAATAGGTTATAAAAGTGAAAATTAAAGGAGTAATAGAGGACTTAAATTTTTTTTAAAGATTAAAAAAAAAGAAAGAAAGATTATAAAAATAGTAAAAATATATCTAGGACTTTCTCTGGTGTTGTTGTGGGTATTGTGGGGTCAGTTCATTTTTGGCTAGTTCCTTGGTCCGGCTTATATTTCTCAAGATCTATAGGCCCCTTCCTATGTAGTCAGTACTAACGAAAGGGTTTTAATCTATTGCCTGTCGCTTCCAAGGTGGTTCCCTCTGTTATAGCTGCTTCTGTTTGCTGGTCTCTTCAGTGTCTGATTTCTGCCCTGACACAAAGGGGACGGTGGTGGACACTTTTTTTTTTTTTTTTTAGGCTCACTTTTTCAGTCGTGCTGTGGGGAGGGAGGGATGCTGCAAACAACATTGGCGTGTGCTCCGCCGGGAACCATCTGAGGCCAGCCCTGGGCTGCCTGCACCTCCCAGTGCCTGCTCAGGTTCAGGCACTCGGGTAGTCCTCAGAGGCGCAGACTCGGTTGGGCCTGCGTTTGGTGCCCTTCCCAGGTCCGAGCAGCTCAGGTGATGAGGTGTTTGGCAAGCATGGTTGCTGCGACTTATTGCCTCCCTGCCGCTCGGTTTTCTGGGTGTACAACAGGCACACCTTCTCAGGCGGATGTTGACCGTCCAGAACCCAAGAAGTCTTAGTTAGAAAAGAAGCCTGCTTACAGTTTTGTAGATAATGTCTCTCTGGGGCTGCGATTGCCCACTTCCGGCTCTGGCTGCCTGTCACCGGAGGGGGATGGTCTGCAGCCGGCTATCTCTGTTCAGCCCTTTGTTCTGTGCGCCAGCCTGGCGGTGTCTTAGGTAGGGCTGGCTTTCTGCGTGTTAGCTATCCCACAGTCTGGTTTGCTAGCCCAAATTAGTTTGCTCAGATAGGGCTCGGGGCATTCAGGCCAGATTCTTACTGTAAGCGATGCAGCCTGCTCCTCCCTGCCCAGCCCCTGCTTGCTAGTGGCAGGTACAGGCGTCTGTGCTGCTTCTCTGATGGGGGAGTTACCGTTGGGCTCGTAATCTGTGGGTTTTAATTGTTTATTTATTTTTCCTCCCTGTTATGTTGCCCTCTGTGCTTCCAAGGCTTGGCACAGACTCGGCAGTGAGAGTGTTATCTGGTGTTTGGAAACTTCTCTCTTTTTAAGACTCCCTTCCTGGGACGGAGCTCCATCCCTCCCTCTTTTGTCTCTTTTTTTGTCTTTTATATTTTTTCCTACCTCCTTTCGAAGACAATGGGTTGCTTTTCTGGGTGCCTGATGTCCTCTGCCAGCATTCAGAAGTTGTTTTGTGGAATTTACTCGGCGTTTAAATGTTCTTTTGATGAATTTGTGGGGGAGAAAGTGGTCTCCCCGTCCTATTCCTCCGCCATCTTACCTCCTCCTCTCCATCTTTAGATATGCCTCAAGTGCTGCCCTGATATCTTCCAGCTGTTTTATTTGAGAAGAATGGGAAGTGGGGACAGAATAGGAAGCACGTAAGGTCAAACATGTCAAATCAATACAGCAGCTTTTAATTTCTTGGACCCATTACTTTTACTCTAGTACCAAGAACTAGGTACACGATACTAGGTAGATTGCAAGAGGATTGAGAAATGGAATTTATCCCTATGCCCACAAGAAGGAAAGCCTGTCTCTCTCATAGTCTTTCTTCCAAAGCGTTTCCTACTGTGGCTCTTATCATATCACATAACAGTTATAGTGCATTGTTGATTTGCCCCATAATTTTTAAATTTATGAAGGTGGGAGACAAAAAACTAAACGTTTATATTCCTGGAGCCTATAACGGTATATGTGTCTCATGTTAGTCATACAGAAATTGCTAGTCAAAGGAATGGATTAATAACCAATGTTCCCTTGTACAATATTAGTATTTAAAGCTGAAGGCTACTCTATGTTTCTTACTTCTGTCTTACCTTTTTGGTTCCTTTTCAACATCTTGATATGTTCTGTATTGTTTATTTCTCTAGAGGTCCATATACTTTCCTCTTTATAAAAATGAAAGTCTCCAATATGTTCCCAAAGGCCAACTTTTCTAATAACCCTATTCCAACTGCTACATGTATCTTTTTACTTACTCAAATATTTCAAAATCCTTTATATACTTCTGTATGTCCAGTCCTATATCTCTAATCACCAATCTGAATATCCACTATATATTCCTTTCTACTTAATCTTTAACATATCTAAGGCATAATTAATTTCCTTCCCACAGCTGTTCTCTTTTTAGTTTCTTATTTTGTTAATAGAAGCATTAAATAAAAGGAAGTATGGTTTTAAAACTATCGAAGCTAGATATACAAGAAGCATGTACTTAGGTGGAGACATTTTATTCTTCACATTTTCTTAGGTAAAACAGTAATCTATTTGAAAAGAATGGGTGGAAGTTAAAATCTCAGGATATTTTTAAATTCAAAAAAGTACTTACTAAACTCTATGTATGAAATCAGGCAAGAAATGTTTTATTTCTGAGTTGAGGAGGAGAAAGAAAATGAGAGTGCTTGATAAAAAGTAAAAAGTAATCTGCTGTGATATAACTGATATTCAGTTCAATATTTAAAAATAAAACAAACTATTGCAGTGTGTATTGTTTGTGTGTGTGTTTGAAATTATGAAGGATTCAGTTTAATATTAAGTCATCATTCTGGGTCATACACAGCTATCTGGGGAGTCAGGATGCAAGACATAGAAAAGCTAAAATAATGTTAAGTTTATCTTTCTAAATATGCAATGTACCTTCTTGACATGGGTGCGGGGAAGGCATGCATAGTCTTAGGTTGTATCCTTGACTCCTAAATGAGCAGAGCAGTTAAATCTCTTAGAGTCATTTCATACAAACATTGGCCACAATGTCCAATATATAAAGCAATTTCAAGATGAAGATATATGCCCATGATGGACTAGGAAGACAAACATCTTTTATTTTTGCCTCTCTGAATAATTATTCTAATTATTTATTATGGTGCATGGGTCATTACAGTGATGGGAGGGAATTAAGTTTGTAAGAGTTTAGAGAATATATCATAATATGTAAATAGAGTATAATTTAATTTGGGATATAGTTTTTGCCTCTATCTGGGTTTGTGATATCTTACTGTTTACCGCTAATGTCTACTCTGTCTCTGGTCATATGATTCTAAAATCCACAGCTTCTAGAGATTATCCTAGAGGCAGTGACACCAAAACCTTTATTTTTCCAGTTATTTTTTTTCCCATAAACTCTGATGAAGCTAAACTGTGCTATGAAACATTTCAATATATTGCTGACACAATCACTGAAGCTCTCAATCGTTTCTATTTTCTTCTTGGATTCTTAAATAATCAGCTTATAAGTACCTAGTCTCTGGGGCATTTCCTCTGGCATATTTTCCACAAGATTATTTTTTTATTAAATAGCAATTACTAAAATAATTATTTAATAGAAATGCTATTAATAAAAGAGTAATAATTTCAACAGAATTTGATGGCTACCTTTACAGTGTCAGTAAGTCTTTTGTGGAAATTTTGAAAATATTTTTTGCATATGTTTTTCCTTATTTTCCTTTAAAGATAAAAAGGTAAATCTATGTCTTGCATGTATGTCTTATTTAACAATAATTTCAGTTAACTTTATTTTTGTATTTTCAAATATTTATTTTTAAATTTAGTTATCAAAGAAATAGAATTTTCATGAGTCCATGGCTTTGTTTGCTACTGTTAAGATAGTCATGGTGAAATAAAAAACAAACAAAAACTACAAGTTGGAAATCTGAGCTAAAATTCTGCTTCTGCAACCTGCTACTCACATGGTAGTAAGCCTCTAACCTTCTATTTTTGTTCTTTATTCACATACAATGAGACTATAAATATCTAACTCATAGAAATATATTAAAAGTGTCAAATGATTGTATATATGAGAACATGTGCCTTAGTAACTGACATGTATTACTACTCAAAATCCATTCATTATATATTCCTTCATTCATTTATCCATTCACCTATTCATTTCTACAATGACACAGCAGAATTTCAACCTGAGAACATTACTTTATAACAAAAGTTAAGATTAATAAAGGTACATTCAATATTTTACATTATCACCCAAAATCCAATTTTTGTAAAACCCACAATAAAGTGTTGTGTGAGTTTCTGGTGTATAGAAAACTGAAGCAGCTATATGTATACCTATATCCCCTGTGTGTCACTGCAGCACCTTGAGTAGAGTTTCCTGTGCTATACAGCTGGTTCTCATTGGTATGGTGGTGGTGCTCAGTCGTCTTGACTCTTTGCGACTCCATGGACTCTAGTTGCCCAGGCTCCTCTGTCCATGGGATTTTTCCAGGCAAAATTTCAGGAGTGGGTTACCATTTCCTACTCCAGGAGACCTTCCCAACACAGGGATTGAACCTGTATTTCTTGCATTTTCTGCATTGTCAGGTAGATTTTTTACCACTGGCGCCACCTGGGAAGCCCTCTCTTTAGTTCCCTATTTTATATACAGTAGTGTATATGTGTCAATCCCGTTCTCCCAACTCATCTCACCCTCACTTCCCCCCCTTGATGTCTATACATTTGTTCTCTAAGTCTGTGTCTCTATTTCTGCTTTGCAAACAGGATCATCTATAACATTTTTCGAGATTCCACATATATGTACTAATATATGGTATTTGATTTTCTCTTTTGGACTTAACTTCACTTTGCATGACAGTCTGTTCATGTCTTTGCCAAGTAAAACCGTTAACTTTCTTTTTTCAACTTTTCCTTCTCTCCTGACATAATTGTTTATTTCTTTGGGTTTCCCATCTCAGTAATTAATAATAGTATACCCAAAATGGCTTAAACAAATACTAAGAGCCAGCCTCAATTTATCTATTTTACTAACTCTTACCACAATAAATCATCATCATATTCCTTTAATTTTCATCAAAATATGAAACACATCAGTTCCCTGTCTCTGTCTCCACTATTGCCATCCTGATTTAAGCTTCCATCATCTCTCCCTTGAAATATGTGACAGCCTCTAATTGGTTTTCCTGGTTCTATGCTCATTCTTTAAATTGCAGCAACAAGAATGACAATTATAAAATACAATTCAAACTGCTTTGCTATTGTCAGAATATAACCCATGTAAAGCCCTTAGCATAGTGTCTCATATATCCTAGGCCTTAAATAAATGTTAGTTCTCCTTTCTCTCTTGTTGTTTTCTATGCACTTTGATCTTTGCACACATGCTGTTCTCCAAGAATGCTCTTAAGTATCTTCTTGGTGAAGCTTTACCTGAACCACTTGCTGATTTTACTCAATGTGAAGTTTATTCCTCCTTTTCTGTGCCACCTTGGCTGGGTGCATGAGGTGTGTTATAGAGTTAGTGACAATGGTTTGCAATTTAGAACAGAAATATTAGATATAAATGATAATATGCATGTGATTACTGTAACGGAAAATAAATTCTTGACAGATTTTTGCATCCTCATGCTTTCTGATATATATGAAAATTTCTTTAAGTGAATACAAATTTTTATAAGCTTAGGAATACAGTGGAAGAGTTTATTTTCTTAACTAGGGAACAGTAGACAGCATAAAAAAAAAAAAAAAAAGTTTAAAACCAGAGAGAAGAGGCTGGGAGAGATAGAACATAAGATAATTATTTTATCAGTATATTACATGTATTCAACTTTGAAATATAGTCAATTAATTATGAAAATGTTGAGTATGCTTAATATTCTTTGTTTAAATCAAAAGGAGAAATTGCATGATTTAAAAAAGATATCCTAGGATACATTATATAAATAGGCAAAGATATCTATTAATAGAGAAACTTCTCTATTTGGATAATCACATTCATGTATAGTATGATATATAAAGTGCATATTTCAAGGAATATGCAGTATTTAATTGATATTCAAGTGTTAACATTGAAGTGTTAACAACCTAGCTTCATTCAATTTCAGCAAACTGAGAATAGAAAGTTCTAGAGAAGTTATGAAAAAAATATAACCAACATAAGGTCTACTATTTAAAAAATGCTTTAAAAAATCTAATTCAGTTGTATTCTACAAATATTTTGATCTAAATTACAGTAACTTTGAGATGACCATAGGAAGCATATTTAATTATACATAATTTAATTATCATGCAATATTAATTAGATAATTTTTTCTAAGAACTGTGGGAAGTCAAAAGCCCCTCAGTGCCAATTAAAATGATCACTTGATAAGCTTATTATGTTTTAAATTATTATACTTGATGTTAGTTTCAGGCATTTAATAATGATTCAATATTTTATGCTTTATAATATAATCAGCACAGTAAGTACAGTTACCATCCATCACCATACAAAGTTATTGACTATACTCCCTATGTGTATATTACATCCCAGTGAAGTTTGTACCCCTTAATCTTCTTCACCTTTTTCCTCTGTCCATCCACCCTCCCTTCTGGCAACTACCACCTTGTTCTATAACTCCTTTTTTGTTTTGTTTGTCCATTTGTTTTGTTTTTTTAGAATCCACCCTGAGGCAAAACCATAAACTATTCTTCCTTTTATGTCTGACTTATTCTATTTAGCATGGTACCTTCAAGGTCCATCCATGCTGTCTTAAGAGGTGGCAAGAATACACAGAACTGTACAAAAAAGATCTTCACGACCCAGATAATCATGAAGGTGTGATCACTCACACTCACCTACAGCCAGACATCCTGGAATGTTAAGTCAGGTGGGCCTTAGGAAGCATCACTACGAACAAAGCTAGTGGAGGCAATGGAATTCCAGTTGAGCTATTTCAAATCCTAAAAGATGATGCTGTGAAAGTCCCACACTCAATATGACAGCAAATCTGGAAAACTCAGCAGTGGCCACAGGACTGGAAAAGGTCAGTTTTCATTCCAATCCCAAAGAAAGGTAGTGCCAAAGAATGCTCAAACTACCACACAATTGCACTCATCTCACATGCTGGTAAAGTAATGCTCAAAATTCTCCAAGCCAGCCTTCAGCAATACATGAACAAGAACTTCCTGATGTTCAAGCTGGTTTTAGAAAAGGCAGAGGAACCAGAGATCAAATTGCCAACATCCACTAGATCATCGAAAAAGCAAGAGAGTTCCAGAAAAACATCTATTTCTGCTTTATTGACTGGGTGGATCACAATAAACTGTGGAAAATTCTTCAAGAGATGGGAATACCAGACCAACCGACCTGCCTCTTGAGAAATCTGTATGCAGGTCAGGAAGCAACAGTTAGAACTGGACATGGAATAACAGACTGTTTCCAAACAGGAAAAGGAGTTCTTCAAGGCTGTATATTGTCACCGTGCTTATGTAACCTCTATGCAGAGTACATCATGAGAAACACTGGGCTGGAAGAAGCACAAGCTGGAATCAAGATTGCCGGGAGAAATGTCAATAACCTCAGATATGCAGATGACACCACCCTTATGGCAGAAAGTGAAGAGGAACTAAAGAGCCTCTTGATGAAAGTGAAAGAGGAGAATGAAAAAGTTGGCTTAAAGCTCAACATTCAAAAAACTAAGATCATGGCATCTGGTCCCATCACTTCATGGCAAATAGTTGGGGAAACAGTGGAAACAGTGCCTGACTTTATTTTGGGGGGGCTCCAAAATCACTGCAGATGGTGATTGCAGTCATGAAATTAAATGACGTTTGCTCCTTGGAAGGAAAGTTATGACCAGCCTAGACAGCATATTAAAAAGCAGAGACATTACTTTGCCAACAAAGGTCCATCTAGTCAAGGCTATGGCTTTTCCAATAGTCATGTATGGATGTGAGAGTTGGACTATAAAGAAAGCTGAGCACTGAAAAATTGATGCTTTTGAACTGTGGTGTTGGAGAATACTCTTGAGAGTCCCTTGGACTGCAAGGAAATCCAATAAGTTCATCCTAAAGGAGATCAGTCCTGGGTGCTCTGATGTTGAAGCTGAAACTCCAATAATTTGGCCACCTAATGTGGAGAGCTGACTCATTTGAAAAGACTCTGATGCTGGGAAAGATTGAGGGCAGGAGGAGAAGGGGATGACAGAGGATGAGATGGTTGGATGGTATCACCAACACAATGGACATGGGTTTGGGTGGACTCTGGGAGTTGGTGATGGACAGGGAGGCCTGGCGTGCTGCAGTTCATGGGTTGCAAAGAGTTGGACACAACTCAGCAACTGAATTGAACTGAACTGATTCCTTTTTCTGACTGAGTAGTATTCCATTGTGGTGTGCATGCATTTATATTACATATATTCTTCATTCAATCTCCTATCAATGAACACATAATTTGCTTCCATATCTTAGAAATATACATAGTGCTTCAATGAACACAGAAGTTATATACATTTTCAAAGGAGAGATTTCTTCCTTTAAATAAAAATCCAGAAATTAAATTGCTAGATCTGATGGTTGTTCTATTTTAGCTTTATGAGGATACTCCCAAAAAATAAAAATCCAGTTACATATGACTTTGCATGTGAATTCTACAAAATATTTATATGAGCCAATACCTATCATTCTCAAGCTGTTCCAAAAAAAACTGAAGAGGAAAAACCACTTCCAAACTCATTTTATGAGTGTAGCATTACCCCAGTACCAAGATCAGACAGACACCACAAAAAGATAAATTACTAGCCAATAATCCTGATGGACATAGATGTAAAAATCTTCTAACAAAATGTAACAAACCAAATTTAACAGTGTATTAAAAGGATCATGTACTATAATCAATTGCATTCATACTAGGGATGCAGGGATTTTTTTATATCTGTAAATCAATCAACATGACACATCTCATTAATAAAACAGAGGATAATGATCATATGATTATCTCAATAGATACTGAAAAAAAAATTTGGTAAAATTCAACATCTGTTTATGACAAAAACTCTGAACAAAATAGGTATAGAGGGAACACCATGTGTCTGACTCTTTGCAAACCCATAGAGCTCAGGGGATTCCATGTGGGCTATAGTCCATGGGTCACAAAGAGTCCAACTCGACTTAATGACTAAACAACAATGGACTGTAGCCTGCCAAGCTCCTTCTGTCCATGGGATTTCCCAGGCAAGAATACTGTAGTGGGTTGCCATTTCCTTCTCCAGGGGATCTTTCCAGCTCAGGGGTGAACTCTCATCTGCTGCTTTGGCAGGTGGGTTCTTTACCACTGAGCCACCAGGGAAGTACAGCTAACACCATACATAATGGTAACAAGCTGATAGCTTTTCCTCTAAGACTAAGTATAAGACAAGGATGCTCACTTTTGCCACTTGCATTCAACATGGTGTTGCAAGATTTATCCTTAGCCAGAGTCGGACACGACTGAGCGACTTCACTTTCACTTTCATGCATTGGAGAGGGAAATGGCAACCCACTCCAGTGTTCTTGCCTGGAGAATCCCAGGGATGGGGGAACCTGGTGTCTATGGGGTCACACAGAGTCAGACACGACTGAAGTGACTTAGCAGCAGGCAAGAAAAGTAATAAAAGCCATCCAAATTAGAAAGAAGTAAAATTGTCACTATTTGTGCATAAGATGATATCATACATAGATAACCCCAAAGACTCCACCAGAAAACTACTAGAACTAATTAATTCAATAAAGTGGCAAGGTACAAATTAAGGTACAGAAATCTGTTGCATTTCTAAATACTCACAATAAACTATCAGAAATAATTTTTTTAATTACTAACAATTGCATAAGAAAAAATAAAATATCTAGGAATAAATTTAACCAAGGAGGTATAAGACATGCATTCTGAAAACTATAGGACACTAAAGGAAAAACCGAAGATTGTAAGGTAAGGGAGTTAGAGAAGGCGAGGTTCAGAATAAGAATGAGACCGGCACTTTACAGGAACAGATCACCTTTACTGAGGTGAGAAGGGGCAGCAGTCAGATTAGTGAGTTGCTGCACTTACCCAAGAAGAGTTAAGTATATATAGGCATGTATGTGGAAAGTTACTATCTTAAGGGGGCCTGTTTTCTCTAGGTTGTTTGGAGTAGTTATCTCTTAAATAGCTAGGGCAATAAATTTTGGAGATCGGCCAGAGGCTGGACCAGTTGGGAGCTGGGCATAACCAACCTTAATGTTCATTTTTTTCTTTGAGTGAGAGAGTTCTTTGTTTCGAGTAGAATGGTGGGGAGGACCTGGAGGGAAGTTTTAACTCCAGGCTATTTTAAGCCATGTAACTTTCCTTCAAAGATGATACAGAAATGGAAAGCTATACTGTGCTTACCTATTGAAAATAATTAATATTGTTAAAATGTCTATTGTACCCAAATCAATCTATAGATTCAATGCAATCCCTATTAAAGAACCAATGGCATCCCACCCCCCATAGGATTAGACCAAATAATCCCAATATTTGTATGAGAACCACAAAATATCTGGAATAGCTAAAGCAATCATTAAAAAGAAGAATAATGCCACAAATATCATGATTCCTGATTTCTAAGGCTCCTACAGAGTTATAGTAACCAAAACAGGTTGGTACTGACACAGGAAGATATACATAGCTCAGTGGGACAGAACGGTGAGCCCAGAAATAAATCTCCACTTATATGGTTAATTAAACAATGTCAAAGGAAGTAAAAATATAGAATGGAGCCTATTATACAGAGTGAAGTAAGCCAGAAGGAAAAACATAAATACAGTATACTAACGCATATATATGGAATTTAGAAAGATGGTAACAATAACCCGGTGTACGAGACAGCAAAAGAGACACTGATGTATAGAACAGTCTTATGGACTCTGTGGGAGAGGGAGAGGGTGGGAAGATTTGGGAGAATGGCATTGAAACATGTAAAATATCATGTAAGAAACGAGTTGCCAGTCCAGGTTCGATGCACGATACTGGATGCTTGGGGCTAGTGCACTGGGACGACCCAGAGGGATGGTATGGGGAGGGAGGAGGGAGGAGGGTTCAGGATGGGGAACACATGTATACCTGTGGCGGATTCATTTTGATATTTGGCAAAACTAATACAATTATGTAAAGTTTAAAAATAAAATAAAATTAGAAAAAAAAATATAGAATGGTGAAAGTCAGTCTTTTCAATACATTCAGTTCAGTTTAGTCGCTCATTCATGTCCAACTCTTTGCGACCCCATGTACCACAGCACTCCAGGCCTCCCTGTCATTAACCAACTCCTGGAGTTTACTCAAACTCATGTGATTGAGTCAGTGATGACATCCAACCATCTCATCCTCTGTTATCCCCTTCTTCTCCTGCCTTCTGTATTTCCTAGCATCGGGATCTTTTCAAATGAGTCAGCTCGTCTCATCAGGTGGCCAAAGTATAGGAGTTTCAGCTTCAACATCAATCCTTCCAATGAACATTCAGGACTGGTTTACTTTAGGATGGATTGGTTGGATCTCTTGCAGGCCAAGGGACTCTTAAGAGTCTTCTCCAATATCACAATTCAAAAGCATTGATTCTTCAGTGCTTATCTTTCTTTATAGTCCAACTCTCACATCCATACCTGACTACTGGAAAAACCATAGCGTTGAATAGATGGACTTTTGTTGGCAAAGTAATGTCTCTGCTTCTTAATATGCTGTCTAGGTTGGTCATAACTTTCCTTTCAAGGAGTAAGCGTCTTTTAATTTCATGGCTGCAGTCACCATCTGCGGTGATTTTGGAGCCCAGAAAAATAAAGTCAGCCACTGTTTCCCCTGTTTCTCCATCTATTTGCCATGAAGTGATGGAACCAGATGCCATGATCTCAGTTTTCTGAATGTTGAGCTCTAAGCCAACTTTTTCACTTTCCTCTTTCACTTTCATCAAGAAGCTCTTTAGTTCTTTGCTTTCTGCCATAACGGTGGCGTCATCTGCATAGTTGAGGTTATTGATATTTCTCCTGGCAATCTTGATTCCAGCTTGTGCTTCTTCCAGCTCAGTGTTTCTCATGATGTACTCTGCTGCTGCTAAATTGCTTCAGTCATGTCCGACTCTGTGCGACCACATAGACAGAAGCCCACCAGGCTCTTCTGTCCCTGGGATTCTCCAGGCAAGAATACTGGAGTGGGTTGCCATTTCCTTCTCCAATGCATGAAAATGAAAAGTGAAAGTGAAGTCATTCAGTGCTATCTCACTCTTAGTGACCCCATGGACTGTAGCCTACGAGGCTCCTCCATCCATGGGATTTTCCAGGCAAGAGTACTGGAGTGAGTTGCCATTGCCTTCTCCTGATGTACTCTACATACAAGTTAAATAAGCAGGGTGACAATATACAGCCTTGACGTACTCCTTTTCCTATTTGGAACCAGTCTGTAGTTCCAAGTCCAATTCTAACTGTTGCTTCTTGATCATCATAAAGATTTCTCAAGAGGCAGGTTAGGTGGTCTAGTATCCCCATCTCTTTCAGAATTTTCCACAGTTTATTGTACTTCACACAGTAAAGGCTTTGAAATACTCAATAAGCAGAAATACATGTTTTTCTGGAACTCTCTTGCTTTTTCAATGATCCAGCAGATATTGGCAATTTGATCTCTGGATCCTCTGCCTTTGCTAAAACCAGCTTGAACATCTGGAAGTTCATCGTTCACATATTGGTGAAGCCTGGCTTGGAGAATTTTGAGCATTACTTTACTAGCATGTGAGATGAGTGCAATTGTGTGGTAGTTTGAGCATTCTTTGGCATTGCCTTTCTTTGGGATTAGAATGACAACTGACCTTTCCCAGTCCTGTGGCCACTGCTGAGTTTTCCAAATTTGCTGGCATATTGAGTGCAGCATTTTCACAGCATCATCGTTTAGGATTTGAAATAGCTCAACTGGAATTCCATTGCCTCCACTAGCTTTGTTCATAGTGATGCTTCCTAAGGCCCACCTGACTTCACATTCCAGGATGTCTGGCTTTAGTTGAATGTGAGTGATCACACCATCGTGATTATCTGGGTTGTGGAGATCTTTTTTGTACAGTTCTTCTGTGTATTCTTGTCACTTCTTGATATCTTCTGCTTCTGTTAGGTCCATACCATTTCTGTCCTTTATTGAGCCCTTCTTTACATAAAATATTCCCTTGATATCTCTAATTTTTTGGAAGAGATCTCTAGTCTTTCCCATTCTATTGTTTTGCTCTATTTCTTTGTACTTATCACTGAGGAGGGCTTTCTTATCTCTCCTTGCTATTCTTTCAATAAATATTTTTTGAAAAACTGGACAGGTACGTGCAAAAGAATGAAACTGGAGAACTTTCTTACACCACATACAAAAATAAATTCAAAATGGATTAAAAACATATATTAAAATCTGAATCTATAAAACTTCTAGGTGAAAACATAAGTAGTAACCTGTTTGACATTATTCTTAACAATACTTTTCTACATCTGTCTCCTTTGACAAGAACATCAAAAGCAAAAATAAGCAAATGAGATTGAATCAAACTAAAAAGCTTTTGAACAGTCACCAACAAACAAAAATTCATCCTATTGAGTGGGAGAATGCATTTCCATTAAGGAGTTAATATCCAAAATATATAAAGAACTCACCCAACTAAAAATCAAAACAAACTATCTGCTTTAAGACACTATTTTCTATAGAATACACAGAATAAAGGTCTTTATAGAATAAAGGCCAGCAGACATCTGAAAAAAAAAAAAACAAAAACAAATGCTCAGACATTAAATATAAGAGAAATGCAAATCAGAACCACTTTGAAATATCACCTATACCTGTCAAATGGCTATGATCAATAAGTTAACAAATAACAGGTGATGGTGAGAATGTAAAAGAAAGGAACCCTTCTGCACTCTTAGTGGGACTGTAAATTGTACAGTCACTATGGAAAACAGTATTGAGTTTCCTCCAAAAATTCCAAATAAAGATACCATATGATCCAGCAATTCCACTTCTGGGTATTTTTTCAAGGAAAATAAAAATACTAATTTGAAAATACACATGCACCTCAGCATTCATTGTGGCATTATTGACATAGTAAATTATGGAAGAAATTTTACATCTACTGATAGATGAATAAATAAAGCAGATGTATATGCATACAACAGAATACTTCTCAGCCACAAAAATAATAAAATCATGACATTTGAGACAACATGTATAGACCAAGATTGTATGTGAAATGAGTCATTCGGAGAAAAACAAGTACTTTGTGATATAACTTATGTGAAAAATCTAAAAAAAAAAATATTGCAAATAGAAAAACAAAAAAAAGAAAATAGAAACCGTCATAGAAAAAAAGAACAAACTTGTGGTTGCCAGAGAGGAGACAAGGGGGAAGGCAAATAGATGAAGTTAATGAAGAGGTACAAACTTCCAGTTACAAAATAAAGTCATAGTAGGGTGAATATAGTCAATAATATTGTTGTAATTTTGCAAGAGATAATAATTAGACTTATCATGGTGACTATTTTTAAATGTATATAAATATTGAATTACCATAATACACCTGAAACCAACATGAAATTGTAAGTCAATTATACTTCACTAAAAACAAAAGAAGAAAATTTGGATAAACATAGATTTTATTATTTTGAATTCCTACATCAAGAACACTTATTGTATGACTACAAACATTAATATAATTACCATTATCAATGTATTGTTTACATGTGTAGTTTTGGAGATATTTAAGAGCTTGTGCTTTCCAGAGAGGAAAATTAAAATTAAAATTTTATACATCGGTGTCTCTTTTGCTGTCTCGTACACAGGGTTATTGTTATCATCTTTCTAAATTCCATATATATGCGTTAGTATACTGTATTGGTGTTTTTCTTTCTGGCTTACTTCACTCTGTATAATAAGTTCCAGAAACTAGTCGCCAGTCCAGGTTCAATGCACGGTACTGGATGCTAGGGGCTGGTGCACTGGGACGACCCAGAGGGAGGGTAGGGGAGGAGGAGGGAGGAGGGAGGAGGGTTCAGGATGGGGAACGCGGGTATACCTGTGGCAGATTCATTTCGATATTTGGCAAAACTAATACAATATTGTAAAGTTTAAAAATAAAATAAAATTTAAAAAATAAATAAATAAAAAATAAAAATAAATAAAAATAAATAAAATTAAAAATTTAATTAAAAATGGTTAAAATTGCGTATTGTCATTTTCGTTCTTCATAATTTCAGTACTTTGCATTAATGCCAGTGTTATTATATTTACTACATGTATAGCATTTTATAATAGTGTTTATTTCTTACCACATCATTTTTATTTTCCTTGTCTGACAATCACATTTCTTTCATCATCTGTTGACATATCTTTCTTTCCCTGTCTTTACTTCTTGAATTTTATTAAATGTACAAAGATGCTCTCTGAAGTTACTTTTTAATTCCTTGCCATAACATAGTTTTAAAAATATTATTTTTTGTCTGTTGACATATTTTTTCTTTGTGTTGAGACATCTGTTCATGAACCTTGCAAAGAATTTTACTCTATTTGCTCATGTGTCCTTGTATCATGTATGCTTGTCCACTATTTTATTTTACTTAGGTTTCCTATTTTCCTAAGAAAGTTGATGAATTCTTAATGAATCTGCTTAAATGTATTTTTTACTGTTTAGAAAACTGTTTATTGATGCAGTGATATGGTAACCCATTGACAGAGAGGTGGTAACTAATCTAAAATGAAAACTTTATGTCGTCGTAGTTAATTATTGTACTTAGCAGAATCTTTTACCCAGAAATCAGTTACCACATGGCTGGGATACATTCCTGATGCAAAAAGAACTTTTATGTACTTTTTTTTTTATATACATACACTACTCCCTTCATTACTATCCTAATTTTTTTTTCATTTTCTGATACAATCTTTTTCTAAAACTATTTCGGCTATTTGGGATAGTCCTCCTAGTGTCAAGACTCTTACAAATTCAGTCCACAATTGCATTTGTTGTTATTGCTTTTTTGCTAGTAGCAAAAAAAGCATTTTACTTAACTACATTTTTTATCTTCTCAAAATCACATTATATCAAATATTACTCCAAGGAGTCAATAATTTTAGACTATTGTCTAAATCATCATTAAATATGTTAATATAATATATATATATATATAAACTATTATATATAATAAAATATATTATAAACTATATAATAATAGTTTCAGATGTCAGGTTCTTTCACAATCTAAAAATGTTCACTTTCTAAGGTCTGATAAACTAAATTCTAGATTTTATTGACCATCCTTAGGTTAGTAGTAGTAGTGAATCAAAATACTTGAATGATAAAAGTCATGATACTTGATTGGAAAATTAGTAAATTCAAATTTTGAGGGCCTTAGAGACTAAAATAATTTAATTTTAAATTAATGACAGGAAAACTATTTAGATACTTAATATTGAGTGATAGTTTAAAATTTTTATTATACTTATATAAAATACTCAGAATATGTGTAATTTTATTAAATTGACATAATTCTAACTAGGTGACAGAGGATGAGATGATTAGATAGCATTACTGATTCCATGGACATGAAGTTGAGCAAACTAAGTGGAGGAGTTTGGGGTGACACAGTCCATGTGGTCACAAAAAATCAGCCATGACTTAGTGACTGAACAACAGCAACAGTAAGATTATAGAATTTTAATGTGGACTATCCTCATTCTCACCTGCATTGTGCCTTTAAGGAGTTAGACTACTGATTTGCCAAAAAAAAAAAAAAAAAAGTCCTTAAACTGAAAGTGTTCAATCTTAAGAGCACAATAGACCATTAAGATAGAAATAATTGAATATTTAAAATAGCTTTTAAAATAGTAAAGAAAAAGAAGAATTTCTGCATAGTGCAGAACTCTTTATGACACAATTGCATTATTATTTAATGCAGTCATTTTACTAATATGGATAAGAAAAACACGTTCTCTGTTTAGTAAAACATGAATGCTATTGGGATATATTCCACTATTTGTAAATTTATTTTAATTAAAATACTATCTTCATAGTTAAATTGTGCTTTTTAGTGAAACAATGACAACTTTCCAAATCATAGATCAATCTGATTATAGTCCTCTTCTCTTTACTGTCTCTGAAGTTACCAGTATTCTTATGCAAATATCTTAACAGGATGGAAATATTCTTTAAAGCAACTGAGAAAGATTTATTTAAGGAAAGGAAGAGGAATTCATCAGAATATAACTTTAAACTATTAAAAAATTATAAAACACTTAGAGCAGGATGAACAATGATTAAGCTAGTTTTTCAGAGATGCAGATTTCAAATCACACTCTAACATGGAGATGTCTCCTCCTGATATAAATACTGAGGCACAATGAGGCCATGTAAATGTGCTCAAACATAGAATAGTGGATGAATAAAAGAATGAAAATTCAAATTCAAGTAGCTTGGCTGGATTAGCTCCACTCTGCTGTGCTTAAATCTGTAAGGGAATTTATCAGTAGAAATTGTAATGATAAAAATAGATGTGTCATAATTTAGCGTTTTAGCCATCTATTCATTAATTCAAGTTGGGTGTATATATTTTAATGCTACATGTCAAGGAAACACTGGGAGCACTAAATGGCTAGCTAAGAGCTGATTTAATATGATATAAGATTTCAAGAAATTGAAAAATTTAAAGGTAGGAAAAATGTGGACATACATTATGATTCCAAGCTGAAGTACTATAAAAAGGATATTCAATTATAGTAGAGTACTATTATGAGTCTAGGGGGAAAAAAAAATTCATTTCAGAATGAGGATAGGAACATTTCAGAATCATCAGTGGATCTCAGAATAGATTGATTGAAAATCATTTTCCTTAAGTAGTACATCTTTCTATGGGTTACTCTGGCCACAAGAACAATAAAAAATGTAAATTTTATGTAGCTCTTGATCTAGACATAACCAGTTTTGAGTATTCACTTGAAAGTTGTTTGATTGGACTGTCAGCAAGTCATATTTTGTCTTTGGTACGGCAAAGTGATATGTGACTTTAAAACACTATGGCCCTGAAAAGCCAAAAAAAATATCAGCTAGAAATTATTAAATCTAATTTATATGTGGCACTGTTAAGTTAAAAAAAAAAATCTTGTCTTCATTTAAGCTTGTGACTGTAGATTAAGCTCTGTCACCAAGAAACCACCGACATGGGGCATTTCTTTGTCATATTCCACCTGACCTTATTTGTACTCCAAATTGAATTGAAAATAAAAATTACTCCATATATTCACCCTAACAGAATGACTTTAAAAATGGTATCTAATCAAAATACATAAGTGGATGGATGAGTAAATTAATGACTATCTGTACAGAACAATGCTACAAGCCAAGGAGCCACTGAGAGCATCATTTTCTGTATTCGTCTGTGGTGATGATAGCATGTTTTAGAGTCAAAGTGCTTTCTGCCTGAGGATGGAGAGAAGGTCAATTTCCTGCTTATGGTTCATTCCAACACCAGGGAGAATTTGAGATTGAAAAGGCAGTGTTTCCTATCACAAACATACAGTATCTGTGAGACTTTGGGAAATTACTCTAACTCTGGGTCTCAATTTTCTAATTTTTATATTAAAGTATTTCTCAGGCTTGAGATGAGAAATGACTGAAAACAATGTCTATAAAGTGAAAAGCATAGTTTTACCTCATAGTAAGCACTGATTGAATATTGGCTTTTTTGGGTACTCTTAATATTGTGCTAATGAGAATGCCTGACCTGAAAGTGAAAGTGAAGTCACTCAGTCATGTCCAACTCTTTGAGACCCCATCTGTAGCCTGCCAGGCTCCTCTGTCAATGGGATTTTCCAGATAAGAATACTGCAGCGGTTTGCCATTGCCTGACATGTAATAGAGACTAAATGATCAGTATTATTATTAAAATAATTAGTAAACAACATAATATGTGAAGAAAAATCTGTTATTGAGTAGAATTTTCTGTCTGATGTGGACTTTAGGAACATTCTAGCCCAATTTCTTCATTTTATAAAAATGACTATTAAAACTTTGAAACTTGAAGTAGTTTGCCCAATCTCACTCAAACTGTTATAACCCACAATCTAGTCTGTCTAATTTCCAAGCAAGAATCTATTTACTAAATTTTGTTCCTTCCTTAATGTATGATGCTATATTTTTTAATTTAGAGACTATAAAGCACTGTTTAAACCATTTATAACAATGCTGCTGCTGCTGCTAAGTCACTTCAGTCGTATCCGACTCTGTGCGACCCCATAGATGGCAGCCCACCAGGCTCCCCCATGCCTGGGATTTTCCAGGCAAGAACACTAACTGGCTCCAAAATGACATGCAATCCATGTTTGCTGAACTGACCTGACCTAATAAACTGATGTGTCTCAGAATCTATAAATTTATTAATCTAGATTTATTTATCAACTAACTCCTGGAGATTACAGTTTTATTAACCTGATAAAGGCAAATGCATTTTAATAATAAGAAATGGGTAGGAAAGACTTAATCTCTGGAAATTTGTAAAGTCACAGTGCGGGAAAGTAGATTCCCCATTGGCATGGTGTAAGGTGTTAGGGCACCTGAGATGACAGGGGAATGTCAGAAAGACTTACTTGAGATAAACGCTACCAAAAGCATAGATTGATGATGGTTTGCCTATGTGTACAGTTCCTGAATTATAGGTTAGAGGAGTGGAAGTTGCTACAAGTTGCATTTATCTTATTCATGCCATAGTGACATGGCACATAGGCTGGGGTGTGGGGGCAGCGTTAAGTACCATGATTTTTAAGAAAATTTAGTTCCAGATCATTTTGACATAATCATAAAAGGATTTCTTATGTTTCTTCACTTTTCATTGTATGGGATCATGAAGACTACCCCCATATTCAGTGACTCCCTAGAAGAGTTCTTAGGACTCAGCAAATTATTGCATTGACATGTATCAAGATTCCACACTCTCAGAAAGAAAGCAGGCCTTCAGTTTGTACAAACTGTATAGTCTCAAGGAGATATTCTTATAATTTAGGGAAAACTTTGTATCAATGTAGAGAACTGTTTATAGTTGATGCTCCCAGATACTTGACTGCCAGCCAAGTGTCAATCTTGCAAGCAGGCCTTCTAATGACAGCAGTCCCAGATCTGCAATGTTGACTCTATTGCACAGTCGTGAACAGACTCAGCTTTTGTTCTGGAACATATTTTTAAACACAGTTGTACAATCAACAACCTTGGAAGATGGAGATAAAGTCTCCATCCAGGGCAAAGGTTTGGTGGGTTTACTTGCAGGCCATTATAAAAGATTGGGGTTTCCTGTGGTTGGAAGTCCTCAACTTCATAAAGTTACACTGTATGCAGCATCCACATGGGTCATCCTATATTGCCATTAAAAGTTCTGATAGGCAAAAAGAACTCACGTGAACATGATGTAAAAAATTGCTAAACAGAAATCCCAATGAAATGGAGTTGGAAGACCAAAATAGGAATGTTACACCATGTGATGATAGCAGAACCCAAAAAGAAGAAGAAAGATACATCTTCTTTCCTAGAAAAGACTCAACCAATGAAAAGCCATAGGTTCTTTGTTAACTATAGGCCCACCTCCCCAAATTGTATTTTCTCTCTATAAAAGTATTTCCTTACCTTGCCTTGCAGGGACTTCTATGGAATTCATCATGGTTGCAGACCCCAAATTTTAATTCCATACTGAGCCCAAATACATCCATCTTGTTGGAGTAATATCTGGCTGTCTATTTGTATCAGGTCAATATCTTGGTGGTCCATTCTGGGACCAGAGAAAACTGCTGATGTGAACAAGCAGGTGCCACATCCAAAACTGACCCAATTGTTGCTCATTGCTTTTCTTGCCAACCCTGGAGTTTGAAGGTTACTTCTATTTTCTGGATCTGAACTCATGCCCTCTTTGCATTTGAAGATCTCCTGATTTAATTTGTGATCTACTTACAGATTTCATCTTTCTGATTAAGGCCTTGTTCAATATGAGACTACTCCTTTGGCAGTTCAGTCTGATCCTGAGGTCAGACCATTTCAAAGCATGAAGCTGCTTTAAATGAAACTATGCCCATCTGGCCTTCAGCCTATTTCTTCAGAAAGGTTGACTTCAGTCAGGCTTCTCTGAAACCAAACTATTTCCTTAGGATTGATTGGAATTGGCTTGCAAGCTGTTTGAATTGAGCAATTTGCAAATGAGCAGTTTGCAGTTATTCTTTACTCTAGAAAACAGCTCTAGAAAATGTGATCCCAATTATATAAGATTTGTGACTCACTCGTAGAGGGATTCTGGCTGATTTTATGCTTAAAAACCTTGATCCCTCTTCATGTGAATGTCTAAGTACATGAACCAATCTGACCAAAGGCAGTTCAAAATATCAATGGACATTATACTGAATTTTGAACTCTCCAAACTTAATTTCCTTAAACAGAATAGCTAGAAAATTTACAAAACCCTGTGGAATGCTTATTTTGATTAGTATTTTGAGGCTTTTAAGAATTATCAGGAGTCTAAAAAGTGCATCTCTGAAAAATAAGATTTTAAATTAACTGAGGCAAACAAACAATTAAAGAAAGCAAAATGGTTCCCAAAGCCTCAGGTTCTTCTTCCTTGGCTTCATTGTCTCAGTATCCACCTCAAGTGCAATCATTTTCCATCCTTCTACACCACCCATGCCTATACTCTACCTTCAGTTCCCCCATATTAATTACCGTGCCAAACTTCTCCATTTCTATAAAGCTCTCCTCACTCCCTTTTCCTCTGAACTGGTCAAAACCTATCCCTTTAAAATTAAGTTTTCTGAGTATCCTGCAGCTAAAGCCTTCGTTCCTTATATTCTCAGGACTAAAGCTGAACTGTGAGCCATAGTCAAAGATTTCCTCAAAGTAACCTTAGATCTTCACAGAATTGCTGAGGGATTTAATACAGTCAACCTTTGAACAACATAGGTTTGAGCTCATGGGTTGACTTATAAGATTTTTTTTTTTTAATAAATAGTATAGTATTATGGGATCTATTTGAATATGAATTCATTTGACTATGCTGTGAAAGTGCAGATATGGAGAAACCCATGTATAAGTCAGAGAAACTGTGTATAAGTCAACTTGGTTTCTTTGAGTTATATAAGTTAGTTCATTTTACTTGTCAGTGGAGACCAGGTCCAGAATTGGATGAAAACCATGAAAACTGGGAAAATTCTGAAGCTTCTCTAGAATTACAACTGGCAGACAAACACTACTAATTATATGATAAGGCTTGGGCATTTTCTAGGCAACTTATGGAGCAGTTCGTAGTGTTTTGTGAAAGACTGTTGGCTGGAACAAATTTAGCTTGCACACAAAATCTAATTGTCCTGTTTAAGATTTTACAATCGATTCCAGATGGTCTTTAAAGAAAATTCTTCAGATATCAATTTTACTTGAGCAGTTTTTAACTTTATTTATTAATGGGTTGAACCAAGTCCTTTTCCTTCTAGTGAAAAAAGACCAATATAGAATGGTAAACTATGTCTACTCCAGGTTTAGTTAATCTGATAAATCAGCTCTTGAGTACTCTAGATGAGTCACCTCAAAGGAAGACTGCCAAACTCTTAACCTTCAACTTCATCAAATGAAGGCTCCTAAATAAAACCAAAACCTTCTTAGTTTCTGCTATTATTGGAAAGAGCCAGGTCATTAGAAAAAAGATTATTACAGATCTACATTCTTTATGCATCTTCATTCCTCTAACCAGCCCTCCAGTGTCTCTCCGATTGTCAATGATGGGACTCCAAGGAACTACAGGGGCTCCTCCCAATCCTCCTGTTATTGGGTTGGAAAACATTTTTCCAGATTAGGCATGGATCTCTTTCAGTCCTAATTGATACATGAGTCAATCTCTTGATTTTCAATCCTACTACTATAAAACAGCTTTTATCTTGAAGTATTAAAATAATTCAAATAATGGGGATATCTAATGAACCTCAAGAGATTCCTGTCTCTGAACCTACCTTCTTTTATTTAGAAACTTTGAGATATACCCACTTTCTTCTCCTTACTTTTAGCTCCTATCCATTTACTAGGCCAAGACGTCTTAGAGAACTATGACACCAGACTTTCCTTCTCTCCAAAGGGAAAAATAATTCTTTAATTTGATAATTATCATCAAAGTAACTGGCCAGGTGAATTAAACGATCTTTAAACATCTCTGATGGTACTTGAGCATATCTTGGGAACATTGATTATTTGATGTTGAATAAGCTGCCAGTTTCTTATGGGAAAAATCTCTAACTGATGTTGCTAAAATATACAGCATACATTTCATCAGAATTCAAATAGACCCCTCAGACCTCTTCTGTGAATTAATCAATACTCTATAAGTATTGATTATTGATTATTATTCCTTACTTAGGAAGACCCACAAGGCATAAAGTCCATAATAGAAGATCATGGGACTCAAGACCTCATTATTCTTGTACCAGAACCTGTAACACATTTTTCTAGTAACAAAACCTAAGGGCTAAGGATGGAGGCTAGTCCACCACCTCTAATCAATAAACAAATATTGTTATCCCTTAATACCCTGTTTTTCTTAACATCCCTACGTTACTAAGATCCATTCCCAGCAGAAGTAAGTTCTTTACTGTAGTTGATTTATACAGTACATTATTTAGAACTCCACATGAAGCTAGTCAATGATGATTTTTAGTGTTGTTGTTGTTGTTTTTGCCTTCACTTGGGAAGAAAAACAATTCATGTGGACAGTAATGCCTCAGAGTTATACTGAGAGTCCCTCTTATTTCTCACAAATCCTGAAGGCTGGTCTGGAAGATATAAAGTTCCCTAGGGCTCTACTTTGTTGCAATATGTGGATGATTTGTTTCATTTCTCTCCTTCTCAAGCCTCCTCAAAGGAAAACAACAACCACTTGCTAAAGTTTTTAGCCTTCAAAGGACAGGAGGTCACTAAAGAAAAATTGCAGTTTGCCCAAACACTGGTTTTCTGTTCAGAATAAGGGTTGCACCTAGATCCAAAGAGATTTTATGACATCCTAACTTTCTCAAAGGGGTTCCCAGGTGGTGCTACTAGTAACAAACCCACCTGCCAATGCAGGAGACAAGAGACATGGGTTCAATCCTTGAGTCTGGAAAATCCTGTGGAAAAGGGCACAGCAACCCATTCCAGTATTCTTGCCTGGAAAATCCCATGGACTGAGGAGCCTGGCAGGCTTCAGAATCCATAGGGTCTCAAAAAGTCAGACACCACTAAAGCAATTTATTACACACACACAACTTTCTCAAAACCTGGAAGTAAGGGCCAACTGTGAGGTTTCCTCAGGCTAGTTATTGGTGAAATTGGATTCCAAATTTTTCCTTTATGAACAAACCTCTACATTACAACATACACACACACACACACACACCCCAACTCCAACCTAGTCTTGTGAAAAGAAATGGACCACAAAGATTTCACAACCATAAAGAAGAGTTCGATAAACTCTGTCCTTGGGCATTCTGGTGATCAGATTTCCTTTTTTCATGAAAAAGAAACAATTTCTTCAGGGTGCTCACCCAAAAACATGGAGACCACTATCAATCAATAGAATATTTTGGCCAGCAATTGGCCCCTATGGCATGGGGATAGCCACCTTGTCTTGGAGCAATTATGGCCACTGCCCTTTTAGGTAAAGCCACCTGGAAAATTGATTGTATTCCCTCTAACAATTTATGTCCTTCATGCAGTGTAAGTTCTCTTGAATTCTCATCTCACTCAACATTTCTCAGTTGGCCACCTCATCTCTCATAAAGCTTTTTTGTTAACTGCCCTAATATGAGCCTTTTTATGTTATAATAACCTTAACCCAAACACTCTTTTCTCCTTCATCACAGAGAAGTCCCTCATGACTGCTTATTTCTAATGGATCACCTCCTGACTACTCATAATCATCTATAGGAAATTAAACTGGCTAACATTGATGTCTCATGGTTCACTGATGGTTCTTACTTAGAAGGTGACAAGAGCAAATTATGTCATGGGTATACTATAACAACTCCTTTTGATGTTCTTGAGGTGACAACTTTACCTAAGGTTACTTCAACTCAACATACTGAATTATATGCTTTTACAAAAGGCAGAGGAACCAGAGATCAAACTGCCAACATCTGTTGGATCATAGAAAAAGAAAGAGAATTCCAGAGAAACATCTACTTCTGCTTCATTGAATACACTA
Organism: Bos mutus; assembly: GCF_027580195.1. NCBI lineage: Eukaryota > Metazoa > Chordata > Mammalia > Artiodactyla > Bovidae > Bos > Bos mutus. Next base: position 23,733,495 of record NC_091644.1, on the reverse strand, counting down.
AAGCCCTTGACTGTGTCACAACAAACTGTGGAAAATTCTTAATGAGGTGGGACTAGAAGATGGCAGAGAAATAAGATGGGGAGAGCACTTTCTCCCCTACAAATTCATCAAAAGATCATTTGAATGCTGAGCAACTTCCACAAAAAACTTCTGAACACTGGCAGAGGACTCCAGGCACCCAAAAAACCAGCCCATTCTCTTTGAAAGGAGGTAGGACAAAATATAAAAGACAAAAAGAGAGACAAAAGAGTTAGGGACAGAGACCCATCCTGGGGAGGGAGTCATGAAGGAAGAGAAGTTTCCAAACAGTAGGAGACCCTCTCACATGTGGGTCTGTGGGGAGTTTTGGAATCTCAGAGACAACATAATTGGGAGGAAAAATAAATAAATAAAACAAAACCCACAGAATATGCACCTAACTGCAACTGCCAGCAATGAAGTACCCCAGACACTGGTGTCCACCACCAGCAGGTGGGGGCTGGACAGGGAGGCGTGGGCTGTGTAATCAGTGCTTAGGGTAAGGACTGGGCCTGAATGTATTAGGACAATCTGAGGGAATTAACATGAGATAGCAACCCAAACTGTGGGATCCCCAGAAAGAAAAAAAAGAGAACTTTCCTTCAAAAGACTCTAAGGAACAGCCTGGCCCACTCACAGAACAAAGGATTGAGTCAAATACCACAGGAGAGATAGTTTGCTGTGAACAGGCTCCTCCCCACCACTGGAGGCAGAGATGCAGGTGTGCAACAGCCAGAGCTGGAAGGCAAGGGGCAGTCTTGGCCCCAGAATCCCAGGATGGTTGACATCTGCAGGGAGGGTCACAGCCTGAGATCAGCTCCCCAGAGGAGACACACGGTACACCTGAAATGGTGCCCTTGCGGCACACCTGGGAAACCAAGCGGCCTGGCCTGGGGAGGTGATTAAGATGACAAGCCCACCTGGGACAATGTGCTCACCAAGCACCTGGTTGCCCGAGCTTCCCGGACCTGAGAAAGGCAAAAACGTGCGCCCAACCGAGTCTGTGCCCTTGCAGAGTACCCAAGAACCTGAACCTGAGCAGCTTAGACCTGGGAAGTGCATGAAATGCAGGGCCCACTTTGGGCAGTGCCCCTGCAGAGCATCCTGGAGCCTGGGCAGTGTAGACCTGGAAAGCACACGCCACTGTGAGCTGGGGAAAACCCAGTGTGGTCCACACACTGAGAGCACTCCCCACACACACCAGTGATATTTGTTTGCAGTGTCCCTCTCTCTCCACAATACAACTGAATTTGTGAGCCTAAATAAGTGACCACCTTCACCACCTTGTGTCAGGGCATAAATTAGACACTGAAGATACTTGATAGCTGCTGTTGCTGCTGCTAAGTCGCTTCAGTCATGTCCAACTCTGTGAGACCCCATAGACTGCAGCCCACCAGGCTTCCCCGTCCCTGGGATTCTCCAGGCAGGAACACTGGAGTGGGTTGCCATTTCCTTCTCCAGTGCATGAAAGTGAAAAGAAAGTGAAGTTGCTCAGTTATGTCCAACTCTAGCGACTCCATGGACTGCAGCCTACCAGGCTCCTCTGTCCATGGGATTTTTAGGCAAAAGTACTGGAGAGGGGTGCCTTGCCTTCTCTGACCTGATAGCAGAGAAAGCCAAAATAAGCAAAGAGGGAACTCTGGAAGTGACAGGTGCAACAGATTAAACCCTGTAGTTAACATTGACTAAGCACTGGCGGTTGCTTGAGTGGAGAAGACAAATTTCATGTATATATGAAGCAAATTTCATATACATACATATATATATATAATAATTTTGTAATTGATTTTTGTTTTGTATTTTTAACATTGTTTTTTGAGAGTCTAACCTCTACTCTAGATTTTTAATATTTGTTTTTTTGGTATTTGTTATCAACTTTGTACCTTTAAGAATCTAATCTTAAGTATCCATTTTGGCTTAGAGGTATGATTACTGGTTTGATTGCTCTCTCCCCTTTTGATTCTCCCTTTTTTCTTCCAAGTCACTGCTATCTCCTCCCTCCTCCTTCTCTTCTCTACCTAACTCTTTGAATCTCTCTGGGTATTCCAGATTGTGGAGAAGACTTAGGGAACTGATTCCTGGCTAGATTTGTCTCTCCCCTTTTTGACTCCCCCTTCTCCTCCTGGTCACCTCTATCTCCCACTTCCCTCTTCTCTTCTCCACATAACTCTGTAAACTTGCTGTGTCCCTTGCTGTGGAGAATTGTTTCACCATTAACTTAGATGTTTTATCATCTGTGCTGTATGAATGGAGAAGTCTTGAGGCTACTGTAAGAATAAGACTGAAAGCCAGAGGCAGGAGGCTTAACTCCAAAACATGAGAACATCAGAGAACTCCTGATTCCAGGGAACATTCGTAGACAAGAGCTCACCAAAAGGCTCCATACCTACACTGAAACAGAGCTCTACCCAAGAGCCAACAAGTTCCAGAGCAAGACATACCATACTAATTCTCTATCAAAGCAGAAACACATCCCTGAGCATTAAAAGACAGGCTATCCAAAGCCATGCCATACTCATAGACACCACAAAACCCAGCACAGGACACTTCTTTGCATTTCAAACAGAAGAGATTCAGCTCCACCCACCAGAACACAGACACAAGCTCCCCTAACTGGGAAACCTTGACAAGCCACTAGTCCAACCCCACCCAACAAAGAGGAACCACAAACTTCCAGCCTATCGAAAGAGTACCCCAAACACAGCAATCTAAATGAAATGCAAATGCAGAGAATATTCAGCAGGTAAAGGAACATGATAAATGCCCACCAAACCATACAAAAGAGGAGGGGATAGGGAGTCTACCTGAAAAAGAATCCAGAATAATAATAATAAAGATGATCCAAAATCTTGAAAACAAAATGGAGTTACAGATAAAAAGACTAGAGATAAGGATTGAGAAGACTTGTTAAACATAAGAAATGTTTAACAAGGACATAGAAGAAATAAAGAAGGGTCAGGGAACAATGAATAATGCAATAACTGAGAACAAAAGCACTCTGGAGAGAACCAACAGTAGAATAATTCAGGCAGAAGACAGGATAAGTGAGGTGGAAGATAAAATGGTAGAAATAAATGAAGCAGAGAGGAAAAAAAATTAAAAGAAACCAAGACAACCTCAGAGACCTCTGGGACAATGTTAAATGCCCCAAGATTTGAATCACAGGAGTCCTAGAAGAAGAAGACAAAAAGAAAGTGCATGAGACAATACTTAAGGAGATAACAGTTGAAAAATTCCCTAAAATGGTGAAGGAAATAGCCATCCAAGTCCGAGAAACCCAGAGAGTTCCAAACAGGTTAAACCCAAGGTGAAACACCCTAAGACACATATTAATCAAACTAACGAAGATCAAATACAAAGAATAAATATTAAAAGCAGCAAGGGGAAAGCAACAAATAACAAACAAAGGGATCCCCATAAGGCTAACAGCTGATCTTTCAATAGAAATTCTTCAGGCCAGAAGGGAATGGCAGGACATAGTTAAACTGATGAAAGAGAAAAGTCTACGACCTAGATTACTATACTGAGCAAGGGTTTGATTTCAAATATGAAGGAGAAATCAACATCTGTATAGACAAGCAAAAGATGAGAGAATTCAGCATCCCCATAACAGCCAAATTCAAACAGGGTCATCTTTCTGACCCTGGCAGCATAACTGAGGCAGCTGGGGAAGTGCATGGCTAGGAAGTCCCTTTACAGAACTTCGGGGAGAAATCACCACCTCGGAGCTGACACGAGTCTGTACCTTCTCTGGGATTCTCTCATGGTGGTGGGAGAATGAGAGCCGGGACTCCCGTCAGGAGCCTGGGCACTTGCTCAGAGCTGTGGAGCAGTGTGAGGCTCTTCCTGAGAAATCCTTTCCCTCTCTCTTCACAGGTGTCACACCTGTGCAGTCTGAAAAATTCCCCCTTCCTCCAGTCCCCTTCCCCCTAATTTTTCATAGCATTTTTGCAAGAGAGTTCCAGAAAAACATCTATTTCTGCTTTATTGACTATACCAAAGCCTTTGACTGTGAGGATCACAATAAACTGTGGGAAATTCTGAAAGAGATGGGAATACCAGACCACCTGACCTGCCTCTTGAGAAACCTATATGCAGGTCAGGAAGCAACAGTTAGAAGTGGACATGGAACAACAGACTGGTTCCAAATAGGAAAAAGAGTATGTCAAGGCTGTATATTGTCACCCTGCTTATTTAACTTATATGCAGAGTACATCATGAGAAACACTGGGCTGGAAGAAGCACAAGCTGGAATCAAGATTGCCAGGAGAAATATTAATAACCTCAGACATGCAGATGACACCACCCTTATGGCAGAAAGTGAAGAGGAACTCAAAAGCCTCTTGATGAAAGTGAAAGAGGAGAGTGAAAAAGTTGGCTTAGAGCTCAACATTCAGAAAATGAAGATCATGGCATCTGGTCCCATCACTTCATGGGAAATAGATGGGGAAACAGTGGAAACAGTGTCAGACTTTATTTTGGGGGGCTCCAAAATCACTGCAGATAGTGACTGCAACCATGAAATTAAAAGACGCTTACTCCTTGAAAGGAAAGTTATGACCAACCTAGATAGCATAATCAAAAGCAGAGACATTACTTTGCCAACAAAGATTCGTCTAGTCAAGGCTATGGTTTTTCCAGTAGTCATGCATGGATGTGAGAGTTGGACTGTGAAGAAGACTGAGCACTGAAGAATTGATGCTTTTGAAGTGTGGTGTTGGAGAAGACTCTTGAGAGTCCCTTGGACTGCAAGGAGATCCAACCAGTCCATTCTGAAAAAGATCAGCCCTGGGATTTCTTTGGAGGGAATGATGCTGAAGCTGAAACTCCAGTACTTTGGCCACCTCATGCGAAGAGTTGACTCATTGGAAAAGACTCTGATGCTCGGAGGGATTGGGGGCAGGAGGAGAAGGGGATGACAGAGGATGAGATAGCTGGATAGCATCACTGACTCGATGGACATGAGTCTGAGTGAACTCCGGGAGTTGGTGATGGACAGGGAGGCCTGGAGTGCTGCGATTCATGGGGTCACAAAGAGTAGGACACGATTGAGTGACTCAACTGCACTGAACTGAACTGATACCAGCTCTTCAACAAATGCTAAAGGATCTTCTCTAGACAGGAAACACAAAAAGGTTTATAAGCTTGAACCCAAAGCAACAAAGTAAATGGCAACAGGGTCATACTTATCAATAATTTCCTTAAATGTAAATGGTTTTAATGCCCAACCAAAAGACAAAGGCTGGCTGAATGGATATGAAAACAAGAGCCCTATATATGCTGTCTACAAGCGATGCATTCAAACCAAGGGATACATATGGACTGAAAGTGAAGGGCTGGAAAAAGATACTTCATGCCAATGGAGACCAAAAGAAAGCAGGAGTAGCAATGCTCATATCAGATAAAAATAAACTTTGAAATAAAGGCTGTGAAAAGAGATGAAGAAGGACACTACATAATTATCAAAGGATCAATCCAAGAAGAAGTTATAACAATTATAAATATATATGCACCCAATATAGGAGCACCTCAATATGTAAGGCAAATGCTAACAAGAATAAAAGGGGAAATTAATAGTAACACAATAATAGTGGGAGACTTTAATACCCCACTCACACCTATGGATAGATCAACTAAACAGAATATTAGCAAGGAAACACAAACTGTAAATGATACAATGGACCTGTTAGACCTAATTTATATTTTAGGACATTTAACCCCAAAACAATGAATTTCATCTTCTCAAGTGCACATGCAACATTCTTCAGGATAGATCACATCCTGGGCCATAAATCTAGCCTTGGCAAATTAAAAAAAATAAAAAAAGAAATCATTTCAAGCATCTTTTCTGATAACAATGCAGTAAGATTAGATGTCAACTACAAGAAAAAAAGAACCTTTAAAAGTACAAACATATGGAGGATAAAAAACAGACCCCTGAATAACCAACAAATCATGGAAGAAATCAATATAGCACAGAAACAAATGAAAATGAAAACATGACAACCCAAAACCTATGGGATTCAGTAAAAGAAGTACTAAGGGGAAGGTTCAGAGCAATACAATTTTACCTCCAGAAAAAAGAGAAAAATCAAATAAATAGCTTAACTTTACACCTAAAGCAATAGAATAAGAAGACGTGAAGGACTCCAGGGTTAGTAGAAGGAAAGAAAACATAAAAATTAGAGCAGACATAAATGAAAAAGAAACAAAGGGGACTATAGCAAAAATCAGCAAAACTAAAACCTGGTTCTTTGCTAAGAAAAATAAAATAGAAAAACTATCAGCCAGACTCATCAAGGGAAAAAAAAAGAAGAAGAATCAAATCAACTATATTAGAAATGAAAATGGAGAGATCACAGTACACAACACAGAAATTCAAAGGATCATAAGAGACTACTATCAGCAACTATATGCCAATAAAATGGACAACTTGGGAGACATGGATGAATTCTTAGAAAACTATAACCTTCCAAAACTGAAGCAGGAAGAAATGTATAATCTTAACAGACCCATTACAAGCATGGAAATCGAAACTGTAATAAAAAATCTTCCAAAAAACAAAAGCCCAGGACCAGATGTCTTCACAGCTGAATTCTACCAAAAATTTAGAAAGAGTTAACATCTACCGCAAGAATACACAGAAGAACTGTACAAAAAATATCTTCACGATGAAGATAATCACAATGGTGTGATCACTCACCTAGAGCCAGACATCCTGGATTGTGAAGTCAAGTGGGCCTTAGAAAGCATCACTAAACAAAGCTAGTGGAGGTGATGGAATTCCAGTTGAGCTATTTCAAATCCTAAACGATGATGCTGTGAAAGTGCTGCACTCAATATGCCAGCAAATTTGGAAAACTCAGAAGTGGTCACAGGACTGGAAAAGGTCAGTTTTCATTCCAATCCCAAAGAAGGCAATGCCAAAGAATGATCAAACTACTGCACAATTGCACTTATCTCACACGCTAGAAAAGTAGCTCAAAATTTCCCAAGACAGGCTTCAGCGATAGGTGAACCGTGAACTTCCAGATGTTCAAGCTGGTTTTAGAAAAGGCAGAGGAATGAGACATCAAATTGCCAACATCCACTGGATCATTGAAAAAGCAAGAGAGTTCTAGAAAAACATCTACTTCTGCTTTATTGACTATGCCAAAGCCTTTGACTGTGTGGATCACAATAAACTGTGGAAAATTCTGAAAAAGATGGGAATACCAGACCACCTGACCTGCCTCTTGAGAAATTTGTATGCAGGTCAGGAAGCTAGAGTTAGAACTGGACATGGAACAACAGACTGGTTCCAAATAGGAAATGGAGTTCTTCAAGGATGTATATTGTCACCCTGTTTATTTAACTTCTATGCAGAGTACATCATGAGAAACGCTGGGCTGGAAGAGGCACAAGCTGGAATCAAGATTGCCGGAGAAATATCAATAACCACAGATATGCAGATGACACCACCCTTATGGCAGAAAGTGAAGAGGAACTAAAGAGCCTCTTGATTAAAGTGGAAGAGGAAAGTGAAAAAGTTGGCTTAAAGCTCAACACTCAGAAAACGAAGATCATGACATTTGGTCCCATCACTTCATGGGAAATAGATGGGGAAACAGTGGAAACAGTGTCAGACTTTATTGTTTTTGGCTCCAAAATCACTGCAGATGGTGATTGCAACCATGAAATTAAAAGACGCTTACTCCTTGAAAGGAAAGTTATGACCAACCTAGATAGCATATTCAAAAGCAGAGACGTTACTTTGCCAACAAAGGTCCGTCTAGTCAAGGCTATGGTTTTTCCAGTGGTCATGTATGGATGTGAGAGTTGGACTGTGAAGAAAGCTGAGCACCAAAGAATTGATGCTTTTGAAGTGTGGTGTTGGAGAAGACTCTTGAGAGTCCCTTGGACTGCAAGGAGATCCAACCATTGCATTCTAAAAGAGATCTGTCCTGGGTGTTCTTTGGAAGGAATGATGCTAAAGCTGAAACTCCAGTACTTTGGCCACCTCATGTGAAGAGTTGACTCATTGGAAAAAACTCTGATGCTGGGAGAGATTGGGGGCAGGAGCAGAAGGGGACGACAGAGGATGAGATGGCTGGATGGCATCACCGACTTGATGGATGTGAATTTGAGTGAACTCCAGGAAGGGGCTGGTGATGGACAGGGAGGCCTGGTGTGCTGCAAATCATGGGGTCCCAAAAATTCAGACACGACTGAGTGACTGAACTGAACTGAACATCTATCCTACTCAAACTTTTTCAGAAAATTGCAGAGGAAGGTAACTGTCAAACTCATTCTATAATGCCACCATCACCCTAATTCCAAAACCAAAAAAAGATGCCACACACACAAAAAAAGAAAACTACAGACCAATATCACTGATGAACATAGATGCAAAAATCCTCAACAAAATTCTAGCAAACAGAATCCAACAACATATTAAAAAGATTATGCATCCTGACCAAGTAAGTTTTATCCCAGGGATGCAAGGATTCTTCAATATTTGCAAATCAATCAATGTGAAATACCACATTAACAAATTGAAAGAGAAAAACCATATGATTATCTCAATCGATGCAGAGAAAACATTTGACAAAATTTAACACCCATTTATGATAATAATTCCAGAAAGTAGGTATAGAAGGAACATACCTTAACATAATGAAAGCCATATATGATAAACCCACAGCAAACATTATCCTCAATGGTGAAAAATTGAAAGCATTTCCCCTAAAGTCATGAATAAGATAAGGGTGCCCACTCTCACCACTGCTATTCAACATCATTTTGGAAGTTTTAGGCACAGCAGTCAGAGAAGAAAAAGAAATAAAAGAAATCCCGATTGGAAAAGAACAAGTAAACTCTCGCTGTTTGCAGATGACACGATCCTCTACATAGAAAACCCTAAAGACACCACCAGAAAATTACTACAGCTCATCAATGAATATAGTAAAGTTGTAGGATATAAAATTAATACACAAAAAATCTCTTGCATTCCTATACAATAACAATGAGAAAAAAGAAAGAAATTAAGGAAACAATCCCGTTCACCATTGTGATGAAAATAATAAAATACTTAGGAATAAATCTACCTAAAGAAACAAAGACCTATATATAGGAAACTATAAAATAGTGATGGAAGAAATCAAAGATGACAGAAATAGATAGAGAAGTATAACATGTTCATGGGACAGAAGAATCAATATAATGAAAATGAGCATATTACCCAAAGCATCTATAGATTCAATGCAATCCCTATAAGCTACCAATGGTAGTTTTCACAGAACTAGAAAAAATAATTTCACAATTTGTATGGAAACACCAAAAGCCTTGAATAGCCAAAGTAATCTTCAGAGAGAAGAATGGAACTGGAGGAATCAATCTGCCTGACTTCAGACTATACAACAAAGCTATAGTCATCAATACAGTATGATACTGGCACAAAGACAGAAACATAGATCAATGGAACAAAATGGTAAGCCCAGAGATAAATCCACACACCTATGGACACCTTATCTTTGACAAAGGAGGTAAAAATATGCAATGGAGAAAAGACAATCTCTTTAACAAATGTTGCTGGGAAAACTGGGCAACTACCTGTAAAAGGATGAAACTGGAACAATTTCTAACACCATACACAAAAATAAACTCAAAATGGATTAAAGATCTAAATGTAAGACCAGAAACTATAAAACTCCTAGAGGAAAACATAGGCAAAACACTCTGACATAAACCACAGCAAGATCCTCTATGACACACCTCCTAGAATAATGGAAATAAAAGCAAAAATAAACAAATGGGACCTAATTAAACTTAAAAGCTTTTGTACAACAAAGAAAACTATAAGCTAGATGAAAAGACAGCCTTCAGAATGGGAGAAAATAATAGCAAATGAAACAACTGACAAACAACTAATCTCAAAAATATATAAGCAACTCCTGCAGCTCAATTCCAGAAAAATAAACAATGCAATAAAAAAAATGGGCCAAAGAGCTAACCAAACAGTTCTCCAAAGAAGACATACTGATGGCCAGCAAACACATGAAACAATGCTCAACATCACTCATTATCAGAGAAATGCAAATCAAAACACAGTGAGTTGCCATCTCATGCCGATAAGAATGGGTGCTATCAAAAAGTCTACAAACAATAAATGCTGGAGAGGGTGTGGAGAAAAGGGAACCCTCTTACCCTGTTGGTGGAATGCAAACTAGTATAGCCACTATGGAGAACAGTGTGGAGATTCCTTAAAAAACTGGAGATAGAATTCCTATATGACCCAGCAACCCCACTGCTGGATACACACACTGGGGTAAACAGAATAGAAAGAGACACGTGTACTCCAACGTTCATTGCAGTACTGTTTACAATAGCTAGGACATGGAAGCAACCTAGGTGCCCATAGGCAGATGAATGGATAAAAAATTTGTGGTACACATACACAATGGAATATTACTCAGTTATTAAAAATAACAGTTTTGAATCAATTCTAATGAGGTGGATGAAACTGGAGCCTATTATACAGAGTGAAGTAATTCAGAAAGAAAAGCACAAATTCAATATATTAATGCATATATATGGAATTTAGAAAGATGGTAGGGATGACACTATATGTGAGACAGCAAAAGAAACACAGATTCAAAGAACAGAGTTTTGGACTCTGTGGAAGAAGGTGAGAGTGGGATGATTTGAGAGAATAGCTTTGAAATATGTATATTACCATATGTGAAATAGATGACCAGTGCAAGTTTGATGCGTGAAATAGGGTGCTCAAAGCTGGTGCACACAGACAACCCAGAGAGATGGGATGGGGAGGGAAGTGGGCAGAGTATTTGGGATGGGAGACACATGTAAACCTGTGGCTGATGCATGTAAATGTATGGCAAAACCACCACAATAGTGTAAATTATTTAGTCTCCAATTAACATTAATTAATTTTTAAAAATGTAATAGTCTTTTATGGAGCAAGACCTAATGGTAATTTTTAATATAACAAATTGCACCATGAACCTTCAAAAGGAACAAGAGAGTTTTTCTAAATTTATCTTATATGTTAGCCTCTTTCTTTACTTTTTGTTTTTAATAAAACATATTTCAATTCATTGATTTTGTGGGATACAGTTTGTAAGAAAATTTAGTTTGTTAGGGAATAGATAGTGATTTGCTCAGTTATTTAAAATGCTATTTTAGATTTTTTTGTTGTTGTTTCTTTATAGACTTGGCAAGTATCCATCTTCAGAAAGATGTGAAGTACTTTATAATATATCTTATGTAAGTCTTTGCCATTAAGAAAGGTTTAGAATTAAGATAAAATAGAAGAAACATAAGATGACAGTGTCATCATCATACACCTCATGAAACCTTCCAGTAAGAGAAGTATAACCATTCTAACCTGTCAAAGATTTCCTCACAATAAGGATTTCTACATTATAAGGCTCTTAGCCATTTAAATAATACAACTTTCAGACACATTTTCCAACAGTCTGTAAGTGAAAACCATATATGAATATTAAAAGTAATGTCAACTCATGAAAGTATACCCAGAATATTTACATAAATTTTCCTTTTGTTAACTCAATCCCCAGGCATCTAATTGCTTTAATATATAATTTCAAACAAACCTACCTCATATATTACTTTCTTAATGATTTTTTTATTATAATGCCTCTTTTAAAAAGTATACTACTTTTGGAGAACAACTTAAAAATAGGAGATGAATATTAAGAGGTACAAACTTTCAGTTGCAAAATAAATGAATCATGGGTATATAATGTATAGTGTGGGAAATATAGGCAGTAACTATGTAATATCTTAGGATAGTGACAGATCATAGCTAGCTTATTGTGGTGAACATTTTGTAATATACAGACATATTGAATCACTAGGTTGTGTAACAGAAACTAACATAGTGCTGTAGGTCAAATAGAGTTCAAAAAGAAACAAACTCATAGAAAAAGGCATCAGGTTTGTGGTTACCAGAGGTGGGGGATGGGGAAAAGAGAATTGGATAAATGCCGTCAAGAGAGAAGGCAATGGCACCCCACTCCAATACTCTTGCCTGGAGAACCCCACGGACAGAGGAGCCTGGTAGGCTGCAGTCCATGGGGTTGCAAAGAGTCAGACACGACTGAGCAACTTCACTTTCCTGAATTGGAGAAGGAAATGGCAAACCACTTCTTGCCTGGAGAATCCCAGGGACAGGGCAGACTAGTGGGCTGCCATCTATGGGGTCGCACAGAGTCAGACACGACTGAAGCAACTTAGCAGCAGCAGCAGCAGCAGCAGCAGCAGTCAAAAGATATACACTGCTCTTTATAAGATAAATAAGTACTAGGAATGCAATGTACAAGATGTGCAAGATAATATTAATACGACTGTAATGTGTGAGGGATTGGGGGCAGGAGGAGAAGGGGACGACAGAGGATGAGATGGCTGGATGACATCGCCAACTCGATGGACATGAGTTTGGGTGAACTCTAGGAGTTGGTGATGGACAGGGAGGCCTGGCATGCTGCAATTCATGGGGTCCCAAAGAGTCAGACACGACTGAGCAACTTAACTGAACTGAATGTTATATATGAAAATTGTTAAGAGAATAAATTCTAAGACTGCTCATCCCAAGGAAAACGTTTCCCTATTTCTCTAATTTTGTCTCTATTAGATCAGATCAGATCAGTCTCTCAGTCGTGTCCGACTCTTTGTGACCCCATGAATTGCAGCACGCCAGGCCTCCCAGTCCATCACCAACTCCCGGAGTTCACTGAGACTCACGTCCATCGAGTCAGTGATGCCATCCAGCCATCTCCTCCTCTGTCGTCCCCTTCTCCTCCTGCCCCCAATCCCTCCCAGCATCAGAGTCTTTTCTAATGAGTCAGCATTTCGCATGAGGTGGCCAAAGTACTGGAGTTTCAGCTTTAGCATCAGTCCTTCCAATGAACACCCAGGACTGATCTCCTTCAGAATGGACTGGTTGGATCTCCTTGCAGTCCAAGGGACTCTGACGAGTCTTCTCCAACACCACAGTCCAAAAGCATCAATTCTTCGGCGCTCAGCCTTCTTCACAGTCCAACTCTCACATCCATACATGACCGCAGGAAAAACCATAGCCTTGACTAGACGGAACTTTGTTGGCAAAGTAATGTCTCTGCTTTTGAATATGCTATCAAGGTTGGTCATAACTTTCCTTCCAAGGAGTAAGCGTCTTTTAATTTCATGGCTGCAGTCACCATCTGTAGTGATTTTGGAGCCCCCCAAAAAAGTCTGACACTGTTTCCACTGTTTCCCCATCTATTTCCCATGAAGTGGTGGGACTGGATGCCATGATCTTTGTTTTCTGAATGTTGAGCTTTAAGCCAACTTGTTCACTCTCCACTTTCACTTTCATCAAGAGGCTTTTGAGTTTCTCTTCACTTTCTGCCATAAGGGTGGTGCCATCTGCATATCTGAGGTTATTGATATTTCTCCTGGCAATCTTGATTCCAGCTTGTGTTTCTTCCAGTCCAGCATTTCTGATGATGTACTCTGCATAGAAGTTAAATAAACAGGGTGACAATATACAGCCTTGACATAATCCTTTTCCTATTTGGAACCAGTCTGTTGTTCCATGTCCAGTTCTAACTGTTGCTTCCTGACCTGCATACAAATTTCTCAAAAGGCAGATCAGGTGGTCTGGTATTTCCATCTCTTTCAGAATTTTTCACAGTTTATTGTGATCCTCACAGTGAAAGGCTTTGGCATAGTCAATAAAGCAGAAATAGATGCTTTTTCGGAACTCTCTTGCTTTTTCCATGATCCAGTGGATGTTGGCAATTTGATCTCTAGTCCCTCTGCCCTTTCTAAAACCAGTTTGAACATCAGGAAGTTCACGGTTCACATATTGCTGAAGCCTGGCTTGGAGAATTTTGAGCATTACTTTACTAATGTGTGAGATGAGTGCAATTGTGCGGTAGTTTGAGCATTCTTTGGCATTGCCTTTCTTTGGGATTGCAATGAACAATGACCTTTTCCAGTCCTGTGACCACTGCTGAATTTTCCAAATTTGCTGGCTTATTGAGTGCAGCACTTTCACAGCATCATCTTTCAGGCTTTGGAATAGCTCAACTTGAATTCCATCACCTCCGCTAGCTTTGTGTGTAGTGATGCTTTCTAAGGCCCACTTGACTTCACATTCCAGGATGTCTGGCTCTAGGTCAGTGATCACACCATCATGATTATGTGGGTCGTGAAGATCTTTTTTGTACAGTTCTTCTGTGTATTCTTGCCACCTGTTCTTAATATCATCTGCTTCTGTTAGGTCCATACCATTTCTGTCCTTTATCGAGCCCATCTTTGCATGAAATGTTCCTTTGGTATCTCTGATTTTCTTGAAGAGATCTCTAGTCTTTACCATTCTGTTGTTTTCCTCTATTTCTTTGCAATGATCGCTGAAGAAGGATTTCTTATCTCTTCTTGCTATTCTTTGGAACTCTGCATTCAGATGTTTATATCTTTCCTTTTCTCCTTTGCTTTTTACTTCTCTTCTTTTCACAGCTATTTGTAAGGCCTCCCCAGACAGCCATTTTGCTTTTTTGCAAGGACAGGGGATCCCTGTCTCCTGTACAATGTCATGAACCTCATTCCATAGTTCATCAGGCACTCTATCTATCAGATCTAGGCCCTTAAATCTATTTCTCACTTTCACTGTATAATCATAAGGGATTTGATTTAGGTCATACCTGAATGGTCTAGTGGTTTTCCCTACTTTCTTCAATTTAAGTCTGAATTTGGCAATAAGGAGTTCATGGTCTGAGCCACAGTCAGCTCCTGGTCTTGTTTTTGCTGACTGTATAGAGCTTCTCCATCTTTGGCTGCAAAGAATATAATCAATCTGATTTCAGTGTTGACCATCTGGTGATGTCCATGTAGAGAGTCTTCTCTTGTGTTGTTGGAAGAGGGTGTTTGTTATGACCAGTGCAGTTTCTTGGCAAAACTCTATTAGTTTTTGCCCTGCTTCATTCTGTATTCCAAGGCTAAATTTGCCTGTTACTCCAGGTGTTTCTTGACTTCCTACCTTTGCATTCCAGTCCCCTATAATGAAAAGGACATCTTTTTTGGGTGTTAGTTCTAAAAGGTCTTGTAGGACTTCATAGAACTGTTCAACTTCAGCTTCTTCAGCATTACTGGTTGGGGCATAGACTTGGATTACTGTGATATTGAATGCTTTGCCTTGGAAATGAACAGAGATCATTCTGTCGTTTTTGAGATTGCATCCAAGTACTGCATTTCGGACTCTTTTGTTAACCATGATGGCCACTCCATTTCTTTTGAAGGATTCCTGCCCGCAGTAATAGATATAATGTCTCTGTATGAGATGATAATTATCCCCTGAACTTATGTGATAATTATTTAATGATGTATGTAAGTCAACTTATCATGCTGTGCATTTTAAACTTATTCAGTGATATATGTCAATTATATCAATAAAGGTGGAAGAAAAAATATATGTAATCACATCATATGAGAAAGACACTAATGTGTAAAATATTACATTTGAACTTGAAAAATTCAAGAAAGTTTCAGTCACAATTTTTTCAACACAATTCTCTTCATTCAGAAAACATCATATGAAATAAATTTGAATTATATGCTATCTTTGGATAAATCCACAATTGTTTTGCATACCTAATCAAGGATGACAAAAATAAGACTGCACTCTCTTATGATTCTTTCATATTCCTCATCATTCAATCACTGCCCACTGTCCGCTTGTCTTTTTTTCTTTGGTGATTACAACAAAGTGTATTGTATGTTATGTGTAAATTTTTTTTTTGTTTAAATTGTTCTCTATAAATACATATATGTCTTTTTGCCATTCTGTTTGTTTCTTCTAGTTTTGTTGAGATATAATTGACATATAGCACTGAATAAGTTTAAGATGTACAGCATAATGATTTAACATCCATCATGAAGTGATTATTACAATAAGTTTAGTAAATATTCATTATCTCATAGAAAGAAATATAAATAGAAAAAAATTTTTTCTGGTAATGAAAACTCTTAGGATTTATTCTCCTAAAACTTTTAAATATAACACAAACAGTGTTAATTATATTTATCATGTTATAAACTATATCCCTAGTACTTGATTATCTTATAACTAGAAGTTTGTGCCTTTTGACCACTTTTGGCCAATTCTGTAACACTATTAGCTCCTATTACACAGCATAGTTGGAGGAAGAAATGGCAACCCACTCCAGTATTCTTTCCTGGAGAATTCCATGAAGAGAGGAGCCTGGCAGGCCACTGTCCATGGGGTCGTACAGTTGGACATGACTGAGCAACTATCACTCACATTCACACACAGACTAGTGATTTGATATTTCCATATGATGAATATAAATTCCTTAGCATTTCAGTTATATACTTTTCCTTTTGTGAAAATTATTTGATTTTTTGGGGGGAGGTTAGGGTAAAATGTATCATTTTCACTTAAAATTGATAATAGTGGTTTTGTATTTGAAGAAAAATGATTAAAATGGTTAAATTGAGGGGTAGGTGTGATAGATGCAATTTCTATTAATGTCCGTCAAGTATTCCCATTTAATTTTAAGTTCTTGGAACACAGAATTCATGTTCTACTTTTCTAATATCTTTTCAGAATATAGTATTACACTGGGTATCCAGTAGACTGGTGGAATGATTAAAGTTCTTCATGGCACTGCTTTGAGGCTTTCCTATGGTTCATATCCCTTAAGGGTTTTTATTTAGGAAAAGCAGTTTCATAAAAAGCCTTTTTAATAATAAAGGGTTGGTGTATATTATATCAGAACTAACGTGGAGAAAGCATAAGAAAGACATGTGTCCAGGGAACTTGAGTTTAAGTTTCTGCCATTGTGGTTAATAATAGTACTATTATTAACAGCTTAATTAGCTTATTTGATCTTCACTTTCCTCATTAAAAGAATTGTTTCAAATTAATTTTATTGGAATATGGTTGTTTTATAATGTTGTGTTAGTTTATGTTGTACAACAAAGTGAATCTCATACATATATCCACTCTTTTTACAGATTCTGTTCCTATATAGGCCATTACAGAATGTTGAGTAGAGTACCCTGTGCAATGCAATAGGTTCTTATTAGTTATCTATTTTATATATATTCATGTGTGTATGTCAATCTCAATCTCTCAATTTATCCCTCACTCCCTTTCCCAATTGGTAGCTGTGTTTTTTTTTCTACCTCTGTGACTCTATTTCTGTTTTGTAAATATGTATTTTGTACCATTTGTTTAGCTTCACATATAACCAATGTGATATTTGCCCTTTTCTGTCTGACTTACTTCATTTAGTATGACAGTCTCTAGGTCCATCAATATTACTGCAAATGGCATTATTTCATTCTTTTTATGTCTAATATTCTGTTGTATATGTGTATACACACACACACACACACACACACACACACATACACACACTCCAAGCCAGGCTTCAGCAATATGTGAACCGTAAACTTCCTGATGTTCAAGCTGGTTTTAACAAAGGCAGAGGAACCAGAGATCCTCTGGGTCATCAAAAAAGCTAGAAAGTTCCAGAAAAAACATCTATTTCTGCTTTATTGACTATGCCAAAGCCTTTGACTGTGTGGATCACAATAAACTGTGGAAACTTTTAAGAGATGGGAATACCAGATCACCTGATCTGCCTCTTGAGAAACCTCTATGCAGGTCAGGAAGCAACAGTTAGAACTGGACATGGAACAACAGACTGATTTCAAATAGGAAAAGGAGTATGTCAAGGCTGTATATTGTCACCCTGCTTATTTAACTTCCATGCAGAGTACATCATGAGAAATGCTGGGCTGGAGGAAGCACAAGCTGGGATAAAGATTGCTGGGAGAAATATCAATAACCTCAGATATGCAGATGACACCACCCTTATGGCAGAAAGCAAAGAAGAACTAAAGAGCCTCTTGATGAAAGTGAAATAGGAGAGTGAAAAAGTTGGCTTAAAGCTCAACATTCAGAAAACTAAGATCATGGCATCTGGCCCCATCATTTCATGGGAAATAGATGGGGAAATAGTGTAAATAGTGGCTGACTTTATTTTTCTGGGCTCCAAAATCACTGCAGATGGTGATTGCAGCCATTAAATTAAAAGACACTTACTCCTTGGAAGGAAAGTTATGACCAACCTAGACAGCATATTAAAAAACAAGACATTACTTTGCCAACAAATGTCCATCTAGTCAAAGCTATGGTTTTTCCAGTGGTCATGTATGGATGTGAGAGTTGGATGCTGAAGTTGAGAAAAAAAGTTGAGCACCAAAGAATTGTTGCTTTTGAACTGTGGTGTTGTAGAAGACTCTTGAGAGTCCCTTGGACTGCAAGGAGATCCAACCAGTCCATCCTAAAGGAAATCAGTCCTGGGTATTCTTTGGAAGGACTGATGTTGAAGCTGAAACCAACACTTTGGCCACCTGATGCAAAGATCTGACTCATTGGAAAAGACCCTGATGCTGGGAAAGATTGAGGGCAGGAGGAGAAGGGGACAACAGAGGATGAGATGGTTGGATGGCATCACTGACTCAATGGACATGGGTTTTAGTGAACTCTGGGAGCTGGTGATGGACAGGGAGGCCTGGGGTGCTGCAATTCATTTGGTCACACAGAGTCGGACACTACTGAGCGACTGAACTGAACTGAACTGACACCACATCTTTTTTGTCAATTTCTATGTCAATTTCAGTTGCTACCATATCCTAATTATTGTAAATAGTGCTACACTGAGCAATAGGGTACATGCATATTTTCAAATTACGGTTTTCTTTGGATATACATCCTAGAGTATGTTTGCTAGATCATATGGTAGCTATATCTTTAGCTTTTTAGGAGCTTCCATACTGATCTCCATAGTACCTGTACCAATTTGCCTTTCTATTAACGATGCAGAATAATTCCCTTTTCTCCACACCCTTTCCAACATTTTTTGTAGATTTTTTGATGACAGCCATTCTTACAGGTGATGCATCATTGTAACTTTGATTTGCTTTTCTCTGATAATTAGTGATGTTGAATATGTTTTCATATGACTATTGGCCATCTGTATATCTGCTTGGAGAAATGTCTATATCATCTGCACATTTTTTATCTGATTTTTTTTTCTTATATATTGAGCTGAATCAGATATTTGTATATTTTAAGTGAAATCTCTTGTTGGTCACTTTGTTTGCAAATATTTTCTCCCATTCTACAAATCGTTTTTTCATTTTGTTTTTGGTTACCTTTGTTATGTAAAAGTTTTTAAATTTAAATAGGTCCCATTTGTTTACTTTTTATCTTCATTACTGTAGGATATAAATAATAAATATCATAATAAAGATCTTGAGGTGATTTATGTCAGAGAGAATTCTGCTATCTCCAGGATAGATCACATCCTGGGCCATAAAGCTAGCCTTGGTAAATTCAGAAAAATAGAAATCATTCCAAGCATCTTTTCTGACCACAATGCAGTAAGATTAGATCTCAATTACAGGAGAAAAACTATTAAAAATTCCAACATATGGAGGCTGAACAACACGCTGCTGAATAACCAACAAATCACAGAAGAAATCAAAAAAGAAATCAAAATTTGCATAGAAACGAATGAAAATGAAAACAAAACAACCCAAAACCTGTGGGACACAGTAAAAGCAGTCCTAAGGGGAGAGTTCATAGCAATACAGGCACACCTCAAGAAACAAGACAAAAGTCAAATAAATAACCTAACTCTACACCTAAAGCAACTAGAAAAGGAAGAAATGAAGAACCCCAGGGTTAGTAGAAGGAAAGAAATCTTAAAAATTAGAGCAGAAATAAATGCAAAAGAAACAAAAGAGACCATAGCAAAAATCAACAAAGCCAAAAGCTGGTTCTTTGAAAGGATAAATAAAATTGACAAACCATTAGCCAGACTCATCAAGAAACAAAGGGAGAAAAATCAAATCAATAAAATTAGAAACAAAAATGGAGAGATCACAACAGACAACACAGAAATACAAAGGATCATAAGAGACTATTATCAACAATTATATGCCAATAAAATGGACAACGAGGAAGAAATGGACAAATTCTTAGAAAAGTACAACTTTCCAAAACTCGACCAGGAAGAAATAGAAAATCTTAACAGACCCATCACAAGCACGGAAATTGAAACTGTAATCAAAAATCTTTCAGCAAACAAAAGCCCAGGTCCAGACGGCTTCACAGCTGAATTCTACCAAAAATTTAGAGAAGAGCTAACACCTATCCTGCTCAAACTCTTCCAGAAAATTGCAGAGGAAGGTAAACTTCCAAACTCATTCTATGAGGCCACCATCACCCTAATACCAAACCTGACAAAGATGCCACAAAAAAAGAAAACTACAGGCCAATATCACTGATGAACATAGATGCAAAAATCCTAAACAAAATTCTGCTATATTTTCCTTTCTGAATTGTATAGTATCCAGTCTTATAATTAGGTCTTTAATCCATTTTGTGTTTGTATTTGTGTGTGTGTGTGTGGTGGGGGGGGCACATTAAAGAAAGTTCTAATTTCATTCTTTTACATGTAACTGTAAACCAATTTTCCCAGCACCTTATTGAAAAGACTGTTTTTTTCTTGTTGTATGTTCTTGCCTCCTTTGTCATAGCTTAGGTAGACGTAGCTATGAGTTTATCTCTGGACTTTCTATTCTGTTCCTTTGATCTATATTTCTGTTTTTGTGCCAGTACATACTGTTTTGATTACTGTAGCTTTGTAGTACAGTCTGAATTTAGGAAGCCTGATTCTTTCAGCTTAATTTTCCTTCTTAAGATTGTTTTGGTTATTCCTCACCTTTAAGTGATAATAACAGAACCAGTTTTTCAATATCACCATGAAGATTAAGTGAGATAATGAACGTGCATAGGAGGAGGGAAATTTTAAATATTCTAAATAGTTCTAAATGTTCCAAATGTCTATGTTCTAAATAGACAACACAAGTTAGCAAATGAACACTTGAAAAATTAACAAGTAAACAAATAAAATGTCAAAGATTATAGAAAAAGCAATATTATCTTTAAGCATGTGTGTGCTTAGTTTCTCAGTTGTGTCCAACTCTGTGACCCCATGAACTGTAGCCCACCAAGCTCCTCTGTCCATGGGGATTCTCCAGGCAAGAATACTAGAATGGATTGCCACACCCTCCTCCAGGGCATTTTTCCAACCTTGGGATCAAATCCAGGTCTCCCACATTGCAGGCAGATTCTTTACCATCTGATCCACCAGGGACACCCTTTTTAACTGAGTGTCCCTTAAAAAGGAAGTGGTGTAAGAAATGGGCATTGCCTTGTGTGCTAAGTAAAAGTCAATGAAACATATTTCAGGGGTAAGAGAATATGTGAATAAAATCAGAAGTGTTGTGGGTGGAGTGCATGGGTGCATACTAAGTCTCTTCAGTTTGTGTCTGATTCTGTGCTACCCTATGGACTTGTAGCCTGTCGATCTCCTCTGTCCATGGAATTCTCCAGGCAAGAATACTGGAGTGAGTTGCCATGCTCTTCTCCAAGGGATCATCCCAAACCAGGGATTGAACCTGCATCTCTTACATCTCCTGCATTTGCAGGTGTTTTTTTTTTTTGTTTTATCAGTAGCCCCACTGGGTGTAAAGAAACACACATTAGAGAAGAAAACTTAGATATATTAGGAAAATTTCTGGAAATTTGTTTGAAGAAAGATATGAAGGCAAAGTGACATAGATTTGCACTGGTATTAGTACTGCTGCTAAGTCACTTCAGTCGTGTCCGACTCTGCACAACCCCATAGATGGCAGCCCACCAGGCTCCTCTGTCCCTGATTCTCCAGGCAAGAACACTGGAGTAGGTTGCCATTTCCTTCTCCAATGCATGAAAGTGAAAAGTGAAAGTGAAGTCACTCAGTCGTGTCCGACACTTTGTGACCCCATGGACTGCAGCCTACCAGGCTCTTCCACCCATGATATTTTCCAGGCAAGAGTACTGCAGTGGGGTGCCATTGCCTTCTCTGGGTATTAGTATTATGATAACTATTTTAGATTTCATTTGATAAAGAATGAAACAGATGGTGCATGCTTCTAAACAATAGAATCTCTTGGACATAAGGGTTAACTAGACATGCATTAAAGGAAGGTGAAGTTGGAGGAAAGTTAACATCAATGTTGCCTGGGATGTACATGATGCTAATAACAGGAAAAGAGAAAACAGTAACAGACAATAATTTCAGTCCAATAACCAGAGAAAACAAAGATAGGTAGAGAACATTATATATATATATATATATATGAAAATGAAATAATTTAAAAGTGCATATAAATTGAGTAAAGCCACACATTATAACTTCCCTGTGGTTGGATTAACTGAGATTCTTTCATTATGAGGGCATTTTGTGATTTCAAGTTTATTTACACAATAAGATAGAAATTTTAAAAAGCTGATCAAAACCTCAGTTAAATGTTGATCTCAGGAGCTATGATGAATAGCCATTTACTCTCTCTTATTCTATTTTGCTAATTACAGTAATTAACAATAAAGTAAGTTTAATTTTTTTGCCTCTGAACAAAGTTAAAAAAACATAAAATTGTACAGATGGATTCTCATATAATTCAAATTCTTTATTTTATAGAAGCCCAGATGACTTATTGAAGAATTAAGAATGTGTTTTCCAAGTCATGATTTAAAACCATCTTATTTTCTTATAGAAAATATCACAGTACATGGTGATAAAGTACAGAATATTTTTAGCATTAAGAGAATTCAGAAATCCTAACTACTCTTACAGTGATCCCACTGGCATATTTTCAGTGCTTTACCCAGGACTTATAAAGATTATGCATTTACTAAAAAACCTAGGTTAAAATGGATTAATAGCTCTTAAGAGAGTGAAAATCCAAGAAAGAAAGCTGAGAAGACTATGAATGATAGACAAAAACAACAGAGTATGCAATTACTTTATTGAAATACTTCTTAAAATTATATTTGCAAAATGCACCATTAAGTCAACTAAAATTTTTCAGTCTGTAAACTTCGAAGGTTATGTAGTCTTTTAACGTGCATCACAGTATCAAAAATATTTTTTCAAAAATCTTATTTTTTGCATATACATGTGTAAAAATTAAGCACAAAATATGAAAAAGAGAAGCTACTGATTCATGTTGAAATATGGCAAAAAAAAAACCCCCACAATATTGTAAAGCAATTATATTCCAATTAAAAATAAATTTTTCAAAAAAGGAGAACATAAACTGAGTTACAAAATATAAAAATCAAAAGCACAAAAATGGACATTTAAAATGGGAAAAAGACTTAAATTTATTTACTTCTCTAAAAAAGATCAACAGGCATGGGTATGGATATGGGTTTTTTGGGTATGCTTCCACTTGCACATATGTGGAATTTCACATGCTAATTCAATAATGCATTTGGAGATGTAAAATATATTTAATATTTAAGCCAATTTTGAAAGATAACTTGGATAGAAAATTTAATTATATACTGTTAAGATGTGCAATAAAAATTGATATATGTAATCAATTTTGATTGATATATGTAATACAATTGATACATGTAATCAATTACAATTGATATATGTAATCAAAAGAAGAGAACAAAAATCAAGAAAAAGATTGACACATATGTAGTCATTTGATCTTCAACAAAGGCATCAATGTAATTAAATGGTTGAAGTTTAATATTTTCAATAAATAATGTTGAACAACTGGAAAGAAACTAACCTTGACTCTTGCCTAATATCACATTTAAAAATACTTGGAATAAATTATAATCATAAAGATAAAAACTAAAATAATAAAATACCTAAGGAAAATAAATTTGGTAACCATGGGATTGATACAGATTTCTTAGGTAACACACATACATACACACATGCACAAACCCCATGAAAGAAAAGTTGATGAATTAGATCATACTGCTGCTGCTACTGCTAAGTCACTTCAGTCGTGTCCGACTCTGTGCAACCCCATAGACGGCAGCCCACCAGGCTCCCCCGTCCCTGGGATTCTCCAGGAAAGAACACTGGAGTGGGTTGCCATTTCCTTCTCCAATGCATGAAAGTGAAAAGTGAAAGTGAAGTCGCTCAGTCATATCCGACTCGTAGCGACCCCATGGACTGCAGCCTACCAGGCTCCTCCATCCATGGGATTTTCCAGGCAAGAGTACTGGAGTGGGGTGTCATTGCCTTCTCCGAAATTAGATCATATTGTGATTTAAATTGTCTATTCCTCAAAAGAATATGAAAAAGAAGGACAAAGGTAAGCCCTAGCACTGCTACTCTCATACCAGCAGATGAAGCCCAGTCATAGGTCTATTACCAGCCCACTGGTGGACAAAGTGTGGTCATGGAGTCTAGCTGCAGGGTCCAGGGTTCCCAGAGCTAATGTTGGACCACTAGTGGGTGGGGCCAATTCCTAGCATATGAAAAAGCAGTTACAATTAACACCACAGAAATGCAAAGGAACTACAAAATGATTACTATAAATAATAAATCAATAAAATAGACAACCTAGAAGAAATAGACAAATTTCTAGAAATGTATCATCTCATGAGAATGAGTCAGGAAGAAATAGAAAATATGAACAGACAAATTACTCATGATCAATGTGTAATAACTTTGTAATAAAATACTCTCAAATAAAGTCCAGGACCAAATGTCTTCACAGTTGAATTCTACCAAATATTTAGAGAAGAAATAACACATATAATTCACTAAATTGTCCAAGAAATTACAGAAGAAGGAGTGCTTCTGAAATCATTCCATGAGGCCAGAATCCCATGATATTAAAATTAGACAAAGATATCATGAAAAAAGAAAGCTACAGATCAATATCACTGATGAACATAGATGCAAAAATCCTCAATAAACTATTAACAAACCAAATCTAACAGTACGTTAGAAGGATCATACACCATAATGAAAGGGGATTTCTCCCAAGGATGAATAATTTTTCCATATCCATAAATCATTGTGAGTGCTACAGTAATAAATTGAATAATAAAATCATATGACCATCTCAATAGATGCAAAAAAATCTTTTGATACAATTCAGTATCCATTTATGATAAAACTCTCCAGAATATTACTAAAGAGAAAACTTACCTGAACATAATAAAAGCTATATATGATAAGCCCACAGCTAATGCCATGTTCAACAGTGAAAAACAAAAAAGATTCCCTTTAGGATCAAAAACAAGACAAAGATGTCCACTCTCACCACTTTTGTTCAACATAGTCCTAGCCATGTTAATCAGGAAAAAGTAATACAGGAATCAAAACTGAAAAGGAAGACGTACAGTAAGTCCTCTACATATTAATGTTCAATTTGCAAGCCTTCAAAGATGCAAATGTGCATTCGTATGTCCAGATACATAAGTTAGCCCACTGTCTGGCATACATTGTCATGTGCGTGAATCATGTACAAGGGTGATTGTGTTTGTGCACTTTACAGTAATATATTGAGTACAGTAGTACAGTATCTTTGTTTCAAGTCCAGGATGTCTGGAAGCAAGTATAAAAGCAGTGGTGATATAGCTGGTACTGTACTGTACTTTTCAAGGTACTTTACTGTAAAACTAAAAATGTTTTCTTTATTTTTTGTGCTTATTCTTTATGTATGATTTGTGTGAAAAGTATTATAAACCTATTACAGTATAGTGCTATATAACCAATTGTGTTAGCTGGGTACCTAGAATAACTTTGCTGGACTTCCAATCATGCTCTTAGAATGAAACTCATTCATATGTAGGGGAGTTAACTGTAAAACTGTCACTGTTTGCAGATGACAGGATACAATATGTACAAAATCCTAAAGATGCCACAAAGAAACTACTGGAGCTCATTTGTAAAGTTTCAGTATACAACATTAATATACATATATCTTTGTATTTCTATACACTAACAGCAAAATATTAGAGAAATTAAGTAATCAATCTCATTTAAAACACCATCAAAGAGAATAAAATATGTAGGAATAAATCTACCTAAGGAGACAAAAGACATTTTCTTAGAAAATGACAAGACACTAATGAAGCACTGTTCAAAAATGATCTCACAACCCAAGGAAATCCTCAGATTTAACACAGTCCCTATCAAAATACAAATGCTTTTTCAAAAAATAGAATGAGATCAACTAATTTTAAATTCTGTGTGAAAATACAAAAGACATTGAACAGCTGAAAAAACAGGATTGGAGGAATCATGCTCCCTGACTTCACACTACACTACAAAGTTACAGTAATCAAACAGTAGTACTACTGCAAAATAAGATAGATCAATGAAACAATAGAGAATTCTGAGATAAACCTACACACTCATAGTCAATTAATCTACAATCAAGGAGGTAAGAATATACAATGGGGAAGGGACAGTCTCTTCAGTAAGTCCTGTTAGGAAATCTGAACTATTACATGTACAATATGAAATTAGAACATTCTCTAACACCATATACAAAAATAAAATCAAAATAGATTAAAAACCTACATGTAAGGCCAGATACTATAAAACTCCTAGAGGAAAACAGAGGCAGAATACTCTTTGACGTAAGTCACAGCAACGTTTTTTTGTAGTGTCTACTAAATTAAAGGGAATAAAAGCAAAAATAAACAAATAGGACCTGGTTAAAAGATTTTTTACTTAGCAAAACCAAACCAGCAGCAAAATGAAAAGACAACCTACTGAGAGGGAGAACATATTTGCAAATGACGAATAAAGGATTAATTTCCAACATATATAAACAGCTCATACAAGTAACCATCAAAAAATAATTAAAAATGGGCAGAATTGAATATAAATTTTTCTGAAGTTGAAACACAGATGGCCAACAGGCATGTTAAAACATGCTTAACAGAGCTAATCATCAAGGAAGAGCAAATCAAAATCACAATGAGATACAACCTTATACCTGTCAAAATGACTATCATCAAAATGAATACAAATAATAAATGTTGGTGAGGATGTAGAGAAAAGAGAATCCTGTACACTGCTTGTGGAAATGTAAATTGGTGTAGACACTATGGAAAAGAGCATAGAGTTTTCTCAAAAAACTAAAAACAGAACTATCATATAGCCCAGCAATTCTACTAAGTCCAAAAATAAAAACAAAACATGCAAATTCAAAAACATATATACAAAGCAATGTTCATAACAGCATTATTTTCAATTGCCAGGATAGGGACACAACCTAAGTGTCCATTAACAGATGAATGTACTTGGGGGACCTTGGGAAGTGAAAGTCGTTCAGTCGTGTCTGACTCTTTGAGACCCCATGAACCATACAGTTCATGGACTTCTCCAGGCCAGTATACTTAAGTGGGTAGCCTTTCCCTTCTGTAGGGTATCTTCCCAAACCATGGATCAAACCCCTGTTTCCCACATTGCAGGTGGATTCTTTACCAGCTGAGCCACAAGGGAGGCCCAAGAATTCTGGAGTGGGTAGCCTATCCTTTCTCCAGTGGATCTTCCTGACCCAGGAATTGAATCAGGATCTCCTGCAATGCAGCCAGATTTTTTACCAACTGAACTATCAGGGAAGCCTTGGGGGGCATTACACTCCCTGCCTCTCCCCACTGGTAAACTCTAGTTTGTTCTCTACATTTGTGAGTCTGCTTCTTTTTTGTTATGTTCACTATTTTTGTTATGTTCACTAGTTTGCTATAGATGTTGGTAGTAAAGCAACTATTTTGTAACCACCAGATAATAAGATGGCAATATAAGCCACCTTCCCAAGATGACTGAGCAGAAAGTTTGACAGTATTGTGTCACTGATCACATTCTCAAATATACCAGCTCCAAGTCAAATATTTTTTAGTTCTCATTAGATGAGAAAAAACTAAAACTGATTAGGATAAGTGCATGAGTTTGACATACTCTTACACTCAGGTAAGAGTATTTATTTCCAGCTAATGTGGAAATTAATGTAGAATGAAAGTGCTGTCTTATTTATTTAGTAAGTACAGTTGTTCCCTCTACCTCCTTACCTAGGCTGTCTCTTAAGATAGTTTAGCCCACAGCAAGTCATGCATCAAGTCCCTCTGGTAAACCAGGAAAAGATTTCACAGAGTGAGTCCCCTTCCATGTTCAAGGCAGAGTTAGACTTATCTCAATACAATCCTTTTAAGAAAAGATTCATAAAATCATAATGAAATTTTTATAATTTATAACAGGAATAGTCCTCTGTCCCTTTTTAAGAGTCTGAAATGATGTCTTTTGTTCTCATCTGTTCTCCTATTAAAACTTAAATCTGGCTATAATTCAGCTAAACTAACATAGCATAGCTATTTTTAGGTATAGATGAATTTCTTTTATGTGATTTTTAAAAATTTTTTTTTCTACAATGAACATATGTCTGAAGAAAGTAATTTTCCAGAAGTTTCATAAAGATTTTTCTCTTAACTTAAGGGAAAAATGGCAGCCATTCAGATGTATTGCACATTTCCCAAAAAAAGAAATCATAGTATAAAATTAGATATGATCAGACACATTGTCTCTTGCCTATTAGTTATCCATATTCAAATCCAGTTAAAAATACCTTACCCACTTAATTCTTTATTTTTATTTTCATCCAGAGAATAATTAATGTCCTAATACATCATAAAGAAAGACTGTTGTCGTATATTTTTTTGAAGGAAAGAAAGCTGAAAACAGGGTATGAAATGATTTGTTTACCTTGTTTGAGTTAAAATTGCTTTAATTTTTCCAGCTGCATTGCTGTAATAATTTAAAAGCCTGAGCATGTCTCCTGGTATTATTAAAACAAAACTGAAATTAAGACACAGCCCACTCAATCCATATCATAAAGCAGTCAAGGAAATGCTGATGGTGGTTTAACTATTGATAGTTGGTTGAGTTTTATGAACTAATGGACTATATATATCATCAACAATTATGCTGAATATGGATTGATGATGTTATGCTTAAGCAAAGAAAAGGTCTTGCCTAAAAGATTTCCTATTTCAGAATTCACTTTATTTTGCTTCATGCCTAAAGCAGGGATATGGGTGAGGAAAAAAGTACCCATGAAAGGAGATATTGTTATATCTGCAATTTAAGTGTGAACTGTGTCAGACAGAAAATATTTGGGTTCTACAAAAGTATAGTTAGAACAGGCCATTTTCTTGTGGTGACACGTTTATGTAAAGTGCTGTGCTGTGTTTAGTCTCTCAGTCCTGTCTGACTCTGTGCAACTTCATGGACTGTATAGTCCTCCAGGCTTCTCTGTCTGTGGGGATTCTCCAGGCAAGAATGCTGCCACGCCCTCCTCCAGGGGATCTTCCCAATCCAGGGATCAAACCCAGGTCTTTCACATTGCAGGCGGATTCTTTACAGTTTGAACCCCAAGGGAAGCCCATGCATATTGGAGTGGGTAGCCTATCCCTTCTCCAGGGGATCTTCCTGACCCAGGAATCAAACCAGGGTCACCTGCATTGCCGGCAGATTCTTAACCAGCTGAGCTACCAGGAAAGTCCTTATGTGAAGTACTTAGCACTAAAGAGAGATCTCCATCCCTGCAAGAGTATCTGTTTTGAAAAGTGTGGGTAGCTTAGTACTGTTTAGTACTTCTTCTTTAAGTGATATGGGGTGTGTGTATGTGTGTATTGGAGAGGGGGTGGAGAAGTTGTTGAGAGGAATAGCCAGTCAAGTAATGACTGTCCTCAGGAATATCAATAGAGTTGCTATTGAAGGACTCAGTGGAAGCAAAATTCAAAGGAGCAGCTGTAGTGGGTAAAATAAACAGCACCTTACCTACAACTCAGTGATTCCAATTCTAGATAGATAACTAGGGACACTCTCACATAGATGCATAATAGATGTGTATAAGAATTTTTGTAATATCAGAAAAATGGAATCAATCCAAATGTCACTAATATTAGGCTGAACAAATTATCATGTATTTTATTAGTGAATCACATGCACAGTGAAGTGAATCAATAAGCCATATGTGTCAGGTATAATGAATCCAAAAAACATAATACTAAGAAAAGTAGGCAAGTTAGATTTGGAACTTTAGTTCAAAAGCACTATTAAACAATATAACTTAAAAAGACAATTAACATGAATTTAAGTAATTTAAGGAGACCAATTTTAAAGTGTACAGTGAAAGATGGCTAGAAAAATTTTCCAAAAGATAGTACATATTCCATTTTTAAACTTGGTTTGGTAAAACCAGGAATATTTGCTATGTATAAAATGAGAACTACGTACAAAATGAATGTTGTCTCAGGGAATTTTCACAACTTATTTTCACAAAGTATCATATATTACTAATACCCTACTTTATATAAATAAAGGCAAACTTAAGCACATATGAACTTGGCCAAAATTTCACAGAGTAAATTATTCAAGATAACACACAGCTAGCAAGGTTCAAAACTGAGATCCAAGTTTTGAAAATTTGTAGAGAAAATGCTCTTAACTACATGATTATAGACTCCTGTGCCCAGGGCATTATCTTAGCACATGCATGATTTTAATATACTTGCAATCATAATATATATTCCACATGTATTTTATATATATGCACCTATGAATATATAAAATATTATAATCAGGGAAATAGTCTGTGTCATTATTACCTTTCTAAACATACATATTAAAGGTTGCATAGTATTTTATCCTGTCTGTGCCATATTCATTAGAAAATAATTTTTGCAACAAAATGCCATTAGTAGGCACAATTTTTCCTTCTCTTCATATTTTTAAAATCTTAAGTTCTTATCATACTTAAAAGTATATGTTATTGTCATGTGTAAAATTAGTATGCCATTTTTTCCAAAATCATTTCTTAAATTTCCAGCAATGTTTGAATATTTAGCCTTTATAATTAATTTGAGTATTTCAAAATCATGCAGGTATATAATATATTTTATATAATGAACAGTATGAAACAGTATGAAAAGGCAAATATGAACAGTATGAACAGTATGAAAAGGCAAAATGATAGGATACTGAAAGAGAAACTCCCCAGGTCAGTAGGTGCCCAATATGCTACTGGAGATCAGTGGAGAAATAACTCCAGAAAGAATGAAGGGATGGAGCCAAAGCAAAAAGAATTCCCAGCTGTGGATGTGACTGGTGATAGAAGCAAGGTCCGATGCTGTAAAGAGCAATATTGCATAGGAACCTAGAATGTCAGGCCCATGAATCAAGGCAAATTGGAAGTGGTCAAACAAGAGAGGGCAAGAGTGAATGTAGACATTCTAGAAATCAGCGAACTGAAATAGACTGGAATGGGTGAATTTAACTCAGGTGACCATTATATCTACTACTGCGGGCAGGAATCCCTCAGAAGAAATGGAGTAGCCATCATGGTCAACAAAAGAGTCCAAAATGCAATACCTGGATGCAATCTCAAAAATGACAGAATGATCTCTGTTCATTTCCAAGGCAAACCATTCAATATCACAGTAATCCAAGTCTATGCCCCAACCAGTAATGCTGAAGAAGCAGAAGTTGAATGGTTCTATGAAGTCCTACAAGACCTTTTAGAACTAACACCCAAAAAAGATGTCCTTTTCATTATAGGGGACTGCAATGCAAAAGTAGGAAGTCAAGAAACACCTGGAGTAACAGGCAAATTTAGCCTTGGAATACGGCATGAAGCAGGGCAAAGACTAACAGAGTTTTGCCAAGAAAATGCACTGGTCATAACAAACACCCTCTTCCAACAACACAAGAGAAGACTCTATACATGGACATCACCAGATGGTCAACACCAAAATCAGATTGATTATATTCTTTGCAGCCAAAGATGGAGAAGCTCTATACAGTCAGCAAAAACAAGACCAGGAGCTGACTGTGGCTCAGACCGTGAACTCCTTATTGCCAAATTCAGACTTAAATTGAAGAAAGTAGGGAAAACCACTAGACCATTGAGGTATGACCTAAATCAAATCCCTTATGATTATACAGTGAAAGTGAGAAATAGATTTAAGGGCCTAGATCTGATAGATAGAGTGCCTGATGAACTATGAAATGAGGTTCGTGAAGAAAAGAAATGCAAAAAAGCAAAATGTCTGTCTGGGGAGGCCTTACAAATAGCTGTGAAAAGAAGAGAAGCGAAAAGCAAAGGAAAAACGGAAATATATAAACATACGAATGCAGAGTTCCAAAGAATAGCAAGAAGAGATAAGAAAGCCTTCTTCAGTGATCAATGCAAAGAAATAGAGGAAAACAACAGAATGGTAAAGACTAGAGATCTCTTCAAGAAAATCAGAGATACCAAAGGAACATTTCATGCAAAGATGGGCTCGATAAAGGACAGAAATGGTATGGACCTAACAGAAGCAGAAGATATTAAGAAGAGATGGCAAGAATACACAGAAGAACTGTACAAAAAAGATCTTCATGACCCAGATAACCACGATGGTGTGATCACTGTCCTAGAGCCAGACATCCTGGAAAGTGAAGTCAAGTGGGCCTTAGAAAGCATCACTACAAACAACCTAGTGGAGGTGATAGAATTCCAGTTGAGCTATTCCAAATCCTGAAAGATGATGCTGTGAAAGTGCTGCACACAATATGCCAGCAAATATGGAAAACTCAGCAGTGGCCACAGGACTGGAAAAGGTCAGTGTTCATTCCAATCCCAAAGAAAGACAATGCCAAAGAATGCTCAAACTACCACACAATTGCACTCATCTCACACGCTAGCAAAGTAATGCTCAAAATTCTCCAAGCCAGGCTTCAGCAATATGTGAACCATGAACTTCCTGATGTTCAAGCTGGTTTTAGAAAAGGCAGAGGAACCAGAGATCAAATTGCCAACATCCGCTGGATCATGGAAAAAGCAAGAGAGTTTCAGAAAAAACATCTATTTCTGTTTTATTGACTATGCCAAAGCCTTTGACTGTGTGGATCACAATCAACTGTGGAAAATTCTTCAAGAGATGGGAATACCAGACCACCTGACCTGCCTCTTGAGAAATTTGTATGCAGTTCATGAAGCAACAGTTAGAACTAGACATGGAACAACAGACTGATTCCAAATAGGAAATGGAGTATGTCAAGGCTGTATATTGTCACCCTGTTTATTTAACTTATATGCAGAGTACATCATGATAAACGCTGGGCTGGAAGAGGCACAAGCTGGAATCAAGATTGCCAGGAGAAATATCAATAACCTCAGATATGCAGATGACACCACCCTTATGGCAGAAAGTGAAGAGGAACTAAAGAGCCTCTTGATCAAAGTGGAAGAGGAAAGTGAAAAAGTTGGCTTAAAGCTTAACATTCAGAAAACTTAGATCATGGCATCTGGCCCCATCACCTCATGGAAAATAGATGGGGAAACAGTGGAAACAGTGTCAGACTTTATTTTTCTGGGCTCCAAAATCACTACAGATGGTGACTGCAGCCATGAAATTAAAAGATGCTTACTCCTTGGAAGGAAAGTTATGACCAACCTAGATAGCATATTCAAAAGCAGAGACATTACTTTGCCAACAAAGGTTCGTCTAGTCAAGGCTATGGTTTTTCCTGTGGTCATGTATGGATGTGAGAGTTGGACTGTGAAGAAGGCTGAGCAC
Organism: Bos mutus; assembly: GCF_027580195.1. Taxonomy (NCBI): domain Eukaryota; kingdom Metazoa; phylum Chordata; class Mammalia; order Artiodactyla; family Bovidae; genus Bos; species Bos mutus. The sequence goes on along the minus strand of NC_091644.1, from coordinate 23,699,936 downwards.
CGAAGAATTGATGCTTTTGAACTGTGGTGTTGGAGAAGACTCTCAAGAGTCCCTTGGACTGCAAAGAGATCCAACAAGTCCATTCTGAAGGAGATCAGCCCTGGGATTTCTTTGGAAGGAATGATGCTAAAGCTGAAACTCCAGTACTTTGGCCACCTCACGGAAGAGTTGACTCATTGGAAAAGACTCTGATGCTGGGAGGGATTGGGGGCAAGAGGAGAAGGGGACAACAGAGGATGAGATGGCTGGATGGCATCACTGACTCGATGGACGTGAGTCTGAGTGAACTCCAGGAGTTGGTGATGGACAGGGAGGCCTGGCGTGCTGCCATTCATGGGGTTGCAAAGAGTCAGACTAGACTGAGCAACTGATCTGATCTGATATTATATATACAATGGGACTTTCCAGGTGGTACTAGTGGTAAGGAACCCACTTGACAATGCAGAAGACATAAGAGACAAGGGTTTGATACCTGGGTCAGTAAGATCTCCTAGAGCAGGACATGGCAACCCACTCCAGTATTCTTGCCTGGAGAATCCCAGTAGACAGAAAAGCCTGGCATGTTATAGTCCATATTGTTGAAAAGACTTGGACACGATTGAAAGGACTTATCATTATATATGCAATGGTCAACATCTGTGCTATCATTCTTTTCTGTTATTTTCTCTATCAATCATTGCCCTATTGATTTCCAAATCACTGACTTATCTCTAATTGTTTGTACCAGTACCATATATTAAAAATATATAGGTAAGAGAAATTTTCTTTTAGAAAATTCTAGATTTCTAGATTATTCTCTACTCTTACAAATGTAGAAGCATCATCAATTTCTTGGAAGATGACAGTGACATCCTCACTGGTTTATTTACTTTGTCACTGCCCTCCATCATCAATTCACCACATAGCAGTCAAAGTAAATCTCAAGTCAGTCATGTCATTTCTTAGTTTAAACGTATTTCTCAGTTTAAATACTCTAGGGGCTTTTATTTCATTTTAAAATATAAGTTAATCATGGATTACACATCTCCGTAGCGTAAGACTAGCCTGGCTGTAGTTTTTGACCCAATTATCCATTTCTCTCATTCTTCTCTAGTCACTTCTGCCTTCTTGGTATAGCAATGACAACCAAGTACACTTCTTCCCAGACAAAATGTTGTTAAAATTTGGTAACATTTTCAGTATTTCTGTGCTCATTTCAATAGTGTTTTAGAGGAGAATAAATCTCTAACTGCTACCTCTCTTAGTACATTTTAATCATAAAATAATTTACAAAATTATAGATCTTAAAATGATGCTGCCAAAAACTAAAAATAATATTACTATCGCTTTCTAGTTTCTAAATGCAATAAATGTAAAATAAAGCTGTTTTGCTCAAGCAGGCTTACTAATAGACTTAGATAAAAACTGAATTTTTTTAACTTGAAAGGAATATAATTTACTTATTGATGAAAACATCTAAATTGTAGACCTTGAGTTAAAATCTGATCACAACAATGCTATTCTTTCAGGGATTTGGGGTGACTACAAGCCTATTTGTAAATTAGGGATAGGTGAAGCTCAGAAATATTCATCAGCTCAAGAGTCTTGGGGAAATTAGTTACATTCCGCTCCTAACCCTCAATTCTGTTGTGACAAAAGCAGGTAAAAACATACGCGGTAGTCATATTGTGTTAAGGGCACAGTGTGGAAAAGTAAAAGTGATTGACTAGTCCAGTGACCTTCCTGTGTTCTTAGTTTATTTTTCATATGAATCTTTAGGAACGGGAAATTATTATCAGGCTTTAGTTACAGATAAAAAGGTTAACAAACAGGTTTTCTATTCATCAAGTACCTTTATACTGGGGATAAATTTTCCTAAGCAAAAAACTCAGTTTTCAAGGAATATTGTCTGTTTTTTGTTTTTTATTTTTCCTTTTGCTTAACTGAAATTAATTTGTAATTTAAACCTTTTTTCCACTAGAAGAAAATAACTTAATCTAAGTTAATTGTGTTATTTTATGTGTACAACAAGATCCACTTTCATCTGCTCTTCTAGGGATTGAATCTAATTTCCTGGTGGGAGTGGCTTACAAATCAGGCATTTTATTTATTATCCTTATCCATGGTGATATGAGATGGGCATCCAGGTTCCCATTCATTCTCACAATTCACAAGGGTAACAGGAACATCACAGCTATAATCTTTTAACTTTAAACAGCATGGCCACTTGAGATCCTCCATTTTTCAGTTATTTTTTTAGAGGGGTGGAGAAATTATTTCATGCCCTCCAGCAGATTTCAAGGTTATAGAGAAACTCTCTTAAAATTACTAGCTCCTGGGGAAAGAATAGGCTCGTTAGTAAATGGAGTTGGGAAAATTGGACAGTCACATGTAGAAGGATAATATTGGCTAGCTTACACAATGCACAATAACTAACTCAAAATGGATTAAAGATTTGAACTCAAGACCTAAAATCATAAGACTCCTAGAAGAAAATATAGGCAGTAAACTCTTCACATAGGTCTTGGTGATGATTTTTTGATTCTGACAAAAAGTAACAAAAGCAAAATAAGTAAATGGGACTACATTATCAGTTCAGTTCAGTTCAGTTGCTCAGTTGTGTCCAACTCTTTGTAAACCCATGGACTGCAGCACACCAGGCCTCCCTGTCCATCACCATCACCCGGACTTTACTCAAACTCATGTCCATTGAGTAGGTGATGCCATCCAACTATCTCATCCTCTGTCATCCCCCTCTCCTCCCACCTTCAATCTTTCCCAGCATCAGTGTCTTTTCCATTGAGTCAGTTCTTCGCATCAGGTGGCCAAAGTACTGGAGTTTCAGCTTCAGCATCAGTCCTTCCAATGAATATTCAGGACTGATTTCCTTTAGGATGGACTGGTTGGATCTCCTTGCAGTCCAAGGGACTCTCAATAGTCTTCTCCAACACCACAGTTCAGAAGCATCAATTCTTTGGCACTCAGCTTTCTTTGTAGTCCAACTCTCACATCCATACATGACTACTGGACAAATCATAACTTTGACTAGACAGGTCTTTGCTAGCAAAGTAATGTCTCTGCTTTTTAATATGCTGTCTAGGTTGGTCATAACTTTTCTTCCAAGGAGCAAGCATCTTTTAATTTCATGGCTACAGTCACCATCTGCAGTGATTTTGGAGCATAAAAAAGTAGTCTGTCACTGTTTCCACTGTTTCCCCATCTATTTGCCATGAAGTAATGGGACCTGATGCCATGATCTTAGTTTTGTAAATGTTGAGTTTTAAGCCAACTTTTTCACTCTCCTCTTTCACTTTCATCAAGGGGCTCTTTAGTTCTTCTTCTCTTTCTGCCATAAGGGTGGTGTCATCTGCATATCTGAGGTTATTGATATTTCTCCCAGCAATATTGATTCTAGCTTGTGCTTCATCCAGCCAGGCATTTCTCATGATGTACTCTGCATATAAGTTAAATAAGCAGGGTGACAATATACAGCCTTGTCCTTTCCATATTTGGAACTACTCTGTTGTTCCATGTCTAGTTCTAACTCTTGCTTCCTGACCTGCATACAGATTTCTCAAGAGAACTACATTATATACACACACACAGACACACACACACAAACTTCTGAAAAGCAAAGGAACACATCAACAAGATAAAAAGGCAAACTACTGAATGACTGAATGGGAGAAATATTTGCAATCTTATATCCAAAAAGCAGCTAAATTTTAAAATACATTTAATACATCAACCCAGTAGCAAATAAACCCTTTAAAAATTGGCAAATAATCTAAAAAGATATTTTTCTTCCAAACAAGACATGCAAATGGCCAACATGTACATGAAAAGTTGATCAACATCATTAATCATCAGGAAAATGCAAATCAAAATTACGAGATATCATTCCCTATCTATTAGAATGGCTACTATCTAAAAGATAGGAAATAACATGTTTTGGTGAGAATGTGAAAAAAAAAAATCCTTTTGCACTTCTGGTGGAAACGTAAATTAGTGCAGGCACTATGGAAAACAGTATAGAGCTTCCTAAAAAAGAATTAAAAAATAGAACTACCATATTATGAAACAATTCCAGTTCTGGGCATTTATTTGAAGAAAATGAAGGCACTATCTTGAAAGATATATGCACCTCCAAGTTTATCACTGCATTATTTGCAATAGTCAATATATGGAAATGACCCAGGTGTCCATCAGTGGATGAGTGGATAAAGAAATTGTGAGATATATACTTATATATAATGTTATTCAGCCATAAAAAGAATGAAATTGTTCCTGATGCAGCAACATGTATGGAGTTCAACAGTGTTATGTTAAGTAGAATAAGTCAGAGAAAAACAAGCACTGCATGATCTCAGTATATGTGGATGTGAATTCTAAAAAGGAACAGGAAAGTGGATTCTGTATATGTGGATTCCAAATTAATAACAACAACAAAAAACTCATGTATACAGAGTTGGGTGTTGCCAGAGGTAGGGGTGGGGGTGGGAGAAATGGGTAAATGCAGTTAAAAGTTAAACAATAGCAAAAGTAAATACGGTGCAATGTTACTGAACAACAAAACAGAAAAGAAAATTTTGAAATGAGAGTCTCTGTTTCATTTTAAATAGGTAAAAGAGGAGAAATAAGACAGGGAAGAAAAAGAGAAAAATATTCCTTGTCTTATTTGAAGATGATGATATAAATTCTGATTAAATTCTAGAAATGCTTATATAAATATAGTTCTAAATATTTGTATTAAAATTTTAAGGGTAGAGAACTTCCTAAAAACAATAAAATTATAGCAAAATATTTTTAAAATGTATATATCCCCTAAAAGTGGAGAGTTATAAAGAAAACAATAAGAAAATAAAGATGGGTAAGTGGTAAATTACACAGCAAAACCCAGAAAGCTGAATCTTAGAGATTAACTTGGAAAGCTAGAAAGGAAAACAGAAAAGGAACATTCAGTGTAAAAAAATGAGCTTCTGGAAGTTAAAAACCTGACAGTAGAAATGAAGAATTGGAAACTAAAGTGAAGGAAATACGCCCAGAAAAAAATAGAACAAAAGACAAGAAGAATGTAGAAGAGAAAGAGAAAATAGATCAATCGAGGAGGTCCACTGGTCAAATAACTGGTTAAGAAAGAGCAAGTGGAAAAGAGAAAATTATTCACAAAACAACTTCATTTGAAACAGTTTTTCAGAATTTTTTATATAATGTGCAGCACTTCTTTGAAAAGCGTGACAAAACATGGTCCACTGGAGAACGGAATGTCAAACCCCTTCAGTATTCTGGCCTTGAGAACCCCATGAACAGTATGATTCAAGGGATTAGATCTGACAGACAGAGTGCCTGAAGAACTATGGACTGAGGTTCATGACATTGTACGGCAGGCAGTGATCAAGACCATCCCCAAGAAAAAGAAATGCAAAAAGGCAAAATGGTTGTCTGAGGAGGCCATACAAACAGCTATGAAAAGAAGAGAAGTGAAAGGCAAAAGAGGAAATATAACCATTAAATGCAGAGTTCCAAAGAATAGCAAGGAGAAATAAGAAAGTTTTCCTCAATGATCAATGCAAAATAGAGGAAAACAAAATGAGAATGACTAGAGATCTCTTCAGAAAATTAGAGATACCAAGGGAACTTTTTTTGCAGATGGGCACAATAAAGGACAGAAATGGTATGGACCTAACAGAAGCAGAAGATATTAAGAAAAGGTGGCAAGAATACACAAAAGAACTATACAAAAAAGATCTTCATGACCCAGATAATCACGATGGTGTGATCACTCACCTAGAGCCAGACATCCTGAAACATGAAGTCAAATAGGTCTTAGGAAGCATCACTATGAATAAAGCTAGTGGAATTCCAGTTGAGCTGGTTGAAATCCTAAAAGATGATGCTGTGAAAGTGCTGGACTCAATATGCCAGCAAATTTGGAAAACTCAGCAGTGGCCATTGCTGGGTTGGAATGGAAAAAAAGGTCAGTTTTCATTTCAATCCCAAATAAAGGCAATGCTAAAGAACGCTCAAACTACTGTACAATTGCACTCATCTCACATGCTAGCAAAGTAATGCTCAAAATTCTCAAAGCCAGGCTTCAACAATATGTGAACCATGAAATTCCAGATGTTCAAGTTGGATTTAGAAAAGGCAGAGGAACCAGTGATCAAATTGCCAACGTTTGTTGGATGATTGAAAAAGCAAGAAAGTTCCAAAAAAAAAAAAAATCTATTTCTGCTTTATTGACTATGTCAAAGCCTTTGACTATGTGGGTCATGAAAAACTGTGGAAAATTCTTAAAGAGATATGAATACCAGACCACCTGACCTACCTCCTGAAAAATCTGTATGCAGGTCAAGAAGCAACAGATAGAACTGGACATGGAACAACAGACAGGTTCCAAGTCAGGAAAGGAGTACCACAAGGCTGTATATTGTCAACCTGCTTATTTAACTTATATGCTGAGTACATCATGAGAAATGATGGACTGGATGAAGCACAAGCCAGAATCAAGATTTCTGGGAGAAATATCAGTAATCTCAGATAAGCAGATGACACCACCCTTATGGCAGAAAGTGAAGAAGAAACTAGACACTTGCTCCTTAGGAGAAAATTTATGACAACCTAGACAGTTTATTAAAAATCAGAGACATTACTTTGCCAACAAAGGTCCATCTAGTCAAAGCTATGGGTTTTCCAGAGTCATGTATGGTTGTGAAAGTTGGATTATAAAGAAAGCTGAGAACCAAAGAATTGATGTTTTTGAATTGTGGTGATGCAGAAAAACTCTTGACGGTACCTTGAACTGCAAGGAGATCTAACCAGTCAATTCTAAAGGAACTCAGTCCTGAATATTCATTGGAAGGATTGATGCTGAAGCTGAAACTTCAATACTTTGGCCACCTGATGTGAAGAACTGACTCATTTGAAAAGACCCTGATGCTGGGAAAGATTGAACGTGGTGGGTGAAGGAGACAACAGAGGATGAGATGGTTGGATGACATCACCAACTCAATGGACATGTTTGAGTAAACCCCAGGAATTGGTAATGGACAGGGAGGCCTGGCATGCTGCAGTCCATGGGGTTGCAATTCGGACATGACTGAGTGACTGAATTGCATTGCTGTGAAAACTTACATTGTGAAGAACACATCATCTTTTTCACCCTGTCCATATTCTCTCATTTTATGCATTTTGATTTGCTTGTGGATCCATTTATAGATGTATTTATTTATATAATGAATTCCTATAAACCCACTACCCAACTAGCCAATAACCATCTTTGGGATTTTTGTTTTTGAATAATAAATAAATAAGTAAATAAATATGAGCTCCTTTGTTTTAATCCCTTATGTTGTCATTTCTGCTGTTCTGTTCCCAGAGAGCTAAGGGCTTTTTCTTTGAAAATCCACTTCGGGAACTAGTCACAAGCTTCATACTCATCAATTCCCATAACTTCCTAGAAAGCTCTTTAGCTCATCCATCTCTACCCCAGGACTCAGTCCTCATACAGCAGGTCAGAAGCCTTTTTTCTGCCCTATCTCCAAATGAGGGAGAAAACTGACTACTATGAAGGAAACATTCTTCTATGCCCATATTAATTTATAATGTGCATTTATGTCTAGTTACTCTGGGCTGTGGCTCTTGTGATACAACATTAATTTTCCTTGAGAAGTTTTTCTTCCCTGATGATTTTAAAGTCCTATTCTTAAAGCCAATACTTGATGAGTTTGTTCTTTGCGGTTTTATGTGGTATTTTTTACTATGTGGGCCAGTTAATCATTTTGACTGAAGAGAAAAGGGCAAAAGATGGAAAAAATATTCAGAATTAAAAATGAATGCATCAATATATAAGAATGGTCTCATTTTAAAATGAAACTACTCAAGAAAGTAAAAGCAAAGGTGAAAGCTACTGTTTTCCAATTTCTAGAATGTTACATTGAATACAACTGGCTTCATTGAAGTATGGGTGGTCAAATGTTACCTGAATCCTAGTCCTACTTGAGATCTTTTGAATTCTATCTATCTAATCTCTGTCCAGTATCATGTAAGAATATACAGATAAAGAAGAAATACAGACATAAAATCAACACACGTGAATCAAAACTCAGCGTTAAATGGAACATCACAAGAAACATTCAAAACTGAAATACCATCTGAAACCCTGATTTCCCTCTAGTATCAAATCTATTTCTTAATTTTGTGCTTACTGCTTTTGCTTTTCACACTCATTTTAATGCAAGTGGATTTTTTAAAAATATGAAACTATTATACTTTTTATTTTTAAGTTTATATCAATAAGAGTATATGAAATGGATTATTGCCATTTTCTTTTTAACTCAATTTAATATTTAATGCTATTCACACAGATTTACTTGATGTTTTTAATGCTTCTAAGTATTCTATTGGATGGATATTCTATAAAATTTAAATTAATTTCAATATGTTCTGTGTGATATCATTTTGGAAATTTTTTGAGATATACTTTCTGTCTCAGTGCAGAATAAATTTTCATAATTTTGTTCATATGTAAGGATATCTTTCCTGGTGGCTACTGCCTGTAATGCAGGAGACCAGGGTTTGATCCCTGGGTTGGGAGATCCCCTGGAGAAGGGAATGGCTACCCACTCCAGTATTCTTGCCTGGAGAATTCCAGGGACAGAGGAGTCTGGCAGGCTACAGTCCATGGGGTCGCAAAGAGTCAGACACAACTGGGTGACTAACACTTTCACTTCAAGGATATACTTGGGTTGAAATGATTGCATTTGACAATTACAGAGTTCTTGCATTAAATGCAACCTGCCTTTTTCTTCTCTCCAATTTCATGCTCTGAAATAAAGAAGATCTGTGCATTTTTTTCCACTGTAGATGTGACTATGGGGGGATATCAGTCCTCCTGCAATGAGTATTCCAACCTGTTTGATAGTGTTGCTTGTCTCCTTGCAGTCAACAAATTGTAATTTGTATGTCAGTCTCGTGATTCTTATGATTGTGGGCCAATGTAAGCTTACTTCAGAAAGATCAAATCCATTTCCTAGGATGGCAAACTTGAGGATAAAAATCCTTTAGTCTCAAGCAATTTTGTTTCCCTAGAAAACCTTTCATCTTTCTTATCATGCCACACAGTTCCTCAGAGAATTCCTTTTCTGAAAACTATAGGATCAATGATGCTAGCCCTACCCACAGTAGCTCTTTTGCTTATTCTCAGAAAAAATGTATATTAATGAAGTGGCATAAATGACCCAAACAAATAAATACAAGTCCTTCTGATATAATACAAAATTGTTCAGTCTTTATTCTTGTAAGATATTAGCTTCAATATGGATTAGCACACAATGGAAAAATATTCTCCTACGTTTTTATTTTCCTTTCATTGTTTTTTAATTTTCCTCATTCATTTATTCTTAATTTAATTGGCTTTCCTTGTTGATAATTAAGAAAAGTTACTAATGTTTGAGAAGGGGTATTGAAGGAAAAGCCATGGAAAATAATCATATGCCATTTTAAAAATTATAATGTATCATGCTAATTCATGTGATAAAGAAAGATAGAAATCTGTTGAAATGAGATATAATTAATGTCATTTAAAAAGTTAATTGGTGGGAGCCAAGATAATTTCTAATTAATAAATGACAGTTTAATAGAAGTAATGCAAAAAGTATGAACTAATTCTGAAATAAGATTGTATTTCTAAAGAAACATATTTTGACTTTCAAAGCCTAAATTCTGTCAGATTTTTTTCTCTTTGAGTCAACCAACAATTGAGTTTTCTTGTAGACTTAAGGAAAATTATTGTTTAAATATGAGGCTAGTTCTTGATGAATCTAATCTTCAAATTCCTTGCTCTATTCTAATTGTCTTGTGCTTGCCTAAGGATTATATTTGTATGTTATCACTGTAGTCTTCCTTATTCTGATATTCATACACAGTCTATTTATTCATAAATATTAATGCTATGAATCAAATAAACTTTGTCATTGCTATAGGCAAAACTGTATAAAAAAGGAAATCTCAAAGGGGGCTTTCTCAGATTGTATTAGTATTATTCTGTGTCTGTTTCAGCCTCATTTGTCTGTAAATATTAAAAATGTAACTTTCAAGGTAATTCCTCTCCTCACAGAATTCATTTCCCCACAATTCTAAAATCATATGTTATAGAAATTAAAATGTTCTAATTTTTCATTTTTGGGGGCTAATTTCTCCATATTTGCATTATTTCCTTTGTGAAATACTATACACAAAATGTGATTTTCATTGAGTATGCCCAGACTAAAGTTTTGGTGATTACTCTAAGTCATTTCATATTTATTAAGTACTAATTGTTTAGTCTTATAGATGAGAAAATCAATATTGTTTAATTGTTGCTAGTGACCAACTCTATAATGTGTTATATTCATTATTGCATGTTCACTTAAACATAAAATTAATAAGTCATATGCAGATGATGTTTAAATTTGGAAGACTAATTTTTCCTGAGATCTAAGTATGTAGTTAACAATCTTGTTAGCTGAGATGAACTAAGCATGATGATTACAAACAAGTGTTTTTCACATGTGATCATACTCCAGAACTAACATTGTCAGATTGATTATTGATGTAACAATGCATATGAGCATCATGTCATCTACATATGTATATAGTAGACATAGAAAGAGATATAGAGATAAGTATTCTCGTTATTTGCTAATCTCATATTCATACCCTTTTCTACTTGAGAAAATTTATTTCTGATTTTGAAGTACTTTTACAGTCACTCATGGACATGTGGAGAGAGGTAAAAAATTCAAGTCACCCAAGATATATGCTCCCACCCAGCTGAGGTCAAATAAGATGATGCACTTAGTTTTATAGCTTTCATGTTATAAACATTTGTGTTAATTTTTCACAGTCTGTTTAGTGTCACACTGTTCACATTTGTGTGCTTTTTGTTGGTTGATGATCTTACTGCTTAAAGTGATCCACAAGCATAGTGCTAAAGTGCTCTCCATTGTTCTAAGCACATGAAGCTGTGATGTGCCTTATGGAGAAATACATGTGTTAGATAAGCTTACTTAAGGTATGAGGAATAGAGCCAGGTGGCTGCGAGTTCAACATTGATCAACTTATATACTTATATTTGTATTCTTATATTTCCTTATGTTTATATTATATGAAATGTCCAGATAACAACACATATAAAACAAGACTACCTATAAATCACTTGAGGAAAATGTGGTGACCAGAGGCTCTAACCTTTATGGGACTCTAACCTTTATTTTAGGGCAATGGTTCAGATTTTATTAATTCAGGTTCTGCAGAGCCTGTAGATTATAATTACCATTAATAATGAGAATTGACTGTAAATAGATTATAGATAATTGACATACAGACAAGTATATCTATGCATACATAAATTAGTGAAAATATAGGTGTTTTAATAACTCTTCTACAATGAATTCTGATATAGCTCTCACAGACATGCAAGATTTTGCCTAACTTAAAAGAAAGAATATTTTTTGACTGTATTTATTGTGTAAACACATGAATGTTGCACAAAAATATTTTGTAAACTTACAAGTGTTCCTGAATTTCTGTTTTGGCACATATAAGTTACAGTTTCTGTTTTAGTATAGACATGTGGTTTTCAAAGTGTCTTCCTGAACTAGCAGCATTAGGATGTCTGTGTTCCAATTTCTCCATAATTTGGTCAACACATTTTTTTTTTCCTTTGGTACACTAGCAATTCTAATGGGTCCAATTTGAGATTCCATGCTGACTTAATTTGCATTTCCCTAAATAATGATATTGAGTATCTTTTCATGATCTTGTCCATGACTTGTAAATCTTCTTAGGAGAAAAGTTTATTTATATTGTTCATCCATTTTAATTTGAATAAGATAGTAGATTTATATCAACTCATTATTTGGCTTCTCTACTTGACTACACTATAAATAAAAATGATGACACTTTCAGAAAAATGATGTTAACACTAATTCAATGTATGATTCTAAAATCAATTTCTTTCATTGAAGCTAGAACTCTTAGGAGATAATCTTTTATAAACATTTGTAGACAACTTTAGTCAGTCATACATAGCAACATACCACATGCACAATTAGTGCAACATGTCACATGCACACGTATAAACACACACCTAAGCACACATACATTGTTTATTCAGGCTATTTGATGGTAGGCATTACCAATGACAAGTAATTTCAAAAATATTTGCTTGTGCTTATTTGCTATAATAAAAATACAAAAGATAATTTTCAAACTACTTATCAAACTACTTATCTCAAGAAAAAAACATAAGCACATTAATATAGCATTCTTCACTTTCTGAGGATCTTTGTATAGGATATAAATTATAGTTCAATGATATTCTACAAGCATTATTAATATGGAATTTTGAATAAGAAAGTTGGATTAATTATAAAAACCCAGAAAAGAAATTCTGATGCTCAAAGATAACTATACAGTATCTTCAGTGACAGAAAACAAATATACATCTGAGAGATTTTAATAAGAATATAATCCTAATATCTTGGCATTTTCCTAAAAGAATGCTGATTTCAGAATGAAACACTACAGAATCTGTTTAGGTTCATCTATTTTAAATATCCACACCAGTGCATAGCTTATTTAAATTTTTTGTCACAATTTCCACCATACTAAAGGCTAGTTATATGACAAAGCCAAACCTTACCAACTTCTAGGACTAAAATCACTACATCGAGTACCTCTTGTGACTTTATCTGGGTTTTACAAATATCTTGTGCAAGATCATCAGCTTTGAGTCTAGACATCTCTAAATGACTTCTGGAAATGTCTTCACACAGACCTAAAGGTACAAAGAAGACCTGAAGTAAATGGAAGATACAGTACTATATTTAGACCAGTAAAGTATAAGTTTGCAGCAAATATAATGATAAACTTGTTTTTTCTCTCTCTCTCTTTTTTTTTTTTTTCATTTTGGAAGATAATTTGCTTTTCTCTCATGGTGTGATTTTATAGGCAGGGAAATAAACACTAGTTTGTAGGTAATAACTATTTCTCAAAGGGTTTAATGCAGCCAAAAATTAAGAACTGGAAAAAGCGTAGCTTCATGCTGTGTTTACAGAATAAGAAGTTGTATTTTGACCAAATTTTAATATTTCCAGTTTGAAAAAGAATAATTGAAAATTTGCTGCTCACAAATGTAATGAGTTTCACTGTGTTGAAATGTCTCAGCTTTTTAACTTTTAAGTGAACCACTTTGAGCCACTTTATGGAACGGTCTTCTGTAATTTTACAGAATCTTTATCATCACGGTTTGTCCAGAGCTTGAGATATGCTTAGAATATTTCTGGGCCTGTATCCCAAACAATCATAATTTATATATATATATATACATAATTCATATAATTTGCCAAGAGCTATTTTGCCATGTAAATCTATTCTGAACTTTGTTTTGTATGTAACGGCTGCACTCACGATGTGAGTAGAAAACAAAATTATTATCTTCACAAGATGAGTACAAACGTATTTTATTTAAAGAAAACTCCTCACTGAGCTTCCCTGGTGCCCAAGCAGTAAAAAATCCACCTGCTAATGCAAGGGGTGTGGGTCAATCCCTGTATCGGGAAGATCCCTTGGAGAAGGAAATGGCAGCCCACTCCATTATTCTTGCTGGGAAATCTTAAGAACAGAGGAGCGTGGTGGGCTGCAGTCCATAGTGTTGCAAAAGAGTGAGACATGTTGCTGCTGCTGCTGCTAAGTCGCTTCAGTCGTGTCCGACTCTTTGCGACCCCATGGACAGCAGCCTACCAGGCTCCCCCATCCCTGGGGTTCTCCAGGTAAGAATACTGGAGTGGGTTGCCATTTCCTTCTCCAATGCATGAAAGTGAAAAGTGAAAGTGAGACTTAGTAGCTAACCAACAGCAACCTCACTGGAGTAGAACTAAGAACAAGTGGAACAAGCAAAATTGCCTACTTGCTTGGGCTTAATGCACTACTTCAGACCACTAGGAAACCTCTAAGTAAATTCCTATTCTGAAAAACTCCAGTGCTGGAATAATACAGCTATGCTAATTAGCATGTTCCTGATTCTAATACATTCCCCATTCAAATACATAGGCCTGAAATCTGGGAGTCTACTGGTAAGTGTCAGTCATTCAATACAACATGAAGTGATACTGCCTTCTAGGGTATTACTGAAAGTCAAAGTGAAAGTGAAGTCGCTCAGTCGTGCCCGACTCTTTGCGGCCCCATGGATAGTAGCCTGCACCAAGCTCCTCTGTCCATGGGATTTTCAAGGCAATAATACTGGAGTGGGTTGCCATTTCCTTCTCCAGGGAATATTCCCAACCCAGGGATCGAACCCAGGTCTCACATTGTAGACAGACGCTTTACCGTCTGAGCCACCAGGGAAGTCCAGGGTATTACTAACATAATCAAATTCACCTTAAGGCAATGTTACAGCATGTAAGAATTGAGGAAAAGGCAACAAGATAATGATAATAACTTCAAAAATAAACATATTCCATTTAAATTCCTTTCTAGAGCTCCTAATATATGAGAGAATATCTTACTGAGATTGACTAAGCGGAAAAAAAAAAGGCTTAATTTACTTCTTATAATTTTTGTTTTTTTGATCTGTAAAATGTCCCTCATGTTTGCATCATTGTTTTTTCTTCTCTAAGAATGTGAGTTGTTCTGGTCCATTGCCTGCTTTTGTTTTTTGTGGTGTTTTGGAGTACAATAAAATGCAGTTTAAAAATTTACCATTTGTTATATTTAGTACATTCACAATGTTGTGCAAGAATTACCACTATCGAGACTATTGAGTTTGAAAACATTTTAATCATCCCAAAAGGAAATTTCACACCTGTTATGCAGTCACCCTCCTTTCCTCCCTCCTACTATCTCCTGGAATCTGCTAATTTGCTTTCTGTCTCCATAGATAGTCTATTTTGGATATTTCACAGAGATGAAATAATTTAATACTTGACCTTTCTGAGTCTCATTTCTTTCACTTAGCATATTTTCAAGGTTCATCCTACTATCAATAGTAGCATGTCTGGGTATTTCATTTGTATTGACAAATAATATTCCACAGTATATATTGTTTCATCAGTTAATGAACATTTAGGTTGCATCCACTTTGGGCCTTCAGTGCTTCTATGAAGGCTTGTGTAAAAATGTTTTTTTTGAGAACCTGTTTACTATTCTTTTGGGCATTTAGCCAGGAGTGGAATCATGTGGTTTTATGGTTATTCTATGTTTAACTTTTAAGGAACTGCTAAACTATTTTTCATAGTGCCTGTGACATTTTGCATTCCATCAGCAATGTCCAAGTGCCCCAGTTTCTCCATTATTTGGTCAATGCTATTTTTTGGTACACTAGCAATTCTAATGTGTGTAATTTTAGATCACATTGTGGCTTGATTTGCATTTCCCTAAATAATAAGATTGAGTATCTTTTCATGTGCTTGTTTGTGA
Organism: Bos mutus; assembly: GCF_027580195.1. Lineage (NCBI taxonomy): Eukaryota > Metazoa > Chordata > Mammalia > Artiodactyla > Bovidae > Bos > Bos mutus. The sequence goes on along the minus strand of NC_091644.1, from coordinate 23,684,498 downwards.
CATGAAAATCTTCTTAGGAAAAAAGTTTATTTATATACTTGATCAATTGTTTAAAACTTGGGCTGCTTTTCTTTTTGTTGTTGAGTCATAATTGCTTTTTGTATCCTGGATACTAATTTGTTATCATATATATGTTTCATAAATATATTCTCCCATTCTGTGGGTTGCCTTTCATTCTGTTTATAGTGTCATTTGGTGCATGGAATTTTTACCTTTAATAAAGCCAAATTTCTTTCTTTTTTTCTTGTGTTTTTGATGTCATGCATAAATAGCCATTACCAATTTCAAGGTTATGAATATTTATCCCTAATATCTTCTTCTAAAAGGTTTAGGGTTTTAGCTATTGTATTCATGATTCTGATCCATTTGGAGTTAATTCTTGCATATGGTTTGAAGTAAGGATTCAACCTCATTTCCTTGAACATTCCCAATGCAAGGTCTTGAAAAGATGGTCTTTCCTCATTGAATGAACTTCACACTCTTGCCAGAAGTTACTTGATCATAGAGTATGGGCTTGTTTCTGCACAGTCACTATTCTTCTATTGACCTGTATGCATATCCTTATGTAATATCAAAATTTATAGTTATTGTAGCTTTATAGGAACTTTGAAAATTGGAACGTGTGAGTCCCTTAACATTGTCCTTTTTCAAGATTGTTTTGGCTATTTAGCTGCTGCTGCTGCTAAGTCACTTCAGTCGTGTCCAACTCTGTGCCACCCCATAGTCGGCAGCCCACCAGGCTCCCCCATCCCTGGGATTCTCTAGGCAAGAATACTGGAGCAGGTTGCCGTTTCCTTCTCCAATGCATGAAAGTGAAAAGTCAAAGTGAAGTCACTCAGTCGTGTCCAACTCTTAGCGAACCTATGCAAATCCGTACACATTTTAGAGTAGAATTTCCATTTCTTCAAGAAAGCTGTTGAGATTTTGATGGATAATGCATTGAAAGCATAGACAGTTTTGAGCGGTGCTGTGCTGTGTTAAGTCACTTCAGTCGTGCCTGACTCTTTGTGACGTGATGGATTATAGCCCGCCAGGCTCCTCAGTCCATGGGATTTTCCAGGCAAGAATACTGATTGGGTCAACATTTCCTCCTCCAGGTTGTCTTCCCAACCAAGGGATCAAACCCACATCTCTTATGTCTCTTGCACTGGCAGAAAGGTTCTTTACTATTAACACCACCAGAGTGGTAGCATTATTTTAAGAATTTTATATCTAGCAATTCATACATGCAGATGTCTTTCCACTTATTTTCATTATTTCAAGAATATTTTGTAGTTTTCATTGTACATATTTTGTAGCTCCATCAATAAATTTATTCTAAGTATCATCATTCTGTTTGATGTTATTATAAATGTAACTTTCTTTCATCCTGTATAGAAATCAGATCAGATCAGATCAGATCAGTTGCTCAGTCGTGTCTGACTCTTTGCAACCCCATGAATCACAGCACGCCAGGCCTCCCTATCCATCACCAACTCCCAGAGTTTACTCAGACTCACGTCCATCAAGTCAGTGATGCCATCCAGCCATCTCATCCTCTGTCGTCCCCTTCTCCTCCTGCCCCCAATCCCTCCCAGCATCAGAGTCCTTTCCAATGAGTCAACTCTTCGCATGAGGTGGCCAAAGTACTGGAGTTTCAGCTTTAGCATCATTCCTTCCAAAGAAATCCCAGGGCTGATCTCCTTCAGAATGGACTGGTTGGATCTCCTTGCAGTCCAAGGGACTCTCAATAGTCTTCTCCAACACCACAGTTCAAAAGCATCAATTCTTTGGTGCTCAGCCTTCTTCACAGTCCAACTCTCACATCCATACATGACCACAGGAAAAACCATAGCCTTGACTAGCCGGACCTTTGTTGGCAAAGTAATATCTCTGCTTTTGAATATGCTATCAAGGTTGGTCATAACTTTCCTTCCAAGGAGTAAGCGTCTTTTAATTTCATGGCTGCAGTCACCATCTGTAGTGATTTTGGAGCCCCGAAAAATAAAGTCTGACACTGTTTCCACTGTTGCCCCATCTATTTCCCATGAAGTGATGGGACCGGATGCCATGATCTTCGTTTTCTGAATGTTGAGCTTTAAGCCAACTTTTTCACTCTCCACTTTCACTTTTATCAAGAGGCTTTTGAGTTCCGCTTCACTTTCTGCCATAAGGGTGGTGTCATCTGCATATCTGAGGTTATTGATATTTCTCCTGGCAATCTTGATTGCAGCTTGTGTTTCTTCCAGTCCAGAGTTTCTCATGATATACTCTGCATATAAGTTAAATAAACAGGGTGACATTATACAGCCTTGACAAACTCCTTTTCCTATTTGGAACCAGTCTGTTGTTCCATGTCCAGTTCTAACTGTTGCTTCCTGACCTGCGTACAAATTTCTCAAGAGGCAGATCAGGTGGTCTGGTATTCCCATCTTTTTCAGAATTTTCCACAGTTTATTGTGATCCACACAGTCAAAGGCTTTGGCATAGTCAATAAAGCAGAAATAGATGTTTTTCTGGAACTCTCTTGCTTTTCACATGATCCCGCGGATGGTGGCAATTGGATCTCTGGTTCCTCTGCCTTTGCTAAAACCAGCTTGAATATCTGGAAGTTCACGGTTCACATATTGCTGAAGCCTGGCTTGGAGAATTTTGAGCATTACTTTACTAGCATGTGAGACGAGTGCAATTGTGTGGTAGTTTGAGCATTCTTTGGCATTGCCTTTCTTTGGGATTGGAATGAAAACTAACCTTTTCCAGTCCTGTGGCCACTGCTGAGTTTTCCAAATTTGCTGGCATATTGAGTGTGGGACTTTCACAGCATCATCTTTCAGGATTTGGAATAGCTCAACTGGAATTCGATCACCTCCACTAGCTTTGTTCGTACTGATGCTTTCTGAGGCCCACTTGACTTCACATTCCAGGATGTCTCGCTCTAGTTCAGTGATCATACCATCGTGATTATCTGGGTCATGAAGATCTTTTTTGTACAGTTCTTCTGTGTATTCTTGCCATCTCTTCTTAATATCTTCTGCTTCTGTTAGGTCCATACCATTTCTGTCCTTTATTGAGCTCATCTTTGCATGAAATGTTCCTTTGGTATCTCTGATTTTCTTGAAGAGATCCCTAGTCTTTCCCATTCTGTTGTTTTCCTCTATTTCTTTGCATTGATCACTGAAGAAGGCTTTCTTATCTCTTCTTGCTATTCTTTGGAACTCTGCATTCAGATGTTTATATCTTTCCTTTTCTCCTTTGCTTTTCGCTTCTCTTCTTTTTACAGCTATTTGTAAGGCCTCCCCAGACAGCCATTTTGCTTTTTTGCATTTCTTTTCTATGAGAATGGTCTTGATCCCTGTCTCCTGTACAATGTCATGAACCTCATTCCATAGTTCATCAGGTACTCTATCTATCAGATCTAGGCCCTTAAATCTATTTCTCACCTCCAGTGTATAATCATAAGGGATTTGATTTAGGTCATACCTGAATGGTTAGTGGTTTTCCCTACTTTCTTCAAATTCAGTCTGAATTTGGCAATAAGGAGTTCATGATTTGAGCCACAGTCAGCTCCTGGTCTTATTTTTGCTGACTGTATAGAGCTTCTCCATCTTTGGCTGCAAAGAATATAATCAATCTGATTTCAGTGTTGACCATCTGGTGATGTCCATGTAGAGAGTCTTCTCTTGTGTTGTTGGAAGAGGGTGTTTGTTATGACCAGTGCATTTTCTTGGCAAAACTCTATCAGTCTTTGCCCTGCTTCATTCTGTATTCCAAGGCCAAATTTCCCTGTTACTCCAGGTGTTTCTTGACTTCCTACTTTTGCATTGCAGTCCCCTATAATGAAAAGGACATCTTTTTTGGGTGTTAGTTCTAAAACGTCTTGTAGGTCTTCATAGAACCGTTCAACTTCAGCTTCTTCAGCGTTACTGGTTGGGGCATAGACTTGGATTACTGTGATATTGAATGATTTGCCTTGGAAATGAACAGACATCATTCTCTTGTTTTTGAGATTGCATCCAAGTACTGCATTTTGGACTCTTTTGTTGACCATGATGGCCACTCCATTTCTTCTGAGGGATTCCTGCCCACAGTAGTAAATATAATGGTCATCTGAGTTAAATTCACCCATTCCAGTCCATTTCAGTTTGCTGATTCCTAGAATGTCGATATTCACTCTTGCCATCTCTTGTTTGACCACTTCCAATTTGCCTTGATTCATGGACCTGACATTCCAGGTTCCTATGCAATATGCTGTTTACAGCATCGGACCTTGCTTCTATCACCAGTCACATCCACAGCTGGGTATTCTTTTTGCTTTGGCTCCATCCCTTCATTCTTTCTGGAGTTATTTCTCCACTGATCTCCAGTAGCATATTGGGCACCTACTGACCTGGGGAGTTCCTCTTTCAGTTTCCTATCATTTTGCCTTTTCATACTGTTCATGGGGTTCTCAAGGCAAGAATACTGAAGTGGTTTGCCATTCCCTTCTCCAGTGTACCACATTCTGTCACATCTCTCCACCATGACCCGCCCGTCTTGGGTTGCCCCACGGGCATGGTTTAATTTCATTGAGTTAGACAAGGCTGTGGTCCTCGTGTGATTAGATTGACTAGTTTTCTGTGAGTATGGTTTCAGTGTGTTTGCCCTCTAATGCCTTCTTGCAACACCTACCATCTTACTTGGGTTTCTCTTACCTTGGGCATGGGGTGTCTCTTCATGGCTGCTCCAGCAAAGCGTAGCCATTGCTCCTTACCTTGGAGGAAGGGTATCTCCTCACAACAGCCCTTCCTGACCTTCACCATGGGATAGCTCCTCTAGGCCCTCCTGCGCCGGCACAGCCATGGCTCCTTGTACATGGGGTTGGCCCTCCCGCCACCGCTCCTGGCCTCGGGCGTGGGGTAGCTCCTCCCACCGGCCTCCCCTGGCCTCAGGCTTGGGGCATTGGGTATCTCCTCCCGGTCACCGCCCCTGACCTTGGACGTGGGGTAACTCCTCTCATCACCGCCCCTGACCTCGGACGCCGGGTATCTCCTCTCACAACTGAACTTTTCATATTAATCTTGTACTCAGCATTTTGATGACTTCTTCTACTAGCTATAATAGTTTTTGGTTGGATTCCATAGATAAAGTTATGTCTTTTGCAAATGGAAAAAAATTACTCTTTCCTTTCCATCTTGGATGCTGCTCATCTCTTTTCGTTGACTAATTTCCCTCACTAGAACTGACAGTAGAGCATTGAACAATGTGAAAATGTGATGCCTGACTTGGTCCTGATCTTTGGGGTATAACTTTCACTCTTTTACCATTCAATAGTATGTTTAACTGGACATGGAACAACAGACTGGTTCCAAATAGGAAAAGGAGTTCGTCAAGGCTGTATACTGTTTATTTAACTTATATGCAGAGTACATCATGAGAAATGCTGGGCTGGAAGAAACACAAGCTGGACTCAAGATTGCCGGGAGAAATATCAATAACCTCAGATATGCAGATGACACCACCCTTATAGCAGAAAGTGAAGCAGAACTCAAAAGCCTCTTGATGAAAGTGAAAATGGAGAGTGAAAAAGTTGGCTTAAAGCTCAACATTCAGAAAACGAAGATCATGGCATCCGGTCCAATCACTTCATGGGAAATAGATGGGGCAACAGTGGAAACAGTGTCAGACTTTATTTTTCGGGGCTCCAAAATCACTACAGATGGTGACTGCAGCCATGAAATTAAAAGACGCTTACTCCTTGGAAGGAAAGTTATGACCAACCTAGATAGCATATTCAAAAGCAGAGACATTACTTTGCCAACAAAGGTCTGGCTAGTCAAGGCTATGGTTTTTCCTGTGGTCATGTATGGATGGGAGAGTTGGACTGTGAAGAAGGCTGAGCGCTGAAGAATTGATGCTTTTGAACTGTGGTGTTGGAGAAGACTCTTGAGAGTCCCTTGGACTGCAAGGAGATCCAACCAGTCCATTCTGAAGGAGATCAGCCCTGGGATTTCCTTGGAAGGAATGATGCTAAATCTGAAACTCCAGTACTTTGGCCACCTCATGCGAAGAGTTGACTCATTGGAAAAGACTCTGATGCTGGGAGGGGTTGGGGGCAGGAGGAGAAGGGGACGACAGAGGATGAGATGGCTGGATGGCATCACTGACTTGATGGACGTGAGTCTGAGTGAACTCCGGGAGTTGGTGATGGACAGGGAGGCCTGACGTGCTGCGATTCATGGGGTCGCACAGAGTCGGACACGACTGAGGGACTGATCTGATCTCATCTCATCTGAGTATGTTTGCTGCTGCTGCTAAGTCACTTCAGTCGTGTCTGACTCTGTGCGACCCCATAGACGGCAGCCCACCAGGCTCCCCTGTCCCTGGGATTCTCCAGGCAAGAACACTGGAGTGGGTTGCTATTTCCTTCTCCAATGCATGAAAGTGGAAAGTGAAAGTGAATTCGCGCAGTCGTGTCCGACTCTTTGAGACCCCATGGAATGCAGCCCACCAGACTCCTCTGTCCATGGGATTTTCTGGGCAAGAGTACTGGAGTGGGGTGCCATTGAGTATGTTTAACTATGGATTATTCATCAATGTTTTTATTATGTTGAACAAATTCCTATATAGTTTAACTTCCCTCTTTTTTGTTATGAAAGGATGTTGAATTTTTTTCCAGGCTTTTTTTCTGTCAATTGAAAACATTATGTCAGTTTTCCCTTCCTAATGAAAATGTGGTATATTATATTTACCTATTTTCATATGTTGAACCACCTTACATTCTTGAGATAAATCCCATTTGGCCATGGAGAAAAATAATTTCAATATGTTGCATTTGCTGTACTACTATTTTATTGAGAATTTTCACATCTCTCTTTCTATATGATCTGCTTTCTTTTCTTGTGGTATCATTGTCTAGCTTGGTATCAGAAAAGTTTTGACCTTATAGAATGGCTTAGGGAATATTTCTTCATTTTGTATATTTGTTTGAAGAAATTTGAGAAGTATTTATGTTAAATCTTTTAAAAATATTTGGTGGAATTCACCTATGAAGTGATCTAGTCCTAGTTATTTCTTTTTGAGGAGGTTTGGGCTTCCCTGGTGGCCCAGTGGTTAAAGCATCTGCCTGGAATGAGGGAGACTGGGGTTTGATCCCTGGGTCTGGAAGATCCCCTGGAGCAGGAAATGGCAACCCACTCCAGTATTCTTGCCTGGAGAATCCCACAGAGGGAGGAGCCTGGTAGGCTACAGTCCATGGGTAGCAAAGAGTCGGACACCACTGAGCGACTTCACTTTCACTTTGATTAATAAATTTCTTTATCAGTCTGTTATGATTCACTATTTATTCTTATGTAAGTTTTAGTAATGTGTATGCCTCTAGGAGGGCTTCCCTTGTGGCTCAGATGGGAAAGAATCTGCCTGCAATGCGGGAGACCTGGTTTAAATACCTGGGTTGGGAAGATTCCCTGGAGAAGGGAAAGGCTACCCGCTCCTGCATTCTGGCCTAGATAAGTCCATGGACTGTATAGTCCATGGGGTCGCAAAGAGTCAGACACGACTAAGTGATTTTCACTTTCATGCCTATTGGAAATATTCCATTTTATCTAGTTTTCTCTAATTTGTTAGCACAATCATTAATGATATTCTTTTAATATTGTTTTTTTATTTTTATTTTTGTAGAGTCAAAAGTAATCTCTTCACTTTCATTTTGGATTTCAGTTACTCTTTTTGTAATAGTCGATCAACTCTAATGTTTGTTGTTTCTATTGTTTTTCTATTTTATTTCATTTATCTTCATTCTAATCTCTATTATATTCTTCCTTCTATTTGTTTTGGGTTTTTGTTATTTTTCTAGCTTTTTTAATACATAATGTTAGGTTATTGATTTGCCATTTTTCTTCTCTTGTAGTATAGGCATTTATAATTATAGATCTCCCTCTGAGCACTCCTCAGAGGTGTGAAAGAATGGTAGAAGAAAAGTATTCTATGGTCTTATGATTAAATCTCAGTTTTTAACTGGGCTTCTTTCTAAGACCTATGACCTTCACAAGTTTCTCTTACCTTTCTCCCCCTCTTCTCACCTTACGTCAGACAGGAAGGTTAGAGCCAGGTGATTTTGACAACTATCATCTCTGTGAATGTGACTCCACATTGTGTTGTTTTTACTTACCCTCACAGACTAGCTTATAGCTCTTTTGAAACTGACTCTTGGCTTACTCCTTGTTTCAGTCTGAGTGCTCTGAATCTCAGCTGATGCATGTCAGACAGGCAGAAAAAGATCCAGAGAATGGCGATGCCCAATGAATTTAAGAAAAGAGAATTTTGAAAAAAAGAAAATATGAGCATTGACAAATGTAATGGGAACACAAAGAAAATCATGTTTCAGAAGCTTGATGGATACACAGATGGTATCATTGCTGTTTACTCTGATTTAATAGATGTCTTTTTTTTTAACATTTTTGGACTTGAATTAGATTTTTACTTTTAGAATATGTATATATCCACAATATTCACTCATTTATCTTTTATTTGTTCAAAAAAAGTCTCAACAAAGAAAAATAAAAAATAAAGAGTGGACAAATATTCTATCAAAAATCAGAGTAAATGACTATTATTGCTTTCATTTTTAAAAGTTTAACAGAAATATCCTGTGAAAGATGGTATCTTTGATGGAAAAGTGACTTTAATTTTTTTTTTCAAAAGAAGCATCAGTTCAATTGAAACATGCTATGCACACTCCTAAGAACACAGTCAGAATGCATTTATAGAGATTTTATTCAAATATCAACAACTGAAAAACATTAAATTACACTTCTCATTAAAGTTGGCACATTCTTAAACCTTTACAGGTCCCCATAAATGTAACCTTACATGTATACTTTTTAATATCACTCACTGAATTTTAGATGTAAGAGAAATTTTAGAAAACATGATGATCTATTATAAGTCTTAATTTGTACAGCCCTCTTTTAACATTTATGCTCATATAATAACTGGGTTCAAACTCACATAACAATGAAATCACTCAATTCTAGGACATAAAAAGAAGCAAAGTTCTGTAGCTATTCTTATAAGGATGCTAGGGTGACAGTTAAAATAAGTTGTAATTGACACTAATTGGTGCTCCAGATTGCTATGGCATTATCTTCTTTATAATAATGTGGGCAGAATAGCTTGATACTTTAAAGTATTAAAAACATGTCTTGTATGAAATAAAGCCACTGACATCTATAACTGAATAACAAACAGCAGCAAATAGAGATGACATTTTGAAAAATGTATTATTGTTTTACAAAAATATTCAGAAGTAATTAGGGCTGCAGATTACATATAACTTTTTTCTATTTAAAGTTAATTTTTATTGTGATATTAATTAAAAATTAAACTTAAATATTAAAAACTATCCTATCTGAAGTATAATTATTCAATCACAACTATTCTCTACAGTATGTGTATTCCTTCAAGTTGTCTTTTTGTAGACAATTGAAATATTATGCATGATTTAATGTTGCTCTTTTTCTCCTATCTTCAACTAATAAATATTTTCCAGTGCTCTCCAAAAGTATTACCTATTAACATTTTCAATAGCTGCATATAATTTTATTAAGTTAATTAATCACCATATACTTAGCCTATTTCTTATGTTTGGAAATGTAGACTATTTCCAAATGGCAAAGTTATTAAAAATATTACATTTAATATCTTTATCCTTATCAGTGTTTATAATTCATATTTATTTCTAGAATGAACAACTGTAAAACTTCTTGGATAGACACAGAAATATTTTAAATGTGTTGGTATAAGAATATATTTCCAAACTCTTTTATAGAAAGATAAATCCACTTGCCAGTCTAAAAGATCTTATGAAAACTTATCAGTCTAGGTAATTTTTTTTTCTATTTTTTTTTAAACTTTTGGACTCTGTGGGAGAGGGCGAGGGTGGGATGATTTGGGAGAATGACATTGAAACATGAATAATATCATATGTGAAACGAATCGCCAGTCCAGGTTCAATGCATGATACAGGATGCTTGAGGCTGGTGCACTGGGATGACCCAGAGGGATGGTATTGGGAGGGAAGTGGGATGGGGGGGTCAGGATGGGGAACACGTGTACACCCGTGGTGGATTCATGTTGATGTATGGCAAAACCAATGCAATATTGTAAAGTAATTAGCCTCCAATTAAAATAGATAAATTTATATTTAAAAAATAAACTGTATTTCTCTTATTACTTGGATGCAGACTATTCTTATATATTTGCCTAATACATGTGTGCTAAAGGGGTTATCAGTTCCTTGTCTTTACTCACTTTTTAATTGAGGTCACAGTGTTTCATCTTATTGCTGTATACACATTTCTTATTTATTAAAGTATAAATGTACGTCATATGGCAATACATGTATTCCCTATCTTTGATCTGTGGTTTTTGGTTACTATTTTACCTATGCAACTTTCAAAATTTTGTAAAGTTAAAATCCATCCATCTTCTGCTTTATAATATCCTATTATTTTGATAAAAATTAATCTATCCAAAATAATTTGTATCCATTCAGAATATTTTGGCATCTGCTGTAAAGACAGGACTCTATCATTTTTCCAACTAGTTTACCAATTGTCTCTACACTATTTAATATAAATCCCATTCCTCCTTGAGTCACGCTTTCTCTCTTGTCATATAAACTAATATGTGGTAGATCGTATTTCATGGCTGTCAACTCTGTTTTATTGCCCTGTTCCTCTAATTTTACATTGTTTCATACTATTAAAATTAGGTCTAAAATGGCTATTGTCTTCTCATTGCCCTTCTATATTAGAATTCTTTTTGCTGGTCTTGTTTGCTTATTTTTCTTCATAGGCTTCAAAGTAATTTGGTCAAATCTCAAAAATAAGTTATTCTGGGCTTTTTTGTCTTTATGGAACTAAATTAAACCCATTTGTGACTAGGAGTTAAATTTTGTCTAAGAGTGGTTTCTACCCAAAATAAGGAAGTTTTTCTGAATTTATCACAGAGTTTAAAAGGCAAAAGAGACACAGATGTATAGAACAGTTTTTTAGACTCTGTGGGAGAGGGCGAGGGTGGGATGGTTTGGGAGAATGGCAATGAAATATGTATATTACCATATGTGAAACAAATTGCCAGTCTAGGTTCAATGCATGATACAGGATGCTCAGGGCTGGTGCACTGGGATGACCCAGAGTGATGGGATGGGGAGGGAAGTGGGGGGGGGGGCGGTTCGGGATGGGGAACACATGTACACCTGTGGCTGATTCATGTCAATGTATGGTAAAACCCATACAATATTGTAAAGTAATTAGCCTCCAATTAAATAAATTAAAACAAATTTTAAAAAGGATTAGTAATCAAAACTAATTCAGTCAACATTTCTTCACCATAGTTCTCCAAGATTTGTAAACATGCTGCTAATCCATGTAATTCAGCATTTCTTATTTATTAAATGTTGCTATTCAGTCCCTGCAAATATTTCAACTTGTAGGAATTATGAGAATTTCACTTTGTCTTCCCCCCATGATGTCAGTAGTCACAAATCTGGACATGAGGATCAATTAAACACTGGGATGAGGTACTAAATGTTATAGATAACATTAACGAGCTTAAAGCAAGGTTCACAGTACAAGGCTTACTTTTCCTGTCATAAGAGGGCTATGTATTTCCTGACATTTTGGCAATCACAGGAGGTGAATGGACTATAATTTTGCAAGGTGAGGAAAGATTGTTTCCGCTTTCTGTATAATCACTATTAAGAATATCAGCTTCTAAGGGAACTGGGAGAAGTTTTTCCTGGAGTTGCATTAGAATATATATTTCAGGATGCATTCGTGTGTGCTAAGTCACTTCAGTTGTATCCGACTCTTTGCAACGCTATGGACTGTAGGCCACCAGAGCTCCTCTGTCCACGGAATTTTCCAGGCAAGAATACTGCAATAGGTTGCCATGACCTCCACCAGGGGATCTTCTTGACCCAGGGATCTAACCATGTCTCTTATGTCTCTTGCATTGGCAGGCAGAATCTTTACCATTAACACCATCTGGGAAGCCCATATTCCAGAATTTTTCCTCACAAAGTGGATTTGAGCTCTACATAATTCTTAGATTTTTCAAAGGTAGCCTTGGTAATGGGAATATTTTCTTTATAATATTTATTTGTACTTTTTCTATGAGAAATATAATTCATGCATTCTCCTTTCTTAAATTAAAAATTTAGAAGGGCAATTGTTTTCTCTTTTATTTATTTAATTATGGTCCACTTGATTTTGCATAAGATATGAGGACTGTTGAATGAATTAAAGTAATTCAGGGGGAAAATTTTATAAAAATAGGCCAAGGAAAAATATAAAAAGAGGAAATGATCAAAAGTGAGGAGAAGACAAAATTTAAGTAGATATAAGTATAGATGTGTGTATATATATATATATAAAGCCAAATTTCTACAGAATTAAACTTGAACTGCAAATCCAGCTCAAATAAAACAGACTTTATCTACGTGACACATTTTGTTTATCAGGCCCACACACACTGATTTCTCAGAGGAAAAGTATCATTTCCCAGGCTTTCGTTAAAGAAGAAATTCTAGACATGAGTCTTATCATGCAGCAAAATTGATGATATGAAAAACCTTGGTAGTTATAGTCCTTTAATAATGGAATAACAGAGGCTGTATAGATTGTTTGTTACAGCAGTCTTCAATACTGGTCAATGTGATGGTGTTAAAGTATAGGTCTGTTATCACCCTTTTAGGGTGGGGAGCAGAACAGAGTGGCCAAAGCACACAGCTGTCTGATCATTTGGCTTGATTCCAGAAAATAACAAGATATTGAGTAGATGAGCTGTGAATCCCAAGCTGCCTTATAAGTATATCAATTCTTTCAACCTGACCTTTAACAAAAGTTAAAAATCAAGTGCTTTGAAATCACAATCTATGGCCTGGTTCTGTGTTCTTTAAAGAGAATTTACCTACTTTACAATTACATAGGTAAATAACAATGTCTATTATCCTCTTGCGGAAGTAAATAGATAGTAGCTGCTGAGTTAGTGTTTAGTCATTTTACCCCTAAAGAGGGTTCAGGATATTTTTTTCAAAACTCTGAACTTGTTCCCTCCACTGATTACAATTATATTTGACCTCGTATATTGGAAATCTACTCTGCTTATATTTTAATTGATTGTGTCTAAAATTGACAACATGTCTTTTTTTAAAATATTGTCTAATTGAACAGATATCTTCACTTCAGTTCAGTTCAGTCACTCAGTTGTGTCTGACTCTTTGTGACCCCATGGACTGCAGTACGCCAGGCTTCCTTGCCCATCACCAACTCCTGGAGCTTGTTCAAACTCATGATCATCAAGTCGGTGATGCCATCCAACCATCTCATCCTCTGTCATCCCTTTCTCCTGCTTTCAATGTTTCCCAGCATCAAGGTGTTTTCCAATGTGTCAGTTCTTTGTATCAGGTGGCCAAAGTATTGGAGCTTCAGCTTCAGCATCAGTCCTTCCAATGAATATTCAGGACTGATTTCCTTTAGGATGGACTGGTTGGATCTCCTTGCAGTCCAAGAGACCCAAGAGTCTTCTCCAACATCACAGTTCAAAAGCATCAGTTCTTTGGTGCTCAGCTTTCTTCACGGTCCAGATCTTATATCCAAACATGACTATTGGAATCTCATTATTGAATTACCAGTGGGCATTTTGTTTTCCTCTTATTAATTTTCTGAAAATGTTACCTGAACAGTTTGTGACTTACCTGAAAATCTTATCTATAACCACATTTCAGTAACTTATTATTCAAATCTTTGCTTAAATGTCATTTCCTGACACAAAAGTTCATGAATTCCTTTGTCCAATGTATCTGCCCATGCTTTCTCTATCCTCCCACTGGCTGTTATATTCTTCATAGCACTTACTGTATTATCTTTCCCCCTAAGTAGAATGTAAGACCTGTGAGAGCAACAATCTTTAGAACCTAAAACAGACTCTGACACATAGTAGTGCATCAGTGAATATTTATAAGATCAATAAATTTTAGAAAGCTGAATGAATACATGAATAAAGTTATTAATGTAAATAACATGTGCTGACTTCTTAATTATAATAATGAATGGCAATTGCAAGTAAACATATTTTAACACACCAAAATATTTACCTCTGTTTCCTCCAAAAATTGTAAGATATGAGCATTGGATTTTACCAGAATTTTAAGCATAAATCAACGCATTAATTATTTTATCTGACCTTTCAAAATCATATACTTTACTACTATATAGCACAATTTTCCTTATGTATTTGGATAAACCCTGAGGGTCACCTTTAAACATACTCTTCATTTCTATATGCTGTTATTTCATCAAGGGTGTTCACACCTACACTTCACAGTTTTTAATATGTTTATATTAAACATAAATAGATTAATTAATTGCATACTTTTTAAAAATATTAAAATTTTTCTTTCTTGACCATTTTTTTCTTTTACTTTGGGTATGAGCTATAAAATGGTCCATGAAATGGATGATCTATTATATCTAGGTAATCAAAATGTTATCCCTTATATTAGCCAATTTGATTGACATCATAGTTAATATAGATGATATATATAAAACATTTTTTGAAATATTTGTTTTAGATAAATATTTAAATTTATAAAGAAAAGTTTGTTTAAATCTAATAGCTTTTTAACTGAAGAAATAAATATTGTCCATGTTATTTGAAAGGTGTGTATGCATATGTGTCTATTACATTACTTATCTTTCAATGTATCCAAGTAAAATTTGAGATCTCTTCAACTACAGGAAAATGAAAATAATATATACTGAGATACAATTAGCACAACTGTCTAATCTATATTTATAACATTCTACATAGATTCCTCAAGCTGGGATGCACATTTCTTTGTCCTAGACATAGTGTTATTTCTTCATGTTTGCCTTAATATGAAGAGAGCCTTAAGGACAAATGACATTTAAGTTATGCACCAAAAGAAAACAGCCACTCTACTTTTGTGCTGGAGGGTGACATGGCCCTTAGGTTTTAATATAAATATCTTATTTTGATATGTTCAACAGGATCTATTTTATCTTTCCAACATGCCAATCTCTTGTATTGTGTTAATGCCAATAAGTTGCACTAAATATGACAAAATGTCTGGCATACTTGACTGGGATAATAAAAATTTCCTCAGTAAAAAAAAATGTCTTCTCACTAGGGTTCAGTAGATAGAGATATATACATATATGTCTTGTACTTGTTGATGGGCTGTAAATGAAAAGAAAACTCTTTTTTTTTGAATATTGTAATTTGGAAATAATCTTTTATTACACACTGACTTGCCATGTGAGTTTAAAGTGCAATTGAGAAAATTTTAAATGGCAGATATCCCTCTCCCATCCACTGAGCCTATTAATACACATATGGAAGCACAGAGAATTAAAATGAGGCAGAAAATACTGGATATTTGTCTGCTTGCTGCTACTTTTGTGTATTGCATTGGGAAAAAGAAGTTAACCTCTTTGCTTCCACTTCATTTTTCACTTATTGTAGTGAAAGAAGGAATTAGCTGCTATTTGTAAACAACTTTGAAGCTGAAAACTTGTGTGAAACAAGAGAAAGTGCTTCAGTTAGATTTCAGATAATGTAAACACAGCCCAGTGTAAATCATCTCCTCAAACACCTGCTCTCTTTCCAAATTAATGTGTTGGACATGAGGACATGAGCTCATTTGAATTCCTTTAAAAATATATGTTTCATATACCTATTTTTAGAGTTCTGTTCTATTAAAGAAATTCACTCATGTCTCATATATGTAATGACTGAACTTTCCTCTCTCTTATATTTTGTCTCTCCACTCAAAGAATAAATAGCTAAAAAATAGACTATGAAACAACTGACAAAGCTAAGAAAGGGCTAAAAATGAAAGTATTGGTTAGCCCTAACTACATTGCCTTCTACACATGAAAATATCAAATAAATAAAATAACTTACATAGTATAATCTTTGAACTCTGAAATAATCACTAAATGTAAGTATAAACATAGTGTTTACTGATTATACTGTGTAGCACAGGAAACTATATTTAATATCTTATAATAACCTATAGTGGAATCTGAAAAAGAATATACATATATATATGTGTGTGTGTGTATGCGTATGTGTGGGGGTGTGTGTGTGTGTACCTAAAGCACTTTGCTGTATACTTGAAACATTGTAAATCAACATATTTCAATTTTTTAAATTTATAATTTAGAAAAAAAAGAGAAAAATTTACTGATTAAAATTCTCAAAAATCAGTATTTCACTTTCTTCTTTATGAAGTACATTAGCTCCTTGGCATTATCAAGTTTCCAGTTTTAAAGTACAAAAGTAACTTCAAGTTTATGGGATGTTTGTTGTATTCTAAGGTAACTTGATCTTGCCCATTGTGAGGTTTGTGAACAAATTGAAAAAGATTTCTTCTGCATTTGGAAAAAAAAGTACATGTTTACCACTGTTTATTGAATTCATAACACTTCTATTTTTAATGGAAAAGTAGAACAATCATGGGGCTTCCCTCATTGCTCAGTTGGTAAAAAATCCACCTGTGATGCGGGAGACCCCGATTCGATTCCTGAGTTGGAAGATCTGCTGGATAAGGGATACGCTACCCACTCCGGTATTCTTGAGCTTCCTTTGTGGCTCAGCAGTTAAAGAA
Organism: Bos mutus; assembly: GCF_027580195.1. Taxonomy (NCBI): domain Eukaryota; kingdom Metazoa; phylum Chordata; class Mammalia; order Artiodactyla; family Bovidae; genus Bos; species Bos mutus. The sequence goes on along the minus strand of NC_091644.1, from coordinate 23,667,844 downwards.
TCCACCCGAAATGTGGGAGATCTGGGTTTGATCCCTGTGTTGGGAAGATATCCTGGAGAAAGGAACGGCTACCCACTCTAGTATTCCGGCCTGGAGAATTTCATGGACTATACAATCCATGGGGTCACAAAGAGTCGGACACAACTGAGTGACTTTCACTTTCAGCACAATCATATCTATATAGTGGTGCTTAAATTCATATCAATACTTTTAAAAGCAAAACTCATAGTTCTAATTTATCCTATGATATTTACTAAAAATATACCTTCTTTCTTTAAAAAAAAAATTTACCTGTACTATTATGTCAAAATATCCCACCAACAAAACGTCTGGAGTTTAGCCGCCATTTAATGGGTTTTTCATCTATGTCTGATTTTTTCAAAAGAAGGCCTTCTGATTCTTGTCTTGACAATATTGACTCTGCAACACAGATTCCTTGAGATGTTATCATGCTCCTCAGAGCTGTCTCTCATTAGTGACTACTGCTCTCCCTCATCCTATTCTTGATTGTTTTACTGATTATGAGCGTGTATTTGTGGTGAGATGGTGCACTGCTCTCCTCATCATCTAAAAAATTAGTATATACCTAACTTCTACAAGAGAAGCTTAGATATATAGTTAATAAGACCTTATAAGACCTTACTAAGGATTGCCAGCTTCTCAGGTAGTGTTACTGGTAAGGAATCCACCTGCCAATGCAGGAGACTCAAGAGGTGCAGGTTCAATCCTTGGGTTGGGAAGATCCCCTGGAGAAAGAAATGGAAACCCACTCCAGTATTCTTGCTTGTAAAATCCCAAGAACAGAGGAGCCTGGTGGCCTACAGTCCATGGCGTCATACGGAGTTGGACAGGACTGAGTGACTGAGGACACAAGGATTTGAGAATAAACCAAAATACACCACATACATACACACATACATACATACACTTTAAAAATATAACCTGCATTTACTGCATAAACGCACACTGCTTTAAGAGGCATTAATCTTATTTCCCCTATGTTATTCACTACATCTTATTCCTAGGCTTGGAAATTTGGATAAACTGACCTCAGATTATAAACAATATTTTTATTTTAAGCAGATTTTCAAGGCATGCTTCTGAAAGTCCTTATTTTTCACAAAGATGACTGTGGCAAAGATTGTGAATTACATAAAGGCAAATGTCCAACTCCCGTTACAATACTTGCTTAATGGTTCTGCCAAAATATAACAAATTCCAAAGTTGACAATTTCCTGAGGTCTGGACTATTATCTATAGCAACCATTGTATAGAAATTTGAAGATTTTTATATAGTTTGTATTCTGTTTGTAAAATGAAAATCACAATACAAGTTGCATTCTTCATACATTATGGAAATCTGTGAACAGCTGAAAAACATAAAGGTATAGAAAATAGTCCCAACTACAAGATTACTGCTATATTTCTTTTTGGGGAACATTGGTGTATCTATTCTCAGTATCTGTGGCAATGAGATAACTGATAATCATGATTGCTAGATTCATACAACACTGTTTTAACAATTTAGAAAATCTTGATGACACAGCTATATAGATATTTAACAAATAATACTATACGGGCATTTTTAAATGCTTATTAGGAGTTTCAAGGTATTGCTGTTAATGATTTCACTCAAAAAACCTAGAAGGATGTGAGAATGTGTGTGTGTGTGTGTGTGTGATTGCAATAGTGCACATGTGAGTTTTGAAAAGCTAAATGAGTGTATTATAGAACAAGAAAACTTCATGCACTGTAACTTCTTAAGGAAAGCTTTCTATTTCTTTGTTTAATTTGTACCAGCATATTGTACAAAACAAGATGTCAGAAAGATAATTCTATTAACATCTTTTTCTAAAGATCTTTGAATAATACTTGCTTTTTACAGAAACTCTAAAGGTTGCTATGATTCACAGCATGTGTGTGTGTGTTTCAGTCGTATCTGACTCTTTGCAACCCGATGGACCATAGCCCACCAGTCACAGAGAAATACAATAATTTTGAACAAAATGTGAAACTGCCAGGATAAGTGATCAGCTTCTAGATCACAGTGTAATTGAAAACCATTTTTTTTCTCTTAATTCTTATGCTGTTTTTGCAAACTTTTGTGTGCAAGGCAGTCACTGTGTTTGAATCTAAAAACACGGCCTCTGCTTTGGAAAAAAAAAAAAAAATCAATATGGTGGGTTTGGTGAGAGAACAATACTGGAATTAGGCATGAACATGAATAATTATAATATATATAGAATATGTAAGATGTTCCAAAGTAACAGAAGGATTTTTGCATGAAGAGATTATTATATTCTATACGGGGGACTTAAAGAAGGATTAAGGGACTATTTGGATTGCCAGGTTGGGACACTTTCTTGAAAGGAGATACATTTTAAGTGAAGAGAATTAGATTTAAAATGTGGAATTAAGAGTGGAATTTAATTTGTGTCTTCTACCCTAGAGATAATTATAATAAAAATAATTACAACTACAGCTCAGAGTTGAATTAAGTGCTATGAGCTAAGATAAGCAGTTGGGAGGCATTACGTCATATAGTTGTGACTACTTCTTGATAGGAAAGCATTCCTTACTATTATCCCCACTTTGTAGGTGAGGAATCTGAAATTTAAAGGTACTGGATAATGTTCTCAAGGACACACAACCTGAAAGAGGTGGACTTGAGTTCAAGAAGCAAATAAAATCTTTGTAAATTTAAAGACCATACTCTAAGTTAAAACTGTATCGTTTTCCCAGGCAATCAGGATCAGAACATGGCTTTGGTCACTGAAACAGCCGAGGTCTCTTTGGCCTCAAACAGCAGATTCAAAGAAAGGATATGGAAAGAGTAAACATTTATAAGCAGAATACCCTAGATCTGCTTCCCTGGTAGCTCAGACAGTAAAGAATCTGCCTGCAGTGCAGGAAACCTGGGTTCCATCCCTGGGTTGGGAAGATTCTCTGGAGAAGGGAATCAACCCACTCAAGTCTTCTTGCCTGGAGAATTCCACAGTCAGAGGCTACAGGCCATAGGGTAGGAAATTGTTGGACACAACTGAGAGACTAAAACTTTCACACTTTCACTAGGTCTGAATGTCATAATATTTTAGCCCTGATGAGCTCAAATATGTACCCCCAATAAAAATGATAGTTATAAAATACAGTGAGATAATAGATTTGCATCCAATAACGTTATGTATAATGCTTCACAATTTAATGGAAACTATGATATTATAACAATTAACAAGACATGTACAATTATTACATCTCAAGTGTTTAATTTTATGTGCTTTATAAAATACCACTATATCAAGGATTGAGTACTCTAAATTATTTTAGACAGTCACAATATAATCACACTAATTTTAAGACCACTGGTTAAAGAGGCTGACATCACAGGTGTCCACATCTAAAAATTAAATTAAAAAATGACCATAACACTAAATTTTAAAAACTTTTCCACCCTGTTTAAGCAGAATAATGTTTTAGTATTAGGCTTCAGTTTTATCTCAATGAATAGATTTTTTTCAGTAGCCTGCTAGCAGATTTATTTCTCATAATTTGCAGTTACTCTTCCCCATGACAGATTAAAGAAAAATGCATTTCTGCCTGACTCATTTTTACTCCTCTTTTTCCTTTTCCCCCTAGCTTTCAAAATAACTGATTCTTGAGTTCCAACCATGCATACTGTAGCATTATGTTAAATGTTCATTTTAAAGTGTAATGCAAAATAAATATCCTTCCACTGAATAGCCTTGGAACCCCTGTTGAAAGTCAAATAAAATACAGATTTTGATTGTATAGAAATATAGATTTATTTCTGGACTCCTAGTTCTATTCAATTGTTCTAAATATCTATATGTCAATACCACCCTGATTTGATTCCATACTTCTGCACTAAGTTTAAATTCAGGAAATATGAGTCCTCTAACTTTGTTCTTCTTCACTATTGTTCTATTTATTCAGAGCCCCTTACATTTCCAAATGAATTTTATTTTTTAATTAATTTTTGTTAGAGTATAGTTGATTTACAATGTTGTGTTTATTTCTGCAGTACAACAAAGTGAATCACTTATACATATAAATATATCTACTCTTTTTTTAGATTCTTTTCCCATATGGGTCATTACAGAGTAATGAGTAGAATTTCCATATGCATTTTAGTGGTGGCTTATCAATTCCTGAAAAAGAGGCAAGATTTTGCTAAGGATTATGTTGAATCTGGGCTTCCCTGATAGCTCAGTTGGTAAAGAATCCGCATGCAATTCAAGAGACCCAGTTCAATTCCTGGGTTGGGAAAATCTGCTGGAGAAGGGATACGCTACCCCCTCCAATATTCTTGGGTTTCCCTTGTGGCTCAGCTGGTAAAGAATCCACCTGCAATGTGAGAGACCTGGGTTTAACTCCTTGGTTGGGAAGATCCCCTGGAGAAGGGAAAGGCTACCCACTCCAGTATTCTGGCCTGGAGAATTCCACGGAGTGTATAGTCCATGGGGTCACAAAGAGTCGGACATGTCTGAGTGACTTTCACCCACTTACTCACTCATGTTGAATATATGGTTCAATTTAAGGAATGCTGCAATCTTAATAGGGTTTTCTCAGGTGGTACTAGTGATAAAGAACGTGCCTGTCAATGCAGGAGATGTAAGAGGTCCAGTTCGATCCCTGGGTGGGGAAGATTCCCCCCCTCCCCCGCAGTTAGAAATACCAACCCATTCTAGTATTCTTGCCTGGAAAATTCCATGGAAAGAGGAGTCTGGAAGGCTACAACCCATGAGCCTGCAAAGAGTTGGACATGACTGAGGGACTAGGCACATATAGACACATGCCATCTTAACAATATTAAATATTTCAGTTCATAAATGTAGGAGGTGTTTCAATTTGGTTGCTCTTCAATTTATTTCAACAATATTTTATGGTTTCCACAGTACAAATTTCATACTTCTTCTGTTATATTTGTCCTAAATATTTTATTCTTTTTGGCATTATTGGAAATTGAAGTGCTGTTTTAAAATTTCATTTTTAGATTGCTACGGCTAGTGCGTAGATATACAATTATTCATTTTTGTACACTGATCTTGTACCCCACAACTTTATGGGGTTCATTTTTTTCTAATAGTTTTTAGTGGACTCCTTAGGATTTTCTATACACAACATAATATTATCTGTAAGCAGGACTTGTTTTGCTTCTTCCTATGCAATGTATCGGAGAAGGCAATGGTACCCAACTCCAGTACTCTTGCCTGGAAATCCCATGGATGGAGGAGCCTGGTAGGCTGCAGTCCATGGGGTCGCTAAGAGTCGGACACGACTGAGCGACTTCACTTTCACTCTTCACTTTCATGCATTGGAGAAGGAAATGGCAACCCACTCCAGTGTTCTTACCTGGAGAATCCCAGGGACAGGGGAGCCTGGTGGGCCGCCATCTATGGGGTCGCACAGAGTCAGACACAACTGAAGTGACTTAGCAGCAGCATGCAATGTATATGCCTTTTATTTGCTTTTCTTGCCAAATTAGTCTGACTGGAAACTCTAGTATAATATTAAAAAAAAAAATGAGCATAAGTGGCAAAAACAGAAATCCTTGTCTTCTTTTTGATTGCAGAAGGAAACTATTTGGTCTTTCTCCATTAATTAAGTATAATGTTAGCTGTGTATTTTCATAAATGACCTTTATCACGTTGATGCCCTCTCTCAGTTATACATACTTCCAATTTCTAATTTATTCATTTTTCACCATGAAAGAGTGTTAGCTTTTTTTTTCTTCTCCATCCTTAGATGAGGAAATGGCAACCCACTCCAGTATTCTTGCCTGGAAAATCCCATGGACAGAGGAGCCTGACAGGCTATAGTCCATAGGGTCACAAAGAGTTGGACATGACTGAAGTGACTGAACATGAGTGCGAGCATTGAGTTGATCATGTAGTTTTTGTACTTTAATCCTCTGATGTCATATATAACATTCATTGGTTTCTTCTCCTAAAAGAACTTTACGTTCTTGGGATAAATCCTGCTAGCTCACAGTGTCTGATCTTTTTAATATGTTGCTGGATTTGGTATTTAGCTTAGGATTTTGTCCGTATGTTTTTGAGATGTTGATAATTTTTTCCCCTGTGATGCATTTGTTATCAATGTTAAGAATGAATTGATAAGTGTTTCCTCTTCTTTTATCTGGGGAGAATATGTAAAAAGAATGGGATAAATTCTTATTTAAATATCTTGAAGATTTCCCCAGTGAAGCCATTCAGTCCTGTTCTTTTGGAACTTTACTTTGTTGGAAGCGTTTTCATTACTAATTCAGTGTGCTTATTTGTTAAAGGTCCATTCAGATTTCACTTCCCTTTTGAGTCATTTTCAGTAACTTATGTCTTTGTAGAAATTTCTCTATTTTTACCTAATTTTCTATTTTTTGACATCCAGTTGTTCATAATAGTCCATTACAATTTTTTGTGTCTGGAAGGTTAGTAGTAATGTCTTCTCTTTCATTCCCATTTTTAGTAATCTGAGCCTTTTTTCTCAAGATCAGTCCAGATGAAAGTTTGTTAATTTGTTGGTCTTTTCAAAGATCAAGGTTTTTGTTTCATTAGTTTTTTTCAAATGTTTTTGACTCTGGTTTTCACTCCAGTGTTATTACCTCCTTCTTCTTTTATATTTAGTTTACTCTTCTACACTCAATGTCTCAAGATGAAAGGACAGGTGAGCGATTTGGGATCTTCTTAGTAAATACAGATATTTATACTTACAAACTCTTTACCAAGCACCACATTCGCTACACACAATATGTTGGTTAAGTTTATCTTTTATTTTCATTCATCTCAATGCATTTCTAATGTGTTTTGTAATTTCTTCTTTGACTTATTTGGAAATATCTTGATTGTTTTCCACATCTTTGCAAATTTCCTAAAGTACCTTCTGTTACTGATCTCTAGTTTCATTCCAGGGTGGTCAGAGGACATACTTGACATGATATCAATCTTTTTAAATGTTATCACTTTTATGGTCTTGTATACAGTCTATCTTGGAGAATGTCCCCTATGCACTTGCAAATAATGTATATTAGGCTGTTGCTTTGTTTAGTGTTGTATAAAAATTTGTTAGGTCTAGTTGGTTTATAATGCTGTTCAAGTATTTCATTTATTTCTATGTAGTTGTTCTATCCATTTGAGAGTAGGTTACTGAAATCTTGGGCCATTATTTGAATTATATATGCTTCCAACGAGATTGTGTTAATTTGTTTAAATAATTTAAGCCTCTGTTATAGCAGCTTGATTAGAATTATATTTATAATTATTCAGTTCAGTTCAGTTCAATCACTCAGCCATGCCTGATGCTTTGCAACCCCATGGACTGCAGCACACAGGCCTCCCTGTCCATCACCAACTCCCAGAGTTTAGTCAAACTCGTGTCCATTGAGTCAGTGATGCCATCCAACCATCTCATCCTCTGTCATCCTCTTCTCCTCCTACTTTCAATCTTTCCCAGCACTGAGGTCTTTTCAAATGAGTCAGTTTTTCACATCAGGTGGCCAAAGTACTGGAGTTTCAGCTTCAACATCAGTCCTTCCAATGAATATTCAGGGCTGATTTCCTTTAGGATGGACTGGTTGGATCCCCTTCAAGAGTCGTCTCCAACAACACAGTTCAAAAGCATCAGTACTTCAGCACTCAGCTTTCTTTATAGTTCAACTCTAACATCCATACATGACTACTGGAAAAGCCATAGCTTTGACTAGACGGACCTTTGTTGACAAAGTAATGTCTCTGCCTTTTAATATGCTGTCTAGGTTGATCATAACTTTCCTTCCAAAGAGAAGGATCTTTTAATTTCATGGCTGCAGTCACAATCTGCAGTGGTTTTGGAGCCCAAAGAATAAATTCTGCCACAATCTATTATTTCCCCATCTATTTGTCATAAAGTGATGGGACAATATGCCATGATTTTAGTCTTCTGAATGTGGAGTTTAAGCCAATTTTTTAACTCTCCTCTTTCACTTTCATCAAGAGATTCTTTAGTTCTTCACTTTCAGCCATAAGGGTGGTGTCATCTGCCTATCTGAGGTTGTTGATTTTTCTCCAGGCAATCTTGATTCCAGGTGTGCTTCATCCAGTCCAGTGTTTCTCATGATGTATTCTGCATGTAAGTTAAATAAGCAGGGTGACAATATACAGCCTTGATTAACTCATTTTCCTATTTGAAACCAGTCTGGTGTACCATGTCCAGTACTAACTGTGGCTTCCTGACCTGCATACAGAATTCTTAGGAGGCAGGTGAGATGGTCTGGTATTCCCATCTCTTTCAGAATTTTCCACAGTTTATTGTGATCTACACAGCCAAAGGCTTCGGCATAGTCAGTAAAGCAGAAGTAGATGTTTTTCAGGAGCTCTCTTGCTTTTTCAATGATCCAATGGATGTTGTCAATTTTATCTCTGGTTTCTCTGCCTTTTATAAAACCAGCTTAAACATCTGGTAGTTCATACTTCATGTATTGCTGAAGACTGGCTTGGAGAATTTTGAACATTACTTTGCTAGTGTGTGAGAGGAGTGCGATTATGTGGTAATTTGAGCATTCTTTGGCATTGCCTTTCTTTGGGACTGAAAGGAAAACTGACCTTTTCCATTCCAACTCCAAAACTGTTGAGTTTTCCAAATTTGCTGGCAAATTTAGTGCAGCACATTCACAGCACCATCTTTTAGGATTTGAAATAACTGGAATTCCATCACCTCCAGTAGCTTTGCTTTTTGTGATGATTCCTAAGGCTTACTTGACTTCACATTCTAGGATGTCTAGCTCTATCTAGGTGAGTGATCACACCATCACGATTATCTGGGTCTTGAAGGTCTTTTTTGTATAGATCTTCTGTGTATTCTCACCACCTCTTAGTATCTTCTGCTTCTGTTAGGTCCATACATTTCTGCCCTTTATTGAACCCATCTTTGCATGAAATGTTCCCTTGGTATCTCTAATTTTCTTGAAGAGACCCCTAGTCTTTCCCATTCTGTTGTTTTCCTCTATTGCTTTGCACCGATCACTGAGGAAGGTTTTCTTATCTCTCCTTGCTATTCTTTGGAACTCTGCATTCAAATCTTTCCTTTTCTCCTTTGCTTTTTGCTTCTCTTCTTTTCACAGCTATTTGTAAGGCCTCCTCACATAGCCACTTTGCCTTTTTTCATTTTTTTTTTCCCTTGGTGATGGTCTTGATCCTTGCTCCTGTACAATGTCACCAACCTCCATCCATAGTTCATCAGGCACTCCATCAGATCTAGTCCCTTAAATGTATTTCTCACTTCCACTGTATAATCATAAGGGATTTGATTTAGGTCATACCTGAATGGTCTGGGGCTTCCCTGGTGGTTCAGATGGTAAAGCGTCTGCCTGGAATGAGGAAGAAAAGGGTTCAATCCCTGGGTCAGGAAAATCCCCTGGAGAAGGAAATGGCAACCCACTCCAGTACTCTTGCCTGGAAAATTCCATGGATGGAGGAGCCTGATAGGATACAGTTCATGAGGTTGCAAAGAGTCAGACATGACTGAGCAACTTCACTTTCTTTCTTTCTTCTTTGAAGGGTCTACTGGTTTTACCTACTTTCTTCAATATAACTCTGAATTTGGCAACAAGGAGCTCATGATCTGAGCCACAGTCAGCTCCCAGCCTTGGTTTCGCTGACTGTATAGAGCTTCTGCATCTTTGACTGCAATGAATATAATCAATCTGATTTCGATGTTGACCATCTGGTGATGTCCATGTGTAGAATCTTCTCCTGTGTTATTGGAAGAGGGTGTTTACTATTACCAGTGGGTTCTCTTGACAAAACTCTATTATCCTTTGCCCTGCTTCATTCTGTACTCCAAGGACAAATTTGCCTGTTAATCCAGATGTTTCTTGACCTCCTGTTTTGCATTCCAGTCCCCTGTAATGAAAAGGACATCTTTTTTTGGATGTTAGTTCTAGAAGGTCTTGTAGGTCTTTATACCATTCAACTTCAGCTTCTTCAGCATTACTGGTGGGGGCATAGACTTGGATTACCGTGATATTGAATGGTTTGCCTTGGAAACGAATAGAGATCATTCTGTCATTTTTGCGATTGCATCCAAGTACTGCATTTCAGACTCTTTTGTAGACCATGATGTCTACCCTATTTCTTCTAAGGGATTCTTCCCCAGAGTAGTAGAAATAGTTATCATCCGAGTTTATAATTGTTAATTGTTTATATTTATAATTATAAATAGCACTGTATATTTGTATTTGTCTGTGTGGATCACAATAAACTGTGGAAAATTCTGAAAGAGATGGGAATACCAGATCAGCTGATCTGCCTCTTGAGAAATCTGTATGCAGGTCAGGAAGCAACAGTTAGAACTGGACATGGAACAACAGACTGGTTCCAAATAGGAAAAGGAGTACGTCAAGGCTGTATATTGTCACCCTGTTTATTTAACTTATATGCAGAGTACATCATGAGAAACGCTGGACTGGAAGAAGCACAAGCTGGAATCAAGATTGCCGGGAGAAATATCAATAACCTCAGATATGCAGATGACACCACCCTTGTGGCAGAAAGTGAAGAGGAGCTCAAAAGCCTCTTGATGAAAGTGAAACTGGAGAGTGAAAAAGTTGGCTTAAAGCTCAACATTCAGAAAACGAAGATCAGGGCATCTGGTCCCATCACTTCATGGGAAATAGATGGGGAAACAGTGGAAACAGTGTCAGACTTTATTTTTCTGGGCTCCAAAATCACTGCAGATGGTGATTGCAGCCATGAAATTAAAAGACGCTTACTCCTTGGAAGGAAAGTTATGACCAACCTAGATAGCATATTCAAAAGCAGAGACATTACTTTGCCAACAAAGTTCCATCTAGTCAAGGCTATGGTTTTTCCAGTGGTCATGTATGGATGTGAGAGTTGAACTGTGAAGAAGGCTGAGCACCGAAGAATTGATGCTTTTGAACTGTGGTGTTGGAGATGACTCTTCAGAGTCCCTTGGACTGCAAGGAGATCCAACCAGTCCATTCTGAAGGAGATCAGCCCTGGGATTTCTTTGGAAGGAATGATGCTGAAGCTGAAACGCCAGTACTTTGGCCACCTCATGCGAAGAGCTGACTCATTGGAAAAGACTCTGATGCTGGGAGGGATTGGGGGAAGTAGGAGAAGGGGACGCCAGAGGATGAGATGGCTAGATGGCATCACTGACTCGATGGACTTGAGTTTGGGTGAACTCCGGGAGTTTGTGAGGGACAGGGAGGTCTGGCGTGCCGCGATTCATGAGGTCGCAAAGAGTCGGGCACGACTGAGCAACTGAACTGAACTGAACTGAACTGAACCTATTTATTATTATTAAATGCTCTTTATAACATTTATTTTTTTGAAAGTCATTTTGGCTGGTATCAGCAATGCCTTTTCACCCATTATAGTTGCTGTTTCCATAGTATATTTTTATTCATCTTTTTATTTTCAACATACTTGTAACTTTGAATAACAAGCATGTCTCTTATAGACAGTATTTTGGACCTGTCTTGTGTATTTTTTTTTAATTCGATCAGAATTTCTTTGCTTTGGATTATTTAAACCATTCATTTGTTGAATTCCCATCTTCTCCTTTGTGTTTTAGCTATATCATATTTATTTTTGTTCTTCTTTTATGTTGTCTTTTGTTTTCTTTTCCATCAATGGAGTATTTTTTAATGTAATATATTAATTTCTTAATGATTTATGCCATATTAATTTTTTAGTAGTTGTTTTAAGCCCTACATTATTATTCTTAGTTTATCAGAACCTATTTCTTATTTGCATCACCTTATTCCAATGAGATATAGAAGTAGTATTAGTAAAGTTCTGTTACCTCATCCACATTTTTGTGCTATTATTATTATGCACATGAAAAGTATTTATATTGCAACCCAACAATGCATATAGTTATAATTACTGCTTTCTATAAAAGAAAGGATAGAAAGTATACATTTTAGGTGTTATTATATTTCCTTTGTAGTTAGAATTCTGGCTTCATTTCACTTTCTATTTCAGATTTAATGTCCAGTCTTTGGATAGCACAGCTTTAATGCTGACTATGATCCCCCCACAATGACTTTCTTATGTTTTTTTCTGTGGTGAAGAAGAGTAGCATAGGTATTTTTTAATTCCACATGAATAAAAATATTAATGAGAATATATAGTTTAGAGCACAATACATATTTTATTGATAAAATACATTGATTTATCCTTTGACCAGAGACAATATATGTTTTATCAAGGTTCATCTTACAATGAATTCATGTTGCTCTTCAATAATTCATTTGAGGAAATCCTGTGTGTGAGATGTATACAGCATGTCATGCATAGAGCCTGAGTCATCTCATCAGAATTCACTTTTCACATTTCTAATTGGATTGGCTGTGACTTGGATTTATTGTTTCTAACATATAGTCCCATTTGGACTTTTGATAATCCAACTACCCCTCTCAAACAAATGGGACACAGGAAAATATAGCTGGCAAAAGAACAGGGCCACTTTAATACTCCCACACACAAACAAAAAGATTATGTAATGCATGTTTATATTAAGATAACAGGTTACTAAACATATTAGGAACTTCAGCAAATCAGAGAAACCTGAAATTGCAGAACACCAGGTGGTTTGCCCATTATGCTAGTGACATCCATTTCCTTCACTGCTCTAACAACATTTCTTCTGCAAAGAGGAAACAGTAGGATGCTGATTGCTTCTCATACTTTCTGGTCTTGTGTCACACTTTCAAAGAAAACTGTCCTTTTAACTGTAATTTATAATGCACTATGTAATTTACTGCTACAGTGAGCATGCAAAAAGTATTTGTTTAATTTGGAATTTGGGGACTGCTGAGCTTTGACCAATTTGTGTGGCAAAGCAGAAATCTTTCACTTTTGTTGAAACACCACATCCCACTCTCAATACTTGAGCAAGTAGTTTCAGTATGCAATTTAAACATATGTCATTTCCTCCATAAGTTGAATCTATTAATCACAGTTTTGATTTCTATTTATGAAAACAAGCTCTTTATGATGACCCATATATATCTCAATTTGTTCTCCAAGTATTCCATAATAATTAGCCATTTTCTTTTTTACAGAAGATGAACAATTTAATGACATTGGTCAATTGTTTTGGTTTTCCTACATGCTAAGCTAATAAATGATAATAGGGGTGCTATATATTTGTGTGTGTGTTTATGCAAGTATGTGTTTCTCTGTCTTTCTGTAAGTATATGTGTGTATATATATGTATATGTATGATATATATGAAAATACTTGTATCAATATATTCATATAGTCTGTGAGTGATCATTAATCCTATTTTAAGCTGACTGTACCTAAGGGATGTTTCTGAGGCTTTATCTTATTTGCTCCTGATTAACTTTTGAAGCCACAAAATTTAAATTTTCAGTAATTTACAAAGGAGTGAAAAACATTATTTGAGCCCCTGCTAATAACCCAGAACTCAAGTATCAATATCTGGTGAAGCAATACTGAAAACCTTAAGAGTCAAAAGCATTAGTAGCAAATCAAGATTGCCATTAAGGATTGCTGTTTCCCAGTTTTCCTCCAGCAAGTCAGGGCCCCTGCATATATTTCAGATTTTGTGTACTACTCAGCATTAGGGGGCTCTAGTCATTTCAGTCTGTGGACATCAATCACCTTCAGTTTAACCCCATTTGTGACCCTTTGCCCTCAGGAAAGCCAGCAAACCAGCTTCAGGCTGGGTTAATTCCATTTCTCTGATAGGATTTGTTTTATGCAGAATAGACACATGCTCTTTCCTCCCCTTTTCTGCTTCTATTTCCTCTTCTGATGATTTCCTGCTCTATCTCCATGTTCAGTATTTCCCAATCATCACATTTTTCACCTGAGTTAGGTTTCTATTTTATTTCTTTTAATCACCATCTTATAATCAGATTTCCCTGGTGGCCCTGACAGTAAAAGTGTCTGCCTGCAATGCTGGAGACCCAGGTTCGTTCCCTGGGTCAGGGAGATCCCCTGGAGAAGGAAATAACAACCCCCTCCAGTACTCTTGCCTGGAAAATTCCATGGACTGGAGCCTGCTGTCCATGGGGCAGCAGAGTCGGACACGACTGAGTGACTTCACTTTCATTTTCACTTTATAATTGGTAGGGATATCAAATATTTCTTAACCATGAAGTAAGGGATGTTTAGTCTGTCTTCAACAGTTTTCTTTGAGATATTTGTCTAATTTAACCCTGGAGCCTGTTCCCTTCTGACTGGTGAAGATAAGTCTTTCCTGTTCTTGGTAAATTTTTCACTTTTTACCAGTGTTATTTACCTTACTTTCACTTCTCTGAGTGCTCATTTTTTACTCAGACTGAGCAAAATATCGAAGCATATAACTTAAATATACCTTCTAAAACCCATGGAGGATGAATATTATTATCCCAATTTTACAAATTTTATAATTCACTCAAAGTTAGACTATTAATAAATGATGGAATTCTAGCCCCATTCTACCTTATTTTAGTATCTAAACTCTTTCTGCTAGTTAATTTCTTAAGATTTGATTTAGTGTTCTTAATTCTCCCCTTCCACCTCCCTAACTCACACTTTTGATCTTGTTGCCAATCTTTCATAGTAGTATCTAGATGTAGTATATTTTTCTTTGAAGGATACGTGATATCATCAGTTTTCTTAAATTGTGTGTATATGCCATGTTTTGTTTTCTAGGAGGGTTGTATTATAAAAACTCAGGAGTCAGTAGCATCTAAAACATTATTTTTTAATTGGTAAGATTTACAACAGTACCACCATAGGTGACCTCAAAGGGTGATTTTATGATCCTGATTTTCATCAGGAGACATCATTTCAGGAACAAAGTCTGATCGACTGACACATTTTGCTTGCATATATGTGTTGCTCTGCTTGATGAAAAACCCACTTTAAACCCTGAGTCCTTGAGTGTAAGATTGCAGCCTCTTTCTTACAGTTTAGAGCTTTCAAGTCAGGGCATTTATATAAACAAGAAATTTAAAATCTTCACAAATAAAATATACCTCAGATGACAAAGTCACTTATATGAAGATTGGAAGGCACCTCTGCTTTAAGAGTTCATTTGCTTTCCTGATGGCTCAGAGGGTAAAGAATCTGCCTACAATGCAGGAGACCCAGGAAGACACCCTGGAGGAGGGAATGGCAACCCACTCCCAGTATTCTTGCCTGGAGAATTCCATGAACAGAGGAGCCTGGTGGGCTACAGTCCATGGTGTCACAAAGAATCAGACATGACTGAGGGATTAACACTTTCACTCTCTTTATTCTGTTGCTAGAAGAAATTGTTGAGGAAAATCAGAATCTTTGGAAAAATAGCTGAGTTCATATCTCATTTAGGGAGTGTATTATCACTCCATGTTCATTATAGCATTATTCACAAAGACCAAGATATGAAAACAGCCTAAATGTACTTTGATGGATAAATGGACATCTATCTACCTATCTGCTACTGCTGCTAAGCCACTTCAGTCGTGTCCGACTCTGTGCAACCCCATAGACAGCAGCCCACCAGGCTCCTCTGTCCATGGGGTTTTCCAGGCTAGAATACTGGAGTGGGTTGCTATTGCCTTCTCCATCTACCTATCTACCTATCTATCTAGATATAAATATAAAAGACAGTTTCATTCAGCTGTATGAAACAAGGAAATCATGCCATTTGCAACAACATGATTGAAACTGGAGGGCATTATGCTAACTGGAATAAACCAAAGACAAATACTGTATGATATCACTCTTACATGAGATCTATTAAAAAAAGAGAGAGAGGAAAATTTCATAGAATAGAGAATAGAATGATGGATGATGATTAGGGGGGGAAAGGGAGGGGGGATTTGTAGGTCTTAAAATGTATGTTTTCAGTAATAAGTTATGAGGATCTAATGCACAACATGGTGACTATAGTTAATGATACAGTATTATAAATTTGAAAGATGCTGAGACTAGATATTAAGCATCCTCACCACAGACGAAAATATGTAAAGTTAACTATACGAGGTGGCAAATGTGTTAATTATCTTAATTGCAGTCATTATTCCACAACATATATGTTTGTAAATCAACACATTGTATACCTTCAGTTCAGTTCAGTTCAGTCGCTCAGTCGTTTCTGACTCTTTGCGACCCCATGAATCACAGCACGCCAGGCCTGCCTGTCTATCACCAACTCCCGGAGTTCACCCAAACTCATGTCCATCGAGTCAGTGATGCCATCCAGCCATCTCATCCTCTGTCGTCCTCTTTTCCTCCTGCCCCCAATCCCTCCCAGCATCAGAGTCTTTTCCAATGAGTCAACTCTTCACATGAGGTGGCCAAAGTACTGGAGTTTCAGCTTTAGCATCAGTCCTTCCAATGAACACCCAGGACTGATGTCCTTTAGAATGGACTGGTTGGATCTCCCTGCAGTCCAAGGGACTCTGAAGAGTCTTCTCCAACACCACAGTTCAAAAACATCAATTCTTCGACACTCAGCTTTCTTCACAGTTCAACTTTCACATCCATACATGACCACTGGAAAAACCATAGCCTTGACTAGATGGACCTTTGTTGGCAAAGTAATGTCTGCTTTTGAATATGCTATCTAGGTTGGTCATAACTTTCCTTCCAAGGAGTAAGCGTCTTTTAATTTCATGGCTGCAATCACCATCTGCAGTGATTTTGGAGCCCAGAAAAATAAAGTCTGCCACTGTTTCCATTGTTTCCCCATCTATTTGCCATGAAGTGATGGGACCAGATGCCCTGATCTTCGTTTTCTGAATGTTGAGCTTTAAGCCAACTTTTTCACTCTCCACTTTCACTTTCATCAAGAGGCTTTTGAGTTCCTCTTCACTTTCTGCCACAAGGGTGGTGTCATCTGCATATCTGAGGTTATTGATATTTCTCCCGGCAATCTTGATTCCAGCTTGTTCTTCTTCCAGCCCAGCGTTTCTCATGATGTACTCTGCATATAAGATAAATAGGAGCCGGCTGTGACGGACCATGTGGCAGAAGCGCGCCGGTTGCGACGGACCTCGCAGAAGCGTGGCCCAGAGAAGCTACCCCTCGCGCAAGGTCAAGGGCCGCGGCCAAGAGAAGCTACCCAACGTCCGAGATCAGGGGCCACGGCCGAGAGGAGCTACTCCACGTTCAAGAACAGAAGGGGCGGCTGTGAGGAGATACCCCTCTTCCAAGGTAAGGAGCAGCGGCTGCGCTTTGCTGGAGCAGCCGTTAAGAGATACCCCATGTCCAAGGTAAGAGAAACCCACGTAAGACGGTCGGTGTTGTGAGAGGTATCAGAGGGCAGACACACAAACCATAATCACAGAAAACTAGTCGATCTAATCACATGGACCACAGCCTTGTCTAACGCAATTGTATACCTTAAATGTATTTAATTATATTTGTCATTTTATTTCTCAATAAAGTTGTGAAAAAAGGAAGGAAAGGAAGGGAAAAAACAGACATATGCCAATATAACTGAAAGCCAAACAAAATAGCCCACAGAGCTTATGTCAGTTAATTTGAATATCAATGTAATGTCAATTAGACATTTTGGGGAAAATACATTTTACTGCTATTGACCCAAGAAATCTAAAAATAAAAAAATCAAGTTAACTTAAATGTCAATTAAAGATCTATCTTTAATATTCAAGGAACAAGTACTCTGTCACTTAGAGAAAAAAATTGGAAAACTATAAAATAATTTTATGAAACTTAATTATGTTGATAATACAATGATTAATGTTAGCCCCCAGAAAAACTGTTTTGGGGGATGCACATATGGAGTATTACATTAAGAATATGCAGATTCTGATTTGCCTGATTAGGAGGTACAAGCCACCCACATATGGTGAGCAAGTGGCTCACTCAGTTTCCAAGCTTCCCCTGTGGGGAAATGAAGCCCACAGGATCATTTTGATGCAAGTCACATTTTCAGTATATCCACATGAAGGAAAAAGTCACAAGATCCCTCCATGAGCTGAGGTTTTCCTCCAGGGTCAGAAGTGAGCAGAAGACAGAAAACAGAGAAGGAGGCAAAGATGGTGGGGGCAAAGGTCACTAACTTTTTCCTTGCTTAACTATGAATGGTTACAATTTTCAAAAGTGCCCAGGAAAAAAGAAAGCAAGAATTTATGGTGGGCATCCTAAATTCAAATTCTTATCTAACTGTCCAGACTCTAAGGGTGAGTAGGGTTACCATATTGTAAAATGCCTAGGCAGCAACTCAGAAGAACAAAAGTTGTTTATCTTCACATTTGTTTTCCTCACCACAAAAAGTTTGTTTTAATTATATTTACTAAATTGAACTAAAAAATTGTAAATAAGATGTTAGCAAATAATATTCAACAATATTTTATCCTATTTTAGAAGGCATTATCTCCCCCAAATTTGCAAGGATGGTACAAATTAAGAATTATTTTTATGATTTTACATGTTGTCAAATGTAGTTATTTGAAAGGGTGTGACTTTCCCAAGTCACTCCGAATGGAAAGCAATGTGCTATTTTAACATATGTGTACACTGCAAAATGATAACAACAAGCAAATGAATTAACATATCCATAGCATTCTGTAGTTACCCCTTTCATTGGTGTGGTATTAAAATGAAGTCTACTCGCTTAGCAAATTTCAAGTATATAATACAATATTATTAACTATAATTACCATACTGTACATTGGATTTCCAGAACTTACTCTCCACAGTTGAAAGTTTGTGCTCTTTGATGAATAGCTTCCCTTTCACTCACACCCAGAAAGGAATTGATGAGTTCTTCCTTGACTGCTATTACACACCTAAAATGAATTAGTATTCCCCATGTCAGTCAACCTACTGGGATAGGGAATAAATTTCATAAAAGAGATATTAAACAAATGCAGGAGAGAACCTGCTTTTTTTCTGGGCAATAAAATAAATATAAGTCCAGATTCCAAGCCCTCTGGATGCCTAAAGCAATTCTAGAGTTGTTAGGAAGAGATTGACTGAAAGAGACCCAAGGCTTGGCCAGAAGTTTTACTTTACTCATGTACCATAATTCCCATTCATTGTATCCTTTCATTAAATGTTGATTAAAAATACAGTCTGGCATTGGCTCTTCTCTCAGGAAAGAGAAAAGGGCCTATATCCATAATTGAGATGAAATAATGCAAAGGAAAGAGCAGTACCCTTTGACCAAAGACTAGAGAAGAAATACTAGGGGTGATTAACAACAGAAGACAGTTTAGTCAAGGCATTGCAATAAGGCAAATGTTATCTATAATACAGACAGTAACGAGATAATGTCAATTATCAGTTCCTGATCTCATGAGATGGAGAAGGCAATGGCACCTCACTCCAGTACTCTTGCCTGGAAAATCCATGGGCAGAAGAGCCTGGTAGGCTGCAGTCCATGGGGTCGCGAAGAGTTGGACACGATTGAGCAACTTCACTTTTACTTTTCACTTTCGTGCATTGGAGAAGGCAATGGCAACCCACTCCAGTGTTCTTGCCTGGAGAATCCCAGGGACGGGGGAGCCTGGTGGGCTGCAGTCCATGGGGTTGCTAAGAGTCGGACACAAGTGATCGACTTCATTTTTCACTTTCATGCATTGGAGAAGGAAATGGCAACCCACTCCAGTGTTCTTGCCTGGAGAATCCCAGGGACAAGGGAGCCTGGTGGGCTGCCGTCTATGGGGTCGGATAGAGTCGGACACGACTGAAATGACTTAGCAGCAGCAGATCTCATGAGAAGCTGTAACCTAGGAAATAACATGGATGAATGCTTGTGCTACTGTGATTGGATGCAGAAAGACATCATACTCATCCCTGTTCCCATTTAAATTATTCATGTATTCTAGTGTATCTGGTCCCATTCATGTATGTGGTCTCATTTAAATCACTCACATCTTCAAGTGCATATAAGATGAAAAATAAGTATCATAGCATAATATAAAAAGCTCTAAGTGCTCTTGAGTCCATGGATGGACATAATACTGGTGAAAAATTCTTCACAAGATAGAGTTTGTGTCTTTTCTGATTAAGATAATGTCTCTCAGATTATTGCTGCTGCTACTGCTAAGTCATTTTGGAATCCAATATCCAAAATAAATAAATAAAACCACTGTCATACTTTATTTCTCCCTGTTATTCCCATTCCACATTACCTTCAGTCACATCATTTGTTATTTCCTGAAACTGTTTGGTTCTTCTATATTGTCATGCCTTTGTTGGTTGTTTTACTCTTACCCTCATCTTTTCTGTGTTCCCTCTGAAATCATGTACTAAGATTTAATGCAAGCCTAACAATTCAATAAAAATATTTTCTGATAAGTTTTAGCTCCTGCCAGTTCCACCCTACTATATTGGGAACTGCTTGATGGTAAAGATTAAACCATACATGCACCTCTAAGAAAGAAAAGAGCAAATATTTTTAAATGATTAAAAGAATAATATCACACTCAGATTTTAAATATAGAGTGCACTAGTTCTCAATACCGTGAAACTTCTTCGATTTTGAAGAAACTTGCCAAGCCACAAATTAATCTTCATACATTCTTCTTGGAATGCATATTCATACTGAATCCCAGGGTGAAACCTCAGTATTACATAGGTTATTGAGATAAATTTGAAAAGTAATTCTAATGTTAATATTTTGTGATGTATGTCTTGGTCCAATAAAAGAAACCATAGCAAATATTCTGCAAAAATGTTTTGGTTCAAAGTGTCATTTTAGATCATCTTTTCCTAGACAAAGATAAACATTATTCTTACAGTGTTTGGCCAGTAAATGTGTTTTCATTGATGTAGGTTGACATTTTCCTTTTGTAAACTAAAATTAATAATTTGAGGGATTGAGAAGACTTGTAAGTGATATGTTATCTAACAAAAGAGACATACATAACATAATCTAAAATAGTTGAACTTTCATAATATGTCTCTTCTTAGTATGCAGCCAGAAAAATGAATTTTAATCTTCATAGCATAACAAGCTCTTTTTTTCCTCTTGATGTTAAATAAAAAAGTAAAATATTAGATTCTTATTTGGAGTGTTACCTCTGATACAGACAATCAAGTAGATATCAATATATAATTGGATTTGTTGTTATTGTTATTTTAGTTACTAAGTTGTGTCCAACTCTTTTGTGACCCCATGGGCTGTAACCCACCAGGCTTCTCTCTCAATGGAATTTCCCAGGCAAGAATACTGGAGTAAGTTAACATTTCCTTCTCCAGGGAATCTTTCTGACCCAGGGATTAAACCTGCATCTCCTACACTGGGAGGTGTGTTCTTTACCATTGAGCCACCAGAGAAGCTCTTTATTGCAATCATCAGAAATGGACTTTACTTAAGTATAACAGAAAAATTTTGGAAGAATATCAGGTCTTACAGAATTACATTGTAGGCTAGGTCATCAGATTTAGAAAATGAAAAAAAATTCACCACCAATCTCTAGATTACTGCCACTGACACACTTTAGACACTGATGTGAATGATTTCTAAACTTGATATACCTTGGACTCAATTCTGAAGACTTCAAGTCTCCAGTTTACCCTGCCTGATGAGGAGCAGGAATTGAAAACCTTTTGCCTCTTTTTCTCTTGTTGAAAGGGGTGGGACCAACGTTAAAGAAGATTTGCCAAAACAAAAAATGTATTGAGAAAAAAAGTGTATTGAGTGTTTATAATAGCCAGGACATGGAAGCAAGCTAGATGCCCATCAGCAGATGAATGGTTAAGAAAGCTATGGTACATATACACAATGGAGTATTACTCAGCCATTAAAAAGAATACATTTGATCAGTTCTAATGAGGTGGATGAAACTGGAGCCTATTACACAGAGTGAAGTAAGCCAGAAAGAAAAACACCAATACAGTATACTAATGCATATATATGGAATTTAGAAAGATGGTAATGATAACCTTGCATGAGAGACAGCAAAAGAGACACAGATGTCTAGAATAGTCTTTTGGACTCTGTGGGAGAGGGAACGGGAGGGATGATTTGGGATAATGGCATTGAAACATGTATAATATCATATGTGAAATGAAAACAAAAGAAAGAAAGAAAGAAAGAAAGAGGTGGGACCAATGTTAAGGAAGATTTGCCAAAACAAAAAGTGTGTTGAGAAAAAAAGGGTATTGAGTATAACCTTCATATGTACAATGATTTGGTATACATTTTTTAATACATCAGAGATATAACATGTTGCATGTTTTGGCTCTTTACAAGCTCAATATTTGGCAGTCTCTCTATGGCACCCCACTCCAGTACTCTTGCCTGGAAAATCCCATGGATGGAGGAGCCTGGTAGGCTGCAGTCCATGGGGTCGCTGAGAGTCAGACATGACTGAACGACTTCACTTTCACGCATTGGTGAAGGAAATGGCAACCCACTCCAGTGTTCCTGCCTGGAGACTCCAAGGAACAGGGGAGCCTGGTGGGCTGCCGTCTATGGGGTCGCACAGAGTCGGACACGACTGAAATGACTTAGCAGCTGTTAATCGGATATAAAAACTGATGATTTTGAAGGGGCTCATTCTTTTATATTTGAACTTAATTTTCATAATATGTTTCTAGATATCATGGAAATAAAAAGATGAAAATATATTTCTGTAGATTATGGAATTGTCATATTAATCAGACTGTTTGTATAGGATAATCTTGACAATTATAGAGTTAACATGAAATAATCATCCCCAGAAGTAAGATTTTTGTCTTAGTATCTTCAAACTGAGTCACTTACAGACTAGGTGGAGACTCCAGACAAGATTATGTCATTTGTTTGATGAAAGATTAAAACCCTGCACACTGTGGTCCTGTGTCCACTCTTATTTTTAACATGACAATAACAAAGTAAATGTCAGTGGTTATAATTCAGAATATAAAGATATTTCTTATGGAACTGCTGCAGGCAAATCAGATCACCAGAATAGTATCAAGTGGTATCAACAGAATGGAGATTATTAAGGAGCATAGTAATACTAATAAAGTGTCTTCACTGAAGTTCCAGTGGCATGATAATTCTTGAAATGGTGAACAAGCCATGAATAATATAAATCACTACTGCTATTAAAAAGCCATTAAGCATCTGGTCCCATCACTTCATGGGAAATAGATGGGGAAACAGTTTCAGACTTTATTTTGGGGGGCTCCAAAATCACTGCAGATGGTGATTGCAGCCATGAAATTAAAAGACACTCCTTGGAAGGAAAGTTATGACCAACCTAGATAGCACATTCAAAAGCAGAGACATTATTTTGCCAACAAAGGTCCATCTAGTCAAGGCTATGGTTTCTCCAGTGGTCATGTATGGATGTGAGAGTTGGACTGTGAAGAAAGCTGAGTGCTGAAGAATTGATGCTTTTGAACTGTGGTGTTGGAGAAGACTCTTGAGAGTCCCATGGACCACAAAGAGATCCAACAAGTCCATCCTAAAGGACATCAGTCCTGGGTGTTCATTGGAAGGACTGATGCTGAGGCTGAAACTCCAGTACTTTGGCCACCTCATACGAAGAGTTGACTCACTGGAAAAAACTCTGATGCTGGGAGAGATTGGGGGCAGGAGAAGGGGACGACAGAGGATGAGATGGCTGGATGGCATCACCGACTCGATGGAAGTGAATTTGGTGAGTTGGTGATGGACAGGGAGGTTTGGCATGCTGCAATTCATGGGGTCGCAAAGAGTCAGACATGACTGAGCGACTGAACTGAACTGAACTGAGTCTAGATTGGGAAGAACTATTTAAACTTAGAAATTGCAGAAGTTGCAAACAGAGGTGTACGTGCTCAGTTGCTTTAGTCATGTCCAAATCTGTGCAACTCTATGGACTGTAGCCTTCCAGGCTCTTCTGTCCATGGGACTCTCTATGCAAGAATACTGGAGTGGATTACTGTGCCCTCCTCCAGATGATCTTCCCAACCCAAGGATCATCACCTGGGAAGCCCCATGAACAGAGGTATAGGCATATTAAATAAACAACCCTTGAAACTGATATATATCAAAGTAAACATATGTAGCAATTAAAGGCAAATAATGTGTTACTTAAAATATTTTCAATAAATATGACAAAAGATTAATATTCTTTTTTTATTTTATTTTTAAACTTTACAATATTGTATTGGTTCTGCCATATGTCGAAATGAATCCACCACAGGCATACATGTGTTCCCCATCCTGAACCTTCCTCCCTCCTCCCTCCCCATACTATCCCTCTGAGTCGTCCCAGTGCACCAGCCCCAAGCATCCAGTATCATGCATCGAACCTGGACTGGCGACTCATTTCATATATGATATTATACATATTTCAATGCCATTCTCCCAAATCATCCCAAAAAATGCTTTCAAATTGATAGCCTTTTACTATGTCAATATATAGATGGGTAAAGAGTATAATAGTTAGAATCAAGAAAAAAGATGCTGAAATAGCTTGTACAAATAGAAAAATATGTACACATTCCCAAATATTTTTGTAATAAAATAAATGCAATTATAAGCATTATATTTCACTTGGAAAAACATGAAGTTTTTAAATGATAGTGTGCATTGTTCAAAAAATACAAAAGTAAAAGGGCACTTTTATTCACTCTCCTAGAACCCTAAGGTATAATAAGCTTTTTGAAGAGCAATTTGACTTTAGGTATCAAAGTAATAATATGCATAAACTTGGACTAAATAATTTAAATTATAAGGATTTAAGTTACAACATAAAAATGCTATTAATCTCTTAATTATCTCTCACCATTAGGAAACAAAAACTAAATGCTTAATAAGTAAAACAAGTAAACTACTCAGATAAAATAGTTTAACCATTAAAAAATATTTATGAGGCATTTTTAGCTCCAAAGAAATAGTCACTCCCATCATTACAACAGTAATTTAAAAATACCTCTTGGTCTCATCAGAGAACTGAGGTTGCAGCACATGTTATTTTCATGAAATCTGGAGAGACAGGTGAATCCAGGAAAATCACATCTAAGTACATAGATTAAAGTCATTGGAACCATACGATGGTAGAAGCACTGAATGGTAAGTTTGACTAATTGCTTTAGATTGAATACAGACTAGCACGAGAGGAAGAAACTCCTGGAAGACACAGTGTTGGTGGAATGCAGGCAGCAAAATGTTCATGATATTTGCCTCTAGGAACTCTACTAGCTTCTTATGGTTGAATAACTAAGAAAGGGCACCTATTCATTCAATCAACTAGAAAGAAAGAAAAACCATTTGGAATACTATAATACGATCACATTCTATATAACAAAGGTCTACTCTCTGGGATAAACACTTTACCAGAATCGTGTTCCAGAGTCATTGAGGATGGGTGTTTCTCTCACTGCAGCAGCTTCTATCCTTCCCATTTTACTTAAGTTCAAGACTAGGGTGGGATACTCTATAAGAATAAATATTTGTAAAGGTCACAGATATGAACACACTAAAAACCAGATTAATCTAGAATGCTTCCAACTCCCACATTTTACCACTTTACCACCATACTGAGAGTGCTCCAGGGTAATAGAGGATTACAGCTATTATCTCTGAGGAAGAGTACATAAGATCAAAGTCAAGACAGGAGACAAAAGCAAAAACAATAGAAGATTTTAAAATCTCTAGGAAGTACAGCTGAGCTTCCCAGGTGGCCCTAGTAGTAAAGAACCTACCTGCCAACGCAGGAGACATAAGAGTGGCAGGTTCGAGCCCTGGATTGGGATGATCCCCTGGAGGAAGGCATGGCAACCCACTCCAGTATTCTCGCCTGGAGAACCCACGAACAGAGGACACTGGTGAGCTACAGTCCGTAAATTCACAGTCAGGCATGACTGAAGTGACTTAAGCATGCATGCAGGAGGTATGGCTACTACAAATGTTAAACATGGCACAACTCTTAGCCAGATTTTTTAAAAGCACATTGGAAAGAGACAAAGCAACATTAGAACCAGACCTGGGTATGACAGGTAATTTTACACACAGGAATTTTAAAACACTTATAATTAATATGGTAAGGGCACTAATAGGAAAAATAGACTATATCCAGGAGCAGGCACTATTAGATAGATGAACATTCTAAGCAAGAATCAAAAGAAAATGCTAGAAATCAGAACTGCTTACTAGAAATGAAAGCAACCTTTGATAGGCTCATTGGTGGACTGAGTATGTTTGAAGAAAAAATTAGTAAGCTTGAGATAAATTAATAGAAACTTTCCAGACTTAAATGCAAAAAAAAAAAAACAAATGCATAACTGGAATGCTAGAAAGAGAAGAGAGAACAACAAAATAAATGTAGTAATATTAGCCAATGACTATGCAAAATTAATGGCAGACACCAAACCACAGACCTAGGAAGCTCAGAAAACACTAAACAAGATAAATGCTAAAACATAAGCATACATTTATCTTATTTACATTGTAGAAAATTAAAGACAAAGGAAAAAATCTTGAAAGAAGCAAGAAGTCAAGAATAGGGTAAGAATTAAAGTGGATTTTTCATCAGAAATCATAATAGCTAGAAGAGTTGTGTGAAATACTTAGGTGCTAAAAGACAAAGCTGTACCAGAGAAGAATTCTATATCCAATAAAATTATTTTTCAAAAGTAAAAAGCAGATATTTTCTCAGACAGACCAAAACTAAGGAAACTATTCACCAGATCTCTCCTGCAAGGAATATTAAAAGAACATGTTTGAAAAAAACAAAAGATCTTAAGGGTTAGTCGCTCAGTCGTGCCCGATTCTTTGCAACCCCCTGGAGCCCCCTGCACCCCACTAGGCTCCTCTGTTCATGGGATTTTCCAGGAAAGAATGCTGGAATGGGTTGCCATTTCCTTCTCCAGGGGATCTTCCTGACCCAGGGATCAAACCCAGGTCTCCTGCACTGCAGGCAGTTTCTTTACTGACTGAGCTACAAGGGACGCTACAAGGGAAAAAAAGAAAAATGAAACTAAAATCTGAATAAAGGGAGAGCAATAACGAATAAATGAAGATAAACTCATTATTTTTCTTATCCATGGTTAGTCTAAAAGATAACTGTCTAAATTTTAAAAATAAATTTTAAAAATTCACTGATATTTTGTTCAGTGATTACAGCATATGATAAGCAAAAGAAATGATAGTGATGTCACAGAGAGAGAAGAGAAGCACCGAAACTTCATGTAAAGTGGTACAGTGTTATTGCAAGGTGCACTTATATTAGTTACAACTGTGCATTGAAAATCCTAGGGCAATCATTAAAGCATTTTTTAAAGTACAATTGCTAATACTAAGAGAAGAAGTGAAAGGAATAAAATGCTTGATAAAAATGCTCAGATAAAAGCAGAGAAAGAAGGAAAAAGAAAGAACAAAGGCAATGATTAAAAACCAGTCACCAACAGGATACATATTAATCCTACTATTTATGAATAATCACTTTTTCTATGATACCTGTATGAAACCAGTTTATTCTGCAAGACCAAAGCAAAATGTGTGTATATTTCAAGAAGGTGGCATTCCATTAAGATTTGGAACAAAATAGAGGCAGGAACAAAAACTTCCTAACTTCTATGAGGCCAATATTACCCTAGTTAAGTGCCATTAAAACTAGATAAAACCATTACAAGAAAGGAAAACCATAGACAAATATCTCTAGTGGATAGACAAAAAATGATTCTTAATAATATATTGGCAAATGGACTCCAAAAAATATATAAAAGGAATTATACTTCGTACCTGACCACTTCCATAGTTTTAAGAGAAAAAATCATATGATCATATACACTACTCCCTCAAGAAGATGGAACATAAATCTCCACATCTTAAATGGTAGCCACATAAAGTGACTTTCTTTCAAAGAGTACAGTTTGGAAAGTGAGGGAAGGGGAGTAACTATATAACAGAAAATTTGATGAATGCTACCTCAATCAGGTGGTCAGGGTTAACAACAACAGACATAAGTCACATTGATAGAAATGTTTTCACAGTTTTTGTGGAGATAATTATTATGCTTATTCAAACAAATATTTCTATTCATAAATAGCTTATTTTCAAAATTAAAACTAAGACCCTCTTTCTTTAGTCTACTTAATACTAAACTGAATTAAACAAGTGCAGCACTTTAACAATTGCTGAAGACTAGAAACCAAATCAATTTCTGCACTATACTTTAAAATGCAAACTTACTGAGCATTAACTTTCCCTGGGAATGAGTTCAAAGACTGTAGAATCAAAGATGAACTAAGGTCATTTTTCCAAAATGCAGTGTTTAGATTAGAAGTTTTATTATGAACAGAAACAAAATTAAGTTTGAGTAGTAGCTTACATTTAACAACCATCATAAATCAAAGATTTATTTGAATAAAACATGCCAAGCTTTGTCTTGGATTAAAACATGCCAAGCTGCCTCTAGGAGGCAGAATTGCAGATGTTTTCTATCTGAACTGAACAAGGGAAGGATAGAAAGAGTGCATCCAAGTCATGTAGAGTATATCATGTGAAATGCCAAACTGAATGAATCACAAGCTGGAATCAAGATTGCGGGCAGAAATATCAACAAACTCAGATATGCAGATGATGTCTCTATAATGAAAGGAAGTGAAGAGGAACCAAAGAGCCTCTTGATGAGGGTGAAAGAGGAGAATGAAAAAGCTGGTTTGAAACTCAGCTGAGGAAACCAGAAGGGAAAGAGACCCGTGTACCCCAATGTTCATTGCAGCACTGTTTATAAT
This sequence comes from Bos mutus, assembly GCF_027580195.1. Taxonomy (NCBI): domain Eukaryota; kingdom Metazoa; phylum Chordata; class Mammalia; order Artiodactyla; family Bovidae; genus Bos; species Bos mutus. The sequence goes on along the minus strand of NC_091644.1, from coordinate 23,639,189 downwards.
AGCCAGGACATGGAAGCAACCTAGATGCCCATCAGCAGATGAATGGATAAGATAGCCATGGTACATATACACAATGGAGTATTACTCAGCCATTAAAAAGAATACATTTGAATCAGTTCTAATGAGGTGGATGAAATTGGAGCCTATTATACAGAGTGAAGTAAGCCAGAAAGAAAAACACCAATACAGTATACTAACGCATATATATGGAATTTAGAAAGATGATAACAATAACCCTGTATATGAGACAGCAAAAGAGACACTGATGTATAGAACATTCTTATGGACTCTGTGGGAGAGAGAGAGTGTGGGAAGATTTGGGAGAATGACATTGAAACATGTATAATATCATGTATGAAACGAGTCTCCAGTCCAGGTTTGATGCATGATACTGGATGCTTGGGGCTGCTGCACTGGGACGACCCAGAGGGATGGTATGGGGAGGGAGGAGGGAGGAGGGTTCAGGATGGGGAACACATGTATACCTGTGGTGGATTCATTTCAATATTTGGCATAACCAATACAATATTGTAAAGTTTAAAAATAAAATAAAAATTAAAAAAAATACAATCACTTAAAAAAAAAACTCAACATTCAAAATAGAAAATCATGGCATCTGGTCCCATCACTTCATTGCAAACAGATAGGAAACAGTGGGAACAATGACAGATTTTATTTTCTTGGGGTCAAAGTCACAGTGGACAGTTTTGCAGCCCTGAAATTAATGTTATGGAAATCCTAAATGGTGAATTAAAAAGCAGAGACATCACTTTGCCAAAAAAGGCCTGGATAGTTAAAGCCGTGGTTTTTCTAGTAGTGGTGTACAGATGTGAGAGTTGGACCATAAAGAAGGCTGTGCACCAAAGAACTGATGCTTTTGAATTGTGGTGCTGGAGAAGATTCTTTAGAGTCACTTGGACTTCAGGGATATCAAACCAATCAATTGGTTGGTTGAACCCTGAACATTCACTGGAAGGAATGATGTTAAAGCTGAAGCTCCAATACTTTGGCTACCTGTTTCAAAGATCCGGCTCATTGGAAAAGACCCTGACACTGGGAAAGATTGAGGTCAGGAGGAGAAGGGAGTGACAGAAGATGAGATGGCTGGAATGGCAGTCTGAGCAAACTCTGTGAGATAATGAAGGACAGGGAAACCTGGCATGCTGCAGTTCATAGGATCACAAAGAGTTAGGCATGATTTAATGACTGAACAACAAGCAAGTCTGATATGATGACTTGTAAAGTGATAAACTGGCTGACCAGTTTCATATAGTGCTCTACAAATTTAGTGCTCTAAATATCTGGGTGGGATAGGTGAGGATGACTTTCATATTAGGTAGACAAGAGCCAGAGCTTCCCAGGTGGCACTAGTGGTAAAGAACCTGCCTACCAATGCAGGAGACACGGAAGACGCAGGAGACGGAGGTTCAGTCCCTGGGTCAGGAAGATCCCCTGTAGGAGGGCATGGCAACTCACTCCAGTATTCTGGCCTGGAGAATCCCATGGACAGAGGAGCCTGGCAGGCTACAGTCTATAGGGTCGTACAGAGTCAGACAGACTGAAGTGACTTAGCATGCACACATGCAGACAAAAGCTAGTTAGGGTTGTCTTCCGTTCTAAAAAGATCCCATCTCTTGGGACTGCATGTGACTTTCTTATGTACATTTGGTGGGGCCATGATTTTGATTTGTCCTTTCTGACTATGAGAATTTAAATAAACTCAGAAACAACGTAAATACATGTCTTAAATTAGAAAGAAAGGTGATAACCATGGGAACTCTATTCTCTTTGAATTTATAAAAAGTGAAAATGGCATTTGATAGTTTGTGAGAAAACTACTGAAAAGAAGTTCGAATGCTAAAGATGCTTGGACATATCATTTATATGTGTGAAAGTCACTCAGTCATGTCCAACTCTTTGTGACCCCATGGACTATACAGTCCATGGAATTCTCCAAGCCAAAACACTGGAGTGGGTAGCCTTTCCCTTCTCCAGGGGATCCCCCCTACCCATGGATTGAACCCAGGTCTCCCACATTGCAGGCATATTCTTTACCAGCTGAGCCACAAGGAAAGCCCAAGAATACTGGAGTGGGTAGCCTATCCCTTTTCCAGGGCATCTTCCTGACCCAGGAATCAAACTGGGGTCTCCTGCATTGCAAGTGGATTCTTTACCAACTGAGCTATCAGGGAAGCCCATCATTTAGAGGAAAAGAAGGAAAAAGCCTTTTCACAAAAACTATATGAGAAATGTTTCAGGGTAGAAAAAGTTGAAATGATTTTGAGAGGCTGAGTCAGCTCTGGACCTTATTATTTTAGGTTAGATGAAAGTGAGGTTCAGCTGCTCTGTGGGATTGACCCTGTGGATATGACTTATGTGCCCAACCTGACTGGGCCCTCAAAGCCTTTTGTGTCTTACATTATTCATTTGTTTGCTTATGTTATTTATCAATTTTTTTTTCTATTCTCTTAATGACTTTGCAGCCATGAAATTAAAAGATGCTTACTCCTTGGAAGGAAAGCTATGACCAACCTAGATAGCATATTCAAAAGCAGAGACACTACTTTGCCAACAAAGGTTCGTCTAGTCAAGGCTATGGTTTTTCCTGAGGTCATGTATGGATGTGAGAGTTGGACTGTGAAGAAGGCTGAACACTGAAGAACTGATGCTTCTGAACTGTGGTGTTGGAGAAGACTCTTGAGAGTCCCTTGGACTGCAAGGAGATCCAACCAGTCCATTCTGAAGGAGATCAGCCCTGGGATTTCTTTGGATGGAATGATACTAAAGCTGAAACTCCAGTACTTTGGCCACCTCATGTGAAGAGTTGACTCATTTGGAAAAGACTCTGATGCTGGGAGGGATTGGGGGCAGGAGGAGAAGGGGACGATGGAGGATGAGATGGCTGGATGGCATCGCTGACTCCATGCATGTGAGTCTCAGTGAACTCCGGCAGTTGGTGATGGACAGGGAGGCCTGGTGTGCTGCGATTTATGGGGTTGCAAAGAGTTGGACACGACTGAGCGACTGATCTGATCTGATCTGAATGACTTTAAGCTTGGAACTATAGAAAGTCACAATGAGAGTTAAATGTTTCCATGGTTAATCAAATGCTTTGTCTCTTACTGTATTTTTTTTTTCCATTTTTAACCTTTCAAACATGAAAACAAATATTAAAGTACATGTATTTTATTTCACTAGAAACTCAGTGGAGTTTTTATAATTAAGCCCATTTTGGAATCTGGAAGCATGAAGCTGTCTTTCTTCAGAAGTATTCAATTTTATATACTAGTAGTTTAACATAAAGAACTTTAGGAATTTTCTAAAATCATGAGGTTTTTTATTTCCATGGTGTTATTTATTTATTTATTTATTTTTGTAGTTCACAAAATCAAGCTTAGTGAGAATTTATTTACAGTAAAGTACAATCTTAAAAATACTAGTTTTGACACATTTATATTCTTAGGTAATCACCACTTTAATCAAGACACAGTATTTCCATCTACCCAAAATGTTAGCTTGTGCTCTATCCCAGGCAATCACCTCCTCCCAACAGTGGCTCCAGGCAATCACTGGTCAGTGGTCTATCTGTCTATACTTTCAAGATATATTTTCTAGAGTTTCATGTGAATGGAACTATACAGTGCTTACTTTTTTGGACTATGACTTTTTCTCTCATAATTGTTGGTAATATTTACAATCCTTTTGTGTTCTTCAGTAGTTTTTTTCATGTTATTTCAAGAAGTAATCCATTCTTTGTATATACCGCAATTTATTCGTATAACTGTTTGTGGATTTGAGTTATTTACAGTTTGTAACTATAACTAAATCTGCTAGGAAGAATCATATGAAGTCTTTGTGTAGATGTATAACTTAATTTCTCAAAAACATAACTAGGAGTGAAGTTGCTGGGATATATTTTGAGAGTAGGTTTAAATTAATAAGAAACTTCAAACTATGTTCCAAACTGGTTGTATCATTTTGCATTACTACCAGCAGTGTATAAGAATTAAAGTTGCTTATATCCTTTCCAAAAGATGGTATTACCAGCTCTTGTAACTTTAGCCCATCTATGTAGCATTATCTGCTTGTGGTTTAATTTGAATTTCCTTCATGTTTTTGTCTACACAATCGTTGTTTGTGAAGTGTTTGGTTTAAACAGTTTGTCCATTTTTTAGTCTTATTATTGAACTGTTAGTGTTCTTTATTGGAGAAGGAAATGGAAACACACTCCAGTATTCTTGCCAGGAAAATTCCATGGAGAGAGGAGTTTGGCAGGCTACAGTCCCTGGGGTCACAAAGAGTTGGACACGATTGAGTGACTAAACAGTAATGGTGTTCTTTATGCATTCAGCATACAAGTTCTTTTATCAAGTAAATATTAGTTTAATTTGTTTATTGAAATTACATCTGAATATATGTATTCATATGTCATAGATATTTATTTGAAGTCTATTATTTTGTTTTTATTTTTATTACTATATTTGAAAAATAGAAATTTTTAATTTTTATAAAGTCAAATTATCAATTTTTCATATTATGTGTGTATTTTGTATGGTCTTAAAATTTGATGATATTATGTTCTCCAATGTTGTTATCTTCTTTTTAAATTCTTTATTGGTCCTTTGCATTTTCACATAAATTTTAGAATTGTCTTGTCAATTCTAACCAGATAAATATGCTGGGATTTTGAGCAAGATTACAATAATTCATAGATTCGAATGGGGAGAATCTTAAAAAAATAATTGAGTCTTCTAGTCCACAAACATGTATTATTTCCTCATTTGTTATATATTCTTTGCTTTCTCTGCAATTTTTTTTTAGATTTTTCATTGACTAGGTCTTGAAATATTTGGCTTCAGTTTTCAATTGTTTATTGCTAGGCAATAGGAAACCAAATGCATTTTGTATATTAACTTTGCATCTGGGAAACTTATTAACCTCGCTTTTTCTAATATATTTTTGCAAATTTTGTTATATTTTTATTATATGAAATGATGTCACCGGCCAGAAAAGACAATTTTACTTGTTCGTGTCCAGTCTGTATGCCTGTTATTTCTTGTTTGTATTCACTGACTAGGACCAATAAGACATTGAATAGAAGTGGGAAGAATTGGCTTCCTTTCACTTTACAAATGTTACCAGGGAAGGTTTCATTAAATATGATATTAGTTGTCATGTTTTTATTGATGCCCATTTTCAGAATGAAAAAAAAATCCCTTTCAATCCAAGTTTGCTGAATGATTTTATCATGAATAATTTTTCAAGTGCTTTTTTATTGCAATAATTATCCAATGAATAGTTATTGAGGCAGTCAACTGGCAAAACCGAAAGTACTAATCAAGCTTGTATTCCCTTACTGCTACAGAGAAGAAGAGAGGTTAAAGGAAGCTCAGGGTCCCTGGCCAATGTTTTGTTTTCTCCCATGGAATAGTACCAGGAGTGGGTGGGCCAGATGGATGCAGAGCAAAAAGGAGCAATTGTCTCTGGAGAGAAACTTAACCAAGACTCTTACCTCTTTATGGACTATGGACTGGGCATAGGGAAAGAAAGAAGGGGTAGGAGTGAGAAAGTACTGGGTTCAAGTAAAGTGACTCATCCATGGGCCCTGAGAAGGAGACCTCAAAATAAGTAGTCAGGGCTAGGAAGGCCAATATGCCTATGATCATGCTGGTGAGTGGTGCTGGGGGAAAGCTGAGTCCTTGACTGCAACTTTATTCAGAAAATTGCAATGTAATGTTGTGCACCAAGTCCAGTGAGGGGAGAGAAGCTATAGCTCATGAAGCCTGTCAAGCAAAGCCTAGTAATAGCCTAGGATTCAGCCCAATAAACCCACATAGAATTTGGGGGTAGAGCCAGACTCCTCACTCATAGATTTTTCTCCTTTATTCTCTTGCTAAAGACAAAGCTTTGAGATTATTCTTCTTTCCTAATATATGCATTTGGAGTTTTAAGTCTCTCTCAAAGCACTGCATTGGTTGTATATACTGTTATTAGCTTCCCTTGTCTTTCTCCTTTTTTGGTGGTAGTTACTCATGAGTTGACGTTATGCATCTTTAAATTTTCCAATCTGCCTTCAAATAATATTGAACCACTTCACATAGAATCATAAGAAATGCTGGAATAAAGATAGGAATCTGTGATGTATTTTTCCCCCCCCAAATCAGGATACTTTTTAGCTGGCTTGCTGATTCATGAAATTAGGACAAATTAAATGTGGATGTCAAAAGTTTGATGTGTAGTAACCGATCTGAAGATATGAAGGAAGCATTCAGGAAGGCACAGCATGCCCAACTGAATTTGAATAACACAAATTTGTATTGACACACGTATAAGTCTGTATGGTTTACTCCAATATCTCAGCTGTTACCTGAGTAACACAGGTGGAGAAACCTGGGTTGGAGTTGAGTAGAGCTGACGTGACAGAAAGAAAACACTCAGATATTGATGGTGAAATTAATTGACTGGAATAACATATCATCTTACTTAAATTGGATATTAAAAAACTAAATAAATTGATAAGGTGGGTGAAAGATTAGGAAACAAGGAAGTTCCATATTCAGTCTAACGTTGTATTTTCATGCTGGGATAAGTAAGATGAGAAGAAACTTTACCAGAGAGAGAAGTAGAAGCACGAGAAAAAATTTTAATGTAGTAGAATTTAACAATGATATAAAATCTTTATATTTCTTTCCTTGATATATATGAAAGCTGGGATGGTAATCATCCATTTGCTCCACCAGATCCAATTTATACCATACTTCATTGTATTCTTTGCCATAACAAGGAGAGCCTTCATGGAATTATATCACATATTTCCTTCACCACAAGCTTCTCTAGGTCTGAACTTCAAGAGGTACTAACATAAGATTAGAAGACAAGACAGTTCAAGGTAGTTATTCTTATTGATCCCTCTTTGCCAAGCCACAGCTCCTGCCAGGAAGTCCTTTCTGTTGTATGTAGCTAAGAATGCTCAAACTACCACACAATTGCACTCATCTCACACGCTAGTAAAGTAATGCTCAAAATTCTCCAAGCAGGCTTCAACAATATGTGAACCGTGAACTTCCTGATGTTCAAGCTGGTTTTAGAAAAGGCAGAGGAACCAGAGATCAAATTGCCAACATCTGCTGGATCATCGAAAAAGCAAGAGAGTTCCAGAAAAACATCTATTTCTGCTTTATTTACTATGCCAAAGACTTTGACTGTATGGATCACAATAAACTGTGGAAAATTCTGAAACAGATGGGAATATCTGACCACGTTACCTGCCTCTTGAGAAATTTGTATGCAAGTCAGGAAGCAACAGTTAGAACTGGACATGGAACAACAGACTGGTTCCAAATAGGAAAAGGAGTTCGTCAAGGCTGTATATTGTCACCCTGTTTATTTAACTTCTATGCAGAGTACATCATGAGAAACGCTGGACTGGAAGAAACACAAGCTGGAATCAAGATTGCCGGGAGAAATATCAGTAACCTCAGATATGCAGATGACACCACCCTTATGGCAGAAAGTGAAGAGGAACTCAAAAGGCCTCTTGATAAAAGTGAAAGTGGAGAGTGAAAAGTTGGCTTAAAGCTCAACATTCAGAAAACGAAGATCATGGCATTTGGTCCCACCACTTCATGGGAAATAGATGGGGAAACAGTGGAAACAGTGTCAGACTTTATTTTTTGGGGCTCCAAAGTCACTACAGATGGTGACTGCAGCCATGAAATTAAAAGACACTTACTCCTTGGAAGGAAAGTTTTGACCAACCTAGATAGCATATTCAAAAGCAGAGACACTACTTTGCCAACAAAGGTTCGTCTAGTCAAGGCTATGGTTTTTCCTGTGGTCATGTATGCATGTGAGAGTTGGACTGTGAAGAAGGCTGAGCGCCGAAGAATTGATGCTTTTGAACTGTGGTGTTGGAGAAGACTCTTGAGAGTCCCTTGGACTGCAAGGAGATCCAACCAGTCCATTCTGAAGGAGATCAGCCCTGGGATTTCTTTGGAAGGAATGATGCTAAAGCTGAAACTCCAGTACTTTGGCCACCTCATGTGAAGAGTTGACTCATTGGAAAAGACTCTGATGCTGGGAGGGATTGGGGGCAGGAGGAAAAGAGGACGACAGAGGATGAGATGGCTGGATGGCATCACTGACTCGTTGGAGGAGAGTCTGAGTGAACTCCGGGAGTTGGTGATGGACAGGGAGGCCTGGTGTGCTGCGATTCATGGGGTCGCAAAGAGTCGGACATGACTGAGCGACTGATCTGATCTGATCTGATCTGATTATATATGGTTCCTGTCTACATATTCAAATATTTGTTTCCTTTCTTTTTTCCTTAAGAAGTAGAGTAATAGCAGTTTCAGGTGTTATATTATTCTGCCAAAGCTCACACCTTTATAAAAATAACTCCTTATTAAATTGACACTAAACTTCCCAATTTGAGTGTGCCATCTGTTTCCACTAGGACCCACGCTAACATGCATGCTCACACATGCACAGTAATAGCCAGTGTGATTTCAAATTTCCTTCTGGTATTAACCTTCCTCATGAAAATAAGTATTTCTCTTGGACTCGTTATACAAGTTCATACACTATTCATAATAAATGGAGGGTATGACCTTGAGTACACAAACTGATCCTTATGTTCCATTTATTTTAATGTCTAAAAATCATATTTTTAACCACTCTAAAATGATGTTGTGAATCCTGAAATACTTACCCCAAAAATATTTATTTAAGTGTTTAGTGTATGCCTGGCACTGACCTGATGAAATGAGCATATGATTTAACATGTGTCATGAATGCAAAGTTCCAAAACTGTTAAATAAGAAATCTGGATCTGGACTCTCTCCCATGTACGTGCATGCGCTCTCTCTCTTTCTCTCTTTCTCTCTATCTCTCACTCTCTCATTCTCTCACTCTTTCTCTCTCCTGCTATCTTCTAAATAAAATAGAGGTGTAACACTGATTTGCCTAAGAGGTATAACACGACTTGTCCAAGACCTGAGATCTGTGACGCGCTGAGGGCTTTAATGTCTGTCGCTCCAAATCTTTGTTGTGATGAGACAAAGAACCGAGGGACATACACTCGTGTGACATCTGTGGTGCCATGACTCGGGTTTAACCTGGTTGAAACAACCTTCACGCAGAAGAGGCCAAGCACAGCAGGAGCCTAACTCAGCAAAGCTCCCACAATAGAAGTGGAAGGGGAAGAAACCCAGTGCAGGGGAAGGCCTATCATGCTGGAAACTGGGACAGCGAAAAACGAACTCAGCAGAAAGCTCACGTGGCCCAGTCTCAGATTCCAGAAGACCTCCGGTTAAGAGAACAGGAGAAGGAGGCCAAGGCCCAGGAGGAGAGAAAGAAAGAGACAAGTCATGCCCAGACGCTGGCTGCCCTCCAGAGAAGCCCTATGGCAAACCCTGAGTCCTTGAAGGACAAGCACAAGACAAATGCCTGATCTATAAACAGGCGGGGCATTGGGCCAAAGAGTGTCCAAACCATGACAAGTCTCCTAGAACGGCTTGCCACAACTGCCGTCAACTGGGACATTGGGCAGCACTCTGCCCTCGGGACCCAAGAGCCTCAAGGTCAAGCGCCAAAGCTACCCTCATGATGGTTCAAGAGGACTGAAGCGGCCCGCTCCAGCCAGCCCACCTGTCACAGATAACCATCACGGGGCTGGAGCCAAGGGTGCAACTGATGTGGCAGAAACCTTGGACCACTGGACAAAACCCCAAGAGGGATTGTCAGAAGATCTCCTGACCAATCCTGAGGAAATCTGGTACACTGATGGAAGCAGCTTTGTCTTGGATGGAAAAAGAAGAGCCTGGTATGCAGTAGTCTCCAATTTTGAGACCATAGAGGCTAAGCCTCTGCCACCAGGATCCTGGGCCCAGGCTGTGCTGACTCAGCCGCCCTCCATGTCCGGGACCCTGGGCCAGAGGGTCACCCTCTGCTGCACTGGAAGCAGCAGCAACACTGGGGTCTTTATGTGAGCTGGTACCAACAGCTCCCAGGAAAGGCCCCCAGAGTCCTGACCTATGAAAATAGCAAACGACCCTCAGGACTCCCAGAATGATTCTCTGGCTCCAAGTCTGGCAGCTCGGCCGCTCTGACCACCTCAGTTCAGTCTGAGGACGACACTGATTATTACTATTTCTCATGGGCTGATGGATTGAAAGTTTGCACATTGCTTCAGGCCAGAGTGGAAGGAGACAAAAACCTGCTTCCCCCACAGCCATGGGGCTCCCAGGGCAAGGTGTTTGCCCCTCCCTCCCTGGAGTCCCTGACCATGGAGCCCTGCTGTCTGGATGTCCCCTGACTGCAGCTCAGCTGCCCCCTCTGCCCAACACCCGTCCTTAGGGCAGCGGCACACAAGGGGTGGTCACCTGCCCCTGCAAGAAGGTCTGCTCACAGCAGTTGCCCCCGGTTCTCAGGTCAGAGTCAGCAGAACAGAGCAGGGGGGTCAGTGCCACCCTTGCTGGGTCACTGGGCAGTGTATGCACATCCCTGAGCTTCTGCCACAGAAGCATCTCCTGTTAAAGGAAAAGGAAATGGAACCCAGAGTTTCTACAAGCAATTTCCACACAGTCCAGGGTCCAGTAAAAATTGTCACTTCTATCAGGAACCAGGAAACTAAGAATTGAAGGGAAGTGAGACGGCATAGACATCAATGCTGAGATGCCTCAGATGAGGAAATCAGGTGGCAGATATTTTTAGGGACAAATCCTCAAATCTATTTGATGAGCAAATACAAACACTTTTGGGTCCAAAGGAGAAGGAGATAAATGGAAGGGGCAAAAAATGAATCATGAGAACAAGATAGTCAGAATCACTTGAAAATACAATGGGTGAAAATAAAAAAGAATTCTCTGTACAGTAAAAAAAAAAAAAATCTGGATCTGCATGTCAAGACTTTGACTCCAAACAGTTTACACAATTAATACCTTTACTATCTTACATTTCCACCTTCTTAGAAATTGCTGTTTAGAAGAGTTGAAGATATTATTATATCAGTTCTCTCGATAATCAATTTGGTGATAAAGATGCAAGTGAATTATGGATGGAGGTTTGTGACATTGTACAGGAGACAGGGATCAAGACCATCCCCAAGAAAAAGAAATACAAAAAAGCAAAATCGCTGTCTGAGGAGCCCTTACAAATAGCTGTGAAAAAAAGAGAAGTGAAAAGCAAAGGAGAAAAGGAAAGATATACCCATTTGAATGCAGAGTTCCAAAGAATAGCAAGGAGAGATAAGGAAGCTTTGCTCAGTGATCAATGCAAAGAAATAGAGGAAAACAATAGAATGGGAAAGACTAGAGATCTCTTCAAGAAAATTAGAAACACCAAGGGAACATTTCATGCAAAGATGGACTCAATAAAGTACAGAAATGGTATAGACCTAACAGAAGCAAAAAATATTAAGAAAAGGTGGCAAGAATACACAGAACTGTACAAAAAAAGATCTTCGTGACCCAGATAATCACGAAGGTGTGATCACTCCCACTCACCTAGAGCTGGACATTCTGGAATATGAAGTCAGGTGGGCCTTAGGAAGTATCACTATGAAAAAGTCAGTGGAGGCGACGGAAATCAGTTGAGCTATTTCAACTTCTAAAAGATGATGCTGTGAAAGTGCTGCACTCAATATGCCAGCAAATTTGGAAAACTCAGCAGTGGCCACAGGACTGAAAAGGTCAGTTTTCATTCCAATCCCAAAGAAAGGTAATGTCAAAGAATGCTCAAATTACCACACAATTATACTCATCTCACATGCTAGTAAAATAATGCTCAAAATTCTCCAAGCCAGGCTTCAGCAATACGTGAACATGAACTTCCAGATGTTCAAGATGGTTTTAGAAAAGGCAGAGGAACCAGAGATCAAATTGCCAACATCCGCTGGATCATGGAAAAAGCAAGAGAGCTCCAGAAAAACATCTATTTCTGCTTTAGTGGCTATGCCAAAGCCTTTGACTGAGTGGATCACAATAAACTGTGGAAAATTCTGAAAGAGATGGGAATACCAGACCACCTGACCTGCCTCTTGAGAAACCTGTATACAGGTCAGGAAGAAACAGTTAGAACTGGACATGGAACAATAGACTGGTTCCTAATAGGAAAAGGAGTACATCAAGGCTGCATATTGTCACCCTGCTTATTTAACTTATATGCAGAGTACATCATGAGAAACCTTGGGCTGGAGGAAACACAAGCTGGAATCAAGATTGCCGGTAGAAATATCAATAACATCAGATATGCAGATGATACCACCCTTATGGCAGAAAATGAAGAGGAACTAAAGAACCTCTTGATGAAAGTGAAAGAAGAGAGTGAAAAAGTTAGCTTAAAGCTCAACATTCAGAAAACTAAGATCAAGGCATTTGGTCCCATCACTTCATGGCAAATAGATAGGGGAAACAGTGGAAACAGTGGCTGACTTTATTTTTCTGGGCTCCAAAATCACTGCAGATGGTGATTGCAGCTATGAAATTAAAAGACATTTGCTCCTTGGAAGGAAAGTTTTGACCAACCTAGATAGCATATTCAAAAGCAGAGACATTACTTTGCCAACAAAGATCCATCTAGTCAAGGCTATGTTTTTTCCAGTGCTCATGTATGGATGTGAGATTTTGACTATAAAGAAACCTGAGCGCCGAAAAATTGATGCTTTTGAACTGTGGTGTTGGAAAAGACTCTTGAGAGTTCCTTGGACTGCAAGGAGATCCAACCAGCCCATCCTAAAGGAGATCAGTCCTGGGTGTTCATTGGAGGGACTGATATTGAAGCTGAAACTCCAATACTTTGGCCACCTGATGCAGAAAGCTGATTTATTGGAGAAGACCCTGATGCTGGGAAAGATTGAGGGCAGGAGGAGAAGTTGACAACTGAAGATGAGATGGTTGGATGGCATCACCAATGCAATGAACATGGGTTTGGGTGGACTCCAGGAGTTGGTGATGGACAAGGAGGCCTGGCATATTGCGGTTCATGGGATTGCAAAGAGTCGGACATGACTGAGTGACTGAAGTGAACTGAACAATACAGATATCCAGCAGTTAATTAGTTAGGAAGAACTAATGTTTATGTAATGATGTGTGTGTTAAATGTTCATTCATGTCCAACTCTTTGCAACCCCATAGACTGTAGTCTTCCAGGCTCTTCTGTCCATGGAATTCTCCAGACAAGAATACTGGAGTGGCTATCCATTCTCTTCTCCAGGGCATCTTCCCGACCCAGGGATCCAACCCATGTCTCCTGCAGTGCAGGCAGATTCTTTACTATCTGAGACATCAAGGAAGTCCATAATAATGGTAGTTAAACTAAAAACTGAACATTTTGTAGGAGTTAAGCACATGTAGAGAGAGTAGAGGAGTATTTCTAACAGAGAGAACAAAATGGGTGAAGACTTTAAAGCAGGAAATAACTTGGAATAGCTAGAAAAGAGTTGGGGGAAATGAGGCACAGAATATATCCATTTAGATAGACATGGTTGTATAGGGGTTCAAAATTGCACATAGTGGATATCTTTAGCAATTATGGATGACATGAGACAGCAGAATGGATTTAGGATAAAGATTCCCCAAATGAAAAGTTCTATTAACAACATTAAGTAAACAGATACATGTGTTATTTTGCTAAGGTTGCTGTAATATACTATCACAACAACATCAATGCATCATTTCACAGTTCCAGAATGTAAAAGTCTGAGATCAAGGTGTTGCTAGATTTGCTCTTTGTTAGGACTAAGAGGAGAATCTGTTCCAACTTCTCCTCTAGTTTCTGGTATATTATTGTCACTATTTGGCTTGTTGATGCCTCCCCTCAATCTCTGTCTTTATGTTCAGTTGTCATCCTTCCACTGCGTATATCTGTTTCAAAATTTCTCCTTTTTATAAGGATATCTGTCATGTTCGATTAGGGGCCAACCCTACTCCAGTATGATTTCATCTTAAGCACTTACATTTGCAAGGACCCTATTTCCAAATAAGGTCAAGTCTCAGGTACTGTGGGGTAGACCGCAACATATGAATTTGAGGGGGACAAAATTCAATCCAAAACAATAGACAATAAACTATTGCATCATTTTCAAAGTGCCTCAGGAGGACCAAAACTCTGAGACTTAATATATTTATCTTATTATAAAATACGGATAAAACAGGTTAGGGATACCTTGCTAATCATAAGGACTAATTTTATTTTCTGTACTCTTGATAGCAATCTATGGAGATTGAGTAGAAGTGCCTCAGGAGTGACTCTAAAAGACTGTCTTTCAAGTTTAGAGTGTGAAAGGTGGAGTATTAAATCCCGAGTGTACACACTTGTCTGATAGACGAGTTATTTGATCCATTTTCTCTTAAAAGAATTTAGGGTAAGAACTGAGTATATACACGTACACTCTCTTTCACCCTCCTCTCTCCAGTTCTTCAATTTCACTTTCTATTTCTTTATATAAAAGACTTTGGATAACCCAAGAGCATAGCAGGCCTTTATGGTGTATTTCAGATCAAAGAGATATCTAGTCAGCAAAAAGTTAAAGATCACAGGAGCAAATTTCTCAGGTCTGAGATGTAACCTGAGATCTGTCTTTTTTCCAAAAGAGACAATTGACCTTCTCAATAAATCATAACTTAGGTGCTTTATACAGATGTATCAAGGGCCTTGAAAGCACAGCATGTTCAATACAAAGAAATAGTATTATACTATCTACAATAATTAACTGAAAATAATGGAATAGTATAATTGAGTTCAATTTAGTATAATCTTTATGTTAAAAACAGTGTATCCTAAAAAGCACAAATTATTTTTCCCTTAGTGGGTGGAAAGATTTAGCAAGAGATATAGCAAAAGTTAGATAATAGTAAGTATAATTTTTTACCTTTTTTTTTAATATGTTGCATTCAGTATATAAAGGAAAACTAAGTGATAGGAAAAAAGAGTACATTAGGTTTGAAGAAAGAGCAGTATGTGGAAATAAGTCTGCAGTGAGAAGCATGAAATAAGATTCAGAGCAAGGAATAGAAAAATTCTAACTAAAATATACTCTGAAGAATAAATGTAATAATAAAGGCAACTTTAATCTGTGCTCCTATTTGAAGCTTAAATCCATATTAAATCTCCTAGTACTGGGGGGGAAAAAAAAAGATGTTAAGAAAGGGCAAACGAAGAGATTTTTGGAAGCTTCATAAATTATTTGATGAGGAGCCATGCATAGAAACTTTCCAAAGTATAAAATAGATACTCTGTATATGTATGAGTGAGTTTATTCAAGATAACTGACTTGCTAGATAATTGAGGGCCTGAGAGGAGGAAAATATCTGGGGATATCTACCACATAGTTGACATATCAGTTGAGTTGAGTCTCTGCGTCTTGTCCGACTCTGTGATCCCATGGACTGCAGCACTCCAGGCTTTTCTGTCCTTCACCAACTCGCAGAGCTTGCTCAAACTCGTGTCCGTTAAGTCAGTGATCCCATCCAACCATCTCATCCTCTGTCGTCTCTTCTCCATTGTCGTCTCCTTCTCCATTGGCCTACAAGCTTTCCCAGCATCAGGGAAATTTCCAATGAGTCAGTTCTTCACGTCAGGTAGTCAAAGTATTGAGACTTCAGCATCAGTGGTTCCAAAGAATATTCAGGACCGATTTCCTTTAGGATGGACTGACTGGATCTCCTTGCTGTAGAAAGGACTCTCAAGTGTCTTCTCCAACACCACAGTTCAAAGCATCAGTTCTTTGATGCTCAACTTTCCTTATAGTTCAACTCTCACATCCCTACATGATTACTGGAAAAACCATAGCTTTGATTATATGGACCTTTGTTTGTAAAATACAGTCTCTGCTTTTTAATATGCTGTCTAGGTTTATCACAGCCTTTATTCCAATGAGTAAGTTTCTTTTAATATCATGGCTGCAATCACCATCTGCAGTGATTTTGGAGCCCAAGAAAATAAAGTATGTCATTATTTCCATTGTTTCACCATCTATTTGCCATGAAGTGATGGGACCAGATGCCATGATCTTAGATTTTGAATCTTGAGTTTTAAGCCAGCTTTTTCACTCTCCTCTTTCATTTTAATCAAGAAGCTCTTTATTTCCTTTTCATTATCTGCCATAAGTGTAGTATCATCTGCATATCTGAGGTTATTGGTTTCTCCCTGCAATCTTGATTCCAACTTGTGTTTCATGCAGCCCAGTATTTCACATGATGTACTCTGCTTATAGGTTAAATAAGCACGATGACAATATACAGCCTTGACATTGGTACCAGTCCATTGTTCCATGTCCAGTTCTAACTGTTGCTTCTTGACCTGCATACAGAATTCTCAGCAAGAGGTAAGGTGGTCTGATATTCTGATCTCTAAGAATTTTCCAGTTTATTGGATCCACACAGTCAAAGGCATTGGCATAGTCAATGAAACAGAAGTAGATGTTTTTCTGGAATTCTCTTGCTTTTTCTATGATCCAGTGGATATTAGCAATTTGATCTCTGGTCTCTCTGCCTTTTCTAAAACCAGCTTGAACATCTGGAAGTTCTAAGCTCACATATTGCTAAAGCCTAGCTTGGAGAATTCTGAGTGCTACTTTGCTATCGTGTGAGATAAGTGCGATTGTGTGGTAGTTTGAACATTCTTTGGCATTACCTTTCTTTAAGATTAGAATGAAAGTTGACCTTTTCCGGTCCTGTGGCCACTGCTGAGTTTTCCAAACTTGCTGACATATTGAGTGCAGCACTTTCACATCATCATCATTTAGGATTTGAAAGAGCTCAACTGGAATTCCATCACATTCATTAGCTTTGTTCATAGTGATGCTTCCTAAGCTCCACTGGACTTCACATTCCAGGATGTCTGGCTCTAGGTGAGTGATCACACCATTTTGATTATCTAGGTCATTAAGACCTTTTTTGTGTGTAGTTCTTCTGTGTATCCTTGCCATCTTTTCTTAATATCTTCTGCTTCTGTTAGGTCTATACCATTTCTGTCCTTTATTGTGCTCATCTTTGCATCTTTGTGACTTCCCTGGTGGCTCAGATGGTAAAGTGTCTGCCCGCAATGTGGGAGACCGGGGTTTGATTCCTGGGTTGGGAAGATCCCCTGGAGAAGGAAATGGCAATCTACTCCAGCACTGTTGCCTGGAAAATCCCATGGATGGAGGATCCTGATGGGCTACAGTCTATTGGGTTGCAAGGAGTTGGACACAACTGAGCAACTTCACTTTCACTTTCACTTTGCATGATATGTTCCCTTGGTATCTCTAATTCCCTTGAAGAGTCTCTAGTCTTTCCCATTCTATTGTTTTTCTCTATTTCTTTGCATTGATCACTGTGGAAGGCTTTCATATCTCTCCTTGGTATTCTTTGGAACTCTGCATTCAGATGGATATATCTTTCCTTTTCTCCTCTGCCTTTCACATCTCTTCTTTTCTCAGCTATTTGTAAGGCCTCCTCAGAAAACCATTTTCTTTCTTGCATTTATTCTTTTAGAGATGGTTTTGATCACCACCTTCAGTACAATGTTATGACCTCTGTCCAAAGTTCTTTAGGCACCCTATCTGTCAGATCTAATCCCTTGAATATATTTGTCACTTCCATTGTATAAACATAGGGATTTGATTTAGGTCATACCTGAATGTGTTTTAGTGGTTTCCCCTACTTTCTTCAATTTGAGTCTGAATTTTGCAATAAGGAGTTCATTCTCTGAGCCACAGTCAACTCCCAGTCTTGAAATTTGCTCACAGTATAGAGCTTCTCCATCTTTGGCTGCAAAGAATATAATCAATCTGATTTGAGTATTGACCATTTGGTGGTGTCCATGTATAGAATCATCTCTTATGTTGGTGGAAGAGGGCGTTTGCTATGACCAGTGTGTTCTCTTGGCAAAACTCTGTTAGCCTTGGCTCTGTTTCATTTTGTACTCCAGGGTCAAAATTGCCTGTTACTCCATGTGTCTCTTGACTTCCTACTTTTGCATCCCAGTCCCCTACCATGAAAGGACATCTTTTGGAGTATTAGTTTGAGATGGTCTTGTAGGTCTTCCGAGAACCATTCAACTTCAGCTTCTTTGGTATTAGTGGTTGGGGCATAGACTTGGATTGTTGTGGTATTAAATGGTTTGCCTCGGAAACAAACAGAGATCATTCTGTTGTTTTTGAGATTGCACCCCAGTTCTGCATTTCAGACTCTTTTGTAGACTGTGAGGGCTACTCCATTTTTCTAAGGATTCTTGCCCACAGTAGTAGATATAATGGTCATCTGAGTTAAATTCACCCATTCCCATCCATTTTAGCTCACGTATTCCTAAAATGTTGATGTTCACTCTTGCCATCTCCTGTTTTTTCACTTCCAATTTACCTTGTTTCATGGATCTAACATTCCAGGTTCTTATGAAATATTGCTCTTTACAGCATCAGGCTTTACTTCCATCACCAGTCACATCCACAACTGGGCATTGTTTTTGCTTTGGCTCAGCCTCTTCATTTTTTCTGGAGCTATTTCTCCACTCTTCTCCTCTAGCATATAGGGCACCTATAAATCTGGGGAGTTCATCTTCAGTGTCATATCTTTTTGCCTTTTCATACTGCTCATAGGGTTCTCAAGACAAGAATACTGAAGTGGTTTGCCATTCCCTTCTCCAGTGGATCCTGTTTTTTCAGAACTCTCCACATGACTCATCTGTCTTGGGTGGCCCTACATAACATGGCTTATAGTTTCATTGCATTAGACAAGGCTGTGATCCAAGTGATCAGTTTGGTTAGTCTTCTGTAATTGTGGTTTCCCTTCTGCCCTCTGATGGATAAGGATAAGAGGCTTGTGGAAGCTTCCTGATGGGAGGGACTGGTTGTTGGGGAATCAGTCTTGCTCTGATGGGTGGGGCTGTGCTCAAGGTCTTTAATCCAATTTTCTGTTGATACACGACTGACTGTGTTACCTCCCTGGAGTTTGTCCTGAGGCCAAGCTATGGTAAGGTAATGGAGGTAATGGTGACCTTTTTCAAAAGGACTTATGCCTGGACTGTTTAGGATTAAAATTATTTTTTTAATTTATTTATTTTTAATTGAAGAATAATTTCTTTATAATATTTTGTTGGTTTCTGCCATATGTCAACATGAATAAGCCATAGGTATACATATGTCCCCTCCTTTTTAAACCTGTCTTCCCTGGTGGCTCAGATGGTAAAGCGTCTGCCTACAATGTGGGAGACCTAGGTTCGATCCCTGGGTTGGGAAGATCTCCTGTAGAAGGAAATGGCAACCCACTCCAGTACTCTTGCCTGGAAAATCCTATGGACAAAGGAGCCTGGTAGGCTACCGTCCATGGGGTCACAAAGAGTCCAACTGACTGTGTGACTTCACTTTCACTTTCTTTCACTTTTAAACCTCCTTCCCACTTCCCATGCCACCCCATCCTACCCCTCTCAGTTGTCACAGAGTGGGATTTGAGGTCTTTGTGTCATACAGCAAATTAGAAACCCATTTTTGGTGCTGGTTTCACTAGTATTAATAGAAAAAAAATTCACATTGATTAAATGAATTGCTCTTTTATATCCAAAAGCTAGAAGAAAAAAAAACCCTACAAAATAACATTAAATGGAAAAAAAGTAGGATGATAGAGCAGCTTCTTCCCCAAAATTGTTAAATCTCAAAAAAGAGAATATTGTTTGTTGTTGTTGCTGCTGCTGTGTGTGTATGGTTTAGGAAAACAACAGTTTATATCAGCAGAAGATGGTTATGTTGGGCAGAGGCTATGAGAGGATAAATGACATGAGAGTATTTCATTTTTATTGTCTGGAATCTTTTTCTCTGGGATTGAGTGTCAAAAATGGAACCCTTTCCCCTCGAGGATTTCTCTTCATAAATATTTTGGGGAAAAAAAGTCTTTATTTTAAAGGAATTTTTCTATGATGGGTTAAAATAACTGCACAGGGCTCCAGATAGGGGACAGGGAGATTGAAGTAGAAGGATGATATGATCCAGAAAAGCTATTTCCAAGAAAATCCAACCCCTGGAAAATCACATAAAGTGTTTGATCATATAGAAAGGAGTTTTAGAGTTCTTTCTATTTTTAGTTTCTTTAGCAGAAATGATAGGTAAGCACCTATGAGGCTTTAATCACTGAAGTGAAAGGACAGGAGATGTGTAAGGGAGGAAATGTAGTTAATACAGTATATATCTCAATCATGAATAATACTATGATTATTATGTATTTCATAATAATAATAATATATAATACAATTTGTCCTCAAATTTTGATATGAATACATTGGAAGAATTCCTTAAAGGTAGAAGGAGCTTTGATGTAGAGGAAGTTTTATAAGAGTGCTAAATATTTTAATGATTAGGAAGGCACATGTAGCAAGTGTAACTTAAAAATAAATATACTGTATTATGTGTGTAATTTAAACATATATTACAAATACATCCCAAAATAGATATATATTTAGAAATATGCTTGCATGTTGTTGTTGTTCAGTCACTGTCATGTCCTACTCCTTGCTACTCTGTGGACTGCAGCACATCTGGCCTCCCTATCTCACTATCTCCCAGATCAGATCAGATCAGATCAGTCGCTTAGTCCTGTCCAACTCTTTGTGACCCCATGAATCACAGCACGCCAGGCCTCCCTGTCCATCACCAACTCCCGGAGTTCACTCAGACTCACGTCCATCGAGTCAGTGATGCCATCCAGCCATCTCATCCTCTGTCGTCCCCTTCTCCTCCTGCCCCAATCCCTCCCAGCATCACAGTCTTTTCCAATGAGTCAACTCTTCACATGAGGTGGCCAAAGTACTGGAGTTTCAGCTTTAGCATCATTCCTTCCAAAGAAATCCCAGGGCTGATCTCCTTCACAATGGACTGGTTGAATCTCCTTGCAGTCCAAGGGACTCTCAAGAGTCTTCTCCAACACCACAGTTCAAAAGCATCAATTCTTCGGCGCTCAGCCTTCTTCACAGTCCAAATCTCACATGCATACATGACCACAGGAAAAACCACAGCCTTGACTAGATGAACCTTTGTTGGCAAAGTAATGTCTCTGCTTTTGAATATGCTATCTAGGTTGGTCATAGCTTTCCTTCCAAGGAGTAAGCGCCTTTTAATTTCATGGCTGCAGTCACTATCTGCAGTGATTTTGGAGCCCAGAAAAATAAAGTCTGACACTGTTTCTACTGTTTCCCCATCTATTTCCCATGAAATGGTGGGACTGGATGCTGTGATCTTCGTTTTCTGAATGTTGAGCTTTAAGCCAACTTTTTCACTCTCCATTTTCACTTTCATCAAGAGGCTTTTGAGTTCCTCTTCACTTTCTGCCATAAGGGTGGTGTCATCTGCATATCTGAGGTTACTGATATTTCTCCTGGCAATCTTGATTCCAGCTTGTATTTCTTCCAGTCCAGCGTTTCTCATGATGTACTCTGCATATAAGTTAAATAAACAGGGTGACAATATACAGACTTGACGAACTCCTTTTCCTATTTGGAACCAGTCTGTTGTTCCATGTCCAGTTCTAACTGTTGCTTCCTGACCTGCATACAAATTTCTCAAGAGGCAGATCAGGTGTTCTGGTATTCCCATCTCTTTCAGAATTTTCCACAGTCCCAGAGTTTGCTCAAATGCATAACCATTGAGTTGATGATGCCATCCAACCATCTCATTCTCTGTTATCCCCTTCTGTTCCTGCCCTCAGTATTTCCCAGCATCAGGGTCTTTTCCAGTGTCTGCTCTTTGCATCAGGTGGACAAAATATTGGAGCTTAGCTTTAGCACCTGTCCTTCCAATAAATATTCAGGGTTGATTTTCTTTAGGACTGACAGGTTTTATCTCCTTGCTGTCCAAGGGACTTTCAAGAGTCTTCTCCAGCACCACAGTTTATAGGCATCAGTTCTTTGGCTTTCAGACTTCTTTATGGTCCAACTTTCACATCCATACATGACTACTGCAAAAACCATAACTTTGACTATACAGGCCTTTGTTGGAAAAGTGATGTCTCTGCTTTTTAATACATCGTTTATCATAGCTTTTCTTCCAAGGAGCAATCATCTTTTAATTTCATGGCTGCAGTCAATGTTCACAGTTATTTTGGAGCTCAAGAAAATAAAGTCTGTCACTGTTTCCATTGTTTCCCCATCTATTTGCCATGAACTGATGGGAGAGGATGCCATGATCTTAGTTTTTTGAATCTTGAGCTTTCAGCCAGTTTTTTCATTTTCCTCTTTCGCTTTAACCAGGAGACTCTTTAGTTCCTCTTCACTTCTTGCCATTAGGTGGCATCATCTGCATATCTGAGGTTGTTGATATTTCTCCCCAAAATCTTGATTCCATCTTGTGATTCATCCAGTCCAGCATTTAGCATGATGTACTCTACATATAAGTTAAAGAAACAGGGTGACAAAATACATCTTTGACATACTCCTTTCTCAATTTTGAACCAGTCAGTTATTCCATTGTCTAGGTCTAATTGTTGCTTCTTGACCTGCATACAGATTTTCTTAGGAGGCAGGTAAGTCAGTCTGGTACTCCCATCTAATTCAGAATTTTCCATAGGTTTTTTTTTTTGTTTTGTTTTTTGTGATCCACACAGTCAAAGGCTTAATGAAGTCAATGAAGCAGAAGTAGATTTTTTTTTTCCTGGAATTCCCTTGGCTTTTCTATGATCCAATGGATCTTGGAAATTTGATCTCTGGTTTCTCTGCCTTTTCTAAACCCATCTGGTACATCTGGAAGTTCTTGGTTCACATACTGTTGAAGTCTAACTGGAAAGATTTTGAGCATTACCTTGCTATCACGTTAAATGAGTGCAATTGTATGGTAGTTTGAACATCCTTAGGCATTACCTTTCTTTGGGATTGGAATGAAAACTGACCTTTTCCAGTTCTATGGTCATTGCAGAGTTTTCCAATTTTCTGACATTTTGAATGCAGAACTTGAATAGTAACATCTTTTACAATTTCAAATAGCTCAGCTGGAATTCTGTCACCTCCACTAGCTTTGTTTTTAGTAATGATTCCCAAGGCTCCCTTGACTTCACACTCTGGGATATCTGGCTCTAGGTAAGTGACCATACCATTGTGGTTATTTGGGTCTTAAGATCTTTTGCTGTATAGGTCTTCAGTGTATTCTTGCCACCTCTTCTTAATCTCTTCTGCTTCTCTTAGATCCTTACCATTTCTGTCCTTAATTGTGCCCATTTTTGCATGAAATGTTCCCTTAGTTTCTCTAATTTTATTGAAGAGATCTCTAGTCTTTCCCATTCCATTGTTTTCCTCTATTTCTTTGCATTGCTCATTCAAGACTTTCTCATCTGTTCTTACTATTCTTTCAAACTCTGTATTCATTGGCTCTATCTTTCCCTTCCTCCTTGCCTTTTGCTTCTCTGTGTGAGTGAGAATAATCAATTGGAAGGTAATAGTTAGGAGCAGCTGACTTATGTCATCTCTTACAATGAATCTAAGCAATAAACACATATATTTTAAAGCAAGAAATGGTAAATATAATGCTTAAAATTTATCTAGTATTTTACCATAAGCCTAGAATAATGTTTTGACACTGTGAGTAAATTTAAAAATAAGTTGTTTCAAAGATAAAGCCTTTACTTATCTGTATCATAAATAAGACAGTGGGAAGAAAGACAAAGAATGTGAAATAAAGGCCAGGTTGCATTTGTGCACATGAATGTGATACAGCACTTACTTCTTTCAGTACATATGTAGTGAAAATGTACGTGCTTTAGTCGTGTCCAACTGTTGTGACCCTACGGACTATAGCTTGCCAGGCTCCTCTATGCATGAGATTTTCCAGGCAAGAATACTGGAGTGGGTTGACATGCCTTCCTCTAGGGGATCTTCCTGACCCAGGGATTGAATCTACATCTCTTATGTTTCCTGCATTGGCAGGTGTGTTCTTTACCACAAGCACCACCTGGAAAGCCCAGCAAAAATGCATATACACCTCTAAAGATACTAAGCATTTCTATTGCTGTATGTGTATATAACATATTCATGCTAAAGTTAATTGATGTGTTATCATTCTGAGAATAAATACCAGATTTTACCTTATGTGTTTCCTTTGTCCAGGCTTTAGACCCTATTGTGCTATTTATCCCTTTAAGCAATTCCTATTCAGAGGAAGATGCAATTTGGTTTGGCTATTAACATCATAAGGCTTCCCTGATAGCTCAATTGGTAAAGAATCTGCCTGCAATTCAGGAGACGCCAGTTTGATTAACATCATAAAGAGCGTAAGTGACATTTAATCAATATTGTTTAGCCTTGAAGACAGGCCTTCTCATAGAATAACCTTTCTTAGATCTTCTTCAAAGAAATAATACCATGGAATTATTTTCTTCTCCAGGGGTTCTATTCCAGGAATAGAACCTTGGTCTCCTTGTTGCAGGCAGGTTCTTTACCATCTGAGCCACAAGGTACCATTAGCAAATACAGATTGCCTGATCACAGTCACCAACCCCTGTCTAAAGTCATCTGGTAATTTTTCACTAGCACACCTTAGTATTTAAAAACTCCTACCTTTTGTTTCAATAGTGATGAGTTCAGTTCTTTCCTCTATTTCAATAATCCTGAATAAAATTCCCCTTGCCTATTTAACTCCATCTGTTGCGATATTTCTTTGGCAATATTGATAAAATACATTTTATATTAAATGTTTTCAGGAATACTGCAGAAAGGAAATCATCTATTGGAGGTTCCTAACCTAATGTTCCCAGTTCATAGCACAATGAAATGTTTTAATATCTGTTAATACATATTCCACTATGCCAGTAGTTTTCAAAATGTGATCCAAAAACCAGAAGTATCAGCATCAAGTGGGAACTTGTTAGAAATAAGGTTTCAGGCTGCACCCAGACTTTTTGAATCAGAAATACTGGAGATGGGGTCCAGGAACCTGTAGGTTACCAAGTCTACTAGGTAAATCTGATATATGTACACTAAACCAACACTCTTTATCAGATATGTTGAGAAATTCAACTCCAGGTAATACCAATAAAGAAACAAAGGCCAATTGAGAAAGAGTATTACTCAATTTATGTATTTACTTCATTTTAATAATTGAAATTAGGACTCAGACAAATTTCTGTCCTAAAATTTGGATTGCAGAGAAACTGATATATTTATATTTTATTTATAACTAAAGACTTCTTTAGGTTTCCTTGTTAGCTGTCCTGTCTGCCACACACCTTTCTAACCTGCTCCATACAATATATAAATGTTTTATTCATCATTATCTAGAAATAATTTGAAAACTTTATGATCAAGAATCTGAAGTTTTATTTGCATGCATTTTTATTAATTCTAGGGAAGTCTTTCTTTTGTCATATTTTTTGACATCCCATGAAAATCCAGAGCATTTATCTAGTACCTAATGCTTTCTTTCTTCTTTAAACCTTCATAGAAAGTTCTGTTTGAAAATATACATTTTACATGTCTGCTGCTGCTACCGCTAAGTCACTTCAGTCGTGTCCAACTCTGTGCGACCCCATAGACGGAAGCCCACCAGGCTCCCCCGTCCCTGGGATTCTCCAGGCAAGAACATGGAGTGGGTTGCCATTTCCTTCTCCAATGCATGAAAGTGAAAAGTGAAAGTGAAGTTGCTCAGTTGTGTTCGACTCTTAGTGACCCCATGGACTGCAGCCCACCAGGCTCCTCCGTCCATGGGATTTTCCAGGCAAGAGTACTGGAGTGGGCTGCCATTGCCTTCTCTGTTTTACATGTCTAGTTTATCTTATACCATTGTTTATCTTTGCATGTCTACATATATACTACCTTGTCAGATTTAATGTAATTATTTTTTTATGAATTCTGATTTGCCTGTATTTTAGTCTCATTCATTTATTTACAGTCAACTGAAAACTCATGGAATTTGACGAGTTTGCTTTTTGTTTGTTTGTTTTGTCAGGATAATATTAAAGATACTCATGGTGTTAGGTCACCAATCACTAACTGCCTTTACTAAACCGAATTTGATTCTTATGATTAATGTATTGCTTTCCAAATGGATATAGTGAAGGAGGAAACAGACAGAACAGGCTCCATCTTGAAAGCAGGACTCCATCTTGGGTTGGACTATGGACTTTGAGCTATATGCCCAGTACCTATAGAAACAACATATCAACTGGGAAACCAGATCCCCCAGATGGAAGAGTCCCAGGGCTTGTACCTAAACTCTCCGTAGCCTAAAGGAATACCCTAATTATCTGTGTAACCAAATAGAATCATAAATTCTATTATGCTTATTGGGGTATCACCACAGGCCTATTGATAATTGTCCACGGTTAACTACCTAGGCATAAGGCATATGAATCACGGGTTAACTTTGATTGTATCTTTCTTTT
Source organism: Bos mutus (assembly GCF_027580195.1). Taxonomy (NCBI): domain Eukaryota; kingdom Metazoa; phylum Chordata; class Mammalia; order Artiodactyla; family Bovidae; genus Bos; species Bos mutus. The sequence continues at coordinate 23,612,859 of NC_091644.1, read as the reverse complement.
CCTTTGTTCAGACTAGCTTCAGGGAATTTGGGGAGGTGGTTTTGGGCACGTACACTTAGGGTGTATAAGGCTTTCATAAAAACTAGTTGGGGTCCTTGGCTAAGAGGAAACTCTGCTTTGGGCCCACCAGTGTAATAAACTGCACTCCACCATCTGCATTGTCCTTCTGAATGAGTTTGTTTCCTGGAAAGTGTGGCTACAACAATAGGAATTTCATGTTATATTCAGAAGTAGCATGGAGTATGCAGAGAAAGCATAACTCTGAATTAGAGGTGATAGCCCTTACAGAAGAGTTATTTTTGTTTGCTTTAGCTGTGGAAAAATAGTTTTAACACTGAGGCTGGAAAAGCTAGGATTGTGAAAGTAGGAAGTTAGAATGCTTATGCGCCAAGGTGCACCTAATAGTCATGAAGAGAGATAAAGTCCACCTTTTATATTAACATGTGAAATTTTACACATACATAGGTATAATAAGACTAAGCAGTTCCTCCATGCATCATATTAAATTGTCAAAGATAGGTATATGGCATATTTCCTTGCATTTACTTTAATTAACATGGACTACTTTTTTCATTGTCCCATAATAAATCTGATGAAATCCACAGATTTTCCAGTTAGTTTTTAAGAGCATTTTGTTACCAACTTGTCACCACATTATAGATAAGAATTATACCAAGAAAACTATCACTGAATGAAATCTGAATTTTTAGCCAGTTGAGGACTGTTGACTGAAATACTCATTCCCATTTTCTTAGTAAAATGAATGAGAGAAAATGAAATCCAAATGCTCATGGGTTTTTTTGTTTGTTTTGTTTTTTTCTTTTTTTCTGTATCCTTCTCCTAGAAATTAGTCAACAAGCAAACTGTTTGTCACAGATTGCTTGGGGTAAATTTTGTTCTGTGGCAGAGAATTGTCTCCATGAGAGCCGTTAGAATTCTTGACAGACATGGACTCTATCTGGAAAAACATCTTTGAACATGGAAGCCGAAGATCTGATTTATAAATATAAATCTTTTTCATATTTTTATAAATATATCTTCTATGCTTTTCTATTTTCCTTTGTGTTTAGAAGGTACTTTGTGTGCTTATTTAAGAACAATCACAGACCCCACTTAGGTTAATGAATAGGTGGAACCAAATATGTTGATGTCACAAAGACACTGATTGGCAGTGCTTGTGCTGGCAAAACACTTTCTTCTCTAAATTCTTTATAATACCATTTGCTGTTCAATTAGTCACATAACTGTGTGAAGGAAAAACCTTCTCAGTTTCTAATTGCACTTGCTGTTTACTGTAAATTACTCTTATGAAAATATTCCCATGTATTTGCCTGTGCAACTGTGCATGTAATTGCATTTTGGCAAAAGTGCAAAAATACATCAGCTTTGAAAATGAAGTCTAAGGGGTGCTTTTTACAAATGATGACATTTTCAGTTTGACTCTTAGTTGAAATTTCTTTTGTACTCCTACAACTGACAAGCTGACAGTCTTGTCATCTCTACTTCTCTAGCCACAAGATAGGTATAAAGCAGATGCTTCTAGGTTTTTTTTCTGACATTGAGCCTTTCTTGGACATGCTACTTCTAAGGATAAAGAGAAATCTCTTGTAAGCTCTCACATTTTGCTAGAGGCATGCTTATATACATCTCAAAGCCCATCAACCAACTCATCAGTATGCAAACATATTCCAAAAGGTGCCATTGCTGTTGTAACAGAGAGGTTACATCTTTTAGAATTGGAGGTCTTTCTAGAATAATGGTATAAAACTGAGCTAAAGGACTACTGTCTGCTTCTACTTATCAATAACCTATCAAAAGACGGCGACGCTGTCAGTCAGCTCACTCAAGAGCAGATGACAGCTGACTGAAATTTCATATCATAATTACTGAATAGGAAAATTTATGAAGTTGAAAAGTAGGTTTAATAAATATATAGTCACCACAAGAGTACAAAAACACAGTATCTTTTTATAAAACTATCATTAATACACTAAACCTGTTTCTTCTCAGAGTAAGAAGTAACTATCATGAAGGCTTTGTATAATCTTTGTTTTCATGTACTGATCATTAGGAATTTTAAGGTTTAAGCAAAGTGACCTGGCAATAGTAAATGGGAATAGTAGTGAAAGGAGAAAAATGGGGAAATTACATGGTGTGTCTCCTTTTCTTCTTTCTTCCTTAATCTTCATCATGCTTTTGACACTCGTGAGCCCCCCCTCTACAATCCAATCCAAAATTACCTTGACAAACTTTTCCACCACAATGTTCTGATCTAGTAAAATATATTATAAATATAACTTTATTGTAAATGTGTCTCTTTCTATTCTATGTGACTTTATTTATCTTGCACTCTCATAGCCCTTCTCATTGCATGAAAATTGACTGTGATTATCCGCAGAGAACTCCTTCTTAGTGACTCTTGGTGCAGTCTCAGTTTGTACTTATATCTGATTGACTGAAGGTCTTTCACTCTCATCTAACAGTCCATAAGTAAACCACCCAAGCTTTTCAGGAGGTGGTTCCCAGATTTAAGCTTCTTTATATTCTGTATTATGCTTTGCACAAAAAGAATACCTCCATATTTCTCAGTAAAGCATTTTATAATAGGTTACTGGCAATGCGATTTAATAGCTAACTATTAGGAGGATTCTTCTATCTGATTAAAACTCAGTTTATCCCATTATCACTGTCAAAGAGGGATTAAAACAAAGGGCTATACTTGCTGATGTTGGAAAAAGCAAGGCATTTAGGAGGAAATTATATATGATAACTGTTTTAGCATATAGAATAATGACATCATGGAACAGTTTAAAGGGTTCTGGCAACTAGGGCAGTAGTTATAAAATGGGACAATCAATTTTAGAATCAAAGTAGATATTATTTTAATGCACATGTCTTTTCCTCCTTGCAAATTATTTTCATATTGGGAAGAAGATTGGAGGTAAGTGGAGTAAGCATGTGCTATTGACAAATATCCTCAAATGATTTATAAATACCTGTTATATATTTTCTCCTACAGGTAAGAAAACAATACCATAAGGGTGTGAGCATGCATGCTGAGTTGCTCAGTTGTGTCCAATTCTTTGGGACCTCATGGATTGTAGTGTACTCACCAGGCTCCTCTGTCCATGTGATTTTCCAGGGAAAAATACTGGAGTGGGTTGCCGTTTCCTCCTCCAGGTGATATTCCCAACCCAGAGATCAAATCTACATCTCCTTCGTCTCCTGCACTGGCAGGCAGTTCTTCACCACTGAGCCACCTGGGAAGCCAGTATAAGGGTAGAGAGCCATAAAAGAAGAGATATACACCCAAAACTTCATCTTTTTAGTTCCTGGGCTCAGCACAATGTATGTCATAGAGTACTTGTATAGCATGTTTGTCTTGTTAAAAATAAAGAGAGACACCTCTACTTCCACAATGGCACTCTATACCTACAAATAGTTCTGTAGTCAGATGTGCTTGGGAAATTCTAGATTAAATGAAGTTTGACCAAGTCATTCCTAAAATCTTCTCATAAATGTAAACATGTTTTGTATAATAAGTTTTCCAAATATGTTACCCAAATTGACTTAACTAAAGGATCCTATCCTTATGTTTTTCCAGAGTCTTTAATGAGGCTCTGATTCCATGGAATAAACTACTGGAAACATTGAATACTTTTTTAAAAAATTAAAAATATATGTTGTTGTTCAGTTGCTGTTTCATCTCCAACTCTTGAGACTCCATGTACTGCAGCATGCCAGGCTTCCCTGTCATTCACTATCTCCTGGAGTTTGCTCAAACTCATATCAATTGAGTCAATGATGCAATTCAACCATCTCATTCTCTGTAGTTCCCTTCTCTGCCTGCCCTCAATCTTCCCCAGCATCAGGGTATTTTCCAATGAATCAGATGTTTGCATCATGTGGCCAAAGTATTGAAGCTTCAATTAATATAAAAAATGAAGTCAAGCCAGTAGGTAATTTTTGCCATTCTTTTTTTTTTTTTTTTTTGCTTTTATTTATTATTTTTTAGTTTATTTTAATTGGAGACTAATTACTTTACAATATTGTAGTGGTTTTGTCATACATTGACATGAATCAGCCATGGGTGTACATGTGTTCCCTATCCTGAACCCCCCTTCCTCCCCATCCCATCCCTCTGGGTCATACCAGTGCACCAGCCCTGAGCACCCTGTTTCATGCATTGAACCTGGACTGGTGATCTGTCTCACATATTGTAATATATATGTTTCAATGCTATTCTCTCAAATCATCCCACCCTTGCTTTTTCCCACAGAGTCCAAGAGACTGTTCTATACATATGTGTCTCTTTTGCTATCTCACATATAAGATTATTATTACCATTTTTTAAAATTCCATATAAGCTGAAACTCTGCTACTTTGGCCACCTCATGCAAAGAGTTGACTCATTGGAAAAGCCTCTGATGCTGGGAGGGATTGGGGTCAGGAGGAAAAGGGGACGACAGAGGATGATATGGCTGGATGGCATCACCGACTCAGTGGACGTGAGTTTGAGTGAACTGTGGGAGTTGGTGATGGACAGGGAGGCCTGGCATGCTGCAATTCATGGGGTCGCAAAGAGTTGGACAAGACTGACCGGCTGAACTGAACTGAATTGAACTGATACTGTATTGGTGTTTTTTTTTTTTGTTTTTTTCTGGCTTACTTCACTCTGTATAACAGGCTCCAGTTTCATCCACCTCATTAGAATTGATTCAAATGTATTCTTTTTAATGGCTGAGTAATACTCCATTATGTATATGTACCACAGCTTTCTTATCCATTCGTCTGCTGATGGACATCTAGGTTGTTTTCATGTCCTGGCTACTATAAACAGTGCTGTGACAAACATTGGGATACACATGTCTCTTTCAATTCTGGTTTCCTCAGTGTGTATGCCCAGTAGTGGGATTGCTGGGTCATATGGCAGTTCTATTTCTAGTTTTTTAAGGAATGTCCACACTGCTCTACATAGTGGCTGTACTAGTTTGCATTCCCACCAACAAGGTAAGAGGGTTCCCTTTTCTCCACACCCTCTCCTGCATTTATTGCTTGTAGACTTTTGGATAGCAGTCATCCTGACCAGTGTGAGATGGTACCTAATTGTGGTTTTGATTTGCATTTCTCTGATAATGAGTGATGTTGAGCATCTTTTCATATGTTTGTTAGCCATCTGTATGTCTTCTTTGGATAAATGTCTGTTAGTTCTTTGGCCCATTTTTTGATTGCATCATTTATTTTTCTGGAATTGAGCTGCAGGAGTTGCTTGTGTATTTTTGAGATTAATTCTTTGTTAATTGCTTCATTTGCTATCATTTTCTCCCATTCTGAAGGCTGTCTTTTCACCTGGCTTATAGTTTCCTTTGTTGTGCAGAAGCTTTTAAGTTTAATTAGGTCCCATTTGTTTATATTTGCTTTTATTTCCATTACTCTGGGAGGTTGGTCATAGAGGTTCTTGCTGTGATTTATGTCGGAGAGTGTTTTGCCTATGTTTTTCTCTAGGAGTTTTATAGCTTCTGATCTTATGTTTAGATATTTAATCTATTTTGAGTTTATTTTTGTGTATGGTGTTAGAAAGGTTCTAGTTTCATTCTTTTCCAAGTGGTTGACTAGTTTTCCCAGCACCACTAGTTAAAGAGATTGTCTTTTCTCCATTGTATAGTCTTGCCTCCTTTGTCAAAGATAAGGTGTTCATAGGTGCATGGATTTATCTCTGGGCTTTCTATTTTGTAACATTGATCTATGTTTCTGTCTTTGTGCCAGTACCACACTGTCTTGATGATTGTAGCTTTGTAGTATAGCCTGAAGTCAGGCAGGTTGATTCCTCCAGTTCCATTCTTATTTCAAGATTGCTTTGGCAATTCAAGGTTTTTTGTATTTCCATACAAATTGTGAAATTATTTGTTCCAGTTCTGTGCAGAATACCATTGGTAGCTTGACAGGGATTGCATTGAATCTATAGATTGCTTTGGGTAATATACTCATTTTCACTATATTGATTCTTCTGATCTATGAACACGGTATATTTCTCCATTTATTTGTGTCCTCTTTGATATAGTTCATCAGTGTTTTATAGTTTTCTATATATAGGTCATTTGTTTCTTTAGGTAGATTTATTCCTAAGTATTTTATTCTTTTTGTTGCAATGGTGAATTGAATTGTTTCCTTAATTTCTCTTTCTGTTTTCTCATTGTTCATGTATAGGGATGCAAGGGATTTCTGTGTGTTGATTTTATATCCTGCAACTTTACTATATTCATTGATTAGCTCTAGTAATTTTCTGGTGGAGTCTTTAGGGTTTTCTATGTAGAGGATCATGTCATCTGCAAACAGTGAGAGTTTTACTTCTTCTTTTCCAATTTGGATTCCTTTTATTTATTTATTTATTTTCTGCTCTGATTGCTGTGGCCAAAACTTCCAAAACTATGTTGAACAGTAGTGGTGAAAGTGGGCACCCTTGTCCTGTTCCTGACTTTAAGGGAAATGCTTTCAATTTTTCACCATTAAGGATAAATTTTGCTGTGGGTTTGTCATATATAGATTTTATGTTGAGGTATATTCCTTCTATTCCTGCTTTCTGGGGAGTTTTATCATTTTTGGCATTCTTTAACATTATTTTTCAGAAACTTTACCTTTGTTACTTATTATTTTACATTTAAAAATATAAATTGGTTGTTCTAAGAAACAATACTGCAAGTAGGATTTCCTGATTATCCTTTGGTTAGTGAAGTATGCTTCACACTGCCTCAAATCTCTTAACCCAACCATCACCTGTATAAAATGGAGATCCTCTCTATACTAAATTCTATTTTATATATAAAAGAACAAGACCATCAAATAATTATGCTTCTATAACAGAGCCTGAACTATAACCTGGATCTCAACTCACCAACCGTGGGACTTAATATACAGTCCTTGATGTGTTGAATAACATTTCTTTCTACCCCTTGCCCTCATGTTTCAAAATTATCTTCTGAGCAATGCCATTGACATGAGAGTAGTAAACTTGATCCCTTATTTCATGTACATTTGACTTAAAAATGAATAACTATGTGATACTACTTTCAAAATTATTAAAAGAAACAATCAATTCATATTGTCAAGTGTTACTGATTTGCCTAAGTAGCATAATCACTTACAGGTCTGTTTTCAGATAGAGCAATTCACTATATTAAATTATGGAAAGAGGGGTTTTTTCAGCTATATGTATCAAAGAGGAGAGAGAAAATACTAATAAACATTTTAATGCCTTGACAGACATTTTAATAGTTCCCTATAGAAACAAACCATTGCTTTGAAGTCCCAAAAGCTTATTAAATATTTAGATAATAGAATCTGTCAAAAATAAGATCTATGAAAATAGCTCTCTCTCTTCAAAAGAGACACATACACTTCATGTGGTTTTCAATATTTTGAAAATCATTATGAATTCATACATTTCTTAATGAAAAAAGATAAATACATGAAAGTGAAGAGAACAGTGGAACACAACTTCATGTACTGCAGACTTGACTTCATCAACACCAACACAAATACAGTTCTGTACTGCAAACATTATATCTTCCCACTACTGAATTATTTCTAAGAAGAAAATCTCAAATATCATATTTTATTCATAAATACTTTCGTAATTTATATAGTGTCATACAATATATGTATTGAAATAAATACAATCAGTATTATCCTAACAGCATTACTTTCCTTCCTAGTTCAGTTCTAATGAGAGCCTCGACCCTTGGCTGATTCCAGAGTCCTAAAATATCTCCTCTCTACTTTCTCCTAGGACATGCTATTTCCTATTAGGATGACAATTTCTTATTATCTTTGTCTTTTTAAATTGAATTGTTTTACTTTTACACAGAAATTTCTCTAGGTTTCTTGGAAATGGAAAATATTATCATCTTTGTAGGCAGTCTGGGTAAGGAATGTATAGAAACCTCTGCTTACTCTTGTTCTTTGTACAAAATTCAGATCCTGATGATTAAAAATGAATTGATTATCATTATTTATTTTATATTTTATATTGTTTTAACTAAATCAGTATGACAAAGAGTCCTGCATTTGTTTTGAAAGTAGCTCTTGCACCAAGTCTTTAATCTGAGAGTTGGTTATTTAAGGATTTTTTCTGTCTTTTCTAGTAAAACCTATATCTGAAGGTAACCAAATAACATTTGTGATAGGAAAAAACTCTCTTTATAAAAGAACCCCATCTAATAAATATACAGTGGAATTTTTTTTAACTCACCACTATTCTTACCAAATAATTTCCTCAAGCTAACACCATTATATTGAAAGAAAATATTTGCTTCCCTGGTGGCTCAGTGCTAAAGAATCTGACTGCCAAAGTATGAGACATAAGTTTGAGCCCTGAGTCAGAAGATCCCCTGGAGAAGGAAATGGAAACCCAATCCAGTTTTCTTGCCTGAGAAATCCTATAAACAGAGGAGCCTGACAGGCTACAGTCTAGTCCATGAGATCACAAAAGAATTGGGGATGACTTGATGACTAAACAACAACACCATTATATTAAAAAAATTATGAATTGATTATTTATAGTGTCCAAAGTGTCATCTAGAGTAATATAGGAATTTTCAATGGAAGAATTAAAGTATATTCCCATGAATCTCAAAGTTAATTTTCATCCAAACTAATAGAAAGATAAATAAGATACATGTGTATACTGATGTTAACCAAGTGTAATATACAGCTTCATTTCTAAAGTACTCTTGTCTAATTTTTAAATCTGAATTCAGTGAAGTCCATAGATGTAAAGTTCTCTTTATAATAAATGTAGAGAATAGACAGATATGTAAAATAAATGATCAGGATGCATTAGATAAATCCTAGAAGAAAGCTGATTTTCTCCCAAGTTCATGGAACAAAATATAAAGGAAGATCTGTGGCATTTCTGGAGAAGGCAATGGCACCCCACTCCAGTACTCTTGCCTGGAAAACCCCATGGACGGAGGAGCCTGGTAGGCTGCAGTCCATGGGGTCATAAAGAGTCAGACACGACTGAGAGACTTCACTTTCACTTTTCACTTTCATGCATTGGAGAAGGAAATGGCAACCCACTCCAGTGTTCTTGCCTGGAGAATCTCAGGGACGGGGGAGCCTGTGGGCCGCTATCTATGGGGTCGCACAGAGTCGGACACGACTGAAGCGACTTAGCAGCAGTGGCATTTCTAAGTTTACAGAGGCATAAGAGACGATATTATTCACTGCAGAAGGGTATTTCAGAGAAATACTTGATATTTCCTCAATATTTCAGTTGGGGAAATATGAGTATGAATCAAATACCAGATGATACTAAGAAACTACTGTGATTTTGAGATATGATCATGATACTGCTGTGAGAGAAACTGGTAATTCCTTTGGAGATATACACTAAAGTAGTGGTGAAATACAGTATAAATAATTATAATTTATGTAATAAATGTATAAATTATTTTCCTTTACCTAAGGAGTTGGCAGTACCCACTTCAAGTCAATCCATTCTTCCACAGAAACAACTGTCATTCTAATTCTTATTATCACCATAGATAAATTTTGCTTGTTCTTTGGATTCTAATAAGGGATGTCAAATGTATGTAATTTTTGTATGTGGCTTCACTCAATATACTATTTTCATGTTCTTTTTTATAGCTGTGTTTCTTCATTTCTTGCCATATTCCATTGTATGACTATGTCAAAAATATTTTTCATTTGCTAAGAGACTTTATTTCATAGGGAGGTAGATTTTATTATATGTATTTTATGCATCTGGTTAGATGATTTTTTTTTCTTAAGACGATGAATTATTCATCACCATCACTTTTCCCTTTCCTGCCTTTATTCTTTTTCAACCTGATAAAATGAGCTGGGAAATAGTCCTTCTTCTTCACTTTTATGGAACTGCTTGTATAGAATCAGTATTCTTTCTCTCTTAATTATTGATTGAATTTTCCAATGAGGGCATTTGTGCCAGGAATTTTCATTTGAGGAAGATTTTTAACTATAAAGTTAATTTCTTTAGGACATAAAGGAATCTTCACATTATGAATTTTTCTTGATTGACTCTAAATCTTTTGAATTTTCATATAAATTTTAGGATCAGCCTGTCAGCTTCTACAAAAATCTACCTGAGGTTTTAAATGTGGTTTGATCAATTTGAAAAGAATTGACACCACAGTGTTGAGCCTTCTGATCCACAAACAAGATATATACTTCTCCATTCAGTGGTATCTTTAGTTGCTGTCAGCAGCATTTTGATAGTTTTCAGCATACAACTGTTTCATATCTTTTGTTAGATTTATTTATAAACATTTCATATTTTGGTGGTATAATATTTCATTTCAACTTAGATGGAAACACAGTGTATTTTTTATTTTCATGTTGTATCTTGCAATGTTGGTAAAAACCCTTATTATTTCTTATAACTACTTTATATATTTGTCTAATTTTCTTCATAAACTTTAGTGTCATCTATAGACAAAGACTATTTTACTTCTTGCTTTCCAAGCAGAATGCGTTTCATATATTTTTCTATCTGATTACACAGACTGGAAACTCCAGTAAAATGATGAATACAAGTGGCAAGAATAGATATTCTTGTTTTGTTCTTGATCTTAGAGGAAAATCATTGAGTTTTTCTATCACTATTATTTTAGTTAAAGGATTTTTAAAGCTATATATTTCAGGTTGAGGAAGTTGCCTTCTATTCCTAAGTTACTAAGAATAAGTTTTGTTTGTTTTATCACAAAGGAATGATGGATTTGTCTAATGTTCAATCTGCATTTACCAAGTTAGTCTTATAATTATTTCCAGTTTGCCAATATGGTAAATTATCTTGATTGACTTTTGAATATTAAAAAAATGTATGTTCCTTGGTGAATCTTCCACTTGGAGATTCACTTATCACTCATGATACATTGTTCTTTTTAAATATTATCAATTTGTTTGTTCAAATGTTATTTTTAATATTTTTATCTATGTTCATAAAAATATAAATTTGAACTTTTCCCTTTCCAGTCTTTATTCTTTTACAAATTGATAGAATGAGCTGGGAAACATTCCTTTTTCTTCAGTTTTATAGAACTGCTTGTGTAGAATCAGTATTCTTTCTTTCTTAAGTATTGATTGAATTCTCCAGTAAGGCATTTGTGTCAGGAATTTTTGTTTTAGGAATTTTTTTTAACTATAAAATTAATTTCTGTAGGATAAAGGAATCTTCACATTATGAATTTTCTTGCATGAACCTTGACACCTTGTTTTTTTAAAAAAAAAAAACTTGTTCATTTCACCTGTCTTCAAATTTATTGACATAAAGTTGATCATTTTATTTATTCATTTTCTTTTTGATATTTGGTTACTGTCTCACCTTTTTCATCCCTGCTAATGGTGATCTGTGTCTTTTTTCATCCTTTCTCTTTTTACTTGTCTATCTGGCTTGATGTTTATAAACCAGTTTTTATGCTTTAACAATTTCTATTGATTCTGCTTTATATTTCATTAAATTCTTACCTGGTGGCTCAGACGGTAATGTGTCTGCCTACAATGTGGGAGACCTGGCTTCAATCCCTGGGTTGGGAAGATCTTCTGGAGAAGGAAATGGCAACCCACTCCAGTATTCTTGCCTGGAAAATCCCATGGATGGAGGAGCCTGGTAGGCTACAGTCCTACAGACTCACAAAGAGTCGGACACGACTAAGCGAATTCACTCACTCACTCACTCAAATTCTTACCTAACTCATTTTTGTTGTTGTTGTTGCATAATTTGGTTTTATTTGCTCTTATACCCTAGTTTCTTAAGGTAGAAGTGAAATTTATTGTTTTGAGATCTTTCTTCTTTTCTAATATTTAATACAATAGGCACAAACCTATAAATGTTCCCTAAGTACTACTCTAGTGGCAACACACACATTTTCATATGATATGTTTTATTTTCATTCAATTCAAAATATTTTCTAATTTCCCTCTGTATTTCTTTTTTGACTGTGCTATTTTGGAATGTTGCATTTTTTAAATAAATATTTGAGCATTATCCACAGATCTTTCTATTGATTTACAGTTTAATGTCATTGTTTTCAGAAACATAATTTTTACAGGTCAGGAATACTTTAAAATTGATTTAGATTTGTTTTATGGCCCAGAATATGTTCTGTATGTGTGTAGGAATTGCATTCTGCTGTTTGAGGGTCAGAACAGAATATAGAAATGTTAATATATCAGTATTTTTCTTAATATCCTTATTGATTTTCTCCACAGTTTTCTGGGCCCCATAGTCTCTATAGTGTTTCTCTAGAAACATGGTGGTTCCTTATAACTACTTCTAAGGGGAAAGAAGAAAACAATAGAATGGGAAAGACTAGAGACCTCTTTAAGAAGATTAGAGAAACCGAGTGAACATTTCATTCAAAGATGGGAACAATAAAGGACAGAAACTTCAAGGACATAAGAGAAGTAGAAGAGATTGAAAAGAAGTGCCAAGAATACACAGAAGGAAGAACTATGCAAAAAAGATCTTAATGACCTGAAAAACCACAATGATGTGGTAACTTACATAGAGCCAGACACCCCAGAGTATGAAGTCAAGTGAGCCTTAGGAAGCATTATTGTGAACAAAGCTAGTGGATGTGATGGGATTCCATATAAGGTATTTCAAATCCTAAAAAATGGTGCTGTTAAAGTGCTGCACTCAATATGTCAGCAAATTTGGAAAATTCAGCAGTGGCCATGGTACTGGAAAAGGTCAGTTTTCATTCCAATCCCAAAGAAAGGTAATGCCAAAACTACCATATAATTGTGCTCATTTAAAAGGCCAGCAAGCTAATGCTAAAAATCTTTCAAGCTAGAATTCAGCAGTACATGAACTGAGAACTTCCAGATGTACAAGTGGGTTAAAAATTAGAGAAATGAGAGGTCAAATTGCCAAGATCCATTGGATCATAGAAAAACCAAGGGAATTGCAGAAAAAACATCTGCTTCATTGGCTACACTAAAGCCTTTGACTGTGTGGATTACAACAAACTGGAAAACACTTCAAGAAATGGGACTACCAAGCCACATTTCCTGCCTCCTGAAAAACCTGTGTACAGGTCAAGAAGCAACAGAACCAGAAATGGAACAATGGATTGGTTTAAACTTAGGAAAGGAGGACATCAAAGCTGTATATTGTAAACCTGCTTATTTAACATACATGCATAGCATATAATATAAAATGTCAGGCTGAATTAATCACAAACTGGAATCAAGATTGTCAGGAGAAATATCACCAACCTCAGACATGCAGATGACACAAACCTAATGGCAGAAAGCAAAGAGGAACTAAAGAGCCTCTTGATGAGGGTGAAAGAGGAGAGTGAAAAACTGGCTTAAAACTCAACATTCTAAAAAGTAAGGTCATGGCATCTGGTCCCATTACTTCATGGCAAATAGATGAGTAAAAAGTGGAAACAATGGCAGATTTTGCTTTCATGGAATTGAAAATAATTGTGGTGATGAAATTAAAAGACCCTTGCTGCTTGGATTTTCTTGGTAAAACTATTAGGCTTTGCCCTGCTTCATTCTGTATTCCAAGGCCAAATTTGCCTGTTACTCCAGGTGTTTCTTGACTTCCTACTTTTGCACTCCAGTCCCCTATAATGAAAAGGACATCTTTTTGGGGTGTTAGTTCTAAAACGTCTTGTAAGTCTTCATAGAACCGATCAACTTCAGCTTCTTCAGCGTTACTGGCTGGGGCATAGACTTGGATTACTGTGATATTGAATGGTTTGCCTTGGAAACAAACAAAGATCATTCTGTCGTTTTTGAGATTGCATCCAAGTACTGCATTTCAGACTCTTTTGTTGACCATGATGGCCACTCTATTTCTTCTGAGGGATTCCTGCCCGCAGTAGTAAATATAATGGTCATCTGAGTTAAATTCACCCATTCCAGTCCATTTCAGTTTGCTGATTCCTAGAATGTCGACATTCACTCTTGCCATCTCTTGTTTGACCACTTCCAATTTGCCTGGATTCATGGATCTGACATTCCAGGTTCCTATGCAATATTGTTCTTTACAGCATCGGACCTTGCTTCTATCACCAGTCACATCCACAGCTGGGAATTCTTTTTGCTTTGGCTCCATCCCTTCATTCTTTCTGGAGTTATTTCTCCACTGATCTCCAGTAGCATATTGGGCACCTACTGACCTGGGGAGTTTCTCTCTCAGTATCCTATCATTTTGCCTTTTCATACTGTTCATGGGGTTCTCAAGTGGTTTGCCATTCCCTTCTCCATTGGACCACATTCTGTCAGATCTCTCCACGATGACCCATCCATCTTGGGTTGCCCCACAGGCATGGTTTAGTTTCATTGAGTTAGACAAGGCTGTGGTCCTAGTGTGATTATATTGACTAGTTTTCTGTGAGTATGGTTTCAGTGTGTTTGCCCTCTGATGCCCTCTTGCAACACCTACCGACTTACTTGGGTTTCTTTTACTAATAGAGTTTTGCCAAGAAAATGCACTGGTCATAACAAACACCCTCTTCCAACAACACAAGAGAAGACTCTATACATGGACATCACCAGATGGTCAACACTGAAATCAGATTGATTATATTCTTTGCAGCCAAAGATGGAGAAGCTTTATACAGTCAGCAAAAACAAGACCAGGAGCTGACTGTGGCTCAGAAGATGAACTCCTTATTGCCAAATTCAGACTTAAATTAAAGAAAGTAGGGAAAACCACTAGACCATTCAGGTATGACCTAAATCAAATCCCTTATGATTATACAGTGGAAGTGAGAAATAGATTCAAGGGCCTAGATCTGATAGATAGAGTGCCTGATGAACTATGGAATGAGGTTCGTGACATTGTACAGGAGACAGGGATCAAGACCATCCCCATGGAAAAGAAATGCAAAAAAGCAAAATGGCTGTCTGGGGAGGCCTTACAAATAGCTGTGAAAAGAAGAGAAGCAAAAAGCTAAGGAGAAAAGGAAAGATATAAACATTTGAATGCAGAATTCCAAAGAATAACAAGAAGAGATAAGAAAGCCTTCTTCAGCGATCAATGCAAAGAAATAGAGGAAAACAACAGAATGGGAAAGACTAGAGATCTCTTCAAGAAAATCAGAGATACCAAAGGAACATTTCATGCAAAGATGGGCTCGATAAAGGACAGAAATGGTATGGACCTAACAGAAGCAGAAGATATTAAGAAGAGATGGCAAGAATACACAGAAGAACTGTACAAAAAAGATCTTCATGACCCAGATAACCACGATGGTGTGATCACTGTCCTATAGCCAGACATTCTGGAAAGTGAAGTCAAGTGGGCCTTGGAAAGCATCACTACAAACAAAGCTAGTGGAGGTGATAGAACTCCAGTTGAGCTATTCCAAATCCTGAAAGATGATGCTGTGAAAGTGCTGCACTCAATATGCTAGCAAATTTGGAAAACTCAGCAGTGGCCACAGGACTGGAAAAGGTCAGTTTTCATTCCAATCCCAAAGAAAGGCAATGCCAAAGAATGCTCCAACCACCGCACAATTGCACTCGTCTCACATGCTAGTAAAGTAATGCTCAAAATTCTCCAAGCCAGGCTTCAGCAATATGTGAACCGTGAACTTCCTGATGTTCAAGCTGGTTTTAGAAAAGGCAGAGGAACCAGAGATCAAATTGCCAACATCCGCTGGATCTTGGGAAAAGCAAGAGAGTTCTAGAAAAACATCTATTTCTGCTTTATTTACTATGCCAATATCTTTGACTGTGTGGATCACAATAAACTGTGGAAAATTCTGAAAGAGATGGGAATACCAGACCACCTGACCTGCCTCTTGAGAAATTTGTATGCAGGTCAGGAAGCAACAGTTAGAACTGGACATGGAACAACAGACTGGTTCCAAATAGGGAAAGGAGTACATCAATACTGTATATTGTCACCCTGTTTATTTAACTTTTGTGCAGAGTACATCATGAGATATGCTGGACAGAAGACACACAAGCTGGAATCAAGATTGCTGTGAGAAATATCAGTAACCTCAGATATGCAGATGACACCACCCTTAAGGCAGAAAGTGAAGAGGAACTCAAAAGCCTCTTGATGAAAATGAAAGTGGAGAGTGAAAAAGTTGGCTTAAAGCTCAACATTCAGAAAACGAAGATCATGGCATCCAGTCCCATCACTTCATGGGGAATAGATGGGGAAACAGTGGAAACAGTGTCAGACTTTATTTTTTGGGCTCCAAAATCACTGCAGATGGTGACTGCAGCCATGAAATTAAAAGGCACTTACTCCTTGGAAGGAAAGTTATGACCAACCTAAATAGCATATTCAAAAGCAGAGACATTACTTTGCCAACAAAGGTACGTCTAGTCAAGGCTATGGTTTTTCCTGTGGTCATGTATGGATGTGAGAGTTGGACTGTGAAGAAGGCTGAGCACCGAAGAATTGATGCTTTTGAACTGTGGTGTTGGAGAAGACTCTTGAGAGTCCCTTGGACTGCAAGGAGATCCAACCAGTCCATTGTGAAGGAGATCAGCCCTGGGATTTCTTTGGAAGGAATGATGCTAAAGCTGAAACTCCAGTACTTCGGCCACCTCATGCGAAGAGTTGACTCATTTGGAAAAGACTCTGATGCTGGGAGGGATTGGGTGGTGGCAGGAGGAGAAGGGGACGACAGAGGATGAGATGGCTGGATGGCATCACTGAGTCGATGGACGTGAGTCTGAGTGAACTCCGGGAGTCTGTGATGGACAGGGAGGCCTGGCGTGCTGCAATTCATGGGGTCACAAAGAATCAGACACGACTGAGCGACTATCTGATCTGATCTGATCAGCTCCTTGGAAGAAAAACTATGACAAACCAGACATCGTAGTAAAAAGTAGTGACAGCATTTTGCCAACAAAGGTCCAGATAGTCAAAGCTATGGTTTTTCCAGTATCATGTACAGGTGTGAGAGGTGGACTCTAAAGAAGGTTCAGCATCAAAAAATGTATACTTTTGAATTGTGATGCTGGAGAAGACTCTTGAGAGTCTCTTGTACAGAAAGGAGATGAACCAGTCAGTCCTAAAGGAAATCAGTCCTGAATATTCATTGGAAGACTGATGCTGAAGCTAAAGCTCCAATACTTTGGCCACTTGATATGAAGAGCCAACTCATTGGAAAAGACCCTGATGCTGAGAAAGACTGAAGGCAGGAGGAGAATGGGGATGACAGAAGATGAGATGGTTGAGTGGCATCACTGACTCAATGAGCATGAATTTGAACAACCTCTGGGAGATAGTGAAGGACATGGAAGCCTTGCATGCTGCAGTCCATGGGGTCACAAAGAGTTGGACAGGACTTAGAAAATTTACAACAAACTACAAGAGGCAAGTCACTATGTTTTCAGGAGGAAGGCAGCCCAATATCTGGCCTTCTGTCCCATATAATTCCAGGGATAGATGGTGCTTTGTTAAAAAAAAAATATATATATATATATATGTATGTATATATATATATACACACATATATATTTATTTAAAATATAAAATATATAAATATAAAATATATATTATATATATATAATATATATTTGTTGTTTATAATTTTAGGGGCCAGTAGATCCTTCAGCCAGCCGATTTATTGGCTCCTAAGGGACCTTCCGCAGAGCCTCCCAAACAGCTGATAAACTTTAAAGTTATTCTTTTGCAGTGCATCATGCAGCAAATTCAGATCACATCAGGCCCACATCACCTCATCTTGTGTGGTTTTGGTCATGAAGAGCTCATGAAATATTCACAGGGAACGTCAGAAACCCTCTGTGCACTCTTCTGACTGTTAGCAATAAACGGCCTACTCTTTTGACCCAGGGACCTTTTGTATTCTGTCAGTATTCATTATCCTGTAAGTAAAGTAAAATGTCAGACCCTTCAATTTCTTATGTAAAGGAGTTTC
Source organism: Bos mutus (assembly GCF_027580195.1). Lineage (NCBI taxonomy): Eukaryota > Metazoa > Chordata > Mammalia > Artiodactyla > Bovidae > Bos > Bos mutus. The sequence continues at coordinate 23,594,950 of NC_091644.1, read as the reverse complement.
TTATGTTAGGATTCCTAGAAATGAGTTTTGTTCATCAGTTAGGAAGTTTTTCAAACGTTATTTTTTCTAATACTTTTTATTCTGTTCTAGGATTCTAATCACATGCGCATTAGGTTACTTTAACGTGATAATCGATTTTTTTATCATCATCATTCTATCATTCTATTTTCTCTATTTTATTTTGAATAATTTCTAACTGATTTTTTAAAATTTACATATCTTTTTCTGAAATGTCTATTCATAAGTAAATCTTATCTAGTATATCTTTCATCTCACGCATTACAGTTTTCACATTTACAACTTAAACTTTTGATCTGATGTATACAGTCTTTGCTGCTGCTAAGTCACTTCAGTCGTGTCCAATTCCGTGTGACCCCATAGACGGCAGCCCATCAGGCTCCTGCATCCATGGGATTCTCCAGGCAAGAGTACTGGAGTGGGTTGCCATTTCCTTCTCCAATGCATGAAAGTGAAAAGTCAAAGTGAAGTCGCTCAGTCGTATCCGACTCTTAGCGACCCCATGGACTGCAGCTTACCAGGCTCCTCCGTCTGTGGATTTTCCGTCCGTGGGATACAGCCTTTAGGGAGATATAATTCTTTATGGACTGATTCTGTATATCTTGCTAGCAGAGGAACTGACTGTCTTTATGTTTTCGAGGATGGTTGTAGAGCAAACAGCCTTAGAAAATAGAGATAGTGTCTCCCTCTGGAGTAAGAGCAGGATTATTTATTTTTAATATAGTAAATATAAGATTTTTCCTCTAAGTCAAAGGGGGAGTTTATTTGAACTTAATTTTAAAAGGTTTTAATTCTACTTAAGGCTTCTCAGCTGTGATAAAACCCACTGTAGGTACAGCATTCACCTAGGCTGAACAATACAGTTTTTTTTTTTTTTTTCTCGTTGGTTTTATGTCCCCAGTATATGCTCTTTTTCTGCAGTAGTTATAAAAACAAAAGAGATGAAGGAGGGCTATGCTATGGGAATTCTCTCCTTAAGCTTTCAAGAGATAATGGTAGAAACAGTTTTCTGTTGTATTAAATTTTCTTTAACAAAGAAATGGCAAATACTTTAATAAAACCAATCTGAACAACAACACCTATTGCAAATGTCAGAAACAATTTCACAAGTAACAAATACATTTCATTTACTTTTTTAGAAAAGATGGCATTTAGGTATTTGAATTGATTCTCTTATTTCTTCTCTCTTTCTAGTATTTATCAGAAACAAAATAGAATCCAATAATCGTTGCTTTCAAAAGTAGTCAGTATCTTAATAAACACAAGAAAAAATATATTAAAAATATAAAAATCACTGGGTGTTTTTGTTTTTTTTTTAAAGACACGGATCCTCCATCTTCAGTGAGACCTCTTCCTGTATATATTTCCTTGAAATTTCCAGGCATTTTCAAAATCTTTCCTGCTAACATTTATGCTTTTCTCTTTGAGTGATTTTTCAATTAATGAAACATGCACACAAAAATTAAACCAAAGTCTTTTCTGTATTCTTCTACTATTGAAGTAAATGTCAAAGAAGAATGTCACTATGTTTTTGGAATGATGCAATACTAAGGAAACAAGCCAAGGTTTTTTTCAATTGTATAAATTTGTTTTATATTATTATAGTGTTTAACTGACATTATTATTCATCATTGTATTTAACATTAATGTTTTTCCCATTTAATTATTTTATTAGAGTAGAACCATTATATTTTTCTATAGTGCATGGCTTTTTATTGTTTTTCATGTTATCAGGAAGGTGAAAGTTAAATTGTATTGAATTCTAAGATACATTTCTAAGAGGTAGAAGCATAGCATAAATGCAAGAAAAGCTCAATATGGTAGGGTCTGTGAAGGATTTAATATGACCAGATCGTAATTCTGACTTCTCAATACTCATAATCCAATTCAAGTGAAAAAATACTTGTGTACATAATTTAATAGTAGGATAGAGGTCTATAAATGCTCAATAAAAGTGTATTTTCATTCAATAGAAGTTTGGAGTGATGGGGACAGTTTTGAGTCAAGGGGTCTAGAAGACTTCTCAAGGGAACTATAGATGTTCTTTCTCTGGAATTATAGATAAATTTATAAGCAGAAAAAGTAATTGAAGAGATTGAGGAAGATTCTAATCAGACTGAACCAACATATATAAGCAGAGTAATCAAATTAAGAGTAACAATGTTTTTCTTTATCAAATAGTATTTATTCATTTACAGCTGTGTATTGAAGATTTGTTGCCTAACTTCTATGAGCTCCTCTAGTATTTTCCCTCCTATCACTTTGAGGGTAAAGGGTAATTTCACATAAATTGCTTCAGCAAACATATAGGAAATATATTATAAAGTAGTTAGCATAGTGATTGGCATATGATCAGCACTCAATAAACATTTACTTGTATTTATCATGGCTATTATTTAGTTTAATTCAAAAATATAATAATGCCAAAACTTTTGGGCTTCTTCAGTGGCTCAGACAATAAAGAATCTGTTTGCAATGCAGGAAACCCAGGTTCAATCCCTGGGCAGGAAGATCCCATGGAGAAGGAAATGGCTACCCATTCCAATATTCTTGCCTAGAGAATACCATGGACAAAGGAGCGTGTTTTATGGAAGTAAATTCTATAAAGATTTTAATATTTGGTAGAGCAAATTTTTAGCTAAACTTGTACTAATCTTATGTACATCATTACCACTTTTTCTTTACTCAGTAAAATATGGTAGGTGACATATTTTTCTTATTGAGTTCTTCCTTTCTCAGTATCGAATGCCCAACATTCCTACATAGTTTTAACTTTCATGCTAATTTGCTAAGAAAGTATATTGAATCAGTGGGTTAGATAAGGAATTAATAAAAGCCAAAAATATGGTGTTTGAATAAGTTATAATGGCATAGAACATATTTTTAAAATAAATCAATTATTAACCAAAAACATGCATCATAACATTGTTATACTGCATTATGGGGAACTTCAGTGTCTGAAATTGTACCAGGGGATGAAAATGCTGAAGAATAATTTATGGGATAATTTAAATTGCCCTGGTTATATTGATTATAAGTGAGGCACAGACTTCCAGTGCTCTTATTCATATCAGCCATCCCTGACTGGAAAGAAAATAATATATTTCCTATATGTTTGCTGAAACAATCCTAAATTGTTTCTATTAAAGTCTCTTTCTAGAGAGATTAGGTAAGAGACAGTATTTATAAAATTATTGTCATCTTTTGTCAAGTGGGATTTGTTATAATAACTCAGCGGGCTAGTTCATAAATTGTCTCCTGAACTAGTGTTATCTTTGTCCTCTGTCTCTGCAAATTAAAACTCTTTTTACATTGAAATCCTCTGGAGGGTGTAGGGATAAATTATAAGATTGGAACTGACATACACATGTCATTTTATATAAGATAGATTACTAATAAGGACCTACTTTATAGCACAGAGAACTCTACTCAATACTCTGTAATGGCCTATTTGGGAAATAGTCTAAAAAAGAGTGGATATATATATAATTAATTCACTTTGCTATACATCAGAAACTAACACAATTTATACTTCAATAAAAATTTTTTTTAAAAGAAACCCTCTGGAAACTGACATTAAATGAAAAATGACAAAATCAATGTAATCTTGAAAACTTATTTACACTTTCTCTGAAGTGGTAGCATTTATGATGTAGGAGTCATTTGGCAATTTAGGCAGTATTACATTTATTGTGTTTTGCTCTGTATAGGTTATTAGCATTTCATATATAAAAATCCTTTCTCTCCAATCTAGAATAAATATAATAAACGACAAGTGCAAGAAAAATATCAATACAGACAAAACCAATGGAGGGCAAAAACTATGCATTATTCTTTAGATCACCCTTATAGCATGAGAGTAACATCGTCTTTATAGCTTAATATGCAGATATCAATTCAATGAAATCAGAGAGCTATTCATTGTGAGTGTTTATAAAGTTAGGATTACCACCCCCATACACTTCTATGCCTGCCTTTCTATTCCAAAACAACTTGACACGATTTTGGGGATATGATTTGATTTCTATGACAGTCCTATAATTCTTGTTTGATAGTCATCAAAAGTATACACTTTACTTTTATTTCCAAAGAGAAGCTGTGTTTAGGGCTATTACAGAGAACCTCACACAAACATCTAAATTGTTTTCCTTAACCTCCTCAAAAGCTCAAAACTGGGTTGCTTGCATATAACTGCCAGACTCTCTAACAAGAATTTTTGAAGCTGTTGATTCTTCTTTAGTACATGGATAATTGATATGATAAACCATAATAGCTCCAATTATATAAATGCATGTTTATGAACTTTTTAGAATGCATACTTTCAGCACAATGTACTCTTAACAGCGCCTTCAAAGTTGTTAAGATCTATTATTTTACAGACTATCTGAGGGTGCTTCCTAACACATAAATTTTCAACTCTTTAACATTGATATTAGTGACAAAAATGGAACATAAAACTTTTTTGTCATTGCAGTTATAGCTTATAATGAAAATAATTTATGTCTTACTTTCATATCACTAATTTGTGGCTTCTCTTTTTCAGTCTTTAAGTGTGTATGTATGCACACAGAGATTGAAGTGCCAGCAAACAAAATAAAATTAAGCACCTATTCATGACTCTTAAGTAAGTATTGAACACATTTTTATAGAGTACAATTGTTTAGCAATCTGGTTTAAGTCTACTTTAATCAAAGGCATATGGCTTTTAATTTAAGCTTAAAGTACAATTATTTTAAATATTTATATAGTTATTTGGCAGTAATATTGTTAAAGATGATTATATAATTTACATTATTTATGTAAAATTTAAGCCATCTGTAAAAGTACAGATGAAACAAAAGTTATGCTTGACAGATAGTTTAAGAAGTGTACCTATATAGCAATCAAATTCCAGATCCATTTAAGAAGTTGTCATTTGAGTGTCCTCATCTAGTGATTAGTTTTGTTACTTTGGTTGAACTCAACAGAGATTTGAGATATGAATCCACATTGCATGTGGATCTTACTCTTAAACATAGCTCTTTACTTAATTTACAGAGATTCACATCATCTAGGAAATAGACTATCCATCGATTGTCTCGACATTTCATGTTAGCCTGACAATACGATGTTCTCCTTCTTAGCAAAGTGGTTGCACTTGCATTCTAAAGGTGTTTACATTGTTTTTTTAATTCCTTAACTATATTTCCTACCCTCTCTTCCCACCACTTTCTACCATTCCTTACTACTTGGAAAACAAAATATACCCATTAATAGTATATTTGTCCTTTACCATATACAGTTTGTTTAAAAGAACTTCTGTTTGACCCCCAAATCAAAAATTGTCTTGATGAGATTTCATTATTCAGCAACAAACATGGGGGTTTCCCATGACCATAGTTCCAAAGAGGGGTTTTGTAAATTGACAAGCTTGGATTTTAATCTCAGTTCTGCCACAGAGAAGTTAATTATCTTTAAAATTACTGTTTGAATCTGTAAAATGTAGAAAAGTTTACCTATTATATCAAGAAGTTGTGAGAATTTACTGAAATCCCATAAGTAAAACACCTAACTCTATGTTGCTGTGTGTCGGAAAACATCCTCAACTGGGAAAACACCCTTTATATTTCACTTAAGTTTTGGTATTTAGACACAACATTTCAAGCTACACTACTATGTAACTCCTGTATTTGTGGGTTTGCTTGTTCAAGGATGCCAAAGCATGTGGCTTGCATAAAGACAGCATGCTTCATAGCAGCAGAGGATTCTTCTATTCCTCCCCAGAGAAGCTCAGATATTTTTCCTTTTATTGAGAAATAAATAGATGATAATTAGATTTTCATCACAAGATAAGGCTTTCTTGTTAAAAATCTCTCATTTAGAGGTTCAGTTCAGTTCAGTCACTCAGTCGTGTCCAACTGTTTGTGACCCCATGAATTGCAGCATGCCAGGCCTCCCTGTCCATCACCAACTCCTGGAGTTCACTGAAACCCATGACCATCGAGTCGGTGATGCCATCTGGAGTTCACCCAAACCCATGTCCATCGAGTCGGTGATGCCATCCAGCCATTGCATCCTCTGTCGTCCCCTTCTCCTCCTGCCCCCAATCCCTCCCAGCATCAGAGTCTTTTCCAATGAATCAACTCTTTGCATGAGGTGGCCAAAGTACTGGAATTTCAGCTTTAGCATCATTCCTTCCAAAGAAATCTCAGGGCTGGTCTCCTTCATAATGGACTGGTTGAATCTCCTTGCAGTCCAAGGGACTCTCAAAAGTCTTCTCCAACACCATAGTTCAAACGCATCAATTCTTTGGTGCTCAGCTGAATTCACAGTCCAACTCTCACATCCATACATGACTACTGGAAAAACAATAGCCTTGACTAGATGAACCTTTGTTGGCAAAGTAATGTCTCTGCTTTTCAATATGCTTTCTAGGTTGGTCATAACTTTTCTTCCAAGGAGTAAGTGTCTTTTAATTTCATGGCTGCAGTCACCATCTTCAGTGATTTTGGAGCCCCAAAAAATAAAGTCTGACACTGTTTCCACTGTTTCCCCATCTATTTCCCATGAAGTGATGGGACCAGATGTCATGATCTTCATTTTCTGAATGTTGAGTTTTATGTCAACTTTTTCACTCTCCTCTTTCACCTTCATCAAGAGGCTTTTTAGTTCCTCTTCACTTTCTGCCATAAGAGTGGTGTCATCCTGGCTGAATGGATACAAAAACAAGACCCCTACATATGCTGTCTACAAGAGACCCACCTCAAAACAGGGGACACATACAGACTGAAAGTGAAGGGCTGGAAAAAGATTTTCCATGCAAATAGGGACCAAAAGAAAGCAGGAGTAGCAATACTCATATCAGATAAAATAGACTTTAAAACAAAGGCTGTGAAAAGAGATAAAGATGGTCACTACATAATGATCAAAGGATCAATCCAAGAAGAAGATATAACAATTATAAATATATATGTACCCAACACGGGAGCACCACAATATGTAAGACAAATGCTAAGAAGTATGAAAGGAGAAATTAACAATACCACAATAATAGTGGGAGACTTTAATACCCCACTTACACCTATGGATAGATCAACTAAACAGAAAATTAACAAGGAAACACAAACGTTAAACAATACAATAGACCAGTTAGACCTAATTGATATCTATAAGACATTTCATCCCAAAACAGTGAATTTCACCTTTTTCTCAAGCACACATGGAACCTTCTCCAGGATAGACCACATCCTGGGCCATAAATCTAGCCTTGGTAAATTCAGAAAAATAGAAATCATTCCAAGCATCTTTTCTGACCACAATGCAGTAAGATTAGATCTCAAATACAGGAGAAAAACTATTAAAAATTCCAACATATGGAGGCTGAACAACACGCTGCTGAATAACCAACAAATCACAGAAGAAATCAAAAAAGAAATCAAATTTTGCATAGAAGTGAATGAAAATGAAAACACAACAACCCAAAACCTGTGGGACACTGTAAAAGCAGTCCTAAGGGGAAAGTTCATAGCAATACAGGCATACCTCAAGAAACAAGAAAAAAGTCAAACAAATAACCTAACTCTACACCTAAAGCAATTAGAAAAGGAAGAAATGAAGAACCCTAGGGTTAGTAGAAGGAAAGAAATCTTAAAAATTAGGGCAGAAATAAATGCAAAAGAAACAAAAGAGACCATGGCAAAAATCAACAAAGCCAAAAGCTGGTTCTTTGAGAGGATAAATAAAATTGACAAACCATTAGCCAGACTCATCAAGAAACAAAGGGACAAAAATCAAATCAATAAAATTAGAAATGAAAATGGAGAGATCACAACAGACAACACAGAAATACAAAGGATCATAAGAGACTACTATCAACAATTATATGCCAATAAAATGGACAACGTGGAAGAACTGGACAAATTCTTAGAAAAGTACAACTTTCCAAAACTCGACCAGGAAGAAATAGAAAATCTTAACAGACCCATCACAAGCACGGAAATTGAAACTGTAATCAAAAATCTTCCAGCAAACAAAAGCCCAGGTCCAGACGGCTTCACAGCTGAATTCTACCAAAAATTTGGAGACAAGCTAACACCTATCCTACTCAAACTCTTCCAGAAAATTGCAGAGGAAGGTAAACTTGCAAACTCATTCTATGAGGCCACCATCACCCTAATACCAAAACCTGACAAAGATGCCACAAAAAAAAGAAAACTACAGGCCAATATCACTAATGAACATAGATGCAAAAATCCTTAACAAAATTCTAGCAATCAGAATCCAACAACACATTAAAAAGATCGTACACCATGACTAAGTGGGCTTTATCCCAGGGATGCAAGGATTCTTCAATATCCACAAATCAATCAATGTAATACACCACATTAACAAATTGAAAAATAAAACCATATGATTATCTCAATAGATGCAGAGAAAGCCTTTGACAAAATTCAACACCCATTTATGATAAAAACTCTCCAGAAAGCAGGAATAGAAGGAACATACCTCAACATAATAAAAGTTATATATGACAAACCCTCAGCAAACATTATCCTCAATGGTGAAAAAATTGAAAGCATTTCCTCTAAAGTCAGGACCAAGACAAGGGTGCCCTCTTCACCATTACTATTCAACATAGTTTGGAAGTTTTGGCCACAGCAATCAGAGCAGAAAAAGAAATAAAAGGAATCCAAAATAGAAAAGAAGAAGTAAAACTCTCACTGTTTGCAGATGACATGATCCTCTACATAGAAAACCCTAAAGACTCCACAGAAAATTACTAGAACTAATCACTGATTATAGTAAAGTTGCAGGATATAAAATCAACACACAGAAATCCCTTGCATTCCTATATACCAATAATGAGAAAACAGAAAGAGAAATTAAGGAAACAATTCCATTCACCATTGCAACGGAAAGAATAAAATACTTAGGAATATATCTACCTAAGAAACTAAAGACCTATATACAGAAAACTATAAAACACTGGTGAAAGAAATCAAAGAGGACACTAATAGATGGAGAAATATACCATGTTCATGGATTTGAAGAATCAATATAGTGAAAATGAGTATACTACCCAAAGCAATTTATAGATTCAATGCAATCCCTATCAAGGTACCAACGGTATTCTTCACAGAGCTAGAACAAATAATTTCACAATTTGTATGGAAATACAAAAAACCTCGAATAGCCAAAGCTATCTTGAGAAAGAATGGAACTGGAGTAATCAACCTACCTGACTTCAGGCTCTATTACAAAGCCACAGTCATCAAGACAGTATGGTATTGGCACAAAGACAGTAATATAGATCAATGGAACAAAATAGAAAGCCCAGAGATCAATCCACGCACATATGGACACCTTATCTTTGACAAAGGAGGCAAGAATATACAATGGATTAAAGACAATGTCTTTAACAAGTGGTGCTGGGAAAACTGGCCAACTAGTTGTAAAAGAATGAAACTAGACCACTCTCTAACACCATACACAAAAATAAACTCAAAATGGATTAAAGATCTCAACTTAAGACCAGAAACTATAAAACTCCTAGAGGAGAACATAGGCAAAACACTCTCCGACATACATCACAGCAGGATCCTCTATGACACACCTCCCAGAATATTGGAAATAAAAGCAAAAATAAACAAATGGGACCTAATTAAACTTAAAAGCTTCTGCACAACAAAGGAAACTATTAGCAAGGTGAAAAGGCAGCCTTCAGAATGGGAGAAAATAATAGCAAATGAAGCAACCGACAAACAACTAATCTCAAAAATATACAAGCAACACCTACAGCTCAATCCCAGAAAAATAAATGACCCAATCAAAAAATGGGCCAAAGAACTAAATAGACATTTCTCCAAAGAGGACATACAGATGGCTAACAAACACATGAAAAGATGCTCAACATCACTCATTATCAGAGAAATGCAAATCAAAACCACTATGAGGTACCATTTCACGCCAGTCAGAATGGCTGTGATCCAAAAGTCTACAAGCAATAAATGCTGGAGAGGGTGTGGAGAAAAGGGAACCCTCTTACACTGTTGGTGGGAATGCAAACTAGTACAGCCACTATGGAGAACAGTGTGGAGATTCCTTAAAAAACTGGAAATAGAACTGCCTTATGATCCAGCAATCCCACTGCTGGGCATACACACTGAGGAAACCAGAAGGAAAAGAGACACGTGTACCCCAATGTTCATCGCAGCACTGTTTATAATAGCCAGGACATGGAAGCAACCTAGATGTCCATCAGCAGATGAATGGATAAGAAAGCAGTGGTACATATACACAATGGAGTATTACTCAGCCATTAAAAAGAATGCATTTGAATCAGTTCTAATGAGGTGGATAAAACTGGAGCCTATTATACAGAGTGAAGTAAGCCAGAAAGAAGAACACCAATACAGTATACTAATACATATATATGGAATTTAGAAAGATGGTAACAATAGCCCTGTATATGAGACAGCAAAAGAGACACTGATGTATAGAACAGTCTTATGGACTCTGTGGGAGAGGGAGAGGGTGGGAAGATTTGGGAGAATGGCATTGAAACATGTATAATATCATGTTTAAAACGAGTCACCAGTCCAGGTTCAATGTATGATACTGGATGCTTAGGGCTGGTGCACTGGGACGACCCAGAGGGATGGTATGGGGAGGGAGGAGGGAGGAGGGTTCAGGATGGGGAACACATGTATACCTGTGGCAGATTCATTTCAATATTTGGCAAAACCAATACAAATTTGTAAAGTTTAAAAATAAAATTAAAAAAAAAAAAAAAAAGTGGTGTCATCAGTGTATCTGAGGTTATTGATATTTCTCCCAGCAATCTTGATTCCAGCTTGTGCTTCCTCCAGTCCAGTATTTCTCATGATATATGTACTCTGCATATAAGTTAAATAAGCAGGGTGACAATATACAGCCTTGACGTACTCCTTTTCCTATTTGGAGCCAGTCTGTTGTTCCATGTCCAGTTCTAACTGTTGCTTCCTGATGTGCATACAAATTTCTCAAGAGGCAGGTCAGGTGGTTTGGTATTCCCATCTCTTTCAGAATTTTCCAGTTTATTGTGATCCACAGAGTCAAAGGCTTTGGCATAGTCAAATGACCCCATCCCAAGCACACACATGTCCTACTCCATCCTCCTGCTAAGAAAAGAGCTTCTGAAACCTCAAGATCTAATGTATATGAAAAGACAAAATAAACAAATAAACAAAAACCAATAAATGAAAGACACTGCCATACATGTCTACTGCAGACTTTGCTGGCATTCCTTTGGATAAGATCTAGCCCAAGTGAAGAACGAATCCAACAGCCACAGTCAGTGCAGGGCCTTACTCTCCCTTAATGGTTGAGGAATTTGAATGTCAACATAGCTGAACATTATACTGCCAATATCCAGTCTCATGATCAATAATAGGGACCAATCATGATGGATGTCATTATGCTTCCAAATTGACAGTTTGGGAACCTTTCTCTTAAATGGAAACTTTAATAAGGCTATTTATTTTCTCTCTGTTTCTATAAAAAACAAACACAACAACTTTGGACATTTATAGTGACTTATAATAAGTTCTTTTTCTTCTGAAATTGTTACTTCCTTTCTGCTTAAAGAATCTTTACATGAATTAAAGACAGCAGAAAAACACAGGAACAAAGTCTCTGCATCTCCCCCAGAATTATTAAGTTAGGGGGGAAACTAAGACTCCAGCATGGAGTACTAGACTCTTTCCACAGAACTATACTTTCTAAACACCATTTTGGTTACTTTAATTTTCCATTAGATACACTAGTTGTACCCAAGTATACTTTTTTATGCTTAGTTGGAGTGGTGATATTGGTTGGTAATGACATCAGAACTGCATAATATGCCTCAAACAACTCCTTTTTATTTATGTCTTTGAACAAGGTTGATGAACTTATTTAATGAAAGGCCAAGCAATAACTATTTTATATCACAACTACTCAACATAAGAGTTTTACCACAAAAATCATCAATAAACAATGCCTAATGTGGCACAGGGCCTTGCCTGGTAATTCAGATGGTAAAGAATCCACCTGCAATGTGGGAGACCTGGGTTGATCCCTTGGTTGGGAATATCCCCTGGAGGAGGGCATGACAACCCACTCCAGTATTCTTGCCTTGGGAATCCCCATGGACAGAGGAGCCTGGCAGGCTACAGTTCATAGTGTCGCAAAGAGTTGAACATGACTGAGGGAATAAGCACAATGTGGATCAGATGGTAAAGAATCTTCCTGCAATTCAGGAGACCCAGGTTTGATCCAGGGAATGGACTCCAGTATTCTTGCCTGGAGGATTCTATGGACAGAGGAGCTGGCAGGCTACAGTCCATGGGGTCCCAAAGAGTTAGACATGACTGAGCCCTGAACACTTTCACTACCAATGAGCATTGTTATAAACCAAAGTCTTTATTTGTGGACAGTGAAATTTAAATGTCACTTAATTTTCACATATCATGAAATATTCTTTTTTGGAATTATTTTTTCACTTAGAAATGTAAAAATGACTCTTGGCTTATGGAATGTACCAAAAAGTTGATGGATTTAATTTGGTCTGCAGGCCATAGTCCATCTTGCCTTAGAGCTGCTTAAGGAGCACCTATTGACTAAGGAAGCATTTCTCAAAAGATTGCTTTACCACATAGTGCCCTATCAGCTGTTTTTTTTTTTTTTTTTTTTTTTTTACGTTGCTCAAAAGAGATTTTGTCTGGGTAACTTATTTGATGATTTCATCAACAATTTTATACTTTGATAAAGGTCTAGTATACTAGATACTCCAAATATATTCCAAAAAATATATAATTTTGATTTATAAACCATAAATCATCCTTCAACATTTACTTATTAAATATTTGTTCCTTACTTAATAAGTGCCAGACTAATTCTGGGATAAGCAAGTAACAAGAGAAAAACAACTGCTTTTGGGGGTATTGAAGTTTAGTGTTAGATAAATAAATACTTAATTGATTACAATTTCAATAAGAGCACTGGGATGACCCAGAGGGATGGTATGAGGAGGGAGGTGGGAAGGGGGTTCAGGATGGGAACACGTGTACACCCGTGGCGGATTCATGTTGATGTATGGCAAAACCAATAGAATATTGTAAAGTAATTAGCCTCTAAATTAAAATAAATAAATTAAAAAAAATAAGAGTCATAAAGACAGGAGTAAGAAAGTGCTGTAAGTGTATATAAAAAGTTGATCTAGGATAGTCTGGAGGGTCAGGAAAGGTTTCTGATATGGTAAGGAGTGATATTTAAGATAAATGCTAAGAATGAATATTCTACCAGACTAAGAGGAAGCAGAGAGTGTACAAGAGGAAATAGTTTATCAAGTGGAAAAATATGAATCACAAAGAAGTTTAGGAAATTTAAAAACTAACCAAGCAGTATACCTATAAAACAAGGGGAAATTTGGGCAAAAAGTATTAAGCATATGGATAAATTTAAAAAATGACAGCAAGATCACAAGGGGCAAGGGGAGTGTTGGGAATACTCTATTATTAGGTATATGTACTATACATGAAGTGTCACAGTATTTTTTGAAGATGAAATTAGATTATTTTTAAATGTATGTGGTAAACTCTAGCGAAATCACTATTTTTTAAAAGGAATATAACTGATATACCAAGAGAGGAGATAAAATGGAATCACATAGAATGCTCAGTAAAACCAGAGAAAGCAGAAAAAGAAGCCTCTGGCAATAATATAAAACAGTTGCAGACACAGTTGATATTAACTTAAATACAGCAATAATAAATTTAAATGTGAATGGCCTAAGCAATCAATTAAAAGACAAATTTTATCAAAACACACTTTAAAAGGCCCAACTATACATTATCTATAAGAAACTTAAATGTAAAGTCCCTGATACATAAAAATAAATAGATGGGAAGACATCACACTAACTGTAAACAAAAGCCAATGAAATAGCTTTATTAATTTCAGACAAAACATAATTCAGAATAAGTAAAATTATAAAGGAGAAAGAATGGTACTATTTTAAAGGACTCAATTCTCAGAGAGACATAAACATCCATAACACAGGTGTACCTAATGACAGGGTGTAAAAATGCATAAGGCAAAAACTGATGGATCTCTGAAGAAAAAAAGACAAATTCAGTGTTATTAATTGTGATTATTTCCTGATCAAGCATATATGTGTTAAATTGCTTCAGTCCTGACTGACTGTGTGCAACCCTTTGAACTGTAGCCTGCCAGGCTCCTCTGTCCATGGGGTTCTCCAGGCAAGAATACTGGAGTGGGTTGCCATGCCCTCCTCCAGGGAATCTCCCCAACCCAGGGACTGAACCCACATCTTTTACATCTCCTGCATTAGCAGGCAGTTTCTTTACCACTAGTGCCACCTAGGAAGCCCCATCATGTATGGGGTACTCCGTTCAATTAAAGCAGGGTGTACATTCTTCTGCAGCTTGTATGAAGCATTCACCAAGACAGAACATATTCTAGGTCGTAAACCACAGATTCACATAAAATAATATAAATAATGCAAAATGCATTCTCACACTATAGCTGAATTAAACTAAAAATCAATAACAGAAATAGAGCTGGGAAACTCCAAATATTTGAAAATAAATGACACTCATCTAATCTGAACCAGCGGATAAAACAAATCTCAAGAACAAGTTTAAAAAATATTTTGAATTAAATGCTTGCAGTATGATTCATCAAAATTTGTGGGATGGAGTAAAGGGAGTGTTGAGCTTCCCAGGTGGCTCTTTAATAAAGAATCTGCTTCCAAATGCAGACATGCAAGAGACACAAGTTTGATCCCTGGGTCAGGAAGATTCTCTGCAGTAGGAAATGGCAACCTAATCCAATATTCTTGTCTGAAAAACTTCATAGACAAAGGAGCATGGTGGGCTACAGTCCTTGGGGTTGTGTGTGTGTGTGTATACACACACACACATACACACACACACATGAAACCCATGTAATCTGATAATATACACAAAATACAACAATTTTTTGAAAGACACACCTAAATAATTTTATAATCTCCATATAAGAAATCATCATGTCCATATGACTTTTATAACTGGTAAATTCTGTCAAACAATAAAGGAAGACATGAGGACATGATACCAAATCTTTCCATTTCTTCCATGACTGAGCAACTGAGCATACACAGCACAAAAACAAGTTAATATTTTCAGATACACAAATCAGAAATGAAATAAAAGTGAAATCAGTAATGAAAGTTTCTACATTAAAAAACTAGAGAAAAAAGAGCAAATTAAGGAGAAAAATAACACTAGAGCACAAATTATTGAAATTGGAAAAAAGAAAAAAATACAAAAATCACAACACCAAAATCCAGTTCTTTGAAAGACTTAACAAAGTTGAGATTTTTAGCCCAGCTAAACATAAGAAAAGAGAATACAGAAAAATTAAAAATATCATAAATGAAAAAAGGGGCATTTTTATGTCCTATTCCAGTGGACATTAAAGCAATAATAAGGTGAATCATGAACAATTTAAAGCCCACAAATCTGATAATATACATGAAAGAAAACAATTTTTTGAAAGGTACACCTAAATAATTTTGTAATCTCCATATAAAAAATCATCATGTCCATATGACTTTTATAACTGGTAAATTCTGTTAAACAAAAAAGGAAGACATGATACCAATTCTTTCCATTTCTTTCAGAAAAAATAGATCCAGAGGTAGCACTTCCTAATTCATTCTACAAATCCAGCATCACTCTACACCAGAGCCAGATAAAGATATTACAAGAAAGGAAAACATAAAACCATAATACCAATCTGCAAATGTTTATGGCAGCTTCATATCCCTGCAGACTGGAAGCAACAATATATTCTTCTATAGTTGAATGAATGAGCCAAATGTGGCACATTCTTACAATAAAATATTATTCGATACTGAAAAGAAATGATGTATAGTCTAGTCAAGGCTATGGTTTTTCCTGTGGTCATGTATGGATGTGAGACTTGGACTATAAAGAAAGGTGAGTGCCAAAGAATGGATGCTGTTGAACTGTGGTGTTGGAGAAGACTCTTGAAAGTCCCTTGGACTGCAAGGAGATCCAACCAGTCAATCCTAAAGGAAATCAGTCCTGAATATTTATTGGAAGGACTGATGTTGAAGCTGAAACTCCAATATTTTGGCCACCTGATGTGAAGAACCAACTCATTGGAAAAGACCCTGATGCTCGGAAAGATTGAATGCAGGAGGAGAAGGGGATGACAGAGGATGAGATGGTTGGATGGCATCACCGATGCTATGCACATGAGTTTGAGTAAGCTCTGGGGGTTGGTGTTGGACAGTGGAGCCTGGTGTGCTGCAGTCCATGGGTTTGCAAAGAGTCAGCCACGACTGACTGAACTGAACTGAACATTTCCCAAGGAGTTGCTTAAAAAGTTTTACCTTCCAAGGAAGATTAGTGTTCATCATTATTCATTGCACTGAATCTATAAATTGCTTTGGGTAGTATACTCATATTCACTTGTATTAAGGAAAGAAGACAGTACGAAAGGTCTACATAATGTACTGTTCAATTATGGAAAAGGCCAAGCTGTATGGAACAATAAACAGGGAATATATGTGAAGGGAGGATTAAATTGGGAAGCACAGTAGATTATCTGTGGATAACCACATGCAGAAGAATGAAACCGGACCTGCATCTTACAACATACACAAAAATTAAATCAAGAAGTATTGAAGAATTGAACATAAGGCCTCAAACCATAAAAATCCTAGGATTTCTTCCAAGAAAGTGATAAACTTCTTTATATTAGTCTTGACAAAGTTTTTTGGATTTGACACCCAAAGCAAAGTCAGCAAAACCAAAAACAAATGTGGGACTTGATGAAATTAAGAAATTTCTAAACAATAAAAGTAAACCATCAACAAAATAACATACAACCTATGGAATGGAGTAATATTTGCAAATAATGTAAGGGATTAACCAGTATAGAGGGTTCTCAAAAAATTTAAAATAGAACTTCCATAGAATTCAGTAATTCCACCTCTGGTAATGTACCCAAAAGAAATGAAGATAAAATCTTGAAAAACCAACTGCACTCATGTGCATTGCAGCATTTTTCATAATAGCCATGATATGGAAATAACCTAAATGCCTGTCAATAGACAAATGTATAAATTACCTGTCTAAATACCTAATATAGATACAGACATATATCTCACATATATATAAATATTACAAATATTTAACCATGAGAAAGAAGGAAATCTTGTCATCTGCCGCAACCTGGATGAAACTTCAGTTTCAGTTCAGTTGTGTTCAGTCACTCAGTCGCATTCGACTCTTTGCGTCCCCATGACCACAGCACACCATGCCTCCCTGTCCATCACCAACTCCCAGAGTTTACTCAAACTCATCTCCATTGAGTCAGTGATGTCACCAACCATCTCATCCTCTGCCATCCCCTTCTCCTGCTGCCCTCAATCGTTCCCAGCATCAGGGTCTATTCCAATGAGTCAGTCCTTCTCATCAGGTGGCCAAAGTATTGACTTCAGCTTCAACATCAGGCCTTCAAATGAACACTAATGACTGATCTCCTTTAGGATGGACTGGTTGGATCTTCTTTCAGTCCAAGTGACTCTCAAGAGTCTTCACCAACACCACAGTTCAAAAGCATCCATTCTTCGGTGCTCAGCTTTCTTCACAGTCCAACTCTCACATCCATACATGACTCCTGGAAAAACCATAGCCTTGACTAGATGGATCTTTGTTGGCAAAGTAATGTCTCTGCTTTTGAATATGCTATCTAGGTTGCTCATAACTTTTCTTCCAAGGAGTAAGTGTCTTTTAATTTCATGGCTGCAGTCACCATCTGCAGTGATTTTGGAGCCCCCAAAAATAAAGCCAGCCACTGTTTCCCCATCTATTTGCCATGAAGAGATGGAACTGGATGCCATGATCTTATTTTTCTGAATGTTGAGCTTTAAGCCAACTTTTCACTCTCCTCTATCATTTTCATCAAGAGGCTCTTTAGTTCTTCTTCACCTTCTGTCATAAGGGTGGTGTCATCTGCATATCTGAGGTTATTGATATTTTTCACAGCAATCTTGATTTCAGTTGTGCTTCATTCAGCTAAGCATTTCTCATGATGTACCCTGCATGTAAATTAAATAAGCAAGGTGACAATATACAGCCTTGATGAACTTCTTTTCCTATTTGGAACCAGTCTGTTGTTCCATGTCAAGTTCTAACTGTTGCTTCCTGACCTGCATACAGATTTCTCAAGAGGCAGGTCAGGTGGGCTGGTATTCCCATCTCTTTCAGAATTTTCCACAGTTTATTGTGATCCACACAGTCAAAGGCTTTGGCATAGTCAATAAAACAGAAATAGATTTTTTTTTTTTCTGGAACTCTCTTGCTTTTTCGATGATCCAGCAAATGTTGGCAATTTGATGTCTGGTTCTTCTGCATTTTCTAAAACCAGCTTGAACATCTGGAAGTTCACGGTTCATGTATTGCTGAAGCCTGGCTTGGAGAATTTTGAGAATTACTTTACTAGCTTGTGAGATGAATGCAATTGTGTGGTAGTTTGAGCATTCTTTGGCATTGCCTTTCTTAGGGATTGGAATGAAAACTGACCCTTTCCAGTCCTGTGGCCACTGCTGAGTTTTACAAATTTGCTGGCATATTGAGTGTGGCACTTTCACCAGCATCATCTTTTAGGATTTGAAACAGCTCAACTGGAATTCCATCACCTGTACCAGCTTTGTTCATAGTGTTGCTTCCTAAGGCCCACTTAACTTCACATTCCAGGATGTCTGGCTCTAGGTAAGTGAACACACCATTGTGATTATCTGGGTCATGAAGGTCTTTTTCGTACAATTCTTCTATGTATTCTTGCACATCTTCTTAATATCTTCTGCTTCTGTTAGGTCCATACCATTTCTGACCTTTATTCAGCCCATCTGTGCATGACATTTTCCCTTGGTAACTGTAATTTTATTGAAGAGATCTCTAGTCTTTCCCATTCTATTGTTTTCCTCTATTTCTTTGCACTGATCACTGAGGAAGGCTTTCTTCTCTCTCCTTGCTATTCTTTGGAACTCTGCATTCAAATGGGTATATCTTTCCTTTTCTCCTTTGCTTTTCACTTCTCTTCTTTTCACAGCTATTTTTAAGGCATCCTAAGACAGCCATTTTGCCTTTTTGCATTTCTTTTCCACGGGGATGGTCTTGATACCTGTCTTTTGTACAATGTCACAAACCTCTGTCCATAGTTCATCAGGCACTCTATCAGATCTAGTCCCTTAAATCTATTTCTCTCTTCTGCTGTATACTCGTAAGGGACTTGATTTAGGTCATATCTGAGTGGTATGCTAAGAGAAGTAAAACAGAGAAATTCTGCATGTCATCCCATTTATATGAAATCTAATAATCCTGATTTCATAAAGACTAGAATGTTGGTTATGGAGGCTAAGAAGATGAGGGGAATCAAAAGCTCTGAGTCTAAGAGTACAAACTCCTAGTATTAGACAAATTCTGGGGATCTAATATGGAAACAGTGACATATTTTATTTCCTTGGGCTCTAAAATCACTGAAGTGACTGAACTCACAAAATTAAAAGACACTTCCTCCTTGGACAAAAAGCTATGACAAATCTAGATAGAGTATTACAAAGCAGAGACATCACTTTGCTGACAAAAGTCCATATAGTCAAATCTATGGTTTTTCCAATAATCATGTTGGATGTGAGAGTTTGACCATAAAGAAGGCTGAGCAACAAAGAATTGCTGCTTTTGAATTGTGCTGGAGAAGACTCTGGAGAGTCTCTTGGACAGCAAGGAGATCAAACCATTCAATCCTAAAAGCAATCAATCCTGAATATTTATTGGAAGGACTGACACTGAAGCTGCATTATTTTGGGCTCCTGATATAAAGATCTGACTCATTGGAAAACACCCTGATGCTGGAAAAGATTGAGGGCAGGAGGAAAAGGGGATGACAGAGGATGAGCTGGTTGGATAACATCACTGACTCAATGGACACGAGTTTGAGCAAACTTCAGGAGATAGTGAAGGACAGGGAAGCCTGGTGTGCTACAGTTCATGGGGTGGCAAAGAGGTAGCCATGACTTGGGGACTGAACAACACCCAATGTACAGCATGATGATTACAGTTAATAATCTGTATTAGATACTTGAATGTTGGTGAAAGAGTGAATCTTCAGTGTCCTCATTACACGCACACACACACACACACACAAAATGGTAACTGTGTCACATGATGGAAATTTTAGCTAAAGCTAGCTATGGTTGTAATCATTTTGCAATATACATGTGTACCAAATCAACACATTTTCCATCTTGTAAAATGTAACATGTTATACAATGTTACATGTCAGTTATATCTCAATAAAGCTGGAAAAGAAAAAATTAGACTTTTCAGAACTTAACAGTGCTGTGGGAAATATGAGAAAGACATGTTAAGAAAAAGCATTCAGTCTCCTACCCTCTTGAAAAACTAGCATTTATTCCAAGGAACATATTTAAAGAGTGCTAGAGATGAGATGAACCATGGTCCTCTTTTGCCTACTTAATTTTCTATTCATAATATTTTGATACTGAGTATATTTATATTGATTAAAAAACATTATAGACTAACAATTCTCAAATTATCAATATAATTTTTCCCACTAAGTGCAGTATGAAAACATTTAATTTAGTAAAATTAAAAATACTTCCTCAAGGAATTTCCTCATGGTCCAGTTGTCATGGGTTCAATACCTGGTAAGGGAACTAAAATCCCACAAGCCTCATGGCATGGCCCAAAACAAAACAAAACAAAACAAAAAAACAAGCCATATCAGTATGGGGATGTTAGGAAGTGACAAAACTATTTTGTTTGTACACAAAATTCATACCTGCACCTAAATAAAAGGACAAGTTGATTCAGGTTCTACATTTTCAAATTTTCATGAAATAAAAATATCATCCAGCACAAATAGGCTTTGTAGCAGCTAAATTTTGGAGAGCTAAACAGTTAAATTAAGATAAATTGGAATTGATTATGACCCAAAACTCTCAGTTGTTTAAAGATTGTAAGGAGGATTTAAACTTCCAATCTATATGAATTAACACGACTTACTCTAAAATTTGGCAGTGGGGTGGGGGTGTGGGTATGAACTGCATTTCAATTTAAGTGCTGACTTACCTTTCTTCAATGAAGTATAAAATGGAATTGTAAAATACATTAATCATCTATTTTAGTCTCTCAAAGGGTAATCAACTTCATTTATTCTTGACTCTTCTGTCAATATCTAAAGATACTGCTTCAGTGCATATTCCTTTCATCTATATGACTATTTGTGTTAGTGATTATTAAAGACCTAGAATGAGCAGAAACGTTGTGTTAGGTCTTGGAAAGAGATTTCTAATTCCACCATTTACTTTCTTTTAAGAAATGTCTTGAGAAATTCATGCCACTTGCCTGGAGGCAAGCATATCTCAGTCCTGGTGAATTAAGCCCTGAATGAATTGGCCCAATTCCATTATGTTAAGTCTGAAAAATGTTGCCTTTAACCACTGAAAGGTTTATAATTTATTAAAGCCTCATGATCATACAATTCAGCCCCTTGAAATGGATCTCAGCTTGATCAATCAATTTGGGAAAACATGCTTTCTTATAGTTAAATAGAGAAAACACATTCTTTAGAATGCCTAAATTGCTGGTATGTATGCATTGTGGACATAAAAGAGATAAAATATTGAATATTCCAGTGACAAAGTACCTCCTGAAAAATATTTTTATGCAGTAATCTGCACATGGAAAAAATATTATCTGTGAAAATATAGGAAAATATAGTATGTGCATATACAAAGGAATGAGACCTTGAGGAAAACTGTAACCATAAAATGACAGTTCTTTGAATGACCCACTAGAATCCCTCATGAAAAAGGCTATTTTCCCTGTAGCTCAGATACTTCTAGTTTTATATCAGCCTGATTCTCTAGACCTAGGAAGGAAAAGATGGAAGACAAAGGAAGATGAATGTTGAGAAAAGGAGGGATTCTTTATAAGAAGGTTGGTGGCTTTACCCTCATTAAGTGAAATTGTACTGACTTCAGGAATGTCTATTAGTTCCAGAACCACCACCATTGGACAAAGTTCAAATCACTGATGCTTCAGAAAGTTAAATGATGGGATTTCCCCAGTGGTCAGGTGTTTAAGAATCCACCTACAATTCAGGGGACACAGGTTCCATTCCTGGTCCGGGAAGGTCCAATATGCAGGGGACAACTAAGTCCAGTATCACAACTACTAAGCCCACGCTCTAGACACCATGCTGCACGGCAAGAGACGCCCCCACAGTGAGACGCTCACACACAGCAACCAGAGAGCAGCCTCTGCTCTCTGCAATTGGAGAAATCCTGCTGCACAGTAATTAGGATCCAGCTCATCCAAAAGAAAGAGAGAGAGAGAGAAAATTAAATATGAAGTCAGAGTTATCATATTGTTCTTGAAGTACGTGGAAACTTTAATTGGCTTATGGAAATGCTATATACTCAAGAAGATTAAATGCAGAGAAAATTTGATAGTTTAGAAATGTTTCTGAGGGCCAGTCCTTTGCTACTTTGAGCAAGGGAGGTTGTTTTTTGTTTTGTATTTTACACTTTTAGTGTTGGGAACAAATTTTATTATGTTGCTGAGAAGGGAGAGAGGAAAATGAGACACTAACCCATAAGAACAAACACTGCTGCTGCTGCTGCTAAGTTGCTTCAGTTGTGTCCGACTCTGTGTGATACTGTAGACAGCAGCCCACCAGGCTCCCCCATCCCTGGGATTCTCCAGGCAAGAGTACAGGAGTGGGGTGTCATTGCCTTCTCTGAAGAACAAACACTAGTCTTCTCTAAAAATGTCAATCCGAGCATCTCATCTAATTCCCCAGATTATTATCTCTGCTATCTCAACTTGCTATCTCCACCTCATCATAAACACTTTTCCCCCATAACCCTGCACATAAAACACGCAAGTGCAGAAATCCAAAAGGGCACAGTCTCCATTTTGGTGCTAGGCACTGTATAAGACCTTTTAAGAAATACACATTCACCAGAAGAGAAGTAGTCATAAATTAATAAATAAAGACAAGAAAGAATAGCTGACAGGGCCCCCATGAAGGCTCATGGTAGAAATGGCTCATTATGCTGACCTCACAAACAAAGAATAAAAATCACAGTGATCCTTGAGACTGACCAAATTGCCCAGACGACATTCTGTTTTCTGTTGCCTACATTCTCAAGGCTATGAGACCACCAGATTCCTGACCTCCGGCTACATGAACACAGGACTCTACTACAGGCTAAAATTTAACCATCACTTCAGAGAATTTTGGAGAAGGCAGTGGCACCCCACTTCAGTGCTCTTGCCTGGAAAATCCCATGGACAGAGGAGCCTGGTAGGCCGCAGTCCATGGGGTCGCTAAGAATCAGACACGACTGAGCGACTTCACTTTCACTTTCATGTGTTGAAGGAAATGGCAACCCACTCCAGTATTCTTGCCTGGAGAATCCCAGGGACGGGGGAGCCTGGTGGGCTGCCGTCTATGGGGTCGCATAGAGTTGGACACGACTGAAGCGACTTAGCAGCAGCAGCAGTCAGAGAATTTTTCATTGGCAGGGTGTAAGAGAGACCCCATCAGAAAGGGAGGACACTGGTTCTTCTTAAGGGCCAGTCACCCTCTCATTTCCCTCTAATAAATTTCCCTTTTCCTGACAGCCCAGCTCGCTTTTTTTCTCTGCACTTGCCTCACAACAACATGAATGCCTATTCTGTTTGTATTAGAACCTTAGGTAAGTCACTTAATTTCTGAGTCTATTCTTTTTTTCTTCTTTAAAATAGATGTAAACTATATATTTGTTCAAATTTGATTCAAAAACACCTCAAGATTTTTCCATACATTTTACCCTTGTACCATTGCAAAGGAATCCAGTCATAATTTTTTAAAAAATCTAGTCATTGAATTTGAGTTTGCATTCTGCCTCAGCATGAAAATATGTGCATCACACTTTTCTCATTTTGCAACAAGCTCAAATATGCTTCTTTGTCAACACAGAAAAACTCATTAAGAATAGAGGCAAGTTGGAAGTCACTCTTCATTGTCTCTGAGTGAGAACATACAGATCCAATCCCTAGAAGATCCCCAAATTTACTTGCCAAAAATCAGACAATTTACTTGCCAAAAGTAAATTGTCATAAGTTGTGTGCTTACTTGCTGTAAACTCATCTGATGACTTTAAAATAATGAAATACATGAAGCATTTAATTTAAATGATACTTCATCTGTTAATGGTATTTGTGCCAATTTTCAATAGCTTTTGGTAGTGTTAATGTAATTTGATTTCTGAGCAATTAAGCAATGCATTTAGTACTTGCAAAATGATTAATTAGAAACTTTGGACAATGTGCCAAAAAAGTTAACTTTTCCTTCTTATGTAATTTATTTTCAAAGCATTACAGGAGACTAGTTTATACAATGTCAGGCTTGGTATTGATCTTAGAGGTTATATAGTCCAACTGCCAATTTGATATATAAACCAGGTCTACTTTTTCCCAGGTTGCTAGGTGCCCAGTATGTTACTGGAGATCAGTGCAGAAACAACTCCAAAAAGAATGAAGAGACAGAGCCAAAGCAAAAATGACACCCAGTTGTGGATGTGACTGGTAATGGAAGGAAAGTCCAATGCTGTAAAGAGTAATATTACATAAGAGCCTGCAGTGTTAGGTCCATGAAACAAGGCAAACTGAAAATGGTCAAACAAGAGATGGAAAGAATGAACATCAACATTTTAGGAATCAATGAACTAAAATGGACTGGAATGGGTGAATTTAACACAGATGACCATTGTGTCTACAACTAAGGAAAGAATCCCTTAGAAGAAATGGAGTAGCCATTACAGTCAACAAAAGAGTCCAAAATGCAGTACTTGGATGCAATCTTAAAAATGACAAAATGATCTGTTTGTTTCCAAGGCAGACCATTCAATCACAGTAATCCAAGTCTATGCCTTGAGCAGTAATGCTGAAGAAGCTGAAGTTGAAAGGTTCTATGAAGACCTACAAGACCTTCTAGAACTAACACCCAAAAAACATGTCCTCTTCATTATAGGGGACTGGAATGCAAAAGTAGGAAATCAAAAGCTACCTGGAGTAACAGGCAAAATTGGCCATGGAGTACAAAACGAAGCAGGTCAAAGGCTAACAGAGTTTTGCCAAGAGAACCCACTGGTCTTAGCAAACACAATCTTCTAACAACACAAGAGAAGACTCTACAGAAAGACATCACCAGATGGTCAATACTAAAATCAGATTGATTATATTCTTTGCAGCCAAATATGGAGAAGTCTACACAGTCAGCAAAAACAAGACCGGGAGCTGACTGTGGCTCAGATCATGAGCTCCTTGTTGCCAAATTCAGACTTAAATTGAAGAAAGTAGGGAAAACCACTAGACCCATCCAGGTATGAGGTAAATCAAATCCCTTACAATTATACAAAAGAAGTGACAAAGAGATTCAAGGCATTAGATCTCATACAGTGCCAGAAGAACTATGGATGGAAGTTTGTGACATTGTACAGGAGGCAGTGATTAAGACCATCTCCAAGAAAAAGAAATGCAAAAATGCAAAATGGTTGTCTTACAAGGCCTCACAAATAGCTGGGAAAAGAATAGAAGCTAAAGGCAAAGGAGAAAAGGAAAGATACACCCATTTGAATACAGAGATCCAAAGAATAGTAAGAAGAGATAAGAAAGCCTTCCTCAGTGATCAATGCAAAGAAATAGAGGAAAACAATAGAATGGGAAAGACTAGAGATCTCTTCAGGAAGATTAGGGATACCAAGGGAACATTACATGAAAAGATAAGCACAATAAGACAGAAATGGAATGGACCTAACAGAAGCAGAAGATATTAAGAACAGGTGGTGGGAATACACAGAACTATGCAGAAAAGATCTTCATGACTCAGATAACCACGATGGTGTGTTCACTCACCTAGAACCAGACATCCTGAAATGCGAAGACAAGCGGGCCTTACGAAGCATCACTACAGACAAAGCTAGTGGAGGGAATGGTATTCCAGTTGAGCTCTTTCAAATCCTAAAAGATGATGTTGTTAAACTCAATATGCCAGCAAATTTGTAAAACTCAGCAGTGGCCACAGGACTGGAAAATGTCATTTATCATTACAATCCCGAAGAAACACAATGCCAAAGAATGTTCAAACAACTGCATAATTGCACTCATCTCACATGCCAGCAAGATAATTCTCAAGATTCTCCAAGCCAGGCTTCAACAGTATGTCAGCTGTGAAATTTCATATGTGAAACTGGATTTAGAAAAGGCAGAGGAACCAGAGATCAAATTGCTAACATGCACAAGATCATCGAAAAAGCAAGAGAGTTCCAGAAAAACATCTGTTTACTTTATTGACTATGCCAAAGCCTTTGACTGTGTGGATCACAACAAACTGTGGAAAATTCTTCAAGAGATGGGAATACCATACCACTTGACCTGCCTCCTGAGAAATATGTATACAGGTCAGGAAGCAACAGTTAGAACTGGACATAGAACAACAAACTGGTTCCAAATCAGGAAAGGAGTACCTCAAGGCTGTATATTGTCACTCTGCTTATTTAACTTATATGCAGAGTACATCATGAGAAATGCTGGGCTGGATGAAGCACAAGCTGGAATCAAATATCAGTAACTGGGAGAAATATTAGTAACCTCAGACACGCAGATAACATCACTCTTATGGCAGAAAGCCTAGAAGAACTAAAGGGCCTCTTTATGAAACTGAAAGAGGAGAGTGAAAAATTTGGCTTAAATCTCAACATTCAGAAAACGAAGATCATGGAATCTGGTCCCATCACTTCATAGCAAATAGATGGGGAAACAGTGGGAACAGTGACAGACTTCAGATGATGACAGCAACCATGAAATTAAAAGCCGCTTGCCTCTTGGAAGAAAAAGTATGACCAACCTAGATGGCACATTAAAAAGCAGAGACATTACTCTGCCGACAAAGGTCGGTCTAGTCAAGGCTATGGTTTTTCCTGTGGTCATGTATGGATGTGAGACTTGGACTATAAAGAAAGGTGAGTGCCAAAGAATGGATGCTGTTGAACTGTGGTGTTGGAGAAGACTCTTGAAAGTCCCTTGGACTGCAAGGAGATCCAACCAGTCAATCCTAAAGGAAATCAGTCCTGAATATTTATTGGAAGGACTGATGTTGAAGCTGAAACTCCAATATTTTGGCCACCTGATGTGAAGAACCAACTCATTGGAAAAGACCCTGATGCTCGGAAAGATTGAATGCAGGAGGAGAAGGGGATGACAGAGGATGAGATGGTTGGATGGCATCACCGATGCTATGCACATGAGTTTGAGTAAGCTCTGGGGGTTGGTGTTGGACAGTGGAGCCTGGTGTGCTGCAGTCCATGGGTTTGCAAAGAGTCAGCCACGACTGACTGAACTGAACTGAACATTTCCCAAGGAGTTGCTTAAAAAGTTTTACCTTCCAAGGAAGATTAGTCCATTGCTGAAGGTCTAAACATTGAAACAAACAAAGAAAGCAACTAAACCACTTACATTATATATATCACCTACGATGTTGCAGAAACTCTATTTGATGCTGGAAATGCAATGTTGGTTTAGTCAAAGTTCCTGATCCCAGATAACTTGCAGTCAATCAAGTAGATTAACAGGTAAAACAGATAATCATGACTCCAGACACTAAATGTCTGATAGAGGTGTTTGTAGAACACAGTATTAATATAGAGGAGGACAGTGAAGAAAGCTGCAGGGTTGAATAAAGGCTTGTCTAAGAGCTGAGGTCTGATCTGAATCTTGATGAAGCATGAATGCCTATAATGACCTAGTGGGATATTTGCAACAGACAATTGAGTATATAGGCTTAAGTTGAAAGGTTTAGAGATCTAGACCTGGGAGTCATTAGCACACAAACAGAACTCAAAATCATAAAAGGGACTGAAACTGCTGCATGAACATGTAGAGAATGAAGAGGAGTACACCAAGAATGGGGAGAAAGTGGACAGAAAAATGGCCTGGGAAGGAGAAGAAATTGTCAGAGGTCTTAAACCTGAAGCTACATAACATAGAGACTAAGAAGTAGATACTTAGAGCAGCATTAGTCCAGGACCCTGAATGTTACTGAAAAGAAAGCAAACCATCAAAAAACTAGATTAATTCAGGTTTTAAGTTTAAACTGCAAAAGCAAAATGAAAGAAAAAGCCAAAATTACATAGTAAATGGGATTGTCAGTGGAACAGTAAGTGACATGGCTGGTGGGTAGGGAGGATAAGCTTAAATCCCTGAGTTGAAAAGCATATCATTAATTCTAATGTACAGCATAACTACTATAGTTAATAACACAATATCGTATAGTTGAAATTTGCTAAAAGAGTAGACTTTATGTTCTCACAAAAACAAACAGAAAAAGTGACTGTGAGAGGTGATGGATGAGCTAATTAACTTGATTGCCTTTAATCATTTGACAATGTATGTATGTATGTATGTATGAAATCATCACAGTGTACATCTTAAAACATTCTGTTTTTATATAATTTATTGGCCATATTAGGGGCATGACCTGGGTGTAGTATAAACCTTAATGATTGAGTTTTCTGTTTCTTTTTTTTTTTTTTCCCGTAATGCAGTTACCTAAGTTAAGCTTTGATTGCTGAGGCATTCATTTCAAAAAGGGCTCTCTGAATAAATAGGCTGTCAACCACATAGCTAGACAAAGAACCAGGAAATGCCCCCTGCATATGCCTCCCCCCTCCCCTTTACACACACCTAGTATATGTGGTTTTAAAGATCTTGTTTGATTTTAGCAACTGACCATTTGGGCTTCTTGTTTTTCTCTATGCTTTAAATTTCCACTCTCATGTGGGAATTATTCACCAATAAAAAGTGAACGCACAAAACCCTTATGAAACAAAGAAAAGAAAAAGAACATTGCTTATCAACTAGTTCTCAAGGATGATGTCACTAAGGAATTAAGAATGAAAACCGGGGTAGGAACTCTGTGCTTTGGAAAAACAGACCATGTGGATAGTTAGATGCATATCTCAGGAAGAATTCTAATGAACCCAGACTTTTGCATCTCCCATATGTAGAAAAGCACTATTATCATTAACTTGGAACATCCATTCTTTGTGACTAGCAATAATCTTTAACTAAAATGTATGCTGAACTACTCATATTACTTTACTAAAAATTATATTTATACTGGTTTCTCCCATATTTATTCAGAGGAATTTCCTCAGAACTACTGAGAGGCTGTCTCCTGGGGTATCAGTTCAGTTCAGTTCAGTCTTTCAGTCGTGTCCTACTGTTTGCAACCCCATGAATCGCAGCACGCCAGGCCTCCCTGTCCATCACCAACTCCCGGAGTTCACTAAAACTCATGTCCATAGAGTCAGTGATGCCATCCAGGCATCTCATCCTCTGCCGTCCCCTTCTCCTCCTGCCCCTAATCCCTCCCAGCATCAGAGTCTTTTCCAATGAGTCAACTCTTCGCATGAGGTGGCCAAAGTACTGGAGTTTCAGCTTTAGCATCAGTCCCTCCAATGAACACCTAGGACTGGTCTCCTTTAGGATGGATTGGTTGGATCTCCTTGTAGTTCAAGGGACTCTCAAGAGTCTTCTCCAACACCACAGTTCAAAAGCATCAATTCTTTGGTGCTCAGCCTTCTTCACAGTCCAACTCTCACATCCATACATGACCACTGGAAAAACCATAGCCTTGACTAGATGGACCTTTGTTGGCAAAGTAATGTCTCTGCTTTTGAATATGCTATCTAGGTTGGTCATAACTTTCCTTCCAAGGAGTAAGCGTCTTTTAATTTTATGGCTGCAATCACCATCTGCAGTGATTTTGGAGCCCAGAAAAATAAAGTCTGACACTGTTTCCACTGTTTCCCCATCTATTTCCCATAAAGTGATGGGACCAGATGCCATGATCTTCGTTTTCTGAATGTTGAGCTTTAAGCCAACTTTTTCACTCTCTTCTTTCACCTTCATCAAGAGGATTTTGAGTTCCTCTTCACTTTCTGCCATAAGGGTGGTGTCATCTGCATATCTGTGGTTATTGATATTTCTCCCAGCAATCTTGATTCCAGCTTGTGTTTCTTCCAGCCCAGCGTTTCTCATGATGTACTCTGCATATAAGTTAAATAAGCAGGGTGACAATATACAGCCTTGACATACTCCTTTTCCTATTTGGAACCAGTCTGTTGTTCCATGTCCAGTTCCAACTGTTGCTTCCTGACCTGCATACAGGTTTCTCAAGAGGCATGTCAGGTGCCATCTCTTTCCGAATTTTCCACAGTTTATTGTGATTCACACAGTCAAAGGCTTTGGCATAGTCAATAAAGCAGAAATAGATGTTTTTCTGGAACTCTCTTGCTTTTTCAATGATCCAGCGGTTGTTGGCAATTTGATCTCTTGTTCTTCTGCCTTTTCTAAAACCAGCTTGAACATCTGGAATAGTCTTAGGTAAAGCTCTGAGTAGAACTTAGGTTGTTACAACTTGTATGTTGTGCATTTTTCTTTAAGTTGGAGCCTGAGAATCAATGAGGCCAACCCTTGCTGGCCCTCATGACTTCAGTCAGTCAGAGCCTGGACTGTGTCAGCACAGAATGACCTTTGCCCCGATCCTTTGATCAAATTTCCTTTTCAGCATCAAAGCACACCTAGGACTCTGTCTCTCTACAAGGAATAACTATACCTGCCCTTCACATATATGCATCCACTCTTAGCTTAAAAGATTCCAAATCTTGCTTTTGGGGGAGACTCTGCTTTGGGAAATGATTCCCTGGTAGCTAAGCTGGTAAAGAATCCACCTGCAATGCGGGAGGCCTGGGTTTAATCTTTGCATTGGGAAGATCCCCTGGAAAAGGGCATGACAACCCACTCCAGTATCTTGCCTAGAGATTCCCCATGGAGAGAGGAGCCTGGCAGGCTACAGTCCATGGAGTCACAAAGAGTCAGACACGACTGAGTGACTGAGCACACATCACAACCTTGGGGAAAAGCTCTGGAGTTCTCCTTACTTGTTGAAAAGAATAAAATCCTCTCTTGTCTTGATCCTTAACTTGGTTGTGGTCTATGACTAGATACTTGCCAAGAGCTAAACCCAGTTTTCAGGTAACAAAACCAGCACAAAACACCTGGGCCTCTAGCAACATGACTAGGAAAGGACCTAAATGCTAGTTATAACTAATGGCAGAGTTCTGGAACTGGTATGACCCTGCATCAGAACAAGATGTCTTTTTCAAAGAAAATACTTTTAGATTTTTAGTGTAGCAACATTCTAATTTGCATCTAAAACTTGCACTCTGTGTGGGTTAAACCTTTAACAATATTGGTCAAATAACTGGGTGATTCACCTGTTTCCGTGCATTTGTGTTTTGAGCCTTACAATGTAAACAACATTAGAAACTGGATTCCAGAATTCTTCCTAGGCAGGGTATTCTTTTTGCTTTCAGAAATTCATCAATGAGTGATTGATAGAAAACAAATGATACCCTAATGCCTGAGGCATGGCTGCCAGTAAAGCATCAGAGAAGACAGTTGATAAATAAACAAAGAGGTGCACATTTGTTTTGTTAACTTTTTTTTTTCCTCCTAAGGGTGCAGGGTCGTGTCAAGATTAGAAAAGATGATAGAAAACAAGACATGATAGTGAGGATATGAAAGCATGTGCTATCGACTGATGAAGAGAGAAACCACTGGGTACATGTGAGTAAAGAGTACTTCACAGCATAGAAATTTCTAATAAACTGTTTTTCTTTTTCTTTCCTATGCAATATATGTTTTAAGTCCTGACCAAACCGTTAGCGTTTTGTTTATTTCCAGAGGCTAATGAAGGTGAAAAGACTAAGCATTTTATGTCTTTCAGACATGGTACAGAAATCCACATGGAAGGAACTGCTCAGAGGGAGAGAAGAAAGCTTTGATGGGAAAATGCATAATTTAGGGATTAAGTGTCAGGCTACCACAAGATATGACTTAGGATAGAGTTATAGGTGAAAGGTTAACTTGATTTTGCCAATAGCTGATAAAGGCTATTTTATCCTAGCTCATGGGCATTTTACATTATAAGAAGAGTACTGTATATGAGTAGTTTAAATATAGATTTCAATTATTGGCAAAAGACCAAAGAATTCTTAGGTTTTGACTGGTCAAATAAACTTAAAGTGTGATTGGTCCATGACAAGTGACACACGTTTACCTGACTATCTTGCAGCAAAGTGTGGTTGTGCCAGTTTTATATTTTCCAAAGTACAACTTACATTTTTTTTGGTTTGCTTTATTTGCTTGAAACATTTCATAATATCAGTTTCAAAGACTTCTATAATTAAATTCCTCCAAAAAAAATGCCCCCAAGACTAATGGCTCAACATATGTTTATTTATATCATATATATTATAAAAACTATACTGTGAAATGGAGCAGAAACATAGTCAATGTCAAATTCACACTCTCTTATTAGACCAAGAACATATTGGTCATGTATTTAGCTAATGGTCTACCGAAGTTCCTAACTTAATTGAAACCATCAGTTCAGTCACTCAGTTGTGTCTGACTCTT
Source organism: Bos mutus (assembly GCF_027580195.1). Lineage (NCBI taxonomy): Eukaryota > Metazoa > Chordata > Mammalia > Artiodactyla > Bovidae > Bos > Bos mutus. Next base: position 23,562,278 of record NC_091644.1, on the reverse strand, counting down.
TATAATGCCAGGGACTGAAGCATGCCAGGCTTCTCTATTCATCATCAACTCCAGAGTTTGCTCAAACTCATGTCCATCGACTTGGCGATACCATCCTACCACCTCATCCTCTGTTGTCCCCTTCTCCTCCTGCCTTCGATCTTTCCCACCATCAGGGTCTTTTCCAGTGAGTCAGTTCTTCGTATCAGGTGGCCAAAGTATCAGAGGTTTAGCTTCAACATCAGTCTTTCCAATGAACACCCAGGACTAATCTCCTTCAGAATAGACTGGTTGGATCTCCTTGCAATCCAAGGGACTCTCAAGAGTCTTCTCCAACACTACTGTTCAAAAGCATCAATTCTTCAGCCCTCAGCTTTCTTTATAGTCCAACTTTCACATCCATACATGACTACTGGGAAAACCTTAGCTTTGACTAGATGGACTTTGTTAGGAATGTAAGGTCTCTGCTTCTTAATATGCTGTCTAGCATATTAAGGTTGGTCATAGCTCTCCTTCCAAGGAACAAGAATATTTTAATTTCATGGTTGCAGTCACCATTTTCAGTGATTTTGAAGTCCAAATAAATAAAGTCTGTCACTGTTTCCATTGTTTCCCCATCTGTTTGCCATGAAATGATGGAACTGGATGCCATGATCTTCGTTTTTTGAATGTTGAGTTTTAAGTCAACTTTTCCATTCTCCTTGAGATGCTCTTTAGTTCTTCTCTTTCTATCATAAGGGTGGTATCATCTGCATATCTGAGGTTATTGATATTTCTCCTGGCAATCTTGTTTCCAGCTTGTGGTTCATCCAGTCCAGCATTTCACATGATGTATCCTGCATATAAGTTAAATTAAGCAGAGTGACAATATACAGCCTTGACGTACTCCTTTCCCAATTTGGAACCAGTCTGTTGTTCCATGTCTGGTTCTAACTGTTGCTTTTTGACCTGCACACAGATTTCTTAGAAGCCAGTTCAGGTGGTCTGGTATTCCTATCTCTTTCAGAGTTTTCCATTTGTTGTGATCCACACAGTCAAAGGCTTTGGTGTGATCAGTAAAGCAGAAGTAGATGTTTTACTGGAACTCTCTTGCCTTCTCTATGATCCAATGCATGTTGGCAATATAATCTCTGGTTCCTCTGCCTTTTCTAAATCCAGTTTGAACATCTGGAAGTTCATGGTTCACGTACTGTTGAAACCTGGCTTGGAGAATTTTGAGCATTATGTTGCTAGCGTGTGAAATAAGTCCAGTTGTGTGGTAGTCTGAACAGTCTTTGACATTGCCTTTCTTTGGGATTGGAATGAAAACTGACCTTTTCCAGTCCTGTGGCCACTGCTGAGTTTTACCAATTTGCTGGCATATTGAGTGTAGCGCTTTAACAGCATTATCTTTTAAGATTTGAAAGAGTTCAACTGGAATTCCATCCCCTCAACTAGCTTTGTTTGTAGTGATGCTTCTTAAGGTCCACTTGACTTTGCATTCCAGGATGTCTGGCCCTAGATGAGTGATCCCACCATCGTGGTTATCTGGGTCATGAAGATCTTTTTTGTATAGTTCTTCTGTGTATTCTCTCAACCTCTTCTTAATATCTTCTGCAAAGGCCAACAGAGTTCTGCCAAGAGCAAACTTTAGCAGGGCAAAGACTAACAGAGTTTTGCTTAGAGAATGAACTGGTCATAGCAAACACCCTCTTCCAACAACACAAGAGTTGACTCTACACATGGATATCACCAGATGGTCAATACCAAAATCAGATTGATTGTATTCTTTGCAGCCAAAGATAATGAAGCTCTATACAGTCAGCAAAAAAAGACTGGGAACTGACTGTGGCTCAGATCATGAACTCCTTATTACAAAAAGTCAACCCTTAGTTCATGACTTCTATACCACACAGTTGCTTTTTGTCTTTTGAGCTATTTTTTAAAAGCATAACTTAGGAATTATATTCTTTGTCTTTTAGGTTTATATTTTATGAAGTTCTAACACTTCTCCAATATTTAAAGCAGAAATAATGAAGATATATCATAGTATTATTATTTTCATTAATAATTTTATTTCCAAGATGCTCCCTATATGAAATAAGCTCTCTGCACATAGCTTAGTTATTGGGATTGGGTAGAGATCAGTAATTTTTTCTAGGGATTTCTTGACAAGAAGAGGGCAGTTAAGCTGATAAATAACTTGACCGCAAAGCAATTTATCTGAACAAATATTTCGCTCGTCTGGGAAAACAGCTTACTTTTCATAGAACATTTTACTTACATATATTCCTTTTAGGGTCTCAGTTTGCTGGTGTCTGAAAGAATAAGTGAAAGTTTTAGTCTCTCCGTCCTGTCTGACTCTTTGCTACGCTATGGACTGTAGCCTGCTGGTTACCTCTGTCCGTGGAATTCTCCTGGCAAGAATACTGGAGTGGGTTGCCATTCGTTCTTCAGGGGATCTTAACCCAGGGATCAAACCCATGTCTCCTTCATTGCAGGCAGATTCTTGCTGTGTCTACCAACCCTAAACTATTACATTACAAATGTTGCCCAATTGTGATGTTTTCTTCTTTAAAAAAGCTAAGTTAAGTAAGAGCTAAATTTGATTAGTCAGTAGTTTTACTGGTGGTCTTTTTTTTTTTTTTGAAGATGACAGTCATCAAACTCTAGTTATTTACATCACTATGCCTGTTACATTACTTGTCAATAGAAGTCAGTATGTTTTTTATGATTACATGACACAGTTTAAGTAATAAATTAATGACAGTTCTAAGAATATCACAGCTGTTCAATAAATATTGTCCATTATTAATTAAAATATTAAAAGCAATCTCATTGGTCTTAGAAATACTTGGACACAAAATAAATTTAATTTCTTATAATAAAACACTGTTTCCCCTATAGAAAATTATGTTAAATGCAAATTATGTTCAACTATTTCTTAACTTCTTTTACTTTAACCTAATTATTTAAACCAGATGAGGTGACTCGATAATGTATTTTATTGAACACTAGGTGCAGTTTCCTCAGTTAGGTGATAAATTTTAAAAGGAATAAAAAAATTAACAAATATACTTTCAACCATCTTTTATGTGAGATACTCTAATGAAAGGAATGTAAACATTTCTCGGAGAGAAATAAACCTATGAAAATATGAAAACACAAATCTGATTGAAGGACAATAATATCTAGAGCAACAGAAAACAGAGTGAGAAAGAGTAACTGATAATTACCCAAGGAAAACAGATTTCTTGTTGCCCTGGTAGAATCCACCTATAAAATTAATGCAGCATTACCTTTTTATTGAACTGTTAAAATATGGCCAACATGTTTTTATTCCTTCATTAAAAGTGCTTTTATTCACAGGTTGATAGAACAAATCTGATGCAACAGTAAAGCTTTCACAAACACGTTAGAGTCTGTCTAAATTTGGCCTCTTTTTTTTTTTTTTTTTTTTGCTTCAGTATGTTTTCACATCTGGTCAAGTCAAAACCATCTTTAGATTGTGAGGAACTACATTGCAGGAAACTAAATATAAAGTTATTTTACCTGTTAAATTTACATTCAAAACAGAAAAATGTTTCATAAAATTCTCATAATGACCAATAGAGCAAACATCCATATTCGTTAGTCACATTAGTGAATTTATTGCCTAATGTGTCACAAACATTTCTGTAAAAGCCTTTGGTTCTCTTTTATTTAAAATTTTTATTATGAGTCATATGAGAAACTTTGTCAAGTCCTATTAACAAGTTACCTGAGTTTTCAACTTAGCTAAATTTCTATCCTCAATGTGATGGGAAATGTTTGCATTTTTCCAGAGATCTTATTTATACCATTTCATGAATCACATTTCTTCAGAACTGAGTGGTGTTTTTATTGATGTCACAGACATAGCCACAGGGACTGACTTTCCAATTCTTAAATTATTTAAAAGCACACAGATGAAATATCTTTGGATGAGAATGGGTAAAATGTTTAATCAGCAGTTGGCTTCTTCCTCTTCCTCCTCTTTGTCTTCTTCCTTTTTCTCTTCCTCGTCTTCCACTTTACCCCCCTATTCTGTTTCCCCTTCTCCTTCATTTCTGTTATCAGCACAAGCAGCTATCCTCTTAGGCCCACATTTTGACAGAGAAATCTAGACCTTTCTCATCTTAGAGTTTTATAAGGTCAAATATCAAATTTATGGAGACTAAAGCCATGTTGAAATTTGTGCATAATCAGATAATTTCACTCATTAAGCTAGTGTTTATCAAACTCTGGGCTGTGATATCAGTGTAAACAGCATTAAGTACAAAATAATTAGATTATATACATCATGATAAGCAAATGGACCTACTTTAAAATATTAATGAACTTTAACTCTATTATCCATTGTGAACTCTCATCTCCATTCATGGGGATTCTGGAACTAAATTTTATAGAATCCCTTCTACATAGTTTTCCTGTTTAGAGCCTTCAATTAAGAAGCACTCAAGTGAGATTTGGAAGGTAGAAGGGACAAAAGGGCTTTCTGGTGACAGTTTATGCAGACTCACTCATAGGCTGATATTGATCTTTTGAGCATTATCATGTTTTTAAGGATGTGGACAAATAAAATCAGTGGCAGTGGCGGCTCCTTCTGAGTGCCCAGAGCTTCACATTGTTGAAACTGTGGGTAATTATTAGTCAAATTCACTTAACCTGCCTTCACTAATCAAGCTCGTTTCAATTATTGCTACAAAAGACTTGCAGGTCTTCCAAGAGGCAGGTGTCCTAGATGATAATGTCCTAAACGATAACCTGAGATGTTTTTTAGAGATTTGGAGTCAGCTGTGTCTAGTCTGAGCTAAACTGGTTAAGATTGAAATTAAACGTGCAGAAGCCTACAGATTAGTTATGCCTGTGCAGAACCATGATTATACACCTTTCCCAATCACCTTTCCCCATGGTCCCCACGTTCCCCACACTCCCTACGTATCATAAGCGTCAGAACGTCTTCCTTCTTATTCTTTATTCCATAGATAGCCCTTTACCTTTGGGATGACAGTTTTCAGTATCCTGTCTTGCTGTTCATTCGGTGAAAGGAACCTGGTTCAGTAATATCGTCTCTGAACCAGTGAGTAATGCTAAGATTTACCAGCTTCATTCTGTCATAAAGTTGAGATTGTCGTCAGCCTTCAGTGTTTTCCTATAAAGAGCTGAGACTTGTGATGGCCTCCAGGTGAGTTCCAATGAGTTATAGTTTTAAATGTGGCTTCTTTTTTTTTTTTTAATTCCACCAACACTTTCAAAGATGTATATATAAATCTAATGTTATGATTTCTCTGATGAAAACACTTTAATAGCTTTTTTGGTGTGTGTGTGTGTGTGTGTGTGTGTGTGTGTGTGAGTTGTATGGTGGTTGTTGGGCTTCCCTGCTGCCTGCAATGCAGGAGACCTGGGTTCAATCCCTGGGTTGGGAAAGTTCCCTGAAGAGTTGTATGAGCTGCTTGTATAATTTGGAAATGAAGCCTTTGTTGGTCGCATTATTTGCAAATATTTTCTCCCAATCTATAGGTTGTCTTTTCCTTTTGTTGATGGTTTTCTTTGCGGTACAAAAGCTTTTAAGTTTGATTAGATCCCATTTGTTTATTTTTGTTTTTATTCTATTGCCTTGGGAGACTGACCTAAGAAAACGTTGGTAAAATTTATGTCAGAGGATATTTTGCCTATGTTCTCCTTTAGAGGTTTTATGGTGTTCTGTCTTATATTCAGATGGTAAAGAATCTGCCTGCAATGCAGAAGACTTGGGTTCAATCCCTGGGTCAGAAAGATCCTCTGGAGAAGGGAATGGCAACCCACTCCAGTATTCTTGCCTAGAGAATCCTATGCATAGAGGAGCCTTGTGGGCTAAGTCTTTAAACCATTTTGAACTTACTTTTGTGTATGGTGTAAGGGTGTGTTCTAGTCTTCATTGATTTGCATGAGACTGTCCAACTTTACCAGCACCACTTGCTGAAAAGATTGTCTTGTCCCCATTGAATATCCTTTTCTCTGTTGTCAAAGATTAATTGACCATAGGTGTGTGGGTTTGGGAGAAGGCAATAGCACCCCATTCCAGTACTGTTACCAGGAAAATCCCATGGATGGAGGAGCCTGGTAGGCTGCAGTCCATGGGGTCGCTAAGAGTCAGATACGACTGAGTGACTTCACTTTCACTTTCCACTTTCATGCATTGGAGAAGGAAATGGCAACCCACTCCAGTGTTCTTGCCTGGAGAATCCCATGGATGGAAAAGCCTGGTAGGCTGCGGTCCATGGGGTCGCACAGAGTTGGACACGACTGAAGCGACTTAGTAGCAGTAGTAGTAGTGTGGGTTTATTTACGGGCTCTCTATTCTGTCCCACTGATCCATGTGTCTATTTTTGTGTCAATAACAAATGCTATTTTGATTGATATAGCTTTGCAATGTAGCTTTGCAGTATTGTGCCTCCAGGTTGCTTTGGCAATTCTGGCTCTTCTATAGTTCCATATACATTTTAGGATTATTCATTCTAGTTCAGTGAAAAGTGTCTTGGGTAATTTGATAGGATTCACCTTAAATATGTAGATTGCTATGAGAAGTTTAGCCATCATCACAGTATTAAATTTCCCAATCCAAGAGAGTGGGGTATCTTTCCATTTCTTTGAAACATCTTCAATTTCCTTTATTAATGTTTCATAGTTCTCAGCATATAAGACTTTCACCTGCTTGATGAAGTTTAGTCCTAAGTAAGTTTTTTTCCTTGATGTAATTTTAAAAGGGATTGTTTGTTTGCATTTCTTTTTTTTTCTGAATGTATACAGGGGATGCACAAGGTTTTTGTAGTCTTTATGTGTGTGTTTTTTTTTTTTTTAAGTTGGAGGATAATTGGTTTACAATGTTGTGTTGGTTTCTGCTGTACAACAACATGAATCTGTTATACATATACATGTATCCCATCCCACCCTTCTAGGTCATCACAGAGCACCAAGCAGTATTCCCTGTTCTATGTAGCTATTTCTCTCTAGCTATCTATTTTAACACATGGTAGTGTCAGACTTTATTTTTTGGGGCTCCAAAATCACTGCAGATGGTGATTACAGCCATGAAATTAAAAGACGTTTACTCCTTGGAAGGAAAGTTATGACCAACCTAGATAGCATATTCAAAAGCAGAGACATTACTTTGCCAACAAAGGTTCATCTAGTCAAGGCTATGGTTTTTCCTGTGGTCATCTATGGATGTGACAGTTGGACTGTGAAGAAAGCTGAGCACCGAAGAATTGATACTTTTGAACTGTGGTGTTGGAGAAGACTCTTGAGAGTCCCTTGGACTGCAAGGAGATCCAACCAGTCCATTCTGAAGGAGATCAGCCCTGAGTGTTCATTGGAAGGACTGATGCTAAAGCTGAAACTCCAGTACTTTGGCCACCTCATGCGAAGAGTTGACTCATTGGAAAAGACTCTGATGCTAGGAGAGATTGGGGGCAGGAGGAGAAGGGGACAACAGAGGATGAGATGGCTAGATGGCATCATTGACTTAATGGACGTGAGTCTGAGTGAACTCTGGGAGTTGGTGATGGACAGGGAGGCCTGGCGTGCTGCAATTCATGGGTCACAAAAAGTCGGACAGGACTGAGCGACTGAACTGAACTGAGTGTGTGTGTATATATATACGTTAATATTTCCCTCTCAATTTGTCCCCCCTTTTCTTCCCCCACTGTGTCCACAAGTCCATTCTGTATGTTTGCATCTATTCCTGCCCTGTAAATAGGTTTCATCAGTACCATTCTTCTAGATTCCATATATATGAATTAATATATATTTGTGTTTTCTCTTTCTGACTTCACTCTGAATAACAGACTCTAGGTTAATCCAACTGACTACCATGGACTCAAATTTATTCCTTTTTATGGATGTGTAGAATTCCACTGCATATATTTGTACTACAAGTTGATCCATTCATCTGTTGATGGACATCTAGATTGCTTCCATGTCCTGGCTATTGTAAACGTAGTGCTGCAATGAACATTGGGGTGCACCTGTCCTTTTGAATTATGGTTTTCTCAGGGTATATGCCCAGTAGTGAGATTGCTGGGTCATATGGTAGTTTTATTCCTAGCTTGTTAAGGAATCTCCATACTATTCTCCATAGTAACTGTATCAATTTATATTCCTACTAACAGTGCAAGAGAGTTCTCTTTTCTCTACATCCTCTCTAGCATTTATTGTCTGTAGATTTTTTGACAATAACCATTCTGACTGGTCTGAGGTGATACCCCATTGTAGTTTTGATTTGAATTTCTCTAGTAATGAGCAATGTTGAGCATTTTTTCATGTATTCATTGGCCATCTGTATGTCTTCTTTGGAGAAATGTCTGTTTAGGTCTTCTGCCCATTTTTTTTTTTTAAACTTTAAACTTTTTATTTTGTGTTGGGTAGAGCCAGTTAACAATGTTGTAGTTTCAAATGAACAGCACAGGGACTCAGCCATATATATACATGTATCCACTCTTCTGCCAAGTTTTTAACTGGGTTTCTTGTTTTACTGATATTGAGCTGCATGAGCTGCTTATATATTTTGGAGATCACAATCCATTTCTGATATTTCATTGTCATGTTCCTTTAGTCTTCCCTAGTCTATGGCATTTCCTCTTTTTTATTCATGACAAGAAAAATTTTGAAGAATATTGTCCAATTATTTTATTGAAGGTCCCACAGCTTGGGTTTGACTGATATTTTTTTCATCATGAAAAAATTAAGGTAATGTGTTTTTAGCAGAAATGCTACCATGTGATACTCTGAGGTATAGTCTTCTCAGTAGAGCACACCAGAAGGCACATAACATTAATATGCATTATTATTGGTGATGATCGCTTTAGTAATTTGGTTAAGATGATGTGTGTCAATTTTATCCCCTGTACAGTTACTATTTTTCCCTGTATTTTTAAGTATGTTGTGTGAAGATATTTTGTGCCTATGAAAATATACTGCTATCATATTTTTATCACCAATTTTAGAATACAGTGATGATCTTACTGTGCATGCATGCATGCTAAGTCACTTCAGTTATGTGTGACTCTTTGTGATCCTATGGACTGAGGCCAACAAGCTCCTTACTTTTTCTATTTCTGATATTCTTTCTGTATTTATGAAATCAAATTGTTACTAGTAAGAGTTTTGTTATCTCAGCTTATTTATTGATACTAATATTGTGGATATTTATTTTATTCTATTTATATTAGAATGAAATCATGTGTATTTTGTTTACATTATCTCAGACTTGTCCATTGGAGGCCCCTTCAAATTGTTGCCTATTGGCATAATATCATATTCTGAGTATTTCTTACTTTCCATTACTATAAAATATTCCAGGATCATCTGTGTTTTCCCTGCCCAGCAATCTTTATATTTGTGTGTATGCTCAGTCACTTAGTCATGTCTAACTCTTTGCTACCCTATGAACTGTAGCCCATCAGGATCTGTCCATGGGATTTTCCAGGCAAGAATACTGGAGTGAGTTTTCACTTCCTCCTCCAGGGTATCTTCCCAACCCAGGAATTGAACCTGTGTCTCCTGGGGTTTCTGCATTGGCAGATGAATTCTTTACCACTGAGCTATCTGAGAAACCCAAATTAGTCAGTAATATTTAGAAAATAAGATATGGGCACTAGATATTCTCATTACCTTGTGTGTATGTATGTTTTGCCTCCAAGTCCTCTAAGCAGATATGCATACATATAACTGAATCTATTTATATATTTATCTGTACATACAAGGAGCTTCACTGATGGCTCAGTGGTAAAGAATCCACCTACCAATTCAGGGGATGGGGGTTCAATCCCTGGTTCAGGAAGATCCCCTGGAGAAGGAAATGGCAACTCAATCCAATATTCTTGCCTGGGTAATCGCATGAACAGAGGAGCCTGGTGGGTTACAGTCCATGGGGTTGCAAAAGATTTGGATATGGCTTAGAAACTAAAAAACAACATTATATACAAGGTATGATTTCATGTTAATCTCTCTGAATCCACTCTAATTCCATAGGGTTTATTCTAATCTCTATGTTTTAAATTCCTTCATGCAACATAAGAAACCTCTCATTTCTTCAGGTATTTCCTTATTTACTCAATCCTGGAATACTTTATATTTCATGATAAATGTCTTCAAAGTTGTTAGCATATTTAAACCTTTGAAAAACATATTTGCTAAATGTAGTACTTTTTACTTTTTGCTTTTAACTTTCCAGTATGTAGTCAAAATTCCGTGTTCAAATGTACTTAGATGAGTTATTTTCTATTCAATATTCTTAACTGTGATTATATCAACGACTTTTAATGCAGTTGGGTTCATTTTTAGATGACGGAATCTAGAAAAAAAAAGTCAAGGAAATAAGAATGGAATAAATATTTTAGAAGATACTGTTTGAAAATTGTCCAAAATTAATGATAAATAGCAAACCACATATCAAAGGCACTCATAGGTCATCAGATTATGAAAAATGCTAACAAAAATGCAAACACGCACACACACACACACAGATACACATACACACACATGCACTTTAACATATCTTATTTAAGCTGATGAAAACCAGATATAAACAAAAATCTTAACAATCAGAAAAAATGAAATATAAATAAAAAATAATTATAATAGGTTGCTAATAAAAAAAAAAAAAGGGCAAGCCTGAAGAAAATTAAATATTTAAAGTATTAAAAAAAAAAGCAACTATCATTCAGAATTCCATACTAGTTGAAAATAACTTTAAAATAATAAAGGAGAAATGGACATTTTTCATATAAAGAAAAAAAGATAATTAACTGCCAACCAACCTCAACTAAAAAATGTTGAAGGATTCTTCAGATGAAAGTAATATATTTAAAAGAAACTTAGATCTACCTAAGGAAATCAAAGTGTTATTAATGGCATAGATGAAGGTAAATAAATATTTACATTGTCCTTATATTTAAGAGTTCTGAAAGATAACTATCTAAAGCAAAACTAATAGATATGAGTTCTGTTCTTACAGTATATGCAAAATTTAAAAGAATGTCTGAATATCACAAATGGTGGGTAATTTTATTTTTAAAGATATTCCTAACATGGGGGAATTTATCTCTCTCCCTGCATTTTTTTTTCATTATTTTATTTGCTTACTTGTTATTTTTTGGCCATATCACAGGTCATGAGGGATCTTAGGTCCCCAACCAGGATTCAAACCCATGCCCCCTTTAGTGGAAGTCTTAACTATCTGATGACCATGAAAGTCCCTGCAGAATTTTAAATTATAGGTATTAAGTATCTTACAGTATATGTGAAGGTAGAAATTGATTTATTAAATAAATATATTTTATTAGCATCTCCATTATTTTGTGTATTCACCTGCTCTCATTTCCACTTTCATTTTAGTCTTGTGTCTACACATATATGTTAAAGTGTTACCATCAGTCTTTTTTGCTGAAGGTTGAAGCTTTTTGCCGAAGCTCATCCTCTAGCAGTTTAAGAAAGATTCAGGGATGCAGAATTCTCCCAGTTATTTTACACTTAAAACCATTTTTCCAAAAGCTTAATTCATTGATTTAGCACTTGTAAAATGTTCAGAATGTATTAGACACATGGGCAATATCTGGGATAGATTGGGAAATATTTGCTAAATGGGACAGGCAAGGATCTAGCAACCCCCAACATCTACAACTATTCAGTAGAGTTGAATTAGTGAGACTGCTTTGGACTTGAAGCCAAGGTGTAAGCATTCTACATTCCCTTCAAATGAAAACCAGGTCTATACATCCTGAATCACCTACTTTATTTTATTATCACTAGAAAATATGGAAAGTAGAAGGAATTAGTTTGCTTACCATAGGGAGAGAGGAAATGCAGGTGTTCACTGTGATTAGGTGTGGGCACACTCAAGGGACCGTACAGCCAAGGGATGAACTGTGTGTGCCCTTTTAATTAACCCTGTTGCTGGAGTTATTTTTGTGACCCCATGGACTATAGCCCAACAGGCTCCTCTGTCCATGAGATTTTCCAGGCAAGAATGCTGGAGTTGGTTGCCTTTTTCTTCTCCGGAGGATCTTCTGGACCCAGGGATCAAACCCAAGTCTCCAGCATTGGCAGGCAGATTCTTCACTCCTGAGCCAACAATGAAGCCCTCAGTTAATCCTGTGGGCGATGTGATAGTCACTCAGTTGTGTCCAACTCTTTGAGACCCCATGGACCGTAACCTGCCAGGCTCCTCTGTCTATGGGATTTCCCAGGCAAGAATACTTGAGTGGGTTGCCATTTCCTTCTCCAGGGGATCTTCCTGACCCAGGGATTGAAAACGTGTCTCTTGTATCGCCTGCATTGGCAGGTGGATTCATTCCCACTAGCGCCACCTTGGATATCCCTAGTTAACCCTGCCAACCAGCAAAACAGAGCCTCAGTTCAGTTAGTTGCTCAGTGGTGTCCAACTCTTTGCAACCCCATGGACAGCAGCACGCCAGGCTTCCCTGTCCATCACCAACTCTGGGACCTTGCTCAAAACTCATGTCCATCCAGTCGGTCCATCCAATCATCTCAACCTCTGTCATCCCTTTTTCCTCCTGCCTTCAATCTTTCCCAGCATCAGGGTCTTTTCTAATATCAAGATCTCTCAAATTATTTTAGCTACTCTTATTCCTCAGAAGAGGGAAGAAAAGACCATGTACTATACTAATTCCAATATTCTCCCTTTCTGAGTAACCTTATTGAGTGCTTATTATGTGCTTCATTGTACTAAGCATTTAATATACATGCCATCTCTTATTGTAATAGCTTTATAAGCTAGGAACAATGACAATGAGTATTACACATGAGCAAGACATTCTGATGAAAGATACTAGGGACGTCTATAGCAGAGCTTCTCAGAATCGAGCATATTAGCACCATCCCAAAGATTAATTAAAATAGAGATTTCTGGGTGCCAACATTCTGACTTTGATTCTGTGAGTTTGGAGTGGAGTTCCACATTTGCATTTCTAACAAGTTTTTGAGTGATGAGATGTTGTTACTTATGGGACCACATCCTGAGAACTGCTGCTTGGTAGAAACATGAGGGTAAAGGTAGAATATCCATTCTTGTTTTCGTCTCTATCTCAGTAGCCAAGTATGGTATTAATTAGAAACTTGAGTCTCCATAAGGCCATTCCTGTGGTTTCTAACAATGGTCCTTGGGATTTCTCTGTGACCATTACTAGAGATTTTAGTTTATACCCTAAGAAAGACCCAAATTCTGTCAAGTTATGTTGTACCACAGGTCATTATGTGTTTCAAATTATACCAACCATGTTGTTCAGTGTAACTCACCAGAGATTACACAATGAACTCAAGTATATAACGAACAAAAGCTCAAATTTGAACACTATCAGACTCACATTATTCAATTTCCACATAAAAACAACATACCCTTAAGCTAAAATTCAAAGATATTAAAAGCCAAACATGTTCCCTATTTGTTTGCTCAGTTTCCACCAGTGTATCTTAACAGATGAAGACTCAGCTCCTTGGTTCACTTTCCTGTATTTTCTTCCCAGTAGAATAAAGTTGGCTTCTCTGAATGCTCCAGATTTAAATTAATCCAATTGCAACCCAATCCTGTCTTGTCTTCTTTTTCAAAAGAGCCTATTAATGGATTTAATATTAAAAGAGGATAAAACCAGGATTCTCACATAAGATGAATACATTCAAGTTTTTATTTTATTCACACTGATGTGAGAACTGGTTAGTAATTACAACTAGTTCAAAGGATAATCCAAAGAACAAATAGGTTTATATGTCAGAAATATTGAAATAAACATGTAAATGGATGTAAAAATGGCCTTTCAAGATGAGAAAAGGGTTTTCCCACTGCCAATCAGGATTCTTTTGAATACCTACAGACAAAATTAATTTTGCATTGCTATAACATACCTGTGATTTAAACAATTGTAAAATAGCTCAGAGGAATTTAATGGCCAGAATGGATAACCTAGAAGGCTATACCAAGTAATGCATATTCTTCCTTTGGAGATGCCTAGTATTCTTTTTGCTTATTCCAAATTTCCTTAAATCGTCAGGAGTCATAAGTATGTCTACATGCTTATAATACTACACACATCTATAATTTTCAAGTCATACAGTCATTCCAAGAGATAATTTTTCTTGAACAAAATATAGAGTATAAGACAAATCTCCAATGTTTGCATATCCAGAATTATGGTAGAGGCTTGAAAAGAAGCTAAAGAGAGATCATTATCTTTTTCAGCTTCTTTGTATGAAGTTAATTGGGATACTAAGCTTGCCATGTAATATTGGAGGAGAGAGTTCTATATAAGCATACACCCTCTATTCTCAGATGGCAGCATTTGAAATCTTTTTGCAACATACACATACTGGTGGGCACCCACCTCCTCCAGCTTCCCATCTTCTGGACTCCCCTTTCCCTTTAATACTCATCCCACATATTTATAACTACTTAATATATTGCTTTTGAATCCGAATGTTTGGACTTCTCTATCTACAGGATGACATGGTTAGATAGCATCATCAATTCAATGAACATGAACTTGAACAAATTCCAGGAGATAGTGGAGGATGAGGAAGCCTGACGTACTGTAGTCCCTGGGGTTGCTAAGAGTTGGACATGACTTAGTGACTGAACAACAGCAAATATATAGGGTTTGTCTCCTTTCCTCATTCCAAGTAGAACATTCAATATTTGTAACAGAAAACACTGTAAGCAAAGTGTATTGTCATGCATTATGCACAGACATAATGTCCTGTTCTTCTCTGTTCTCAGAGTAATCTTAATATGTTTTTGGTTGCTTGTCTTCATACTTGCAGATTCTGCTTTCTTTTCTGTAATTTTTCAAATGCATGAATTATTTTTGTCTCAATTGGAGGATCTCCACACAAATTGTTGAAATGAAACAACTAGTGATGTTATGTTAATGTATACCACTAGAAGACAAATCATCTGTGACATGTCATCCCTCAAATTTGCTGTCCCTCAGCTACTGAATTTTTTTAAGATTTTTTGACATGGACCATTTTTAAATACTTTATTGAATATTACAATATTGCTTCTGTTTTATGATTTTTTGGCTGCAAGGCTTGTGAGATCTTATCTGCCCAACTAGGTATCAACCCCACACCGCCTGCCTTGGAAAGTGAAGTCCTAACCACTAGATAACCAGGGAAGTCCCAGCTATTGAATTTTCACCCAAAACGTGCTTTCTTTATACATCTATTCCTCAAATAATTATCTATAATTATACTATTTACCTCCCCCCCCCAGTTATTGTAAATCCAGCTATATGTTTATCATTTCAAACCATTTCATATTTTAGTCCTTTCCTTACCCATCCCACATGCACTTTTTACTGGATCTAGAGACCCTCCTTCTTCTTGCTTTTATGTCCAACCTTTACCTTCTGTCTTCTCCAGATTCTGTCTTGCAGAGTCTACTGTCATGAGACATATACAAATAATGAGCTTTGACTTTCTCAAAAACATATGCCATTAAAATAAATTCAAATCATCTTCTCTCTCATGAACACTTGATTTTGAGTTTTTCCTTTTTCATATCTCTGTGCCTTTATTTTGGAGAAGGAAATAGTCACCCACTCCAGTGTTCTTGCCTGGGAAATCTCATGGACAGAGAATCCTGGCAGGCTATACAGTCCATGGGATCACAAAACAGTTGGACATGAATTAGTGACTAAACAACAACAACATGCCTTTGTTTACAATTTCTTTAAATTTCCCCGGCCAGGCCTCATAGTAATTCTACTACTTTAATATGCATTTAATGATTCTAAAAGTATTACACATTAATTTTATCAGCTCTTCTTCTTTCAAACTCGTCCAAATGTTGAATCAACTTGTAGATAATTTAATCATTAAGATGTTTCTCAATTGCTTTTATAATTGATTTCTGATTGATAGCTTAAAAAAGAGTCCTTGTTATAGATTTTGGAAGTCCCAGTTCCCTCTGGAGGCATTAATCAATTGGGCATCTGAGATCTCCTCTTTGTTTTGTTTTTGTCCTTGGGTTTTTATTTATTTATTTATTAGTTTTAGTGATCTTCCTAACCAGTAAGACTCAATTTTTTCCTCTTTTTCCTAGTTCTACCTATAAAGTATGCCTTCTTTTTCCATTGCATAGATGATAAAGTGATCAATTGATCAGTAGATTGGCAAATAGGAAAATAGACTTAGAGCTTAGTCTCTAAGATCTCAATATTTCTCAAAATAAATTCTTTCCATCAGTCAAGTCACATGTCTTAATGTCTTTCTTTTTGCCATGTTTCAGTTTGGACTGCAAGATCATTTTGGATTTAAACTTATAATATTCATCCTTCTACTGAACAAAACTGACAACTAGAAGATCTGGGTTTAAGTCTTTTTAATTTCCTTCCAACATTTTATTTTTGTAAAATTACATTAAATTATTCCTCTCCCTCAATCTAAGAAAACAGTGTATCTCCCACACAATAAGGATCCTCATTTTTATTTGTTATTTACTGTTATAATTATTGTTAATAATTATTTACAAATATAGTAAATTAATAGCATAATTAACCTACAAGATGTCTCTGAATTAAACAATAATTAGAGCTTATAAAACAGAATAAAATTTATACTGTGTACCTATGACTGAAAATAAGCATCTGCATCCTGGTGAGGGCAAAATCAGTCAGTTCAGTTCAGTTCAGTCAGTCAGTCATATCCTACTCTTTGGGACCCCATGAATCGCAGCACGCCAGACCTCCTTGTCCATCACCAACTCCCGGAGTTCACTCAGACTCACGTCCATCGAGTCAGTGATGCCATCCAGCCATCTCATCCTCTGTCGTCCCCTTCTCCTCCTGCCCCCAATCCCTCCCAGCATCAGTCTTTTCCAATGAGTCAACTCTTCGCATGAGGTGGCCAAAGTACTGGAGTTTCAGCTTCAGCATCATTCCTTCCAAAGAAATCCCAGGGCTGATCTCCTTCAGAATGGACTGGTTGGATCTCCCTTCAGTCCAAGGGACTCTCAAGAGTCTTCTCCAACACCACAGTTCAAAAGCATCAATTCTTTGGCGCTCAGCCTTCTTCATAGTCCAACTCTCACATCCATACATGACCACAGGAAAAACCATAGCCTTGACTAGACAATAAGAGAATGCAAACAAAACAAACCTCCCTAACCAACTCAACTATGTTTAATTAACCTATATAGTGATGTTATCTTTTCTGGCTTCCCTGGTGGCTCAGAGGTTAAAGCATCTGCCTGCAATGCAGGAGACCTGGGTTCAATCCCTGGGTCAGGAAGATTCCCTGGAGAAGGAAATGGCAACCCACTCCAGTGTTCTTGCCTGGAGAATCCCATGGATGGAGGAGCCTGGTGAGCTACAGTCCATGTGGTCACAAAGAGTCAGACATGACTTCACTCACTTACCAGGACATGAACAAATTTTCCTGATAATCTAGCGTCCAGACCATCGAGGTATTTAGTAATGCCCACAGTCACAGAATAAGAAGCTACTGACTGTGAAGTTTATTTCTTGCTTGACCTAGGTCTGCTAAAGCTAGTTATAGTGGTGTCACCTAAAGCCTAATTCACTATGCAATACATTGAATACTTTGATAAAACCTAAACCAGTGTTTATGTTTTATTTATAAGGATTTATTTTCCATCCCTCAATATTTGCAGTGGCACGGGGAGATAAAACAGTAAGTCTAATACTCTTTCCCCCTTTCTTTGGATTATAACCAATGAAGAATAGGCCCAATGAACTAGGCCTGGAATGGATTTAAATTGGGGATAAATGTGTTAGCTTTGTTAACTAGTCAGACAAGTACCCAGCAGCATACTAGTCTGAAAGAACAAGATCATTTAGTAAAATTAAACTGGAGAATGCAGCTTGAATCTTACTATCTCTCCACATTTAGAACTCCATTATCATTGATGTAAAGAACTGGGTCTGCAGAGATATTAGAGCTGATGACATTAATTTTAGATTTACTTTATCACATAATTGCAGGCAAGACACTGAACACAAAGTAAGGAGAAATGGACCCATTCTATCTTAATGCAGCAATTCTCAAATTCTAGTATAAATGTTAGATGCTCAATAATAAGAGTAAATCTCTTATCTCCTCTAAGAAGAGTGAGTTAATTAGATGGAAAGAGAGGCTGAGAGCATTTATTCTGATAATACATCCTTGTGGAGAAAGAAAAGTCATATTTTAATGGAAATATAAACATAGCTTTAGATGGAGGGGTTGATGGTCTAAGCATCATCTTTTTATGAACATCCACGATTAGTAAAATTCTCAAAAAATGAATAGGTTAGAGAAGTAAAATATGATTTCAGTAATATTTTTAAAGATGTCAAGGAAAAGATATGATCAAAATACTTTAAGTCAAGAAAAAGTGTATGAGAAGAAAGAAGATGGAGGGAGGCTATAAGAATATGTTTGCATACAAAACATAGTTGGAAAAACAATTGGGAGTAGAAACCAGATGGCAAGTGAGGGACTAAATGGAGATGAAAGCACAGCACAGTTCAGTTCAGTCGCTCAGGGGTGTCCAACTTGTTGTGACCCCATGAACCATAGCACGCCAGGCCCCCTGTCCATCACCAACGCCCTGAGTCTAACCAAACCAATTTGCATTGAGTCAGTGATGCCATCCAACTATCTCATCCTCTATCATCCCCTTCTCCTCCAGCCCTCAATCTTTCCCAGCATCAGGGTCTTTTCAAATGAGTCAGCTCTTAGCATCAGGTAGCCAAAGTATTGGAGTTTCAGCTTCAACATCAGTCCAATGAACACCCAGAACTGAAATCCTTTAGGATGGGATGGTTGGATCTCCTTGTAGTCCAAGGGACTCTCAAGAGTCTTCTCCAACACACAGTTCAAAAGCATCAATTCTTCAGTGCTCAGCTTTCTTTATAGTCCAACTCTCACATCCATACATGACTACCAAAAAAACCATAGCTTTGACTAGATGGACCTTTGTGGACAAAGCAATGTCTCTGCTTTTTATGCTATCTAGGTTGGTCATAACTTTCCTTCCAAGGAGTAACCATCTTTTAATTTCATGGCTGCAGTCACCATCTGCAGTGATTTTAGAGCCCCCAAATATAAAGTCAGCCACTGTTTCCCCATCTATTTGCCATGAAGTGATGGGACTGGATGCTATGACCTTAATTTTCTGATTGTTTTGAGCTTTAAGCTGACTTTTTCACTCTCCTCTTTCACTTTCATAAAGAGACTTTAAGTTCTTCTTCACTTCTGCCATAGGGTGGTATCATCTGCATATCTGGGCTTATTGATATTTCTCCCAGCAATCTTGATTCCAGCTTGTGCTTCTTCCAGCCCAGCATTTCTCATGATGTACTCTGCATATAAGTTAAATAAGCAGGGTGACAATGTACAGCCTTGGCGTACTCCTTCTCCTATTTGGAACCAGGCTGTTGTTCCATGTCCAGTTCTAACTGTTGCTTCCTGACCTGCATACAGCTTTCTCAAGAGGCAGGTCTGGTTGTCTGGTATTGCAAACTCCTTAAGAATTCTCCACAGTTTATTGTGATCCACACAAAGGCTTTGGCATAGTCAATAAAACAGAAATAGAGGCTTTTATGAAGCTCATTGATTTTTCGATGATCCAGCGGATGTTGGCAATTTGATCTCTGGTTCCTCTGCCTTTGCTAAAACCAGCTTGAACATCTGGAAGTTCATGGTTCACCTATTCTGAAGCCTGGCTTGGAGAATTTTGAGCATTACTTTACTAGTGTGTGAGATAAGTGCAACAGGGCGGTAGTTTGAATGTTCTTTGGCATTGCTTTTCTTTGGGATTGTAATGAAAACTCATCTTTTCTAGTCCTGTGGCCACTGCTGAGTTTTCCAAATTTGCTGGCTATGGAGTTCAGTACTTTCACACTATCATCTTTTAGGATTTGAAATAGCTCAACTGGAATTCCATCACCTCTACTAGCTTTGTTTGCAGTGATGCTTCCTAATGCCCACCTGACTGTACATTCCAGGATGTCTGTCTCTAGGTGTGTCAGAGTGATCACACCATCGTGATTATCTGGGTCATGAAGATCTTTTTTGTACAGTTCTGTGTATTCTTGCCGTCTCTTCTTAATATCTTCTGTTTTGTTAGGTCCTATTTCTGCCCTTTATTGAGCCCATCTTTGCATGAAATGTTTCCTTGGTATCTCTGCTTTTCTTGAAGAGACCCCTAGTCTTTCCCATTCTGTTGTTTTCCTCTATTTCTTTGCACTGATGACTGAGGAAGGCTTTCTTCTCTCTCCTTGCTATTCTTTGAACTCTGCATTTAAATGGGTATATCTTTCCTTTTCTCCTTTTCTTTTTGCTTCTCTTTTCACAGCTATTTGTAAGGGCTGCTCAGACAGCCATTTTTCTTTTTTGCCTTTCTTTATCTTGGGGATGGTCTTGATTGCTGTCTCCTGTACAATGTCACAAACTTCCTTCCATAGTTCATCAGGCACTCTGTCTATCAGATCTAGTCCCTTAAATCTATTTCTCACTTACACTGTATAGTCATAAGGGATTTGATTTAGGTCATACCTGAATGGTCTAGTGGTTCTTCCCAGTTTCTTCAATTAAGTCTGATTTTGACAATAAGGAGTTCATGATCTGAGCTGCAGTCAGCTCCCGGTCTTGTTTTTGCCGACCGTATAGAGCTTCTCCATCTTTGGCTGCAAAGAATATAATCAATCTGATTTCAGTGTTGACCATCTGGTGATGTCCATGTGTTGAGTCTTCTCTATTTGTTATGACCAGTGCGTTCTCTTGGCAGAACTCTATTAGCCTTTGCCCTGCTTCATTCCATACTCCAAGGCCAAATTTGCCTGTTACTCTAAGTGTTTCTTGACTTCCTACTTTTGCATTCTAGTCACCTATAATGAAAAGGACATTTTTGTGTGTGTTAGTTCTAGAAGGTCTTGTAGGTCTTCATAGAACCATTCAACTTCAGCTTCTTCAGTGTTACTAGTCGGGACATAGACTTGGATTACCAAGATATTGAATGGTTTGCCTTGGAAATCAACAGAGATCATTCTGTTGTTTTTGAGATTGCATCCAAGTACTGCATTTTAGACTCTTTTATTGACTATGATGGCTACTCCATTTCTTCTAAGGGATTCCTGCCCACAGTAGTAGATACAATGGTCATCTGAGTTAAATTCACCCATTCCAGTCCATCTTAGTTTGCTGATTCCTAGAATGTCGATGTTCACTCTTGCCATCTCCTGTTTGACCACTTCCAATTTGCCTTTATTCATGGATCTAACATTCCAGGTTCCT
Source organism: Bos mutus (assembly GCF_027580195.1). Lineage (NCBI taxonomy): Eukaryota > Metazoa > Chordata > Mammalia > Artiodactyla > Bovidae > Bos > Bos mutus. Next base: position 23,541,008 of record NC_091644.1, on the reverse strand, counting down.
ATGCAATATTGCTCTTTACAGCATCAGACTTTGCTTCTATCACCAGTCCCATCCACAACTGTGTGTTGTTTTTGCTTTGGCTCCATCCCTTCATTCTTTCTGGAGTCATTTTTCCACTGTTCTCCAGTAGCATATTGGGCACCTGGGGAGTTCATTTCAGTGTCCTATCTTTTTGCCTTTTCATACTGTTCATGGGGTTCTCAAGGCAAGAATACTGAAGTGGTTTGCCATTCCCTTCTCCAATGGACCACATTCTGTCAGACCTCTCCGCCATGACCCATCCGTCTTGGGTGGGCCCCACACAGCATGGCTTGGTTTCATTGAGTTAGACACAGCTGTGGTCCATGTGATCAGATTGGCTAGTTGTCTGAGATTGTGGTTTCCATCTGTCTGCCTTCTGATGCCCTCTCTCTGTGCCTACCATCTAACTTGGGTTTCTCTTACCTTGGACGTGTGGTATCTCTTTACGGCTGCTCCAGCAAAGCGCATACGCTGCTCCTTACCTTGGATGTGGGGTAGCTCCTCTCAGCCACTGCCCCTGACCTTGCATGTGGGGTGGCTTCTCTCAGCCGCTCCTGTGCCGTTCCAGCCACCGCTCCTGCACACAGCCCTCATTTAAAAGTTTGATAGAGCACGGAAATGAGGGACATAGTGAAGCTGTTTACATGACTGGACAGAATCACACATGCTTACAAAGACAGAAGGATCAAGTAACGAATTATATAGGAAGACTTCCTAGGACCTGAAGAAAGGGTGAAAGGAGTACTTTCACCTTCACCTGAAGAAAAGGTGAAAATCGGACGCGACTGAGCAACACACACACACACACACACACATGTGCACACACACACTTAACCTTATCAAAAATCTACCTGATTGCCCAACATTTGGTACAGAAAATTAAAGCAGTTAATTGTGGAAATAGAAGGGCCAAGAAGGGATGGTGTTTGGGTACAGGAAATGCAGTAAGCTTTAGAGGGAATGAGAGAAGACCTTGTTAAGGGATGGGTGAGAAGATAGATTTAGAACTGTAGTTCTCAGTCTTTGGTGCACACAAAAATGATCTACAGAGGAACTTCCCTGGTGATCCAGTGATTAAGACTTCATGTTCCCAATACAAGAGGCCTGAGTTTGATCCCTGGTCAGCAAACTAGATCCCACATGAAGTTAATGAAAATCCCCAGTACTGCAACTAAGACCTGGCACTGCCAAATAATTTTTTTAAAGTTTTTTTTTTTTTTTAAAGTATGATCTGCAGAGATTTTAAAAATTCTGATACTCAGGTCACACACTACCCAACATCATCAGAACTTGTGGGAACAGGAATCAGTGATTCTAAACGTACAAAGTGATCCTAATCAGTAGCCAAGTGAGAACCACTAACATAAAGCATGTTTCCTTAACATTTTCTGTGGAAGATTAATACACTGCTTGAAATAATTCACACATTGAAATGACTTGGGGAAATTGTCTCATCTGTATTCCTTCTAATTCAAAATGTAGTGTAGAATATTAAAAAAAAAAAAAAAAAACCTGAGAAATCCCACAACTGAATTGAGAAAAGTCAATTTCTATTGTTAATTCAGCATTCCCTCAAATTATTCTCCCCAGGACTGAGTTCAATAGATGTCATTTCAGAACTTAGAGGTGAAGGGTAAATAGGCTTATTAGAAATGAGATTATGTATGAGAATTTATAGGGGGCATTAATCTCTTTTCTTAAGTGAGCAGGGAAGACAAGAGGACAAGACATATTATGTACTAACCTAGCATGTGGTGAATGAGATTACTGACACAAAGCCTGGAATAAAAGGTTTCAATGGGTGGATAGGGGAGTGTGATAAGGAATCAGAATAATGAAAGGGTGCTATGCAGGCATCTTATTCTTAACTTTGCTGCAGAGGTAGTAGTCTTTTTCATGAAATAAAACTATATACTGACAGTTTATCTTCATATACACAATAAGTCAAATTTCTAAGGGGATAAGCTGATGTGACAATTTATGTTAAATAAGGATCAATAGAAAATCTTCAGGAAATAAACAATTCTGTTTCATTTAAAATTCTCAAGCTTAAAACTACAGTTTTAATTAAGACCTATTTTTAGATCCAAAAATTGTAATAAAATTGTGAGGTTGTGATTATTATCAGTTGTTAGGTAAGAAATATGAGAATGATGTATGCTGTATTTATAAAGTTTGGCCATTAGTTTTAGTGCATAGAGTCAATGATTTGTAAAAGAACACAGGATTCTGCTATACTTATTTTATGTTGTATGAAATGACACAAGAACATTCAAAACAAGTTTTCTTGCTTCATTGATAGTGCATTTATACTGCTCTATATTTATATCCTGCCCAACCACTGAGGTCCAGGGAAGCAATTCAATGATTATATTTCTTGAAATTTCAATACTAAAACAAAATTGAACTGAGCATATGCTCTTGTGATTTATTCACTAGGCTTTTGCCAATAAGATATTAAAGCAGTTTTTTTGGTCATGAAATTTTATACTCCCAAAACAAATTTACCATGCTAAGAAAGATATTGGACAATCTCAATAGTATAATTTGCATGGATTCTTCATCCAAGAATTGTTTATTAATAGCAATTCTTAAATCTTTTGTCAAAAAAGTTTTTCAATGGTACAATACTCTCTTAACTCACAACTGGAGAAGTGGAGGCAGGGGAGTCAGACTTTTCTCTGCTTATTCAAGATTTTTATCATGTATTGAGGGTCCATTTTTAAAAACTTAAGTGAAAATAAAATGCATTGACATCGTCTTAAACACTGTTTGTTCTCTTGATAAATTGATAACTAACCCATTTGTGTCAGTTGTTTTAGGATTCCTTTCACTTCAGTTCAGTCGCTCAGTCATGTCTTTGCGACCCCATGGACCGCAGCACAGCAGGCTTCCCAGTCCATCACCAACTCTTGGAGCTTACTCAAACTTGTCCATCAAGGTGGTGAACCATCCAACCATTTCATCCTCTGTCATCCCCTGCTCCTCCCACCTTCGATCTTTCCCAGCATCAGGGTCTTTTCAAATGAGTCAGTTCTTCACATCAGGTCGCCAAAATATTGGAGCTTCAGCTTCAGCATCAGTCCTTAAAAAGAATATTTAGGACTGATTTCCTAATTAGGACTGGTTGGATCTCCATGCAGTTCAAGGGACTCTCAAGAGTCTTCTCTAACACACAGTTCAAAATCATCAGTTCTTTGGTGCTCAGCTTTCTTTATAGTCCAACTCTCACATCCATACATGACTGCTGGAAAAACCATAGCCTTGACTAGATGCACTTTTGTTGCAAAGTAATGTCTCTCCTTTTTAATATGCTGTCTAGGTTGCTCATAACTTTTCTTCCGAGAAGCAAGCTTTTTTTTTTTTTTTAATTTCAGGGCTGCAGTTACCACCTAAATGATTTTGAAGCCCCCCAAAATAAAGTCTCTCACTCTTTCCAATTTTTCCCCATCTATCTGCTCTGAAATGATGGGACCAGAGGCAATGATCTTAGTTTTCTAAATGTTGAGTTTTAAGCCAACATTTTCATTTTCGTCAAGAGGCTCTTTCACTTCTTTGCTTTCTCCCATAAAGGTGGTGTCATCTGTATATCTGAGGTTATTAATATTTCTTCCTGCAATCTTGATTCCAGCTTGTGCTTCATCCAGCCCAGCATTTCACATGATGTAGTCTGCATATAAGTTAAATAAGCAGGGTGACAATATACAGCCTTGACATACTCCTTTCCTGATTTAGAACCAGCCTCTTGTTCTATGTCCAGTTCTAACTGTTGTTTCTTGACCAGCATACAGATTTATCAGGAGGTAGATCAGGTGGTCTCGTATTCCCAACTCTTTAAGAATTTTCCAGTTTGTAGTGATAGACACAGTCAAAGGCTTTGGTGTAATCAATAAAGCAGAAATAGATGTTTTTCCTGGAACTCTCTTGCCTTCTCTATGATCCAATGGATGTTGGCAATTTGATCTCTGGTTCCTCTGCCTTCTCTAAAACCAGCTTGAACATCTGGAAGTTCAGGCTTCACTGCTGAAGCCTGGCTTGGAGAATTTTGAGCATTACTTTGCTAGCGTGTGAGATGAGTGCAATTGTGTGGCAGTTTGAACATTCTTTGGCATTGCCTTTCTTTGGGATTGTAATGAAAACTGACCTTTTCCAGTCCTGTGGCCACTGCTGAGTTCTCCAAATTTGCTGGCATATTGAGTGTGGCACTTTCACAGCATCATCTTTTAGGATTTGAAATAGCTCAATTGGAATTCCATTCCTTCTACTAGCTTGGTTCATAGTGATGCTTCCTAAGGCCCACTTGTCTTCACATTCCAGGATGTCTGACTCTAGGTGAGTGAACATCATGGTTATCTGGGTCATGAAAATCTTTTTTGTATAGTTCTGTGTATTCTTGCCACCTCTTCTTAATACCTTCTGCTTCTGTTAGGTCCATACCATTTCTGTCCTTTATTGTGCCCATCTGCAAAGAAATGTTTCGTGGTATCTCTAATTTTCTTGAAGAGATCTCTAGTCTTTCCCGTTCTATTGTTTTCCTCTATTTCTTTGCATTGATCACTAAGGAAGGCTTTCTTATCTCTTCTTGCTATTCTTTGGAACTCTGCATTCAAATGGATATATCTTTCCTTTTCTCCCTTGCCTTTCACTTCTTTTCTCCTCCTCAGACTACCATTTTGCGTTTTTGCATTTCTTTTTTTTTTTTTTGGTGGATGTTCTGGATTAAGAGTATAAAATTTTATGACACTATAGAAGCTAGATAAGAATGACGGTGCTTGACAGAATCCTAGAAATTTTTTTTTTCACAGAAAATAAGGGTATGGGCTTGACATCTTTTATCAGTAAAGTTATAAATTGCAGTGTGAATTACTTCTTTGAATGACTTTTTAAGACTGAACCAAACTCCATATTGTAACAGATTTGTACTTTATTATTTAGTGTTTAAATGCTAGGCATTTTTAAAGCATATGGTTGACTTTTTGGTATATCCTATTTGCTATGAATCTTGGTCATTAAAAATAAAAGGATGAGATAAGTTTGAACAAAATCATATCGTGAAGTTAAAGTATAGCCATTCCTGAGTGTCCTGGGGCCCTATCAGTAATGTATGAAAAAGATTTTTTTGTGAAACATGCCCCAAAAATGGCAGATCATAGCAGGCTTCTCTACCCCTGGCCAGAGGTCATGGCTATATGAGTGTTTGCTGGCTTCTAGTTTGTCTGCATGAGTGCATGCTGAGTCACTTCATTTGTGTCTAAGTCTTTGCAACACTATGGACTGTAGCCTGTCAGGCTCTTCTGTCCATGGGATTCTCCAGGCAAGAGTACTGGAGTGTTGCCATGCCCTTCTCCAAGGGATCTTCTTGACCCAGGGATTAAATCCTCATCTCTTACATCTTCTGTATTGGCAAGTGGGTTCTTTACCACTAACACCACCTTAGTTCACCTAAAGGGGAGCAAAATATTGTCTATGAATAATTCTTAAAAATTCCATTTAGGAACATTTCATATAAAACAACAACTTGCTTAAATTTCAAAGGAAGAATAAACACAGTGTCCCTTCTGTGGTTTTTCATAGCAAACTTCATGTTTCTAACCAACAGCAACTTTGAAAATTTTATGACAGGCAAGATCAAAAGAATTTCTTCCTATAGACTATTTTTAACAAAACTCTTTGTAGAATTTTGCAGCTGAATATACTCTTTACATGTGACAGTTCTTTCACACTCTAAACAAGTGTCATTTTATTCAAGTATGTGAATTTACAAAATGTGATATCAGCCTCAACATTTTTGCCACAGAGCACATTTACTCCTAAAAGAACATTGACAACAATTGAAAATCATTAAGTATGTTTAGGTCTTTCTAGGCAGTAGTTTTGAGAGATTCTGTTAGAGTGATGGCAAAGGGAACATAGGTGAGAGGTATACAGCATTTAGTGTACACAGCCTCTCAGGAGTATAGGGAACCCTCTGGCCTCACAAAATACAGCCTGAAAAGAAGCCAAACAACTGTGCCATGGACCCACATCTTTCTTTTCTTGATGATCTGCAGATATTGGTGACACAGAGAGTTTAGAGTCATTTGTGTGAAATGCAGAGGTTGCTAAGTGCCAAGGACAAAGCACTGGGAGAGAATGGCACTTCAGGATTTCCCCATCATATCAGGCCAGGTCTCTGCCTGAGTCTCTGTTTTATAATGAAAAGTTTTTTTTTTTTTTAGCCTATTCAAGAGTTAGCATGAATATAAAGGCAATGGTAGTGTTTAACATGACTTGTTAATTTATGTTCCTTCCATTGCATTAATTATTTTTAAAAGTCATCGATCTATTCTATGAGAATACTTTTGCACTTACAGTATAGTTATGAGACTAGTAAAGAGAGTTCCCAAATAGCTGAACTTGGTTTTCCCTATTGTTAATATTGCTATGGTGAATTTGTCACACTTAAAAAAAAAACACAATATCCATACTTCATTATTATCCGAAGGGCCTTTATAAGTCTGAATCTCTTTTCTGTAACAGTCTTTGGCTTTTACATAAACCTGTGTCTCCTGAATACAGTAATTGTTTTTGTTGTTCAGTCACTGGGTCGTGTCTGACTCTGTAACCCAATGAACTGCAGTACATCAGGCTTCCTTTCACCATCTCCTGGAGCTTGCTCAAACCCATGCCCATTGAGCCAGTGATGCCATCCAACCATCTCATCCTCTGTCATCCCCTTCTCCTCCTGCCTTCAATCTTTCCCAGCATCAGTGTCTTTTCTAATGAGTCAGTTCTTTGCATCAGGTGGCCAGAGTATTGGTGCTTCAGCTTCAGCATCAGTCCTGCCAATGAATATTCAGGGTTGATTTCCTCTAGGATTGACTGGTTTGATCTCCTTGCTTTCCAAGGGACTCTCAAGAGTTTTCCTACTATCCCTTCTCATGTTCTAGAATCCCATCCAAGATACTACATTACTTGTATTTGTGTCTCCTTAGTGTTCTCTAGACTTGACCACTGCTCAGAATGGCATTGTTCTTTATGAACTTGACAGTTTTGAAGAATACTTGTCAGATATTTTACTGAATGTTCCTCAATTTGATTTAATTGAAGTTTTTCTTATGGTTAGATGGGGTTTTGTGGTTTTTCAGAGGAAGAACACAGAGGTAAAGTATAATTTGCGTTATATCAAAAGTATAAAGTATCAGTGTGAACCATTACTCCTCACGTTAGCCTGGTTCACCTAGCTGAGGTAGTATCTGTCAGGTTTCTCTGCTCTAAAGTTATTTTCCTTTTTCCATGTGACTTTAGAAAGAAGTCACAGTTTACAATGAACACTCCAGAATGGGGAGTAATTTGTCATATCTTTGAGGGAAAAGAATCTATATAAATTATTTGGTAATTTTCTGTATGAGAGATTTGATTTCTCTATTTATTATTTAAACAATTTACATGTATCAAAATGGTCTCATAGATATTTATTTTGTACTTTGGACTATAATCTAATACTATGTTATTTACTTCATTGCTCAAATTCTTTGGCCCAAAGGGGCTATTTTGTTTCTGTGCTCCTTTGATAGATCTCCACCATTTTGTGTTTATAAGCACATCTTCATTTTTTGGCACTATAAGATAATCAAGACTCATTTTTTATATTCTCTGCCCCAACCCTAGAATTATTAATTTCTCCAAGAAGCTCTGATTCCTTTTATTGAGAATGGTATTTTTTTTTTAATTTGTCCTTTTTTTTAAGTTTTTTTTTTAGTGTGGACCTTTTTTTTTTTAATTTTATTTTATTTTTAAACTTTACATAATTGTATTAGTTTTGCCAAATATCAAAATGAATCCGCCACAGGTATACATGTGTTAATGGTATTAAAAGCCAAGATACAGGTGAAGGATATGTTTGTTGCTACCAGCATATCATTGCTTCAAAACTTTCAGTGAGCAAAACTAGGGAAACATGAGTGTGTACCAACTTGTGTATACATATGTATCTACAATTATTTCCATATGTAACCATCTCTATATATTATGGAAGGAAAACCAAAATAGAGCCACCTTTGCTAACAGCTCTCTAAAATGAAACCAGGAAATTTGAGGAAGTGTGACTTACACGTGTCTTAGCTTGACTGGAATCTGACCTTTTGACCACTTCTTGGCTTCGTATAGGCATTAAGCACATTTGCCAAATATTCCAGAAACTCAAAATAATCACCAGGCTCTTTCCCTAAAATAACTCATGACAGCTTATCCCTGAAGGGCAAATAGTCCCTTTTCTGTGCCAGAAATAATTATAAGTCTGGCGAAGGACTTTAACAATGTTCGCCTTTATAAGCCCTTCACTCTCTTCCTGATAACTCTCTTTTGGTTTTACTGAATTGCAATCCTTAAGACCTCAAATGGTTTTCCTACCTGTCTCAGGTGGTAAAGAATCTGCCTGCAATGCAGAAGACCTGGGTTTGATCCCTTGGTCAGGAAGATCCCCTGTAGAAGGGAATGGTTACGCACTTGAGGTTATTAGCCTGGGAAACTCCATAGACAGAGGAGCCTGGCGGGCTACAGTCTGTGGGGTCACAAAGTCAGAAACGATTGAGCGACTATGACTACTACTACTACTATTACTAAAGACCCAAAAATAAAGCTTTCTTCTTTGCAGCTTTGATACTGATTGTGTGTGTGTGTGTGTGTGTGTGTAAATCTATCCAGATATTCATACAGATGTTTACAACTCTAATCCATTACCATATAGTTCTTTCTAGGCTTCACCCTTTGCTTCCATGTAATCCTCTGCTCCAAAATTGAGAAATCTACTTTTCATTAATCACCATCTAATCCCAGGATTGATGCAGAGTGATTTCAGAGCTGTGTAACTATATCCCCTGTCTGGGGCAGGGTGGAGAGAGTTTATCAAGAGTGCAGTTCCTTTCATCTTTAATCTTATATTTTCCAATTATTTTCAAAATTACTGAGGTCAGTATCATTTTCTATAACTCCCTTGAGTGAGATGATGTCAAAAATTTGTGATATAGTTAGATCCCTTTATCACAATCTATATTCCATCTTGGGGTTTCTCAGTATACTAACTTATTTTCCCTAATTCAGTTCAGTCAGTTCAGTAGCTCAGTCATGCCTGGCTCTCTGTGATCCCATGGACTGCAGGATTGCAGGCTTCCCTGTCCATCACCAACTCCTGGAGTTTACTCAAACTCATGTCCATTGAGTTCGTGACGCCATCTAACCATCTCATCCTCTGTCATCCCTTCTCCTCCTACCTTTAATCTTTCCCAGCATCAGGGTCTTTTCCAATGAGTCACTTCTTCACATCAGGTGGCCAAAGTATTGAAGTTTCAGCTTCAACATCAATCCTTTCAGTGAATATTCAGGACTGATTTCCTTTAGGATGGACTGGTTGGATCTCCTTGAAGTCCAAGGGACTCTCAAGAGTCTTCTCCAACACCAATTTTCCCTAATTAGTATACATTAAAATTCACTCTTTAGATTGTAAAATTCAATGTGTTTTGGAAAAACTCACAGTGTCATGTATCCACCATGGTAACATACAGAATAATTTTACAACCCTAAAAATCTCTCATGCTTCTCCAATTCAACCTTCCCCAAATTCTCAGTCCCTGGCAACTACAGACCTGTTTCCCATATTTGCAAGTTTTCCGTTTTCAGTAGGTAATGTAAATAAAGTCATACAATACATAGTCTTTTCAGATTGGCTCCTTTTACTTAGAAATACACATATAGGATTCACACATGTTGTTTTGTGTATTGAAAGCTGATTTCCTTTTAAAACGGAATAATATTCCAGTGTGTGGAGGTTCTACAATGTTTCCCCTTTCAACTATTAAAGGACATTGTCACTGCTTCCATATTTTGGCAAGCCCGGATAAAGCTGATGTAGATATTGGCATGCAGGCTTTCAGAGAACAATATTTTATCCAGATGAATAAATACCTAGGAGATGATTTTATGGTAAGATTGCTTATCATTGTAAGATATTGCCAAAATGTCTTCCAATATATTTGTACTATTTTTCATTTCCACTACTAATGAATGAAAATTTTGGTTTCTCTTTATTGTCAAATATTGTCAAAGTTTTAAATGTTAACAATTTATTAGGCTTGTTGTTATATTCATTTTTTTCAACATGGAATTGGCTGGTTGGTATAATTTTAAATTTAACTATCATTGCTTACAATATTATATTAATTTCAAGTATATAACATAGTGATTTATTTTCAATGTAAAGGTATTATGAACTATCAGCTATATCCGTATGCTGTGCACTGTATCAGTATATCTTACTTATTTTATTATAGTATTTTGTATCTCTTTAATTTTTTGGCCATACCATGAGGCTAATAGGATCTTATTTCCACAATCATGGATCAAACCCAGGTCTTTTACAGTGAAAGGGTAGAGTCCTAACCACTGGACCACCAGGGAATTCCCTGGACCTCTTAATCCCATACCTTTGTCTTGCTCTGCCTGCCTTTCCTCTCCCCACTAACTAGCACTAGTTTGTTGTCTGTGTCTGTGAGTCTGTTTTTGCTCTGTTTTATTCATTGTTTTCTTCTGCTTTTTATATTCCACATATAAGTGATGATATAGGTATTTATCTTTCAGTGACTTATCTCACTACACATAATACTCTCTAGGTCCATTCATGTTGTTGAAAATGGCAACATTTCATTCTTTTTATGGCTGAGTAATATTCCATTGTGTGTGTGTTTGCGTTTGAGTATATACATACCACCACCTCTGTTTCCATTCATTTGTTGATAGGCACTTAGTTTGTGTCCATATCTTGGCTATTGTAAGTCAATGTTGCTATGAATATTGGAGGGCATGAATCTTTTTGAATTTTTTTTTCCTCTTCTTTGAATGTATATTCAGGAGTAGAATTAATGGATCATATGGTTGTTCTACATGTAGTTTTTTGAAGAAGTGTCATACTGTTTTCCATAGTGACGGCACCAATTTACATTCCCACCAGCAGTGTATGAAAGTTCCCTTTTCTCCACATCCTCATCAACATTGTTTATGTGTGTTCTTTTTGATGATAGTAGTTCAGGCAGGTTGAGGTGATATCTCACAGTTTTGATCTGTATTTTTCTGGTGACTAGCAAGGTTGTGCACTTCCTCATGCCTTTTGGCATATGTATGCCTTCTTTGGAAAACCATCCATTCAGGTCTTCTGCTAATTTTATTGTTTTTTTTAATGAATGAATTTTTTATGTATTTGGAATATTAAACGCTTATCGACCATACCATTTGCAAATATCTTCTCCCATTTAGTATGTTGTCTTTTTGTTTTAGGTTGGGTTTTTTTTTTCTTTTTCTGGCTGTGCCGTCTAACTTGTGGGATCTCAATTCCCTGACCAAGGATTGAATCTAGGCCCTCTGCAATGAGAGTATTGAGTCCTAATCATTGAACTGCCAGGGAATTCCCAATAAGTTGCCCTTTTGTTTTTGTCAGTGGTTTCCCTTGCTGTGTAAAAGTTTTAAGTTTGATTAGGTCCCATTTGTTTATTTTGCTTTTGTTTCCTTTGTTTCAGACTGATCAGAAAGATATTACTACACTTTTATGTCAGAGTGTTCTGCTTATGTTTTATTTTAGGAGTTTTATCATGTTGACTTAAGTCTTCTGACCATTTGTCGATTAAGTTGTTTGTTTTGATGCTGTAAAGTATAATGAACTGTTTGTAAATTTTGGAAACAAATTCCTTGTCAGTCACATCATTTGCAAATATTTTCTCCCAACCTGTGGATTGTCTTTTTGTTTTGTTTACTGTCTCTGCTGTACAAAAGCTTTTGAGTTTAAGTAGGGCCCACTTGTTTATTTTTGTTATTATTTCCATTATTCTGGGAGACAGATCTAAAAAGGTATTGCTGCAATTTATGTCAGAGAGTATTCTATATTTTCCTCTATAAGTTTTATAGTGTCTGGTCTCACATTTAGGTCTTTAATCCACTTTCTGCTTATTTTTGTATATTGTTTTAATGATATAATTTCCTTTTTTCTACATGTAGCTGTCAAGTTTTTCCATCAACATTTGTTAAAGATACTGTCCAACATGTTCCAACTGGTGTCAACTGGTTCCAAATTCGGAAAGGAGTACGTCAAGGCTGTGTATTGTCACCCTGCTTATTTAACTTATATGCAGAGTACATCATGAGAAATGCTGGGCTGGAAGAGGCACAAGCTGGAATCAAGATTGCTGGGACAAATATCAATAACCTCAGATATGCAGACACCACCCTTATGGCACAAAGCGAAAAACTAGAGAGACTCTTGATGAAAATGAAAGAGGAGAGTGAAAAGTTGGCTTAAGACTCAACATTCAGAAAACTAAGATCATGGCATATGATCCCATCACTTCATGGCAAATAGATGGGGAAACAATGGAAACAGTGACAGACTTTATTTTTGTTTTTGGCTCCAAAATCACTGCCAATGGTGACTGAAGCCATGAAATTAAAAGATGCTTACTCTTTGGAAGGAAAGTTATGACCAACCTAGACAGCATATTGAAAAGCAAAGACATTACTTTACCAACAAAGGTCCATCTTGTCAAAGATACGGTTTTTCCAGTAGTCATGTATGGATGTGAGAATTGAACTATGGTGTTGGAGAAGACTCTTCAGAGTTCCTCAGACCACACAGAGACCCAGCCAGTCAATCCTAAGGAAATCAGTCCTGAATATTCACTGGAAGGACTGATGCTGAAGCTGAAACTCCAATATTTTGGCCAGCTGATGCAAAGAACTGACTCATTTGAAAAAACCCTGATATTGGGAAAGGTTGAAGACAGGAGAAGAAGAGGACAACAGAGGATGAGATGGTTGGATGGTATCACCGACACAATGGACATGAGTTTGAGTGGGCTCTAGGAGTTGGTGATGGACAGGTAAGCCTGGCATGCTGAAGTCCATGGGGTCGCAAAGAGATGAACACAACTGAGTGACTGAATTGAACTGTCCAACATTGTGTACTTTTGCCTCCTTTGCTATAGATTAACTAATCATAGGTGCTGTTTTCTATCCTGTTCCATTAATCTATATTTCTGTATTTGTGCCAGTATAATGCTATTTTGATGGCTGTAACTTTGTAGCATAGTCTGAAGTCACAGAACCTGATTTCTCCAACTCCGTTTTCCTTTCTTAAAATTGTTTGTCTATTTGAGCTCTTTTCTGTCTCCGTGGAGATGAGATTTTTTGGTTTTAGTTCTGTGAAAACTGCCATTGGTAATTTGATAGAGATTGTATTTAATCTGTAGATTGCCTTGGATAGAATATTATAGTCATTTTGACCATATTGACTCTTCCAATCCACAAACATGGTATATCTTTCCATCTGTTTGAGTCTTTTTCAGTTTCCTTCATCAGCATCTAATAATTTTTGGAGTACAGGTCTTTTGTTTCCTTCAGTAGGTTTATCCCTAGATATTTTATTCTTTTTGATGTGATGAAAATGAATTGTTTCTTTAATATCTCTTATCTTTTGTTCTTAGTGTATAGAAATGCAACAGATTTCTGTGTATTAATTTTGTAACCTGGTAACTTTATCAAACTCATTGATGAGTTCTAGTAGTTTTCCTGTGGTATCTTTAGAATTTTATATGTATAGTATCATATAATCTGCAAACATTGATAGTTTAACTTCTTTTCCAATTTGGATTCATTTTACTTCTTTTTCTTCTCTGATTGCTGTAGCTAGGACTTCCAAAACTATCTTGAATAAAAGTGGAAATAATGGGTTTCTTTGTCTTGTTCCTAATCTTAGAGGAAATGCTTTCAGCTTTTCATCATTGGGTATGATGTCATAGGTTTGTTGTATAAAGCCTTTATTATTTTGAGGAATGGTCTGTCTATATGCACTAGCTGGAGGGTTTTTATCATAAATGCCTGCTGAATTTTGTCAAAAGCTTTTTCAGAATCTATAATATCAATTGATTGCAAATATTGAAATTGCGAGTATTTTGTTGAATATTTTTGCATCTATGTTTATCAGTGATATTGGCATGTAATTTTCTCTTTTTTAGTGGCACCTTTGTCTGGTTTTGATATCAGGGTGATAATGTCCTCATAGAATGAGTTTGAAAGGTTTCCTTCCTCTGCACTATATTAGAACAGTTTCAGAAGGATGGGCATTAATTCTTCTCTAAATTATTTGATAATTATTTAATAATAAACTGTGAAGCCATCACATCTGGGACCTTTGTTTGCTGAGAGTTTTTACATCACAGTTTCAATTTCAGTGCTTGCAATTAGTCTGTCCATATTTTCTATTTATTCTTGGTTTCGTCGTGGGAAAGCATAACTTTCTAAGAATTTGTGGATTTCTTCTAGGTTGTCCATTGCACTGGCATACAGTTGCTCATAGTAGTCTCATATCCTTTGTATTTCTGTGGAGTCAATGGTAACATCTCATTTTTCATATCTAATTTTGGGTCTAATTTTCATATCTATTGATTTTGGGTCCTTTCCCCTTTTTTCTTGATGAGTTTGGCTATAGGTTTATCAATTTTATCTTTTCCAACAATCAGCTTTTAGTTGCAGTGATCTTTGCAATTGTTTTCCTTGTCTCTGTTTCATATATTTCTGCTCCAATCTTTATGATTTCTTTCCTTCTACTAACTTTAGGTTCTTCTTTCTTTAGTTGTTTTAGGTATAAGATTAGGTTGTATATTTGAGATTTTTCTCAGTTTTTGAGGTAAGATTTTATTGCTATAAGTTTCTCTCTTAGAAATTGCCAGTCCAGGTTCGATGCACGATACTGGATGCTTGGGGCTAGTGCACTGGGACGACCCAGAGGGATGGTATGGGGAGGGAGGAGGGAGGAGGGTTCAGGATGGGGAACACATGTATACCTGTGGCTGATTCATTTTGATATTTGGCAAAACTAATACAATTATGTAAAGTTTAAAAATAAAATAAAATTTAAAAATAAATAAATAAATAAAAAGTTTCTCTCTTAGAACTGCTTTGGCTACATCTTATGCTGCTTTTGTTTTCATTTATCTCTAGGTATTTTCTTATTTCCTCTTTGATTTCTTCAGTGATCCATTGGTTTTTTTTAGTATCAGATTGTTAGGCCACCACATGTTTGTGTCTTTTATAGTTTTTTTTTTCCTTATAATTTATTTCTAATCCCATAGCATTGTAATCAGAAAGGATGCTTGATATGATTTCAATTTTCTTAAACTCATGAAATCTCAGCTTGTGACTCAGGAATGCGGTCAGTCCTAGAGAATGTTCTGTGTGTACTTGAGATGAATGTGTAGTCTGCTGTTTTTGGATGGAATGCTCTATAAGCATCAATTATACCTAACTAGTCTAAAGTGTGATTTTAAGGCTTATGGTTCCTTATATTCTGTGTGATCTGTTGATGAGAGTGGGGTGCTTCTGTCAATTTATCCATGTATGGTTGTTAGTATTTGCCTTACATATTGAGATGCTCCTATGTTCGGTGCATATATATTTATAGTTGCTATATATTCTTCTTGTATTGAAACCTTAAACAGTATGTAGAATCCGTCATTGTCTCTTTGCTTTATTTTGTCTGATATGAGTATTGCTCCTCCACCTTTCTTTTGATTTCCATTTGTGTGGAATACCTTCTCCCATCCTCTTACTTTCAGTCTGTAAATTTAAGTATCTATAGGTCTGAAGTGAATCTCTGGTTCCGTTCAGTCGCTCAGTTGTGTCCGACTCTTTGTGACCCCGTGAACCACAGCACGCCAGGCCTCCCTGTCCATCACCAACTCCCAGAGTCCAACCAAACCCATGTCCATCAAGTCAGTGATGCCATCCAACCATCTCATCCTCTGTCATCCCCTTCTCCTTCCTTCAATCTGTCCCAGCATCAGGGTCTTTTCAAATGAGTCAGCTCTTCGCATCAGGTGGCCAAAGTATTGGAATTTCAGCTTTAAAATCAGTCCTACCGATGAACACCCGGGACTGATCTCCTTTAGGATGGACTCCTTGCAGTCCAAGGGACTCTCAAGAGTCTTCTCCAACACCACAGTTCAAAAGAATCAATTTTTCAGCATGCAGCTCTCTTTATAGTCCAACACTCACATCCATATACAACCACTGGAAAAACCATAACCCTGACTAGATGGACCTTTGTTGTCAAAGTAATGTCTCTGCTTTTTAATATGCTGTCTAGGTTGGTCATAACTTTCCTTCCAAGGAGTAAGCATCTTTTAATTTCATGGCTGCAATCACCATCTGCAGTGATTTTGGAGCCAAGAAAAATAAATCCAGTCACTGTTTCCCCATCTATTTGCCATGAAGTGATGGGACCAGATGCCATGATCTTAGTTTTCTGAATGTTGAGCTTTAAGCCAACTTTTTCACTATCCTCTTTCACTTTCATCAAGAGGCTCTTTAGTTCCTCTTCACTTTCTGCCATAAGGGTGGTATCATCTGCATATCTGAGGTTATTGATATTTCTCCCAGCAATCTTGATTCCAGCTTGCGCTTCTTCCAGTCCAGTGTTTCTCATGATGTACTCTGCATAGAAGTTAAGTAAACAGGGTGACAATATACAGCCTTGACGAACTCCTTTTCCTATTTGGAACCAGTCTGTTGTTCCATGTCCAGTTCTAACTGTTGCTTCCTGACCTGCATACAGGTTTCTCAAGAGGCAGGTCAGGTGTTCTGGTAGACAGCATAAATACAGGTCTTATTTTTGTATCCACCCAGCCACTGTAGGTTTTTTGGCTGATGCATTTAATGCATTTACATTTAAGGTAATGGGTCAGAAGGTAAAGAATCTGCCTGCAATGTGGGAGATCTAGGTTTAATCCCTGGGTCAGGAAGATCCCTTGGTGAAGGGAATGGCAACCCATTCCAGTATTCTTGACTGGAGAATTCCATGGACAGAGGAACCTCGTGGGCAACAGTCCATGGGGTCACAAAGAGTCAGACATGAGTGAGTGACTAATACTTTCTTGATCCTATTAACATTTTCTTAATTTTTTTGTTTTTATTTTTTGTAGTTCTTTTCTTTCTCTTGTGTTTCCTGCTGAGAGAAATTACTATTTGTTGTAAAGCTGGTGCTGATTTTTCTTAACCTTTGCTTGTCTGGATAGCTTTGATTTCTCCATCAAATTTGAATGAGAATCTTACTGAATAGAGTAGTCTTGGTTGTAAGTTTTTCTGTTTCGTCTTTTTTAATATATCATATCATTTCCTTCTGACTTGTAGTTTCTGTTGGCTTTACCCTGGTGGCTCAGATGGTAAAGCATCTGCCTATAATGTGCGTAGACCTGGGTTCAATCCCTGGGTCAGGAAGACCCCCTGGAGAAGGAAATGGCAACCCACTCTAGTACTCTTACCTGGAAAATCCCATGGATGGAGGAGCCTAGCAGGCTACAGTCCATGGGTCACAAAGAGTCGGACACGACTGAGTAGCCACTTTCAGTTTTCTATTGAGAAATCTGCTGATAACCTTCTGGGTGTTCCCTTGTATGTTATTTATCATTTTTCCCTTGTTTTTTTTTTTTTTTTTTTTTAATTTTATCTTTGTCTTTAATTTTTGTCAGTTTGATTACTATGTGTCTCGATATGTTCCTCCTTGAGTTTATCTTGCTTGGGATCCTGAACTTCCTGAACTTGATTGAGTATTTCCTTTCCCACGTAAGGGAAATTTTCAGCTATTATCTCTTCAAGTACTTTTTCATGTCCTTTCTCTCTTCTCTTTCTGGAACCCCTATAATGAAAATGTTGGTGAGTTTAATGTTGTCCCAGAGGTTTCGTAGGCTGTCTTCATTTATTTTCATCCTTTTTCCTATGTTCTGTTTTGTGGCAGTGGTTTCCACCGTTCTGTCTTCCAGGTCACTTATCCATTCTTCTGCCTCAGTTATTCTGCTATTGATTGCTTCTAGTATATTGCTCATCTCTGTTTGTTTGTTCTTTAATTCTTCTAGGTCTTTGGTAAACATTTCTCGCATCTTCTCCATTATTTTTCTGAAATCTTGAATCATCTTCAATATCATTATTCTGAATCCTTTTTCTGGAAGTTTGCCTATCTCCCCTTCATGTAGTTGTTTTTCTGGAGTTTTTTATTGTTCCTTCATCTGGGAGATAATCCTCTACCTTTTCATTTTGAATAACTTTCTATGATGGTGGTTTCTATTCTGGAGGCTAAAGGATTGTAGTTATTGCTTCTTCTGTCTACCCTCTGGTGCATTAGGCTAAAGGCTTATATAAATTTTCTGATGGGACAGACTGGCAGTGGGGAAAACTAAGCCTTGTTCTGGTTGGCAGGGCTGTGCCTAGTAAAACTTAAATCTGATTGTCTAAAAATGGGTGGGGCTATGCTCCCTCCCTATAAGTTGTTTGGCCTGAGGCAACACAACCCAGAAGTCTACAATCTAATGGTGACTTCCAAGAGGGCTCACACCAAGAGGCACTTCTCAGGACTGCTGCTGTCAATGCTGCCTTCCCCGGGGTACCACTGCAAACCCATGCCTCCACAGGAGACCCTTAAACACTTGCAGATAGATTTGGTTCAGTTTTCTGTGGAGTCATTTCTCCTTTCCCCTGGGTCCTGGTGCATGCAAAATTTTGTTTATTTCCTCTAAGATTGGAGTCTCTGTCTCTCCCAGTCCTCTGGAAGTCCTGTAATCAAATCCCACTGGACTTCATAGTCAGATTCCCTAGGGATTCCTAGACCCTTTGCCAGATCCCCAGGCTGAGAAGCCTGAAGTGGGACTCAAAACCTTCACAATAATGGGAGAACTTCTTTGGTGTTTTTGTTCTCCAGTTTGTGGGTCGCTCACCCAGCAGATACTGGATTTGATTTTATTGTGTTAGTGCTCCTCCTACAGTCTCACTGTGGCTTTTACTTTGCTTTTGGACACGAGGTATCCTTTTTGGTGGGTTCCAGCATTCTCCTTTTCAACAAGTAGTTGCAATTTTTGTCTCTAGCAGGAGGAAAGGAGCCCACATCCCTCTACTGTCATCTTGAACCAATCTCCCCTTGATGTCTTAATGTGTGTTTTTAAGAGCAAACTTCTTTTATTTTTGTTTGTTCACTTTTAAATGAAAATGATAGCCATTTTAAAATTTAAACTTACCATTTTTTATCTCATGATTGATACTTTTGGTGTTGTACAAGTAATTCACGTTCCAAACAAAAGTTTATGCATCTCTTCACCTATATTTCATCCTGGAGTTTTCACTGTTTTGTAGTTTTTATTTGGGTCTGTTTTCCTTTTTGAGTCAAATTTTGTGTGAAGTGTGAGGTATTTATATAGTCTTACTGGTTTTTTTTTTTTTTTTTTTTATATAAGTCCAATTTGAAAAAATATTCTCTATTGAATAGCCTCTTTGCCAGTATCAATGATCTGTTGCCTGTAATATTGAGTCTTTTTGTGGCTCTCCATTCTGCTCAATTAATCAATGTGTTTATTCTTTTGCCAATATAGTGCTGTCTTGATTACGATGTTTTTAAAACAAATTTTAAAATCAAGTCAAGGATGATAGTAATAACTTCCAAGTTCTTTACATTCTAGAGTTGAATTCAGGTGTTTCATTATATTTTTGCATATATAAAAATTGACATAATTTATCACATGTCCACATCAAAAGAAGATACAATTTTATTCTACATTTACTGTCACTTTCTACTTTAGGATTTCTAATGCTATTTCATATGACCTTTAATCATTCTAGTATCTGTGACAGTAAAGGAGATCTAAATAGTATATCTTTGTTGTTTTTTTTTTCTTGAATGAATTAGAACATAGATAAAGTAGCTGACTTATAGAATTTATACAGCCAGAATGTGATAGAAATAGCCATTCTTTTAGAAGGCTGAAATCCCATCTTTTCAGAAATGAGAGAGATATAATTCATTATCAAAATTTTATTAACTTGATCATGTCAAATAAATTCTAAAACTTGTTTTTAAAAGAAACTGAAATCAAACTGAAATCAAAATTCCCAAAAGTCTACACTGCTGCTGCTGCTAAGTCACTTCAGTAGTATCCGACTCTGTGTGACCCCAAAGTCTACACTAAATAAGTACAATTACTTTATAGTCACAACCTACAAATAATTGTTTTTGCACTGAGTTCATTCTGTGGTTACAGTACCAAGTGGAAAGTAATTGGAAAGGTTAAACATTTAAGAGGCCAAGGGAGAGACTCACCATTGGTTTATATTGGAAAAACTCTATTAATTATTTAAACTATTTACTCTTCCTTTAGTCTGAATTGCTCCAAATTGTCCTCTGGTGTCTAGATGTAGATTGCTGGCTGAAACACTGAGTTTTAAATTCAGATCTTGGCAACATTTATAGAGAAAACAGAATATACATCACATTAATAAATTCCAGCCCCCAAGTGCCTGGATATGACAGCTTTTATATGGAATCGGGTAATAAGAAACTTTGTTTACAATCCTAATTTTTTATGACTTTGCTTTGGCCCAGTTGTAAGAGTTCCTTTCAATTAGCACTTTTCTCAGAATAGTAGAAGTCCTTTTACACTTTAAAATAAATTATGACATTTGACAGTTCTACTTTTGTTCTAGTTTATATATACATCAATTTTTCTTCTAGTTTGGTATATATATCAGGGCTTCCCAGGTATCTCAGTGGGTAAAGAATCTGGTTGCCATGTAGGAGACACAAGAGATGCAGGTTCCATTCCTGGGTTGGGAAGATCCCGTGAAGAAGGGCATAGCAACACAGTCCACTGTTCTTGCCTGGAAAATCCTATGGACAGAGGATCCTGGCAGGTTACAGTCCATGGGGTCACATCAAACATCACAATTTCCAAACTTATGAAGGGGTCGCCTATGACATTTCAGAAATATCTTACATTAGAGTATAAAGTTTAAGATCTAAAATCCAGGTCTAATTACCCAGAGCCTCATTCTGACACATAGTTTGTACCTAATAATTTTTAAAAAATATTTGTCAGAGTAGAAAACATCTAAACAGCCATTGTCTCATATTTTTAGCAAGAAGTTTATGAATAGTTTTTAAAGATCACTGAGAATGGCCTGTATTCCATGAAAGATTCTAAGCAAGTATTGTTCTAGTCTTCTAAATGTTTATACTCCATTTAGTATATAAGAGTTAAGATTGAAGAAAAAGAAAAATACTAAAAAAATTTTTTTCAAAACTGTAACAAAAACTGTAATGCTGAAACAGTATTGTATACATTTTGGAGAGTATAGTATAATATGTCAGCATGTTTTAAATTGATAATAGATGTAGCATTAAGTTTAGGTAGAGTTAGATTTTACATAAGTAAACATTAGTATATGAAAATATTATTTCAAAATATATTGATAAGCCATTTTAAAAATGTTCTTGTCTGCTGCCATTTCCCATTGCATTCCCTACATAGCATCAGGGGCTCAGCTTTTTTTTTCTTTTCTTTTTTACATAAAAAGAAACTAAGGAATGAAAAAAATAATATTCAGCATTAGACTTTGAGATCCAAGGGACCATTTCAGACACAAAAATAGTGAAAGCCATTACTTACAGGGAATTTTTTGCTTGCTTCTTTTTGTAGTAGTATAGTTGTATAGTTGATTTACAATATAATATTAGTTTGATATGTACAACATAGTGAATCAATAGTTTTAGAGATTATACTCCGTTTAAAATTATTTTAAAATCATGATTATATTTCTGTGTGGTATATAATATACTCTTGTAGTTTATTTACTTTATACATTGCAGTTTGTATCTAGTAACTCCATACCCCTATCTTGCCCCTTTCCCTCTCCCTACTGATAAGTGCTAGTTTGTTCTCTATATCTGTGTCTGTTTGATTTTTCCTACCTCCATTTATTTTATTCTTTAGGTTCCATGTATAAGTGATAATAAAGAGTACTGATCTTTCTCTAACTTACTGCACCAAATAATACTCTCTAGGTCCCTCCACGTTGTTACAAATGACAGTTTTTATTCTTTTTTATGTTAAGCAATATAATATTATATATACTTATCACTTCTTTATTTATAGATCTATTGATGGACAATTAGCTTGCTTCTATACCATGGATAATGTATTGATAAATAATGCTACCATGAACATTTGCATGCACATATCTTTTTGAAATAGTGTTTTTTTCTCACCCTTTGAATATATGTCCAGAAATGGAATTTATGGATGGTAGTTCTATTTTTTACTGTTTTGAGGAAACTCTATGCTTTTCTCTATCATTGTTACATCAGTGTACATTCTTGAAACAGTGCGTGACTATTTCCTTATTTATGTATGTGATCCAATATTTATTATTTGTTAGTTTATTTTGGATGATGACCATTATCACAGGTGGGAGGTACTATCTTTTGGTTTTGATTTGCCTCACTCTGATGATTCCAATGTTTAATATCTTTTCATATGTTGATTTGCTTCTTTGCATCTTCTATGGAAAAATGCATATTCAAGTTTTTTTCATTTTTAAATCAGGTTGTTTGTTTGCTTGTTTTTGATATTAAGTTATATGAACTATTCATGTATTTTAGACATAACCCCTTAATGGTTACATAATTTGCAAATATTTTATTCTATTCACTAGGCTGTGTTTTTGTTTTGTCTTTGGTTTAATTTTCTGTGCAAAAGCTTTTAAGTTTAATTATGTTCCATTTGTTTACTTTTGCTTTAATTTCTTTTGCCTTATGAAACATATCTAAAAAAATATTGCTATGATTAATGTCAGAGGGTGTTCTGCCTATGTACTCTTCTAGGAGTTTATGTCAGCAAGTGAAGAAGAACTAAAGAGCCTCTTGATGAAAGTGAAAGAGGAGAGTGAAAAAGCTGGCTTAGAACTCAACATTCAGAAAACTAAGTTCATGGCATCCGGTTCCACCACTTCATGGCAAATAGATGGGGAAATAGTGGAAACAATGACAAACTATTTTTGGGGGGTCCAAAATCACTTCAGATGGTGACTGCAGCCATAAAATTAAAAGACACTTTCTCCTTGAAGAAAAATTATGACCAACTTAGCATATTAAAAAGCAGAGACATTACTTTGCCTACAAATGTCCATCTAGTCAAAGCTACGGTGTTTCCAGGAGTCATGTATGGATGGTAGAGTTGGACTATAAAGAAAGCTGAACACTGAAGAATTGATACTTTTGAGAAGTGTTGGAGAAGACTCTTGAGAGTCCCTTGGACTGCAAGGAGATCCATCCTAAAGGAAATCAGTTCTGAATATTCATTGGAAGGACTGATGTTGAAGCTGAAACTCCAATACTTTGGCCACCTGATGCAAAGAACTGACTCATTTGAAAAGACCCTGATGGTGGCAAAGATTGAAGGAGGGAGGGGAAGGGGATGACAGAGGATGAGATGGTTGGATGGCATCACTGACTCAATGGACATGAATTTGAGTAAGCTCCGGGAGTTGGTGATGGACAGGGAGGTCTGGCGTGCTGTGTGCAGTCCATAGGGTCACAAAGAGTCAGACAGAACTGAGCAACTGAACTGAACTGAACTGGAGTTTATGATTTCAGGTTTTACATTTAGATCTTTAACCCACTTTGAGTTTTCTTTTCTTTCTTCTTTTTGTTTTTTTGCTGTGAGGTACCGTTCTAATCTTACTGTTTATGTATGGCAGTCCAGTTTTCCCAATATCACTTATTTAAGAGTCTGTATTCTCCATTGCATATATTTTCTCCTTTGTCAAAAATTAACTGACCATAAGTGTGTGAGTTCATTTTTGGGTTCTCCATTCTCTTCTATTGATCTATGTGTCTGCTTTTGTGATGTTTTGATATCTGTAGCCTGATCATATAATCAGAAGTTAGGGAGTTTGATACCTCCTGCTTTGTTTTTTTTGTTTTGTTTTGTTTTGTTTTCCCTCCCTCAAAATTGCTTTGGTTAATCAGGGTCTTTTGTAGTTCCATATACATTTTATTATTATTTATTCTAATTCTTTGAGAAAAATGTCAAGGATGTTTTAATAGAGATTGCATTAAGTCTGTAGATAACTTTGGGTAGTATGGACATTTAACAACGTTAACTCCTCAAAAAACACAAGTTACGTTTCCATTTCTTTTGTATTATTTTCAAATTCCTTCATCAATGTTTTAAAGCTTTCATAGTACAAGTCTTTTACCTGTTTGATCTCTTTGATTAAATTCATTCCTAGGTATTCGATTTTGATACTATTTTAAATGAAATTTTGTTTTGCTTTCTTTTTCTGATAGCTCATTATTAATGAACAGAAAAACAACAGAGTTCTGTATACTAATCTTGTATCCTTAAAATTTACTGCATTCATTTATGAGTCTTTTGATGGAGTCTTTAGGGTTTTAAAGACACTTATTTCTTGGAAGGAAAGTTATGACCAACCTAGATAGCATATTAAAAAGCAGAGACATTACTTTGCCAACAAAGGTCCATCTAGTCAAGGCTATGGTTTTTCCAGTGGTCATGTATGGATGTGACAGTTGGACTGTGAAGAAAACTGAGCACTGAAGAATTGATGCTTTTGAACTGTGGTGTTGGAGAAGACTCTTGAGAGTCCCTTGGACTGCAAGGAGATCCAACTAGTCCATCCTAAAGGAGATCAGTCCTGGGTGTTCATTGGAGGGACAGATGCTAAAGCTGAAACCCCAATACTTTGGCCACCTCATGTAAAGAGTTGACTCATTGGAAAAGACTCTGATGCTGGGAGGGATTGGGGGCAGGAGGAGAAGGGGACGACAGAGGATGAGATGGTTGGATGGCATCACCGACTCGATGGACGTGAGTTTGAGTAAATTCCGGGAGTTGGTGATGGACAGGGAGGCCTGGCATGCTGCGATTCATGGGATCACAAAGAGTCGGACACGACTGAGCGACTGAACTGAACTGAACTTAGGGTTTTCTACATAATGTATTATGTCATCTACAAATAGTGACAGTTTTACTTCTTCCTTCCAATTTTGATGCATTTTATTTTTCTTCTCTAACTGCTCTGTCTAGAACATCCAGTACTCTGTTAAATAGAAGTGGTGATCGAGTGCATGCTTGTCTTGTTCCTGATTTTGTAGGAAATACTTTTATCTTTTTATCATTAAGTTTTGTGGTAGCTGTGGTTTTGTCATAAATGGCCTTTACTATGCTGAAATATATTCGCTCAATACAAAATTTGTTGAGAAATTTTGGCATGAATGGAAGTTGAATTTTGTCAAATGCTTCTTCTGTATCTCTTGAGATTATTATGCAATTTTATCTTTCATTTTTCGTAAATCACTTTGAATTGAAAATGTTGAGCAATTCTTGTATCCTTGGAATAAATTCCACTTGATTGTGGTTCATAATCCTTTCTGTATGTTATTGAATTCAGTTTGGCAATATTTTGTTGAGGATTTTTAAAATTAATTTTAATTAGAAGTATTGGCCTATAATTTTCTTCTTTGTAGTTTTTTGGTTTTGGTAGGAAGGTAATTGTGCATAAAAGAATAATCTTAGAAGTTCACTCCTTTTTATTTTTTGGGAATAGTTTGAGGAGAAACAGATTAACTCTTATTTATGTGTGGTTAACAAAACCTGTGAATGTGTCCTACCTGGACCTCTATTTCCTGTAAGTTTTAACTTAAAAATTCAATTTTATTACTCATGATTGAACTGTTCAGATTGTCTATTTTTTCCCAATTCAGTCTTTAAAGATTTCATCTTCCTATAAATTTGTCCATTTATGCTTATTGTCCAATTTGTTGTTATGTAGCTGTTCATAGTATTCTCTTATGATTTTTTTCTTGTATTTCATGGTATCATTTGTAATTTCTCTTCTTTATTTCTTACTTTATCTATTTTGGTCTCCCTCCCCTTTTCCCTCTCCTCTCTCTCTCTTTTTTTTTTTTTTAATAAGTCTGGCTAAAGACTTACTATTTTGCTTATCTTTTGAAAAATGTCTTGATTTTTATCATTTTTTTCTATTTCTTTTTTATTTTAATTTTTTCCTGTTATTTATTATTTCCATCCTTCTGTCAACTTTGGGTTTGTTTGTCCCTTATTGCCTAACAACTATAGTCATTTAGGTTTCTAGAGATGTTTGTTGAACTACAACTGCATTTTTATAAACTTACCTCTTAGAACTGCTTTTACTGGATCCCATAGTTTTGAAGGTTATATTTCCATTTTCATTTGTCTTAAGGAACTTTCTGATTAATTCTGATTTATTCATTGACCCAACCCTTTTATAGTTACATGTTGTTTAGTCTCCATGTATTTATATTTTCACAGTTGTCTTCCTGTAATTAATTTCTAACTTCATACTGTCATGGTCAGAAAATATGCTTAATATTATTTCTATCTTTCTGAAATTATTGAAACTTGTTTCCAGCGTAGCATGTGACCATTCCTGGAGAATGTTCCACGTGTACTAGAAATAATATATATATATATTGCAGTTTGGGGATGGAAAGTCCAGTTTGTTATTGTTGTTCAGTTACTAAGGCATGTCCAACTCTTTAAGACCCCGTGTACTGCAGCACAGCAGGCTTCCCTGCCCTTCACTATCTCCCTACGTTTGCTTAAACTCATGTCCATTGAGTCAGTGATGCCATCCAGCCATCTCATCCTCTGTTGCCCCCTTCTCCTTTGCCTTCAATCTTGCACAGCATAAGGGTCTTTTCCCATGAGTAGACACTTTGCATCAGATCGCCAAAGTATTGAAGCTTCAACATCAGTCCTTCCAAAGCATATTCAGGGTTGATTTCCTTAAGGATTGACTGGTTTGATCTCCTTGCTGTCCAAAAGGCTGTCAAGAGTCTTCATCAGCACCATAGTTTGAAAGCATCAATTCTTTGGTGTTCAACTTTCATTATGATCCAACTCATACATCTGTACATGACTACTGGGAAAACCATAGCTTTGACTAGATGGACCTTTGTAGGCAAAGTAATGTTTCTGCATTTTAATACACTATCTAGGTGTGTCATAGCTTTTCTTCCAAGGAGCAAGCATCTTTTAATTTCATGGCTGCAGTCACCACCTGCAGTGATTTGGTAGCCCAAGAAAATAAAATCTGTCACTGTTTCCATTTCTTCCCAATATATTTTCCATGAAGTGATGGAACCAGTTGCCATGATCTTAGTTTTCTGAATATTGAGTTTTAAGCCTGCTTTTTCACTCTATTCTTTCACCCTCATCAAATGGCTCTTTAGTTCATTTTCATTTTCTACCATTAGAGTGTAATCATTTGCATATTTGAGATTGTTGGTATTTCTACCCAAAATCTTTATTCCAGCTTGTGATTCAACTAACCCAGAATTTTGAACAATGTACTCTGCATATAAGTTAAATAAGCAGGGTCACAATATACAGCCTTGATGTACTCCTTTCCCAATTTGTAGCCAGTTTGTTGTTCCATGTCTAGTTCTAACTGTTGCTTCTTGACTTTCATATACATTTCTCAGGAGTCAGATAAGGTTGGCTGGTATTCCCATCTCTTTAAAAATGTTCCACAATTTGTTTTGATCCACACTGCCAAAGGCTTTAGTGTAGTCAATGAATAAATAGTCAGTGCTTTTTTGGAGCTCTCTTGCTTTTTCCGTGATCCAGTGGAGGTTGGCAATTTGATCTCTGGTTCCTCTGCCTTTTCTAAATCCAGCTTGTACATCTGGAAGTTCCGAGTTCACGCACTGTTAAAGTCTAACTTGAAGGATTTTCAGCATTATGTTGCTGGTATGGGAAATGAACACAATTGTATGGTAGTTTGAATATTCTTTGGCATTGCTTTTCTTTGGATTGGAATGAAAATGATTTTTTCCAAGCCTGTGGCAACTGCTGAATTTTCCAAATTTGCTGACATATTGAGTCAGCATCATAATTTGGAATTTAAATAGCTCACCTAGAATTCCATCACCTCCACTTGCTTTGTTCAGTGATGCTTCCTGAGTCTCACTTGGTTTCACACTCTGGGATGTTGGGCTCTAGGTGAGTGATCACACCATTGTGGTTAGCAGGTCATTATGACCTTGTTTGTACAGTTCTTCTGTGTTGTCTTGCCACCACTTCTTCCTAATCTCCTCTGCTTCCATTAGGTCCATGCAGCTTCTGTCTTTATTGTGCTCATCTTTGCATGCAATATTCCCTTGGTATCTGCAATTTTCTTGAAGTGATCTCTAGCCTTTCCCATTCTATTGTTTTCCTCTATTTATTTCCATTTTTCACTTAAAAAATCTTTCTTATCTCTCCTTGCTATGCTTTGGAAGTCTGCATTCAGTTGGGTATATTTTTCCCTTTCTTCTTTGCATTTCACTTCTCTTCTTTTCGAGAAGTGAAAAGCAAAGGAGAAAAGGAAAGATATAAACATTTGAATGCAGAGTTCCAAAGCATAGCAAGAAGAGATAAGAAAGCCTTCCTCAGCGATCAATGCAAAGAAATAGAGGAAAACAACAGAATGGGAAAGACTAGGGATCTCTTCAAGAAAATCAGAGATACCAAAGGAACATTTCATGAAAAGATGAGCTCGATAAAGGACAGAAATGGTATGGACCTAACAGAAGCAGAAGATATTAAGAAGAGGTGGCAAGAATACACAGAAGAACTGTACAAAAAAGATCTTCACGACCCAGATAATCATGATGGTGTGATCACTGACGTAGAGCCAGACATCCTGGAATGTGAAGTCAAGTGGGCCTTAGAAAGCATCACTATGAACAAAGCTAGTGGAAGTGATGGTACTTCACTTGAACTATTCCAAATCCTGAAAGATGATGCTGTGAAAGTGCTGCACTCAATATGCCAGCAAATTTGGAAAACTCAGCAGTGGCCACAGGACTGGAAAAGGTCAGTTTTCATTCCAATTCCAAAGAAAGGCAATGCCAAAGAATGCTCAAACTACCACACAATTGCACTCATCTCACACATTAGTAAAGTAATGCTCAAAATTCTCCAAGCCAGGCTTCAGCAATATGTGAACTGTGAACTTCCTGATGTTCAAGCTTGTTTTAGAAAAGGCAGAGGAACCAGAGATCAAATTGCCAACATCCGATGGATCATAGAAAAAGCAAGAGAGTTCCAGAAAAACATCTATTTCTGCTTTATCGACTATGCCAAAGCCTTTGACTGTGTGGATCACAATAAACTGTGGAAAATTCTGAAAGAGATGGGAATACCAGACCACCTGATCTGCCTCTTGAGAAATTTGTATGCAGGTCAGGAAGCAACAGTTAGAACTGGACATGGAACAACAGACTGGTTCCAAATAGGAAAAGGAGTTCGTCAAGGCTGTATATTGTCACCCTGTTTATTTAACTTCTATGCAGAGTACATCATGAGAAATGCTGGACTGGAAGAAACACAAGCTGAAATCAAGATTGCCAGGAGAAATATCAATAACCTCAGATATGCAGATGACACCACCCTTATGGCAGAAAGTGAAGAGGAACTCAAAAGCCTCTTGATGATAGTAAAAGTGGAGAGTGAAAAAGTTGGCTTAAAGCTCAACATTCAGAAAACGAAGATCATGGCATCTGGTCCCACCACTTCATGGGAAATAGATGGGAAAACAGTGGAAACAGTGTCACACTTTATTTTTATGGGCTCCAAAATCACTGCAGATGGTGACTGCAGCCATGAAATTAAAAGACGCTTACTCCTTGGAAGGAAAGTGATGACCAACCTAGATAGCATATTCAAAAGCAGAGACATTACTTTGCCAATAAAGGTTCGTCTATTCAAGGCTATGGTTTTTCCTGTGGTCAGGTATGGATGAGAGAGTTGGACTGTGAAGAAAGCTGAGCGCCGAAGATTTGATGATTTTGAACTGTGGTGTTGGAGAAGACTCTTGAGAGTCCCTTGGACTGCAAAGAGATCCAACCAGTCCATTCTGAATGAGACCAGCCCTTGGATTTCTTTGGAAGGAATGCTGCTAAAGCTCCAGTACTTTGGCCACCTCATGCGAAGCGTTGACTCATTGGAAAAAATTCTGATGCTGGGAGGGATTGTGGGCAGGAGGAGAAGGGGATGACAGAGGATGAGATGGCTGGATGGCATCACTGACTGGTTGGACGTGAGTCTGAGTGAACTCCAGGAGTTGGTGATGGACAGGGAGATCTGGCGTGCTGCGATTCACGGGGTTGCAAAGAGTCGGACACGACTGAGCGACTGATGTGATGTGATCTGATCTGATCTCTTCTTTTCTCAGCTATGTGTAAGACCTCCTCTGACAACCATTTTGCCTCTTGCATTTCTTTTTTGGGGGGATGGTTTTGGTCGCTGCCTCCTTTACAATGTTACAAACTTCCATCCATATTTCTCAAGGCATTCTCTATACCAGATATAATCCCTTGATTTTATTAGTCACCTTCACTGTATAATCATAAGTGATTTGATTTGGGTCATACTGAATGGCCTAGTGGTTTTCCTACTTTCTTCAATTTAAGCCTGAATTTGCAATGAGGAGTTCATGATCTAAGCTACCGTCAGCTCCAGGTCTTGTTTTTGTTGACTGCGTATTGAGCTGCTTCATCTTCAGCTGCAAATATATTCAGTCTGATTTCAGTATTGACCATCTCGTGATGTCATAGTCTTGTGTCTTGTTGGAAAATGATGTTTCTATAATCATGTCTTCTCTTAGCAAAACTCTATTAGTCTTTGCCCTGCTTCGTTTTGTATTCTAAGGCCAAACTTGCCTATTATTCAAGGTATCTCTTGACTTCTTACTTTTGTATTCTAATCCCCTATGATGAAAAAGACATCTTTTTGTGTGTGTGTGTGTGTGTGTTAGCTCTAGAAGGTTTTGTAGGTCTCCATAGAACCTTTCAACTTCAGCTTCTTCAGCAGTAGTAGCTGAGGCACATACTTGGATTACTGTGATGTTGAATGGTTTGTCTTGGAAACAAACCAACATTATTCTGTCATTTTTGAGATTTCACCCAGTTACTACATTTTGGATTATTTTGTTGACTATGAGGGCTACTCCATTTCTTCTAAGGGATTCCTGCCCACAGTAGTATAATGGCCATCTAAATCAAATTCACTAATTCCTGTCCATTTAAGTTCAGTGATTTCTAAAATCCTCCTTCACTTTTCCCTCTCCTGCTTTTCCATGTCCAATTTTCCTTGAGGTTATCTCATGGCCCTAACATTACTGGTTCCTATGCAGTATTTTTCTTTACAGAATCAGATTCTATTTTCACCAGCAGACAAACCCACAGCTGAGCATCATTCCTTCTTTGGCCCAGCCTCTTTATTCTTTCTCAAGCTAATTTTTCACTCTTCCCTAGTAGTGTATTGGACACCTACTGACCTTGGTGGGGGGAGGACTCATCTTCTGGTGTCCTATCTTTTTGTATTTTCATATCATTCATGGGGTTCTCATGGCAGTAATACTGAAGTGGTTTGCCATTCCCTTTTCCAATGCACCATGTCTTGTCAGAAATCTCCATCATCACACATTAGTCACCAAGATGGAGGAGCAGAAAGATGTACTCTCATCTTCTCCTGTGAGAACACCAAAATCACAACTAGCTACTGAACAACCTTCAACAGGAGGATGTTGGAACCCACCAAAAAAAGATTCCACATATCCGAGGACAAAGGAAAAGCCACAATGAGTTGATAGGAGGGGTGCTATCATGTTAAAATCAAAGCCCATATCCACCAGGTGGGCAAACCACAAACTGCAGAAAAATAATACCAAAGAAGTTCTTACACTGTTGCAAAGGTTCTAGGTCCCACATCAGACTTCCCAACCTGGGTATCTGGCAAAGGGATTGGGAATATCTAGCGAATCTGATTTTGAAGGACAGCAAAATTTGATTACAGAACTTCCACAGGACTGGGGAAAACAGAATCCTGGAAGGCATAAACAAAAGCTTGTGCATACCAGGACCCAGAAGAAAGGAGCAGGGACCCCACAAGAGATTGAGCCAGACCTGCCTGTGAGTGTTTGAAGATCCCCTGCAGAGGCCTGAGTCAACAGTGGCCTACTGTGGAGACAGTGCTACTGGCAGCAGAAGTCCTGGGAGTTGTGTGTTGCCATAAATCTTTTTGGAGGTCAGTAATAGCCCTACCATAGAGACTTTAGACTCCAGGAATGGGCTGTCTCAGCCCCAACAAATAACAGGGGTGGGGGGAGGGGGAGGACATAGCCCTATCCAGCTGCAGAAAATTGGATTAAAATTTACTAAGCATGGCCCTGTCCACCAGAGCAAGACCCACTTTTCCCTACAGCCAGTCCCTCCCATCAGGAAGCTGCAGAAGCTTCCTGTCCTCTTCCAACAGAGGGCAGACAGAAGAAGCAAGAACTACAATCCTTCAGCTAGCTTCCACAACAAAAACCACAATCACAGAAAACTAACCAAAATGATCACATGGATCACAGACTTGTGTACCTGAGTGAAGCTAATGAGCCATGCCATGCAGGGCCACCCAAGAAGACCTTTAACATTTCTTTATAGGTAGGCTTAGGCTTGATGAACTTTTCTTTTTCTTGTTTGAGCAGTTATTTCTCCTTCAATTCTGAATGACATTGCTGCTGGGTAGAGTACCCTAGGTTGTAAGTTTTTCCCTTTCAGCAATTTAAAAATATCAGACTGTTCTCTTCTAGCCTGCAAGTTTCTTCAGAAAAATTAGTTGATAACCTTAAGCAGATTCAGTTTTATATGACTCTTTTTCTCTTACTGCCTTTAGAATTCTCTCCTTAACTTTGCCATTTTAATCATGACTCGATGTTTTATTTTCTTTGGGGGTTCACCTTATCTTCCTGGAGAAGGAAATGGCAACCCACTCCAGTATCCTTGCCAGGTGAGTTCCATGGACGGAGGAGCTTGATAGGCTACAGTCCATGTGGTTGCAAAGAGTCGGACATGACTGAGCAACTTCACTCACTCACTCACCTTATTTGGGGCTCTCTTTGACACGACTGAGCGACTTCCCTTTCACTTTTCACTTTCGTGCATTGGAGAAGGAAATGGCAACCTACTCCAGTGTTCTTGCCTGGAGAATCCCAGGGATGGGGGAGCCTGGTGGGCTGTCGTCTATGGGGTCGCACAGAGACAGACATGACTGAAGTGACTTAGCAGTAGTAGCAGTTGCTTTCTATATACATATATTTGCTTCCTTTTTTCAGGTTTTGGAACTTTTCATCCATAATTTCATCAAATAAAATTTTTACCTTCTCTCTGTCTTCTCCTTCTGGGACCACTATGATGCATATGTTTGTAAACATAATATTGTCCCATAGGTTCCCTTAAAATGTTTTAATTTAGAAAAGTAAAAGTTTCTTTTGCTTTTTGGATTGCATGATTTCCATTATTTTATCCCCAGATCACTTTTTTGTTCTTCTGTATCACCTGTTTACTTTGAATTTATTTTGTTTATTTCAGTTACTGTATTCATTGTTCTTTGTATTTTCTTATTCCTTATTAAAATTCTCACTATGCCTATGTATTCTTTTTCCCTAACTCAGTTACTTTCTTTTTTTTTTTTTTCCACCCAGAATCTTTGGGTGTCATCAAAAATTTCTTATACTGTGACAGAGATAGTTTCTTTAATAATCCATTCTTATTTTCTTATTATAAATATGTTAAATTAGTGGAAACTTTGAAAATATAGAGGTGAACAGATGAGGGGAAAACACCCACAGTCTCACTGTACAGAAGTTACTACTGATATTCCACACATATCCTACCAGCATTTCAGTGTTTTTATATTCATATATACATATTTTTAATTTAGGAATTTTTCACTCTGTATGATACTTTGTCTTCTGTTTTCTTTTTTTTTTTAATTTTATTTTATTTTTAATCTTTACAATATTGTATTAGATTTGCCAAATATCAAAATGAATCCACCACAGGTATACATGTATTCCCCATCCTGAACCCTCTTCCCTCCTCCCTCCCCATACCATCGTTCTGGGTCGTCCCAGTGCACCAGCCCCAAGCATCCAGTATTGTGCATCAAACCTGGACTGGCGACTCGTTTCATACATGATATTATACATGTTTCAATGCCATTTTCCCAAATCTTCCCACCCTCTCCCTCTCCCACAGAGTCCATAAGACTGATCTATACAATAGTGTCTCTTTTGCTGTCTCATACACAGGGTTATTGTTACCATCTTTCTAAATTCCATATATATGCGTTAGTATACTGTATTGGTGTTTTTCTTTCTGACTTACTTCACTCTGTATAATAGGCTCCAGTTTCATCCATCTCATTAGAACTGATTCAAATGTATTCTTTTTAATGGCTGAGTAATACTCCATTGTGTATATGTACCACTGCTTTCTTATCCATTCATCTGCTGATGGACATCCAGGTTGCTTCCATGTCCTGGCTATTATAAACAGTGCTGCAATGAACACTGGGGTACACGTGTCTCTTTCCCTTCTGGTTTCCTCAGTGTGTATGCCCAGCAGTGGGATTGCTGGATCATAAGGCAGTTCTATTTCCAGTTTTTTAAGGAATCTCCACACTGTTCTCCATAGTGGCTGTACTAGTTTGCATTCCCACCAACAGTGTAAGAGGGTTCCCTTTTCTCCACACCCTCTCCAGCATTTGTTGCTTGTAGACTTTTGGATCACAGCCATTCTGACTGGCGTGAAATGGTACCTCATTGTGGTTTTGATTTGCATTTCTCTGATAATGAGTGATGTTGAGCCTCTTTTCATGTGTTTGTTAGCCATCTGTTTGTCTTCTTTGGATAAATGTCTACTTAGTTCTTTGGCCCATTTTTTGATCGGGTGATTTATTTTTCTGGAGTTGAGCTTGTAGGAGTTGCTTGTATATTTTTGAGATTAGTTGTTTGTCCGTTGCTTCATTTGCTATTATTTTCTCCCATTCTGAAGGCTGTCTTTTCACCTTGCTAATAGTTTCCTTTGTTGTGCAGAAGCTTTTAAGTTTAATTAGGTCCCATTTGTTTATTTTTGCTTTTATTTCCAATATTCTTGGAGGTGGGTCATAGAGGATCCTGCTGTGATTTATGTCAGAGAGTGTTTTGCCTATGTTCTCCTCTAGGAGTTTTATAGTTTCTCATCTTACGTTTAGATCTTTAACCCATTTTGAGTTTATTTTTGTGTATGGTGTTAGAAAGTGTTCTAGTTTCATTCTTTTACAAGTGGTTGACCAGTTTTCCCAGCACCACTTTTTAAAGAGATTGTGTTTAATCCATTGTATATTCTTGCCTCCTTTGTCAAAGATAAGGTGTCCATATTCGTGGATTTATCTCTGGGCTTTCTATTTTGTTCCATTGATCAATATTTCTGTCTTTGTGCCAGTACCATACTGTCTTGATAACTGTGGCTTTGTAGTAGAGCCTGAAGTCAGGTAGATGATTCCTCCAGTTCCATTCTTCTTTCTCAAGATAGCTTTGCTATTCAAGGTTTTTTGTATTTCAATACAAATTGTGAAATTATTTGTTCTAGCTCTGTGAAGACTACCGTTGGTACCTTGATAGGGATTGCATTAAATCTATAAATTGCTTCAATTATTTATCTGGTGAATTTCTACTTCAGTTTCATTGTTTGCATTTTCCAGGGGTTTTCTCTTGCTTTTCAAGTGAGACTAATTCCTCTGTCTTCTCACTTTGCTTGACTTTCTCTTTATATATGAAATTAAGTGAAGAAAAAAAAAAAACCCTACTGTGGTCTTGAAGGAGTGTGCATTCCTGGAAAAGTTCCTCAACAGCCTGAATGTGCCCAGTGACTTTGGTGACAGAGCTGAATCTATTGTGAACACAAATCACATCTTGATCAATATATTCTGGCCACTGTCATCTTGGTAGGAAGTAGGGTTGGAGATGAAGAAGCTAGGGCTAGCTGTGAGCTAGAATTTCTCCTCTGCTGGTGGCTGTCACTACCCTATTGGGAATGTGAGAGAGTCTTAAGTCCCTGGAGAAGTATCCCTGAGAGTCAGGTCCAAGCTGACTCTGTTTCTCAACCTCTTCACTCTAGACTGGAGCAGTACTACAATAAGGGGCTGGCGTGGGCAACTGGTATATGTCAGGACATATGCTTAGGTGGCCCAGTCAATGTCAGAGATCTTAAATGCTGCCTGTGTAAGTGCAACTAACAGCTGATCCTTCCCTGTTCAGATATCTCTTCATGTCTGAGCTTCCTTTGTCTATCCATGCTTACCACCAAAGACATGCATGAGAGCCAAGCCTTTGCATTAGAATGATATGTTATCATTGAGATTCCTAGAAGTTTTCTCTGTGGAAGACCTCTACTATTTGCCATTCTCACTGCTGTTTAAAGAAGGCATCCCATGCACAGTTGTCATCATTGATTAATCATTCCACTTCTTCAAATAACCTCTCCCCGGACATAATTTTTTAAGCCTATCTGAATTCTTCTGGGTGACAATTTCCCTGAAACAGGATTGAATACAAGATACCCAGAGGGAGTAATTGCTGTTAAAAAGGAAAAATATGGTCTGTTACCTCTGCTAATTGCTATAACATTCATCAGTTGTGTTTATTACTCTATAAGTTTTATTTTTCTTATTTTGGGCTCAATTAGAACCATTCCCATCACAAAATAGACGAAGATAAAAATCTACCCTATGTGTAGCTATACAAGTTATATCTGATGTAAGAATGTGGAATACTGAGAAATGTTGAGTACCTCTGTCTATTCTTTCCTATTCATTCAATATTTGGAATCAGATATTGGATTCAGATAATTGGATCCAGGATCCCCAATACTTACCTTATTAATATAATGAGATCAATAACATGATTCATATAAGTATTTTGATGAATACATAAATATATATTCAATAGCCTAGCAGTACTTGTCACATCAGATCAGATCAGTCACTCAGTCGTGTCCGACTCTTTGCGACCCCATGAATTGCAGCATGCCAGGCCTCCCTGTCCATCACCAACTCCCGGAGTTCACTCAGACTCACGTCCATTGAGTCAGTGATGCCATCCAGCCATCTTATCCTCTGTCATCCCCTTCTCCTCTTGCCCCCAATCCCTTCCAGCATCAGAGTCTTTTTCAGTGAGTCAACTCTTCGCATGAGGTGGTCAAAGTACTGGAGTTTCAGCTTTAGCATCATTCCTTCCAAAGAAACCCCAGGGCTGATCTCCTTCACAATGGACTGCTTGGATCTCCTTGCAGTCCAAGGGACTCTCAAGAGTCTTCTCCAACACCACAGTTTAAAAGCATCAATTCTTCGGCGCTCAGTCTTCTTCACAGTCCAACTCTCACATCCATACATGACCACAGGAAAAACCATAGCCTTGACTAGACGAACCTTTGTTGGCAAAGTAATGTCTCTGCTTTTGAATATGCTATCTAGGTTGGTCATCACTTTCCTTCCAAGGAGTAAGCGTCTTTTAATTTCATGGCTGCAGTCACCATCTGTAGTGATTTGGAGCCCAGAAAAATAAAGTCTGACACTGTTTCCACTGTTTCCCATCTATTTCCCATGAAGTGATGGAACCAGATGCCATGATCTTCGTTTTCTGAATGTTGAGCTTTAAGCCAACTTTTTCACTTTCCACTTTCACTTTCATCAAGAGGCTTTTGAGTTCCTCTTCACTTTCTGCCATAAGGGTGGTGTCATCTGCTTATCTGAGGTTATCACATAAAACATATCAATTAAAACTATGTACACCTCTCTCTCATTCTCCAACAAAGAGATGGAGGTGAAATAAGCTAAAGGAATGAAGGGAAACCTACAAATGGTCTAATCAAAAGTCCACTGGGAAAGAGAAAGAGAGGAGTCAGAAAAGTCTCTCCTTAACACCATGGTCCTATCATCAATACAACCTATCCCTTCATTTGGGTTTTCTTCATTATCTGCAATCTCCCAGACCAAACAGACTAGGCAGCCATACATACATTAACTGTGAAAACAGATGAAACATGAATTGTGTGAGCCATGGTCTGTTTGTTTTATGCAATTAGGCATCAGCTGTTCTCCCAGAGAATAACCCACGACCAAATAAAGAATGTGATGTTTTAAGTACAATTCATCTAAGAAGCACTATCTCCCTGATGGCACATCACAAACAGGTGGCACTCATTTCCATTACCCTTCAGAAGTTAACAAAAACATCATAACGTTTCATCTGAGATGCGGCTGATAATTAATGTCCACTTTATTATCTCTTTAAACATTAGTAGATGAGCAAGGAGAGGAGGATGTAACTGTTTGCTCTTTTCTTCTTATAGCCATGAACAGAAGTAGAAACTTAGCCAGCTAATGGACAGTGGCACAAAGGTGCCCTACAGTTATATTGGAATGTGTGCGTCTTATTATTCAAGTCCCATCTTGAACAGATGTCTCAGCTTCTTCAATCAGGATTCAGAGCATTAGAAAGCAGTGCGGCCGCCTAGATAAAGAAAGAAATGTGAGGAACCCAAAGATGTGTGAGTCAATCCAAGTGTTATCCCTAATTACAAAATGCGCTGGCTAAAGTCATACTACTATTATTGATATTAGTCCCAAAAGTTACTGACAATTTACAAAACCTAGGTAACAATCAAACTGTGTAACAATCTTTAGCCTAATATAGGGCAACAGTTGACTTTGCCAGAGTCTAGCAAACATAACAATGGGACGGAGGAACTGGTAGAAATAGTAATGAGGATAGAGGGGGAAATCCAGCGATCACTTTTTTATTACCACACCCCAATAAATACTTTCTTTTCATTACAGAAAGGAAAACTCTGGCATCTGGTGTTCCTTCCCACTCTGAGGAATTGTGCTCAGTTCTAGGCCTTCAGCATAATTAGATTGGTTGATTTAATTTGGAGGTCTGTGAACCATCTTAAAATATTTAGAGTTTGCCTTAGAGGAAGTTCCTTTAAAATTTTTTAATTGTGAACATTTACTATTGTAAAAGGCCCTATCAACTATCCCTTATCATTTAGAATCATTATTCTGAACGTTTCAGTTTTCTTGTCTTTGTGTTGGAGAGTAAAAATAGTAAACACTCCTATTGTCATTGTTATTATTAAGTGACTATATTCATATAAAGTGCTTAGCACAGTGAGAGGCATATACAGGTGCTATTGTTATTATTGTTTCTAGTTCTTGTGAAAATCCTATGCTTCTACAAAACATGATTTTTGAACATCAAGGAATACAATTTCTGATGTCAATCAGAGTTCTACCCAAAGATAGGCAATCTTTTCTGAATGTTATGTTGTCCCTGTGGACGTTCTAAAGTATAATATGCTAATTCTATTTTTTGTAAAGTTTAAGATTCTCTGGTGCTTCCAGTGTGGTTAGAATTTTATAATTAAACATTGCAGTTATTATCTGTAGCTTAATAAGCCTCCAAGGACATCCAAGATATCTGTAAGTGTTTATGTGAAGAGGAGGAGGAGTGATAGTTGCAATAGTGTTTCTCTGTTTATGCCCTGACTAGGAAAAAAGGTGCCTCTACTATTTAAGAAAGCAAAAAAGAATGAAAAAGTCCACCGTTATCAGTGGACTGGACTGAAGAAGACTATTATTATAAATGGAGTCTTGTGGACTACTCCTTTTAATGCAGCATGTTATTTACTGTCAAAAGCAATTTAAGTTCATTGAGAAATTTCTAAAGCAAATTTTTGAATGATGCCATCTATAAACCTCCATATATGAAACCAAGCAAAACTTTAGGGTATTATGACTGTTTTTTCCCCCTTTTCCATCTCAAAAAGTCACATTTGGTCTCCCCACAAAGACAATAGTAATGGTAGAAGGAAAGCAAAGAGGGGAAAAGGAATTATGAGGGCAAAGGAGACATATATGTATATATATCACTAGCTATGGGAATTTAGCATCATACAGCAAAGGGAACTGTTTAGAAGACTGAATGGTAGCTCAGAAGTTCCATTCACTTTATTTTGAAGGCATTATTTTTATTATTTTTTGTTAACATCTCTAGTTGGGAATGAACACAAAATATGCCATTTTCATTATAAAGTGTTTAATAGTATTTTGAAATACATTCAGAGTTACACTAAAGTGAGATAGAGCTTTTTCTTTTTTAATCTAATTTTCTTCTTTCTCTTTCTTCTTCCCACCCATACATTTAAATTCTTTTCCAACTCTTCAAATCTAATTCAGTTTTAATTTTTTTTATAGTGGTAAGACAATGTGAGATCTACCCACTTAACAGTTTTAAGTATCCAGCAGAGTATTATTAACTATAGGCAATATGCTACATCATAGATCTCTCCAAGTTATTCATCTTGTACAGTTCAGTTCAGTTCAGTCGCTCAGTCGTGTCTGACTCTTTGTGACCCCATGAATCGCAGCAGGCCAGGCCTCCCTGTCCATCACCAACTCCCGGAGTTCACCCAAACTCATGTGCATCGAGTTGGTGATGCCATCCAGCCATCTCATCCTCTATCATCCCCTTCTCCTCCTGCCCTCAATCGCTCCCAGCATCAGGGTCTTTTCCAATGAGTCAGCTCTTCGCATCAGGTGGCCAAAGTATTGGAGTTTCTGCTTCAACATCAGTCCTTACAATGAACACCCAGGACTGGTCTCCTTTAGGATGGACTGATTGGATCTCCTTGCAGTCCAAGGGTCTTCTCCAGCACCACAGTTCAAAAGCATCAATTCTTCAGCACTCAGCTTTCTTCACAGTCCAACTCTCACATCCATACATGACCACTGGAAAAGCCATAGCCTTGACTAGATGGACTTTTGTTGGCAAAGTAATGTCTCTGCTTTTCAATATGCTATCAGTTTTCTTGCCTGGAGAATCCCAGGGACGGGGGAGCCTGGTGGGCTGCCGTCCATGGGGTCGCACAGAGTCGGACACAACTGGGGCGACTTAGCAGCAGCAGCAGCAGCAGGTTGGTCATGACTTTCCTTCCAAGGAGATCTTGCATAAATGAAGCTTTATATACCCATTGAGTAACAATTCCCATTTCTCCACCCCCTACCCCAGCCACTGCTAACCACCATCCTATTCTCTGCTCCCATGTATTTGAATATTTCAGATAATTCATATAAATGGAATGATGCAGTATTCATTCTTCTGTGATTGACTGATTTTTCTTAGCACAGTGTCATCCAGGTACATCTATGTTTTTACATATGGCAGGTTTTCCTTGTTTTTAAGGCCAAACAATAGACCATTCTGTATGTATACTATATCATCTTAATTCATTCAACTGGATGGATATTTAGATTGTTTCCATAGTTTGTGTGCTGTGAATAATGCTATAATAAACATGAAGTGTAGACATCTCTTTGAGATCCTAACTTCAACTCTTTTGGATATATGCCCAGTAGTGGGACTGACACAGTAGTTCTATTTTTAATATTTTGAGAAACTTCTATATTATTTACCATAATGGACACACTATTTTATAATCTTACCAATGCTGTACAAGAATAAAATTTCTCCACCTACTCACTATTACTTACCTTAAAAAAAAATGATGGCTATCCTAACAGATGTAATATATAATTTTGAACTGCATTTCCCTGATGATTAGTGATGTTGAGTGTCTTTAATCTGCGTCTTTGTCCTTTGTATGTCTTTGGAAAAATGTATACTCAGGTTCTTTGCTCATTTTTAAATTGGGCTATTTGTTTTCACTATTGAATTCTATGTCCTTCCCTGATGGCTCAGCTATAAAGAATCCATCTGCAATGAAGGAGATGCAGGAGACACTGGTTTGATTCCTGGGTCAGGAACGTCCCTGGAGGAGGAAATAGCAGCCCACTCCAGTACTCTTGACTGGAAAAATCCCATAAACAGCAAACCTTGGTGGGCTATAGGCCATAGGGTTGCAAAGGTCAGACTAAAATGAATATAGCATAGCACATTGACTTATATGAGGTCCTCATATTTTATATATTAACTGCCTGTCAGATACACAGTTTACAAATTCTTTCTTCCTTTCCACAGAGTGTGCTTTCAAGTTTGTTGTAGTTCCACTTGTTTGCTTTGCTTTTGTTGCTTGTGTTTTTGGTGTTTTATCCAAGGAATAATTATCAAGAAAAATGTCAAGATTTTCCTCCATGTTTCCTTCTAGGAGTTTTACCATTTAAGATTTTGAGTTTAAGGGTTGTTTTTTTTTTTTTTTTAATAACAAAAATATATGGAATGGTTCATAAATTTGTGTGTTATCCTTTTGTGGGAGCCATGCTAATCTTCCTGTTATAGTTCCAATTTTAGTAAATGTATTCCAAAGCAAGCAATTGAGTTTAAGTCATTAATCCTTTTTGAGTTGATTTTTATGTACAGTATAATATTAGGATCCAATTACAGTTTTTTGCATGTGGACATCACTTTTCCCAGAATCAACTGTTGAAGAGATTATCCTTTCCCCATTTTGTATTTTCAAAATGCTTGTCAAATATCAGTTGCTAAAATATATCTTTAAGTTTATAGTTTAGTAGTATGTATATTTTAGCAATACCATTCCAATTCATGAACACAAATTATCTTTTCATTTATTTGTGTCTTCTTCATTTTCTTTCATCAATGTCTTATAGCTTTTGGTATACAGATATTTCACTTCTTGGTTAAATTTATTCCTAAATATTTTATTCTTTCTGATGCTATTTTAAGAGGAATTGTTCTCTTAATTCCATTTATTGAGAGTTAGTTGTGAATGTATATAAATCCAGCTGGTTTTTATATGTTTCTCTACCTTTTACTGTATTTGTTGATTTTATCCAATAGTTTATGTGGAGTATTTAGGATTTTCTTTTACTTATAAAATGCATCATCAGCAAAAATATTATTTTCCTTTCTCCAAATCAGATGTCTTGTCCATTTGCTCTGGCTAGGACTTCCAAAACGGTGTTAAAGAGAAGGACAGGAGGGCATGGGCATCCCTGTTTTGTTCTTGATTTTAGCAAAACTTTCAATGTTTCACCATTGAATATAATGTTAGCTATCAGCTTGTCATATAAGGCCTTTATTATGTCGAGGTACATTCCTTCTCTATCCAATTTCTTGAGAACTTTCATCATGAAAATGTACTAAATTTTATCAAATGCTTTGCTTGCATCTATTGAGATAATCATGTGATTTTTAATCTCTATTCTATTAATGTTACACATTGCATTGATTGCTTTATATATATTGAACCATCCTTGAATCCCAGGCATAAATCCAACTTGATCATGTATTGGCATTTGATTTCATTTAGTTGTATTCTCTCATAGCTCACTGAACTTTTTTTAAGATAACTACTTCTAATTCCTTCTCAGACAATTCTTAGACCTCAATTTTTTAAGAATCGTTTACTAGAGATGTATTTTTTTTCCCCTTTTTGGGATCATATTTCTTAAAATGTTGTGTTTCTTGTAGCTCTTCATTGGTGCCTGTGCATCTCTAAGTCTTTTCAGACTGGTTTCATCAAAAAAAAAAAAAAAAAAAAAAGACCTTCACCAATCAGACTGGCTAGAGATTCTAGCAAACTTGGAACTTTTCTATGAATGTACATGTTTTACTCCTCTTATTTATTTCTGGAAGATAAAAGGTTGTGCAACTTTTCTCGGTCTCAGAGTTGTCCTGGCCACAGTAAGCCTCCTGTCCCTTTCCTGAGACAGTGCACTAGAAGGCAGAAACATAGGATGCACACTCAGCTCCTGTCCCACCCTCCTTTCTTTAAACATTTATTTATTAATTTTTGGTTGCTCTTTGGCTTCGTTTTTGCTGTGCCCAGGTCTTCTTAGTTTTGGAGAGTGGGGACTACTCTCTAGGTGCAGTGTGTGGGCCTCTTGCTGTGATGGTCTCTCCTGTACAGCACATGTTCTAGGTGCACAGACTTCAGTAGTTATGGTGTGTCCATTCAATAGTTGTGGCTTGTGGGCTCTAGCGCACTGGCTCAGTAGTTGTGGCACACAGGTCTAGTTGCCCCA
This sequence comes from Bos mutus, assembly GCF_027580195.1. Lineage (NCBI taxonomy): Eukaryota > Metazoa > Chordata > Mammalia > Artiodactyla > Bovidae > Bos > Bos mutus. The sequence goes on along the minus strand of NC_091644.1, from coordinate 23,497,230 downwards.
TGACATGTGGGATCTTCCTGGACCAGAGATAGAACAAGTGTCCCCTACATTGCAAGGTGAATTCTTAACCACTGGACCACCAGGGAAGCCCCTCTCCCTCCCTCTTGATGAACAGGTCTCATGATTGAGCATCTTCTCCCAATGTCCACAGAGCCATACTTGTTGCTGAGAGTCATTTGGTCCTTTTCCCTAGGCCAGTGCACTGAAATTCTGGGCCTTGAGTGGAAGCTCCACTTCTGTTTCTCCTTTCTGAAGGAAAAGTCTCAATATTATGTCCCTTCTGTGAGTTTTTCAGGGCCATGCCACCTGTTGAAAGCTGTCAGCCCCTTCATTTTTTCTTAACTGACTCCAAATGTTGGGACTATGTCAATGCCCTCAGCATTGTGGGTGAGATTATATAGTAACAGGTCTCTCTGAAAGTGGCTTGAGGGTTGTCGCATAGTTAACTCTTTCTACTCATGGAGAAATTGATGGCTGAGGGTATTTCTCTTGCTCCTAAGTTATGCTGGTTTAGAAGAGCTGACACAGGTTAACTGAAATTGCTTTTACAAATTTCAGTGTGACTGTTCTCAGTTTTGAACTCATTTAGGGTACTGCAACTATTTAACTGTATTCTGGAGTTTTCATAAAGGTGTTTTGGGCCTTAAAGTGTTATTAGATTAGTGCATCTGTTGGCCAATGACAGCTGGGACTTCCTATTCTGCCTTTTTGCTGAGATCACTGCTTCAAATCTTTTTTTTTTTTTTTAATTGGAGGCTAATTACTTTACAATATTGTGTGGGTTTTGCCATATATTCACATGAATCAGCCATGGGTGTATGTGTATTCTCCATCCTGACCCTCCCCATCCCATTCCTCAGGATCATCCCAGTGCACCAGCCCTGAGCACCCTGTCTCATGCATCGAACTTGGACTGGCGATCTATTTACATAATATAGTATACATGTTTCAATGTTATTCTCTCAAATCATCCTACCCTCACCTTCTCCCACAGAGTCCAAAAGTCTGTTCTTTACATCTGTGTGTCTTTCGCTGTCTCGCATATAGGGTCATCATTACCATCTTTCTAAATCCCATATATATGTGTTAATATACTGTATTGGTGTTTTTCTTTCTGACTTACTTCGTTCTGTATAATAGGCTCCAGTTTCATCCACCTCATTAGAACTGATTCAAATGCATTCTTTTTAATAGCTGAGTAATATTCCATTGTGTATATGTACCACAGCTTTATTATCCATTCATCTGCTGATGGACATCTAGGTTGCTTCCATGTCCTGGATACTGTAAACAGTGCTGCGATGAACATTGGGGTACAAGTGTCTCTTTCAATTCTGGTTTCCTAAGTGTGTATGCCGAGCAGTGAGATTGCTGGCTCTTATGGCAGTTCTATTTCCAGTTTTTTAATGAATTTCCACACTGCTCACCATAGTGGCTGTACTAGTTTGCATTCCCACCAACAGGGTAAGAGGGTTCCTTTTTCTCTACACCCTCTCCAGCATTTATTGTTTGTAGACAATTTGGTAGCAGCCATTCTTACTGGCATGAGATGGTACCTCATTGTGGTTTTGATTTGCATTTCTCTGATAATGAGTGATATTGAGCATCCTTTCATGTGTTTGTTAGCCATCTGTATCTGTATGTCTTTGGGAAAATGTCTGTTTAGTTCTTTAGCCCATTTTTTGATTGGGTCATTTATTTTTCTGGAATTGAGCTGCAGGAGTTGCTTGTATATTTTTGAGGTTAATTCTTTGTTAGTTGCTTTGTTTGCTATTATTTTCTCCCATTCTGAAGGCTGTCTTTTCACCTGGCTTATAGTTTCCTTCATTGTGCAAAAGCTTTTAAGTTTAATTAGGTCCCATTTGTTTATTTTTGCTTTTATTTCCAATATTCTGGGAGGTGGGTCATAGAGGATCCTGCTGTGATTTATGTCAGAGAGTGTTTTGCCTATGGTTTCCTCTAGGAGTTTTATAGTTTTTGGTCTTACATTTAAATCTTTAATCCATTTTGAGTTTATTTTTGTGTATGGTGTTAGAAAGTGTTCTAGTTTCATTCTTTTACAAGAAAAACTGGTTGACCAGATTTCCCAGCACCACTTGTTAAAGAGATTGTCTTTAATCCATTGTATATTTTTGACTCCTTTGTCAAAGATAAGATGTCCATAGGTGTGTATATTTATCTCTGGGCTTTCTATTTTGTTCCATTGATCTATATTTCTGTCTTTGTGCCTGTACCATACTGTCTTGATGACTGTAGCTTTGTAGTATAGTCTGAAGTCAGGCAGGTTGATTCCTCCAGTTCCATTCTTCATTCTCAAGATTGCTTTGGCTATTCGAGGTATTTTGTATTTCCATACAAATTGTGTAATTATTTGTTCTAGTTCTCTGAAAAATACCGTTGGTAGCTTGATAGAGATTACATTGAATCTGTAGATTGCTTTGGGTAGTATACTCATTTTCACTATATTGATTCTTCCAATCCATGAACATGGCATATTTCTCCATCTATTTGTATCATCTTTGATTTCTTTCATCAGTGTTTTATAGTTTTCTGTATATAGGTCTTTTGTTTCTTTAGGTAGATTTATTCCTAAGTATTTTATTCTTTCATTGCAATGGTGAATGGAATTGTTTCCTTAATTTCTCTTTCTGTTTTCTCATTGTTAGTGTATAGAAATGCAAGGGATTTCTGTGTGTTAATTTTATATCCTAAAACTTTATTATATTCATTGATTAGCTCTAGTAATTTTCTGGTGGTGTCTTTAGGGTTTTCTACGTATAGGATAGTGTCATCTGCAAATAGTGAGAGTTTTACTTCTTCTCTTCCAATCTGGATTCCTTTTATTTATTTTTCTTCTCTGATTGCTGTGGCTAAAACTTCCATAACTATGTTGAATAATAGTGGTGAGAGTGGGCATCCTTTTCTTGTTCCTGATTTTAAGGAAAATGCTTTCAATTTTTCACCATTGAGGATAATGTTTGCTGTGGGCTTATCATATATGGCTTTTATTATGTTGAGGTATGTTTATAACCTCTAATCAAGGTTTTTAAAGAATCCTAACCAAAATTAAGTCTACTCATCATTGGGATAAAGCCTTTTTTAACCCCAAAACTCACTTTGTTGTAGGATAACACCTATAAAAATATAATTACCAAATACCCTTTGTGAGTGGAAAAAAAAATTACTCCTTTTTCACTAGTCTATCTCAGTTGCATGATTACCTATATATCTGAAATGAGTTTATACATTTTATATTCCCCCTGAATATGCCAAAATTTTACAACTGAAAAATCATATTGCTACTGTACCATCTAGGTCCACATAGATTATTTAAGAATCAGAGCAGGATATAATAAGTGTTCTGGTGCAATTACAATGGTTCAAAAATTACAATAAGGGCTCAACCCACCTGTTTTTGAAAATACAAAGGTGAAAATATTTGTATGATAGCTACCATTAAGGAAGAAAATTCATGAGGTCCTATGGTCCTATATTTTCTAATCTTCAAGATGTAAAGGTTAATCATTGAGGTTTTTTGTAAGGTGACCCACAGCTCATGCAAATGAGGCAGATAGGCATTGTTATGGATCAGTATTTCCCTAGAACAGCAGTCCCCTTCCTTTTTAGCACCAGGGACCAGTTCTGTGGAAGACAATTTTTCCACAGCTTAGGGAAGGGGGATGTTTTCAGGATGATTCAAGCACATTACATTTATTGTGCACTTTATTTCTAATCTAAAGCTGCTGCTAATCTAACAGAAGGTATCAGTCTGTGGCCCAGAGGTGGAGGACCCCAGCCCAAAATACCTGAGGTGATTCAGGCCACCACATTGTGGGGAAATTGGATTTAGGCTTCTATTATGGTGGAACCAACAGATGAATCAATTCCATATTTTTGAAGGCAGCCAGTTATTACTGAACAGAGAATTCAGTGATTCTACTTAAGATAACATTAAAAAGAGAGGTCTAGGAAGAAATATTTTTGGAAGTAGAATCTTTCTGTTGTTAAGTTGAATTATCACCAAGTTTCATGACCTTAATTCTATTACGAAAGTCCATTTTTACAGATTCAGTAATTGGAAAATTAAAGTTCAGCCATCACCAGATTTAATAATTTATTCAGTTCAGATCTTAAATATTTTAATTATTCAATATGTTAAAACATCTGTGCAAGAAAATGTCTTACAAGATATAAATCAAGAACTCTCTCTAAACTGTTTAAAAAGCTGTATCTTCTACCCACTCAACTGCCTATCCTTCTATTCCACACCAACTCACTACCTAACTCTGTCCATACCTATTTGATACTCTCCTCTGTCAAGTTTGTAAAACAGATTATCTTCTGCACTGATAAATGTCAAGATTATGGATTATTTAAAAAAGAAAAAAGTGTCCTTATATACACAAACAAAGAACTTTGCATGTTTAATCTTTTTACAAGAGAAACATTTCTGGGAAAGTCTCTAAATAATGTCTTTAACAATTTTTTTTTTTTTGTATCCTAAGGAGATATCTTGGAGAAGGCAATGGCACCCCACTCCAGTACTCTTACCTGGTAAATCCCATGGACGGAGGAGCCTGGTAGGCTGCAGTCCATGGGGTCACGAAGAGTTGGACACGATTGAGCGACTTCCTTTCACTTTTCACTTTCATGCATTGGAGAAGGAAATGGCAGCCCAGTCTGGTGTTCTTGCCTGGAGAATCCCAGGGATGGGGGAGCCTGGTGAGCTGCCATCTATGGGGTCGCACAGAGTTGGACACGACTGAGGTGACTTAGCAGCAGCAAGAAGATATCTTAGTGGTTTCATCATGTGAAAGTTTGTGGCAGTCAAGTTGCACATTTATATTTATGAAGAAAAAACACAATAAAAATGAAACTGTTAGGGGAACACTAACTGCCAGTTCTTATCATGGTCAAGGTTCCCTATCCACAATGTGTTGTTCAGCACAGTCTGTTTGAGAATTGCTGAGTCATGATAGAGTTCTTGGCCTTTGTCATCACCTATTGATGGTGCTCTGGAATTCTCTAGGAAGTCAATTCCTTCACCCTTTCTTCATTACTTTATATAGTTAAAATGTTACTAATTGGTCAATATACTTCTGAGAAATGGAAGTTCACCGTTTTTCCTTTTATTTTTTTAATTTAATTTTTATTTTATATTAGAGTATATTCATGTGTGTGTGAGTGGTCACTCAGTCACGTCTGACTCTTTGTGACCTCATGGACTGTGACCTCTTGGACCAGTCTCCTCTTTCCATAGAATTTTCCAGGCAAGAATCCTGGAGCAGGCTGCCATTTCCTACTCCAAGGGACCTTCCCTACCTAGGCATCAAACCTGCATCTCTTGCATCTCCTTTACTGGCAGGCAGGTTCTTTACCACTGTCCCATCTAGAAGCCCCGTATTAGAATATAGTTGATTCAAAATGCTGTGTTAGTAACAGGCACAAAGTGATTCAGTTATGCATATACATGTATCTATTTTTTTTTCAGATTCTTTTCCCATACAGGGAAATATGGAATATCAAGTAGAGATCCATGTGCTATGTAATAGGTTTTTGTTGATTTTGTTTTATATATAGTAGTGCATATATGTTAATCCCAAACTCTTAATCACTTCCCCCACCTCACCTTTCCCCTTTGCTAAACATAAGTTAATTTTCAAAATCTACGAGTGTTGTTCTGTTTTGTAAATAAGTTCACTTGTATCTACTCCTTCTTCTTTTTTTTTAAGATTTCACATATAAGTAATATGATATTTTTCCTTCTCTATAAAATTTACTTCATTTAGAATAATAAACCTAGGTCCATCCATGTTTCTGCAAATGGCCTTATTCATTCTTTTTATGGTTTAGTAAAATTCTATTGTATATGTGTACCACACCGTCTTTATCCATTCCTCTGTTGATGGTCATTCAGATTGGTTCCAAGTCTTGGCTATTGTAAAGAATGATACAAATAACACTGAGTTGCATTTTCACAGTGCTAGATCAAGATTTTTTTTTTTTTAACTTATATGGAAACATGAAAGACCCTGAGTAACCAAAGCAACCTTGAGAAAGAAAAACAGGGCTAGAGGAATCAGACTCCCTCACTTCAGACTATACTACAAAGCTACAGTCATCAAAACAATGTAGTACTGGCACAAAAAGAGAAATATACCTCAATGCAACAGGATAGAAAGCCCAGACATAAATAAACCCACACACCTATGGCCAATTAATCTATGACAAAGGAGTATATGATGGAGAAAAGACAGTCTCTTCAATAAGTGGTGCTGGAAAAACTGGACAGCTACATATAAAAGGATGAAATTAGAACACTCTCCTATACTATACACAAAAATAAACTCAATATGGATTAAAGATCAAAATGCAAAACTTGGTACTATTAAACTCTTAAAGGAAAACAGTCTGAATACTCTTGGATATAAATCACAGGAATATCTTTTTGGATCCACCTACTAAAGTGATGAACATAAAAACAAACAAATGGGACCTAGTTAAACCTAAAAACTTTTGCACAGCAAAGGAAACCATAAAGAAAATAAAAAGACAACACACAGAATGGAAAAAAAATATTTTTACGTGAAGCAACTGACAAGGAATTAATCTCCAAGATGTATACCATGAAGCTCATTAAAAACAACCCAATCAAAAAATGAGCAGATGCTCTAAATAGACATTTCTCCAAAGACAAACAAATGACCAGAAAGCAAATGAAAAGATGTTCAACATGGACTGGGTTGCCATTTCCTTCTCCATCAGTAATTATTAGAGAAATACAAATCAAATTTACAGTGAGATATAACCTCACACTGGAAGTTCACCATTTAATTTTGAAGTAATTGCTGGGAATACAAGTGTTAAACTTATGGGAAAGACAAACTTATAAATAGATATTTTTAACCTTTGAAAAGCAAATTGGAGATGCTATGGGTCCAAAAAGAAGAATCATTGCTTTCTATTTTAGTCTTCAGTTCAGTTCAGTTCAGTCGCTTAGTCGTGTCCGACTCTTTGCAACCCCATGAATCAGCATGCCAGGCCTCCCTGTCCATCACCAACTCCCGGAGTTTATCCAAACTCATGTCCATAGAGTCGGTGATGCCATCCAACCATCTCATCCTCTGTCGTCCCCTTCTCCTCCTGCCCCCAATCCCTCCCAGCATCAGGGTGTTTTCCAATGAGTCAACTCTTCGCAAGAGGTGGCCAAAGTATTGGAGTTTCAGCTTCAGCATCAGTCCTTCCAGTGAACACCCAGGACTGATCTCCTTTAGGATGGACTGGTTGGATCTCCTTGCAGTCCAAGGGACTCTCAAGAGTCTTCTCTAACACCACAGTTCAAAAGCATCAATTCTTAAAAGTAAACAAAAGGGCCTTAATATTCTTTTCAGCTTGAATAAACTTTAGACAGCTTCCTTCCTGACTATAAGCTCCTGATTTCCTTTTTCTTAGAGTATTTTCTTTAGAAAACTTATAATTGTAAATCCTTCCTTTGTCCATACAAGGTGTAGATATTCTCACACACATTTACAACCCAAATATGCCTTAGTCAAGGTCCTACAAACCATCCCTTTGAAATGTAATCATCAAGGAAAATAAAATGCCTATCTCGGAATCTCCATAGAGGAGTAGGAGCCAATCTTAGATCAATACCAATTAGCCAACAATCATATTGACCACCTCCACCTCAGTTAACATCTTCCAGTATTTATCCACTAGCTTACTACAACATTTAACAACTCTCCCACTTTTTCTTTCAGAGGAATTGAGTTCATTCTTTCTCCTTTATATATCGGATACAGTTTTCCTTGACTATTTAACCTGTTTGGTACAGAGTGACCAAATAGAAAGTCCTAGAATAAAGTTTAGAAATTAGCATTAATATATAAGCATTATTAAGGTGAGAAGAATTTGGCAGTTTCTAGGATTTGGGTCAATGCTTTTTGTTTTTCTGAAAAGGGCACAAAATGCTGATGATTACAGCTAGAACAAGTATATCCTTCCCAGGAGCTATGAAGGAATTCTCTAATATGACAAGGGGAGAGGACATTTCAGCATTTACACATATTTTCCTTTAACATTCTTCTCTGTCCACCCTTATTTATTTCCTCTTGCAAGCCTGTTGTAAAATTCTCATGCTATTTCAAGCTTCTTCGGCTTTTGCCTTCTATAAGATCCTTCTGTAATTTTTGTTTAAATTTGAACAATCTATTAAGACATTTTTCATTTTATTACATAGGTTTTATTTTAAAAAGTGCACTTTTTAATCCATCTCCATACCTCAACCTATATCCCTTTACTCTGGCCCTTTTTAAATAGAAGATAGCGTAAACATTTCTAAGGTTTGTCTTTTCTGGGAACAAATTTTAGCACATGATTGCTGAAATGCAGTCTTAGACAATTTACTGCTTACAGTAGACTCTCTGCCTGAAGGAGTTTACATTTTGACTCCTTTCTAATACCATGCCAGCCTTAGGAGAATATTGTTTTCCCTTTCTCTGTTTTTTCAAATGGACAAAACACTAAATGTTCCTTCTTTTTCCCTCATCCAGTAAAACATGTATGTTCCATAGGAAACCAAAAGAGAAATTTGTAGCAACAAAAAATTAAACAAGACCCAGCCATTCAGTTTGTATTTTTCAAATTTGATTTTCATCAAAATTTATAAAATATATAGAAATGGATTACTCTCATTAAAGTCAAATTATCTAGACCTCTTCCTCCTTCTTGGTCTCCCTCCTGTTTCCTGTTAAAGTCTTAGAATCTTTCATTAAACTTTAGATCTTTGAGAAACTCAAGTTGAAAATTATTGATCTAGAAGACTGGAGTAAGTGCATACAAATCAGTGGGAATCACTTGAAAATGAAAATTGGAATAGACCATTATAAAAGGGGAGTACTGGGCCATATCTGAATAGGCAGGGAAAATTAATGAGAAATTTTATTTTAAAAATTTGAGGAGGCTTAGTTTATCCCTATGGGGAAGTGGAGTGGGGAGGTGGGGTGATGGTGATGGTAATTTTAAAGTTAAAATTGACTAAGTGAAGGGAAAGGTAGACAGCTGCAAAAATTACTAATTAGTTAAGTTACACTCTTCAAGTGGTTAGCAATTCATCTTCAATTCTGGTATACAGTGCCTATTTCTCATTTTGAGTTCCAGGGATCCTAGAGTGTTATCTTTTCTAACATTAAAAGTATGTCTTTGGAAATATAATTAAGATATCTAACAAGGACAAAGTATCCTTTATTCTACTTCTTGCCTTGTTTTCTGTGCTCAAAAAAAGAAAATGTGGACAGTTGGCTTGCAATCTGTTCTCATAGTGCCAAAGTCTAAAACTTTGAGATATTTTTCAATGGGGTCCTTAATTATAGATAACATACTATTTTCAGAATATATGTCTGTTAATGACTCATTATTAAAATATTAACCAACAAAGCAGTTGACCTGAAGAGAAACTTCAAGAACAAAGTTGACACACTTGTTCCCAAGGTATCCATGATTTTTTTCATATTAAAGCTACTTCAACTTATCTTTTATTTTATTTTTGATTGTGCTGGGTCTTCATTGCTGCACACAGGTTTGTTTGTTCGTTTTTTTCTAGTCGTGGTGGGCAGGGGCTACTCTTTACTTGCAGTGTACAAGCTTCTCATTGTGATGGCTTCTTGTTGCAGAGCATGGGCTCTAGGTGCATGGGCTTCAGTGGTTGTGGCACTCTGTCTCAGTATTAATAGTTTCAGCTTGCAGGTTCTTCTGGAGTGAAGACTCAATAGTTTGGAACACAGGCTTACTTGCCCTGTGGTATGTGGAATCTTCCTGGACAAAGGACGAAACCAATGTCCTCTGCATTTGCAGGAGGACTCTTAACCACTGTACCACCAGGGAAGTCCAAGTTACTTCAACTTTGAAACATGTGTGATTAAATTATAGGCATGGTAGATGGTACACATTTATAACTTTCCAATTCTACATTGCTGACTGCATGGGATAAAGAATAACTGGCCATTATTATTATATTGGATATCATTATAATGGTGGAACAGTAACAACTGGCAAATTGTTATGGGGTAATTTCTGTGGTCATTCAATGAGAAAAATGGAAACTGTAATTTTTTCCAACATCATTCTGTAGCTATTAGCAAGTACTTTTATTTTGAGCCTTCTGGAAAATTTGTGTAGTGAATCTACAGCAGTTCACTTTATAGATCACCAGTTTTCTAATCTGTAAAGTTGTTGTTGTTCAGTTGCTAAGTTATGTAAACTCTTTGTAATTTCATGGACTGCAGCACACCAGGCTTCTCTGTCCTTCGCTATCTCCTGGAGTTTACTCAAACTCATGTCCATTGAGTCAGTGATGCCATCCTACCATCTCATCCTCTGTCACCCCCTTCTCTTCCTGCCCTCAAACTTTCCCAGCATCAAGGTCTTTTCCAAGCAGTCAGCTCTTCACATCAGGTACCCAAATTATTGGTGCTTCAACATCAGTCCTTCCAGTGAATATTCAGGATTGATTTCCTTTAGGATTGGCTGGTTTGATCTCTTTGTTGTCCAAGGAACTCTCAAGAGTCTTCAGCACCACAATTTGAAAACATCAGTTATTTAGCTCTCAGCCTTCTTTATGGTCCAACTCGCACTGTACATGACTACTGGAAGTACTACAGCTTTGACTATACAGATCTTTGTCAGCAAAGTGATGCCTCTGCCTTTTAACATGTGGTCCAGGTTTGTTATAACTTTTCTTCCAAAAAGCAAGCATCTTTTAATTTGATGGCTGCAGTCACCATCTGCAATGATTTTGGGTCCCAAGAAAATAAAATCTGCCACTGTTTCCACTTTTTTCCCATCTATTTGCCATGAAGTGATGGGACCAGATGCCATGATCTTAGTGTTTTGAATGTTGAGTTTTAAGCCAAATTTTTCTTGCTCCTCTTTCAACCTCATCAAGGGGTTCTTTAGTTTCTCTTTGCTTTTTGCCATTAGGGTGGTATCATCTGCATATCTGAGGTTGTTGATATTTCCCCCTGCAATCTTGATTCCAGTTTGTGATTCATCCAGCCCAACACTTTGCATGATGTACTCTGCATAGAAATTAAATTAGCAGTGTGACAATATACAGCCTTGCCACACTCCTTTCCGAATCTTGAATAAGTCCATTGTTCCATGTTCAGTTTTAACTGTTGCTTCTTGACCTACATACAGTTATCTCAGGAGACAGGTAAGGTGCTCTGGTACTCCCATCTCTAAAGAATTTTCCACAATTTGTTGTGAGCTACAGAGTCAAAGCCTTTAGTATAGTCAATGAGTCAAAAGGAGATGGTTTTCTATAAAGTGTAAAGTGTGAATATCCATAAACATCCCATCCTCCTTGGCACATTGTGCCTTCATACTACTATCAAGAGAGCCCAGTTTGTCAACCTTACTGATCTTTCCCATAGACTCTGAGAAATATGACTCATCTGCAGTCAATGAACATGGTGAGAGGTAGTCCACAAAGTCATGTAGTAGTGGCCCTCAGTTGACAAGTCATGTTTAGGTACAACTTATTTACATGTATCACAATTGAAAAACACTGAGAAAAGACTCCACAAATATTAATAGTTCTCAGCCCACTCCACCCATTTATTCTCATAATTAGCTACTACTTTTCCATGTTTAGTTATTTTAAATATTAGTATAAAGTTATTGGAATTGTAGAACTTGGAGGAAAGAAATCCATCCTTTCTCTCCCAAACCATCCTAGACCGAAGCATTCATTCAATTTTTCATGTCCTTGTACAATTTCACCAGTAACAAAACTTTTTCTCTCTTATGCAGATAAATTTTAAAACCATGGTCTATAGTCATAATTCTTTCTATTGGGTCTCCTCTTACTCTGTTATAAGTACTGACAGTGGAAAATCTTCATTCAGTTCAGTTCAGTTGCTCAGTCATGTCCGACTCTTTGTGACCCCATGAATTGCAGCACACCAGGCCTCCCTGTCCATTACCAACTCCTGGAGTTTACTCAAACTCACGTCCATCGAGTTGGGGATGCCATCCAGCTATCTCGTCCTTTGATGTCCCCTTCTCCTCCTGCCGCCAATCCCTCCAAGCATCAGAGTCTTTTCCAATGAGTCAACTCTTCGCATGAGGTGGCCAGAGTATTGGAGTTTCAGCTTTAGCATCAGTCCTTCAAAAAGAACACCCAGGACTGATCTTCTTCAGAATGGACTGGTTGGATCTCCTTGCAGTCCAAGGGACTCTCAAGAGTCTTCTCCAACACCACACTTCAAAAGCATCAATTCTTCGGCACTCAGTTTTCTTCACAGTCCAACTCTCACATTCATACATGACCACTGGAAAAACCATAGCCTTGACTAGACGGACCTTTGTTGGCAAAGTAATGTCTCTGCTTTTGAATATGCTATCTAGGTTGGTCATAACTTTCCTTCCAAGGAGTAAGCGTCTTTTAATTTCATGGCTGCAGTCACCATCTGCAGTGATTTTGGAGCCCCCCAAAATAAAGTCTGCTACTGTTTCCATTGTTTTCCCATCTATTTGCCATGAAGTGATGGGACCAGATGCCATGATCTTCATTTTCTGAATGTTGAACTTTAAGCCAACTTTTTCACTCTTCTCTCTCACTTTCATCAAGAGGCTTTTTAGTTCCTCTTCACTTTCTGCCAAAAGGGTGGTGTTATCTGCATATCTGAGGTTATTGATATTTCTCCTGGCAATCTTGATTCCAGCTTGTGCTTCTTCCAGTCCAGCATTTTTCATGATGTACTCTGCATATTGCAAGTCTCCAAGTAAGATTTTAAAGTGGATCACTTTAGTTAATCATAAAATAAGTACTTCTCGTCCTTTAAGTCTCCTGCTGCCCAGCAGGGATTGTGTTGAAGGAAACCTCAACCATGAGAGCCTCTCTTCCGTCTCTGGGTAGTCTCCACTTATGTGAAGAACATTATTACTTTGCCCTTCAAGTTCCTTCTCTCCAGAATGAATAAACTCAGTTTCTTTCATCTTTCCTCTAGGGCTTTCTTTTCCATGCCTTTGTCATTTTCTCCTTGTAGGAGACATCCAGAAATAACAATCTGTGAGTGAACAAGTTAAATGTTATAAATGTACAATTAATATATCCAATTTACTCCTTCATCCTATATGGGAAAAAGTAGTTTAAAAATGAACTTTTCATTTCATAATATTCAAACTCAAAAGTATTATATTTTTGTTATTTTTACATTAGTGTTATTTTTGTCCTAACCAAAAATATCACTTGTTTTTAATCTCTTGCAGTGGATACTGTTTAAGGTAGGGCAGGATTGTTTAACTTCTATCCCTCTCGACCTTCTGTGTAATCTAATGGTTTAGTTACTGGACAAACACAGGTCAGAGACATTTAGTCTTCATTACAACATGTTAGCTTAACAAAAGTATAATAATAGTTAAAAAGAAATCTGATAACAATGAAAGTGAAAAAAAGAAATAAAAATGTATTACTCTGTTAATGTGCTAGCACTGACTAATGAAGACAAATTAAACTCTTCCTTGCCAGCTAAAGGTCAATGGTAACTTGAATCTCCTGTATTTACATATGTCCCTGGTACCTATGAAGAACTTGGGAGACTTGAAGGAGTAGTGTGTGTGTTATTATACAGAATAAAGTCTAATAGCACTCTAAATCTTACTTCCAACCCTAAGTAACCAAGGAATGATTTGAAGATACACTTAAAATTGTTTTTCTATTTACTGTCTACCAATACAGACCTGCTACATGTAACCCCTCTAAGGCTCTATTCCAAGCTAATATTTTAAACCTTCATATGCCTGAAACAATAACCTTAAAAGTGTATTGGAACTAATATATGTACAGAAAGGTCCTTAAGGTCACACAAAAACATTTAACAGTGGTCTCCTTTAAAAAAAGGAAGAGTAGAGTATGTCAGTAGGAAGAGAAGGATAATGGTTGTATCTGATTAAAGAGGTATTTTAATTATTAAATATTTTAACATATTGGGGTTATTTGATAGTAACAGTATATCATTGCATCATTTTGCATCATTTAAAAATAATATAAAGCAATAACTTTGGATAAATTAACATTCTCAAATAGTTCAAAAAACTTTGTAAGTTGATTAAAATTTTTACTTGAAATACAGTACCTATTAATTCTAGATATCTTTTTTTCTTTTCTGATATACATTTATGTAGTTGAAAGCTAACCAAAATAAAGCATTTGGATGTACCTGCATTTTCCAAAATGTCCAATATTAGGAATACATTCCTGGAAGTAACCAGAAAAAAAAATCATGATATAGCCCAGATCAATTCAATCAACAGAAATAAAAAGTAAAATTTGTGGCTACATCATTTGATTATTTGATCTATTTGCATCAGTAACTGGCTTAATCTCAAGACTGAGTCTGTCAAATTCACATATTCTGTCTCATGGTATTTAGGTCTTTTTAAGAAAAGATTACTTATTAGATACTTAAAAATACTGCCTAATAAAAATTAATTTTGTTACTCTTTTCACACCATTTAACTGAGAGGTATGCCAATATGCCATCCAAGCAATAAACAAATTACTGCCTTTAATTCATACTGTTCCCTGATGTGGAACTCACTCAGTAAATGCTCCATAGAACACTGATGACATCCAATGGTCAAACTGATAATTTGCAGAGTTTCAGCTGCTCAGTATAAGGCCTTCCCTCAGGTGGTATCTATACCTCTTAGCACCACCCACCTATGGTATATTCTCCATAGGAAGAATATTAAGTATAATTTCCTTATATGGAGAGAGGCATGAAGAAAACAAGGGGAAAAGAGTAGAAAATGGAGACAGCCATCTTTAAATTATCTTGCAAAGCCAGTCTCTGAAGGGAGATCATTTCTGTAGTGAAACCTCATTTATGTGCATGCTTCTATGCTTCAACTACGTTTGGTGTGACTATTGCTTAAACAGTAATATTTTGGGGATAATTAGGTTTTCTGAAATCAGAGGGTACCATACCACAAGTTAAAAATAATTGAGGAAATTGAAGACCCAAAGACACTATTGTAAAATACATCCATTCTTGTGGTGAATGAGTTCTGTTCCCTGATTTTGTTACAGTTACATCATGTCCATTGACACTAAAAACACAATTGTTAACTTCCAGAATGACTGTTACTATATCATTTTTGTCTTGGTTAATAGCCTGCTTCATTACCATTAACTTAAAAGTGGCTTGTGACAAAATGAAGAATAAATCAACTGTGAAACAGAATGAAAAATGGGAACTGTTTCATATAGCTCCTTTTCACCTGTTCTGTGAATATGTTGTGTGTTTTGCTATCTTTGTCTTTGCTTACACTGATTCTTAAGACTGAACCCATATTCTTTCTACTTCCAATAGGCTAAAGTCAACTCATACTGTCATATATAAACATATATTTTTCCATGTCATTTTTATTGAAGTATATTTGATTTATAATATTAGTTTCAACATATAGCATAATGAGTCAATATTTTCATAGGTTATGATATATTTAAAATAATTGGAAAACAATGTTTAATTTTCTCTCTGCTGTACAATATATACTGTTGCTTATCTATTTTATACATTGTTGTTCAGTTGCTAAGTCATGTCTGACTCTTTGCAACCCATAGACTGCATCATGTCCTTCACTATCTCCTAGGATTTGCTCAAGCTCATGTCCATTGAGTCAGTGATAGTCACCATCCACTAGATGAAACCATCTCCTCCTCTGTCATCCCTTTCTCCTTCTGTCTTCAATCTTTTGCAGCATCGGGGTCTTTCCCAATGAGTCTGCTATTTGCATCAGGTAGTCAAAGTATTGGAGCTTCAGGTTCAACATCAGTCTTTCTAAAGAATATTCAGGATTGGTTTCCTTTATCTGTTTTATACACAGTAGCTTGTATCTCTTAGTCCATTATCCTTGTCTTTCTCCTCCCCATTTCTCTCTCCCAACTGGTAACCACTAGTTTGTAAATCTGTTTCTGTATTTATTTATACATTTATTTCCTTTTTTAGATTCCATATGTGAGTGATAACAGAGTATTTTTCTTTCTTTGTTGAACTTATTTCACTAGCATAATACTCTCCAGATGATCATGTTGTTGCAAACGACAGAAAGTCATTATTATTGTGGCTGAGTAATATTCCATAAATACCATAGCTTCTTTGTCCATTTATCTGTTGATGGACAGTAAGGTTTCTTCCATATTTTGGCTATTATAAATGGTGTTATAACATTGGAGTGCATGAATCTTTTTGAATTAGTGTTTTTGGTTCTTTTCAGTTACATACCTATAACTGGAGTAGAATGACTGGATCATATGGTAGTTATACTTTTAGTTTTTTTTTTTTTCATTTTTTTTAAATTTTATTTTATTTTTAAATTTTACATAATTGTATTAGTTTTGCCAAATATCAAAATGAATCCGCCACAGGTATACTTTTAGTGTTTTTTTAGAAATCTCTACAGTGTTTTCCAGGGATTCTCTAGTAGCTCAGATGGCAAAGAATCTGTCTGCAATGTTGGAGACCTGGGTTAGATCCCTGGGTCAGGAAGAGTCCCTGGAGAAGGAAATGGCAACCCACTGCAGTATTCTTGCCTGGAGAATCCCATGGACAGAGGAGCTTTGGCAGGCTATAGTCCACGGGGTTGCAAAGAGTCAGATATGACTGAACGACTAATGCTTTCACTTTCATGCTGTTTTCCACAGTGGCTACACCAAGGTGAATGTGTTGGACCTATAAACAGAGTGTGAGAGGTCCCTTTTCTCCACATTCTCACCAGCATTTGGTATTTGTGGTCGTTTTGATGACTGCCATTTTTACAGGTGAAAGGTAGTATCTCAGTGTGGTTTTGATTTGATTTCCTGTGTTATATGCCAGCTTCCCACTCTCTGTTTTACATATGGTAATGTATGTGTTTCAATGCTACTCTTTCAATTCTTCCCACCCTCTCCTTTCCCCTTGGTGTTCACAGGTATCTTCTCTATGTCTGTTTCTCTATTCCTGCCCTGCAAATAAGTTCATTGGTACCATTTTCTAGATTCCATATATACGTGTTAATATTTGTTTTCTCTCTTTCTAACTTACTTCACTCCGTTTAACAGACTCTAGGTCAAAAGCTTGTAAGTTTAATTAGGACCCATTTGCTTATTTTTACTTCTGTTTCTTTTGACTTGGAGAGAGAGAAAAAAAATATCCCTATGATTTGTATCAAAGAGTGGCGTGTTTATGTTCTCTTCTATGAATTTGATGGTTTCACATATTACAGTTAGGTCTAGGTCTTCAAACCATTCTGAGTTTGTTTTATATATGGAGTGCGAAAGTGTTCTAAGCTCCTTCTTTCACATGTAACTGTCCAGTTTTCTCAGCACCACTTACTAAAAAGCTGTCTTTTTCTTAACTGTCTATCCTTGCATCCTTTGTCATAGATCCATCGACCTGTAAGTGCATGAGTTTATTTCTGGGCTCTCTACTCTGTTCCCTTGATGTATGTGTGCATTTTTGTGCCAGTATCACCCTGTTTTTATTTCTGAAGCATTGCAGTATAGTCTGATGTTAGGAAGCTTAGTACCTTCAGTTTTGTTCTCTTTCAAGATTGCTTTGTCTATTAAGTGTATTTTGTGATTTCATAAACTAAGATTATTTGCTATAGTTTTGTGAAAAATATGGATATTTTAATAGATTTGTATTAAACTCATCAATAGATTTGGGGTGGTATGGACATTTTAATAATGCTAGTTCTTCCAATTCAGAAATAAGAATATATCATTCTTTGTATCACCTTTAATTTCCCTTATCAACATTTTTGTAGTTTTCAGAGGATAAGTAACATCTCTTGGTTAAGTTTTTTCCCTTAGGTATTATATATTTAGATGCAATTTCTGTTTCTGATAGTTTATTATTTGTTATAACAGGACAACAGATTCCTATATTTTATTTCTTGGAACTTTACTAAATTCATTTGTTAGTACTAGTATTTTTCTAGGGGAGACTTTTATGGTTTTCTATATAAAATATCATGTCATCTGCAAATACTGACTTTTTACTTCTTCCCATTCAATTTGAATGTTTTTTACTTCTTTTGCTTGTCCAATTGCTATGGTTAGGACTTCCACTACCATGTTAAATAGAGTGGTGAGTGTGGGTATCTTTGTCTTCTTCCTGAAGTTTAGAGGGAAACCTTTAAGTTTTTCCCTATTGAGTATGTTAATTGTGGATTTGTCATTAATGGCCTTTATTATGCTGAGATATGTTCCCTCTCTAACCACTTTGATAAGACATTTTATCATAAATGATGTTGAATTTTATCAAGTGTTTTTCCTGCATCTGCTGAGATGATCATGTAATTTTTATCCTTCCTTTTTTTTTTTTAATGATGTCTATTATATTACTTTTGTGAATTTTGAACAATCCTTTGTCCTGGAATGAATCCACCTTGAATGTGTTGTATGATCCTTTTTATTAATATATATGTTGGATTTGGTTTGCTAGCATTTTGCTTAGAGTTTTTGCATCTATATTAATCAGAGAAATCAGCCTATATATATAAATATATAGTAGTGTCTTCATTTGATTTTGGTTTTAGGGTAATTATATCCTCTTAAGATGAGCTTGGGAACATTCCATCCATCTGAATTTTCAAGAAGGATATGTATTAGCTCTTTTTGATAAGTTTGGTAGAATCTGTGAAGCCATCTGGTCTTGAACTATTGTTGGCTAGGAATTTTTCAAATTCAGCTTTGTTTCTAATGAACAATCTTTTCAAATTGTATTTTCCTTCTTGATTCAGTCTTAGCAATCTGCATGTTTCTAGAAATTGGTCCATTTCTTCTAGATTGACCAGTTTGTTGGAATATAGCTTTATGGTTTTATAACTTTTTAAATATCTCTGGGATTTAAATATCTCCTTGCTCATTTCTTAATTTATTTGAATCTTCTCTCTCTTATTCTAGGTGAACCTGGGAAAGATTATTTTGTTTATATTTTTGAAACTCCAGTTCTTTGTTTCTTTAATCTTTTCTTTTTTTAATCTCTATTTATGTCCTCTATGGAATTTATTTCTTTCCTTCTACTGACTTCAGGCTTGCTTTGTTCTTTTTCTAATTTCTTTAGAAAGTAGGTTGGACTGTTTATTTGAGGTTTTTATTTTTTCTTGAGGTAGGCCTATATTGCCATGAACTTTCTTCTTAGAGCTGTTTCTGCTGTATCTAATAGACTTTGAGAAGTTTTGTTTCCATTTTAATTTTTCACAAGGGATTTTCTGATCTCTGGTATGATTTAATCACTGACCCGTGCTTTTTTAGTAGCATGTTTAGACTCCACGTTTGTTTTTTTCCCATTTTTGTTCCTATATTTGATTTCTAATTTCATACTTTTGTGGTCAGAAAAAAAAATGCTTGACATAATGTCTATCTCCTATAATTTATTGAGACTTGTAACCTAATATGTGATCTATCCTGGAGAATATTCCCTATACACTTGAAAAGAATATGTGTCCTTCTGGTTTTGTATATCATGTGCTGTCAATATCAATTGTAGAGCAAGGTCAATTGCTCTATGTCATTTAAGACCACTGATGCCTTATTGATTTCCTGTGTGGATGATCAGTCCATTCAGGTCAGTGGGATGTTAAAGTTTTAGTTATTGTTCAGTCACTCAGTTGTGTTCGACTCTTTGTGGCCCCATAGACGTCAGCATGCCAAGTATCCCTGGCCTTCACCATCTCCCAGAGTTTGATCAAATTCTTGTCCATTGAGTTGGTGATGCCAAGCAACCATTTCATTGTCTGTTGCCCGCTTTTGCTCCTGCCCTCAATCTTTCCTCGCATCAGGGTCTTTTCCAGTGAGTCAACTCTTCACATCAAATGCCCCAAGTATTCTCCTCTATTGGGTGCACATATATTGATAAGTATGATATCCTCCTCTTTTATCAATCCCTTTATAATTTATACACCCTTTGTTGTCATTTGTCATACTTTTGATTGTAGCATTTAGTTAGCAGATAATTATCAATAGGTATGTATGCATTGCTATTCTACTATTTGTTTTTTGTTGTTTTGATAGTTTTTCTCTATTCATTTCTTCTTTTTGTTTCTTTCACTGTGGTTTGATGATTTTCTTTAGTGGCACATGTGTCTTTTTTTTTTTTTCTAATTTTTATGTATCTGTTATAGGTTTTTGATTTGCATCTGCCATGGGATTTATATATGTTGACCTATAATTATATATATTTGTTTTAAACAGATAGTCCTTAGATATCTGATATATTCTAAAAGATCTACATTTTTTTACTCTCCATGCCACATTTTACGTATTGTACGTCATAATTTAGATCTTCATGCTTATTCCTCTCTGTTTATTGTAGTAATAGTCAATTTTACTTTTTTTTTTGTTTGTCTTTTGATCTTTGTACTATGTTATTTTAACTGATTGATCCTCAGCCTTTATTATATATTTGCCTTTAGGCAATGGCATCCCACTCCAGTACTTTTGCCTAGAAAATCCCATGGATGGAGGAGCCTGGTAGGCTGCAGTCCATGGGGTCGCAAAGAGTTGGACACAACTGAGCGACTTCCCTTTCATTCTTCACTTTCATGTATTGGAGAAGGAAATGGCAACCCACTCCAGTGTTCTTGCCTGGAGAGTCCCAGGGACGGGGGAGCCTGGTGGGCTGCTGTCTATGGGGTCGCACAGAGTCGGACACGACTGAAGTGACTTAGCAGTAGCAGTAGCAGTGGGATTTTTCCCTTCCTGTACATTATTTTGTCTTATTGTAGCCTATTCTGTTTTTGTTGTTGTTGTTGTTGTTGTTTACTTAAAGACACTTTGATATTTCTTTTAGGATAGGCTTACTATTGATGAGCTCTTGTTTTTCTTGTCTGAGAAGATATATTTTTTCTTCTTGAATTCTAAATGAAAATTTTGCTGGATTGAGCATCATAGGTTGCAGTTTGTTTTTGTTTGTTTGTTTCTTTCTTTCTGCACTTTGCATATATCATAACATTCCCTTCTGTCCTGCGAAGTTTCTTTAGAAAAATCAACTGATGATCTTATGGGCATTTGTTTGTACGACTCTTTGTTTTTCTTTTCATGCCTTCAGCATCATCTATTTAATTTGCCATTATAATTGTGATATGTCTTGGTGTGGATCTGTTTGGTTTCCTCTTTTTGTGGGACTCTCTTTGCTTTTTGTACCTGTATATCTATATCATTCTTCAGGTTTGGGACATTTTCAGCTATAATTTCATTAAGTACATTTTCAACTTCCTTCTCTCCCCACATTTTGGGACCCCTATAAAACATGTTTTCTTATGCTGAATATTGTACTACAGGCCACTGAATCTATTCTCATTTTTAATGTGTTTTTCTCTTGGCTGTTCTGAGTGAGTGATATTCATTATTCTATCTTCCAGGTCACCTATACATTCTTCTGTATCACCTAGTCTGCTTTTAATTTCTTTTAGTGTGTTTTTCATTTCAGTTATGATATTATTCACTTCTGAATAGTTCTTGTTTATATATATTCTAGTTCCTGGTTAACATACCCCTGTGTTCATCTGTTCTTTAATCAACTAGCATTTTTATTACTGATGCTTTGAATTTTTTTATCTGATAAGTCATTTATTTCTGTTTCATTAGTTATTTTTCCAGGATTTTCTCATGGTGTTTCATTTGAGACACATCCTTTGACTTCTCATTTTCTTTAATTTTCCCTTTCTCTATAAATTTATGTGAAATACTTACTAATCATGGTCTTACAGGGGTGTTCTTATGTGGGAGCTTTCCTGTAGAGTCTGTGTGTGCCAGTGGTTTTAAGAGCTGAATTTGATGTGAGCACAAGTCATGTATTTCCTCAGGGTGTTCTGGCAGCCATCTTCTTGTTAGGCAGTGGGGCTGGTGATGGAGAGACTTGGTTGGAGATAAATGTGAGCCAAAGCTTTCCCTCTGCTTTCTGGTATGAGCAAACCTCAAGTTACTGCAGCAAAAGCCCCAAGTGTCAAGTTCCTTGTAAAGTATGTTTTTTCCCCTCCGAGTACTTCAATGCCTCTCAGAGGAGAAGTACTGGGGCAATAGGGCTTGCATGGGCACTCCAATTGTGTCTGGGTGCAGGCTTTGACAATCCAGCCTGGGTCAAAGATTTGCACTGCTTCTGATATGCTGCCTGTGTAAGTACCAGGCATGCCCGCCCCCTCCCTGCTCAGAGGCCACCTTGGGCCTAAGCCTCTTTTGATTTTCTTAGCCTGACTCTCCTCTAAGCCTGTGGTACTACTCCTGGCCTACTGCAGGCCATGCTGCATGTCAGGTTTGGTCTGTGTGGGGTCTCAGTGTGTCAGGGTGCAGGCTCTGGGGGTCTGAACACAGACAGAAACAGGGCTGCTTGTCATGAGTTGCCTGTGTAAGTGCCAGCAATGGTTGCCCCCACTCTGCTGAGCCACGACTTTGGCACCTCGTCTTATCTGGGTCTCACAGAAGCTTTCCCAAACAGGTTCGGAGCATTTGATTGACTAAGTCTGATGCATGCCCTGGGGTGGTTACAGAAAACTCAACAGCCACTCATGCAGGCTTCAATTCACTACCTCCACCAACCTTGGGAGTAAGCAGTCAAGCAAACATGTGCTCCTAAAGAGTGGAATCCAGGCATCCCAGAGCCAACGTGCTATCTCACTGGCCCTTCAACCACATAACGAAGTTTGTCCTCCCTGTGTTGGGCCCTAGTTCTGGGGAGCCCAATATATGGCTTGAATCACTCACTCCCCAGGGAGATTCTCCACTCAAGTAACCTTCCTTTTCCTCTGTGACCCCTCACAGGGCACATGTCCTCACCTAATTATTTCTCTTCCCTTCACACCAATTCTATATGGGTCTGATAGGGACCAAATAAAGGGATAAAATAGATGATTAAATAATCCCACTAGGGACTGTAGTTTAAAAATATGAGAGACTCCTATATGTTAATGCTTACTCAAGACAGCAGGTTAGCTTAGCAATAAAATCATGCAAGAGAAGCATAAGACATACCCCAAAACAATAAAGCTATGGTGGCATGAGTCCTACATTCTATCTGCTGCTGCTGCTGCTATTAAGTCGTTTCAGTTGTGTCCAACTCTGTGCGACCTCATAGATGGCAGCCCACCAGGCCCCGCCGTCCCTGGGATTCTCTAGGCAAGAACACTGGAGTGGGTTGCCATTTCCTCCTCCAATGTATGAAAATGAACAGTGAAAGTGAAGTTGCTCAGTCGTGTCCAACTCTTAGCGACCCCATGGACTGCAGCCTACCAGGCTCCTCCGTCCATGGGATTTTCCAGGCAAGAGTACTGGAGTGGGGTGCCATTGCCTTCTCCGACATTCTATCTAGTGAGCTCAATAAGTTAATGATCCCTAGGCCATGCTCAAGCAATAATTTGTGGGCGTAGCTTGACCATGTAGGGACAAGAAAACTTTCCTGCCCAACCTGGAAGAGAAACTTATGATGGAAGCATGACATCTACTTAAAATAACAAAGAAAATCTTCTCCCTCTCCCCACTTTTCATTTGATTATAAATCAAATTATAATGCCACTAAATTTTTGGATGTAGTATCCTCTTGCCAGCCCACTTGTAAGCCTTACAAGCATCCTATTCTAGTCAATCACTTCTTATCTATCATTTTGCTTCTCACTGAATTCTTTCCATGCTGAGACATAAAGGACTGTAGTACCAGAGCTCCTTGGAGCTCCCAAAATGCTACCAAATGCTTTCATATCCTCCTTAGAGTCTTGATTATATAAGAGTCTTTTTTTTTCTAGTCTCCTGTTAGTTTTCAGTGACAATTGTTTCACATGTAATGTAAGATATATTTTTGATGTATTCATGGGGAAAGGCAAGTTCCTTGTCTTTATTTTCTGCCATCTCCATCCATCCTGAAAATTCAGTATTTTAATATAGACTTATTGAACTAATCTATTTGGAATTATGCATTCTTTCCTAGGTAGAGGTGCAGCTTTGTTTCTCACTTTCAACTAGTTTCTGTCACATTTTACCCTTTGTATCAATTCCCAGCTCTCAATTTTGACATATTTGAGAGCGAGAACCAGGTATTAACCATGTCTGAGTCTTCTGTAGTAATTCACCAGGTGCTCAGATCATGCTGGTTTTATTAATGTCTTCACATTATTACATGGTCTTATATATTCTCAATAGTCATTAAAAAAAATCTGTCAACATTAAAACATTGGATTATTTCTCCCTGCTTGGGACACTTTGTTCATTTGATTTTTAGGACAACACAATTTCTTGTTTTTTATTATTCTTCCTGGCCATAAATTTTATTATTATCTGGTTTTGATCTATCTGTACAGCTTCCTAGGTGGTAGACTGAAGACTGAACATTCTCTACTTACATTCATTTCCTTGGGAGACTGGTCCTATATTTTGATGAATATCAAGTTTCTATTTCTAGCCCAAATGGTACTTCAAACCACAGATAGTCATCTGAATTCCTGATCTTCAGCCTAAAGCATTCCTCTCCTACTGTCTTTTTGAAAGCAGCAACTGGCAGTTCTACCTTCCAGATCAGTTCAATTCAGTTCAGTCGCTCAGTAGTGTCCAACTCTTTGCGACCCCATGGACTGCAACATGCCAGGCTTCCCTGTCCATCACCAACTCCCAGAGCTTGCTCAAACTCATGTTCATTGAGTCACTGATGCCATCTAACCATCTCATCCTCTGTTGTCTCCTTCTCCTCCTGCCTTCAATCTTTCCCAGCATCAGGGTCTTTTCCTATGAGTCACTCCTTCGCATCAGGTGCCCAAAGTATTGGAGTTTTAGTTTCAGCATCAGTCCTTCCAATAAATATTCAGGACTGATTTCCTTTAGGATTGACTGGGTGGATCTCCTTGCAACCCAAGGGACTCTCAAAAGTCTTCTCCAACACCACAGTTCAACAGCATCGATTCTTTGGTATTCAGCTTTGTTTACAGTCCAACTCTCATATCCATACATGACTACTGGAAAAACCCTAGCTTTCACTAGATGGACCTTTGTCAACAAAATAATATCTCTGCTTTTTAATATGTTGTCTAGGTTGGTCATAGCTTTTTTTCCAAGGAGCAAGTGTCTTTTAATTTCATGGCTGTAGTCACCACCTTCAGTGATTTTGGAGCCCAAGAAAAACAAAGCCTGTCACTGTTTCCACAGTTTCCTCATCTATTTGCCATGAAGTGATGGGACCAGATGCCATGATCTTAGTTTTCTGAATGTTGAGTTTTAAGACAACTTTTTCACTCTCCTCTTTCACTTTCATCAAGAGGCTCTTTAGTTCCTCTTCCCTTTCTGCTATGAGGATGATGTCATCTGCATATCTAAGGTTATTGATATTTCTCCTGGCAACTTGATTCCAGTTTGTGCTTCATCCAGCCCCATTTTTCATATAATGTACTCTGCATATATGTTAAATAAGCAAGGTGACAATATACAGCCTTGTCATACTCCTTTCCCAATTTGAAACCAGTCCATTGTTCCGTGTCCAGTTTTAACTGTTGCTTCTTGACCTGCATACAGCTTTCTCAGGAGGCAGGTAAGGTGGTCTAGTATTCCCATCTCTTGAAGAGTTTTCCAGTTTGTTGTGATCTACACAGTCAAAGGTTTTGGTGTAATTAATAAAGTAGAAGTAGATTTTTCTTTCCCCTGGAATTCTCTTGCTTTTTCTATGATCCAACGGATGTTGGCAATTTTATCTCACAAATTGTGGCAAATTGTGCTCCACACAGCCAACGGCTTTCATGTATCAATAAAGCAGCTTAGGCTAGAAACCTTGAAAGGATGCTTATCATATGTGCCTCATTCACAAAGTACAGTGATTCATCATGAAATCCAGTCAACTCACCTTCTTTCTCACCTGTCCAAACAGTAGTTATTAGTGTGCCTGTAACAATAATCTTTCAACTAGTCTTTCCACTTCTGCTCTTGTCTCAATTGAGTCTATTTGCAGTACAGGAGTCAGATTCTTTTAATATAAGCCAGATTAGATCATTTTTGGCTCAAAATCCTTCACTGGATTTTTTTTCTTCATCCAAAGACCTGCAACAACCTGTACAGTGTAACCTTCTTGGCTTCATCTCCTTCTACTTTTCTCATTCACTCCTCCTCAAATTTACTGGCTCCATTTCAGATAAAGTCCCTACTTCAGAGTGTTCACATTAGTTTTCCATTTTCCTAGAACACTCTTCTCTCAGAGAGGCATAGCTATCTCCATTTCTTTCTAGTCTTCCCTCCCAAATATCACCATTTACAATATTTGGTATTCTCTGTCTCTCCCTGATCTCCACATGAAAGCAGGACTTTTTGTTTATATTGTTTTATTTATTGTAAATATACAATTATGTTTATTATCCAAACACTTACAATAACACACAACAAACAGAAGGCACTCAATAAACATTCCTTGAATGAAAGAATAAATGAATAAATGATTGAAGCATCATATTTGCTCAGTTTGTCCTTGTGTTCCTAATACTAAGTAAAAGGAGAACCATGACTAAAATCTTTCCTAAATATATTCAGACAACTACTTTGAAAATCAAAATATGAATACATCTACCTCTTTGCATTTTAAAGTTAAGCATTTCTTTCCAAAATCCTAGGGCAAGACAATCTATAGATGATATTTTAAATATATTTAAATGTAACTTACGCAGTTATATACATTGATACTATAAATCTGCATTATCATATATTAAGTATTGTCCATGATTTTTGTTGTAGAAAAAGTGGTGATTGTAAAAGATTATATGTAGCCATTTTTCTTTGAGAAGTGGAGTAGAAAGGAGGAAAGAAAGAAATAAACCATTTGAAGAATATAGACCAACATGTTATCAGAAGTTACCTATGAGTAAAGTCATTTTATCTTTTTTTCCCAATTTTGTATACATTTTACAACTGAGCAATATTTATCAGGAAAATTATAGAAAAAAGAAAGCTTTATGTTGATAGAGATCATGAGTTGTGCTTGGGCTACCATTTCCCTTGTTTATACAAAGTTGCTAATTGATAGGACCCTATTCTTAAAGCAAAAATAGACTCTTAATATTTTCTCCCTTCAGAATTCATGTTGGAACCTCACCTTCACCCACTTACACACTTTCTTCTACTTTATGCTTTTGTTGAAGTCGATACATTCTTCTTTAGGGATCTGAGATTTAAGACTTTCAGTCCTCTCCCATGTACTTCATTATCAGTTGTGTTTCTTGTCCATTGCATAGTTTCTCTCCAAGCAAGCAAGCAAACAAGCAAACATACAAAAAAACTCCCACACACACAAAAAAGGAAAAATACATTAATAAAGTCACAAATAACTTTCTGAAGAACACTTTTTAAAAAAACCTCAATACTTGTCAAAGCAGAACCTGATTCATTTCTAAATAATTTTTGAGAACCCAGCTTGCTTAAACAGTAATAAAGAAAACAACTGTCATCGCTTCTGTTCAAACAAATAGATTTATTTACAATTCACTTTTAATTTTAAAACAATATGAAAGTAAATTTAATTGTCATTAGCATGGATACCAAATTAACTATTAAGCATTTTCTGGGTGGCATTATTTTCTCTTTTAAGCATTTTCTTTGTAATATTTACTTTCCTTCTCCATACTTTGCTCTTTAAATTTTGCCTCACAACTTTAACGTCCTTATTTTTATGTCAATAAGAAATTATTTTTCAGCGGTTTTATTTGCTTGACTACACTTCTGTCTTTCTTGCAGATTGAAGCACTGTGGTATTCATCACTTAAAACTGTATGGCCTAGTTAGGTAATCAATGAAGCTAAAATATTAGATTTACAATACCAAAGGATGATTTTTTGTTTATTCTGTCAACTCTTGAACAACATGTTCTTGAACTGTACAGATCCACTCATGTGCAATTTTTTTGTTTTTGTTGTTCAATAAAATATGTACTACAGAACTACATGATCATCCCTGGTTGGTTGAATCCACAGATATGGAACTGTGGATATGGAAGGTCAATTGTAGAGGTATACACAATTTTTGACTGCACAGAGGGTGGGTTCCCCTAATCCTGGTGTTGTTCAATGGTCAGCTTATGCATGTATATATATGTATACCACTATATATTGTCTTCATTCCAGTATCCAACTTGAGGAAGAAGCCCTTATCTGGAATATGGCTGGGCTTCTATCAAAATAAACATGGTGGGCAATCCCATTGTTGTCCAGTGGTTAGGACTCTTCATTCACTGCTGAGGGTGTGGGTTCAGTCCCTGGTTGGGAAACTAAGATCCCATCCCACAAGTTGTACGGCCCAGCAAAAAACAAAACAAAACAAAAAATAGGAAAGAAAGAAACCTGGTAAATCGCAGCAGGCTTTTTCTTAAAATTCCTACCTGGAAATGACACATGTCATTGGGATTCACATTCTATTACCAAGGTACATCAAATGACTACTTACAAGTTCATTAAGATGGGAACTCATAATACTTGTACAGAAAGAAACAAATTTTCCTTGCTTTATAACTTATCACATGACTATATCCCAAGTCTAACAAAATATTCCAATCCCCTCCATAAAAAATCAGAAATGGAGTTCTAGAGGAGGTGAGCTTGGAGGTAGGGTTTTAAAGAAGAATCAGTAAGTTATGATATATAGGGTCACATATAAAAGCAGGGAAAAGAAGTCATAGGAAGGAGGCCAAAGTACAGAGGTTTACATGGCAGGTGACTATTAAAATTTAGGTGGCTAAATTTGTTAGTAAAGGAAATGGCACTGATAAGGACTTAAAGGTTAGCAGTACATTTCACACAGAAAGAAAGCAGACCACAATAATCTATGTGTTGAGCTGATGAAATTTTAAAATAACACTATGATGTAGACACCTAATATTGAGTGAATATAGGCAGTGAAGTTAAAGTACCATTTAGCAGCTGGGGATATTCAGCATGCTCTGTTTATCTTTGGATATGAGTACTTCTACCCATGTGATGTATGTTTACTTGAAGCTTTAAGATTGATAACTACCACTGAATGACTGCTATGTCTTTAAAAATACTATACCTGTCCTAATTAAAAGGTTTCTCTCCATTTTAAAGCATTTTTTCATATCTTTAAGGAACTATTGTTGATTTACAATGTTATATTAGTTTCAGTGTAAACATCATGATTCAATACTTTCATAGGTTAAAATCCATTTAAAATTATTTTAAGTCTGCTGGAATGACAAATACCCTATGCTATCACTTAAATGGGGGAATCTAAAGAATAAAACAAATAAATGTATATGTTGAAACAGAAACAGACTCACAGATATAGAGAACAAACTAGTGGTTACTGATGGGAAAAGAGAATGGGTTAGGGGCAAGATGGGGTATGAGATTGAAATACAAATATTGTATTAAAATAGACAAACAGTTACAATATATTGAACAACACAAAGAATTATAGCCATAGTTTACATCAGAGTGTTCTGCTTATGTTCTCTTCTAGGAGTTTTATGATTTGGGGCTTTACATTTAGGTCTTTAATCTATTTAGAGTTTATTTTGTATGTGCTACAAGGAAATGTTTTAAACTCATTGATAAACATGTAACTGTCTGGCTTTCCCAGCACCACTTGCTGAAGAGATGGTCTCTTCTCCTTTGTATATTCTTGCCTCCTTTTTCACAGATTAATTGACCATAGACTGTGTGGATCACAATCAACTGTGGGAAATTCTGAAAGAGAAGGGAATACCAGACCACCTGATCTGCCTCTTGAGAAATCTGTATGCAGGTTAGGAAGCAACAGTTAGAACTGGACATGGAACAACAGACTGGTTCCAAACAGGAAAAGGAGTATGTCAAGGCTGTATATTGTCACCCTGCTTGTTTAACTTATATGCAGAGTACATCATGAGAAACGCTGGACTGGAAGAAGCACAAGCTGGAATCAAGATTGCCGGGAGAAATATCAATAACCTCAGATATGCAGATGGCACCACCCTTATGGCAGAAAGTGAAGAGGAACTAAAAAGCCTCTTGATGAAAGTGAAAGTGGAGAGTGAAAAAGTTGGCTTAAAGCTCAACATTCAGAAAACGAAGATCATGGCATCTGGTCCCATCACTTCATGGGAAATAGATGGGGCAACAGTGGAAACAGTGCCAGACTTTATTTTTCTGGGCTCCAAAATCACTGCAGATGGTGACTGCAGCCATGAAATTAAAAGATGCTTACTCCTTGGAAGGAAAGTTATGACCAACCTAGATAGCATATTTAAAAGCAGAGACATTACTTTGCCAACAAAAGTTCGTCTAGTCAAGGCTATGGCTTTTTCCTGTGGTCATGTACGGATGTGAGAGTTGGACTCTGAAGAAGGCTGAGCGCCAAAGAATTGATGCTTTTGAACTGTGGTGTTGGAGAAGACTCTTGAGAGTCCCTTGGACTGCAAGGAGATCCAACCAGTCCATTCTGAAGGAGATCAGCCCTGGGATTTCTTTGGAAGGAATGATGCTAAAGCTGAAACTCCAGTACTTTGGCCATCTCATGCGAAGAGTTGACTCATTGGAAAAGACTCTGATGCTGGGAGGGATTGGGGGCAAGAGGAGAAGGGAATGACAGAGGATGAGATGGCTGGATGGTATCACTGACTCAATGGATGTGAGTCTGAGTGAACTCCGGGAGTTGGTGATGGACAGGGAGGCCTGGCGTGCTGCGATTCATGGGGTCACAAAGAGTCAGACACGACTGAGCGAATGATCTGATCTGATCTGATCTGATGGGTTTATTTCTGTTCTTTCTATTCTGTTCCACTGAGCCACATCTGTTTTTTGTGCCAGTACTATACTGTTTTGATTACTGTAGCTTAGAAGTACATTTAGAAGTCACAAAGTGTTATACATTCAGCTTTATTCTTTTTTTCTCAAGTTTGCTTTGACAATTCAGGGTCTTTTGTCATTCCACACCAATTTTAAGATTATTTTTTTGCAGTTATGTGAAAAATATTCTGGATATTTTGATAGGGATTGTATTACATCTGTAGACAGCTTTGGGGAGTATGGATATTTTAACAACATTAATTCTTCCAATCAAAGAGTAGAAAAAATTTTCAAATTCCTTCATCAATGCTTCATAGTTTTCAGAGTATACATCTTTTACTTCTTGGATTTAATATATTCCTAGATATTTTATTCTTTTTGATGCAATTTTATATTAGATTGTTTTCTTGCATTCTCATTCTGACAGTTCATTATTAGTTACAGAATACAACAGACTTTGGTATATTAATCTTGTATCTTCAAGTTGGCTGATGCATTTATTCTGATGGTTTTCTCATAGAGACTTTAGGGTTTTCAATATAGAATATCATGTCATCTGAAAATAGTGGCAGTTTTGTTTCACCCCTTCCAATTTTGATGGTATTTATTTCTTGTTTGATTACTATAGCAAAGAAATACCATACTATGTTAAATGGAATGGAGAAAATGGACATAAGTCTTGTTCCTAATTTTAGAAGACTTTCTGCTTCTCACTGTTCAAAATGATATCAACTGTGAGTTTGTCATACATGGTTTTTATTATATTGAGATATGTTACCTCTCTACTCATTTTGATGACAGTTTTAATTATGAGTGGATGTTGAATTTTGACAAATGCTTTTTTGCGTGTTTGTTGGGACAATGTCATTTTTTCTTAGTTTTGTTAATGTGGTGACTGATTTGTGAATGTTGGATCATCCTTGCATCCATGGAATAAATCCGACTTGAATATGATCCTTTTATATAGCATTGGATTTCATTTGCTAATATTTTGTTAAGGATTTTAGCATCTGTATTCATAAGAGATATTTGCCTGTCATGGTTTTTTTGGTAGTATCTTAATCTGATCTCATAATCAAGGTAATATAGCCTCATAAACTGAATTTGGGAATGTTGTTCCATCCTCTTTAATTTTTTGTAATAGTTTGAGGATTTAAGTTATTAGTTCTTCTTTATAAGTTTGGTAGAATTTCTCTGGATTTTCATTTGCTGACAGTCTAAGTTACTAATTCAATTTGATGTATAGTTATCAGTCTGTTCAGATTGTCTCTTCCTTACCGTCTTGGCAGATGGTACACTTCTAAAATGTGTTCATTTCTTCTAGATTGTCCAACTTGTTGGGATATAATTATTTGTAGTAATCCCTTGCATTTTTGGTAACCCTGTGGCATTAGTTGTTATTTTTCCTCCTTTATTTCTTATTTTATCTGGATTTTTCTCTTTTCTTCTTTAACTAAATGTTTATTTTGTTTATCTTTTCAAACAGTCTTTGTTTTATTGATTTCCTTTTTGTCTCTATTCTCTAGTCTTCATCATTTCTCCCTTCTGCTGTATTGGGATTTGTTTGTTCTTATTTTTCTAATTATCTTAGACAACATATAGACCTTCTATGTGATCTGTCCTGGAGAATGTCCATCTGCACTTGAAAAGAATGTATATTCTGCTTTTGATGACCTATCCTCAGATATGTATTCAGTCCAACTGCTCTATTATATCATCCAAGACTTCAGTTGCCTTTTTAAATTTCTGTCTGGATAATCTATCTATTGTTATCAGTGGGAGTATTGAATTTCCCCACTCTTATTATATAACTGTTGTTGTTCAGTTACTCATTTGTGTCCAACTCTTTGGAACCCTATGGTCTGCAGCATGCCAGGCTTTCCTGTCCTTCACTATCACCTAGAGTTTGCTCAAACTCTTGTCCATTGAGTCAGCGTTGCCATCCAACCATTTCATCCTCTGCTGTCCCCTTCTCCTTCTGCCTTCAATCTTTCCCAGCATCAGAGTCTTTACCAATGAATTGGCTCTTCTCATCAGGTTGCAAAAGTATTGGGGCTTCAACTTCAGTATCAGTCCTTCCAATAAATATTTACGATGGATTTCCTTTAGAATTCACTGGTTTGAGCTCCTTGCTGACCAAAGGACTCTCAAGACTCCTCCCACACCACATTTCAAAAGCATCAATTTTCAGTGCTTAGCCTTTTTCATTGTCCAACTCTCACATCCATACATGACTCTTCGAAAAACCATATCTTTGGCTATATGGACCTTTGTTGGCAAAGTGATGTCTCTGCTTTTTAATATACTGTGTAGGCTTGCCATAGCTTTTATTGCAAGGAGCAAGTGTCTTTTAATTTCATGGCTGTAGTCACCATCTGCAGTGATTTTGGAGCCCGAGAAAATAAAGTCTGTCACTGTTTCTATTTTTTCCCCTATCTATTTGCCATGAAGTGATAGGACCAGATGCCATGATCTTTGTTTTTTGAATGTTGATTTTTAAGCCAAATTTCCCACTTTCCTCTTTCACCTCCATCAAAAGCTCTTTAGTTCCTTTTTGCTTTCTGCTATTAGGGTGGTATCATTCGCATCTCTGATGGGTTTGAAATTTTTCCTAGCCATCTTGATTCCAGTTTGTGATTCATCCAGCCTGGCATTTCACATGATGTACTCTGCATATAAGTTAAATAAGCAGACACATCCACAGCTGAGCATCATTTCCACTTTGACCTGGACTCTTCATTCTTTCTGGAGTTATTTCTCCACTCTTCCCCAATAAAATATTGGCCAACAATCAACCTGGGTGGTTCATCTTCTGGCATCATAGCTTTTTGTCTTTTCATGCTGTTCAAGGGATTTTTGAGGAATGAATACCGAAATTGTTTGCCTTTCCCTTCTCTGGTGGACCACATTTTGTCAAAACTCTCTACCATGACCCATCTATCTCAGATGGACCTGTACAGCATGGTTCATATCTTCATTCAGTTACACAAGGCTGTGATCCATGTGATCATTTTGGTTAACTTTCTGTGAATGTACTTTTTGTTCTGGAGACTATGGGATTGTAGTTCTTGCTTTTTATGTCTGCCCTCTGGTGGATGAGGATAAGAAGTTGTTCAAACTTCCTGATGGGAGGGACTGGCTCTGAGAAATCTGGATCTTGCTCTGGTTGGCAGGACCATGCTCAGTAAATCTTTAATCCAATTTTCTCTAATGTGTGGGACTGTGTTCCCTCTGCATTAGTTGTTTGGCCTGAGGCAACCCATTCCTGTTATTTGTTTGACATGAGGTAACCCAGTCTGAGAGTCTACAGGCTGTATGGTAGGAATACTGGTGACTTCAAAAGGACCTATGCCAAAATGCTGCCAGTGCCTGTCCCCGTGATAGGCCACTCCACAATAGACCCTCAAACACTCACAGGCAGATCTGACTCAGTCTCCTTTTCCCTGGTTCATTGTGCACACAAGGTTTTGTTGATGTCCTCCAAGAGTTTCTGTTTCCCCTTGTCCTGTGGAAGTTCTGTAATCAAATCCCGCTGTCCTTCAAAGTCAGATTTCCAGGGGATTCCCAGTTCCTTTGCTGGCTTCCCAGGTTGGGAAGTCCGATGTGGGGGCTAGAACCTTCATAACAGTGAGGACTTCCTTGATATTATTGTTCTCCAGTTTGTGGGTTACCCATCCTATGGGTATGGAATTTGATTTTATCATGATTGCACCCCTCCTACCATCTCGTTGCTGCTTCTCCTTTGTCCTTGGATGTGGGGTATCTTTCCTTGGTGGGTGCCAACATCCTCCTGTCAATGGCTGTTCAACAGCTGGTTGTGATTTTGGTGTTGTCATGAGAGAAGATGAGCTTATGTTCTTCCACTTCACCATATTTGGATTGAATTTACACACGACAATATTTGAAAACAGGGCTCTGTGGTTTAAAAGTACATTTAGATTGTGAGGCTCTTTTATGCAGATTTTCAAGACTCTTTCATTGGATTTATTTTAAGTGAAGACAATGCTTTACTATTCCCAAAGCACTTGCACATACATTCTTTCAATGACCCTCTCAAGAACCTAGTGAGGAGAGTATGTCACTTGAGTATTGGTGATTAGAGCTACATATAATATTCAGTCAGTAGAATAAAACTTATCACCTCTTTTGAAAGGTGAAAGAGAGATAACTATTTTCTTCATAGTCAGTGGTTTTTGCTAAGTCTCTAACAGGTTCATTCTGACCAGGAAAAATGGATTTGGGTTTGGAAAACAAAATGTGAAATCAAAGTGTTTCAGGAACATGAATTTTCACAGAGGCCTCTGAAATCACCATATGTCTAGCTACTAAAACCCATTGAAAGTATTTTCTTGCTATAATGTTGTGATGTACAACTTGAGCATATTCTAGTAAATAGAGATGCTTCCATGATCCTTGCATTTCCCACCCATTCTGGAAGATCTCAGCACATCTGAGAATTATGAGAGCTGATATTAAAAGATATAATGGTACATGAATTGTGTTTTCTCCTTATGACTTGCTGTAACAAGGGAAAAACATGTCTCTAGAGTTGGCTATTTCATTCTCATTTGCACCAATTATTTAAAAGTGTCATTTATATACAACCCTACGGCAATATCAGTGCAGCTGGAGTTTAATTTAATCCATTTACTCATTTGTTCAATTAACATTCAGTGAACACTGAAAATATTCTGCCTTAACTGCAGGTGTTCTGAAGTAGTAGGAGAATTGAGATCATCCAACCAATCCCAGCAAGCAAACACAAGTAATAAAGCATTGGAAAATGGGTAGTTCAAATATGTCACTGCCGCCTATAGTAATTTAACATCCAGCACTACTGTTAAGAGTCACAAAGAGTTTCTGGTCTTAAGAAACATACCTATTAGAAATATAAATGTATGTGAATATATATATATATATATATATATATATATACATATACACACACATACATACATACATACATATATGACCCCACTATATATATATATATATATATCCTTACTTCAGCATTTGAGAGTTAAAATGCATACACTGTAATCTGGCTGCTATAACATCACTAGCCATAACCATATGAGGTGAGTTTGTTCTTTCTCTTAGGCTCAATTTTCTCACCATCTGGTGTGTCTAGGATGAGCTGCTTTATGGAAATTTTGTGAGGAGCAGGATAAAGCATGTAAAACAGGCAGCACAATGTCTGATGTAGTTGGTGCAGGAATGATTTTGATGATGATGATAATGTTACCTACTATTGTTTTTCTGTTACCTGAATGTTAAAATAAGACAACCGGCAGTGGCTGAAACAGAGAAGTGAGATACCAACTTTTCAATGGTAACAACACAATTTTATCTACCAACTTCTCTTCTAAGATCACTTAAAACTTGGACTCCATTTTTGAGAGGTTTGGTTTGTGCAATAGTATCAATAGATGGTTTGCAAAGGGACACCAATCACAGTAACTGTAGAAGCCTCCTGAGACCTGAAGAACCAGGCTATATGAGATTTTGACAAAGTAGAAGAGAATGAAATAGGTTTACAATTCACATACCACCCCAACACACATATGTCCAATATATTATAATATGTGTTATGTAATATTTGACAATCATGTTGTTTTTCATTGTGTACTTACTATGGACCAGGCACTACACTAAAAATTTGTGTACATAATTGCAATTAATCCTTAAAACAACTATTTGTTTTTGTTGTTTTGTTGGTTGTGACCAATTCATTGTGACCCCCATGGACTGCAGCCTGCCAGGCTCCTCTGCTCATGGGACTTCCCAGGCAAGAAAACTGGAGTGAGTTGCCATTTCCTACTCAGGGGATCTTCCTGACCCTGGGACTGAACCTGCATCTCCTGCTTGGCTGGCAGATTCTTTACCACTGAGCTATGAGATTGTTATTATTACCATAATTTTAGAGATGAAGAAAATGAGGACAGGAGGCATCAAGTAAAATTCCTGTCTCCACATCAATAATATGAGGAGGTGCTATTGGAACCCAGTTAACCTGACTTGGAGCACTTCACCATCATTACTACACAGTGTCTTTTAGAGGTGCTTATTCTGTTCATCGGAGAAGGCAATGGCACCCCACTCCAGTACTCTTGCCTGGAAAATCCCATGGACGGAGGAGCCTGGTAGGCTGTAGTCCATGGGGTTGCTAGGAGTCGGACACGACTGAGCGACTTCACTTTCACTTTTCACTTTCATGCATTGGAGAAGGAAATGGCAACCCACTGCAATGTTCTTGCCTGGAGAATCCCAGGGACGGGGGAGCCTGGTGGGCTTCTGTCTATGGGGTCACACAGAGTCTGACATGACTGAAGCAACTTAGCAGCAGCAGCAGCATTCTGTTCATATCTGTGTATAAAATCTAACTCTTCTGTCCCTTATCATCTGTCTTTCTTGAACAATTTATTTAAATTCTGAGCCTTAGTTTTCTCAACTGTAGAATGAGGATGTGGAGAAGGCAATGGCACCCCACTCCAGTGTTCTTGCCTGGAGAATCCCAGGGACGGGGGAGCCTGGTGGGCTTCCGTCTCTGGGGTCGCACAGAGTCGGACATGACTAAAGCGACTTAGCATTAGCATTAGAATGAGGATGATAATACCCACTTTAAAGAGAGATTATCCAATGAAGTTTTGTTCATAAAAGCACCTAACTTAGTGGTTTGTATTTAGCATATATGACAGCAAAATTTTCTAAACTGGGATATGCTAATTGAATAGTTTCTCCTTATTAATGTAGATTATTAGAAAACTGTGTTATAAAAATGAAACAAAACAACCCGTGGTTATATAACCAAAGATGACTTCCTTGTTGAGCCCATGGTACCTGTGGTAGAGTCATAATAATGGGAAAATTTAATGGATACAGAGAACTTCCTATATATAAAGCATTGCTTTAAGTGCTTTTATATATATATATATATGTGTGTGTGTGTGTGTGTATAATTTAATTATTTTACCAATATAGCCAATAAGAACCCAGTTAACAGAGATATTGAATAACTCAAACTTGGGTTGTCACACTCAGTTCTCACTTCTAACCATTGTACATCTGTCCTCAGAGTCCTTGTGGGAAAAGCATCTGTCACATCTGATAGTCTTTCTGTCTACTCCAGTGAAGGCCCAGTTCAGCACTCAGTTCAAGACTGACTGCTAACCAGGTATCTATAAGCTATTTGATGTCTTCACTTTTATAATCAGTGGAGAATACACATATACACAAAAAGATTTATATGTATTTTGAGTGTATATATAAGCTGATGGAGATTTTAATATTTATATATGTATATAGAAATGACATTATATAAATGTCATTTATATAATGTCATATATATAATATGTCATATATATAATATGTCATATATATAAATATGATGAGCATTATATATAGAAGGATTTGTTGTTGCTGCTGTTGTCTAGTTGCTAAGTCATGTCTGACTCTTTGTGACTCAGTGGACTGTAGCCCACCAAGCTGCTCTGTCCATGGAATTTCCCAGACAAGAATACTGGAGTGGTATGCCATGCCCTCCTCCAGGGAATCTTCTCAACCCAAGGATCAAACCCATGTTTCTTATGTCTTCTGCATTGACAGGCAGGTTCTTTATGACTAGTGTCACATGGGAAGCTCAATCAGTTTCATAGGCCACTTAAAAAAATTATTCAGCTTCTATATTCTTCTTTTGGATAATACCTAATAGTGTCTTACTCTCTGATGGAAATACGAGACAAACTTATATTGCTCAGTTTTGAGCATTGAAAACACTTGCTCTCTCCCCACAATTTTGCTATATATAAATTTTGCTATATATATATATATATATATATATATATATATATATATATATATATATATGTAACAAATTTCCTACATCTTCTCTTCATTCTTCTTCTCTCTCTTCCCTTTTTCCCTAAAACACCTCATAAAAAAGGACAAGGAGCTATTCCTTTTTCCATCTACCACTATAAATTCTTCCTAAGGTTGAACAAGTGGGTGTTCAACCTCAGGTTCTTCCTGTAACATGTTATGTTCACAGATAGACAGGAAGTCACATTTCTAACCTACCTGTGAGAGAAAGCGTTTGTGTGCAGGGGTGAGCAGTGGTGATGGTTTAGACAGGACAGGGCCCTCAGCAGAGAGAAGATCCCAGAACAAAGACTGTGACACATAGACAAGTTGTAACTGAAGAGTTGCACCTTCTATTTAGTTTGAAATATTTCTATCGTATTCAATAAAAAGGATGGCAGAAATAGAAGCCCATGTATTGGGTTGGC
Source organism: Bos mutus (assembly GCF_027580195.1). Classification (NCBI taxonomy): domain Eukaryota; kingdom Metazoa; phylum Chordata; class Mammalia; order Artiodactyla; family Bovidae; genus Bos; species Bos mutus. The sequence continues at coordinate 23,458,162 of NC_091644.1, read as the reverse complement.
CAGAAGGTTTGTTTGGGTTTTTCCTTACAATATTAGGCTTAGGGTTAAGGGAAAAACTAAATGAAACTTTTGGTCGATCCAATACTTTGTTAATTTATAAATATGCAACTAAGGGTCATTCTTTCCCTCCCAGGAAAGGAATGAGTCAGGCTAGCATGAGGGCTATAGGCTTGGTGTGGAGGAAGGGCTCTGAACAGTGGCTGAGCTTCCTCGAGGAGACTGCCTCTTGCCTGGCTTGCTCTTTGGGGAATTATGAGGGCAGGTTTAATCCTGCCCATTCACTGCCTTCCCCACCAGTTCCAAATGGAACCGGGCTACATCTCTGACCTCCTCTCTTCCCAGATTCACATTCTCCACTAGCCTTCTTTTTCAAAACTTTGTGTGCAGGAGGCTCTGGCTCACAGATAAGAGCTTTGCCCATACTATTACCTCTACTTACAGCTTTCTTCCCATCCCACTTCACCTGGGGAAATTACTCATTCTTCTGATTTCAGCTTAAGCCTGACTTCCTCAGAACAGCCTTTCTAGTTTTTCCCAGTTCTCCCAAAGCCCTTCAGGTTAGGCTCATGGCACTTTTGCATCTCTCATGTGGCCACTGTCAAAGATACAAATTTGCACTTTCAGACTCTATTTAATCCACTATCTCCTATGCTAGTCTTTGCATCCTTGAAGAAGAAAGATCATTTATACTCAGCATTACCTATACATCCATAGTACCTAAAAGAATATCCAACACAGGGTTATTAAAAACAAATTGATTGAATTAATACTCAATTCAGTTCAGTTAACTCACACGTGTCAAACTCTCTGCGACCCCATGAATCGCATCACACCAGGCCGCCATGTCCATCACCAACTCCTGGAGTTAACCCAAACTCATGTCCATCGAGTCAGTGATGCCATCCAGCCATCTCATCCTCTGACGTCACTTCTCCTCCTACTCCCAATACCTCCCAGCATCAGGGTCTTTTCCAATGAGCCAAGTCTTCGCATGAGGTGGCCAAAGCATTGGAGTTTCAGCCTCAGCATTGGAGTTTCAGCCTCAGCATCAGTCCTTCCAATGAACACCCAGGACTGGTCTCCTTTAAGACGGACTGGTTGGATCTTCTTGCAGTCCAAGGGACTCTCAAGAGTCTTCTCCAACACCACAGTTCAAAAGCATCAGTTCTTTGGTGCTCAGCATTCTTCACAGTCCAACTCTCACATCCATACATAACCACTGGAAAAACCATAGCCTTGACTACATGGACCTTTGTTGACAAGGTAATGTCTCTGCTTTTGAATATGCTGTCTAGGTTGGTCATCACTTTCCTTCCAAGGAGTAAGCGTCTTTTAATTTCATGGCTGCAGTCATCATCTGCAGTGATTTTGGAGCCCAGAAAAATAAAGTCTGACACTGTTTCCACTGATTCCCCATCTATTTCCCATGCCATGATCTTCGTTTTCTGAATGTTGAGCTTTAAGCCAACTTTTCCACTCTCCTCTTTCACTTTCATAAAGAGATTCTTTAGTTCCTCTTCACTTTCTGCCATAAGGGTGGTGTCATCTGCATATCTGAGGTTATTGATATTTCTCCCGGCAATCTTGATTCCAGCTTGTGCTTCTTCCAGCCCAGTGTTTCTCATGATGTACTCTGTATATAAGTTAAATAAGCAGTGTGACAATATATAGCCTTGATGTACTCCTTTTCCTATTTGAAACCAATCTGTTGTTCCATGTCCATTTCTAACTGTTGCTTCCTGATCTGCATATAAGTTTCTCAAGAGACTGGTCAGGTGGTCTGGTATTCCCATCTCTTTCAGAATTTTCCACAGTTTATTGTGATCCACACAGTCAAAGGCTTTGGCATAGTCAATAAAGCAGAAATAGATGTTTTTCTGGAACTTTCTTGCTTTGTCAATGATCCAGTGGATGTTGGCAATTTGATCTCTAGTTCCTCTGCCTTTTCTAAAACCAGCTTGAACATCTGGAAGTTCACAGTTCATATATTGCTGAAGCCTGGCTTGGAGAATTTTGAGCATTACTTCACTAGAGTGTGAGATGAGTGCAATTGTGCGGTAGTTTGAGCATTCTTTGGCATTGCCTTTCTTTGGGATTGGAATGAAAACTGACCTTTTCCCATCCTGTGACCACTGCTGAGTTTTCCAAAAATGCTGGCATATTGAGTGCAGCACTTTCACAGCATTATCTTTCAGGATTTGAAATAGCTCAACTGGAATTCCATCCCCTCCACTAGCTTTGTCCATAGTGATGCTTTCTAAGGCCCACTTGACTTCGCATTCCAGGATGTCTGGCTCTAGGTGATCACACCATTGTGATTATCTTGGTCGTGAAGATCTTTTTTGTACAGTTCTTCTGTATATTCTTGCCCCCTCTTCTTAATATCTTCTGCTTCTTTTAAGTCCATACCATTTCTGTCCTTTATCGAGCCCACCTTTGCATGAAGTATTCCTTTGGTATCTCTAATTTTCTTGAAGAGATCTCTAGTCTTTCCCATTCTGTTGTTTTCCTCTATTTCTTTGCATTGATTGCTGAGGAAGGCTTTCTTATCTCTTCTTGCTATTCTTTGGAACTCTGCATTCAAATGGGAATATCTTTCCTTTTCTCCTTTGCTTTTCATTTCTCTTGTTTTCACAGGTATTTGTAAGGCCTCCTCAAATAGCCAATCATTTTTTTGCACTTTTTCCATGGGGAAGGTCTTGATCCCTGTCTCCTGTACAATGTCACAAACCTCTGTGCATAGTTCATTGGGCACTCTGTCTATCAGATCTAGTCCCTTAAATCTATTTCTCACTTCCACTGTATAATCATAAGGGCTTTGATTTAGGTCATACCTGAATGGTCTAGTGGTTTTCCCTACTTTCTTCAATTTAAGTCTGAATTTGGCAATGAGGTGTTCATGATCTGAGCCACAGTCAGCTACTGGTCTTGTTTTTGCTGACTGTATAGAGCTTCTCCATCTTTGGCTGCAAAGAATATAATCAATCTGATTTTGGTGTTGACCATCTGGTGATGTCCATGTGTAGAGTCTTCTCTTGTGTTGTTGGAAGAGGATTTTTGCTATGACCATTGCGTTGTCTTGGCAAAACTCTATTAGCCTTTGCCCTGCTTCGTTCTGTACTCCAAGGCCATATTTGCCTGTTACTCCAGGTGTTTCTTGACTTCTTACTTTTGTATTCCAGTCCCCTATAATGAAAAGGACATCTCTTTTGGGTGTTAGTTCTAAAAGGTCTTGTAGGTCTTCATAGAACCATTCAACTTCACCTTCTTCAGCATTACTGGTTGGGGCATAGGCTTGGATCACCATGGTATTGAATGGTTTGCCTTTGAAATGAACAGAGGTCATTCTGTCATTTTTGAGATTGGATCCAAATGCTGCATTTTGGACTCTTTTGTTGACCATGATGACTACTCCATTTCTCCTAAGGGATTCCTGCCCACAATAGTAGATATAATGGTCATCTGAGTTAAATTCACCCATTCCAGTCCATTTTAGTTCACTGATTCCTAGAATGTTGATGTTCACTCTTGCCATCTCCTGTTTGGCAACTTCCAATTTGCCTTGATTTATGGACCTAACATTCCAGGTCCCTATGCAATATTGCTCTTACAGCATTGGATCTTGCTTCTATCACTAGTCACATCCACAACTGGGTATTGTTTTTGCTTTGGCTCCATCCCTTCATTCTTTCTCCAGTTATTTCTCCACTGATTTCCTATAGCATATTGAACACTTACCGACCTAGGGAGTTCCTCTTTCAGTATCCTATTATTTTGCCTTTTCATACCATTCATGGGGTTCTCAAAGCAAGAATACTGAAGTGGTTTGCCATTTTCATTGAGTTAGACAAGGCTGTGGTCCATGTGATCAGATTGGCTAGTTTTCTGTGATTATGGTTTCAGTGTGTCTGCCCTCTGATGCCCTCTCACAACACCTAGTATCTTACTTGGGTTTCTCTTACCTTGGAGTGTGGTATCTCTTCACGGTTGCTCCAGCAAAGTGCAGCCGCTGCTCCTTACCTTGGACGAGGTCACCCCTCCTGACCTTGAACATGGAGTAGCTCCTCTTGGCCCTCCGCGCAGCCACCACTCCTTGAATGTAGGGTTGCTCCTCTCGGCCGCCGCCCCTGACCTCGGACATGGGGTAGCTCCTCTCATCCCAATATTCAATTAGTTGACATCAATATTTAGTTACTCTCTGCCATTACCTGGCATGCTCATACTTTCCTGCACCAGGTATTTCTTTCTCCCTGTTTTCTTTTTCTCCTCCCATAAAGAAACTTTCAGAAGTCTATTTTGTGTGTGTTTAATATTGAAGCCTATAAATTATATATCTTAATATAATAATAATAGCTAAATTTTATATTGTGGTTACCTAGTCCCAGGCATCCTTCAAAGTATTTTACATACATTCATTCATTTACTACTCATAACAACCCTATGTGGTAGGTTCTATCACCTCATTTCATTGACTATAGGGCACATTGATTGTAAAGCACATTATAATTATTTTTGTCAGTTGAACTCTGAAATATCATCTCTCTCTTACAAATGAGAATTTCAAAATAATGGGAGGTTTAGCTTTTGAACTATATTGGAGAAGACTCTTGAGAGTCCCCTGGACAGTAAGGAGATCCAACTAGTTCATCTTAAAGGAGACCAGTCCTGAGTATTCATTGGAAGAACTGATGCTGAAGCTGAAACTCCAATACTTTGGCCACCTTTTGTGAAGAAATGACTCTTTTGAAAAGACCTTGAAGCTGGGAAGGATTGAAGGTGGGAGGAGAAGGGGACGACAGAGGATAAGATGGTTGGATGGCATCACCAACTCAATGGACATGAGTTTGAGTGGGTTCTGGGAGTTGGTGATGGACAGGGAAGCCAGGAGTGCTGCAGTCCATGGGGCTTCAAAGAGCTGGACATGACTGAGCGACTGAACTGAGAGGTTTAGCAAATTGCTCAAGAAAGGCTGGTGCTAAAAATGATGGGGCCAGGATGCAGACTGGGCAAGTTATTGCCAATGGCCATGCTTTTGAACATGGTGCCATCTTGCTACATGATGAGTCACATATCTGGTCTGTTTCTGTATTTCTCAAATCACAAACAGCTTTCCCAGTAGATCTCAAAAGAAGTCATAGGATAAACATGATGCCACCTACTTGACTATCAGTATTTGACAGGAAAGGATTACATTGCCTTTCTACTATTAAAATAAACGAGGGTATATTAAATAGTAGAATGCAAGATGTATTCATGTTTTAGATAGAACTTAAGACTTATGCTTGCTTATGTTTGATGTTTTATACTTTATTTTGAAAATATTGTTTTAATTCTTAATCCTATCATTTAACCCAGACACTTGTCTATATCACACAGGATTATTACAACTGATTTTTCCCACTCGCTTTCCTCACTCTGAATACCCTACCAACTCTATGTCTCATTGTCTAACTAGTCATCTTATAGCTCTGTTTGAATTAGAGAACTTATTTGCTAGGAGTTATTAGTATTATTCCCATTTACAAGTGAAACCACAATCTCCTATTAAAACGTCTATTAAGGTTCTCCTTTAGTCCTGAAACTTGCATTGCTTTCTTTTACCTTGGGTGAGATTTCCACAAGCTTCATGTTTATTTCCCTTCCTCTGCTATTCAATGAACCTGATGAGTTCACGTCTTGATTCCAAAATATTCATGATTCTTTTTATCACCCATAGCATATAACAGTCTCTCAAGAAACACTTTCAACTGTTGAATAAACAAATGAGTGAAAAACAGCCATGGCTTTTCCTCATCAGTGATTTTCATTTATCTAAGGCAGCAGTGATGGTTTCGGAAGAGTGACAGGGAGAACTAGGAGTTTTCAAATCCTGTCCCTGACACTAGTCTCTGTCTCTGTAAACTTGAGGATTATTGGACTCTCAGAATTTCAGATGAGATAGTTCAGAGAGGACCCACATTACAGATCAGTTCTGGATCGATTCATTTGAGATAAACTCATTCATGAGTTTTCTCATTCTTTACAAAAATATCAGCTCAGCTATTCCTATGCCAATCACCATGCTAGTGTAGGAGAAACAGAAATAAGCACAACATCATCGTTGCTCCCAAGAGTAGGGTGTATAACAGAGCTAAAGACTGCAAACGTTTCTCTGGTATTGGGGCCTAGTACACCATGTGCATCTTCTTCCAAATTTAGCCCTCAGAGCAATAAACCTCAGAGCAACTGCTGCCTGAGGGATGGGCCTGGTGAATAGGGGATGCTGGGATGCTATAAGCCTTTAACAGAAGGATGGAGACATTCCAGAATCAAGCTGTGGATTTCCAGTGCTCTCGCAGAGCCTTCCTCTAAAGTCAAATAAAAAGAAACAATAACAACAAACCCATCAGTTCTCCTCCCACACCTATGCTGAATCAGTGCCCACAGAGGGCACCCCACCCAGTGAGGGGTTTAGGTCTGTGTTCCGGGGACTGCTCACTTGTGGCCCTTGGAGTTTGTCCTTTCTGTGTTACAAAAGGTGACAATGTAGACTTAATCAGCACACCTAACATTCTGTCACCACCGCCAACTAGAAGGGGTAGTGAGAAGACAGGAAAGCAGCAACGACGAGGGGATTTCTTTCATCTGTGGCATTCGGAATGGCAGATTCTTGCTTCCAGGATCCTGGGGATGAAGGGTAACCTCCTATAAACCTGAGTGTGATCCACTCTCCCTTTACTATCACTCTGGGCTTTGAACATTCCCCATTGATTCTATAACAACTCCTTTTTCTGGGCCCGCATCTCATGAATCTCTTCCTTTCCAAAAATAGGAGACTGAGACACTGTAGGGAGCCTGTTACTTGACAACAAGGTACAGCAGCTCTTCCCTTACCAGCCACAGGATATTGGACATGTGGTGTCTGGAAGTTACATCTGTGAGTTACTGCTCCTGGATGGAATGCTTAATGGTGTTGCCCAGGAAATGTCAGGACATCAGCTCAGACTCCAGGCAGAAACGACTCTTCTTGCCAAGAGTGCTTTTAGTACCACTTCCACCCCCAGAACCAGCATGACAACAGATCAAGGTGGAGAGAATGCTGCTGCCAGAGCAAATCTGGGCTCCTGGGGAAGAGTGACACAGGGAGACTGACTTGGGAAGACAATCCCACACAGCCTTTCATTAAAAGGAGGTGGCTGACATTTAGCAGAACTGAGTGAGGGGAGGCATAGTTTTTCATAGGAATCAAGTGATAAAAGACTTTAAATTTCAGACTGTGTTTTAAGAAGGTACAGAAGCAGACTGAGACCTCCCAAGAAGCACCTCAAGCAGTGGGAGTCATGAAGGGAGAAAATCATGTCCTAGAATGGACAACAACAGTGTGTAAATGCTGGAAGAGGATCCAGAGACTCTTGCCATGGGATTCACACTGATGAGCGATTATCACCAGCATAGAGGTGAGGAAGCTAAGATGGATAATCCAAATCTATTAATATTCAAATGCAGAAGTGTTGCTAGAGACAATTGTATTCCATAGAAGTATGTATTCAGACAGTCTCCGAAAAATTGGTTCTTTCCATCAAGTCCTAAGTTTAGAGAACAGTTTCTCAGCTACATAGACATTCATTATTCAAGTCAAGGCCTAACATCCATACTGAAACAAACAAACAAAAAATGTGCCATTTAAACCAAAAGTTTAATTCTACTACATATTGTCTACATCACTTGTGTTCAACTGGTAGTTTGTAGTAGAAATCCTCCCAAATTGTAGTCTATGTAACTGAAGGAGAGTAGGAATGAAGGTCATACCTTGACTACTGGTTAGATTACTCAGTAATTTTGTCCCACTCATAACATAAACCACGAAAGACAAATGCCAAATGCATAAACAATACTTTTCATTTTTATTGCTTTAACATATGTAGTTCCAGTTAAGCAAATTATTAATAAACTACACTGACATGAGTTAAATAATGTTTCAAATAATACTGCATAATTTCAAAACAAACCCAGTGTTACATGTGTGAAATAATTGAAATGCAATGAAAAAAAAAATTAGTTTGATTCAGTTAAGCACAAAAGACATGCAGAATCTCAAACAAGGAATATTTGGGCTTCTATGTCAATGTCATGAGGGTATTAAAGAGCTTTATCTATTCCTGGATAAATAATTCATTTTTATTGACGGATGAAATGACCTCAAAGATAACTAATGACAGCTCCACAAACACTTTTGCCAAAGTTTACCCATGGCCAAACCATAAAACTTCTTCAAGTTGGTTGTTACTACAGTAGATGGTTCACTCAGCGCCATTCTGCCTTCTGCATAGCAGAGTGAGGTATGGAAGCAAAGTAGTTTGAAACCCTTCAAATTCCATTAAAATTTAGTTCTCAAGATATTGCTATGATAAAGATGACTATTATCAACTCCTTGCTTTTATTTCATCTCAGAGTGTCTTAATTTAAATCTGCCTTCATCCTGACTTACCATGTACACATGACCTTCAGAAATGTCACTATGTTTAAACTATCACATTTGTTGTCTATAAAAGTACATACAGTAAAGTAAGTGACTGTTTTTGTCATTGTTGTGTTTGTTTAATTGTTGCCAGGTTGCTATGGAACTAAAAATAAAATAAAAATGGAAAGCAGAGGCATCTGGAAATCTTTCACTGGAAGTTTTAATTTCTACTTAATCACCCAACAACTTGCCCAAGAAAATCTTGCTTTAGAGTCCCAACTATTAAGTACTAAATTGGGCATAACATATGTCTACTTCTGTTTTCAGGGATGTATTATTCATGGACATCAAAGAAAAATCTTTATGCTGTCATTCAGGTCCAGTGAAATTTTCTTTGGAGGAATTTTACTGCACAAGGTCAGCTTTCAAAATCAGAAGCATGGCTTAACTCTCAAAAGCAGTTGCTGAAATTCTCATATTTATATCTCATTGTATACTAGCAGACAAGAATAGAGGGCTATAATGGTATAAGATTTAGCAAGAAATGGAATACTATCTCTATAATATTTTCAAAATTAATTTTATGTTTAAAGCCTCAAGAAGACAAGTTCTCATTAACTGAGAGCATGAACTAAACTCCTAGACTTTCTCCTTTGTTTCATGAATAAACATTCCAATCCAAATTTGATCTTAGAAACCCAGACCAAAGAAACTTGTCAGTCTCAGCTAGACTATCAGTGAATATCACAGAGAGCTTCAGATAATTCATGAAGATTGGAAACTGCTGTGACATGTTGAGGACTGGCCTGCTGCTGCTAAATCGCTTCAGTTGTGTCCGACTCTGTGCGACCCCATAGACGGAAGCCCACCAGGCTCCCCCGTCCCTGGGATTCTCCAGGCAAGAACACTGGAGTGGATTGCCATTTCCTTCTCCAATGCATGAAAGTGAAAAGTGAAAGTGAAGTCACTCAGTCGTGTCCGACCCTCAGTGACCCCATGGACTGCAGCCTTCCAGGCTTCTCTGTCCATGGGATTTTCCAGGCAAGAGTACTGGAGTGGGGTGCCATTGCCTTCTCCAGAGGACTGGCCTAGGACTACATAATACATGGTTGTCTGAATAGAAAAAAAGTATATATAACTTCAGGTTTTGAACTATTGATGTAATTATTAAAAGGGGGTTTTAGAATGTTTAGAGATGCTACATATTTTAAGACCAAATACTCAGAACAAACAAATAAGCATTCTTCTTGAAGATGTAAAGGAAAGAAAACTTTAGAATTAAAAAATACCTCATTTGGAATGAAAACAGAGGACATAAGCAGAATTAGTATTCTGCTAGTACTTTTAGCATTTTAGCTAGCCATTTAGATGGCTGCTGTAATATATGTCCTACATTGAAAAGATGTTTAGAGATGGTTGTTAGAAATCTGAGTCTCTTTTAAAAGAACTCTGGAGCTTCCTTTTATGACAGTTGGGAACAGGTATCATCATTCTGAGGTACCAGGTACTCAAAAGCGAAGACCCCAAATAAATACATTCACACTTAAAGGAAACATTTCTGACTCCACTTTAAGAAAAACCAGGAAGTCAAGTACCCCAGGCCTGAGAAGGGGAGGTATAGCAAGCAATAGGGGCAAGAGGGAGAGTCTAGCCTTCAGTTGTCTCTAGGAATAAGGACCATGTAAAGTTAAAGAACTCAATTTGCTTACAGTCAGGTACATATTGTATTCATTTTGTTACCTCTATAAAGAAGGAAACATACATTTCCTATGGTTCAGTCAGTTTGGAATTCAAGGAGCCTTTACCTTATTTCAGTAATCCTTGGCCAGTCCTCCCATGGGATCCATAACTTTAAACACATAAATACATATTAGCAATAAAGAAGGAAAGAAATGGTGTCTATAAATGTTTGTTACCAATTGATGCTAAAGATGGGTTTTAAACATACATCTCCATGGAAGATTTCACCTCTATGGAAATGAAGGTAATTTGGTGTTTTCATTTGATTTCAGATCACATAGATGAAATATTCATTCCTTATATACCCGATAGTCTTTATTCAGTTATTAGAGGTGATAATATTCAATTAATTACTTATATACTTATCAATGATGTAGGAGTGTGTGTGTGTGTGTGTATGTATGTATGTGTGTGTGTGCACAAAGTTTTGATCCTTTTGTTCTTACATAGGAACTCAGCGAGCATTTGAAATGTGTATCTCATTTTCACCTGAAAAATCTCATCTCATTTTCGAGGAAATCTGCTGTGATGGCTAAAAGTTCAGATTCCACATTGCAAACAAATTTTAAAGCCAATGAGTTTTGTAGAAAGATCCATATCCTTACTTTCTTTATCCAAGGAATAGAACTGATAATGTTTATCACATAGGGTTATTTAAAAAAAATTAAGTAAGGTAATAGCATTTACCACAGACTTAGCTCATGGCAAGAATCACTGTTTTGTTATCTGATGTATCCTAAGAATCTAGGGCAGTGTTTGGAACATCAACATTGCTTGACAAATATTAAATATATAATATCTTGATTCACTTTGATACTGGGAAGAATTTCACCCATCATCAGCCTAGAAAATTGTCTGGATTTCTGCTTCCCATCTTGCAAACAATATCACTAAATGATCCTCAAAAGTTACACAATGTGTTCTCCTGCCCTGACATGACTTCATTCCAAACCACCAAAGACAAGTGCCCCCTCTTATCCTTAAAATCTTCCTCAGGAGGAGGTTACCAAATCTTCAGAGAACTCTTCCTCTCTCCGGTATAAAAGTTCACAGCTTCAGCAACTACCTTTCTTATTCCCTTCTCCACCTCTGTCATTTACCTACTTTCTTTTAACTGTTCTGTACTTACTGATTTTTTTCCTCCAACTTGTTCATTTTGAAGATCAGTCCTTGCGTTTTGTTCTCATAAACCAGTGGGAGTTTTGGGATGCTAGAAGCCAGCCTATAACCATGAACATCTCATCCCACAAGCTACATAAAGGCCAGATCAAACCATCTATCATCTGAAGGTAAGATTGGGTTCCCTTTAGAAGTGGTTCTCTCAATTAGTATTATCTTCTTTAACAATGTTCAAGAATAGGTCCTCTCTATCTTGGTGGGGGAAAAAATTCACATGTAAAATGATGAACATAGGAAATTATTCTTTTGCTTTAATAGAAAATGTTTCTTGTTCATGTTAGTTAAAATGGCAAAAAATGCATTTAAAATGTTAATTCTTCTCTCTCATTTTTAGATATCTAGGATAGTATTAACACCTTGATTAGGACATCTGGTTTTAATAACATCCATATTTTTTTATTCTAATAGACCCAAAGAACCAAAATGAAAACTTTAAACTACTTTGTGTGTAGACTTTTCTGTCATTAGGCCTGACTTGTTTATTTGGTAGTAAAACAATGCAAAATACTAATAATAAAGATATTCTAATGGTATGGGAAGAGGGTTATGAAAAAAAATGCTATAGGGTTTTTGTCTGATTAAGTGTTGCTTTTTGGCATGTGATGTATAAATGAAAAATTATATATAAATATACATTTCCCAGGTTGCACATTTTTGTCAACTTAAAAAGAATTATTAAAATAATATGCAAGTTATTTTCTTTTAACTGGATGCCCCTAAATTTTCTGACCAAGTCAAATAAAAATATTTCTGACTTTCCAAACAGAAAAATGGTTGTTTGCTACCTAAATATGCAATAGACAGACAATCTTAACAAAAGGCAGGCTGACAAAAGAAAATACGGATTTCATTCAATTTGATATTCTGGTGCTTGCTTTGCTGACCTAGAAAATTACAGTGACAGTGAAACAGTTCTGCAGTGAGTTCACTAGAGAAGGCTAAATATGACCAGGAAAAGTCTCCATCTCATTCTACTCATTCTACCACTATAAAAAATTGTGTATCCATGGGAACCACAATCCCTAGCAGGGAAGTGTGGATTTGACACCAAAAAAGGTAAGCGTGTTTTCTGGAATAGGAAAAAAAAAAAAAAAGATAATGCCATTGGGATTTTAAGTTAATAATTTTAACTAGAATGCTATTAATCAATTGATATATGGGATGGACTCCTAAAAGGTGATCAGGGATTTTGGAGCACGGACTAAGAGGAAAGCACATTATTTGGGAGTAATTGACTGGGATGAGCATGCCTGACTGTCTTCTGGTAGCAAACTGTTAGCAGTTAATAGGAAGCTACATGCTCAAGGATGATGAGATACAAAGACCACCCTTAAAGTAAAGGTGTAGGAAGCTATTGGATATACCTCTACTGTTAGATGTTAGTCTTTTCAGGTGCTCATTAAAATTTGAGGAGCACTAATTATTAGATTTGAGGCCCAAATTGGGTACTTAACTGTGTGTTCCCAATTTAGTCTTGTTTTAATGTGACTTGAAGACTGACCTCCTTTGAAGCTGTTAAGTGTGCAACAGTGTCAGCCTGATGAAGCAGACCTTTCTGTTTTAGTTGTGGGGGTACTTACCCTTCATACAGAAGGAATTTTATGGGGGAACATATATGTTAACATTGATAAATTAAGAGATTTGCAAAGACCAGAGGCAATTTTAAGAATATTGCATTTTTAAGAATATTGCATCTAATATATTCACAGTTTTTATTCACGTCATAAGACAAGTACAAAGGGATTAACAAATTTCCTTAGAAATTTAGTGTTTGAATTTTTTCTAGACTCATTTATTGAGTCTATTAGAAAGTAAGAAATATTTTAATTTATTAATTTCCACTTGTGATAAGTATACTGGAAAGATTTATATTTATCATCTTTCCAATTTGAGGAAAACCTTCCAGTTTTTCAACTAAAACTGGATTATGATTTCACAGACCTTTGCTACCTTCTGATTTCAGTTCAATGTTTGCCAGTGATGCTGGTGGCTAACCAGGTTGGAACTGTCATTCTAGGTGATATATGCCCTCTCCTCCCTCTCAAATATTTTTTTCCTACATAAATTGATTTCACCAAAGGAAAAAAGGTGAGTTTTGATTAGCAAGATAAAGCAAAGGTATCATTAGAAGAAGCACAAATCTCTGCGATGTGATTTAAAAAGGTGCATAGATGGGCAATCACCATCATTAGGAAATTTCAGTCATTCCCCTACAGAAGAGAACTCAGTTATAAATATATACACCATCTTCATACATACTGATTAGATTCATTTAACTATGTTTTATAATGCGAGGATTTGTTAATATATTTGCTGCTAATTTTGCTTACAAGTATTATACTATTAGCAGGCTTGAATTGAATTAGACTGTGAGATGCTGCACACTGCGGGAATTGAGTCAGGTGGACAGATGTCTTTCTCAGCTCTGCTCATCTTGTTCTTATTGCATCTTTGATTACTGCAACAGGCATTACTCTTGGGACATTCTCCAAGGTAATTTTTTTATTATTATTATTACGTTTTCCTTAATTATAGTTGTTTGCTTTAAGCTAAGCTGGCAACCATCTGTTTTGAAGAGGGGGAATTTTTCACATCCCATTTTGGGTAGAGAGTCATTTTTTAAAGATAGATACAGAGATTATTTGATAATCATATAATTTCAAGTTGTTTATGTTGTTTTGGCATCCAGTGCTACATCCTAAACTCAAATCTGTGGAAGGCTGTGTAGAAGCAGACAGACACTAGATTTTCCAAATGAGACTCATTATTCTTGAGTGTGTGGCTTAGAGGCTAAGATGTACTAGTTTGATAATTTTTAAATAAATTATTTTCTCACTTCTACCTGAGAGAGTGTGATAGATGTAACTCTTTTAACGTCCTCTTAGAACAGAAAATGATGGGAACATTTCAACAAAGAAATCCCCTGTTTTGCCCCAATTAGGCTAGCTAGTTTTGGAAAACAATTATTTGGATTCTCTGATTCCTTTATGCACTGCTTTTTCATTTAGGGAGTAGACTCCGTTCAGAATAATTATTGTGGGCCAGTGCATACTCAGTTTTACTTATTCATACTGTGCATACTGGTCCACAGGGAGAAGTTTATAGCTTTTGCTCTTAGAAAGTTTACTTACTTAGCCCAGGAAACCAGGCATTGTGGAAGAAAAATATAATACATTACAATGAAAAGTTTGCATTTTTCTCATAATTTATAATGACCAATTAAATCTGTTCCCCATACCATTTGCTCAATAGCATACACATCATGCTCTCAACTTTTATGCATCCTTATGTTTCATACGTTCTTTTACCCAAACTAGTCCTCCTAGTTGTATGTTTAAACTTTACCTTGTCGAACTATGATGACATGGTTGTTGAAAAAAGTCATCAATGGCGATTTATTACAAAGTGAAGTCATAATTTTGGCATAATTTTGATAGAGTAGAATAGGAAATGCATGTTTGAAATCCTGTGAATGGGAACTCTATGCATGAAAAAAAGTGAAACTGAAAGTTGACTCCTCCAAAGAGAGATAGGATTAGAGAGAGAGAAGCATTGCACTAGTCTCTGAAACTGTTATAACATCCATTATGAACTCAACTAGGAATGAGCAATGATGGTAGTTAAAAGTGACCTGAATGACTTTTATTTTAAAAAATGTTATCAAAATCATTCCAGCTTCATTACCTTTAACTCTACTTCATAGTTCAGTGGTACAATTTGCTCATATTTTTTGAGTTATATTTTACTCAGTGCCAAAAGGTTTCTCAAATTGGTCTTTTCCTGTTAATTATACTTGCAAGCTGATACAAATAAAGTTTTAGAGTCATGCAGAACTCTTTGCATTTCTTGTATTGTAACTCACTTGGGGATAGAGTTAGATGCCCATATCCCCAGTGGAGGATAACTCTTACTCCATATATTAATATGTATTCTGGTGAACCTTCTTAAACCCAAAACCCAATGTGCACAACTGTTGAACACAATGGAACTCTGAAACACACACATTTGTGACATGAAAACTCATAACTTTTATAATGTTAATTGTTTCATAAATAATCAAGACAGACATTGAAAATCCAGAAGTAGCTTGACTGCTCTCATACCTGGTTAGTTTCTGATGGATATTAGCCCAATCATTTGACAGTAGTTTCAAGTATCTAGAGACTGATTTCTTTTTTACCCCTGTTGAAGGAATCACACGTCTACCAGGTTAGATGAGATAAATGACATATGTGGAGATTAAATTGAAAGTATTTTTATGAAATCTTTTGTTTGCATTGAAAACCAAGTCAAGAGCTCATGTCAATGTTTTAATTCAAAGGGTGAATTTAATCGAAAAGTGTGAGTATATTTAACCTATTACAGATGAACAGGACTCACTTGAGAAATGAATATAAGATACTCTGTGATGGGAAAGGCTGAATGACACCTGGGGATTTCATTCATTCAATAAGCATATGTTGGCCATACAGAAATGACAATGACAAGATCCCAAATATATGTTGCTCATGTGGGTTAGGGTTTCAATGTTTTACATCATTTGTGGGTTAAATTCTAAGTTAGTGAACTTACAGAACTAATCAAGTGTAAAAATAAAGGAGTGTGTTTAGCCAGGACTTTGTAATATACACACTAGAGTAGAACAGTGGTTTCAGTAGACTTGTCTTCCTCTGAATTCACTCATGACTTGCACTGGGTGGATTTTTTTCTTTGCTGAGCCTCGTCTGACAGCTGCATAAGTTTCCTCTGGTTTCTCTCTTTTAATCAAGGGCTTTTTTGCAGGAGCCTTCATTCTCCACATCACAACTGGGTGCCGGGGCCCAGTGGGACTCTGAATTCGGATGATCTTGGTTGAGGCAATGTAAGACATTTTCACTGTTTGCACTACAGCATTCATTAAATTTTTGGCTGCTTGGATCAGGGAGGTGACACTGTCCAACTGTAGAGGGGGAAAAAGCTATTATTTGAGAACATAATCAGGAATTTAAAGAGATTTAATGTCACAGAAAATGAAATGTGCGACACTTGTTTTTAACCCCAGAAATGATAGTTATTTTATCTCAGAAATGAATGAGTTAATTCACATTTTATGTATCTATGTAAATTATCACATCAATCTATGTTAATCATTTAGTTATTGATCTGATGCATAAATAGATCCATATTCTATTTTCTAAGATGATATCTTAGGTTAATTTTTTTTCCTGGTTTTCAGTGAACTCTATTCTATAGCTTCTATATCATATCATAAGGCCCAGACGGGTTACAGCTTTCTTTGTAATGGATCTCCATAATTCCAGGGTTAATGTTGACCCCTTGTATAAGAGATGACTATCTATAGTAAAAGCTCTATCATGTAAAAGTAACTTAGTAAGAACAACTGAAAAATCTTAGGGAATTCATAGTCTAAGATAAATAATATATACATATACATACATGCATGTAAACCACTAATTTTTATGAATATTTATTTCACAAATAATTCCACCTAAAAGAGTCTTTTAAACACAGAATGATTAACCTATCATGCAGAGTATTAAAATAGATAAAACCAAGGCCTTACAGTCAAATCTGGTTTAAATTCCAGGACTGCCATTTAATTACATAAACTAATCATTTAACTATCTTCATTCTAGTTTTCTCAGATATTAAATAGGAAAGGAATGTTTATTAAAGTCAAAATAACATATATAAATAACCTTATAGAGGGGTGGTCAGTTATTAAATATTTCCTTTGTTTCTTGTGAAGGTTGAGAAAATTGCTTAATCATATACTAACGAACATTCTAAAAGAAACCTTTCCCACATAACTCTATTTTGTAACTGTTTTGTTTCCTGGGTTGTTCACAAAAACAGTCTCTGGACAAAACGAGGTGATATTCCTAGAATCTTGCAGAATACTTTAGGGCTAGCCAAGCTGGTTCATTTTTATGTAACTAATGCTTCTTCCATTATTTTCGTTTGGCAGATTGTCACCCACAGCCGATTCACACTCTACTGTCACCTCTCTGTGATGTGTGCTGTCAGGGTTGAGGCTCAAACCCTGGCTCTGTAGATACTGAAATCCATCAGCAGCTGCCTGGCTTAAGTACCCTACCTTTGCAGTTCAGGGAGTCTCATCTCACATACAGAATAAATGAGTGAAGGAAAGTAGTAAGCTGAGGTTATGTGCCTGGGGCAGTGGTCTACTTGGCTGCTTTCCTGGGAGAAAATTTAATTAGCTCCATTATATGCTCAGTCTGAAATCCTTGAAAAGGTAACACCAAACAATATGTAATTTGAGAGACAGTGATACTTGGAAATTACACTCTAAGTCTTTTTACTTATTGAAGCCAGGAAGGTAAAATCTGTGCATGTGGCAGGAATGACATTTTTTATTAACGAAAATTAAACAAGATTTCATGAAGCACTCACACTTAAATGTTTTTCTGTATTTCATAAAACATTTAGAACTTCTGAATCTGTACACAACTTTAAATAAAAAACAACTAGACTTTGAATAGAATAACACACTTTGTTATTAAGGTTACTCTATGGACACATTGCCGGAAAAGGCAATGGCACCCCACTCCAGTACTCTTGCCTGGAAATCCCATGGACGGAGGAGCCTGGTAGGCTGCAATCCATGGGGTCGCTAAGAGTCGGACATCACTGAGCAACTTCACTTTCCCTTTTCACTTTCATATATTGGAGAAGGAAATAGCAACCCACTCCAGTGTTCTTGCCTGGAGAATCCCAGGGACGGGGAAGCCTGGTGGGCTGCTGTCTATGGGGTCGCACAGAGTCGGACATGACTGAAGCGACTTAGCAGCAGCAGCAGCATGGACACATTGTAGGCTAAAATCTGTTGTTTAATAATTAGCAATTTTCATTAAAGGCCTTCTGCAGCTAGTTAGATTCTGAAAGTCATTTTCAATCTCACCAAAAGAAGAAAAAAGTTTTTCTAAATGACAAATGAACGTGAATAGTAATGAGAATCCTTGGTAATTTTCTCCCTCAAACATGAAACTCTTTGGTTTATTCCAAGGGCTCTGTGATATCATTAAATCTTCCATAGAAGAAGGTCCTAGTGACCTGCTGTCATTCAAGATTTCACCAGGGGCTCTGGTCTTCCCACCCTAAAACTTATATTTTCTCCTTTTGACTCTGTAATCTTGTCATGTATAGATTGTATTTATTTTATTTTTATTTTTCCATAGGAGTGGGTTTTATATATAAACCTATTCTTGAAGGATGGTGAAATTAAATTTGTGCCTTAAAATGTGGAAATCAACTTGTCTTCTTCCCTCACTGATGCAGCAAAGCTTTGTCTGTACCATTGTGATCTCTTATGCTGGCCTCTGACAATTTCTTTTATTTTAAAATCCTAAATGACTATAGTAGGATTTCTCCTCCAGCAGACTGAAAAAAACACAGGACAAATTATCCCCCTAGGAGAGCACAAAGACTACTTTTACAGACAGATTAGGACAATTGCTGAAAGAATACTGTTATTTCATGAGGCAAGCTCGTGAGACATTCTCTGAGGATTTTTGATGTCCAAGAGCTATGTGCATTAAGATGCCTGCCTTTCTACTATGAGTCAAATCACAGGGCACAGAGCAAGAGCACAGACCAGCCAAGCACACGGTAGGAAATTTTGTTTGAGACCCAAGCAGTGCCTCAGGCGTACTCATAGAGAATAACTGCACAACTTCATGTCTGCAAAAGAAAAAAAAGTATTATAAGCCCTCTTACCAGGCTTACTTTAATGAAAAACCCTCCAAGGGAAGAATTCAAAAGAATTCTCTTCATGAAAACAAGGCATATTTGAGTAGGGTAATACATCACTTTGGGATTTCTGTGTTCAACTTAACAAAATTTTCTGAGTTTCACAATTGTACCTGTGCAAATGAGAATGTTATTTTACTTTAAAGGCCTGTGGAGTAAACCAATCAGACTATAAAGGTCAGGTCCAAAATTCTCTACCATTACAAATAACTTTCATCAATTGTAAAGAATTCTAGGCAAATGTAACCTGAAATGTGTGCCATAAAAGGAACTATTTTTCCTAATATCTGGTAACACTCTTCTCTGATCTAGATGAAGTGTTTTTGATCAAGGTATCAACTGAGAAACCACACAGCTTCTAAGGCCCTCAAACCTCCTACTGTTATATGTATTTGCATGCAAGTACGTATAAACAGGTTCCTGTTGCCTTCTTTCCATAAAAGTGGGTGGGGTTATAAAAATAAGTTATCAAAGAGGAGTTTGACCTACATTAAAAGCCTCTGATCTATATAAATAGACATACCTATATTCCAACCATAGTAAATAGGAACATAGCCACTCTTCCTATGGTAGTGACTTGTGCTTATTCTTACTACACTGGTCTGGGTTCAAAATAAATGAACTTAATTGACCTATTAATGTCACAATAAGATCCTCAATACTGTCTATGTCCAAAAGTAAACTGGACATAGTTCATAAATTGTGCCTATTATTTTTTTTTTTTTGAGGATCTAGTTGAATAAAGAAATAGAGGAAAACAACAGAATGGGAAAGACTAGAGATCTCTTCAAGAAAATTAGAGATACCAAGGGAATATTTCATGCAAAGATGGGCTCGATAAAGGACAGAAATGGTATGGACTTAACAGAAACAGAAGATATTAAGAAGAGGTGGCAAGAATACACAGAAGAACTGTACAAAAAAGATCTTCAAGACCAAGATAATCATGATGGTGTGATCACTCAGCTAGAGCCAGACATCCTGGAATGTGAAGTCAAGTGGGCCTTAGAAAGTATCACTCTGAACAAAGCTAGTGGAGGTGATGGAATTCCAGTTGAGCTATTTCAAATCCTGAAAGATGATGCTGTGAAAGTGCTGCACTCAATATGCCAGCATTTTTGGAAAACTCAGCAGTGGCCACAGGACTGGAAAAGGTCAGTTTTCATTCTGATCCCAAAAAAGGCAATGCCAAAGAATGCTCAAACTACTGCACAATTGCACTCATCTCACACACTAGCAAAGTAATGTTCAAAATTCTCCAAGCCAGGCTTCAGCAATACGTGAACTTCCAGATGTTCAAACTGGTTTTAGAAAAGGCAGAGGAACCAGAGGCCAATATCTGCTGGATCATCAAAAAAGCAAGAGAGTTCCAGAAAAACATCTATATCTGTTTTATTGACTATGCCAAAGCCTTTGACCTTGTGGATCACAATAAACTGTGGAAAATTCTGAAAGAGATGGGAATACCAGACCACCTGACCTGCCTCTTGAGAAACCTATATGCAGATCAGGAAGCAACAGTTAGAACTGTATATGGAACAACAGACTGGTTCCAAACAGAAAAAGGAGTACCTCAAGGCTGCATACTGTCACCCTGCTTATTTAACTTATATGCAGAGTACATCATGAAAAACGCTGGGCTGGAGGAAGCACAAGCTGGAATCAAGATTGCCAGGAGAAATATCAATAACCTCAGATATGCAGATGACACCACCCTTATGGCAGAATGTGAAGAGGAATAAAAATCCTCTTGATGAAAGTGAAAGTGGAGAGTGAAAAAGTTGGCTTAAAGCTCAACATTCAGAAAACGAAGATCATGGCATCATTCCCATCACTTCATGGGAAATAGATAGGCAAACAGTGGAAACAGTGTCAGATTTTATTTTGGGGGGCTCCAAAATCACTGCAGATGGTGACTGCAGCCATGAAATTAAAAGACGCTTACTCCTTGGAAGGAAAGTTATGACCAACCTAGATAGCACATTCAAAAGCAGAGACATTACTTTTCCAACAAAGGTCCGTCTAGTCAAGGCTATGATTTTTCCAGTGGTCATGTATGGATGTGAGAGGTGGACTGTGAAGAAAGCTGAGCACCAAAGAATTGATGCTTTTGAACTCTGGTGTTGGAGAAGACTCTTGAGAGTCCCTTGGACTGCAAGGAGATCCAATCTGTCCATTCTAAAGGAGATGATCCTGGGTTTTCTTTGGAAGGAATGATGCTAAAGCTGAAACTCCAGTACTTTGGCCACCTCATGCGAAGAGTTGACTCATTGGAAAAGACTCTGATGTTGGGAGGGATTGGGGGCAGGAGGAGAAGGGGATGACAGAGGATGAGATGGCTGCATGGAATCACCGACTCGATGGACGTGAGTTTGAGTGAACTCCGGGAGTTGGTGATGGACAGGGAGGCCTGGCGTGCTGCAATTCATGGGGTCACAAAGAGTCAGACACAACTGAGCGACTGAGCTGAACTGAATTGAATATGGAGATTATGCCCAGTATCAGCTTTTACTAACGGCAAGGATGTATTTTGCAAATAATCAAAATTTCGAACATCTAACTAGAGTCCTCAATATTATCATCCTGTAGGAATCTTAATTTTATTGTAATGTCTCTTGTGCTTTGTGGCATATACTCCATGAACTCAGGCAAGCTACAGTACAATTCTGTCCGGTTCTAAGGATGTTTTCAGACAAAAGGCTTGGTTCAAGTTAGAGATGTATCTGCAAGCCTTTGTTGTGGAAAAGGAGTTTAACAACAATATAAGGTATTTTCTTTTTCCTCATAAAAGTGCCAAAATTTTTTACAAAGACCTAAGTTAAATAACTGTAAATGTAAGCCTCCACAAATCCATCAAGGTGGAATGTTTGTTGGCAAATCCTTGTTCAAATCTTACTGTAATTATTGATAGGAGGAATATCCAAGAAAGACATGCTAGTTCCTCCTTCCTTCAATTGTGTAAGTTCCTCATTGATGTTAGTCGCACACCAGAATGCATTGTACTTTACTGCTCTAACTCCCCACATTCTGGATACAAGGTCTTTATCAGTAATGTGTTTTGCCTGAGGTTTCTAAGCTGCACTCCACTGATGTGGAGCCCATCCCTTGCGCCTGAGCTATCACTTGGGGAAGGCATAGTTAGCTCCCCATCCCTGTGTGAATCGCCATGGCAACTACTGCTGCTAGAATTCCTGTTGTTGCCTGGAAAAGTATATTTCCTGTCCTATAAACCTTCTAGATAAAATGGTGCCAATGGTAGCTTATGAATTCTCATGAGTCTCAATGTTTACCTGCACTTATACACCCCCTGTGGATGTTGCATCTACACCAAAGCAGTCCTTGAAAGGCAAATGTGTGTGGTTTGGCTCCAAGTATAATAACAGCTTATAATAATTGCTAATATCTATTTGTGCTTCCTATGTGTTTGTGCAGTTCTAAATAGTTGACATAAATTAACTCAGTAATCCTATGAAGTAAGTACCATAATCATCTCCATTTTAAAGATGAGGAAACAAAGGAACTAGAAGGTTTCATAGCTTTCTCAAGGTGATACAGCTATTAAATGAAAGACCTGGAATTTGAGCCAAGGCAGCCTTGTTCAAATACCTGGTACTTTTACCTATTACACAACCCTGCCCCTTAGTAATATGTCACTTGCAACATGTATTTATTTTCAGATATTGTATGGTTGAACAAACTGTACCATTAATACAATGTATAAAATTTTGAAAAATGCTATCTAATAACTGTTTTTTAGAAAGGTTATAGAATTTTTGCAGTTACAGAATTTATAGAATTTTGGTACTAAGAAAAATGAGTGTCTTACTTGTAAGGTATTTTGTTAGAATGGTGGTTTGATTGTGTTTGTGTTATCATTTTCCAAGCAGCATTTTCTTGAAATAGCAAATAGAAATACTGAGTCATCCTCATAAGTTCCAAACAGTTTAAAGACTTTCAATGTAGATCTCAATAAACATATCAATAAGGCAAAGTTAAACCATAAGCAAATCATATTATAGCTTCTAGGACATGGAATTATATAACATTCATTTCATATTTAAAATGTAAATACAAAACAAACTTTTTTTTTCTGATTCTCAAAACAAAATTAAATTTGTTTGCCCTGATTTTGAAATAGAAACTGAGATCTGGTCACCTGATCTTGGGGTTTCTATTTAACCCTTAGTTACTTATAAAGTGCTCAATTCAACTATTTGGAAATAAAGTCAGCATAGGTAGTGTTAAAGAGTATTATGTATATGTGTTGGTAGATAATAAAAGATAGCTTAAATATTTCTTAAAAACAAACATTAATAGTCTTTCTAACTTATGATCTAGTAATGGTAAGTATACACCACAGGAAATGTTTAAATATATATTTGTTGGCAAAAATGTATCTTATAATTCAATATGCTTTTAGTATCTACCCTGAACTTTTCCTGGCGACCTAATTTTATTCCAATACCTGCTTAACACATGTCTCTGAATGGATTTTTAGAAGCATGGCCTGAATTGGAAACATTCTCCTTTTTCATATGCATTCAAAAATGCTAAATAGCCAGACTGGCTTAAGGGGAAAATCAAATAAGGGGTTTTGTTAAGGCCAGTCAAAGTGGGGTTAAACATCCAAATTGAAATTGTCAAGCTTATAATTAAATTGAGAAAGTGGTACCTTCTTTGAAGATTAAAAATTATTCCAATGGGCCACTGATTGGATTCATCTTGTAAATGTGTCCTTTACCAATTCTCCATGAGACCATGACAACAGAAGAAAACAACTTAAGTTGAAAGGGGAAAAATCAATGTGTGGAATAACTAAAGAAATTTAACACTACTGAGAGGGCCAGACATGAAATAGAATATAACATTTATTCAGTTATAATATGATCCTCTCAAAAAGCATTTTCAAGTCTTACTGTTTTCTAAAGCATATATTCCACACCAAAAACATTATGTTACTTTAAAAGGAAATAATCACAAACCTAATACCAATTCAGGTGGCTACATAGAATGCTGATTTAATTATATTTGAAATGGCCTATTATAAAAATATGATTAGTGATATTAGTGATTGGCTATTCAGCTGTGCGGCACTGGAACAGCAGCTGCATGGTGCTGGAGTGACTGGGAAGAGATACCCCATGTCCAAGGGCAGAGAATCCCCAGCAAGATGGTAGGTGCTGGACCAGCAGCTGCGCGGAGCTGGAGTGACTCTGAGGAGATACCCCACATGCAAGGGTAAATAAGAAGCCCCAGCAAGATGGTAGGAGGAACGAAATGACATGTAGAATCAAACCTCATACCCGCCAGAGATGCTCAGAGGGCTCAAACATACCTTGAGCACACCAGGACCCAGAGACCCCCACAGAGACTGAGACAGAACTGTGTTTGAGTGTCTCCTGAGAAGGTATGGGTTAGCAGTGGACTGCTTCAGGGGCAGGGGCTCTGGGTGCAGTAGACCTGGATATGGTATAAACTGTCTTGGAGGAGGTTGCCATTAACCCCACCATAGAACTGCCAGAACTTACACAGAACTGGAGAAACAGACTCTTGGAGGGCACAAACAAAACCTTGTGTGCACCAGGACCCAGGAGAAAGGAGCAGTGACCCCACAAGAGACTGACCCAGACTTGCCCATTGAGTGTCCAGGAGTCTCCAGTGAAGGCATGGGTCAGTGGTAGCCTGCTGGAGGGTTGGGGGTGCTAAGTGTAGCAGTGTGGGTGTGGGATCTTCTGCAGGAGTTCGCCATTATCTTCATTATATCCACCATAGTTTGGTCTCAGGTCAAATAGGGAGGGAACACCGCCCCACCCATCAAAAGAAAACTGGATTAAAGATTTACCAAGCATGGTCTCCCTATCAGAACAAGACAAAGTTTCCACCTCAGTCAGTCTCTCCCATCAGGAGAGACTGCCATAAGCCTCCTATCCTTCTCCATAAGAGGGCAGAAAGACTGCAAACCACAATCACAGAAAACTAACCAATCTGATCACATGGCCTTGCCTAACTCAATGAAAATATGAGCCATGCCATGCCACCCAAGAAGGACTGATCATGGTGGACAGTTCTGACAAAACATGGGCCACTGAAAAGAGAATGGCAAACCACTTCAGTATTCTTGCCTTGAGAAATCCATAAACAGTACGAAAAGGCAGAAATATATGACACTGAAAGATGAACTCCCCAGGTCGGTGGGTGCCCAATATGCTACTGGAGATCAGTGGATAAATAGAACTCCAGGAAGAATGAAGAGATGGAGGCAAAGCAAAAACAAAACCCAGTTGTGGATGTGACCAGTGATAGAAGTAAAGTCCAATGCTATAAAGAGCAATATTGCATAGGAACCTGGAATGTTAGGTTCATGAATCAAGCCAAATTGGAAGTGGACAAACAGGAGATGGCAAGAGTGAACACTGACAATTTAGGAATCAGTGAACTAAAATGGACTGGAATGGGTGAATTTAACTCACATGATCATTATATCTACTACTGTGGACAAGAATCCCTTAGAAGAAACGGAGTAGCCATCATAGTCAACAAAGAGTCTGAAATGCACTATTTGGATGCAATCTCAAAAAAGACAGAATGATCTCTGTTCGTTTCCAGGGCAAACAATTCAATATCACGGTAATCCAAGTCTATGCCCTGACCAGTAATGCTGAGGAAGCTGAAGTTAAACGGTTCTATGAAGAACTACAAGACCTTCTAGAACCAACACCCAAAAAAGATGTCCTTTTCATTTTAGGGGACTGGAATGCAAAAGTAGGAAGTCAAGAAATATCAGGAGTAATGGGCAAATTTAGCCTTGAAGTACAGAATGAATCACCGCAAAGGCTAATAGAGTTTTGCCAAGAGAATGCACTGGTCATAGCAAACACCATCTTCCAAGAACACAAGAGAAGACTCAACATATGGACATCACCAGATGGTCAACACCGAAATCAGATTGATTATATTCTTTGCAACCAAAGATGGAGAAGCTCTGTACAGTCAGCAAAAAAACAAGACTGGGAGCTGACTGTGGCTCAGAACATCAACTCCTTATTACCAATTTCAGACTTAAATTGAAGAGGTAGGGAAAACCACTAGACCATTCAGGTATGACCTAAATCAAATCCCTTACAGTGGAAATAATAAATAGATTTAAGGGATTAGATCTGATAGACAGAGTGCCTGAAGTAATATGGACAGAGGTTCCTGACATTGTACAGGAGGCAGTGATCAAGAGCATCCCCAGGAAAAAGAAATGAAAAAAGGCAAAATGGTTGTCTGAGGAGGCCTTACAAATAGTGAGAAAAAAGAAGCCAAAGGGAAAGGAAAAAAGGAGAGATATATCCATTGGAATGCAGAGTTCCAAAAAACAGCAAGGGGAGATAAGAAAGCTTTCCTCAGTGAGCAATGCAAAGAAATAGAGGAAAACAATAGAATGGGAAAGACTAGAGATTTCTTCAAGGAAATTAAAGGTATCAAGAGAACATTTCATGCAAAGATGGGCACAATAAAGGACAGAAATGATATGGACTTAACAAAAGCAGAAGATATTAAGAAGAGGTGGCAAGAATACACAGAAGAACTATACAAAAAAGATCTTCACGACCCAGATAACCACGATGGTTGATCACTCCCCTAGAGCCAGACATCCTGGAATGCAAAGTCAAGTGGACCTTAGGAATCATCACTATGAACCAAGCTAGTGGAGGTGATGGAATTCAGGCTGAAATATTTCAAATCCTAAAAGATGATGCTGTGAAAGTGCTGCACTCAATATGCCAGCAAATTTGGAAAACTCAGCAGTGGCACCAGGACTGGAAAAGGTCATTCCAATCCCAAAGAAAGGCAATGCCAAGGAATGCCCTATCACACAATTGCACTCATCTCACACACTAGCAAAGTAATACTCCAAATTCTCCAAACCAGGCTTCAACAGTGTGTGAACTGTGAACTTCCAGATGTTCAAGCTGGATTTAGAAAAGGCAGAGGAACCAGATATCAAATTGCCAAAATTCACTGCATTATGGAAAAAGTGAGAGAGTTTCAGAAAAATATCCACTTCGGCTTTATTAACTATGCTAAAGCCTTTGATTGTGAGGATCACAGCAAACTGTGAAAAATT
Source organism: Bos mutus (assembly GCF_027580195.1). NCBI lineage: Eukaryota > Metazoa > Chordata > Mammalia > Artiodactyla > Bovidae > Bos > Bos mutus. Next base: position 23,430,920 of record NC_091644.1, on the reverse strand, counting down.
CTAAGAAATGGGAATACCAGACCACCTGACTTGCTTCCTGAGAATTCTGTATGCAGGTCAAGAAGCAACATTTAGAACTTGACATGGAACAACAGACTGGTTCCAAATCAGAAAGGGAGTACATCAACGATGTATATTGTCACCTTGCTTATTTAACTTATATGCAGAGTACATCATGAGAAATGAACTGTATGTAGCACAAGCTGGAATCAAGATTGCTGGGAGAAATATCAATACCCTCAGATATGCAGATGACACCACCCTTTTGGCAGAAAGTGAAGAACTAAAGAGCCTCTTGATGAAAGTGAAAGAGGAGAGTGAAAAAGTTGGCTTAAAGCTCAACATTCAGAAAACGAAGATCATGGCATCCGGTCCCATCACTTCATGGGAAATAGATGGGGAAACAGTGGAGACAGTGTCAGACTTTATTTTTGGGGGCTCCAAAATCACTGCGGATTGTGACTGCAGCCATGAAATTAAAAGATGCTTGCTCCTTGGAAGAAAAGTTATGACCAACCTAGACAGCATATTCAAAAGCAGAGACATTACCTTGCCAACAAAGATTCGTCTAGACAAGGCTATGGTTTTTCCAGTGGTCATGTATGGATGTAAGAGTTGGACTATAAAGAAAGCTGAGTGCCGAAGACTTGATGCTTTTGAACTGTGGTGTTGGAGAAGACTCTTGAGAGTCTCTTGGACTGCAAGGAGATCCAACCAGTCCATCCTAAAGGAACACCCATCAGTCCTGGGTGTTCTTTAGAAGGACTGATGTTGAAGCTGAAACTCCAATACTTTGGCCACCTGATGCGAAGAGCTGACTCATTGGAAAATACCTTGGTGCTGGGAAAGATTGAGGGCAGGAGGAGAAGGGGATGACAGAGGATGAGATGGTTGGATGGCATCACCAACTCAATTGACTTGGGTTTGGGTGGACTCTAGGAGTTGGTAATGGACAGGGAGGCCTGGCATGCTGCGGTTTATGGGGTCGCAAGGATTCGAACACGACTGAGTGACTGAACTGAACTGAAATTGGAGAAATAAGCAAAACTGTCACTGTTTGTAGAGGACATGGTACTATACATAAAAAATTCTAAAGATGCTACCAGAAATCTACAAGAGATCATCAATGAATTCAGTAGTTTCAGGATACAAAATTAATAAATAGAAATGTGTTGTGTTTTATACACTAACAACAAAAGATCAAAATGAGAACACAGAATCTCATTACCATCACATCAAAAAGAACAAAATACCTTGGCAAATACCGACCTAAGGAGGCAAAAGACCTGTACTCAGCAAAGTATCAGATACTAATTAAAGAAATAAAGACAACAGAAACATGGAGAGATATGGTGTTCTTGGACTGGAAGATTCATTGCAATCCCTCTCAAATTACAATTTTTTTTTTTTTCACAGAATCAACAAAACTGTTACAATTTGTATGGAAACACGAAAGACCATGAATAGCCAAAGTAAAATGAAGCTGAAAGAATCAGAAAGACAAAAACAAATATTATATTTCTTATATGCGGAATGTAGAAAAATGATACAGATGAGCTTACTTGTAAAGCAGACATTGAGACATAGACATCCAGAGTGGATATCTGGGTGCCAGTGGAGGAAGAGGGGTGGGATCAACTGGGAGAATGGGATTAACATATATACATTACCATGCATAAAATAGATAAATAATGAGAACCTGCAGTAGAATAAAGGGAACTCTTCCCAACGCTTTGTCATGACCTACACAGGAAGGATATCCAAAAAAGGGGATATATGTATAAATATCACATTATATCACTTATATATGGAATCTAAAAAAGATGCAAATCAATTTTTTTTTTTTACAAAACCTATAAATGAGAGAAGAATTTGAAAAACAATAGATATATATAACTGAACCACTTTGTTATATACATGAAACTAACACATTATTAATCAATTATACGTCAATATAATACTTAAAAACAGTTATTTGAAAGTTATATAAATTGTAGAATTATAAGTGCAGAAACCATATATAAAATATTTCCAAGATAAATATTATTTCAATTGTTCTATTATTCCCCTAAACAATATTTCCCAGACATTCCACAGCCAAAGTTCATACACCAAAGTTTTTGGTGTCTAAAATTGGCTTATAAATCCTTGATTAAGTGATGCTTTTCATTATTTGTCAGAAAACTCCAAATTCCTACATTTAGGTAAGTATCACTCAGTGATTTAAATGTAATATATCAATAAGACTTGTCTAATAGCCTAAGGGTAAAATTATTTTTGTAGTTGATAACCTATATTTGAGCCTCAATTCACAACATCCTAGATATGGAGTCTAGGAAGAAATTAATTAGCTTCCCTGAGCTTATGTTTCTTTTCAGGCTTCATAGTTAAGGTTAAGTGTGATAGCATAAGTTTATAAAGTAAACTGGTAAATAATACATGACAGAATTTTGGGGTTTTGATGGAACAAAACTAAGGACAATTTCTACCTAAGTTTGAAAAGCCAGGAAAACACAAGAACATTTCCTGAGAATAAGAGGTGCAGAACCAAGTACTAAGACTCTCATCCCAACAAATTAGCATGAAACCAGTTCTGCTCATCACAAAGCTTTTAGTACATGTATCAGTCAGGGTCTAGTGAGGAAGATAGAAACTACGCAGGTGTTTCAAACATGGAATTTAATACAGAAAATTATTTGTGAGGCAGCCCTCAATTTACCATTGGTATGAACCATTCCTAGTACTGAATGAAACGGAAAAGATGAAGTGTGACAAGCAGCTAATACATCAAAAGTAGATGATTGCTTGCCAATGGATTGCCAGCTGTCTCCCGTCGTTTAAACCTAGCTAAAAAGTAATAGCCAAAAACATCTTGGGAAAGGTTCTGGGAGCAAAAGTAATCATGACCAGCAAAGTAAGATTTTTGCCTGAGCAAGCACATCCCCTCAAGTTTAGTACCCCATAGTCTCATTCATAAAATCACATAGAACTCACCTTTCCATGTCTTTAAGATGCTGTCAAACATGCCTAATATTCTTTAGAAAACGTTTGCCATTTTGATGGGAAAATAGAGGCTACAGGGATAGGGCAGTACATAATGAACTCTAAATTAGTATATACATAAGCATGCTGCTGCTTAGTCGCCTCAGTCATGTCCAACTTTGTAAGACCCCGTGGACTGTAGCCCTCCAGGCTCCTCTGTCCATGGGATTCTCCAAGCAAGAATACTAGAGTGAATTGCGATTCCCTTCTCCAGGGGATCTTCCCAACCTAGGGATTGAACCTGGGTCTCCTGGATTGCAGGCAGATTCTTATACATAGGCATATACAATACATTTAACATGCTTACATGCAGGATGTGGTTTTCTGATTTTAAATAAAATATCAACTTTCCTGTTCTTTTGACATACTTTGTACCTCATGTTGCAAGTTTTTTGCAATCCAGCTTTTCCAGAGTCTTTGATTTGACCGTGGTTTAAACATAAAACTATAAAATATAGCATTAATCTCTATTTTTAAATTAAAAACTGAATTTCACAATTACCTATAAAATAGAGCTATGCTGAAACCATAACTAGCTTTAGACAACGGCAACAACAAAGTCTGAACTGCCAGTTTTCTGGACTCCTGTGTACATTTTTAATATTATGTGCTTCCTGTGGTCTCATTTAAGTGGTAGGTCTGGTTGCCACTCCAGCCCCACGCCCACTGTGGCCTACAGATTTCGGTCATATTCTTTGTCATTGGCTTGAATCTAGGATAAGAAGCAGCAGCATTAACACATTCCTTTAATGCTTCATCCGCACACTGGAAGGAAAGAGCAGCGGGTAACAAGACAGACCAGGGCTTCAGAAATCATTCCAGGAAAAGCCTGGAGCAACAAAATGCTGATGTGTCAGAAATGAAGCATGGGATATGTCGGGTATAAAATCCACAACTTGAGGAAGACAAAGCGACTTGAAAATAACTCTCTTTCATTTGTCTGATACTCACAAACTTGTACCTTTGTATCAGTAAGTATCAGAGGTTAGAAAAGCATCCACAATGAGGAACTACTAAAAAGTTCTGTTCTGGAATTTAGTTTCTTTTTCAAATCAGAAATCACTCTCATCCTGCCTAGAGTGTCTTATAAAACAAAAAAAAACATCTTCCAGAGTCTGCCTATAGATAAGCACAGCTGTCTCTTAGTTGAAGGGATGGGATTCAAGTGTATTTCAGAGCATCTGGTTGTTATCCTTCCAGCTGCTTGGAAAATGGGAAACTTATTGGCAGCAAGCCCCCATCCAAAGCAGGGGGTATCTAAACCAACCGCCAGGCACTGGAATTCAGGAGGCAGAAGCATGAAGCCATGTGTGTTTTTTTATTCACTGTGATCTTAGCCTTTGTGTGAATTTAAAGACTAAAGCCCATAGGCTGGGCTGGTGGTGGTTACTGAATATGTGTGCAGGTGTGTGTAGGGAGAGTGAAGGAAGGAAGGAGACAAACTACATAAATCCAAACACGTTCTTTGTCTCTGTCTCAGTTTTATCCTCTGTAAAATGGAAAACCAACAACATCTACCTTGTAGGATTACCTTAAGAACAGATTAAGTATATAACATAATGCGGAAGATGGAGAAACACTATACAGTCAGCAAAAACAAGACCTGGAGTGGACTATGGCTGAGATCATCAGCCTCTTACTGCAAAATTCAGGCTGAAGTTGAAGAAAGTAGGGAAAACCACCAGGCCATTCAGGTATGGCCTAAATCAAATCCCATACGATTATACAGTGAAAGTGACAAATAGATTCAAGGGATTAGATCTGATTGACAGAGAGTCTGAAGAACTATGGATGGAGGTTTGTAATACTGTACAGGAGACAGTGACTAAAACCATCCCAAAGAAAAAGAAATGCAAGAAGGCAAAATGGTTGTCTGAGGAGGCCTTACAAATAGCTGAGAAAAGAAGAAAAGTGAAAAGGAAAGATCTGAATGAAAATTCCAAAGAATAGCAAGGAGAGATAACAAAGTCTTCTTAAGTGAACAATGCAAAGAAATAGAGGAAAACAATAGAATGGGAAAGACTAGAGATCTTTTCAAGAAAATTGGAGATAACAAGGAACATTTTTTGTTGTTGTTCCTTTTTTTTTTCTTTTTTTTAAATTTTATTTTATTTTTAAACTTTACATAATTGTATTAGTTTTGCCATTTTATGCAAAGACAGCACAATAAAGGACACAAATAGTAAGGACCTAACAGAAGCAGATTAAGATAAGATGGCAAGAATACATAGAAGAGCTAATACAAAAAAGGTCTTAATGACACAGATAATCATGATGTTGTGGTCCCTCACCTAGAGCCAGATATCCTGTAGTGTGAAGTCAAGAGGGCCTTGGGAATCATTACTGTGAACAAAGCTAGTGGAAGATGGAATTCCAGCCGAGCTATTTAAAACCCTAAAAGATGATGCTGTTTAAGTGCTGCACTCAACATGCCAGAAAATTTGGAAAAGTTAGCTGTGGCCACAGGACCAGAAAGGGTCAGTTTTCGTTCCAATTGCAAAGAAGGGCAATACCAAAGATGTTCAAACTACTGTACAATCGTGGTCATTTCACACACTAGCAAGGTAATGCTCAATATGCTTCCAGATGTAGAAGTTGGATTTAGAAAAGGTAGAGAAACCAAAGATCAAATTGGCAACATCAGTTGGATCAGAGAGAAAGCAAGGCAATTTTGGAAAAACATATACTTTTGCTTCCTTGACTATGCTAAAGCCTTTAATTGTGTGGATCACAACAAACTGGAGAATTCTTCAAGAGATGGAAATATCAGATCACCTTACCTGCCTCCTGAGAAACCTGTATGCAGGTAAAGAAGTAACCGTTAGAACCAGACATGGAACAACCGTCTGGTCAAGGCACCATATTGTCACCCTGCTTATTTAACTTATATGCAGAGTACATCATGTGAAATGCCAGCTGGATGAAGCATAAGCTTGGAATCAAGATTGGCAGGAGAAATATCAATAACCTCAGATATGCACTGATACCACCCTAATGACAGAAAGCGAAGAGGAGGTGAAGGTGAAAGAGGAGTGTGAAAAAGTTGGCTTGAAACTCAACATTCAAAAAACTAAGATCATGGCATCCAGTACCATCACTTAATATCAAATAGATGGTGAAAAAATAGAAACAGTGGCAGATTTTATTTTCTGGGGTACAAAATGACTGTGGACGGTGACTACAGCCATGAAATTAAAAGATGTTTGCTCCTTGGAAGTAAAACTATGACAAATATAAGTAAGTAAGTGAGTAAGCAAAGTCGCTCAGTCGTGTCTGACTCTTTGCGACCCCATGGACTGTAGCCTATCATGCTCCTCTGTCCATGGGATTTTGCAGGCAAGCATACTGGAGTGGGTTGCCATTTCTTTCTCCAGAGGATCTTCCCAATCCAGGGATTTAACCCAGGTCTCCCTCATTGTAAGCAGACACTTTACCGTCTGAGCCACCAGAAAAGTCTAGACAGCATTTTAAAAGGCAGAGATATCACTTTTCTGACAAAGATCCATATAGTCAAAGCTATGATTTTCCCAGTAGTCATGTATGGATGTGAGAGTTGGACCATAAAGAAGACTGATTGCCAAAGAACTGATGCTTTCAAGCTGTGGTGCTGGAGAAGAGTCTCCAGAGTCCCTTGGACAGCAAGGAGATCAAACCAGTCAACCTTAAAGGAAATCAACCTTGAATATTCATTGGAAGGACTGATGCTGAATTTGTTGGCCATCTGATGCAAAGAGCCAACTCATTGGAAAAGACTCTGATGCTGGGAAAGATTGAGGGCAGAAGGAGAAGCAGGCCACAGACGATGAGATGGTTGGGTGGCATCACTGAATCAATGGACATGAGTTTGAGCAAACTCCAAGATATAGTGAAAGACAGGGAAGCCTGGCCTGCTACAGTCCATGGAGTCACAAAGAGTCAGACGGGACTTAATGACTGAACAATGTACGACAATTGCATATACACTGATGCACTATCATTATTATATTATCAAGGTTTTTGAAAACAATGCTCCATTTCCACTGCAAAAGAATAAGGAAGGGGGAAGTTGTAAAAATGACCCCCATTTGGTAAACATGTATTAAGACCATATGCTTTAAATTAGTATTTATAGTCCTAATCTGCGGAAAAGGAAATGACAACCCACGCCAGTATTTTTGCCTGGAGAATCCCATGGACAGAGCCTGGAGGGCTATAGTCCATGGAGTTGCAAAGAGTCGGATACAACTAAAGTGACTTAGCACATAGTCCTAATAACAACCCTATAGGGTAGGTATTTTTTTCCCATTGATCAGATAAGGTATCTGAGAATTAAAAGTCAGAATTTCAATGCCTTGCCCCTGATAAGAGGTAAAGCTAGGATTAAACTCAAATCTATATATTCATAATTCCAAATGTCCTGCTTACTCAACTACCTTTTACTACTCCTCTATCAAAAAAAAAGAAAAATTTTGTAATTGAGTGTCAAGTCTTGTCTGGGACTGTTTTGCTCTGCTTTTGAGACCTCCCACCCTCCCTGCTCTACCTCAAGTGTTTGGCCCTGAGGTATTTCTTCTCTTCATCTGGAGAGTCTTTTTGTTTTAATCCCTGAACATTTAACTCTGTTAATCATCTCTACTCAGTTTCTCTGAATGGCACCACCCAGTCTAACTTCTGTCCTTCAGAAATATATGCTAAAAGTGATTGCTTATAACTCTACTTCATCTTCATTCCACCTTTTCAAGAGAATGACTGATTTCCCTAGTAAAAGTTGTTTGAATTTATAGGTAAATCTCTATTTTTGTAGAGCATGATTTTTGACTATTTACTGAATTCCTAACAGTGGGCTGACTGATGTATGTAAATGTGTATATTTTCCCATCTCAGATGCCTAAGGTTTTCTCTTCTTTTTCTAACCTCACTATTCAACTTGAACATCTATGGGTCCAAGAATTTAAACAATGTAATGATGATAGCAGAGTGATCACAAAGAAAGAAGAGGGTTGCCCTCTAGCTCAAAGCTTTTAACCCAGGCTTCAGACACACTGGTGCATTTTAATTACTAATGCCATTTGTGACAGGGTCCATAATTTGGTAGTGATAATAATAGTCAAATTCTGAAACTGGAGAAGGGTTTTCTATTTTCCCACAAATTAGAATGACTTCAAGGTTATCCTTCTAATTATATCCTTTCACTTACTTGCCTTCTAATACACTTCTTGGAAAAGAACTAAAATATATTTCCTAATAATTAACTTGCTGCTGCTGCTAAGTCACTTCAGTCGTGTCCGACTCTGTGCGACCCCATAGATGGCAGCCCACCAGGCTCCCCCATCCCTGGGATTCTCCAGGCAAGAACACTGGAGTGGGTTGCCATTTCCTTCTCCAATGCATGAAAGTGAAAAGTGAAAGTGAAGTCGCTCAGTCATATCTAACCCTCAGCGACCCCTTCCAGGCCTAGAAGCCCACTTTATCAATACCATATTCACTGAAGTGGGCCTGCTCATAAGAAATATATTCTGCATATGCATGCACATCACAGCAGAAAAACAAAGTTAGAGATATTATCCTCTGGGAATGGGAGGCTGAGATTAAACAGAGTATTCCTCTTCAAAGATATTCCCCATAACACCAATATGACCTAATAGTGTGGGTATCTTCTCATTCGAGGTCTAATTTACTTTTAATAATCTCTGTTTCATACATTTATTAAGTTTTCAGTTCATATTGGTTCACACTCCACGGTGTTTTCTGTGGTAGACACTAGCTGCTAAGTATCCAATAGTCATTTCTTTTTTTTTCATTAATAACTAAATTTCTATCTGATTTTATTCAGGCTTTTCTCCCAGATCATTACTTAAGCATGACCACTTCATTGGCTATTCCTCACCTACATTTGGCTTCCTAGGTGGTTCTGTGGTAAAGAATCCTCCTGCCAATGCTGAAGACATGGCTTCGATGCCTGGATTGGGAAGATCCCCTGGAGAGGGATATGGCAACCTACTCCAGTATTCTTTCCAGGATAATCCTATGGACAGAGGAGCCTGGCAGGCTACAGTCCCTGAGGTCGCAAAGAGTCAGACACGACTTAATGAGTGAGCACGCCCACATGAACGCGCCTACACCTACTTCATTCTGCCTCACAATTTGAATCCAAAACTATTTTACCTTTGGAACCACACCACACTCACCTACTTCATAACTATTTTCACCTCTAAAATCCAAAGTAATCTATTATTTCAATGAAAACATGGCTACAGGTGTGGAACCAATCAGCATGCTATTGAAATCCTGTTCAACAATGATCTGAGAAAGAAAAACAAAAACCCAGATAGAGAAGTTTCTGAAAAAAGAAGAGGATAAAATTCTTGGAGAATGGGAAGAAGTCAAAGTACACATGTTGCATCTAGGATAAAAGACAAGTTCACTTAGGAGTTAAAGATCTTCAAGTACGAGGATGTCAGATTTTTCACCTTAAGTACAAGTTGACTGGGGACCTATAAAAGATAGCCTTTCATTTTAGGAAGCCAAAATAGTGTGGCTTTTTAGAGCAGAGCCTGCAGCCTAGCATTGCCGAATTGGAGGTTTCACCACCTAACTGAACCTCAGAATCACTTGGAGACAAGGGCCTGCCACTTACAAATATCAAAGCAGCAATGGCAGAAGAGTTGCATGTCTGAACCCATAAATACAGCTAGAGTCAGAAGAGCTTTGCAAGGCAGTGAAGTATGAGTTACTCCTGTTATATAACACTACGTAACACTTGGGTTGTTAAGGCCTAGACAATTTGAGGCTACAACACTAATCTTTTGTCCTAAGAATATATATTTGAACATATCCAATTCTTCAACAAAATCTACCATTCAAAGGAAGAACAGAATATTTGTTTTGCAAGGAGCTGATAAAATGCATTTTGCTAGGCTCCCTTTCCTTTCAGGATTCTTAGGGATGGATCTACCAAATCCATGAAGATAATTTGTATTAACTTGCATTTGTATTCTCTTTATTTTCCAGTTCCACTTATAATCATGTTCTGTTTCTGAATTGTTCTCTTTTTGAGCTATCTGGTAATTATGTATGATTGTGTTGATTAGTTTGAATTAAGCAGAAGAAGTGACAAAGTTACTTGTACTAGAACTTTGGCAAATTAAAAATGCTTGTTTTTCATTTTTTTAAGAGTTCTTATTCAAATTTTCATAGCATGTAAGGAAAAGTCTTCCTTAGCAAATGGTAAGACATCAGTGAAAGCAATGATAAAATTACTTCATGCTAACATTTCATAGTTTTTAATTTTTTTTAATTTTATTTTATTTTTAAACTTTACAATATTGTATTAGTTTTGCCAAACATCGAAATGAATCCGCCACAGGTATACCCTCCTCTTAATTCACCAGAATGGTTGGGTGCATCTCAGGCTCATAGGCAACATCCATTCCAATTTATGGAAAAACTTTTGAGCTGAATGTAGAAGCCTACAGATATCTCCAGTGGATGAATGTTCATGGGTACTGATACAGAAAATTTATAGCTCAACCTTCATGAATATATATTTTACCAGAATTGAAAAAGAAGTGAGGTAGTCTATAGAAACAGACAGTCAAGAGTTTAGATAATGAAGTTTTACAACAGCATGGAAAATAAGTATCGATTTTGCTTCTTTATCCAGATACCTGATACACATTGGCCCTGGGCCATACAATTTATTGTCAAAAATGTTCACTCACCAGGAGACAAATGACTATTTTGACTTGTCTTGTAACAACAGTGAAACTTTGTTTAGAGATTTAGAAGAGACTAGTCTGGTTGTTCCAACCTAGATTCCGTAGCTAAGTGTTGATTAGTATTTTCAATTTATTTAAATTAGCTCTTAATATCTGGGATTAATGTAGTTAGAGTACATATACATATGTACTAGATGTGTAATACTGTATATACATATACATATATATATATATATATATATATAGTTCCAAACACTGTTTCAAATATATACAAATCATGAAACCAAAACTTATTCATGATACAGTAAAGTAGCTGTTGTGAAGGGTCTACATCCAGAGATTGGTGTGTGATCAAACTATCTTCCCTGCTACATTTATTTGGGTCAACAGAAGTATGCATACTTTCTTGGACATACCTATGACTACAATTAACTCTCATACACTGAAGCATTACACATCTGTCTTCAACCTGACAACTATTGGGGGTTCCATTATCATATTTCCAATTACCTCTTAGATATTTACACATGGATGTGCTCTATGAACCTCAGATGCAACCCTTTCCCAAATACCCATACTCTCCATAGGTCATATTTTTAGAAGTAAATGACCCATGCTCAAAACTTGTCTCTGCCACTTGATTAACTGAGTGACCCTGGATGATTTATTTAATCTCTATGTACCTTGGTTTTCTCATCTGGAAAGGCAAAATAATTATATCTAATCAAGTTGACATGACAATTAAACACATTATAAGTTATATATATATACCTGGCACATACTGCTGCTGCTGCTAAGTCGCTTCAGTCGTGTTCAACTCTATGCGACCCCATAGACAGCAGCTGACCAGGCTCCCCCGTCCCTGGGATTCTCCAGGCAAGAACACTGGAGTGGGTTGCCATTTCCTTCTCCAATGCATGAAAGTGAAAGTGAAGTCGCTCAGTCATGTCCGACTCTTAGTGACCCCATGGACTGCAGCCTACCAGGGTCCTCCATCCATGGGATTTTCCAGGCAAGAGTACTGGAGTGGGGTGCCATTGCCTTCTCCGATACCTGGCACATACTATGCAATAAATATAAGAATGTTTAATTATCATTATAATTACCTCCAAATCTGTGCCTATTCTACTCATCACCAAAATGTATTTATTCTATCTCCTAAATCTCTCTTAAATTTAAACCCCCATTTAGATTTTACATTCACTTTACTAATTTGAGTCAATATCCCTTTTATGTGAACCATTGAAACAGTCTGCCATTAGTTTCTTAGAATTGTCCCCCTTCCTTTAATGCACCCTCCAAATGGTACATTAAAGAATTATCTTCATAAAATGTAAACCTGATAATTACTTTTCTGTTGAACAAACTTGAATGTAGCATAAATAACCATAGAATCAAGTCATAAGTATTGGGTATGTCCAGGACACGGAAGCAACCTAGATGTCCATAAACAGATGAATGGATAAATAAGATGTAGTGTATATATAATGGAATATTAGCCATTAAAAGGAATGAATTTGAGTTAGTTGAAGTGAGGTGGATAAACTCAGAGCCTGTGTACAGAGTGAAATAAGTCAGAAAGAGACAAACAATTATCACATATTAACATGCAGATGACACCACCCTTATGGCAGAAAGTAAAAAAGAACTGAAGAGCCTCTTGATGAAAGTGAAAGACTAGAGTGAAAAAGTTGGCTTAAAGCTCAACATTCAGAAAACTAAGATCATGGCATCTGGTCCCATCACTGCATAGCAAATAGATGGGGAAACAGTGGAAACAGTGGCTGACTTTATTTTTCTGGGCTCCAAAATCACTGCAGATGGTGACTGCAGCCATGAAATTAAAAGATGTGTACTCCTTGGAAGGAAAGTTATGACCAATCTAGAAAGCATATTCAAAAGCAGAGACATTACTTTGGCAACAAATGTCCGTCTAGTCAAGGCTGTGGTTTTTCCAGTGGTCATGTATGGATTTGAGAGTTGGACTATAAAGAAAGCTGAGCACTGAAGAATTGATGCTTTTGAAGTGTGGTATTGGAGAAGACTCTTGAGAGTCCCTTGGACTGCAAGAAGATCCAACCAGTCCATCCTAAAGGGGATCAGTCCTGGGTTCATTGGAAGGACTGATGTTGAAGCTGAAACTCCAATACTTTGGCCACCTCATGTGAAGAGTTGACTCATTTGAAAAGACCTTGATGCTGGGAAAGATTGAGGAAAGGAGGAGAAGGGGATGGCAGAGGATGAGATGGTTGGATGGCATCACCGATTTGATGGACATGGGTTTGGGTGGACTCTGGGAGTTGGTGATCGACAGGGAGGCCTGGCATGCTGTGATTCGTGGGGTTGCAAAGAGTCAGACATGACTGAGTAACTGAACTGAACACATTATATATGGAATCTAGAAAAATGGTGTTGATAAATCTATTTGCAGGGCAGGAATAGAGACAGAGAGATAAAGATTGGACTTGGAGACACAGCAGGGGAAGGAGAAGGTGGTACAAATTGAGAGCATGGCACTGACAAATATATACTACCATGTGTAAAATAGGAAGCTGCTATATAACACAGGGAGCTCAGCTCAGTGCTCTGTGAAGACCTAGGGGGCTGGGATGAAGGAGGGTGGTAGGAAGACTCAAGGGAGAGGGGATATATGTATAATTGTGGTTGATTCACATTGTTGTACGGCAGAAACCAACACAACATTGTAAAGCAATTGTCCTCCTATTAAAAATAAATTACAAAAAAAAATAGTATTGGGCATGTCATATTCTCAAATGACTTTGCAGCCTTATTTTTCACCAATGCGACTATTCATAGTTCCTTTATCATAGCACAAAATTAGAACCATGTCTCCCTGCTTTTGTGGATGTTTGCCTCTATTTCAAGAATTTTTCTTGAATTGATATTGACTTTTAAGAATCAGTTGGCTTACTCTCTAGTGAGATGGTCATGATTTTCCCTACTCTATTTTCCCTTTTCAGATAAGAGACCAACATTAGCGTCTTTGTGCTCCCCATTTTACTTTGCACATATTTCCACAGTAGCACTGACCACAATGAACTGCTATTTACTTTCCCTGATCTTCACTGTGGAAAACAGATACAAAACTAAAAATGCAGGATAAACCAAACTCTATTTTTTTGGTTGTTGGCTCACATTAAGTGGTGACTAATTTTCTTTTTAAAAAGCTCCTAGAAAGATGACTATCATTTTCTTTAATTTCATGGATCTAGTAAATCATGACAATTTGCAATCATGTTTGCCACACAATAACAATCAAAATAGGGAGTTGTATAGAAATGCCAATTCATCAAAGCAGGTTCAGATTTACTGTTCTACCTCAGATATATAGATGATTTCACCCTATTGGTAGAAAGTGAAGAGGAACTAAAGAGACTATTGATGAAGGTAAAAGAGGAGAGTAAAAAGCTGGCTTAAAATTTAACATTCAAGAAACTAATATCATGGCATCCATTCCCATCACTTTATGGCAAATAGATGGGAAACAATAGAAATAGTGGCAGATTTTATTTTCTTGTGTTCTAAAATCACTATGGATGGTGATTACAGCCATGAATATAAAAGATGCTTGCTCCTTGAAAGGAAAGTTATGACAAACCTATGTGGTATATTACAAAGCAGAGACATCACTTTGCTGACAAAAGTCTGTATAGTCAAAGCTGAGTGCTGAAGAACTGATGTTTTCAAACTAATGTTGGAGAAGACTCTTCAGAGTCCCTTGGACTACAAGAAGATCAAACCAGTCCATCTTAAAGGAAATCAACCCTGAATATTCATTGGAAGGATTGATGCTTATGCTGAAGCTCTAATACTTTGGCCACTTGATGCCAAGATCCAACTCACTGGAAAAGACCCTGATGCTAGAAAAGATTGAAGGTGGGAGGAGAAAGGGGCAACAGAGGATGAGATGGTTGGATGGCATCACTGACTCTTAAGTCTGAGCAAGCTCCAGGAGATGGTAAAGGACAGAGAAGCCTGCCGTGCTGCAATCAATGGTGTTGCAAATTTGGACATGACTTAGCAACTGAACAATATTCCAAAAAATAAAAACAAACAAAAAAGCCATATTTTGGTGCTCTTTTGATGTTGACTTAATAGAAACCAAGCACATTTAAAAGAAGGGAGGCTGTTGAATAAAATGCCCCATCAAGGGGAAAAAAAAATATTTCTCAGGTGAACAATGGCTGTGAGCAGTCTCAGTAAGAATGCTGTAATTAAGGTAACAGTTATCTCTGGATTGAGTTTGCTAAATCAATGAACACTCTGAATTTAGCTGAATGTTATATTTTGGAATACTTGACTTCATTAAAACTGGAATATTAATTCTCTGTTCTACTTTCCCAACACTTATGCTTTCTCAAACCACATGAAACCAAAGCACCTAAGTCTGAATATAATCTAATGGCACCAAGAAGAGAATACACAATTACTCCTCAGCAAAATGTGGTTCCATCTGCTATGTCAGAGACATGATGTACAACAGATGACTGATGTCATGAATTGACTGGTTACATTTACAATCTGGACACAGTTCATTGGAACTCAGTAGGCAGAAATGGTTGGAGGTTCAGAAGTTTGACAGGAAGAAGTCTGACATAATTTTTCTCATCTATGAATTTTCAAAATAATTTTATCAAATGTTCTTCCTGGATCCCAGACATGAATTTATTTAACTTTTGTGGCAATGTCCAGTTTTAACCACACCTTTTAGGTCTTCCTCACCCCATACTTGGAACAAATACTTAACAAAAACAGGCTGATCAGGCATCATTATCAGGTAGCACTCTGTCTTGGCACTGAGTCTCTTTCCCTGTTAGTGTGCTATTTACTTAGATTTCTTCCAATTGTGCTCTGACTTCTGATCTGTAACTGGAAGCCAATATAAAACAGCAGAAAGAACTTTGAAACTACAAGTCAAAAGGCTGTTCAATGTTCACTTTGACTACTGAATATTTCTATCCTAGTTATAAATATCTAAATTCCCTGAGCTCTGATTTCTTTTTGCAGTATATGGGTTGGGTTGAATGGTTTATAAGATTTTATCAAGCTCAACATCATTGAATCTTAATTACTACACTTCCCTCTAGGTTCTCCCACAGACACCTGAAAAATCTAACAGGTTATATCAGGGGTGACTATATTACTTTCCTTAAATTCTGTTCTGATACTAACTTCCTAGGTAGATTATCTGCCTACCCACATGCTATGGACTAAATTATGTCCCCTCAACATCATGTGTTGAATCTGTAAGCCATAATGTGACTGTATCTGTATGTAGGGTTTCATGAGGTAATTAAGATTAAATGAGGGGTTTCCAGTCTCAGATGATGACGTAGGAAGCTCCCAAACTCAACTTCTCCCACAGATACACTGAATCTACATTTTTGCATGGAGCAATTCCCTCCAAAAGAAATCCAGAAACCAGCTAAGCAGCAATACACATCTGGTGAATGAGAAAATACTCAGAGAAAAATGCGTAGGGAAGGCTGAGACACACTCTCATCATAAGCCACACCCCTGGCACAGAGACACACAATGGGCAGCAGGGTCTCACAGTTCAAACCCTGGGGGTATAAAGGTTTTAGACCAAATATCTAGCACCCTAACTTTTAAGACATCTACCTGAGGGACAGAACACCAAAACCTCTACCTCCAAAAGACAACTGGTCTTGCAAGCTTGAGATCCTCAGACTATAGACAAGAAACAAACAGTTTTTAACAGGCTTGTGAGGACCTGCTGTAACTATCCCTCTAGGACTTAACACTGACACAACAGACAGAAACATCAGTCTTCCAGCCTTTCCCTGGAAGAGGTCTATTTGATACTGTAAACATTGCTGCCTAAGGGCCAAGCTTCTAATGCAACACACATGTAGGAGCTGATTGCCATCTTTCCCAGAACCTAGGGATGCCAATGGGTGCCATTTCCACATTCACCGTCTGACTCACCCCAGGTCGCTGGAGTCTCCCTGGAGGGAGCTTATAAACATGTGTGGCATCACAGCTTTTCAGCTGCCTCCCTAAGAATGAACCGCCTTGATTGCCTGACTCTGGTGAGAGTGGAGCTTTTGTTTTCAGACCACACAAGACTGTCACAAACCAAGAAATGGTTCTTAACCAGCTATCCAGTCCCTGTGGCTCACAGCAGAGGGAACAGATAGAAATTCCCATCCTCCAGTCTTTCTCTGAAGAAGGCCTGAGTGCATATCTTAAAAGCTGTTTCCTGAGGGTCAGACTTCTACCTTAGTGTACATCTAGAGGCTGAGTTTTGTTTGAACCCTCCAAGCGTCTTTGGTGGGTGTGGGGTTTGAGTCTAAATGCAATTTCACCCCTCCTACCATCTTGTTGGGGCTTCTCCTTTGCTCTTGGACATGGGGTATCACAATCATAGAAAACTAACCAAAAAAAAAAAAAAAATCACATGGATCACAGCCTTATCTAACTCAGTGAAACTATGAGCCATGCCATGAAGACGTCATGCTGAAGAGTACTGACAAAACGTGATCCACTGGAGAAGGGAATGGCAAAACACTTCAGTGTTCTTGCCTTGAGAACCCCATGAACAGTATAAAAAGGTAAAAAGATACGACATTGAAAGATGAACTCCCCAGGTGGCAGGTGACCAATATGCTACTGGAGAAGTAGAGAAATAGCTCCAGAAAGAATAAAGAGGTTGACCCAAACCAAAAACAATGCAAGTTGTGGATGTGACTGATGATGGGAGTAAAGTCAGATGCTGTAAAGAACAAAACTGCATAGAAACTTTGAATGTTAGGTCCATGAGTTAGGGTAAATTGGAAGTGGTCAAATAGGAGATGGCAAGAGTGAACATCAACGTTTTAGAAATCAGTGAACTAAAATGGACCAGAAATAGGCAAATTTAACTCAAATGACCACTAAATCTAGTATTGTGGACAAGAACCCCTTAGAAGAAATGGAGTAACCCTCATAGTTAACAACAGAGTCCAAAATGCAGTACTTGGGTGCAATCTCAAAGTGACAGAATAATCTTTGTTCATTTCCAAGGCAAACCATTCAAAATCACAGTAATCCACATCTATGCTTCAACCACTAATGCTGAAAAACAGCTGATGATGAACAGTTCTATGAAGACTTACAAGAATTCTAGAACTAACACCAAAAAAAGATGTCCTTTTCATCATAGGACATCACCCCAAAATGTCCTTAGGGGACTGGAATGCAAAAGTAGGAAGTAAAGAGATACCTGGAGGAACAGGCAAGTTTGGCATTGGAATACAAAATGAAGGAGGGCCATGGCTAATAGTTTTGCCAAGAGAATGCACTGGTCATAGCAAACACCCTCTTCCAACAATAAGAAACAACTCTACACATGGACATCACCAGATGGTCAATACTGAAAACAGACTAATTATATTCTTTGCAGCTGAAGAAAGAAAAGCTCTATACAGTCAGAAAAAGCAAGACCAGGAGCTGACTGTGGCTCAGATCATGAACTCCTTATTGCCAAATTCAGACTTAAATTGAAGAAAGTAGGAAAAACCACTAGACCATTCAGCTATGACCTAAATTAAAGTGACAAATAGATTCAAGGGATTAGATCTGATAGACAGGGTGCCTGAAGAACTATGGATGGAGGTTCCTGACATTGTACGGGAGCATGTGATCAAAACACTTCCCCCCCTCCTCAACCCCCAAGAAAAAGAAATTCAAGAAGGCAAAATAGCAAGCTTAGGAGGTGTTACAAATAGATGAGAAAAGAAGAGAAGTGAAAGGCAAAGGAGAAAAGGAAAGATCTATCCATACAAATGAGAATTCCAAAGAACAGCAAGAAGAGATAAGAAAATCTCCTACATGATCATTGCAAAGAAATGGAGGAAAACAATAGAATGGGAAAAACTAGAGATCTCCTCAAGAAAATTAGAGATACCAAGGGAACATTTCATGCAAAGATGGGCTCAATAAAGGATGGAAACAGTATGGACCTAACAGAAGCAGAAAATATTAAGAGGTGGCAGGAATACACAGAAGAACTGTACAAAAGAAATGTTAATGACCCAGATAACCACAATGGTGTGATCACTGGACTAGAGCCAGACATCCTAGAGTGTGAGGTCAAGTGAGACTTAGAAAATATCACTACAAACAAAGCTAGTGGAGGTGATGGAATTACAGCAGAGCTATTTCAAATCCTAAAAGATGATACTGTGAACTCAATAAGCCAGCAAATTTGGAAAACTCAGCTGTGGCCACAGGACTGGTAAAGGTCAGTTTTCATTCCAATCCCAAAGAAAGGCAATGCCAAAGAATGTTCATTGCACATTTTCACTCATCTCACACGCCAGCAAAGTAATGCTCAAAATTCTCCAAGCTAGGCTTCCACAGTATGTGAACAGAGAACTTCCAGTATTCAAGCTGGATTTAGAAAAGACAAAGGAACCAGAGATCAAATTGACAACATCTGTTGGATCATAGAAAAAGCAAGAAAATTCCAGAAAAACATCTGCTTCATTGACTATGCTAGAACCTTTGATTGTGAGGATCACAACAAACTGCAGAAAATTCTTAAAGAGACAGGAAACCAGACCACCTTACCTGCCTCCTGAGAAACCTGTATGCAGGTCAAGAAGTAACAGTTAGAACCGATATGGAACAATGGACTGGTTCAAAATTGGGAAAGGAGTACTTCAAGGTTGTATATTGTCACCCTAATTATTTAATGTATATGTAGAGTACATCATGTGAGATGTCAGCCTGCATGAAGCACAAGCTGGCTGTTGGAAGAAATATCAAACCTCAGATATGTAGATGACACCACCCCAATGTCAGAAAGTGAAGAGAAATTTGAAGATCCTCTTGAAAGTGAAAGAGGAGAGTGAAAAAGCTGACTTAAAACTCAACATTCAAAAAACAAAGATTATGGCATCCAGTCTCATCACTTCATGGCAAATAGATGGGGAAACAGTGACAGACTTTCTTTTCTTGGGCTCAAAAATCACTGCAGATGATGACCGCAGCTATGAATTTAAAAGACTTTGCTCCTTGGAAGAAAAGCTATGATCAACCTAGACAGATTGTTAAAAAACAGAGACATTACTTTGCCAACAAAGGTCCATCTTGTCAAAGTTACGGTTTTTTCCAGTAGTCATGTATGGATGTGAGAGTTGGACTGTGAAGAAAGCTGAGTGCCAAAAAATTGATGCTTTTGAACTGTGGTGTTGGAGAAGACTCTGTAGAGTTATTTGGAATGCAGGAGATCAAGCCAGTCAATCCTAAAGGAAATCAGTCCTGAATATTCATCAGAAGGACAGATGCTGAAGCTGAAGCTCCAATACTTTGGTCACCTGTTGTGAAGAACCGACTCATTGGAAAAGACCCTGATGCTGGGAAAGACTGAAGGCAGGAGGAGAAGGGGACGACAGAGGATGAGTTGGGTGGATGGCATGAATGACTCAATGGACATCATTTTGAGCAAGCTCTGGGGCTTGGTGATGGACAGGGAAGCCTGGAGTGCTACAATTCATGGGGTTGCAAAGAGTCAGACAGGACTGAATGACCAAGGAAGCATGCAGATACAGTCTCCACATTCTGCCTGTAGCCGCTACAAATTGCTAGAGCCTCCCCAGCAGTAGCTAATACACAGGTCTGGAACCTAGCTTTTGCAGCTGACATTCAGGGGACACACCCCTGGATCACTAGGCTCTAGTGGCCTGTGTTTGCTTCTTCCACAAAACTACAGTATACAGAGAAACAGTTTTTAATCAGCAATCTCTCCCCACCCTACCCCTAGGGGCTCATGACAGAGAGAACAGAGAAACTCTTATTTCTTAATCTTCATAAGAAAGAAGTCTATTGGCATAATTTAAAAGCTGCTGCTCTATTGGCATAATTTAAAAGCTGCTGCCGGAGTGTACTGGCTTCCAATCAACCTGCATCTAAGTGAAGACCATGATCTTCTCTGTTGGGACAATGACAAAGCTTAGTATGACCTTGAATCTTGGGAGCCACTAAGAGCAAAGAAGGTGGCTTTAACAAACAAAAAGGTTTGTTTTTAAAATTATAGTTTCAGGGGTCTTCCCTTGTGGTTCAGTGGTAAGGAATCCAGCTGCCAGAGATATGGGTTTGATCTCTGATCCAGGAAGATCCCACATTCCAATTAAGCCTGTGTGCCCCAACTACTGAAGCCCACATTCCCTAAAGACTGTACTCTGTAGTAACAGAAGCTTCTGCAAAGAGAAGCCCACACTCTCAAGCAGCTTGAGAATAGCATCTGCTCACCACAGCTAGAGAAATGCCCATGTAGCAATCAAGACCAGCACTAACAAACAAAAAAAAAAAATTATAGTCTTGGCAATTTGCTAGCAATCCAGTGATTAGGACATGGTGCTCTCACTCACAGGGACCAGGGTTCGATACCTGATTGGGGAACTAAGATCCCAAAAGCTGTGAGGCATGGCTAAGAAAGAAACAAAATGATAGTCTCCTCAAAAAAAGGTTTTGGGAAAACTAGACAGCCACATGCAAAAAAATGAAACTAGACTACCATCCTACACCATCCACAAAAATTAACTCAAAATGGATGAATACTTGAACATAAGACCCTGAAATTATAGACTCATTGAAGAAAATAAGAAGGGTAAAGTCCTTGACATTAGTTTTGGCACTTTTTTTTTTTTTTTTTTTTTGATTTGGCAATAAAAGCTAAGGCAGTAAAAGCAAATGAGACTACATCCATCTAAAAGGCAAGCTTTAATACCTTAAAAGAAATCATCAAAATATGAAAAGTCAATATATACAATAGGCAAAAATATTTGCAAATCATATCAGATAAGGGGTTACCATATAAAATATATAAGCAATTCAATAGAAAAAAAGCAAAACAATACAATAAAAAATTGACAGGAAAACTGAACATATACTTTGCCAATGAAGGCATAAAAATGACCAACAGGTACATGAAAAGGTAGTCAACATCACTAATCATCAGGGGAATGCAAATCAAAACCACAATGAAATATAATTCCTCAACTCTTAGAGTGGTTATTATCAAAAGGACAAGAAATAGTAATTATTTGCAGGGATATAAAGGAAGGGAAACCTTGGGAACTGATGGAAATTTCAATTAGTTCAGCCACTATGGAAATAGTTATGGAAGTTTTTTAAAACTCAAAGAATTACTGTATGATCAAGAAATCCAACTTCTGGGTATATATCCAAAGGAAATTAAAACAGGATATTGAAGACATGTCTGATCCCCCATGTTCTTTGCAGCATTATTCACAAATTCACAATAGCCAAGATATAGAAATAATCTAAGTGTCCATCAATGGATGAACGAGGTGTATACATATATATATACACTATACATACATATATACATATATATATATATATAGAGAGAGAGAGAGAGAGAGTAATACAATGGAACACTAGTCAGCCATGAGAAAGAAGGAAATTCTGACATTTATGACCACAGGAATGAACCTTGAAAGTATTACGCTAAATAAAATAAGTCAGATAAAAAAAGAACAACTGCATGGTATCGCTTATATCTAGAATCTTAAAAAATAAAGAAAGAAATTGTCAAATTAATAGAAAAAAAGAGTAGAAAAGTAGTTTATCAAGGGAATGATTTCAGTGAGCCCAGACTCTTTGCATCTTCCCATACATGGAAAAGCACTAAATTTATTAACTCGGTATATCTGGTTTTCTCTGATAAGCAATAACCTTCTGATGTTTAAACTACCTGCCCTTTGTTGCAAAATTCCTATGTATTCTGGGGCTCCCCTCCCTCATCTCCTCAGAGCAGGGTTACTTGAGATAAGACGCTGCCTCCCACACTTGAAGTCTTAAAAATGACCACTGAATAAAACATAACTCTTAACCTTTAGGTTGTGCACATTTTTGAAGTGTATATCTATCAATGGATGAATGTAGTAGTAGTATGTATACAATGGATATTATTCAGCCATGAGAAAAAAGGAAATCCTGCCATTTATGTTAACATGTATGAACCTTGAAGGTACTATGCTATGTGAAATAAACCAGATAGAAAAAAGAGAAATATGAGGACGGCAATGGTACCCCACTCCAGTATTCTTGCCTGGAAAATCCCATGGATGGAGGAGCCTGGTAGGCTGCAGTCCATGGGGTCGCTAAGAGTCGGACATGACTGAGCGATTTCACTTTCACTTTTCACTTTCCACTTTCATGCACTGGAGAATGAAATGGCAACCCACTCCAGTGTTCTTGCCTGGAGAATCCCAGGGATGGGGGAGCCTGGTGGGCTGCTCTCTATGGGGTCGCATAGAGTCGGACATGACTGAAGCGACTTAGCAGCAGCAGCAGCATTGCTTATATTTAGAATCTAAAAAAAAAAAAAAATCAGCTTCATAGAAACAAAGCGTATAAAAGTGGTTTCCAGGGGCTGGCAGGTAGAGGAAATAAGGAGAGGCTGATAAAAGGGTATAAATTTTCAGGTATAAGAGAAATAAGTTTAGTCTAAGGAGGGTTCAGTCCATAGGATCACAAAGAGTTGGATATGACTGAAGCAACTTACCACACACATACCAAGGATATAATATAAAAGGCTGTGACTATAGTTAGTAACACTGTATCATATAATTGAAATTTGCTAAGAGAGTAAACTGTAAATGCTTTCACCAGACAACGAAAATTGTGTGGGAATAGATTAATTAGCTAGATGGAGTAAAATTCTTTTACAATGGACATGTAGAGTAAATCATCACAATGTACACTTTTAATATGTAATAATTTTTCATTACATCTCAATAAAGCTAAAATTTTTAAAAATAAATATTCATAAGGATGGAGCTCCAGTTAAATAAGATTTGTATCTTTATAAGGAGAAGAAATCTCACTCTCCCTTGCTCTCTCTCTTTCTCTCTCTACCATGTGAGGACATTGCAAGAAGGCAGCTATCTGCAAGGTAGGAAGAGAACTCTGACCAGGAACCAAATCACCTGGAACTTTCACTAGGACACTCCAGTCTCAAGAACTGTGAGAAAATAAATCTCTATTGTTTAAACTACCTCATCCATGGTATTTTGTTACGGCAGCCCTAGCACACTAAGACATCACTCACACCATTCCTGATTTAGTAGAGATACTTGGAACATACTCTATACTCTACCGATATTTTACCACTCCTTATACTGTACTAGAAACTACACCCTAGCCAAATGGAATTCTTTGAGTTTTCATTACCTCCTAATGCCTGGGTTCGATCCCTGGGTTGGGAAGATTCTCTGGAGAAGGAAATGGCAACCCACTCTAGTACTTCTTGTCTTGAAAATCCCATGGACGGAGGAGCTTGGTGCAGGCTACTATCCATGGGGTCGCAAAGAGTCGGGCACGACTAAGCGACTTCACTAATGCTAGCATCTCTTGTGCATCCCTTCTAAATCTCAAATGAGCAAATCAGTTAACAAAACACCATCTATTTGCATACATGTTAGATTCTCAAACTATTATTGTAGTGCAATTTTGTTAATATAAACAAGCAAGAATGTGTTGGAGTGAAACTATTTCATAAACTGGCTAACTTAATCTATCTGTTCTGCTTTAGTAAGGTTGCAACAAAACATCATATGGTGGTGTTCAGGGTAAAAGCAACTTGAACACCAAACCTTTCATCTTAATAAAGGCAAGCAACATGAAATATCCATTAGGGAATTGTGTATTGCTCATGGAAAAATAAGCCAATGTGAATTGGGCAACAGGTTTCTGTTGATTAAATAACATGTGTGTGTGCCTACTAACTGATAAAGTTAATAAATAAAAGCATAGTCCAACCAAAAGACAAGACAACCACTTCTAATTTGTAATTCAATTTCAGTTTGATGGAACTCAGTGTTTCCTTTAATGCATAAAAAGCATTTCTGACTCTGAAAGAAGGACTTTAAGTAATCAGTATGTTGTAAAAATCCAGACAGACTGCAATACTAAGCAAGGAATACACTTATTCTTTGCACTTCTAAATCAAAAGAAATTGTAAGAGTTCTATTCAATATTATTTCATAATATTAGGGAACCTGGCAGCTAGTTATTGAGAGGGAATATATGATGATATCTAGCCTCATATTCGGAGAAGGAAATGGCACCCCACTCCAGTACTCTTTTGCCTGGAGAATCCTTCTAAATCAAAAGAAATTGTAAAAGTTCTATTCAATATTATTCCATAATATTAGGGAACCTGGCAGCTAGTTATTGAGAGGGAATATATGATGATATCTAGCCTCATATTTGGAGAAGGCAATGGCACCCCACTCCAGTACTCTTTTGCCTGGAGAATCCCATGGACAGGAGGAGCCTGGTGGGCTGCAGTCCATGGGGTCACTAAGAGTCTGGCACAACTGAATGACTTCACTCTCACTTTTCACTTTCATGCATTGGAGAAAGAAATGGAAACCCACTCCAGTGTTCTTGCCTGGAGAATCCCAGGGATGGGGAAGCCTGGTGAGCTGTCATCTATGGGATCACACAGAGTCAGACACGACTGAAGCTACTTAGCAGCAGCAGCAGCCTCATATTAGTCTAAAACATTAATAATAACAGTATGGCCAATTACAGCTCTTGGCCTCACCCTACCATATCAGATAGCTAGCAAAATATATTATTTTACTGTGTTTTTATATATTTATGACCAATATACATTATGGTGCCATGGATTTTGCTAGGCAACCTATACCACCTCTCTTAAAACATATTGAGAAGAGGTTAGATGAGACTTGGGACAAAGGAAGACTGCAGAGATATTTATTTAGAAAATCTGTGGATTCATTTTACTTACAGACCTGGCTTATATACAAGTGGGTTTTTAGCACAAAACAGAATTTAGATTCATAAGTTCTATCCCTTTACTATAACAAAATCTATCGGACTTAAGGTTTTTAGTCTTCCAATCTTATACCTGGCAAAATACAGACATTCACAGATTCCCAATCAAATTTCGGGATGATAGCTTATTCATAAATCAACTTGTAAATCTTGGGGTGTTTTTCAAAACAAAATCAATATTACACATGGTGGTAGTATGCTTTCTCAGACTATTAAACTTGTTTAACTCATGTTATATATGAGAGTGAAAGTCATTCAGTCATGTCCAACTCTGTGACCTCATGGACTATACAGTCCATAGAATTCTCCAGGCCAGAATAAAACTGGTGTGGGTAGCCTTTCCCTTCTCCAGGGGATCTTCCCAACCCAGGTATCAAACCCAGGTCTTCTGCATTGCAGGCGAATTACTTACCAGCTGAGCTTCAGGGAAGCCCAAGAATACTGGAGTGGGTAGCCTTTCCCTTCTCCAGTGGATCTTCCTGACCCAGGAATCAAACAGGGGTCTCCCACATTGCAAGCAGATTTTTTACCAATTGAGCTATCAGGGAAGCCCCATGTTATATATAAAGTATGTAATTTATGGTTATCATGAATCTCAAAACAATAATCAGTATTTACTCATTCGTTACAACAAAAATATTACACCCATTATCACGTTTATTTCTACAGATGAACCAAAAAAAACCGTCAGTGGGATATGTGAGATTGAAACTCCCATTTTACATTAGGCAAAAAAAGAGAGAGAGAGAAAAAAAAACATTTATCACAACAAACTGTGGAAAATTCTTAAAGAAATGGGAGTACCAGACTACCTTACTGGTTACTGAGATCCCTGTATATGGGTCAAGAAGCAACAGTCAGCATCGGACATGGAATAACTGATCGGTTTAAAATTGGGAAAGAAGTATGACAAGGCTGTATATTGTCACCCTGCTTATTTAACTTCTATCACTCAGGATGCTGGGGTGGATGAATTACAAGCTGGAATCAAGATTGCTGGGAGAAATATCAGCAGTCTCAGATATGCAAATGATATTCTCTAATGGCAGAAAAGGAAAAGGAACTGAAGAGCCTCTTGATGAGGGTGAAAGAAGATAGTGAAAAAGCTGGCTTAAAACTCAACATTCAAAAAAACAAAGTTCATGGCATCTGGTCCCATCAAATGGCAACTAGATGGGGGAAAAAAAAGGAAGCAGTGACATATTTTATTTTCTTGGCCTCCAAAATAATGTATAGTGATGGTAGCCATAACATTAAAAGATGCTTGCTCCTTGGAAGGAAAACTATGACAAACTTGGAGAACATATTCAAAAGCAGAGACATCACTTTGCCGATGAAGGTCCATATAGTCAAAGTTATGATTTTTCCAGTAGTCATGTATAGATGTTGAGAGTTGGACTATGAAAAAAGGTTGAGTGCCAAAGGATTGATGCCTTTGAATTGTGCTGCTGGAGAAGACTCTTGAGAGTCCCTTAGACTGTAAGATCAATCCTAAAGGAACTCAACCCTGAATACTCATTGGAAGAACTGGTAATGAAGCTGAAGGTCTAATACTTTGGCCACCTGATTTGCAGAGCCAACTTATTGGAAAAGACCCTGATGGGAAAGACTCAAAGCAAAAGGAGAAGGGGGCAGCAGAGGACAAGATGGTTAGATAGCATCACTGACTCAATGGAAACAAATTTGAGCAAACTCCATAGTGGAAAACAGAGGAGCTTGACTTGCTGCAGTCCATGGGGCTGCAAAGAGTCGGGCACAACTCAGCCACTGAAAAACAACAAAAATAAGGTTTATTACCTCTTCCAAGATCACAAATCTATTCAAAATTTATACAGTTTAAATGCACAGTATGCAGCACTTGTTATATGCTAAGTATTATTAAAGAGTTTCCCTGGTATTTAAATAATTTAATCATCACTTTCCAATTTGGATTTAATATCTTTATTAAATTGATTCTAATGTTTACCTCTCAAATACAATTGTGGTTTGCTCTGCCTGATTAAAGCTAGTCAAAAACACAATCCTGAGATGTTCTAAAGATGTTGATGATTTGCAATAATGGGGAGAAGTTAGAATCAGCTTGCTGGGAGAAATATCAATAACCTCAGATATGCAGATGACACCACCCTTATGGCAGAAAGTGAAAGAGGAACTCAAAAGCCTCTTGATGAAAGTGAAAGTGGAGAGTGAAAAAGTTGGCTTAAAGCTCAACATTCAGAAAACGAAGATCATGGCATCCGGTCCCATCACTTCATGGGAAATAGATGGGGAAACAGTGGAAACAGTGTCAGACTTTATTTTTCTGGGCTCCAAAATCACTGCAGATGGTGACTGCAGCCATGAAATTAAAAGACGCTTACTCCTTGGAAGGAAAGTTATGAGCAACCTAGATAGCACATTCAAAAGCAGAGACATTACTTTGCCAACAAAGGTTCGTCTAGTCAAAGCTCTGGGTTTTCCTGTGGTCAGGTATGGATGTGAGAGTTGGACTGTGAAGAAGGCTGAGCGCTGAAGAATTGATGCTTTTGAACTGTGGTGTTGGAGAAGACTCTTGAGAGTCCCTTGGACTGCAAGAAGATCCAACCAGTCCATTCTGAAGGAGATCAGCCCTGGGTGTTCTTTGGAAGGAATGATGCTAAAGCTGAAACTCCAGTACTTTGGCCACCTCATGTGAAGAGTTGACTCATTGGAAAAGACTCTGATGCTGGGAGGGATTGGGGGCAGGAGGAGAAGGGGACGACAGAGGATGAGATGGCTGGATGGCATCACTGACTCGATGGACGTGAGTCTCAGTGAACTCCATGAGTTGGTGATGGACAGGGAGGCCTGGCATGTGCGATTCATGGGGTTGCAAAGAGTCGGACACGACTGAGCAACTGATCTGATCTGATCTAAGTGTGTAAAAATCACATTTTGGAACATTTCCACTCTTTTTTATGACTTATGTATTTCTGGATCACTCTATTTTAACATGGAATATTCATCTCACATAAAT
This sequence comes from Bos mutus, assembly GCF_027580195.1. Lineage (NCBI taxonomy): Eukaryota > Metazoa > Chordata > Mammalia > Artiodactyla > Bovidae > Bos > Bos mutus. Next base: position 23,402,327 of record NC_091644.1, on the reverse strand, counting down.
TCTTGCCCCAGAGCCCCCATTACCTGTTTAGTTTTATTTTACTGTTTGTTTAGACAATCAGAAAACACACACACACACACACACACTTGACATAGGTGAATCTATAAAAGTGTCAAAGGAATAGATTTTACCTAAATTTCAGAGGATAACACTATATTCATCTGCTCAGTTTTCATTAAAGGAAACTTATCTTAATATCATTAAAATAAATTGCAGAGCAGGATGGAGGACAGGCTCCCTGGTGGTGTGGAGAACAGCTTGAGATGCATAAGAGCTTGGGGATGATAGCAAGGAGAGTGAAATTGTGAGACACATCCCTACGAATGTATGTTTATTGTTTCTTTCCCTTCCACTTAGCAATATGTCTTTCTATCAAAACTTCTTATAGGGAGAAATAGAGCATTAGAAATTAAAAGATATTTAGAACAGAAGAATTTTGTATCACCAAGCTAAAATACATTATTCATTTACTTACAGAATATTTAGATTTGAAACATAGTGAAATATAATGGTTAGGTGTGCAAGCTTTGGTGTCAAAAGGCCTAGATTTGAACTTTGGTTCCACCACAAACTAATTGTGTCATCTTGGTGGCCAAATACTTAATGTTTGCCTCAAGTTTTAATTCACTGATTTAGTCACTAAGTCATGCTTGACTCTTGCGACCCCATGGACTGTAGCCTGCCAGGCTCCTTTGTCCATGGGATTTTCCAGGCAAGAATACTGGAGTGAGTTACCATTTCCTTCCCCAGGGGAATCTTCCCAACCCAGGAATCAAACCCAGGTCTCCAGCATTGCAGATAGATTCTTTATCGACACTGAGCTACGAGGGAAGCCCCCTAACTTGCAAAGTTGTGATAGTAATATCAGAGATTTAATTAAAGTATTTTAAAGATTAAATAAAATAATTCATATAAGGACCTTAAAACACTCTCTGGCATATAGCAGGCCCCTCTAAAAGTTAACTATTGTCATTGCTGCTATTGGTAATAATAATGTGATTTTTAAATATACATTGTGTTCTGGATGCTAAGGTGATAATTTTGAACAGAGATCTATACAAATTGCAACTGTGCAAATACTCTCCACTGTTACTGATGGGATATTCTAATGAGAAACAATACCATATTCTGAAATTACATAAGAAAATAATCTCCAGGTGACTTTATATCAAACCCATTTACTGCATGCAGCTACCAAGGTAAATGGTAGGGTGGCAAAGTGGACCTCTCATCAGCATTTCTATTTCCATAGGCCTAAGGTCCCACAGATGTGAGCAATATAGGGTTCCTGGAAGGCTTAGGCATCATGAATAGGTCCCTAATTTCTGATTCAATCTCTTTACAGAGCAAGAACCTCTTTAGAAGGTATATGTGTGAATGTTAGAGTCAGAAAGGCCTGAGTTCTCCCTGTGGCTTTATCTTACAATAAGTGTGTGAACTGGAACAAATTATTAAACTTCTATGAGACATAGACCCAAAGTGGAGATGACACAACATACAAGCTAGGCAGATAATTACTAAAAAGGATGATGTATATTAGACATAGTAGCTTACAGGTTATTAGGCTTTAGCAAGTTAGCTATTCTTATATTATCATATCTAAACTTTAAATCGGAAAATCAAGCATAAATTTATCTTTTTTTTAAAAAAGCTAACTTTCATATATGTGTACATATGTATGTATTTTCATATTTAGGTAAAAGCCCTGGATGTATGTTCCCAGAGATAATGGGTAAAACAAAATGCTTTTTACTTGAGAAGCCCTTTAAATCTGTAAGGTAGACCAGAGCAGATTCTTAAGTCCTCTTGTTGAATTAACAGACCATCTTTCTCAGCTTTTAGATCACTTTTCTTAACATGGACCACAATCCAAATATTTACGCTGACCCCTCTAAATCATGGGGCTTCCCAGCTGGTGCTATGGTGCTAGCTGTCCCAGGGATACAGAACATGTCTGTCAGTGAAGGATACACAAGAGACATGGGTTCAATCCCTGGGTCAGGAAGATCCCCTGTAGGAGGGCATGGCAGCCCGCTCCAGTATTCTTGCCTGGGGAATCCCATGGACAGAGCAGCCTGGAGGGCTACAGTCCATAGCATCGCAAAGAATCTGACAGGACTGAAGTGACTGAGCACACACGTGCTGTGAAGTGTAAACAAACTGTGGTTATTCTGAAACTTGGTTCATCACTTTCCCATTTCTTTTCAGCTCACTCCCAGGCACTTAATGCTACTAGGCAAAAGCACGCCATGGATGGCATTGCACCTGGTATGGCTGGTGGTCTCAGGTGGAGAAGCAGATGTATAATGGACCTATTTGAAAATGCTACATTAGAGAAATAGCTCTGCAAACAAAATCAGTAAGATAATGCTGAGGACTGTTCTTCCTTCTGTTCCTTTCTAATTTATCATCCAGAAAAAGGAACTGCCAGGTAAACCATGGAGGAGCACAATTAAGGTGGAAGGCAAAGTGAAGGAGTTTTGTAGCAGCTGGCATCCCTTGAAATTGCACAGGGAGAGAGAATGCAAACTAAGGTAATCGGCTCATATGTCCGTGCAGAGTGAGTCATTTAGTCAGCGTATGGAACGTTTCAGGTTGTCCCAGGGATATAGACAAGGAACTAAATATTGACTCAGCAAGAGCTCAAATGAGAGGTCTAATTAAATCAAATAGTACAAAGGGGAGGCTTGTTTCATAGACTCCAGTAATTGCTTAAAACTCAAAAGAGACCAAGTAGAGGTCAAAAAGGTATCCTAACAACCAGCAGATATATATAGTGAGACATAGGGAAGACAGTAGCATACCAGTGAACATAAGTTCAAAGGCTATTGTTGGATCCTCTGTGAAAAATGATTGGATGCTGTCATGGCCATAAGTATTATCATTAGAGCCACCTTTTAAGTAAAGTCTGGCACCAACACATGCATCAGCATATGAGTTTTAATTTTACTTTAATGTCTGGCTATGTGCAGAAATGCCTTAGGATAATGCCCTTGCCTTCAAAGAACTTGATGAAGAGCTAGTGAAGGAGAGGTGTAATACTTTGAGTTCTAAAAGTGCTGTGCTTCAAATTCCACTCCAGAAAGGAGAGTATGTAAAGGACCATGGGGGCTTCCCAGGTAGCGCTAGTGGTAAAGAATTCACCGCCAATGAAGGAGATATAAGACATGTGAGTTTGATCCCTGGGTCAGGAAGATCCCCTGGAGAAGGGAATGGCTACCTGCTCCAGTATTCTCACCTTGAAACCCCATGGACAGAGGAGCCTGGTGGGTTATAGGCCATGGGCTTGCCAAGAGTTGGACACAACTAAGTGCATACACACACACACACACACACACACACACACAAGACCATGAGGATGATTCTAGTGTCCTCATTGTTGGCTATTTCAGAATACAGTGTTGGAAATGTGGTATAGCATGTGTTTAAACAGGCAGACAGATGAAGGATTCTAACTTTTAGCTCTGAGACCTGGAAGCTACCATCATTGGATACTGGGGGTGGCAGAGTCCCTCCTAAATCAGAGGATGGAGGTGGAGGAGTTTAGTTAGTTTCTTAGTTTCTCATTTCCAAAATGAAGGTAACAGTGTGACTGTTCTCAGAGCATTGCTTATATATAAAACAATTAATATCTGGTCATTACTGAGAGCTTGATAAATGTTAGTTATCACTGATATTATCATTATTCTCCTATAATCAGCACAGAAGAGAAGAATAAGAACCTTGTCCAAAAAGTGCCCCATCTGCTCAAAGTTTAAAATAAAGACCTTGACTCTGCTCAGTCTTCCATTCAGTGTTGCTCTCCTGGGAAAATTACTATTGATATTACATATATGTGCTTGAGAATCAGCATATGAAGTCCTTCAGACTATGCAAATCAGAGTGTTTTCTTTACTACCAGTATTAGTCATTTATTGCTTAAAACAGGTATTTGTTTATTAATTTAGTGCTGTTCTTAAGCATTTTGGTAACATATTGACCTGTTGTCTTCTTCTCCACACCTTCAAATCCTATGCTATCAGAGATGTTAGTTTTGCCAAAATGATCCCCCAGAATTTTGGGGTGGCTTAAGTTCAACAAAGGTCCATGTAGTCAAGGTTATGGTTTTTACAGTAGTCATGTATGGATGTGAGAGTTGGACTGTGAAGAGCTGAGCACCGAAGAATTGATGCTTTTGAACTGTGGTATTGGAGAAGACTCTTGAGAGTCCCTTGGACTGCAAGGAGATCCAACCAGTCCATTCTGAAGGAGATCAGCCTTGAGATTTCTTTGGAAGGACTGATGCTAAAGCTAAAACTCCAGTACTTTGGCCACCTCATGTGAAGAATTGACTCATTGGAAAAGACTCTGATGCTGGGAGGGATTGGGGGCAGGAGGAGAAGGGGACGGCAGAGGATGAGATGGCTGGATGGCATCACCGCTCGATGGACGTGAGTCTGAGTGAACTCCGGGAGCTGGTGATGGACAGGGAAGCCTGGCATGCTGCAATTCGTGGGGTCGCAAAGAGTTAGACACAACTGAGCGACTGAACTGAACTGAACTGAAGTTCTATTCTGTGAAGCAATTGAATATTTCTGAACTATTACATTTGCATAAATACTCTAATGTTGAATAAACATATTTTTATGCCCCGTCTTTCTTCATTCTAAGAGTTAAATGTCTCCATTTGCATTAGCAACAAGTCCAAGTATCTATCTGAAGACTGTTTACCTTATGCTGAATGCAGTTAAGGACAGCCCAAGACTTATATTGTACAATTCTTCTGTTACTCATCAGCCATGGATGGACCAAACTAACCCTGGCTCAGAAGCAAAGATAATTTTCTTCTTCAAAGCCCTTATCAAGTGCCACTGCTGAAAACATGGATGAACAATAAGCAGTCTTATGATATGCAGAGGAATTATCTCACTAAAAGGAGAATATTTTCCTAGACTTCTCCTTACATGTAATTTGAAATAAACATTTATAACAATTAGATGAATAATATCACATCATGAAAACTATATTAGCTAATACTATGATTACTGCTACTACTGCTGTTGCTGCTGCTACTACTACCACCACCAGTTAATATTTAATGGGCACCTGCTATGGTGGCTCAGATGATAAAGTGTCTGTCTATGATGTGGGAGACCCGGGTTCAATCCCGGGTTTGGGAAGATCCCCTGGAGAAGGAAATGGCAATCCACTCCAGTACTATTGCCTGGAAAATTCCAAGGACAGAGGAGCCTGGTAGAGAGGAGTCCATGGGGTCGCAAAGAGTCGGACAAGACTGAGCAATTTCACTTTCACCACTATACATATGTATGTATATATATATATATGTATATATATATATATATGTGTATATATATATATATATATATACATACACACACACATATATACCAGATATGATCTTAAGACCTTACAGAGTAATTTATTTTCCTCCTGGAAGTATTTATCAGCCAAGGATTAACATTTCTAGCCTTATCTGGAAAACTCAGCAGTGGCCACAGGACTGGAAAAGGTCAGTTTTCATTCCAATCCCAAAGAAAGGCAATGCCAAAGAATGTTCAAACTACCGCACAATTGCACTCATCTCACACGCTAGTAAAGTAATGCTCAAAATTCTCCAAACCAGGCTTCAGCAATATGTGAACCGTGAACTCCCTGATGTTCAAGCTGGTTTTAGGAAAGGCAGAGGAACCAGAGATCAAATTGCCAACATCTACTGGATCATGGAAAAAGCAAGAGAGTTCAAGAAAAACATCTATGTCTGCTTTATTGACTATGCCAAAGCCTTTGACTGTGTGCATCACAATAAACTGTGAAAAATTCTGAAAGAGATGGGAATACCAGACCACCTGATCTGCCTCTTGAGAAATTTGTATGCAGGTCAGGAAGCAACAGTTAGAACTGGACATGGAACAACAGACTGGTTCCAAATAGGAAAAGGAGTACATCAAGGCTGTATATCGTCACCCTGCTTATTTAACTTATATGCAGAGAACATCATGAGAAACTCTGGACTGGAAGAAACACAAGCTGGAATCAAGATTGCCGGGAGAAATATCAATAACCTCAGAGATGCAGATGACACCACCCTTATGGCAGAAAGTGAAGAGGAACTCAAAAGCCTCTTGATGAAAGTGAAAGTGGAGAGTGAAAAAGTTGGCTTAAAGCCTAACATTCAGTAAACGAAGATCATGGCACCCGGTCCCACCACTTCATGGGAAATAGATGGGGAAACAGTGGAAACAGTGTCAGACTTTATTTTTCTGGGCTCCAAAATCACTGCAGATGGTGACTGCAGCCATGAAATTAAAAGACGCTTACTCCTTGGAAGGAAAGTATGACCAACCTAGATAGCATATTCAAAAGCAGAGACATTACTTTGCCAATAAAGGTTCGTCTATTCAAGGCTATGGTCTTTCCTGTGGTCAGGTATGGATGAGAGAGTTGGACTGTGAAGAAAGCTGAGTGCCAAAGAATTGATGCTTCTGAACTGTGGTGTTGGAGAAGACTCTTGAGAGTCCTTTGGACTGCAAGGAGATCCAACCAGTCCATTCTGAAGGAGATCAGCCCTGGGTGTTCTTTGGAAGGAATGATGCTAAAGCTGAAACCCCAGTACTTTGGCCACCTCATGGGAAGAGTGGACTCATTGGAAAAGACTCTGATGCTGGGAGGGATTGGGGGCAGGAGGAGAAGGGGACGACAGAGGATGAGATGGCTGGATGGCATCACTGACTCGATGAACGTGAGTCTGGGTGAACTCCGGGAGTTGGTGATGGACAGGGAGGCCTGGTGTGCTGAGATTCATGGGGTTGCAGGGTCAGGCACGACTGAGCGAATGAACTAACTGAACTGAACTGAACTGATAGAGATGTTGGAGGCTTCACAGTGAGATTTGAGAAAGTACATAAACCCTTGTTCTGAGTAACTATGTAAATAAAAGGTCTCTAAGAACTTGAATCAAACTTAAATGTGAGAATGAAGTGAAAACTTCACTTTAAGTCACTGAGAATTGGGAAGTGTTTGTTATGACAGGAGAATGTAACTTAAGTTGACTAACTCAGTGCAGTTGACTAGAAAAGCATTAAATTTCTATTTTTCAATTATAGATATTCTTTTCTGTGCTCTGTGATGAGAACCTGAGGCAAGACTAAAAAAAATGATTTATTTTTGTGCGGACGGGGCATGGATTTATATTCTACATGTGCTTGCAAACATAAGTAAATCTCCTAAAACATTCACAAAAGGATGTCAGTTTTGTCATTAGCAATACCATACATGTGAGCATGCGTGTGTTTACACACATATACACAAACATAGTTAAAGTTTGCAGTGTATGAGTGATTTCTAAACAATATGTGTCCTTCTGGAAAAACCACAGAGCCTTTGCATATATTTGGCGATGAATTGCCTGTGACCCAGGGCTTGACCAAAGCCTTTCCTGCAACATTTAATATTACAAAGAGATAATTAATGCACTTGCTGTCCTTGGGTTGTCAGAGCATTGTTTTTGTCATCAGCTACATCATCAGAAAGCAGCATTTCTAGATCATATTTTCATAACTCCCTACAGAAAAGCTTTGACTAAACCGAAGTTTAGTTAGGTTTTTTGAGGGTCAATGTAAGAAATGTCTATTTGAACGTCTGTCTTTTATGGACCCCTAGGTTAGGACATCATTTATTGTGTTATCAATTGTTACTCAAATAGTGAACAAGCACAATAAATTTCTTTTTAAAATTTAAAGCCTGATAGCCTTTTTCATCTCTCTGAAGAAATTTCTATGTTGCTTATCATCAAGCAATGAAAACTATATTATATAGTTACTTATTTACTTCCAGTTTAATATACTCAACTAGAGCCATTTCCTCAGAAGCTTGGTAATATACTTTTTTGTTGTTTTCTTAAAAAATATTCTTTATGATCTAAGTTTTAGCATTTAATTCTTATATATTTCTTGATTCATGAAACAAGTAAAGTTTTTCTGAAGCATGAGGATTCACAAATATAATTCACAATGTGAATTAGCATTTCCTAAAATTAACCTTTTTTTCTTTTTTGCCTGTCTTTTCTTTCCAACTGAATTATTTGAGAACTTTGGATTGTTGACTGACCTCCATATTGTTTCAGGGCAGCAAAGTGAGAATAAATGTATATTCTATATTTACAAGTGCAAAGGGACACAATGAGCTCTATAACCTGAGGCTGGATGCACATTTTCGCTCCCATCACTTACTAACCATGTGACATTTGCAAGTTTACAAGTGTACTTTTAGCATTGTTGAGAGGATAAGAGAATATATACAAATGTGTCAGTAAGAGTGGTGTCTTCAGCAAATTCTCCTGTCACCTCTTCTCTTTTCTCTAAAGAAAATGACAGTAAAGGACACAGCAATGCTAGCATGTGTCTTCAGAGTAGGTACCTACAGAGAGAGCTTGAAAGGAATTTATGCATTTGGTTTACTGAAGGTCTGTTTTCAGGAAAAGGGTAGGAAAGAAAGAGGAATAGGGTGGGTGAGGGTAGAACTAAATAAGAACATGACTAGTCTCAACCAGAGGCCTGCTTTGGCATGACTGCATAGTGAGCTGTGAAACTGCATAGCAGAACTGACTCCACCTTGAGGTGAGGAGCCTGGCCTTTTGTTTCCTCTTAAGTCAGTCACCGGCTCTGGACTTCCAGGCATGCAGGCATGGGGGTACATAACCACCCAGACAGAGTGATTCCTGTTTGGCCGAGAACGATTATCCAGAGAGGGGAGAAGCTGTGAGCTGTCAGTAGCCAGCACTTGTGGCAGCTGGAAGATGGGAAAATGACCACATAAGGGGATCCTAGCAGGAGTAATGGCATCAGTAGCAACACTATCAGTTTTCTCTTAATTCTTACCTTCCCTTAGACCAATAGTCCTCACCCAGAGACAATTTTGCATTTGGCAGTGTCTGAAGACATTTTTGGTTATCACAACTGACTGAGGGGTTGAGGGTGGGTGCTGGCATCTAGTGGGCAGAGTGCCAGGATATTGCTAAATATTTCACAATGCACAGGACAATCCCCCAGAAAAAAAATAATTGCTGTTGCTTAGTTGCTTAGTCATGTCCTACTCTTTTGCAATGCCATGGACTGTAGCCAGCTGGGCACCTCTCTCCATGGGATTCTCCAGGCAAGAATACTGCAGTGGGTTGCCACTTATCTAGGGGATCTTTCCAGCCCAGTGATTGAACTCGAGGCTTCTGCATTGGCAGGCAGATTCTTTACCACTGAGCCACCAGGGAAGTCCTAGAATAAATAATTATCCAGACCCAAATCCCAAATGCCAAAAGTGCCAAACGAGAAATCCTAGAATAATCAGAAACATAGAAGTCACTATGTAATATTTACTACTAACAATTATTGATTTACTATTAGTATTAACATTATTCAGACTTTAGCAATCAAAAGGGAAAACTGTGGGGTTGTATTGATTTTGCACACATATACACAAACACATTCTCACAGGAACTTTTTATTTTCTGAATATAACTACTACTACTTCATAATCTACAACAATAAGCACAAATGCAGCATGAGATGAGTCAGACTTAAATGAACGCTTCCACAAATGCCATCCACACTGCTTTGTGTGTTTTTTGCTTTGTGTGTTTTTTTTTTTTTTTCATATCTCTTTCAGTTTTGCATCTGTCTCTTTCTGCCCATGCCTTTATGGGATTTGACACCAATACTTTGTTGTCCTAGAATCTTTTGCTCCTTGAATTTTTCTCCCCACTCTCCCGCCTTTTTTTTTTTTTCCTGCACTTTTTTCTCCTTGGTTTGCAGATGAACTCAGGATGAACTGAACATCAGGGTGTTTGCATCCAGTTCTGTTCTTTTCCTTCAGCTGCACTTTGTCTAATGGAGAATTTGGCACCATCGTAGAGCTGTCAAATCCATCATGCACATTTTCATGTCCTCTCTTCCCACCTCTTTGAAGTTCTGTGTTTCAGATTGTTTAGCACAAAAGAGAAATAATGAATTCCCTCTCTTCTTCTCTAAGGATTGTTAACAATTAACAAGCTAATTTTTTTTCCTAAATCAGAAATAGTCTTTTCCATTGTTTTATATTCTTCAAATATTTTTCTTTTTAATAATATCTAACTATCTGACATACAGTAAGAACATGGGAATAATTCTGAGAGGTAAATTTAACAATAAAGACTCTCACATCACATATTTTTCTTTCTTTCCCCACTCTATTTCTTTTCCTATTGCCTCCTATTAGCTTCTCATGTTAAAGGGGAAGGTGAAAAGTGTGTTCTGATTAGGCTTTCTAAAGAATATGGGATCATTAAATTATTATTTTTATAAATAATGCTCTGTTGTAGTCAGTGTTTTCTACATCTTTCAGTTAAAATTATTCTTTACCTCTTGACATCCACAGCAACTATCCGAGCTAAGTATTCAAAGACCACCTCCTGTCATTCTGGCACTGACCCCCCTGGGATGCTAAAGAGCTTACTTTCAGTAGTGATGGAGTAAAGAACATAAGTTAGATTCTAGTCCTGACTCTGTTGTTAGATACCATCATGCACTGAGACAAGTCATTGATAGTTCTTGACCTATTTCATAGTTTGTAAAATTGATTTTAATTAGGTAGTTATAACATGAATAGATTATTTCTAAGATTCCTTCAAGTGCTATTACATATATCTGGATGCATTTGGAATACACAAACCAAGAAATATATAACCAAGAAAATCTAACCCATTCTGATATCAGCTCACCTAAACACCAAGACAATTTCATAGTCCACGTTACTACAATGCAAGGGGAAAGAAAAAGAGAAAACAACAACCCCATATCCTTTTTAGTTTTTAAAATATGTTCTTTTGGGAGTCTGGGATTGACAGGTTATACTGTGCTGTGCTAAGTTGCCTCAGTTATGTCTGACTCTTTGTGACCCCATGGACTGGAGCCCACCAGGCTCCTCTATCCATGGGATTCTCCAGGCAAGAATATTGGAGTGGGTTGTCATGCCCTCCTCCAGGGGATCATCCCAACCCAGGGATCGAACCCATGCTTCCTGTGCATTGTAGGCAAATTCCTTACCGGGGAAGACCTTGACATGTAAAACTGGTATATTTAAGATAGATAACCAATAAGGACGTACTATATAATGCAGGGAATATGGCTCAATATTCTGTAATAACCTAAATGGGAAAAGGATTTTAAAAAATATATATATATATATTTGTATATGTATGACTGAAAATTAAAAAAAAAAAACAAAAAAACAGCCTTTGAGTTACTGATGGCTGTGGTTTAGTCACTAAGATGTGCTCGACTCTTGCAACCCCATGGACTATAGCCTGCCAGGCTCCTCTGTCCATGGAATTCTCCAGGCAAGAATACTGGAGTGGGTTGCTATTTATTTCCTCCAGGGGATCTTTCTGACCCAGGAATTGAATCCAGGTCTCCTGCGATGCAGACAGATACTTTACTGACTGAGCTACGAGGGAAGCCCACCAATAGATTTAACTCTCAGGAATTTTGAGAGTTTGCAGTTTGTTTTTAATGCTAGATAGGCAAATGGAAATAACAGACCTTAGGAGGCTTCCCCTTAGGCCTTAGACTTAGTTACTAAACCACCAAATCTATTGGCAGTGTCTTCTTCCTTCTCTTTACTTTTTTCTCCTTGCCTTTCTCCTTATACCTCTCTGCTTCTTCATTTCTTTCGTCTCTCCTCATTCCACTTCATACATCTCCTAGTCCTTTTTAAAATCTCTAAATCCTTCAGTTGGTTTTCCAAATCTCTTCATTTTTCCAATTTTCTTGATGACTACCAAAGAAGGCAGTGGGTTCAGAAAGCTCCTTAACTAATTCCCTTAATGTCTGAACATGGTAAGCACATTAACCTACTAAGTCATTCTGAATGTAGTTCATTGCCAGGGTTCTGTAGGCCCTAGTGCTCTTTCGGTCAATAAATGTATTGTTGCTCTTCCTTACCGTTCCTAGTTGAATGCACACTGTCCCTTGATTTCAGCTAAAGTTAAATTGCTACTGTTTGGCAAATTTTTCCGTCTTGCTGACCTTTCCCCCCTGACTGATTAGTTTTATTATTTATCCAATTTTTAAAACTGTGTCTTTGGCACACCTGCCTCTGGGTAGACAGCACAATTAAACACATTAAGGGAAATGCACAAAACATGGTAATTGTGTAATTAATCAGTTCTAGGTAATATAACAAATTGCTAGCCTAGAAGCATAACACTTAGAGAAAGGGCAATTTTAAGAATTTAAAACCATTTTAATCATTAGACTTTTTCTTTTGAATTTTACATACATATATGTGTGGGCTAGGATATGAAGGTATTTATTTCTTTATAGCAAGACTCCTTTCACAAAGTAAAACAGCTTCCCCACTTGGCACCATGCTTGAGGACACTAGAGAAACAACTGATGGAGAATTTATGGGAATGTCCTTAGGTAACCTAAGTACATTTTAATCTTCTTAGAGTTATATTTATAATGTATTCCTAATTAGTACATTAATAAGTCAAAGAGGCTATAGAAAATGATCTGCAACAGTACATTTAATTACATGGTTTCATTGTGCTTTGCTATCATTTTTTTTTTCAATTAAGCTTTTATATACTCCCCCATTTTTTGTGAAAGAAGATAGCCATAGGAAGGCCACACTGGCTTCATTTGCATGTGACTGAAGGATAAAATGAAGCTGTCAGTTTCCATAAGCCACGCAATGTCCTGAAGCTCAGCTCTGGCAGAACAATGTCTAGCATACATCAGGTAGTATATCTGATTATTATCTCAAACACTGCGGGAAAACCTAGTATAAGTTACCATCTTTTCTCTCTCACTGCATATTCAGTATTCAGTCCACTATGGCCTAAGTTTTGCTTTTGTCTTATTGCATCTGTTTTAGAAAAGAAAAGATATCTTAGAAATATGAAAGCCAGTATGCACTTTAAGGTTCAGTTAACTTGAATTTTCTGTGTTGGTAGACATTGACCACTGTATCATCAAGCATTGAAAAACATTTATGGACTTTAAAGGAGAAATTATATTAAAAACAGGTAATTAGAAAATATAAGAGCATTGCTGTGATTTTGGTCATCACACAGGGTATGGTATATAATTGGTAGTTGTCACTCAATATCTGTTCTCTTGGCATAGAAACAAAACTCTGATTTAGTTGGAGGAAGCGAAGTGCCTAGATTAAAACACACAGAAACAAACAGATTTTACAATTTGCAGTGTCCTCTGCAGTTCCACATAGCCATATAACTAAAGTTTTGCCAATAATATGTAAGAGAAGGCATTTGGAAGAGACTTAAAAAAACAGATGTAAGGAATGTTTACTTCTGTTTCTCTTCATTTTTACTGTCTGGAATATAAATGCCATAGCTAGAGTTAGAGAAGGCATATTTTGATTCTTATAAAAATGAAAGCCAGAAGCCAAGTATAATAAAGTGGAAAGACATAAATGCTCAATTCCCTGATGACTCTGAAATTAACATTTGGGACTGCCCATTCTGATTATTTTTTTTTAATGGAGATAGTAAAATCCCAAATCCTTTAAACTGCCACAACCAAATCTCTGTATCTGATACAGGCACACCAGAATCACATGTTGAGGAAAAACATTCTTTCTGGATCTTTGTCTCAGCTATGTTTGGTCTTTCGCATACTTCCACTGACTGATTTATCCTTCATACCTCTCTCCTCAGTTCCAGAACCATACGCCCAACTTCTCCTAGACTTTTCTCTTCTGATACCTCTTACTCACTTATGACTAAGTCACTTATGACTAAAGACTGAATGAGCTGTCTTACCCTTCCTGGTCTGCTCTTTTTTCTATATATAGTTTTTGGCTAATGATGACACTTTTAACTAAGAAAACTACCAAATCTTAAAAGATTGGGGGGTAAGTCTTAATTCTTCCTACTTCATCCTTGATACTCAGTAGATTACTGATTCTAATGCTTTCTGCCTCAGAATTTTTTCTTGTAAGGAAAAATTTTCTCCACTCTCACTAATATTGCCTTAATTCAAGTTCTCACTGTTAATGATCTTGAAGTATTTTTAAAAATCTAAATAATCTTCTCTCTTCCAGTTCCTCATCTTTCCATCTATCACCACCCTATCAGAATAAAGATGTAGCATACACACACAGAGAAGCACACACACACACAGGAATATTACTCATCAGTACAAAATAATGAAATTCTGTCATTTGCAAAAACATGAAAGGACCAAGAAGGGTATTATGCTTAGTGAAATAAGTCAGATAGAGAAGGCAAATACTGTATGCTATTACTTATGTGTAGAATCTAAAAAAAAAAAGAATAAATATAGCATAAAGAAATAGACTTGTAGATATAGAGACCAAACTAGAGGTTACCACTGGGGAGAGTGATGGGGGTAGGAGCAAGATGGGGGTAAGGCGTTAAGAGGTACAAATTACTATGTATAAAATTAATAAAATTCAAGAAGCTTCCCAGGGTAATAGAAATGAAACCAAAAATAAACAAATGGGACCTAATCAAACGTACAAGATTTTGTACAGCAAAGGAAATGATAAAAAAGACAACCTATGGAATGGGAGAAAATATTTGCTAATGATGAAACCAAAATTGTTTAATTTCCAAAATATACAAACAGCTCATAGAACATAAAAACAAACAACCTAATCAAAAAATGAGCAGAAGACCTAAAACACATTTCTGCAAAGAAGACACAAAGATGGACAGTTGCTGCTGCTGTTGCTGAGTTGCTTCAGTTGTGTCCGACTCTATGCAACCCCATAGAAGGCAGCCCATCAGGTTCCCCCGTCCCTGAGATTCTCCAGGCAAGAACACTGGAGTGGGTTGCCGTTTCCTACTCCAAGGCATGAAAGTGGAAAGTGAAAGTGAAGTTGCTCAGTTGTGTCCAACTCTTCGCGACCCCATGGACTGCAGCCCACCAGGCTCCTCCGTCCATAGGATTTTCCAGGCGAGAGTACTGGAGTGGGGTGCCATTGCCTTCTCCCAAGATGGACAGTAGGCCCATGAAGAAATGCTCAATGTCACTAATTATGAGAGAAATGCAAGTCAAAACTACAAGGTACCACCTGACACTTAGACATTTAGATTAGAATGACACTTAATGACACTTTATTAAGAAGTCTACAAATACCAATGCTGGAGAGGGTATGGAGAAAAGGCAACCCTTCTACATTGTTGGTGGGAATATAAACTGGTATAGTCACTATGGAAAACAGTTTGGCGGTTCTTCAGAAAACTAAAAACAGAAGTACCTTATGATCCAGTAATTCTATTACTGGCCATATACCTGGACAAAACTGAAACTCAAAACACGTGCACCCCAATGTTCACTGAAGCACTATTTCATTGAGTCACTTAGTTGTACAGTGTCAGTCAGTCAGTTCAGTTGCTCAGTCATGTCCGAGTCTTTGCGATCCATGAATCGCAGCATGCCAGGCCTCCCTGTCCATCACCATCTCCCAGAGTTCACTCAAACTCATGTCTATCGAGTCGGTGATGCCATCCAGCCATCTCATCCTCTGTCGTCCCCTTCTCCTCCTGCCCCCAATCCCTCCCAGTATTAGAGTCTTTTCCAATGAGTAATTTACACTTTTGTATGGTGTAAATTAGTACAAAATTATAAATCAACTATGCTTCAGTTGAAAAAATGCAAGAATTATTTTGCAGCACATGGAAATGTAACTATTACTCTATAAAAACTTTAGAGTATAATCTAAAAGAACATTGAACCACAATGTTATATACCTGAAATGAATATAATATTGTAAATCAGCTATACTTTAATAGAAAATAAAAGGTTAGGGATTATTTTTTGAAAAGGTAGCTTCAAATAATACATGTATTTGTTTATATCAATCTCAAACTTCAACTTTTTCAATTACTCTCAGTTGCCTACACAATAAAGTTAAAATGCTATTAGTAATCCTGAAACAGCCTCAGTTTCTTTTAAAGCTCCTCTTCTATTTCCCATCCCTCATAACATATGCCAACAATACCAAGTACAATTGTTTCCAATCAGTTTAGATTGTTTGCTATTTCCACGTAAAACCTCATCTTTCCCTATTTGTATCTTTATACTTCAGCTGTTCTATCTACCTCAAATCCTTGTCCTCTCCTTTCCTCATAAATATACAGTTGGTTTATTTTTTGCCTGTTTCTTTTGCTTTTTACTAATGAAGGATCAAATTAGAGTTGAACCACTTTTTGGAGCTGTTTCTTTTTCACTCATCTCATCAGTGGAATTAATTATTCCTTCACCTCTTACCATGTGCTTGTGTGTATTTAACCATCATATGGTGTGTTACATCTTTGTATATTTAGATGTATCTTATATTCCCTGATAGCTCAGTCGGTAAAGAATCTGCCTGCAGTGCTGGAGACCCCGGTTCAATTCCTGGGTCGGAAGATCCACTGGAAAATGATAGGCTACTCCGACTGCAGTATTCTTGGGCTTCCCTTGTGGCTCAGCTGGTAAAGACTCTGCTTACAATACAGGAGACCTGGGTTCAATCCTTGGGTTGGCAAGAGCCCCTGGAAAAGGGAAAGGCTGCCTACTCAAGTATTCTGGCTTAGAGAATTACATGGATTGTAGTCCTTGGGGTCGCAAAGAGTCGGACACGACTGAGCTACTTTCACTATGTACTTCAATTTTGCACATGTTTGATCATCTTGAAGGAGGAATGATATATTCATCTTCGCATCTCGCGATGTTCTCAGATGCCTAGTACTGAGAAGATGCTCAATTCATTGTTGGGGTTTTGGACAAACTACACTTTGGTGTCCTTAGAAATGAAGTGCACAACTTCAGGATAAATGCTTGAAATACACATAAGAATCATTAGAAAACAAATTTAATTAAATAGACTATTATTAGAATGATTTCAAATTCTTTATGTTATTAACTTACTTTTTTTATCCTAGACTAATACTCCAGATCCAGAATACACTGTGCATTCATTCCAGAAATATATTCTATATACTCCAGTAATACACTTTTTAACCAAATATATTTGTTAAAAGTAATGTTTCATAAATCTGATTTTGGAATGCAAACTTTGAAGGGTATAGATTTGAATACCAAATTTCTGTAATTTTTAATGGGTTTCCCTGCCTTAGAGTCATGCTTATTTCCTTTCAAAAGACCTCAAAAAAAAAAAAAAAAAAAGACCTCAAAGAAAAACAATGACTTAGATTAGGACTGCTCAATTTAAAGAAGAAAGAAGACAAGATGAGAACTCAGGGTCACTGAGAAAATAAAGCAATTGGGCTTTGGCATACACAAATTAAAGGAATTTTAAAAGCTTTCCAGAATCGACCTGCAAGCAGATGGCAGTAAAACATGTAAAAAGGTGCATGACATGCTCCCTTTCTTCAGATTTACTTTTTCTAACGGAAAATTTTGGGTGCAATGAAGACAAAATAGAATTGCATTTGCAATGCTATTCCTCATTTTATATAATGACTCAGCTTTTAAGTTTCAAATCATGATTCTAAATGACTCATGCTTAATCTATCTGTAAAATATACAAAGTTCATGAATTTGAATCACCAAACAGGAAGGATACCAACTCAATTTGTACATCTGGAGGAAATTATATTTGGAGGAAAAATTAATGGTAATACATTTTAACATAATGTATAAGCTGAACTTCTGTCAGCATTTTTGAAATCTTAGCTTTAGACAACATGAAGAAATACATATATAATTGGAAAATAAATTTCATATGTATTTAGACCTTGTGAATAATGGTGAGTGTATGAAATTGAGAAAAGTAAACAGAAGACAGGCTTGGGTCTAAAATATACTTTTTACACATTTTAAGTACTATAATATTAAGTGAGAAAATGAAGACTGAGTGCCTAGTAATCCAAAATAAAAATACATTTTTATGTGTATACGTATACACACACTGTTTGTATACATACATATATATAGTCATGCATGTATTCATAAACACACATTTCTGTGTTGACAGACAGTGAGAAATGGCAACAACCTACTCAAGTATTCTTAACTGGAGAATCCCATGGACAGAGGAACCTGGGGGACTATAGTCCATGGGGTCGCAAAGAGTCAGATATGACTGAAGCAACTAAGCCTGCAGACAGTGACTACTTAAAATGCATTTTCCTTTGAAGAGTGACAAAGTACCAATATAACACAGGCTATGTTGGTTGGTGTTACTGTTCTTGCAAAATTTGAATATCAAGGAAATTAAATTTTTATCTCTAATAATTCCTTGGACATAATTTCCAAATATATTCACTTGTGATTTTTGGTCTTCAGTTTATCAAAGATTTAAGCATGTCCACATGAACAGAGGCTGCATAGACATTTGAAGGTAAACTGCAGTTCTGGTATTCACTAATATAAACCTAATGAACTTTGTTTCAAGTGGGGCATTGTACTTGCACCATTTTAGTTCCTTGATCAGGTATTGAACCTGGGCCTTGGGCACTGAAAGCACAAAGTCCTCACTGCTGGACCACCAGAGAATTACCTTTGCTTTTGTTTTTGCAGCTATGTTCTTTTTTGTTGTTGTTGTTAGTTTAGGAACTTACCTGGTGGGCCAATGGCTAAGACTCCACACTCCTATTGGGTTTGATACCTGGTCAAGGAACTAGACCCCACGTGCCGCAGCTAAGAATCTGTATGCCACACCTAAAAATCCCACCTGCTGCAACTAGGACCCGGTGCAGCCAAATAAATAAACATTTAAAAACAAAATGTTAGCTCATTGGGGGAAAGTCCAAAGTCAGGCTAGAGAGCTCCTAGATGTACATATTTATATTTATGCTGTTATAATTTTTAAAAATCTGTCCTCATGAATTTAATTTCCTAGAAGGTTTATGATGTTTTGCTTTAACTTAAATTTATAATCTTGGTCCATGTCCTTCTCAAAGTCACTGATAACTGAATCGAATATAGATATCAAATGTTATTTTATTACCATCCTCACTCAAAAAAAATGATCTACCGTTATTAAAAGATGAGTAGAAAAGGTAGACATTATTTTGACCATGGTCATTTTAGAGCAGTTTGAAACTCAGGTTCACCAAGTAATCTATGAAAGTTTCTCTAAATCTATTCATGTTCTACCATACTCCGGTGTCACAATTACATATGGAGATAACAGTTTCAAGACCTGAATTTCTATGATATAAAAAGTTGCCAGTCCAGGTTCAATGCACGATACTGGATGCTTGGGGCTAGTGCACTGGGATGACCCAGAGGGATGGTATGGGGAGGAGGAGGGAGGAGGGTTCAGGATGGGGAACACATGTATACCTGTGGCGGATTCATTTTGATATTTGGCAAAACTAATACAATTATGTAAAGTTTAAAAATAAAATAAAATTAAAAATAAAATAAAATAAAATAGAAAAAAAATGAATGATGGGAAATGAATATTACTTAACAGTGAGAAAGCAATTATTTCATGGGTCTGCAATTCCACAGGCACTTATTTTTTTATAAAAATTAAAGGATTCAATTCAGAGTTGCATCTGTATACTTTCTGAAATCTAGATACCATGCTCTAAATTAACATTCAATCCTTACTCAAGTGGCTTCCAGAACCTGATTCATTCTAAAATCTTTGAAGTAAATAAAGAGAAGCTGTACTGACTTAACATTTCTTTAAGAAATCTGACATGATTTCTTGCTATTCCAGTTTCATGAAGTTTTATATATACTTGTTGAATTTCTTCTAACCTACATGACCCTATAAGAATTGGTGGGGTAAGGTGGGTTGTAGCTGCTGTTTCAAGCATCTTCCACATGTGATGTGTAAGTGTGGCGTAGCACTCACCGCTGACATGATAAGCTCTCCCCCCAGGTTCTGAATCTCAGCTTTAACTTGACTGCAGATCTTCAGCTGGTGAGAGTAGAACTTAATCTGTTCCAGGTAGGCCAACAAGTCCTGTTTGCACGATGGATCCGGGCACTAAATATGTATGAGAGATTAAATGAAAATATCAAAACAAAGAATTAATGCAAACCGAGTAAACACTGAGACTACAAGTACCTTTAAGGCCCCAACTTTATTTTCATTGAGTCCCATTACTTAGACCAAACCCATGTAGATTTTGATATGCTTTCCCCATTAGCAGAGTTTATTCATGTTCCAACCTTAATTACTTCAGCATTCTAAGTCACTTCACTCGTGTCCGACTCTTTGTGACCCCATGGACTGTAGCCTGCAGGCTCCTCTGTCCATAGAATTCTCCAAGCAAGAATGCTAGACTGGGTTGCCATGCCCTCCTCTACTTCAGCATAGATAGAAGAAATAGACATGAAATGGTACATAAAAATAACTGCCTTTAATTTATCGTAATGTTAGAAGCTTTTACAGTTCATTTTTAGGTAAATCTAAAGAAGTATTTAAAATGCAATGATTCCTTTCTTCTAAAGTTGCTATCAGAATACTCCTTGGGACTCATAGCTCTGCATTGTCTGTCCTGTGTAATTAATATTTATATGGGCATTAAAACACATCTGTAACAGGACATATATTATGTCCTGTTACTTTCAGAATTTAATGTTCTAATGGTCTTAGACCAAAGAAATAATTTCTGTAGTAGCTAACAGCTATGGATCTACTTGGAGACAAGGATCAGGCAGCATACATGTTTTAGAGATGTATTACTTTACCCAAAACAGTCTCCTACATTATTTTATCTTCTGTAAGGAATTTCCTGGAGCAGAGCTTAATCACAACACGATAAATATCTGTGGTTATTCTTTGTGTTTATTTAATTAATTGTGTTCTTTCTCCTATACAATTAGAACAGATTTTTTAAAATCCCCAATAACTTAATTTCACTTTAAATATAATACATATTCATAAGGATATGGAAATACGAACAGTAATTTATATGCAAAGATATTCACTACAGCATTACTTACAATAGCAAAATTTGGAACTAAATGCCCTATAATAGTGAAAAGATTAAATTAGGATACATAGCTATATAGTGTGATATTATATAGTCTCAAAAATAATATTTTCAAAGGAAAATATTTTTGGAAAGTGAAAAAGTTCAGTATTTAAAATTTCACATGATGCGTTAATCAAACTGTTTAAAAACTGTTTTTATATTTGTGTTTAAAACAAAGTGTAAAATAAATATGTGAATGTGAAAATGGTAAATAAAAATGGTACCAGTATTTTTCACTTTTTTCATATTTTACATATCTTAATATTATAGTCTTAAAATATATTGATGCTAGTCACTCAGTCATGTGAAACTCTTTGTGACCCCATAGACTGTAGCCTCCTCTGTCCATGGAATTCTCCAGGAAAGAATACTGGAGTGCGTTGCTATTCCTTTCTCCAGGGATTTTCCCAACCTAGGGATCGAACTCAAGTCTCCTGCACTGCAGGCAGATTCTTTACTGATTGAGCCACCAGGGAAGCCCTTAAAACATATTACTTCTATAACAATAAAATGTTATTACTGAAATAGTTTTAAATCTAATAACCAAAAATAAAAACTGAAAAGTAAAATGAAAGACAGGACAGCATTTCTGCTTTTCCATAGTAATTCATAAGCTAGAGTCTTAATGAAACATTTCTGAGAATTTTATTCTCTTTTATATTTGCTAAATAGACTAGTCTACATAGCTCCAAAATATGTTGACAAGATGAGAACATATGCCCTTTAAGTGAAAAAGTTATTCAACAGAGATAGCAAAGTTATAAATTCTACTGTAGAAATACTATCAATATTTAGAAAGGAATGGACAGATGAGTGAATTTATGTGTACATGGTACCCAGTCAGAGACACAATCAGATAAGATGATAGAGAAAACTTGAATTAAGGGTGTTTCTCAAGTTCTAAGGGCTTCCCGGGTGGCTCGGCAGTAAAGAATCTGCCTGCGATGCAGGAACCACAAGAGACAGGGGTTCAATCCCTGTATCAGGAAGATCCTCTGGAGAAGGAAATGGCTACCCACTCCAGTATCCTTGCCTGTAGAATCCCATTGACAGAGGAGCCTGGCAGGCTACAGTCCATAGGGGGCAAAGAGTCAGGAGCAAGACTGAAGCAACTTCACACTCAAAAAAGGAGCAAGTAAACAAACAGAATTTTGTGCTCACCAGGACCCAGGAGAAAAGAGCAGTGACCCCACAAGAGTCTGACCCAGACTTGCCCCTGAGTGTCCAGGAGTCTCCGGCAGAGGTGGGGTCAGCAGTGGTTGGATGTAGGGCCACATACACCATAGGTGTAGCAGTGCATGCATGGGACCTTTTGAAAGGGGTCACCATTCTCTTCATTATCCCCACTGTAGTCTGGCCTCAGGTCAAATAACAGGGAGGGAACACAGCCCTGCCCTTCAACAGAAAATTGGATTAAAGATTTACTGAGCATGGCCCTGCCCGTCAGAATAAGACCCACTTCACCCTTAGTCAGACTCTCCCATCAGGAAGCCTCCATAAGCCTCCTATCCTTCTCCATCAGAGACCAGACAAACTGAAAAGAACAATTACAGAAAACCAACCAATCTGATCACATAGACCACACCTTGCCTAACTCAGTGAAACTATGAGCCATGCCATGTAGGGCCACCCAAGACAGACAGGTCATGGTGGAGAATTCTGACAAAATATGGTCCACTGGAGAAGGGAATGGCAAACCATTTCAGTATTCTTGCCTTGAGAATCCCATGAACAGTATGAAAAGGCAAAAAGATAGGACACTGAAAGATGAATTTCCCAGGTGAAAATATGCTACTGGAAAAGAGTGGAGAAATAGTTACAGAAATAATTAAGAGATGGAGTCAAAGCAAAAACAACACCCAGCTGTGGATATGACCAGTGATGGAAGTAAAGTCCGATGCTGTAAAGAGCAATATTGCATCAGATCAGATCAGATCAGTTGCTCAGTCATGTCCGACTCTTTGCGACCCCATGAATCACAGCACGCCAGGACTCCCTGTCCATCACCAACTCCCGCGTTCACTCAGACTAATGTCCACCGAGTCAGTGATGCCATCCAGCCATCTCATCCTCTGTCATCCCCTTCTCCTCCTGCCCCCAATCCCTCCCAGCATCAGAGTCTTTTCCAATGAGTCAACTCTTCACATGAGGTGGCCAAAGTACTGGAGTTTCAGCTTTAGCATCATTCCTTCCAAAGAAATCCCACGACTGATCTCCTTCAGAATGGACTGGTTGGATCTCCTTGCAGTCCAAGGGACTCTCAAGAGTCTTCTCCAACACCACAGTTCAAAAGCATCAATTCTTCAGCGCTCAGGCTTCTTCACAGTTCAAATCTCACATCTATACATGACCACAGGAAAAACCATAGCCTTGACTAGACGAATCTTTGTTGGCAAAGTAATGTCTCTGCTTTTGAATATCCTATCTAGGCTGGTCATAACTTTCCTTCCAAGGAGTAAGCGTCTTTTAATTTCATGGCTGCAGTCACCATCTGTAGTGATTTGGGAGCCCAGAAAAATAAAGTCTGACACAGTTTCCACTGTTTCCCCATCTATTTCCCATGAAATGGTGGGATCAGATGCCATGACCTTCATTTCCTGGATGTTGAGCTTTAAGCCAACTTTTTCACTCTCCTCTTTCACTTTCATCAAGAGGCTTTTGAGTTCCTCTTCACTTTCTGCCATAAGGGTGGTGTTATCTGCATATCTGAGGTTATTGATATTTCTCCCGGCAATCTTGATTCCAGCTTGTGTTTCTTCCAGTCCAGCGTTTCTCATGAGGTACTCTGCATATAAGTTAAATAAACAGGGTGACAATATACAGCCTTGACATACTCCTTTTCCTATTTGGAACCAGTCCGTCCGTTCCATGTCCAGTTCTAACTGTTGCTTCCTGACCTGCATACAAATTTCTCAAGAGGCAGGTCAGGTGGTCTGGTATTCCCATCTCTTTCAGAATTTTCCACAGTTTATTGTGATGCACACAGTCAAAGGCTTTGGCGTAGTCAATAAAGCAGAAATAGATGTTTTCTGGAACTCTCTTGCTTTTTCCATGATCCAGTAGATGTTGGCAATTTGATCTCTGGTTCCTCTGCCTTTTCTAAAACCAGCTTGAACATCAGGAAGTTCACGGTTCACATATTGCTGAAGCCTGGCTTGGAGAATTTTGGGCATTACTTTACCAGCATGTGAGATGAGTGCAATTGTGCGGTAGTTTGAGCATTCTTTGGCATTGCCTTTCTTTGGGATTGGAATGAAAACTGACCTTTTCCAGTCCTGTGACCACTGCTGAGTTTTCCAAATTTGCTGGCATATTGAGTGCAGCACTTTCACAGCATCATCTTTCAGGATTTGGAATAGCTCAACTGGAATTCCATCACCTCCACTAGCTTTGATTGTGGTGATGCTTTCTAAGGCCCACTTGACTTCATATTCCAGGATGTCTGGCTCTAGGTGAGTGATCACACCATCGTGATTATCTGGGTCATGAAGATCTTTTTTGTACAGTTCTTCTGTGTATTCTTGCCATCTCTTCTTAATATCGTCTGCTTCTGTTAGGTCCATACCATTTCTGTCCTTTATCGAGCTCATCTTTGCATGAAATGTTCCTTTGGTATCTCTGATTTTCTTGAAGAGATCCCTAATCTTTCCCATTCTGTTGTTTTCCTCTATTTCTTTGCATTGATCGCTAAAGAAGGCTTTCTTATCTCTTCTTGCTATTCTTTGGAACTCTGCATTCAGATATTTATACCTTTCCTTTTCTCCTTTGCTTTTCACTTCTCTTCTTTTCACAGCTATTTGTAAGGCCTCCCCAGACAGCCATTTTGCTTTTTTGCCTTTCTTTTCTATGGAAATGGTCTTGATCCCTGTTTCATGTACAATGACATGAACCTCATTCCATAGTTCATCAGGCACTCTTTCTATCAGATCTAGGCCCTTAAATCTATTTCTCACTTCCACTGTATAATCATAAGGGATTTGATTTAGGTCATACCTGAATGGCCTAGTGGTTTTCCCTACTTTCTTCAATTTAAGTCTGAATTTGGCAATAAGGTGTTCATGGTCTGAGCCACAGTCAGCTCCTGGTCTTGTTTTTGCTGACCATACAGAGCTTCTCCATCTTTGGCTGCAAAGAATATAATCAATCTGATTTCGGTGTTGACCATCTGGTGATGTCCATATATAGAGCCTTCTCTTGTGTTGTTGGAAGAGGGTGTTTGTTATGACCAGTGCATTTACTTGGCAAAACTCTATTAGTCTTTGCCCTGCTTCATTCTGTATTCCAAGGCCAAATTTGCCTGTTACTCCAGGAATCTGGAATGTTAGGTACATGAATCAAGGCAAACTGGAAGTGGTCAAACAGGTGATGGCAAGAGTGAACATGAACATTTTAGGAATCAGCAAACTAAAATGGACTGGAATGGGTGAATTTAACTCAGATGACCATTATATCTACTACTATAGGCAAGGATCCTTTAGAATAAATGGAGTAGCCATCATAGTCAACAAGAGTTTGAAATACAGTACTTGGATGCAATCTCAAAAACAAGAGAATGGTCTCTGTTTGTTTCTAAGGTAAACCATTCAGTATCAAAGTAATCCAAGTCTATGCCCTGACAATAAAGTTGAAGAAGCTGAAGTTGAATGGTTCTATGAAGACCTACAAGACCTTCTAGAACTAACACCCAAAAAAGATGTCCTTTTCATTATAGGGCACTGGAATGCAAAGTAGGAAGTCAAAAAATACATGGAGTAATGGGCAAATTTGGCCCTGGTGTACATAATGAAGCAGGGTAAAGGCTAACAGAGTTTTGCCAAGAGAAGGCACTGATCATAGCAAGCACCATCTTCCAATAACACAAGTGAAAATTCTACACATGGACATCACCAGATGGTCAATACTGAAGTCAGACTGACTATGTTCTTTGGAGCCAAAGATGGAGAGTTCAGTTCAGTTCAGTCATGTCCAGATCTTTGTGATTCCATGGACAGCAGCAAGCCAGGCCTCCCTGTCCATCACTAATAGAATTTACTCAAACTCATGTCCATTGTTGGTGATACCATCCAACCATCTCATCCTCTGTTGTCCCCTCCTCCTCCTACCTTCAATCTTTCCCAGCATCAGCGTCTTTTCAAACGAGTCAGTACTTCACATTAGGTGGCCAAAGTATTGGAATATCAGCTTCAACATCAGTCCTTCCAATGAATATCCAGGACTGATTTCCTTTAGGATGGACTGGTTGGATCTCCTTGTGGTCCAAGGGACCTAAGAGTCTTCTCCAAACCACAGTTCAAAAGCATCAATTCTTCGGTATTCAACATTCTTTATAGTCCAACTCTCTAGCCTTGGCTAGATGAACCTTTGTTAGCTAAGTAATACAAAAAATGCAAAAAGGCAAAATGCTTGTCTAAATAGGCCTTAAAAATAGCGAGAAAAGAAGAGAAGTGAAAGGTAAAGGAGAAAAGGAAAGATATACCCATTTGAATGCAAAGTTCCAAAGAATAGCAAGGAGAGATATGAAAGCCTTCCTCAGTGACCAATACAAAGAAATAGAGGAAAACAATAGAATGGGAAAGACTAGAGATCTCTTCAAGGACATTAGAGATACTAAGGGAACTTTTCATGCAAAGATGGGCACAATAAAGGACAGAAACGGTATGGACCTAACAGAAGCAGAAAATACTAAGAAGAGGTGGCAAGAATACACAGAAGAACTATACAAAAAAGATCTTCACAACACAGATAATCACGATACTGTTATTAGTCACCTAGAGCCAGACATCCTGGAATGCAAAGTCAAGTGGGCCTTAGGAAGCATCACTACGAACAGAGCTAGTGGAAGTGATAGAATTCAGGCTGAGCTGTTTCAAACCCCAAAAATGATGCTGTGAATGTGTTGCACTCAATATGCCAACAAATTTGGAAAACTCAGCAGTGGCCACAGGACTGGAAAAGGTCAGTTTTCATTCCAATCCCAAAGAAAAGAAATGCCAAAGAATACTCAAACTACTGCACAATTGCACTCATCTCACACGCTAGCAAAGAAATGCTCAAAATTCTCCAAGCCAGACTTCAACAGTAAATGAAACATGAATTTCCTGATGTTCAAGCTGGTTTTAGAAAAGGCAGAGGAACCAGAGATCAAATTGCCAACATCTGTTGGATCATCCAAAAAGTGAGAGAGTTTCGGAAAAACATCTATGTCTGCTTTATTGACTATGCCAAAGCCCCTGACTGTTTGGATCACAATAAACTGTGGAAAATTCTGAAAGAGATGGGAATACCAGACAACCTGACCTGTGTCCTGAGAAATCTGCATGCAGGTCAAGAAGCAGCAGTTAGAACTGGACATGCAACAACAGACTGGTTCCAAATAGTGAAAGGAGTTTGTCAAGGTTCCTTTGTCAAGGCTCTCATGACAGGTGACATATTGTCACCCTGTTTATTTAACTTGTATGCAGAGTATTTCTTGAGAAACACTGGGCTGGAGGAAGCACAAGCTGGAATGAAGACTTCTGGGAGAAATATCAATAACCTCACGTATCCAGATGACACCACCCTTATGGCAGAAAGTGAAGAAGAACTAGAGAGCCCCTTGATGAAAGTAAAAGAGGAGAGTGAAAAAGTTGGCTTAAAACTCAACATTTAGAAAATTAAGATCATGGCATCTGGTCCCATTACTTCATGGCTGATAGATGGGGAAACAGTGGAAATAGTGACAGACTCTTTTGGAGGTTGTTCCAAAATCATTGGGGATGGTAACTGCAGCCATGAAATTAAAAGACTCTTGCTCCTTGGGAGAAAAGCAATGACTAACCTAGACATTTTATTAAAAAGCAGAGACATTACTTTGCCAACCAAAGTCCATCTAGTCAAAGTTATGGTTTTTCCAGTATCATGTATGGATTTGAGAGTTGAACTATAAAGAAAGCTGAGCACCAAAGAATTGATGTTCTTGAACTGTGATATTGGAGAAGACTCTTGCGAGTCCCTTGGACTGCAAGGAGATCAAACCAGTTAATACTAAAGGAAATCAGTCCTGAATATTCATTGGAAGGATGAAACTGAAACTTTAAAACTCTGGTCACTTGATGAGAAGTACTGACTCATTTGAAAAGACCCTGATGCTGGGAAAGATTGAAGGTGGGAGGAGAAGGGGATGATAGAGGATGAGATATTTGGATAGCATCACCAACTCAATAATCATAGTACCTATAGCTCAGATGGTAAAGCGTCTGCCTACAATGCGGGAGAGCCAGGTCAGGAAATCCCCTGGAGAAGGAAATGGCAACCCACTCCAGCACCCTTGCCTGGAAAATCCCATGGACCGAGGAGCCTGGTAGGCTACAGCCCATGGGGTTGCAAAGAGTTGGATACGACTGAATGACTTCACTTCTCTTCACTTCACCGACTCAATGGACATGAGTTTGAGTAAACTCTGGGAGTTGGTGATGGGCAGGGAGGCCTGGTGTGCTGCATTCCGTGGAGTCGCAAAGAGTCGGACATGATCGAATGACTGAACTGAACTGAACGGATAATCCCACAATTCTCATCAGGAGGATTAAATTGAAACTAAGTAAAAAGAAAGAGGAGACAAATGTAAAGGAGAAGGGCAGAGAGAGGGAGAGAAACGTAATAGGGGAGGAAGAAAAGGAAGGGATTTCCTCCCTGGTGACTCAGACGGTCATGGATCTGCCTATAATACAGCAGACCCGAGTTCAGTCCCTGGGTGTGGAAGATCCCCTGGAGAAGGGAATGGCTACCCACTCCAGTATTCATGTCTGGAGAGTTCCATGGACAGAGGAGCCTGCTGGACTACAGTCCATGGGGTTGAAAAGAGTCGGACAGGACTGAGCGACTAACACTTTCCTTTCACTTTCCCCAATTTCCAGATGAGAAATGAGAAAATCATAATAATTTTAGAAAACATAATTTTCCCAGGATGGAGGAGTTTATGATAGAACCAGTATTTGAATCCATATCTACTTGCTTTCAAATCTATTTTATTTTCAGTCACAGAACTTAAGAGAATTTGGAGTGATTTTTTTTTTTTTCTTCAAATCACAGATTACTGTGGTTTACATGGTTCCAAGGAAAAAGAAGTTTTGTGGTAACACTATGTCTATTTTGAAGTAAAGATTACTTAGATTTTTATTATATTCAAAGATTAACTATCTAGAATTACTTATAACAATGAAAGGCAAGACTATTTATTTTTTTTTACCATGACAGGAAGTTGATCTTTATTAGGTGTTTCATTTGTGTGAATGGCACAGGTGCTGTGCTAAGTCCTTTACACCTATAACATAGTATTCCCAGTGCCATTTCACTTAGATCTAATTATTGTCATATTGTCATTTGCAAGACAGAGTATATGATTTGTGTAAAAAACTGAATTGAGTTTTCTGTTTCATTCACTACACAATGATCTCTTCTATATGAAATTCATTCAAAACATTGTTTTGTCTATCCTGAGTAATAAAGGCTCTTATCTATTCTTTGTTCTTATGGATGGATTCAATAATAACCTTTGACACATACAGTGTTTTATTTGTCACATATTATTCCAGGTTCTTTATCTATATTAGCTCTCACACAACTTCATTATCTCCACTTACCAAAGGAGTTAAGTGAGTCATAGAGAAGCTAAGTTACTTGCCCAATTAATAAGTGATGAAGTTGGTATACAAACTCACATGATCTGGCCTCACTCCCTACTTGTAATGTCTCCAAACAATATTTGTCTTCCTGCCAGTTTTATCTTATACAGTGAATAGTAAATTGCCACTCTGGTTTGTAAATTGGTTTCTAAAACTGACACTTTTACCTGTATATTATAAATAGGATTATTGTGAATTTGTTCCTTAAAGACAAACACTATATAACTTCTGCCCAGGAGAAGGAGATGACAACCTATTCCAATATTCTTGACTGGAGAATTCCATGGACATAGGACCCTGGCCAGGCTACAGTCCATGGTGTTGCAAAAAGTTGGACACGACTGAGTGACTCTCATTCACTCACTCATATAACTTCTGATAAAACCAAACTTGAAAATTAATAGTTAGATTCTTAACTGATAAACAATGTTGCAATCACCCAAGCTTAAGAAAAATCTACAGTCTCTCTTGAGAGACTTTCATACCATGCTAGCAGAGTAATTCTGTTAAGGAAATAATGACGCAAATGAGTAGAAAATTTGAACTTTTGAAATTAAAAGCTACTTGACTCTGATTTACCCTTCATTCCCAGAATTGATAAGAATCTTGGTTATACCTAAAGATGGTAGTCAATTTTATAACTAAAGTATTTTTTAAAATTCCATACTAAAAAATTTGTTAAAAGTCTTCTTTTCTATTGACATTTGCAAAGTCTTTCTGAGTCAGTTTTAGCAGCCTAGAAGCAGAATCAGAAGAATGTATCATCTCTACTTTAAGAACCTGTTGTTTTACTATTTGCCCAACCTCCATTATTAAAATCAAATTATGTTTTCCCCAGATTTTATATATTTACATAAAACTAATTGCAAAAGTTTGGGACTTAGATGTGTAGAATATTCTTATCCTTTAGTTAAAAAAAATTTTTTTTTTCATAAAAATACTTGGAATACTGCTAGAGATTTTCAGGCAAACTGAGTGGTAGAATGTCATCATACACTTTGGTTACTATTTCCCAGTTTATTAAGTTAGGAGATGTTAACTAGGACATCTGGTTTGTGTTTCAATGCATGGATTTTTTGTTTAAATTAAGTTTTATAACTACGAGGACACTCGCTACAGACAAGCAGATGACATGTCAGTTTAAGAGGTTTTGTCACATTAAACTGGCTTTCTCTCTTCTAGTTAAGATGTTTTGTACCAACGCAGGATATATCATTTAGTAGCAAGAGGAAAATTGAAGAATATTTATTACCTTTCAGTTTGAATTTTAAGGATGAATTAGCAAAATGAATAAAGACCTTAATGCCATAAGTTTAGCTTTTTTTTTTTTTTTTGCCCATAATAGAGTATAAACTTTATTTAAGACATATTTAAAATGCTTTTTGAAATTACAGACAATAGTTTAAATTCTGCCATAGCAGTCTCATGCTTTCATTGCCTATCCAAAGTGCAGACATGTTCAAAGTTTGGCCTCTGTTACTCCACTCACTCTAATTTCCACTCTTGAGCAGTAGTACCTGTAGCCCATAGCATCCAATAGAACTCTGAACTGCCATCTGAAGATTTTGTCCATTTTGCTTTTACTGCCGACTAGACTATAAACATATCACAGATATAATTTAACTTTTTGTTTTGTGTCTTCCAGTGCACCTGGAACAATGTATTTTTATTGCTCAAAATCATTAATAGTAATAAAATTAATCATTTTATCTTTTTCTAATCCAGGGATATATCCTTTTATTTTAATCTAATGTCCTATCTTTTGTGGTATTGTGTGATAAAGTAAATATTTGAAATAAATTTCATTAAAAAAAAAAAAGAATGACATAATGAATGTTTCAGAAGCTTCTTTTTAGTGTAGTTTTATTACATATTTTAACTCTCAGAATATCAGTAGGAAACAATTCAAATAAGGCTAATCACCAACAATATTTGTCAAAATATTAACATAAATTATACTTGCAGATTGTTTTGTTCATAGGTGAGTGTATCAGGTATAATTTGCCTTGAAATTCTTCATTTTGTTTTTTTCAATGTCACTTTCTTAAATTAGCATTGGTTTTCCACATATTTAACAATGAAAATTCATTTTAATTGTGTCTAGTTACGATTAGGTGGGAGTACCCAGTCAATAATCTGGATACTTTTGCATTGGAAAATTTACATTGAAGGAGTATTAGGTTTCAGGCACAATATTCAGGAGTTACAAAGTCCAATTTTATCCTCCTCCTGTGCAAAACACTTTAGCAGATGTTCATTTTTATTGTGTTTCCTATTCATCACTTTTCTGTTTGTGATAGGTTGCTTTTCTAACTGAGATCTTTCAATGTATTATTCCTACCTTGTGAGGCATTACCCAGTTCATCTAATTTAGAATTTATGCTAAATGATGAATTAGAGTGAAGAGTCAAAGAATAGAAAAAGGTATGCACCAATAGTTTGGAATCCTAGATTTCTAAGAAGACTACTTCTTCAATTTGTCATCCTCTTTATTCATGAGGAAAACGTTTAATAATTGTGATAAGTAACATCATTCTGACCCTCAGGAATAATCTGGCTAATGGAGATAGGATTTGTACCAGAGTTCTGTAAGACTTAAACAACATGGTCTTAGATGGCATATGCAATCTACCATAGCATCTCAACACAATTAGGGAGGCCTGGCGTGCTGCCGTCCATGGGGTCACAAAGAGTTGGACATGACTAAGCGACTGAACTGAACTGATAAATCCCAAGAAAAGTTGGGTGATTGGGACAAGTAAGTCTATATGAAGCTTCTATATGCTAAAACAGATTTTCATTCATCTCTTCCTAGTTCAGTTCAGTGCAATTCAGTTGCTCAGTTGTGTCCAACTCTATGCGACCCCATGAACTGCAGCACGCCAGGCCTCCGTGTCCGTCACCAACTCCCAGAGTTCATGCAAACTCATATCCATCGAGTCGGTGATGCCATCCAGCCATCTCATCCTCTGTGGTCCTCTTTTCCTCCTGCCCCCAATCCCTCCCAGCGTCAGAGTCTTTTCCAATGAGTCAACTCTTCTCATGAGGTGGCCAAAGTATTGGAGTTTCAGCTTTAGCATCATTCATTGCAAAGAACACCCAGGGCTGATCTTTATAATGGACTGGTTGGATCTCCTTGTAGTCCAAAGGACTCTCAAGAGTATTCTCCAACACCACAGTTCAAAAGCATCAATTCTTCGGTGCTCAGCTTTTTTCACAGTCCAACTCTCACATCCATATGTGACCACTGGAAAAACCATAGCCTTGACTAGATGGACCTTTGTTGGCAAAGTAATGTCTCTGCTTTTGAATATGCTATCTAGGTTGGTCATAACTTTCCTTCCAAGGAGTAAGCGTCTTTTAATTTCATGGCTGCAGTTACCATCTGCAGTGATTTTGGAGCCCCCAAAAATAAAGTCTGACACTGTTTCCACTGTTTCCCCATCTATTTCCCATGAAGTGATGCGACCAGATGCCATGATTTTTGTTTTCTGAATGTTGAGCTTTAAGCCAACTTTTTCACTCTCCTCTTTCACTTTCATCAAGAGGCTTTTGAGTTCCTCTTCACTTTCTGCCATAAGGGTGGTGTCATCTGCATATCTGAGGTTATCGATATTCTGCTATTTCTGCTTTATTGACTATGCCAAAGCCTTTGACTGTGTGGATCACAATAAACTATGGAAAATTCTGAAAGAAATGGGAATACCAGACCACCTGACCTGCCTCTTGAGAAACCTGTATGCAGGTCAGGAAACAACAGTTAGAACTGGACATGGAACAACAGACTGGTTCCAAATAGGAAAAGGAGTACGTCAAGGCTGTATATTGTCACCCTGCTTATTTAACTTATATGCAGAGTACATCATGAGAAATGCTGGGCTGGAAGAAGCACAAGCTGGAATTAAGATTGCTGGGAGAAATATCAATAACATTTTTGTAGTTACCTAATGGCAATGCCAAAGTAGTAAGTTGCATATGGTAATACACAAGAACTAGTATGGGGGTATTGTGGGGTGGGCGAATGACAAATTAGAGAACAATAATACCAGGGAAGTTCTCACACTATTGTGAAGGTACTAGACTCCATATCAGACTTCTTTTTAAAAGTCTCTGATGCTAGAAAAGATTGAGTGCAGGAGAAGGGGGCGACAGAAGATGAAATGATTGGATGGCATCACTGACTCAATGGACATGAGTTTGAGCAATATCTGGGAGATAGTGAAGGACAAGGAAGCTTGGCATGCTACAGTCCATGCGACTGTAGAGCCTGAGATGACTTAGTGATTGAACAACAACAATAAACACAATACATTTATGTTTAAGGGAATAACGCAGGGAAGAAAGGTTTAAAAAAAAAAATCCAGAAAGGCTGAATATAAGCCTCCATCAATCTGATTTTATTCTATTCTACATATGAACTTTGAAACTTAATAGAATGAAATGAAATTGGCCCAACCAGTCCATGTTGGATGGAATTAGAAATTAATGAATGTTTGACCTTCTGACACTCTAGCAAAATGCAGACTGTAAAGTATCATAAAATTGTTAAAATTTTTTGAGCTATTAGATTGTTCAAAATTAAAAGCAATGTTCTGGCTTTCCTGGTGGCTCAATTGGTAAAGAATCTGCGTGCAATGCAGGAGACCAAGGTTCAGTTCCTGGGCCGGGGAGATCCCCTGGAGAAGGGACTGGCAACCTACTTCAGTACGCTTGCCTGGGGAATTCCATGGACAGAGGAGCCTGGTGTGCTGTAGTCCACGGAGTCACAAAGAGTCAGGCACGACTAAGCAACTAAGCACACACACCATGTTCTGGAAGATTTTTTTCATAATACCATTGACAATGTAAAAATTACCTTGCTGATTTATATTATTAACTTTTATTCCAAAAACAATTTCAATAATTATTTTTGTCTAAATTTTTGTTATTCTATCATACAATATCTGAAGCATAACCATAACCTTCCCAGATAATCACTATAATGAGTCAGTTTCCTTTCTTTCAATTCTGTTTCTTCACAACCTTATTTATTTTGAACAAAATTATATCATATGAAACTACTTTATTATATGAAATGGAAAAGACCAGAGAGAGAGTCATCTATAATTCTTCATTAGTCAGTGACTCCTTCTTTAAGCTTCTTTTAAAATGTCAAAGTTATATGGAAGTGAGAAAATACTTTTGCTTTCTTCCATGTAATTTGAATAATGCTAAAAAACAATAGCATAATTTAATACAGTTATAATTTTATACAGCTACATAATTTAATACAGTAATATCTACAAGGTGACCTAATCCAATTAAAAAGACTGCTTAAGAAAAAAGGAACAACTTCAAAGCGACACAATTATTTGAACTTTGAAAATTGTGCATTCTAAAATAAACAGAAGCACACTGGTTTTAAAAAGTTATGAGAACAAATAAATCTGTTTAATATATTATGGCTTCATTTATTCTGCTACTATTAATACTTTATCTCATAAAAGTGAATGCAATGATTCTAAAATATAGAAACCATGGGCAGATCTGGGCTTCAGTCATTTATTCATAATGGATCTTGAATTATGTTACAATAGAGTTTGTTTTTAACTGTAAAGGCTGAATATTAAAAGGGTTAATAAAATGCTCGCAATGCTTAAAGTAGCAAGATACTGAAAAACATATATACTACATATATGAATATATCTCTTCACGAATGCTTTAAAATATTTGTCTGTTATTATTTTTCTTTATTTTTCCTCCTTTATATCCCCAGATATAATATCTAAGAAGAGAACATTCAAGTTCCAAGAAAAGGAGGATAAAAAGATTAAATAATAAGAAGCAGCCCGATAAAGTTTCTCTTACAGTATATATGCAAGAAAAATACGAAATAGTTTCAGATTGAAAAAGAAAAGTGCTTTTTTCATCAAAGGGGCATAAATATGTATTGTGCTGTGCTTAGTCACTCAGTTATGTCTGACTCTTTTTGACCCTATGAACTGTAGCCCACCAGGCTTCTCTGTCCATGGGAATTCTCCAAGCAAGAATACTGGAGTGGGTTGCCATGCCCTCCTCCAGGAGATCATCCCAACCCAGAGATCAAACCCAGCTCTTCCACATTGCAGCTGCATTCTTTACCATCTGAGCCACCAGGGAAGCCCAAAACATTGGAGTGGGTAGCCTACCCTTCTCCAGGGGATCTTCCTGACCCAGGGATTGAACCAGGGTCTCTTGCATTGCAGGAGGATTCTTTACCAGCTGAATTACCAGGGAAGCCCCCAAACATGTATTATGGGGTTGAATAATATAAAACCTACCAAGGAATATTATATCTCTGTCTGAAATATTAACTGAATATCTGAATACATTAACTAAAGAAACTGACAGATTTACAATTAAAGTTAAGCAAAAGGTACCTAAGCAAAAGGTAACTCTAATGATGTAGCTGCATCTTAGAAAACTGGAAGAGAGGCATGAGAAAGCTAAAGAAAACAAAGCATTGGGAGCACCTGTAAGGATTATACACTTCCTACATTTTATATATTCACTTCATTATTTTACTAACTACAATTTGTCTTGTAGTTTTATGGAGAATATCAGAGCATATTGCTAACACAGAAAACCTAAGATAATTTTGAAAGTACTGATTTTTAAAGAGCAAAAATAAGAAATCTAAGGTATTAAGGAAAAAATACTAACATTGGGTATTACAGCCAACTAAAATAATTTGAGTATATTTGAAACTCAGAAGTTGATAATTTAGAATAATTTGAATATGTTTAAAGCTCAAAAAATGTTTGACTAATCAGGCCATAAATAATAATAATGATGATAATGATAATAGTAATAATAATAATAGAGCCTCAATAAATAATCATCTCAATAAATTTTCCATTAGTTGTGTATTAATTAAACAAAAAAAAATTCAGTAATAGTTTAGGAAAAAATAGTCTAACAGAGTAAAAATTCAACTTTGTTCTAATCAATATCAAATGACAGAAAGCAATTAGCATGGACTTCCATTACATTCATTTATAGAGAACTCACCTGGTTGGCAATCTGCCGAGCAAGGGCATCCATCCTTGATCCTGATTCTGATATCATTTTAGCTGCATAGATCACATCAGTTGTATGCTTCAGTGGTCCTTTGCCCCTTAAAGTAAAAGAATGCATGTTTGTTGCTGTGGTTCATGCTAAGACGCAAATACACACCCAGATTTGCACCTCAAAGTATAACCCATTGGCTTTCCATATTTCACTTTTAAACAGCCCATGATTAGATTCCAGTATGATTTTTTTTTTTAATTGAAAACCTATTGTGTTAAGACTCAGGATATTCTTCCAAGAAGATGGACTCTATTTGATCTTCAGTCCCATGACCTTCTTACAACAAACCTCAGCCTAAAGATACTTTTGGTGGATGCAAATCTCATAAGGTAAAGATATTTTCCTCATTCTAGTTGGAAACATGAGATTTTGAACAATTTATATGTTTAACAGTACATTTTGATTAGCAGGTATGTTTTTAATCCTCCTCTTTTTAGTCCTTTTTTTATGGTCTTTAGGTTAAGTGCTCTTTATCAAATTTACTCTCCTCCACAATTAGTTCAAAGTAAAATCATAGTTACTGTTGTTGTTCAGTCATTAAATTGTGTTCAACTCTTCGTGACCCCATGGACTACAGCACACCAGGCTTACCTGTGCTTCACTGTCTCCCAGAGTTTGCTCAAATTCATGTTTATTGAGTCACTGATACTATCTAAACATCTTTCTCTGACACACTCTTCTTTTGCCTTCAATCTTTCTCAGCATCAGAGTCTTTTCCAGTGAATCAGCTCTTTGCATCAGGTGGCCAAAGTATTGGAAGTTCAGCATCAGTTCTTCCAATGAATATTCAGGGTTGATTTACAACTGACTGGTTTGATCTCCTTGCTGTTCAAGGGACTCTCAAGAGTCTTCTCCAGCATCACAATTCGAAAGCATCACTTCTTTGGTGCTTGGCCTTCAATTGGTCCAATTCTTACATCTGTATATGATTACTGGAAAGACCATAGCTTTGACTATACGGACCTTTGTCAGCAAAGTGGAGTCACATTACCTTGGACTGTTTCCCCACAACAGGCTGCTTACTATTTGTGAGTCAAGCAAGATAAATATCCACTTCATATCTTAGTTTCCTTGGTGATACATAATAGGAGCACCCACCACATGGAGTAATTCTAGGGACCACATGAGCTAATTTCTACAAAGTGCTCAAAAAATAGCTTTAAATGAAGTAAGCATTTTAATAAGCTTTTATTTTTATCGTTGTTATTTTAAGATAGTTTTGTTTTCTAATGCCATGCAATAAAAGTTGGGCTTATTTAGGGATGTGCAACATAGTTAAGAAGAAGTGCACGTCTTAAATAGTTGGAATGGAATAGGAAGATATTTTTCTGTCTTTTCATCCCTCAAAAATAAATGAATCACCGACCTGAATGAACATCACTGTTCCATCCACCTAAAACTATTCCTCTTATTTCCAATTTCTAATAATCTACTGAATGCCAACATATTGGCATTTCCAATTATGTGGTTTATGCTACTTGTTCCTAGCAGAAAATAGGACCCTGAAGAAATCACTCACTAATGCAATTGTTTTGATGCTTTCCTGGGAACAAGAAGAGTGAGGAAGATGGGAAGAAGGAATAAGCTGGTCAAGGTGAGGAAAGGAAGATTCTGAGAGTCCAGAATACAATGGAGTTGAAAAGAAGCAGAGTAAAAACTATTTGTCCAATATTTTATTTACATCTTGGACCTATCTTGAGAGTAGATGCCCTGATGCTAAACCTAATAAGATGTGTTGCTAGAGAAAAATCCCTGTTCACTTAAGAGACCATTCTATACTAATACAAGATATAGGGATTCATGCAAAGGAAAATGATCAGAGTATTGTACACCAGAAAACCTGAACATCAAATCAATAGTAACTGGTATTTCCAAAAGACCCTTTCACTGCACATTTTTCATACTGCCTCTCAAATTCATTATAAGCAAGTTTTCCTGTAAAAATGGAACATCACGGTTAAGATGATGAAAACCTGGCCTCAGTACATGGTTATCATCATATTTCTCTTCTTTGAATCTGCCAACACAGGCTGCTTTGAATTTTTTCTTAAAAAATCACCATTCATTATTACAATTTTTTTGCGTTGCTCTTATCAAATTCACTTTATACATCAGTCAGGATTAGATGTTATGTACACGGTTATGTTCAAGAAAGGCACTGCGTTTCATTATGCCTATGCATCTCCAGAGAAAGTTAAACTTACATAAAGCCAAGTTCCCGAAAGGTAGTGCATCAATTTTCAAGGTCTTAAACAATGGACAAAGGTTGTTTCTAAGAAGAGCAGCTAATGCTCACTTAGCTTAAGCAATGGACAAAGCATTTTAAGGGATGTAGCTAATGTACACTTCCCCTCAAAATAATATATTTCCCCATATAAAACCCTAGGCTGATGAAAAGGAAATTACCTCAAATTTTAAATACACACCTTGTTATGAGACTACTATCTTAAACACATGTAGAACTTAAAAGTAACAATAATATATTATGACAGACTACAATTATTCTCTTCCTCATGCTTCTAATTAAATGTATCGCCTGGCAAGCTTTCTACTGATTGCCAAACAAAATATACATTTTACAAATGATTCCACATTATGCCAAGTTCCAGAGGAAGCGGCAATTACTGAAACTATGATAAATTTTTAACATTCTCAGCCTGAAATGTGCTATGTAATGAAGGCTTTTTAAATTGGAAAATACATTCAAAGGTTGTTTTCTGCCTTCATTTTCATAATGGGTTCTCAGGATCTCCTGTCAGCAAATTATGTCTTAAATCATTGAGTTTGGATCGTACAAAGAAAGATACCCAGAGGAGGAGGGGGTAGGCTTCAGAGATATTTTAAGGAAACCAGAGGCCAGAAATCTTTCATAAATAGTGGTTACAATAATAATCTATCTCTTCAAAAAGGAGGGCAGATCAAACTCTGGAGCAGACAGTTTGCCAGTTAATCATTAAATTATATGTTAGAAGGTATAATGAGAAAGGCTGCAATAATCCAGTGATGTTGAGGCCACTGACAATTTTATTAATGCAAGTGAAAGGGATACATTTTGAAACTTGATTTATTGGTCCAACACAAACCTCTCAGCCATTTTAGATTTGGCCCCAACCTTGAGTCTCACTCCTCTCCTTGTCCTCTCTCAGGTTTTGACATCCATCCCCCTCCCCCTTTCTTTATCTTGATGAGTATGAGAAACAAGAAGATGATATAGCTCATCAGTAACAGTTCAATTAACTAGAAATCTAGTTTAATTACAGAACCATATCATAGAAATTTTGAGAACTTATTTTATCTTTTTTAGGGACAGAATGTCTTTGAAATGACTTGCATTTTCTGCTACTGATTAAAAATAAAACAAAATGGTTAATTATATCTTTTGCACTTTGTAGCCCCTAAATCTCTGAAGCTCCAATACTTTGGCCACCTGATGTGAAGACCTGACTCATTGGAAAAGATTCTGATGCTGGGAAAGGTTGAGAGCAGTAGGAGAAGGTGGCGACAGAGGATGAGATGGTTGGATGACATCACTGACTCAATAGACTTGAGTTTGAGCAATATCTGGAAGTCAGAGGAGCCTGGCATTCTGCAGTCCAAGGGGTCACAAACAGTCAGACACCGCTTAGAGAGTGAATAGCAATAACAAATTTTTGCTAACATAGTATCATTTCCTCTATGAAGGCTGACAACTTCCCCTTTAATTCTTTTTTCCTCTATCTTTATATAAAATAAAACTCATGACATTGTGGTTAACTCAAGAGATGGAAACAATGATATATGATGATATACTATATATTATGATCCATAATAGTAGTTAATACACACTTAGTATTTTTTATGTGCTAGGTACTATCAGAGGAGAGTGGAAAAGCTGGCTTAAAACTCAACATTCAAAAAACTATGATCATGGCATCTGGACTCATTGGAAAAGACTCTGATGCTGGGAAAGATTGAAGGCAGGAGCAGAAGGGAACAACAGAGAATGAGATGGTTTGATGGCATCACTGACTCAATGCACATGAGTTTGAACAAGCTCCAGCTGTTGGTGATGGACAGCGAAGCCTGGCATGCTGCAATCTATGGGGTCGCACAGAGTCGGATACGACTGAGGGACTGAACTGCACTCAGCCGAAGTTACTATCCCTAGGGAAGCCCGTGGCTCAGCAGTAAAGAATCCACTGGAGATGCAGGAGATGGTTTGATCCCTGGGTTGAGAATAACCCCGCAAGGAGGAAATGGCAATCCAGTATTCTTGCCAGGAAAATCTAATGGACAGAGGAGTCGGGCAGGCTGCAGTCCAAAGGGTCACAGAGTTGGGCACGACTGAGCAACTGAACATACACACAAGTACTATCCCATACAAAGACTAATTTTTATAATAATTCTCTAAGTTTAGAATTATCCTTATCCTTATCTTACAGATGAGACATTTGAGGGATGGAGACATTAAATATATATTTTATCAAGTTGCACAGCTAATAGGTATTGGAGACAGGATCTGAACTCATGCATTCTGGCCATAGGATCTTTTGTAATGACCAGTCTACACTATTTCAAATGAAATATACTAAGATCACGCTAAAATATTTTAAAAGGTCTCCTTAGACATTGGTGCGAGTTACCAAGATTGAAACAGAGAGCAAGTGGCAAGGTGGCTCCCCAACAGTGAGTTGCTCCTACACAGCAACCTCAAGGAACACAAACCAAATCTGTGTCCCAGTCCCAATGAAATAAAAATGAACTACATAACATAGGCTTTTTGAGTTTTGTCAAATTGTTGAAATAGCACCAGTAGCCTAGTCTTGAGATTTCTTTCTTGAGATATTACAACTTTTATTTCCAATCTTAGTACCCTCTCTCTTTCTCGCTGGATTTTAATCACTAAATTCAAACCTCAATTATTATAAATGCCATACCAGACAAGAGACTGAATGCTGACTTTATTTATAACAAATAGATTGCTATATTATAAATCATTTTCTTACCTGAGAATCTCAGCTTTAGACATAGTTATTTAGACTTAGTTTAGACATGGTTATTTCACTCTAACACTCAAATTTAGTGCCGCAATAAAGTAGAGTGAAATGAATACAGACTTGGGAAATACATTTTGTCTTCATCCTAATACTTATTAGATATGAAGATTTAGGTAAATACTTTGTTGGTCTGAGCTTATTATCTCTTTGTTAGAGTAATGATAGTGTTACTTGCCACACAGTCAGGATGCATAAAAT
The DNA here is from genome assembly GCF_027580195.1 of Bos mutus. NCBI lineage: Eukaryota > Metazoa > Chordata > Mammalia > Artiodactyla > Bovidae > Bos > Bos mutus. Next base: position 23,360,376 of record NC_091644.1, on the reverse strand, counting down.
TACATATTTTACACAATATGGGGCACTCAGTAGGTGCTCAGCCGATTTTACTTTTTATTTTTCTAATGCCTTTACAAAGGATATTTTATTAAAATGTATCCTTTTTATTTTGAGAATTACAGCAATTGACAGACAGTATACACTGACTTGAGTTCCTTGCTGACAATGTAACTCTGTACAGCCTTGTCCATAATATTATTTCACTAAGAGAAAAACAATACAAATATAAACCTGCAAGTTTTGTCTGTGTATACTTGTTATTGTTGTTCAAGGTTGTCCTTTAACTCCATATAGAGAGTCAAATTACATTTAATGACAGATCTTTTGGTGCTATAAATGTCCCAAGATTAATGATTTAGCTTTACAAGGGTACTGGCAGAATTCTCTTACTTGTAATTCTGACTTCAGATACAAAAGAAAAAAGTAATTATCATGGAAGCAGCTGAAAATGATGAGATAAAGAGAGGTACCAGACTCAAACAAGGACATACTGTTCCTCTACTATTCAAATATGAAACTTTAATTAGTCAACTCTCTCCCTCTGGATGTTACTTTCCCTTGTTAAGTGTCATTCTCAAGTTTTGAGGGCCCTATAAAAGTCCTTGAAAATAAGCCAGTGAATTATCAGCTAGCAATCATCCTGAGTAATTAGTATCCCGAGGAATCTTTGAGATTCAAGTCTGAAAAAGGTGTTGCCCCATGAAAGAGGGAAAATACTGTCTGAACATTGGATATGTATATATATATTTTTTTCATTTTTGCTCCTCTCATTCCACATTATTCAGAAGAGCCTGGCTGCTATCAGAACAACACAAAAGTATCTTAAGGGCTTAACACAATAAAGGTTATTCCTCTAGCATGTCACAGTCAAGGTGGATTGTGGGGTGATGGTTCATGTTCCACACAGTCATTTAAGAACTCAGACTCCTTCTCATTACAAAGATAACCTAAGGTCTAAGGCTGAACAACCCTCAGAAGAATTCATTGCAATCAGACATCTAACATGGAAAATAAGTGAGGATTTCATGGGAAATTTTAGAGATGAGGATAAAAAGTAGAACATATCACTACCACCTGTGTTCTAGAATCTAGACACATAGATAACTGCAGGTAAAGCTGGAAAAAGCGTTCTATTTGGACACAGGAAGAAAAGAAAACAGGGTTTTATGAACTCACAGCATTTCCTCTATATACAGTCCCAGGGGTGCTAAAATCCTCTATCTTCTTTTGTCACTTTTACAACAGAAGTCCATGCTCCCTGTGAAGGGAATTTTGGATGGCACCAAGTAGGTGGGAAAAGAAAATTGGGAAAATCCCAAGTGTCTTCACCAATACAGCTGAAATTATAAGAGATATACTTTGCCTGGGCAGAGGACCAAATCTATTTTTTGTTTTGAAAATGTCACAGTGTAGATGGTATATTATTAACAATAAAAATTATATAAGTTTAACTTTGTGCATGGTGATAATCAGTTCAGTTCAGTCACTCAGTCGTGTCCGAGTCTTTGCGACCCCATGAATCACAGCACGCCAGGTCTCCCTGTCCATCACCAACTCCCGGAGTTCACTCAGACTCACATCCATTGAGTTGGTGATGCCATCCAGCCATCTCATCCTCTGTCGTCCCCTTCTCCTCCTGTCCCCAATACCTCCCAGCATCAGAGTCTTTTCCAATGAGTCAACTCTTTGCATGAGGTGGCCAAAGTACTAGAGTTTCAGCTTTAGCATCATTCCTTCCAAAGAACACCCAGGACTGATCTCCTTTAGAATGGACTGGTTGGATCTCCTTGCAGTCCAAGGTGATAATAGCATTTCATATTCAATGTTGTATTTATTAATGAAACAAAAATAGGACTTATTTTAGAGATCTTTTTGGGCATTGGCCTGAGGAGAATACTTCTAAAGTTATTCAGTTCAGTTGAGTTCAGTTCAGTTGCTCAGTCGTGTCCGACTCTTTGCGACCCCATGAATCGCAGCACGCCAGGCTTCCCTGTCCATCACCAACTCCTGGAGTTCACTCAGACTCACGTCCATCGAGTCAGCGATGCCATCCAGCCATCTCATCCTCTGTCATCCCCTTCTCCTCCTGCCCCTAATCCCTCCCAGCATCAGAGTCTTTTCCAATGAGTCAACTCTTCGCATGAGGTGGCCAAAGTACTGGAGTTTCAGCCTTAGCATCATTCCTTCCAAAGAAATCCCAGGGCTGATCTCCTTCAGAATGGACTGGTTGGACCTCCTTGCAGTCCAGTACTATTTTAATATTATTGTCGCTACTGCAGTTGTTGTTTGTGTGTATACAGACTCTGTGTGTGTGTTTGAAGTAGGAATACCCTTCCTCATATGCAAAAACTAATTAAAAAAAAAACTTGAGACATAAATCTTTTATCTATTCTAAGCTCTTAAAGTTTTCTAATTTACTCTCCACCTAGCAGTGTTGTTTCAAATCCTAGACAGACTTACAAGTTAGAGGAGACTTTATGGAGTACACTTAAAGGACAAAAACCACTGAACACCTAGGTGGATGCAGAAAAAGAATTAGAACTCTTTAATTATAATTCTATAGAGATATAATTTATTTATTTGTAGGCAAAGAAGAGGTCACCTGGAAAGACATTCTTATTTTTGTGTTTAGTAACACAGATAGACAACCTTCTTCAGTTCTTCCTGTGAAGATTTTACTATTTTCCTGTGTAATTTTTTTACTGAAAGCATGTATAACCAAACTTTGATGTGCTTACTATGTTGCAAACACTGTTAAGTTAGTCAGGTTTCCACATCCAGCACTGCTGCATAATGTGCAGAATGTTCACTGCACAAATTTAAGAGTTGCCATTCATATCATGAATACTCCCATAATTGTGCATATAATAATTTATGCAGCCCTGCATACTCATTCCGCTCCTAGAATCCATTCTGTCTTCTAATCAAGAAACAAAAGTTTAGAAGTTCAAAGTCCCTTAAATTTTCTCCAAGCTAATATATGAATATCAGTTGGTCTAAATTTAAAAGCAAGGAATTCAGAGCCAATTAAAAAGAAATCATGTAGGCGGAAACATCATCATAAGTTTTCTGTTAGCATGCATCTTGAAGCACGGAATTCAATGGATGGTTCTGAATTGATGGAATGTTTCATAAGCTGCAAAAAAATATACAAGGATAGAGATTCTCAGCTGTGATTCTGAATGGGGTCCTATTAAAGCATCATTATCTATCTATCTGAACACCCCCAAGGATTATGAAATAAATAATTTCTTTTCAATTCATTTTTTATCAGTAATCTAACATTTATCTTCCCCCACCCCCTGTATTTTTTCACTCTACTTGAGGCTAAAAGCAGATATATTGAGAGAAAAAGAAAGTTGCAATTGTTGTTTTTTTTTTTTTTTTTCCCCTTCTCAATTGGACTTTTGAGTTTTGGTTTGGAGAGAGATGTAATCTAGTGGTGGGGGCCCGTAATTGACAATCAGAAGTTTTCTAGAACCTACAGTGAAGCCATTAATGTTCATTTGAGAACCACAGCACTGCTGAAAATTGTGGTATATAAGTAGAAGCTTTTTCTAGTGACCTCAGCCCAATTTTTAGTTTATTAAATAAATTTAATATTCCACATCTATAGACATCTAAGAAACTTTGCTACTATCCGTCATTTTTCTGATAACAAGGACATTCTTGTTATCAGCCTAAAGAGGAAACAACAGTTGGTAGTTTCATGGCTGCTGATTCTCACTGCTCCGTCTTTACCCACACCTGGCATCACTCTTTTATCAAATATTCTCTTAATCTTTCTTCAAGCAGAGTCTTTGTATTCATTTCCTATTGCTGCTGAATGAATTGTCACAAACTCAGTGGGCTTCCTCACAGCTCAGAGGTAAAGAATCTGCCTGCAATGCAGAAGACCTGGGTTCGACCCCTGGGTGGGGAAGATCCCCTGGAGGAGGGCATGGCAACCCACTCTAGTATTCTTTCCTGGAGTATCCCATGGACAGAGGAGCCTGCTGGGCTGCAGTTCATAGGGTCACACAGAGTCGGACATGACTGAAGCGACTAATCAGCAGCAGCAGTGATTTAGGACAACACAAATAGTATTGTACAGTTGCAGAAGTCAGAAGTCCTAAAGAACTTTCACTAAAGTCAAGGGGTTGGCAGGGCAGGCCCTTTCTGGGGGCTGTAAGGGGAGAATCCATTCCTTTGCCTTTTTCAACTTCTAGTGGTCACCTGTGTTTCTGAGCTGTGGCTCCTTCCTCCATCTTCTGAGCACATTTCTGCAGTTGCTATTTCTGTCATCGTTTTGATGACCTTCTCCTTTCTGGTTTCTTGTTTCTTCTAGTAAGGACCTCTGTGATTACATCAAGTTGACCCAGATAATCCAGGATAATTTTCATATCTCAGTATCCCTAATGTAATTACCTAGACAAAGTCCCTATTGCCACTGAAGGTAACAGTTGCAGGTTCTGAGGATTAGAAGGGGGACACCCCAGAGAACCATTATTCAGGCTGCTGCAATCCTCAAGATTCATGACCAAGTAGTCAGACTTGGCTCCTATGAGGATTTCCCTGGACTTAGACAAATCAGCTTCAACAAATTGAAAGAGATCTGGCAGTTGCTTCTCCAGCTTGCAAGTTCTTTCTTTTTACAAATGCCAGTGAAACTTTCAGGTTCTTGGTTCTTAATTGCTTGCTTGCTCTATATTCCTCTTCTTACAATTCATTTCAAAAGGTGGGGCCTGAAGAAATTCAAAGACCTGGGAAAACCAGTTACCCAGAGAGACTATTTTTGTTCCTGGTGTTGTTCTTTCCTCATTCAGGACACAGTAATTTTAGTGTACTCTCTCGCCTCTTGGGGCTGTCCATGAAATCACACGCATCCATTGCCTGAAAGTACATCAAGTCTACCATGGAGGGAGATAAGCGGAGAAGTCCTAGTCTGAGGGAGATAGGGAACATTTTTCAGGTGATTTATTATAAATATTCATTGTTTCTTTCAGACCTACAGGTCTTGAAAATTCTGAAACATATTTTCATAAGATATTCAGAAACTATACCTGCTGCTTATGTTAAGGGGTCATTTTGGGACATTAGATTGAAATCATTTAAGAAACCTCTTGGAAGCAATCAGTTAAGAAACTGAAATAAGGGATAAATTTCTCAGCGGTGGCTCTCCAGACTCACATGGGTGGTGAAAACTGACACGGAAATCCATTTGTACGTGTCCTCATGCATGGGAAAGTAACCCCTGCAGCAGCAGCAACCCCTGCATCACCACCAAACACTAGGACTGTTAAGTCATTATTCATCGATACTTCCTTAGGACATAATGGGAAATCTGTACTCAGCACCAGCATTTGAAAACAGGTCTTTTTCTCGCCTTCTACACATTACTTCTCTGAGTGCACACATTAATCAAAGCCAATGTACTGTAAATACAATCACATTCTCCAACTGTGGGAGTCCCTCTTTTTCCTGTTGGCAGTGGCCTCGGCATTAATCATGTACACGATCTCTTACAGAGCCTGGGCACTTTTTCCAGCTTCCCCTTAAACCACTGTGATATAAGGACTGCTCCTATTCCTTTAATATTGGACCAAATTTTATGGGTTTCATTTTCAATTTATGGAAATAATACTATTTAGCTTTTAATATTTAACATTTGACCTTCTTAAAACCAATATACCAACTCACTTTTTAATCTGGTCATGGCCTAATGTTATCCTAGGGTCCAGTTGAAGAAGCATAGAGAAGGTAAAAAGGCCACTCATTTAGTAAAGACTTCCCTCATAGCTCAGTTGGTAAAGAATCTGCGTGCTATGCAGGAGACCCTGGTTCGATTCCTGGGTTGGGAAGATCCCCTGGAGAAGGGATAGGTTACCCACTCCAGTATTCTGGCCTGGAGAATTCTATGGGGTTGCAAAGAGTCAGACACGACTGAGCGCCTTTCACTTCTACGCTTTTTTTTTTAATTTAAATTTATTTATTTTAATTAGAGGCTAATTACTTTACAATATTGTATTGGTTTTGCCATACATCAACATGAATCCACCACGGGTGTACACTGGGAACATGTGTACACTTCTACTTTTATCACAGTTAACAGATTGAGTATAGAGGGGGTTCAAGAGCCTGGCTTGCCGCCAGTATCTGGCCTTGATGCTTTGGAGATGATAAAAACTGACAGTAAGGGATTTCTCTCATGGTCCAGGGGCTATGACTCAGTGCTTCCCAAAGAGGGGGCCCAGTATCAATCCCTGGTTAGGGAACTAGATCCCATATGCCAAAACTAGAAATTCAGATGCTGCAACGAAATTAGAAGATCAAGTGTACCGCAAATAAGATCTGGCACAGTTAAAAAAAACCCAAAAAACTGCCAGTTAATCTTTGGTATGCTCTCCCTCCTCTATTCTAGTCAAATATAACTGCATTTTATTAAATTTTAGAACACTACAAGGCCTACCATTGGCCTTGAGCTTATTGGGCTTACTCACACTGAGTGTGACTTGAGGTCTACTGGTTTATGTAGCTAGTCTTCTTGCTAATGTGCCATTGTTGCTGCTCTCCATTGATTTACATGCCATATTACATTATTTTATTGTAAAGTAACCCCAAAATGGTTTTCATTTAAGTAAATGAATGAAATAGGCAGCACTAGTTTAGAAAAACATAGTATTTTTTACTTCCTCCCCCTGTCAGGCGTAATATTCAACTACTTAACTAATGCTATGTGAGACAACAGGCTTAATGTCTTCTGAAGTAAAAGTTAAAACAATATTATTGTCAAACAGTAGTCATCCAGTACCACGTTCAGCTGTGTGATCCATCCTTCTCTTGTCTATATGTGATGGCCTTTGCCCAAAAATTGTCTCTTGCCATGGGGATAAAATAAACTCATGCCTTAGCCAGGTATTTGGACCTGTTTTTATACTGGATGGCTCCATGGAGAAAGTCACATGGTCATATCAGATGGAACTGTATTAAATTAACTGTATTAATTAATTGTATTAACCTAGTTTAGAATTGTATACTTAATGACTTATTTCTTATTAAACCAAAATTACAATAGAAACACATAGAAAAGTCAGAGCTGAGACCTCTGTACCTCCATTCCTTTTTCTCTATAACTTTCTAGATCCTGTTGCTCTTTGTTCAGAGTGAGTGCTTTGGTGCTGCCCCTGTGGGGTGCCTTGGGTCATGGTGTCAGGATGTATCCTACCACACATCTCCTCCACCCTTTTCTGCATGGGGTCTATTCCATTCAAGGCCTGCCAGTTCTCTCTTTCTGAAAATAGGCCCCAAAGGTTTCCCAAAATTCTTTTGAAAACTTTAATTGTGGCCTGTGAGCATATTGAACTTGACTGCAATAGTTGCCTTTCTCTCCAGCTTAGAACTCCTCTCCAAACTCATGTTTGTTTGTTTGTTTTTTTGTTTTTTTTTTTTAATGTTCTTTGAAATGTGAGACACTGGGATTCCAATTAAGGGGGGTTATTTAAGAAGGAAAAATAGTAAATGAGGAAGTCAATGGCCATGATAGTTCAGTTACTCTGAATAAAATCCAAATTTGCAGCTCTCAAGAGGAAGCTCACAGAATGTATTTCTGTGGTTTAGACTCTGGTGCTGAATACCTTTTTTCTCCTCCCTCAATGGGGAAAAAGTGACATTTTTCCCAGAGGCTAAAATCATGAAGATTGTGTCTGTTCCATGGGATTAGCTCCAAGAAAGCTAATATGTTTACGCTAGGAGCTGGCATTCTCAAGACATCCCCTCTTCATATTGAACTTTTGGTGCTTTATTCAGGAAAACATTCATAGTTATAGCCAAATAGGTTGCTTTGCGCCTTTATAAATCCTGCTCTGTCAAGCACAGAATGAGATAACACATGTTTCACCTCCACTTCCTATATATGCATATTTATTTATGTTACATGTGTACTATAGTGCTAATAAATTATGTCTATTACAAAACATATACAGAAATTTAAATTGTAAAGAGATCAATTAAAGATAAAAGAAATTATTTTAAATATCTTGCTAATGATAATGTCACTAAAACAATCTCAAGATGTAATATTCCCTTTAGGAGAAATTTAACATGAATATTAGGGAATGTAAATTCAGAGTTCAAACAGTCTTCTTAATAATTAATTTTGTTGAGCCAGTTCTTGTCAATTTTGATTAGATCACCAGTGTTTTTTCATTGTAATGTGGCTCACCAATATCTCCTAGGAATAAGAGAATTGTCAACTCGGACATCCTGTTTTCTGTTTGAGCTTGTCTTCTAATGATCCTGTATGTTTTCACTGATTTTGTTTTATCTGAAAAATTTTTAAAATGTATCCTATTTAGCTTCACTAAAACTAGATAATGCAATTCATAAACCCAGTTAACCAGGGACACATTGTGACATGTGGAAAGCTACTGAACAAGTGAAGGTACCATAATCAGTCCTTTTATGCTGTAGAAAGCTCTTGCAGGGGACCAGTCAATCATTTTTTAAATACCATTAAGGATACAATTCTTATGTTTTGATAACAAAAAAATAAATAAAATTTCAAATATTTTATTTTCCCTGTCCCGTAGAGTACTTCATGGCCCAAATTTACTATTTAAAGGTACAGCTCAAATGATATTTTTTCCATAAAACCTTTCTTGTTGACCAAAGCAGAAGATAAATATTTGGTTCCTATGAACATTCCTACCATCTTGCCTGTACATCTTTTAGAATTGCTTCAAGGACAATCCATGTTTGGGTTTCCTCGATCATCTGCATGCAGGGAGAACAGTGAGGAGACCAGTCATGGACATACATATCATCTGTTGTTTAGTTGCTAAGTCACGTCTGGCTCTTTGCCACCCCATCGACTGTAGCCCACCAAGCTCCTCTGTCCATGGCATTTCCCAGCAAGAATACTGGACTGGGTTGCCATTTACTTCTCCAGGGGATCTTCCTGACCCAGGGATCTGACTCATGTCTCCTGCAGTGGCAGGTGGAATCTTTCCCACTAAGCTACCTGGGAAGTCATTATATATCATAGTCCTTCCAAAAATACATGTCTGAAGAGATAAGTTAATAATCACTCTACCCTAGTTGCAAATAAACTTTATAATTTTGACTTTTATATTCTTGCCTCTATTAAGTGTTATCAAATGATAGATTATTAGAAGACATGCAAAGAGGAGCTAAAAATGAGAAAAGGCTTGTTTTTTAAAAGATTCAAAATAAATATCAATTTCACAGTGGATAACCATCTTTGAATAACTGATATTAGGCAATGGGTGATTATCCTAAGACAGTTTTTATTCTAAAATTTTTAATGTGCATACATGTACAATTCAACATATTATACTCATCTATATATAATATATCTTCCTTCTCCTATTCTAAATTAGTTCCAGATAGAAACTATGCATGACCAGAAGGATATGTTTTTATTTCTCATTTTAGATACTGGATATTGGGAAAGGAATCATTATGCAAGTTACAGAACAACTAAAAACAGTTTATTCCTGTAAGAACAGATGCTATAGTAAAGACAACATGAATTATTTTTAGGGACTTTTTAGAGCAGCAAAGAACTAAAGGTGAAGGGTGAATTCAAACTGAAGACCAACAAACATTATTGCAGATAAGAAAAAAAGAAGTTCAAGGAACAAAAGACCAAATTTATTTTTAAATACAGCTACTATTTCTGGAAGCATGGTAAATACTTCAAGGGTTGGAAACTCCAGGTTCTGCTCTGTTGTCTGAGAGTTGAGCGTGGGCATCCTTTATATTTTCCCACATACTCAGATGACTCCCAAGGATCACCAAAGTGAGATTAATGATTTAATTTTCTTTTCAAAGGTTATGTTCTCTTCCTTAAGCCATACACATAACTAACTGTGGGGAAAGTGTACCAGGTCAGACTGGTAGAATTGCAAAGGTTTCCACTGGATTTAATGGGAAAAAAGTAAAGGGGAGTCAAATCATTTAAACTGATGCTTATACTGAGGATTCTGAAGGCCATGCCCACTACCAGAAGGGGGTCTCCTGCTATAGTCTGTCTCTTGGAAATAAAATTTAATATCAACCACCTGAGAAGAGATTCTTCATAAGCACTAACATATATCTTTGCTACAGTTTCTATATTAACAATGATTAGATTCACAACATAATGTCTCTGACTGTTGGACTAGCTTACTATTTGCATAAGATGACACTTTATTTTGGTTAATCCTCTACTGGATAGAAACATACATCTCTATTTCATCTCTGACTTCATACAATCTATGAAATAACAATAACCTCAGATACGCAGATGACACCACCCTTATGGCAGAAAGTGAAGAGGAACTAAAGAGCCTCTTGATGAAAGTGAAAAGGAGAGTGAAAAAGCTGGCTCAAAACTCAACATTCAGAAAACTAAGATCATGGCATCTGGTCCAATCACTTCATAGCAAATAGATGGGGAAGAAATGGAAACAGTGACAGACTTTATTTTCTTGGCCCCCCAAAATCACTATAGATGGTGACTGAATCCATGAAATTAAAAGACGCTTACTCCTTGGAAGAAAAGCTATGACCAACCTAGACAGCATATTAAAAAGCAAAGATATTACTTTGCCGACAAAGGTCCATTTAGTCAAAGCTGTGGTTTTTCCAGTAGTCGTGTTTGGATGTGAGAGCTGGACTATAAAGAAAGTTGAGTGCCAAAGAATTGATGCTTTTGAACTGTGGTTTGAAGAAGACTCTTGAGAGTCCCTTGGACTGCAAGGAAATCAAACCAGTCAATCCTAAAGGAAATCAGTCCTGAATATTCATTGGAAGGACTGATGCTGAAGCCGAAACTCCAATACTTTGGCCACCTGATGCGAAGAGCTGACTCTTTCAAAAAGACCCTGATGCTAGGAAATATTGAAGGCAGGAGGAGAAGGGAACAACAGAGGATGAGATGGTTGGATGTCATCACTGACATGAGTGAGCAAACTCACGATGGACATGAGTTTGAGCAAGCTCCAGGAGTTGGTGATATACAGGGAAGCCTGGTGTGCTGCAGTCCATGGAGTCGCAAAGAGTCGGACAAGACTGAGTGAGTGACTGAAGTGAACTGAAAACTTTGAAATGGATGAAGCCCCAATTTAGGAATCTCAGACTACCTGATCACCATAGGTTCGACTTACAAATTTCCATCAGGTACAACTAATTTCTTTCTTACTTGTTCTTTTTTTAAGAATATAGTTGATTTCTAGTATTATATTAATATAGTATTATAGTATTTATAGTATAGTAACTATAGTGCTAATATAGTATTATATTCAGGCATATAAAATAGTTATTCAATACTTCTATGGATTAAACTCCACTTGAAGTTATAACCAAAAAAAAAAAAAAATGGCTATATTTGCATTTACAAATACAAACAGCATTTGTCTTTTTCTGTCTCTGTATGTGTGTGTATATATATACACACCTTTTCTTTAACTAGTCATATGTTGATGGACACTTAGGTTGCTTCTATATATTGGCTTTTGTACATAATAATGCTGCTCTAAACAGCAGGGTGTATCTTTTTAAATTACTTTTTTTCATTTTCTTTTGATATATACCCAGGAGTAAAACTGCTGGATCATATAGTAGTTCTATTTTTACTTTTTCAAGGGAACTTCAAACCGTTTTCCACAGTGGGTGCAACAATTCACATTTCTACCAACAATTTAATAAGGTTCCCTTTTCCACATCCTCTCCAACATTTGTTATCTGTAGACTTTTTGATGACAGCTACTGTGACAAGTGTGAGATGATACCTTATTGTGGTTTTGATTTGCACATCTTTGATAATTAGAGATGTGGAGATATTTTTATGTGTCTGTTAGCTATCTGTACATGTTCTTCAGAAAAATGTCTATTCAGGGCTTCTGTTCATTTTATAATCAGATGGTTTATTTTTTATATTGATTTGTATGTGTTATTTATATATTTTGGATATTAACTCCTTATCCTTCATATCATTTGCAAATATTTTCTCCAATTCAGTTGTCTTTTCATTTTGTTCATGCTTTCCTTTGCTATGCAAATGAAAAGTTTAATTAGGTCTCCTTTATTTTTGTTTCTTTTGCCTTAGGAGACAGAACCAAATAAAAAAACCCAAATGAACAAACAATGCTACAGTTTCTGTCAACATGTTCTACCTGTTCTCTCCTGAGGGTTTTATAGCTTCAGGTCTTACATTTTTGTCTTCAATCCATTTTGAGTTTATTTTGGTACATGCTATGATAGTATGCTATAATTTTATTCTTTTACGTGTAGCTGTCCAATTTTCTAAGAAACATTTATTTAAGAGACTTTTTCTCCACTGCCTACTCTTGCTCCATCTGTTGTAGATTGATTGAACATAAATATGTAAGTTTACTTCTGATTTCTTTATTCTGTTGCATTGATTGATGTGTCTGCTTTTGTGCCAGTACCATGCTGTTTGATTACTATAACTTTTCAGTTTAGTCTGATATCAGCGAGTGTGATACCTCCAGATTTGTTCTTTGTTTTCTTAAGATTGCTTTGGCAATTTGGAGTCGTTTGTGGTTCCACATACATTTCAGAATTATTTTTTTCTAATCCTATGAAAAATGTCCTGGTTATTTTGAAAGAGATTGTATTACATCTGTAGATGGCTTTGGGTAGTACTGACTTTTTAACAATAATGTTTTTTACAATTTATAAGCATGAGATATCTTTCCATTTCTCTATATCATCTTCAAGTTCCTTCATCAATGTTTAAAATTTTCAGAGTATAGGTCTTTTACCTCCTTGTTTATTTCCAGGTATTTTATTCTCTTTGATGCAATTCTAAATGATTGTTTTTCTGCTTTCTCTTCCTGATAGTTCATTATTAGTGTACTTTCTCTTTCATTTTGCCTCCGCATTTCCTTGTTAGTTAAATCTGAATGCATCTGTTAGTTTTACTTGTTGATTAAACAGATTGCTCATCCTTAATATCACACAAGTTTTAATGTTACCCATACTAGTAAGTTTCAAATGTATGGCATTTTATAAATTAAAAAGCCCATTCCTACAGGTTATTTAATTTTAATATGTGGAACAAACTTGAAGTATAGTAATGACAATGCTTATCAGACCCAATTATGAAAGAAAATACTGATGTTTATATAAGCTAGTGGCTCAGTCAAGTTTCACATTCAAGAATTGGCAAAACAGGGGTTTGCCAACCTGATGTTTCTGATACTTTCTCTATGCTTAGGCTATCCAAGGTTGCCAGTTTTTTTTTTAAATTCTCTTTGAGGGCAAGAAAGAAATACAGCTCCTCTTTTTCCTGCGTCAAATAATTAAATATTCCAGTTTTCCTAAGGCTTCTTATGAAAAGTTATTTCATAAGAACCTTCAGTGAAGGTTGTTAATTATTGATGTATTTGACAAATAATTACTGATTATGTGTGAGGTACTTTCCTAGGCAATATGACAGATTAAACTGGCATAGCCCCTGTTCTATGATATAGAATGACTGAATGGAAATGTCACTTTAGTGGAAGGATCATTTGAACAAGGCTGTCTTCTCTGTTTTATTTCAAGCTTTATGAATGTAAAACTAAAAAAAAAAAAAGTCCATTTAGTCATTTGTTCATCCTGAATTTATTCAGTAAATATAACTACTGACCAGAATTTTTCCTGGGCATTTGGATTCTTGAAGCTTGAAATCTAACAGGAGATGTAGTTAATTGAAGAAATAAACAAATAAAACTGAAAAATATGATAAAATACTTGATTGGAGCAGCAGGGAATATTAGTTGAAGAGGAAATCTGTACTAAGACAGGTGTAAGTATATAACAAAAGTTGAAAATAGATAAGAAAAAAGATAACTTTTACATTTTAAAGTCTAGCTGAAGTTACATAAGTGATCCACAGAATATTTTAAAAATAGCTAATTTCTGTCTTCAATAAATACTATAAACCACACATAATGATATTAAAGGATAAAACTAAGTAAAATGAGGCCAGTGAATGAAAAATAGATAATCAGAGTGGACATGAATCATGATACTTTATAATCACAAATGCCTTTGAACTATACAATTATAGAAACTAATAGCTGAATGGGAACTTGATGACTAATTAGTCTGGGTTCTCTCAACTGTGGAAATAATTCCTATAACCTCCATGACTAATAGTTATCTACTTTCTGACCTCATATTTCCACATGGGGGCCTATAACTACAAAGGGCAGAGGTTTTTGGTGAGATTGGCAGCTTTAACTATTGGCTATTTATTTAAATTGAACAAAAATCTGCTTAATTCTTCAAACTAGCCCTAGATCTTTTGTCTGGGTTTGTCATACAGCAGGCATGTCCTACAAGAATGAAGTATTAGGCTCGGATATTTGGCATGTTTGTTAAGACACCATTGCTTGTTCTGGTAAATACATTATAGAATGTGGAGGAAGACAAAGAATGTTTAAAAAACTGAACAAAATAAAGAACCTTTTCTTCATATAAAAGAGGAATAATAATGTTGCTAATTAAACCCAAACTAGGGAGGAAGAAAAGAAGTAAGTGGAAAATGCCTGATGCCACAGTCGTGAGTGAGGCAGATCTAGAAGCACATGTTCCATAGTGTTCTTGTCAAAACTCACCTCAACCGCTGAGAGAAGACAGCAGTAATGTTGGAAGAACAATCTGAGCCCTCTCAGATAATTACAGTGACAGACAGCAGCTAACAAAGGGAGAAATTGTAAAAGGCTTAAGGCTGAGTTTCTAAGAAGAGCTAAGGTGTCAGAATTGACGCTGTGCAAAAGAAGCTGTGGAAGTCTGGTGGCTTTGTGGAAAGAGAAGTAAGGAGGAAGAGAAAAGAGGAATGAGGAAGAGAAACAGTAATTTTTGTATTTCAACCTTCAGTCAAAACTAAATTTATAGTAAATCTATTGCTTTAATATAGAACTCAATGTTTTAGGATTTAACCATTAGTATGGATAAAAATCCACAGCTAATAAATGGACATAGGTATAAACTTCATGACCTTATCATTTTTTAAACATTTACTATGGTTAATTTTCCATCATCTACAAGTATATGTGTATATGTGAGTGTGTGTGTCTATCCATTTCTGACTCTTTTCTCTGCTAACAAATTTCCCTCCTGACAGACAATATTCAGGCTATATGTAGCACTCCTAACATTTCTCTCTCCGTTGTTTGTTTTTGACACCATCCTTGAATTTTTATACTGCTCCATTTAATGAGTGATTTTTACCTCTGCCAAAATTGATGCTGTCAACACCAGGAATCTGGATACCCATGTCAATTTGCTGTAATCTTGAGAGGTGACATGGGGACAGGAAACACCTATAAGCAGTCTCTCCTTAACCTCTGAAAGTACCAGATTTCATCTCTTTAAAAAGAGCATAGGATGTCATTCTTGCCCATCTCATGGAAGGAAGAATTTCTAGAGTTGAATGGGTTAATGAATGCGAAAGTACTTTGTGTACTTCAAACTTCTGTACAGATATATAAATGCTATTATTAATACTATCTGCAATTATGCTGGAATTTTGGGGGACAAATACTTTAATAATCCATCAAAGTTAACTAACAGAAATTCTCTTGAATTGATACTTGTCTAATCCTCTTGATGAAAGTGAAAGAGGAGAGTAAAAAAGTTGGCTTAAAGCTCAACATTCAGAAAATGAAAATCATGGTATCCGGGCTCATCACTTCATGTCAAATAGATGGAGAAACAGTGGAAACAGTGGCAGACTTTATTTTTGGGGGCTCCAAAATCACTACAGATGGTGATTGCAGCCATGAAACTAAAAGACGCTTACTCCTTGGAAGGAAAGTTATGACCAACCTAGACAGCATATTAAAAAGCAGAGATATTACTTTGCCAACAAAGGTCTGTCTAGTCAAGGCTATGGTTTTTCCTGTGGTCATGTATGGATGTGAGAGCTGGACTATAAAGAAAGCTGAGCACCGAAGAATTGATGCTTTTGAACTGTGATACTGGAGAAGACTCTTAAGAGCCCCTTGGACTACAGGGAGATCCAACCAGTCTATCCTAAAGATCAGTCCTGGGTGTTCATTGGAAGGACTGATGTTGAAACTGAAACTCGAATACTTTGGCCACCTGATGCGAAGAGCTGACACATTTGAAAAGACCCTGATGATGGGAAAGATTGAAGGCGAGAGGAGAAGGGGACCACAGAGGATGAGAGATTTGATGGCATCACCGACTCAATACACATGAGTTTGAGTAAACTCTGGGAGCTGGTGATGGACACGGAGGCCTAGCATACTGCAGTCCATGGGGTTGCAAAGAGTCAGACACGACTGAGCGACTGAACTGAACTGAATATATAAATGTACATAGGCAATTTTCTATATCTGGAGTTATACTAAGAAAAATAACCACATTTATACAATAAAATAATCTCTCCACTCAACTGTGGCTAGAGAATATGTTTGGTCTTTTACATGCATTTTGTTTCTTTATAATATATACTACTTACTAAATTTATTCAAATAATCAATACTACTTTATACACACTATTTATATACATTATTTTCATGAAATAGGCTCCCAGAACAAAGAGAATACATTAGTTTCAATATTTTAGTAAAGTATAAAACCATTGTGTTGAGTGAACAAGTATTCAACACAAGCCTTTTGTCAAAAACTATTAATATATGTAACTTATATAGATTATAGTGTCCATTAAAATTACATGTATTAGTATCCATTAAAATTGCATGTACTACCCCATTCTTAAAACAGTGTATCCTAAACTGGGTAATATATGTGTTTGTATTTTACACACACACTGACCTCTCATTAATGTTTTGTTAACGTACTTTGATAATTTCAAAGAAAACCTTTTACATTTAAACACTTTTCTATTGAGAGATTATTTCAACAATTGCTTTTTAGTAAAACAAATAAGTTGTGATATTTAAGTGTCACATTGCAGAGGAATATGGCCAAAATTTTTAAATTTACAATTTGGGTTAGCTATGTTTCTAGAACATCTGTTATGCTATTATGACAGGTGTTTATTAATATGGATGTCTAATCAGAGCTCTTGGTTGCTAATAGCTTGGCAATTCAACATCTAAATATTGTCAAAAATCCTTGATTATATTTTGAAAACCAAAGATAATTGATTCAAGGCTATTTCCCTTGACTAGATTAAAAAAAATAAAACCTGTCCTGTGTACTTTCCTTTAGAATCTCAATGTTTTTCTGAAATTTCTAAAATATTTCAGTAATCAGAATTTTTGAAAAATTAAAAAACTTCTACAAGTCAAGATGTGTCTTGATTCAAATTTCTTCAATGTATTCATTATATAAACACAAATAAATTATTTTTAATGTCCTAGGGAAAATAAAAAAGTAATTCAGTTCATACAGACACACACACATACACAAATAAAGAGAAAAGCCTATAGAATAGCCCCCCTCCTTTTGGGTGCATGAAAGCTCAGATTTTTCAATTTTCTTAAAAGTATTTAATAAATTCTAAGTAACAGAAGTCAACAAGAAATAATTTGATTGAACCGATTCAATGGGTGGCATTTACATCATAGACCTTGAGATAGAATTTTTCCTTGAATACAAACAGTATGATGCAAATTTCTAGGAAATTTCTGTGGAAATACTGTCATATGGAAATCTTTGTTAGTCTGAAAAGGAATAACTATAGATTCTGAAAGTTTAAAATATATGTCCTTTTCAGTTCAGTTCAGCTCAGTTCAGTCACTCAGTCATGTCCAGCTCTTTGCGACGCCATGAGCTGCAGCACACCAGGGCTCCCTGTCCAACACCAACTCCCGGAGCCCACCCAAACTCATGTCCATTGAGTCAGTGATGCCATCCAACCATTTCATACTTTGTTGTACCCTTCTCCTCCTGCCCTCAATCTTTCCCAGCATCTGGGTCTTTTCAAATGAATCAGCTCTTCACATCAGGTGGCCCAGGTATTGGAGTTTCAGCTTCAGCACCAGACATTCCAATGAACACCCAGGACTGATCTCATTTAGGATGGACTGGTTGGATCTCCATGCAGTTCAAGGGTCTCTCAAGAGTCTTCTCCAACACCACAGTTCAAAAACATCAATTCTTCGGCACTTAGCTTTCTTTATAGTCCAACTCTCACATCCATACATGAACTACTGGAAAAACCATAGCCTTGACTAGACAGACTTTTGTTAAAAAAGTAATGTCTCTGCTTTTTAAAATGCTGTCTAGGTTGGTCATAACTTTCCTTCCAAGGAGTAAGCGTCTTTTAATTTCATGGCTACAATCACCATCTGCAGTGATTTTGGAGACCCCAAAAATAAAATCTCTCACTGTTTCCATTGTTTCCCCATCTATTTGCCATGAAGTAATGGGACCAGATGCCATGAAGTAATGGGACCAGATGCCATGATCTTAGTTTTCTGAATTAATTCTGAGTTAATTCTATCATTCATATGAGAATGCTTGCTTTTTTATCTCTAAGGGTTATTATACATGTTTTTGGTCTAATATCAGCACTGCCCAACAGAACATTGTATAAAAATGGACATGTCCCTGTGCTATTGAATATGGTAACCACTAGGATCAATTGAAATATGTTGTGTACAATGGATGAAACTGAATTTTAATTGTATTAATTTTAATTAAATGTTGCATAGCCACACTTGGCTAGCAACAACTGTGTGGGACAGTGTAATGATTTAATAAAATTTGCTTATTTACAGTTCAGAATAATGCTAAATTATTTACATAGATACTTGTACTAGAATTCCATGATTTTTTTATGTATGAAAAGGAAAAAATATGAGTATTTGGTAGACTAGTGTTCTTTCTAGATATTGTTTTGCTGTGGTAGAAATGAAGGCAGAATAACAATAAACATAGTTCATTAGAATGTGAATATATTCAGAATTCTTTCCACATGACCTAGTTCAGGAGTTGACACTCTGGTTTACAAGCCAAGTTCAGCCTACAACCTGTTTTAGCAAATAAAAATTTATGGGAACCAAGTCACCCTCATTCATTTATGTATTGTCAATGGCTACTTGTGTGCTCAAACCGCAGAGTTCAGTAGTTAAGAATGAGACCATATGACCTGCAAAGTCTTAAATATTTGCCACCTGGCACTGTAAAGAAAGTTTTCCAGCCTCTATTATAGATAAGCAATTATGTGATAAATAATAGGATAAAGTCTCCTCTCCTATGGAGAAATAAACATAATGTATATTTATATGTAATATATGTAAAGTATAACTATATATCATAATCTATATAGCCTAAGAAGTTGTGAGATGCCTAAGGACACACAGAGAAAAAGAATCTGCATGCCAGTACAGGAGACTCAAGAGATACCGATTCTATCTCTGGGTCATGAGGATCCCCTGGGGGAGGGCTTGGCAACCTGTTCCAGTATTCTTGCCTGGAAAATTCCATGGACAGAAGAGCCTAGCGGGTTACAGTCCATGGGATTGCACAGAATCGGACATGACTAAGCATGTACATGCACATGTGTGCACACACAGATGTACGCACACACACACACACACACATTGTATGACCACACAGGTAAGCCTATGTGCTCTGTAGAAATCAGAAACATAGTACTTTAAGAGCTCTGGATACAGCCTGGGTGGAAAATGCTGTGCACGGTCATTGTGACCATGCCACACATGACATATGCTCTCATCTCAATCCAATAGAGAAGAAAGACAGTCTTCAAATTAGATTCCCATCTTGGTTTCCGTAGTATATTCCATGCCATCAACTGCTATTAGGACACAGAAGAAAGAGGTACACATATGGTCTATTATGTAGAGACAGAAAGAGTTGGCAATCACAGATGACTTTTTGAGCCCAGAGTTCAGACTCTAATTGCTCAATTTAAGCACTCAGATATTTGATTTCACTTTACTCATAAAATTTTGAGCTAAATTTGAAGATTTATGCCAAAATAGAAACAAAACTTTCTTGGATTAGATTATAATTGTCTGAAAAGCAAATCTAATTTCATTGGAATTTAAAGAATTCCACCCATTGTTAGAGAAAAAAATCCTTAAATTAAAATTCATTTTCTGATCTTACTGCAACTGGTATGTATTCTCTCCATTTTTTAATAGGAAATGTATCATAAAGGGATATACTTTCATAAATTTATTTGTTGCTGTTGTTCAGCTGCTCAGTCATGTCCAACTCTTTGTGACCCCATGGACTTTAGCACACCAAGCTTCTCTGTCCTTCAACAAGTGCCAGAGCTTGCTCAAATTCATGTCCATTGAGTTAGTGATGCCATCCAACCATCTCAGCCTCTGTAGCCCCCTTTTCCTCCTGCCTTCGACCTTTCCCACCATCAGGGTCTTTTCTAATGAGTCGGCTCTTTGCATCAGGTGGCCAAAGTTTAAAGTTTCAGCATCAGTCCTTCCAATGAATATTCAAGGTTAATTTCCTTTAGGATTGACTGGTTTGATCTCTTTTCAGTCCAAGGGACTCTCAAGAGTCTTCTCCAGCACCACAGTTCAAAGGCATCTATTCTTTGGCACTCAACTTTCTTTATGGTCCAGCTCTCACATCCATACATGACTACTGGAAAAACCACAGTTTTGACTATATGGACCTTTGTTGGCAAACTGGTGTCTCTGCTTTTTAATACACTGTCTAGTTTGGTAATACTTTTTCTTCCAAGGAGCAAGTGTCTTTGAATTTCATGGCTGCAGTCATCATCTGCAGTGACTTTGGAGAGCAAGAAAAGAAAGTCTGCCACTATTTCCAGTTTTTCCCCATCTATTTGCCATGGAGTGAGGAGACCAGATGCCACGATCTTCATTTTTTGAATGTTGAAGTTTAAGCCAGCTGTTTTGCTCTCCTCTTTCACTTTCATCAAGAGGCTATTTAGTTTCTCTTCGCTTTTTGCCATAAGGGTGGTATTATCTGCATATCTGAGGTTATTGATATTTCTGGGGGCAATCTTGATTTCAGCTTGTACTTCAGCCAGCCTGGTATTTCACATGATGTACTCTGCATGTAAATTAAATAAGCAGGGTGAAAATACACAGCCTTGATGTATTCCTTTCCCAATTGTGAACCAGTCCATTTGTTCCATGTCCTATTCTAATTGTTGCTTCTTGACCTGCATACAGGTTTCTCAGGAGACAGATAGGGTCCGCTGGTATTTCTGTCTCTTTAATAATTTTGTTTTAATCCACATAGTCTAAGGATTTAGCATAGTCAATGAAGCAGAAGTAGATGTTTTTCTCTGGAATTCTCTTGCTTTTTCCCTCATCCTACAGATGCTGGCAATTTGATTTCTGATTCCTCTGCCTTTTCTAAATCCAGCTTGAATATCTGGTAGTTCTCAGTCCATGCACTGTTGAAGCCTAATTTGGAGAATTTTCAGCATTTTTTTGCTAGCATGTGAAATAAGTGCAATTGTTTGAATATTCTTTGACAGCCTTTCTTTGGGATTGGAATGAAAACTGACCTTTTCCACTCCTGTGACCACTGTGGAGTTTTCCCAGTTTTGAGTGCAGCACTTTCACAGCATCATCTTTTAGGATTTGAAATAGCTCAGCTGTAATTCCATCACCTCTTTCAGCTTTGTTCTTAGTGATGCTTCCAAAGGTCCACTTGACTTCGCATTCCAAGGTGTCTGGCTCTAGGTGAGTGATCACACCAATGTGGTTATCTGGGTCCTTAAGATCTTTTTTTGTATAGTTTTTCTGTGTGTTCTTGCCACCTTTTCTTAATATCTTCTGCTTCTGTTAGGTCCATACTGTTTCTGTTCTTTATTTTGCCCATCTTTGCATGAACTGCTCCTTGGTATCTCTAATTTTCTCAATGCGATCTCTAGTCTTTCCCATTCTATTGTTTTCCTCTGTTTCTTTGTATTGTTCACTTAGCAAGGCTTTTGCAAATATAATCTGAAATATTTATTTCATATAAATTTCAAGGTAAAATATAATGGTTTTGCTTTAATTACATTCATTAAATTTATAATATGAGTTTCTGGAAGGTGTGAAAGAATGAAGTTAAAAATTCAAATTAATGTGTAATGATAAAAGTGGGTTTTTCAAATTCTGCATTGGTAGAGCCTTTAGTATCACCAAGTCAATGGACATGAGTTTGAGCAAACTGCAAGAGACAGTGAAGGACAGGGAAGCCTGGCATGCTGTGGTCCATGGGGTCACAAAGAGTTGAATATGACAGCAACGGAACAACAAGAGCTTTTGATCTTTACCAGAGTAATTTTCATTAATCAGATGTTTAAATAAAAGTTAATATCTCAGCTTAGGACCTTTTTGCCTCTTATTTCAGTCTAACAGTATAGATCTTGGGTTCATAATACAATTAAAGTGCATAATACAACCTAACTATATAGATGCCTGAATTATGTTTTTCCTTTTCAGCATTGGGTATGAATTTAGACCTTTGCTTGCATTGTAAGATGCAGAGGTACTCAACAACAGATCCAACTGGTCATTCCAATTACACTACATTGTACAACTAAGAATATTTTATAATATGCTTAAACTTTTCAGAATCATTGTTCTTATTCCAATGTAATGCCTTGTTAGTCTTATGAAATCAGCCAGGTCGGGGTAAAGTTGACCAAAAAAAAAAAAAGATTTCCCTATCTATGTTATTATTTTAGAGTTAGCTCTGACCCAACAACCAATGGAGAGGTTCCAAAGAAAGTCCTGGAGAGCAATAGTAAGTATTGTGAATAGCAAGACTTAATACATTACCTCTGGCATTTCTGTTGGAAGAGATAACAAAAAAAATACCTAGATTGAAGTATCACTGAAGAAGTTTTATTTGAATTGTAAGAAAAGGTAAAGCAGTCACTGCAGGTGGTGGTAGAGCTATGAAAATTTAGCTGTCTTACACCATGACAATGGGTTGATGAATTAGGACTAGTGACTTCCAGAGATGAGAGAAACCCTTATGTGTGAACAGGCACATAGAGAGGAAACAGTTTGAACCATCCTGCTGCTGCTGCTGCTAAGTTGCTTCAGTCATGTCCGACTCTATGCGACCCCACAGAGAGCAGCCCACCAGGCTCCCCCGTCCCTGGGATTATCCAGGCAAGAGCAATGGAGTGGGTTGCCATTTCCTTCTCCAATGCATGAAAGTGAAAAGTGAAAGTGAAGTTGCTCAGTCGTGTCTGACTCTTAGCAACCCCATGGACTGCAGCCTACCAGGCTCCTCTGTCCATGGGATTTTCCAGGCAAGAGTACTGGAGTGGGGTGCCATTGCCTTCTCTAGTGAACCATCCTAAATATCCCTTAATTATAGTGCCAAACAGAACAGTTGCTATGGATCAAATTTCAGGTTTGACAAGTGAGAAAATGGGTTTTGTTTGTGGCTGCAGGTTAAAATGACATATACATAAATACTGGGATTTACAGTCTATTAATGAGTTGTTTTGGACCAGTTCTCTGAAGAATAATTCAATTTATCCCAAAGATACACATGATTTCTTCTTGTGTCTTCTATGCCCTTATTTTTATTGTACTGACATTATTGTGGCTAGATATGTGAAAACATATTTGTTTGGGATAATCTTTTGTATCATCATAACTCCTGGATCTCAAGAGAGGATGATTGGTCCCTCAGAGATCTTTTAAATTCTATCCCAGAAACGTGATTTGACCCAATATCTGTCATATTACATACAAATTGCAAACGACATAAACATTCATAGTTCTGGGGCTCAAGTGCTTATCTAACTACATTGGGAGATAAAGTCAATTAAAATATACATAAGTAAAATAAAATACACATGCATACACACATTGTTATACTGATTGACAAAGAATGAATGCGAAATGCTCAGTATATAATAGCCTATTCTGAATCAGCAGAAGTATTTTTATTCACAACTTTTAAGTTTTATTAAATAAAGCACTGCTACTGCTACTGCTGCTAAGTCGCTTCAGTTGTGTCCGACTCTGTGCGACCCCATAGACGGCAGCCCACCAGGCTCCCCCGTCCCTGGGATTCTCCAGGCAAGAACACTGGAGTGGGTTGCCATTTCCTTCTCCAATGCATGAAAGTGAAAAGTGAAAGTGAAGTCGCTCAGTCCGACTCCTAGCAACCCCATGGACTGCAGCCTACCAGGCTTGTCCGTCCGTGGGATTTTCCAGGCAAGAGTACTGGAGTAGGGTGCCATTGCCTTCTCCGAATAAAGCACTACACTACTTAATTACTTTGCAAAGGTTACATTAAAAACACACTGCATGCAAGTGTGGATATTATCTAGGTGAACAACATAGAAGACAGGATTTTGTCCTTATATATCATCAGTATTATTTTGAAAGAAAATAATCAGTCACACACAGCTAAACATTCAGACTGCTTAATGAGCACAATTATGACATCTATTTTACCAAAGTCATTCTTTATGGGCACTCACAAGTCATGTAGAGCAATTATACTGCAATATGCTTTACTTATTACATAATCAACACTTCTGTTTTATATGAAATGTCACATTAAATCTAAAGCCCTGAATTCAGTGGCCTTCAGAGAGATATCAACCATTTCTCAAATCATTTACCCAAGAAGGGATATTGAATTTTTTTAAACTGGAATTATCTTCCCTCTCTATAAAATGAGAAGGTTGGAAAAGATAATCTTACAGGGCACTTTCAGGTCTTAGATCTTATAATTTTATGCCTTTCAACAAATGGTCTCTCAAAATTTAAGTAGACTACATCTTTGAGTTAAAAAAAAAGTATTATTTATAGTGAGGAAAATCAATTATATTTATATTGATAAATGAAGGTATTTATTTTCTATATTAGTTTTAAAGCAAACTTGTTTACATTTTCAGTTATCTGAAACCAGTTAGGAAGACAGCCACATAGATGATCGACCATATGGCATAATAAATGTATAACCAAGACAGGCATGAAATATTTTGTATTTTAACCAAATTACTAAACTAACTCATGAAAATGTAATATATTACCTATTTAGCTGAGAGTTTTATTGCAGCTGTGTCATAATTTACAATGAACACAAACCAACAATTCCTGATTACTTCTCAAATTTTTAAAAAAGATGAATTGTCTTTCATCCACATTCAGTTACAGCTCCATACATTTTATATGTAGAAATATATAAATATCTATAATTGCAAGAAAATGACTCAACCACCTCTGAGTAGTATTTACATGGAGAGGCAATATAATCACCAGCGTTAAATACATAGAATTTTTAGGTAGATCAATGATGCTTAAGTTATTTTTCACTGAGATGTCCAAGGATATAAAGAGCAGAAGTGAAAAACTAGGAAGGATGCTGAATTGGAAGATCTTATGCCTTTCCCTACAGAATCTCCTACTTTATCTTTTTCTGTTTGTACTTATTTGAAGTAGTTATATCTATGGTTCTGATTTTTAGAAAGATTTCAAATCCTTTAAAAAAATTTTTTAAATCTATGTTTGTGAAATATTTTAATACTATATTAAGGGATCTATTAATAAACACGGGACTGTAGGGGAAAAATAAATGAGAAAAAATAGAGTCACTGATAAAAGCCAAGGAAACAGACATTAAAAGAAAAGAAGCAGGCATAATAAATATCTTTAAAAATTTGTTAGTATAATTTGATAGCACTGGACTTCCCATGTCTATAAAATGAATAAGGTAGGATAGGAACTTTGATAATTTCATTATATGCCTGCCTGGAAATGGAAATATTTTAGCATAATTCGTCCATTAGTGTTTCCTCCATTTTATCTCTGTAGTATTGTAATTAACACAATATTACATTCACTATTGATCTGAGAGCAACTTATTTTCCTTAGGGGAGATACAACAGAAATAGAGTGAGTTACCCAATCATACCAGGTTTAAAGTGTTCCAAATTTAATAAAGATAAGACATTTACTTCAGAACTACTCTTTCCTCCATGGCAAAATACTCAACAGCAAAGTAGTTGAACATGACTTTGTATATTTCAATTGTGTCAATAAAAATGGCAAATGACACTAAAACAGACAAACCCCACTATAATTTTAAAGCTTATAAGACCAATTTTTATTTGGAAGAAAGGCATAGTCTGCACACATTTATCCCAGGGGGCTAAGTGCAAAATTTCAGAGCTAAAAGGAAATGGAGAAAGGCTTTGTGAAATGGAAAGGAGGGGTAGGCTGGTACCTGCTGGTTACTGAGTTTCTCTAGGACAAGTCATCTAATTTGACCAGACCAGAGAACTTCCACAGAGAGTGATCTGGAAAGTTTGGAATGCGGATATGTTTGGGGCATCTCTATTCTTGTCATTCTTCACAAAAAATAAACATGTCTGCAGAGTAAAGAAGTGGTGTTAAACATTTAAACAGCATTAACTAATTCAATATAGCAAGTAAACTCTCTGATGCTCAAAAAGCACTGGCTGGCCTCAGGGATAATTTGCCAGTTGACTGGGTCTTTCATATGCTGTCAGGAATTTGGTCCCTAAGTTTAAACACTTGATGATAATCTGACTTTTAC
This sequence comes from Bos mutus, assembly GCF_027580195.1. Classification (NCBI taxonomy): domain Eukaryota; kingdom Metazoa; phylum Chordata; class Mammalia; order Artiodactyla; family Bovidae; genus Bos; species Bos mutus. The sequence continues at coordinate 23,333,898 of NC_091644.1, read as the reverse complement.
TCATGGTTGATCACTGACTCCTGCTTGACCCTCTGCCTGACCACCAACAGCTCTTAAGTCTCTCCTTTATTAAATAATAAAGTGAAGTCTCTTCACTTTCTTAAATAATTTTATGGTTGTGATCTATTGTCACGGACATTACTTAAAGATAGAAAGTCTGGTCTACATATTTTTTGCATAGCTCCAAACACAAGGATGGCGAACGTGCAAACACTGTCAATAATTATGATTATACCAAACCTACTGAAAGAAAAGGCTGAATTTCCCTGCTCTCTGTATGCTGGAAATTCAGTGTTACTAAGGAAAATATGTGGATTCATTTCTTATAAGAGGACTGCCAAACTAAAGATAATTGTAACAATTATCTACAGGCAGTTTATGTTTGACATTACTCTGTGTAAATTAAAATGTGAATATTGCCTAAGTATTCATAATAGTAGTTTGAAAGAGTTTGCATTAAACTAACTTGAGGAATTTGTAAATAGCACTATGCTGAAAACAAGCAGTGAACTTTGGCAGAAATCTTACTTACTGATTCATTCATATTTGCATTATTTATAAGATGCTAATTGGACTCTACTCTAAAAGAGACTCTAAATATGGTACTCCACAAAAGCTCTAATTTAATAATAACCAAATAACAAGTATTCATAGAACCCTCAAATGCTGAAAATTTCACGCTTGATAAATCACAATATTAATGACCAAAATTGAGAAAAATAATTTATTAAATGACACTAAAAATACTTTAGCTTGGCTGAATGACTACTTTAACTGACATGTTTTCCTCAAAATAATCCAGAAATTATCACAACTTTGCATTTAAAAAGTATTTTTGCCAAATATAGAAAGTCTCTAACTTGGTATTTCATTAGCATTCACAATTGATGAGCTTAAAGTAGCAAGCAGAGAGATGATATCTAAAGCAGGATGTTGACTCATACTGACATCAGCAAATTTTGACTTACTCACCAGGCTTCTCTATTTCCAGTAGTGAAAGAGATAGAGGTGATATATATCACTTTCTTATTAGAAATAAAGTATGAGACAAATTAAAATATAATTATGAATGCTATAACAAATTCTACTTTAAAAATGCCAGCACAAATGTTGCTTGTATAAACAATCTAAGTTCTCCCCAGACATAGTATCAAATTGCCTCCTGAAGACGTTCTGTGTCTCACTTCCTTGCCTGTAAAATGAAAAGAGGGACTACAGGAACTTTTAGGTCTCATGTTTTTGAAATCTGCTGCTGCTTCTACTGCTGCCAAGTAGCTTCAGTCATGTCCGACTCTGCGCAACCCCATAGACGGCAGCCCACCAGGCTCCGTCGTCCCTGGGATTCTCCAGGCAAGAACAGTGGAGTGGGTTGCCATTTCCTTCTCCAATGCATGAAAGTGAAAAGTGAAAGTGAAGTCGCTCAGTCGTGTCCAACTCTTAGCGACCCCATAGTCTGCAGCCCACCAGGCTCCTCCAACCATGGGATTTTCCAGGCAAGAGTACTGGAGTGGGGTACCATTGCCTTCTCCATTTTGAAATCTAATACTTGATAAATAAGATAACCTATACGATAGCTGCATTGCTAAATCACTGCTGCAGCCTTCAAAAAAGCCATCTTTCAGGAAAAAAAAAAAAAAACAGCAAATAAGTATTTATATAATCAGAAAAACTTCCTGACACTACATGTACCTTGTTCCACTATATTTTAATCAAGTCAAGTTTATGGTGACTACTCAGAAATATTTCTTCTCACAAATCGAACATAATTGGATTGCTTTTCAGTAGCATAATTTGGCTCAATAAGAATCAAAGATATGCACCTGTTCTAATCATTTGAAAAACTGATAGATGCAAAGTTTACAAAAAAGTAAAACTTTGCCCAAAGCTATTGAGACACGGTGGACAGTGACTGTAGCCACGTAAATGACGTTCCTTGGAAGAAAAGCAATGACAAACCTAGACAGTGTATTAAAAAGCAGAGACATTAATTTGCCTGCTGCTGCTGCTAAGTCACTTCAGTCGTGTCCGACTCTGTGCGACCCCATAGACAGCAGCCCACCAGGCTCCCCCGTCCCTGGGATTCTCCAGGCAAGAACACTGGAGTGGGTTGCCATTTCCTTCTCCAATGCATGAAAGTGAAAAGTGAAAGTGAAGTCGCTCAGTCGTGTCCGACTCTTAGTGACCCCATGGACTGCAGCCTACCAGGCTCTCCGTCCATGGGATTTTCCAGGTAAGAGTACTGGAGTGGGATGCCATTGCCTTCTCCATTAATTTGCCTACAAAGGTCCATATAGACAAACTATGGTTTTTCCCAGACGGATAAATGGTATGAAAATACCCATACTTTGGTGTGTGAGCCTTTTAACAAAATGATTCCATCCTCTGTAAAGATGGACTCTATCAATATATAGTTCATAAAATCTATGTGTCACCATATTCTTTCACTAACAAGCCAAAGTAAGGAACTATTATCAAACTCTATTTCCCAGGCAACATATTAGTGCAACACTAAGCTATTTGATAATGTAAACAAAGGCCAAATTAAGAAGTGGAACATATGCTTGCCAAGATGAGTAGCAGATTTGGGGAACTAATTAAAGACTGATTCACATGATGAAACTAATCTATTACTAGCCTGAGACTGACTAAGACACATTTCATGAATGAATAAAAGTAGCACAAGTTAAGTGACTTAAGATCCAGTGTTCCAGCAGCCAACTATATTCTCTGTAGCAGCATCTGACTTGATAATGCATCATGGCCTGAGGAAAGAGACTGCTGATTTCTCACAGATATCCATACTTCTACACCATAGACATAGTAATATTCCTAACATTAACAGCATCATCTTCTATGTTTTTTGTTTTGCATTTTTCTTTTAATTTTTGTTGGAGTATAGTTGATTGACAACATTGTGTTAGTTTCTGCTATAAAACCAAGTGAGTTTGTATACACACACATATATTCACTTTTTCTAGATTACATTCCCATATAAGTCATTACAGAATACTGCATAGAGTTCTTATCAATTACCTATTCTATATATAGTAATATGTGTATGTCAATCCCAATCTCCCAATTTATCCCTTTGCTTCCTCCCAGTCTCTTATGCTTTTAAGTGCTAAATCTAGTAGTGACAGGTTTGTATTAGTTGAATGCTTTGTTTCATATTGATTAATTAAGAGGCCAATATTGGCTTCTTCAAGAGAGCCTTTTATTTTATGAAATATGGAAAATGCTGCCAATGTCTATCAAGTTAAATACCTTGTTTTTGTTTGCCTGCTGTTGTGAACTGGAGATGTTAGCTCAGCCGGGTAGAGCACTGGGTTAATGAGGACAGGGTCACAGATTTTATCCCTATTCAGCCCAGTTAACTTGGCAGAAAAAAAGCTAGCTACACATGCTACAGCTGTTATTTCAGCAAGCCAACTGTTAAATGTGTAGTGTGGGTCCTGGTGGAGGGGATCAAAACAACCCACCCATCCAGTCTCTTGGAAAACAATTCAAATGTCCATGGTTCAAGTCAGCAAAGGTGTGTTTCCTTTAAATGGCATCATTATTGTTTTTCAGATTTTGCTGAGCTCTAAACACTGATGGAAGATATAAGTTCAAGAAAACTTGTTTTACATCATTTAATGTGTTTTGCACATGATCTATTGTCTGTTTCAAGTAGTTTGTCCACCTGTAATGATGGAATAATTCATAAATCTAAAGCTGCAGAACTCAACATCAGGCAGAAACGGTGATTTCCAGGGTATAATTATGTAAAATGGAATACATTTTCTGAACCTCAGATTTTGAGAATGATTTTCAGCAGTAGAATATGTTGAACCACCCTAATAACAGGAGTTTTGCTACCTAAGCATTATGAGTAGGAGACATCCATTTCATAAAAGAATCATGATCTTAAAATGAGTCTATGTGGCAGATTAGTAAATCAGTTGTAAAAAAAGATTCTGCACAACTACACCAAACATTAGAAGCAACACACACTGGACAGTAGTACATGTGTGTGTGCCAGGATACACAGACACACAGACACACTCATCAAAATTCAGAATGTGAGTTTCATCATCTAATGATAATCTTATATGATGTCTCCCTTATGAACCTCCTAACAAATACGTGAGACCATCAGTAAAGACCTTTAAAACTCAATGGAATCAAGTATTGAAAGCAAAGTAAACTAGCTCCTTATTTCTAGTCCTACTGCTAAATTTCTGTGTAATCCTACTTACATGTGCTTTATATGAAGACTGTATCATCTGTTTCATGTAGGATAAAATAGAAAGAATTGGCTCAACATACAAGTCATTATACAGATCCCCATATGTAATCCCCGATGTTCTGAAAAGACTTTTCATATTAACTTTTACTTTGGTAAAGGTATTTAATCAATATTTTCACTGAGTTAGGTTCTATTATTCACAAACATTGTGCCTTGCTCTTTTAGCTAGTTTCAATTGATTTTTAGAGAACAGAAAAGGAAAGGCACACATTCAAAATTCTATCCAAACAAAACAATAGATCAGAATCCTTAGACTCTTCAGGAATATCTTCAGAATGATAAAAGTCAAGAAGACTTCTTCATGTCCTGGCTATTTTAAATGGTGCTGTAACGAACACTGGGGTACACGTGTCTCTTTAAATTATGGTTTCCTCAGGGTACATGCCCAGTAGTAGGATTGCTGGGTCATATGGTAGTTCTATTTTTATTTATTTATTTATTTTTTATTTTTATTTTTTTATTTTTTTATTCAATTTTAATTAAAAAAAAATTATACATGTGTTCCCCATCCTGAACTCTCCTCCCTCCTCCCTCCCCATACCATCCCTTTGGGTCGTCCCAGTGCACCAGCCCCAAGCATCCAGCATCGTGCATTGAACCTGGACTGGCATCTCGTTTCATACATGACATTTCACATGTTTCAATGCCATTCTCCCAAATCTTCCCACCCTCTCCCTCTCCCACAGAGAGAGGAGATTTTTATTTTTATTTTTTTAAGGAACCTCCATACTGTTCTCCTTAGTGGCTATACATAATTTACATCCCCACCAACAGTGTAGGAGGGTTCCTTTCTCTTCATATCCTCTCCAGCATTTACTATTTGCAGATTTTTTGATGATGATCATTCTGACTGGTGTGAGGTGATACTTTATCAGAGATTTGATTTGCATTTCTCTAATAATTAGTGATGTTGCACATCTGTTCATGTTCCTCTTGGCCATCTGTATGTCTGCTTTGGATAAAAACCTATTTAGGTCTTCTGCAATTTTTTTTTTTTCCTTTTTTGACTGGGTTGTTTTTTGATACTGAGCTGTATGATATGTGGGATGGGGGTGGGAGTAAGGTTCAAGAGAGAGGGGATATATGTATACATATAGCTGATTCACTTCATTGTACAGCAGGAACTAATACAACATAGTAAAGCAATCATACTCCAGTAAGGAAAAAATAAAAAAGACTTCTTCAGAAAAAACGTGACAGTGTTAAAAATTCAGAATTCTATGAGATCTTGTTTGATTGATAAGTACTTCCCCTTTTCTCTCTGCATCCTACAAGGCAGAACAGCAAACTCTGTCTAAAGTTTCTCTATTTAATATTCTTGTTACTTTCATCTTGCTCATTTGTTTATTAATTTCACAAGTCTATTTGTATTAGGTTGGTGCAAAAGTAATTGTAGTTTTGCATTGTGGATCTTTGCCTTTTGATACTGGAATGTATTCTTAAACAAAGGTGCTTATGTTATATACCATTTTAATACTAATTTCTCACTTCATGTTTTTTGTTAATAACATTACTTGCTGTTTATTTTATATTTATTTTAGATTATTGAATTGATGTTAGGCAAAAAGCAAATACGAGCAATTTTTAACTTCTTTTTTTAAATTCAAGTTCAAATGGTTATAAAGCAGTGGACACAATTCACATCATCTGCAATACATTTGGCCCATGAATTGCTCATAAACATACAGTGCAGTGGTGGCTCAAGAAGTTTTGCAAAGGAGACAAGAGCCTTGAAGACAAGGATCACAGTGGCCGGCAACCAGAAGTTGACAACAGACTGAGAGCAATCATCGAAGGTGATACTCTTACAACTACATGAGAAGTTGCCAGAGAACTCAATGTTGACCATTCTGTAGTCATTTGACATTTGGAACAAATTGGAAGGTGAAAGCTTGATAAGTGGGTGCCACATGAGATGACTGAAAATCAAAAAGTTGTCATTTTGAAGTGTCCTCTTCTCTTATTCTACCCAACAACAGTGAACACTTTCTCAACTGGATTGTGACATGCAATGAAAAGTGGATTTTATATGACAACCAGCATTGACCAGCTCAGTGGTTGGACTGAGTAGAAGCTCCAAAGTACTTCCCAAAGCCAAACTTACACCAAAGACAGGTCATGGTCACTGTTTGGTGGTCTGCTGCTGGTCTGATCCACTACACCTTTCTGAATCCCAGTGAAACCATTGTATCTGAGAAGTGTGCTCAGCGAATCAATGAGATGCATCAAAAACTGAAGGCCTGCAGCTGGCACTGGTCAATAGAATGGACCCAATTCTTCTCCATGGCAATGCCCAACCACATGTCACACAAACAATGCTTCAAAAGTTGAATGTTCATCGCAGCACTGTTTATAATAGCCAGGACATGGAAGCAACCTAGATGTCCATCAGCAGATGAATGGATAAGAAAGCTATGATACATATACACAATGGAGTATTACTCAGCCATTAAAAAGAATACATTTGAATCAGTTCTAATGAGGTGGATGAAACTGGAGCCTATTATACAGAGTGAAGTAAGCCAGAGGAAAAACACCAATACAGTATACTAACACATATATATGGAATTTAGAAAGATGGTAACAATAACCCTGTATACGAGACAGCAAAAGAGACACTGATGTATAGAACAGTCTTATGGACTCTGTGGGAGAGGGAGAGGGTGGGAAGATTTGGGAGAATGGCATTGAAACATGTAAAATATCATGTATGAAACGAGATGCCAGTCCAGGTTCAATGCACGATACTGGATGCTTGGGGCTAGTGCACTGGGACGACCCAGAGGGATGGTATGGGGAGGGAGGAGGGAGGAGGGTTCAGGATGGGGAATGCATGTATACCTGTGGCGGATTCATTTTGATATTTGGCAAAACTAATACAATTATGTAAAGTTTAAAAATAAAATAAAATCAAAAGTTGAATGAATTGGGCTACAAAGTTTTGCCTCATCTGCCATATTCACTTGACCTCTCACCAACTGACTATTAGCTTCTTCAAGGATCTTGACAACTTTTTGCAGGGAAAATGCTTCTGCAACCAGAAGGCAGAAAATGCTTTCCAATCACTCCTCAAGTCCCAAAGCACAGATTTTTACGTTACAGAAATAAATGTTGGCAAAAATGTGTTGATTGTAATGGTTCCTATTTTGATTACTAAACATGTGTTTGAGCCTACTTATAATGACTTAAAATTTACTGCTCAAAACTACATTTACTTTTGCACTAACCTAATAGTCCTTGTTAGCAATGCAGACATAAGATCTGAAAGTCATACTTTAAGTCAGAAGAGAGTCATGTTAACAGCTTTGATTGTTGGGATCAAGATATTAGAGTTAACATGATACTATAAGAAAAAGGGACTTATTGGTGCTATTGTAAAGTTCTAACAATAATATTGATTCTTTATTAGCATTTCTATGTGTTTTTTTTTCCTTTGTGTTTACTTCAGTTTTGTTTTGTTATTCCAAATACTGATACATGTTAAATAGGTTAAGAAAAGTAAAAATATGTATTATGAAGATTAATGAAAAAACAACTTACTAAAAGGGGGTTGGGAGGCTGGGATGGGGAACTCTCATGCAGTACCACTTGACGTCAATTGCAGGAGTTATTGATGTCAATTACAGAAAGAATTGTTAATTAAAGACCCCAATAGAAGAATCATTAACAGCAAAGGCTCATCAATTACAGAAAAAAATAATTAAAGAAAAAATGTGTACATTACATCTCCTTCAAGAAAGTGACTATCCCAGCAACTCCAACAATGAGAAACTTACCATATTAAACTTTAACTTTTCTCCAATGGACTTCCATTCTTTCAAAACAACCTCTCTCAACTTCCTCCTTTTACTCTATAATATAGCATTCCTCTCCTTTGTTTATTAGACTTGCCTATGATTTTTTGTTGTGGTTCACTTGTCCCAAATTGCAGTTCTCTGCTATTTCCAAATAAATCCATTTTTTCTGGTAAAAGAATTTTTATTTTGGAGGTCAACAGTATGTAAGTCCATAGTTAAAGGCTATCCCACTAAGCATCATAGTTTCCTCTTTTTTTAATTGAAATACAATTGATTTTCAATATTAGTTTTAGGTGTACAACATAGTGATTCAAAATTGTATAGATTATACTCTATTTAACTTACTATAAAATACTGGCTATATTCCTGGTGCTGTACAACATATCCTTGTAGCTTGCTCATTTTTTACAATGCAGTTTGTGTTAAGCGTGGTTTTATTTCACCAGGCATTACGGAGCAGAGATCTATAATGTGAAAATGAAATAACAACAAAACAAAAAGCTTAAATGTGTATTTACACTAAGTTCCCTCTTGAAATAAAACCTTGACATGCTATGCTAGAAATATGTTTTTTACCATTTTTACCTTGTTAACTCCTCCTTATTATACTCAGATCTCTTCATAATTGTCAATTCCTTAGGGAAATCTTCTCAACCTCACTAAGTCAAGCACCTTTTTACATTTTTAAAAGAAAATAAGAGCACTTACTGCTTATGAAATGTATTTTCTCATGCTTTACAGTAAAGAAAGGCTCAGCTTAGGATTGTGTACACAAACAACAGACTTGGCAACACCAGTTACAGCAAACAATGAGGTTGAAATTCTTTTTGCAAACGGTCAGTCGTTCTCTATCCCCAAGAACTCTCATCTACCCTGACTCACCTGTGACTGATGGTCAAATATTTCTTTTGCAGGCCAAAAGATGGAGACTATTTTTCTAAAAGAAGTATAGAAAGTATATTCTTAGTCCTCTAACTTGTAATAAAAATATTGAAATCTTAATTCAAAGTGTTTAGAATCCTCCAGCTTAAAGGCAATATTCATCCTACTTATTCTTGGTCAAGTGAGACCAAGTCTCACTTAAGTTCAAGTCTCACCTAAGTTCACAAATGTACAAGTTTGCTTTTCTTTGAATTATTCTTTAAATATAAGCAGATATCCAAGAATTACCATATATTTAAGAACAGTTGTTGACATGGAAAAGAAACAGTAAGGTAAACAGGGGAGAAATAACCATTAAGAAGGCCAGATTATTTAAGAAAAATAAGCAAAATGAAATTAAAATGAATTAATCAAAATAAAATCCTCAATACTAACTAAAGGATTTATGAATGGTATACGCATACCACAATAATGGGATAATAAGAAGAAAACAAAATTGTATAAATAACACGTAAATTAATTCTAATGAAAGAAGTAGAAAATAAAATCAAGGATGAGAGGCAGAGCTTTGGAGAGGAAAAATAAGAAATATAGAATCAATATAGAAGATCCAATATACAATAAATAGGAGTTCCAGAGAGATAGGAAATAGGAAAATGATGGATATTTCACAGACGTAACAGATATGGAATTCTCAGAGGTGGAGGGCACATTATATTTTTCCCCAGTTCTTTTTCAAAACACTATTTCTACATATATTATTATTTTTGTTTGTTTGTTTTTGTCCCTTTCCTTTTATTTTAGCTTCTTACATTTTCTTTTCTCAACACAGGAATCATCCTTTTAAAATGTACTACCAAGCAGTGCTCAAATCTCCAAAATGCACCATTACATTCAGAGAAAAAGCCAAAGTTCTCATATGATCTAACTTGCACTCCCTAACACATCTCTGACCTTTTCTAACACCACTTAGCCCAGGCTTAAAGATCAGGCATGCTTGCCAGCAAGGGTTTTCTTTAACCAAGACTTCTGCCTCAAAATCTTTTTTCTTAGATAGCTGCATGCTTACTTCCCCATTTCCTTTGCCTTATGCTTAAATGAGGCTTATTCTGATCACAACGTTTCAAACCATTACCCCAAACTAGCAATTCTGGCCTTCCCTACTCTTCATGCTTTTATTTTTTATTTTATTTTATTTTATTTTTAAACTTTACATAATTGTATTAGTTTTGCCAAATTTCCCAATACACCTTTAAAAAATGCAATCAAATGTGCTTACTTATTGTGTCCACCCTTTATTGTCAATGTTTATTTAGTCAGTGAGATATAAGCTCCATGAGATCAAGTACTTTTGTAGCTTTTGGTCATTATTGTATTGCAAGAGCCTGCAACAGTGCCCGACATACAGAAGATGCCCTATAACTACTTACGTGAATAAATAAACAAACGCAGAATTTCTCCACTAAGTGGCACAAAACATGAAATAATGGCATTGTAAAAAGAAACTCCAATGTGAGCATACCACTCATTGTGATAAATAACATACAGTCCACGGGGTCACACAGAGTCAGACACAACTGAAGTGACTTAGCAAGCACGCACATGCACACATAGCTTGAATAATACAGATAATATTTCTTGGCTTCTAAGCATATAGAACCATCCAATAGGTGCCACATAAGTTTTATAATGCTGGTTATAAAGGAACATTGCCAAGTGAAAATCAAGGTACCCTGACAAAATTTGGCAAGTTACAAATGTGGCGGGATAGGTAGAAAAAATGTTAAGATAGTTACTGTCCTTGTCATACAAACTGGGACTCCAGATAAACCCTGTTCTTATCATGGAAAGTTGATGATTGGTTAACAAAATAGTTATTAGAGTATGATTCTTGAATTTATAGAGACAGCCACTAACAGAACTAAAAGCAAATACTGGTATAAATTTATAGGAAGTCAAAACAATGATCATGGCTGATAAAGTATAAAATAGCAATATAATTATTTAGTGAAACCTGGATAACTAAAAACAAAAACTAATTATCAAAGTAGCTAAAAGTGCTTATATCTTGGAATTTACATCAGAAGAGGGGAGGTGTATGTAAGAGGAGACTTTTTAAAAAAAAAATGTGTTCTTGTCTACTATTAGATTTTTTAGTGCACAATCTTTCTTTAATAAATTGTTTAAATATTTGAAAATAAATAAAAAACAGCCTGGAGAATACATATTAATAATTACTAACCAGTCAACAGTATTTTCATTCCATCTGTGAAAAATCAATGCTTTTACTATGAAGATATACTTTAAGGTATAATACAACAAATCATGGCTACAAAACAAAAAAGGCAAATAATACAATTAAAATAAGAACCCTGCTACTAAATGTTCATTCTGAGACCAAGGCCAGAATAAAAGGCCAAAATAAAATAATACCATATATGTTTTCACAATCAGAGGTTGAAGTCATAGTCTCTTTAAGGTGGAACGATAAAAGTACTGGTAAAAATCAAAACTTGGCATTCCCTTACTTATACAATTCACTTATTTATTTTTTCATTCATACATCAAATGTATATTGTGCTCCTATTAGTTTCTAGGCATTGTGTAACATTTTATGAGAGAAAACTCATGCAGCCACTTTCTCATTTCCCATTCCTAAGTATTGTTATCTCACTTCCAAGCATTATTTTGCCATGACACAAAGCCATGACAGAAATCTGATAAGCAATAGCCACCACTTGGAATCATTTATTAACTAAACTATCAACATAAACACATTAATTTTACATATCAAGTTATAGTTTATAAAGTATATTCATGTAAAATAATTACTTTCTTTCATAAGAGTCCTGTGTGGCTAGTACATTTCTCTTCCTAATTAACAAACGAGTAAGCTCAGAGAAGGCAAGGGACTTGCCAAAGATCACATATTTGAGAAGAGATGAGGCAAATACCCAAATTCACTATATTTTCCACCGTATTTCCCCTACTTTTGCATCAAAGGCTGTCACCAAGTATATCAGCTCCAAGTAAATATAATATGCCTTGCCGCTGTTAATGGAGAAGGCGATGGCACCCCACTCCAGTACTCTTGCCTGGAAAATCCCATGGACGGAGGGCCTGGTGGGCTGTAGTCCATGGGGTCGCTAAGAGTCAGATACGTTCACTAATGCTTAAGTTGGACATGTTTGTGCAATCCTGGTTATTCTAAAGACAGATCAAGTGCTCCTCTCTGGAAGCTACTGATTCAGTTCAGGCACAGTAATTGCTTCTTCTTTTTGTTGTACTCATGCTTAATCATGCCTGACTCTTAGCTTTTTTACTGAGATTCTAAACCTTGTATTCTTATGTGTGTGTGTGTGTAGTATTTATCCTATCGTCAATGCCCTTCCATATTTTTTGGACAAAACATGTCATGTGATGCCTGCTAGCCTGTGCATGTTGCTTCATGGAAATGCACTCATTATGCAGGCTTACTATAGAAGAACTTTAACTTATGACTCTGATTTAACAAGCATAAAAGCTGTATTTCATAAAACTTCATACCCAAACAAATGACTTTTTCTTATAGTTGTACATAACATAGAGACATGGATTAGGAATCATAGAATTGCATGATAGACTTGTTTCTACCACCTACTGTGCAATATGTGGAGGAAGATTGGGGGCTGACTCTGAAGTCAAATGGGGTGGATTCAAATCCCATCTTCAGCATTCACCAGCTGTGGGCCTTGGGCTGTTATATTCTCTCCATGCCTCAATGTATTCATCAACAAGATAAAAGCAATATATACATCACAGGATTGTTTAGAAGGCGAAATCAGTTAATTAAATAGTTTACAATAGTGTCGGAAACACAACGACACTTAATAAATTATTATTAGTTATTTTATCTTCCTCACAGGTGATATGGATAATCAAATTAGATGGTACATGTGAAAAAGATTTGAAAAATCTCTATTTCTCTAAATCATGTATTTATGGTGAACAACAAATGAAATTCACAAATTTGAAATGTGTTATGTGACTCACTATTAATCTTACGCATTACATGAAAATAATTAAATGCTATCTAGTAAGGACTGACATATTGTGAAATCCTCAGAGTACTTCTCCACAATTCAGTTATCAATGATTTCTGATTATTTCCACCATATAATTCTGAGAAAGGAAAACAAAAGGGGGCATTTGCTGTTGCCCTTTTGGGGTTCATACATTCCAGACTCACCCTCTCCAGCCTGATTCGTCACAATTTTCACCTAACTTCAGCAGCAGCAGTAGCACAATGCTCATTGATAGGGAAATCCATTTATTTAGGTAATTTGAAGAAATAGCTCTACTTCTTAACTTCATTTGCATAATCTCAAACTGAATATGATTTTGACCATTTACTCGCTTTACATCATTTATAAAACAGTAATTTATACACTGAGTATTCCAGAGAACTCCTTTAATAGCCACTTACTTTCAATTTCCTGTGGCCCACACATCATTCATTTGAATGAGAAGGGATCCATCTGTGTTAGTCAATTAAAGCTCATGAAAGGAAAACAGACACTACCCATAAGGAGGACCCTGAACCGTGGGTTAAAAATACAAAATGTATTGGGTACTTGCAATTCAGAAACTGTGGTGCTTTCCCTGAACCTTCAACTATATTTTAAAATCAATTCTATTATTTTCAGTCACTCTCTCTTGGTAGCCCAAGATTGTAGAATAATACAAGAACCAAGCAAAAGCTTATAGTACTATGGAAAAAGCACAGAATTAGGAACAAAAGATTGGGAGGAAATAGGTCAATATGACACATAGGGAAGAAATAGAGAAAGCAAATGAGAATATAGTAGCAATAGAAGGATGAACCATATATTTTCGAATGTACTCTTTGTAATAAACTTATTAGATTCCTAGTAGAAATTTCTGCCTCAAATATTTTTAGATGAGTTATTTGGAGATGAGTTTATATTACATGAATTTCTCTATTTACATTTCTACTGCCAGTTTTGAGGTTAGCAACTACATGTCACTTGACTTAAATTCCCAAAGTCTAGCATAGGACCTGGCTCATAGGAGAACTTTATAAATATTTAACTATGTTGCAGAAATTAGGGATGAAGTAGAGATGATGAATGGGTAAGATTGCCTATTGTGCAGATTAATTGATGATTTTAACAAATTAAAAACTGAATTAAGGAAAATTGTAATTTACCTGGTATCCCAATTAATGCAACAAAATGTATGCTTTTTTTATGTCTTTTGATTTTACCTACACTGTGCCCTCATCCCCCATATATCTATACCCCCTTCCGCATACATGCAAATTTGTAACCTAGAAACTTGTGAAAAATTGTTTCAAATGAATTAAATGGATAAATTTTATAGAGTAAAAATAAATATCTCTTTCACCCCTGCTTGGTTCCCAGTTCTTTAGAAGAATACACCCAAAGTCTTATAGATATACAAGCACATAAGTGTATAATGTAATATACACTTATGTGTTACTTATGTGTATTAACACACACAGATAGCACCATTCTACACAAAGTGGTATACATCAGTATTTCCTCAAGACTACTGTGAATAATATTAACCACGCATTTTAAGTCAATATTTTTTAAAATAGTCCACAGCAGAATAAACTAGGAAGCTAAAAACATTCTCAATCACTATCCCCTGACATTAGACTCAGTAAGTCTATAGAAGGGACAAAAATTATATACATTTAAAAAGCTCCCTAGAGATTTCTGATCACAGTTTGAGAACAACTGTTCTAACAGGAATTACTTCTGCTAGAAATACGCACATACACATAGCTGAATTCACCTAGGAGTTTAGAAAAGAGAATTGTTTGTTTGGATTTATGTCATGGAGACTTATAGCGATGCATAGAATTTGTACAGTGGTTCCAAACTTTAAAATGATTCAGATTTGAATCAGGTCATAAAAAGCATATATCTTTATAGAAAAACATTGCTCGATAAACTCACTTTTCCAGAATATTATGCCCTCCTGGTTAAAGGTAATGCAGAAATAAATCTGGTTAAAAGAATAAACACTAGGTTAATGCAAGCAACACTCAGATTAATTCTGATCTAACTTTCCCTTGCAATCCAAAATTTTATACTGCTAAGTATAATTTGACAGGTCCCTTCAATTAGTTTATGAAGCTAGGTCATAGCCAGACTTCTCACAGGAATCATAATTCAGTCTGTTTTGTCTTCCTTATTTGCCTACTGAACAAATAACAAGTTCATATCATGAATCCTCATCTGAAACTTAAGCCTTAAATCTAAATATAACTTTAATAGTATTGGGGATGGAGTACAAGGATTAAATTTATTCAAGGGCTCCCATCATTGCCCACTACCTAGATATACATAGTAAATAAAGTGTGATGTGATGACACATTGATGTAGCAAAGTGGACTCAGCTCCTGGTAAAGTGCCTGCCTCCTTCCTAAGCTCCTTCCCCAATTTGAAATGAACATGAGGGCAGTGCAGAAAAGTCCTTTGTTATCATCAGCCTTCCCTGTGTTGTTCCTGCAACTAGAAATGCAATTTCTCTGGTTTTCAGCCGGACTGTGAGAATATAGAAGCTCCTGTTTTATACCAACCATTCGCACATTGCTTTGAAAAAGTCTGTGTCTGTATTACAACTCCACAGGAATACAAAACAAATGTGAAGCAAATGTAGAAAGATTATTAGAATGACTCTAATAGTCATTAATAAAGTCTTAAACTTATATGTAACACATATATAAGACATAGTTATGCAACGTATTGTGTGTTTATGACCTGTTCGCTTATTAAGGGTGAATTCTAAGCCATTTGGTAGCCTCCTTTTACTTGACGGTGTCCCTTCAAGTGATGGCCAATTTCTATGTAGGAGGAACTGAATGCTAAGCATTGCTGTGGCACAGTCTTGGGTTAAGGGTGCCTCTAATGAGGATCATCTTTCAAATTGCTCATGTTTGTGAAGGCAGTACCTTTACGGCTTTACCACCCAGGTCTACATTCCACCAGCCTAACTGCCAGAACAGGATCTCAAGATTCCTAACTAAAAACATTTTGAGCATTTAAATAATCTATTGTCACTAGGATGCTGGAGCTGAAGTTCCACGTGATGGGAAGAGATGACTCACTGGAAAAGACCCTGATGCTGGGAAAGACTGAAGGCAAAAGGAGAAGCAGGAAGTAGGGGATGAGATGGTTAGATGGCATCACCGATGCAATGGGCATGAGTTTGAGCAAACTCCAGGAGAGAGTGAAGGACAAGGAAACTTGGCATGCTGCAGTCCAAGGGGTTGCAAAGAATTGTACATGACTTGGCAACTGAACAACAATTGGCTATACAAGAGACATAAGGCTTTTCAGTGCTCTTGTCTGAAAATTGTGGATATTACCTGCTCAATTTCAGAGGAGTCTCATGAGGATTAAGTAACAGATGGGTTACTTTAAAAATAAAGCTTTAAAAATGTATGGTATACTTTTTAAAAAAATGCAAGTTATCAATTTTGTTGGAAGACTCATTAGGGAGGGAGAACAAAGGATAAGCTGGTTCCTCTGCCATGTTCCTCCTCTCTTAACTTTTGACGTCATTTACCACCTAGCTGCTACATGTCAATTCCAAGAATCATCCTTAATCTTATTGTGCATGCTCAGTCATGTTCAACTCTTTGTGATCCTATGGACTATAACCTGACAGTCTCCTCAGTCTATGGAATTTTCCAGTCAAGGATACTGAAGTAGGGTTGCTGTTTCCTTCTCCAGGGGATCTTCCCAACCCAGGGATTGAACCCACATGTCTTGCATTGATAAGTGGGTTCTTTACCACTGAGCCACCTGGGAAGTCCTTTCCTTTATTATCTGTATTCAATCAGCAATTAATTTCTACCAATTAAAACAAAATTTTCACATAAATAATTCTTGAATCTGTTCTCTCTGGTATTTTTCTATTGCTATCCCTGATTCAGATTCTCATAAAAGAGTCTTCAGGAGGTATCTCTAACATAATTCATATATCCCTCAAATCTATTTTCTAAATAGCTGAACAAATATGCGATCAAAATGAATATTGTTTATGGCTATTTCCCACTTCAAATGCATCCAAGGTTCCTGTTCATGCTCATGCTTCTCAGTTTGGCAAATCAATCCCTCTACAGAAAGACCATTTCCTGTCTGCAAGCTTCCTTTCTACATTCTTTGCCTTCCATTTCACTCTGGCAATGCCAGTTTACTTACCACTCATCTCTCAAGACTTGGCCAAGGTAACACATCATCCAGGAAATTTTTCCTGATGCCACTCTCTCCTGACCCATAGCACATTTCCTAGGGCTTCTACAAAATCCTGTATCTATTTGCATCACTGCATTTTCTACATCCTTTGTCTTATCTTGTTGATTTATATGTCTGTCTCTTCTGAATGGGGAATGCCTTGACAGCAAGGTCTGTGTTATAGTGTCTTTAGGTTCTTATATTGTAAGCACACAATGAGTCTCAATAATCTAAGTGTAAATAAAGAAAGCTGTAGTAAAAATAATTATATGGCACCTCATGTGAAGAGCTGACTCATTGGAAAAGACTCTGATGCTGGGAGGGATTGGGGGCAGGAGGAGAAGGGGACGACAGAGGATGAGATGGCTGCATGGCATCACTGACTCGATGGATGTGAGTCTGAGTGAACTCCGGGAGTTGGTGATGGACAGGGAGGCTTGGCGTGCTGTGATTCATGGGGTCGCAAAGAGTTGGACATGACCGAGGAACTGAACTGAACTGAATTGAATTATATAAGGAGAAAGAGCTGGCAGAGAAATATTACAAGTACAATCACTGGTAAAAAAGAGGCAAAAAATAAAGGGAAAGAACTGATGAAATATGGATAAAGGAGAAATAAGAGAAGGTGGAAAAATAACAAGAATTCATTCATGGAGAATAGGGTTATCACAGGACAAGAGAAGAGAAGCAGCCTGCAGAAAGAAAAGGCAAAATTGACAAATAAAAACCAATTTTGTTGAGCTCAGAGAAACAGAAGAGAAGAAATAAAAAGATGTATTGATAGGCAATAACTAGGGAAAATAGCATCCATAAGGTAGCCATCTGGGTAGTAGAAGAAGAAAAGAGAGCCCAGAATAATTGAAGATAATTGATTCAATGTCAATGTGAAAGAAAGAACATCTAAGGAAAACAGACAAACACGGGAAAGAAAGAGTAAGAAATTATGATGTGGAAATATACTGGGCACTGTCTTTTAAATACTGAACCATTTGTTTGTTTGTTAGAATAAGTCATTTGTTAAAAACATAATGTAAATGTATCTTTCTTTTTTAAAAACAAGGGACAAATATCAAACTGAAAGTCAGCAATCAGTGGTAATGTTGTCATTAAGAGGGTACTATACAGCTGCTCTGGCCTTTTTTAGGTTAATTTTTCCCATGTAGTTATATTAAATGAGTTTTGCTTTCATCAAGAGCAATTGCGATTCAGCAGTTTCTCTTAGCTATAACAAATTATTCAGATTTGAAATATAAAATATTCTTTTCTACCAGTATACTGTAAAAGACTACCAGTCCCCACTGGCATCTTCAAGTTATTTCATTATTCAAGGAGAAAATTGGAAGAAAAACACCATGGGCAGTTGTCCTGTATGCTGTCAGAGCAGGTGACATTTATGTGATGTGACTCACCTTGACATCTCGGTATTCCATTACAAATTGGAGAGACTGTGTTTTCACCTGTGGGTTGCAATTGCCTCAGGTACCCTCATACTATCTATGTTCCTCAGCAGGGGTCAGTCATACTCATTGTTAAGCACCAGTCTAACACATGGTGACTGCTGGCAAATTGACAGTCTTTCAGTGCTTGAATCTGCTCTTTCTAATTTAGTATCTTGTAGGAGGCAGACCTCAAGGGATATCATGATGTTAGTTATGATGTGCCTAAAAATGTAATGGGACTACTTTTTTTTTTTTTTAACTGTAGAGTTTTATCACTTTATAATCACATTATTAGGAAAATTAAGTATATACTAAGCAAAATTTCATAGTTATTTTCAAAAACACTCTTCCATAGTGTCTATTTTGAAATTTGTTAGAAATGACTACCTGAGGAACTTTTATCTTCTCATTTCTGGAAATGCAAAATGTAACCTATTCTTCTCCCTACCACACTTCATTGTTTGGCTCTCCTTTAATACTATTAACCATGAGTAGCCATGACCATTGATCCATGCCATTTTATGGCCAAAATATTTCAACCTGACTTTGTTGTCAGCTGTTGACTATAACCGTTCTCATTTTCTAACCATGCATTGTTTCTGTGTCCCATATTCAAAACTTTGTTGGATTCTGTAATAAACTTAAAAACTTTAGAGAGTCCCTTGGACTGCAAGGAGATCTAACCAGTCCACCTAAAAGAAATCAGTCCTGAATATTCATTGGAAGGACTAATGCTGAAGCTGAAACTCCAATATTTTGGCCAGCTGATGCAACGAGCTGACTCATTTGAAAAGACCCTGATGCTGGGAAAGATTGAGGGCAGGAGGAGAAGGGGACGACTGAAGATGAGATGCTTGGATGGCATCATCTACTCAAGGGACATGGGTTTGGGTGGACTCCGGGAGGTGGTGATGGACAGGGAGGCCTGGCATGCTGTGGTTCATGGGGTTGCAAAGAGTCAGACATGGCTGAGCGACTGTACTGACCAAACTGACTGACACACACTTTTTCCTGGGGCTTTTTTGTGTGTGTGTGCCTATTCACATAATATTTTAAAGAATTTAAAATCATTTGAAAATAACATACACCACTGAAGGAAAGTTATGACCAACCTAGATAGCATATTAAAAAGCAGAGACATTACTTCGCCAACAAAGGTCTGTCTAGTCAAGGCTATAGTTTTTCCAGTGGTCATGTATGGATGTGAGAATTGGACTGTGAAGAAGGCTGAGCACCGAAGAATTGATGCTTTTGAACTGTGGTGTTGGAGAAGACTTTTGAGAGTCCCTTGGTCTGCAAAGAGTTCCAACCAGTCCATCCTAAAGGAGATCAGTCCTGGGTGTTCATTGGAAGGACTGATGCTGCGGCTGAAACTCCAAAACTTTGGCCACCTCATGTGAAGAGTTGACTCATTGGAAAGATACTGGGAGGTATTGGGGGCAGCAGGAGAAGGGTACGACAGAGGACGAGATGGCTGGATGGCATCACTGACTCGATGGATGAGTTTGGGTAAACTCAGGGAGTTGGTGATGGACAGGGAGGCGTGGTGTGCTGTGATTCATGGGGTTGCAAAGAGTCAGACACTATTGAACTGAACTAAACTGATAATGTCCCTACTAGACAACTTTAGGGACAAGTTGTAGCTCCCTTGTAGGGAGCTTGTAGCTCAGTCGGTAAAGAATCTGCCTGCAGTGCAGGAGACCTGGGTTCGAACCCTGGGTTGGGAAGATCCCCTGGAGAAGGTAATGGCAACCACTCCTGTATCCTTGCCTGGAAAATCTCATGGACAGAGGAGCCTGGTGGGCTATAGTCCACGGGGTCGCAAAGAGTCGGGCACAGCTAAGTGACTAACACTAACTAATGAGACAATTCAGTAGTTTTTATACACATTATTTACATAGTTATCAAAGCAAGCCCATCAGGTGGGTTTTGCTTTCCTCATTTTACTGATAAAAAGGGGGGAAAAAAAAAACTGAGTCTGGAGAGTATAAGTGATGTATCCACATGAAAAAGCATCTAGTAACCAAGTCAGGATTCAAATCTTGTGTATTGGATTCCAAAGCCAGGATTTATCATTAAATACCAGGCAGGCAAAGATAACCTCTTGGCATTTTTCATATGCACCAGGCAAAATTCAACAAGAAATATAATCTGCTGTGAAAACAAACAAACAAAAAAATCTAACCCTAAAGAAACATCTTAAATGCCAAAGTACTCCATATTGGGAGGAAATGACAGTCACTTCTAACCTGCACTTATGAGACAATGCTAGGTTTCATCTACTTAAATCCCAATGTGTTGTGGCTCCCTTTGCTTTCTGCCTAGAAAAGTACCTTTGAAAATCTGCTGTGGCAGTACAACCCCTGCTCTTAAATCACCTCAAAAAGCAGAGTATAACATAAAAGATATTATAACATTAAAATATTCTATGTAGAGTACATTTAAATATTTACTTATTAGTTTGGTATTTCTAATGACATCTTTACTAAAACGTTCTTCTTATAATATAAGGTTCTCTAAGCTTCAGCCTAAAGATAAAACAAAAAAGAAAGTGTTCATTACTTGAACCCTGGTGCTATTATATATCTCTACCCCAGGCACGTGAGAGTATGGCCACACAGATTCAAAGGGAAATTTCCATTTTTTTGTTGTTGTTGTTGCTGTTGTTGTTATATTGAAGAACTACTGAAAGTATAAGTATATCTTCTTCTAGACTACTAAACTCCAATCCGAAAAAAGAAACTGAGGAAAGTACAGCTCTTTTTTCCATTGGATCTGAAAAGGATCCACGAGACATCTAAAATATTCCCATTTCTGGCCCATTATGTACAAGGTCTTTTTAGTAATTTAGAAAGAAAAACAGGCTAATGAGTACATGGTATAATATTTTAAATTTTTGAATATATTTTATTTTATTTACCTATGTTTTTATTTTCATTTTGGCCACATTTTGGCCATTTCAATTTTATTATTTTTCATTTCATTTCACAAGCTCACAAGTGCAGCTTGTGAGATCTTTGTTTCCCAAGCAGAAACCAAACCTGTGCCCCTGCAGTGGAAACATGGAGTCCTAACCACTGGACCACTAGGGAATTCCCTTGAATAGATTTTACTACCCTGACTAAAATTTTGTTTCTTCTTTTTTCATATAGTTCTACCTTGAGAAACTCATTGAATCTTAAAGCTTTAACCACAGTCTCTTTGAGAATAATTCTCTATATCTATATACAGTATTATTCTAAATTCTTGTTCTAAATTTAGAATTTAGAATTCTAAACCTAAATTCTTGTTCTAAATTCTACACTCTTGTAAGTGAAATTAGATATTTTCACTTACATACTTTATCTGAAATTTAAAATATCTGTATTTGAACTTAATATCCTCAAAATTATCTTTTCCATTTTTGAAACTCAAATTGCAGTTAAAAAGAAGAAAAAGAGCACCTTTATTTCCCTTATTTTTCATACTCAACACATCAGAGTCCTCTTAGACACTTGGCATCTCCAGATTTTTATAAGTTGAAATACCATTTCCAAGCCCTTCATGAAGTTGCTCCCAACTCACACCAGTACATCTTTTGCTTTACTTCCTTCTAATCATACCCTACATTTCACATTCCTTCTTTTAAGTGCTTTTCTTCCTCTTCCCCTGGAAAGTTCCCACTTGTTCATTAAAACTGAGCTCAAATAGATCTTCTTCTGTAAAGTAGTAATTCTCAGTGCATAGCTGGTCACTTCCTGGATTTCTAATAGTTACATTTATTCCTCCCCTAATTTTAAAAACCCTTGAAGGCAGAATTGAATCCATATCTAGATTTTGCTTTCTATATGAAGAATAGAGCCCCTTGAATAATAAGCATTCACTAAATATTTTTAAGTGCTTGTATAAATGAATGAGTGAGTACATGAACGAACAAATAGTTCAATGAATCTTTGACTTCCCTTGGTATCTTTGCGGACTTTATATCACTACATTTTGTTCTTCCTTTATTTACTTGAAAAATAACTCCTTAGGTAGTTAATATCTGTTTAAGTAAAAGTGAAAATTTCCATTAAATATAACTCAGCTTTTTTCCCCAAAGTTATATATGTTGACAAATTTTAAAACCATATTGTAGGTCCCAAATAATTAAGATAAATTATTCATATAAAAACTGTGAATATTTTCTTTACATATGTGGGGAAATTATGATAAACAATCACAACAAAATACTTTCAACAACATTCAAAGGGAAAAAATAGTATGTTTAATGTTTGTATTTCTACAGATCATTTTCCTTCATTTTTATTTCTACTTTCCCACATACTATAAATTCGGTCAGATCAGAAATATAATGGAAACCCTTCCAAAAGTTTTAAATTTTTTTCCTATAAGACATAAGGAAATATTGTCTGCAAATACTGATGCAATTTGAGGGGGAAGAGGTGCTTTCCTAAGGAAAACCTGAAGTACAGTACCTCTTAAAATATTTAATTCCCAAGAGTACCTAACTTAAAACTCTGGGTGTTTTGATCTCAATAATAATGGAATTATGATGTTCTTTATTTTCTCTTGCTCTTTGTTGTTACTTTAGACAGACAAAAAATTTAATCCAACAAAAGTCCATGAATATTTGTAAAATAATTCCTATGTTTATAGTAAAAATAGAGTCTAACAAAATACACATAAAACCTTGAAAGCAGAGAGTAAGCTTCCATGGAGAAATAAAATTACTAAACAATCACTCAGACATTATAAGAGCAAAGGAAGGCAGGCTTACATTTTAAGTGTCATGATAATATAGTTGTATACTATTGACCAGTGCAATTTTTTTTCAAGATAAAGCAGAAAGGACCTGGCTAATGAGTCTGTGACCACCAAAGTGAAAGCACTGAGATCAATTCTCACCCACAATCAGGGAATAAGATCACAAAATGTAAATAACAAAGACTATGTTTAAGTGAAGGATGGCACAAATAGAAGAAATTGCCTATAATCAAGGTAGAGTGCTCAACAGAACCTAAATTCTTACAGAAGGTAAGAATTGGTCCCAAATTAAAAATGACAAGCAACTAAATACCAGAGTAGTAAGAATTTAGTGTCTCTCTGAGGCTCCCTCTTTCTCTAACAACTCCTGGTACAAACACATCCCTGATCATATGGAAAGAATGGGTGAAATTCACAATCTGCAGACCAAGCAAAGGACAGAAGGAGGCAGTGCTTGGATTGAAGCAGGGTTGAGATTTTGTGTGCCATGTGGTCACTGGAGACAAAGAGATCAAGAGAGTGGTTGTTACAGGAGGCCAAGAGGACTAGGCTGTATAAGCAAAGAAAGAGAAAATAAAATGACTAGAAGTGGATGGAATGAAAGGATCTGAGGCAAGAGAACATGATGAGGCTGAGGATAAGGCATGATAACTTTTAGGAGTGAGAGAGTTAGACATAGGAGTCAGAATTGAAGTTATCGGCAGTGAAAAAATAGCCTATTTGTAGCCTAGACTCGTCAAAGTACTGTAGAAGAGAAAATTAACTCCAAACTCCACTAATTAAGGGTTCATGAAACACAGCAGGAATAAGACTGATAAAATTAGTTATATTTATGAAGCTACATCTACTGGAATATATCAGTGCTTTTCCTTTTCCTTTTCTTTTAACCAGTTACTTTTAAACTCATTGGATCATCAATTTAGAATACAGATGATCACAGACTTCTCTTTTTCTATGAAATATTGTTTTTAAATATAAAATTAATTTAGTATCGCTTATATAATTACCTATACATCACAATCTTCAATAAATGATTATCAGTTAAATTTCTGAGAGACTAAATAGACAAAAGAACAATGATCAAACTAAACATAACAATAGAGCTTTGATTCACAACTTCTGCAGCAACAACATCAAGAAATAAAGCCACAATCTCTGTAGCAATTGGTCCAGAATGTCCAAGACTTGAGCGACAACTACCAGCCAACACCTATCTGCCCCTGCTTTCAAGTCAGTAACCATCAGAGAAAGCAAAATGTGCTACCCAAACCAACTCCACAAGACGCCCTGCTTCCTCCCTGTGTAAGTAATCTCCAATTAGAGATACTAGAAATCTTCCCCCCCACCTTTTTTTTCCACTTTAAAGCTTTCCCTGTTCCATGACTGTCTTTTTGTCTCTGCCAAAAGCAAGCAATGGAACTGATTTTGCTATGGTGAGCTCTGCATGGTTTCTGTATGTTTTCCTTTGGATGGTCTTTGTTTACTCCCATATTTCTAACAGTTTAGGCTCCAGTGTTCTAAAACCATTCATAATTTAATTCTATTCTCCTGAAATCTCTGCAGATTCATACAATATAGAACTATTTGGCCACCCGGAAACTGGCGTAGTCAGTTCACCAAATTCTCTGATAAATTCCTTACAGCCATACATTGAAATATCAGATTTCAGGTAAAAGTGCCCTCTCACTCTATTTTTATTAATAATAGACAATTACTAAGATGTAATATAAGCTGAATTTTTGCCCATTACTTATCATATTAGGATGCATGCAGATTTTATCATGTAAAAATAACTGACAGCATTATTCTCCTTTATGTTAAAGTATTTCTCATTGGCATTACTGAAAAATGTTTCCAGTGATTCAAGGCTCCACAAAGTAAAATAAACCGATTACTTAAAGGGAGCATATTCTTACAAAAGGCAATAATAACAGCCTAGAATTACCCTAACACAATGTCCAAGAGACAAAAAAAAGAACCATCATTTTAAAGCACAGAAAAATAACTCTTTCTCCCTGATATTTTATTTCAGATATAAAACAAATGTTTTCTTAAAGTTATAGGTTGAAAAGCCAGAAGTGCTTTCTCAAAATCTTAAATGATCTATGAATCTCATAATTTATATTTTCAATTATGTGCTATATATTTATGTGTATTTTAATACATAAGAGAAAGAGAATTAAGTAATCCTATCAAGTAAAACAAAAATTACCTTTTGCTGCTCTTATAGTTTAAATCATCAGACTGCCTTTAGAAAGAAGAAACATAAATCTCACCAATGTTTCACATTACCATTTCTGTGTGGGCTAAACATTTAGATTGCTATCATTAACACATTGTGTTAGAATATGAAAACTTCACCTCAGAAAGCAAGACAAGGCACTTGCAAAGAGATTTTGTATTTAACAAACAAAAAGATGCTGAAGCATAGAATAAATGAATTTCATACATTTCAACTATGCTTCCAAAAAGACTTTAAGTCTCAAGTTCTAGCTGAATAGATGAAAGTTGAGTTTCTACCCTTCCTTCTGCTCATTTACTATTTCAACTCTTAGGATTGTATCTTGAAAGTGAAAAGAAAGTGTTAGTTACTCAGTCATGTCTGACTCTTTGCAACCCCATGGACTGTAGACCACCAGGCTCCTCTGTCCATGGTATTCTCCAGGCAACAATACTTCAGTGGGTTGCCATACCCTCCCAACCCAGGGATCGAAACCTGGTCTCCCACATTGCAGGCAGATTCTTTACCATCTCAGCCACCAGGGAAGCTCCACATTGAAAAAGGAAGGTGGGGCAAAAAGGTTTCTTAAATACCAGCTGTGTCCAGTGGGAAGTACCCACAGAATGAGAACAAATGTACTCCCACTTCTGAATCTAGTTCCTCATGTGCCATCACACTATAGCTGCCTTATCCAGAGACACCCTTTCTACAGAGGAGTGCAACATGATTTCTGAGCATTTATGAGTGCTCTTCTCTTTTTCCTTCACTTGGGCAGCCTTTAAAGCACATCCTCCCATTGTCCAGGCATTACATAGGATATCCTGGATATAAGGAAAGCTGATAGCTCAGTGCTTTACTGCAAACTCCTTTACACCCACACATTCCTCTATATTTTAGATTAACTTCTTTTAAAATTCAATCTCTGTATTTTCTCTTTTCTTTAAATATTACTGAAGTATAGTTAGGATAATTATTGAGTGTAGCAGGCCATGATTAAAATGGTTAAAATTATAAAATATCTGAGAAAACTGGCCTATTTGCAGACAAGTCAGTTTAGCTTGCCAAATTGTTCAAGATTTTGAGAACATACTTAGGGACAGTGTAGACATATAAAACTAGAACTGCTTATTGTTGCATTAACTATATGGGATAATCCAGTTCCAGCCCTTTTTCTATTTATATCTTGACTCTTAGCAAGCTTCTTCAGTTTTTCTCAGAGCTGAATTTATGCTGTCACCATATCCACTCCTACTTTATTAAATCAGTCCTTCAGATGTTTTTCTTTCAGCTCTCTGCACTGCTGCCCATCTTCCTGTTCTCCTCATCTCTTCTTCAGTTTTATCTTATGTTAGCCTAGTTCAGAATTCTCTACTGTAGGTGTTGATGGTATTGATATATCCTTCATACCAAGCACAGTGCCTGATATTTTATAGATGTTCAGTAAATGAACAACAACAAAAAAAATTATAGAAAAGCCTACAATTTAGTACATCATTTTTTCATGTGAAAGTTGACACTGCATTGCATCTTAAAATATAAAGTTTCATGAGGATAGGTAAATCATTCTGGTATATTTTTGAATATACTTGATAAATTTTTCTATTTTTAACTGTATTAATAGTAATATTAGTGTTGGTACACACAAATCATTATTTTTTGACAATGATAAGTATGTTTTATACTTCTTATTTCTGGAAGAGTTATCATTTTTGTCTTTTTCCCACACATGTTCAACAAGTTTTTAAAATTCATCTTAAGTGACCATAAAAGATATAACTATCTAGAAAGTTTTACTTAGAGCTTGTTCCCTATTTAGATGAAGGAAAAGAATTACATGTTATCAAGTGTTATATAAACCATGAAATTTCAATCAAGATACTGCTTAGATAGAATTTACCTGAGGTGAGAAAAGGCATAATTCATGAATAGAACATTAAATAGTCTAACATCTAAATATTATGAAGAGAAACATTTCACAACCATAGTAAATTCTAGTGGGTTTTCAGTTTAAGACAGTAAATTGTCACACATGTACAATTCTTTTGCTTTTCCAAACACCACTGAAACTATAGATGAGCTGGGTTTTAGTTACTATTTGTTTATTTTCTTCTTCTTCTAAAAAACCTAAAGCCATTAGGATGGAGAAGACAAAATGAGAGAAGAGGCAACAGCAGAAATATTAGGAAACTCAGAAGCAGATGGCAAGAGGGAAATAATACAGTCAACCTGAGAAAGTCAGAGCCCAGGTCATCATTGGGAAAACTAAGGAACTAATTTAAGCAGAAAGATCATTTATGAAATTTGGGAAGAAAGGAGAGACTGACAGAAACAGTTTGATTTCCTCCCCTGTTCTACACCATTGAAATCTGCCTCTTTCTCATCCCAGGATAAGTCTGGAGATAATTCTCAGAGGAGAATAAAATAGTCTTGGCATCAGAGGATTTTAAACTTATTTAAAGGATAAAACACTTTTTATGACAACAAGGGTATTAAGTGAATATGTGAGTGTGTGTGCTTGCTTAGTCACTCAGTCCTATCCTACTCTCTGCGACCCCATAGACTGTAGCCCAGCAGGCTCATTTGTCCATGGAATTCTCCAGGCAAGAATACTGGAGTGGGTTGCCATTCCCTTCTCCAGGGGATCTTCCTGACCTGGGACTGAATCCAGATCTCCTGCATTGCAGGTGGATTTATTACCATCTGAACCACCAGGAACATATGAATACTTAATACTAAATGTAGAGACTACTAGCCAATCCACCCCCCGCCCCTGCCGTGTCACTGTTCCCAGAATATTTACATTTCAAGCAGGAATTTGGAAGATGCTTCCGTGAGAAATGAATCACTGGAAGACAGAAAGGCTCGCTTTCCTCTAGCAAGCCTTAAGTCTGATTCTAGAAAGTCCCAGAGGCTGAAGAAAAGGAATGTTGAATTGTTGGAAGGTTCCACAGGCTCAGTGTAATAATGTAACACAGCTTATATGACTGTGTTGATGGTCCTTCCTATGTTTAAAACACTAAAGCCTGACTTTTCTGCCCTGGAATGAGTGTATCACTGTGGTAGTGACAGAAATACATGAAGAACCAATGTAAAACCTGCTTTGTGTCTCCCCTTTTAGCTGGAAGAAGTACTAAACGTGTGCCAAGGGGCTTGTGTCAAGGCTCAGAAGTGGTTATGCCAAGTTTTACAGAAGTAATCTTTCCAGTCCCAGGTACAGTACTATCTAGGAATTTATCAAGATTCTTTTAGCCTCTATCAGAACAGCCTAAGACTTCCTTGGTGGCTCAGATGGTAAAGAATCCGCCTGTAATGCAGGAGACCAGAGTTTGATCCCTGGGTTGGGAAGATCCCCTGGAGAAGGGAATGGCAACCCACTCTAGTATTCTTGCCTGGAGACTCCCCATGGACAGAGGAGCCTGGCAGGATACAGTCCGTAAGGTCGCAAAGAGTTGGACACAACTGAGCGACTAAGGATACACACAGAACTGCCAAAGTCTGTCTAATTATTTGGGTCTCTTAACTGTGGCTGAACTCCCAAGGAGTTGAGTCTCTTTTGGCAGTGCCATCCAAAAGTGTCCATCAGTCTTATCACACATCATACTTACATTTTCTTTCCATCATGCCACCATCATAATTCTTAACTAGCTCCCTATTTTCCACCTCATTACAAAAACAAACAAACAAAAAACTCCTATCCGTTTTCTAACATGTTTTATAATCTACCACTTTCTTCACGTTCATCTTCTTCCTTTATTATACAGTTTTCTGAGAGCCCCCAAATGGATCTGTCTCATTTCTACGTCACAGCCTCCACCCTGTGGGTTTTATTTCTTATGTTATCTCACCCTGTAATCCAATCCTCATATGGCAAAGTCTAATATAAACTTCACCTGTTCAGGTTTTCATTTTCTGCTTATTGCTAATCTCCACTGCTAATCCCTTTCTTCTGAAATCCTAACATGTTTACAGCCAGAAGCATACATTACACAATTATTGTTATTTTTAACGTGTCAGCTTTGTTTCTCCTTACAGAAAGAACTGGTTTTACTCCTGTGTTTAGCACAAGGGTAAAAACTTGTATCACACTGATAAGGTATCCAGATTCTGAAAGTGGACCAAATATAATTCAAATTCATTCGTGTGTCCTTGAGCAGTTTCCCTGACCTTTATGAATCTCAGGTTCTTTAACAATAAATTAGAGAATATAATAATCAATCAAACTGTTCTGAATATAAAAATGAGAAAACATATATTCATCATAGTGCAGAATGTAGTAAACATTCAATGTTTACTATTATGCCTTTTATTAATAATAAAATCATAGTTAAAGAAATGGAGAAGGCAATGGCACCCCACTCCAGTACTCTTGCCTGGAAAATCCCATGGATGGAGGAGTCTGGTAGGCTGCAGTCCATGGGGTCGCTAAGAGTCGGACACGACTGATCGACTTCATTTTCACTTTCACTTTTCACTTTCATGCATTGGAGAAGGAAATGGCAACCCACTCCAGTGTTCTTGCCTAGAGAATCCCAGGGGCAGGAGAGCCTGGTGGGCTGCCATCTATGGGGTCACACAGAGTCGGACACGACTGAAGTGACTTAGCAGCAGCAGCAGTTAAAGAAAATGAGAAAATAGAGCATTTAGTGGTATTTTAGAAAATATAATTTATTATTTTTCTTATTATTTACAAAATATACAGCTATTTAAAATCTATATGTGAGGGTGAGGGTGTACTCCTACCAAATGATTGACTACTTGCTGATAAATACTGTACTGGAAGCTATGGCATCCATTCTCAGAGGTCTCACTACAAACACGCTAAAAGCCCTGCAATGAAATAAGTGTGATGTGGGTGGAACTAAGGAATAATCTATATATAAAACTGCTAAACTTTACCCTCAGTAAAACACTGTAGTGTCTGAGAAAAACTTGTAAAGCTGAATTGGAAGTGTAAATAAGAGCAAGGTTTCCTCCATTTTAAAACAATTGGAGGTTTATCACAGTTTGTATGAACTGAAATTAAACTGAATGTAGATGCAGTTCAGGTGTAAAAGACTGTCAGAATTTGAAACTCAGCTTTCCTACCCTACCTTTACTACAACTTGAACACACAATATTCCTGTTCTATGGTGACACCTATCGATTCTGAGAATGTTGGATGGTTTAGCTGTGGCAAAACATGAAATGGGTCTACTTCCCAATGAGTTACCACCCTGTGGAGCTGTGAATCTCCTTCTAACACCTTAGGTACCGAATGTGACACCCTCCAAGCCTCTGATCATCCTCTCCACAGTCATATTTTAGCGTCCTTTTGCAACTCGATTCAAAATATGTCAGCAGTAAGACATTATGCCTCTGAGAGGGAAACAGATGTAGAGCAGGAAGAACTGCACTGTATCTTGATCAACTGTTGGTGACATATCCTTCCCTTTCCACCTCTTGTTCTAGTTCCCAACCTTATTTCCTTCTGTCCTAGTCTGGGCCAGTCAGTAATTTCAATATATTCTTTCTAGTAGTTTCACTTCTCTCAGTCCCTGGAATTCTACTGAAAATTCTTTTACATCCTAGGACTGTAGGTAAATCTAATTCACTAGTTCTCACAGAACAGGTGGAGAGAATCTATTCATTCTACTAATAAATGTATTAGGTCTTAAATTGTGTGACAGATCGTAAGTAAATGACTTACTGAATATCTTTCAGATTGACTACTTTTTAAATTCCCAGATTTTGTTCTGTTTTTCTACTCAAACTCTCACTCCACTTTTATATTTTCAAGGCTCCACATATTCCACATCACTCAGCAAATAGAAGTCATCAGGATTTACTTACTCATATTCCCTCTACTTATTCATACATCTCTTTCCTCTTTTAGAAAGAGATATTTCCTCCTCTTGCCCAGGATTCCTAGAAAAAGAATTCTTACATGCCTCTGTTAAATGATAAATTTTCTTTTATCTCTTTATACTTATACTAGTATTATATTTTTTAAAGTAAGCTTGCTACATTTACATATTAGAAATAATGATATACCTAGCATATTTTACAAAATGATTGTATTTTTATATTCATACCACATTTTCCTCATTTTCTAAATTCTAGCTCTTCACATTAATTTAATCTACTAATATGAAAATTTTATTTTAGAGATCCCTTAGAAGTTTTAAAAGGCACTATATGCATTCTTCATGTAGCAAAGCATACTATTAACACTTCTAAATTCTCCTTGAGTACAAAGAGAGACCATTTTAAATTTCATCTCAAACACTTACATGTTCCCTGTGTAATGCTGCTATTTCAAATAGTTTATTTTATTGTCTTGTTCTGCCAAAGCTTATTTGAATATACCAACATGTTTTCTGATTTCTTTGCTCACCATTGCTTCTTGTATCTAAATTCTTTTTTAATGGTAGCATTTTTTGGATATGCAACTTGAAATTCATCAGTTTAATAGGTTATAGACGACATCACTATCCCTTAAAGAGCTTTATTTGACCCAAGACTCCAAGGAAAATCATTTTCTCTGATGCTCCCTCAAGCTGCTGCATGGAAATATTCCTAGTTTCCCTTTTAGAGTCAGACCTCTAGGCTTTTCCAAGTATCTCATCTGTAGCTCCTCTGTCTGTCTCCTCTTAATGCCAAACGGGCATTAAAGTTACAATCTGAGAGAACAAGATGGCGGAAGAGTAGGTGGAGGTGGAGTTCATCTCTCTCCATGGATACATCAGGAATATACCTTCAGACAAATAAGTGCATGCAGAACGCCAGCTGAACGTGGACAGGAGTACCTGATGAGTGGAAAAGAATACATAGACTCACGCAAAACTCGCTAGGATGAAGGAACTAGAGGGAAAAAACAGGAGCGTTAGTAGGACTGGACCTGGCCTCGGCGGGTGGGGAAACTGAAGCAGGGGTCTGATCCCCACACCGGGACAGTTGTCTGAGTCAGAGGAGAAACATTTAAGGCTGAGAATGAAACAGCTGATCTGTGGCAGCCTAAATGGAATGAGAATCAGACAATCCTTGCTGCAGCTATACATACCCCGGACAGGGATGCAAGTCTGCTGGAAAACAGTAGCTGGGAGCTAGAGTTTAGGGATTGTGGAACAATCCCAGGGCAAGTGCTGCTGTTGACTGTGGAGAGATGGATGGAGGGGATGTGAGGGAGAAAATTGTGGTAAAAAATGCTGTGGAGGAAAACTGGACAGCCATGGAAGTAAGGCGATACTGCTGAGTCATATGTAGGGGGTGGGGCCATCACCATAGCCTCTCTTCCCGGACTTGCCAGCATTATCAGCTGAAAAATAGAGAGGCTGGCCCATGAAATGCCTGATGCACTGAACTGCAGAGTAGGACCCCACCCAGGGTGCCCCTTTAAGTGCTTGATCCACCAATCTACAGAGTAGGACTCCATCCAAGGAGGCCCCTCTATGTGCCTGACACACGGAACAGAGAAGGACCCCAGGCAAGGGGGCCCTCTAAGTGCCTGAATGGGTGGAGCTATGGAGAAAGACTGGCCAAACAGGCCTTCTACTCGCCAGTTACAAGAGGCTTGACAAAAGCCTCTGATAGGGCAATAACTCCCGTGGCGGAGGCAGTGCATGTCCCTGCACACTTGTCGCCACCAGGGTCTCTGCAAGTCAAGCTGCTGCACCACCTTCACACTCAACTCTCACTGGGTCAGAACTGCCACAGG
The DNA here is from genome assembly GCF_027580195.1 of Bos mutus. NCBI lineage: Eukaryota > Metazoa > Chordata > Mammalia > Artiodactyla > Bovidae > Bos > Bos mutus. The sequence continues at coordinate 23,300,559 of NC_091644.1, read as the reverse complement.
GGAAAAAAAAAAAAAAAAAAACTCTTGGGTCTGTGCACATAGGGTCACTTCAGTAGTGTTCGACACTTTGTGACCCTGTAGCCTATGACCTACCAGGCCTCTCTATCAAGGAGGGGAGTTCTTTAGGCAAGAATACTGGAGTGTGTTGGCCAATACTGGTTGCTATATCCTTCTAGAGCACTACATATCCTGCTACCCTAGCTGCCAACTTCCCTGAGTACCTGGTGCTGCCAGAACCCCTGAAACCCAAGCAGCTATACCACCTCCACACCTGGCCCTACAGGGGCAAACCCCAGTGGATGACCCACATGTAGAGGTGGAAATAAAATCACAATTGAAACCGAGGGGCAGTGTGACTAAGGAAGAAGACCCAAAACCTCCCCACTAGCTGTACAAGATGCAGATTAAATCCACACAATCAACTAGGCAGACTCTGTGTCTATGGAATATATAAAAGGTCACTGAGAGCTCCCACAAAAGAAAATGCAGAAACGCTGGTTCTGATAGCTTTGGACACTGGAGGCAAGAACACATCAGAGTAGGACCAGATCAGAATCTGAGCTGCCCCCACAGCAGGTCCAAAAATCAGCACAGTGTTGGAGGGCATCCTAGGGAGGTGAGGTAGACTGACTCACAGCAAGGGAAAGGACTCTGACAGCAGTGACTCAAGAAAAACATGTACTATTCTTATGTTTTGACTTGTTCTGTAGATTCTTTTTTACTTTTTTCTTCCCCCCAGTTGTAGTTGTCTTTTTATTGTCACTGTTAAGCTTTTGAGCTTTTTTCTTTTTTTTTCTCAGTCACATTTTTTATTGTGACCTCTACCTCTATGTTGGGCTTTTGTGGTTCTGGAGAGTTTTCCTTTTCCTTTTCTTTTTTTATTTTCTCTTTTTAATTTTAATTAAAAAATTTTTAAAACCTACTATTATTTTTTCTACATTTATTCCTTTGTTGGCTTTTCCTACTGTTCTTTTCCCTTGCATTTAATCTTTAATATATATAAATCTTCTTAATCTATCTCTATTTAACTTTGCATTACTATTCTTTCTTTTCTTTCTTTCCTTTCCTCTCAACATATTTATTAGTTTAATTTTCATTGCTTGATTACCCAATTGTCACTTTGCTTTAGTTTTGTTTTCTACGTTTGTGCTTTTAGTTAGTTTTGTTCTGGTAGATATAATTTTTGGTTTCCTTTTTTCACCAGGTGGATCTACTGTACTTTATTTTTGTTGGATTGTTTTGATTTTGCTTATGGGTATATAAATATATGTCTATATTCAATCCCATTTTTTTATTGTTGTTATAAACCTCTGCATACCCATTGGGCTTTGGCACCTCTGTGGAGTTTTCCTTTTTTATTTTATTTTTTTATCTTTTTTTTTCTTCTTCTGTTTTTTCTCTCATTTTATAATCTTAAGTTTCAATTTTTTAAAACCTATTATATATTTTCTACATTTTTTCCTTTGTTTTCCTTTCTACTGTTCTTTTCCCCTTGCAATTAATCTTTAATGTATATAAATCTTCTTATCTACCTCTATTTAACTTTGCATGTCTATTCTTTTTTTCTTTCCTTTCTTCTCAATGTATTTGTTGGTTTTGTTTTCATTGCTTTATTCGCCACTAGGCACCTTTCTTTAGTTTTGTTTTCCAGTTTGTACTTTAGTTAGTTTTGTTCTTCTGTTCAGTTCAGTCGCTCAGTCATGTCCGACTTTTTGCAACCCCATGAATCACAGCACGCCAGGTTTCCCTGTCCATCACCAACTCCCAGAGTTTACCCAAACTCATGTCCATTGAGTCAGTGGTGCCATCCAGCCATCTCATCCTCTGTCGTCCCCTTCTCCTCCTGCTCCCAATCCCTCCCAGCATCAGGGTCTTTTCCAATGAGTCAAGTCTTTGCATGAGGTGGCCAAAGTATTGGAGTATCAGCCTTAGCATCAGTCCTTCCAATGAACACCCAGGACTGAAGTTTTGTTCTTAACTGCTAAATATAATTTTTCATTTTCTTTCTTTGCTGGGTCAATCTATTGTACTTTGTTTTTGTTGGACTGTTTTGACTTTGCTAATGAGTGTATATGTATATGAGTATATCCCATTATTGTATTTTTTTTAATTTTATTTTATTTTTAAACTTTACAATATTGTATTAGTTTTGCCAAACATCAAAATGAATCCGCCACAGGTATACCCGTGCTCCCCATCCTGAACCTTCCTCCCTCCTCCCTCCCCATACCCTCCCTCTGGGTTGTCCCAGTGCATCAGCCCCAAGCATCCAGTATCGTGCATCGCACCTGGACTGGTGACTCGTTTCATACATGATATTATACATGTTTCAATGCCATTCTCCCAAATCTCCCTACCCTCTCCCTCTCCCACAGAGTCCATAAGACTGATCTATACATCAGTGTCTCTATTTTTGTCTCGTACCTGATTTTGTAACTGCCTTTTGGGCTTGATCTTTGGTTTCTCATTTTTGGATATTTGTTTTAATCTCACTTAATTCTATAACAAACCACTTGTTGAAGCTTCATTCTTCACCAGAGATTAAGCCCTGAGCCTTTGGAGTGGGACCACTGACTTCAAGACCCTAGACTATAAGAAAACTAACCCTAGGGAGTACCAAATAGTGAGAACTCACACAAAGGAAACCACTTCAATACAAGACCCAGCATCAGCTAACCACCAGTAGCACCCTGTGCAGGACACTTCATCTAAACAAGGAAGAAAACAAAAATACAAACTCGATAATCAGCAGACAGCATTACCACCTCACTCAGCCTTGCCCATCAGAGGAAAAACAAACAAAAAAAGAAACAAAAACTGAGCAAAAATTTCACCCTATACAAAGCTTACACAAACCACTGGACCAACCTTAGGAGGGCACAAACCAAAAGGAAGAAAAAAATTCAACCTCAAAGCCCAGGAAAAGGAGATCTCAAATACAATAAGTTAAAAAAAGAGAAGAAAAGAAAAGGCAGGAAATACTACAAAAATGAAGGAAAAAACTAGAAACACAGAAGTCCAAATAAATGAAGAGGAAACAGCTAACCTACCTGAAAAAGAATTAAGAATAATGATAATAAAGATGATCAAAAACCTTGAAAACAAAATGGAGAAAATGCAAGAATCAATTAACAAAAACCTAAAATAATTAAAGAATAAACATACAGACACAAACAACACAATTACTGAAATTAAAAATACTCTAGAAGGAATTAATAGCAGAATATCTGAAACAGAAGAACAAATCCATGAACTGAAAGATAAAATGGTGGAAATAACTTCTGAAGAGCAGAATAAAGTAAAAAGGATGAAAAGAACTGAGGATAGTCTCAGGGTGCCATTGCCTTCTCCACAGAAACCTCTGGGACAATACCAAATGTAGCAACATTCAAATTATAGGGGTCTCAGAAGAAGAAAAGGAAAAGAAAGGGTATGAGAAAATTTTTGAAGAGATTATAGTTGAAAATTTCTCCAACATGGAAAAGGAAATAGTTAATCAAGTTCAAGAAGCACAAAGAGTCTGATACAGGGTAAACCCAAGGAGAAACATGCCAAGACACATACTAATCAAACTAACAAAGACTAAACACAAAGAAAGAATATTAAAAGCAGCAAGGGAGAAGCAACAAGCAATATACAAGGGAAACCTCATATGCTTAACAGCTAATCTTTCAGCAGAAACTCTGCAGGCCTGAAGGAAATGACAGGATATATTTAAAGTACTGAAAGGGGAAAATCTACATCTAAGATTACTGTACCCGGCAAGATCTCATTCAAAATTGATGGAGAAATAAAAAGCTTTACAGACAAGCAAAAGTTAAGAGAATTCAGTACCACCAAACCAGCTTTACAACGAATGTTAAAGGGACTTATATAGTCAAGAAATACAACAGAAGAAAAAAGATCTACAAAATCAATCCCAAACAATTAAGGAAATGGCAATAGGAACATATATATAATTACTTTAATGTATGGAGCCAAGAACACACAGGAGTAGGACCAGATTAGAATATGAGCTGCTCCACAGCCAGTCCACAGATCAGCACAGTATTGGAGGGCATTCTAGGTGAGGTTGACTGTGACTCCCAGCAAGGGAAAGGACTCTCAGAGCAGTGACTTGTGGACACGGGGAGAGTGGAGGGGAGGAGTGGGTTAGATGTATGGAAAGAATAACATGGAAACTTACATTGTAAATAAGTAAGTGAAAATCTCTCAGCTGTGTCCGACTCTTTGCGACCCCAAGGAGTATACAGTCCATGGCATTCTCCAGGCCAGAATACTGGAGTGGGTAGCCTTTCCCTTCTCCAGGGGACCTTCCCAACCCAGAGATTGAACATAGGTTTCCCGAATTGCAAGTGGATTCTTTACCAGTTGAGCCACAAGGGAAGCCCAAAACTTACATGACCATATGTAGAATAGATATCCAACAGGAATTTGCTGTATGGCTCAGGAAACTCAAACAGGGGTTCTGTATCAACCTAGAGGGGTGGGATGGGAAGGGAGATGGGAGGGAAGTTCACAAGGGAGGGGATATATGTATACCTATGGCTGATTCATGTTGAGGTTTGACAAAAAACAACAGAATCATGTAAAGCTATAATCCTTCAATAAAAAAATAAATTAAAAAAATGAACTGAAAGATAAAGATACAAGATACAATGAAAATCACAGAAATTAATAATATATGTTGGTAAACTATACAGAGTTAAAACAAATAATTATACTGTTGTGTTCTGAAAATTGCTGATATTAAAATTTTAAACAAAATTGTAAAAAGTTAAAATCTTTGTGTTCAACACATATGATCTATGTATAGCTTAAGGAATAAACAAAATGAGTGGTGTCAAGAGCTTAAATTTATGTTACTCCATTATTTTTTTGTTTGGGTAATATTGATTCCTGCTTTCTTCTGAGTTCAACTTGTGTTTATTTCTTTTAAATTAATTGATTTCAATGGTTAGATATCCTGCATATGGATATATGTATTGTATATCCATATGTAATACTTTTCACTGTGGCATATACAATTATATATGCATTCTATTTAGACTGTTATAAGTTCTGGGTATAAAACAATAAACAAGTCAGATTTCTTATTTTTGTTAGGGATATTGAGGCAGCGCACATATAAACAAATGAACTAGGTAATCCAATAAGCACTAATTATAAACTGGAAAGTAACAGAGTCTTGTGATATAGATAAACAGGTTATAAGAAGTCTTTACAACAGATGGTCAAGAACTTCTCTGATGGATATCCTAAGACTAGAAGAAACAGCCATGGAAACTCATGCAGGTTAACCCTTATATCTGTTTTTATTTCTTTTCCTTTGTCTCAGTGTTTATGTTCTACCCTCTTTGCTATATCTTTGGCTATAGCTATTCATCTTTTACAATTTCATTCTATCCCTAACCAATTCCCCATTCCCTTCAATCTAGAATATACTCTAGTTATTTAGAAATCTCTAGATCATGTGATCAGCTGCCTTCTTAATTTACTACTTTGATTATCTTTCTTTTATTATCTACTCTTTTCTCATCTACCTTGTAATGAATTAAGAAGGGTTTTTTTCTTTGTCACCACTTATTGAAGCCACTTAAACAAAAGTAACCATAAATTTAGAATTGCCAGAACTGTACTATCTTTTCAATCTTCACTTTAATTAAGACTCCTTCATGCAAAATAATTAATTGATCATTCACTGAAACTTAACTATGATTCAAGAATCATTCTTTGCATATAACAAAAATTCTTATTATGCCTTGAGTGCTTTGTCTTTATGGGATTCTATTTCTTCTTCTCACTTCTTAAAAGCTTTTTTTAATCTCTTGACTTTGTCCTTGTTGCTTTTATTTTAATTTTAGATTCTGACTGTATACATAACCTTTATACTAGAGAAGTCTCTTTGCCACATTTATCAAGCTGATATAAAATAGTTTTTAGTTCAGGTTTCTTTCCATGATGTATTGTTTCCCATGTAAAAAGTATGAACACTCTTACATGCAGCTCAATAACAAAAGAAAAGAAAAAAAATGAATCAAAGACTGGGCATAAAACTTAAATAGAAATTTCTCTGAAGAAGACATACAGATGGCCAAGAGACACATAAACAGATACTCAACATCAGTAATTAGAGAAATGTAAATCAAAACTATAATGAGGTACCACCTCACACTTGTCAGATTGGCCTTTATCCAAAAATCTACAAGCAATAAATGCCAGAGAGAAAAGAATCTTCCTATACTGTTGGTGGGAATGTAAATTGGTATAACCACTATAGAGAATAGTATGGAGGTTCCTTAAAAAACTAAAACTAGAACTACCAAATGACCCAGCAACCCAACTCCTAGGCATATATCACAGAAAAGCATAATTCAAAAGGGTGCATGCACCCTGTTGTTCACTGCAGCACTATTTACAATAACCAGGACATGGATGCCACCTAAATGTCCATCGACAGAGGAATGGATAAAGATGTGGTACATAATACAATGGACTAATACTCAGCCATGAAAGGGAATGAAACATGGGTGGACCCAGAAGTCATCTTACTGAGTGAATTAAGCCTGAAAGAGAAAAACAAATATCATATAATATCACTTATATGTGGCATCTAGAAAAATGTTAGAGATGAACTATTTGCAAAGCAGAAATAGATTCACAGATGTAGAGAGGAAACTTATGGTTACTAAGGGAAGATGGCAGGTAGGAATGAATTAGGACTGGGATTGACATATACACGCTGCTGCTTCTGCTAAGTAGCTGCAGTCATGTCCGACTCTGTGCGACCCCATAGATGGCAGCCCACCAGGCTCCGCCATTCCTGGGATTCTCCAGGAAAGAATACTGGAGTGGGTTGCCATTTCCTTCTCCAATGAATTAAAGTGAAAAGTGAAAGTGAAGTCGCTCAGTCGTGTCCAACTCTTAGCGACCCCATGGACTGCAGCCCACCAGGCTCCTCCATCCATGGGATTTTCCAGGCAAGAGTACTGGAGTGGGTCGCCAGTGCCTTCTCTGGTATACATACTACTATGTATTCAATATCACAGTAATCCAAGCCTATGCCCCAACCAGTAACGCTGAAGAAGCTGAAGTTGAAGGGTTCTATGAAGACCTACAAGACCTTTTAAAACTAACATCCAAAAAAGATGTCCTTTTCATTATAGGGGACTGGAATGCAAAAGTAGGAAGTCAAGAAACACATGGAGTAACAGGCAAATTTGGCCTTGGAATATGGAATGAAGCAGGGCAAAGACTGATAGAGTTTTGCCAAGAAAATGCACTGATCATAACAAACACCCTCTTCCAACAACACAGGAAAAGACTCTATACATGGACATCACCAGATGGTCAACACTGAAATCAGACTGATTATATTCTTTGTAGCCAAAGATGGAGAAGTTCTATACAGTCAGCAAAAACAAGACCAGGAGCTGACTGTGGCTCAGACAATGAACTCCTTATTGCCAAATTCTGACTGAAATTGAAGAAAGTAGGGAAAACCACTAGGCCATTCAGGTATGACCTAAATCAAATCCCTTATGATTATACAGTGGAAGTGAGAAATAGGTTTAAGGGCCTAGATGTGATAGATAGAGTGCCTGATGAACTATGGAATGAGGTTCATGTCATTGTACAGGAGACAGGGATCAAGACCATTCCCATAGAAAAGAAAGGCAAAAAAGCAAAATGGCTGTCTGGGGAGGCCTTACAAATAGCTGTGAAAAGAAGAGAAGCGAAAAGCAAAGGAGAAAAGGAAAGATATAGCATCTGAATGCAGAGTTCCAAAGAATAGCAAGAAGAGATAAGAAAGCCTTCTTCAGCGATCAGTGCAAAGAAATAGAGGAAAACAACAGAATGGGAAAGACTAGAGATCTCTTCAAGAAAATCAGAGATACCAAAGGAACATTTCATGCAAAGAGGAGCTCGATAAAGGACAGAAATGGTATGGACCTAACAGAAGCAGACGATATTAAGAAGAGATGGCAAGAATACACAGAAGAACTGTACAAAAAAGATCTTCACAACCCAGATAATCACGATGGTGTGGTCACTGACCTAGAGCCAGACATTCTGGAATGTGAAGTCAAGTGGGCCTTAGAAAGCATCACTACGAACAAAGCTAGTGGAGGTGATGGAATTCCAGTTGAGCTATTCCAAATCCTGAAAGATGATGCTGTGAACGTGCTGCACTCAATATGCCAGCAAATTTGGAAAACTCAGCAGTGGCCACAGGACTGGAAAAGGTCAGTTTTCATTCCAATCCCAAAGAAAGGCAATGCCAAAGAATGCTCAAACTACCGCACAATTGCACTCATCTCACACACTAGTAAAGTAATGCTCAAAATTCTCCAAGCCAGGCTTCAGCAATATGTGAACAGTGAAGTTCCTGATGTTCAAGCTGGTTTTAGAAAAGGCAGAGGAACCAGAGATCAAATTGCCAACATCTACTGGATCATGGAAAAAGCAAGAGAATTCCAGAAAAAACATCTATTTCTGCTTTATTGACTATGACAAAGCCTTTGACTGTGTGGATCACAATAAACTGTGGAAAATTCTGAAAGAGATGGGAATACTAGACCACCTGATCTGCCTCTTGAGAAATTTGTATGCAGATCAGGAAGCAACAATTAGAACTGGACATGGAACAACAGACTGGTTCCAAATGGGAAAAGGAGTACATCAAGGCTACATATTGTCACCCTGCTTGTTTAACTTATATACAGAGTACATCATGAGAAACGCTGGACTGGAAGAAACACAAGCTGGAATCCAGATTGCCAGGAGAAATATCAATAACCTCAGATATGCAGATGACACCACCCTTATGGCAGAAAGTGAAGAGGAACTCAAAAGCCTCTTGATGAAAGTGAAAGTGGAGAGTGAAAAAGTTGGCTTAAAGCTCAACATTCAGAAAACAAAGATCATGGCATCTGGTCCCATCAGTTCATGGGAAATAGATGGGGAAACAGTGGAAACTGTGTCAGACTTTATTTTTCTGGGCTCCAAAATCACTACAGATGGTGACTGCAGCCATGAAATTAAAAGATGCTTACTCCTTGGAAGGAAAGTTATGACCAACATAGATAGCATATTCAAAAGCAGAGACGTTACTTTGCCAACAAAGGTTCGTCTAGTCAAGGCTATGGTTTTTCCTGTGGTCATGTATGGATGTGAGAGTTGGACTGTGAAGAAGGCTGAGCGCCGAAGAATTGATGCTTTTGAACTGTGGTGTTGGAGAAGACTCTTGAGAGTCCCTTGGACTGCAAGGAGATCCAACCAGTGCATTCTGAAGGACATCAGCCCTGGGATTTCTTTGCAAGGACTGATGCTAAAGCTGAAACTCCAGTACTTTGGCCACCTCATGCGAAGAGTTGACTCATTGGAAAAGACTCTGATGCTGGGAGGGATTGGGGTCAGGAGGAGAGGGGACGACAGAGGATGAGATGGCTGGATGGCATCACTGACTCGATGGACATGAGTCTGAGTGAACTCCGGGAGTTGGTGATGGACAGGGAGGCCTGGCGTGCTGTGATTCATGGGGTCACAAAGAGTCAGACATGACTGAGCGGCTGATCTGATCTGATCTGATGCATAAAACAGATAACTAATGAGAACCTACTATATAACACAGAGAGCTCTACCCAATACTCTGTGATGAACTAAATGGTAAGGAAATCTAAAAGAGAGGGGAATATATGTATATGCATGACTGATTCACTTTGTTGTACAGTAAATACTAACACAACATTGTAAAGCAAATATATCCCAATAAAACGAAAAAAAATAAATGTGTGAACTCTTTATGCCTAAATTCAAATTTAATTTTTACTAGAAATATGTTTCTTTCATGTGTATTTCCTATCTAGGTTAATTATATAAGCAGCATAACAAACATTTATTAATCTTCACTTTCAGAATAAAACATTAGAATAAGCATGAGTGATTTGTTTAGAAAAATGTAAATATTATATTAATTATCTTAATATAAGAAGTATAGTAGAAAGAAGTTGGGTTATAAATGAAATGTAGGACAGAAGCAATAAAAGGCAGAAGAAAGGATAAGAGTGCATATTTCTTCATCACACAGAGTGAGAAGTTGAGATATAACTAATATACATATAACAATATACATTTTATAGTTAAGAAATGTTATTAAGGTCTACAAATATAAACAATAAAATAATAAACTCATAAAAGTGGAAAACATGGAAGAAAAAGTAATATAAATGCCATATATTCTCTTTTGCAGGAAAAGCCAATAAATCATATCTCATAAAGTATATTGCTTAGAGACATAGAGATAATCATAAGGAATGATATCAGATAAAGTTAAAAGTATTTACCTGCCTCTCCTTTGTGGAGGTAAGGATTGTTTTTCATAATTTTTAAATTACTCAGTGGGTTTTAGTTTGATATTTCCCTATTTTACACACACACACACACACACACACACACACACACACAGATATGTAGAATATAGTACATGTCAGTTGTAATATATTAGTATTTTTATATATGAGGAAAACATATGTGTGTATGTGTTAATGTTGTTTGAATCAAGTTTCCTAGGAATACTGTAGTATCTTTTAACATGTAAATTCAAGTTTGGTATTATATATGGAAAATGTTTTTGATTTAGACTTTATATATTAGTTGTATTATTTCTTAATTCTTCAAAGGGAGTCTTGCCTCCATTTCAAGCTTTTCTTCCTCTGAGTATTTTATTTTTTTCTTAAAAATCTTTATCTCATAGTCATTCTTTTGGTTAATCTCCTGCTTGTCTTCCCCTTATGGAATTTTTATTTGAATCTATTTTCCTTTGGGCACTAAAATTTTTCAACTTTTAGACATTTTTATCTCTTAATTTCCTCCCTAAGTCTTATTAACTCATTGCATTTCTCATTTCCCTTTTCTCTTTTAAAATTTATCTTACTTTTTGATTTTATGAATCCAAGTTTTAAAATATGCGTCTCCAACTCTTTAGTTTTTGAATTTCACTTTAGTTTGCAGTATTATGTTGCAGTTTTATTTGGGTTTTGTATTTGTTTTCTAGATGTGAGGTTTCTGTTACCTCTGTCTGAGGTAAATTGTTCTGATGCTGTTTTTTCAGCTTTATTAAAGCATAATTGACAAAAATGCATTTATAGTGTACAATGTGATGGTTTGATATATCTATATTCTGTGAAATGATTACAACAATCAACTTAATTAGCACATCCATTACCTTACATGATTACTTTTTTTTTTTTTTGCATGAGAACTCTTAAGATTTACTCTCAGCAAATTTCTGTATCAATATTTATGGTCAACATGCTATATATTAGATCTTCAGAAATCATTCATCTTATAACTGAAAGTTTGTAATCATTGACCAACATCTCTCCATTTCTCCCACTCCTCAAACCCCACCATTCCACTCTCTGATTTATTTTTTTTTAAGATTCTACATATAAATTCATAAATTATAATAGTATTTATCTTTTACTGTGTGACTTATTTTACTTAACATAATGCCCCCCAGGGTCATCCATGTGTCCCAAATGGCAGGGGTAGGGTTTCCTTTATTACAACTGAAAGAATTCATACATATCATTTATTTAAATGTATGCTGCTGCTGCTGCTGCTAAGTCGCTTCAGTCGTGTCCGACTCTGTGCGACCCCACGGACTGCAGCCTACCAGGCTTCTCCGTCCATGGGATTCTCCAGGCAAGAACACTGGAGTGGGTTGCCATTTCCTTCTCCCATTTAAATGTATAATATATACAAATTTATTTTTATATACCATGTTTTTTCTATCCATTCATTGATGGACACTAAGATTGTTTCCATTTTTTTTTTACTATTGCGAATAATGAATGAACATGGGAACAACAGTATCTCCTAAAAAATATTTCATTTCCTTTGCATATGTACCCAGAAGTATGCTCATTTTCTATGTCTCATTATGTAGCTTTTTTTGTCATCGATCTGAATCTTCTCCATTTTGGGCAGGGATCCTAGACAACAGCACTATCTTTAAATCATTACTGTGAAATATATACTATCCTAGGACTTCACTGGTGGCTCAGAAGGTAAAGAATCTACCTGCAATGCAGTAGACTTGGGTTTGATCCCAGGGTTGCAAAGATCCCCTGGAGGAGAGCATGGCAACCCACTCCAGTATTTTTGCTTGGAGAATAGCCATGGACAGAGGTGCCTGGCATGCTATAGTCCATGAGGTTGCAAAGAGTCGGACACAACTGAGTGATTAAGCACACATACTTTCCTTTGTGGGTAACATTAAGATGGTGGTGTGGGGAAAGGGAAAGGTTGACATATAATGTGATTCTCTTTCATTTCTCCAGGTTATTTCCTATTGATGTTTCTCTCTATATATATATATAGATAGACATTATGTCCATTACATTACATGTATGTATGTATATGTATTACATTCAGATCAGATCAGTCGCTCAGTCATGTCCGACTCTTTGCAACCCCATGAATCGCAGCACGCCAGGCCTTCCTTTCCATCACCAACTCCCAGAGTTCACCCTGTATTACATTGCATATATATATATGTAATGGACATATATATATACACACACATATATATATATGTAATGGACATATATATATATATATATATATATATATATATATATAGTAGAAGAATTGTCCATTCTTCTACTAGGACATTTAAAATTTTTTTAATATATGTAAGAATTCATCATATATAAATAACATCAAAATTTTGTTATTTTCTATTACAGATGTTTATTCGATTTTTTATTTATATTTCAGCATGGTTTAGGACATTCTATTGATACTTAGAGCTTTCCATGATATTCAATTTCATGATCCATTTTTATGAGGTCTTTGTGCATAATGCTTAGAAAACTTTTCTCAGGCTTAACATGAGTGAAATATTCATGAATATTTTCCATTTATTATTATTTTTAAATTACATTTATGTCATTACTCCATCTAAAAGTTATTTTTATGCTTAATGTATGCAATATAAATGAATAGTTTTATAAGTACACTAGATCTGCTTCAGAATATTCTATTCTGTAAATTATTTTAATTCTTCTAGTTTTGTTCATTTAGTAACTGGTAAGACAAGCACTCTATACATTACAGTTCTTTGGCTAGTTCTATAAAATAATATTTTGAAGTTACAGTCACCCTGCTTATTTAACTTATATGCAGAATACATCATGCAAAAAGCCAGGCTAGATGAATCACAAGCTGGAATCAAGATTAAAGACAATTTCTTTAACAAGTGGTGCTGGGAAATCTGGTCAACCACTTGTAAAAGAATGAAACTAGAACACTTTCTAACACCATACACAAAAATAAACTCAAAATGGATTAAAGATCTAAACGTAAGACCAGAAACTATAAAACTCCTAGAGGAGAACATAGGCAAAACACTCTCTGACATACATCACAGCAGGATCCTCTATGATCCACCTCCCAGAATATTGGAAATAAAAGCAAAAATAAACAAATGGGACATAATTAACCTTAAAAGCTTCTGCACATCAAAGGAAACTATTAGCAAGGTGAAAAGGCAGCCTTCAGAATGGGAGAAAATAATAGCAAATGAAGCAACTGACAAACAACTAATCTCAAAAATATACAAGCAACTCCTACAGCTCAACTCCAGAAAAATAAATGACCCAATCAAAAAATGGGCCAAAGAACTAAACAGACATTTCTCCAAAGAGGACATACAGATGGCTAACAAACACATGAAAAGATGCTCAACATCACTCATTATCAGAGAAATGCAAATCAAAACCACTATGAGGTACCATTTCACACCAGTCAGAATGGCTGCGATCCAAAAGTCTACAAATAATAAATGCTGGAGAGGGTGTGGAGAAAAGGGAACCCTCTTACACTGTTGGTGGGAATGCAAACTAGTACAGCCACTATGGAGAACAGTGTGGAGATTCCTTAAAAAACTGGAAATAGAACTGCCTTATGATCCAGCAATCCCACTGCTGGGCATACACACTGAGGAAACCAGAAGGGAAAGAGACATGTGTACCCCAATGTTCACCGCAGCACTGTTTATAATAGCCAGGACATGGAAGCAACCTAGATGCCCATCAGCAGATGAAAGGATAAGAAAGCTGTGGTACATATACACAATGGAGTATTACTCAGCCATTAAAAAGAATACATTTGAATCAGTTCTAATGAGGTGGATGAAACTGGAGCCTATTATACAGAGTGAAGTAAGCCAGAGGAAAAACACCAATACAGTATACTAACGCATATATATGGAATTTAGGAAGATGGTAACAATAACCCGGTGTACGAGACAGCAAAAGAGACACTGATGTATAGAACAGTCTTATGGACTCTGTGGGAGAGGGTGGAAAGATTTGGGAGAATGACATTGAAACATGTAAAATATCATATAAGAAACGAGATGCCAGTCCAGGTTCGATGCACGATACTGGATGCTTGGGGCTAGTGCACTGGGACGACCCAGAGGGAGGGTATGGGGAGGGAGGAGGGAGGAGGGTTCAGGATGGGGAACACATGTATACCTGTGGCAGATTCATTTTGATATTTGGCAAAACTAATACAATTATGTAAAATTTAAAAATAAAATTAAAAAAAAAAGATTGCTGGGAGAAATATCAACAACTTCAGATAAGCACATGACACCACTCTAATGACAGAAAGTAAGGAGGAACTAAAGACCCTCTTGATGAAGGTGAAAGAAGGGAGTGAAAAAGCTGGCTTTAACTCAACATTCAAAAAACTAAGATCATGGCATCCGGTCACATCACTTCATGGCCAATAGATGGGGAAAAAGTAGAAGCATTAATAGATTTTATTTTCTTGGGCTCCAGAATCACTGCAGATGGTGACTGCGACCATGAAATAAAATGATGCTTGCTCCTTGGAAGAAAAGCTGTGATAAATCTAGACAAAATATTAAAAATAAGAGATATCACATTGTAAACAAATGTCCATACAATGAAAGTTATGGTTTTTCCAGTAGCTTTTGAACCTCAAGCTCCAAAACTTTGGCCACCTGATGCAAAGACCTGGCCCACTGGAAAATACCCTGATGCTGGGAAAGACTGAAGACAGGAAGCAAAGGGGGCAACAGAAGATGAAATGGTTAGATGGCATCACTGACTCAACAGACATGAGTTTGAACAAACTTTGGGAGATGGAGAGGGACAGGCAAGCCTGACATGCTGTAGCCCATGAGGTTGCAAAAAGTCAGACATGACTTAGCGACTGAACAACAGTAACAATAAGAAACATGTTCATTATTTCTAGAATACACACACAATGAACAATTCCTTCGTGCACATCATTAAGTCTTCGTAATTTCAAATATATCTGGTTGATATCTCCATATATAGCTATGAAAATCAATCATTCAGAAAGCTCCAATAGAAATCATAATTAGATTTACCATTTTTTTTTTTTTTTTAAAAAAAGCTAGTATAATACACAGAGAAGGTTCTTGAGGGTGAAGGCATTAAGTGAAGTGAAGTGAAGTCATGTCTGACTTTTTGCGATCCCATGGACTGTAGCCTACCATGCTCCTCCGTCCATGGGATTCTCCAGGCAAGAATACCGGAGTGGGTTGCCATTTCCTTCTCCAGGAGATCTTCCCCACCCAGGGATAGAAACCAGGTCTCCTGCATTGCAGGCAGACGCTTTACCATCTGAGCCACCAGGGAAGTTCAAGTGGCTTCTAAAATTGTCCCTGAGGTGTTTATGAGAAACTCTGCCTCATTTATTTATCAAACCTCTAGAAACTACCTATAACTTTCTAATTCTTTATCATTTACTTTCCCCATACCACTTAATTTTTAGCACCTGACGCTCCAAGAAACTCAAAGTTTCACTAATTTGACAAATGTTTCTAAGATGATAAATATTACACACCAATTCCCATATAATTACCTTGTGAAGTCTGTCATCTCCATCATGATCATACACATCTTCTTGGCCAGAACAATGATATCATTGCTCGTATCGTCCCATATCTCAATTTCAGCATCCAACTTGCTCTTCACTTTCTTGAAGTCAGCAACTTGCTCAGCGATCTTTTCCTTTTCTGCCTCAGGCAACTGAGTCATCTTAGCCTAAAACAGGTGATAATTCAATTTATAATCATTCCATTATGTCAAATACATTTTACAATGAAGTGATTATTATCAGATGTTTATAAAATGCGTTCCTTTAAGAATAGAGACATAATGCTTTTTTGTTTTAAATTTATTTTTAATAGAATTGCTTTACAACACTGCATCAGCTTTTGCCATACATCAGCACGAATCAGCCATAAAGTCATATAACACAACTACCCAGATTTAACTTTTTATATGAAATCTATTGATTCATAATTGTTTGCAACAACGTTAGAATGTAAAATTACAGTATTCGTTAGAACTACAACATTAAATTAATGAATGTCAAAGTATAATTTAATATATGACATATTTAAATCTATTCCTTAATATAAATGTAGGACTTCCCAAATTTTGAATGTATTATAAATTAATTCAAACATAATTTAACATCTCACATGTTAGACAAGTATATACCTCTTATACTAACAGTATGCCTCAAAAGGTACAAATATAAAAAAATATTGAAATGAGACTATGTATAAATATGTATATATTTACATTAATAGATGGAATTAATTAAACACTGAATACACATTGGTAAACAGTACAGTACACATTTATAAATCATATGTATATAGATAAGCACATTTATAAAATTCTAAGGATTAATGTGTATATGGTGCATATAAACATATTCAAGTGTGTATGTGTACACAAACTATCTGAGGGAAGAATAAAAATGTTATAGGCAAAGTTTGCTAAGGCAGCCCTCCCTAATTAGCATCCTGAGATTTGAGGTGTAAATTCTTAGGCACAGTGAATTTAATGCACTGGTGTAGTAGTATTCTTTGTATATAGCATATTTTGAACAGTATGCAGACTTGCCTCTTGCATTTGACATTTGAAATGTGGGATCATAGTAAACCATCCACATTACTGTGATGTGTGCTTAGTCACCCAGTTGTGTCTGACTCTTTGTGACTCCATGGACTGTAGCCTGCCAGGCTCCTCTGTCCATGGGGATTCTCCAGGCAAGAGTACTGGAGCGGGTTGCCATGCCCTCCTCCAGGGTATCTCCCCAGTCCAGTGATCAAACCCAGGTCTCCTGCTTTGCAGGTAAAATCTTTACCATCCGAGCCACCAGGGAAGCCCACCATATCACTTACACTACCATATAAACAATTATAGCACCTGAAACCTATGACTTTTTATCAAATAAAAAAGAACTCTGAAATGAAAGTGATTTGATAATATTATTCAAGGTCATAAAATTTCATGAGATTGTCTACTCAATCATCTTGTCAAAAAAGAAATTCATACATAATCAAAAAGTATAACAAGCACATAGGTTTGAGATGGAATATTTATAAGTGATAAATCCTATATAAGTGGAATTTTATTTGATTATTCATAGGAAATATATGATAGCTACAATTCCTATGCATTTCCAGATGTTAATTTCTAGTTTACCTATCAATGGCAAAATTGGAAGACATAATCTAGAAAGCTTTGCAAAAGTATGATTGCTAGATTCAGAATACTGAAAACACATTTTATTGGGCAATAGTGTACAAGAACAATGAAACACTAAAATATATTAATGGAAAGAATTATAAGAATGATCAATGGAAAATCTAACCAAAAAATAAAAATCACAGAACCAATGTCAATTATCTGCCATTTATTACCAATCAGAGGCCTAATTCAGGGTCTAAAATAACTTGGTATTTTTAAATTTTCAGGATTAATCATCCATACTTCAGTTAGCACAAGGCTTGATACATATTGAGTGTACAGTAAATGATAGTTTCTTCTTTATTTCTTTTATTTTTTAACTATACCACATGGCATGTGGAATCTTAGTTTGTTGACCAGGGATTGAACCCACTACTGCCTTGGAAGCTCAGAGATGTCACCAGGGGATGGCCGGGGAAGCTCAATAGTTATCTCTTATTCAATGAAAATATCAAAAAACAATCACATATATAGCACTTAAATTTGCTTTGTTTTCCTTATTTATTTCAAGAACTAAAATAAGCTAGGAGACTAAACTTTTGATTGATGAATGTATAGATGACTCTTCCTTAGGAGGTAAAAATAGATTGTAGTTTCTTTTCTCAGGAAACATGGCCTATGTGATAAGCTTATAAGAAGAGCAACTCTTATTGCTGCTGGTATGTGGCAAAACATGTAAATAAAAACATAGCTACCTTTTAAATCAATAGTATACAAGCCATTAATAAAGCTGTAAAGTACTAACCCACTAAACTAGCTGGAAAACAGAAATGAATTTTCCTTTCTTCACTACCAGTCATTATCATTTTCTCCATTTTCATAAAAAGGTAATTAAAGTTGCAAATAATGAAACCATAGATCAATTTATTTGGGGCCCCTTTTTATAGTCTTTATCTCAGAGATAATAAACGTATGACTCTGGATCTAAGAAATAATTTTGAAGTGTATTCTGGAATATTGTGGAAACATTTTCACTGTCTTCATGATAAAGTTCAAACTATTCTAGAGGCAATCTGATTAAGTGTATTCCAAGTTCTGTTCCTTGGAATGTCACTAATTTCCAATATGATCTTGAGGAACTCACTTAACTCTCCTGTCTACATTTCCCCAGACACAAAACAACAATAATTGCAACTGCTATCCACCTGTCATGCAGGAAATAGAGTCAATTATTCGATAGCATTGAGACTGACCCTGTCCTGGACAAGAATTTCATGGATTGCACTCAATTTCTTTAATAACATCTCAACTCACATGGTGAATTACACTTGGCAGATATTTACTCCTGACAAGATAAAGGCCAAAAGTCAGGCAATAGTTTATAAAATTAAAAGTTCTAGAGAATTCTGACCTTTTTTATTACATGAGGAAAAACAAGAACAAGAAAGCATTAAATTACTGAGTGACACCTTAACTGAAGATTTTAGTGCTTCTGTGAATGACTTATTATATGCCATCAATCAATTTCAATTATTATGAAAATATCAAAATAGAACTTCAGAGAATATTTGATATTTAGGAATTATGGGTGAAAGTTCCTTATTGGATTATATTTTTGCAGGATAAGCAAAGAACTGAGGTACGAACTTAAAGATAAGTCAAGTAAGTGGAATTTCTAACATTATTACTGGCTGGCTAAGTGGTTCTACTCCTGCTCAAATATATAGAATATAACTCTGATATAAAGAGTTATTAAAGGCTTTTTGAATCCCTGCCATCCAAATGAAATTATATTGTATGTTAACTGATTAAAAAATTTATTCCAAAAGATAATGAAAATAACATTACATATGCTAAATACTCTTCTAGGCAAGTTAACATATATTTAAAATTTAATCATCATAGCAGACCTATGAGGTAAGAACATTCTTACTCTAATATTATGGATTATGAAACTGAGTCTCTAAAAGGTTAAGTGATTTACTCAAGATTATAGTGTTAGTAAATGGTAGAACCAGGA
The DNA here is from genome assembly GCF_027580195.1 of Bos mutus. Lineage (NCBI taxonomy): Eukaryota > Metazoa > Chordata > Mammalia > Artiodactyla > Bovidae > Bos > Bos mutus. The sequence goes on along the minus strand of NC_091644.1, from coordinate 23,280,981 downwards.
TGAAAACCCAGAAACTCTAGCTCCAGAGTTTTCATTCTATCACCATGCCTGCAAATGAGAGGACTACCACCCACCAAATATCAAAATATCTACCTTCTCCTCAATGGTGTTTCTCTATCACCTTCTATTTTTGAAATGCTTATTGTCCATAATATGTCTCATATAATTTAAAATCGAAGTTTTCTTATTTGTAAATTAGAAAAAATGATATTGACTGAACAGATTGTTTTAGAGATCAAATGAATATGAATACAGCTTTTAAAGTTCTTAAGTGCTGTTAAATGCTAATGGTTACTCATACTGAGAGATTCAGTTCTTCACTCGATACAGTTAGTGATCCTCAGAATTCTAAGGCTATTCTCCTCTCTTCAACAAAAGCTCCCATTAGCCTATAAGACATTTTCAACTAATACATATATCATTTATAATTTTAGCTCTGAAACAGAGGTTACCAGAATTTTTCAAAAAACCAAGATAGTACATCTATAGTAGTATATATTTCACAATAAGTCTATTACTTTAACTCTGCTGCTGCTATAATGCAAAAGCAGTAGTAGACCCTATGCAAACAAATGAGCACGACCATGTTCCAATGCAACTTTATATGGACATTTTAATTTGAATTTCATAAAATTTTCACATGTCAAAAATATTATATTCTGATTACAGCTGTCCTGAATTTCTTTAACCATTGAAAGATGTAAAACAAACAAACAAACATTTCTATCTCATGGGCTAAAGAAAAACAGTCAATGGGCCAGATTTGACCTGCTGACTAGTTTGCCAGCACTTGCCAAATCCTTTATCTTTATTTTCAAGTTTGTCAGCAGTACTACCTGCCTCAGGCTTGTAATCTTACTTTTTTTTAAGTCCTCTCCTTGTATCTATCCCATTCTGTTAGGCACAATGGTTGTCCATTTTATCACCAGTACATTTATCACATTCACCTCTTTCTTTGTATTTCACTTACTATTATACAAGCTCAGATCTTAATTTTCTTTCATTTTCAATCCTTCTGTCTTGCTACCACTTGATTCAATCTGAATTTGATAAGATTGTACAATTGTTCAGCCTAAAACATACCATTCATGTCTTCTTATTGAATGAAGGATATAAATTCCTCAAATATCACCATTAAATTTAAAGTAGAAAATTCACATAGAAAATTTCCCAAACCATAAATGTACAATTGAACAACTTTTATAAATTGAGTGAATCCATGTACTGAACACACAAATTTAAGAAACACAAAAATTAGCAGCATCCCAAAGGCCTCATGTGTCCTATTATAGCCACTATCTCTCAAGAACAATCACATCATCACCTGTATTTCTAAAGCTATAGATTTTCCTGTTTCTGAGCCTTATAAAAGTGGAATAATAACAATACTCTTGTACCTGGCTTCTTATGTCAAGCTTTTATATATTTGAAATACATCTATAATTGATGCATGTAGTTATAGTCAGTTTATTCTCATTGCTCTATACAGACAGTATTCCACCTTGTGAAACATAAAACCATTTACTTACCTGTAAATCTATTAATGACCTTTTGGGAAGCATTCTATTTTTGATTGTTATGAATAGTGAATATTCTTATATTTTTCTTTCTGTGCACATACCGTTGCATTCTTGAGACTATATCTAGGAGTGGAATTACTATGACACAGGCTTCACTATGACCTTTGTCTCTATGAGCTTTCAATGTTATTTCTCCTTCCTTTCAGGCACTTTACACTCAAGCTGCTGCTGCTGCTGCTGCTAAGTCACTTCAGTCGTGTCCGACTCTGTGCAACCCAATGGATGGCAGCCCACCAGGCTCCCCCGTCCCTGGGATTCTCCAGGCAAGAACACTGGAATGGGTTGCCATTTCCTTCTCCAATGCATGAAAGTGAAAAGTGAAAGTGAAGTCGCTCAGGCATGTCCGACTATCTGCGACCCCATGGACTGCAGCCTACCAGGCTCCTCTGTCCATGGGATTTTCCAGGCAAGAGTACTAGAGTGGGGTGCCATTCCCTTCTCTGTACACTCAAGCTAAATCAAGCTATTTGTTGTTGCAGGTAAATATCTTAAGGTATTGCCCACTAATTATTTTGCTCATCTTCTTTCCACATCTCATCTTTGTTGGTCCAAACTTAATTATATTCCAAGCCAGATGCATTGAGTATATCTTTCTTCTCCAGCTATATGTAATTATTCCTTTGAAAATCTCAGAACATGTTATGAAATCTTCTCTCAGGATCTTTATATTGTTCTCTGTTGTAGCCTAGTTGTTTATGAATGTGAATATCTTATTTTACTAGATGAAAGGTCTTTGAAAGTATAACCATCTTTCAGAATAATGGTGGATCTACTTGTTGCTGTTGTTGTTGTTTTGGTCTTCTGCTCCTAGACTATTGTTGTTATTTAGTCACCAAATCCTGTCTGACTCTTGGACTGTAACCCACCAGGCTCCTCTGTCCATGGGATTTCCCAGGCAAGGATACTAGAGTGGGTTGCCATTTCCTTCTCCAGCTCCTAGACTGAATGTTTCCTCAAAGTTGGGACATATATATGATATATGTTTGTTTCAAGTTGTTAATAGAAGCTGTCAACACATAAAGAAAAACAGGAGTGTAAGATCAAAAATTTTATAGCACTGATCTTGTATTTTCTTGGTCACTTACATTTACACATTTCCTAAGCTCCTACCTCTAAAAGGGAGAAATTAATTTCTCTTATTTTATCTGTTCACTTCTCTTTTCATTTTTTTTTAAATTTAATTTTGTCTTATATTTGAGTATAGTTGATTTACAATATTGTGTTAGTTTCAGGTGTACAGGAAAGCAATGCAGTTAAACATATACCCATTCTTTTTCAGATTTTCTATTCCCATGTAGGTTATTACAGAATATTGAGTAGAGTTCCCTGTGCTATAGGGTAGGTCCTTGTTGATCATCTATTTTATATATAGTAGTGTGTACATGTTAATCTCAAATTCCTAATACCCTACTTTCAAACAGAATTTTGTTATTCCTCTATCAGTCAGTTCAGTTCAGTCACTCAGTCATGTCCGACTCTGCAACCCCACAGACTGCAGCACACCAGGCTTCCCTGTCCATCACCAACTCCTGGAGCCTTCTCAAACTCATTGTCCATTGCGTCAGAGATGCCATCCAACCATCTCATCCTCTGTCATCCCCTTCTCCTCCTGCCTTCAATCTTTCCCAGATCAGGGTCTTTGGAAATGAGTTAATTCTTTGCATCATGTGATCAAATTATTGGAGTTTCAGCTTCAGCATTAGCCCTTCCAATGAATATTCAGGACTGATTTCCTTTAGGATTGACTGGTTGGATCTCCCTGCAGTCCAAGGAACTCTCAAGAGTCTTCTCTAAGATCACAGTTCAAAAGCATCAATTCTTCAGTGCTCAGCTTTCTTTATAGTCCAACTCTCACGTCCATACATGACTACTGGAAATACCATAGCTTTGACTAGATGGACCTTTGTTGGCAAAGTTATTTCTCTGCTTTTTAATATGCTGTCTAGGTTGTTCATCGCTTTTCTTCCAAGAAGCAAGCATCTTTTAATTTCATGGCTATAGTCACCATCTGCAGTGATTTTGGAGCCCAAGAAAATGAAGTCTCTCACTGTTTTCATTGTTTCCCCATCTATTTGCCATGAAGTGATGGGACCAGATGCCATAATCTTAGTTTTCTGAATGTTGAGCTTTAAGCCAACTTTTTCACTCTCCTCTTTCACTTTCATCAAGAGGCTCTTTAGTTCTTCACTTTCTGCCATAAGGGTGCTGTCATCTGCATATCTGAGGTTATTGATATTTCTTCCAGCAATCCTGACTCCAGCTTCTGCTTCATCCAGCCTGGCATTTCTCATGATGTACTTTGCATATAAGTTAAATAAGCAGGGTGACAACATACAGCCTTGACATACTCCTTTCCCGATTTGGAACCAGTCTGTTGTTCCATGTCCAGTTCTGTTGCTTCTTGACCTGCATACAGATTTCTCAGGAGGCAGGTCAGGTGGTCTGGTATTTTCATCTCTTAAAGGATTTTCCACAGTTTGTTGTGAGCCACACAGTCAAAGGTTTTGGCATAGTCAATAAAGCAGAGGTAGATGTTTTTCTGGAACTCTCCTACTTTTTCGATGATCCAGCGGATGTTGGCAATTTGATATCTGGTTCCTCTACTTTTCTAAATCCAGCTTGAACATCTGGAAGTTATTTCTCTAACACTACACTAATTGCACAATTGATCTTATCTTTTTCCTACTTTTAAGTTTCACTAAGCTCATCACTACTACCTAAAATAGTGATATGCTTATATTAGTTTTTTTAATTTTTTTTTACTTAAAACATCAAATGATTTTCATTACCTGTTTTAAAAAAGATAGGAAAAAAAATGGTAATAGAAAAAAGGCAAAAAAAATGGTAATAGAAAAAAGGCAAAAAAAATGTTGTTATACAGAGGTTCATTCAAATCTCTGCTCTGTCAAATACTAGCTTTGTAGACAGTAACTTAACTACCTGCAGTTTCATCACATGTTAAATAATAATAATCTTATTAGGGGTTTTCTGACCATTGTCTGTAAACAATGGTACCTAGAATATATTAGAGTCTTAGTCAATGGTGCTTACAATTAATGTATATAACTACAAGAGCATGGCCTCCAAGAGTTTCTAAAATATTATGGAAGTGCAAGTCTCTCAGTCATGTCTAACTCTTTGTGACCCCATGGATTACAGCTTGCCAGGCTTCTGTCTCCATGGAATTTTCCAGGACAGAATACTGGAGTGGATAGCCTTTCCTTTCTCCAGGGGATCTTCCCAACCCAGGGATTAAACCTAGGTCTCCCGCAATGCAGGCAGTTTCTTTACAATCTGAGCCACCAAGGAAGCCCATTATGGAAAAGGGCACTTAAAAATACTCACATAGCTATCTCATAGAGTTGAAGAAGCAATCAAGTAATACACTGAGTAAATATATTCCATAAGCAAAACCATATAGTAGAGAAGCTCACCATAATTCTCTTATTTGCAGAAGTTCTAGAATCTAAATTGCTTATTTTGTAGATAAAGAAACTGAGTCCTAGGAAAAAAGGCTCTTGAAAAATGTTATCCAGCTAGTTAATGGCAGATTTGTTACATAAATCTACCTGTTGCCATTATTAATATTTCTTTCTTTCCATAAAATCACTTTGCTTTCATTTCAGTCACTCAGTCATGTCCGACTCTTTGTGACCCCATGAATCGCAGCACACCAGGCCTCCCTGTCCCTCACCAACTCCCGGAGTTCACTCAGACTCCTGTCCATCGAGTCAGTGATGCCATCCAGCCATCTCATCCTCTGTCGTCCCCTTCTCCTCCTGCCCCCAATCCCTCCCAGCATCAGAGTCTTTTCCAATGAGTCAATTCTTTGCATGAGGTGGCCAAAGGACTGGAGTTTCAGCTTTAGAATCATTCCTTCCAAAGAACACACAGGATTGATCTCCTTTAGAATGGACTGGTTGGATCTCCTTGTAGTCCAAGGGACTCTCAAGAGTCTTCTCCATCACTTTGCTTTACTTAGCTATAAATTTTATGTGAAAATTGAATTCTTAAGCAAATCATATGATTCTGCTTCCTTCCCTATCCATAAACTGGGATAGAATACAGTAAGAGTATTTAATTAAAATAAGTAATCCACAATTACTATTTTATAAATATTAGAAATTTCTAATTGATTAATATTATTAATGTGGGTGTTAATTATTATTAACATTAATGTGAATGTTAATTATTATTAACATTCAAAATAAAATGTTTTTAAATATTAAAAATATGCCTGATGTATGCATATTAGATAAATATTTCTGAAGGAAGAATTCTTATTCTTACCTCCAGAGTTTATTGACTAGTAGCATTTATAATTTTTAAATAAGCACAGAGGCATTTGGGAATGAAGATGTTTTTAATATATCAAAAATATAAGCAGTAGAATATTTCTAAATTGGAGTTTAGAAAATCTAAAGTACTGCCAGCAGAAATTCAAGTTAATTAAAATTTGGAAAAAAATGTATTAAACAAGTGTTTTTGGATTGATTTTAAGCATACTAAATTGTAATTTCAAACATATTCTTGAGAATTCATTAAGGAAAGTTTTCCATAATATTTTAAAATGATATTTATAGATTGAAATTGGACTCTGCTTTAAGGAATAATATACATTTCTATATTTTTATACATAGTCTTTTACATCAAATTTATAAATATATTAGCTTTACAAAGTTCTCCATTTCCTCATCTGTCAAAAAAAATTAGTACTCTTAAAATCTTGTGGGATATACTCACATATTCCTACTAAAGAAAACCTATCTCATTTTATTATAAAACATTATAGTCTTCAGGGGCTCGGTTGAAACAGAGTTAAGTATTAAATCATCAGGCTTAACTTGATTGATTGCCTACCTTATAATGGTAATTATAATAATGGAAATTAACATTTGTTCATGCTTCCCACATGTCAGTCACTTTGCTAAGCACTTTTGAAAAATTACACCATTTGAATAATAATATTCTAAGGTTCATATTGTTAATATCTACCTTTTACAATCATGGAAAAGAGGCCTGTAGGGGACATATACATATTACCTATAAATGAAGAAACACTTCCAAGGTGTTTTTGTTGTTTTTTCTTTTTATGCTATCAGTTCAGTTGTTCAGTCGTGTCCGACCCTAAGCGACCTCATGGACTGCAGCACGCCAGGCTTCGCTGTCCATTACCAACTCTCAGAGCCTACTCAAACTCATATCTACCCAGTCGGTGATGCCATCCAACCATCTCATCCTCTGTCATTCCCTTCTCCTCCCGCCTTCAACCTTTCCCAGCATCAAGGTCTTTTCCAAAGAGTCAATTCTTCGCATCAGGCGGCCATACATCTTTATTTATGGCTTCATTTGCAGCATAGATTTTAGCACTAGGAGTTAAATGTTAGCCTTAAGAAAAACAGTCATATACTGCTTTCAAAACAACTTATGTCTTGGTTTTAGGATAAAATAAAGCTGTAAAAAGCATTTGGAAAACAGAGAAATTTGAGTATAGATTGTTAGAAAGTATAAAAAGTGATTATTAATATTCCTGTAATGATAACAATATTGTGGTTATATAAGATAATACAAATTATTTTAGGAGATACTCACTGAAATATTTAGGCATAAAATGTTATGATGTTGCAAACTTCTTTGAAGTGGTTTAGAAATACAAAGCAATTATGACTCTGGAAGTATGTTAAAAGTACTGTATCTAGATCATGGAAATATGTGTGTACATTACAGAAGGGTTAAATTTTTCCATACATTTAATGGAAAAATAAAATCAATAAATAAAATTTAAATAAAATTAAATTAAAATTTTAAAAGAATTATTTTAAAAAATTTAAAAGCTTGGAAAACAGATATTTTCTATTTTCTTATTTTGTCAAGGTATCAGGGATTTTTATAGGCCATATAGTTTATTCTCTTATCCTAAAATACAATTTCATCTGTCATATCACTGATCAAAGATGCTTCAACCTCTCTTTGGACATACCTGAAGCCTCTATTCTGAGTTCTCTGGTATTAAGAGACAAGTAAGTTTTACTAATAAAAAGTGAAAGAAAGTTAAAGTCGCTCATTTATGGCTGATTCTTTGATACCCCACAGTCCATGGAATTCCCCAGGCCAGAATATTGGAGTGGGTAGCTTATCCCTTCTCCAGCAAATCTTCCCAACCCAGGAATCCAACCCAGGTCTCCTGCACTGCAGATGGATTCTTTACCAACTGAGCTATCAGGAAAGCCCCTATCAGTAAAAACAAAAATTGAATGAGATTCATGACCTACGAAAGTAATCCTCATATAGTTAAATATGACTGAAGATTCACAGAAAACAAGTTCATTCAGGATCCTGGTGTGTATGATGATTGAAATTTAAGTAAATGTGACTATGGTTTTTCCAGTAGTCATGTATGGATGTGAGAGTTGGACCATAAAGAAGGTTGAGCACCAAAGAATTGATGCTTTTGACTGTGGTGTTGGAGAAGACTCTTGAGAGTCCCTTGGACTGCAAAGAGATCAAATTAGCCAATCCTAAAGGAAATAAATCCTGAATATTCATTGGAGAGACTGATGCTGAGGCTGAAGCTCTAATACTTTGGCCACCTGATGTGAAGAGCTGACTCATTGGAAACAAGACCCTGATGCTGGGAAAGATCGAAGGCAGGAGGAGAAGGGGACGACAAAGGATGAGATGTTTGGATGGCATCACCAACGCAATGGACATGAGTTTGATCAAGCTCCAGGAGATGGTAAGGGACAGTGATGCCTTGCGTGCTTCTCTCCATGGGGTTGCAAAGAGTCAGACATGACTGAGGGGCTGAACAACAAAAATGAGTATTCTTATCTATATGGTCCTCTATATTTTTTTTAATATAAACATTATAAGGATTTAGAATAATTTATATTCAATTGCATCATTTTTTTCTTTAGATCTTCATTCTAGGTTTCTATAATACTTTTTGTCTCAGGTCTTGCCAAGGCTGAAAAAGTAGAAATCCTCAGGCTTTGAAGCTACACTGCTACACATAAATAAGGAACAATTCAATAAATAAATATTATAAAGGCTGGGAGAAATCCAATCAAGTCTTAAAAAGCCCATTCATTTTATTTACAAGACTGCCTTTAGGATGTGACTCAGACCTTAGCAAATTATACTTTGCACACAATTTAAGGAAGTTTAGTTACCTGAATTCCATGCCCCAGTTTACAGTAAATTGGAAGTAGACAGAAAGAATGCTAGTCTGACCTCAGGAAAGGAAAATAAAATCTATCAAAGAAGTGACAGAAAGCTCAGATAACTTGGGGTCTTTCAGTTTATGAATAAACTTTCCTATGCAAATCAGGACACCTCCATCCTATCAGTGTATTATAGCATAGTACAATTATGTTTGGTCATAATAATGACAGTGACTCATCTATAGCATCATCACCTAGCATTTACTTCATAGGAGTTATATGGCACCATTCCTGCTCTCAAAAAATTTAAAATCCCTCTGCCCAGAAAATATCAAATTAAATTAGGAATATTTCAATTGGTAAGTTAAATAACATGGAATACAATTTGAAGACCAGGTCCAGTAGATATTTTTTTTAAGTTTTAAAATGTGTATCTTCATCCAAAATAACTTGTTCTAGAACTGTTCCAGAAAAACAAGTGTTTTACTAAATAAGGTTTTCAAATATCTATGATGATGTGATGATATTTAATGTCTGCTTATAACTAATTAAAATACTTTTCAAAGATAAAATTTTGACAAGTTATATGAATAGTGCACTACTAACTTGCCATCGACAGAGGAGCCTGGTGGGCTGCAGTCCATGGGGTCGCAAAGAGTTGGACACGACTGAGTGATTTCATTTTCACTTTCACTTTCATGCATTGGAGAAGGAAATGGCAACCCACTCCAGTGTTCTTGCCTGGAGAATCCCAGAAACAGAGGAGCCTGGTAGGCTGCCGTCTATGGGGTTGCACAGAGTCAGATACGACTGAAGTGATTTAGCAGCAAAACAGATATAACTTCAGAAAAAATTTTACATCTCTACTGATAGTATAGCTCCTTCTTAATTGTACTTTGTAATGAATATAATTTATAATATTTATACATGTATGAAATATATAACTGAATAAAATATAATTAACTGATTTCCTCCCAAGAGTTTATGGGAATTTGAACACTTTATCTTACTAACAACAGTTTTTCAGTAAAATAACAATCTGAGAAAAATAGTACAGAATTGAAAATAATTATCCATATATTATCCTTATATACATATCTATATTATGATTTAATACAGTACCATGTTAACAATCTATATACATATGCTGATAACATCTGTTTTCACATATATGTGATAATTTAAAAAGCTCATTAGATTCGGATGTGTAATCCCCAAAGAAAAGTGAATAGTTATATTTTTGTAACTTGATTACCACTTGCTAGGTATTTAAAAAAAGAATTTAGAAAATTCACAAATATTATTTTGTGACTATATCACAAAAGGGTAGTTGTTCTTTTTTATTTTCCCCTGTTCTGGTCTATATTTAACTAAAGTTTCCATATTAAAAAAAAATTGTCAAACTCCTTATCACATTCTTTGATAATCATCCATATACATAATTTGTGTAAATAAAAATATGAACATGTTTGGGGGTAATATGGGAATTTCACAAAGTGGGAATGGAAATATTTTAAAGCTACAATCTCTGTTTTTAACTGAGTATTTAGAAAATGGGAGTAAACCTTGCATCCACATTAAAAAGAACAAGTCAGAAAATTTTAAAGTTCATGACCTTTTTTTCTTAGCCCATCAGAGATGTCAACAAAAAATTGCATTGGCTAAATTAAATATTCAGGGGAAAATTATTTCAAGAGTATTGCAATAGGGGAGAGAACTCAGCTTTGCTAAACAAAAGTTGAGAGAGATTTTAAGCACTAGAATGAGCTAGTGGAAAAGTAGTAGAAGACATTAAAGAGGAGGTTGGTCAATGTGATTAGACGGTGTATGTTTGGTAATGGTGCTTATTTAAGTCTGGCTTCTACTATCCAGCAGAGGCTGGTAGTTTAGAGATACTATCTTTCTTAATTATTATATTTCAAAGGGGTAGCTCCCAGGTCCTTGTAAAAAGTATTTCTGAACTGTAAACCTTATAAGAAGCTGGGAGATATTTGCATCTCAAAGGAACAGAGAAAGAATTTACAAGTTTTCTAAAGTAAATGCTCTTTAAAAAAAATTAAAAAAGGAAAGTCAGAAAGTCCTATAGTCAGGAATAAACCTGTCTAACGTTTAGTCAATCTGGAATGTCAGAAAGTCAGAAAGTCCTATAGTCAGGAATAAACCTGTCTCAAGTTTAGTCAATCTGGAATGAACTAAAAATAGATCATCTTGTTTAGAGATCACAAGGCAACCAATTAATCTGAAGTCTAGGTAGAGGCAGGTCCTCACTGGAAGAAGTAATGTGCAAAGGCTTACTTGTCAGTTGCCATCTGATATTGATAAGATGAATTTAGTTAAAAGAGTTGATAAACATTGAACTTGGATTGTCTTATGATGCAAAAAAGTAAGCAATTCCTTAAAAAATATCAGAGAGGAAACATTAAAAAGATATAGGAGCCAAACTCTAAAAGCTTCCGATAGCAAAATTGGGACAACTAATCAATAAAACAGAACAACAAAATCCATAGAATACAATAAATATGCATGAGCCCATCATGATATAAACAAACTGAACAAATCATGTGAGACAAGGGACAGCTTTCTTTTAATTCTAATTAATAAATTCATAAGAAATAAGGGATATAAAAATGATTGTTAGGCAAATAGCATGTAATATTTGTGGCAAGATAAAGCAATGAACATTAAAATTAGTAGATAAACACTTGAGAAGAAATAAAACTTGAATAGCATTAAATACTTTTCTCCAAGATACTAATTACGACAAAAAAATAAACATAATTTCACAGTGGAGAAAGCCAATAACCAACACTTTAGCCAAGTAATCAAGGCCAACATCATGAGAAATGTGACATATTGTCATCTTATTCCACTTGATTTGATGGACTGAGAGCATAAACATAATCATGAGAAAAACATCAGATAAATTCAAATCAATGGATAGTCTATAAAATATCTGATCTGTACTCTTCAAAAGTATCAGGGTCATAAAAGACAAAGAAAGTTAAGGATTGGTCACAGTTTATAGATGACTAAAAGATCTGACAACCAAATGCAGTGTTGATCTTGGCTTTGATTCTAGAACAAAAATGAATGAATAATAGTGGAAAAATTGATGAAGTCTGTAGTTTATCTACTAGTATAATACCTATGTTCATTTCTTACTTTTGACAAGCAGACCTTATTTATAACATAAGGCAACATTAGGAGAAACTGAATGAAGTTATGAGAACTCTTTGTAGTATAATTTTAACTTTCCTATAATTCTAAAACTGATTCAAAAGAAATAGTAAAAACAACAAAACATATACATCCTAATCTTCAAACAAACCTCAGAAAGCACATGAGAATTTATTTCTTAGGTGTCACCTTTCTTTTAAGGGTTATCTTTTTACTTTGTCCTTTTCTCTGCTATGTGTTCTACTACAAAAAAAAAAAAAAAAACTGTATTTTTTAAGCAAACTTTTGAAGTATTGAAAGTGAAAGTTGTTCAATAGTGTCTGATTCTTTGTGACCCCATGGACTGTAGCCTGCCAGGCTCCTCTGTCCATGGAGTTTTCCAGGCAAGAATACTGGAGTGGTTTGCTATTCCCTTCCCTGATTTCTATGCATTTATCAGAACCTCATCATCCATCACTGCACAGTTTTTATTCCTGAAGAATGAATCTGTCCCTAAAAGAAAGTCTGAAATTATTAAAATATTATGTTTATCTTTTACAGTAAAAAGTAAAAAGAAGAGCAAAAATAAACATGAAATTATTAACACAAATAAGAATTTATCCCAAGGATGTACAAGGATAGTTCAACATCCTCAAAGCAGTCAATGTGAAACACCACTACATTAACAAAATGAAGAATAAAAATGTGTATTATCATCTCAGTAGATGTAGAAAAACCTTTTGGCAAAATTCAACATTCATTTAAGATTAAAACTTTTAATAAAGTGTGCATAGAGGAAACATACCCCAACATAATAAAGGTCATATCAGACAAGAATATGGTTAAAATCATATTGAATTGTGAAAAGCTGAAAGTTTTTTCTCTAAGGTCAGGAAAAAGACAAGAATGACTACTTTTATTCAAGGTAGCTTTGGAAGTCCTACCTGGAGTAATTAGGCAAGAAAAAGAAAGAAAAAACATTCCAATTGGAATTAAAAGAAAAAAAAACTCACTATTTACAGATGACATATTAGATATAAAAAACCCTTAAGACTTCAGAGAAAAACTATTAGACTAACAAATTCAGTAAAGTTGTAGGGTAAAAAAAATTAACACATGTCTGTTGCATTTATATGCAGAAAGAGAAAAAAAGAAGACAATCTTATTTACAACTGCATCAAAAATAATAAAATACCTAGTAATAAATTTACTGAGGGAGTGAAATAACTAAATATTGAGAATTACAAGATACTAATGAAAGATCTTAAAGAAGACACTAATAAATGGCAAGATATTTCATGCTTATGAATTGGAAGGTTTAATATTGTTAAAATTATAATACTCTCCAAAATAGTATACAGGTTCATTATCACCCTTGTGAAAATTCCAATGGTATTTTTCACCAAAGTAGAATATATAACCCTAAAATTTATATGAAATCCTATAGGAACCTGAATAGAGAAAACAATCTTGAGGAAGAAGAACAAAACTGGAGGCATCATGCTCCCTGATTTCAAACTATATTACAAAGCTATATTAGCTAAAACAGTATGGTATTGACATAAAAGCAGACATGCAGTTGAATGTAACAGAATAGAGAGAGAGCAGAAATCCATGAATTTACAGTTAATTAACTTAAACAAAGGAGCCAAGAATATACAATGGGGGAAGAGCAGTCTTCAGTAAATGGTTCTGGGGAAGTTGGATAACTACACACAAAAGAATGAAAATGGAACACTATCTTACAGTATATACAAAAGTTAACTTAGAATGGATTGTAGACTTGAAATAAGGCCTGAAAACATACGTCTCCTAGAAGAAAACAAAAGCAATAAGCTTCTGAACATAGGCCTTGAAATGATATTTTTAAATCTTACACAAAAGCAAAGGCAACAAAATTAAAAATAAACAAGTGGGGCTTCATCAAACTAAAAAGCTTCTGCACAGCAAAGGAAACTATCAACAAGATGAAATGGCAACCTACAGAATGGGGGAAAATATTTGCAAATCATATATCTGGTAAGGGGCTAACATCCAAAGCATATGGAGAACTCAAACAAGTCAATAGTAAAAATACAAATAATACAGGTAAAAACTAAGCAGAAGATCTGAATAGATTTTTTTTTTCCAAAAAAAGTCATACAGATAGATAAGAGATAAATGAAAATATGTTGCACATATTTAAAAATCAGGGAAATTCAAATGAAAATCTTAATGAGATATCACCTCAAAGCTGTTAGAATGGCTAATATCAAGAAGACCAGAAATAACAAGTGCTAATGAGGAGGTAGAGAAAAGGGAAACTTTGTGCACTGTTGGTGGGAATGTAGATTGGTACAGCCACTTTTAAAAACTCTATTAAGAGGCTTTATGTAATTGAAAGCAAAACATCCATATGGTTCAGCAGTTCCACTTTGGTTATTTATCTGAAGAAAACAGTAATGCTAACTCAAAAGGGACATGCACTATTTACAATAGCCAAGATATGGAAATGTATTCATTGATGGCTGAATGAATAAAGAAAATGTGGTGCGTGTGTGTGCGCGTGTATAGGAAATGGATCTTTTCCAATCATTAAAAAAAGAAGGAAATCCTGCCATTTGAAGCAAAATGGATAGACATTGAGGACAATATACTTAATAAAATAAGACAGAGAAAGACAAATACCACATAATCTCTTTTATAAGTGAAATTTAGAAAGTAAAAAAAAAGCCTCATAGATGCAGATAACAGATTGATGGCTGCCAGAGGCAGGGAACAGGGGAGATATAAGTTGCTTTGCTTTTTAGTTTAAATACATTGATTTTAAAAAAGAAATTATCCTAAGATTCTAGATACCCACCAAAGCAAACCATAAAATGTACTTAAAAACTGAGAACTGTAGTCCACCTATTTTTGGATAACATCATCATTTCTTAAGGAATTTTTTTTTTTTTGAAATCTTGAAGCTAGAATAGCATCATCAAATGACAACTAACTTGTGATTTAGAATGTTCAAATGAATGTTCATTCCATAATGAAAAAATAAAGTACACATTGTTTCTACTGTGAGGAACTCCAAGAGAGTAAAGCAGCTGGACAAAGCAAACTGTGCTACTCTTCCTTAGATTCACACTCTGCCCCATTGGGGTTTTTTCCTAGATAACACTACCACCATTCCTTGGTTTCACTTGAGGGTCAAAGGGCCTCTTCCTATATACTTCCTACTGGTATCTTTGTAAATAAAATTTATGTGGACAAATAAAATTGTTCTTAACTACCTGTGACCAGCTAACATGAGACAATATTAAATATATAACAACATTAGACAAAATATTAGATTAAAAATGACAGATTAAGAGTAATACAATCTTGATAGACATCTAAAAATGGCTTATTATTCTATCTCAGTTATTACTCCTCCATACTGAGAAAATCATTTTAGTATCCATTGCTGAGCATCCAGGCGCCTAATTGGACATCACTGTGCCCCAAATGTAATTGTAGAGGACCAAGTCCCAGAGAGAGAGTTTTTCTATTCCAGCTCCCTGAGCACCCAGTTTTTCTCAAATTGACTGACATTAGGAATGGTAGTAAGTCTTCAGAAGAGAGCAAAGGTACTTTCCTTTTATGTTCATGTATTAGTTTTCTTCCAATTGTACTGATATATAATTCACATGAAGCACTGTACAAGTTTGAAGTATAAAACATAATGATTGACCTACATATATCGCAAAATGATGACCCTAAGTTTAGTGAACATCTACTATCCCATATAGATCCAAAATAAAAATAAATATTTTTTGTTTATGATGAGAATTCTTAGGATGTACTGTCTTAACTTTCATATGTAACATCCAATGATGTTAATAATATTAATCATGTTCTATGGTACATCCCTAGTCTTTATCTTTTAAATGGAAGCTTGTACCTTTTGACCACCTTCATCCAATTCCCCTTCTCTTACCCTCTGCCTCTTGTAACCACAATCTGATCTCCTCTTCTATAAGTTTGTTTGCTTTTTGAAGTGTAATTGACTTATAGCACTATGTTAGTTTCTGATATACAACATAATGATTCAACATTTCTATACATCATTCATCCCCCTCCCCACTACCCTCTGGAAACCATCAGAACCCACTTGTTCTCTGTATCTATGACTCTGTTTCTATTTTGCTGTGTTTATTCATTTGTTTTGGAGTGTAGATTCTACAAATAATATATATACTCCTATAATCATTACAGTGTTATTCACAATAGCCAAGATACAGAAGCAAGCTAAGGGTCTGTCAACAGATAAGTGGATAAAGAAGATCTGATATATAAACATATATATGTGTATGAGTATATGTGTGTATATGATTGATTATGATCAACCACAAAAAAATAATGAAATCATGGCATTTGGAACAACAAGGATGGACATAGAGGGTATGTGAAAGTGAAAGTGTTAGTTGCTCAGTAGTGTCTGACTCTTTGTGACCCCATGGACTGTAGCCTACCAGGCTCCTCTGTCAAGGGAATTCTCCAGACAAGAATACTGGAGTGGGTAGGCATTCCCTTCTCCAGGAGAACTTCCCAACCTAGGCTTTGAACCCAGGTCTCCTGCACTGCAGACTCTGCCATCCGAGAAGTAAAATGTCAGACAGAAATAAAATATCATATGATTTCACTTATATATGGAGTCTGAAAAGCCAAACGTACTTTCAAGATGCATACTTACAAGGCTACAAATGTGTGCCTCATCAAAATGTTATATAAAACACTATACAATACTGGACTATTCCTGTAAATATAAGTCTTCTATTACAACTATATATTCAGTTTAGACCCTCTTGCCAACTTCATTGACTTGAAGTTTATTAGAAACTGAGTATGATTTTTTAAATTCTAGACTATTTAGAGAAAAGTAGGTATACTTATTAAGTAAATAAATATAATAGGTTGAAAGTGTAGTACCTAAAGTAAATATTTCCTAAATAAACATTTTTTTCAAAGAATGCTTGGGATTAAGAAAAAGATCATTCTTAGAAAAAGAATCCACCTTGATGAGCTGAATGCTTTATTAGTATGCACACTACACATTTCTATTTTCTTTAATCCTCCTTAAGCTTTAGATTAATTTTTATAAATCCCAAGTAAATTATGAATTGTTTTCTCAGACACAGGATCCTATAATTTTAAAAATGCTTGGAATAATTTATAAGATGCAACTTTCAAAGGCATGTTTCAATATTATATATCTATTATCTAACTATCCATTTATATATTTATTTGTATATTTACTTATTTAAGATTATGTGTAACAATGGAACCAAGTTTACTTGGAATCATATAAGAACACTGAGACACTAATTAGAAACTGTTTTACATAAACAAAGACTTTCTGGATTCTCCTGACAAGAATTATCAAATATGACTAAAGCAGAAAGTGATAAAGCTTTCCTGTGCTGCTTGTGAGAATTACAAACCGATGCAATATGTTAAAAATCAAGATAGAAGAACTTCCAAAAGAATCCCTTCTAACTAGCTCCTCTTTCCAAGACTGAACCTTATAATATTAATGTATGTATATATATTTATATACATATAATTTAATATACATATTTATATATGTATATGTATACTATATGTGTATATATACATAATTTTATATACATATAATTTATATATACATATATTTAGTTTCAAAAATGAAATGAAATATTCATTTCAAAACTTTAATGTCATATTTTAGCTTAGTATTAGCAACAAAATGACTATGTTGGTGAGAAACACATCATTGGGGAAAATCAATGGTGAGGAAGGGAAGATGTACCGTGATAGGCAGGCGAAATGTGACAACAGAGAAAACACTTAGGTGGGCCTCTCATTAACTTGTTGCTGCTGCTGCTGCTAAGTCACTTCAGTCATGTCCAACTCTGTGCGACCCCATAGACGGCAGCCCACCAGGCTTCCCCGTCCCTGGGATTCTCCAGGCAAGAACACTGGAGTGGTTTGACATTTCCTTTTCCAACGCATGAAAGTGAAAAGTGAAAGTGAAGTCCTCAGTTGTGTCTGACTCCTAGCAACCCCATGGACTGCAGCCTACCAGGCTCTTGCATCCATGGGATTTTCCAGGCAAGAGTACTGGAGTAGGGTGCCATGATCTTTGGACAAATCATTTACTTTCAACATGAGCTTTCCATGTTAGAAACTGAGGCTTATGCCTATTGTTGAAATTTAACCAGCTGTTATCCAATCACTTGGACCATAGTAATTTTCAGTGTTTAGTTCAAGTACAGCTTATCTGTGTAATGAGTTAATAATGCTGCCTTTGAATAATCTGTTTCTTTACTATAGGATAACATTGTTATTTACATTTTTAAAAAAATTTTACTATCAAGGGGAAAAAAAAAGATTATGGAAGGGTGTTCTGAGAGAATCATAATGTTGGTATGTTATTCCAGCAATTCCCAAAGAATTTAAGTGTGCCATAAATTTAGATTTCTTGGTAACCAGTTGAATCTAAGTTTAAGTGCTAAAACCAGCATGTTTGTGTTTTATATATTTAATCTTATCATTACATTACCTATAATGTTCATAATTCTTCAAATGAATAACACAAGGCTCAATATATCTACTTCCTGTATTACATTGTGTTAGTCACTTAGTCGTGTCTGATTCTTTGGAACCCCATGGTCTAAAGACCGCCAGACACATCTATTCATAGAGTTCTCCAGGCAAGAATACTGAACTGTGTTGCCATTTCCTTCTCCAGGGATCTTCTCTACCCAGGGATCGAACCTAGGTATCCTTCATTACAAGCAGATTCTTTCTGAGCCATGAAGGAATGCTCAGTTCAGTCGCTCAGTCATGTCCGACTCTTTGTGACCCCATGAATTGCAGCATGTCAGGCCTCCCTGGCCATCACCAACTCCCGGAGTTCACTCAAACTCATGTCCATCGAGTTGGTGATGCCATCCAGCCATCTCATCCTCTGTCGTCCCCTTCTCCTCCTGCCCCCAATCCCTCCAAGGATCAGAATCTTTTCCAATAAGTCAACTCTTCACATGAGGTGGTCAAAGTACTGGAGTTTCAGCTTTAGCATCAGTCCTTCCAATGAACACCCAGGGCTGATCTCCTTCAGAATGGACTGGCTGGATCTCCTTGCAGTCCAAGGGACTCTCAAGAGTCTTCTCCAACACCACAGTTCAAAAGCATCAATTCTTCGATCCTCAGCTTTCTTCACAGTCCAACTCTCACATCCATACATGACCACTAGAAAAACCATAGCCTTGACTAGACGGACCTTTGTTGGCAAAGCAATGTCTCTGCTTTTGAATATGCTATCCAGGTTGGTCATAAATTTTCTTCCAAGGAGTAAGAGTCTTTTAATTTCATGGCTGCAGTCACCATCTGTAGTGATTTTGGAGCCCCCCAAAATAAAGTCTAACACTATTCCACTGTTTCCCTATCTATTTCCCATGAAGTGATGGGACCAGATGCCATGATCTTCGTTTTCTGAATGTTGAGCTTTAAGCTAACTTTCTCACTCTCCTCTTTCACTTTCATCAAGAGGCTTTTTAGTTCTTCCTCACTTTCTGCCATAAGGGTGGTGTCATCTGGATACATGAGGTTATTGATATTTCTCCCAGCAATCTTGATTCCAGCTTGTGCTTCTTTCAGCCCAGCGTTTCTCATGATGTACTCTGCATATAAGTTAAATAAGCAGGGCGACAATATACAGGCTTGACGTACTCCTTTTCCTATTTGGAACCAGTCTGTTGTTCCATGTCCAGTTCTATCTAACTGTTGCTTCCTGACCTGCATATAGGTTTCTCAAGAGGCAGGTCAGGTGGTCTGGTATTCCCATCTCTTTCAGGATTTTCCACAGTTTACTGTGATCCACACAGTCAAAGGCTTTGGCATAGTCAATAAAGCAGAAATATATGTTTTTCTGGAACTCTCTTGCTTGTTCCATGATTCAGCGGATGTTGACAATGTGATCTCTGAATGTTAGATATCAATTAAAGACCTCTTCTCCATATATGTAATGTAGGTAATCAATTCCTTTCTTTCATGCAGTTGCAAAAAAATTATTTTGTATGTCTAAGATTCAAAATGGTTAATACTCCTTTGCTGTTGTGATAATGAAAACACAGGGTTAATCATGTCACGTATTTCATGTCAGCAGCCAACAATATACTGAAAGCCTATAAGCTAAATCCAAATGGTCAGAACACATACTAAAGTTGAACAAACAAAACAAAATTCCCCCTGTCTTCCGAAAGTGAATTTGGAGAGGCAAATATCTGGATTAGAAACACACTTAGCAGCATACAATGTTTTTCCAAGTAAAATTCCATTCAGGAACTAGAAATGAGACACTCTACTCAAGAGGAAGTAGCTGACGTGTGAGCCTAACTTAGCACCGAGACCGGATGCAGATGAAGCAATGCCTACGGATGAGCAAAAGCAGACAATAAAATTAAGGGCTCAGTGAGTCAGGCTTTCAAAGGTAAAACCCCAGGGTATTTGGAAGAAACATTTCTACAGCAGCCTCAATATAAACAGCTCACAAACAAGATCTATAATATTTAGAAACATTTTCAAAGTAAAAGATGAAACAGAATGCTTTTTGCCAAAGATTCTCAAGTATGTGATTGCACAGGCTGGTAAATTTATTTTTTTAAGTCAGGAAAAAACATATTGCAAATTATTCTATTTTTCCAAGTAAGGTCATAAAACACACATATCTGCATATATACACATTCAAAAATAAATAAATGAAGATGGGGGAAAAATATTAACACAAAAGAATTACTATCCACTATCACTATTATTGGGGCTTCCCTGGTGGTCCAGACAGTAAAGAATCTGCCTGCAATGCAGGAGACCCAGGTTTGATCCCTGGGTTGGGAAGCTCCCTTGAAGAAGGGAATGACAACCCACTCCAGTATTCTTGCCTAGAGAATTCAATGGAGAGATGAGCCTTGAGCTACAGTTCATGGGGTCACAAAGAGTTGGGCATGACTGAGCAACTTACACTTTCACTTTCCTCACTGTTATTTTATTTAAAAACAAAGAATATTTGACATAAAAAAATTCAGAAGGACCAAATTGAAAAAGTCAAACTTTTCTAAGAAAGAATAGCTGGTACCATGGTTGGTGTTACCCTTCTTCTAACTCACCTTATTGTCATTCGCTAATTTCTTGGGATGTTTTTGGTTGTCACAACTAAGGTCGGGGTGCTACTGGCATTAACTGGAAAGAAGCCAGAGATGCTGCTAAACATCTCCCAGCACACAGGACAGTCGCCCACAACAAAGAAGTATGTGATCCCCGCCCAGTGCTATCAGTATAATATTTTAGAAGTTCTGCCTAACACTAATGTTTTGGCCAAGGATCAGTGGATGCCAGCTCTGACTCAATCTGATGTGTTGGTGAGACTGCAGAGCCAGTGATATCTGGGGAGCTTGTATGTCTTTCAATTTGCATTTTGCTTATAATCATTCTTAACAATAATAATTTAGCAGTAGAACTGCTGTGGTGAAATTCTACCAGTTAGGACCAGGCTGAAACATTGATCACTAAACTGCAGTTCTATCACTTTGACAGATTCCAGTTGCTTATTAGCTGGTATTTGAACATCAACACATTAGAGCCAGTTAGAAGGTGGTGCTATTTTTTTTTTTTTAATGAAAGGTAAAATGCTGTTTTACCAGTTTGAATACAGAATCAACACTCTACATCAAAGGATAGAAAATAGAAATCTCTCACACTAGGTTTTAATAACATGCTTCCTTAAGTGTTCAATAAAAGAGCATATACTTTTTATTAATGCAACCACTTAAAGACTGGAAAAATAGAATTAATTTATAACCATGATTTTCTCTAGTTAATAAAACTATTGGTATTAATAGTTTTAGGTTTACTTGGACATTATATGGATATATAAAATTATGAAAAATACATAAGCAGTATGGTGGACCTTTTTGTCTGTGTACTGTCATGCATAGTACTTGTGTATTCATAAGATATAAGTTTCATATACCAAAGATTTTGAAAGTGAGATTTCAGTGGCTACACTTGAATACTACATATATATGTGATTATTTCTGAAAGTTACATTACAAAATGGAATCTTACTATATATACTTTCCTGTTATTTATTTTTAACATTTTTATATAAACTACTTAAATATCTCTAAAATGTAACTTCATTACAATTTTCAATCTCTTATCCATCATGTACATTTAATATCATCTATT
Organism: Bos mutus; assembly: GCF_027580195.1. NCBI lineage: Eukaryota > Metazoa > Chordata > Mammalia > Artiodactyla > Bovidae > Bos > Bos mutus. The sequence goes on along the minus strand of NC_091644.1, from coordinate 23,258,849 downwards.
TATAAGTTTGCAACCATTATCCATCTTAAAGGAAATCAGTCCTGAATATTCATTGGAAGGACTGATGTTGAAGCTGAAACTCCAATACTTTGGCTACCTGATGTGAAGAACTGACTCATTGGAAAAGACCCTGATGCTGGGAAAGACTGAAGACAGGAGGAGAAGGGATGACAGAGGATGAGATGGTTGGATGGAATCATCAACTCTATGGATATGAGTTTGAGTAAGCTCCAGGAATTGGTGATGGACAGGGAAGCCTGGCATGCTGCAGTTCATGGGGTCGCAAAGATTTGAACACAACTGAGTGACTGAACTGACTGTAAATCTGTATGTATATATATGTATTTAGTAGGTTGTGATAGATATCTTTCTGCATGTATGCTAAGTTGTTTGAATCATATGTGACTCTTTGCAACCCTATAGACTGTAGCCTGGCAGGCTCCACTGTCCATGGGATTCTCCAGGTAAGAATACTGGAGAGGGTTGCCATTTCCTATTCCAGGGGATCTTCCGGACTCAGGGATATAACCTGCATCTGTCTCTTGCATGGGCAGGTGGGTTCTTTACCACTAATACTACCTGGGAAGCCCAGATTTCTTTCCACATTTATCTAAATGTAACTGGAATAAAAATTTTAGAAGACAGAGAAAAAGCAATTTTATAAAATTTTTCAATATAATATTTCCAAATTCCCTCCAGAAAGTTTACCATCATTAATAGCTAATTAAGTGTATACTTTCTAAGTCACCTATCTGATAATGGATATCAACAATTTTTCTTTTTTTTTATTTCTGCAAATATGACAAAGAGACCGTATTTCATGTTTGTTTTCGTTAGTGTTTCTGCATTTTTTGATGGGACAGAACAACTGTTTGGATGCTTATTCTAAACATGTATGAATGCTTTATGAATATCCTGTTCAGGACCTCTGCCCAATTTTCTGTTTTGGAGGGTGAGGGATGGGGAAGGAAGAGACATTTTTCTTATTAATTGGTTAGAATCTATTTACATAAAACACTTTCTTATATAAATTGCTATCATCTCACAAAATTCATGTTTTTCTTTTGTTTTTCAGACTTCATTGTTTTTTGTTCTGGTTTATTTTACTCTACATTGTGTTTTAAGGTGTAAAGTGTACCTGCTTTTTCCTTTGTCTTTTTTTTTTTTTTTTTGCTTATCTAGTATCATAGTTGGAAAGTCCTTTATCACCCAAGGTCACAAAAATAAATGTTTACTTTCCTTTTATCTTGTACAGATTGTGTTAGTCATATTCTGCAGTACATTGCACACTGTCAGTGTTGGTAAATAGAGTGCTTTCCATACCCCAAGATAATTCCTTCTCTCCTTCCTTCCTTTCCTCTTCCCTGGCTTCCCTTCTTTGTTACTTCCCGCCATCCATTTATTCCCATTCCTTATGCCTATTTCTCTATTTCTTCCCTGAAAATTCAAACTGTTGTTTTATTAACCTGCTATGGTTCACCTTGACTTGAGGGTTGTTTTTAATCCACTGTACTCATAACTCAGTTAGTAAAGAATCTGCCTGCAATTCAGGAGACCCCAGTTCGATTCCTGGACTGGGATGATCCACTGGAGAAGGGATAGACTACCCACTCCAGTATTCTTGGCCTTCCCTTGTGGCTCAGCTGGAAAAGAATCCACCTGCAATGTGGGAGACCTGGGTTCGATCCCTGAGTTGAGAAGATCCCATGGAGAAGGGAAAGGCTACCCACTCCAGTATTCTGGCCTGGATATTTCCATAGACTGTATAGTCCATAGGGTCGCAAACAGTCGGATACGACTGAGCAACTTTCATGTCACTTCACAAATATATGAGTCCCTTTTGATTAGGTATCTCTGCATTTCATAAACACTGTATATTAATAAAACTGATCCTGTGTTAGGCACATACTCATTCTATCATAGCACTGGGTCTTTTACAAACATTCTTTCTTATTATAATACTTCAAGATAGATATTATCTGAATTGAAGTATCAGGAATCCGAATCTCAGAGAAATAAATTAACTCAGAGTCATACAGTCACTAACAAAAGAAACCAAGATCCACCATAGCAAAAGTGATTCCAAAGCCAGAGCTCTTTTGTTTACCTCTTAGTAACTCATAAAAATGAAAGCAAATGGAACCAAGTTTCTGCATATTTTCTGAAACTATTCTTTGCAAATAAAATCCCTTTTCTCTATCACATCATTTTATATAATTTTAAGGAAATTTCAGTAACAGTAGTTTCTAACTTCATCTTTTCACAGAACTACACTAGTTTAATGCTGCATTCATGACTATAAAGTTGCAAGCAAATGAATGTGGGCAGCAGGTGTAATAACAGCCCTGGCTCTGCTTCTATGCAGCTTGATTTCAAAATGTAGATTCCTTCCACTTTGAATGAGATTTTAGGCCAAACTTGCAACTGGTGTATCAGTCGTGGTTTCCCATAAATCTAGCACTTCTTGTCAGGTGTATGGCAAGAACCTGCCATACACCTGGCCGTACACCAACAGTCTGGCAGGTTTTATTCTCTGTCTGGGGTCAGTCTCAGCTATGTTACTTCATACTACATAATACCAGGTACTGGCACAAACTCTCTGTGTTCTGGTTTTGAGGTGGAGATAGTAATATCTACTTCAAAGGCAGTTGTGGAGAAAATTTAACAAAGTGCCTGCTATATATTAAGCATTAATTTAATGTGTTAATTTAATAAGTATTTAATAGGTTAATTTAATAAGTTTTGTTTTTATTGCTATCATCATCATCAGAATAAGCAGCTGATATTTATCTAGAGTATACTCATGAGTTTTACAGATAAAAGCATAATTTGATTAAAAAAATTGGACATTTTTTAAAACTGGAAGGATATTTTCCTGTCATATTGGATCCTCCATGGAAGACTGTTAATTCCAACTTCTCTCAAAGTATACTTCAAGTGCAAATTCTATGATCTTGATCTCCTGAAAGTTACAGTTATCTAATTTCAAGTATATAATTTTTCTTAATTTAGAGACAATAAATGACATGCTTACTCAAAAACACATAGCTATGAAAGAGGATAGGCATGTAATTTTAATATAATAGGAAATTGGGGGAATTGTTTAAATTGTCTTTATTAAATTCAGTGTTAGTAATGTGTAAAACTTCAAAGTTCCATCAGAATGCCAGTAAAGATCAATGTCATCCACAATTTTAAAAAGGACTATTAGAAAGGTAAATATGCTTTGCTGCTAATTTTAGAAGGCTTTCCTTTCTTTTAAAATCTTAACCTTCAAGCTAATTGAAACTATAAAGCACTTTGTTTCTGCCTAGGTTCTTTACTCTTCTCTGTACCCAGGATTTTGCTTGTAGAAGGATTTGGACCTCTTATCTTTAGTTAAACATAAGAACTAGGAGAGAAGACTAAAGTAGCTCTGTCACTTTAAAATTCACAGGTGGGCTAATAGTAGCTGGAGAGCAGAGAGATCAAAAACTTCCAAATTGTTGCTTTGGAAATACATGATTTACACTTTACATGACAATCTCTTGGACTGAAGAGGAAAATTTTGAGTATCTCACTGTGTCTACCTAGCCTAGACAGAAAGCTGTTTTCTCAAGTCATAGACTTCTAGAACCCATTCAAATTCCATACTTGGATAACACACTTGTAGTCATTAGTGTGGAAGGTGAGTATTTTGTTTGCCAGGTGGTGATGTCTTCACTCGATTCTGCTGACTATATAGACCCTGTATACATTTCAATTGCTATGTCTTATAGTGAAAGTTCCAAGTGACCAGGTCCATGAATCATACAGGCAAGTGCTTTGTGAACATTTCTTGGATGCAGATGACTCTTACCTTCCTTGGCAACAGTCTGGCATTGATTTTTTGTGGTATTGTATTTTGTGTGCCTATCTTAGCATCAATGCACCCAATATCCATTTAGAGCCTGATTTCTTCCTAAATAATTTTCCACCCAAAGAACCAACATAGACTTTATTTTATTTTCATCTAAAGCTTGAAACTAGGCCAGGGTAGGTCACCTACCCTGATTCAATGGCTACCTATCCATAAATTAACAACAAATCCATGAAAGGATACCATTCAAAGGGATATAAGAGGGACCTTATTTAGCTTAGCTGATCAAGCTAGTTTTCTCCACAAGTAGTTCTGGAAAAGGTGAAGAGGACTAATCAGTAAAGTGAATATTGTTAACCTGCAGAATTAGCAAAGGTGTTATGAATGTGAACCCATTCAACAAATGATGATGATGATGATGATAGCAGTATTGGTAATGATGACTGATCATGATGATGGTAACAAATTTGGCCACTTAACCATTTACTGCTTTGTATAAATATTAACTCAAATGCTTCACAGTAACCCTCAGATGTAAGTAGGTCCATTTAAAAATAAGCAAACAGACATAGGTGAGTTATGTAACTTGCTGAATATCAACAGTTATAAGTTATGGAACCAGGATTCAAACTTGGGTGTCTGACTCTAGAAAGTGTGTTCTCTTTCTTTAAATTGTATTAGAATCAGAAAGGTGGAGAAGTATCTGGGGATGACATTTTAAAAAGCCTTGTTTCTCACAAGTACGAGTTTTATAGAGCTGATGACTCTACACTGGGGGATTATTTGTGTCCTATATCCATTCGTATTTATGTGGGATTTTAACCAAGCCATATATTTATGCTTTTAAAAAAATAAAGAAAAGTTAATAATCACTTGCTGATTAAAAATATGCATATAAAAACCCAAGATTTAGATTGTGGTTCTTTAATGTGCAAAGGTAATTTTTAAAAAGTCAGATTTGCTTTTTAGATCTTTTACTACCTTGACCATTGTTTTAAATGGGGAAACACATTTAAACACATTGCTTTTAATAGGGAAAGAAGTTATAAGCACATATTTCATATTTTACCAGAGACTAAAAATTCAGAAGTATTTAATTTATGTATGTTAAATTTTCAACAGTAAAAGAAATAGGACTTTTTCAATGACAACAATGCAACAATGAAAAGAATGAGATAAAGGGCAACAATTTGTAATCAAATGTCCATCACAAACACCTCTCAACTCCAGAAGAGAAGACAAAGAATCACTTAAACACTTCAACCTCAGAAAATTTTTGCAAATAACTACTGCTTGGGTAATTATCTATTAAAACATTAATTTTGAAAAATAAGAATTATGGTATTTATTTTGTAGACAAACTATTTATTGACTGGATATGAATGTTTTATCCATAATGATGCCTCTCCTCTCCAATTTTCTGCATATATTTTTTCCCAAAACACACTTTTGGTCAATAAAATTCATCCATTTATTCATTCAATAAATATTTATAGTATATATATTATGTGTCCAATACTTACATTTGAGGGATATATCACTGGGAGAAAAAAAGATTAAAATCACTGCCTTCATTGAATTTACTGTATAGTTGACAAACAAATCAAATAAAGATGTAGTATGTCAGACAGTGAAAGGAATTATTATGGAGAGAAACAGAGAGGAAAAGAGGTTTATATGGGAGTGGGATAGGGCTACAGTTTTAACAAAGGTGGTCAGTAGAAGTCATCCAAAAAGGTAATATTCAGAAAAACAACTGTATCAGAAAAGAGAAGATTTGCGAGAGATGAAGTCTAAACACAGAAGGGAACTAGACAACGCTATCATTTTTTTTTTTTTTGAGGCAAAAAATGGTCACCCTGTAATATATAAAACTTCACTGTAAGTTGAGAAGGTTGTAAAACTGTAATATAAAGCTATGCATGTGAAATGAATTCCAGTCTAGTTTGTAAATTTCAAATCTGCCTATTTGACATCCTCAGTTGTTTGTCTTATAGAATTTCTAGACTCTGCTGCTGCTGCTGCTAAGTCACTTCAGTCATATCCGACTCTGTGTGACCCCACAGACATCAGCCCACCAGGATATCCTGCCCCAGGGATTCTCCAGGCAAGAACACTGGCATGGGTTGCCATTTCCTTCTCCAAGGCATGAAAGTGAAAAAGTGAAAATGAAGTCGTTCAGTTGTGTCTGACTCTTAGTGACCCCATGGACTGCAGCCTACCAGGCTCCTCCACCCATGGGATTTTCCAGGCAAGAGTACTGGAGTGAGGTGCCATCGCCTTCAGTTCAATTCAGTCGCTCAGTCATGTCCGACTCTTTGCGACCCCATGCACCGCAGCACGCCAGGCCTCCCTGTCCATCACCAACTCCCAGAGTCCACCCAGACCCATGTCCATTGAGTCGGTGATGCCATCCAACCATCTCATCCTCTGTCATCCCCTTCTCCTCCTGCCCTCAATCTTTCCCAGCATCAGGGTGTTTTCCAATGAGTCAGCCCTTTGCATCAGGTGGCCAAAGTATTGGAGTTTCAGCTTCAACATCAGTCCTTCCAATAAACACCCAGGACTGATCTCCTTTAGGATGGAGACTCAAGAGTCTTGTCCAACACCACAGTTCAAAAGCATCAATTCTTCGGCACTCAGGTTTCTTTGCAGTCCAACTCTCACATCCATACATGACCACTGGAAAAACCATATCCTTGACTAGACTAGACATATCCAAAATTAATTTCTCATCTTCCACCATCTGTAATCTGCTCAATTTCATCTCCCTCATAACACTATAAATGATAAGTACACATTCCCAGTTCTCAAGGCAAAAACCTTGAGTTGTACTTGACTCCCTTCTCTGTCTCTGATACTCAGCAACTAATTTTCAGTGAATTCATTGATTCACCCATCACTATATATACTCAATCGACAACTTTTAATCTCTCTAGTTTTAAAATCAGTCTTAGCCTCATTTCTTACTTGGAAACTAGCAGTACTTTTCTAATTTCCTGCTTTCTATTGAACACTACTCAGAGTGTTCAAAACAATATTCAGAATGACTCCTTTAAAATAAGCCATATGTCATTCTGACTCAAAGTTATCCAACAGCTTCCCACCTTATTCAAGATAAAAGCTGTCTTACAATGACTTACATGCCCTACAATATCAGGCCTCATTTTTAGTCTTAGACCCCCTTCACTCCCTTAATACTTGCTTCCAAGAGCTTTCCTTCCTGAAGGCTTTTCTACTTGCTTTTTCCTCTGCCCTGAAGGCATTGATGAGTAGAACACACTCTGTTGAATAAGACCATCAATTAGAAACAAGAGACAAATATTCCAGGCATTAAAGATTAGTTACTAAGCATTAATTTTAATTGAGAACTTCTCAAAAGTCAAGGTAAGGTGAAATGTGTATATTTTAATATAGTTCCATTGTCTGATAAGTAAGAATATATTAATATATTTGGCAACTATCTTTCCTGCATTGACATTTTAAGAACTATTTATGGAAATAACTCCAATATACAATTTTTTTAGGTAAAATAATAACAATGCTTTGAACTTTAATTTTCTCTGCCTAAATTTCTACACAATGACTTGTAAAGTCAGAGGAATGACACTGAATTTCAATTTGGGCAAAGAAGTTGTATGAAACAAAGTTGACACTTTCAAGTACAATACCTCACTGTGGATAGAGAAAGATAGATCCTGGTAGCCCTAGCATGTAAAAATTAAAAAGGAATACAGTGCCCTTTAGACTGCTGCTCAACAGAAGTTTTTGCATCATTAAATCAACAGTGTCTAAGAATAAAGAAAACCTCTTTTAAATAAAAGGAATTGAGCTCATCTTAAAGAACTTTTGCATTTGACAGAGGACAAAAGGTAGACAATTTGGACATGGGGAAAAAGCATAGTCTTAAGGATACTCCTAACTACCAGGAACACAGGAGTTATTTCAGGAAATAAAGAGAGTCTTTGGATTTGTATGCCTAGAGGACCAGGAATAAGGAGGCATTGTGAAGAACTTTGGCAAGAAGCAGAGCAATTAATATTTATACTAGCAGGTACTGGGTAGCAGGGAGCCACAGAATATTTCAGAGTAGTGACCTAACAATTTATAGTAAGATTTATCAATCTTAAGTAAGTATGACTGTTGGAAGGCAGAAAGATCAGGAAAGAAATTTATGTAATCAACTAGGCTTAATATATTGAGGACCTAGTGTCCTTTGAGGCAAGATGTCTTACAGAAGGAAGGTAATACTTACCTTTCTCCATCATCTATATCTAAATCTTTATCTAGATTTGTACCAGGAAGTGTGCGAGGCTCTATAAATATAACATTAAATGAGACAAAAATGTGCTCTTTGCACTAATGAGGTTTAGTTAGATTTAATGAATGGAGGGGGAAAAAAAGCCACCATACAGGAAATTATATGGACAAAAATGAATATCATGATGTGGGACTCTCTATATATTACAGATGGATGTTGGGGAAAATTATACTTGGACTTGTGTTTCAGAAGTCTAAGCCATTTTGAAATCCTAATGATGAGCAGGTATTTATTGATGAAAGGGAGGACATAACTGTGGAAGTGGGGGAAATAACTGTGTTCCTCAAAGAGAACTGTATGCGGAGAGCCTCTGCCTTCTAGGAAGAATGATTTCCATACAAAAGGTCACATGTGGAGGGAAAGTGGTGAAATATGAGGCTAAAGAGGAGCAGAGAGTAGATCCTGAAGCTCTTGTAGGTACATAGGACATTGAGGGGTTGGATGGGGAGACACTGAGACCTACATGCATGGTGACAGGGTTTAATGCATGGTGACAGATGAGAGATTTGCACTTTAGAAACATATGAGTTCAAGTGAGGGAATGAAAGTTTACAAAGCTAGAGACAAGAGACAATTTCAGAGTCTGCTATAGGTAATCAAGCAAGAGATGCCAGTGTCTGAATTAAGGTGCTGACCAAAACAACCTTAACACTCCCCTCAGCTTAACAGGCCTCTCAGACTGTAAAGAATTTGCCTGCAATTCAGGAGACACAGGTTAGATCCCTGGGTTGGGAAGATCCCCTGGAGGAGGGCATGGAAACCCATTCCAGTATTCTTGGAATGCCTAAAAAGTCCCTGTGGACCTTTCAGAGGAGCCTGGTGGGCTACAGTCCGTGGGGTCGCAGAGTCGGACACGATTGAGCGACTAAGCACTGCACACACAGCATACCTTGACTGGGCTTTACACAGCCTTCTTCCAGACTCTCAGCCCCTGACCTCCCCTTTCTTAGACCATGCACTTCATAAAACTGACAATAATTTCTTTGTATCTTTGAGATGTAAGTATTTTCCATGCTTCTTGCCAGTTTTACAACCCAGGACTGTCTTTCTCAGGGACCTAGGAGCCATCCCTCTGAAATGTAATCATCAAGGAAGAGGGAGCCTTAACTTCCAGTCTCCGTGGAAGGGGAGGAGCCTAACTTTAGAGGGCACCTTGCTGCACATTATAAAAGTACATTACCTCTTGTCATGAAAATAGGGAAAGTTCACTTTTCTTTTGGGTAAAGCCAGTTAGCAAACATAGATGGCCTCCAATTCCCCTCGCCTCATCTCTGAAATTCACCTCCTTGTTTCAGCAAGCTTGAACTCAGCCTAAGTTCAGGTCTCTCTCTCTCCTATTGTAAGAGTCTTGAGTAAAGTCTTCCTCTGTCCTTTATAACCTTGTCCAGTGCACATTTTCTTTGAAAGTGGTATAGTGGAGGTGGTGAAAAAATTGATTAGTTCAGAAAATATTGAAAAGATAATAAAATCAGAACATATTGTATGATTAGCTGTAAGAAGGAGTAAAAATAATAATTCACAGGTTCAGACTTGTACATGAATGTACAGCAGCATCGTAAGAATATGGGAGTCAGTTTAGATTTGTGGATAAAATGATGCATTCAGGCTTGGAAACATTGAATTTCACAGGTACCTGTGAGCTACATGAGGCAAGGAAGCCTACAGGCCTGCTAATATATGCAGCCGGAGTTCAGGAGACGGGAGTTGGCCACTCTATATGACATCTGAAGTCTTGGGACTGAATGAGCATATCCAAAAAAAGTGGAAAAAACTTGAGGACTCCAGAGCTTACATCAGAACTGTAGTGAACCCTCAAGCATATGAATAGACAGAGGAAGAAAAAACAGTGAAGCACTGAGAATGCTCACTCAGAAGGGTAAGAAAGCAGAGTCATCACCAAATACAGAATAGAAATTGTAAAAACAAATGATGATAACGTGCAATAGTGTAGTGCTGCTGAGTAATGTCATTTCATTCAGGCTTACCAGACCTGTGCTTTTCATAGCAACCTAAACCAAACTCTATTAACAAGGTAATGAGGTCATATCTTCTTCATATTCTGCATGGTAATTCAGTATAAATTTGAATTGTGGAGAGTGTATTCTGATAATAGGACTATTAAAATGTTTCCAATTTTTAAAATACACCACTCATTCATGGTGATATTTCTTTCTCATGGTGGAAGATATTCAGCAGACTGCATGTTAAAAAGCAACAATGAGCATGTTCTACCTATCACCAACATGAAGTTTGAGGCACTTTTTAATACCGAGAATCATCTCCAGTATTTTAAGATTTGATATGCTCCGATTCATTTGCTGCTGTTGACGCTTTGCGGGTGTTCCAGTAACCTAGGCAACTGTTCTTATTTCTGTCCTAATTTACTTCTATTTATAAAGCATATATAAATTTAATGGTCTCAATGGTATTCTTTAAGGCAGGGTAGGTTTACAAACTATATATTCTTCAGTGGGTATAATATTAAAGATAGCACAAATATGAGTCATCAAACTGACAAAAAATTACAATTTCTTTCATTTTGGATCATCTATAAATATGATGAATAATGTATCTTTAAAAAAGTATAACTTTATCATATTGAAATAAATATCTATAGTTGAAATTATAAAATTTTAATTGTTTATTTTAATGCTATATTTATTCAGTTGGATTTCAGCAATTAGAAACCACAACTTCAAATACCTTCCAATAAAAACCTAGCCTTAGTCAGCAATGTTAAATAAGTTCCCTTTCACACTCCTTATCTATAAGAAATAATCACAGTTTAAATTGTGTAAGGCAGGACACATTTTTTTGTCTTTAGATCTTACTGGCTTTCCAGCTGTTTTGGCAGAGGGAAGACACTAGAACATCTGTCCTTTGTGAACAGAGGCAGAGAAAGAGTAGGTGATTTCAAATGACTACTTGCAAAACAATCACCAACATACACCCTATAAAATACCAGGATGACTGTTTTTTTTTTTTCTTTTTTATGAGTATGTACCATAAAATTAGGAAATTAAGCCCTATATATTTTAGTGAAGGTAACTGAGGACTCTGGAGAAAGACAGAAACTAATAGATCACCAAGCTACCACAATTCCACAAAAAAGAAAAGCTCCCAATGAGGAGCCAGGCATTCCACAATCATTGAAGGAAATAAGAAATTGGCAATTATGGGGTAAAGTGTTTTGTTCTTACTATCAAAAGTTGCTTTTTCTGACCATTATTTCAGATCCACATTATTTACATGAATAAAAATGTACATAAAAGTGTTAGCATCATTAATAATCACGTTAATATCATCTCCCTTTTAACCACTTAAAGCACTTTCTGAAAAGTTCCTTTCCTGAGGAGGGGGAAGAAAAAGAAAAAACTCAGAAAAAATTTTGGTAATCGATTGCTAAATGTTGATCCCCACAAAACCAGATGACCAAAGTAATCTTATATTGAAAGACTGAGAGATCTGTATTTACAAAGCTCTTTGAAATAGTCAAAAGGAAATGAAGTGTAACATTAGCGCACACAAGTCTATGCACATACTGACATTCACTGTTGTAAAAATAAAAATTTATTGAGTATTTCCTTTGCATGAGAAATGAATTTATTTTTCATATATCTCATCTTCAAAAAGATTTATAAAATAGATACTACTATTTTCTTCATTCTGAGCATTTTTGACTCCCTTTACTCATTTCTTCCACTTAATCTATTAGTAATAATAGATATTATTATTATCACAATTTTACAGATGAGGAAACTGAAAGTTAGAAATATAAACTAACTTTCCCAGGGACGCATGGATGCAAATTGGTAGAACTCCATTTTGAACCAAAGTTTGTGTGTATCCAACCAAAGTCCACACATTTAATGTCTACGTTATATTTCTATCAGATCAGATCAGAGCAGTCGCTCAGTCATGTCCGACTCTTTGCGACCCCATGAATCACAGCACACCAGGCCTCCCTGTCCCTCACCAACTCCCGGAGTTCACTCAGACTCACGTCCATCGAGTCAGTGATGCCATCCAGCCATCTCATCCTCTGTCATCCCCTTCTCCTCCTGCCCCCAATCCCTCCCAGCATCAGAGTCTTTTCCAATGAGTCAACTCTTTGCATGAGGTGGCCAAAGTACTGGAGTTTCAGCTTTAGCATCATTTCTTCCAAAGAAATCCCATGGCTGACCTCCTTCAGAATGGACTGGTTGGATCTCCTTGCAGTCTATAGCAGGGCCAAAAAATGCAAGCCACTTGCTCAACCATTCTATTCACAAAACTCTTTCAACTCATTTTACTGAGTCTTTCTAAACCCACAGTTGTCCCTTAGGTAGACTTGAGGAATATATTTTTAGCTACCACCCTCCTGCCACTTGCAATTTCCTGAGTATCCATGGTTACTGCTGCCTATATTGCAGACAATAACCTAGGGAAACTTTCTAGAAATTAGAATGCTCCCTTCATTGAAATATCAAAGAAGCCAAGGGATAAGAGGCTGAAGGAGGAATAACTGCCTCTGTTTCTGGATTCTATCCTTGGAGACCTCAGAGTGTCACCCAGAAAGGTCATCCATGGTGTGATTCTACTTAAGTAGAATCCATGTCATCAACACAAAGTAATTCACTCGGGAGATTTTCAGGTTCTAAGCATCACTATGTAGTTTCCAAATAATAACCAACCATCTGATTTTGTTATTGATGGAAAACTGTAGTATTAGGACATTTGAAAATGTGTAAGGCTTAAATAGATCTGATACTAAGCCTTATGGTGTTAAGTTCCATGAGTCATCTTCTGTTAGAGGAATTATAATATCAACACCTTAACACTGACTGTGGCAATAGTTGGGCAATGAGATCTTAAGGGATGCTGAAATTTGACCCACATTCACAAGCATGCTGTACTAGAATGTGTGTGGCTAGTGCCAGACGACCTGGAACTTGCTTCCATTTCCATAGGACTTGCTTAAACTATGGAAATTCTTTGAGTCTAATTAGATGGGGAAACAGTGGAAACAATGGCTGACTATTTTTCTGGGCTCCAAAATCACAGCAGATGGTGATTGCAGCCATGAAATTAAAAGATACTTACTCCTTGGAAGGAAAGTTATGACCAACCTAGACAGCATATTAAAAAGCAGAGACATTACTTTGACAACAAAGGTCTGCCTAGTCAAGGCTATGGTTTTTCCAGTGGTCATGTTTGGATGTGAGAGTTGGACTATAAAGAAAGCTGAGCACCGAAGAATTGATGCTTTTGAACCGTGGTATTGGAAAAGACTCTTGAGAGTCCCTTAGACTGCAAGGAGATCCAACCAGTCCATCCTAAAGGAGGTCAGTCCTGGGTGTTCATTGGAAGGACTGATGCTGAGGCTGAAACTCCAATACTTTGGCCACCTCATGCGAAGAGCTGACTCTTTGGAAAACACCCTAATGCTGGGAAGGATTGGGGGCAGGAGAAGAAGGGGATGACAGAGGATGAGATGGCTGAATGGCATCGCCGACTTGATGCATATGAGTTTGGGTGAGCTCTGGGAGTTGGTGATGGACAGAGAGGATTGGTGTGCTGCGATTCATGGGGTCGCAAAGAGTCAGACATGATTGAGCGGCTGAACCGAACTGAGAATTATAAGTTACTCTCTCATCTCTCCTTCGCTCAGTTCTCTAAGTTCAGGAGTGACTTTTAAGCAAGAACACCCTTTTTTTTTTTTTTTTTCATAAGAAACTATTTGCAGTTTCTGAAGACTTCAGTGATTTAAAAGTACTTCATATGCATAAGGTCAGAGCATTTTTCCATGCATAAATGTTGTTTTACCAGAACTTATATGCTGCTTAGATTTTGTCATATATCCTTTTCCAATAGTCATGTATGGATGTGAGAGTTGGACTATAAAGAAAGCTGAGCACTGAAGAATTGATGTTTTTGAACTGTGGTGTTGGAGAAGATGCTTGAGAGTCCCTTGGACTGCAAGGAGATCCAACCAGTCCATTCTGAAGGAGATCAGCCCTGGGTGTTCATTGGAAGGACTGATGTTGAAGCTGAAACCCCAATACTTTGGCCACCTGATGCGAAGAGCTGACTTACTTGAAAAGACCCTGATGTTGGGAAAGATTGAAGGCAGGAGGGGAAGGGGACGACAGAGGATGAGATGGTTGGATGGCATCACCAACTCAATGGTCATGGGTTTGGGTGGACTCCAGGAGTTGGTTATGGACAGGGAGGCCTGGTGTGCTGCAGCTCATGGGGTCACAGAGTCAGACACAACTCAGTGACTGAACTGAACTGAGTTCCCTGATTAGTAGAATCAAGGGGAAAAAAAAAAAAAGAAAAAACCCTTCAGGGCTTCAGGGCTTCTCTTAGATAAAACACCAACTTGGAAACTTTTCATGGGGAAAGATAGAGGGCAGGAGGAGAAGGGGATGACAGAGGATGAGATGGTTGGATGGCAGTACTGACTCAATTGGCATGAGTTTGTGCAAACTCCAGGAGATAGTGAAGGACAGGGAAGCCTGGCGTGCTGAAGTCCACAGTGTCACAAAGAATTGGACACGACATAACAACTGAACAAAAACAACAATTTGGAAACATTCTCTAAAGTGTTAATGATAACTGGCACAGCTCTGTTTAAAAAGAAAATGTACCTTAGTTTATATTTAATAAAATATTTAAGAAGATTCTTTTAGGGCTTACAAAAAATGTTATTATCAAGTTTAAGAATTTTATTATCTTAGGAGTCTATTTTAATCTCTCTCCAATTTGAGTTTTTAAAATAAAAGATGTCTATTGCATCCTTGCTAAGGGCATGAACTGAATAAACAAGAACTCTAAAGAATGCTCTATAAACCTATAGTAAACCCACTCTCCTGTGTCACTCTGGGATGCCTGATCATTGGTTAGAACCAGGTGTTGGTCCAGTGACTACTCATGTTTAATAATTAAGATAACCACTAATTTCCACTGCTGTTCCTTTGCCATCTCATAAGGCATGCCCTATTGGTCTCTTAGTATTTTGCACTCTATTGAGTGTGGAATGTAAATCATTGTTTGTTGGTTACAGACCTTACAATGCCCAGTGGCATTTGCCACCAATGACAGCAGTAACAGATGATGTTGAGCCAAAGCTACTGGAAGTGCAATGCATAAAGTAAAATGATAATAAATAATTGTCACTCCATTACTAAACACTGTCTGAAATTGGTTCTAGTACATGTTTGATATAGCAGAGTCTGCATAATCCAAGAACCAAACAGGCATTTGTTCTTTTCGTAACAGCTGCAAACAAAAAGGAATCAAACATTTGTCTTATTCAGTGGCCAGGAATGAGCATGGCATGAGTATTCAAATACTTATTGACAGATTCTGACTTCGAAATCTTATGATATCTTTCCAAATTAATGATTCTTAGGAAATATGTCAAAAGATATACTCAGTCCAGTGGACACAAAGTTCAGGAAATGCTATATTGAATGCAGAGACAAAGTCTCAAATAATCATAAGACTGAATTTATGAATATATTCAAAGCATAGAGATGTAATTATAAGAAATATGGGGCTATTAGGGATGTAAGATGCCTGGGAGAGAACATATCTAAATATGATCTTAGCTCTGGTCAGGTGATACAGGTAGAGGACAGATTTAAGCCATTTTCCTTCACTAGTCATATAAACTTCAAGTACATACATCTTACCACATACATCTATCTTGTGGGATCTTGGTTCCCCGGCCAGGGATCAAACTCATGGTCTTCGCAATGGAAACAGCGTTCTAACCAATGCACATCCAGGGAATTCCCAACATGGGATGTTCTTAAATGTATCTGTTTCATACATCTCCAAATTTTATGACACTTAATTTAATAATAGTAAAAATGATAATGATGATAATTGCTATAGTGATAACAATGACCCTGTTGCTACTTAGTAAATTCTCAATAACAGTAAGTAATGATTGAGAACTTACTATGAGCTAGGCACTAGGTTAAGAATGCTTTTCATTAATTTAGTCGATTCCCACAGCAATCCTTATGTAGAGAATACTATTAGTACCCTCACTTTACAAAATTGAAGGGCAGAGGTAGAGAAAGGCTAAGTGAGTTCCCCAGGAACCCAGCAAGGAAGTGCCTGATTCAGATGCATTCCCAGGCAGTCTCAGACACCATGCTATATTGACTGGCTTTAGACCTACATGCTATGTAGTCCGTTCTGCAGTTGCAAGTTATCAGTGGCTAGGAAATCAAGGTTCCACAAATTCCCAAGCAAAGTAGAACATCTCAGAGTATTTCAAAAATTGATTAACGTGTGTGTGTGTGTGTGTGTGTGTGTGTTTTGAGGTGGGCAGAAGGAAGAATTGTAGAAGGGAGAAAATAGAGGCATGTTGCCTCAGAATTTGATTAATTTCCCCTAGAACCTCAGAGTATATTTACAACTTCATGGATTCTCTTTTTCACTCTAAACAAACAGGTATACATTTCACTTTGATATTCCCATGGCTACTATAACGACCACAATTGGCATGGGTTGAGTCACTGCCTAATGAGAAATGGCTTCACTGAGAGCTCTCAAGGCAGAAGAAATTATTGCCCTCACAATGCTGCCCAGCATCCTGAGACTCCTATCTCTGGGCTTTACAGAAGCAGTTCTAGATCCAGGGGTCCCACCTGGGAGACACTTCCTGGAGTGATAAGGAAAGGGCCTAGCACACAGCTCTCCCCTCAGGGAAGTGACTTACCCGGTCAGTTTTCCCTTCAGTCTGAACGCTGGTGTGACTGCGAACTTCATGATCCTCTTCCAGGTCAGAAACATCCTCTAGTTCTTCTGGAGTCTATAAAAAGAAAGCAAAACACTGTTGTTGGAAATGCAAAATGGTAGTCTGGCAGTCCCTCATCAAGCACAGAGTTACCATTATGACCCAGCAACTCCTCTCCTTGGTACTTATGTAAGCAGTTCTTTGCAGGAAACTGCCCTCAGCAGGAGGCCTTCACTAATGGCTCAGATGGTAAAGAATCTGCCTGTAATCCTGGAGACCCAGGCACAACCCCTGGGTCAGGAAGATCCCTTGGAGAAGGGAATGGGAATCCACTCCAGTATTCTTGCCTGGAGAGTTCCATGGACAGAGAAGCTCCTTTTCTTGTCACTTTAGCAAAACCATCAGTTCAGTTCAGTTCAGTTGCTCAGTCGTGTCCGACTCTTTGCGACCCCATGAATCGCAGCACGCCAGGCCTCCCTGTCCCTCACCAACTCCCGGAGTTCACTCAGACTCACGTCCATCGAGTCAGTGATGCCATCCAGCCATCTCATCCTCTGTCATCCCCTTCTCCTCCTGCCCCCAATCCCTCCCAGCATCAGTCTTTTCCAATGAGTCAACTCTTCGCATGAGGTGGCCAAAGTACTGGAGTTTCAGCTTTAGCATCATTCCTTCCAAAGAAATCCCAGGGCTGATCTCCTTCAGAATGGACTGGTTGGATCTCCTTGCAGTCCAAGGGACTCTCAAGAGTCTTCTCCAACACCACAGTTCAAAAGCATCAATTCTTTGGTGCTCAGCTTTCTTTGCAGTCCAACTCTCACATCCATACATGACCACAGGAAAAACCATAACCTTGACTAGACACACCTTTGTTGGCAAAGTAATGTCTGTGCTTTTGAATATACTGTCTAGGTTGGTCATAACTTTCCTTCCAAGGAGTAAGTGTCTTTTAATTTCATGGCTGCAGTCACCATCTGCAGTGATTTTGGAGCCCAGAAAAATAAAGTCTGACACTGTTTCCCCATCTATTTCCCACGAAGTGGTAGAACCAGATGCCATGATCTTCATTTTCTGAATGTTGAGCTTTAAGCCAACTTTTTCACTCTCCTCTTTCACTTTCATCAAGAGGCTTTTGAGTTCCTCTTCACTTTCTGCCATAAGGGTGGTGTCATCTGCATATCTGAGGTTATTGATATTTCTCCCGGCAATCTTGATTCCAACTTGTGCTTCTTCTAGCCCAGCATTTCTCATGATGTACTCTGCATAGAAGTTAAACAAGCAGGGTGACAATATGCAGCCTTGACGTACTCCTTTTCCTATTTGGTACCAGTCTGTTTTTCCATGTCCAGTTCTAACTGTTTCTTCCTGACCTGCATATAGGTTTCTCAAGAGGCAATTCAGGTGGTCTGGTATCCCATCTCTTTCAGCCATACTGTAACTAAAATTTAAGCCAGGGATTCCCATGCTCTATTCATCTCCCCTGCCAAGTACACCTTTCAGATATTTTAATCAAATGATATCTTGCCTAACTTGTCAGGTCTTTCCATAGATTATAGAGGTAGAACTGAAGAATATGTATGACCAAATCTTTTCCCTAGTTTCCATCCAGTAATCTCATGACCAAACTGTGTGAATAAGATAGCACCTAGAGGAATATCACAAGAATTCACTGAGCCTGCATAGAGGGCAATGGTGATGACCTTGACCCCCATCTCAATGATTAATGTAGATTACTTCCCTTCTTTCCTTTAAATGTTTTTATAATCTAACAGAATCTTTGGACATGGTGTTTGGGGGACGTTGAGTTAACTATCTCCCTAGATTGCCAGCAATTTGATTAAAGGAGACTTTTCTTTCTATAGGGCTTTCCTGGTGGCTCAGACGTTAAAGAATCTGAGTATTGATTTTGTAAGCAGTGGGAAGTAGGACCCAATTCACTCAACAGTACATACCCAAGAGAAATGAAAAATATATATCTACACAAAAATCTGTAAACAAGTATTCATAGCAACAGCAATCATAATGACCAAGAAACATGTCTAGTGATGAATGAATAAACAAAACATGGTAAATCCCTACAAAGGAATATTAGTTGAATATTATAAAAAGGAATGAAGTACTAATATATACTGCAACATGGTAAACTTTGAAAATATTATGCTAAGTGAAACAAGTCAATCACAAAATGCCACATATTATATGGTTCTATTTATTTGGAATTCAAGAATAGCCACATGTATAGAGACAGGACAGAGATTTGATTAGTGGTTCCTGAAGCAGAGAGTGGAAGAGGGGGTTGGGAGCCATGACTGCTAATGGGTATGTGGTTTCATACCCATTGGGGTATAAAATGGCATGGCATTTCATGGGATGGCATTGGTATGAAACGGGATGGCAATAACGTTCTACAGTCAGAAGTGGTAATGATCATACACTCTTGTGAATATTTAAAATACTTTCAATGGTGATGTTTATAGTATATTAATTATATCTCAATAAATTCTGAAAGAAAAAGCAAAAATGATCAGAAGGGTGTTTTTCTCTGAGTAGCAATTTGGCTAACCACTATGTGGCTACCACAAATCAAGGTGTTTACATGTGACAAATAAATGGAGTAAGTATTATTAAAACCATATGATATCAAAACAAAAAATTGAGAAAAGCCATGAAATTAAAAGACGCTTACTCCTTGGAAGGAAAGTTATGACCAACCTAGATAGCATATTCAAAAGCAGAGACATTACTTTGCCAACAAAGGTTCATCTAGTCAAGGCTATGGTTTTTCCTGTGGTCATGTATGGATGTGAGAGTTGGGCTGTGAAGAAAGCTAAGCGCCGAAGAATTGATGCTTTTGAAGTGTGGTGTTGGAGAAGACTCTTGAGAGTCCCTTGGACTGCAAGGAGATCCAACCAGTCCATTCTGAAGGAGATCAGCCCTGGGATTTCTTTGGAAGGAATGATGCTGAAGCTGAAACTCCAGTACTTTGGCCACCTCATGCGAAGAGTTGACTCATTGGAAAAGACTCTGATGCTGGGAGGGATTGGGGGCAAGAGGAGAAGGGGACGACAGAGGATGAGATGGCTGCATGGCATCACTGACTCGATGGACGTGAGTCTGAGTGAACTCCGGGTGTTGGTAATGGACAGGGGAAGGCCTGGCGTGCAGCGATTCATGGGGTCGCAAAGAGTCGGACATGACTGAGCGACTGATCTGATCTGATCTGAAATTTAGAATGTAATAATTTAACATGAACTTTAGGGTTTAGTCTACATAGTTAACCTATTTCCATTGCTTTTTTTTTTTTTTTTTTTCAATTTCAGCTTAAACATCTTTTATTCAGGGAGGTGTCTTGCTTACAAATCCCCTAGATTGGCTTGAGTTCCTCTTCCAAGCATTTCCTGATGCCTTCTACTTTCACTATATAGTGTTCATCATACTTTATTTTAGCATCGGTTGTTGAATTGGGAAGTAAACTGTTGAACTATCTGTTCTTTGAGGTAAGGACTCAGTCTGCTCTGCTTACTACCATCTCACCACGACCTAGCACATACATGGTTTTAAAAGAATGAAGAAACATTATCGGTGATATCCAAAAACCTAGTTGGATATAAGCAAAGCAAAACATATCAACAGCAACAACAAACATGTGTCCTCACTGTATCTCTATTGTGCTTCTATCTTACTGTATTTCAAACTAATTTTTTAATCTGCTTTTTGTTGTTTTTCTTAGTTCCAGGTTACCATCCCTTTAGTCCCTCTGTGGCAATAATGTAATGATACCAGTCATTAATGCAAATATAAGTACTGTACAGAAAATCATTATTATAAATATAAAGTACTTAATGAGAATTAATTTAGTATTATAGTTTACACAGTCTCAGTTTTAAACTATGATTCCTTTGCTACAAAGCTCTGGTGAGAAATCCAAAATATAAACATTTAGGTGTCATGACAAACATCCAAAACTGAAAATGGAAGGTCTCCTATATATACATCTAACTGTTGAAGTCTGGAAAGGGTCAGCACCTACCTCCTCAAAATAGCTCTGGTTTCCCTCAAACCTTGCTCTACACACAGGCCCTTCACTTACCTTCAGGGTTGTGAAGAGCATTCGTTCCACTGGGGCCTCTCCAGGCATGGGAATTTGAAATGCTTAGCTCACACTGTGGAGCAAAACTACCAATCTCCTAAACGCTTATGGCCTCAGATTCTTTCTCAGTTCGTGGATCTTGAACCAGCACTTTTTTTTTGTTCTCCAACACTTGCACTGACTATCTATCACTCTGCATTAATGTCAACTGACTCTTATTAGATATTAATATCTTCCCCTTCACCAAAGCCCCCAGTGTGCTGAGTAGTTAGATAACATATAGATATATGTTGATCTCTACGTGCAGTCCTTCTTTGCTACGACTACCTGCAGCTATGATCACAGGAAATTTATCTTTCTTCTTAAGTAATAATAGCATGAGTTCACCATGAGGGAATTTCTATACAATCACATATTTCATTATTAGCTAATTTTTGTGTATTCTTCCCAAGTATCCTTCAGAAAGGCTTTTTATAATTTTTTATCTTGATTTATCACCAGCCCCTGTAATATCTGAATAAACTCAATTGATCAAATTCCCTTTCTTGACCCTGTTATTTTGCAACTGCAAGCAGTCTGGGGTCCCTACTGTAATGTTTCTTATAAATGTCTTTGCTTATTACTTGGGTTATATTCTATTATATAACCCAAGTTCTGTGATGAGACAGAGCTTCATCACCAATCCCAGTACTTTGTGCAAATCAAAAGTAAAGTGATCTAACAGAAATCAAGAGCAACTGCTCCTCAGAAATCACAAGTATCATTTTTGTTAGTGACACTGCAGGAAATGATAAGCGCACCATTTACGCCCACATACTTGTGTACTTTTCTTTAACAGGGGACTGATAGTGTTCTTGCAAAACCACCACAACTGACTTCTTATCATGAAAAAAAAAAAAAACCGTGGGGGAGTGTTCAAAACACCTGCTGGTAGCATTTTGCTTTCTGTAAGGCAAGCAGCTGGATGGTATTTTAAAAATAAACAGTTACATACACAGTGTTATAGTTTAAATGGAAACTAAGGAAGACGTAGGAGTACTTAATCATTTTGGGGATATATATGAACTTCAGTTTGAAGACAAATAATAATAGAAAGAGTAAACATTTAAAAAAGGAAGGATAGAGGTTTGGCGGCCCTATACTGTACACTCCTGGAAACAGCTTGTTTTGCTTTTACTTATTTAGTCACTTTGGAAGTTTAAACTTCTGGAAGGTTTGTGTATGTGTGTGTGTGTGTGTAACTTGTGTACGTTTCCAGTCAATTTCCATCCTGTGTGAAGGGAAACCAACTATCTTAGATCAGTGTCAAGTAGGAGAAAGACCATAAAGTGTTGAGCAATGCAGACCTGAATTTGAATTCTGCCTCTCCAATTAGCTTGTTGGGGAATATGTGTCTCCTTTTACAATTTTGTTTCTTCAGAACAAAATTTTGGATAAGAGACATAATCCTGAAGATTATTGTGAGATTCAGTTGTACTAAGATGTTTAAACAAGTGCTTAGCCCACAGACATAGCTGGGGTGCAACAAAGGTTGCTTCTTTCTGTCTACTATTTGTTCTCTTCTTTCTTCACTAACTTATCCCTCATCCTATCACAATCTTTTATATTTTTTGATAAAACTTCTGTGGCATTTTGGATGCCTCCATTTTATTTCACATCTGTTACTCTGGATTGACACAATACTTATCACTAACTCTAGTTACATTTTCCTGATATTGAATATAGAACACCATTGTGCTAATAGGGTTTAGTATAATTACACATACACTGCTTTCTTCTAAAGTTCAAGTAAAGATCATGTTTGATCCGATTTTAATCATGTGTAAGAGGAAGATACTCTCTTAAACTGGCCCTAAAAAAGATAACATTCTTCACATTCTCAGGGATGATAGAAATAACTTTTCTTCTCTAAGCTGAACTGTCTTTAAACCAGACCCATAGGAAGATACCCTATTTTATTGTGGAAAAAGTGATAATAAACTCTATTACTCATTTATTTCTCTTATCAGAATTCAGGATAACTATTCTATATTTTTCTAACTCTTGCTTATTGTGAACCCTTCCTTAGGCAACCCAAAGTGACTTGAAATAAGCTAAGTTTCCTCATCTTAAAGTGGAAAAAATATTACCTAATTCTTAGGGCTATTGTGAAGACAAAATAACATGATGGACTAGAACATTATTCCATTTCTAGAAAATACTAAATGTTCAATATTGTTTATGATTATTATAAACTATTATTGTAGTACTTTAAGATCTCGTTTTATTTATATAAAGGAGTCCAGAAACAAGTATAGTCAGACTTGAAAATAGGCTGAGGTTTTCATATGGAAACTGAGTGTGCAATAAACAGTAGTGGTACATTAAACTTCAAGGACACAATTAATTGGTGGTGTGAGTGTATGTGAATATATATACGTGTGTGTATATATACACATATATATAAGCTTAAATATGTATTTATTTATTGAGGTACATAATGACTAAATTCATATTCTTCCTCCTCCTCTGCACCAAGGAGCTCAGTGCATTCTAAAGACATATAAATTCTTTCAGCATCCTTAGTTTGGTAGTATTATTATACATTAAAATTCATTTGCTCAAGGCTATAAATGCTTAATCCTGAAATATAAGAAAATAAGTTTGTGGTCCCTAAAAACAACAAAAATAAGGGAAGGAAGAAAGCAAGGGCAAGAGGGAGAAGAGGTGGGAGGGAAGAGAAAGAAGGTAAGAAAAAGAAAGAAAAAGTCTAGGAACTAGGACTCATGCTCAGTATTTTCCTAAGATTTAAGGCTGAATTCTAAATCATATAAAGGATTTGATGGCAATTCATACTTCTCTGATTATCCCTCAAGGCCTTACTACAATCAAGTAACTGCCAGAGCAATGTCAGCAGTGGTCTGACACTCAGAGAAGGAACGATGCTGTGGACAGTATTCTCAAAGAAGCTGCAACAGCATGCTCAGTGAGATTATCTTAGCTGAGCTGATAACACAGAAGTGGAGAGAACAGAATTCAAATACATTTTAAAATGAGGAAAAGATATAACAATAACACAATTCAAATTATGGAAAGCTAAAATGAGTGCACACATGCACACACACACATATGCACGTATCTGCCCCCCACTCCATCCAAGAAATCAATACTCTCTTCTTGGCATTACTGACAAGGTTTTTGATCCATTTTCTGAGCCTTGTCTTTTCTAGTTTCTAAGACCTATAAATTATTTAAAGAGTCACATTTTAGAAAAATGTAACAATCACATTTAACTGTCAAACATTTCAAAATATTTCCAGAAAATGAAGTAAACAACATGTTGTGTATTACAGACTTTTTTTTAATGACAGACTCCTGGAATCAATCTTTGAGGGAGAGGCCCACTAACCTATAGCTTTATAAAGTTGTACAAATGATTCTGATATGCAATTCTTCATGAGAACTATTGGCCTGACATTAAATTTAATTTTTTGATTGGTTTAGGCTTTAGTTAAGTGTCACTGTAATATGAGTTGCAAGATGGCAGCATCAATAGTTTATCAGGGATTTTCCCTGTCACCGGAAATGCAGGCATTTTACTTTTTAAGTATGCCTTCCATTGCTTTTCAGTTGGAGGGTTAATTTATCACATAATTGGACAGATAATATATAAGCGGCCAGAAGCCATTTTGACTATTCAACTGAATGATACAATCGGATGGAGTTGCCAGAGTTGTCAGAGACAAAGGGCTTTTTTGCTCCTGGCAAGCATGATGGATTCACAACACATGGACTTTTTTCTACTCTTCAAATATGCCCCAATCATCAGTTCATGGCACATCAAGACCTTCGGCTCCAAGTATGTACTGCTGTCTTGCCTGACATACGTTCCTCCTGCAGCTTTCACACTGCTGGATCTTTCTACTATGGGAGTTCAGATGGCTATATTCAACTCTATAGAGTTCCCCTGGTCAGGCCATCTGAAGTTAACCCTTTTTCGTACTTCATTTATTAATTGCATCACCCTTTTCTGTCTCAGAGGTTAAAGCATCTGCCTGCAATGAGGGAGACCTGGGTTTGATCCCTGGGTTGGGAAGATCCCCTGGAGAAGGAAATGGCAACCCACTCCAGTATTCTTGCCTGGAGAATCCCATGGATGGAGGAGCCTGGTGGGCTACTGTCCACGGGGTCGCAAAGAGTCAAACACTACTAAGCAACTTCACTTTTCACTTTCTTTTCTCTCTTTTCTTAGCCCTCTTGCTATGATCATATGAAATTATATTTTTCTTCTTTTTTTTTTTTTTGAAGTTAGGAGATACATTTTGGTCTTGCCACATTAGAATATAACACCCATGAGAACAGGAATGCTTTCTGTCTTACTTATCATTCTGAACACCCCAAACAGCATATACTAGGTATTCAGTAAAGATATCCTAACTGAATAATGAAATGAATAATTTAATTCATTTCATGGACTGAGCCTGGCAGGCTACAGTCCATGGGGTCACAAAGAGTCGGACACAACTGAGCAACTAACACACACAGGCTTTGGTATGAATGTCAGAAGAAAGTCTTAGGAACATTGCAGAACTATGGAGTAAGCCTTTCCTGTCTCCCTTCAGTAGGTGTTGATTTAATAATACCTTGCCCAAGGGAAAGTTTGAAGAAAAGATTACTGGATTTTTTAAAAGAAAGGCTATGTATACCTGTGGCGGATTCATTTTGATATTTGGCAAAACTAATACAATTATGTAAAGTTTAAAAATAAAATAAAATTAGAAAAAAAAAAAAAAACAGAAAGGCTATGGAAATTAGAGATAGTAGATTTTGCACCTAGAAAAATTCTACAATTTCAAAATTTTCAAACTTGGAAGACCAGAAGATGTCTAGCTATGCCATTAGCAGTTCAGTGTGGATATAATAAGACTTGAGAGAAAAATGTCATCTTTTAATCTCACACTAGATGTTCAAGTCTCACGAGAGTTCTGTGCCACAAACTTGTCATGGAAACAGTAAGCAGTAAACCTGAAGGAGTTAAACGGACTAGGACAATGGACATTTCATTGCTAACCAATGTGGGAAAATTATAAGAGACTTCTGGGTGTCTCTGATGCCCTGATATAGTATAAGTTTCTAGAAAAGAATTTCCCAGGTTAACTGGAAAGATATTTCATGTATTGTCGGAATGCTGCTAGGCTTATGTTATGGTGGTAGGTTGATGAAGTTACCTGGGTTTTCATTCTAAATTTGACACCAACTAATTGTATGTTTTCTGAATGTTGAGCTTTAAGCCAACTTTTTCAGTCTCCTCTTTCACTTTCATCAAGAGGCTTTTTAGTTCCTCTTCACTTTCTGCCATAAGTGTGGTGTCATCTGCATGTCTGAGGTTATTGATATTTCTCCCGGCAATCTTGATTCCAGCTTGTGCTTCTTCCAGCCCAGCATTTCTTATGATGTACTCTGCATATAAATTAAATAAGCAGGGTAACAATATACAGCTTTGACACACTCCTTTTCCTATTTGGAACCAGTCTATTGTTCCATGTCCAGTTCTAACTGTTTCTTCCTGACCTGCATATAGGTTTCTCAAGAGGCAGGTCAGGTAGTCTGGTATTCCCATATCTTTCAAAATTTTCCACAGTTTATTGTGATCCACACAGCCAAATGCATTGCCATAGTCAATAAAGGAGAAATAGATGTTTTTCTGGAACTCTCTTGCTTTTTCGATGACCCAGAGGATGTTGGCAATTTGATGGTTCCTCTGCCTTTTCTAAAACCAGCTTGAACATCTGGAAGTTCACCGTTCACGTATTGCTGAAGCCTGGCTAGGGGAATTTTGAGCATTAGTTTACCAGCATGTGAGATGAGGGCAATTGTGCGGTAGTTTGAGCATTCTTTAGGGGGAAACAGTGGAAACAGGGTCAGACTTTATTTTGGGGGGCTCCAAAATCACTGCTACTGGTGATTGCAGCCATGAAATTAAAAGACGCTTGCTCCTTGGAAGGAAAGTTATGACCAACCTAGATAGCATATTCAAAAGCAGAGACATTACTTTGCCAACAAATGTCTGTCTAGTCAAGGCTATGGTTTTTCCAGTAGTCATGTATGGATGTGAGAGTTGGATTATGAAGAAAGCTGAGTGCTGAAGAATTGATGCTTTTGAACTGTGGCGTTGGAAGACTCTTGAGAGTCCCTTGGACTGCAAGGAGATCCAACCAGTCCATTCTAAAGGAATTCAGTCCTGGGCGTTCTTTGGAAGGAATGATGCTAAAGCTGAAACTCCAATACTTTGGCCACCTCATGTGAAGTGTTGACTCATTGGAAAAGACTCTAATGCTGGGAGGGATTGTGGGCAGAAGGAAAAGGGGACTACAGAGGATGAGATGGCTGGATGGTATCACCAAATCGATGGATGTGAGTTTGAATGAACTCCAGGAGTTGGTGATGGACAGGGAGGCCTGGCGTGCTGCAATTCATGGGGTCGCAAAGAGTCAGACAGGACTGAGCCACTGAACTGAACTGAATTGTATGTTATTAGGCAAATCTCATAATTTTCTTCTGCTTAATTTATTAACCTTTAAAATAGGAATGAGAATTAAGTAAAACTTGACAATTTCTGCAAGTGCTTTGAGTTTTAAGATTTGGGGAGTTTATGCTTAAACTGAAAGCATATCATTTACATTAATCTGGATCAAATGTTCCCTCTGCACTAAAAAGATCCTGATGCTGGGAAAGATTGAAGGCAAAAGGAGAAGGGGGTGGCAGAGGATGAGATGGTAAGATAGCATCACCAACTCAATGGACATGAATTTGAGCAAACTCCAGGAGATAGTGAAGGACAGAGGAATCTGGCATGCTGCAGTCCATGGCATCGCAAATAGTCAGACATGATTTAGTGACTGAACAGCAATAGTAAGGAGTACTCAATGGTAGGAGAGATTTGGAAAATCCGTCAAGTTTGGTTGATTCAAATATTTTTGTTTTTAGTCACTAAGTTGCATCTGGCTCTTTTGTGACCTGGTGGATTATAGCCTGCCAGGCTCTTCCATCCATGGGATTTCCCAGGCAAGAATACTGGAGTAGGTTGGCATTTCCTTCTCCAGGGGATCTTAACCCAAGAATTGAACCCATGTCTCCTGCATCGGCAGGTGGGTTCTTTACTGAGCCACTGAGCCACTCCAATCCATCACAGCAGTTAGAAACATGGTTAACCTGATGTATCTTCTCATTTTAACATAGAGTGAGAAGGCATCCAGCATTTTTCTCAATTTTATAACCTGAATGTCTCACATAGTTTCTAGTAAAAAATAGGTGTGTGGAAAATATGTTTTTAATGAATGAATACATGGAAGATAAATATAGATAATAAAGAAGGATGAAAATAAAAATATATTTCTCTATTTTTCCCAATAGAGCATTGGTGAATTTTCTCCTTTTAATCTTTTGAAAAATAATTCCAAACTGCCTTTAGGTACCATTATTATCCCTCTTTGTTTCACAAACTATGTCTTTTTTTTACTTTTCCAGATGTTTAGAATATACCACTCTATGAATTATTTCATATGATGAAACCAAGAGCTTGGGTATTATACCCCTTAGTTCAGTTCAGTTCAGTCACTCAGTCACTTTTTACTCTTTGCAACCCCATGGACTGCATGCAGCAGGCCAGGCTTCCCTGTTTATCACCAACTCCCGGAGTGTGCTCAAACTTATGTCCATCGAGTTGGTGATGCCACCCAACCATCTCATCCTCTGTTGTCCCCTTCTCCTCCTGCATTCAGTCTTTCCCAGCATCAGGGTCTTTTCCAATAAGTCAGTTCTTCTCATCAGGTGGCTAAAGTACTAGAGCTTCAGCGTTAGCATCAGTCCTTCCAATGAATATTCAAGACTGGTTTCCTTTAGGATTGACTTGTTTGATCTCCTTGCAGTCTAAGGGACTCTCAAGAGTCTTCTCCAAAATATACCCCTTAAAGCTACAACAATTAAAATACAGCTTGAGAATGCAAAGACAGAATACAAAATATATACCCTAATGTAAGATAAAGAGAGTACATCTATAATGAATAAGAAAATCTGATCAAACATATAGTCACATAGGACATCTTAGGCGATAAATCTTGAACATGAGGAAAATTGCTGTCTCAGGGGAGACACAGTCCTGAGGCTTAAGTTGTTCATCTATTTCAAATGAATTAACTCTTTATTTGTTCACTAAAACCAGACCAGCATTCATCAAACAGCCAATCATTTGATACTTTACACTTCAGTCTGGATTATGATGATTTTTTCAAAGGAGGTGATCATTGTAATCACTTAAGTTTTTACAAAGCCTTTCGAAGAACTCAAGGGATAATAAAATTACATAGGGTAAATCACACTTTAAGCTCAACCCCTCCTTTTACCTAAAAGACTGTGGGAATCAAGTCTTTGATCCTAAGACACTAAAAAGGCTAACAGCTGTAGAAAAACACCCAGCAAATCAGCAATATGGTCATAAGTGAAAATGGACTCATCGATATCACTGTACTTTTTCAGCCACCGCATGAGTTGGTGACTTCAGGACTGTATGTCTGTATGTCTAAATCATGAAAACTGTCAGAAGAAATCATAAGAAGCTTTCCAGCTTGAAGTTTAAATAAAAATCTCAGAGACTAATGAAGCCATGATGAATGTGGTTTGGATGGCATATTTTTGGAAAGTTAAAATATTAGAAATATCTGGACTCAAATCAAGACCCTTGAATTCTTCTCTTTGAGAACAGAAAGGTAAGATAACCCTTTTTAATCAAGGTCTTAATATGATTCATTAACAATACTCTGCTGGGTTCTTCCACATGTCTTTTCTTACTTCATCTTAACAATAAACCTAAAGAAGCAAGGTTATCATTTTAATACCACAGTTGAGGAAAATGCACCATAGAGTTAACAGAATTCATCCAATACCATACAGTTAATAAAGGGCTGCCACAACGTAGGTTCCAGTGCTCATTTTATGAGCCATTTGGCATGGTAGTCACAAGTGCATAGTAAATATGGGAGCTGAGTAGTTAAAACTTACAAGTCTAGAAAATGAACTTCAAATAGTATGAATATACTTCTCACAGAGCAAGGCAGGCCAAATAGTTTGAGGTTTTGATCAGCTCACTTAATCTCCTCCTTCCTCCACCAGATAGAATGTCTAGACCTCAGTAGACTTGATGTCTGGAGCTAATAGATGATTCAGCCTTTCAGCACTGCTTCAGTATCACCTATGTTGAACCATATACTGTCTTTGAAAAAAGTCAACTGAAAGAAAATCCTGCTTGTTTGTCAGGCTGGAACCCTGGCTTTAAGTATACCAGGATTGAAATCAATTCAATTTTGGCCCATAATTGTGCCAATGGATCTGTTGTTGTTGTTTTAAGTTCTAAATGAATTAGACTGTACTAACCAGCAAAACTACTAACTGTGTATGTGTTTTGGACAGAACTTTTATATCTTCTTTCCAAATTATAAACCGAAAACCTAATTTAACTAACCTGCTAAAGTTTTTATAGTAAGGCAGGGACTGTGATAGAACACGATATAAAGATTGAGTATCTGGATTTAGGTTAATGATGCTTTTAATAGCTTGTGATCTCAAAAAAAAAAAAAAAAACTTAACATGTTGAAACTAAGCTTTTTCAGAAGTAAATGAAAGGACTGAACTAAATGATTTATAAAATCTCATTCAGTTCTACTGTTCATTCTGTAAGTCTTCTGCAGGCTTGGTGACAATGTTATCAGGAAAGAGAATTTTTTAAGAAAATTCTGAATTAGCATGATACCTTTCTTTTGAAATGCTAAACACAACTGTAGATTACAAGTCCCTTTGGATGTGTTGTTTTCCTGCTGGCTCAGACAGTAAAGAATCTGCCTGCAATGTGGGAGACCTGGGTTCGATCCCTGG
The DNA here is from genome assembly GCF_027580195.1 of Bos mutus. Lineage (NCBI taxonomy): Eukaryota > Metazoa > Chordata > Mammalia > Artiodactyla > Bovidae > Bos > Bos mutus. The sequence continues at coordinate 23,227,960 of NC_091644.1, read as the reverse complement.
GTTGGGAAGATTGCCTGGAGAAGGAAATGGCAACCCACCTCTAGTATACTTGACTAGAAAATTCCATGTACAGAAGAGCCTGGCATGCTACAGTCCATGGGATTGCAGAGAGTCACACACAATTGAACTACTAACACTTTGATATGTTTACTTCTCAGGAGGTTAGAAACAACTTTTTATCCTTACTTTGTCCAGGACAACATAGGACAATGTTAGGGTTCTTGATGGGCAGTAATTGATGATACCATGGGTAATTGTGGGCGTAAAATTACTCTTCTGGCTCTGTAAACGGGAAGTGTGCTGTTGTTGGAAATAATGCAATAATAAAAATTAAAAAGTGGTGGTGATGATAGTAGTGACACAGGCAGTGGATGACCAATAACACAGTCAAACCTTTAACTCTTGGGTGTAAACACTGTTACCATGACAATCAGACACATTCTTTGGTATTTGAGTAAGAAAAATCTCAACTTCTCCATCAAATACTAAGCCAAACAGATTGTTTATGTGAATATGTGTGTTCTTATCCCTAGAACAGACAGCTGAAAAGAGGTTATCTAACTAAAAATACTATATTTTTTTTTCAAAAACTATCCTACAGATGTTAAAATGAATTTCAGAGAATATCTAATGCAAAGAAAAATCACTTAATACTCTTTTAAGACTCTTCATTGAATGTATAAATACATATATTCTAATTATATAAAACATATTGCATATATATATGACAGTGTTGCAGTGTTATCTGTGACTTTCTTTATAATTGATTTGTTTCTAAATTTTTAATATATAGATTTATCATCAGGGGAAAAAAAAAAAAACAAGCAATGAGTGTTACAAGAAAATCTGCTTAAGGTTGAATGTGACACTTCAAGGATGTGCCAGCAATGAAAAAAGAGCAAGATTGCAAAACTCATTGCACAGGAACAGAGTTGGCCTTGTCACTTCAAATAGGTCTAAACGTGGCACGGTATTTGAAGCTGACGTGGACACAGACAAAAGCTTTCAATAGATGAGATGAAAATTGCAGCGTATGTCTTCATTATCGGAGCAAACAGTAAGCAAGATTGAGAGCAGATACAGAAATCTAGGCCTCACCAGGGCCCTATGCTGTTACCCCCTATTACCATGGTCTCCTTCTTAGCTCTGTGGATCCATGAAAGCCGTGGCTTCCTTATTTCATGTAAGGAAATTTTCACATTTCCAGGGTCCTGAGCACGGATTTTACAAAAGCATTCTGTAATGAACATATCGTGGGAAACAAGAGTTGTGATTTAACTTCCCAGAGGGGTTTATAACCTATTGTATACAGGATTTTTAACTTATAGGGAATCTTTTACTTCTAGAAAACTTCTAGAAATGATTAGGTAGCCAGGTATTATATCAGTGGTCCTAAACAAATTCATCTATCCAGAAATTTCAAAGTCATCCAAGGCACAGCAATAAAGCAAAAGTCTGCTCGCTGTGTTCTAGCCGTGGATATTATGTAAGGCTAAATAGGATGTCCACACCCGACTCTCCTATTTCACACTGAACTAAAAAACAGAAAAATATGAAAGAAGTTCCACATTACAGAGGAGATGCTGCTCGATAATACAGTAATTCAGATCTATATAAGACTTTTGTAGCTATTATTCAGGGTTATTGGATTGAAGTTTGCTTTATGGGATGTAAGAATTCCCTACACTAGTAGAATAAAGTTGCCTAAGTTGGAGGCTTATATATGAAATAGTACACTAGAATGCAGCAAAATAAATATTTGGACAACCCCTAAGGAAGAATTATGTTCTCTCTAAAAGGGATTTTTAAGTCTCCAAACTAAAAGGCCTATTTGTGGAAGCGAGTGAATACATCATTGTTGAAGATGTAGGCAGATGTAAGTGGCTATGAAACTAGCTCATGTGCTGTTTCTACACAGTCTGTCCTGATCTATGGAATTAAGAAAAGAGGGAGAAGCAAACCTAGCAGGGAAATTAGATTTAAAAACTGCTTGTGTTCCTTAACATGTTAAATTTCCATGAAAGTGAAAGTCGTTCAGTCGTGTCCGACTCTTTGTGACCCCATGGACTATACAGTCCCTGGAATTCTTCAGGCCAGAATACTGGAGTGGGTAGCCTTTCCCTTCTCCAGGGGATCTTCCCAACACAGGGATTGAACCTAGGTCTCCCACATTGCAGGCGATTCTCTACCAGCTGACCCACAAGGGAAACCCAATAGAACACCACAGAATCCAGTCATTTCACCCTGTTTACTCAAGATGGACTAAAACATACATTCACAAAAAGACTTGTACACAACTATTTATGGCAACTTGTTTTGTAATAGCCAAGAGGCAGAAATGACTCAGATGTTCATCAACAAGCAAATGCTGTAACAAATTATATGATCTTTCAATAGAATATCACTCAATTAGAAAAGAGAATGATTATTGATACAGGTAACGACCTGGCTAGATCTCAAAATAATTATGCCATGTGAAGGAAGCAAAGTAAGAGTACATCTAGTATTATCCTATCTATGCAGCATTCTAGAAATTAAACTCCAGTATTCTTGCCTGGAAAATCCCATGGACAGAGGAATCTGATGGGCTACATACAGTCCATGGGGCATGCAAAGGGACATGACTAAGTGCATCCACACACAGACACTAGAAATTACAAATCAATCTACAGTAATACATTAGATTGATCTGTGGGATCATTTAGGGTCTGCAGCAAGGAATGATTAGATTACCACGGAGCATGTGGAAGTTTTAGGCTTTGATGTATATATTCCTTAACTTGACTGTGGGATAGCATCAGGGTTAAATACATATGCCTATAAAACATATCAAATGGTATGCTTTAATATACACAGTTTTTTAAATGTCAGTTACACATCAATAATGCTGCCAGAATTTGCATCTACTTGTTCAAAGGTCTATCTAGATACATACTACATAAAGTAACAATTGTTTGCTTAGCCCAAGACTGTAATTACAACTGGGACCATGAAATGTGACATTCCGTTGAATAACTACATAAAAAGAATAATACTGAAAATTCAGTTTTATGCAGTTAACATCTCTTTTTTTGCTATTTAATAAAGTGGACTTCAATTTATACTAAGGGATCACATATTTAATTAAAAAATGTTAAATTATGTTATCAATGTTAAATGTTCACTTTATAGACACCTATCCATAGGTCATATCACTAAGGGGTACTTAGAAATAAGAAACATCATAGCTTTGGTAAGAATAATACCCTCTGCAGACTTTCATAATGGACTCTGAATGTGAAAAGACCACGGATAAGAATGGTAAGATATTATGGAAGCAGTGATTTTTCTATGATTAACTGTATTTGTAAAATATCAAACCAAGTTTTATAGCTTTTTTCCCACTTAGTTCAACACAATAACCAAAAAAAAAAAGAAAAAAAAACCCTTAGGATTAAAATTCCTTTCTTAAATGAAAGTAGAGAATACTAATATCAAGTGAAACTGAAAGAGTTAGTCACTTAGTCACATCTGACTCTTTGCAACTCCATGGACTGTAGTCTGCCAGGCTCCTCTGTCCATGAAATTATCAAGGCAAGAATATTGGAGTGGGTTGCCATCCCCATGCTAACAATACAAAAAGGTAGCATGTAATGATTCTGACTAAAGCATACAGCAGTGAAGCAGATGTGGGTGTGTGTGTTTGTGTATGTGTGTGTGAGTATGTGTGTAGTAGGCTTGCTCTTCTTTTACTGCTTCCTGGGAAACTGTTTTCTGGGAAACAGTTCTACTCATACCGACGACCACAGACCTTAGCTTAAGTACGACTATGTTTTCACCTTAGGGAGCCTAACCTCCCATGTTTAACCAGAAGTTGGTTCCTATTTCAGTAAGGTATCATGAGACTTCTGGTTAAATGTGCAAAATTAATGCTAATTATATACCTATACTTCCTCTTGTATATGCTTAATATGACTATATATTTAGCTCATTTAAAAGTATAATAGTAAAATAATAAAACTAATTACAAATGCTCATTGCAATAAATACAGGTGGCAACTACTGTATTTCATCTACTTTATTCATGTGTTTCTCCCTATGGCTTTCTCTGGAAGTAGTCTTAAACGTCACCAAGCTTATGGTGTGCATATGTGGATAAAAATAATATTTTAAAAAACCCACTCAGGCTGTCTTTGAACGAACAATATTAAAGTGTCATCTATTTACAAAACTGAAGTTACATGCTAAATAAAACTAACAATAGCACATGCTATATATGAAACCAATAACTTTTTATAGCCTGATGAAAATAAATTCTAAGTACTCTTCAGCTAAATTATCTTTTCTTACTTTTCAACTCTCACCTTTTATTCTTATCTTTCCACCTCTTTGAAATAATTTAGTATGCCCATGTTTTTTTTTTCTAACATTGTTCTATCTTAAAAACTCCTTTTTCTGGCTAATCTTATCCACTATTCAGAAACAAGAAATGCTATTTGGTATCCGGAAAGGAGAAATTGTTTTCAAAATAGTTTTACAATGAGAGAGAGAATCTACTTAGGAACAGGATCCAGAATATCAATGTGGCAAGATGAAAAAGTATGCTATGTTCTTTCTGAGAAAATTTGCTAGGCTTAATTTAATTACACTTAGTGGCTGCAGGGGTTGGGTGTGGATATGGGTCTGTATGTGTGTTTGGTTTGTATATGATGCTAGTCTTTTTAAATTAAAAGGTATCAGGGGATTCCCTGGTGGTCCAGTGGTTAAAAGCCTGTGTTTTCACTGCTGAGGGCAAGGGTTAAACCCCTGGTCTCAAAACTAAAATCTCATAAACCATGAAGTCTGGCCAAAAAAAAAAAAAAAAAAAAAAAGGTATCGAACATTACTTTTTTGTTATATATAAAAGGAGAAAAAAAATACAGATTCTATTCAGAAGATATTTATGAATTGCTCTGTGTGCAGCAGAGTTATGTTATAAAATTGTCATAAATTATATGAGGTCACAATCATTTTTTAACAACCATGCCCCGAGGCATGTGGGATCTTAGTCCCCTGACCATGGATCAAACCCATGGCCTCTGCATTGGAAGCACAGAGTCTTAACCACTGGGTCACCAGGGAAATCCCTAGGTTACCATCTTTATGAAACTAATGCTTCATTATCTAAGTTCTGTTTACCAAGTTTTACTCAAAATTTCATGAATATAGAAATATGTTATTCACATTCTCCTATGAACAAACACCCTTATTTGCACAATGAAAAACTTTGATTTGTACAAAATGTCTTGTTTGACTTGTTTTGTTAGACTCTCCAAGCTGCTCACTAATATGTATAAATTGTTTTAGTTTCATGCTCAAGTACCCAGTGCAGTGGTTATCAAGATTTTCCATGATCTAATGGATGGGGTAGTTTTTTAATTCCTCATGCTGTTTAACCGTCTTTTGATCCTACTAAGAAATTAGATCATCTAAGCACAGCTTTCACTTGAGGTCTCAACTCTGGAATTTTTGTGTAATTAAAATAATAGCAACTTGAGTATTATATTTTAAACTAAATAAGAAACAAGTTTAGTATTTGGGAGAATGAAGGCAGAAAAACTATGTTCTCATTTTTGCTTTTCATTCATTCATTCACTAAAACACAGAATTAACAAAATTTGATATTGTACCAAAAGAGCTTCCTGTCTAATGAATAATAACACTTATTTATTCTGTGACCCTAGAAAGTTATTGAGTTTTGGTTTCATGAAATGTAAAAGAAAGATTGATGTCCTTGCCTTCTTCATAATTCTACATTTCACCTCTTCCTCATCAAATGTTATTGTGGGCAACTCCAGGTGATGAATAGATTTAACTTTGTGTACATAATGTAAGATAGTCTTTTCATTTTTATGTGATATAGTTTTATAAAGTCAGTTTCTCAGGGTAGGGAACATGGTATTTTCTCACTAAAATTTTCTTTCTTCTTTATGTCCTGAGATCCAGTACAGAAGATAAATTAACACTCTGCACATTGGAATGAAAAAAATTAAATTACAGTCCTGACACACCACAGATTAGTGGTGGGTATTTGGGAAGTATATCAAGCTCTTTCAATTTTGAGGTATCTATCTTATATGACTGTTAAAAAATACATAAAAAAGTAATATGAAGTATTCAGTCTAGTGTCAGGCACACAATAAGCAAAGTAATATTAGCTACCATGTAATTATAACTTGTGTCAGGAAACATTAGCTATTATGTCTAATTAATATCGTTCAGTTCAGTTACTCAGTTGTGTATCTCTTTACAACCCCAATGGACTGCAGAACAATAGGCTTCCCTGTCCATCACCAACTCCCAGAGCTAGCTCAAACTCATGTCCATCATGTCAGTGATGACATCCAGCCATCTCATCCTCTGTTGTCCCCTTCTCCTCCTGCCTTCAATCTTTCCCAACATCAGGGTGTCTTCTAAGGGGTCAGTTCTTTGCATCAGGTGGGCAAAGTATTGGAGTTTCAGCTTAGCCTCAGTCCTTCCAATGAATATTCAGGACTGATTTCCTTTAGGATTGACTGGTTTGGTCTCACAGTCCAAGGGACTCTCAACAGTCTTGTCCAACATCACAGTTCAAAAGCATCAATTCTTTGGCACTCAGCCTTCTTTATGGTCCAACTCACATCCACACATGACTACTGGAAAAACCATAACTTTGAATAGATGAACCTTTTCTGGCAACATAATGTCTCTGCTTTTTAATATGCTGTCTAGGTTGGTCATTGATTTTCTTCCAAGGAGCAAGTGTCTTCTAGATTTCATGGCTGAAGTCATAATCTGCAGTGATTTTGGAGCCCCCAAAATAATGTCTCTCACTGTTTTCATTGTTTCCCCATCTAACTGCCATGAAGAGATGGGACCAGATGTCATAATTTTAGTTTCTTGAATGCTGAATTTTATGCCAGCTTTTCACTCTCTGTTTTCACTTTCATCAAGAGGCTCACTAGTTCCTCTTCACTTTCTGCCATAAGGGTGTATCCTCTGCGTATCTGAGGTTATTGATATTTCTCCTGGAAATCTTGATTCTAGCTAGTGCTTCATCCAGACCAGCATTTTGCATGATGTACTCTGCATATAAGTTAAATAAGCGAGCTGACAATATGCAGCCTTGACGTACTCCTTTCCCAATTTGGAACCAGTTTGTTGTTACATCTCCAGTTCTAACTGTTGCTTTCTGACTTGCATACAGATTTCTCAAAAGGCAGGTCAGGTGGTCTGGTATTCCCATCTCTAGAAGAATTTACACATTTTATTGTGATCCACACAGTCAAAAGTTTTGGCATACTCAATAAATCAGAAGTAGATGCTATCCTGGAAATCTCCTTCTCTTTTTATGATCCAAGGATGTTGGCAGTTTGATCTCTGGTTCCTCTGTCTTTTCTTAATCCAGCTTGAACATCTGGAAGTTCTTGATTTACATATTGTTGAGCCTCTCTTGGAGAATGTTGAGCATTACTTTGCTAGTGTGTAGGGTGAATGCAATTGTGTAGTAGTTTGAGCATTCTTTGGCATTGCTTTTCTTTGGGATTGAAATGAAAACTGACCTTTTCCAGTCCTGTGGCCACTGCTGAGTTTTCCAAATTTGCACTTTCACAGCATCATCTTTTAGGATTTGAAATAGCTCAACTGGAATTCCATCACCTCCACTAGCTTTGTTCGTATTGATGCTTCCTAAGGCCCTCTTGTCTTCACACTCCAGGATGTCTTGCTCTAGGTGAGTAATCACACTATCATGGTTATCTGGGTCATTAAGATCTTTTTTTAAAAATAATTATTCTGTGTATTCTTGCCAATTCTTCTTAAACTCTTCTGTTTTTGTTAGGCCCATACCACTTCTGTCCTTTATTGAGCCCATCTTTGCATGAAATGTTCCCTTGGTATCTCCAATTTTCTTGAAGAGATCTCTAGTCTTTCCCATTCTATTGTTTTCTTCTATTTCTTCACATTGATCACCTTAGAAAGGCTTTCTTATCTCTCCTTGCTATTCTTTGGAACTCTGCATTCAGATGGATGTACCTTTCCTTTTCTCTTTTGGCTTTCTCATGACACTGAAAGACAAACTCCCCATGTCAGTGCATGCCCAATATACTACTGGGGAAGAGTGGAGAAATAGCTTCAGAAAGAATGAAGAGGCTGAGCAAAATCAAAAACAATGCCCAAGTAAAGTTTGATGCTGTAAAGAACAATATTTCATAAGAAGGTGCAATGTTAGGTCCATCAATTAAGGTAAATTGAAAGTGGTCAAACAGGAGATGGCAAGAGTGAACACTGACATTTTAGCAATCAGTGAACTAAAACAGACTGGAATGGGCAAATTTAATTCAGATGACGATTATATCTACTACTGTGTCCAAACATCCCTTAGAAGAAATGGAGTAGCCCTCATAGTCAACAAAGGAGTCTGAAATGCAGTACTTGTGTCCAATCTCAAAAATGACAGAATGATCTCTGTTTCCAAGGCAAACCATTCAATATCACATTAATCCAAGTCTATGCCCCAACAAGTAATGCCAAAGAAGCTGAAGTTGAATGGTTCTATGAAGACCTACAAGACCTATTAGAACTAACACCAAAAAGACGTGTCCTTTTCATCATTTTGGACCAGAATGCAAAAGTAGAAAGTCAAGAGATACCTAGAATAACAGGCAAGTTTGACCTTGGAGTGAAAAATGAAGCAGGGTAAAGGCTAACAGAATTTTGCCAAAGAACACATTGATCATAGCAAACACCCTCTTCCAACAACATAAGAGACGACTCTACACATAGACATCACTGGATGTTCAATACTGAAATCAGATTTATTATACTTTTGTAGCCAAAGATAGAGACATTCTATACAAGTCAGCAAAAACAAGACTGGGAATTGACTGTGGCTCAGATTATGAACTCCTTATTGCAAAATTCAGATTAAATTGAAAACAGTAAGGAAAACCACTAGACCATTCAGGTATAACCTAAATCAAATCCCTTATGATTATTCAGTGGAAGTGACAAATAGATTCAGTTAATTAGGTCTGATAAAATGCCTGAAGAACTATGGATGGAGGTTCATGACACTGTATAGAAGGCAGTGATCAAAACCATCCCCAAGAAAAAGAAATGTAATTAACATTGTATTGAAATGTTAAATAAAGAATATTAGAACAAGAGTTAGAAGATTGTTGCTGGCTCAATCACTTACTAACTAGATAATATCAACCATGTTATTTTTAACTTTTAGATTTTAAATCATTTAGTCTATAAAATGGGATTCATTATATCTGAAAGGGCTTGAAATTCTAAATGAGTAAGGTATATTAAAGTGTAGTATAAATGTCAATTAGAGAACAGCTGTGAATATTACTGGTACATCACCTTTTACTTTTACCCACAGTTCATTAGATAATTGAAGAGAGTCAGGAAAAACCAACTCTTAAAGATGCTTAGTTTGCACTCAGAGAAAATTTGAGATAATTAAAGAACGGAAAGCTTCCTTTCTTTAAAAGGCATATTGAAAGGTAAAAAAGAGAGATTCAGGAAAGGGCAAGAAATCAGCAGAGATGTGAAATCATGTGAAAAGTAGTTCAGAATAGGAGGAACTGCAAACTGCTTGTGGTCACCTAATGCTAATGAAATAGAGACTGGGAATACAATAGAGACTGGAAACGCCGGACTGGAAGAAACAGAAGCTAGAATCAAGATTGCCGGGAGAAATATCAATAACCTCAGATATGCAAATGACACCACCGTTATGGCAGAAAGTGAAGAGGAACTAAAAAGCCTCTTGATGAAAGTGAAAGTGGAGAGTGAAAAAGTTGGCTTAAAGCTCAACATTCAGAAAACGAAGATCATAGCATCTGGCCCCATCATTTCATGGGAAATAGATGGGGAACCAGTGAAACTGTCAGACTTTATTTTTGGGGGATCCAAAATCACTGCAGATGGTGATTGCAGCCATGAAATTAAAAGACGCTTACTCCTTGGAAGGAAAGTTATGACCAACCTAGATAGCATACTGAAAAGCAGAGACATTACTTTGCCAACAAAAGTCCATCTACTCAAGGCTATGGTTTTTCCTGTGGCTATGTATGGATGTGAGAGTTGGACTGTGAAGAAGGCTAAGCGCCGAGGAATTGATACTTTTGAACTGTGGTGTTGGAGAAGACTCTTGAGAGTCCCTTGGACTGCAAGGACATCCAACCAGTCCATTCTGAAGGAGATCAGCCCTGGGATTTCTTTGGAAGGAATGATGCTAAAGCTGAAACTCCAGTACTTTGGCCACCTCATGTGAAGAGTTGACTCATTGGAAAAGACTCTGATACTGGGAGGGATTGGGTTCAAGAGGAAAAGGGGACGACAGAGGATGAGATGGCTGGATGGCATCACTGACTTGATGGATGTGAGTCTGAGTGAACTGCAGGAGATGGTGATGGACAGGGAGGCCTGGCGTGCTGCAATTCATGGGGTCACAAAGAGTCGGACACGACTGAGCGACTGAACTGAACTCAAATGAACTGGGAAAAGAACCCAAGTGAAAAGGCCAGTGGCTTTCATACATCTGGTGTTTCTCTCTATGTAGTACATGTTCCCATGTAAAATCTAACTCAGATATCATATATACATACATGACATCACATGGAGACATGATTCAACTGAAGTTAGAAAACCCTAAACCCTCCCCACAAAGCCAGCACAGAGGCCTCTGATTTATTTCTTTGGAAGATTCAGTAAAATACAGCAGTTCAAAAAGTAGAGGTCAACAGTTAAAATTATGTCAGGTTTCTTATTTGAACGAAGATCTTTATTAGCCTTTGGCCTAATTTTGGTAATTCATAGTTACAGAGTGTATATTTAAAATCACTAAACACTAAAAAAATCACTAAACAAAAAGTTGGCTTAAAGCTCAACATTCAGAAAACGAAGATCATGGCATCTGGTCCCATCACTTCATGGCAAATAGATGGGGAAACAGTGGAAACAGTGGCTGAAATTTGGGGGGGGGCCTCCAAAATCACTTCAGATGGTGATTGCAGCCATGAAGGAAAGTTATGACCAACCTAGATAGCATATTAAAAAGCAGAGACATTACTTTGCCAACAAAGGTCTGTCTAGTCAAGGCTATGGTCTTTCCAGTGGTCATGTATGGATGTGAGAGTTGGACTATAAAGAAAGCTGAGCCCCGAAGAATTGATGCTTTTGAACTGTGGTGTTGGAGAAGACTCTTGAGAGTCCCTTGAACTTCAAGGAGATCCATCCAGTCCATCTTAAAGGAAATTAGTCCTGGGTGTTCATTGGCATGACTGAGGTTGAAGCTGAAATTCCAATATTTTGACCACCTGGTGCAAAGAGCTGACTCATTTGAAAAGACCCTGATGTTAGGAAAGATTGAAGGCAGGAGAAGGGGACAAAAGAGGATGAGATGTTTAGATGGTATCACCGACTTAATGGACATGAGTTTAGGTAAACTCTGGGAGTTGGTGATGAACAGGGAGGCCTGGTGTGATGTGATTCATGCAGTCGCAAAGAGCTGGACACAACTGAGCAACTGAACTGAACTGAAACACTATTACTTACAAATCTCCACACCTAATTTAAAACACTGCTAGTTGCACCTTGAGTGATCTATTTCTTTCATTTCTCCATGATTTAAAAAAACAAAAAAAAAAAACCTGCAAAATGCTTTGATTACACATCTTTCTCAGTATTTCATCAGTTTAATTATTATACATTACATATATGTACATATATGTGTATATATACACACAATCATACACATATACTACATTATATATACTAGCTTAATATGACTTTGTACTTCAGAAAAGATCAACACTCTTGGAATGATCATGTGAAAAAAAAGTTGTTGAGGTTTAAAACTGAAATATTTGCTCTAAGATAGCCAGGGAAACTGTGCTGCAAAAGATTTTCATGGTCATTTTTAATCTCATTACCAATTAGAACCTATTATACATTGTAGTTTTTTTTTTTTGAGCACATAAACAACATTATTGACTTTAATATATTTGTTGCAACAAGTGCCCATGAATGAGATGGTGAATTCATTTTAAATAGGGTACTATCTCTCTTTCTGTGCCAACAACCTAAATCCAATTTTTATTCCAGTCAGAGCATCTGTTCCATATGGCATATCTCCAAGGAGTTCTGATTCCTTTAAATGACTTCTGGTATTTAAAAATCAAGAACAGGAACTAGGTATGCTCATTCCAGCTAAGGCATCATGGTTCTAAGCCCTTTTAGTGAGTGGAGATAGAAAGTTACTTTTGAAGATTATGACTCCATACTCATAAATAACAACAGTACATAAAAAGTATAACACAGCAAATAGGGATTTACTCCAGAAATGCAAGAATGCTTCACTATTAGGAATTCCAATATAATTCACATTACTATATATATAAGTATAAAAGTAAAAAAAAAAAAAAAAAAGTATGATCCACCAGATACAACAAAAAAGCCTTTGATAAAATTCAATCAAAATTATATATAAATATATAAAAAATTCAATAAAACAGAAAGTTATTGCTACTCCCTTAATATGCAGAAAGTGAAGAGGAACTAAAAAGCCTCTTGATGAAAGTGAAAGAGGAGAGTGAAAAAGTTGGCTTAAAGCTCAACATTCAGAAAACTAAGATCATGACATCTGGTCCCATCGCTTCAATGGAAATAGATGGGGAAACAGTGGAAACAGTGTCAGACTTTATTTTTGGGGGCTCCAAAATCACTGCAGATGGTGACTGCAGCCATGAAATTAAATGATGCTTACTCCTTGGAAGAAAAGTTATGACCAACCTGGATAGCATATTGAAAAACAGAGACTTTACTTTGCCAACAAAGGTCCGTCTAGTTAAGGCTATGGTTTTTCCAGTGGTCATGTATGGCTGTGAGAGTTGGACTGTGAAGAAAGCTGAGCGCCAAAGAATTGATGCTTTTGAACTGTGGTGTTGGAGAAGACTCTTGAGAGTCCCTTGGACTGCAAGGACATCCAACCAGTCCATTCTGAAGGAGATCAGCCCTGGGATTTCTTTGGAAGGAATGATGCTAAAGCTGAAACTCCAGTACTTTGGCCACCTCATGCGAAGAGTTGACTCATTGAAAAAGACTCTGATGCTGGGAGGGATTGGGGTCAGGAGGAAAAGGGGATGACGGAGGATGAGATGGCTGGATGGCATCACCGACTCCATGGACATGAGTTTGATTGAACTCCAGGAGTTGGTGATGGACAGGGAGGCCTGGTGTGCTGCAATTCATGGGGTCGCAAAGAGTCAGACATGACTGAGTGACTGAACTGAACTAATATGCTATACATATATCAGCTCTAAAGATGGCACGCCATGTAAAAATAACACAGGTATTCCCCCTAAGATTAGAAACAAGGTGAAATGCCAGATGTTTCTATTATTTAACATTGAGAAAGTAATCATAATTGGGAAGACTAAAAGCTTAATATAAAACCTCACATTAAAGAACTATTTACTTTAATCCCTATTACCCATGTCCAGCTTTAAATCCAAAGTTACAAGTCTCAGTAAAAGGCAAACCATAAATATAATCTAAAAAGAAAAAGCAAATATCACAACCAGATTCAGCTATGACACAGCTTTTAAAAGTACAGATAGAGAAAAAAAAATGAAAATGCAAAGAGAGAAAAAAAAAAAAAAAAAGAATGGGGGAAAGAAATACAAAACATCCAAGAACCGTGGGATCATTAGAAAAGGTGTAAAAGTGTTAGTGAAAGTGTTAGTCACTCAGTTGTGTCCAACTCTTTGCAACCCCATGAACTATAGCCAACAGGCTTTTCTTTCCATGGAATCCTCCAGGCAAGAATACTCTACTGGGTAGCCATTCTCTTCTTCAGGGGATCTGCCCCACTCAGGGATTGAACCCATATCTCCTGCATTGCAGGCACATTCTTTACCATCTGAGCCACCAGGGAAGCCCAGAAAAGGTATAATAAACAGATTAGAGAAAGAGAAGAGAAAACAGATCAGAGGAAATACCCTGAGTGATAATGGCTGATAATTTTCAAAAAGTAATGACAAACCGAAAACCAAAATTTTCAGAGACTATCAAGTAGGACAAACAACACATAACTAAACCTAGGCATATCATATTCAACAGCAGAAAACTAAAGGTAAAGAACAAATTGTCAGAGAAGTTAGAAAGATAGAGCCCTTTATCTTTGGAGAAAAAAGAACAAGAATTTCAAGTTACTTCATACCAGAAACCATGCAAGGAGAAGCAGAGTGAAATATTAAAAGTGCTTACAGAAAGAAAAATAAAACATCAGCTTAGAATGCTATCTACAAAAAAGTATCCTTTGAAAGTGAAGGGGAAAAAGTTTCTTTGTTTTGGCAAAAGTACCATAATAATATAAAATGTTCATAAGAGAGGAAACTGGGTATGAGCTATGTGGGAACTCAAGGCAGAAAAAATAATTGTAGGCTTATTTATGATAATTCTTTATGTAGTTTGCCCATGTAGTAATCAAAAGCCTCATTTCCACGACTGATGTACAAGGATAAAACGTCTGAATCTTTACATATTACTCTGACTTAATGAAAGTAATTTAAAATTAATCTTCACTTGTTTACAAATTCAAATTTCTCAACTAAACAACCAGCAAAGCCAAAGTTACTCCAGGCTTTCTGCTCTTGCTGTTTTCCTCTGCCCTGTGTGATTTTCTCCCTACTGACTGAAAGAAAGGGATTCTAAAATCTGACAGATTAACAATGAAAATCTTTTACACCATTTCCTGAGATTCATCTCAGATTTATGGCTGCACACTTAGAGATATCATGATGCAGAAATGTTGGGCAAGAAATAAAACTATTTTCCCCTTTCTTACTTCAGTGGAGTACAATTTCCATTTATTCACACTGTATTTCCTCACACAATATGTTCTTCAGACCGAAGGCTATAAGTCTGAAAATATCTATATGCAAGACTACTCCTGACACCACTTATAATTTGCTGGCATTTTGTTCCAGCTCCAGAGTGTCACTCATATCTCATATGAATGGCTCACAACATGTACTGACTTAGAATTTCCTCTGTAAATTGAAAGATCCTCCGTTGACTACAATACTCTTACTATGATTTATTATAAACGACACAAACTTGTTAATGAGTTAAAAGAAAATCTGTTTATGAGTATTCAGAGTTTACCCAGCTGGTTTTCCCAGGTTTTACAATTAGTTTTAAATTTTGAGAGTGAGCAGCCCGTCCTTTTTCCTATCTATTTTTCTATGAAGAATATGTAAAACATTTAAATTACAACATTTCTCGTACTATAATAGAGAAGCACAACGAACCCTCTCATTGTGGTAATTTATGTGTCAAATGAAGGGCATGAACAGACACTGCAAGCATCATGCAGCTCTAGGTGGAACTCATGGGCAGCAAGCCCAGTCTTGAGTTGTCCCTGAGATGATGTGTGGGTGAGACAAGGATGGAATATTCTGGGAATGACGTTCTGTCTTCTTCTTGTTCTTTTTCCTAGCAATTTAGTGAGGGACCAAGAAGCTCAAAAGGGCATGCTGCAACAGGAGGTTTTGTGATTCTGAAAGGAGCCTTATTAGTGAATACAAGGATCTAGCAATTGCGTGATGTTCAGGGTATTTGCTAACCATGCTGAAAGGGCTGTAGACCTTTGCTAGAAGTTGAGGTTTTGAGCAGTCACTACTTTGTATGCAGGATACAGACCAATATACCAGCTAATTCACAGCCAGACAACACAAAGAGACCTGGGACATTTGAAAGAAAGAGATCCTACTTGTTATTCCTCATCCTTCAAATGTTTATACCAAAATCAGAGCTAGAGGTACTAACAAGATTTTTTTTTTTTTTGAATACATAAAACCCTGCCTTTTGAAGGGGTTTCAACTACATGACCTGTCTTTTGATAATGTTGTGCTTTTCTCCTCTCACTTCTTTCAGATATATATAAACCACACCACAGGATTTAAGTTACTTTTTAAAAAACAGTACAGTACATTAAAAATCTTGTTAATGCAACTTTCTAAATACTTTGCTCTCTCTACCAAAGCTTAGCAGTGCCTATTTATTTCTGTGCCCAGTTTAAAAAACATCATGTATACAATCTAAAAACCTTTAGACAGCTATCCGTTTATTAATCTGTTGAGAAGAGCGGGAAACAATTCTGTTAGTTAGCTATCATGTACCAGTCACTGATTGCATTTTCTCTACTTTACAGAGTCCCAAGAAGCTGAAGATCAGAAAATCTATCCTATGCCATTCTGCTAAGAAGGGCTTCCCTGGTGGTTCATAGAGTAGAGCATCTGCCTGCAATGCAGGAGACCTGAGTTCCATCTCTGGGTCAGGAAGATCCCCTGGAGGAGGAAATGGCAACCCACACCGATATTCTTGCCTGAAAAATCCCATGGACTGAGAAGCCTGGTAGGGTACAGTCCATAGGGTCACAAAGAATCGGGAACAACTGAGCAACTTCACTTTCACTTTCACCAGTCATTGATGGCATTTTCTCCACTTTCAGTTCATTTCAGTCGCTCAGTTGTGTCGGACTCTTTGCGACCCCATGAATCGCAGCACACCAGGCCTCCCTGTCCATTACCAACTCCCGGAGTTCACACAAACTTATGTCCATCGAGCCTGTTATGCCATCCAGCCATCTCATCCTGTCATCCCCTTCTCCTCCTGCCTGCAATCCCTCCCAACATCAGGGTCTTTTCCAATGAGTCAACTCTTCACATAAGGTGGCCAGAGTATTGGAGTTTCAGCTTTAGCATCAGTCCTTCCAATGAACACCCAGGGCTGATCTCCTTTAGAATGGACTGGTTGGATATCCTTGCAGTCCAATGGACTCTCGAGAGTCTTCTCCAACACTAGAGTTCAAAAGCATCAATTCTTTCTTGCTCAGCTTTCTTCACAGTCCAACTCTTACATCCATACATGACTACTGGAAAAACCATAGCCTTGACTAGATGGACCTTTGTTGACAAAGTAATGTCTCTGCTTTTGAATATGCTACCTAGGTTGGTCATCACTTTCCTTCCAAGGAGTAAGCGTCTTTTAATTTCATGGCTGCAATCACCATCTACAGTGATTTTGGAGCCCAAAAAAATAAAGTCTGACACTGTTTCCACTGTTTCCCCATATATTTGCCATGAAGTAATGGGACCAGATGCCATGATCTTCGTTTTCTGAATGTTGAGCTTTAAGCCAACTTTTTACTCTCCTCTTTCACTTTCATCAAGAGGCTTTTGAGTTCCTCTTCACTTTCTGCCATAAGGGTGGCATCATCTGCATATCTGAGGTTATTGATATTTCTCCTGGCAATCTTGATTCCAGCTTATGCTTCTTCCAGCCCAGCGTTTCTCGTGATGTACTCTGCATATGAGTTAAATAAACAGGGTGACAATATACAGCCTTGACGTACTCCTTTTCCTATTTGGAACCAGTCTGTTGTTCCATGTCCAGTTCTAACTGTTGCTTCCTGACCTGCATATAGGTTTCTCAAGAGGCAGGTCAGGTGGTCTGGTGTTCCCGTCTCTTTCAGAATTTTCCACAGTTTATTGTGATCCACACAGTCAAAGGCTTTGGCATAGTCAATAAAGCAGAAATAGATGTTTTTCTGGAACTCTCTTGCTTTTTCCATGATCCAGCGGATGTTGGCAATTTGATCTCTGGTTCCTCTGCCTTTTCTAAAACCAGCTTGAACATCAGGAAGTTCACGGTTCACATATTGCTGAAGCCTGGCTTGGAGAATTTGAGCATTACTTTACTAGTGTGTGCTACTAACTCGCTTCAGTCATGTCTGACTCTGTGCGACCCCATAGACGGCAGCCCACCAGGCTCCCCCGTCCCTGGGATTCTCCAGGCAAGAACACTGGAGTGGGTTGCCATTTCCTTCTCCAATGCATGAAAGTGAAAAGTTAAAGTGAAGTCGCTCAGTCATGTCCGACTCTTCACGACCCCATGAACTGCAGCCCACCAGGCTCCTCTGTCCACGGGATTTTCCAGGCAAGAGTACTGGAGTGGGGTGCCAGTGCAATTGTGCTGTTATTTGAGCATTCTTTGGCATTGTGTATGTCCACTTTACAGACTCCTAAAAAGCTGAAGATCAGAAAATCTATCCTATGTCATTCTGCTAAGAAGTAGAAGAGCCAATTATGAGCCAGGATTTAAACAAGATCTGCCTGACTCCACAATGAAACTCTTTCTATGACACTTGTGATAGTAACTGGACTACCATAAGTAAATGGTAGAGAATGCTACACTATAATGATTAAGGAAGATCCCCTGGAGAAGGGAAAGGCTACCCACTCCAGTATTCTGGCTTATAGAATTCCATGGACTGTATAGGCCACGGGGTTGCAAAAAGTCAGATAGGAGTGAGCGTCTTTCACTTTCACTTTTTTCTCAAGGATTAAGGATCTGACAACACTATATAACACATATTTTGTTCTACTTTCCCCAAATTTTTTAAAAAAAATTTTGTTGGAGTATAGTTAATTTTACAATGTTGTGTTAATTTCAGGTGAACAGCCAAGAAAGTCAGTTATACATATATGTGCCCCCTCTTTTTTAGATTCTTTTCCCATATAGGCCATCACAGAGTATTGAGTAGAGTTTCCTGTTCTATACAGTAGGTCCTTATTAGTTATCTATTTTATATACTGCAAGGAGATCCAACCAGTCCATTCTGAAGGAGATCAGCCCTGGGATTTCTTTGGAAGGAATGATGCTAAAGCTGAAACTCCAGTACTTTGGCCACCTCATGCGAAGAGTTGACTCATTGGAAAAGACTCTGATGCTGGGAGGGATTGGGGGCAGGAGGAGAAGGGGATGACAGAGGATGAGATGGCTGGATGGCATCACTGACTCGATGGACATGAGTCTGAATGAACTCCGGGAGTTGGTGATGGACAGGGAGGCCTGGCGTGCTGCGATTCATGGGGTCGCAAAGAGTAAGACACGACTGAGCCACTGAACTGAACTGAACTGATACTCATTTAATTCTAATACTATAGATAACACTGGAGAAGGGAATGGCACCCCACTCCAGTACTCTTGCCTGGAAAATCCCATGGGCAGAGGAGCCTGGTAGGCTGCAATCCATGCTAAGGGTCAGACACGACTGAGTGACTTCACTTTCACTTTTCACTTTCATGCATTGGAGAAGGAAATGACCACCCACTCCAGTGTTCTTGCCCAGAGAATCCCAGGGACAGGGGAGCCTGGTGGGCTGCCATCTATGGGGTCGCACAGAGTCGGACACGACTGAAGTGACTTAGCAGCATAGATAACACTGGCAGACAGTGTTTAGAAAAAAGAGAAAGTATATTAAAAATAGTAAATAAAAAGTAACCATATAGAAACGAAAGCTGAATAGCAGAAGAGGGAAAGTTAGAAGAATTTCTTTTTTAAATAGTGATAACACTTAGTAAATTCTTTCAAGTCTGTCTGCTTAATGGCTTTATTACCAGAATGGCAAGCCAAGTTAAGTACTTAAACAATCTGAATTTCTGATAATGTAACATATTATTATATCGAGTATTTTTGAAATTATTTTAATATTAAAGTGCTTTTCTCCCTAATAGAAATATCACATATCAGTAACATGGAATTCAATTACAAAATATTAATCATTTAACATAAATTTGCTATCCTGAAAATTGGAATATATATGCATTATTGATTGAAATATGCTTACAGTATCAAAAATGCATGGAGTTTCTTCAGTGGTTTAAAAGCTCGATATAAAGATGTCAAGTAATAGCTACTGAAATACAAGGGGGTTTGGAGCATTACAACTGTGCTTTCTATATTGTACCAAGAGCTAACTGGTCCATGATTTTTAAAAACATCTTTCTGAAAAGTTGAAATAAGGCCCAGGATAAGAACTTAGATCACTGATTAAGTAAAACTGTCACTTTTCTAGTTGGTCGTTAAATATATCTTCCTTCTGTCTGCTAAGAACCGTAGTTCTGTCACAAATCTTGTTTCTTACTTACAATTAATTAAGTGAAACTAAAGTTTAAAGCTACAACAAATCAAATTTAATTTAAATGGCTATAATAACTTAAACAAAGATAAATGGAATGGCTTTCTGATGCTTCATTACTTCCTCTAATTCCTTTTAAAACATTTCTATAGGAAAAATCAAAGGATGGGGAGGGAAGGGTTGACCACTGGGATCCCAATGAAACTATCAATATAGTACCTCAACCTCCAGTGCTCTAGAATCAGTTCTTTCTACTTATTCCATTCCCTTTGTCATCTCAACTTTGTAACATGAATTTTAAACATATATATGATATAATTGTTACAGTTTAATTTATCTTGAACTTTAAACCATATGTCAGTTCTAATGTGGAAATGTAATGTTGATTTAGGAGTCTAATTAAAAACATGGCTAAATTATCAATTAATTACTTAATTACAAGCTTAAAATGTGTCATATTGTATATTCCAAGATTGAAGTATTTTATCACTACAGGGCATTTAAATGCATAAAAAATTCTATATCCTGATAAAATCCTATTTTCTCTTTTTTTTTGCTAAGGCAATTTATTTTCATTATGTCATAAATTCATTGCATTACTGTGATTTCTTTTTTTAATATAATATCCTTAAAACCTCTATTTATAGTTTGTGCATAGAACTGAGAGTAAAATGGAATTTATTACAAGTAGGCCAACCAATTTAAAAAAAAATTGGGATCAGGTCATATTATGTTTATGTTTTGTTTCCATGGTTATGCAAGAAAATAAATTTTCAGTCAATTATACACTTTTATGCAGGGCTTCAGTTCAGTTCAGTCACTCAGTCGTGTCTGACTCTTTGTGACTCCATGGACAGCAGCACACCAGGCCTCCCTGTCCATCACCAACTTCTGGAGCTTGATCAAATGCATGTCCATTGAGTCAGTGATGCCATCCAACCATCTCATCCTCTGTCGTCTCCTCCACCTGCCTTCAACCATTCCCAGCATCATTGTCTTTTCCAACGAGTCAGTTCTTCACATCAGGTAGCCAAAGCATTGGAGCTTCAGCTTCAGTATCAGTCCTCCCAATGAATATTCAGGATTGATTTCCTTTATGATTGACTGGTTTGATCTCCTTGTTGTCCAAGGGACTCTCAAGAGTCTTCTCCAACACCACAGCAGGGCTTATTTTTGCTTATTTAATTTTATATTTTTTATAGTTTATCCAACTGAACATCCCAGAATAACATACTGCTGAATTCTAAAAATGTTGAGAATTTAGTTAATTTATTTCTTTAGCCAAGAATATAATATGAAATGGAAAATGTGCTGTGGGGTGGTTGGCTCTTAATTTTGTAGTAGGTCAAGTTCTCAAATAATTTAACAGCTGAAGCTACACTGAAGAGTGTACATAGGGAAATCTCACTACCACTGTTGATACACACTCCAACAATTATGCCTATACTTTAGGGAACTCAATCTCTTAGTTTATTTTCTTGAGTATTTCTTTTAGGAAAGTGCTAGATAATTATATGTGTGCCACTTCCTCATTTCTTTTACAAAAGGTAGTGATAGACGCTGTTCTCTTTCTCACTTTTTTCACCCAGTATATCCTTGTGAACACCCTACATCAGTACATAGGTGTCTTCCTCATTAATAAAGGGGAACCAGTTGACTACTTGTCACCAGGAATAAAAACAATAGCCTTTTAGCCTTCTTCCTGCTGTCTATCCACATGTTGTTGAAAATATAACGTTCTGTTTTACAGCTCCAGCACTTGACTTCTCTTTTGAAAGCCACTTGCCACACAAAGACAAAAAGCAATACAGATTATAACCACACCATACAGATATGGAAGCAGTAGAGAGAGACATATCCTTTATGCCACAGAGAGATCTGCCTGGCTAGATGGGAATAGTTGCATTATACACACCACTGAGAGGTCCCCCCTAAAAGAGATCCTCTCCCACAAACTGTTCTATATATTATTTATAGGAAAAATGGGTCAGGAGTTCTTAAATGACTACATGGAAATAGTCACTTGGTGGAGGAAACAGTCTTATAGAAACAGGTAAATTCTGGGTCTCAAAGGTGCTTAGCAGCAAATTTTTGTGCTAACTCAGATCTCCTGAGTCAGCTTATTGCTAAACTACTAAAAGAGGGAAGGGAATGAGTCTCCATGGCCACCTGAGTTTGTCTCCCTTCACGGGGTGCTTTTATTTGTTCATGAGAATTAAGGCTTATTCACAGATATGTGGAGCAACAAAGAGTCAAAAGGAAGCTAAGTTCACTCACTAAGTGGCTCTTTCTTGTATCCAGGCTACATTATGAGATCCAAATTTGAGTCTTAGTAAAATTAAACATACTGGCCTTTCTAGGCCATTTGCAATGTTAAAGCAGGATAGCAACATTTTCTACTGAATAAAATTGAACAGTATAAACTTAAAGTAATAAAATGAAATACATCTACTTCAGGAAAACATCAACTGATTTACAGTGAATTACAGGCACTGGAGGAAAGGAAGGACTGCAGTGTTTCATGGAGGTATTTATTAAATCTCTCCCACTCTGTTGACACCACTTAGAACCTCAAGGAATATCAATTGGGGTTCAGTCATGGAGAAGATTTTAGACACTAGGATAAGACAAAGAACACACATTATAAATGAACCACATAAGATTTTTTTCTAATAAGTACATAAAAAAAATTAATGCTTAGGAAATCTAATGGAGGCAGAAGTAATGAAGGGTAGTTTTATGGAAATAATGCCAGATTTTCTGTAGAATACAGATTTTGACTGGTTGGAAATCTAAGGAAGAATGCTTTCGCTCTGAAGATATAAACCATCTTATAAACTGAGCTATTACTGGAAGTTAGAAAATCTTTGTTGCTGTGTTGTTGCCTTGTGTTTTCATGATTATCCTTCTTGCATCTCCCTTGGTAAATCTTTGGTTCGGGATAGAGTGCCATTACTAGAAATAAGTTTACAGAATCAATCTTAAAAATAGAAGGAAATGGTTTTCACCTAAATATTATTATATACTCCCTCCACTAGTGTATTAGCTGTATTATGATTCAGGGACAATCTTTCTATAAAATGGAATTAAAGACACAATACAATTTTTCTTTTAAATTTCCATAACTAGATTTGTAAAGCACAGCTATAATTCATATTTTTTGAAACAAGTGAAAATTAAAAAGATTAATGAAAAAGTTAATAGTTTACCACTTGCCCTCCTTTCCTACTCCCTGAAGCTACTAGCATGATGTGTAGCTTCCTCATTTTAAACAGGTGTTTGTGCATCTGTAGTATGTCTCTCTCTGTAGAAAACCAGATGGAGCCTTCATTCTTTTTATAGGCTCCATATTAGTCCATAGTACCATATTTTTCAGACTTAGCCATTTCATGGACATTTGGGTTGCTTTCCATTTTATTTTGTTGTTCTGGTAATTTATTTAACAGAAGAAACAATATTTTTAATATAAACCTATTTGAAGTGCTTTTATTCCTATAAAATGTTAAAAACTAGAATTATGGGTTAAATTTTAATTTTAATAGTAACCAAGTTTATTTTCTATCACAATCTATACTTCCATATATACAATAATATGATTCTATAACTTGTTTTTCCCCAATTTTGGGGAAAATCATCATCTAAAGGGTGATACAGGGAGTCTATTGTTTTATTTCATAGACTCATAATGATAAATGAGGTTCAAAGTCATAGTTTTATTGCCCAAGTGTTCTTCTTTCTTTTGATTAGACTATTTTACTGAGGAATTATTTTTTTAAATTATTTTTAAGAACTCTTCATATATACTAAGGATATTAATGATTTCTAGCTTATAATCAAAATATTTTTCTTAAAATTCTTTTTACTTTGTTTATGGTATATTATGGTGTATATTTTTAACTTATATTTTAATGTAATCAAATGCATCTAATTTTACCTATGTCTCTTATTCCCTTGCCTTGGTTAAGACCATATCACCAAAACAATGTTGCACAAATATTATCAGCTAGTATTTCAAAATAAATACATATGTGTGCATATATATACATATGTGTGTGTATGCAAAAACATTTAGATCATGTGTGTGTCTGACAAAATGGAGAAGGAAATGGCAAACCACTTCAGTATTCTTGCCTTGAGAACCCCATGAACAGTATGAAAAGGCAAAAAGATAGGACACTGAAAGATGAACTGCCCAGGTTGATAGGTGCCCAATATGTTACTGGAGATCAGTGGAGAAATAACTCCAGAAAGAATGAAGAGATGTAGCCAAAGCAAAAACAACACCCAGTTGTGGATGTGACTGGTGATAGAAGCAAAGTCCAATGAGTAAACAGCAATATTGCATAGGAACCAAGAATGTTAGGTCCATGAATCAAGGCAAATTGGAAGTGGCCAAACAGGAGATGGCAAGAGCAAGTGTTGAATTTTAGGAATCAGTGAACTAAAAGGGACTGGAATGGGTGAATTTAACTCAGATGACCATTATATCTACTACTGTGGGCAAGAATCCCTTAGAAGAAATGGAGTATCCATCATAGTCAACAAAAGAGTCCAAAATGCAGTGCTTGGATGCAATCTCAAAAACGACAGAATGATCTCTGTTCATTTCCAAGGCAAAGCCATTCAATATCACGGTAATCCAAGTCTATAACTTGACCAGTAATGCTAAAGAAGCTGAAGTTGAACGGTTCTATGAATAACTACAGGACTTTCTGAAACTAACACCAAAACAAGATGTCCTTTTCATTATAGGGCACTGGAATGCAAAAGTAGGAAGTCAAGAAATACCTGGAGTATTGGGCAAATTTGGAGAAGGCAATGACAATCCACTCCAGTACTCTTGCCTGGAAAATTCCATAAATGGAGGAGTCTGGTAGGCTGCAATCCATGGGGTTGCTAAGAGTTGGACATGACTGAGTGACTTCACTTTCATGCATTGGAGAAGGAAATGGCAACCAACTCCAGTGTTCTACCTGGAAAATCACAGGGATGTGGGAGCCTGGTGGGCTGCCGTCTATGGGGTCGCACAGAGTCAGACATGACTGTAGCGAATTAGCAGCAGCAGCAGCAGAATGGGAAAATTTGGCCTTGGAGTACAGAATGAAGCAGGACAAGGCTAATAGAGTTTTGCCAAGAGAATGGACTGGTCATAGTAAACACCCTCTTCCAACAACACAAGAGAAGACTCTACATGTGGACATCACCAGATGGTCAACACCAAAATCAGATTGATTATATTCCTTGCAGCTAAAGGTGGAGAAGCTCTATATAGTCAGCAAAACAAGACTGGCAGCTGACTGTGGCTCAGATCATGAGTTCCTTATTGCCAAATTCAGACTTAAATTGAAGAAAGTAGGGAAAACCACTAGACCATTCAGGTATGACCTAAATCAAATTCTTTATGATTATACAGTGAACGTGAGAAGTAGATTTAAGGGACTAGGTCTGATAGAGTGCCTGATGAACTATGGACAGAGGTTCATGACAATGTACAGGAGACAGGGACCAAAACCATCCTCAAGAAAAAGAAATGCAAAGAAATAAAATGGCTGTCTTAGAAGGCCTTACAAATAGCTGTGAAAACAGAAGTGAAAAGCAAAGGAGAAGAGATTAACCCATTTGAATGCAGAGTTCCAAAGAATAGCAAGGAGAGATAAGAAAGCCTTCCTCAGTGATCAGTGCAAATAAATAGAGGAAAACAATAGAATGGGAAAGACTAGAGAAAAACAGATACCAAGGGAATTTTTCATGCAAAGATGGGCACAATAAAGGACAGAAATGGTATGGACCTAACAGAAGCAAAAGATATTAAGAAGAGGTGGTAAGAATACAGAGAAGAACTTTACAAAAAAGATCTTTATGATGCAGATAAACATGATGGTCTGATCACTCACCAAGAGCCAGACATCCTGAAATGTGAAGTCAAGTGGGCCTTAGAAAGCATCACTATGAACAAAGCTAGTGGAGGTGGTAGAATTCCAGTTGAGCTATTTCAAATCCTGAAAGATGATGCTGTGAAAATGCAGCATTCAATATGCCAGCAAATTTCAAAAACTCAGCAGTGGCCACAGGACTGGAAAAGGTCAGTTTTCATTTCAATCCCCTCTAAAAAGGCAATGCCAAATAATGTTCAAACTACTGTACAATTGCACTCATCTCACACGCTAGTAAAGTCATGCTCAAAGTTCTCCAAACCAGGCTTCAACAATACATGAACTGAGAACTTTCAGATGTTCAAGCTGGTTTTAGAAAAGGCAGAAGAACCAGACATCAAATGTCCAACATCTGCTGGATTGTCAAAAAAGCAAAAAAGTTCCAGAAAAACATCTATTTCTGCTTTATTGACTATGCCAAAGCCTTTGACTGTGTGGATCACAACAAACTATGGAAATTCTGAAAGAGATGGGAATACCAGACCACCTGACCTGCCTCTTGAGAAATGTATGCAGGTCAGGAAGCAACAGTTAGAACTGGACATGGAACAACAGACTGGTTCCAAATAGGAAAAGGATTTTGTCAAGGCTGTATATTGTCACCGTGCTTATTTAACTTATATGCAGAGTACATCATGAGAAACGCTAGACAGGATGAAGCACAAGCTGGAATCAAGTCTGCAGGGAGAAATATCAATAACCTCAGATATGCAGATGACACCACCCTTATGGCAGAAAGTGAAGAAGAACAAAGGGCCTCCTGATGAAAGTGAAAGAGGAGAGTAAAAAAGTTGGCTTAAAAGTCAACATTTAAAAAACTAAGATCATGGCATCTGGTCCCAACACTTCATGGCAAATAGATGGGGAAACAGTGAAAACAATGGTAGGCTTCATTTTGGGGGGGCTCCAAAATCAATGCAGATGGTGACTGAAGCTACAAAATTAAAAGACACTCCTTGGAAGAAAAGTTATGACCAACCTAGATGGCATATTGAAAAGCAGAGACATTACTTTGACAACAAAGGTCCATCTAGTCAGGGCTATGGTTTTTCCAATAGTCATGTATGGATGTGAGAGTTGGACGATAAAAAGCTGAGCACCAAAGAATTGATGCTTTTGAACTGTGGTGTTGGAGAAGACTCTTGAGAGTCCCTTGGACTGCAAGGAAACCAAACAAGCCCATCCTAAAGGATATCAGTCCTGAATATTCATTGGAAGGACTGATGCTGAAGCTGAAACTCCAATACTTTGGCCACCTGATGCGAAGAGCTGACTCATTTGAAAAGACTCTGACGCTGGGAAAGATTGAAGATGGGAGGAGAAGGGGACGACAGAGAATGAGATGGTTGGATGGCATCACTGACTTGATGGACATGATTTTGAGTAAACTCCGGGAGTTGGTGATGGACAGGGAGGCCTGCTGCACTGCAGTCCATGCGGTCGCAAAGAGCTGGACATGACTGAGCGACTGAACTGAACTGAACCATGTGTGTGTTTAGTCTTCTCAGTCATCAGACTCTTTGTGACCCCATGGACTGAAATGCACCAGGTTCCCCTGTCCTTCTCTATCTCTAGGAGTTTGCTCAGATCACATCCACTCAGTTGGTGATACCATCCAACCATCTCATCCTAGTATCTCATCACTCTTACAATCTATTATGTAATCATGTTTCTCTCTTATAATTTATTTTCATGACTTAGACTATTAGTTTTTTGTAATATATATGCATCTCTACACTTTTAGAATAATGTATACTTAATCACAAATAATATTATTGCTTTGTTAAATTTGATGTAATTTTACTTATTACTATCTTGGCATCTTTAGCATAAGGGAAACTTGTTTATAGTTTTCATTTTTATAGATTTTCACCAGGTTATTAGCATTAATGTCATTTACAAAATGAATTAGTTGACTGTCCTCTAGGTTCAGACTCTGAACTAATAGCAATGGAATAACCTTTTGCACCTAATGTTAAAAAAAAAAAAGATGTAATACTTTCAAACCCTTGTATTTGTTTGTAATAGTAAATTTTTCAAAACTTATGCTAAGTTTTGAAGTAAGTTTGAAGTAAATTTCTCAAAACTTATGCTAAGATTTTTCTTCTTCCTAGTTTCTAAATTGTCTTTGGTTAATACTAGAAAACATTATATTTTCATAATTTCATAATCCATAAAGTAATTTATTTTGGCTTTCTTTTGTTTCCCTTAATGGTATTTGCAAAATTATATATCTGATCTTTTAAATTCTGCATTATCAGAGAAATGCAAATCAAAACCACAATGAGGTACCATTTCACACTAGTCAGAATGGTTGCTATCCAAAAGTCTACAAGCAATAAATGCTGGAGAGGGTGTGGAGAAAAGGGAACCCTCTTACACTGTTGGTGGGAATGCAAACTAGTACAGGCACTATGGAGAACAGTGTGGATATTTGGCAAAACTAATACAATTATGTAAAGTTTAAAAATAAAATAAAATTAATTTAAAAAAAAAGAAAAACAAAAAAACACACAAAAAAACTGGAAATAGAACTGCCTTATGACCCAGCAATCCCACTGCTGGGCATACACACCGAGGAAACCAGAATCGAAAGAGACACGTGTACCCCAATGTTCATCGCAGCACTGTTTATAATAGCCAGGACATGGAAGCAACCTAGATGTCCATCAGCAGATGAATGGATAAGAAACCTGTGGTACATATACACAATGGAGTATTACTCAGCCATTAAAAAGAATACATTTGAGTCAGTTTTAATGAGGTGGATGAAACTGGAGCCTCTTATACAGAGTGAAGTAAGCCAGAAATAAAAACACCAATACAGTATACTAACACATATATATGGAATTTAGAAAGATGGTAAAATAACCTTGTATACGAGACAGCAAAAGAGACACAGATGTATAGAACAGTCTTTTGGACTCTGTGGGCGAGGGTGAGGGTGGGATGATTTGGGAGAATGGCATTAAAACATGTATAATGTTATATATGAAATGAATCGCCAGTCCAGGTTCGATGGGTGATACAGGATGCTTGGGGCTGGTGCACTGGGATGACCCAGAGGGATGGTATGGGGAGGGAGGAGGGAGCGGGGTTCAGGATGGGGAACACATGTATACCTGTGGCAGATTCATGTTGATGTATGGCAAAACCAATACAATATTGTAAAGTACTTAACCTCCAATTAAAATAAATAAATTTATATTTTAAAAAAGTTTTAAAGTTTAATTCATCTTTACTACCTCAGACTTCCTACTACCTTTATTACACTTGCATTTTTTTGTTTTTAATCTAATTTATTAAGATTTAGCTCATTTCCAGGTGGCACTATTGATGAAGAATTCACCTACCAATGCAGGAGATGTAAGAGAAGTGGGTTTGATCCCTGGGTTGGGAAGATCCCCTGGAAGAGGGAATGGCAACCGCTCCAGTATTCCTGCCAGAGAATCCCACGGAATGAGGAGCCTGGTGGCTACAGTCCATGGGGTCACAAAGACTTGGACATGGCTAAAGCAACTTAGCATGTTTAACATTTGTAGTGATGAGTAACTTTATAACACGGAATTCTCCACTGTTGTGTAGTTGCTGAGTCATGTCCAACTCTTTTGCCAGGTTCCTCTCTCCAAAGGATTTCTCAGGCAAGCATTCTGGATTGGGTTGCCATTTCCTTTTTCCAAGGGATCTTCCCAACCCAGGAATTGAACCTGTGTCTCCCATGTTGGCAGGAGGATTCTTTACCACTGACCTCCACTGATTTTACATGCCAATCCTTATACAAATGTCCACTATCTTCAATACATTATTTTGATTTCAAGTGATATATATATATTTTTATTTTATTTTATTTTTAAACTTTACATAATTGTATTATTGAAGTGACTTTGTTTTCCTTTCAGAAAATTATTTGACTTGAAGCTAATTTTTAAATGTTTAATTATTTTTATACAACTATTTCTAAATTATTTTTAACAATAATCCTATAATTAATCCTTGGAGTACATTTTTTGCTGTGTGCTTAAGGTCTTGCAATTAGGGATTTTAATGTTCATCATAGTTTATATAACTTACAGTTTTTGATTTTATATTTTTTGATACTGAAAGAATCTTTATAAATAATTCTCAATTTCTAAACAGCTTATTTCTTATTACCTTCATATATATTTGATTTTATTCACAAAATATTCTATAAAGTTTCTTATAGAAAATTTTAAAAACACTTTCTGGGCACTAATTGGTGTGTCCATGATTCTCTGTTCTCAATTTATATTTAAGAAATACAAAGTTCCCTACTTGTAGTTCATGAAAGCCAATATTTTTACATATTGTTTCCAGGGTAGTTAGCCAAAACTATTAAAATTTGTAGTAAAAATTTAATCTTAATATTTAATGATTAATAACTTGAAGTGTTGGGATTAAAACCCATGTGATAGAAAAACAAATATCCTACTATTACCATGTAGTTCTTATATTTAAAGTCCACATTCTTTGTTTTCATAAGATATAAAGATTTTTTTGTCAGTTACTGTCAATGTTCAAAATCTCCCAATCAACATCTCCACATTGCTTCATATCCTACTGCAATGTAAAATTTCCAATCAAATTGCATGTGATTGTTTATTATGGGTCTTATCAAATTTTTATTTTATATATTTAAATTACTGCTAACTCTACCAATATATGTATGCTATTTATGTTACTTATATAATATAAGCTTATTTATATTTTGTTAAAAATGCTACATACTTTTCCTAATATATTTTGATAAGTGAAGACATTTGTAGTCTAAAATTTAAAACTATTCTATTACTATGCCTTTGTCTAATTAGGATAGCTGCATTTTTTCTAATTTAATAAATTTTAAAGCAGTTATATAATTAATTTATATATTCAACAACTATTTATTATTCCTTTACTAGATGTAAAAATTGCTTTAAGATTCAGTAATAGAAAAGTGAAAATGGCATCTTCCCTTATATAAGTATGTACTCAATTTAGCAACAGAAATCAACAGGAAAATAATTACTTGTAATTCAAGAGGGCAAGTAACTGAATTGCTATTTAGATAAAGTAACACGAGGACAAGTTATGAAGGAGTGACCACATCTAACTTGGGGCTAAAGTAGGTAAGAGGGTTGATATGCATAAAGAAATTTTCACAGAGTAGGTCACATGTGACATGGTTTTCAGGAACTTATTCCAAGGAGAAAAAGAAGGGGAAAATATTTTAACTAAAAAAATGATAATTAATACATGTATTTATGCCAGGAGTTACAACCATGCATGGGATATCATAAAATTTTGAGGATGTTTATTTCTCTCTCGCTCTCTCCCTCTTTTTTTTTTTTTGCTACACTGTGGTGTATGTGGAAACCTGAAAGTGAAAGTGAAGGTCACTCAGTCATGTCGGACTCTTTGCGACCCCATGGATTATACAGTCCGTGGAATTCTCCAGGCCAGAATACTGGAGTTGGTAGCCTTTCCCTTCTCCAGGGGATCTTCCCAACCTAGGGATCGAACCCAGGTTTTCCACATTGCAGACGGATTCCTTACCAGCTGAGCTACAAGTTAACCAACCAGAGATGGAAACCACATCCCCTCCAGTGGAAGTGTAAGTCTTAATCACTGGACTACCAAGCAAGTCTCCAGAATGCTCTGATGCTCTTCTCTTTGTTTCTTATAGTTGAAAACATGAAATTCAAAAACAAAATTTAAAAGCTTCATAAAAAAATAATAAGTCAAATGTGACACTTCTGCAAAGAAGAATTTCTTGATTTACCAATTCTTGGCTTTTGATTATATACAAAAGATAGAAGTACCTCCTGTAAAGTCTAGTGAAAAAATTTAAAAAACAAAGTGTATCTCCCTCTGCTATTCAGCTGCTAAAAGGAAACAAGAAGTATAGGCTCATCCTACAGATGATATCAATCACCTTCATAATACTTTAAATGTCTTAACACATTAAAGTTTGAATTGAGTTATACAGAATGAAGAGCATTAATCAGATCTTCAGTCACTTTCCATACATATATTTTTTTAATTAGATTGAATTAAGTCATATCTTAATTATGTTTTTAACAAGAAATGACAACCATCTGGTACATACTAGGATAGGACCATATAGACTGAATGCTACATAAGTAGAATTTATGTAACTTCATTTCCATCAGAGAATTTAAGAAGTCCTATAAATCACTATTTCTGATAGTCTTAATAATGCAGAACATGGAAGTCATACTGTATCTATGACTATGCTTGTTTATATAGCCATGACAAATTATTTGTACATAATTGGCATAGAATAATTTCATTCCTGCTGCAATAGGAGGAAAAATAGTACCATTCAAAGACATATGACTAAACTTGACAGAAACATTAAGACAGTAGAAGATTTCTTCAAGAAACTAAATTATGAAAAACCAGAATCCTAGCCATGAAAGTCAGTACACATTTAATTTAAAAAGTAATCAAAAAAATACTAAGAAATAGAAATAGTTTGTATAAACTATTAACCACAACGTTACTTTATTAGTGAGAACTATTTATTATTCTCTCTCTCTCTTTTTTTTTAATCTCCTAGAGGAGAGCATCACGACTCACTCCAGTATTCTTGTCTGGAGAATCCCCATGGACAGAGGTGCCTCGAGGGCTATAGTCCATGGGGTGTTAAAGAGTTGGTCCTGAGTGATTAACTAACAACAGCACTTTTTTTTAATGGAAATTATCACACAATATATATTCTACTTTCTATTCTACATTTACACCTTTGGGGAACTTCTTTCTCCCTGTTAGGCTGATGGCAATAAAATCATAGTTTGACAAAGTATCCTATTCTCTTGGCTAAAATGATTGATTCATGAATCAATCATTGGATAGGACAGTATCCAAAAAGAGTCAATTCGAGTTTCTTCTTGAAATTAGGTGCATAGACGCTGGTTTTCCAAGGGTCCCTATCTTTCTCTCAGATCCACTGGTTTAAGGACTAAGTGAACAACAACATGGAGAGAATCTGAGAATTAAGTTAAATAGATACAAGCTGACCTAGGAAAAAGAGATTCCTTACACATATCCTTTAACTAGGGAACAATTGATAAAATGAGTAAGAATTTTGTTGTGCTCTATTTGAAATTTACATCTTTAAAATGTGTAAAATCTTTATATCTGTAAAATGATATCAATTAATCAAATTTGTCATACTGAAACATAACTGGAGTCAGCCTTCAAATCCTGGTCCTTTTTTATGAAATTGCATTGTTTTGGAAAAGGACAAATGTGATTTGCTGTTTTTGTATAAATATTCTGGGAATCACATTTGATTCAGGGGTAGTTTCTAATTTATTTTTCATTAAAGAAAAGAAAGGCAAAAGGGGAAATATCTGTTTCTATATGGTATCTGGCATATGAGTCAAGATCAAATACAGAATTTAATACTATAAGTGAAAAATAGGCACTAAATATTTATATGGTATTAAGTCATCAAGGCTGTATATTGTCACTCTGCTTATTTAACTTCTATGCAGAGTACATCATGAGAAACACAGGACTGGAAGAAACACAAGCTGGAATCAAGATTGCTGGGAGAAATATCAATAACCTCAGATATGCAGATGACACCACCCTTTTGACAGAAAGTGAAGAGGAACTAAAAAGCCTCTTGATGAAAGTGAAAGAGGAGAGTGAAAAAGTTGGCTTAAAGCTCAACATTCAGAAAACGAAGATCATGGCATCTGGTCCCATCACTTCATGGGAAATAGATGGGGAAACAGTGGAAACGGTGTCAGATTTTATTTTGGGGGGCTCCAAAATCACTGCAGATGGTAACTGCAGCCATGAAATTAAAAGATGCTTACTCCTTGGGAGGAAAGTTATGATCAACCTAGATAGCTTATTCAAAAGCAGAGACATTACTTTGCCAACAAAGGTCCATCTAGTCAAGGCTATGGTTTTTCCTGTGGCCATGTATGGATGTGAGAGTTGGACTGTGAAAGCTGAGCACCAAAAAACTGATGCTTTTGAACTGTGGTGTTGGAGAAGACTCTTGAGAGTCCCTTGGACTGCAAGGAGATTCAACCAGTTCATCCTAAAGGAGATCAGTTCTGGGTGTTCTTTGGAAGGAATGATGCCAAAGCTGAAACTCCAGTACTTTGGCTACCTCATGCGAAGAGTTGACTCATTGGCAAAGACTCTGATGCTGGGAGGGATTGGGGGCAGGAGGAGAAGAGGACGACAGAGGATGAGATGGCTGAATGGCATCACTAACTCGATGGGCGTGAGTCTGAGTGAACTCCGGGAGTTGGTGATGGACAGGGAGGCCTGGAGTGCTGCGATTCATGGGGTCGCAAAGAGTAAGACACGACTGAGCCACTGAACTGAACTGAACTGAACTGAAGTCATGATAATTTTTAAGAATCTGAAAAACCAAAAATCCAGTCTTTTCAAAAACTCATGTATAGAAGGAAACAATGTCACTTATTTTTAAACAGAAAGTGCTGTAGGAAATGTTTATATGAATTATCTTATTTGAACTGCAAAAAATCCTAAAAGGGAGTAACTCTAATATTTTTTAAGAAGATAAGAGATTAAGTAATATATCTAAGGTCAAACAACTTGTAAGTAATAGAAGTAGAAACTAGTCCCAGTTCAAGTGCTTTCTAATCTCTGGTATGCAGATACTGCTAAACTTTTACATCCACGATGTGTGAGGTGTTGCCAAAACATGAAAGCATGAAATAATTCATAAACCAGTGAAATCTCTTTATGATATATCATTGCATTAATAAAATATAATAATGTTATCATAGTACTAGAATATTACAGTAAGAATATATACTTTATAACTAAGAAAGTAAAGTTAACAGACAAAGTGGAAGGATAAGTGAAGGTAAGCAGAAAGAGAGTTATTTCTATAAAATGATAAGAACATGAACTCTGTCCTAAATGACACATGAAATGTGAGCACATGTGGGTAAAGTTAATAAAATGCTAAAGGGCATTCCCACCCTCATGGATCACAGCCTTGTTGTGTTGAAGGGACTTGCATAAATAACTCAGTGAAGCTATGAATCAGGCCCCATAGGGCCACTCAAGACAGACCGGTCATAGTGGAGAATTCTGATAAAACAAGTCCACTGGAGGAAGGAATGGCAAACCACTAAAGTCCTGTTGCCTGGAGAACCCCATGAACAGTACAAAAAGGCAAAAAGATATGACACCAGAAGATGAGGTTCCCAGATCAGAAGGTGTCCAATATACCACTGAGAACAGCACACGGAAATTACTAATAGCTAAGGAAAGAATGAAGTGGTTGCATTTGGTTGAGTCAAAGAGAACATGATGCTCAGTTGTGGATATATCTGTTGGTGAAAGTAAAGTCTGATGCTGTAAACAACAATACTGCATAGGAACCTGGAATGTTAGGTCCGTGAAACAAGGTAAATGGACATGGTCAAGCAAGAGATGGTAAGAGTGAACATCACTATCTTAGGAATCAGTGAAATAAAATGGACAGGAATGGGCAAATTTAATTCCGATGACTATTACATCTAGTACTGTGGTTAATTCCTAACGAGAAATGGAGTAGTTCTCATAGCCAAAAAAAGAGTCCAAAATGTAGTACTTGGGTGTAATCTCAAAAATGACAGAAAGATCTAGGTTCATTTCCAAAACAAATCCCTCAGCATCACAATAATTCAAGTCTATGCCCCAATTGCTGATGCTGAGGAAGCTGAAGAAGTTTAATGAAGCCCTACAACACCTTGTAGACCTAACACCAAAAGAAACATGTCCTTCTTATCACAGGGGATTTAAATGCAAAAGTAGGAAGGTAAGAGGTACCTAAATAACAGATAAGTTTGGAGTATAAAATGAAGCAAGGCAAAGACTAATAGAGTTTTGTCAAGAGAATATGCTGGTCATAGCAAACACCCTCTTCCAACAACACAAAGGATGACTCTATACATGGACATCACCAGATGATCACTACTGAAACCAGATTGATTATATTATTTGCAGCTGAAGATGGAGAAGCTCTATACAGTCAATAAAAACAAGACCTGGAGCTGACTGTGACTCAGATTATGACCTCCTTAATGCAAAATTCAGGCTTAAATGGAAGAAAGTAGGGAAAACCACTGGGCCACTCAGGTGTGACATAAACAAATCCCTTATGAATACAGTGGAGTTGTCAAATAGATTCAAGGGATTAGATTTGGTAGACAGAGTGCTGGAACAAATATGGATGGAAGTTCATAACATTCTACAGGAGGCAGTGACTAAAACCACCCCAAAGAAAAAGAAATAAAGACGGCAAAATGGTTGTCTGAGGAGGCTTTATAAAGAGCTGAGAAAAGAAGGGAAGTGAAAGGCAACGGAGAAAGAGAAAGGAATGCCTAACTAAATGCAGAGTTCCAGAGAATAGCAAGGAGAGATAAGAAGGCTTTTTAAAATGAACAATGCAAAGAAATAGAAGAAAACAACAGAATGGGAAAGAGATCTCTTCAAGAAAACTGGAGATATCAAGGGAATATTTCAGGCAGGGATGGACATGGCAAAGGGCAGAAATGGTAAGGACCTAAGAGAAGCAGAAGAGATAAAGAAGAGGTGGCAAGAATACACAGAAGAACTATACTAAAAAGGTCTTAATGACCCAGATAACCATGGTGGTATGGTCACTCACCTAGAGCCAGACACCCTGGAGTGTGAAATCAAGTGGGCCTTAGGAATCATTACTCTGAGCAAAGCTAGTGGAGATGATGGAATTCAAGATGAGATATTTCAAATCCTAAAAGATGATGCTGTTAAAGTACTGCACTTTATATGCCAGCAAATTTGGAAAATGCAGCAGTGGCCACAGGATTGAAAAAGGTCAGTTTTCATTTTAATGCCATAGAAGGGCAATGCCAAGGAATGTTCAAACTTCTGCACAATTGCACTCATTTCACATTCTAGTAAGGTTATACTCAAAATCTTTCAAAGTAGGTTTTAGCAGTACATGAACTGAACAATTCCAAATGTACAAGCTGAGCTTAGAAAAGCCAGAGGAACCAGAGATCAAATTGCCAACATCCATTGGATCAGAGAAAGCAGAGGAATTCCAGAAAAATATCTACTTCAGCTTCATTGACTATGCTAAATACTGACTCTGTGGATCACAACAAACTGTGGAAAATTCTTAAAGAGATGAGAATATCAGACCACCATACCTTTCTCCTGAGAAACCTGTATGTGGGTTAAAAAGCAATAGTTAGAATCAGACACAGAACAGACTGGTTCGAAACTGGGACAGGAATATGACAGGACTGTATACTGCCATCCTGCTTATTTAACATAAATGCAGAGCATATCATTCAAAATGCCAGGCTGGATTAATCACAAACTTCATTACAATCAAGGTTGCCAGGAGAAATAACAACAACCTCAGATATGCAGATGACACCACCCTTAAGGCAGAAAGCGAAAAGGAACTAAAGAGCCTCTTGATAAAAGTGAAAAGGCTGGCTTAAAACTCAACATTCAAAAAAACTAAGATCATGGCATCTGGTCCCATCACTTCAAGGCAAAGAGATGGGGAAACAATGGAAACAGTGACAGACTATATTTTCTTGGGCTCCAAAATCACTGCAGATGGTGATTGCAGCCATGAAATTAAAAGACACTTGCTCCTTGGAGGAAATGCTATGACACACCTAGAGAATGTATTAAAAAGCAGTGGTATCTCTTTGCCAACAAAGGTCCATCTAGTCAAAGCTATGGTTTTTCCAGTAGTCATGTACAGTTGTGAGTTGGCTGAGTGTCAAAGAATTGATGCTTTCAAACTGTGGTGCTGGAGGAGACTCTTGAGAGTCCCCTGGACAGTAAGGAGATCAAATCAGTCAATCCTAAAGGAAATCAACCCTGACTATCCATTGGAAGGACTGATGCTGAAGCTGAAACTCCAAAACTTTGGCTACCTGATATGAAAGAACTGACTCATTGGAAAAGACCATGATGCTAGGAAAGACTGAAGGCAAAAGGAGAATGGGGCAACAGAGGATGAGATGATTAGACAGCATCATCACTAACTCAACGTACATGAATTTGATCAAACTTAGGGAGATAGTGGAGGAGAGGGGAACCTATGGTGTGTAGTCCATGGGTTACCAGCAGTCAGACATGACTTTGCACCTGCACAACAAAATGGGCACTCCTCAAAAGTTGGATATGGTGCCTGTGTTGATGGGAACAGAGGAGAAGGGTTTAAGAGGACATTCAGAAGCATAATAGAAGTTAAGAGGGTATGAAAAAAAGAAGGGTAGCTTCACTTAAAAAAAAAAAAAAAACTTCACAAGGCAGGCAGAGGAGCTTAGATCTGATAAAAAGCAATTTGCTTATAAAATTTTAATTATTATAACATGTAATATTAATACATTTTGGCATACACAAGGTGGTGACATGTCTGTTAGAAAAAAACATACTATGAATTTAGAGAAAGAGACATAAAACTCTGTGTCATATGCAAAAGAAAATACAGATTAAATCTGACAAAGTTTCTATTTTTAAAGTGAAATATACCACCATCCTTCCAATATTATTATTCTGAAGAGGAGGTTAGTAAGAAAAAAAA
Organism: Bos mutus; assembly: GCF_027580195.1. Taxonomy (NCBI): domain Eukaryota; kingdom Metazoa; phylum Chordata; class Mammalia; order Artiodactyla; family Bovidae; genus Bos; species Bos mutus. Next base: position 23,189,427 of record NC_091644.1, on the reverse strand, counting down.
AAAAAAGAACTGTTCTATATTTCAAATTACTAAAAATTCAACAGTTATAGATAAAATTACAGTATCTGAATTTTAAGATTTATAATAGAAGTTCTATAAGAACCTAGTTAGAGAAATAGAATAGTTTACAAATGTGACAGCCAAATTAAGCTTCCTATGAGACTGTGAAGTGTCTTTGCATCTGCCCTAGAAGTCACTGTGGTTTAATGGACCATCAAATGTGAAAGAATAGCTTTAAAAAAAATTTATATAGGAAATTTAATTGACTAATTGTGTTATTAATAAGAATGTTTATGACGTTATTTTAGTTTAAGTCTCGGCAAGACAGGAGAACTGAGGTGTCAAAAGCAAATTGACCTACTTTACCACTTTGTGAGTCTGGGTCCTCTGAGAATCAGACACTTAAATGGGCTTAAATGTGCAAGGATTTATAAGAGAAATGTCTGTGAGAGAAAAATAGGAGAAAGCTGGAAAAGGCTGAGAGAGTCATGAGACCAATCAAAGTATGACTCTGGGTGAAGGGGTCAAGGAAGAAAGGAAGTGAAAATTTTCCAGACCTATGTGCATTTTAAGGAAGGAAGGCAAAGCCACTGGACAGTCTTCAAGCCAGAATTAGTCATCAGAGGCATCCAGTGTCTCCAGGAATCCACCTGCCTTAGAATCTTAGACACAATGCCTGTGTCAGGCATTGGCCAGGTACAGCCCATAGGGTACCCAGACATAGTCTTAGCACTGAAGCAGCAGAGTACAGCAGCTGGCAGCCTTGGTCAATTCCCCTCCTTGCTGGTGGAGGTCTGAGAAGGTCATTCCAATGAATGCCATCATCACTTTGCTTAAGGCTGGTCATGGGTCTCACATGACAATAAAAGGAGTTTCTTGGCATTTTATTTTTGATGGACAACATATAACTGTAAGCTTTCAGCTCTACCAGAATCTAGTAATTTGGTCACATTGTGAAGACTCCTCATGCCATATTGTCAAAGTACATTTTGAAAAACAGTGAGATCCATAGCTGTAGGCAGGGGACCATTACTTCTGGCAGGCTACTGCATCATCTATCCATCCATTCATTTACTCTATCCATTTATTTAAACATAAAACACACATTCTGTCATATTTTTCAACTTCATCCCCACTCTATGCTCATTATCTGTTATACTCTATTGTGTACTAAACTTTTTCTAGTATCGTACAAACTAAACCCTTGCCAACCTCAGAATATTAGCACTTGTGGTATCTTTTACACAGAATGTTCTTCAATTTTCACATAAATTAAATCTTCACTTTCCAAGGCTTTCAGCTCTTTATGGTATCCTGTTAGGAATGCTTCTAGAAAAATTGTCCTTTGGTTAGGCTCACTAAAGTTGGGCTGGCTTATCATAGAAGAAAGCCAGTTTATTACAGTCTCAAATGATTGAATTAGCTGAATCGTGGAGACATGATTTTGCAGGTGGTGTGATGGAGAATGGCAGGCCCTGCATATAATGAAAATATAATTACATACTTAATACAATTAAAGCATGAAATCATGAGGGAACATAAAAATGAAAAATACACAATCTATCCTGCTTAGTAGCTGGAAACATTTTCACATTAGAGAACTAACTTCTATTATCAGAGTCAATATCTATATCATGCTCTAATATTTCATATGAGTACCACTAATGAAATTAGGATCACAATCAGGTGTCAAAGAGTAGAAAGCTCCCTTAATAATAAAATGTATTGGCAGTGTTTGCACTTCTCTCCACAATGGAGGAGAATTTGCTTATCCTTGACTGGTCTGAATTATATGCATCTCTTCTGAGAGGGAAAACTAATTTATATGATTAATGTTACATGCTTCCTGAAAGTTAAAAGATATGACTAAACAGGGAAAAGCAGCAAAGCACACAACTGTCCTTTATCATAATTGTGAAAGAAATGATTAAAAATTGAATTGGAGTCCCTACATTTGGTACAGATTACACATTTCTGCAATAATCACTCCATGACTTTAGCAAAGTCTTTGTTTTTCTGCCATAAATTTATAACTCCAAAACCTAATTTAGTATTTGGCTCAATTAATTTTTTTACTGTCAATTCTGACACGTTTAGAGTATGAGTAGTTGCACATGTTTTACATTATACCAAATAATTGTTTCTCCTAAATTTTGTATTAACAATCTTATTTTTTCTATATTCAAACATTCATACATATATGTATGGATATTAAATATACTTTTTGTCTTGAATATTTTACCTAGACATTTTTATGTTTTATGATATTTTGATATTGATGAACATTTTTAAGAGAAAAATGCAAGTAATTTTACTTTTTAATTCTTTATATACATGCTAAATCAATGACATTTCTCTTGGAAAGAAAAATCATTTCAGCAAAGGAAACAATAAACAAAAGACAACCCACAGATTGGGAAATAATATTTGCAAATAATGTGACCAATAAAGGATTATTCTCCAAAATTTAAAAACAGCTTGTGACACTTAACATCATCAAAACAAACAACCCACTCAAAAAATGGGCAGAAGACCTGAATAGACATTTCTCAAAAGAGGACATAGAGATGGCATATAGACACATGATAAAATGCTCAACATCACCAGTTATTAGAGAAATACAAGTCAAAATTACAATATGGTATCACTTCACACCAGCCAGAATGGCTGTCATCAAAATATCCACAAACAATAAATGCTGGAGAGGGTGTGGAAAGAAGGGAATCTTTCTACACTGTCGGAAAGGTAACTTGGTCCAGCCACTATGGAGAACAGGATGGAGGTCCTTTAAAAAAACTAAAATTGAGCTACCATATGACCCTGAGATCCCACTCCTAGGCATATATTTGGAAAAGAAACATTATCCAAAAGGATACATGCACCCCAATATTCATTGCAGTACTGTTTATAATAGTCAAAACACAGAAGCAACCTAAGTGTCCATCAGCAGAAATGGATAAAGAAGATGCGGTATATATGTACAACGGAATATTGCTCAGCCATTAAAAACAATGAAATAATGTCATTTGAAGCAACATGGATGGTCCTAGAGAGTGTCATACTAAGTGAAGTAAGTCAGAGAATGAGAAACATCATATGACATTCCTTATATGTAGAATCTAAAAAGAAATGTTACAAAGGAACTTACAAAACAGAAAAAGACTCAAAGACTTAGAAAATGAACTTATGGTTGCCTGGGGAAGGAATAGCTGGGGAGTTTGAGATCGACATGGACACACTGCTATTTTTAAAAGGAATAACTGACAAGGACCCACTGTATAGCACAGGAAACTCTGCTCAATGTTACGTGGAAGCCTGGATGGGAGGAGAGTTTAGGGTAGAATGGATACATGCATATATATGGCTGAGTCCCTTTGCTGTTCACCTGAAACTACCACCATATTGTTAACGAGCTATAGCCCAATACAAAATAAAAAGTTTAAAGTTTGAATAAAAAAGAAAGAAATAAAAACATGTTTAATCAAACCAGCAACTTCAGCAAAATTCACACAGAGTCAAGGGGAAGGAAAGGGTCACCTATCTCAAGAGTTGGACCTACTCTGGAGTTTTCTGCTGCAACCTGATTGTCCTCACATGCATATTTAAACTATGAGTTAGTAGAGGAATTCATTATTTAATCAGATGACTTATCAAAACAAAAAGATGAAGAAGTAAACAACAACAAAAATTTGGTACCTAATTTAGATGAGACATTATAATAGTCATCTTTGGTTATACAAAGATATATAAGAAAAAAATGTCAGTCCTAAAATAATGCACTTTTTAAAGATGAGTAAAAACATACACATAACCAATGTAGTCTACGATGTGGGTCTGAAGAGAGAACAAACAAAAGACTAGAAATTCAGATGTAGTGACAGGGCAGTCACTTCTAGTTTAAAAGAAATAAGAGAAATTTTATGAAAAAGCATAACATCATTTCAGATGCATCTCAAATTAGAAGGGCTTTACTAAATGAATAGAGCGTTCCAGGTGGCTCAGTGATAAAGAATCTGCCTGCCAATGCAGGAACCACAGGAGATGGGCGTTTAATCTCTGGGTTGGGAAGATCCTCTCGAGGAGGAAACAGCAACCCACTCCAATATTCTTGTTGGGAAAATTATATGGACAGAGGAGCCTGGCAGACTAAGTCCCTGGAACCTCAAACAGTCAGAAATGACTGAGCATGCACCCATCTTTTCTCTCCATATGAAAACACTAATTTCTCCTACCTGGTTCAACAAAAGTCAAACTATCCCACAGGGTATAACTTTATATAAAAGAACTCAAACTGCATATATCATTTAAAGGCTTGTTTTTATACATTTAACATTAATTTTCTGAGATTTATTGATGTTGCTCACTACAAGTTTAGTTTATAAATTTGAACTATTACCAAGTATTTTGCTATGTGAATAAACTATAATATATCACTTGTACTGCTTAATGGATTTTTGGGTCAAGTTTAATACTTTGAATTTTGCTCAGTCCTATTTCTATTATCAGTAACCTCAGATATGCAGATGACACCATCCTTATGGCAGAAAGTGAAGAGGAACTCAAAAGCCTCTTGATGAAAGTGAAAGTGGAGAGTGAAAAAGTTGGCTTAAAGCTCAACATTCAGAAAAAACGAAGATCATGGCATCGGTCCCACCACTTCATTGGAAATAGATGGGCAAACAGTGGAAACAGTGTTAGACTTTATTTTTCTGGGCTCCAAAATCACTACAGATGGTGACTGCAGCCATTTAAAAGAGCCCAGCTTCCTCCTTGGAAGGAAAGTTATGACCAACCTAGATAGCATATTCAAAAGCAGAGATGTTACTTTGCCAACAAAGGTCCATCTAGTCAAGGCTATGGTTTTTCCTGTGGTCATGTATGGATGTGAGGTTGGACTGTGAAGAAGGCTGGCGCCAAGGAAATGATGCTTTTGAACTGTGGTGTTGGAGAAGACTCTTGAGAGTCCCTTGGACTGCAAGGAGATCCAGCCAGTCTATTCTGAAGGAGATCAGCCCTGGGATTTCTTTGGAAGGAATGATGCTGAAGCTGAAACTCCAGTACTTTGGCCACCTCATGCACTGAAGATTTGACTCATTGGAAAAGACTCTGATGCTGGGAGGGATTGGGGGCAGGAGGAAAAGAGTACAACAGAGGATGAGATGGCTGGATGGCATCACTGACTCGATGGACGTGAGTCTCAGTGAACTCCAGGAGTTGGTGATGGAGAGGGAGGCCTGGCGTGCTGCGATTCATGGGGTCACAAAGAGTCAGACACGACTGAGCGACTGATCTGATCTGATCTTATTTCTATTAATGCTCATGTACATGTATTTGATAAAAGTTTCGTATCTAGAATATATAAAGAACACAATGTGCTGTGCTGTGCTAAGTCACTTCAATCGTGACTGACTCTTTGCGATCCCATGGACTGTAGTCTACCAAACTCCTCTATTCATGGGATTTTCCAGGCAAGAATACTGGAATGAGTTGCCATGCCCTTCTCCAGAGAATCTTCTTGAACCAGGGATCGAACCCACCTTTTTACATCTCTTGCATTATTCAACTATAAAAAGAAAAGAACCTTTGTAATAAATGAGCAAAAGCTCTACAGAGACACCTCAGGAAATAAGACATATGGATGGGCAAATGATCATATGAAAAGACAGTGTAATTCATCACTATGAATATGTAAGTTAAAGCAACAAGGAATAAGGGGTAAAGAATCCATCTGCAGTGCAGGAGAAGCAGGTTTGACCTTGCATCAGGAAGATCCCTGGAGGAGGAAATAGCAACCCACCCAGTATTCTTGCCTGGAAAATCCTATGGACAGAGGAGCCTGGTGGCCTACAGTTGATGGAGTCACATAGAGTCAGATGTGACTGAGCACAAAGACAATTAAATGAATAAAGACATTATTAATTTCAAATTCAACATGATAATTGTAGAATCATGGGGGAACATCTATGTATGTATTCAGGAAAAATAGGGGACAGAAACAGAAACAGTAGATTATGAGATATTTAGCAGAAAACCAAGAAATAACATAGATATCAAAACCTATTGATAAGAGTTCAATGGAGAAATAGATGGCTACGAATGTCATATGTTCAAGGATTCAATGTCACAAAACAGATTCAAATGACAGATATAATGTGGTGACAAATATTGAATGGCCTCCAAGAGTTTTTCAGGGATGTTAAGGGAACAGGTGTAATAGAATGGGTTAGAAATTTGGAAATATTGGTACATGTATTAAAGTTAATATTTAAATAATATCATAATCACAAATATTATTAATTTATGCACTGAATTATTTACACTTATTATACAATATGAGCATATAATATACATATTACAGTATTTATAATATACTATAGTATTATATAACATATATTACCTATTATATATAACAAGTACATAATATATAATATACTATAATTACAATAACTACTCAATTATAATTCATGTACTACTATTAATTGAGCAACTGCTATGTTTTGAGTACTCTTATAAGAGTTGCAAGGAGATCCAACCAGTCCATTCTGAAGGAGATCAGCCCTGGGATTTCTTTGGAAGGAATGATGCTAAAGCTGAAACTCCAGTATTTTGGCCATCTCATGCGAAGAGTTGACTCATTGGAAAAGACTCTGATGCTGGGAGGGATTGGGGGCAGGAGGAGAAGGGGATGACAGAGGATGAGATGGCTGGATGGCATCACTGACTCGATGGACGTGAGTCTGAGTGAACTCCGGGAGTTGGTGATGGACAGGGAGGCCTGGCGTGCTGCGATTCATGGGGTCGCAAAGAGTGGGACATGACTGAGTGACTGAACTGAACTGATAAGAGTTGAATATACAAGGAAATGAAACTGAGGTAGAGATAACTTAGTAACTTGCTCATCTAGTAAGCAAAAATGCCAGGATTGAAAGTTCAAGAGTCTGACTCCAGAATCTATGCTTCTATCCACAATAAAATATGGCTTCCTTTACTCTGTACCAGGCACTCTACTAAGTATTTTATTCAATTTTCACTACAACCTGTGATGTGTTGTTTTGATATTCAATGTTTAGATAAATAAACTGGGGTTTAAGCAGGTTATATAGTTTGCCAAAGTCACACAGCTAGGAAAAGTTGTTTAGTCATTAAATTTTGTCCAACTCTTTTGTGACCTAATGGACTGTACTCCTTCAGGCTTTTCTGTCCATGCAATTTCCCAGGCAAAAAATAGTGGAGTGGGCTGTAGAAGCAAAATTTTAGCCAAAAGGAATATTATCCCAAAGTCCAGGTTGTAATTCATTATACTAAACTACACAGAGATTTTTGGAAAAATGTAAGAAAACAGGAAAAGTATAAAGAATAAAATACTTCTACTCAGAGCTACTATTAGTATTTCAGCATATTTCCTTGAATAATATTGATTGTAGACTTTTACATTATTGACAATTTGAAATATATATAATTTTAGAATATATACTTTTACATTGTTTTTTTTAAATACAATTTAATTTTATTTTTTAATTTTTTAAAACCTTGTAAATATTGTAAATTGGTTTTTAATTACATATATCAAAATGAATCCACCACAGGTATTACATTATTATTAAAAGTCATTTTTATGTTTGCATCACTTTAAATACTCTTAGTAAACATAGTTATTGGGCAAAAGCTTATTTCATGGTTGTATCAACACTTATTTACTCTCCCTGAATATATTAGCCATATAACTATAAAACTCCTAGACTTTTGATTATTAAATTAGAATGTTTTCAAACATTATTACTTAGAAAATAAATTATAAAATTTAATTTTAATTTTTAAAAAAATGAAAAGACCCTTGCAATATATTGGTAAATTGTTCTACAGAAGATCTGTAGCAATTACAATTCAAAAGCAATTTGTAAGACTGTTCATTTCAGTATATCTGTACCAGCACAGTTTATTATTACTAAAAGTCATTTTTAATTTTACAGGTAAGAATTGGTATCTTACCTAGAATGCAAATTTTATGATGAGATTTTTTTTTCTCTTCAGCAAATGGTGCTGGGATAACTGGACAGCTACACATTTAAAAAAAATAAATTATCTCATTCTTTAACACTGTACACAAAAATAAGCTTAAAATGGATTAAAGAGCTGAATATGAGATGGGAAACTATAAAACTCCTAGAGGAAAACACAGGAAGAACATTCTCTGATATTAATCACAACAACGTATTTTCAATCATTTATTTCAATTACTTCCAGAAAAATGGAAATTAACAAAAAATAAATAAATGGGACCTGTTTTCACTGAAACGTTTTTGCATAGCAAAGGGAACAATAAACAAAATGAAAAGACTACCCATAGATTGGGAGAAAATATTTGTAAATGATGTGACAGATGAGGGATTGGTCTCCAAAATTTACAAATAGCACATGAAGTTTAACATCAGCAACATAAACAATCCAACCAAAAAATGGGCAAAAGACCTAAACAGACATCTTTCCAAAGAAGACATACAGATGGCCCACAGACACATGAAAAGATGTTCAATGTCACTAATTATTAGAGAAATGCAAATCAAAACTGCAATGAGGTATCAACTCACACTAGTCAAAATGGCTGTCATCAAAAAAAAAAAAAAAATCTGCAAACAATAAATGCTGGAGAGAATGTGGAGAGAAGGGACCCTCCTACACTGTTGGTGGTATGGATATTGGTGCAGCCCCTATGGAGAACTGTATGGAAGTTCCTTAAAAAACTAAAAACAGAGATAACTTTTGACCTTGCAATCCCACTCCTAAGCATATACCAGAGAAGAATATGGTCCCAAATGATACATGCACCCCAATATTCACTGAGCATGTTTACAATAGCCAAGACAATGAAGCAAGCTAAATGTCCATCGACAGAGGAATGGATACAGAAGATGTGGTGCGTGCGTGCATGCTAAGTTGCTTCAGTCATGTTTGACTCTTTGCGACCCCATGGACTGCAGCCGCCAGGTTCTTCTGTCCATGGGATTCTCCAGGCAAGAATACTGGAATGGGTTGCCATGACCTCCTCCAGGGGATCTTCCAGATTCAGGGATCAAACCTGTGGCTCTTAAGTCTCCTGTATTGGCAGGCAGGTTCTTTACCATTAGCACCACTTGGGAAGCCCAAAGAAAATGTGGTAAATGTATAAATGAAATATTACTCAGCCATTTAAAAGAATTAAATAATGCCATTTGCAGCAACATGGATGGGCCCAGAGATTGTCATACTGAGTGAAGTAAGTCAGACAGAGAAGGAGAAATATTGTATGACATCCATTATATATAGAAATTTAAAAAGAAATAATACAAATGAACTTATTTACAAACCAGAAACAGACTCACAGACTTAGAGAACAAATTTACGGTTGCCAGAGGGGAAGGGTGAGGTGGAGGGACAGTAAGAGGGTTTGGAAAGGTCATGTACACATCACTACATTTGAAACAGATAACCATCAAGCTTCTGTATAGTCAGGGAACTATGCTCAGTGTTATCTGGCAGCCTGGATGAGGGGAGTTTGGGGAGAACAGATACCTGTATGCATATGGCCGAGTTCCTTTGTTGTTCAGTTGAAACTATCACAACATTGTTAATCAGCTGTACTCCAATATAAATTTAAAAGTTAAAAAATAAAAAATAAAGTAAAATATTAAAAAGAAAAGAAATGGTATCTTTCCTAGAATGGAAATATGATGAGATTTTTTTTCCCCTAGTAATTGTGCCTGACACATTTATTGAGGGTGTTTAATAAACATTTGTGGATTCAATTATTTCTTTTCTAAATATGACTACAATATTTGAAAATTTTGATAGCTAAAAAGATGTGATTACAAGGTTCACACATGTGTTTACCTACCATGCTAAGAATGAAAAACCACCAAGGAATACACACATGGAGATCTGACTGGGCAACATTCACCAGGAAGAACTCACAGAAACAAAACAACTTGCTGATCTGTAGAACCCCTGTTACCCACTGCCTTCTAGGGCTTCACTGAGATCTAGAATTGCTGCAAAGGACTCTGAGTCCTAGACTATGGTGATTTTAAGTAGTACAATTAGGGGTGCACCAGGAAGAATGCAATAGTAACAAGACAGAGTGGAACCCAGCCCTATGCTGGAGGATCAGCATTTGTGCTTGGTATTAGGGGACAATTCTCTATGGATCAACCCGCATTTCTGCACATCTTGCTAGTGAGGTACTGATTGCCCTTTGTTCCAGACTAACTTTTCAAGGATGTCTGTATATCAAACTGCCTTGGGAGACAGAGATAGTGTCCCTTTAGAGCAAAGAGCATTTTGCTCACAGCCTTAGAAAATTGTGTCTCATTCTGAAACAAAAAGCAGGCCTGTTTACTGCTCATTATAATAAGTATGATATCTTCCTCCTGAGGAAAGCATATGCATGCTAATCTTTCATTATAAAAGATTCAGTTTTCCTAAGCTCAGGGTTTCTCTTGTGTATCCTGACTTATTAAATGTGCAGACTTCGTCCAGCCCTCTTTATCTTCCACTGCAAGAAATGAAACTTGGGTTCGGGGTGCAAAATTGCTGATATTTTGGCTGCTACTATTGCTATAAGGAAAACACAAACAAAATGAAAACAGCCCTTGCATCTGACCTAGCAGTCTCATGTCATTTCCTAGCTCCCATGAAATTGTGGGAACCACACTGCTAGCCTACACATGTATGATAAAACATCAGAACCTTCAGAATTTTTGATGGTTGGAAGGTTCACCAACCTCTCCCTTGGGTGAGGTAAAAGCCTGTTTGCAGCTCTAAAGCATGGCTAACTGGCAGCATTTTCACTACGTTAGTGCTCATGGTTGAGAGAGCATGAGTCTCCTGCTATGATAGAAGACAGGCTGAGGATGAAACTTGTGGTTACGAGAAACAACTGTCTTCACAATGGACTGTAGCCACTGGAGTTTCACAGGAAGCCAGGTTACAGGAGATTTGTTTTAGATAAATTAAACCCTCATTGCCAGAGGTTAGGAAATATTTTATTATCAGGGTCACAAATAGATAACGTTTTGGTAAATAAATGAGCTGGAGTCAATGAGAAAATATTGATTACAGATGCTAAAAAGATGGGAGATGTTGGATCGATCAATTGTACGGTAGGAAGGAGTGAAGTGTTGAGAACATATGAAGTTTAAATTAGCAGCAAATAAAACAAGATATATACTTCCTTCCCTCACCCCCCACCCCCAGAAATGGGAGAGTACAGAGAAAAGGGAAAATGGAGACAGGGAAGGGGAAAGAGGGAATTGGTAATGAAATAGAGAAATTTTGATGTGAAAAAGGAAGGCTATTAGGGCTCACATTGGGATTACTTTGGGTATAAAAGTAGAAGTAAGGTAGTGGGAATAGCTGGAATTAGAGACTTTGTATATGTGAGAACTCTGAAACCTCTTATTGAGAGAATGTGGGAATATGTGTTCAGTTGTGTCTGACGCTTTGCGACCCTATCGACTCTAGCCCACCAGGCTCCTCTCTCTGTCCATGGGATTTCCCAGGCAAGAATACTGGAGTGGGTTGCTATTTCCTTTCCCAGGGGGTCTTCTGACCCAGGGATTGAACTGGAGTCTCCTGCATTGTTAGGCAGATCCTTTACCACTGAGCTACCTGGGAAACCCTACAGAGAGCATGGCAGAGAATAAACAGGCAATGAATACAAGGTAAGTGTGAATGAAAGCGTGCATGGCTGATACATATATAATGTGGATCATGTAATTTTTTACAGATCTTTATTATAGGATATCATGAAATTACCATTGAACTTTGAGCTCTTTGAAAGTAAGTGAAAGTCACTCAGTCATGTCCCACTCTTTGTGATCATGGACTATACAGTCCATGAAATTCTCCAGACCCGAATACTAGAGTGGGTAGTCGTTCCCTTCTACAGGGGTTCTTCCCAACCAAGGGATCGAACCCAGGTCTCCCGCACTGCAGGCAGATTCTTTACCAGGTGATCCACTAGAGAAGCCCAAGAATACTGGAGTGGGTAGCCAGCCTTTCTCCAGTGGATCTTCTCAACCCAGGGATGGAACTGGGGTCTCCTGCATTGCAGACTGATTCTTTACCAGCTGAGCACTGTTTAAAATATTTTTGGCTTCTTAGTGTCATTTCAGTTTCTCCAACATAGATACTCTCTACAATACCTGAATTAATATTGGACTTTCTCCAGCAAAGTTAAGCCCATTTTACAACTTAGTCATTTAAGAATTGGCTGATTTTGTATAACAAAATTCAAGGACTTCCATAGCGATTCAGTGGTTAAGAATCTGCCTGCTAATGCAGGAAACATGGGTTGTTTCTGGTCCAGGATGACCCCACATGCCACAAAATAACTGAGCCTGTGCACCACAACTGCTAGGCCAATGAAACTAGAGCTTGTGCTCTGCAACGAGAGAGGCCACCGCAATGAGAAACCCACATAAACTAAAGAAAGCCCAGGCACAACAACAAAGATCAAGCACACCAAATGTAAATAAATAAATCAGTTCAGTTCAGTCACTCAGTTGCATCCAACTCTTTGCAACCCCATGGACTGCAGCATGCCAGGCTGCCTTGTCCTTCACCAAATCTTGGAGCTTGCTCAAACTCAAGCCCATCGAGTCAGTGATGCCATCCAACCATCTCATCCTCTGTCATCCCCTTCTCCTCGAGCTGTCAATCATTCCAGCTTCAGGGTCTTTTCCAGTGAGTGAGTTCTCAGCATCAGGTGGCCAAAGTATTGAAGTTTGAGCTTCATCAACAGTCCTTCCAATGAATATTCAGGACTGATTTCCTCTAGGATGGACTGATTTGATCTCCTTGCAGTCCAAGGGGCTCTCAAGAGTCTCCTCCAACACCACAGTTCAAAACTATCAATTCTATTTCACTCACCTTTCCTTATGCTCCAACTCTCACATCCATACATGACTACTGGAAAAACCATAGCATTGACAAGGTGGACTTTGTTGGCAAAGTAATGCCTCTGCTTTTTTACATGCTGTCTAGGTTGGTCATGGCTTTTCTTCCAAGAAACAAGTGCCTTTTAATTTCATGGCTGCAGTTACCATCTACAGTGATTTTGAAGTCCAAGAAAATAAAGTCTGTCACTATGTCCATTGTTTCCCTATCCCTTTGCCATGAAGTGATGGGACCAGATTCCATAAGTTTAGTTTTCTGGATGTTGTTTTAAGCCTACTTCTTCACTCTCATCTTTCACTTTTATCAAGAGGCTCTTTAGTTTTCTTCATTTCTGCCATAAGGGTGGTGTCATCTGCATATCTGAGATTATTGATATTTCTCCCAGTAATCTTGATTCCAGTCCTGTGGCCACTGCTGAGTTGTCCAAATTTGCTTGCATATTGAGTGAAGCACTTTCACAGCATCATCTTTCAGGATTTGAAATAGCTCAACTGGAATTCCATCATCTCCACTAGCTTTGTTCATAGTGATGCTTTCTAAGGCCCACTTGACTTCACATTCCAGGATATCTGGCTCTAGGTCAGTGATCACACCATCATGATTATCTGGGTCATGAAGATCTTTTTTGTACAGTTCTGAGTATTCTTGCCACCTCTTCTTAATATCTTCTGCTTCTGTTAGGTCCATGCCATTTCTGTCCTTTATCGAGCCCATCTTTGCATGAAATGTTCCCTTGGTATCTCTAATTTTCTTGAAGAGATCTCTAGTCTTTTCCATTCTGTTGTTTTCCTGTATTTCTTTGCATTGATTGCTGAGGAAGGCTTTCTTATCCCTTCTTGCTATTCTTTGGAACTCTGCATTCAGATGCTTATATCTTTCCTTTTCTCCTTTGCTTTTCACTTCTCTTCTTTTCACAGCTATTTGTAAGGCCTCCCCAGACAACCATTTTGCTTTTCCATGGGGGTGGTCTTGATCCCTGTCTCCAGTACAATGTCACGAACCTCTGTCCATAGTTCATCAGGCACTCTATCTATCAGATCTAGTCCCTTAAATCTATTTCTCACTTCCAGTGTATAATCATAAGGGATTTGATTTAGGTCATAACTGAATAGTCTAGTGGTTTTCCCTATTTTCTTCAATTTCAGTCTGAATTTGGCAATAAGGAGTTCATGATCTGAGCCACAGTCAGCTCCTGGTCTTGTTTTTGTTGACTGTATAGAGCTTCTCCATCTTTGCTGCAAAGAATATAATCAATCTGATTTCGGTGTTGACCATCTGGTGATGTCCATGTGTAGTTTTCTCTTGTGTTGTTGGAAGAGGGTGTTTGCTATACGACCCAGCAATCCCATTTCTGGGTATATAAACAAAAGAATTGAAATCTGGATCTCAAACAGACATCTGCAACACCATGTTCATTGTAGCATTATGTACAATAGACAAGATACAGAAATAACCCATCTGTCCATCAATGGATCAATGTATAAAGAAAATGTGACATATATATAATGGAATATTATTCAGCCTTAGGAAAGAAAATCCTATCATTTGTAACAATATGGATAAACCTAAATGACATTATACTAAGTAAAATAAGCCATTCACCTAAGGATAAGTATTGCATGATTCCAATTATAGGAGGTACCTAAAATAGTCAAAGTTATAGAAGTGGAAAATGGAATGGTAGCTGCCAGCGGGTAGGGGAAAGAAAGAAAAGGGAAATCGTTTGTGCGGGGAGGTGTCGGGGGGTGGGGACAGGAAGTGTATATTTATATACAAGTACACTGGAAAACAATTCCCATTCATCTTTTTTTTTTAATCTGTTTTTAAAAAGTTAATACATTCATCTTTTGCACATAAAGTACAAGGCTTTTATTTTTAATCTGTATATAAATTACTTATTGACAAAAAAAACTTAAGCTCCAATGGACAGCCAGGTGATTTGGCAATTTGACCATCTTTTTTCAAGACAGAGTATCTGAATTATAAAAGACTGTTGATAAAGGAGAGACATTGTATATTAAAAGTACTCCTTCATTAAATTCTAGAAGATTGAACGAGTGTTTCTCTCCAGTATAAATGACAATGAGCAAGTTATTATCAAGATTTAAGCTGATATACACACAATACTTGCTCTGCATATAAGCACACAGTAGGCATTCAATGAGTACAATCATATTATATATTTATAACTTTAACCTAAACAGAGTTTTAAACGTTAAAAAGTACATTCATGTATACTATGTTCTTTGCTCTTCAGGCAGTCCTAAAGAAAACATGAGCTTTGTTGTATTCTCATTTAACAAAAGAGAAATTCAAGCTGTGAATTTATTTAGGTTATTTACCTAAAGTTAGCAAACACGCAGTAGTAGTCCTTGGTCTAGAATACTAAGTCAAATAAAGTACATGTAAGCATTTATTGAAATACCATTGTTTCAAATGAGAAATAAAGTCAAGGATTTAATGTTTCCTGAGAGCTCATTGTGTGCCATGTTTCACTCCTGTGCTAGATGCTATCTTATTTCACTCCCACAGTGACCCTTGTTAGAGCTAAAGCTGTTATCCTAGCTCTACAGAATCAACACACACAGACACACACACTTCATAGCTGAGAGCTTAGGTGACTTGCTCGTGCCTGCATCTTCCATAACATCGTACAAGGAGTGTGCATTTTTCTCTACAATCAAGGGAGTAGAATAAACAGAATAACATGAGACATGTGTAGAATATGAGGATTAAAATGAACAACTCACATGAAGAGAAAAGACTGTGCCAAGGAAATTAAGGTCAAGTTAAGGCAGTTGAATGCAGTGTAAGGATATTCATTTAGAAGACAGGGCCATCACCAGACACTGAGTAGGTAGAGGTGGTAGACAGTAGTATGAGCACCTCCAACAAAAGAGAAAGATGGTTGCTTTGGGGTCAAATAGATAGCAAAGGAGAGAAGCCTTAGAGACACATGCTGTCAACGAAAGGAAGGTGTTGTAAATGCACAGGATTTATTAAGTCCAAATTCTTCTGAACTGACTAGTTACATTGCAGGCAATATATTAGTTGTCTAATCTCTCTGCCACCCTCTGACCTATCTCCAAGATGCTGGCCTCCAGTTGACGGTAACACTCAGGATTCATGAGCAATGTCTGTTTAAAGAACTAAAACTATGCCATTTTTCAGAAGCTGCTTATGAAAGTGCCTCATAACAAAAGAATTATTATGGGTTAAATCTGTGATGATCCTGACCCCAAGTAGAAATAGGCTTTCAAAATGATCTCTGTTGACAATTGTCTAACAAAGGGATGAGCTCAAGGATTCCTTGGAATTCCATTCAGCTTCTCTAATTGGATGATTTGTTTATCACAATCAGCTGGAGACTAATCATAAAATGCAAACAGTTTTATTTTCTGAACCTCAGAAAACTTACCTGGTGATAATCATTATAATCATAAAGAAATCTGCAGAGATGTTTCATTGCTGCTGTAATATTGGCTGTAATACAAGTTCAGTAACTCTGTGTGTGTTTGTGTGGGTGTGTTTGTGAAGAGTGAATATTCTATTGGAAGAAGAAGAGAAGAGATGCTTAAAGGAATGTGAGAAATAATGGTCGGAAAGTGAAGACAAGGAGACGGCTTCTGAAGACAATCATTTAGATACAAAAATGGAGGCTTGTGTAAACCTTGCTCTGACCTTATGCATATGAAGTATTTTTAAATCACTGAAGTCTTCAGAAACAGCAAATAGTTTCTTATGAAAAAAAAAAAAAAGAGGTGTTCTTACTTAAAAGTCACTCCTTAACTTAGAGAACTGAGCAAAGGACAGATGAGACAATAACTTATAATTCTCAGTTCAGTTCAGTTGCTCAATCATGTCTTACTCTTTGCAACCCCATGAATCGCAGCACACCAGGCCTCCCTGTCCATCACCAACTCCTGGAGTTCACCGAAACTCATGTGCATCAAGTCGGTGATGCCATCCAGCCATCTCATCCTCTGTCGTCCCCTTCTCCTCCTGCCCTCAATCCCTCCCAGCATCAGGGTCTTTTCCAATGAGTCAGCTCTTCGCATGAGGTGGCCAAAGTATTGGAGTTTCAGCCTCAGCATCAGTTCTTCCAATGAACAAGTTGGATGTCCTTGCAGTTCAAGGGACTCTCAAGAGTCTTCTCCAACACCACAGTTCAAAAGCATCAATTCTTCGGCGCTCAGCTTTCTTCACAGTCCAACTCTCACATCCATACATGAGCACTGGAAAAACCATAGCCTTGACTAGACGGACCTTTGTTGGCAAAGTAATATCTCTGTTTTTTAATATGCTATCTAGGTTGGTCATAACTTTCGTTCCAACGAGTAAGCGTCTTTTAATTTCATGGCTGTAATCACCATCTGCAGTGATTTTGGAGCCCAAAAAAATAGTCTGACACTGTTTCCACTGTTTCCCCATCTATTTCCCATGAAGTGATGGGACCAGATGCCATGATCTTCGTTTTCTGAATGTTGAGCTTTAAGCCAACTTTTTCACTCTCCTCTTTCACTTTCATCAAGAGGCTTTTGAGTTCCTCTTCACTTTCTGCCATAAGGGTGGTGTCATTTGCATATCTGAGGTTATTGATATTTCTCCCTGCAATCTTGATTTTAGCTTGTACTTTATCCAGTACAGCATTTTACATGATGTATTCAGCATATAAATTAAATAAGCAGGCTGACAATATACAGCCTTAACATATTCCTTTTCCAATTTGGAACCAGTCCATTGTTTCATGTCTAGTTTAACTGTTGTTTCTTGACCTGCATACAGATTTCTCAGGATGCAGGTAAGGTGGTCTGGTATTCCCATCTCTTGAAGAATTTTCTACAGTTTGCTTATGAATGTTTATAGCAGTTTAATTTATAACAGCCTCTAACTGGAAACACCCAATACTTCAATGGGTGACTGGTTAAACAAACTGTTTTATATTATTAATATCCATACCATGGAATCTCTTTTAACAAAAATTGTATTGAATTACTGATGGATGAAAGAATCTGATGAATCTCCAGAGAATGATGCTAAGTGAAAACAGCCAATCATCAAAGTTTACATATTATGGGATTGCTTTCATATAACTTTCTTCAAATGGCAAAATTTAGAACTAGAGAATGAATTAGTGATTGTCACCAGTTAAGGAGGGGGTGGAAGTGGGAGTGAAGTTTGTGTGGCTATAAAAGGGCAATGGGAGGGATCTCTGTATTGATGTTAATTAACATTTTGTATATTAACCATATCAATATAAATGCTGGTTGTGATACTGTACTATAGTTTTATAAGATGGTACCATTGCATAAAACCAGTAAAGGGCACATGAATTCTCACCATCTAGACTTACTTCAAGTAAATCATTCAATCTAAAATCAAATAATAAAACTGCAAGCTCCGTAAAGGTATTCACAAAGGTGGTCACAAAGGGGATTTTTAGGTTTGGGATTTTTTTTTTCTCTATTTGTAACTTGTATTTTTTTTTTCTATAGTGAACTTACATTGCTTTGGTAATAAAAGAGAGAAAATATAATACTCTTGTAATCTAAATTTTACACATAACCACATCCTGTGTTCACATTATTATAAGGTTCTAAGACTAAAAGGCCACTTTTAAATTCACCTTATATTATTAAAAGCATAACCTGTGGTCAGGATATTCTATGGTGTGAATACAAACTTCTAATTTGTATAAAGAGACTGAGTTGATATTAGGAGAGCTGGCCTTACATTGTTTTTCACCCTAGGGGCTCTTATATCCAGTAATATTTACCAAAATAAAATTTTCTTTCACAGCTTAAAAGTGTTCTGAACATTAAAGATTCTGACCTAATGGCTATTTCAACTTTATCTTGCCAATTAGATAACCAGACCTGGGAATCATCTCGTATCATTTTATCCTTTTTGCTAGGCTGGAAAAGTGTGTGCACACACATACACAAGCTTCTAAATTCTGCAAGAGATTCCTGTTAGATCTTTAGAAACTGCTGGCCTATTTTCAAAAGCTGAAAATAAGCTGCAGCCCACTGCTCAATTTCAGAAATCAAGAGACTATTTAAGTGATGGTGATGGAAGGTTTCAATGAACACAAAAGATGAAATAGAAGGAAGAGAGATGAAGATAATTCAGTTCCAGAATCCAAAGGGCAAGAAAAAATCAAAAAGTGAGAGGTCAGTATCATTGAGCAGGGGATGGTTTTGTAGTTCTAATTGATTCTGCAGTCTCCTAGAAATATTGAGCTTTTGGAAACATAAAGGTATAGGACATAAGTTGAAAATATATATAAGGTACAGAATCAATAATTATCCCAGAATCATCTCAAACTGTAGTATAATTAAATTCTGAAGACCTCAAGCAAAATTCTCCAAAGTTATCTCCTTGTAGTCCTCTAAAGAAATAACCTTTGCCATATGCTCTGAGAAACTATGTTTTCATTAATAATATGACAGTGCTTATCAGTCTTAATTTAAAAGATTGTGAGAAAGGATATAGATTTGTAAACTGTTAAAATCTTACATGTTTGTAAAAAAAAATTAGATAACATCCATTACCATGTCCCCTTTAAAACTATAGAGTGCGATTAGGCTGAAAGGCTACATAAGGTTTGAAAGAAACTTTGTTGTTTTATTCCAGTTACTTGGGGAATTGATCTATTTTTTGTGCCTAAATTCTGCTTAGTGTTAGGTCTGCCATCTAGTGGCCACATAAATAAATACAAGCTGTCATCGTAAATTTCAGATCACGTGAAAATTTTACTTTGGCCTGCGGATGTGAAGAACTGACTCACTAGAAAAGGTTCTGATACCGGGAAAGAGTAAAGGAAGGAGGAGAAGAGGACGACAGAGGATGAGATGGTTGGGTAGCATCAGCGACTCAATGGATATGAGTTTGAGCAAAATCCGGGAGGTGAAGGACAGGGAAGCTTGGCCTGCTGCAGTCCATGGGGTCACAGAGTCGGACACAACTGGGCGACTGAACTGAACTGAAAACTTTAGAGCATTCCAAATGGGCCATTTCAACACTATTTACAAGTGTAAATATACTAAAAAAAAAAAAAGAAGAAAGAAAGAAACGTGGTAGGAAAATGTATATTTAAGGATTTAATTAAATGTAACTATGGTTACTTAAAACACTTAAATTTTGCTATTGTGAGTACAAAAGCAAATTAATAATGTTTTTAATATTCATGCTGAATTCAAAATAGGAAATTATCCTCATAAACTTCCACTGAGTTTAAAAGAACTAAAATAACTGCTGTATTAGTTGTTTTCACTTATCTTTTATTTTAATAACATGTTTATCTTTCCTACTTCTTAATTTAAATAATGGAATAAAATGTTCTTCAGTACTTGGATTTGTGCTGTCTGCCAATTTGCCAAAGAGTCAACAATTATAAAATAAAACATAAACACAGTTTCAAAATTTGAACTCTTAAATAAACAAAACAGTCTTCATCTTCAAATGATACAGGACTCTTTGGACCTAAAAAAACATAAATAAACTAGCAATGTTGATTTATTTGTTAATGGAATTGACAGATACTGTTAGGTCCTCCACTCTCATTTTCCTGGCATAATTTTAAGAGTTGTATGTCCAACATTCCACGCTCCACTCCCACCCCAATTCCCTTACAGAGTTCTAGTCTGCTGGCCTGTTTTCTACAAGCCCCAATATTTTAAGATGGTTCATTCATATGACCAAAAATAACACTTGCAGCATGTCCAAAGAAGTATACTGAATACACCCTGAGAAATGTTTACAAGCTAAATTCATCAGACAAATGTCCAGTATTCATGTTTCAATGTTACAATTGTGATCGTAATTTGTTTGCTTTCTTGATTGGTATGTCTGTGAAAAATGCAGTCCTTTGACATTCTAATCAGTTATGGTAAAGACATGCAAATGAAAAATTATAAAAGATCAAATAACCATTAGCCATGTTTTTCACTATTACTGCATCCAGTTAATCTCTCTTTAGGTTTATTATTGCTTGAGATAAAAAGTTGGCACCACATTGTTCAAACTGAAAATACAGGTAATTTTGCAATTGCTAATATTGTGTAAAATAGTCCTACAATAATCCACAAACCTATATTCCATTTTGTTGACACCCCAACAAGTATTTGCAAAATGCAGGCAAAATAATGGATTAGTATCCCCAAACTACTTAATCCCTGACTTTGTGTTGTTCACATTTTTCTTTAATTCATAAATATAACCTTTTACAGCCAACTATGGAAGACTCAAAGTACAATAAACTCCAATTTAAGGCATTAATGTTTATATACTGTGTGGATACACTTTTCTGTAAGAAAGAATATCTCACATCTCATGTGATTTATAAGAAAAATTCTGTTAATACTCTCTCTGTTTGAGAATAAGCACACCAATGTATGGATTTTTATTTTTCTACTCAATCTGTATACTTTCTAACAATGTAGCCAAAATCTCAGAAAAGAATGAAAGGGAGGCAGGAAGGATAGGGGAAAGGAAGGGCAAGAGGGAGGAAAGAATGGAGGGAGAAACAGAGGAAGGGAGAATTTGATTAAAAAAAAAAAAAGCAAAAAACAATTCGGATTTCTAAATGAAAGCAAAATTTCCATACTCATAGTAGAGCAAAATTAGTCACAAGATTAAATTCATGGTCTCTAAGACTCAGAAGTCCTTTACTTATTACTCTATTATGGCATCACCGACTCAGTGGACATGAGTTTGGGTGAATTCTGGGAGTTGGTGATGGACAGGGAGGCCTGGCGTGCTGCAGTTCAGGGGGTTGCAAAGAGTCGGACACGACTGAGTGACTGAATTGACTGATTGATTGATGTGTCTTTTCTTCGGCTCCAAAATCACTTCAGACAGTGACTGCAGCCATGCAATTAAAAGACACTTGCTCTTCAGAAGAAAAGTTATGACAAACCCATACAGTGTTTTAAAAAGCAACAATGGTCTGTATATGCAAAGCTATAGTTTTTCCCATAGTCATGTACAGATGTGAGATTTGGTCCATAAAGAAGGCTGAGCACTGAAGACCTGATGCTTTCAAATTGGGGTTCTAAAGAAGACTCTTGAGAGTCTGTTGGACTGCAAAGAGATCAAACCAGTCAATTCTAAAGGAAACCAACCCTGAATATTCATTGGAAGGACTGATGCTGAAGCTGAAGCTTCACACTTCGATCACCTCATGTGAAGAGTCAACTCACTGGCAAAGACCCTGATACTGGGAAAGATTGAGGGGAGGAGGGGAAGGGAGCGATGGAGAATGAGATGGTTGGATGGCATCACTTATTCAATGGACATGAGTTTCAGCAAATTCCGAGACATATAGTGGAGGACAGGGAAGCCTGGTATTCTGCAGTCCATGGGGTCAAAGAGTCAGACATCAAGAGTCAGACATCACTGAGCAACTGAACAACTATTATTATGTGTCAGAGACTTATACTGGGCCAGGTTCATGAAGGGGAATATAACATTAAATGTACACTGAAACACACACACACACAATGTGATAAAATGAGCCCTTTCTATGAAGTCTGGCTCCATAAGCCTACCTAGAAAAGTCCTCACTACCACAGCTTGCTTTTGCAGCAATTTCCTCAGGAGAAAATCTGTCAAGAAAGGGGATTTATTTTCCAAGAGACAAGATGGATATCGTATCTCATAGAGGATAAAACACTCAGAGGTAAGGGTGTGGGACGCAAATCTTTAGACAGCCCATCCGCTAGCATCGGGTTGAAACATACCATCCAAGGGCTAAACCAAGCCTTCGATCTGCTTTTGTAAATAAAGTTTCTATATCCATTTGTTTATATATTGTATTTAACTTCTTAACCCTATAGTCACCACAGGGTCCCTAATAGTACACAGAGCCTAAAATATTATCTAGCTTTTTACAGAAAAACTTTATCAACTTTTGTCCAGATAGCAACTGTACCTGTAATTTCCCAAACAAACCTCATACTTTTCTTTATTGTTGCTCACTTTTCTCTCCATAGGGCTTCTCAGGTGGCTCAGTGGTAAAGAATCCACCTGCAGATGCAGGAGAGGTGGGTTCAAGCCCTGGGTTGGGAAGATTTCCTGGAGAAGGAAATGGCAATCTACTTCAGTATTCTTGGTGGGAAAATTCTATGGACTGAGGATCCTGGTGAGCTACCATCCATGGTGTTGCAAAGAGTTAGACATGATTAAGCCAGTACACACAAATTCTCTTCACATGAAATGCTAGTTTCTCAAACCAGGTCCAGAAAAAGTCAAACTGTCCCACAGGTTAGAGCTTTATATGAAATGAATAAAATTGCATATATCATTTGAAGGCTTGTTTTGAAATTTAACATTAATTTCTGAGATTTATTGATATTGCTCACTATAAGTTTAGTTTATTAATTTAAACTGTTAAAGAATATTTTGCTATATGAATAAACTACAATAAATCCCTTCTATTGTTTAGCGGATATTTGGGTTGGGTCTAATACTACGATTTTTTCTTAGTCCTGTTTCTATGGATGCTCTTGTGCATGTCTCCTGATTTACAGAGTGACAGTTTCTTTAGAGAATATATCTAGGCATTGATTTATTTCCCAGAATGGCTAGAAAATATTCAATATGGTCATTTTAGTAAATTAACCTTTTGTGGTTTTAGTTTCCATTTTTGTCATTGCAAATGACATTGTGTATCTTCAGACAGGACCATTAATGACCATTAATGTTTCATCTTCTATTTTAAAAATCTATTTATTTAAATTTTGGACTTTTTTCCCCTTTAGCTTTCACCTTTTTGTTTTATCAAATTGAAGGTGTTTTTGTTTATATATGGGCTTCTCTGGTGGCTCAGAGGTTAAAGCGTCTGCCTGCAATGAGGGAGACGTGGGTTTGATCCCTGGGTTGGAAAGATCCCCCTGGAGAAGGAAATGGCAATCCACTCCAGTATTCTTTCCTGGAGAATCCCATGGACAGAGGAGCCTGGTGGGCTGCAATCCACGGGGCCGCAAAGAGTCGGACACAACTGAGCGACTCCACTTTGTTTATATATATCAGATACTGCTGCTGCTGCTGTTGCTGCTACTAAGTTGCTTCAGTGGTATCTGACTCTATGCGACCCCATAGACAGCAGCCAACCAGGTTCCTCTGTCCCCGGGATTCTCCAGGCAATAATACTGGAGTGGGTTGCCATTTCCTTCTCCAATGCATGCAGGCATGCTAAGTCACTTTATTTGTGTCCGACTCTGTGCAACCCCATGGACAGCAGCCCACCAGGTTCCTCTGTCCATGGGATTCTCTAGGTAAGAATACTGGAGTGGGTTGCCATTTCCTTGTATCCGACTCTTTGTAATCCCATGGACTGTAGTCTACCAGGCTTCTCTGTCCATGGGATTTTCAGGCAAGAGTACTGGAGTGGGTTGCCATTTCCTTCTCCAGGGGATCTTCCTAACCCAGGGATCAAACCCAGGTCTCCTGCTTTGCAGGCAGACACTTTACCCTCTGAGCCACCAGAGAAGCCCATATCAGATACTAGTTTTTGCCAATTACATATGGTAAATATCTTATTAATTTTATGGCATGTATCCCCACTCTAGATATGAGGCCTTTCAAAAAGAAATTCATAATTTGAATGTAGTTGAACTTACCCATATTTTTTTCTATATGGTATGCAATTTCATATCTTGTTTATTAAACTCTTCCCTATCCTAAGTTCACACAGGCAATGTTCTGTATTACATTCTAAAAATGTTCACCAATCTAGAATTCAGTTTTCTATAACAATATAGGAAGTTAGTTTAATTTTTATATTAATGACCATTTTTTTCCATCATCATCTATTGAGAAGTCTTTCTCCACTGTTTTGTAATGCTAACTCTGCATCAAAAATCAAAAAAATTGCTATGTATAAAGTTCTCCTAATTTTATTATTTCAGATTGTTCTAATTGAAACAAGACCGTGTCTTAATCGTTTAATTTTGTCTGTATTCAATTTGTATATTTTGAGTCAACATTATGTCTCCATTAAAAAAAAGTTATATCTTTATGTCAAATCAAACCTCTTATCATTATGTATTGACTCTGTTATTTATATTCTTTACTTCTACTAATGCATTTTGCTCTCAAGTTTTTTCTTTAATATAACTACATAAATATTATTATGAAGAATGTTCATCAGATGTATCTTTACTTATCTATGAAATTTCAATTTTAGTATGCACAGAAATTTCATTTGTAGAGCAAAACTGTTTTGCAATGAGTTGTACTGTTGTTGAATAAATATTTGAAATCTCTGCATGACCTTTATGTAAACTTTCTGAATGTGATAATTATCACCATGCCTCACACAACTGTGCACAGCACCCATCACTAGAGAAAGCACATCACTGGATACAACCCATAATGACCTCTATTAACCTTTCCACTGAATTATCTAATGCAGTGTAAATGATTAAGAAGCAATTTACTAATCAATAAATTTTTTATCAATAAAAATTTAAGTGAGGAAACTAAAAAGTATCACCTTGAATAACACATACAGTAGGCACACTGGTAAGATGGCAGTTGCCGGTAATACAATAGTCATGTCATGCTAAGTTGCTTCAGTCATGTCTGACTCTTTGTGACCCTATGGGCTGTAGCCTGTCAGGCTCCTCTGTCCACAGGATTCTCCAGCCAAGAATTCTAGAGTGGATTGCTATTACCTCTTCCAGAGGGTATTACTGACCCAGGAATTAAACCCATGTCTCTTATGCATCCTGTATTGATAGGAAGGTTCTTTACCACTAGCAGCACCTGGGAAGTAAGTGACTAAAATGACAGTAATAAAGAACAATTTTCCATAAAAGTTTGCAGAAGGTTGATGACTATATAGATATAACTGTATCCACTTATTAATAGTTAGCATACTTGAAAACAAATGCTTGCATGAATATTATGTGTTCTGCAAATAACAAACCAAACTACTAAAAATGTGTTATTCAAATTTATAAATGAATTCTTGAAAATGAATAACACTTTGGCAAAATACATTGCACATGTAGTTGTAATTCTGATACTGTACCCTTACCTGGGGCTTCCCTGGTGGCTCATTGGTAAAGAATTTGCCTGCCAGTGTCGGACACAAGGGTTTGCTCTGAGTTGGGAAGATTCCCTAAAGAAGGAAATGGCAACCCACTGTAGTATTCTTGCCTAGGAAATCCCAGGGGCAAAGGAGACTTGTGGGCTACAGTCCATAAGGTCGCAAATGAGTCAGACACAACTTAGTGACTAAATAACAACAACCCTTACATGATATAAACATACACAGTTTTATATCAGGAAATTGCTAAAAATCCTAAGATTTCAATAACATATGTTATTCATAGAGAAACTGGTTCTCTTATGTAGAATTTTCCCATATATTTAATAATTAAAATATCTAAATTTTAGTGAATCTAAAATATTCCAAAATCCTAGATTCCTGTATATTTTTATTTTCAGATGAATAATTAGAATCAAATGATTCACTCCAATATTTAACAGGTAAAATGTTTATCTGCAGTTTAAACAATACAAAAAACTATGAAAGAATCACTCTTTATAAATTGTTTGAAGGGCAGCCTTGGATATTAAAAATATTTAACTGTTGTATATTAGAATAAAGTATAAAGGCAATGTAAAACTGTGAGTCTGAGTGTGTGCATGTGCACACTCACATATACATATAGGTATATGTATACATATCAGCCCTGGGATTTCTTTGGAAGGAAAGATGCTAAAGCTGAAGCTCCAGTACTTTGGCCACCTGATGCGAAGAGTTGACTCATTGGAAAAGACTCTGATGCTGGGAGGGCTTTTGGGCAGGAGGAGAAGGGGACTACAAAGGAAGAGATGGCTGGATGGCATCACTGACTCGATGGACGTGAGTCTGAGTGAACTCCGGGAGTTGGTGATGGACAGTGAGACCTGGCGTGCTGCGATTCATGGGGTCTCAAAGAGTCGGACATGACTGAGCGACTGATCTGAACTGAACTGATACATATATACACATGTATGTATATGTTAATCTTTGTAAACTTATATATGTATGATCATACATACATATATACATAAACATGTATTCACATGTGTTTTAAAATGTATGGACCTAGAACAAAGATTCAATTTTGGAGAAATTGACTAATAATGCTTAGTCAATGTTATAACTTGAATCTGAAAGAAAGATTATGAAGGTAGGAGCAGCAGCCTCTGTATGCTTAAGGAAAATTTTCATCATCTTAAAAATTTAATGAAAAAAGGGCTTAGTCAATTAAATTAAAAATCCATTTGCATTATCATAATAAATATCAATATTTTCTGTGTTTAAGATTTTTAAAATTCTCACAACTTAAATATAATTTAAAAATAAAATTAACTAAATTATTGCAATGTGCTTTCCTTCAGTGGAGGAGAAATATTTGAAGCATTTACTATTGTCTTTATACAAAAAAACTTCACCATCAGTGGAGACCCTGGAGAATTTAGTCTAGTTGATATCACCAGGGATGGTGGTGAAGAGACCTCCAAAATTCTTTGTATCCATTAAAAAAAAAAAAAAAAAACACTGGAAAAACTGGCAAAGTCAACTTTTTTAGAAATCAAAACTAAGCAAAATCTTTTAATAATACATGTAGTGTTAATCTGAGAAAAAGTAGCTGAATCTTGGTAAGAACAGAAAACTCCATGATATTTTAACTTGCCTTAATCATCCTTGTCTTTCCAAATATGTGTTTGTCTAGAAAACCAATAATCACCAAAAAAAAAAAAAAAAGGCTAGAAGTATAACAATGTCTGCAGGGAACACAATGAATTTAGTGCAACTCCAAGGCCTGTTTTCCAGATAACTGTTATGATTTGATCTGCTTGAAAGTTCCCTGGTAAATCCCATATGCAAAACATCTCTTTACTTGACCTGACTCAGAACATCTTCAAGGAAAACCTTTTCCCCATGGGCATGTGTCATAGAGAATCATCAAAAATCATCAAACATTATAGGCAGCCACAGTGATACAACAGTTGGAGAAAACAACAAATGGGGCAAAAAGAGTAAAAGGAATGAGGTATCCATTATTTCGGGCCAGTTCAATTCAGTCGCTCAGTCGTGTCCGACTCTGCTACCCCATGGACTGCGGCACGCCAGGCCTCCCTATCCATTGCCAGCTCCCTGAGCCTACTCAAACTCATGTCCATTGAGTCGGTGATGCCATCAAACCATCCCATTCTCTGTCATCCCCTTCTCTTCTTGCCTTCAATCTTTCCCAGCATCAGGGTCATTTCTAATGAGTCAGGTGGCCTGACTTCGCATCAGATGGCCAAAGAATTGGAGTTTCAGTTTCAGCATCAGTCCTTCCAATGAATATTCAGGACTGATTTCCTTTATCATGGACTGATTGCATCTCCTTGCAGTCCAAGGGACTCTCAAGAGTCTTCTCCAACACCACACTGCTAAAGCATCCAGTCTTTGGCACTCAGCCTTCTTCACAGTCCAACTCTCACATGCATACATGACCACTGGAAAAACCATAGCCTTGACTAGATGGACCTTTGTCGGCAAAGTAATGTCTCTGCTTTTCAATATGCTATCTAGGTTGGTCATAACTTTTCCTCCAAGGAGCAAGTGCCTTTTAATTTCATGACTGCAATCACCATCTGCAGTGATTTTGGAGCCCCCCAAAAATAAAATCTGTGACTCTTTCCACTGTTTCTCCATCTATTTGCCATGAAGTAATGGGACCAGATGCCATGGCCTTAGTTTTCTGATTGTTGAGCTTTAAGCCAACTTTTTCACTCTCCTCTTTCACTTTCATCAAGAGGCTCTTTAGTTCTTCGCTTTCTGCCATAAGGGTGGTATCATCTGAGATTATTGATATTTCTCCCAGCAATCTTGATTCCAGCTAGTGCTTCATCCAGCCCAGCATTTCTCATGCTGTGCTCTGCATATAAGTTAAATAAGCAGGGTGACAATATACCACCTTGATGTACTCCTTTCCCAATTTGGAACCAGTCTGTTGTTCCATGTCCAGTTCTAACTGCTGCTCCCTGACCTGCATACAGATTTCTTAAGAGGCAGGTCAGGTGGTCTGGTATTGCCATATCTTGAAGAATTTTCCATAGTTTGTTGTGCTCCACACAGTCAAAGGCTTTGGCATAGTCAATAAAGCAGAAATACATGTTTTTCTGGAACTCTCTTGCTTTTTCTATGATCCAACGAATGTTGGCAATTTGATCTCAGGTTCCTCTGCCTTTTCTAAATCCAGCTTGAAGATCTGGAAGTTCATGGTTCAGGTACTGTTGAAGCCTGCCTTGCAGAATTTTGAGCATTAATTTACTAGTGTGTGAGAGGAGTGCATTTAAGGAAATCTCTGTCAATCATTAGCTGACTAATAAGTTAACCAATCAGGGACTTCAATGACCACATATGAAAATAATATGATTTTGCAGAATTACTTCAAAAAGTCATTAAATAATAGCAGCATCAACAACAAACAACAGCACAAAGTCATGAAGAAAGATAGGAAGCAGTCAATAGAATCTGTCTATAGGAATGTCCCTACATTGGACTCCGTAGGCAAAGACTTCAAATGGGAAGCTTTAAATATGTTCAAAGAAATAGGAAAGTATGTGAATGATATCTAACTAAACAGAGATTACAAATAAAAACGCAGAACTTATTCTAAAGACACAAATAGAAATTTGAGTATTGAAAAGTACTATCTCTAAAGTAAAAAAAATAAAAAAAATATCAGGAGGACCCAAAAAACATTTAAATAAGCAGAATTAAAAATCAGAAAACTTGAAAATAATTTCATTTAGATTATCTAGTCTGGGTAACAAAAACAACAAAAAAGGGAGGAAAATGAACAGAGCCCCAGAAACCTATGAGACACAGTCAACTCTACCAACATATCTATAAAGGGAGTTCCACAAAGACAGTAAACAGAGGGGAGAAAAAAAGAGATAGAAGCAATATTTGGTGAAACAATGGCCAAAAAAAGATCTTTTTAAATAAAATATGTGAATCTACATATCCCAAAACTCAAGAACCTTTAAAATAAATCAATGACACACACACCAAGATACATCAAATCTGTCTAAAATCAAGACAAAGAAAGATTCTTGAAACAGCAAAAGAAATGTGATTCAATACAAGGGATGCTCAAAAACGTTAACAACTAATTTGTCATCAGAAACCTCGGAGGCCAGAAGACAATGAGAAAGTACAGTCAAGGTGTGTGCGGCAAGGAAGGGAAAGAACAGTTAAACAATAATTCCATGGTTAGCAAAATACACTACAGAGTGAAGGAGACATTAAAATATTACCAACTATTTGTGTCTTTGAATCTAAAAGACATAAATGAATACATCATGAAAATAATAACCAAAAATAAACTGCATAGACTATACTGACACCACACAAAATAGACATAGACTTTAACTAAAAAGTATTACTAGAGACAAACCATGATACTTTATAATGATAAAAGGGTCATTCCATCAAGAAAAAGATACAATATCTATAAACACATATACTTGTGGACTGTTGACATTTGCCCCAGCCAAAGATTCTATGTCCTCATCTATGTATCCTATGAATGTTGCCTTATGTGACATACATTATTTTATAATGATTTAATCACACTTTTCAGATATAATATATTTAGGAATCTTGAGATAGGAAGACTATCCTGAATGATATGAGTGGGCCCTTTATCCTTATAAGAGGGAGACAGGAGATCTGACATACACAGAAGAGAAAGAAATTATGTGAAAATTGACCAAAGAGAGATTTGAAATTGCACTGATGTACCACAATCCAAGAAATGTTAGAAATCATTAAAAACTGGAAAAAGACAAGATAGTGAATCTCCCCTAGAACCTCTAGAGGGATTGCAGCCTTGTAGATGTCTTGATTTTGGCCTAGGGAAACTATTTCAGACCCCAGGCCTCCAAAACTGAGAAAGATTGCTTCTGTTGCATTAAACCACTAAATTTCTGGTAATTTGTTACAGTAACCATGGGAACTCCGGGAGTTGGTGATGGACAAGGAGGCCTGGCGTGCTGCGCTTCATGGGATCGTAAAGAGTCAGACACGACTGAGCGACTGATCTGATCTGATCTGATCTGAACCATGGGAAAATAATACAATAATCCTATGAACAGAGTAGGATAAGTAAATAAACAAAATTTATTAAATAAAACTAAAAAAAAAATCAAAAAATAAATGGGCAAGAATAGTGGAAAACTTCAAAATCTCAGTTTTGTCAATAGATACAACAAGACAGAAGGATCAACATAGATATAGATGTGCACGTAAGTATAAACAACTTAGAACTAACAGATACCTTTGCTCACTCCAGTCAATAAGAATAGAGCATTATAATGTTCTTAAGTGCATATAGATATTTCGCCAATTTAGACCATGCATGCATGCATGCTCAGTCACTAAGTTGTGTCCCACTCTTGGTGACCCCATGGACTGTAGCTGGTCAGCCTCCTCTATCCATGGAATTCTCCAGGCAAGAATACTGGAGTTGGAGTGGGATGCCATTTCCTTCTCCAACTTATAGACCATATATTATGCAATAAAACAATTTCAATATACTTAAAGGATAGAAATCACACAAAGTTCCCTGATCACAGATAATGAAGTTAGAAAGAAATGTAAGAGTGAAGTTTGGGAAATGACAAATATTGGAAATTAAATCACATACTCATAAAAAGCCAATAAGTCAAAGAATAAATTACAAGAAAATTGGGCTTTCCTGGTGGCTCAGATGGTAAAGAATCTGCCTACAGTGCCAGAGACCTGGGTTTGACCCCTCAGTCAGGAAGGTCCCTGGAGGAGGAAATGGCAACCCACTCCAGTTTTCTTTCTTAGAGAACTCCATGGACAGAGAAGCCTGGTGGATTACAGGGCTACAGTCCATGTAGTCACAGAGTTGGACACAACTGAGTGACTAACACTTTCACAGGAGACTTAGAAAATATTGATAGTTCAATGAAAGTGAAAACACAGTACTATGTAAAATCTTGTGGGATGCAGCTAAAGCAATACTTGGGAGGATGCACAGCTGCAGAAGCCTATATTAAAAAGAAAAACTAGAAGAGTGATCCTAAATCAATAACTTAATCTTTCTGCTTAAGAAGCCAGAAAAGAGGTAAAACTAAATCCAAAGAAGGAAAAAAGAGATAATAAAGATTAGAGATGAAACAAATGAATCAAAGAATAGAAAAACAGTAGAGAAAATCAACAAAACTAAAAGTTGGCTCTTTGAAAAGATCAGTAAAATTAACAACCTTTACCTAGACTGATAAAAAAAGAAACAAAACTTATATTACTGAAAATATGGAAGGAAAAGGGTGGCATCACTTTGATCTTAAAGAAACAACAATTTTATGGAAAAAAAATAGACACTGATAAAAATAGACATATTGCTAGAAAGACAAGAAATATCAAATGGCTCAAAAAGTAGAAAATTTGAAAGGACCTTTAACAACTAGAGATTGAATCAGTAATGAAAAATCTTCCTACAAAGAAATGTGTACAACTAGAGGGATACACAAGTTAAATCTACCAAACATTTAAAAATTAATAATAATTCTTCACCAACACTAAAAGAAGGGGAAACACTTTCCATCTTGTTCTATAAGGCCAATATTATTCATCAGCAGAAAAGGATATTCAAGAAAGGAAATATAGAGAATAATATCTCTTAAAATCTTCAACAAAATGCTATTAAATTAAATATAGCAACATGTCAAAAATCACATACCACCACAAAGAGGGATTTATCCCAGGAATGCAAGATGGGTCAATATAACCTATATACTATATGAATGAATAAAGTCAACATACGTACACACATACACCCAACACACACAATTAAGTCAATAATCACAGAAAAAAAGTATTTGACAAAACAATTTGAAACAATTTCATGATTAAAAAAAAAAAAAAAAGAATTAAGGTCCCTCTACCTGATAAAGGGATAAAGGACATCCATGAAAAACCCACAGATAGAATCATACTTAATGCTAATAGTCCCAAATATTTTCCTTAATATCCTGGAACAAGACAAGAATATGCACTCTCAGTATTCTACTCAACATTGTCCTTGAGGTTCTAGCCAGAGAAGTTAGGTTAAACAAGTAAATAAATAGAATCTAGATTAGAAAGGAAAGAGCAAAATTGTCTCCATTTGCAAATGTCAAACTTCTGTATAGGAAATCCTAAAGAATACACCCCCGCCACACACACACACAAACACATACACAGACAATTAGAAATACTAAACAAGTAGAGCAAAGTTGTAGAATACAAAATCAACATACATCGCCAATTTTATTTCTATATATTAGCATGGACAATCAGAAATAAAACTAAAAAGCAATTTCATTTCCAATTATACCAAAAAAGAATAAAATACTTATGAATAAATGGCAAAATAACTATAAGACCAAAAACTACAAAGCACTGAAAGAAATGAAAAGAGATCAATATAAATGTGAAAACGTCCCCCAGTCATAAATCAGAAGACTTAACACTGTTTAGCTGGAAATACTATCCAAGTTGTCATAGATTTAATGCAATTCTTACCCATATTAGGGCTTCCCTGGTAGTTCAGCTGATAAAGAATCCATCTGCGATGTTGGAGACCTGGGTTTGATCCCTGGGTTGGGAAGATCCCCTGGAGAAAGGAAAGGCTACCCACTCCAGTATTCTTGCCTGAAGAATTCCATGGACTGTATAGTCCATGGGGTCACAAAGAGTCAGATACAACTGAATAACTTTCACTCACTTTATCAGTATTAAATTGCCTTTTTACTGATCTTAACAAGTTTATCTTACAATTCATACAGAAATGTAGCATCCCCAGAACTGTCAAAACTATCTTAAAACAAAAAGAAAGTTGGCAGACATACAACTCATGATTTCAAAACTTACTGTAAAATTATGGTATTCAAACTACTATAGTTTATGTGGTTCGGGCATATAGATGTATATGTGTGTGTGTATTTCTCTTGGTGGAACAGAGAGTTCAGAAATGACACTGATAGTCAATTGAACAAATGTGCCAGGATAATTCATTAGGGACAGAATATACTTTTGGAAAAATTTTACTTGGGCAAGCAGATATCCACACTCATGTGATTAAAACTGGATCACTTCTTCACATCATATACAAAAACTAATACATTAAAGACCTAAGTGTAATAGCTGGAACAATAACTCAGAAGAAAAGAGAGGTATAAATATCACAACTTCGAGTTTCACAATGTTTTCTTAATTATGATACTAAAAGCAAAAGCAATTTAAAAAATACATATATTTGATTTCTTCAAGATTAAAAATGTTTTAGTTGCAAAGGATATCATCAATATAATGGAAACCAAATGTACAGTATGGTATAAAATATTTGTGAAACAACTGTCAGATTAAAGAGCTAGTCTGTATAAATAAGTACTAAAGCTCAATACCAAAAATACAAATAATCTAATTTAAAAAATAGGCAGAGATTCTGAATAAACATTCCCCCCCCCAAAAAAAAAATATAAAAAGGGCCAATCAACACAGAAAGAGATGCTCAACGTCATTAAGAATAAGACATTTTAGGAAAAAGCAGTTAATTCTTAGTAGACATACAACTCAACTGATAGAAATTGAAGTGTATGCCATATGAAAGAATCATCTTCTGGACCTACTACTAGCTGAAGAGTACTGTGGATATCAGACAAGTGGACTTCATTATTAATCTGTTTACTAAAGGTCAGTTGGAGGAGATCTTATTATACTACCCAAAACCTCATTTCACAGAGCCTTTAGTACAGATCTTTTCAGCTGTGATGTTCCCCTTTAACTACTCTTCTCACAAAAAACTAATTTAGTCAATGTCCCCTGAACACGATTGGTAAGAAATCTCTGAGTCATCTTCCTGGTTGCCACTGCTGCTGCTAAGTCGCTTCAGTCGTGTCTGACTCTGTGAGACCCCATAGACAGCAGCCCACCAGGCTCCCCCATCCCTGGGATTCTCCAGGCAAGAACACTGGAGTGGGTTGCCAGTTCCTTCTCCAATGCATGAAAGTGAAAAGTGAAAGGGAAGTCGCTCAGTCGTGTCTGACTCTTAGTGACCCCATGTACTGCGGCCCACCAGGGTCCTCCGTCCATGGGATTTTCCAGGCAAGAGTACTGGAGTGGGGTGCCATTGCCTTCTCCAATCTTCCTGGTTACCCATACCCAATACTTGAGCTAAGGTTCCTTTCTTCACTAGCAAAACCTGAGGTCTAATATGTCCTTTTCTTCCTTATGTCTTATGCTTGCTTTATTTCTAATGCTCCGTCACTCATGATCTTCCTTCTACATCTTCTAATCTTGGAACCTCTTTCATAGGATTTAGGAAGGCTCTGAGCAGGGTAACCAGCCCATCATCATCTCTCTTTTAACTCCAGAACAAGAAGAACTGAGTGAATCAAGTTAAATCTTCCCAAAGATCCTGCCTACCAACTGGTAGGTTGTCCCTGGAAAATTTCATAACAGGGTTGAAACTGCAATGACTCCAAAGCATAAGACCGTCTGAAAGTCTACCCAACAAAACTTTTCACAATTGTATTCCTGGAGGTTATGGCCATTGATAAGTTTCCAATATCCACCTTCAATTAATTTACAATGGAAATAAAGAATGAGATTTCTAGATAAAGTCAGAGTGTTACACTTTCTGAGATAATGCAACGATAACCAAATAGACAAAATGGGGTTCTATCCCTACTGAACAGTAACTGAGAGGTTATAAACTGGAGAGCTTATGTATACATGGTCCCACTTGTCTCCTGAGAGGAAGAAAAATTTTGCTCCCTAGTGTGAACAAATTATCTTGGAGAAGTTCTAGATCCTTGTGTTCTTTGGAATGGAAATAAGAGTCTCCAGAGGAAAAATAAGACAAGAATCTCTAGGTTTACAACTTTGAAAAGTCTCCATGGTTTCAGGCTTTATTCTTCTCTGAAATGTAAACATATATATCAGGGGAGATAGATTTCTCCAGATATTGTTGTTCAGTTGCTGAGTGCTATCTGACTCTTTGTGACCCATGGACGGCAGCATGACAGGCTTCCCTGTCCTTCACTATCTCCTGGAGCTTTCTCCAACTCATGTCCATTGAGTCGGTGATGTCATCCAACCATCTCATCTTCTGTCACCCCCTTCTCCTCCTGACCTCAATCTTTCCCAGCATCAGGGTCTTTTACAATGAGTTGGCTCTTTGCATCAAGTGGACAAAGCATTGAAGCTTCAGCTTCAGTATCAGCCCTTCCAATGAATATTCAGGGTTGATTTCCTTTAGGATTGACTGGTTTGTTCTCCTTTGGTCCAAGGGACTCTCAAAGAGTCTTCTCTGGCACAACAGTTCAAAAGCATCAATTCTTCAGCACTCAGCCTTCTTTATAGTCCAACTCTCACATTTGTATATGACTACTGAAAAAACCATAGCTTTGACTAGATGAACCTTTGTCTACAAAGTGATATCTCTCCTTTTTTAATATGCTGTCTAGATTTGTCATAGCTTTTTTCCAAGGAGCAAGAGTCTCTGAATTCCATAACTGCAATCACCATCTGCAGTGATTTTGGAGGCCAAGAAAATAAAGGCTTTCACGTCCCACTTTTCCCCCTATTTGCCATGAACTGATGGGACCAGATGCCACGGTCTTTGATTTTTGAATGTTGAGTCTTAAGCCAGCTTTTCCACTCTCCTCTTTCACTTTCATCAAGAGGCTCTTTAGGTCTTCTTCTCTTTCTGCCATTAGGGTGGTTTCATCTGCATTTCTGAGGTTACTGATATTTTTGCTAGCAATCTTTCCGCTAGCTTGTGCTTCATCCAGCATTTCAAATGATGTACTCTGCATATAAGTTAAATAAGCAGGGTAACAGTATACAGCCTTGATGTACTTCTTTCTCAATTTTTTAACCAGTCCATTGTTCTTGTTGTTTGTTGACCTGAACTCAGGTTTCTCAGGAGGCAGGCAAAGTGAACTGGTATTCCCATCTCTTTAAGAATTCTCCACAATTGCTGTGATTCATACTGTCAAAGGCTTTAGAGTAGTCAATCAAGCAGAAGTAGATGCTTTTCTGGAATCTCCTTGCTTTTACTATGATCCAACCGATGTTGGCAATTTCTCCAGAGAGTCTCTCATTATCTTACCATCCTTTAAATTTCAAGGATTATCTTTTAACCCAGTTATCAGATTTCTTTTTCAGAAAACCCAAACCATGCAGAAATGAAAATGTACTCTGTAGCTCCACGGTTATCCTCTTAAACTTTGAAACTTTTGTGCTGTGCTTTGCAGTGCTGCCCAAACGCTAGCCCTGCCTCCATGTAACTTCTCTTCTTTTCACTCCTATGACACCCATGCATTTCTCTATTTTTGGCTAAGACTAGATGCCCAGAATCTGAAATACTTGTGCACTATTTCCTAATCCTAAATCTGTGTTTCATATTTCAGATTTTCTGTCTTTCTTAGGTGGGACAGATCACGTATAATGAGCCTTGAACAGTAAAGTACCCAGAGTGGTCAGTCCCTTGCAGCCAGCTCTCATGGATGGGTGAGGCTTCATTGAAAGGTTGCCCGAGTCACCTCTTCAAATCTAGGCTCACTCTAGAATGTCAACATATCCAATTACTTTTGAGGTCTCAGCCACCTCACAATTCCACCAGGAATCCCATTTACCTCCACTTGACCATCAAGAAAGTGTATCTCTTCATTCTTAAATCCTCCCAGGAAGCATATAATTAAGTCCCTCAGTGAATTAAAGACACCTTCTCTTAGCTTTTTGCTTAATTAACATTATTGGGCTGGCCAAAATGTTTGGGAACACCCAAACATTTTGGCCATCCCAATACATTTTTTTTTAAACTTTACCAGGTAAGTACCTCCAACTACATATTGATTTTTGAGAAAGTATGTTCCAAATTTTAGTAATACCTCCACCTGTCTCAACAGAACTATATACATATGTGCATAAACATATACTCTCAGTAATTAAATATTGCCTGTGGATTGAGTGCATATAGAAAATAATTTACAATAAAGAAAGGAGTTTCATGCCACATCTACATATCCAGAAAATATTTTGGTGCAATAGAATAGGAAGAACATTGTGAAAGATTATCTATCCCAAACAAAGGCTTCCTGTTTTTGATATCCCAGTAACTTTATAAGAAAACTTGAAGTAAGCTGAAGTGAACTCCACAATAGTGAAAGTGAACTCATGATACTTTCAGTATTTTTAGGGAATAGATAAGGATGACTGTAATGACCACATACAAATAAACTAAAAACTCTTTTCTCTCAGAATGTTAAATATAAACTCTCAAATATTTAGCAGGAACAACAACAACAAATAAAACTCTGGATGATCTGACCCTTGCTCCAGCCAAACTAGTCTGCCTTTATATCTTCAAGTATATCGTTTTCTCCCATGTATAGGGATTTTGCAATTTCTCTGCCCATTGACTGAAGCATTTTTTACATCTCCCATGTTGTATTTTTTTAATATATTAATAAGTGTCTTGCAACTGTATTTCTTTCAACTGGTTAACTCAGATTGAAATTATCCTATTTAATTATTTCATTAAGCATATCTCCTCCACCAGGTGTTACTTGTTCCCTAAGAACAGATGCTGTTTATCTTTTTGCCCCCTATTGCATCTTTGGTGTGTACACAGTGCCTCACAAAGAATAGGTCTTCAATAAATTTTCGTGAATAAAGTTGGTGAATAAATCAGAGGAAGATTTCCTTAGGAAATATAAAGGTATATATCTCTATTTATTGGCAGTAATGAAAGCCATGACCATTTATCAGGTCTGTTGGGAGAAAGCAGAGTGAGAAAAGGGTCAAGAAATAAACTCTGAGGGACTCAATAAATAATGGCTGGGCAGAGAAGGATGCTGCTGCAAAGAAGTCTGAAAAGACATAGACAGAGTGTTGGATAAACACAATCAGATCATGGTGTCAGAAAAATATAGGAAGAGAATGGCAATGGAAAGACTAAGGAAGCAAGTACTCAAAAATAGCCACTGGATTTAGCAAGGAGACCACTAGGAGTCACAGAGAAAGTTGATTAGCATAGCTTTATGATAATGGAAGTTATATCATATCAATAAATCTCAGGGCCAATGCTGAACTATATAATCTGAAGGAGTTATCATCCCAGAAATTGTCCCTAAAAATAACATGTAAAATCAAATGTTAATCTGATAGAGCTTTCTCAACATAATTACATATTAGTAATTAATTCAGTTACCCTTTTTCCTCAATGCATTTCTTCATTTATTTCAGTATGAAAGCACAATTCACAAAAGATTTCTTTCCCCCCAAATCATGGCAGCATATACTGGGCTATATCAATTTGCTAATAATCCATCTCATAGCTCTTATGGATGCATAATACTCACTGAAGTCAATAAGAATTATGGACACAGAAGTGCTACAAGGCTGAATCTTTAATACACAAGAATACATTGTCCACACACACCCAAATGGAATTCCCAGGTGGCCCAGTGGTAAAGACTCCACCTGCCAATTCAGGAGATGCAGGAGACCTGGATTCAATCCCTGGGTCTGGAAGATCTCCTGGAGAAGGAAATGGCAACCCACTCTAGTATTCTTGCCTGGAGAATCCCATGGACAGATGAGCCTGGCAGGCTACAGTCCATAGGGCTGCAAATATCGGACATGACTGAGTGACTGAGCACACACAAACACTGCCAAATAGTACTTGGACAGTCTGCAAATATAGTTATTATATTATAAAACCTTTCATGTCTTTTCTTTCAGGGAGAAATAAAAAATGGTGGAGATTTAAGTATGGTATACTCTGGAAACAGTGTGCTTATGAAACAGCAAGGGGGATTTTCAAAACTTGATCATCTAAATGTAGACAACTACTGTAGGAGCAATGAATTAAGAGGTCACAGTATTAGACTATCGGAGAAGGCAATGGCACCCCACTCCAGTACTCTTGCCTGGAAAATCCCATGGACAGAGGAGCCTGGTGGGCTGCAGTCCATGGGGTCGCTAAGAGTCGGACACAACTGAAGTGACTTAGCAGCAACAGCAGTATTAGACTATAGGTATGACCTTGGTGGAGGAAAGGGCAACCCACTCCAGTATTCTTGGAGAATCCCATGCACAGAGGAGTTCTGACAGTCTACAGTACATGCCGTTATAAAGAGCCGGACATGACTAAATGACTGAGCATGCATATGACCTGGGAGAGGCTTTTTGAAATAACAAAATTAACAGTCTTCTTAGGAAAATATTTCAATAAGATAATTATAACTAAATTTCTCACTAAACATTTGATATGTCAAAATAAATTTAAAATATAAACAAGCCTACTAAAAATACTACATGAAATTTATATGAATACTACATGAAATGTACTTGGGTCAAGAATCTGAAACAGACATGTTTCAGAAAAGGATATCAATACCCACTCTGCTTTTCTCAGATTTACCAGTCACATATATCCTATTCTCTGTCCTTCAATGATGGTCCATGTGACATGGCTTTGCAGTGTCTCATTATTCACAAGCTGAAGCCTAGTTATGTTAGAACAGCAGTAGGAGGACCAAGTTAAGTAAATGTATGTCTGAAATCAGGCTCTATTTTGCCTTTTCCAACCACTGAAGTAAGGAGAATTCTTGAGTATATTTTATATGTTATTCAAGTGATTCAAAGGAATACACTTTGTTCTAGGAGCAAAATTAATTTAATTTGCTACATGAAGTTCAAGCAACCTCTTAATGGCTTATATGCACACACACTTTAAAAATGACTTAAATTATTTAGGCAGAATTCTATGTACAAAGATTTAGTTTAGATGGAATATCTCTAACAAAACGAGTTTTATCATACGGGCCATTGATAAATGGAGGCTACTTATTTCACTGCAGCTAGATATCAGTGAGAATAAGAGAATATATCAAGAGCTTCCCTGTACCATTTTTTTTTTTCTAGATGACCCTTTGTTTCCTCTATTGATAACACTGTGGAAAACAGGTTCATTAAGATGTTTCTAAAAATCAACAGTATCTAAAATGAAGTCTTTGTCACCTACCACAAGTTGGAGGGGGAGAAGAAAAGAAAAAGAAGGAAACAAAAGACAGTATTTACATTTAGCTAAGACTGAATATTATCAGACACCACTGATAATGTAAATAGCATTAATAAGAATTACTGCGGACAAATCCATATGTATTCCTGGGATCAAATTCTTTTGGGAGATACGTACACCTCTTTCTGTTATCAGTATAGTACATTTATTCAATGCCAATAATATACCAGGTGCTGCAGCAGAAGCAAACCAGATAGTTCAAGAGTTTCCACATGGGAGAATAGACTTGGGCAAATCTTTGAATGCATTTTATTTAAATCTTTCTTACTCTGGTATAGAAAAGTGTCAACTGGAGTAAGTCACTGTGCTGTCTAAGGCAGAGTGAAATTAGTGGAACATTATCAATATCTCCTCTAATTTTTATTGCTTGTGCTGCCTTAAGCAAAATATCTATTTTTATAGTGAGATGAACATACATACAGAATGTTAAAAGACTCTGAAAAAAGTAACATCCTGCTTGGTGAACACATGTTAGCTATGACCACAATAATGAACTATAAATTAAGTTTTAAAACACTGCCATCAAGTTGTAAAAATGTCAATCTATTAATATAACTATTGCCTAACTCCATACACACACACTTATTCACATGGCATGTTTAGCAAGAGTAACTGTGATATTAGAAGCATTCTAAATTCTCCAAAGAAGGAAATTATTGAAAGAAACTCCTATAATATTTACCCTAAATTGCTCTGTGTAAATGTTAAAAGAATGTGATTTATTTTCAGTTTCAAAATTGGAAAGGTATATATAATCTATAAGAATGAAAGAAAGTTTAAGGAAATGTGGAACAGGGATTAAAAATTTAAAATATCTACACAGGCCAGCCAGATAACATGAGTTAAAGAAATAGATGTCAAGCCCAGCCTCCCTGGAAAATGGTGTCTGAGGCAAAGCTCAGGGGCTAATACTTTGTTGAGAGCTGCAATCCCAAAGCAGCAAGCACAGGGCAAAGGAGGTGAGGTATGGAAAGCCAGGCAAAGTTAAGGTGATGCTTTACCAGGCTGGTTATGGCTTCACAAAAACATCCAGTTGGCTGCTTGGACAAAGACAATACCATGAGGAGAGCCTCAGAGAACTCCCTTCCTCTGTACATCAAAGAAAGGAGAGAGAGGGATCTAACTCCCTGAGATCTCCTACCCTTTACTGATTTGCATTTACTATAGGCATTCATTCCTTTTGCTTCCAGGTTATACCATTAGGTTCTTTGGGTGGCTTCTGAGGAACCTATATCTCATCTCCCATTGTGGGGCACTTTTCATGAGTCTAGAAATAGTGGGATGAACAAGAGCCTTTTAGTATTTGAGTAGGTTATGCAGGATGACCAGAGCTGTGTGGTTCCTGCTAGGTAGGAAGGAGCAATAGAGGCTATACCAGAGCTCATGCCAGAGTCACCCAATACCCACAGTGGAGGCTGAGGCCAATTTCAGCTGCAGTGGTGGCAGCAGCAACCAGGATCCTCCATGAGCTAATGGCCATGGGCCCAGTAGACAGCTGAAGCTAAGTGAATCAGAGTAGGCTCACAGACTGGACCTAGTATATTAGGCAGGACAAATTAAAACTGACACTCATCCGCAGTGAGGGGATAACATAAGGAGTTCTAGAAACCATGGGGAATGTGAGAGAGCATGCTGCTACCCAACTCTAGGAACCTGCCACATGCAATAAGGTTGGGCCAAAATGCTGCATTAATTTTTATTTACATCAGTATTGAACAATACACAGGATTTCTATTCTCCCTGAAGTCTGGAAGCCCAATGAGAACCACAAGGTATGGTCCTAAGGTGAAGCTCATGAAAAGTGTCACAGATAAATTTTAATTATATTTGAGATTCAAGAAAATAAAACCACAGATGAATGTCACTTATGTCTATAGGTAAAATATTAAATAAAACTTTCCAAGGAAATTCAGTTTGTCAAAGTGTGAATAATAATACTTATAAGAATTTAAGGTTGTTCAACATCAGATAATCTATCAAAAATATTTACCATATTTATATGTTAAAGATAAAATCTATCTTTTCAATAGTAGAAATAAAATTCAACATTCACTAATAATGAAATGACTTAGCAAATATGAAATAAAAGAAACCTCCATAATTTAAAAAGCATTCACATAAAAACTTACAGCATTTAAACTTACATCTACATCATCTATATCTATTCATATAT
The DNA here is from genome assembly GCF_027580195.1 of Bos mutus. Lineage (NCBI taxonomy): Eukaryota > Metazoa > Chordata > Mammalia > Artiodactyla > Bovidae > Bos > Bos mutus. Next base: position 23,146,158 of record NC_091644.1, on the reverse strand, counting down.
ATATATATATATATAATAATACATTAAATTGCATGAGATCTTTAATACCATGTCTATTGCATTGTCTTCATTACTTTGGTGAGACAAGTAATATTCCTGGGTCTTTATCTTCCTTTTGAAGATTTTGAAGAAATGTATTTTCATTCTGATTCAGCTGGGTTTATAATTAAGATGATGGACACCAGTTTTTCAACTACTCTAGAAATAAATGTTAGTAGCCAGCACTTGAAGTTGAAATCTTCCTTTTATCCTGCCCAAAATGAGATGTCTTATTTTTTTGGTTGAAGTGCTATTTTCACTATGTGGGTAATACTTCTTGCTACAAACATGACTTCCTATTTTGTTTTCCAGCCTAAAATATCAAAGTTGGCTCCATTGCCTTGGCTTCCTTCCTCTGAGGTGTATGAATTCAAAGGTGAGCCTAGCTGCTTTTATCAAGTCATTTAGTAGGAAGCTAGTGGAAGCAGCATCAGTTTTTAATTAAAATTTCAAAGATTGACTATAAAAATCATGTATTAAGTTGGTTTTAACCTAATATCAGGAAATGCTAACTACCTTCATGAATATATTTCCCTTCTGATAGCTAACTGTCTTTTGTAATCACACAAAAATAATCCATTTTTGTAGAGTAACTAAAATGTCCTTATACTAACAAACATTTTAATGAATTGAAAAAACATCTCACTGCCATGCTATCTTCTACTTACAATTCAAGATGGAAAAACTTTTACCATATACAATCTCACTGCACTTTAATCAATTATCTTTTAACTAAATACTCAGGGGCTCAAAATAAACAGGAATTGGGACTCAGAAAAAAATACATTGTCAACTTATTTTAAGCTTCTTTCTACTGTAAAATGCAGCCATCCCACTTTGAGGCACATACCCAAAAGAATTGAAATCTGGATTTGTAAGAAATGTCTGCACTCTGAAGTATTATTCACAATAGCCAAATTATAGAAACAATCTAAACGTTTATCAATAGATGGATAAGGAAAATGTGTTATATACATATGTATATATGGGCTTCTCAGGTGGCACTAATAGCAAAGAACCCACCTGCCAATGCAGGAGACGCAGGAGACCCGGGTTCGATCCAGTTGTGACCATATGGAACTGTAGCTTGCCAGGTTCCTCTGTCCATGGGATTCTCCAGACAAGAATACTGGAGTGGGTTGCCATGCCCTCCTCCAGGGGATCTTCCTGACCCAGGGATCGAATCCACATCTCTTATATCTCCTGCATTGATAGGCAGATTCTTTACCACTAGTGCCACCTGGGAAGCTTATATAAATATATATATATATTTATATAATATATATTTTCAGCCTTAAAAAGAAGGAAATCTTGCTATACTGGTTAATCTGACTATATGGATGAACCTAGAGAACAATGTGCTTTTTAAGTGAAGTAAGCCAGTCACAGAAGGACAAATGCTTTGACATATATGAAGTGTCTAAAATAGTCAAACTCATAGATGCAGAGAGTAGCATGGTGGTTGCTGGGGTTGGGGAAAACACAGAGCTGTTGTTCAATGGGTATATGGTATTAAGATGAGTAAGTTTTGGAGATCTGCTATAAAACACAGTGCCTATAGTTAACAATTTTGTTTTGTACACTTAAAAATCTTTTTAAGAGGGTAAATCACATGTTGTGTTCCTCTCAAAATAAAAAGAAGCTCATTTTTACAAAGTTTTAATAATGAAGACCGACTCAGAAGAACACACAGGCATGCTCATGCATGCACACTTGTACAGACATACACACGTGCATTCACTCACTGTGTCTCATAAAGAATCAGGCCAGGACAGTTTCCAAGCAACAGACTGAGGGTGATTTCAGGAGAGAAGATACTATAGAGGTAGGGTTAACAGTCAGTGGGAGAATGTTTCACTTCAAATTCAGTAGGGATAGGCAGAGAGACAAGAATACAATCAGAAGCAAAGGGATCTGTAAACAAGGTGAACAGAATGAAGTGAACAGCTTCTGAAATGTGAACAAAAAAACTCAGAGTGATTACCTGACCACCAGTTCTCATGGGGCTTACAGAAGTTTTAAAATAGGAATGGAGCTATTAAATGTACTGAAGCAGTTTGAATAAATACTGGCTAGTTTTGGAAAGAAGATTTAAGAACCGAGATGAAGTTCAATATAAAATATAGATGAGAGTATCACAAGGACTGGACTTCTCTTTAGACTTACATTGCAAATGTGTCCAATAAAATTTTCTTGATGTAATTTCTAATTTATGACCATGGGCAATCCTATTATAATTCTCTTCAATCTTCCTATTTCTGAAATATGCATACGAATCACATCCCTGTTGTCACAGTATTTTACTGAAATTTTGTTGTATTAAAGAGTACTCAGCATATAAAATCTAACTTAATAGCTAAGGCCTAGACAGTATTTTGCTATAAGGCAAAATTGCTTTAGGTTGCAGTTTGTAGAAAACATCTCACCTATAATGATTAAAGATTTTAATTCACTCTTATTCCTCCTAACTCCAGCATTTAGATGAGATTTTTTTTTTTTATTATCCATTGTTGCTGACACTTTGAAATCAGTGTTGCCCATTCATATGACACTTTGAAATTCAGTTTCTTTAGCTCATTTACTACACTGCTTGACTTCTAACATAGAACATGTCTCCCAGTATTTCTCCATCTTCAAAATCTAGCGACCACATTGGACTGTAACCCACCAGGCTCCTCCATCCATGGCATTTTCTAGGCAAGAGTACTGGAGTGGGGTGCCATTTCCTTCTCCAAGAACCTTCTCAGGTGATATCAATTCTATATTCTATTAGCTACTATTAGCTAATAATTCATATTAACTATTAAACTTCCCCATTATCCACATCAAAATCACCATATCATTTAGTTTTCTTTATCATTTATTTCTCTAGCTTACTTCTCACTACACTTGACTCACTACCCAGACTAAAAGTCAGTTTAGTTCTGTCATTTAGTCTTTGCTAACAGTGCCTGTCTTCCCAAAGCTCTTTCTTATTCCATTACTATTCCCAGTCTTCTCTTAGTTGCTAATCTTTTATCCTGAATCATTCCTACTACCTTTTTTGTTAGTGTTAATATTCTTGACAAAAAACAGAAAAATAGACTTTAATTACAATTGGAATTTCTTAACTCATTTTATATTGGTTTTATGCAGAATTGCCCTGCCTATACCCAATCTCTTCTTCCATAATCCAAAATCTCACTTTATCTTCTATAAAGTAGATGTTTCCAGAAGACTTGAACCATGTAGTAATGGTTTCATCTATTCTCCCCATATTTCAAAATATTTGTCACAATTATACCCTTACTTCTCTCCTTGGAAAAATATCTGTTTTTCCAAAGTTTGCTTTTTGTTCTAGACTTGTAATAGACCCCACTGCTGTCTCAATTCTTCGAGTTGTTTATACTTCTTTGATTCTTATTCTCTATTTTTAATCAATGAAAGCTATTGTACCTACTTCAAAACTTCAAATAAATTATTGTTTAACATTTAAGTTACTCTCCTTTTTTATTTCAAACTTTCTAAATGATCAGTATTCTATAGTATTCTATCAGTATTCTATTCTTATTTTTTGGTTAAACCATTGATATGTTTCAATCTTCCTTGAGCTTTTATATACTATCTATATTGCTGTATGCTTCCTGTGGTGGCTCAGCTGGTAAAGAATCTGTCTGCAATGTGGGAGACCTGGGTTCAATCCCTGGGTTGGGAAGATCCCCTGAAGAAGAAAACAATGACGCACTCCAATATAGCTTGCTGTATATTTTTTCTGGAAACTCTGGCTCTTCTGAAATACCATGTCTTTGCTCTTCAATTTCACCTTCTCCAGTGAGTACTGTCAAAATTTAAAGTCTTGGTCTTCTTGGTGAGAATATAAGCTCTTTTAAGGTGGTATAAAATTAATTTTACTAAATATGCTATAATTGTTAGACTTCCTAAGAAGAATAAGAATTAACAAGGTCTTGCCCATAAATGAGAGCTTCTTTTACACTTGCATTAACAAGTATAAATATGAGAAAAGAAAGTCTCAATGGTGACTTTACTGTTGAGGTTCAGGCTACACTTCATGAGACAAATCACTAAATATTACTAGCAAAAGTTTGGAGTTTAGGTGAGAATCAACCTTACAAACCCACCTCCAACACTCTTCTATGTAGATTACAATTACTGGTAAAGAAACAACATTAACGCTAAATTTGAAAATTTCAATAAGATTCCTCAAAAGAGAGAAAGGAATCAGCATGACATTAGCTGAAACAGTAAAGAATTAGAGGAAAGCCTACGTATTTAGAGAATAATACAAAAACAAATGAATTTTAATTGTGAATCAGCAAAGTATAAACTAAAAATAGTAAATAATGCTTTAAAATGCTGTTACGGTTCAAGGAATACCACAAAAATGTTTTTGAACAGTGACAAACACAAATGTGTTGAAATGAACTTTCTGAGTTTTCAGGAAGACCTAGGTAATACATGGAGCGATTTCACTCTTAATAAAGCACTAATCACAGAAATATCACAGAATAATTCTAGGGAATAAAAGGAAACATGAGGACCATAATTTTGAACTAGACATAATCTCAAATGTTAAAACATCAACAAAGAAATATGCTCTTGTTTGGAACACTCTTTCTTGAAATTAATTTTTTTTCCAAGGAAAAGAAGGAATTAAAAAAAAAATCAACAGAGTCATCCCACTTCTGGATATTTATCTGAGGAACATAAAGGTGCTAATTTGAAAAGATATATGCATCCCTATATTCATTGCATCATTATTTACAATAGCCAAGATATGGAAACAACATAAATGGGTGTGTGTGTGTGTGTGTGTGTGTGTGTGTGTGTGTGTGTGTGTGTAAAGGGCTTCCCTGGTGGCCCAGATGGTAAAAATCTGCCTGCAATGCAGAAAACCTAGGTTCAATCCCTGAGTTGGGATTATCCCTGGAGAAGAGAATGGCTACCTACTCCAGTATTCTTGCCTGAAGAATTCTGTGGACAGAGGAGCCTGGCAGGGTCCTCTGTCCAGGGGGTTGCACTGAGCAACTAGCACGTACATGTGTGTGTGTGTGTCTGTGTGCATGTACACAGACACACACACACACACACGTATATATAAAACTCAGCCATAAAAATAATGGAATCCTGACATTTTCAACAGGATGGATGGACCTTGAAGGTATTATGCCAAATGAAATAAATTAGATGAAGATAGATAAACACTATATGATTTTACTTATGTGTGGAATCTAAACAAAACAAAAAAGAAGAAACAAAATAAAATAAGAACAAACTCAGAGCAATGAGCACAGATTAGTGGTTATCAGAAGAGAAAGGAGCTAGGGGGTAAGCAAAATGGGTAAAGGAAAGAGGGTGAATTGTACGGTGATGGATGGTAAGTAGACCTGAAGTGGTGATCACTTTGTGGTGTATGCAGATGTCAAATTATATAAGGCTATACACCACAAACATTAAAAAACGGACTGAAATTACCTATTTTTATTAATCCATCAGAAAAAATATGAACATCTAGGGTTTATAGGAAAAATACGTCCCGTTAAACTTGAATTTCAGATCATCAACAAATACTTTTAATATTATGTTTTTAATCACTGTCTTATATTTTTACTAGCTAAATCTAGCTACCCTATAAAGACCTAAGAGAATATTATTTGTGCTTATATCTAATTACTTCTGATCCATCTCTCCATCCTACCAAGGTTATAAATTCTAACAGGGACCATAATCTTTCACATTTATTACTTTATCTTCTACATGGAAAACCCTAAATTCTTAACTAAAGAACTGAAGTTTGAAGGTGGGACTAGAATCAACTTCATAGACTCACTTCTATTCTTGTTTTCTAATAAAGTTACCAAAGTAAAGTAAAAAAACAAAAATCTATATCATACACTGAGAGCTCAGTAAAAGCCCCTTCACAAAGAGTAGGTTCTTGTAAAATAGTTATTTTAAATAGAGGAATGAAGGCAAAAGTCTCATACTGCTCTCTCTCTCCACTTCTGGCTTACTCCTATAGCAGTCAAGTTTTCCTTGGTTGCTGATACTACATGATGGCTGACATAAGCAATCAACACCTCTAAATTTCTCACTCAACTTCTCTCATTCTCTCTCAGCTTCTTCTGTCAGACAAAATAATGACCCAACTATGCTGGTAAATCACAAAATTTTGGAAGATGGGATGGAAAACACCAAGTTTTTCCCCCTTATTTTACAGATTAAAAAAAAAAAGTTCTTATAACTACAAGAGCACTTTCCTAATCAAAACCTTTCACTAGATCTATTATATATAAGATAAATTTCTAAAACCTTGGTATGGTATAAATATCATCCAATATTCTGCCTCTATCTTCCCCTCAAGATGTGTATCTTGTCACAGTACTGAATATTGCATTGTTAAACTTATAACTGGGCTTCCCAAGTGGCCCCAGTGGTAAAGAACCTGCCTACCAAGGCAAGAGATGCAAGAGACGAGGGTTCGATACCTGGGTTGGGAAGATCACCTGGAGGAGGAAATGGAAACCCCCTCTAGTATCCTTCCCTGGAGAATCCCGTGAACAGAGGAGCCTGGTGGGCTACAGACCTTAGGTTTGCAAAGAGTCAGACATGACTGAAGTGACTTAGCATGCAGCACAGACACTCAAAACTGGTATCTGCGCTCTCACTGACTTATAGGTGACCATTTCCTTCCCTCCCTTGTCCTCCTATCTGTTCATGTTTCCATTACAGCATTTTAACACTAAGGGATTTATAAGATGAAACATCTGCCTCCTCCTCTTAATTTGAATTGCAAGATTATAGGTACCATAGCGGAGAAGGCAATGGCACCCCACTCCAGTACTCTTGCCTGGAAAATCCCATGGATGGAGGAGCCTGGTGGGCTGCAATCCATGGGGTCGCTAAGAGTCGGACACGACTGAGCAACTTCACTTTCACTTTTCACTTTCATGCATTGGAGAAGGAAACGGCAACCCACTCCAGTGTTCTTGCCTGGAGAATCCCAGGGAGGGGAGCCTGGTGGGCTGCCGTCTATGGGGGGGTCACACAGAGTTGGACACGTGACTGAAGCGACTGAGCAGCAGCAGCAGCAGCAGCAGCAAGTACCATAGCTCATTCCTTCTGAGATTACTAATGTCTATTCCGAGTACCAGGGCACAGAGTAGAAGCCCAAGTAACACTTGACAAATGAAGAAACACATACATTAGTAAGGGCATAAACAATACCAGAAGTTGAGCACAATCACAAACTCATAGAATTAAGCTAAAATTCTCTCAATATTAATGTTAAAAAATCAATACATTTGGACATGAAATTTGTCATAAAAAATCAATGTCAGCATTCTCAAAAGCTCACAGACGTGCTGAGAAGCCTGCTTCAAAACATGCACGAATTTTTCTATTTTGTACTTTCTTGTCCACTAAATAAACTTGACTTTCCTTCAAGAATAGTTTTGAATGTGAGTATCTACTTATTTCATTCTGCTCATTTGCTATACAACTGTATTCTTTAATAATTCATCACATGCATGCACACACACACAATTTTGAAAATAATGTGGATTGAGTGTATTTTGGAAAATTATTCTGGGAATCAAAACATCTTCAATTATATTGCTTTTATAAGCAAACATATTCCAAGTTCTCAACCCTCAATTTAGAAATGGATTTCTTGACTCCAACTTGTGTGAAAACTAAGACTTGCCATTATATGCAAGGTGAAAATAGCAAAAAAAAAAAAAAAAAAATCAACATCAGCTCATAAACCCAAAATTTGAATATGGTTATACACATACTTTTCCCTTGTAAATACATTTTAAACAAAAATTTTAATGACAAATAATATATATATATATTAGTTGATGCATAATTGCATCATTATTTTTAAATTTCATTTAGATTCAGTTTATAAATAGATATAAAATAATAAATTTACCTATAAGGACTATCATAATGTGTGGATGCATTATCTATGTGTATGTCTTTTAAAAGAATCTTTAATCCTTAACATTAAAAAATACAGTATAAAGTTGGCAATATTTTTTATAATTATAAGAAGTTACCATTTATATGCCATGTTAATTACTAGCTATGTGCAAGGCACTAAAGTGCTAATTTAAACCTCATCACTCTCCAGAAAGCTTGGTAATATCATTACCACTAATTTATCCAAGGGGGGGAAAAAAAATACAAGTTTAATGAATATATGCACCTATAAAAGAAGGACTTTATTACATAACTGTTACTAGGAAAAAGGTGGTCACTTTATAGTTTGTTCCTTACAAATTTAGTCATTTACCTGGTATATGTATGTTCAGTTACTCAGTTGTGTCCAACTCTTTATGACCTGTTGAACTGTAGTCCTCCAGGTTCCTCTGTATGTGGAATTTTCTAGGCAAGAATATAGAAGTGGGTTGTCCTTTTCCTTTTCCAGGGGATCTTCCTGACCCAGGGATTGAACTTGTATCTCCTGAATCTCCTGCACTGCAGATGGATTCTTTACCACTGAGTCACTGGGGAAGCCCAGGTATGTACTCAATAATTTTATTTTGATCACTATGATTAGGGAATTAATTCTAGGTTGGACTGATTATAGAGGTTACCTACATGAGTTTAAAGAAAGAGGCAAATAAATGTAACGAATTTAGTAACAATTCATGGGTATATTGTCTCACAATTATTAATTATCATATATAATTTTAAGTGAACACTTTGAAAATCACCATATCAAAGTAAGTGGTTACCTTATGGAGATCATGAATATATACCTGTGGAATAAATGAGTAGGTGGGAATGACCTAATTTTCTGGGATAATGTTTGTGAAATACATGTTACAATCATAACATCACTCATAGATTCATAAATTTGAGTGTTTCAAACAGAGTGATGTTCTTTGAGCAATTGTTTTAGAAGATGCCAAGATTTAAAGATGAAGCTACTGAGGTCTCAAGTGACAAATGAATAATAAAAAAGGGTTTTATAACATCTAAGCAAAGACCACATAACATCTGAATTAAGATGTATTACACAATTTGTACTATAAATATGGGCTTCTCAGGTGGCTCAGTGGTTAAGAATCTGCCTGCCAGTGCAGGAGTCCTGGGTTAGATCCCTGCATCAAGAAGATTACCCCGAAGAAGGAAATGGCAACCCATGCCAATGTTATTGCTGGGAAAATCTCATGGACAGAGCAGGCTGGTCAGTTACAGTCTATGGGGTTGCAAAAGTGTTTGTCCCAATTTAGCAACTAAAAAAAAAATTATAAGTATAATTTAAATTAATATATTAAGAAATTTTCAAATATTGGGCTATTTCACCTATACTCTTGAAAGATTTTTTCATTAAATTGTCCAGTTAAAAAAACCTCTTCTTTGTAAAATGAAAGATTGGCTTATCTTATGGGACGTTTTAAATTTATAGGCATTCATTAGCATATAACCACCATTATACAGGTAATAAAGTATAGAATCACACTGACCAAGGTCTGTCCACCTCCACAACCTGGGAATTTACTAAAACATATATCTACTCCAAAGCTATGGCTTTTCCAGTAGTCATGTATGGATGTGAGAGTTGGACTCTAAAGAAAGCTGAGCCCCGAAGAATTGATGCTTTTGAACTGTGGTATTGAAGATTCTTGAGAGTCCCTTGGACTTCAAGGAGATCCATCCTAAAGGAAATCAATCCTGAATATTCACTGGAAGGACTGATGTTGAAGCTGAAATTCCAATACTTTGGCCACCTGATGTGAAGAACTGACTGTTTGGAAAAGACCCTGATGCTGGGAAAGATTGAAGGTGGGAAGAGAAGGGGATAACAGAGGATGAGATTGTTGGATGGCATCACCAACTCAATGGACATGAATTTGAGTAGGCTCCCGGAGCTGGTGATGGATAGGGAAGCCTGGCATGCTGTAGTCCATGGGGTCCGAAAGAGTTGGACACAACTGAGCGACTGAACTGAACTCTTTTTCCTCTAAACTTTTAAATATTAATTAATAAAATAAAATTACACACTGGTAGTCTTTAGTACTTTCTAAAGATAATGTCTAGACAGAGGAAAGGATATGTGTGTATATTTAGTTTTCATGTACTTTCTCAGAACGTGATAAACTTTGGTGAGTGCAAATAAATAGTATCTAACTACAATTCACCCAAAGGGAAAAACACTATAAGACTAGATAAGGAAGAAAATAAGCCTTTTTATAATGTAGGATTTTGGATGCTATTATTTAATATATGTTTTTCTAGAAGATACATATTTTGATCCTTAAAGGCCACACTGTCACTGTAAGGCATTTATGAAAATTATCCATTATGTTTAATGAGAAAAACGTGTGTAGGCACTCCAAGGGCAAGGCTTTTTTTTTTTTTTTTTTTATAAGGTCACTGTGCTTCTTTTGTATGATACACAACCAGAGAAAGTGTTTCTCTTTCCCAAAGAACATCACTGAAAATAGACAATGTACAATTCCCTCCTTTTGGAGATTGCATAGCCATGAGATGGCTAAAGAATCTTTTCTAAAATGTTCTACATGTCTTAGCCACATATCCTGCTCTGATTTTGTTTCTGCCCTCAAAATGAGCCCATCTTTTAGATAAGCCATCCATTTATTTTGCCAAAAAAACCATTTTAAATAGTGGTGACTCTTACATTGTAAAACCAATTATGACAGAGACAATAAATGAGGGAAGCAAAAGGTTACCTGACTATATCAATTTATTTAGACCTAGATGTGTTTATTCCTTTCTAAATCTATGAATTCAAATTTTAAAGAGATGAGAGCTGGTGATCACCATGTGGCTCTCATCATACTATTGTGTTTGGACTGAAGCAGTGTGGCAACACCAAAATCACTATCACTAATTTTCTACCTGATTTAGTTAGCCATAGTAATAAAAACATTAATAAAACAATAATAAAAAATATTTTTCTATAGTCATTCATAGCAGCTGAAACAGCACAATGCAAGCTAGTCTAGGATGATGTAATTTGTTCTCACCACCACAGTTTTTCTCCCAGGCATGATCAGCTTCTCTGTCAGTATTACTCACCTCTTCTCTGTAATGTTTAATGAGAAAATTTGGAGAAAGAATATCAAAAATGTTTTTATCAGGGCTCAAGTTTCCACCCCACTTACAGTTTCAAGATTCCTAGGCAGTAGATGAGGCTCAGGAAGAGGTGAAAATGCCTAATGATCTTGGTTTGTCATTTCTGGAATAAGAAGTAGGTAGATGAATGGAAAGGGAGATTGTATAGGATTTAGTAATTCTGTAGCCGCTCAAACATAGGGAGGAAAAATGAAAAGAATTTTAAACCTGCCAATGTCTATCCCCTTACATAACCCTCAGGTAATAGATCGCAAACAGAAAGTGCAACCACAAATTGACATTGGGCTTCTGTGAGCATTCCTGGACTAATACTATTCCAGAACAATACAGTAAAGTTTAACTAAATCAAAATATATATTGCCACTGAATAGCAATAGTTGAAAAAAATAGAATTTGTATAGGACTGTGCTGTTTCCAAAGTACTTGTATATATATTCTGTGTTTATATCATCTTTAGCAAACAAAATACCAAACCTCCCCAGAGTGATTTAAGACCAAAAAAAAAAAAAAATCAAGAACATACTTAAAAGAATTTTAAAAGGAGAAATGTGTATAAAAGACTATAAATATTAAAAGTTGATTGTTTATTGGAAGGAAAAATATGACAAATCTAGACAGTGTATTAAAGAAATAAATTAAAAAAGATATCACTTTGATGGCAAAGGTCATATAGTCAAAGCTATGGTTTTTCCAGTAGTCATGTACTAATGTGAGAGTTGCATCATAAGGAAGAATTGATGCTTTCAAATTATGGTGCTGGAGAAGACTCTTGAGAGTCCCTTGGACTGAAAGGAGATCAAACCAGTCTATCCAAAAGGAAATCAACCCTGAATATTCATTTGAAGGACTGACACTGAAGCTCCATAACTCTGGCTACCAGATGCAAAGAGTCAACTCATTGGAAAAGACTCTGATGATGGGAAAGATTGAGGGCAGGAGGTGAAAGGGGATGACAGAGGATAAGATGATTGGATTGACTTAATGAACATGAATTTGAGCAAACTCTGGGATATAGTGGAGGACAGAGGAGCCTGGCATGCTGCAGTCCATGGGGCTGCAAAGAGCCAGACATGACTTAGCGACTGAACAACAACAAATTGGTAGAAAGTAAATTTACATTGAAAAGTAACATTTAATGGTCTTGTATTATGTTTACATAAACTGTTTTGTTCAACTATGTAATTAAAAACCACTACCTCCTTCACATATACTTCACACACTCCATATTCCCACATAATCACCTCTGTATAAATCAAATTAAGATTCTCCTCTCTCAGTAACCAAAGGAACCAATGCCCAGGGTAACTGGATTCAGTTTTTCCACTTCAATGTTCACCACTGCCCCCCACCAAGAATACTGTTTAAGTAACGGTAATTCATTTTATGCTAATATATATATATAGACACACACACATATATATATATATAGATTTAAAAAGTTATCCAACCCCATCTCCTACTTCTAAGGAGATGGAGATATATGAACTGGAGCATAGAAGCTCTGGATATATTAAGATTTTTTTTCCAATTAGAGTAACTAGGTAATTTCTGCTACATCATACATTTAACATTCAATAAATATGCTAATTTACATCATGCTCAGATTTTGGGACACGGTGGAAAAACTAAATAGGGCAAAATTTCTGCTTTCCTGAAGTTCATACTCTAGTGAGGGGAAGACAATGTAACGAATCAGTAAATGATGCTATATTTTATAAGGAACCAAGTGTTATAAAGTTACAACAGAATAAGAAAGATAAAGAAAACAAAGCAATTTTAAATAGGGAAGTAAAGGTGGATCCCCTTAATAAAGTAACAGAGAAAAGAATTGACAAAAAAGTAAGAGAGAGGTCCATGCATACATGTGGGATAAGAATATTCCATGCAAAGAAAACACTAGCTCTATAACCCTGAGGCAGGATCATACCTGCTATGTTTAGGGAACAGTCAGTGTGACAAAGTGACTGAATAGACAAGGTGGTGGCTCAAACAGTAAAGAATCTGCCTGCAATGCAGGAGACCCAGGTTCAATCCTTGAGTCAGGAAGATCCCCTGGAGAAAGGAATGGCAACGCAGTCCAGTATTCTTGCCTGGAAAATTTCATGGACTGAGGAGCTTGGTCAGCTACAGTCCATGGGGTCACAAAGAGTTGGACATAACTGAGTGATTAACACACACAAAATACACACAGACAAGGTAAAGTAGAAAATGCAGTCAGACTACAAGGATAGAAAGCAGTATGCTATACAAGGAATGAGAAAAACAGAAGAGTCAGGGGTAAGTCCATTTTCCATATTTTCCATAATTTATAGTGATTTAAGTTAGTATAAACTTCTGCTTAGAAATCAGGACTATAGGAAATTGGTACTCTTGCCTGGAAAATCCCATGGACGGAGGAGCCTGGTAGGCTGCAGTCCATGGGGTCGCGAAGAGTCAGACACAACTGAGCGACTTCACTTTTACTTTTCACTTTCATGCATTGGAGAAGGAAATGGCAACCCACTCCAGTGTTCTTGCCTGGAGAATCCCAGGGACGGGGGAGCCTGGTGGGCTGCTGTCTATGGGGTCGCACAGAGTCGGACATGACTGAAGCAACTTAGCAGCAGCAAAAAAGATTTAGCATCTGATTCCCATTTTTTGTTAATATGTATATGAAAGAGCACGTATTTATATATGTTATATATGATTTAATATTAAACACTCCAGTCTATTCTGAAAAGTACTTATATGTGAGAATAAGAGAGACAGAACCGAGAGAGAGAGAGCAGTAAAACAGAAAAGTACAGTAGCTAAGATGGTGCGTCTCTAACTTGATGTTCCTTTCTGGCTCTCATTTTCTAAAACTACAGTCAAATGCATTACTTGCTATCAATTTGTAAGAAAACTCATCTAGCATATGGCACTGAATGTATGTTAATTTTTAACTATTTAAAGTAATTGTATTGTATAAATCAACTGAAATAAAGTAAGAATAGATATGGGAAAGGATCTTTAGGCACTGAAAACAAACTATGTCATATATGGGAAGGAAAAGGTTAGATATACCAGTAAGTGTGATCTCAATATATAGCTGTTATAGGGGGGAAATTGCCATGATCCTGGAGACCTTCTCTATAATTTAGTAAAACAAATAAGATAATAAAAACATTAGATACACAATCATGGCTTATTCTAATAAGCGCAGTTCAAGTGGGTCAAGGATACTTGCATTAAAAATAAGTAGTACAGATTTTTATCTTGATAAGAAAATAGCTGAAGTTATTATGTGATATATTAGGCTTAACAATAAAAACGATTTTTTAAAAAGGAAGGGCAAGTGCATAATTCTAGAGCAAATCACTGCTTCAGCTCAGTTCAGTCACACAGTCCTGTCCGACTCTCTGCAACCCCATGAATCGCAGCACGGCAGGCCTCCCTGTCCATCACCAACTCCCAGAGTTCACTCAAACTCATGTCCATCAAGTCGGTGATGCCATTCAGCCATCTCATCCTCTGTTGTCCCCTTCTCCTCCTGCCTCCAATCCCTCCCAGCATCAGGGTCTTTTCCAATGAGTCAACTCTTCACATGAGGTAGCCAAAGTATTGGAGTTTCAGCCTCAGCATCAGTCCTTCCAATGAACACCCAGGACTGATCTCCTTTAGGATGGGCTGGTTGGATCTTCTTGCAGTCCAAGGGACTCTGAAGAGTCTTCTCCAACACAACAGTTCAAAGCATCAATTCTTTGGCGCTCAGCTTTCTTCACAGTCCAACTCTCACATCCAGTGGTCATCCATACATGATCACTGGAAAAACCATAGTCTTGACTAGATGGACCTTTGTTGGCAAAGTAATGTCTCTGCTTTTCAATATGCTATCTAGGTTGGTCATAACTTTCCTTTCAAGGAGTAAGCGTCTTTTAATTTCATGGCTGCAATCACCATCTGCAGTGATTTTGGAGCCCCCCAAAAATAAAGTCTGCCACTGTTTCCACTCTTTCCCCATCTATTCTCCACGAAATGATGGGACCAGATGCCATGATCTTAGTTTTCTGAATGTGGAGCTTTAAGCCAACTTTTTCACTTTCCTCTTTCACTTTCATCAAGAGGCTTTTTAGTTTCTCTTCACTTTCTGTGACTGAGCAGGAGTGGCTGAGAGGAGCTACCCCACATCTGAGGTCAGGGGCAGAGGCCGAGAGGAGCAAGCCCACGTCCAAGGAGCGCTGGCTGCGCAGGCCTCAGGAGGGCCGAGAGGAGCTACTCCACGTTCAAGGTCAGGAGGGGTGACTCGTCCCAGGTAAGGAGCAGCAGCTGCGCTTTGCTGGAGCAGCCGTGAAGAGATACCCCATGTCCAAGGTAAGAGAAATCACTGCTTAGATGCAAGTATTTCTCTCAGTGGATGTTTACAGTGATGTTGTTTTCAGATAGCCAGCGATTAAACTTTCAGCTCAAAGAAATGTATACATTCAGGTGCACTGATATTGTCAAAGAGTTCAGATGTACATTGGTGGTGGTGGTTTAGTCACTAGGTCATGTCCGACGCTTGCGACTCCTTGGATTGTAGCCCACCAGGCACCTCTGTTCATGAAATTTCCCAGGCTAAAATACTCAAATGAGTTGCCATTTCCTTCTCCAGGGGATATTCCCAACCCAGGGATTGAACCAGTCTCCTGTATTGCCTGTGGATTCTTTACCACTGAGACACCAGGGAAGCTCTCTCTATATATCATGAAGTTAAAGTCGCTCAGTCATGTGTGACTCTTTGAGACCCCATGGACTATACAGTCCATGAAACTCTCTATGCCAGAATACTGGAGTAGGTAGCCTTTCTCTTCTCCAGGGGATCTTCCCAACCCAGGGATTGAACCCAGGTCTCCAGCATTGCAGGCAGATTCTATACCAGGTGAGCCACAAGGGAAGCCCTAGATATACATTATGTGCCACTTAAAATTGCATTAAATAAAATAACACAATGTGTTTTTATAATGCAAGTAGATAGCAGTATATCCTGAACATAGTTAATATTCTATGGTAAGCAGATTGGGGAAGCAAACAAACAAACAAGAAACCTCAACACAGTTCAAAAAATGATTCACTCACATATTTACAAAGTGTGTTTAAAACATGATCTCATTGAAAATGATCGAACTACTGGTAACATCTTTCTAGGCCTCAGGCCACTTTGTAAACACAGGGAGTCACAGTTCCTAGGAAGTTTATCCCATGTTGAAACGTTCTCAGATTTTGCATTGTCGAAAGAATATTTCCAATAAACAGAGAGCTTTCTGGGGGCATTTACAGGACTGAGTGGTAACTCTCAGGGAAGCAACAGTGTGGGAACTTTGGGGCATGCTGGACCATTAATGAATTGCCTGGTTTATAACCAATGTAAATTCGGAGTTGGCTCCTTTCCCAGAATCCTTCTAAGCAGCAGTCTAGCAATAGCAGTAGCACCATCGACACAGAAAAAGACAGCAGTTGGAGGAGTTGAAAAAACTGAAGTTTTGGCCAAGACCTAAAGATATAATGGATGCCGAGTTCCAAAGAAGGAGCTAGACCTGATGCAGGATGTAAAAACTGAAATAGTAAAAATGAGTAATGTTACACTCCAGTCCTCACCATGCTAAAGCTCTAGAGGGTTCCAGATATGGGGACAGCTGACTCAAGCAACATCTGTGAAGACACTGTTGTAGGGAGAGTGATACTGTGAGTATACACTTTCAACACCAAAAGGGAAGAATGGAAAGGTGCAGCCAGAGGAACTGAAGGCTAAAGCATTCAATGGTGCACTGTTGTGATGACTTTTCATTCACTACGTGCATAATTTATTTATACAATATAAGTTTGGCTTTCTCTCAGGAAAATACCATTCCAGACAAGAAGTTTCCTTTCTGTCCTATGTTATACAAATAGCTTCATTAACACCTACAAATGCATCATTTTTCACACTCTTTTCCAGATTTTTCAACTGAGATAGCTTTCCTTTAAATTAAGGCTATTTTTCTTTTACTGAGTTTCTACTTATAATTCACAGGATATTTAGATGATTTTTCAATAGACAAAATATTTATTGTAATGTTAGGCATCCTCATCTTTGAAGATGAATATTGAAAGGAAAATCCTCATAAACTGCAATATCCCATGGAATATTCCAAATATCTTTACCTGCTTTGGGACCCATCTCATTTAGCATTACAGATTTTAAATTTTTAAAAGCAAATAGCAATTAATTCATATATCATACTAGCTAGATGAATTACTAAGCTACATCCTTTCTGTGTCCAGGAAAAATTATAGTGTCGTATTAGTACTTAAAATAGATATAAGCAGATGATTTCCAGCACAGTTTCATTATTATCTTATAATAGGGTATGAGCTAAATTGATGAAAAGAAATACTAAAACCGCCTTGCAAACATCAGTGAAACTAACATCTTGGCCTCCTCAATCAGTTCTAGACTTATCCATCAGACCATAAATTTTAGATTAGATTCCTGAACTTTTAAATTCACTGCTGTAAGACTCATTTAAGGAAGAAAGGAAACCAAATGCCCAATTCACAATCATGAGTTTGGTAAGAAAGAAATGGTAGGCTCCTGCTTTGCAAAGCAGATTTCCTACATTGGCGCCTAGCAGTATTTACCCAAATTTCTAAGGTGGGGGTGGGGTGATGGCTTCCTACCTTAGAATCGCTTCATGAAATTAGAATTCAAGAAATTATTTTAAGTCACTTAAAATGGGAAGCCAGTAGAAACTGGGGTTGGTTGACAGAAGCCAAAAACAACGTAAGGAACACTGGAAGGTACGTAAAAGTGAAAGGATTGTATTTCTATGTATTATCTTCAACAGTCTACATGAGCAAACATGATTAGGAATTAAAAAAAAAGATGTAGCAAGCTCCATTGCCAGGGATGCTGTAAATCTGCCAAACACAAAGAGGTAGCAATTGTTCCACCCTCTTGACTGTATTTAGAGTAACATCGCCCCTTTCACTAAACAAAAGAAAAGCTGTGGTTGAAAGCTGCAGCCTGCAGTTATACCTGCTCAAGTTGTGCTTGCTTTTCTTTCCCACAAAATATTTGTGTATCTGCTAGCAGGAGGTTAAATCTTTACCTAGCATAAATTGAAGAAAATAGCATGCTAATTTTTGACATGATGATAAAGACATAAAATCTTAGGTAAGTATATTTCACTGTATTGTTTGTAATTGTACATTGGAACAGGTTCATCACATTAAATTTACTTTAGCTACTGTGAGTGAATGAGTGAGTGAGAGAGAGGCATTGCCTGGAAAGTTCAAGAAAATATATTCTTTATTATTCCCAGAAGTTAGGGTTGTCTCCTGTCTCTAACTGTCCCTTATAACATAGCATCTTGGTTAGGATAGCTTCTGCTTTTCTATCATTTGACTTATATGTCATATCAAATTTAGATATTTTGGGAAAGATAAAGGAGAGATACATATTGTTCAATGAGTTGATTTTCTGAACACAGTATGAGAAGGGTAGACAAAAATAGTGTTCCTTTTGATTTTGTTAAGGACATAATAACCTTGTCTCTTTGGATTAAGTCTGTTTGCTTGAGAAACTGATCACCTTCCTAAACAGGGATTTGTTCTATATGAAATAGAAGTGATGTGCATAATGTCCAAAAAAATACAGGTTGGCTGCCTAAGGGCAGAGGCGATTCTCAGTGGAGTGTGTTGATTTCCTCAAAGTATCCCCAAACTCAATTCCCTATAGACTTATGACTCATAAGCAAGTCTCAGGAGAAAAGGATACTTTGTGTTGTGGTATAGTAAAACTGAAAAGGACAAAAAATAAGACCTCTTTTCAATTTGGCTTCAGACCCTAGTAGCATCTGATGGGCCCTGAGTCATCAGCAAGAAATGACAGGGGTGATGGCACCCAAGGGAGGTGAAAGTACCCATTAAATGTGCTACAGCTGTGGACCCTGGATGGCAGCTAGAGTGGAGCAGTGCACAAAACAATGCCCATGATCAAATCTGAAGGAAAAACACAGCAGATGAAGAAATAGGTGCTGGCATATTGAGTTACTGTTTATTCAGTTTTTGAGCCAGCACGGATAATGTCTGATGTCTTTTACAACCATTATCTCATTTGATCCCCATAGCAAGTCTTTAGATTAGATATTACAATCCCCATTTTGCAAATGAGGAAAATAATTAAAAGCAGGCATTTTGAGGAAAATATCCACTTATGGGTACCATCCTCCTTTCATGCATGAAAACATTCAATGACTCCAGCCCTAGGAGCTCTGGAACTGAAAATGTTGCATTGTAAATCAGTATTCAAAAGCCCAAAGTGGGAAGTAATATCAAAATAAGAATGTATAAGTAGAATGATACATGGTAACTGTTTATATATACTTAAGATGGTGGCAGAGAGGGTATTAGCTATAAATAATTTAAAATGAAACTATATTTGAACCTCTAAGATAAGATACAATGAAATTACTAATAGTACTAACTGAGAACCATGAAGGGCAGGGGGATGAATAATATAAAGCTATGACCAACAGTTTATGAAACTATCAAATGCATATATCATGGCTACACCAGAGAAAGAAGAAAAGTTTCAAAAACACCACCTCATGGAACAAGTGATCACTTACATGTTGACAATTAAATTTCTAGGACTTCACTCTCCCTGTCTACTTCTCCCACACTTCCTGTCTTGCACTGATTTTAAAAAGGAAGCAAAGGAAGGTAGAATCTCAAGCCTCACGTGCTTTAACTTTCAGATGTTTTCTTACTAATCCCAGCATAAAATGTATGTCACTACAAATGATCTTTGAAAATTAACTGGAACTTTTTAAACTAATGAAAAAAGGTTAAGCAATGCATTGGCTAGTACACAGTTAATAGGTGACAGAACTGGGGTTTGATGGAGAAGGCAATGGCACCCCACTCCAGTACTTTTGCCTGGAAAATCCGATGGACGGAGGAGCCTGGTGGGCTGCAGACTATGGGGTCGCTAAGAGTCGGACACGACTGAGCGACTTCACTTTCACTTTTCACTTTCATGCATTGGAGAAGGAAATGGCAACCCACTCCAGTGTTCTTGCCTGGAGAATCCCAGGGACAGGGGAGCCTGGTGGGCTGTCTATGGGGTCCCACAGAGTCGGACACTACTGAAGCGACTTAGCAGCAGCAGCAGTGTCTGACTTGAGAAACCATGCTTTATTTTTTAACTTTGTATTTTGAAATAATTACATATCTATAGAAAGTTTCAAAATAGTACAGAGATCCCATATACTCTTTACCAGTTTCCCTCATGGTTACGTTATATACAACTAAAGTATAATATCAGCTGTCACTGGTGCAAAATGTGTGTAGTTTCATGTCATTTATGTAATAAGCATCACAACCAAGATTTAGAACTGTTCTATACCACAAAGATCTCCCTCATACCCCCTTTATAGTCACACCTGTCATCTCCCCACAACTATCTCTAAACTCTGGCAACCACTAATCTGCTTTTTATATTTTTATTTCAAGAATGCTATATAAATGGAATCATATGCTTTTCAGGTCTATTCAAATTATTGCGCCTATGAAGAGTTTGTTCCTTTTGACTGCTGAGCAGTAGCCCATGGTGTGGATGTATCACAGTTGGTTTAACTCTCACATGTTGAAGGCCATTTAGGTCATTTCATCTTTTGACTATTAAAAAAAAATTGCAATTTCAAATCATGCATATGTATTTGTGTGGACATAGTTTGTGTGTGAAAGTTGCTCAGTCGAGCCTAACTCTTTGTAACCCCATGGTCTCTGCAGTCCATGGAATTCTCCAGGGCTGAATACTGGAGTGGGTAGCCTTTCCTTTCTCCAGGGGATCTTCCCAACCCAGGGATCAAACCCAGGCCTCCCACATTGCAGGCGGATTCTTTACCAGCTGAGCTACAAGGGAAGCCCTGTGTGGACATAAATACTCACTTAACTGAAATAAATGCCATAAATGCCCAGGAATGTGATTGTTGGCTCATAAGGTAAGTATAAATTTAGGTGTTTTTGTTTTTATTATTGTTTTAGAAAATTGCCCCTTTTTGTTTTTCTTTTTTTTACAAGAATAGGAAAATGTGTTTTAACCACTTCATTTTAGTACTTCCTAAATCATTTTAGTCATGTCCAACTCTTTGTGACCCTATGGACTGTAGCCCACCAGGCTCCTCTGTTCATGGGATTTTCCAGGCAAGAGTATGGAGTGGGTTGCCATTTCCTCCTCCAGGAGATCGTCCTGATCCAAGAATTGAACCCACATGTCTTACATCTCCTGCATTCGCAGGCAGGTTCTTTACAACTAGCACCACCTGGGGAGCCAAATTTGAACAAACAGTATCAATGGCCTCTGTGACAACCAGCTTCCAATGGTCCCTAAAGACCCCTGTCTCCTCGTGTTATTCAAACCTTTATATATCTCCTTCCACATTTTCACTAAGGCTGGAAGGTATGGCCAATACATGGTTTGTACTTCCAAGATAAGCTTTTAAAAGACTGCATTTGCTTCCTTTCTTTCATCATTTGGTCTGGAGGGAGCTATCTTGTGAGAAGCCCTCTGAGAAAAGCCCAGTGGTGAAGCCCAGTGGCAGCCCACTGCTGCCAAACTACATGGGAGAGCTTAGAAATGCCCTTCAGCCTCCCTTGTTTGTTGTTGGTTAGTCACTTCAGCTGTGTCTGACTCTCTATGACCCCATGGGCTGTACCCCACCAGGCTCCTCTGTCAATAGGATTTCCCAGGCAAGAATACTGGAGTGGGTTGCCATTTCCTTCTCCAGAGGATCTTCCCAAACCAGGAATCGAATATACATCTCCTGCACTGGCAAACAGATTTTTTACCCCTGAGCCACCAGGGAAGCCCTCAGCCCTTGAAGTTAGGACTTCAAAACCTGTCATTCTGCCCAATACCTTGAGTGAAACCTTATGAAAGACCCTAAGCCAAACTCAACCAGCTAAGACATTCCAAGATTTCTAACATACACACACAAACCGATGACATAACAAATATTTATTGTTGTAAGAAGCCAAATTTTGCTTACTTTGTTATGTAACCATAAATAGCAAATATACATTTTCACATAAGTGCAGTGCTTCTGTAATAAAAATTTTAAATGTTAGAATAGTGTTGCAACTAGGTAACAAGTAGAGGTGAACAAACCATAAGAATTTGTGGAGACTTGCTAGTGAGGTCTCAAAATACCATGAATATGCTATTCATAGAATTTTTATTTTGTGAAAGCTAGGGGTGAGGACTTAAAAGAAAGTGAGGAAAATATTATTAGAAACTGGTATAAAGAGAATCTTTGCTATGTAGTGACAAAAAATGTAGACAAACAGTGACATGTGGAAATGTAGAAAATACACCTAATGAACTGGGTGGTCTAACTAGTGAGATTTCAACTACAGTATGGGAAATGCAAGCTAATTTTCTTTTTTCTCCCTCTTTAGAATAAATGCAATAAAGAAAAGATTAGATAAAAAATGAGACAGGTGGGGCAAGTGGCTGTTAAATGAAATCTAGGACTTCAAACAAGTCTTAGCTCCAAGATCTGTGCCTTAGTTAGAAGTCCAGGTTGCATGCACGGTACTGGATGCTTGGGGCTGGTGCATTGGGACGACCCAGAGGGAGGGTAGGGGAGGGAGGTGGGAGGAGGGTTCACGATGGGGAACGTGGGTATACCTTTGGCGGATTCAGTTCGATATTTGGCAAAACTAATACAATATTGTAAAGTTTAAAAATAAAATAAAATAAAAAGAAGTCAAACAATGGGAATATTAAATGGGCTTCCAAGCAAAGATCACATGCAGGGAACTCTGGGGGAAGGTATATATAAAGATGAAGCAAAAGGGAGCCTGTAAGATCTCAGAAATATCAGAGTATGCCGCAGACCAAAGACCTTTCTTAAAAGCACATCTCACAAATCCTTTCAATCAAACAGGTTTGAGGTTTAAAAAGATTTCAGGGGTCTACTATCACTGTTTCAGCTGAAAACTGAGAAAGAAAGGGGCTTATCGCAGAGAGACTTTTAGGAATGGCTTTTGTCTAATGGAGTATCCATCAAGAGATGGACAGGAGACCTATAATATTTTTAAAAGAACTGTATCAGCAGAAACACTGCCAGCTTAGAATGAAAGGACTAAAGACAGAGTAAATGAAAAGAGGCATTGGAAAGCAGAACTTGGACAACTCAGAACACTAATGAGGTGGAAGTTTGTGTTCTCTTTCATGAAGAAGGAAATATGACTCAAGATAAAGCCAAAATGGAGCCACACTTCATGGAGAGTAATTTCTGGGTAGGGATAGGACAGAGTCCCAACCAAGAAATTTCCAACTTTGTTCTGGATGGATTTAAGGACTTTTAGATAGCAAAGAATCCTGTGTATCCTCTATTTTTCTTTCATTAGAAATATCTATGGTGGCTGTCCTATGCCTGGCTCACATTTGTATGTTGATTATGCAAAAACAATGAGCTATCTCTTTAGTTTACAGGTCTGCAAATGCAAATGAACAGTACTGAAAAAGTTTTCCAGTAGAAGTATGCCTAAGGAACACTATGCATACTTGAACCTGTAATTCATGTAACGAGATTTCAGATTATGAGCTGATGCAGTAATGAAATGAGGCTTGTGGGGGCCTTGGGAAATGATGAATATATGTTGAATGTGTGAAGGGTATAAATCATTTGAGGCCATAGGACAAAGTGTGATAAATAACCCCTAAGATCTGCAAATCCTGGTATTTGATATTCCAACCCTTATTGTAGCAGAAATGATCTACATGACCAATACAACAAGGCCAAAATTACTGGGATGTCACTTCTGAGATCAGGTTATACAAAACTGTTTTCTATTTTGGCCTTTCTCTCATTCACTTGCTCACTCATTTGTGTGTGCACACACACCCACCTTTCTATCATTTGTTCATGGAAAAGCCAGTTTGTATGTAGTTCATATGGTGAAGAACTTAACCTTCTTAAACAGCCTTATTAGAACTAGATTCCTGAGTCTCAATCAAAAGTCTTCATATATTGAAACTACAGCCAACACCAAGCCTGGAACCTCATGAGACAACCTGAGTCAAAACCATTTGGCTAAGCCACTCCAGGATTCCTAATCCACAGAAACTGGGAGATAACAGATGGTGTACCTTCAAGCCACTAAGGTTCAGGGTAATCTGTTATACAGCAATAAACAACTACAATAGTTTCTAATAGTTGATTAAGATTTAGGGTATCCACAAATAGAATGACTTGGATTACCAGATGCAGTAATAGTGCTTGAAAGTAATTCTTTTGCATAGGATTTGTCTAAAGTTAGTCAAATCAGAAGAGGCTTCTGGGTTGAGGACAAATTATAGAAAAGGACCTTGCAACTTTTATGACCTAGGTTATTGTCCAATTGATGGGTCATTGGATCTTTATTATTTTAATTAAATAGGTTCACTTTAATGGCATAAAATGCATTGATTTGGGCTATTCTCCTTAGAGTCTTGCTGGAAAGTAGCAGTTTCCACTTTCTCAGAATACCCATTGCTCTGCTTAGTTTCTTTCTCTTGGATTGATTTCTGTTTTCCTCTTTGGTCTTCCTTCTACGTGACTTTTTTCATGCTTCTGAGTAATGTTATGCAGATGACACTCCACCCTTGAAGAGTGTTTAACCAGCAGGCATAACTACTCTGTAGTTGATAAATTTAGAAAGGGACCTTGCTCATTCAAAATGTCTACTAATTTGCTACATTGCTGCTTATAAATCTGCATTCTTAGCTTCAATACATTTCAATTCAAATACCATCATTCTGACCACTTTTTTTTCTCATTCCTGTGTTTATTCATTTATTTAAAAAAATCAGTGTTTACTATATATTTAAAAAAGATGAATAGGAAAGGAGGAAACAAGGGAAGGAGAGAAAGGAATGGAGGGGAGAAGGAAGAAAGAAAAAAAAGAAAGAAAACAGATGCTCTCAAACATCCTACAATCCAGCAGAAGGACATGAAAACAAATAAGTGCACTAAAATGTTATAGGTGTTCATACAGTAGCAAATATTTCAAAATAATGTGAATACTTTTCTATATGGAGATTCTCTTCTAGAAAAAATTTGTCTGGTTAAATGTCCTTTTTTTATTTTTTCTAAATTATTTGGTAATAACTGTGCTCCTAAACTTATTTTATTTATTTGACCTGGTGTATTTGAGATGTGGATAATTAGATATTTGGATTATAAAGCCCATGTTATCATCCCTTCTCTCAGCTCTGAGATTAAAAACAAAAACAACAAGCAAACAAACAAATGAACAACAACAAAAAGTTTCAGAAAATGTCTAATTCCATTAAGCTGACTTTTAGAACATTCCTGAAATGTATCTTTGGCTCACAATTTTTGTTTGTAAAGTTTCTGGATATTAAAAATATATGTATAAGTCAGGTAAAACAAGTAAGAAATAGAAATCTAAATGTCTAAAGAATAATACCAAGTAGCGGAAAGGAAGTTAGCATCTTTTAACTATTTATGTATACTAGGTATTATGTTATTTATGAAAAATAAGTATATGTCCATACATTTTACAGAAACTCTTTGGAGAAAAATATGTTATAGAATTAATATATATTTTTTTAATTTTAGAATACATGTACATTCATTTCTCTTTTCACTACAAAACATTTCAACAAGTTATGATAATTCCCATTAGACAGGATTGGAAAACATGACTATTAACTTCACACAAGTTTTAATCTATTTTATAGATGAGGAAACTGAGGTTTAAAAATACAAATTACCCAGACTGACAATTATTGGTCAGATATAAATGCCCAAAATCACTACATTAATACTTAGTAGGAAATATTCAATGCAATAAAGATTTATCCAGTGGAGATTCAAACTCATGCCTGCCATATTTCATAGGCCACATTTTTCCACTACCCCAGGATATACCAATTTTTACAAAATACTCTCTCCATAAGACTTGATATTGAAAATGTCATACAGCATATTGCCGCTTACTAAAATAATGTAGAGCACAATGATTATTTATCCAAAAATATTTGCTTTTAATTTAGGAATTGTATCTTTCAACTTTTTGTCCCACAAGATGTATATAAATAGGAGTGAGACACTGATGCAAATTTCACCTGCTCAATTATGCTTAAATAATATAAGCAGCAAGAGGATACAAAAAAAGGACTTTATAAGTTAACTAATATGTTTTAATGAAAGTCCTAAGAAAATACTAACTCCAGAGGGGAGGAAGTTGCTCTCCTAAGATGTGAGCTATCCATAAGATGCTGCTTTATAAGAGAACTATCATGTAGCAATTAAATGGCATTAAAAACTGAAATTTATAATCCTTAGCAGGTTTTCAAAAGAGGTCTGAATTTATTTGCCCATTGTGATTTGCTTTAATTACTGAATCCAACCTCATTCCAAAAAGTCCTTCCATATAGTATAATTTTTATAATGAATAAAATTCACAAGAATTACTGAATCATCAAGTACTTTTCTTTACTTATGATGAAGTCATTTGAAATGTTCTAATACCCAGCAGTCACCTTCCTGAAACATTTTAGGGGAGGGGGGAACTCTTCCCAAATATAAAGGTTTGAGAAAGTAACTTGATGTAATAGGAGCTTGACTTCTTGGCTCCTGATTTTAATACTGTTTTCCTTTATTATATGCTAAGATGGCTTCATACAATATAATTAGTGGTTTTAGTCACACACTTGTTTCAGATTAAAGGGCAAACAAAATGAAATGCTTGGAACAAGTATATGTTTTAAACTAATAAAGTTACTTTATCCTCCTCTTTAACTAAAGAAGCTCAATGCAAAACTAAAGTAAATAAACTAGCAATTATTATCCAATTATCCACAAATATGTGTATGATTTAGCTCTATTTGTAAGAATGCCAACAATGAAAAAGTTGAGAGTTTCACAATTATCTGACAAAGCCCCCATTCTCTCTTCATTCCTCCTCCTCTCAGATTTCAAAAGATCAAATTAGCACTACTGAATAAATTATCTTAATACTATACTACTGCTTCTAAGGAAGAAATTTTGTGTTACCATTTAAGCACAAAATTTGTTTTCACCATCTAAACAGTAGAGAGGGATCTAAGGAGATCAAAAGGAATATAACATGCAACTTGTGCTTATCACTGTATAGTTTGACTTTTTCAGAGCTAAACCCTACAGAAAGTGATGACTTCTGCAAGGCTCAGTTGAGATAGCAGTCCTGGCAAACACCTTGGTTTCATCCTGGTGAGACCCTGGATAAGAATCCAGCTAATTTTTACTGAGATTACCCACTCATAGAAACCATGAGATAATAAATTTGTTTTGTTTAATACTGTTGCATGCTGAGTTGCTTCAGTCATGTCTGACTCTTTGTGATCCCATGGACTGTAGCCTGCTGGGTTTCTCTGTCCATAGAATTTTCCAGCCCAGAATACTGGAGTGGGTTACTGTTTCCTTCTCCAGGGGATCTTTCCAACCCAGGGATCAAAGCACATCTGTCTCCTGCATTGGCAGGCTGGTTCTTTACTTCTAGCACCACTTTGCCACCTGGTAGACCTGTGGCAATTTGTTTTACAACAATAGATAAATACAATTTACCATGTTCATTCATTAGAAGATTCAGGATTATAAAGATGTTAATTCTCATTAGTTTAGATAGATAGACACATATACAGTCATTTATGACAAAGTTGACCTTGAAATGAAGTGGGAAAATGACTGTTTCAGTAATTTTAAGAAGTCTATAGGATATCCATGTGGGAAAAATGTTTCTTGACCTTTATCTCACAACATAGTCAGAAGTCAATTTCAGGTGGCTTGTTCATTTAAAAAGTAAAATAAAATAAAATAAAATAAAGCCCCATGCAATATCATGACCTTGAGGCCTGGCAATTATTTCTTAAACAGGATAAAAAGTCACTAACCATAAAGGAAAAGCCCAATTAATGTTTGGCTTTATTAAAATAAAAATAACATAACTCAAATAAGCCATTAAGTGAAAAGCATGCCGCAGAATGGAAGAGGATATTCACAATACATTTATCTGACCAATTAGCATCTAGAATGTATAAGAATCTTATAAATCAATTTTAAAAAATCAAGACTCACTAAAAATATAGTTAAGTGTCTTAAATAGGTACTTCACAAAACAGGAATTTCAAACAATCAATAAACATATGAAAGGTTTTCAATGTTCACATCAATCAAAAAATGCATATTAAAATGCAATACCATTACACATCAACCAGAATGGCCAAAATAAAAAGACTAATACTATCAAATGTTGGCTAAATGAGGAACAATCTAAAAACCAACTCTTAAACGTTTCTGGTATATATCAGATCAGATCAGATCAGTCGCTCAGTCATGTCCGACTCTTTGCGACCCCATGAATCACAGCACGCCAGGGCTCCCTGTCCATCACCAACTCCCGGAGTTCACTCAGACTCACATCCATCGAGTCAGTGATGCCATCCAGCCATCTCATCTTCTGTCGTCCCCTTCTCCTGCCCCCAATCCCTCCCAGCATCAGAGTCTTTTCCAATGAGTCAACTCTTCGCATGAGGTGGCCAAAGTACTGGAGTTTCAGCTTTAGCATCATTCCTTCCAAAGAACACCCAGGGCTGATCTCCTTCAGAATGGACTGGTTGAATGTCCTTACAGTCCAAGGGACTCTGAAAAGTCTTCTCCAACACCACAGTTCAAAAGCATCCATTCTTCGGTATATATAAATTTGATTAAAAAGAACTTTAGAAACTGGCAACATTTTTTAAAACTGAATGCATCATATATGATGACCTAGGACACTCCTTGGTAAGTATCCATTGGAAATGTATTCATATGTGTGATAAAAGATATGTACAAAGAATGTTCACAACAGTACTACTGCTAATTGCCAAATGAAATGATTTTTTTTCATCAATGGAAATGAATGAACCTTGTTAAACAAAATGTCATAGTTGAATCTCACAAATCATTTTGAGTAAAATAACCCTGATAGAAATGTGGACATACTTGCTTTTATTTACATAAATTGAAAAAATAACAGACAATAGTAATTTATGATTGTTGTCTTAGACTGTTTGTTTCCTTTCAAAATCCATATATTGAAACTCTCCCCAGCGTGACAGATTTAGGAGGTGGGCTTTTGGAGTTCATTGGTATTAGATGAGGTCGTGGAGATTGCCGTCATGAATGAGATTAGCACCCTTAGAGGAGTCACAAGAGAACTTGCCACTCTCTACTCTCAATCATGTGAGGATACAATGAGAACACAGCAGTCTGTAAACCAGAAGAGGGTTCTCACCAGAACTCAACTATGCAGGCACCCTCATCTCAGTGTTAACAGCCTCCAGAACTGTAAGAAATACATTTCTGTTGTTTACAAACCACCCAGTCTATAGAACTTTATTATAGCAGCCTGAGTGGACTAGGATAGTGGTAGATAATAATGGTTACTTTTCAGAAGGTTAATGCCTGGATAGGCACACAGGGCATGCTTCCAGCATATTGATAACATTCCATTTCTTGATTACATGGTTTTTTCACTTTGCAAAAAGTTATGAAGCTGTATATTTCTGATTTTGTACTTTTCTACATGTATGTTACACTTCAGTAAAATATTTATCAAATAATAATCCAAAGAAACATGATTGTTATAAATAAGTTATGGTTCTTCAACGTGACTTCATCTCCCCTTATTAAGTAGCAGGATTTCCTTGTCCAGGGCCCCCATAGAGTTATACGTATGCACACACATTGGCGCCCCACTCCAGTACTCTTGCCTGGAAAATCCCATGGACAGAGGAGCCTGGTAGGCTGCA
Source organism: Bos mutus (assembly GCF_027580195.1). NCBI lineage: Eukaryota > Metazoa > Chordata > Mammalia > Artiodactyla > Bovidae > Bos > Bos mutus. The sequence continues at coordinate 23,116,184 of NC_091644.1, read as the reverse complement.
GTCCATGGGGTCGCTAAGCGTCGGGCATGACTAAGCGACTTCACTTTGACTTTTCACTTTCATGCACTGGAGAAGGAAATGGCAACCCACTCCAGTGTTCTTGCCTGGAGAATCCCAGGGACGGTGGAGCCTGGTGGGCTGCCGTCCATTGGGTCGCACAGAGTCGGACACGACTGAAGCAACTTAGCAGCAGCAGCAGCACACATACCTGACAAATAATGTTACAGTGAAGATACACTTGTGAAGGATAACATATGAACATTAATCTTAAAGATCACTATTGTTATATACCCTACATATTCAATGTACTATCTGTAGTTTCTTTGCTGTAAAATATCTAATCTTTATACAATTGTGTTAAGAGTATTTGAAACCGACCTAAGCAAAATGGGAAACCTATCTATTGATCATATCCTTGAGGCTGGTAAAAATTATCATGAGAATAACTTGTTATTTTGCAATGTGTGATAATTGGCATCTAAAATGTCCCCCAGTGACCTCTACTTCCTAGTATTTACAAGTATGTGTATTCCTTTTCTCTTGAGTATAGGCTGTATCTAGTGACTTGTTTGTCATGAATAGAATACTGCTATAATGAGATGTCACGTTCAAGATTCGCGTATAAAAGACTGCCTTTTGTTTCCCTCATATGTGCTCTCTCACCTTATCATTTGGTTCATTCTGATGAAGCCATCTGCCATGTTGCAAGCTGCTTTTTGGAGATGCACACATGATAAGGAACTGAAGGTGGACCCTTTAACAACCAGCCTAACAAACTGAGAGGTAGTGAATCCTGCCCAAAATCATGTGAGAAAGTTTGAAAGCAAATTGTTCCCTCTGTGAGACTTCAGATAGACTGCAGCTCCAGGTAACAACCTGAGTCTTGGGACAGATCATCAACCAGAGAACAAACCCAGGCTATGACAGATTCCTGACCTATAGAAAATAAGAGATGATAAATATTGCTGCATAAGCCACTAAATTTGATGGTAATTTGTTGCACAGCAAGAGATAAATAGGCAATGTACCAAAGTATACATTTTTTTATTCTTTTCTTTATAATTTTTATTTCTAATTTAAAAATTTTAAGATAATTCTATATATGATTATGTATAATTATATATTTTGATTATATATAATGAAATATAATTGTATTATATAATATATACTTCTATATATTATATTCATGATAATAATTTTATTTCTTTTTATTAAAAATAACCACATATAATCCAGTTATATTTCAAAGCTATGTGATGCCTTCTCTCATCAGTTTAACACCCAAAGACTAGTCAACTATTTGTAAGTATATTTAAACTAATTTTTTTAGATAGTTATAAGTAGATTGGACACACATCTTGTTAAACCAGAAACAAAGAAACAAATCCACAGAAACATATCCAGCTGGTTGTGATAAAAATGAACAAGGAAACCAATCTGGCAATATGTAGGGCCAGACTTAGTAAGGATTTAAGATTATATGTTATTTTACTGGCCACTTATCATCATCTGTTAGCTCCATACTTCTCTCCCACAGCTAAATAAATTAACTATCTGCCCTATTTTTTACAGGCTTATTTAATTTAGAATACTTTTTTACATTGTCTATTTACTCACCCTAGTACATTTTATATACCTATTTCCCAGTTCTGGTTTTGGAAAATATAGTCACTTCAATTAAGGAAAGGTCAAATGAAATTTTAATTTCTCCTCTTGAATTGTTTGTAGTCTCATTTGTTAAAACAAACAAACAAACAAACAAACAAAAAAACTACAGTTGTCCCCTCCAAAATAAGAGGGGATTCACAGTGGATGCCTGAAACCCAGATAGTACAAAAGCCTATGCTGTTTTTTCCTACACATACTGATAGGTGGACAGCATGTACAGTGTAGATATGCTGGAGAAAGTCATGTCTCAGGCCAGGTGAAGTGGAACAATGTGGGATTTCATCTCTACTCAGAAAGCACATGATTTGAGCTTTATAAATTGCTTATTCCTGAAATTTTTCACTCAATATTTTTGTACCACAATTGACCATGAATAACTGAAACCACAGAAAGCAAAACTTTGGATAAGGGTGTACTACTGTGCATGGGTATCTCCGTGTATCTTCCAATTACAGAAAATTATGAATAGAAAAATAAACAAATAAAATGAAGCACAGAAAAGTTCAAACTTAGAGATGTAGTCAGAACAAGATTTTTTTTTTTTTTATAATCCAATCTGACTTTTTAATTTATACTGTTTTCCCCTAGTTAAGTAACTCTTACTGGATTAGGCTAATACCAAAATAAACTATAACCATATATCAAGTGTATAAATTCATAGGAAAGCTATGCCTATAACTAGATATGTATCAATAAATCTAGACAGATATAACATATTTGAATCTACTGTAATTAAATATTTAGCAATATTTAATCTTTAAGATATTTTTACAGGGTTGAGAAAGGATGCATAATTTCTTTTTCAGAGGAAATTTCACTTGCTATTCTTTTTTTTTTTTTAAGCTTTTTTAAAAAAATATAAACCATTTTTAAAGTCTTTATTGAATCTGTTAAAATACTATTTCTGTTTCATGTTTTGGTTTTTTGGCCACAAGGGGTATGGGAATCTAACTCCCAGACCAGGGATTGAACCTGTACCTCTTGCACTAGAGGCAAAATGTAAACCATTGGACCACCATGGACGTCCCCCACCTGCTAGTCTTTGAAAAATATACAGTTTGAGAACCTAAAATCAGAATCATGCATAACTTTCAGTAAGAATGTAAAATTAACAAGAGTTTAGTTTTTTTTTTCCTGAAATTATTTCCCCATCCTCACCTACCCTATGATAGGTAATCCAATTTTCAAACAAAAAGCACATAGTACATAACAAAGAAAACTGTTTTCCCAGGTTCAACTTTCTAGCATACTTGTGTTCATTTAGAATTTGTTCAGTTGTTAATGTTAAAAGTTTATTTTGTCATGCACATATTACATACAGTTGATAAAAACCTCAAATATCAAAGATTTCCACAATTATCAAAATAGGAAAGAGGTTTTATTTTGAATATTTAACAAATGAACATGTCTATATAGAGTCAGGCAATCTTCCTCTCTTTCACCAATAGAAGAGTAACTTACAAGGCTAGCAAAGACTTGTGCCTGCCCAAGTTTCATATAGCATTCTGTGGTTTGCTACCAGAAATTTAAGGGAATTATTGTATTTTGCAAGAATAGAAACATAATTGTTAAAATCAAGCAATGACAAATGTGACATAGTTCCCATCATATTTTGTTAGACTATGTTCTCTGTACTAAGTTACTTCAGTCATGTCCAAGTCTTTGTGACACTATGGACTATACACTCTCTGGGTGGAATGCTAACTATTGAACGCATATTGTACCTTTTTTTTTTTTTTTTTTTGCAATTTGAAGGCATGATTAGCCTCATAATCAACCATTATTTGTAACTTTCTCAAAATACCATTTTCTTGAGGTCAATACTGTAGCTTCAATTTTTTAAAGGGTATATTTGTAATATTGCAATTGCAACAATGACCAATTCAGACTGCAGTCCAGCAGTTGCTATCTAAAACATTTTTCTGGATATGAAGAATTCATATTTTACATCACCGAGGGAAACACTGTTCAAGAACACTGATAGGATGGTTTCTGTCACTTATGCTCTAGCTTGAGTGACTTTGCAACATAAGAGGGGCCTGCAAAGGTGTTTGCTAGTCTATGTAGCTAGCCAAAGAAGGATTACATTCATTTTATGTCTGAGATACAATGCTAAAATAGTGTGACATGGCTGGTTTAGAAAACAGCAATAAACAAGGTTTTGGGTGGGGAGGCTTCAACTGGAGGTGAAAAACAGAGGTTAGAGAACAATATGTATAACCTGACCCCATTTTGGAAAACTAATAAATTTATGGAGAGATATATTTGCATACATCTACATAAAAATGTTTGAAAGAACATCTATTAGTTATCTGTGGGTAGTACAACAACTGATGATTTTGTTCTTTTTCTCTATTATTTCTAATGTTTCTATTATAAATATGTTTTGTGCTGTGTTAAGTGGCTCAGTCATGTCCAACTCTCTGTGACTCCAGGCCCTTTGCCAGGCTCCTCTGTCCATGAGATTCTCCAGATAAGAATACTGGAGTGGATTGCCATTTCTTTCTCCAAGGGATCTTCCCGACTCAGGGATCAAACCTGGGTCTCCTGCATTGCAGGTGGAATCTTTACCACTGTGCCACCAGGGAAGCCCAAAATGCAATACTTTTAAAAATCTGTGTAATTAAGAAATTGTTTAAGTAACCACAAAATAAGCATGATTTTTTTCCAATATGAAAACTATTGTATTAGGTGTTAGCATTACACTGGTGAGTATGATAAATATGGTGCCTATTCAGGAAGAGCTTTTATTTTGATAGAGATCATAGAGAATCAACAAAGAAGTTCTAATAACAAATAGTAAATGCAGTGATAAGTTAGACACAGGGTTTTATGAAAGCTTATATTAAAGGTGTCTAACATAATCCAAGAGCTAATCCATGGCAAAAGAAATAATTGTAATTTACATGAAATTCTTAAAAAGATGTCATTTTTTATCATATTTTACTTTTTCTAAAATATAAAGCATACTCATATTGTTTTAAATTTTTATTCACTTAACCCTGGAGGTGAAAAAACTAAGGTACTATTTGCCCCATCCACAGCCTCCCAACTCTGGGGTATTTTTCCATTAAAATCAATGGGTGGACTATTCATATTTGAAAAAGCCTAATCCTATCATTGAACTTCCCTGGTGGCTCAGACGATAAATCGTCTGCCTACAATGTGGGAGACCCTGGTTCAATCCCTGGGTTGGGAAGATTGCCTGGAGAAGGAAATGGCACTCCAGTATTCTTGCCTGGAAAATCCCAATGGATGGAGGAGCCTGGTAGGCTACAGTCCATGGGGTCGCTAAGAGTTGGACACGACTGAGCAACTTCACTTTCACTTTCAATCCTATCATTGTTCTTCGATAGTGTTTTTTGGGTTCAGAAACCAAGTTGAGAAAACCTGATAGATTAGGAACATTCAATAACAATATCATCAACAACAGAACTTCGCCATCATCTAGAAAGAAAATGAGGCAATTATATCACCAGGAGCATTCTACAGTTTACTCAAAAATACTTTTTGAGGTGAATATGTTCCACACTTGCTTTTCATCAGTCATTTTAAGTATTTCCTTTATGAGCTTCAGGTGGTATTGATCGTGGTTTCCTTACATTTTTGTTCACATTCTCTTTATCTGTGTACACATTTTGGGACAAGACATGATGTTGTAATATATACTGCTAAACATTTGTTTCCATGTTAAGTTTGGTAGTTTTTCTTGACACAAAATCGTGTTTATTACCTTTTCCCATTATGCTCAGTTTAAATTCCTCTGCCTGCTATTCTAAGAAAACAGGCTATAAATATTAAAGCAGCGACAATAGTGTGACTAATTTAACATATACATAAACACACGTATCCACGTACATATTATTCTGACAACTATATTCCCTAGGCATGTGCGTGCTCAGTCACTTCAATCATGTCTGACTCTTTGCTACCTCATGGACTGTAGTCTGCCAGACTCCTCTGTCCATGGAATTCTCCAGGCAGGAATACTGGAGTGGGCTGCCATGCCCTCCTCCACATGATCTTCCCGACCCAGGGATTGATCCCACATCTCCTGCATTGCAGGCATATTCTTTACCACTGAGCCACAGGGGAAGCCCACATTCCTTATAAATATGTGTTAAAAGATAAACTGAAGCAATTAAATTTTTGAAGAGTTTATGGTATTTGAGCAAATATCACTTTGAACTGAGCAATAAATGTATACAAAAGATGGCTAGGAGTCCTTCCAACACAGGAGCTACAGGAAAGGCCTGGATAAAGCAGACATGAAAGCAAAGCCAGATGGCTACTTGATTTGCTAGAGCTTAAACAATTGCCTTATTTGGGAAAGCCTAAATTGGCCATTTGTGATTGGTAGTTTTTAACTTCTTTAATTTCTTAACTTTGAGATGTTTACAGGAAAAGACTGCTTTAGGTATCAGTTTGCTTACATAGGTTGCCACGGCTTTAGAACAGCCTCAGTAAATAGGCCCCTTGTTTAATCACATTAACATATGTAATTTGTATTTCTGCATTTTCCTTCTAATGCTAACTCATACATTGGGTGTATTATTTCACTCAAGGTTGCTTAGTAGGAAAGTCTGGATTGTAATTACCCCATTCTGCCTTTCTGTTCTCTCAGGGAAATTCAGGATTCTAAAAGTCAATGCCTATGAAAATGAAACATTAACATTTTAAATGAAGAACCAAACTCAGGAAATACAAATCACAATTCTGATGTCAACGTTAACTTATGCAAGTGGCCCATCTGCAATGATCACACTTGATTTTTCTGTTTATAAAACACAGATATCTTAACCTTAAGCATGGCATCATCCATATGTGTTTCCATCTTTGGTCTTTTGAATATATACCAGCCAAGCAAGACAAATAATACTTTTTATATTACCTACAGATCCCTGAAAGAACTGAATAGATAGCCTACTGTGTTACCAGATGCACTGTAGTACTACAAAATTAAATGAACAGATGCTCTTTGTTAACCTTATTTTCTAAAAAATAAATAAATAAAGTTTTAAAACTAGAGATTAGGAGAAAACTCAGAAGCCTATCCTCTCCAAACATTGGTAATTTTAAAGGAGAGGGATAATTGAAAGAAATCACTAAAATCATAAAGCTAACAATGAAAACATTTGCTAACAAAGAAGACAGATATCAGTAACTAAAGGATGAATTTGGAGAAAATAACTTTAATGCATGGTGGTAAATACAAAATATGTAAAAAAGAACAGGAATAAAAGTTATCTATGCAATCTCAAAAATAACTTTAAATTACTGAAGAACAAAGTATTATAATATGTTTAGAAAAAAGAATAAAAATTGTTCAATTCAGTTATGGCAAAATACCTAATTTTAAGGAACTAACCATCTAAGGATTTCAAATACATATAAATACAAAAATGGTGTTTCACATGTACTGACCCATGCATTGCTTTTTCAGTAAGAATGAGAAATCATTAGGGAGATTGAGGAAAAATGAGGATTTTTTCAAAGTCACTGATATTATACCAGATAAACCACAAACAAACAAAAATAACAAAAAACCCAAACCTTAAATTGTCCTTGTCTTCTTAGGTTAAAAAATAAAAGGTGTGTACACACACAAGAAGTGATGTAAAACTGATAAAATATGATCAACAGAATTACTCTTAATTTCTTGGTTGAACAGAGCAGTATGTTTAAGCAAGGTGCTACATACAGTTGGAGGGTACACAGGATCTCTGCATAACTTCTTACAGGCCAAAGGAGACAGATCCAGACATATAAATAAATAACTCATAATACATAAAATTTATCCCAAAATGATTTATTAAAACTAACATCTCTGGAGGACAGAAGATGGTGGAGTAAGATGGGTAGATCACCAGCCTCCCCACAAATACATCAAAAACTCATCAAGATATGGAACAATTCCTACAAAGCAACCCCTAGGTGACAGCAGAAGACCCCAGGCCTCCAGGGAGAGAAGAGAGAGACATAAAAGGGAAAAGATGGAGAATTTCTGGGCAGGAGTTTGTGCCCCAAAGGAGCCCTGAAATAGGAGTTCCTGTGCACAGGGAAAGTCCCTCACAGGTGGGCCCAAAGGGGAGCTGCGAAGTCTCAGAAAACCAGGCAAAGCAGGGACTTCAGTCAGTTCAGTTCAGTTCAGTCGCTCAGTCATGTCCGACTCTTTGCGACCCCATGAATCACAGCACACCAGGCCTCCCCAACACCAACTCCCAGAGTTCACTCAGACTCACATCCATCGAGTCAGTGATGCCATCCAGCCATCTCATCCTCTGTCGTCCCCTTCTCCTCCTGCCCCCAATCCCTCCCAGCATCTGAGTCTTTTCCAATGAGTCAACTCTTCGCATGAGGTGGCCAAAGTACTGGAATTTCAGCTTTAGCATCAGTCCTTCCCAAGAAATCCCAGGGCTGATCTCCTTCAGAATGGATTGGTTGGCTTGGAGGGGAGTAAACAGAGAAAGCTGCCCTTCTTAGGCCATTAAGAGCTCATTGACTGTGGCCCCAAACAGACTGCAGGCTTGGGGAACTGAGAGTGGCGCGGCATACAAACCCAGCCAGCGCACACAACCCTTGCAGCCCAGGGCAAGGCCCTGGTAGCCATATGTACCTCAGCAGACAAACACAGCCTGTGCAAAGGGCTGGGAGTAGGGTGCCGATACAGGGGAGGCATACAAACTTGGGCAGTGCACACAACCTTCCTGGCTCAATGGAAAGAAGAACAAATAACCACAGAGACAAAGAGTGCAGGCAGCGAGACTAAACAAGGGCACATAAACCCCGAGACACAGCGGGCAGGCACAGGGAGACGAAACAAGTCCACAGTAACCCCGCAACGCAGAGGACAGTCCAGGAACTGAAACAAATGCACACAAGCCTGCGACACAGAGGGTGAGCTTAGGGGGCTGAGGGAAGCCCATACAAGTTGCCTGCAACCCTGAAGGTTGCACAGAAGCACCTACCTAGCAAGTTTCAGCCAGCAGCGCAGGGCAGGACAGGCGAACAGAAGCACAAGCAATGATCCCAGGGACAAGTAAGGGGGCTGGCAGCACTGCACTTATGCTGAGAGGGGCACTTTGAAGCAGCTGTGGAAACAGATGTGCCTAACACCACTGTCACCCTGCTTATTTAAGTTATATGCAGAGTACACCGTGAGAAATGTTGAGCTGGATGAAGCACAAGCTGGAATCAAGATTGCTGGGAGAAATGTCAATAACCTCAGATATGCAGATGACACCACCCTTATGACAGAAAGTGAAGAACTAAAGAGCCTCTTGATGAAAGACGAGAGTGAAAAAGTTGGCTTGAAACTCAACATTCAGAAAACTAAGATTGTGGCATCCAGTCCCACCACTTCATGGCAAATAGATGGGGACACAGTGGAAACAGTGGCAGACTTTATTTTTGGGGGGCTCCAAAATCACTGCAGATAGTGATTGCAGCCATGAAATTAAGACACTTGCTCCTTGGAAGAAAAGTTATGACCAACCTAGACAGCATATTAAAAAGCAGAGACATTATTTTGCCAACAAAGGTCCATCTAGTCCAAGCTATTGTTTTTCCAGTAGTCATATATGGATGTGAGAGTTGGACTATAAAGAAAGCTGAGTGCCAAAGAACTGATGCTTTTGAACTGTGGTGCTGGAGAAAACTCTTGAGAGTCCCTTGGACTGCAAGGAGATCCAACCAGTCCATCTTAAAGGAGACCAGTCCTGGGTGTTCATTGGAAGGACTGATGATGAAGCTGAAACTCCAATATTTTGGCCACCTGATGTGAAGAACTGATTCATTAGAAAAGACCCTGATGCTGGGAAAGATCAAAAGTGGGAGAAGGGGACAACAGAGGATGAGATGGTTGGATGGCATCACCAACTAATGGACATGAGTTTGAGTAAGCTCTGGGAGTTGGTGATGGACAGGGAGGCCTGGCATGCTGTAGTCCATAGGGTCACAAAGAGTCAGACATGACTGACCGACTGAACTGATGAATAAGGTGGGAGGAGAAGAGGGAGAAGGGGAGACATATGGAGACAGTAACACAGAAATTTACAATACCATGTGTAAAACAGATAGCCAATGGGAATTTTCTGTATGATTCAGGGAACTCAAACAGGGGCTCTTTGACAGGCTGAAGGGTGGGGTGGGGAGGAAGATGGGAGTGAGGTCTTGGAGGGAGGCAACATGGATGTACCTATGGCTGATTCTTTATGTATGACAGAAAACCACAAAATTCTGTAAAGGAATTATCATTCAATTAAAAAATTAAAAAAAAAAATCTTCAGATTTGTAGCTCAACTTGTTCATGAGAAAAAATGGACAATTATCCTCAGATTTTGGATTGCTCTCAGGATTCTGTAGTCAAAATCCACACCAATCTCAAACTTCTTATACTGATTTATATCTAGGTTTATTTTCAAAAAGCAGTACAAGTGATTACTGAAATGAATTTTCTCTAACCCAGTTTAATGCTACTGACATGGTATCATTTTCTATTTACACAGTATGCAGAAATATTAATATTTCCACAAATTGTTCCAGTCCAGAATTCTTAATTTACCTATGAGATTGATTAACATTAAAATCTCTAGTGGAATTGAGAAATTTCTCTTTGCTTCTAGAAATGCTGCTGTTGCGGCTGTTAAGTCGCTTTAGTCATGTCTGACTCTGTTCAACCCCAGAGACGGAAGCCCACCAGGCTCCCCTGTCCCTGGGATTCTCCAGGCAAGAATACTGGAGTGGGTTGCCATTGTCTTCTCCATCTAGAAATGCTACCCACTATATTCTCACTGTATATAACAATGACAGGGCAAAGAGCCTCATTATTCTGAAATATAGAACACCACCACCACCAAACCACTTCATAATCTTGGAATCAAAATAACCTCAGGGGCACAATAATGCATTCTAAATGGCAGGTACAAATTTTCCTACATATCCAGATATGCTGTAGCTCTAACAAACTTGCTGTTTTATTATTATCTTATCTGTAGGTGTCTATTGCTCTCAGTCCAATATTCTGTGCTGACTCAACTACGCTGTGCTTCTGTTGTTTCCCTCTTCTCCTGACATTACAACTTGCATTTTCTTTCAAAATTTATTTCTGCTTATTCAGAGCTTTTTCTATCCAGTATTGTCATCCCAGTACTGCCTTTTATTTTTGTGTCTTGGCCTCTGTAATTACTTCTGTACCATTGCTACATCTGTCTTTTATATAATTCACCACCACCACTACCAACAACAGCCTAAAGTTAGAATTGGCCAATTACTGTATATGATGAAGAATATAAGTACTGGATGGTATAGATCTTTCATATTGGTCTGTGTTATAAACTATTCTCCAGGAATGACTTCGGAGAAGTGATCTTTGCTCCAATAACTTATGGATAGATTTGTAGTGTTATAAGGGACTAAAGGCTTTCCCCGTAGCTCAGCAGGAAGGAACCTGCCTGCGATGCAGGAGACGCAGGAGACGCAGGAGACAGGGGTTCAATCCCTGGGTCAGAAAGATCCCTTGGAGAAGGAAATGGCAACCTACTCCAGTATTCTTGTTGGGAAAATCCCATGGACAGAGGAGTCTTGCAGGATGCAGTTCATGGGGTCACGAAGAGTAGAACATGACTGAGCAACTGAGCACATGAGACTAAAGACAGCAATACATGCACTAGAAATTCCTTAGATGGGAACCATTAAAAGGCCAGGTTGAGACAAGCTCTCCAGAAAGAAGACTGTAGCCAGAAGCCGTGGCCTGCCCCAATACCTTCACTTAATTAGGTCTCTCTCATGGACATTTCTTTCATTCTAGTGACCTTTGTATTGGAGAAGCAGTACCAAATGACTAACATTATACCTTTGAAATTCTTTAAATATCTGACAGTTGAAAATGTTTCCACATAGTCTTCATTTTCTAAATGTTTTTAACCACTTGGTTGATATTTGGTATTGTTGTAAGAAAGTGATTTTAGAATAATTTTGTCCATTTCCAAAAGTTCTCCCTCAACAATTAGGGTGGAGTTGTATTGTTAAAGGTTATTCAAAGATAAAAATTAGCATCTAAAATATTGAATCTTTCCACCAAGACATCATAATACACTGAAACAAATTCTTATAATCCAGAAGTTCCAGTATTTTTGTGTTTGTAAATTAAAACTAAATGGGAAAATATCAAAGCAATACAGCTACATATCTACATAAGAAATATTTCATGATATTTTAGGATATCAAAATGATATGAGAATTAAGAGTGAAACTTATTACTCTTTAACATAGTTCAAAAATTGGAAATATAAATATTGTTTGAGTAATAACAAGAAGTATTTAGTAAGAATTTACTATGTCCTAGAGTTTCAAGTGCTTCCGAATATAGAGCATTTAATCCTGAGTGGGGATTTATCAACCTCATTTATTTGAGGAAACATTTACAGAGAGGTTAAGCAACTTGGCTAATATAACACAGCTATTAAGTAATTGAACCAGAATTTTCCTCCAAACAGTTTAAACTAAAATATACTGTTAAAATCATACTATATCGATAAAATATGAAAAGCATCAATTTAATCTAGCAGAAGCATTTCTTTGAGAAATATATCAACCTTTATATATGTTAATGGAAACTTTAAAATGAATACAAATTTTTACGAGAATAAAAATCCGTATCTATATATTAGTATTTTTTTAATTTTATTTTATTTTTAAACTTTACCTAATTGTATTAATTTTGCCAAATATCAAAATGAATCCGCCACAGGTATACGAGGGTTCAGGATGGGGAACACATGTATATATTAGTATTTATTTATTTATATTACCCCAGAGAAGGTGACGGCACCCTACTCCAGTACTTTTGCCTGGAAAATCCCATGGACGGAGGAGCCTGGTGGGCTGCCGTCTATGGGGTCGCACAGAGTCGGACACGACTGAAGCGACTTAGCAGCAGTAGCAGCAGCAGCATTTATATTACCCAAATCTCTATGATTGTCAAATACAGTATCAAAGCCAACCTACTAATTTGAGAACATAGTTTAAATTTATTTGCCTAGATTTCAAAATATTTTAAAATATTAATGAATTCTTATTTAAAATATTATTATTATTTTACATCTTAATATTCCTCTCTAATTTTAAATTTGGAACATATCATTCATTCATTTATTCAGTTAAAAACTAGTTATTCAGTATCTACTATGTGCCAAGCACCATGATAACACAGTGAAAGAGAGATCTAGAACCATAGCTTTGGTTTTCCCTGGAGTTTAGATTCTAACAGAAAATATGATAAACAATTGCAAACAATGTTATAATTGGCAGGCATGAAAAATACATGGATATATGAGAGTACCTAATTCAGAAGTACAGTTGAGAAAATCCTTCCTGAAGGAAATAAAAATAAGCAGATATCCAAGCTTGAGTAAAAATTATTGTAGAGAAAGGATAGAGGATTCAGACAGGATGACAAAGTGATTGAGTGTCTATAGATGGCAGGAATTGGTGAATAATTTTAAGAGGTACTATCAGAGAACAATGGCCAAGTTCCTAGCTCCAGTATCAGGTAACTACTAATATTACCTTAAACATGCTTTCACACCCACCATCTCTACTAAATTAAGAACAAATTTTGGAGTGATACAAAGGTATTTTAGAGCTGAAAATATAAAGAATTTACATAGTTTGTAAAGCATATAGAATTAAATTCTTTTTACCATCATTTCTACTTGATTTTAGAACACATTGTCTAATTCTATTGTTTAAAGTGCAACATGTCTTCTTTCAATCAAGACTGTTATCTGGGTTCATGCTTATGTTACATTTTCCCCTTTGAGATCTAGTGTAGAAGCTCCTACTTGGCTGTCCTGACAGAAGCAATCTGTCTTCACTGCATCATGGCTGGCAGAACAATGTTGATCAACCATGTGCAAATGCACATTAATATTCAGTGTAATGGCCAAACAGGTGCAGAAAGTCAATATATCTCTTCAAAAGAGGTCTTCAGGCCTCTACATTTTTTTGTCACTTTCCCTCTTGCTTTTTAATCCATATTAATATTTAGTAAGCCTTGATCATATATTCCATTTGAGACATAAAATGTACCTGACCACACTACAACGTTATAAATGGTCACAAGATTCTCTGATAGTCTAGCTCCATGTACCCACACTAGTGAGAAGAACACTTTTGCAAGATTTGATTTATTTCCTTGACTATTAATTCCTGTCTTTACCTACTCAGATTTCTTCAAGCTCCAGACAAGCAGAATTAGAAGCAGGGAAAACCAGAATAGATAAATGACAGGAGGTTTATACTAAAAATAATCTGTGTAAAACAATATGCAATATCTAAGAAACCATCCTCCCCCCACCTTAATCTTACCTTCTCTATACTTGAATTTAATTGTTTCCTAGATTTTTAAGGGTAGTTTAGAAAAATGAAAATTAATCTCCCACACCTCCACATCCAGAAACTCTAGATATAAAGATTATTTTCACTTTAGTGATTAACAAAGGCAGTATGGGTAGCACATTAGACACAGTCTTTGGAGGTAGACAGAAGTACCTGAGTATGATCCCTGTCAGACCACTGTCTGTCAGAATGACTTTGGGAAAGTAATTCTAAATTATTTGTTTCCTTTCCTGTCAATAAAATAGCTATTTAAATCCTTTCCTCAAGAGTTTCCTTACGGGTGAAATGAGAGAATGTATGTAAAGTTCCTGTCAGGTAGTGATCTCACAACAGAACTTTCTACCCTCAGGCTAGATTTCTTTATCAGAGGCTCAAGGGTATAGCTTTTACCTCTATTTGATCTCCTCAGTTTCTGTTGAGAATTTTGTTTTAAACTGAAGGGCATTTTCTCTCTGCTTCACTTCTTAAGCAAATTCAATACATTTAAATTATTTTGCTTGATCTTCCTACCTCATCTTCTCCTAGAGAGAAGTAAATTTGACCTTCCCTCCAAGCTACTTGTCACCTGTCCCTTTCTTCATCATTATATTAATGAATTCCTATTCTCAGTGATTTTGAATATAATTCTTTAAGTGATTTTCTAAAAATTATGTTTAATTTATATAATATGTTGTACTAAACATATTATGGGTTTCCTGGTGGATCAGATGGTAAAGAATCTACCTACAATGCAAAGGACCTGCATTCGATCCCTGGGTCGGGAAGATCCCCTGGAGGAGTGAACGGCTACCCACTCCATTCCCTGGAAAATTTCATGGGCAGACGAGCTTGGTAGGCTAGTCATGGGGGCCACAATGAGTCAGACATGACTGAGCAACTAACACTTTCACTTTTAAACATATTATATTACAGTTAGGGCTTCCCTGGTGGGAAGAACCCACATGCCAATGTGGGAGACATAAGATATGTGAGTTCGATCCCTGGGTCAGGAAGATCCCTGGGAGGAGGCAACCCACCCCAATATTCTTGCCTGGAGAATCCCACAGACAGAGGAGCCTGGCCGGGCTACAATCCATGGGGTCGCAAAGAATCTATAAAGTATTTCTTTGTCTTTTTGTTCGTTTGCACTTATAGTTGTGGTAACATCAAAAGTGCACTGAATTTGGAGCCAGGAGACCTGAATTTTAATCCTGACTTTGACACTAATTAGTTATATGTATTTAAGCCACTTCACTTCCATAGGCCTCAAAACCATCAAAACCTCAAAACCTCAAAATCACATGGATTTTGATCCATGTGATCTTTTCTACTTAAGTCAGTTCTACCATTTCAGGGTTTTATGATTCAGCTTTTACAGTAATGCAATGTTCCATTAAAGACTTTATATTGGCTTTCCATATTTTTCAACCTAAGGCCTTAAATGACTACTTGCTTCCATTTCTCCTTATATGTTGCCTGTTACTGCTTTTCCCATTTCTTCCCCTCCATTGTTTCTTTACCTCCAGGCAAAGATTATGAGAAAGAGATATATCATTGACAATAAAACGGGTTTGTTAGGGAACCATTGACCGAAATCACCCAGCTTGGCCATGCAAGATGATAGCCACTTGCTTAAGTGCCTCACAACAAGAGGTCTAGAGAAGGAATATGGTTCTGTCACTGGAAAAAGTCAGGAGGGGGAAAAAGAAGGAGGACATGATCAACTTCCCATAGTCCTTTGCTCTGGAATCCATCTTGGATGAGAGATGCTTGTGTCACCAGGAAGGTGATTGGCCAGAGACGACCCAGAAACTAACTCCATTACCATAAAACCTGAGACTGTCATCCAAAAGGCAAAGCAGTTCTCTTGGTTTCCCTTACCTGGCTTCTCTCCACCTGAGTGCCATTTCTCATAAAGTCTCTTCCCTTGTCAGTATGTGCGTCACCCTGGACAATTCATTTCTGAGTGTTAGACACCAGCCCACTATCAGGTCCTGAAAGGGGTTCCATTTCCTACAGTAGCCCCTTACTAACCTTTTTTTCTGGCATTGAAACTAAGAGAACTAATGCATGAAATTGTAAAATTATAAAAATTAAATCAAATTTCATAACATAGGCATAGAATGGTCTTATTTTTGCAAAACCAAAGATACACATACATAATAAGTAGATGTATTAGGATTTATGTAGGATGTGATCTAAAAAGATATATACAAAACTGCTAAAAACAATTAGCCCTGGAAGAGAAAGTGTGAAATGAAAGAGTAATACCAATAAAGGCTTAACTTTTAATTATAAACTTCCCTATATTAATTTCTTATCACAAGCATGAGTTATTTTTATTAAAAAATGCTATCATTTACTAATATTGATTTTCATTTATATAATTTTAAGTGAGTTTGTAGTTTACTGTATATTGGGTATAAACTTATTAACAAGAAAGTGAGCTGAGGTGAAAGGATGTTTATTAGTATAAACATAGGAAATTCATTGGAGAAGGCAATGGCAACCCACTGCAGTACTCTTGCCTGGAAAACCCCATGGGTGGAAGGGCCTGGTAGGCTGCAGTCCATGGGGTCACTTAGAGTCGGACACGACTGAGAGACTTCACTTTCACTTTTCACTTTCATGCATTGGAGAAGGAAATGGCAACCCACTCCAGTGTTCTTGTCTGGAGAATCCCAGGGACTGGGGAGCCTGATGGGCTGCCGTCTATGGGTCACACAGAGTCGGACACGACTGAAGCAACTTAGTAGTAGCAGCAGCAGCAAATTCCTAAGTATAACCAATGAGTGAATCTAATTTCATCTCTAACCAAAGCAGGAACTGATGCTTTCTTTTAAAAGTAACTTAAGATTTGCATCTAGGTTAATAAAACTAATTACAGTAATTAAATATAATAGGAAGAGGAAACATAAGTTGAACTAAATCTTAGAAGTACTAAGAGCTAGGCAAAAACCAATATTGTGTTAGGTAGTTAGAAAAGGAAAAAGGAGTCCAAAATGGTGGTGGCTAAAAGACAAGGGAAAAGCCTGCAAAAATAGAACAAAGGAAGGTCCGAGGACCAGAGTGAGAACCTCAGGTAAAACAAACAGCCCTCCTGGCTAGCCCAATCTACATAGGGCAGGCTCAGGGGGAGGAGAAAAAACATAAAAAGAGGATCCAAAACTGAGCCAGGGACTTCTCTTTTCACGTCTTTTGGGTCAGCTTGCCTTCATGCCTTGAGGATGTATTTTCCTTTCAGTTCAGTTCAGTCACTCAGTTGTTTCTGACTTTTTACAACCCCATCGACTGCAGCACGCCAGGCCTCCCTGTCCATCACCAGCTCTTGGAGTTTACTCACTCATGCTCATTAAGTTGGTGATGCTATCCAACCATCTCATCCTTTACTTGCCAATAAAACTGAGCCAAAACACTTGTCCATCCATCCCCTCAAATTTTTGCTGCAGCAAGACAGTACCGAGGAAATGACACACTCCCCCAACATATATCCCAGGGATGGTGGATCCTGGTGGGCTGCCGTCTATGGGGTTGCACAGAGTCGGACACGACTGAAGCGACTTAGCAGCAGCAATAGCAGCCCAACATATATGGTGCCGTGACTCGGATTTAACCTGGTTGGAACAACCTCAGCTCAGCCCCCACAAGACAGAGGCCAAGCACAGCAGAAGTCTGGCTCGGCAAAAGCTCCCATGGTGGATGCTGAATGCAAACAAAACCCAGTGCAGGGGGAGTGACAAGTAGCCCAGTGTGCTGGAAACTGAAACAGCAAAAACAAACTCAGCAGAAAGCTGAGCGGCTCATTCTCAGATTCCAGGAGACCTCAGGTTGGGGTAGGAAGTCCTCACTCCTATGGCTAGAAGGACATATGGCTAACAAAATCTTAATTCCTTTACAATCTCGTTTCTTGTTTCCCTAGACCCCCCGTGAACAGGTGAGCGGCAGATCTCCTTCAGAATGGACTGGATGCAACTGAGGGACTCTGGAGAGACTACTCCCTAGTATATCCTGAAGGCTCCACTATCCTCTGTGCTCTAGTAGCTGTTGTCCAAGTGGGTGGGTGTTCTTCTGTCCTTAATCTTCTTTGTGCCAAGGATCAGGCCAATGAAAACTGTGAGCATAGGTCAGGTATTTAGCAGATTCTCTGGCAGGTTATGAAGGGGATTCCTTTGAACATTTTTCCCACTGCTTTTTCCTCCTGTCCTTCAGCTCCTCTGTCCATCTACGCCACTGCTTAAAAAGCATTAGGCAGGTCATCATATTTTCATTTCTGAAAGTTGTACTTGAAACCATTTACCTAAGATTGGGGCTCAAACCCATGTGGCAGGGACTCTGTGCTATGCTTAGTCATTCAATCATATCCAATTGGGACTAGAGCCTGGCCAAAACCCATGGTGCCTGGCTTCAGGACCTAATGAAGTTCAGGCTCTGATGTCTCATTGCAAAAATTCAGTGAGAGACACAGTGATAGGTTAGAGGTGGATTTGTTCAGATTCAGAGAGAAGCACACTCCACAGAGGGTGGGCCATCACAGAGGAGACTGCAGTGACCATAGAATGGGAGGTGGTTAGTTTTTAGGAGCTGGGTGATTTCATATGCTAATGAGTGGGAGGATTATTCCAACAATTGGGGAACCGCCCACTCCTCCATCTTTTGATAGTGACTTGGAACTGTCCTGGCACCTCTGGGTGTGTCATCTAGCTTGCAGATTGAGGATTAAGGTTTAGCTGAATTTGACTTGTCATCTTGAACTCATTTGATTTTAATTGGTTTATGTTATAGCCTTGGACTACATCATTCTTTCAAAAGTTGTGCCCTGCCCCTTCCCTCCTGTTTTGTGTTCTTTTCCTGAGCCCTTGTAGGCAACATCACTCCACCCTGCTTGTTACTAAAATACTCTAATGCCCCTAACAGGACCAGATAACCCACTCCTCTGTCATTATTTCTGCTATTACCTAAAATGGGTCTATGACAATGAAATGTTTACCATTGGAGACACCCTAGTCTGCTCTTACAGAGGATGAGGGGAGGAAATCAGTGACTTACATTTCCTCAGAGCAATAAGAGGATAAGGCTTATGGCTGCTTCACCAGGTTCCCAGTTTCAGGTCACAGACTTGGAGTGCTTGACATCATGGTATCTATTCCCATCCATGGTGGATAAATCAGCAATGAGTTAAGATTACAACCCCTTAATCCTACCCAGCACTGGACATGCTGGAGACCTTAGGGATGCCCAACTCCAGGAGGTCAACCTGCCTTGACCTACCTAAGGATCTGGTCCCTGGGAGGCTGTCATGCCTCAACCTCCTCTGGGATCCGCCAATCCAGGGGTCCCAGGAGGTCGACATGCCTCGACCTGTCCAGCGACCCAATTCTCGGGAGGCTGACTTGCCTCGACCTGCATGGAGATTCGATCTCCAGGAGGCTGTCATGCCTCAACCTGCCTGGGGATCTGTACCCTGACCCGGGGATGCCTAGCTCTCAGGTTGCAATAGTACTGAGTAGGATAAGCTTCAGAAAGACTCACTCCTAAGGAAGTCCACCCTTGGAAATAGAAGGAAGCCAATTAGCTGTGGTACTATGCCCAATCTCAGCAGTAACTCAGGGGTCCAATGAGAACCCCATTGCCTTTCTGGAAAGGCTAAAAGAGGCCCTCCAAAAGTTTACCAAACCAGACTTAGACTCTTACAAGGGACAGGTGATTTTAAAGGACAAATTCCTGTTCCAATGTACATCAGACATTGGGATAAAGTTACAACAGCTACAGTAGCAGGACTGTGCTGCCTCTTTAGATGAGATGGTCCAGACAGCTACCAATACCTTTTATAACAGAGAACAGGAGAGGGAGACCAAGGCCCAGGAAAGGGAGAAAAGGAAAGAGACAAGCCATGCCTAGCTGCTGGCTGCCCTCCAGGGAAAACCTATGGCAAATCCCAAGTCCTTGAAGGACAAGGCACCAGGCAAATGCCTAATCTGTAGACAGGCGGGACATTGGGCCAAAGAATGTCCAAACTCTGACAAGTTTGGCTTGTTACAAACGCCATCAATTGGACACTGGGCAGCACTCTGCCCTCGGAACCCAAGAGCCTCAAGGTCAAGCACCAAGCCTTCCCTCACAATGTTTCAACAGGACTGAAGCAGCCAATCTAGCCAGCCCACCTGTCACAGATAATCATCATGAGGCTGGAGCCAAGGTGCAACTGGATGTGGCAGGAAGGTCCGAGAATTTCTTGGTTGACACAGGGGCTACCTACTCTGTCCTGACCTCCTACTCCGGAGCCTTCTCCTCCCAAACCTGTACCATTTAAGGTGCTACAGGAAAAACAATTACAAAAAGATTCACCCAAATACTTCCTTGTTGCTGGGATGGGCAAATATTTTCCTACCAGTTTCTGGTGGCCCTTGAGTATCCTATACTCTTATTGGGAAGAGATCTTTACCTGCCTTCAAAATCTTGCAGCTATTGCATTTCTGATAGAAGATGCTTTAAAACTCTCTCTTGGGGGCAAACTACCTATTTTTACCAGACACCAAGTGAAACAACTCCTGAATGGGAGAGGCCATTTATGGATGTCTGACCAAAGAATCCTCAGATATCAAGTAGTGCTGATGGAACATCCAGGCCTGACTATATCCCCTTGTGAAGCTCTTAACCCAGCCACCCTCCTGCCTACCTCCAAGGGCTCTCTCCTCTTTCATTCTTACCTAGAAACTTTGGACCACTGGACAAAACCCTGAGAGGTGTTATCAGAAGATCCTCTGACCAATCCTGAGGAAATCCGGTACACTGATGGAAGCAGCTTTGCCTTGGATGGAAAAAGAAGAGCTGGAGATGCAGTAGTCTCCAATTTTGAGACCATAGAGGCTAAACCTTTGCCACCAGATACTTCAGCCCAATTAGCTGAGCTCAGAGCCCTAACTCAAGCTTTAGAGCTGGGAAAAGGAAAGAGGGTAGCCATACACACTGACTCCAAGTATGCCTTTCTGATGCTACATGCACATGCTGCTATTTGGAAAGAAAGAGGCAACTTGACCACCCGAGGGTCCCTAATCAATTATGCCAATCAAATACTTAGGCTCTTGGAGGCAGTTCATCTCCCCAGTGAGGGTTCAGTCTCCCACTGTAAAAGATACCAAAAAGGGAGCACAGAAGTGGCATGAGGGAACGAAGCAGCTGATCAGGCAGCTAAGAGAGCAGCATTGAACAATGACCTAATGGGGTTGCCACCTTAGTTCCACAGACTAATTTGCCAGAAACTCCTTCATATACTGAAGGTGAGACTCTTAAAGCTAAGAGCGAGGGCTTTCAAGAAGATCATATGGGGTGGTTCCACAAGGAGGGACCCCTTTTTCTGCCTGGGAACCTCCAATGGAAGTTGGCTAACTCCTTACATGGTACCACTCATTTAGGGGAAAAGGCCCTCCAAAGACTACTAGAAAGTTCTTTCAGAGGAACAGACCTCCAAATGACTATAATACAAGTGGTCTCCTCTTGTCCCATTTTCCAATTAAACAACCACCAAGGAGCTCAAAGGGCCCAGCTGGCGCAGCCCGTCCAACAATGTGGGACCTACCCAGGAGAGGACTGGCAGATGGACTTCACACAGATGCCAGTTTCTCAAGGGTACAAACCCCTACTAGTCATGAGAGATACATTCACAGGATGGATAAGGCTTTCCCACCTGGACTGAGAAGGCTGAGGAGGGGTAAAAAACCTGTTCCATGAAATCATTCCGAGATTTGGTCTGCCCAGGTCATTACAAAGTGACAATGGGACATCATTTACTTCTAAGGTCACCCAAGGGGTCTCTAAAGCATTGGGCATTACTTATTATCTCCATTGTGCCTGGAGGCCTTAGTCTTCAGGAAAAGCAGAAAGAGCTAACCAATTCTTAAAATCAGCAATAAAAAAGATAACCCAGGTGACCTCCCTGGGATGGAAGGAGGCTTTACCAATATCTCTCCTCCACACCCATACTGCCCCTAAGGAACAGGTTGGTCTTAGTCCTTATGAGATGCTATATGGGAGACCTTTTGTTTATGTCAATGACCTCTTCCTAAATCCAGAGGCTCAGACCCTCCAGTCTTATGCCATGGCCATTGGACAATTCCAAGAAGATATATGCCTGTGGGGTGTCAACCAGGACTCAGAAGATTCTAAAGAGCCACTACTATATGCTCCAGGGACTCAAGTCCTAATTAAACTCTGGAAGAATGGGTCCCCAAAGGTTCAACTCCAGTCCACATGGAAGGGCCCCTACCCTGTAACACTTTCTACCACCACAGCAGTCAAGGTACCAGTCATGACTCCTGACATGACTCCTCACTACTCATTAGTCAAGCTATGGAAGAAAACAGAAGAGGACAATCATTACACCTGTGAGCCCCTGGGACATCTCAGATACTTATTCAGAACTGCAAATGAGTGCCATTCTAATGAACACCCCAAAAATTAAGTTTCTGGGGATAATATTTCTCAGGATAGTGCTAAAGAGCCAACATAGCTTGGAAGGGGTTGTACTCCAAAACAGACAAGAGATAGATCTCCTGATCCCTGAAGAAGGAGAGACTTGAGCCATCTTGAATGAGACCTGTTGTTTCTGGGTGAATACTTCCAGCTAAGTTAAAGAAAGTCCTCAAGAAAACATTCAGCTCCTACAGGATCTCAAAGAACAAGCTGGAGAGATCTTGGGGTGGCTACAATCTCTCTTTGGGGGATCCTTCTCCTGGTGAGGGGAATTTGGATTTGGCTAAAGCCCCTACTAATCCGTGTTATCACCATATTGATGCTGCTTATGATTGTTCCATGCACTATCAACTATCTAACCCATGTCGTCTCTGCCCAGGTCAACTGGTACAAAATGCACTACCAGTTCAACAAGGATATATAAAACTACAGTCGACCATGGAGAATTAGATGGACACCACTATAAGGACACTGAGGCTTGAGACTAGCAAGAGGGGGAGGCTCAATGCCCCTCGCCATCCCAGTTCAACAGGAAGTAGCCAGAAAGACCTTCACACCTCTTATTCCCAAAGGAGTGGGCCTCCCATCTTTTGAGGTGGGGGGAATGTTAGGTAGAATAGGAAAAAGGAGTCCAAAAGTGTGGTGGCTAAAAGACAAAGAAGGGAAAAGCCTGCAAAAATGGAACAGAGGAAAGTCCGAGGACCAGAGTAAGGACCTCAGGTAAGACAAACAGCCCTCCTGGCTGGCCCAGTTTACATAGGACAGGCTCAGGGGGGAGAGAAAAACATATAAAGAGAGGAGCCAAAACCAAGCCGGGGACTTCTCTTCACGTCTTTTGGGTTGGCTTGCCCTTACGCCTTGAGGGTGTATTTTCCTTTACTTGCCAATAAAACTAAACTATAACACTGGTCCATCCGTTGCTTCAATTTTTTGCTGTGGCAAGACAGAACTAAGGAAATTACACACCCTCCCGCCCCCTCCCCACCCCCTGCCTCTCCCCCCAGTGGAGGATCTCATAACTCCAGGCTGAGAAAAGATTCTTGGAACACCACCCTGTTACCTCACCACCAACACTCAGAAGTAAATCTGAAAACAGCAAAAGATAAAGAGGACTCTGACCATCCTCAAATGGTTCTTTCTTTAAAAACTTTCATAGTCAGCTGAATCTTCAGAGTTGATTTCTGGGGATAGGAGTCTACCTTATCCCCAGGTAATCAGCCTCCTGAATAAAGCAACATTTTCAGTCCAATCAACACTTGTCTTTTGAGTACTGGTTTTCAAGCAGACATATCTGAGTTTGGTAACAGTGTGTGTGTGTGTGTGTGTGTGTGTGTGTGTGTGTGTGTGTGTGAAGTCGCTCAGTCGTGTCCGACTCTTTGTGACCCCGTGGACTATAGCCCGCCAGGCTCCTCTCTCCGTGGGATTCTCCAGGCAAGAATACTGGAGTGGATTGCCATTTCCTTCTCCAGGGGATCTTCCCAACCCAGGGATCAAACCCGTGTCTCCTGCATTGCAGGCAGATGCTTTATCTTCTGAGCACCAGGGAAGCCCATTTGACCTTAATATTTGGTAACAGTAAGACTTTGTAAAAGATACTGGAACAAAACAAATCTTCTAAACAAATCAATGGAAACAACTGGTATTTTAAGACAATTCTTTCAAAAAATGCACAAAGACAAATGACTCTGCAAATATTCATAGGGGCATAGGAAGGAAGAAGCCTTCTAAGCAAAGAGAATAGTTCAACAGCATAAACTGTAAGAACAGAAAAAAGAAAAAAAGATGTGTGTGGGGGGAGCTGGGATTGAGACATTAACACTCATTAATAACTAGCGTTTCTATAAAGCCTATATATATAATGTTTATAGTTACATGACTTTATGTGATACAAAGGATAAAGAGTTTACTTTCAGAGCGTGGGTTAGCATTGTCAGGGTATCAGGCTTATTTGATTATTGTTTTTCTGTTTATAGTGTGAGAACGTCATAGACAGTCCCAAGGGCAACTCCAAAGAGAAAGAAGAAAACAGCTTAACATCTCTTTCAGAGCACTACACATCTGGAAAAATTAAATCTCTGTCTCCCTGTCCCAAATCCCCTACTTGGATCTAAGCTTGGTGGAAGTGCACTGGCCCAGCAACTGGCAGTTTTCTCAATGTACAGTTGGAATATTTAATTTCTTTTACTAGCTGCAGCCTTAGCCATCAGTTCTAGGAAACCCTGACACCAATGCACTGCATATCTAAATGTACATTACCTATTTGATCATCTTATCATCTATGCCTCCAAAAACAATGAACACAGCTTACTGTATCTGTCCTGTAGCTAACACTCTACATAGTTGAAAAAATTCCTGCCTTGGCTTCTTAGGCAGCACCCTTGATTTTCCTCCCATCTTTCCTGTTACTTCTTGTCAGTCTCCTTTACTAGCTTTTCAACATGAATTCTAAATATCTTTCTTTTTTTTTTTTTCTTTTCTAATACACATTCTCCAAGTATGAATACATTCTACGCTAGGGAATCAAGTTCCAATCAAAGGCCAAATTTTTGTTCTACATTTCAAAATCATACACTCAATGAACCATACAACATACCTGTTAAGCAAGTCAACTTAACCATCTACTGAGCCCACTAAAATGGAATCGAACTTCTACCACAAACTGTTTTATCCCATTCTCCCCTAGCTCATTACGTAACACTCATACCCACACAATGGCCCAAAACAAAAACCTAAACTGCTAAATTTAGATTCCCTCATTTTCTTAAATTTGACAGTAATTTCCTGAAAACCTAGTTGATTTTATTTCCAAAATAAATTTCAAATTCATCTACCTGTTTTGCCCACTCTCTAGTCTACCACTGTCCAATACCAATGTAAAGCATGCAACCTATGTAATTTTAAATTTGCTAGTAGCCGCATTAAAAAAAGAATGGTTTATACATATCAAATTGAAAATATTTGTTATATATTTGGTTAAAACATATTATGAACATCATTTTGATATGTACAAATATTCAATATATGTGAAATATTTTATATTCTTTTTTTCTTAGTGAATCTTCGCAATTTCTTGTGGGTTTTATATAGCACACCTCAGTATACACAGGCCAAGACTCAGGAGTTAAACAGGCACATAAAATTACTGTATTGGAGAGTACAATACTCATCTATGACAGCATCATCCATTGCCTGGAAAACTACAACAGACTCATATCTGGTATTATCACTTCTATTCCTGCCAACCTCCAGCTGCAACAACATATTTTTATGAATTAGTGAGGAACCAAAACAATGCAATTCCTTGCTCCTGTGTGGAACAATAATGAGACTGGGTAGGCTTTCCTATGCCTGTTGATGTGTGAACAATGTTAATGATTAAAAGGTTAATCAATAATATCTCAGCTATTTTCCTAAGGAAATACTGGCTCCTAGAAGAGAAAACTGCCAGTTAAACTGATCAATTATCAAGACCAATAAACTCATCCAGAGTCATTTCATAATCTTCAGTTCACTGTGTTGTCATCCAAATCTGCTATGTCACCAAATCTCAGCCAGTTCTCTCTTCTGAAAAATGTCTTTTAACATCTCTCAGCACAGGCCTTACAATGACATAAAGAACCTTACCTAATTTCCCTATTTTGAGATTGTGAAGGTGGTATTCTCCTTTATGGCAGGAAGTTTAGTAAACTGAGTTTTGCTTAACACCTTTTTGGAGTTCTTTTGGAAAGTCAGCCTTCAACAAAAGCAAGAGGGGACTTCTTAAAAGGCAAATGAGATCATGTCACTCATCCGGTAAAGGTATTTCAATATTTCCCAGTGCTTTGGAACAAAATCGAAACTGCTTGACGTATTTGACAAGGTCGAAATGACCCGGTCTCTGTCTAGCTCTCTAAAATCATATTAGATCCTCTTCCATTCATTACGTTTTAGACACAGTGCCTTCTTCCTTTTCTTTAGATATAGCCAGTGTTATCCCAGGCTTGGCATTTTTGCATTTACTCTATTCTGCATGCAACATTCTTCCCTGTCTTAAAATTGCTGACTCCTCCTATTCACATTAACTGAGTCAAATCTAATCTCAGAGAGGCTTTCCTCAACCACTGTATTTAAGGTGTTGTTATCTCTTGTGCCAATTTTCTCTGTATTACATCATTTTACTTCCTTCATATCACTTATCATAACTGCCTTGTCTTTACCCTTCATTTACTTTTTCTCTCCACTAAGATTATAGATGCCTTATGAACAGAGATCTTAACCTTTCTCTTCTATCTCTATATGCCTAAATATTGGATGTATTTATTGACATGTAGGTATTCAACAACTTATAAAAATGAATGAATAAAAAGATTCAATGATTATATTAAATGATGAAGGAAAGAGAAGGAAAGGAGGGAAAGAAGAAAGAAAGTCCTTCGAAAATATGTGATAAAGCCATGACAAGTATGCTTATTCCCTTTTATGTATCAGGACACTGTGTAACTGTATTAAAGCAAAGGAACTGGGACTCCACAGCTACTATATAATGTAACTGAGACCAGGATCAAGGTCTCCTGATTTCTAATCCATTGCTCATCAGAGCATAACACACTATCTTTCAGCCTTCTCTGATTGATGTGGTTCTTTCGAAGCAGATGTGTAAAGCTTCAGATTTACCAGAGAAACAAGGCATCTGAAGGAGAAAATGATTTCCTCTGCATTAATTGGTAAGTTCATATCTTTTTGCATTTACATCTCCCACTTGCATCTTGATTAGCAATTTCTTCTGTCAATTTAACAGCAAAATCCTCTGTAATCAGTGGCATGTTATATTCTGGAACAGACTCAATGAGTCCCTGAAGTTAGAGAGACAGCACTTCAATCCTTCACCTTGGCTGCTCTAGTGGTGAACATGCCTGACTGTCAGTCTGATTTCCTAAATCTCCTCTGAGATGGTAGGCAGTTAAAATGCTGTTGGCAAAAAAAAAAAAAAAAATGCTGTTGGCATATGCTTGGCTTCAGCTCATTGCAAATACAAAAATGCCGTTTGCTTCCAAACACAAGCCTCACTTCCCTCCCATTATTATTAATATCATCATTATTAACATTATTATCTTCATCATTCTTCCAAACTCCCTTTTGGAGAGGTTTCATACTCTAAGGAAGAGCAATTCCTGAAAATTATATTTGATCAATATATTTAGTGAGGCATAAACCATAAATTAGAACTTGATTGAAATTTCTATCCTCCTCCAATAGTAAATGTACTGTATGAGATTGTGAGAGAGTCATTTCCTAGGCAGGTTGATAGGGAGTCTAGGGGTCCCCGAGGAGAGAGGGGTCTGGAATTCTCAAGGAGGAAAAAAGGACAAACTTTTTTTCTTTCTCCACATTCCTTAGGATTATATACCAATAATGTATCCTGCCTAAGGACAGTCTTTGGATTCAACCTTCTGTTATTTTAAAATGTTAATTATGGGAGTATACCTGGTCTTTACAAGGATGTATCTTGCCTGAGGACAGTGTTATCTTAAAATGTAAATTATGGGAGTAGGTCGGAGGAGGTCTTTACAACCTCCAGACATTCTTTGGATTATATAACCTCATTGTTAACACTAGCAAGCGGGTACTCTTTCTGCCCCCTTCTGATGCCTATGTCAGAAGCTTTCTCTATCTCCTTTATACATAAATAAAACTTTACTACACAAAAGCTCTGAGCGATCAAGCCTCGTCTCTGGCCCCGGATTGAATTCTTCTCCTCCGGGGGCCAAGAATCCCGGTGTATTCGCGTGATTCAACAACAACCTTTCAATTGTAATTGTTGTCTACACAATTACAGTCTTCCCAGGTGTGTCAGTGGTAAAGACAGGAAACATAGGTTTGATCCCTGGGTCAGGAAGATCCCCTGGGGAAGGAAATGACAATCTACTCCAGTACCCTTGCCTGAGAAATCCCAAGGACAGAGGAGCCTGGTAGGCTACAATCCATGCTATCACGAAAGAGTCAGACACTACTTAGAGACTAAACACCACCACCACCACCAGCACAGTTACTAATTCCTCTTAATTGTCTTACTAAAAGAAACTCAATTTTCAAATACTAGACAGCTTGAGGTGAGTGACTGTGGTGGATGGGAGCATTACTCCTCAACCCAAATCCTGTGGATAGAATCTTGAATACTCTGTGCTGAATCCAGGGATTTTGTTCCTTTTACCATTTAGTGAGGTCAGGTCTTTTTGGCATGAAATGAAAAATATAAGAATCTGGAATAAAAATAAGAATTTGGAATCCTGTTACTTTTCAGTCTTTCTCCACCTATATGAAGAGGGGTTCAGGCACCTTGGCTTGATTGCTGTTCTTAAAACATGCCTTTACCTCTATATCCTTGCAAAAGTCCTAAGCCACAATTCCAACTGCACAGCTCATTCATCAAGGTCTGACTCAACTGTCACCATACAGTTACATCTTTGCATAATTTTCTCCATGGCGGCAGTACAAACTGTTTTTCCAACAATGATTCCATATGATTCCATTATAGCACTTACCACAATAAATTCCTATCATTTGCTTACATATCCATTTACTCCATGAGAATGCCAGTTATTTGAGAACAAGGATCATGTCTCACTCGTGTTTGTGTTCTTAAAACCTAGCACAGTGTTTACATGATAGAAGACACTCAAATATTTTTCAAGTGGTTGACTGAGGAGACTACATAACAAATAGAAAGTTATTCCTTAATATGATACCTTCCTTATTCCGTGCTGTTTAGGTTTATGATAATTTCATATTCTACATATACTTCTCAAGGTTTTGATTCTGTTTTGTACTTCCTAGATATTTATTTCAAAGGAATTTTTTCAAAGAAGGTATCAAAAATGATTGTGCATAACTTAAAGTCTTAAATAAGCAAAGGACATATTTAGAGAAGACATTAAAATGTGGCTATGTAAAACACTTCTAATTAACCAGAATAGTTGGTTAATCAGAACTCCCAAAACTCTGTAATTAAACAAATGATCACCTGAAATAATTTAAGCATATTCCCATTGGCTTATAACTTAATAAGTAAAAGACTATTTAAGCTAATCTTAGGTCACAAAGTTAATCAATAGAAAATTATTAATAAAGATGATGATGACAATGATAAGAGTATTTTGAATAATTAAGGTATATTGCATTTTCCAAAGATGGGCACACCATTACTTCTCATCCTACATGCTCCTTTTGACCTTTAAATTATATTCCTTCTATTGAAAAGTGGGGGTTCATGTTTCTTCTTCTTGAATTGGGGGAGCTTTTGACTTGCTTGCAAGCAATAAATTATGGCAGAAGTGACAGTGTATGATTTCAGAGGTTAGGTTAAAAAAAAGAAATACTATATGTGATTTATTAACTATAAAACTTATTCCTGGATTCCTGAAATTCCATTAAGAAGCCCAATATCCATAGGCTGTCATATTATAAGAAAGTCAAGCCTAGGAGAGGTTAAATGCAGTTTTCCTTAGTGTTCTAGTCCTCAGTCCAGACATCAGACATGTGAGTGAATAAGCCTATGCCCTTTGTGAATTTCTGACCTACAGAATTTGTGAGCATAATACACTGATTGTTGTTTTATGTCACTAACTTTAGGATAATTCATTGCACAGCAGTAACTCCTGGAACAGAGTGTGTGACAAGGAATAGCCAGATGTTCACTAATCCCATTTCTTCTTCTTGGACATAAAGGGGAAGAAGACATTGTCAGCATCTTTGCAGTTGATTTGGGTTCCCTTTGACTGAGTGGGGGTCAATGGGATGCAAAGGGATTTATGCCTCACTGAAGTCTAGTCATCAAACTTCCTGTTTAATCATCTACTGTCTCTTCCATTTCTGCTGTGACAGTGGAAGCCAAATTATAAAGATGGCAATATCAAAAGTTTGGAGGATTGTGAATCACTGAGTCATCAGCTAGTAGAGACCTATCAAGGAAACTGGCTGGTGTTTGACCAATGTATAAATGATAAATAAACCATCATTAAGATAAGCTACTGAGATTTGGGAGTTATGTTATGGCAGGTAGCATCGTTACTCTAATACACATAACAAATTTAATTTATTTGTATTACTAATTTGCAATAAAACACTGATTCTTGAGCACTTGACAATGTGTTGAATATGTTGCTTAGTGCTGTGAATATATTATCCCATTTAAACTCAGATCAACCTTATTACTAGGCAGGTATATTTGTTTTTCCTGTTTTACATATGCAAATCCAAAACTTAAAGACCTGATTCACTCAGAGTCACAAAGATATTCCAAAAAAAGAGAAATTCCTTGAAGATAGAGCACTATGAGGCAAACCTAAAGTAAGGTTATCTTCTAAGAGTTAAATTAGCAAAATTCATTTGTGAGGTTAGTCATCTATAAATGCATTGTCGATGTAAATTTTTGTTGAACGGGTACTCTGAACTTATTCCCAAACCACTAATTTTAGTGATAATAGAGGATGCATGTGCAAAAATCCTTGGTTTTATTTTTTTACATTTTATAGTACACAGGCCACTATGTACTGATTAAAATGTATTTTACAGCCATTTCTTAGGGTTAGAAATAATTTTTGTTATGGTATCTTTCCATATTTTATGACTTTAATTAAATTTCTGATTTCTGTTCTGAACACTGCAATATAATACAGTACAAAACACAATTTAATCATTAAATTTGTGGATAATTTTGTGATTTTCTTCAAAGCCTATAGCACCAAGGGACTGATAATAGAAGATAATGCGCATAAAATACACTCCAGGAAGTTCCACAAACTCCATCCTCAAGGACTTTTCTTTCTCCCACAACCTAATAGCAAATGCACACAATCAAAAAGTCTCATCAGGACTATTCCTCAATTGTCATCATCTTTAAAAAGGAATCTGGTCAGGGGCACAAGGTAATATAAAGGACATTTTAAAACAACTACATATACTCTACAAAAGCTCTACTGAGACAAATAACATTGACACAGACATGCATGTGCATTTGTGGTCACATTAGTGGTCACAGAATACAATATTTAGTAAAAATCCTTGCAAAGTTATTAAACTAAAGATAAAGTAAATTTCTTTGTGAAAATATTTCTCAAGGTAGTTTCCTATTATCCATCACTTTTTATAATATAAAATATTACAAAACAAAGTAACATTTCTCTTGCCCTTGTTTCTGTGAGGTGCAGTGATGATATTTCAAACAAATGTCAAATTTGGCAACCAAATCCATCACTTCATTTAATTGTGAAAATGTCTAACATCTTATTTTAGTTTAAATTTCTAAAAATTCCTTGTTTTATATAGTCTACATCCTTGTACGTGCAGTCACACAATAGATAAACATGTAAGTTTATATGACATTTGTCATGATAAACATAAACTTGAGTAAGAAGATAGAGGCTGGCTGAAGTGGGAGATGCTATTTTCTTTATGATTCTGTACAGGGTTTGGGCAGGATGTTATGTAAGGTAATGATACCTCAGACCTGAAGAAGTCTGCTGTGCAACTCTTGTAGAAAACACGTGGTGAAAGAAAGTGGTAAGTGGAAAGACACCAGAAGTATAGGCATGTCTGGCAAATGGGAGAAACAGCTAGGACGGCTATGTATTAATATCTGAATTTGAAGGTATGGGGAAGAGAGAGGTAGGTTTAAGTGTTCTTCAGCAACTTTCCCCAAAAGCAATTCTTGGGATTCCTGTGTTTATAACTGGCCCATCAATCTCCTGAGGTGAAGGAAATGCCCTGAACCAGGTGCTCAAAGCCTCTGGATCTTGTCCGGTTGCTTACTCATCAGTGTGAGACCTCAAGCGCTTTACTTTACTTCCTGACCTTTGCTGTTACGCTCCAGAGTGTTTTTCCCTTTGAAACTCCATCATTTACTTTATAGACACTGGGAATACAAAATTTTCAGTACCCCTCCTTCTATGAATTATGCCAAAGTCTATTTCCTAAAAGTCATCACTTCATAAATTGTATTTTTCAGACTTCTTTCTCTCTAGAAGCTTTATTCGGTCCTTCAAAAGTTACTTTTGAAATGTAGGCAGTCAAGCATTTCACTTGAGGTAAGCAACCAGCACCCTGTAAGAGTTTTTAGGATTAAACAAAATAGAAAGTAATAACAATGTATTATTAGATTTAACACCGAATACACTTACTCATTTAATTACAAATGTGAGTTTAGTTGTAAAAATGTAAATAATAATTAACTTATCAGAAACAAATGACAACAAAAAGTCCTTAAGATTCCACAACTAAAATATCCTCCCCATGTTATTTTTCTATTTAGAGTGCTAGCTACTTCCTCTGAAAGATTTTCAAAGAGAGATGCTTGACTCCTTCAACTCACCTATTTCGAATCAGAGGCTCCACATAGCCCTTGTGTATGATTCTCTGAGTGCAAGGCTGGTGCGCATCAAAGCCCTTTCGGACCAGGGACTCTCCTGCCAGTCCAGCGGCTCTGACCCTTTGGTGAAAGAGCACTTCTCAGAATGACATCGGGCTGAACATCTCTCTCCCAGCAGGAGCAACGGAGATCACTGACTAGTGCTGCTTTGTAGCTTAGCCAATAGGCTTCTCAACGAACAGTCTTTCCTACTCTGCTCACCGCTGTTCCCTTAGTCAAAAAGTCTCTTCAGATGGTGCACACACAACAAAGGCCAGTTTCATCTCTTGCTGACGGGTGCTAGCAGGTGGTTCTGCTTTTCCTTAGCTTGAACTCTTTGTTTTCAGAGGAAACAGTGAGAACCCCACTACAGAATTCTTCCCAGTAATGTTTGATTTAAATTTGCATACAAAGCTAAGGTTACCCTGCTACACATCTTTTATTAAGTTCCTTTAGGAAGTCCTCGGGTAATTGGCTTCTTTAAACTGGTTTTGCCACTATAGGAGCCACATCACTTCCAAAAAGGACAAAGTATTTTAACTGGTGATTCCCTGGAAAAACCCCTATGAGAATGTAGAGTGACTAAGATGAATTCAGGAAATTAGCTTTCCACTGAAAAATGAAAACGTGTACATTTCTTATATGTTAAATAAATATGAAATGGTGCCTGAATAGATTCTCTACAGTCAACAAAGGCTCCACAGAGTATGAAGAGTGTAAGATAACATTTGCTAGCAGTTAGGCCTGTGGATAGAAAGTGTTCCTGGGTTGGAAAAATGGGCCTGATTAGGAACTATGATCATTAATGTCCAGGTCCTATAGAATGAAGACTGGTGGGTAAAAGTTATGCAACACTAGGCCTCAAGCAGCAAAATCAGGACCTAGGAACTAGAGTGAACGTAACATTATATCCTCCAAATATGATACTTTTGAGAGTCAAAAGGGGGATAATTCAAATTTGTCCTAAGGAAACCAAGACATACCTTTACCGTAATTTACTGCCTGTTTAAACTCATTTAACAAATACATGGTTTCCAGGTGGTGCAGTGGTAAAGAATTCACCTATCAATGTAGAAGATGCAAGAGATGAGGGTTCAATCCCTGGGTCGGAAAGATCCCCTGGAAGAGGGCATGGCAACCCACTCCAGTATACTTGCCAGGATAATCCATGGACAGAGGAGCCTGGTGTGCTACAGTCCATGGAGTCATAAACAATTGGACACAACTGAGCAACTATGCCAAGCTTTTAATTGTGTGGATCACCATAAACTGTGGAAAATTCTGAAAGAGATGGGAATACCGAGCACCTGACCTACCTCTTGAGAAATCTATATGCAGGTCAGGAAGTAATAGTTAGAACTGGACATGGAACAACAGACTGGTTCCAAATAGGAAAAGGAGTACGTCAAGGCTGTATATTGTCACCCTGCTTATTTAACTTCTACGCAGAATACATCATGAGAAACGCTGGGTTGGAAGAAGCACAAGCTGGAATCAAGAGTGCCAGGAAAAATATTAATAACCTCAGATATGCAGATGACACCATCCTTATGGCAGAAAGTGAAGAGGAACTAAAAAGCCTCTTGATGAAAGTGAAAGAGGAGAGTGAAAAAGTTGGCTTAAAGCTCAACATTCAGAAAACGAAGATCATGACATCTGGTCCCATCACTTCATGGGAAATATATGGGGAAACAGTGGAAACAGTGTCAGACTTTATTTTGGGGGGCTCCAAAATCACTGCAGATGGTGATTGCAGCCATGAAATCAAAAGACGCTTACTCCTTGGAAGGAAAGTTATGACCAACCTAGATAGCATATTAAAGCAGAGATATTACTTTGCCAACAAAGGTCCATCTAGTCAAGGCTATGGTTTTTCCACTGGTCATGTATGGATGTGAGAGTTGGACTGTGAAGAAAGCTGAGCACTGAAGAACTGATGCTTTTGAACTGTGGTGTTGGAGAAGACTCTTGAGAGCCCCTTGGACTGCAAGGAGATCCAACCAGTCCATTCTAAAGGAGATCAGTCCTGGGTGTTCATTGGAAGGACTGATGCTGAGGCTGAAACTCCAGTACTTTGACCACCTCATGCTCATTGGAAAAGACTCTGATGCTGGGAGGGATTGGGGGCAGGAGGAGAAGGGGATGACAGAGGATGAGATGCCATCACCGACTCGATGGATGTGAGTCTGAGTGAACTCCGGGAGCTGGTAGTAGACAGAGAGGCCTGTGTGCTGTGATTCATGGGGTCGCAAAGAGTTGGACACAACTGAGTGACTGAACTGAGCAACTAACACTTTCGCTTTTCAAACTTACAATGAGCAATGAGCCATATAGTAAATGTTTGAGTCTTTGTGAGCCATATAGTTTCTTTTGTCATTGTAGCACTAAGAGCAATAGATACATATGGCTGTGTGTATTCTTAAAATTAGAATTTCATATAATTTTCACATGTCAGAAAATCTTTTTTCAAATTTTCAACCATTTAAAATATTAAAATCATTCTTCACACAGGCCATATGAAATAGATGGGAGACTAAATATGACCCAAGTTTATCATAAGTTTGTCAACCCCTGATCTAAGATACTACATAATCAGTCACTAACCTGAAGGATAAAAATCAACAACAGAGGAGTCATATATTAGAAATATTTGGCAAGCAGTCAGTTATAAAATAGAAAGGTGTTAATTTAATAATATTCAAAATGTCAGCAATTTCAGAAGTCCATGCAGGCTTTACTAACTAGTCCTAATTAATATAGGGCTAATAGCTTGTATTTGTAAGGTGCTCAGTTTAGTTCAGTTCAGTCGCTCAGTCGTGTCCTACTCTTGCGACCCCATGAATCGCAGCACGCCAGGCCTCCCTGTCCATTACCAACTCCTGGAGTTCACTCAAATTCATATCTGTCAAGTTGGTGATGCCACACAGCAATCTTATCCTCTGTTGTCCCCTTCTCCTCCTGCCCCCAATCCCTCCCAGGATCAGAGTCTTTTCCAATGAGTCAACTCTTCGCATGATGTGGCCAAAGTATTGGAGTTTCAGCTTTAGCATCAGTCCTTCCAATGAACACCCAGGACTGATCTCCTTTAGAATGGACTGGTTGGATCAGGTGCTAGTTACTGGGTAAAACATGATTTTTTAAAATTAACTTTATCAATGTAAGTTACATATTATTTTAAGTGTACAATTTCTTGAGTTTTGACAATTTTGTATACCCATGTAACCACCTTGGATTAGTCTTCATAAAGATTTGCTGAGAATTTATTTGAGGTAGCATTAAATTTATAAATCAATTCAGGGAAAATTGACACCTTAACAATATTGAGTCTACCAGTCCAACCATATGATAAATCTTCAAATATTTAAGTCATTTTAATTATTCTTAACAATATCTTACAATTTTCCAAGTTTAGATCCTGTACATCTTTATTTATCAAGTTTATTTTGTTATTTTTAATGCTGAAATGTCCTTTTAAAAAGTATATTTTCCAATTGTTAGTTGCTACTTTATAGAAATACACTCTCTGGGTTTCGTTTTATTTCTTTATTGCACATTTCTTATTTCATTAATTTTGCCCTTATCTTTATTTTCCTCTTCCTTGCATTATAAAATTGGTACATTAAATTTGTATTCTATGATCTTGCTAAACTTATTTATCTGTTCTGCTAGAATGGGTTATTTTGTTGTAAATTGATTTTTTTTAGGATTTTCAATGTAGTTGATCATATAATTTACTAATGTGGACATTTTCACTTTCTCCTTTGTAATCAGTATACATTTTATGTTATTATCATTATTAATTTATTCTTGTGGCCAGAACATCCATAATGCTACACTGTTTTGGAACATGGACATTCTCACTTTGTTGCTAATCTTAAGGAACAATGTTTTGTCCTTCATTTTAAGTACAATTTTAAAGCTACTTTACTAGATAGAAGTAGTAATTCAATGGTATGCTTTCATTTCCCTCTACAGTGAAGAAACTAATGATACCATGCAAAGGAACAATGTAAGTGGTAATGTAAAACAGGGGCTTGAATGTATGTCTCGATTTTACACAATATTCTTTTCATTACTTCATTTCCAAACTGAATTACACAGAGTTCTAATTGTACAAGATAAGCTTTTATACTGGTTAGCTTCTAACTGACACCGTCATGGTGTTTCTCTCTGGCAGTCTGAGTGAGATTTCAAAGAGAAAAATAGCAGCTCTGTTCAGAGACATAAAAAGAAAAAAAAAATTCTGAGGTGATGAAGAAGTTATGGAAGACAATGAAAGAAGTTCAACAAAAGCATGACAGTGTAAGTAATTTAAATTTAAAAAAAAAACTATATATGATTCTAGTGAAAGCTATGAATCTATCCACTCCTATATGTACAAAAGAATCAGACACAAAAGGCTTTTCTGGCTATACAAGCTTAAGTTGTATATTAAACTATTTGTTAATTCTAGAATCCATTTAAATAATTTATGTAAAATGGTCCATGTAAACTGGGACATGTGCATTTTTAACCTGTTTTATTTTTATTTATTCAAAAAATAATTTCCATCAAGTGAGATATCCAAAGTATGTTGCTTTTCCCTGAAATATAAAGTTAGAAAACTAACATAGAAAAAATACATTTATGATGGTCCTGAAAATCTTCACATTTGTCTCTTGGAAGTGTCTCTATGTTTTCCATTTGACTTTGATAAGTCACACACGAAAATTCACACAAAAAATATGGAAGTCTATATTCTGAATACCTATTAAAGTATGAATTTTTGCTGAATCTTTTCTTCTCTTTGAGAGTATTTCATTGCTAGCCACCCATGTTAGTCTTTCACAATTCAATTATGCCATCCTTTTAAAAATTGTTCTATTTAGTTGAAACCCTTTACCAAAAAGATGATACATCAAGCCTCCTTGTATGTTTCAAGAGGTTAATAAAATACAATATACAAAGCCTTCCCTTTTGGTGTGGTGATTAAGACATCATGCTCTCAT
The DNA here is from genome assembly GCF_027580195.1 of Bos mutus. Lineage (NCBI taxonomy): Eukaryota > Metazoa > Chordata > Mammalia > Artiodactyla > Bovidae > Bos > Bos mutus. The sequence continues at coordinate 23,078,300 of NC_091644.1, read as the reverse complement.
TGCAGGGGGCCCAAGTTTGATCCTTGGTCGGGGAACTAGATTCTGCATGCTGCACCTAAGAGACTCTATGCCACAACTAAGAAGCCTGCATGCCACAACCAAGATCCCCTGAACTGCAACTAAGTCCTAGCACAGCCAATAAAGAAATATTAAAACATAATATGCAGAACTATAATGCTAGTTTAAAGTATTATGTGTTCAAAAGAAAAATTTGCATTACATCATCCATAATTCAGGTATTCAATGTTAATAGACATGAATATCCTCTTCTATAAACAATATTTTGAGAAAAAAATCATAATTCTTTTGTTTACAACTTCACTCTTTCAAGCTACATTTCAGGTTTCAGCTTTATGTTGCTCTATGAGCATATTTCTATAGCTTCTGTAACTAACATTCTTCAAGATAGACAAAATAATAGGCAGCATCAGTAGTACTGAGGCAGGAGCTAGATGGGTCCCATGCTGAATAGTTTCTCCCTTGTGTACAGATAGTACCAGAAACTCCATAAAAGCAGGATGATTGAAGAGGGAGATAAAAGACCACATATTCCTCATTCTCAAAGTGAAGGACACCTCCTTGACTACATATGCACAGAAAGTCTCCTTGGAAGTCAAAAGAGGAGGGGTATCACCTCATAATAAGTGATGCTGCTACCTATAGATCTCTTTGCTAGAATCTATCTTGGCACATACACATGGGAGAACCCGGAGATAAACCACATACAGGCTCAGAACCAGGCCAAGCAAGATGACTGGTTAAAGGAAACTCAGAATAAATGCCCCATAAACATGATTCAAACTAGTAGGAGGGCATGACTCTCGCTGAGCCTGCCCATGTGTCTATCCACATGTATGGTACTATTTTTCTTCCTAGTGGTTTCACTACTTTCCGTCTCTATGTAGAAATTCCTTTCTACACAGTTCACAGGCCAGGACCTTGCCACTATCTATGGTGGCCCAATGGTTAGGATTCAGCACTCTCCCTGGAACTGCCTGACCTCAATCTCTGGCCAGGAACCAAAATCCTGATTCAAGCTGCCACAGGCCAAGGCCACCTGAGATCAGTATTAATAGTAACAGAAACTTTCTTCTTATAAGAGATTACTATTTACTAAAGCATTCCATTTCTATCATAACTCATTTTGTCAGCAAAATAATCCTTTGAAGTAGGTATAGTTCCCAAGTTTATTTTACAAAGGAGTAATCTGAGGCGTCAGAGAAGGCAATGGCACCCCACTCCAGTACTCTTGCCTGGAAAATCCCATGGATGGAGGAGCCTGGTAGGCTGCCGTCCATGGGGTCTCGAAGAGTCGGACACGACTGAGCGACTTCACTTTCACTTTTCACTTTCATGCATTGGAGAAGGAAATGGCAACCCACTCCAGTACTCTTGCCTGGAGAATCCCAGGGACTGGGGAGCCTGGTGGGCTGCCATCTATGGGATCGCACAGAGTCGGACACGACTGAATTGAGTTAGCAGTAGCAGCAATCTGAGGCATACTGAAATGTGTTACTTGTCATGGTCTTAACCATTGTAAGAACTCTTGTAGGGCTTCACCCTATGCCTACAAGTCCCATGCTTGCCCAGGTTCAAGGCCAAAGAAAGAGGCCAGAGTCAGAGAGACATCAATGGTTTACCCGGGAGCTTACCCACCTGAGGTCAGGTCCTGGAGTGATGCCCCATCCTGTGCTGCCCCATGCCAGCAGAAAGCCAGCAGGACATGGCAGCAGTCTTCATGCCAGGGGAAAGGGGATATTACCAGTTATTAGGGAATTGATGTCAGGTGGGCTCATTAGTTTCCAGGGAAACCAGCAGAGAGGCACGCCCCTTACCACCCTTTGATAAGAACAATCACCAGCTGGGGCCTGGGGCAAGTATATAGGAAGGTCAGTCACATGCTTAAGATTTAGGTGAAGCAGACACTAGTCTGGCAAGGGGATGTACAGACAGCAAGAGAACAACCATCTTGAGTGACCAGACCACATAGCTCTTAATCACTGTAAAATTTACACATATATATTAAACACCAACAGGGCTTCCCAGGTGGTGCTAGTGGTAAAGAACCTGCCCGCCACTGCAGGAGATGTTAGAGAAGTGAATTTGAGCCTAGGGTCAGGAAGATCCCCTGAAGGATGCCATGGCAATCCACTCCAGTATTCTTGCCTAGAGAATCCCATGGAGAGAGGAGCCTGGAGGGCTACAGTCCATAGGGTTGCACAGAGTCTGACACGACTAAAGCAGCTTAGTGTGCACATTAAACACCAACAAATAAAAAAATAATAATAATAGAAAAAATAATACTCCCTACTCTCCAAGGTTAAGGACAAGATTCTACAACCTCAACTGTCCACACACGGAATCCAGAGAAGAAAGTAAATGTCACAGTATTTGAGAAATTTTTAAAATAATCTAAATAATGGTAAACACAGTTATTCATCAAAATAAATAGTAAAGGCTGCTGATGCTGCTAAGTCGCTTCAGTTGTGTCCGACTCTGTGCAACCCCATAGACGGCAGCCCACCAGGCTCCCCAGTCCCTGGGATTCTCCAGGCAAGAGTACTGGAGTGGGTTGCCATTTCCTTCTCCAATGCATGAAAGTGAAAAGTGAAAGTGAAGTCGCTCAGTCGCGTCCGACTCTTAGCGACCCCATGGACTGCAGCCTACCAGGCTCCTCCGCCCATGGGATTTTCCAGGCAAGAGTACTGGAGTGGGTTGCCATTGCCTTCTCTGAATAGTAAAGGCAGGTATAATCATATCTGTAAAACTATAAAATACCAGGCTCTGATCTTAAGTTAGCATTTTATCATCCTTAAGAGCACCAAAGGACACTCTTGAAAATTCAGGTCTAAGATTGGATTTTGTAACACTCACACACATTCTCAAGAGCATAGCCTAGCCCTCCCTGAACATGAATAATTATACCTGTATTGCCTTCATGTTGACACTCTTTAGATACTCTGAATAAAGCATCAAATGTTTTTCAGTTCTGAGGTCAAGATATTGGTCAGCATTTCACCTGACCTTTTAAAGAGAATATTCCAGACCAATTTTATTATCTTCTATGATAAAGGGACAGTCCTCAAAGTGGGGGCAGAGATTTTCATTAATTACGTCTGAGTTAGACTTCTATTTTCAGCCTATATTCCAATTAGCAGTTAAGTACAAAGGTTTATGGGTTAAGAATCCTTGCAGAAGTGCATCCAGGTGCCTTTAGAGTCTGTCTAGCAGAGGAGGTGGGGAAGGGGAGGGGTGGGGGCAAGATAGAAATGATGGGCCTCTAGACTATCCTGAAAGGTTTAAATACAGGAGCTCTGCTTTCTCTCTTTTATTTATTTATTTAAGCTTTGAAGTGTGTTTGAAGAAAGAGTATCTTTACCTCAACATTCAAAACAACAAAAATTTCAAAGCATACACTTACCCGTATGTTCTCAATGACTGGAACATCAGATTCTAAGGGATCTTAGCACTAATGCCCTTAATTGGAGCAATTTGACAGGGATTAAGGGCCAATATGACTTAATATTTTTATTAATAGTCTAGATGAAGGAACTCAGATTGTAGTCTCATATTTCTAATTAATTTAGGTATGGTCACCAACCAAAGTTAAAAGCAAACTGATAAATTACATGAAGAATCATTCAGAAATATGATGAAGTTTATTAGCATTAGGATTTGGGGCCAAGAACAAACACATCATATTGAAATAGAGAAGGGATATACAGGCAATGACAGTATTAAAAAAAACAATCATCTATCCAATAAGAAGGTAGTACTAGGTTAACAGTAGTTGGCAATATTAATAGCAGTAATGTAAGAAGCTACTTTATTTGACATTGGACAGGCTCTAACTAGAGTATTCCTTTTGATAGTCTCACTTGAAAAGTTTATTGAAAAGGTAAATAAGGACTAGTGAAGAACACAAAATACTAAAGTATTCCTATGAGAAAAAGTTGAAGTATTTACCTTGAAAAAGAGATGACTATATGGACAAATTACTGTGCTCAAAGGCTATTAATAATTATAATAAATTGTTCTGCCTTAAAGAGGACTGCCAGGTATGAGGGATATATATAAATATGATCAGATAATTTAATTTGCTATAAGTAAGCAATTTTGATAATGAGAAAAATTTTAAATACTAGAATATCCAAGTGGGAGAGGTTGTAAGACTTTTATCCCTAAATAGCTTTTGCAGTAAAAAAAAAAAAAAAAAAATGTATTCCCTGCCCTGGTTCACCTAGGCTATTTCACTGGTTTATCTTCACTTCACAAATACCCATCCAGGGATACTGGAAATGCCAAGGTTTCACCCTTGTAAAGCTATCTTCTGAAGTTCATGGATCTTTGTCATACTTTCCGTATGAAGTATGTTTCTTCCTGGTTCCACCTATCCTCTCAGCTCAGAATTAATACTACCCCACTAGTTCATACAGGTAAAGCACAAAAATCTTTGTTAGAAGAAAACATTTGGCCAAAGTACTTTGCAGTTCAGATGTACTACTAGGACAGTACTACTATTGCTGATGCTATTGCTTAGTCACTTCAGTCTAGTCTGACTCTTTGCGACCCTGCAGACTGTAGCCTGCCAGGCTCCTCTGTCAATGGGATTCTCTACGCAAGAGTACTGGAATGGGTTGCCATGCCCTCTTCCTAGAGATCTTCCTGACCAAGGGATCAAACCCGGGTCTCCTGCATTGCAGGCAATTTTTGTTCATAAATATATATTCTGAGGTTTCTCTTATATGTATATCTGGCTTGCTTGAAGGTTTTCCCAAGATCTTAAGGGCTAGATCCTATGTTTTGACACCTCTAGACTTTTGTCTTTGTTTGTTCCATAAATGTCCATCTGGCCTAGCATGCACCTTGATTTTTATTGGCCCCTTTCCCTACAAGGTCCTCTACTGTCTCCATTTCTATAGACTCCTCCATGTAACCTGACTATGACAATCAGACCTGTCAGATACTACGGACGTCCACCCATAGCTCCTCAGCACGTGCAGTTCCATCTCATAGCCATACTAACAGTTAAGGCCAGAGGCATCAAATCGAACTCTACTCATGCTTACAAATTGCACTCACCACTTCTACCAACTCATCTTACCCAGACCCTGCCTGACAGTGGCTTTTTTTGGCCACAGGAGCTTGATTGGCACAGTAGAAGGCTCTGGTAATGCCTCTCAGGAGAGGTGGCCTTTAACCAAGTGTGAATAGGTAAATCAATTGGATTTTATTCCCCAAAGGTAAGATAATTCTGAGATGTGTTCCACAGAACTCTGCTAGAGCTCTCCAGGTTCAGTCACCAGTTGCCTGCAGTGACTCATAATTACAGCTTATTGCTTCTCTGTCTCATTTTTTTCCAAAATAGACTAATGATAACACAAATACTTACCTCTGCCTCCAGGTGAACCAATCCCAAAATAATCTCTCTCCATATCTTTACTTGTGCTGTTTTTTATTGTCGTTGCTGTTTTTAATAGTATTAATTAAAAAAAAAAAAAAAGAGAGAGAGACTTCCCTGGTGGACCAGTGGCTAAGACTCAGCACTCCAAATGCAGGGGGCCCAGGTTCGCTCCCTGGTCAGGGAACTAGAACTTTACATGCCCCAGTTAAGAGTTCACATGCCTCAACTAGGAGTTCACATGCCACAACTAAGACCCAGGACAGCCAAATAAAAATTAAACATGAGTGTGCACACACACACACACAGAGAAAACCTCTAATTAACCTTTTAAGGAAGAACAAATACTGCTGATTTCCGTATATTCAGTGTGCTCACAACAAATGACTCACTATCACATTTGGGAAGATGGTATATATTCTCCCAAACAGACAACACTCAAACATTTGTTGTTCCTGGCAGCTCCAAGTGAGATTTCTTACAGAACACTGATTCTATGTTCTAGCATGAGAGGATGCAGACACAGAAATTCCCTGTTTTAAATACACTTTCCTATACATTTCAATATAGTGATTAGAAAGATCCTCTCTTTCTATTCAAGGAAAGAAAGAAATTACTTTATGTATTGTTCTTTGGCTTCTGATCATGCTATGTGACACTTTAGCAAACCCTGTACACAATGAATTCTATCATTTCTGCACATGTGGCAGTTAAATGTGCTCATTTGCATAAGTTATAACCATATACATAAGTAAAAGCATTGTTCGTGACAGTAGATCTGACTTTGGGGATACATATGAATTTCTAAAGTTCTAATGGATTTCAGCATTGACATTATGGCACAGAAATAAAACACTTCTTGCAATCATTCCAGGGATCCCAGATGGTGAACAATGCTACAATATTTCAATGGAAGGTAAAGCAGACTTACCCGAATCATCATGACTGAACACCTGATATCATGAATTGTATCATAGATCTTCTTTGAGATGTCCACGAATTGACTATCATCAAACACATCCAAAGAGTTTTTACTTAAGGCTTCCAAGGCAACATTGACTTGTGTTACAAATTCAGGAATTGCTGTTAAAATGAATAAGAAAGAGAAAATTGTCCTATTTGTATTTTCAGATTACTGAGAAAAGGAGAATCATATTGTTAAACACATATTTGATTAATAAACTTTCAATTATTTTTTTAAATGTATGAAGACAAAACATTTTGGCAGTATAATCTTGAAACTCTGAAATGTAAAAAGAATCAAAGACAAGAAAGATATCTTAATGAAAATATTTTTAAAAGTTATATTTCTCCTTTATAGCATTTGTCTTACTAAGTCTGGAACCATATTATCATTTTTTGTCCTATCCATTGTAAGCCTAAAGAAATTACAAAAAAGAATTGGTGTGAATAACAGTTGAAATCATAGAAAGATACTTTTAAAAAATTGAGTTGCAAAATAGAAGAAAATTACATAAACCTACTAATTCTATCTCATAGAAATAATAAAAATACTTTAAACTTTCTTTTGATAAAATATTTCCCCCTCATCAAAACGATTAATGAAAAGAAATTGGTGATCTTATACATAAAACATTTCTATCTAAAATAAGAACATTGAATGAATGTAGGGATATATCAATCAGTAAGGCCAATCCATAGAATGTTCTTTTTTAATTAGGGTTTCAAACTGTGTTAGTCCTCTGTCACGTCTGACTCTTTGTGACCCCATGGACCATAGCCCATGAGGCTCCTCTGCCATGGAATGCTCCAGGCAAGAATACTGGAGTGGGTTGACATTTCCTTCTCCAGTGAATCTTTCTGACCCAAGAACTGAACCCAGGTCTCCTGTGCAGGCAGATTCTTTACTGTCTTAGCTATCAGGGAAGCCAAGATTTCAAAATGCACGCAAGCTAAGTCACTTCAGTTGAATCTGACGCTGCAAACCTATGGACTATATCCCACCAGGCTTCTCTGTCCATTGGATTCTCCAGGCAAGAATACTGGAGTGAGTTTCCATTTCCTCTTCTAGCGGATCTTCCTGACCCAAGAATGGAACCCATGTCTCTTAGATCGGCAGCCAAGTTCTTTACAACTAGTGCCATCAAATAGTCTCAATTAAACACATTTCTCCATCTTTGCTCACAGCATCAGGGTCTTTTCATATGAGTCAGCTCTTCGCATCAAGTGGACAAAGTAATGGAGTTTCAGCTTCAACATCAGCCCTTCCAATGAACACCCAGGACTGATATCCTTTAGGATGGACTGATTGGATCTCTTTGCAGTCCAAGGGACTCTCAAGAGTCTTCTCCAACACCACAGTTCAAAAGCATCAATTCTCTGGCACTCAGCTTTCTTTATAGTCCAACTCTCACATCCATACATGACTACTGGAAAAAACCATAGCCTTGGCTACATGGACCTTTGGTGGCAAAGTAATGTCTCTGCTTTTGAATATGCTGTCTAGGTTGGTCATAAATTTCCTTCCAAGGAGTAAGTATCTTTTAATTTCATGGCCGCAATCACCATCTGCAGTGATTTTGGAGCCCCCCAAAATAAGGTCAGCCACTGTTTCCACTGTTTCCCCATCTATTTGCCATGAAGTGATGGGACCAGATGCCATGATCTTAGTTTTCTGAATGTTGAGCTTTAAGCCAACTTTTTCACTCTCCTCTTTCACTTTTATCAAGAGGCTCTTTAGTTCTTCTTCACTTTCTGCCATAAGGGTGGTGTCATCTGCATATCTGAGGTTATTGATATTTCTCCCAGCAATCTTGATTCCAGCTTGTGCTTCCTCCCGCCCAGTGTTTCTCATGATGTACTCTGCATATAAGTTAAATAAGCAGGGTGACAATATACAGCCTTGATGTACTCCTTTTCCTATTTGGAAGCAGTCTGTTGTTCCATGTCCAGTTCTAACTGTTGCTTCCTGACCTGCATACAGGTTTCTCAAGACACAGGTCAGGTGGTCTGATATTCCCATCTCTTTCAGAATTGTCCACAGTTTATTGTGATCCACACAGTCAGAGGCTTTGGCATAGTCAATAAAGCAGAAATAGATGTTTTTCTGGAACTCTCAATTTTTTGATGACCCAGCGGATGTTGGTGATTTGATCTCTGGCTAATACTTAAGTTGAATGACAAAGAAAGTTTCACAGAGTAATTATGGTAATATAATACAGAATTGAGTTTTGAACTCTGTCAGAATGCATAATTTAAACTCTAATTACTAGACCATATCATATGGAGGAAGTTTCTGCCCCATGTGAAGTGGCAGGATAAAGGCAGACTAATTTTTAGAGTCATAATTCTAAACCTGGAAGATATAAATGCTTTCTCCAATACAAAAATATTAATAAATATTATTTTTATTTTTTCCTACTTTCAAATCCCTATCTTCATGTATGGCATACCATCTCTTGCAATCCGACCTGCCATGTTCTTGATATGGGGGAATGTTGGTAATATACATGGGTAGTCATATTTTGGGGCTTCCCCAATGGCTCAGTGGTAAAGAATCTGCCTGCAACACAGGAGAAGCAGATTCAATACTTCAGTTGGGAAGATCCCCTGTAAATGGCAACCCATTCCGGTATTCCTGCCTGAAAAATCCCATGTGCAGATGAGCCTGGAGGCTACAGTCCAGTGGGTTGCAAAGAGTTGGACACAACTGAGCATGAGCACAAGGCATATTTTATTTAGTACCTTCTTGCCTCCACCTACTAAAATGTATCATCTGTAGCCTAATTCTTAGTTACTATACCCACCAGGGTATCCATTCTGCTTTTCTTCTCTGTCCATTCTCTAGTTGTGAAAAGTGAAAAAGAAAGCCTCTCAATCGTACCCAACTATTTGGGACCCCATGGACAGTCCATGGAATTCTCCAGGCCAGAACACTGGAGTGGGTAGCTGTTTCCTTCTCCTGGCCATCTTCCCAACCCAGGGATTGAATACAGGTCTCCTGCACTGCAAGTGGATTCTTTACCAGCTGAGCCACCAGGGAGGCCAATCCAATAAAAAGAGGCTTCTAGTTGGGAATTCCCTAGCAGTCTAGTGGTTAGGACTCTCCTATTTCACTGCTGAGGGTCTGGAATCAATCCTTAGTCAGGTTCAGCAAGCCATGCAGTTATGCAGCATGGCCAAAAACAAACAAAAAAAGGGGGCGGGTGGGGGGACACCTGGATGCATATGGCAAAATATAGCTATTAAACATTAAATTCATTAAAATTAGTTTTTTTTAATTTTATTTTATTTTTAAACTTTACATAATTGTATTAGTTTTGCCAAATATCAAAATGAATCCGCCACAGGTATACATGTGTTCCCCATCCTGAACCCTCCTCCCTCCTCCCTCCCCATACCATCCCTCTGGGTCGTCCCAGTACACTAGCCCCCAAGCATCCAGTATCATGCATCGAACCTGGACTGGCAACTCGTTTCTTACATGATATTTTACATGTTTCAATGCCATTCTCCCAAATCTTCCCACCCTCTCTCTCTTCCACAGAGTCCATAAGACTGTTCCATACATCAGTGTCTCTTTTGCTGTCTCGTACACCAGGTTATTGTTACCATCTTTCTAAATTCCATATATATGCATTAGTATACTGTATTGGTGTTTTTCCTTCTGGCTTACTTCGCTCTGTATAATAGGCTCCAGTTTCATCCACCTCATTAGAACTGATTCAAATGTATTCTTTTTAATGGCTGAGTAATACTCCATTGTGTATATGTACCACTGCTTTCTTATCCATTCATCTGCTGATGGGCATCTAGGTTGCTTCCATGTCCTGGCTATTATAAACAGTGCTGCGATGAACACTGGGGTACACGTGTCTCTTTCCCTTCTGGTTTCCTCAGTGTGTATGCCCAGCAGTGGGATTGCTGGATCATAAGGCAGTTCTATTTCCAGTTTTTTAAGGAATCTCCACACTGTTCTCCATAGTGGCTGTACTAGTTTGCATTCCCATCAACAGTGTAAGAGGGTTCCCTTTTCTCCACACCCTCTCCAGCATTTATTGCTTGTAGACTTATGGATTGCAGCCATTCTGACTGGTGTGAAATGGTACCTCATAGTGGTTTTGATTTGCATTTCTCTGATAATGAGTGATGTTGAGCATCTTTTCATGTGTTTGTTAGCCATCTGTATGTCTTCTTTGGAGAAATGTTTATTTAGATCTTTGGCCCATTTTTTGATTGGGTCATTTATTTTTCTGGAGATTGAGCTGCAGGAGTTGCTTGTATATTTTTGAGATTAGTTGTTTGTCAGTTGCTTCATTTGCTATTATTTTCTCCCATTCTGAAGGCTGCCTTTTCACCTTGCTAATAGTTTCCTTTGATGTGCAGAAGCTTTTAAGGTTAATTAGGTCCCATTTGTTTATTTTTGCTTTTATTTCCAATATTCTGGGAGGTGGGTCATAGAGGATCCTGCCATGATGTATGTCGGAGAGTGTTTTGCCTATGTTCTCCTCTAGGAGTTTTATAGTTTCTGGTCTTACGTTGAGATCTTTAATCCATTTTGAGTTTATTTTTGTGTATGGTGTTAGAAAGTGTTCTAGTTTCATTCTTTTACAAGTGGTTGACCAGATTTCCCAGCACCACTTGTTAAAGAGATTGTCTTTAATCCATTGTATATTCTTGCCTCCTTTGTCAAAGATAAGGTGTCCGTATGTGCGTGGATTTATCTCTGGGCTTTCTATTTTGTTCCATTGATCTATATTTCTGTCTTTGTGCCAGTACCATACTGTCTTGATAACTGTGGCTTTGTAGTAGAGCCTGAAGTCAGGTAGGTTGATTCCTCCAGTTCCATTCTTCTTTCTCAAGATTGCTTTGGCTATTCGAGGTTTTTTGTATTTCCATAGAAATTGTGAAATTATTTTTTCTAGCTCTGTGAAGAATACTGTTGGTAGCTTGATAGGGATTGCATTGAATCTATAAATTGCTTTGGGTAGTATACTCATTTTCACTATATTGATTCTTCCAATCCATGAACATGGTATATTTCTCCATCTATTAGTGTCCTCTTTGATTTCTTTCACCAGTGTTTTATAGTTTTCTATATATAGGTCTTTAGTTTCTTTAGGTAGATATATTCCTAAGTATTTTATTCTTTCCGTTGCAATGGTGAATGGAATTGTTTCCTTAATTTCTCTTTCTGTTTTCTCATATTAGTGTATAGGAATGCAAGGGATTTCTGCGTGTTGATTTTATATCCTGCAACTTTACTATAGTCATTGATTATTTCTAGTAATCTCTGGTGGAGTCTTTATGGTTTTCTATGTAGAGGATTCATCCCAAAATAATGAATTTCACCTTTTCCTCAAGCGCACATGGAACCTTCTCCAGGATAGATCACATCCTGGGCCATAAAGCTAGCCTTGGTAAATTCAAAAAAATAGAAATCATTCCAAGCATCTTTTCTGACCACAATGCAGTAAGATTAGATCTCAATTACAGGAGAAAAACTATTAAAAATTCCAATATATTGAGGCTGAACAACACGCTGCTGAATAACCAACAAATCACAGAAGAAATCAAAAAAGAAATCAAAATTTGCATAGAAACGAATGAAAATGAAAACACAACAACCCAAAACCTGTGGGACATGGTAAAAGCAGTCCTAAGGGGAAAGTTCATAGCAATACAGGCACACCTCAAGAAACAAGAAAAAAGTCAAATAAATAACCTAACTCTACACCTAAAGCAACTAGAAAAGGAAGAAATGAAGAACCCCAGGGTTAGTAGAAGGAAAGAAATCTGAAAAATTAGAGAAGAAATAAATGCAAAAGAAACAAAAGAGACCATAGCAAAAATCAACAAAACCAAAAGCTGATTCTTTGAAAGGATAAATAAAATTGATAAACCATTAGCCAGACTCATCAAGAAACAAAGGGAGAAAAATCAAATCAATAAAATTAGAAATGAAAATGGAGAGATCACAGCAGACAAAACAGAAATACAAAGGATCATAAGAGACTACTATCAACAATTATATGCCAATAAAATGAACAACGTGGAAGAAATGGACAAATTCTTAGAAAAGTACAACTTTCCAAAACTCGACCAGGAAGAAATAAAAAATCTTAACAGACCCATCACAAGCATGGAAATTGAAACTGTAATCAAAAATCTTCCAGCAAACAAAAGCCCAGGTCCAGACGGCTTCACAGCTGAATTCTACCAAAAATTTAGAGAAGAGCTAACACCTATCCTGCTCAAACTCTTCCAGAACATTGCAGAGGAAGGTAAACTTCCAAACTCATTCTATGAGGCCACCATCACCCTAATACCAAAACCTGACAAAGATCCCACAAAAAAAGAAAACTACAGGCCAATATCACTGATGAACATAGATGCAAAAATCCTTAACAAAATTCTAGCAATCAGAATCCAACAACACATTAAAAAGATCATACACCATGACCCAGTGGGCTTTATCCCAGGGATGCAAGGATTCTTCAATATCTGCAAATCAATCAATGTAATACACCACATTAACAAATTGAAAAATAAAAACCATATGATTATCTCAATAGATGCAGAGAAAGCCTTTGACAAAATTCAACACCCATTTATGATAAAAACTCTCCAGAAAGCAGGAATAGAAGGAACATACCTCAACATAATAAAAGCTATATATGACAAACCCACAGCAAACATTATCCTCAATGGTGAAAAATTGAAAGCATTTCCTCTAAAGTCAGGAACAAGACAAGGGTGCCCACTTTCACCATTACTATTCAACATAGTTTTGGAAGTTTTGGCCACAGCAATCAGAGCAGAAAAAGAAATAAAAGGAATCCAAATTGGAAAAGAAGAAGTAAAACTCTCACTATTTGTAAAATTAGTTTTAAACTTTATTTCCTCAATCACATATACCACAGCTCAGGTGCTCAATAGGCATAATCAGTTGAGTCACTCAGCTGTGTCCAAATCTGAGACCACATGGACTGCAGCATGCCAGGCTTCCCTGTCCATCACTAACTCCTGGAGCTTGCTCAAACTCATGTCCATTGAGTCGGTGATGCCATCAAACCATTTCATCCTCTGTTGTCCCGTTCTCCTACTCTCAATCTTTTCCAGCATCAGGGTCTTTTCTAATGAGTCAGCTCTTCGCATCAGATGGCCAAATTATTGGAGTTTCAGCTTCAGCACCAGTCCTTCCAATGAATATTCAGGACTGATTTCCTTTAGGATGGATTGGTTGGATCTCCTTGTAGTCCAAGGGACTCTCAAGAGTCTCCTCCAACACCACAATTCAAAAGCATCCGTTTTTTGGTGCTCAACTTTCTTTATGGTCCAACTCTCATATCCATACATGACTATAGAAAAAAAGCATAGCTTTGACTAGACAGACCTTTGTTGGCAAAGTAATATCTCTGCTTTTTAATATGCTGTCATAGCTTTTCTTCCAAGGAGCAAATGTCTTAATTTCAAGGCTGCAGTCACCATCTGCAGTGATTTTGGAGCCCCCCAAAATTCAGTTTGTCACTGTTTCCATTGTTGCCCCATCTATTTGCCATGAAGTGATGGGACCAGATGCCATGATCTTAGTTTGTTGAATGTTGAGTTTTAAGCCATCTTTTTCACTCTCCTGTTTCACTTTCATCAACAGTCTCTTTAGTTCTTTAGCTTTCCTTCCATAAGGGTGGTGTCATCTTCATATCTCAGGTTAATGATATTTCTCCTGGCAGTCTTGATTCCAGCTTGTGCTTCATCCAGCTTGGCAGTTTGCATTATGTACTCTGCATGATAGGCAGGATGACAAAATACAGCCTTGACATACTCTTTTCCCAATTTGGAACCAGTTTATTGTTCCATGTATAGTTCTAACTGTTGCTTCTTTATCTGCATACAGATTTTTCAGGAGGCAGGTAAGGTGGTCTGGTATTCCCATCTCTTTAAGAATTTCCCACTATTTGTTGTGATCCACACTGCCAAAGGCTTCTGAATTCTGTTTTGAGAGTGGCAATATGGAATGTTTCTATCATCAGAAAAACTTCTAATGGATAATACTATTCTCCAGTGGATTATTTACCAGCTATAGTGTTCCATAGTGAAATTTCATTAAATGGCTTTCTCATTTTCAGTGAACAGAATAGCAAAGGCAAGGAGAAAGCTAATTCACGCATTTTGCCTAGGAGAAATAGCCCTGAACCAAATTCCCACTAATTTCAATGTGACTCGCAAGGTATCAATATATTTCTAATCTGGGCCTTCTCCCTGAATTCCAGAACTATAGATTCAACTGCCCATTGCAAAATTCTACCTGAATTTTTAGTAATACCTCAAATCCATCTGTTGAAACCAAAATACCTGGAAAGCCTAATTTTCTTCCACTGTTTTCTATTTTGGTGCCTGGTCATCCATGAAAAATACCCCGCTGTCTTCTTTGCCTCACAGTCATTTTACCCTCTATATCCAAATGTCTACCAAGTGTAATCTCCTCTAACCATATAAATATATTGTAAAGCTATTGCCAGTATAGCTCCACTGCCTCTAACCATCATTATATCTCCTGCTCGAGTGCTCCCCATAATCCTTCTACTTAAAATCTCATTCTTCAGATTCATCATAAGTACTGACACAATCTTTTGGCAAAACAACTCAGTAATTAGTACACCAGTGTTTGTCACAAAATAGATTCTCAATAAGTTGTTTTATTAGTAAGTCATGTCACTACAATATTAAAAACTCTTCACTGGTTCCTGGAAACTTTCTCCCAAGTATGTAGTCTGGCTTATAATAGATAAATAATTAAATGAATTAAGTTATCACATGAGTTAATGAGTGAATATATAAAAGTCAGACAAAAATATAAGTACAATGCAACATGTTCAGCTTGTATAATTTGGGTTTTGTTCATACTTGGTAATCTCCAAAAATATAATTATGTGGGCTTATGAGAACAGTCAGCATATTTAATGAGTTAATCTTTACTTTTTATAGTGTTGAGAGAAGAAGAAACTCTTAAGCAAATGTGTCCAGTTATTTCACATTTCCAGGTGCTGGAGTGAACAGCAACCACTCCCACCCCCAACCAAAATGATCACGCCAAAGAAAATAATAAAGCTCCTAATCACTTTGATATTCTCATCACTGAATCAATGGATATGAGTTTGAACTAAATCTGAGAGATAGTGAAGGCCAGGGAAGCCTGGTGTGCTGTAGTCCATGGGGTCACAAAGAGTCAGAAATGACTCAGCAACTGAACAAAAATAATATTAACCCTAAAGACATAGCTAAATGCAAAGAGATGTTGTACCAAAACTTGTGGTGTTTTATCACTGTCAAAACCCTATTCAAAGTCTTCCCTACTAAAAAAATGTTTTTCTCATCAAGCAAAAAACTGTGCCATACAATAAAAATTTAACTTTATCCATATCTTCCATCTGTTACTAATCTCTCTACAATTTGAAACTGCTCTCATCATCTTCCTATGGAGATCTTGGCCAAAAAAAAGAGAGAGAGAGAGAGAAGCATAAAATTATGTAAAGGTCTAGTTTTCACTGCCATGTGAAATAATGTGAAAAAGACTTAGCATACTTTAAGGAAAATACAACATATTTATTATTGCAACATGATTTCATTTTAACTCTTCTAGAGGCCTCTTACTAATAAACTAATATTAGTTTCAATTAAAATGAAATCTTTGAGAAGCAAATGTTTAATTTCTGAAGTACAGATGGAAACTACTACTTTTTTTCACTCTAACAGCATAAATGAACTATTCAAAGCTGATATATAATACATTCCTCATTTCATTAGTTTAAACATCAGCTGTGGGTGTGCTTTATTCATACTATGGACATATGGTTGCTTGGATCAGAGTTGAAGTGAAATTTTTTAATGCTTTCAAGAAAATACAAAGTGAGTATAATTAAGTAGCCAGTTAATGGTAATTTAAAAGGAAAAGCAAATTGACAAAGCTATCTCAAATCCATAATCTACCTAAGTTTCAAGAGAACAAGGTCTATACATAATATACCATTGTGTTATACAATCATCGATCAAAGAGAGGGACACCTTAAACAAATTCACTCTAATCAATTGAAATGCCAGGTAGAATCAACTGTTCTGAACTTTGGAGTGTAGATTTGTTAAACAAAAGTGGCCTTTGGGTCAATATCTTGTCAGCTTCAAACTTAAAACTACCTTGTCTATTTTATACTGCCAGATTCAAAGCCAGCCCTGAACTCATTAGAAGTCTGTACTGTCTCTACCAACTTTATTCAGAATATACAGAATAGTCATATCCATTGAGTGCTTACTCATCTTGACACTGTATTAAGCATTGTATATGCATTGTTTCATTTAATTCTCACAGCAGCTCTCTAAGGCAGAAACTATCTGACTTTGCGATGCCATGAACTGTAGCCTCCCAGGCTCCTCTGTCCGTGGGATTTACCAGTCAAGAATACTAAAATGGGCTGCCATTCCCTTCTCCAGGGGATCTTCCCGACCCAGGGATCAAACTCAGGCAGATTCTTTACCGTCTGAGTGACCAGGGAAGCCAGTATAATGCTATCTTGATTTGACTGATGAGGAAACTGAGGTCAAACAGCTGATAATTGAGACTTCAGAGCTTGCTCTCTGAACCCCAAAGCTGCACTGCCTCCTTTTGATAAGTAAAATACTTTGGGCTTCTTAATCTCAGTGTTCCTGGGAAAATTAATGTTAATTTTCTGGCAATAGACCCAATTTCTCCCAGACCTTGAGTCTCTCTCTGGTAGTAACTCAAGAATATTTTATCCTTTCTCAATTCTTGCTAAATTTATTATGTGCTTTTGAAAGCAGGTGAGGGCACATAAATATTGGATTAAGTAGGTCAGAAAAAAATTTGAACTCATTATAGCTAATCATCTCAAATGATGTCACTAAATTATGTTTTCTATCATTAATAAAATGCAGATTAAAATATTTCTAATTATACTATTATCTTTGAAAATTACCAATGATAGAGGAATTTGGCTTTGAGAATTCACATAATGCTAAGTCATCATTTCTTTACGTTATGCTAAGTGGGAAGAAATGAATAATAACAGAAAGTGCAGTTAAGCATATGCATGACTTCTATAAATATTACATACTCTTAATTTTTAAAATTTGTAGAACAAACATTGATTATCAAGGCTCTTTGTGCCTCACACATGACATATCTTAAAAATCAATAACCAGTGAGAATTTTGCTTTTCTTCAAATGAGAGAATCAAGGATCAGAGTGAGTGCTTTATGTCACATCACACAGTTAACAAGAAATTTAACTGACTTCACTGTTGACTTCACATCTACGTTTCAAACATGTGGATTGGCTAAAACAACAACAACAACAACAACAACAACAAAACAAATTAAAAATGAAATAGCAAAGAGAAAGACTGTTGTCATGGCTTCATGATGCTGATACTTTTTCTCCCCTTTGGCAGAAATCTTTGCTCTATGAAATTCTGGATCACTTAATTAGCCTGAGTGTCCAGCTTTGGGTATCACCAGCAATGAAAGGACTTAGCTGTTTTCCTTGGTTGTTAGTCTTGACGTTTCTCATTAATACATTAATATTAATAAATGATATTCATTTATTTAGATGTTTTAGGAATTAGTCATGACTACTTAATGTAAAATTTAGCTCTGTCACACTTTTTCTCATATCCTTTTCAACTGTGTTAACATCATGTTAATTGGTTAAAGGAATGTAACTATTTAAAGACTATTTAAGTCTTTAAAGTTGCACCTGTACCAAGTAATGTTCTGTGATGTCCATTGCTCATTATGTACCACATTAATTTAATGGAATTAACACATTGTCTCTTAAAAATTTTTGTTAGTTGTTTCTGTATATCTTGGAGGTGGATGAGCTTAGAGGTGGATCCTCTAAGTTTCACTCAAACCTTCAAAATAACTGCAGCTTCAAATGACATCTTGACTGCAGTGTCATGAGACTAGGGCAGAATTACACAGCTAAGCCACTTCTGGATTCCTAATTCTCAGAAAATGTGAAAGATAGTATTTGTTGTTTTAAGCTGCTAAATTTTGGGGCAATTTCTTTTACAATGGATAATTACTACACTAAGAGACTGGAAAGGTCTAAGAGAGTACATTATTTTTGCCCATTTAGGTTCATTCAGATGGGATCATACTGTATATATTGTTTTATATCAAGTTTCACTTGGCATTGAGGCTATGAGATTTAACTCACATTGTTGTATGTAGGTTAATTTTGTCTTAATACTATACAGTATTCCATTGTACAACTATATCACATATTTATTTACCCATTCTACAGGTAATGGTCATTCAGATAATTTCCAATTTGAGACTTTTATACATAGTGATGCTATGAACATACTGTACATCTTTTGGTACTGGGATATGTATACATATTTTCAGGGAATTTACATACATATTTCAGGGACTATACCTATCAGTGTAATTTCTGAACCATAGAATATATTTTTGTACCATATTAGTAGACACTGACAGTTTTAAAAGTGGTTGAAATACATTTTATTTCTATCAACAGTGCTTGAGAGTTCTAGTTGTAATGATAACACTTTTGGCATATTCCGGCTTTTACATTTTAGCCTTTCTATTCTCTCTTTCCTTTTAATGTGTGAGTCAGGTGTGTGTGTGTATGTGTGTGTGTGTGTGTGTGTGTCTGTGTTCTATTGGTTAAGCTTCTGTATTGCTTTCAATTTTTACCTACTCTCTTGCTGTTTTTGAGTTTTGAATGGTTTGAATTTTCCTCTTTTAGAAATACTCATCTTATCTATTGCTCAAGATCATTCATTAACCACTTGAATTTCTAGTATCAAGAAAAACACACACAGGAAGAGTGAGAGAAAAATAAAGAAGTAAAGGCGCACTATGGTCTGTATCTCTAGCCAAACACAGTTTAGGAGGTATCTTGGGTCACAAGAATAGGGAAATGTGAAAATTAATAAACAGAAACTTTCTTTAAAGTGGATTTGGGAGTCCAGAAGGGGCAGTTCTCACACCCTATCTCTTGACATCAATTGTAGACTCAACAGCAAGAGACATACCTTTGCATTTCTGAAAGGAAGAAAGTTCCTATTTTACTACCCAGAAGGTTGTTTGTTATTTAGTCACTAATGCGTGTCTGACTTTGTGACCCCATGGACTGTAAGCTGTCAGGGATTTCTCAGGCAAGAATACTGGAATGGTCTGCCATTTCCTTCTCCAGGGGATCTCCAGGACCCGGGGATTAAACCCACATCTCTTGCATTGGCAGGTGGATTCTTTTCCACTGAGCCACCAGGGAAGCCCGGTAGGAAGAAGAAAGACATTCTCCTTGCCTGGCAATAGCCCAGCCAATGAGAGACTGTCATGACTCTGCCAATGAAAAGCCACTACACTTCAAACTCCCAGTTTCCTCCAATGGATATATTTTTTTTTTTTAACAGCCCCACCCAACTCTTCCTACTCTATAAAAGAATATTCCTCTCCTTTGTTTTCCAAACCTGCCTGTGGTTTACCATAGATTCCATGTCCTGAGTTGCAATTCTTTGCTATTATTGAATATACCTATTTTGCTGGTAAAATACTTGACAATTTCAATTTTTAGGTAAATAGAAATGTCTTGTGGAGAAAAAAAGAATCTTTAAAGATGCTAAAGTATATACATAGAATTTGAAGGTTTCTAGTAGGAGAAACATTTTTTTCTAACTTGTGGTGGTGAGGTAGTCCTTCACATGCTGCTGGGGATTTGCTGGGTGAGAATAAAAAAAGTTAATCTCAGCTCCCTAAACTCCAACTCTCCAACATGTCCAGCTGTCTATGATTATATGTCTGAATACAACCCTTTTCTTAACTCTACCTGGTAACTTTCTACCCACTCTTCACATTTAATTTAGATGTCAGTTTCCCTGTGAAACATTCCCTGATCACTAGCCCACCCAAGCCTCTGGCTGTGTTAGGCAATCTTGTCTCTTGGACTTGCTGATACTTCAGACATACATTTGCTAAAGATGCTATGTCTCTAACTGTTTGTATTTTCTTATACTCAGCCACAACTGCCAACAAAGGTCCATCTAGTTAAGGCTATCATTTTTCCAGTAGTCATGTATGCATATGAGAATTGGACTGTGAAGAAAGCTGAGGACCGAAGAATTGATGCTTTTGAACTGTGGTGTTGGAGAAGACTCTTGAGAGTCCCTTGGACTGCAAGGAGATCCAGCCAGTCCATCCTAAAGGAAATCAGTCCTGAATATTCATTGGAAGGACTGATGTTGAAGCTGAAACTCCCATACTTTGGCCACCTGATGTGAAGAACTGACTCATGTGAAAAGACCCTGATGCTGGGAAAGATTGAAGGCTGGAGGAGAAAGGGACAACAGAGGATGAGATGGTTTGATGGCATCACCAACTCAACGGACATGAGTTTGAGTAAACTCCGGGAGTTGGTGTTGGACAGGGAGACCTGGCGTGCTGCAGTCCATGGGGCTGCAAAGAGTTGGACACGACTGAGTGACTGAACTGAACTGATAGAGAGCTTTTAAAATCAGAATCTCTGTCATCACCTTTGTTTCCTCAGGAAAGTGGTAGGTTCAGAGTTGGAATTCAAACATCAGGCACACAACTCAGAGCCTGAACCCCTTCCACTGTGTTCTACTGCTGGATGCAATAATCATGCTGAGATATATCTTCAAACATTAAAGAACACTGAGGGTAAAGAGAACTAAATCTTCAAGAGAAAAAAAGGCCATCTATAAAATATTACAATCAGGTTGGTATTATACTTTTCATGAGCAACACTGGATGCTGAAAGGAAAAATATGAAGCCATGCATATTCAAATTCTAAGGAGAAATTATTTCAGAATTGAGATTCAGTTCTTAGCCAATTTACTAATTAAGTAAACAGTGAGATAAAGATTTTTTTCAGACATGCATATACACAGAATAGTCAATTTCCAAGAACTCTTCATTAGGAGGATACTTGTCAATAGAATCTTAAAACAAAAAGTGAATCAAAAGACCAAGATATGGGGCTGAGAAAACAATGAAGTCAGAAAAACAGTTGGAAATACCTTAGGGTATTACTGTATGTCATAGCATGGATACAATGAGTAAGCATGTAGATATTTTTGACAGCCAAGACTCTCATTATGGAATAAGGGAGGTACTACTATGGAATGTGATAAGACAAAAAACCCATGGGATGAGATTGCAATGGAGGTGTCAGCATGAACTCATGATTTCATATATAGCAATATATTACCTTTTGTGTAAGAATGAAGAGGAAATAAAAACACATAGTAATCTGTTTATTTTCACATTAAAAAGATTCATATGAAATTTATTATTTACAAGGGATGCTAAGAATAGGGTAGAAGGAATAGGAGGAAAGAGATTAGTCTCTGAGAGGATATACATTTTGTGTATTTTTAACTCTTATAAGCATGTTAAGATTACACACTTTCAAAAATATAAGATTGACAGCAAGGATATCAGCAGGAGAAGGAAACCTAAAAGCAAATGCAAATAGCAACGAATGAATCTGTTTTGAATTTTCAGGGTGTGTATCATCGAGTTGTTTATACTTACTACTTTCTAAAGCTGTGCTATTAAATCCACTAGCTGCTAGAAATATCTTACTATTCAACTTAATTTACATTAAATTGATACAGATTAAATATAATTAAAAATTCACTTCCTCAGTCACTCTGCTCACCATATATGGCTATCATTTTAAACAGTGTAAACACATGAAAAGATGCTCAACATCACTCATTATCAGAGAAATGCAAATCAAAACCACTATGAGGTACCATTTCACACCAGTCAGAATGGCTGCGATCCATAAGTCTACAAGCAATAAATGCTGGAGAGGGTGTGGAGAAAAGGGAACCCTCTTACACTGTTGGTGGGAATGCAAACTAGTACAGCCACTATGGAGAACAGTGTGGAGATTCCTTAAAAAACTGGAAATAGAACTGCCTTATGATCCAGCAATCCCACTGCTGGGCATACACACTGAGGAAACCAGAAGGGAAAGAGACACGTGTACCCCAATGTTCATCGCAGCACTGTTTATAATAGCCAGGACATGGAAGCAACCTAGATGCTCATCAGCAGATGTATGGATAAGAAAGCAGTGGTACATATACACAATGGAGTATTACTTAGCCATTAAAAAGAATACATTTGAATCAGTTCTAATGAGATGGATGAAACTGGAACCTATTATACAGAGTGAAGTAAGCCAGAAGGAAAAACACCAATACAGTATACTAACACATATATATGGAATTTAGAAAGATGGTAACAATAACCCGGTGTACGAGACAGCAAAAGAGACACTGATGTATAGATCAGTCTTATGGACTCTGTGGGAGAGGGAGAGGGTGGGGAGATTTGGGAGAATGGCATTGAAACATGTATAATATCATGTATGAAACGAGTCACCAGTCCAGGTTCGATGCATGATACTGGATGCTTGGGGCTGGTGCACTGGGACGACCCAGAGGGATGGTATGGGGAGGGAGGAGGGAGGAGGGTTCAGGATGGGGAACGTGGGTATACCTGTGGCGGATTCATTTCGATATTTGGCAAAACTAATACAATATTTTAAAGTTTAAAAATAAAATAAAATTTAAAAAAAAGTGTAGATATAGCTCAGTTCTATCCTCGTTAAATGTTCTTTTGGACAACACTGTTTCACATACTTTCAATTAATTATTTGTTGAGCACCTGTCCTCTGTAGGACACGGTTTTAGATACTGAAATAGTGATATAAGTACCAACTGTGTAGTTTGTCTATGTGTACTTCGCCAACAAGAGTTGTAAATCTTTAGAAACAAACCCCCTTTGGAACCTGAAAACTAACCGGGCCATTGCAAAACTGTCAGATTCTATTTACCGATATCATTCTTAGCTTTGTTGCTCAACATATATTCACCTTCATAAAAATATAAGTGGCTACCTAAACAAGAAAATATATATATATGTTTTGCTTGTGCTTTGAGAGATTATAGATATTTTTGCTTACTGTGTTAATCTCATGAAGGTTATAGGATTTCACATTTGCTGAAATTATCTCAGTTCTAATATATGCTAAAAAATGTTCTGGAATTTCCGTGCCAACTTGTTACTTTTACTTTGAATGAACTGTCATCATTTTAGTGAGTTATAATATTACAGTGAAAGAGTAAAGACTCAATTTCATAGATAGTGATTTTACTCTTTCTACAGTAATTCAGTATTACATGGTTTGTAAGGAAGGGCTTGCACTGTACAAGTGTATAATATTAAGATTTTTAAAGAAAATATTCATTTTTCTTGTATCTGATACTCTTGTATATTGAATCTTCTTACTATTGCAATCAATACCTTACAAATTTCAGGGTGCCAAAATTAAGATGATTCAAATACAGATGGATGTATAACTCATTCAACAGATATTTTTCTAGAAAGTTGAATAAAAAATGTTTGTGAACTTCCTGAGTAAGTTTGTTGTATTGAATCACTCCTTTTATTATTCTTGAATGAATGAAAACAAACAAACAAAAAATGCTGTAGGGAAGTTTCCTACTTAAGGCAATTGAAGAGACTTCTTTTATGAATATTTATCCCCAAATTTCTTTCTTTCTTTTTTTTTGTAATGCTGGATATAAGTGCATACATATAATTCAAAAACTATTTTAAACAAGTATACTAAAGTGAATTAAGATTTATAACTATGCTGATTTAAAAAAAATAGCTACAGAAATACAGAAATTTCTGTATCAGTATAAGCTAGGTTTGTGAAAGACCAGTCAAAAAAAAAAAATTTTTTTTAAGGAGCTAAAATTCTTTTGTAAAATAAAGAAATAGGTCTACTTCTAGCATAGACACTTTCTGGATCCATGGGTCTATTCAAAATCACGCATGAACCATATTCACTTTCTCTGGCTATATTTGGTTATAAGCAGAAAAACTAAAAAAAAAAAAAAAAAAATAGACAAGAAGATGGCAGATGTATGGAGAGAAGAATGGGTAGTAAAATAAAGCATGGATTGTTGGAAGAAAAGATAGGTGTACAGAATCATGGGTATAAGTGTGAATGGATGAAAGGTGAGATTAAACTTTATAACTCTACTTCCAAAAAAGAAAACTTCAAAGAAGCAAGCATATAATAAGTTTTCAAAACTTAAAGCAAGGCCAATATAACTGGAACTCCATAATGGAAGTTAGAGAAGACAAGGATAACTGCATAAAAATATTCTAGAGTTAAGGTACAATGATTAAGTATAAAACTGATCACTTGCATTCCAGGCAAAAATGAAGCAATGAGTTATATGCTTCATAATATTAAAATGGAGCTGAGTACTTAAAAGGGCTTCCCTTGTGGCACAGAGGGTAAAGCGTCTGCCTACAATGTGGGAGACCTGGGTTTGATCCCAGGTCGGGAAGATCATCTGGAGAAGGAAATGGCAACCCATTCCAGTACTCTTGCCTGGAAAATTCCATGCACAGAGGAGCCTGGTAGGCTACAGTCCATGGCAAAGAGTCGCACACGAATGAGCAACTTCAACACGAGTACTTAAAAGTTTTCACTGGGACTGATGTAAAATTTTTCCAACACTACATGCTGAGGGGAGTGACTGTTTCACTTAGGGAGTTATATGTTTTGTTACTAAATGACAAAAAATGATCTTCACAAATAGTGTTAAAAAGATAGAAAAATATCTTCATAAGAATATTTCTTTTTACAACATTATCATCATCTTCTTTAAAAAGTTAAGTCCTAGAATTTTTGATTTGCACCTTTTTGGGTCACAAAGAGTTGGACATGACTGAGCGACTGAACTGAACTGATACATGATTTTCCAAATTTTATCCCTGGACCAGTAGCATTGTGTAACTCAGGAACTTGTTAGAATTTAAATTCTTTTCTTCCTCAGACTATGGTATCAGGACCTCTGTGGGTAGGCCCTCAGAGGCCCTAGAGTTCAGTTCAGTTAAGTCGCTCAGTCGTGTCTGACTCTTTGCATGTGTCCAACTCCATGAATCGCAGCACACCAGACCTCCCTGTTCATCACCAACTCCAGGAGTTCACTCAAACTCACATCCATCAAGTCGGTGATGCCATCCAGCCATCTCATCCTCTGTCGTCCCCTTCTCCTGCCCCCAATCCCTCCCAGCATCAGAGTCTTTTCCAATGAGTCAACTCTTCATATGAGGTGGCCAAAGTACTGGAGTTTCAGCTTTAGCATCAGTCCTTCCAAAGAACACGCAGGACTGATCTCCTTTAGAATGGACTGGTTGGATCTCCTTGCAGTCCAAGGGACTCTCAAGAGTCTTCTCCAATACCACAGTTCAAAAGCGTCAATTTTTTGGCTCTCAGCTTTCTTCACACTCCAACTCTTACATCCATACATGACTACTGGAAAAACCATAGCCTTGACTAGACGGACCTTTGTTGGCAAAGTAATGTCTCTGCTTTTGAATATGCTATCTAGGCTGGTCATAACTTTCCTTCCAAGGAGTAAGCGTCTTTTAATTTCATGGCTCTAATCACCATCTACAGTGATTTTGGAGCCCCCCAAAATAAAGCCAGCCACTGTTTCCCCATCTATTTGCCATGAAATGATGGGACCAGATGCCATGATCTTAGTTTTCTGAATGTTTAACTTTAAGCCAACTTTTTCACTCTCCTCTTTTACTTTCATCAAGAGGCTTTTTAGTTCCTCTTCACTTTCTGCCATAAGGGTGGTGTCATCTGCATATCTGAGGTTATTGATATTTCTCCTGGAAATCTTGATTTCAGCTTGTTCTTCCAGCCCAGTGTTTCTCATGATGTACTCTGAATATAAGTTAAATAAGCAGGGTGACAACATACAGCCTTGACATACTCCTTTTCCTATTTGGACCAGTCTGTTGTTCCATGTCCAGTTCTAACTGTTGCTTCCTGACTGGCATATCGGTTTCTCAAGAGGCAGGTAAGGTGGTCTAGTATTCCCATCTGTTTCAGAATTGTCCACAGTTTATTGTGATCCACACATTTAAAGGCTTTGGCATAGTCAATAAAGCAGAAATAGATGTTTTTCTGGAACTCTCTTGCCTTTTTGATGATCCAGAAGATGTTGGCAATTTTATCTCTGGTTCCTCTGCTTTTTCTAAAAATAGCTTGAACATCTGGAAGTACACGGTTCACGTATTGCTGAAACCTGGCTTGGAGAATTTTGAGCATTACTTTACTAGCATGTGAGATGAGTGCAATTGTGTGGTAGTTTGAGCATTTTGGGCATTGCCTTTCTTTAGGATTAGAATGAAAACTGACCTTTTCCAGTCCTGTGGTCAATGCTGAGTTTTCCAAATTTGCTGGCATATCGAGTGCAACACTTTCACAGCATCATTTTTCAAATTTGGAATAGCTCAACTGGAATTCCATCACCTTCACTAGCTTTGTTCATAGTGATGCTTTCTAAGGCCCACTTGACTTCACATTCCAGGATGTCTGGCTCTAGGTGAATGATCACACCATCATGATTATTTTGGTTGTGAAGATATTTTTTGTACAGTTCTTCTGTGTATTCTTGCCACCTCTTAATATCTTCTGCTTCTGTTAGGTCCATACCATTTCTGTCCTTTATAGAGCCCATCTTTGCATGAAATGTTCCATTGGTATCTCTAATTCTCTTGAATAGATGTCTAGTCTTTCCCATTCTGTTGTTTTCCTCTATTTCTTTGTATATAGTAGGATCACATATAGTAGATATAATTAGTTGGCTATTTCTTTGCATATAGTAAAATCACATGTAATAGATATAATTAGTTGGCTCTCCAATATTCTTTACTAACATCCTTGTGAAAAGAAATTAATTTGTTCAGCATACTAATATCAGGAAGATGATGTAGTTCTCAGCCTACTGGTAAATCCTGATTATTATGCAGTAAATTTCCAATAGTCAGTGACTCATTTAAAGAGAACCTGCCACTCTGTTCTAGCCAATGAGATTTAAGAAAGTATATTGGAGGAAGGTTTCTAGGAAAGCTTTTCATGCTCAAAGGAAAATATCAGAGAGTTGGTCCCCCTTCCTTCTCTGGACATTTTCCTGTACAGATATGACTTCTAAGAAGTGCTGTGGTCATCTTGCAACAGAGAAAAAGTTGTCACATCAAAATAACAGAGAAAAATATGTATTTCTATCAGTGTTTATTAACTGTTGAATTAAATGACCCTAAACTTCTTGATATATAAACCTGTAAAAGTTTCTGTTACTCATAGTTTGAAGAGGTATAACTGATTAAATGCTATTTAATCCTAAAATAAAGTCATTTTAAAATGAGTAGTGTGAGACTTTGGCAGGTGCCTATATTTATAGCTAATAATTAACAAAGCCAACTTTTGTACACAGTTCTACTGACTCCAAAGCCTGTGTTATTTCCACTACTCTTCATAGTGATAGATATGTTTTGAGGGTTTTTTTTTTTTTTTTTTTTTTTTCTTTTGTTTGTTGTTAACCATTCTGAGTGATTTTCTTTTTCTTTAAGCCAAACAGGAATAAAAAACATCTCTAAACTCAAATGTTGCTTATAGTGCAGATATAATTCAACACAGATGTTTGTGATCACTCTATTCCATATTAAATTCAAACATTAGGAAGAAAAACAAAAGGAGGAAATATGGGCTACATAAAATATGTCCCATATATACCAAAGTGTTCTTTTTTATTTAAGTGTCTTAAAAGGTATTTTTTTAAGGCTTGTGATATTAACTCAATAACAAGAACAACCAGTAGGATGACCACATTTAAAACAGTAAGAGAATCTTTGGAAAATAAACATACAAATTAAAATTGATCGTATAAAATATCAAGGATGTTGGAATCAAGATCAAGCACCAAATCCTAAATGGCCTTTGCTTTTTTTTATAGTAGACAATGCACTGTACATACTTTTATAAAAAATCCTTACACATACTTACTTGATCCCATTGTATGATTTTTTTGAGATCTTGATCCTAAGGTTGCTTATATTTCCTATGTTTTAACTCAAATTACATTGTTCTTTGTAATAACTGAAATGCTGACTGTTCACTATGCTACTGGTAAAATGAAGTGTTAGAATTAGATAAAGATGTCCATCCTTATACATTCTATTTACTACCTAGACAAATACAACTTCCAAATTATTACATTTGGTGCTCTCTGCTCTCCCTATCCTCACATGAGTGGCCTTCAATGTATCTCAAACTGCATAAATTATAACATACCTTTCAATTCAATGTATACAAATATGAAGTCATCACCTACCAAATTTTACTTTTTTATATCTCTTATCTCAGTAAATGTGATTACCACCTACCCAAGGCCCTTGTAACCAAGATGCCTGGGAGACATTCTTATCTGATCCCCTCAACCTCTATTTCTCATCAAACATGATTACTTTTTCCTTCTGTATAATTCTTGAACTGGAATCCTTCAGAAACTGTAATACCATTGCTCTGGTTCAGGCCTTCCTTTCTGGATCTCTCAGGATGTTGACTGAGATGATGGCTTCTCTAACTCTTCTGTCATATATTGTTCTCAAAACTATCCATCTCAGTACTATCATGGTAGTCATTTTGACTATCAGTGCTCACCATCTCTCTGACCTGGTAAGACCCCTTGGTGGACTGTTAATTTTGAAACTATGATATCCAACATTTTAGTCATAGAAATAATTGCCTTCATTTAACTCATTCCTTCTCCTTTAGCCCCATTACCAGTAATTTCATATCTGTCACTGTACACCTTGAACATTTAAAACAGCTTGTAACCTCCCTGACAAGCCAGCTTATTTACACCTCTCTACATTCGTACATTATTTGCTTTCTAAGCCTTTCTTCACATTCCTCATTACAGTAATTCCCCCCTCTTTTTGAAAGAGCTGATACAGATACTACTTGATCAGGGAGCCTTTCTGAGACTTCTCCTTTTCTCCACCCATATCTCAGATTGTATTATTATTCTGCTTCTGTGCCTCATATATTATTATTTGTCATTCTATTTCACATTCCACAAAGATAAGGCACTTAAAAGGTGCGTGTGTGTGTGGGTGTGGGTGTCCCCTAAAAGCCTGGAGTCATCAGCTTCTCTCACCAAATTGACTTCTCCCTTTCCCCACATACCCTGCACCTTCCATACTCAGTTAGTCAATAAGCATATAGATTTAGCCTCCCAAATATGTTTCTGGCACATAATAGTTGCTCAGTGAGTGAATATACTTTTCTATCTCGATATATTCATAATCCTACTTCTCTGTATTCTTGGACTGGGAGAATACTTCATAAATTGCCTAATTTTACAACCAGAACTCATAGTGGAATAATATTTTGAAATAATATAGTTACTAACTTTACCATTAGTTAAAAGAATTAGTGAATCAGTTGCAGAGCATTTAACTTGGGTCTCTCCCTGTGGAAAAGTTCATTCTTCAAGCCTGTTCTGTTCCTATTCACTAAAACTCTGTCACTGCTACGCATAGCTTTTCCTCTATGTGCACACGCAGTACATTTAATATATTACAGGTGGACAAAGCTCTGAAGTTAAGAGGATTAATTAGGATAAAACTTGAAATACCCAAAGCTAACACCAATTCCATGGGTCAGCAGAAATGTTCTGAAAACATTTCATTTGAGGTAAGAAAAGCTTCTTCAGTATCACTTTATTATTTCTACCTCTGGAATTTTCTAAAAGTTACCAGGAATCTGCAGGAAAAGTAGAGAAAGAAAGTATATATAAGCATTTTTGTTGTTTCTATTCTTAATAATCTTAGATTTATCTGCTTCTTTCTCCTCAGAGGGCCTCATTACTATGCTTCAGTACCCACTGTCCTCAAGATTCCCAGAGATGTCCAGTAAATTCTCATATTCAGGCTATCATTATCCATTGCTTTTATCTTTACCATGGGAAAAAATCATTTCAATCGATATCTACTTATCTATATGCATAATTAGCTGTATTTGAAGAAGAAGAAATAAAGATTCAGTGAGTAAATTCTTATGCCAGGAATTGCATAACTAGTAGAAGATGGTCTCCCAAATAATTCCAAAAACCAGCCTTTATCCCTTATACTTTGAAAACCTACCTTTAAAAGTTAGCAGAATGTTTGATGATGCAACAAGTACATGGCAAACTACATGGGGGCCACAGATGCAAGTTTTGATATTATATTATAAAGTGATCTCAATAAGTCATCTGTTGTGTATTTCTGTGTTTCCCATTACCTACAAAAAACAAGGCAAAACAAAACAAACAAAAAAACAACAAAAAAAAGGCAACTACCATAAAAGAAGCATATAAAGCTTCAAAGACATATCCAATTAATGATATTTTGGAAAATTCTAATAGAAGAGGTGACATGGAAGGCCTTAGGCCTCGTAGAATGAATAAGATATAAACAGAGAAACACTGGAAGGCAAGTTGGAGAAGTATATTACACAAGGAATGGGACATGAGAAACTACAGGGAGACTTATGGTTGTGATTTTAAAAATTAGCAAAAGTAGGGTTTATACTGTAATAACAATCAAAGTAGAAAAACAGTAAAAATGCTAGCAGTTAATCTGATTTCATGCCAGATTTTTATTAATTTCCAAGCCAAAGAATATGTTCCTCATTTGGCAGATAACTAATGGCCTTTGGAAATTTTGAGTAAGTTTCTAACATGACTAGTTGTGAGAAAGAAAATCTTTTAATACCATATCTGGGACAAAATTTCTTTATATAATTCATAACATTTTCTAGGGAGTAGTTAACATTTCCGGTAAAATAACCAGTGTAATTTTATGAGTTATGAGGTTATAATTTTTTCTAGAAATTTTAACCTACCTCAACTACCATGCTAAGAGCATGTTGAATTTTTGGTTTGATGCTGCTAAGTCACTTCAGTTGTATCCAACTTTGTGTGACCCCATAGATGGCAGCCCACCAGGCTCCCCCGTCCCTGGGATTCTCCAGGCAAGAACACTGGAGTGGGGTGCCATTTCCTTCTCCAATGCATGAAAGTGAAAAGTGAAAGTGAAGTCGCTCAGTCGTGCCCGACTCTTAGCGACCCCATGGACTGTAGCCTACCAGGCTCCTCCATCCATGGGATTTTCCAGGCAAGAGTACTGGAGTGGGGTGCCGTTGCCTTCTCTGGAATTTTTGGTATAGTTATATACAATCTAATATTTATCTAATTATCTTTATATCTCTATGAACCATCTTTATTGAGATGATACATTTGAGTTTTAATTTTTCTAAAGCTTCTTCCCCTGCATCGCCTAGTCATAGTAAGTTTGAGAATATGTTTTAGCAGTGGTTCTCAACTACACTCCCATGAGAGCACTTCCAGAAGCACTATGGGTAGCAGAGGAGAGGTGGGATAAAGAGAAGCACAACTACAATTAGGTGTAAGTTCCAATCCTCAATCTCTGCTTCAGAGAAAGCAGCTCTGTTTTGTATATTTGCGTTCCATTTCATTTGAATAAAAATTTGCAATACTAAAAACATAGTTTGGAAAGCACTGCTTTACATAATGGATTTATAAGTGGTATATAATTGTTTTGAAGCAGGAAGACAAGTTAGGAGACTTGGAGCAAGCTAAAAACAAAATTTATAAATATTTGAATGAAGATGTTTGCAGTGAGAATGGATATGATGAGACATTTTCTCCTGAGATAAAAAAGTCAAGATTTTATTACTGACTACGTGCAAGAGGTAATAGAAAAAAAAAAGGAATCCAAGACTTCTGAAGTGTTGATACTGGATGTCTAACAAAAATGGGGGAACTATTATTACAATAAAGAAGCCAGGAGAAAAAGAAGTCTCAGAAAGAGGATAGTCTATTCGTGTTGTGTTAGGGATGACTTTCAAGTCCAGATATCTACCAGACAGGAAGAAGACTGAGATAATGGAGAGGTAGAAGCAGGGGAGGGATGGAGGGAAGGACTGAGAAGGAGAGAATGAGAGAGATTTGACAAGCATTTGCATAGAGATGACATTTGGAGCTGTGGCAGTCGGCCAAGTCACAGACTTTGAAGAAGATATTCATTTGGGGGAAAAATATATAGAATTGGAGTTAGCTAATGTGACATAGATTGAGCTGAGAGCTAGAAGAGAATCAGGAGGATGTAAACCTAACAAATGTACATTAAGATATATATGCTTGGTGTCATGCTAATTTTCCTATAGTTTGAAAGAGGAATGGGGTAGTCAGAACTAAATGTATTTGTATTGATAGCATTTCACACACTTGAGAAAAAAGGAGCTTTGTCCTTTAGGTGACTAGCTGTACATACTGCAGGAATATGTACACTGTATCAGAAAAAGCTACAGAAATCAAAATGATTTTTCAAATGTAAGATGGAATGATTTTCTGGCACTGTTGTTTTTACTCTTAAATTATGATAGAACCCTGTCAACCTAAGACTTCTTTCTCTTTATTCAGGATTCACTAATGAAACTACATTTATCTAATGCACTATAGGAACAATGTCCTATGCCAGCAGCCTAGAAGTAGGTTAAAAAATGCATAATCATTGACTTAGTAATCTCTTTACAGGTGATGGTAGTAGAGCCAACTGCCCAGCAGGGAGAGCTGAGTAATTCAGATTTTATCTGCATGTGATTTCATCTGCACTGCCATGAGTCTCACCGTATTTCACTGGTAAGAGAGTGGGAAAAACGGCACCAGAATGGAAAGTCTGTGATTATACAACATGGGAGGTAATTGTGTTTACAGGGGGCTAGGACAGAGAGGGTGCCTGCAGAGACCATTTGCAAGAAAGTAGCATCAGCAACAGTCACCAAGAGAAGACAGAAGTCAGATTGCATAGCAGCCAGAAGGAATCAAAAACAGACTCAGCTGACCCAAAGGCTACAAGGCCACAAATGTCAAGTTCTTCCCTCAGTGCCTGCTGCTGTCAACTACAAAACAGTCTTTCCTGGCAAGGACAGCAGGTCACGTATCTCAGTTATTGCTCAGGAAATAACCTGTCAGCACATCATCTCTGAACATAAAGGACAAGATAACTGTCCCAAGTTCTGTTAGCCAAAAGTCCCAGTCCTCTGAGGAAGCAGTAATATGGAACGTGGGCCATTCTCATTAATATTATCTCTAACAGTCTCTTGCTCTAGTAGGAAATATTTTGGAGGCAATAACATTTTGTAGTATTGTTTTTTTTTTTTCCAAAATCTTTCCTAATGTGATTTATTTCTAAATTTGTATATAATAAATAAGGAATATCAAATTTGAATGATTATCATAATCAACACTGATTTTTTTTTTTAATTTTCTCTTTTGTATTTCAACCAAAATAGAACATAACAGATGTAGTTCCAAATCCATTAAGAGTATTTTTGGGTTATCTGTAGGGAAATTAGCCTAATATTAAAAAGAGATTTCAAAAGATTTATAGGAAGAGGCAAGTAGGCAAAATGGCCCTGTCAGGGCATTTCATGACTTATATGGGATAAAGGTAAAACTGTGTGATTTCTATTATAATTTCTCAGCTGTTACTCAAATTGATTATAACCATAAAGGAATTTCATATTCTGATTCAACACCATGTTAAATGAATATGCAGTCTTCTAAACAAATGTATGAAATTCTGCTTCCTCTTCCTAGTACTAGATTTACATAACAAGATCTTTTTAAAAATTGTCATCACATTTTCTGTTTAATCCTAAACGTGTTTTTTTTTTTTTAATAGCTAAAGTTGGAATTTAAAAACAAAACAAAACCTGGTCACATCTTTTGATTGATTTTGGAAACTAGAGGGAATTGCTTAATACTTTTAATCCAAGGGAGAATTATCTGGATGGATTTCAAGAAAATCCTAACTCCTTAAATGTGACATTTTAGAAAATGTTGGTTAAGTGTCATGCTTTTTCCCCGGCTTTAAAAAGTCACAATCCAACAGGGTTTAAAAATTTGATTAACAAACACAAATAACAAATAGAAAAGTAGAGCTACTCAGGGAAGTGTGTGTGTGTGTATATATATATATATATATATATATATATATATGTATGTATGTATGTATGTTTGTGTGTGTGTATGAATGTGTATATATAGTGGATGTGTTAAACTGAAAGCAAAAAAGAAACAGACATGTCTTTCTTGCTCCATTGAAAATTCATGCCCAAAATATTAATGACTGTCTTTGATTTATTATTTTTGTTGTTTACTTTCTTTTGAAAACTGACATTTCAAATTTTGTCTGTTCTGAACAAGACTCACAGTGTTATATTATTTCACTGAATGAAAACATTAACGAAATACAATGTGTGAACAGAAACATTCTGTGCATTTATGTGTGAACTTTTACAAGAAAAGATAGTATGGTAGTAGATAAGGGGATTGGGGTGAATCTAGTTCTATATATACATTTGAAAGGAAAATAAAATCATTTCTTTAGATTCATCCTTGAAATATAAAATAATTTAAAATAATTTCTGGAAAAATGATGGAACCATAAACTTGGAAAGAAACATCAAAAAGTATGTTCAGAATATAATTAATCATATATTTTAAAGAAGGAATTATGTAAGAGACAAATTTTAAATCTATATCAAAATCAATATGGTTGAAAGAAAAAAAAATCACATGATCATATCAATAGATGCATAAAAAGCATTGGACAAAATTCTACACCCATTCATGGTAAAAACTCTCAGCAAACTAGGAATGTGATAAGAAGCAAGTCAAGGATATCTGCTCTCACGACTCTATTCAACATCATACTGGGAATCCTAGGTAACAAATGAGACAAAAAAAGAAAACTTATGGAAAGGGAAGGAAGAAACAAAACTGTCTTTGTTTGCAAACATGATTATTATTGTAGAAAATGCCAAAGAATTTTAAAAAATTCTTCAAAATAAAAAATGACTATAGCACATTTTCAGTATACAAAGCTAATATACAAAAGTCATTTGGTTTCTTATATACCAACAACGAACAGTTAGAACTTGAAATTAAAGCATACTATTTACATTAGCATACCCAAAATAAAAATGCTTAAATATAAATCTACCAAATATATGCAAGATATACATAAGGAAAACTACTAACCTCTTGATAAAGAAATGAAAGACTGTCCAAATAAATGGAAAGACAGTTCATCTATGTGGATAGAAAGCCTTGATACAGGCAAAATATCAGTTCTTTCTATCTTGATATTCAGCAAATACAACCCAGATCAAAATCCTAGCACATTATTTTGGATATTGACCAACTGATTCTAAACTGATTTTAGTTGTCATGGTTTCTAAACTTAGCATGGAAAACAAAAGATCCTGAATAGCAAATATAATATTGAAGGAGAATAAATCTGAAAGACTGAATTACCCAACTTCAAGACTTACTACAAAGCTGCTGTAATCAAGAGTGTGAATGAACAGGCAAGATAAATAAGGAAACTGTGAGAAACTACCACATTTTGTAGGACACTAAGAAGACATAGTAATTAAGTGCAACGTGAGATCCTGGATTGGACCTTGGAACAAAACATGAACATTCGAAGAAAAACTGGTAAAATCTGAATAAAGTCTACGGTAGAGTGAACAGTCTTAAACCAATACTATTCTTAGTTTTGACCAATGTAGTGTGATAAAGTAAGATGCTAACTTTAGGAAAGGCATAGGGAAATTTCACTATCTATACTATCACTGATATAAAATTATTTTTAAATAAAAATGTTTTAAAAAATCTATTCTAGTTGTGACACATTTACATATATACTAAAATTCTAATGAAATATTATCATTACATAAGATATATACCATGCCAAAGTTACAGCTATGTAAGGAGACTATTTTGCAAGATTGTTTTAACATTAGAACACTGATTAATTTTCTAATTCACTTCATTAACAGATGAAAGGATAAATAAAATATAATATTTTCAATAGATACAGGGATTAACAATAATTTATGATACAATCCCTTATCGAATTTAAAGTAGAATGATAACATCTTTACTTTGGTGGTATAGCACATCCACAAATATCTAAGCAAATATTACATTTAAATGTGAAAAAACAAAGGCATAGTTTTGAAATAAAATATAATGAAAGCAATAAGGATATGTACTAACACAACTTCTCTTTATCACTGCCTGTGCATTACTATTAGAAAAAATAAAATTAAAAGCATAAAGATGGGGGGAAAAAAGTAACGAAGTGTAAGAGCAAAGGTAAGAATAAGTAACATGTTTTAGAAAAAAGAAAAGGATAGGTATGTAAACTTTCCTTTAGCTATTGAGGTGTTTTAACTTTAGAACAATTAAGACGCACTGTAAAATAATAGAAATGGAAATGTAGACTACTGGTACCAAACAAAGAGCTAAGCACAGACTGTGCATTTATATAAATTTGATATATGGTAGATTTGGCTCTGCATAAATAAGAAGAAGAGCATTATAACAGAAAGTTCTTGTACAATTATCTATGCATACAGAGAAAATAAAAAGAATACCTTTCTTTCACAATATAAATATATTTCCAAAAAAAAGCTTGAAACTTTCAGAGGCAAGTATAAAATAATATTTTTAAGTTTTCAATTGAGAAAGCATAAAATAGCAAACTTGAACTTTTCTTCATCAATAGCATCATAAGGAGAATGTTATAGTTTGTGATAGTTATATTTTGCTGAAAGGAATTTTAACAAATATTCACTGACTTCATGTAGGATGGCGGGAGCAACACGACAAAGGATTAAAGATTTATTAAGGATAATTAGCTCAATGTGCAGTACACTTGAGAAAACAAGGTTAACTGTTTGCTTCACCTTGCTTTCTTATTTTTTATTATTATTTTGTTTTTCCTGTGTCTTTATGTTGAAAGCACTATCGGCCTTGTTTTGTACAAATCCTTTTCTGGAAATCTACAAACAGTACTTGGAAATTGAAAATTATTAAAACCAGTGAAACTTGAATACCTAGGGACACACTATTTGTCTTTCCAAGTTGGAAATGTTATTTTCATGCTGTGTTTCAGTCACAAACTTGGGCACAAGTTTAGCCAGGGAAAGATAAAATACATAAAACCAATAAAACAACCCAATAGGAAAATTGTTCAATATCATATTGGTATTTCATACAGGAAGATAAAAGAATGGTAGAAAAACATATTTTAAAAGGTGCTTAATCTGATGGGATCAGAGAAAGCAAATTGGAAAGAGGATATTATTAGATATTTCACATATACAGACTGGAAAAATTCAAAATCTGTTTACAGAGGCTTGTCAAACACGTGAATTCTGCTTTTACTGCTTATTGGTGCCTAAAGTAAAAAATAATAATAATAATTCGACATTGCCTCTTAAATCTGAACAATCACAAAATATATAACCTAGTCTTTTGTTCTTAAATATGAATCCAAAAAAACTTTTGCACCAGATACATCAAAATTAAAATGTTGATGGTACTTTTACACATAATAGAAAAGAGAAAGAAAGAGACAAAGAATAGTCCATTGGCTGCTTTCAGTAGAAGATATTTTAATATATTTATATAATAGATTAATGAATATGTTAGCATTTTGAAAACAATATTTTAAAAAAGAAGCAGGTTGGAGAGGAATAAAGAAATAAATTTTGATCCTAAGATAATACTGAAGTGTATTCTTACACATTTACTACAAACACATACCTAGGTATTATATTACTATGCTACTTTCAGTATGTATAATTATAAAAACAGGTAAAGAAATGATCAATACAAAATTAAGGACGCTGATGACTGAGAGAAGAGAAGGTCATACAGTAAAGGAAGTCCATTGATATTTTGTTGATTTATTAACTATTTAAGTAACACACATGCTACTATCAGAGAAGGCAATGGCACCCCACTCCAGTAATCTTCCCTGGAAAATCCCATGGACGGAGGAGCCTGGTAGGCTGCAGTCCATGGGGTCTCGAAGAGTCAGACACGACTGAGCGACTTCACTTTCACTTTCCACTTTCATGCGTTGGAGAAGGAAATGGCAAGCCACTCCAGTGTTCTTGCCTGGAGAATCCCAGGGACGGGGGAGCCTGGTGGGCTGCCGTCTATGGGGTCGCACAGAGTCGGATACGACTGAAGCGACTTAGCAGCAGCAGCAGCAGCATGCCACTATGGTTTGTGAGGTATGCTAAATATTTTCAGTAGTAAAAAAAAAAAATTAAACTATTTGAAATTTTTTTTTAATGGTTCTCAGCCCTTCTCTTTCTGCCTCTCCCTGGTCCCTGACTGTTCTGAAAGTTTGATCCTCACCTCCTGCCTGGTATCTGAGCCCTGGCTTAACAATACCTAAATTAGCTTCCTTTATTTGCGCTCAAGTTTGTGACTGAAACACAGCATGAAAATAACATTTCCAACTTGGAAAGACAAATAGTGTGTCCCTAGGTATTCAAGTTTCACTGGTTTTAATAATTTTCAATTTCCAAGTACTGTTTGTAGATTTCCAGAAAAGGATTTGTACAAAACAAGGCTGATAGTGTTTTCAACATAAAGACAAAGGAAAAAAAAAATAATAAAGAAGCAAGAAAGCAAGGTGAAGCAAACAGTTAACCTTGTTTTCTCAAGTGTACTACACATTGAGCTAATTATCCTTAATAAATCTTTAATCCTTTGTCATGCTGCTCCCACCATCCTACATGAAGTCAGTGAATATATGTTAAAATTCCTTTCAGCAAAATATAACTATCATAAAGAATCAATGGAAAGAAAAGTAAATCATATATGATTTTAAATTCTGGTGGTGCTTTATATTTTTCTAGAGCTTTCATAGCTGGTCTTTCAGTTTATGAAGTAGTCAGTTTAGGCATCGGCTGTTTTACAAATAAGCAATCCAAGGTCAAGTTAGGTTAAAAGATTCATCTGAGGTTATATAGCAGTCAATGATGACTCTGACACTTATGCCACAAACACAGAATTGTCCACTTCTTTAAAAGGGACAGTTTATGAAAAACCCTTGCTCAGAGTGATGAACACATGGAAGGTTCTTAATAATAAAGGTGAATTCTTTCTTCTGTCTCCTTCATTTTGCTTATCTATCAGTTCCTTTCAGTTGTTTTAAGCTATAGATCCCAATTCAGCAAGAAGGTTCAATTGACAATATCCAAAGCCACACAGTGATTCTTCCTATTCCGACCCAACTAAATGTATTTTGGCTAATTAGTCACTTGTCAATTTTTACTACATTTGTATTATCACATGATCCCAAATTCCAAATTAAAAAAATAACCTACAGGGCTAGAAAAACTCCAGATTTTAAGCTATATATGTATATATATAGATATAAATATATATATACAGATATATATATAGTGCCCAGATAGCTGATTTTTTTCCAGCTTCCATTTGATATCACCTTCAGTGTTCAGAAAACATGCTAGGCTTCCCTGTCCATCACCAACTCCTGGAGTTTGTTCACACTTACGTCCCTCAAGTTGGTGATGCCATCCAACCATCTCATCCTCTGTCATTCCCTTCTCCTCCTGCCATCAATCTTTTCCAGCATCAGGGTCTTTTCTAATGAGTCAGCTCTTTGCATCAGATGGCCAAAGTATTGGAGCTCCAACTTCAGCATCAGTCCTTCCAGTGAATATTCAGGACTGATTTCCTTTAGGATGGAAGGAATTCTTTAGGCTTGATATCCTTGCAATCCAAGGGACTCTCAAGAGTCTTCTCCAACACCACAGTTCAAAGGCATCAGTTCTTTGATGTTCAGCCTTCTTTATGGTCCAACTCTCACATCCATACATGACTACTGGAAAAACCATAGCTTTGACTGTACAGACCTTTGTTGGCAAAATAATATCTCTGCTTTTTAATATGTTGTCTAGGTTGGTCATAGTTTTTCTTCCAATAAGCAAGCATCTTTTAATTTCATAGCTGCAGTCACCATCTGCAGTGATTGTTGAGCCTGAGAAAATAAAGACTCTCACTGTTTCCATTGTTTCCTCATCTATTTGCCATGAAGTGATGGTTTTGTGGTTTGACCTTCAATAAATCATGTAACATCTCTGAATTTCAGCATCTTAGCCTCCTCAACTGAACACAGAGGTGGTTTAACTAGATATTTAGTAAGGTTCCTCCCTGTTCTGAGTCTTCTTTAACTGCCACAGATTTACAGTACTGTATCTTCTGAATACTGCCAGTATAGAAATTCAAATGACAGCTTTAGGCACTGATGTTTCTCAATAATGCATTCTGGGCTATAGCACGAAAGGCTTTAGTGAATCAGAGGTGGTGCCAGATGAGAATTTATAGTTGTGCCTAATATATTGTTTTCCTACAGACATACTGCCTCACACATACTCCATTTAATAATAAAACAAGATTTAAAGGGCGAAACTTCATGATTTCACATCACCATATGTGAGGGTAAAAGTGAAAGACGCTGCTATAAAATCATATCACCATAAAGACTGTTGAGTATTTACACTGCTGCAAAACAAAATGTATACTCATCAGCTCTCACTTGACAGTAATGTCTGGTTCATAGACTATAGCCAAGTTTTAAAGAAATTAGAGCCTGGTTACCCATATGTCTGAAAACTCTGCATACGAAAGTACATTTGAACAGCCTCTCTTAATAAAAAGGTTAATTGGACTTCTAAAGGTTCTTTCAAGTTAGTACTCAAGGGACTTTGCACTGAAGGGATGTAAAACAATCAGCTTAAATCTCAGGGCTGAAAAGAACTGCTAATTGAAGTAAACTTTATCTGTTTCAAGACCCTAAGTTACAAAAATAATATTTCTAGGAACAGTTATTGAGCCTGTATGGGCTGTTGAAGTAAACACAACTATATATTTCCAGTTTATATTTATTTGCATAGAAACAGACGTCTGAGGCTACGTATCTAGTACAGGGAAAAACTGTAATAGTTTCTGTTAAACATGATAATCTCTTTTGTATGTAAAATAGTTGTGTCCGTGGATATTTCACATGTGACTTTTACATGCTCAAAGGAGCATTTATTGAAGTACACTTTGCTGTGATGTAAAATAATTTTTAAGAACTTTTGAAGCTAAATTAGTTTTATCAGTATAATAACTCAAAAATGTCACACATTGTTTATTTAGGTGAAGTTAATTCTTTTAAATGGAAGAGATTTGATACCTCAAATCCTGATGTCATTTTCTCACTAGCTGTTTCTTTTTTTCAAACTGACAAAACCATATTTTAATTTGATTTAGAATGAAAATAAATGTAACCTATTGTTGATTCTCATTTGCAAACTGTGACTCTTGTTATGAAGTTCATAAAAATCAGAGGCACTGGAATTTATTGGCCTGGAGACCTGAGTTTCATTTTTAGTTTATTTCCTGATAATTCATTTTTGACATTGCCTGAAGCAAATCCTTTGCAAGTATACAAATGGATAGCATTTGTTTCCTAAATAAGGTTTA
Organism: Bos mutus; assembly: GCF_027580195.1. Classification (NCBI taxonomy): domain Eukaryota; kingdom Metazoa; phylum Chordata; class Mammalia; order Artiodactyla; family Bovidae; genus Bos; species Bos mutus. The sequence continues at coordinate 23,036,539 of NC_091644.1, read as the reverse complement.
CTAGCTGAGACTGAACTTCCTTGTCAAATGTGGGGAGAAAGCCAGGCTGGTCCTCAACTCCATTAAGCAGTCACTGTCTGTTGGATGAAACGTTCTCAGAGGCTGGCACTGGTGCCAGAGACACACCTGGAACAGAGGGTGACTGGATCACCAAGCAGCCTCCCTAATTTGCAGGACTGAACTCTCATCTGTGCAGGGTTTTCATTGACTCACATGTCTAAATCATACCTTTGTTTTTACTGTAGGTGGCAGGATTTTTATGCTTTACATTTTGTTATAACTCTGTATTTTCTTTCAAGTGCAAAATTAAGATACTTTATTCATCAGAACATGGTTTATGAAAATATTCACATGGTTTCAGAGAGAACGGCTAGGCCCTGGACAGTAGGTGCTTTTTGTTCTTGTTAATAAACTAACACACACTGTTTGGTCTAATCATACTTTATATGTTTTATTTTTTTCTTTTTATCTTGCAATTTTAGTGCTTTCCTAATTTTAAAAATTATTCCATAAATCGAAAGCAGTGATTATTGCAACTCTTAAAAACAGAATTCATTACTGTTCATGGCTGGAAAATAGTTATATCTATATTGAATTAATTATTTGAAATGATTTACCTCAAAGACTATCGATAAGTATATTTATTCCTGAAACAGGGCTTTATTCTACTATTAATAGTTGAAAAAAAATGATTTAAAAACATAAAGCAAAAATTAACCAATGCTTAAGCTTATGATATTGTGACTCTTAGAAACCTTATTTAGACCTCCAATAGTATAAAATACTGCCATTCACATTTCTGTAATATTTACATAGATTTGTATACAGTTAAAATCATCATTTTTTTCATTCTGTACTAAAACATTTCTATTACCTGTCTTTTCAGAAACAAATTATGTCAGTGAAAATAATCTTCTTGGCCAGCCCTTGGAAAGATTAATTTACTTATATCTTAAATACCCATAAAAATTCATGCCTTATTATTTATTTCAAAGCTTTAAAACAAAATAATTAGGGTGGCTTGAAGTTCATCAAAATGCTTTGGCTTCTCCTTAATTTAAAGTCAACATATGCTCTTCCTTAATAACTGTTACTTTTTATACTCATGGGAAATGGCAAATTATCTAAAAGTTAAACAACCCAAATAGCTTAATATTCTATTCTAGCCCCTTCACAGTTCTTTTTACTTGGCCTATACTCTCAATTAACCTACAGAAAAAATCTCTGTACAAATCACTACAGTTGCAAATAGTAAAATGGCTGGCATTCACATCTGCTTAAGGAGAACCAGCAAAGATCTACTTTGTAAAAATATGCCCATGCAGGCATTTTAAAGGCAACATCAGCTTTTTTTAGGTCTAACTTTATTAATATTTGTGAGTAAAAAAAAATGAAACCTAGAACTATTCTCCATACTCGTTTTAAAATCTTCATGACTTTTCACCAAAAGTTTGCCACAGTGATTGAAATACTTGAGTTTGACACACACAAACAGCCCATACTAATGATACTTTTTGTCTGTTTCTGGAGCTCAAGATTCTGTCACCAAAACTAGATAACAGCTTTACATAGATGGAAATTTAGGAACAAAAAATAATTTTTCCTAATATATTCTCCATAGACTATAGACTTTTTCACAAAGAATAACATTTTTCACTTTTTTCTCTTGCAGACATCAGATCTTAAAACTTTGATAATACTTCCATGCATTTACCACTTTTTTATCTACAAAATACTTATATAGTTGGGGTATCATCTGAGCTTTTAGGTAATTTTGTGATTTAGATATAGGAGTATCATTCTCATTTGTCAGAATATAAAAAGTCTGAGGCCTACAGAGGCTGATTTGCTCAACATTATACGGACTGAATCCAGGTCTTCTAATTCTAAATTTAATTCAGTACTTTACCACCATCCATCTCTGTACACTAAAGTATCTTCCGAAATTGCTTTCCTTTGCGCAATAATACATAATAATTTTCTCAGAAAACTGGGTACATTCTATCACACATGGCAAGATTTCCTTGGAAATCTGTGTTTTGGTAAATTCAGTTTCGCAAATATCTTATTATGTGTTCATCATGGCCTCTCCCATCAGGGTCTGAAGAGAGCAACACAAAAGGCAAACATCTATACCTAACTATTCCAGGGTGTATTCCAGTTAGGCAATAACACTGATTTATATTTAACTTAACTCTTTCTTATAGAAATAGCATTGACTCAGTTTTACTTAGATCATGGTTCCAAATGCAGTGATATTTTACATCCTGCCATAATACAGGCAGAGTGTATCCCACAATCATTAGCATCAATTAACTACACATCCAAAGTATTCTATGCATAGATACATAAAAGAGCCTGGATACTCTATAGATTCTGCAGAGCAGATGACAAAGTTGGAACTGAAAATCCAAATGCATGAGCAGTTACCTTAGGCTTTTTTTTTTCTTCTTCTGGTAACAGGAAAGCACACATCAAAGAATTTCTTGCTCTTATTGCCATTTTAGGTTGAAGGTATTTTCCCTCTATGGTAATTCACACTACCTAAAAGCAACATGGGCAGAATCATGTCCAGGCATAAGGCAAAGCTGAGCAGCTGAACTTCTACAGCCCTTGTGGGTATCGTTATCTGTGAAACTCAGAAAAGACAAAAACCAGCTCAAGTCTTGAGCTGGACAGCTAGTAAGTGACAGGTCTACTTGACTTTTAAGTCTAGAATTTAGTTCTATTTCATGGGACTTTGAGGAGGGTTAAATGAGAGTTCTCAACCAATTGAGAACAAACCCCAAACTCTACAGCTCTGGGATGTAGCGGTCAGTGAAGGAAACGGCAGATGAAACCATTTGTGGTTATAAGGTGCTTTAGCTAAGCCAGTTGCACGCAGAGCACATGGCAGTGACCCCAAAGGTTTTAAGAATAAGAATAATAGCATAGTGTTTTATTTCACTTAATACAGTGACAGCGCCTTGATCTGAAAGCTCTAGCAGAGCCTCACTATATATAATGTGTTTTAACCTATGATGGTGACATACAGATGTGGATTAGGAACATGGTAATGCCAGGAGTTTCAGTATTAGATGCAGGAAGACTACCATAAATAGAAATTTCTACATGGGCCAAATATGCATGGAATGCTTGGGATTGGAGAAGTAACAAGGAAAAATCATTCTTTCTTTTTGTTTCCCAAAAGTTATCATCATGAGGAATTTGGGGGTCTTTTAACATTTCCCAATCCCTGGCCTTTAGATGCCTAAGAAAATTTTAAAAACCATTTTAAATTTTTGGTAGATGGTATCTATTTTGTTTTTTGTATCTATTTTAATTTTTGGTAGATGACTTGCAACTTGAGTCATAGGATTTCAAGCATAGCTGAATATAGTTTAAGGCTGCAATTATTAAAACTTACAACTAAACAAAGTTGCTATATATCACTATTAAAGGCAAGCCTAAGAGCTTCTGTATATATGATAATTAGTCATATATAGGCCATTTTTATAATGGTTATAATTATAATTATTTTCATCTAATTAATTCAAATGGATTTTTCTCTTTTCTTAATTCTTGAGTATCTATAAAGTGTCTGCTTAATATCCAGGATACACTCTCCTGATTCATTTGCTTGCATGATTAGTTTCTTTTCACACCCTTCAGCCTCATTCACTAAAAGGCAAAGATTCTGAGTCCTAAATTTTTCTATATCTGCTATCTAGTTAGGCCTGGATTATTATATGCCTACCATGCCTATACCAACCTCCAACCTTTCTTATTTTTGAGCCACATTTTTAGATGCTGCATGATTCTCATTCCAGTCTAGAAACATGTGTGTGTGTGTGTGTGTGTGCATTAATACATTAGCAGCAGAGAATAGGAAGGCTGTTGCAAAAACTGAAGTGCATAAACTGCACTACAGATCCTGTCAAAGGTCAACAATTGCTTGATGTGTTGAAGAAGATATAAAAATGATGTTCCACATGGGAAGGGATGACGTGAGAGCTCAGACACATTACCTCCTGAAGTTTCTAGAGACAGGCCTTTACCATGGTCAATTTTAAAATAAAATCACATAGATGAATATAAGCTTCTCTTTATCAAATAAAGGAGGGGAAACAGAATATTGGTTAAGGAAAGAGGGCACGCACCTTCGGTCAGCCCTATTTGAAATAATAAAATCTGCCTATGGGCTGGGTAGTATCATAGAACACTTTATAGCATATTCCATTTAATTCTATCTCTGGTAAAAAGTCTGTGATGTTGGCATCATTAGCTCTGAAGCCCAGAGTAGATAAAAACTGTGCTCAAAAGACTGGATAGCTAGTAAGTGACAGGTTTCCCTGATTTTTAAGCCTAAGATGTGCTCCTTTGGGGAGAATTAAATGAGAGTTCCCAATGAACTTAGGATAAACCCCAAACTTCACATCATGGGCTGCCCACATCACCCAAATCATTTTCCTTTTACTCAAGTATGCTACAACCACGCTGATCTCACTTTCTGAAACCGTGAGATAAAACCCTTCAGCCTCAAGGCCTTGGCACTTGTGTTCTTTTCTGCAGTGTGTGTGTGGTGTTCTTTTCTCAGTTAGTCCAATGTCTGGCTCCTTCTCATCTTAAATCTCAGCTCAAATGTCATCAGCTCTGTGAGGCCTTCTCTGATCTATCTATCTAAAGCCCTATAACACTTTGCATGAGTAATGATTTAGCCACTTGATTACTTATTTATTGTCTGTCACATTTATACAAGCCTTGGTCCATCAGATCAGATCAGATCAGTTGCTCAGTCGTGTCTGACTCTTTGCAATCCCATGAATCGCAGCACGCCAGGCCTCCCTGTCCAACACCAACTCCCGGAGTTCACCCAGACTCATGTCCATCGAGTCAGTGATGCCATCCAGCCATCTCAACCTCTGTCGTCCCCTTCTCCTCCTGCCCCCAATCCCTCCCAGCATCAGAGTCTTTTCCAATGAGTCAACTCTTCGCATGAGGTGGCCAAAGTACTGGAGTTTCAGCTTTAGCATCATTCCTTTCAAAGAAATCCCAGGGCTGATCTCCTTCAGAATGGACTGGTTGGATCTCCTTGCAGTCCAAGGGACTCTCAAGAGTCTTCTCCAACACCACAGTTCAAAAGCATTAATTCTTCGGCGCTCAGCCTTCTTCACAGTCCAACCCTCACATCCATACATGACCACAGGAAAAACCATAGCCTTGACTAGATGGACCTTTGTTGGCAAAGTAATGTCTCTGCTTTTGAATATGCTATCTAGGTTGGTCATAACTTTCGTATTTACATCTGTAACTCCAGAACCTGCTGTAATGTTGACATAAACACACACAATATGTATGTGAACGAATAAAACAAAAAGCCTTATCAGAGTCAAGTATACATCTCAATCATATATATTAATCTCCCCCATTCTCCAGTTACTGCAAGAAAGCAAATAACAGCAAAATAATGAATCATTTAATATTTCCCTTGTCCGCAATGTGTGATCCATTACAATGAGAGGCTCTTGGAGTTTGTCCTTACTTCGGTTCTTGAGTGTGAGACACATGCAAATAAATACTCTAATCCTCCTGTCCCAGATCTCAGATCTATAGGAGAACTGAATCAAAAGTAAGGAGAAACACACATACATACATAAACAGGGTTACCAGTCTCTGCAGGCTACTCAGGCTCCGCCAGTGACAGAAAACATCACTTTGGAGACTTCTGTTTAGTCATAGCTTACATCTCATAATTCCTCCCAGACATAAACAGAGAACATGAGCAAGTGAAGCTGGCCCAGGGAGAGCACTAATCATAGAAGCATACATGATCCACAGAAAGGGGAAAGCTCCACCCCAGCTCCAGCTATCAACAGGTGATGAGATCTTGGTTTAACAGGACTCAATGCTGTGAAAAACTCTTTTTTTTTTCTTATTTAAGGAGAGACCAAAAATTGAATTTTTATGCAAAAATCTATTTCTAGATAGTAAAGATTAATTTTTTTAAGAAATTTCTATTTGAAACAAAATGGATGGATTTGGAGGGTATTATGCTTGGTAAGGTCAGATAGAAAAAGACAAATACTATATGTTAGAACGTATATGTGGAATCTAAAAAATTAAAAATAAATAGTGAATATAGCAGGAAAGAAACAGACTCACAGATATAGAGAATGAAGCAGTGGTTACTAGTGACAAGAGGGAAAGGAGGAGGTACAAGATAGAGACAGGGGATTAGAGACATAGAATCTTATGAATAAAATATATAAGCTGCAGGAATATATTTTACAACACAGGGAATAGAGCTAATATTTTATAATAACTATAAATGGAGTATAATCTCTAAAGATTTTGAATCACTATGTTGTATACCTGAAAATAACATTGTAAAGCAAATATATTTTAATAAAAAAATTAAATATCATGTGTGGAAAAATCCGTGGAGCTACCACTAACCACAGCTTTTCCTAATCATTCTCTGGTACCATTTTGTCCTCTTCCTCTGTCCTCAAGAAGTTCTTGAGTGACAGAGGTGAAAACTTAATTCAAATGTACTTTGGATAAGATCTCAATTTTCTCCATTGAGAATACAGGATATTAAATTTTTCAACTTCTCTGGGCTGAAAGCTGAAGCCATAAAATTTTAAATTTGAGATATTATTGATCAAAAAGAGAACAATTAAGGCTAAATTTCCTTACAGGGAATAAAATACCATTAATAATGTATTGTTTGGAGAAAAAGCAATTAGTGTTCAAAATTTTTCAAGATTGAAACCAATAGTTACATATAAATTTCAGACAAATTTTGGTAGTTTGGGATGAAAATAAGAATAAGAATGCAAAAGTCCAATTTAAAAACAAATCACAACATAAGCAAGCATCTGCTCTTGCTATTAATTACTTAATATATATGCAAAATTCAGGCCCATTAAAAAGAAAAGGAAAGCACCATTCCTAGAAAGAAACTTATGCTGAGTAGTGTGTTCTGTTTTTACTTTTTCATGGGCTGTACATTCATCTCAAGAAGATATGGAAAGAACTGAAAAAGGGAAAGGTCAAAATTTTCAAAAGTAATTAATAGTGAACTATGGTGATTTATATTATTTAAATATGTATATTCAACTGAGCACAAAAGGATTGATGCTTTTGAATTGTGGTATTGAAGAAGACTCTTGAGATTCCCTTGGACTGCAAGGAAATCAAACCAGTCAATCCTAAAGGAAATCAGTCCTGAATAGTCATTGGAAAGACTGATGTTAAAGCTGAAACTCCAATACTTTGACCACCTGATGCAAAGAACTGACTCATGGAAAAGACACTGATGCTGGGAAAGATTGAAGGCAGGGGGTGAAGAGAATGACAGAGGATGAGATGGTTGGATGGCATCACTGACTTAACATGAGTTTAAGCAAGCTCCAGGAGTTGGTGATGGACAGGGAAGCCTGGCGAGCTGCTTCCATGGGGTCACAAAGAGTCAGACATGGCTGAGTGACTGAACTGGAATGAACTGATGGTGATTTATTGATCAATTTTACTGAAAATTGTGCACTGTGTCTTTTTTTTTCCATTATAAAGAAGTAATTTCTCTTTTAGCTACAAATATTTAGTGAGTGAATACTGGCTTTATAGAAATTTCAGTAATCCCAATCCTAACATTACAACTTGTAATGACTAAAGAATGCATCCACTATCCTGTTCTCATTCTGTTATTAATAATAACAGCTACCTGAATGAGGTGCAAAATATGGGTCAGATTTGTGTAAGGGGTTTTGTATATTCTACTTTTTTTAAATTTTATTTTATTTTTAAACTTTATAATATTGTATTAGTTTTGCCAAATATCGAAATGAATCTGCCACAGGTATACCTGTGTTCCCCATCCTGAACCCTCCTCCCTCCTCCCTCCCCATACCCTCCCTCTGGGTTGTCCCAGCGCACCAGCCCCAAGCATCCAGTATCGTGCATCGAACCTGGACTGGCGACTCGTTTCATACATGATATACATGTTTCAGTGCCATTCTCCCAAATCTCCCCACCCTCTCCCTCTCCCACAGAGTCCATAAGACTGATCTATATGTCAGTGTCTCTTTTGCTGTCTCGTACACAGGGTTATTGTTACCATCTTTCTAAATTCCATATATATGCGTTAGTATACTGTATTGGTGTTTTTCTTTCTGGCTTACTTCACTCTGTATAATAGGCTCCAGTTTCATCCACCTCATTAGAACTGATTCAAATGTATTCTTTTTAATGGCTGAGTAATACTCCATTGTGTATATGTACCACAGCTTTCTTATCCATTCATCTGCTGATGGGCATCTAGGTTGCTTCCATGTCCTGGAGTTAAATGACAAATTTGAATGCAAACTGTATTTGAACCAACTCAGAGTTAAGTGGCTCCAAATGTTTTACTTCCCATCAATGTATGTGTGTAATTACATGTTGTTATTTGAAAATCAATAATCATTAAATGAGTGTTTACATACAACTTGATAATTACTTCTGCTATTTCAGATATATACCAAAAAATGTGTTACTAACTTGCTTAAATTTCAGGCCAGATGTGATAGAAAAGGGTGAGATTGATAAAAACCAACTTAAGAATTTCTTGTTAACTCACATTCTGATCCAAAGAGAAAAGTATTTTGTAATGTTCTGCCTTCTAAACAAAATTATAAGTTTATTCTTCTAAGTACTGGAAAAGCTAAAGCCTATATTCCTAAGAACATGATAAAAATCTAAAACATAAAAGCAAGTAAATGATATTCTTATGCCAGTCTTTGAAAAGATTTTAAAGTCAGTTACCCTTTTGTTCCCCTCATCTTAAAACAACCTATTTAACTTAAAATACTCAATTTAGATTTCAATTATCCAGTCAACAGATAAGTATTTTTAAAATACTGCATACAGATTTACCTTGTTGTCTGAGCCAAAATCTGTGAAGTTTTCTCATAAACTGCTGACTACAGAATAAATTTCATTATATATAACTTTTATTTAAACAGAAGTAAATAACAGAATGATTAGTGATATTAAAACTAGTTTTGAGATAGATAAAAGCATATAAAATATAGACATTATCAAGAGCAGAATAGTTAACTTTTGCATCATTCTCAAAATATAATCTTATTTCTTTCAGCAATTTGTACTTATACTAACAGCAAAATTTTAATCAGTATAGGCTAATGATCAGTTAGACAATGTAATGAAATTCACATACCAAATTTCAGGTATGGAAAGATTGCATTAAATACATTAAAATAAAGAGAAAATAAGAATATTCTGAATAAGTATTCAGTAGTTTAATATATGAGTGTCCAGTGCATGCCTTTCAATAACAGTGTTTTTTCTATAATAAATTTATAGTTAGTTAAATTTTGTCATTTCTACTAATCCTCAGTTTATTTGGGGTTGTTCATCATACAGTTTTATAGAAATACTTGTAAACAGTACTAGATTCCTTTTTAATTTATCCCATTAGTGTGGTTTAATGTCAAAGACATGAACAGTCAAGCAATGTATAGTGATTTATTTCTAAGGTGTTCTGTAGAAAATGATATTTGAATTTTCCATTAGCCAAGGTAATGAAAACAATCTCCAAAAGCTCCTGGTGATTTTTATGAAATGACACAATAGAGAGAGGTATTTAATCATATTCAATAATGCATTTTTCTTTTATTTCATAAAGTATGATATTTATCAAGTCCATACATTTTAGGAACTATGTGAACTATATACTAGAAGAAATGTAAAAGAGACAGAAAGCACTGTGGAGTATACTTGGAAATACTCCTTGGAAAGTTTTAAATTCACCTACAGACCCCTCTCTCCATGGAAGTCCTTATTTCCTTTGCTCATGAAGCTTCTTTGCAGCTGACCCAGTGGGATATCACGGTTTTACTTTGTCCCTGAAACCAAGTCATCTATGAATAGTCCATGAAGTCAGCAGGGTAAGGTCATTTGCAGACACAGTTGCTGAGTTAGAAAAATAATTATACAAATATAAATACAAATATATATATATATATATATTCTAATTTGGATAAATGATATATTATTATAAAATAATTCATATTCTATATTCCCGGTGGTCACTAACAATTTCCATACCTGTGTGCATGTCTTTAAGTCTCGTGCACCTGTCTTTCTTTCTATTCTGCTCCTGTGATCATCTGAAACCAATTACTCCAGTCTCCCTTCATTTTAATCTGATTACTCCCATTTACCTTTGTGAACTTCAAACTTCCTCTCTGATCTCTACACACCACATACTGTTCTTCATCTATGTCATCCCTCAACCTACGTCTTCCATGTGACGTATTTTCAGGCTTCTAAGTCTCCCTATTCTCTAAAAACTAGCTTAAACACCCCCTTCTCCAAAAATGTTTCCATGCTTAGATGGGAGCAATGTCACTCTCTCTAGAAGTGCCAAGTTCTAGAATGCATATATGAGTGCTCTTTGGAGCTTCTTACAATGCAGTCACCAGGTTCCATTCCCAGGTATTTGGTGAAATGATTCTGATGCAAGCCATAAGATAACATATTTTGAAAACAAATCACTAGCTCAAAACTTCTCTGAGTCCCAGTGGTAAATTGATTTTCACATTATTGCGTCTTAAAGGAAGAACTATTTTTTCTTAACTCCTCACTAACTTGTAGTCCTGAAGTCCCTGAATTACATCTGAAAAAAGAGGTAGCAAATGCTTACCAAATTAGACTCTTAAAAAATGCATTTCTAGGTTTGACAATAAATCTACTTTTTGTACATGTAATTTTGGGTAAGTTATTTAGCTTTTCTAAGCCTCAAATAGCTGAACTATAAATTGGGGGTCATAATGTCAGAGATTAGAGCTCTATTCTTTACTTGTATTTTCATAAGGGAATTTTTTGTCATTGTTTCTGTTGTGTAGCTGTTAGGTTGTGTAGGACACTTTTGTGACTCCATGGACTATAGCCTACCAGGCTCCTCTGTCCATGGAACTTCCCAAGCAAGAATACTGGAGTGGGTTACTATTTCCTTAAAAAAACACTAAGGGATTAACATTCCCTATCCCATAATACCTACTTATTTATTCAATATTCAGTCTCCCTTCTGTAGTAACAGAACCCTAATACATCCAGAAACAATATACCCCACTATTGTAAAATTAAAGTCTACATAGCATGCCCACCTTCCAGCTAGAAGTGCCCATATGATATTGATCAGTGAAATGAATATGCAATTCACTGGGAAGAAGTGCTGAGAAACCTCTTTATATAATGAGTGTGGTAGGGGAGTGGCGGTTGGGCTGTGCAGATATACCCTAACCTCACTCATACAATTTTGCCTTTTTTTATTCCTATAGCATGGAACATGAGCATGATTGTTTAGGCAGCCATATTTTAAATTCAAGGGCAAGTCCAAAAGACTCAGTATCCTTACTCTGATATCCTAAGGCCAGTAAATCATGTACTCCAAAATTCTTATCATGTAACTAAAACATGCTGTTTAAGTCACTAGGAGTGTCAGTTACTAATTGTTCAGTTGCCAAGTGGTGTCTGACTCTCTGTGACCCCATGAACTAGAACACAACAGGCCTCCTTATCTTCCTAAGTTTTCTCGAAATCATGTCTAATGAGTCAGTAATACCATCCAACCATCTCATCCTCTGTCACCCCCTTCTCCTCTTACCCTCAGTCTTTCCCAGCATAGTACTCAAATGCAATTTCTAACTGAAACAATTTTCTTCCACTCCTTACTCCTATTCTTCAAATATAGTTCATATATATTTGTAAGAGTGAGGAAATAGTCTATTTACACATAACCTTGTTTATCTGCTCCCTTTGGTGAGAATAGATATTCATTTTGTGACTAAAGCTGAATGGGGGAGTTTAATTCTGAGGAAATACCATTAAGAAGGCCATTAGGAGTTTAGTTTATTCATAGAGTTCATTGCATTCTCAAATCCAACTTTCCAGTAATAAGGTTGGCATTTTGAGCCATCATCAAGCCTAAATTTTATTCATACTGTGGGATTGTTGTGAAGTTTAACATAGCATTGAGTATAAATGTCTGGTCCAGCACCTGACACATAAGTATTTGCTACATTTGCTAAGTATAATCATGATCATCGTTACCATCCTCATTATGAAAATTATATTTAACCAGTGAGTCTTTTCTGTTTTACTGGCTTTAAGTTCAGTTCAGTCATTCAGTTGTGTTTGATTCTTTGTGACCCCATGGACTGCAGAATGCCAGGCTTCCCTGTCTATCACAAACTCCCAGAGCTTACTCAAACTCATGCCCATTGATTTGGTGATGCCATCCAACCATTTCATCTCTGTCATCCCCTTTGCCTCCTGCTTTAACTCTTTCCCAGCATCAGGGTCTTTTCAAATGAATCAGTTCTTCACATCAGATGGCCAAAGTATTGGAGTTTCAGCTTCAGCATCAGTCCTTCCAATGAACACCCAGGACTGATCTCCTTTAGAAAGGACTGGTTGGATCTCCTTGCAGTCCAAGGGACTCTCAAGAGTCTTCTCCAACACCACAGTTCAAAAGCATCAATTCTTCAGCGCTCAGCTTTCTTCACAGTCCAACTCTTACATCCATACATGACCACAGGAAAAACCATAGCCTTAACTAGACGGACCTTTGTTGGCAAAGTAATATCTCCGCTTTTTAATATGCTATCTAGGTTGGGCATAACTTATTTTACAAGGAGCAAGCGTCTTTTTAATTTCATGTCTGCAGTCACTATCTGCAGTGATTTTGGAGTCCAAAAAATTAAGTCTGGCACTGTTTCCATTGTATCCCCACCTATTTGCCATGAAGTGAAGGGACCAGATGCCACGATCTTAGTTTTCTGAATGTTGAGCTTTAAGCCAACTTTTTCACTCTCCTCTTTCACTTTCATCAAGAGGCTCTTGAGTTCTTCTTCACTTTCTGCCATAAGGGTGGTGTCATCTCAACATCAGAGGTTGTTGATATTTCTCCCAGAAATCTTGATTCCAGCTTGTGCTTCATCCAGCCATGCATTTCTCATGATGTACTCTACATATAAGTTAAATAAGCAGGGTTAAAAATATACAGCCTTGGTGTATCCCTTTCCCGATTTGGAACCAGTCTGTTGTTCCACATCCAGTTCTAACTGTTGCTTTTTGACCTGCATACAGATTGCTCGGGAGGCAGGTCAGGTGGTCTGGTATTCCATCTCTTTAAGAATTTTTTACAGTTTGCTTTGATCCACACAGTCAAAGGCTTTGGCATAGTCAATAAAGCCGAAGCAGATGTTTTTTCTGGAACTCTCTGGCTTTTTGGATGATCCAACGAATGTTGGCAATTTGATCAATGGTTCCTCTGCCTTTTCTAAATCCAGCTTGAACATATGGAAGTTCATGGTAAACGTACTGTTGAAGCCAGGCTTGGAGAATTTTGAGCCTTACTTTGCTAGCATGTGAGAAGAGTGGAAATGTGTCATAGTTTAAGCATTCTTTGGCATTGCCTTTCTTAGGGATTGGAATGAAAAGTGACCTTTTTAAGTCCTGCAGCCACTGCTGAATTTTGCAAATTTGCTGGCATATGGACTGCAGCACTTTCACGGTATCATCTTTTAGGATTTCAAATAACTCAACTGGAATTCCATCACTTCCACTAGCTTTGTTCCTAGTGATGCTTCCTCAGGCCCACTTGACTTCACATTCCAGAATGTCTGGATCTAGGTGAGTGATCACACCATCATGATTATCTGGATCATGAAGATATTTTTTGTATAGTTCTTTTTTGTATTCTTGCCACCTCTTCTTAATATCTTCTGCTTGTTAGATCCATACCATTTCTGTCCTTTATTGAGCCCATCTTTTCATGAAATGTTCCCTTGGTACCTTTGATTTTCTTGAAGAGATCTCTAGTCTTTCCCATTGTATTGTTTTCCTCTATTTCTTGCATTGATCACTGAGGAAGGTTTTTTTTTTTTTTTTTTTTTTTTTTCTCTCCTTGCTATTCTTTGGAACTCTGCATTCAAATGGGTAGATCTTTCCTTTTCTCCTTTGCCTTTAGCTTTTCTTCTTTCTCAGCTATTTGTAAGGCCTCCTCAGACAACTGTTTTGCCTCTTTGCATTTCTTTTTCTTGGGTAGAGATGGTCTTGATCACTGCCTCCTGTACAATGTCATGAACCTTCATCCATAGTTCTTCAGGTACTCTATCAGGTCTAATCCCTTGAATCTATTTGTCCCTTCCACTGTATAATCATAAGGGATTTGATTTAGGTCATATCTGAATGGTCTAGTGGTTTTCCCTACTGTCTTCAATTTATGTCTGAATTTGGCAATAAGTAGTTCATGATCTGAGCCACAGTCAATTCCTGGTCTTGTTTTTGCTAACTCTTCTCCAACTTTGGCTGCAAAGAATATAATCAGTCTGATTATGGGGTTGGCCATCTGATGACGTCCATATGTAGATTCTTCTCTTGTGTTGTTGGAAGAAGGTGTTTGCTATGACCAGTACCTTCTCTAGGCAAAACTCTATTAGTGTTTGCTGTGCTTCATTCTGTACTCCAAGGCCTAATTTGCCCATTACTCCTGGTATTTCTTGACTTCCTACTTTTGCCTTCCAGTCACCTATAATGAAAAGGACATCTTTTTTGGGGGGTGGTAGTTCTAAAAGGTCTTGTTGGTCTTCACAGAACCGTTCAACTTCAGCTTCTTCAGCATTACTAGTCGGAACATAGACTTAGATTACCGTGATACTGAATGGTTTGCTTGGAAATGAACAGAGATTATTCTATCGTTTTTGAGATTGCATGCAAGTACTGCATTTTGGACTGTTTTTTTTTCTTTGATTATAATGGCTACTCCATTTCTTCTAAGGGATTCTTGCCCACAGAAGTAGATATAATGATCATCTAAGTTAAATTCACCCATTCCAGTCCATTTTAGTTCGCTGATTCCTAAAATTTTGTGTTTACTCTTGCCATCTCCTGTTTGACCACTTCCAATTTGGCTTGATTCATGGATCTAATATTCCAGGTTCCTATGAAATATTGCTTTTTCAGGATTGGACTTTACTTCCATCACCAGTCATATCCACAACTCGGTTTATTTTTGATTTGGTTCCATCTCTTCATTCTTTCTGGAGTTATTTCTCTACTGATCTCTAGCATCATATTGAATACCTACCAATATGAGGAGTTCATCTTTCAGTGTCCTATCTTTTTGCCATTTCATACTGTTCATAGGGGTCTCAAGGCAAGAATATTGAAGTGGTTTGCCATTCCCTTCTCCAGTGGACCACGTTTTGTCAGAACTCTCCACCATGACCCATCCATCTTGGGTGGCCCAACAGGGCATGGTTCATAGTTTCATTGAGTTAGACAAGGCTCTGGTCATGTGATCAGATTGGCTAGTTTCCTGTGATTGTGGTTTTCATTCTGTCTACTCTCTGATGAAAAAGGATAAGAGGCTTATGGAAGCCTCCTGATGTGAGAGACTGACTTCAGGGGAACATAGGTTTTGTTCTAATGGGCAGGTCCATGCTTAGTAAATCTTTAGTCTGATTTTCTGTTGATGGGCGGGGCTATGTTTCCTCCCTGTTATTTGATCTGAGGCCAAACTATGGTGGTGGTAGTGAAGATAATGGTGACTTCCTTCAAAAGGTCTCATGCATGCACTGCTACATTCAGTACCCCCAACCTTGCAGCAGGCCACTGCCATCCCACGCCTCTGCCAGAGATTCCCAGACACTCACGGGGAAGTCTGGGTCAGCCTCTTGTGGGGTCACTGGTCCTTTCTCCTGGGTCCTGGTGTGCACAAGGTTTTGTTTGTACCCTCCAAGAGTCTGTTTCCCCAGTCCAGTGTAAGTTCTGGTGGCTCTATGGTGGGGTTAATGGCAACATCCTCCAAGAGGGCTTATGCCATACCCAGGTCTACTGCACCCAGAGCCCCTGCCCCTGCAGCAGTCCACTGCTGACCCGTACCTCCACAGGAGACACTCAAACACAGTTCTGTCTCAGTCTCTATGAGGTCTCTGGGTCCTAGTCGGCACAAGGTTTGTTCGAGCCCTCTGGGCATTTCTGGCGGGTATGATTCTGAACATGATTTTGCCCCTTCTACGATCTTGCTGGGGTTTTCCTTTGCCCTTGGACATGGGGTATATCCTTAAAGTTACTCCAGCACCACAGCTGCTGCTGGCTTTAGACTGTCATTTTAATTCCTTCAAATCTTTGTCTAGTTGTAGTCTCTGGGTTGGTTTTACCATGTTCCTAGGACTTCCCTCAGGGCTCACATGGTAAAGAATCTGCCTGTAATGTGGGAAACCTGGTCAAGAAGATTCCCTGAAGAAGGAAATGTCAATCCAACTCCAGTATTGCAGCCTAGAGAATTCCATGTACAGAGGAGGCTGGCAAGCTACAGTCCATGGGGTCACAAAAAGTAAGACATGACTTAGCAACTGACACTTACTTTTTCCCATTCATATACTTCTTTTTCTTGCCTGTTTGATTCTAATTTTCCTGCTCCTTGTCTGTTGGCACATTGCTTCCTTTGATGTGTATTTTGCTTTAAATAATGTATAAGTAAAATATGTTAAAACAACCACCATACCATCTTTAACATAAGAGACAATTCAACCAATGTAAGTTGAATGGAATCATATAAATCCTTGTCTTAGCTTTTTCAGTTCCTTATCCCTCTGGCTAATTCCAGAGCCCTTGGCCACCAGCTGTCCTGGTGAGCATGGTATATTCACAGTTTGAATCTCTGCATATCACTAAAACTTTGGTGCATGCCTTGGTTCCCTCTTCCTTCCTCTATCTTGAGACTTTCTGTTCCCAACCTTAAAAAAAAAATCCAAAAACACATTTCTCTTTTATATATAATATTCTATGTCTTCTGATATACCTATAAATATTTTGACCTCATGATTTAACAGATACTTCTAATATCATACAAAAGGGACATATTGTTAAATATGCACAAGGCAAGAAACAGATAGAAATAAGGAATAACACAAAATGAAAGAAATAGCTACACACTCAAGTATTCTCACCTGGAGAATCCCATGGACAGAGGGAGCCTGTGGGGCTACCGTCCATTGGGTCACAAGATTTGGACATGACTGAGTGACTAAACCACCACCACAAAATGAAGTATATACTGGTATTTTAGATGAAATAGCTGAGAAAAAGACTCTTTTATGCAAAGAAGTGGACAAATATAAACATCTTCCAAGCTTATGAACTCTTATAATCACATTTACATTATTTATTATCAGGTCTCTGAAAGCAATAGCTTCGCCTTCCAGACAAAGGTCACCATGAACAGCTGGTTAGGCTCTTATTGTACAACTGGAGAGGACTCTGTTCACAGAGACTAGGATGTAAATAAGGTCCCTCAGAATTGTTCCACATGGTAGTGAAACTCTAGACTCTGCCTCAATGATTTTTAATTGATTGGGGCCATATTTTTGAAGAGATAGAAAATAAAATTTAGATTTGAAAAACAAATCAATTATTTTACATTGGAAGACCTTTATACAAATAATCATTCAGAGAAAATCATGTTTAGTTTTGGGGATCAGAATTTTATCCATTTTATTAAGTAACTAGATAAATAAAATAATAATTAGAAATAAGTAGCATACCTTGGAAGATTGCTGATGTTTAAAGGTTGTTGGAGAAACAGGGTTGGACTCATTGATAATCTTTAAAAGTAACTTACAGTGTATTGTAAAATATTGGTAAAACAGAAAGTGAAAACTGAAATAAAACTCTTAGTTTGTTTCAGAGTCATTCAACTGATTATCAATGGTTCTACTTATATTTCTTCTTAATGTTTTCTTATACTATCAGTAGTTAATTGCACATGGAGAAGGCAATGGCACCCTACTCCGGTACTCTTGCCTGTAGAATCCCATGGACAGAGGAGCCTGGTAGGCTGCAGTCCATGGGGTCTCGAAGAGTCGGACATGACTGAGCAACTTCACTTTCACTTTTCACTTTCATGCATTGGAGAAGGAAATGGCAACCCACTCCAGTGTTCTTGCCTGGAGAATCCCAGAGACGGGGGAGCCTGGTGGGTTGCTGTCTATGGGGTTGCAAAGAGTTGGACACGACTGAAGCGACTTAGCAGCAGCAGCAGTTAATTGCACACAGTGTTTTTTACAACTTGTAGTGAATACTCTTTTATAAGAATTATTTAAATGTTAAGATTTAAATTTCAAAATACTACTTTTCCTAATCAAAAGCATAACATATTTTATAAACTCTAAGTGTGATTTTTCTTTTACCAAAGTACTTTGTGTGCATACCAATACAATATTGTAAAGTTAAATAAAATTAAAAAAAAAACTTTTTAAAAAGTCTTTATTTTTAAACAAATGTATTTTAACATTTGCCTCTCACTACCAGAAAGCTCCAAATAATACTTTTTGATTATGCTGAAGTAGTGAAAATATGCATTTGCCGTGAGTTTTCTAATGCTCAGGCTATAATATCTGACCTTGGTCTCTTGTCCAAAATTGTAAACACCAGATACAAGGATTTACATTTGAAAATAGAAGCAACCTGAAAGTCTATGATGAAATGAATATTGTTGATTGAATTCCACAGAAAAAGACTGACAAATCCCCAGTTATTCACCTCTCTTTTTATGTTTTTCTGCATTCTCTAAACTGTTCTTTCATTTAATTTTTTTTATTTAATATATTTAGTTTCTGCTTGCAACCAAACTATCCTCCATGAAAACAGGTAAACAAGGAACTTCTTATCATTTTATCTACTCCAGTCAAAAAAGCCAGTGGAACTGGCAAATCACATTGTTGTTGTTGTTTAGTCACGTCAGTCATGTCTGACTCTTGTGTGACCCCCATGGAGTGTAGCTCATCAGGCTCCTCTGCCCATGGGATTTCCCAGGCAAGAATACTGTAGTGGGTTGCCATTTCCTTCTCTAGGGATCTTTCCAACTCAGGGATCAAACTCCTGTCTCCTGCATTACAGGTGGATTCTCTACCACTGAGCCACCTGGGAAGTCCAGCATAACACATTACTGCTACAATAAGTTTATTAAAGAATGTTTTGCACATGGCATTTCATTGCTTAGCTTTTAATGACTTGTTATTGCCTCTAAATAAGAGCTTTTTGAAGTTGGCATTACTAGTACTTGATAAAAACTCAAACAAGTTGAGCAGTCTGTTAAAGAAACATGTTGTTTAGAAACAGAGCTTGAAACCCAGAATGATTAGCTCCTGAAGCCATACTTTTTATTAAAAAGGAAACATGATTAACATATCTGTATAGAACTTCAAATTATATAACACTTTCCCAGAATTTACTATTATATCAAAAGAACCCTGAGGGAAAATGTATATAGCATTTATGTCTATCTTATTCATTCAAGAAATGTACTGATCTCTTATCGTGATCATCTTGTCCACAGTTATAAATAAAAGATAAAACAATTCTGGATCCTATCAAGCTTACCTAACAGTGGACAAGCATGAAAGCAATACATAAACATACATTTCCAGTCAGGAAAAAGTATTCCAAAGGTGAAGAATAGAGTGCCAACCACTGTAAATTATCTGAGATTTTGAAAAAAGGTAACAACTTATTCTGTCCCAGTTTCATGGATACTGGCAGGAGACCTGAGATTCTGAGGTCAGAAACAAAGGACAGTTTCTGCTCACAGCAATAGCAGTACCGAGAGTAGCAGCATGGAAACAATTTCTCAATTGTTTAAGAAACAATCAATCTCCTTCCAGCCTATGAAGGAGAATCATAGTCCCTCAGCCCTGGAAGACCTGACCATTCTGAACTACTCTTGGCACTGATTGAAGCCAGCACAGCGTCACTCTGGACACACACTCCACAGTCATATGCAAGCTAGAAGCTCCGAAAAAAAGAGTTTTGGGGAAGAATTATTGCTGACAGCCCTGGAGATTTTTCCCACTCACACTTTTAATCAGTGAGCCCATTATAACTTTTCTGTTTCCACAGGGTAATAAAAACAAAGAGGGACAGGTGACATCTCCAAACACAGTGAATCATATCCCAGGAAATGGAGCCTAAGCATTGGGAAACCACATATTTTATAATGTGCAGTGTGACTGCAGCCATGAAATTAAAAGACGCTTACTCCTTGGAAGAAAAGTTATGACCAACCTAGACAGCATATTGAAAAGCAGAGACATTACTTTGCCATCAAAGTCAAGGCTATAGTTTTTCCAGTGGTCACGTATAGATGTGAGAGCTAGACTGTGAAGAAGGCTGAGCACCGAAGAATTGATGCTTTTGAACTGTGGTGTTGGAGAAGACTCTTGAGAGTCCCTTGGACTGCAAGGAGATCCAACCAGTCCATTCTCAAGGAGATCTCCCCTGGGATTTCTTTGGAAGGAATGATGCTGAAGCTGAAACTCTAGTACTTTGGCCACCTCATGTGAAGAGTTGACTCATTGGAAAAGACTCTGATGCTGGGAGGGATTGGGGGCAGGAGGAGAAGGGGACGGCAGAGGATGAGATGGCTGGATGGCATCACCGACTCGATGGATGTGAGTCTGAGTGAACTCCGGGAGTTGATGATGGTCAGGGAGGCCTGGCGTGCTGCAATTCATGGGATCGCAAAGAGTCGGACACGACTGAGCGACTGAACTGAACTGAACTTAATCCTATGTGACCTTTACTATAGCAAGAAACATTATCTTTATTATACTGAACTATGAATCAAAGATCTAACTTTTAGTAAAGAGATGTACAACCTCTATCTTTCTAGTCTGTTTGCAAAACAAATATTCTTAAAAAGATAACCCATGGTCAAAAGTTCAGTTTGAAGAGTTGGTATTTGTAACATGCCATACCAGAGAAGAGGGAGCTCCAGAAATCTCTACCTGGACCTCCTTTGACTAAAAATGCCATCACAAGACACTGCAAAGACAAATTCTCAGGGAAAGAGCATTCAGAAATTCTCAGTTCTGAACATTTGGAAAGGGTCCTCTGATCTTTAGCACACACTAAATATTGCTAACAGTACATCATCAGGTCCATTTTAGTGTCACCTGAGGGGAAAAAGAGATTTTTACCAAAATATGGAGACTAGAGTTAAAGAGGAATTACATGGGGCACTTGTCAAAAATGGAAAGACAGATTTTAATGAGCTACTGTGGTATGGGAGAGAGACTTCAATTTAGAATTTAACTCAATATCACTGAAGCAAAGGTAGAGTTTTCAAGTGCTGGACTGAGATTATATTAATAGAAAATTATCTGAGGATATTAGTTAATGTGTTTAGTCCATCTGTCTTTGCTAACTGGTGCTGACTAAAGAGGTCCCTTTCTTCCCACAGAGGGAAACAAGGGCTCTACATTTCTTACTATATTTCAAAGGGGTAGTTCCCAGTCTTTGGGAAAGGAATTCCTGGGTCATACAATTGGCCCAAAGCCAGGAGAAAATTTACATCTCAAAGGGTAGAAAAACAATTTACAATGGCAAGCTTTTTAAAGTAAATATTCTGAGAAAAGTGAAGTCGAAGACAACAAGAAACGTATCTAAACTGTAGTAAAGCTGGGAGGGGAATGTTACGATTGTCTTGGTCATTGTACTTGGAGGTACGTCTCATTAAAGGCACTATTCCCAAGGGGAGAGGGAGACAGCAGGGAGCTTCTTTCCCAAACTGAGATCTCTCACAGCCTTTCTGGGCTTCCCAGGTGGCACTAGTGGTAAAGAATCCGCCTGCCAATGCAGGAAACATAAGAGATGCTGGGTTAGATCCCTGGCTGGGGAAGATACTCTGGAGTAGGTAATGACAACCTGCTCTAGCATTCTTGCCTGGAGAATCCTCTGAGCAAAGAAGTCTGGCAGGCTAAGGTCCATACGGTGGCAGAGTCAGACATGACTGAAGCAACTTAACACATACGCACATACGCATCTTGATTTTGTTTATTTCTGGCTTAGTTTTGACAGTTTTTCTTTCTGTGTTTTAATGGATAGAAGAAAAGTTCACATGAAATATGTGTTGAGCACCTTCTATGTGCAAATCTTAAAAAATAGAAATGATTCTCATTTCAAAGGACAGAAAATAGAATATAGCAGTAGAAGTGGTTGTTAATATTTATCTGCAGAAAAGAATTTTTTAATAGCTATCTTCAATGAAAGAGTATTATGAGAAAGATATTCACCTTTTCTGCATCTAATCTGCAAGCTAACACACATGCAAATAAGTTTAGTTCAGATGAAGTCATAAGGGATGACCTCTTAACCCTGAGATGTTCAGTTATAAGAACTATGAAAGGGTATCCGAACAAGGTCCTGCTATTAGACATCAGTAAATCAACTGGTTGAGATACTAATCTGCTCATTTTAAAAAATGAGACAACCAAAGAGTTTGAAATGGTGAGAGCAAAATTGCAAGGCAGTGTCTGTTATTGAAGATTTTTCAGATTGCTGAATTAAAGTGATTACTTAAGGAGCAGAGGGATTTAACAGCCAACATCACACCCAATCATGCATTAAAAGAGCCACCCTTTAAAAATGGCTGAAAAAACTGTTTACTCAATTTTAAATGATTTCCTTGTTTAAAGTGACTGACTCAAACTTTAGAGAACTAAGTTAGAATTTTGTAAAATGAACAACCTCAATCCGACTAATCCAAATATAGAATGGCCTTTATAATTTAAAAGGTAATACTAGGATGTGAACAATTACACAGCAGTGCATAGTGTTTTAAAATGCAATATAGAATGATTTAAAATATGCTTTTGACATTTAGAAGAGAATATCTCAAATAGCAGAAATGAGTAGAATGAAGGAAACTGATACTTGATCTACCTGCTGAACTTCAATATTTTCTTACAATGTGCCCATCATCCCTTATGCACATTCTTCACATAGATAAAATGCAAGGTTTCCCATAAGGCAGACGATGGTACCTTGATATTTGGCACAGGTGGTACTTATAAATGACTCACAGCTTGACATCCACTTATGGGGTTGATATAAAGGGCAAATTCATATCTAAAGAGTATACTCAGTAACATTTTCAGTGTTCTTTTCAGAGTTAAATTCAGAGAAAAAATACAGGGGTATAAAGTATGAGTCACAAGAAAAGTAAACATGTTAGTCAGATGATGCTTAGAAATGCAGAATACTGAAGGGGAAAAACTATAAATTATCACAATAAATAAAAAATATAAGCATTACAGTCATTAATTGACATATTTAATATAAATTTATAATTCATATTTACATATGTACTATTAAAGCATGTGGGGGTTGTTACAAGTTCTTTTATGTGTATTTGTAGTCTATATCATTTCCTTTTTGGCTAAAAATAAATATTTTTCTTTTACATTTGATTCATTCAAAGATTTGGGACAAAATGGCAGTGTAGAATGACCTGAGCTTACCGCTTCTCTCAAGAATATCAACATCACAACTAACTTTTGAACAATCAGTGTTACAAAAGACTGGAACCTACCAAAGATATTCTACTTCGGAAGACAAAGAAGCCACAACGATATGGTAGGAGGGGTGCATTCACAATACAATCAGATCCTATACCCACCAGGCACTGATGGTACTAATGAAGGCCTTACAGTGTGGCATCCACTTATAGGATTGATATATAGGGCAAATTTTTATCTAGAGAATATACTAAGTAAGGTATTAAATGTTCTTTTCAAAGTTAAACTCAGGAAAAGTACAAGGGTATAAAGTACAAGTCACACAAAAAGTTAATGTAAGTTACCTAAATGATGCTTAGGAATGAAGAATATTGAAGGGTAAAAATTATACATTACCACTATAAACAAAATATAATTGTTATAATCTTTAATTGACATTATCTTAAATTATTACAAATTTAAATTCATATTTATATGTGTACTCAATTTGTATGTAAGAGGGTATTTTTACAAGTTCTTTGATGTGTATTACCACAGTTTCTATTATCTCCTTTTTTGACTAAAAATAAAAAATGATTCTTTTCCCCTCTGGTTCATTCAATGAATGAGTTTGCAAATTAAAGTCTTCAATAGTTTTTAAATTGAAATATCTTTTTACTTCAATTTATAAAACAATATAGGCTGAGAACTCTTTAATTTTAATTCCATCATAATTACTTACATTTGCAAATACATTAAAAAAAAAAAAGTTTAGTCACACAGTTAGGCAGCTAATTGTGTTGAAAATACAACTGCACGCTCACAAAGTTAATCATGCCCCTAGAGTGTACACTTCTGTTTCAGAACTATTTTTAGGCCCTTAGGAACTTTAGGGCTACCTCTTGATTCTGGAAAATAATGCCAAAATACAACCCACTAAATGTTGCCTCGCATTTATTTCAAACCACAAGCTTCAATTTGATTGCAAAATAACAGTAAGAAATTAGAAGTTTAAAAGCTGTCAACTGTGAACATGACAAATAGGGATGCTTCACCATCAATTTTCTATGTATACAATGAATAATTATGTTACATAAGGAACTGATGTTCTTCACAGTAGGAAAAGAGTCATGTATTGCAAATCTTAAACTTGATAGGAAGGTTTACTTTCTATTCTCATTCTTGGTGAGAAAAAATTTGGCGTATTTAAAGGACTCTGAGATTTCAATTATTTTATCTAATATCCATGCTAACATTGATACATTAAAGTGTTAAGAACCTAAAGAATTTGAGACTGCTCTTCAGCAGGGAAAAAAAAATTCGGAAATTTCTCTGCACATATGGCATGTATTTCTTCACTATTCTAGTTCAAATGTTGTATTCTAGAATCAATTCTCTTATAATATCAATTTTCTCTTGAAAACATTCTCTAATTTTATTAACCTTTAAAAGTTTTCAAATGTACCTCTTATTAAACTATGCTGAATTTTTTTAAAAAGTGTCTCTTGTGTGTATTGATGTTTAGAAAGAAAAACTGGAGAATTAAATTAGCTTTTAAATATAAATTAGCTGAAACCTTATCAAGAATAACCTGCCCATCAAAAAGGAGGGGGTATATGTATACCTACAGCTGACTTATGTTGAGGTTTGACAGAAAACAAAATTCTATAAAGCAATTATCCTTCAATTTTAAAAAATTAAAAAATAACATGCCCATATTTTACATTCTGTGTATTAATTTATAAATGCTATTTTATTGTGCTATCTTGTACTACAAGATTATAAGACTTTCTGTCTAAAGCATTTCTGAGCATATCAATATTTCATAATTTTGATCTGTTATTCTTGTTTTATTCTTCACTATCAATACTTTATATAAATGGCCAATAGGTACATGAAAAGGTGTTCAATGTTGTAAATTATTAGAGAAATGCAAATCAAAACTATAATGAAGAATAACCTCACACCAGTCAGAATAGCCATCATTAAAAAGTCTACAAATAACAAATACAGGAGAGGGTGTGGAACAAAAGGAATGTTCCTACACTGTTGGTGGGAATGTAAGTTGGTGTAGCCACTGTGGAAAAACAGTATGGAGGTTCCTCAGAACACTAACAATAGAATTACCATACGATCCAGCATACCTAGACATTTTATCTGGATTCAGACAAAAGTATAATTCAAAAAATACACACAGCCCTATGTTCAGAGTAATGTTATTCACAATGGACATGGAAACAATCAGTGGATGAATAAATAAAGAAGATATGGTAGATATATACAGTGGAATACTACTTAGCCATAAAAGAACAAAATAATGCCGTTTGCAGCAACATGGATACTAATCTCTAGTTATCATACTAAATGAAGTATGTCAGAAAAAAAAAAGACAAATACCATATGCTATCACTTACATGTGGAATCTAAAATATGACACAAGTGAATCTATCTATGAAACAGCATCATGGATATAGAGAACAAACTGGTGGTTGCCCAGATGGAGGCATTGGTAGAGACATTGAGTGGGAGGTTGGGGTTAGCAGATGTAAGCTTATATATATATATATATACATACATATATATAGGCAGAAGCATGCAAGCCTCTTCAGAAACCTATATGCAGGTCAGGAAGCAACAGTTAGAACTGGACATGCAACAACAGACTATTTCCAAATAGGAAAAGGAGTACATCAAGGCTGTATATTGTCACCCTGCTTATTTAACTTATATGCAGAGTACATCATGAGAAACGCTGGGCTGGAAGAAGCACAAGCTGGAATCAAGATTGCCGGACAAATATCAATAACCTCAGATATGCAGATGACACCACTCTTATGGCAGAAAGTGAAGAGGAACAAAAAGCCTCTTGATGAAAGTGAAAGAGGAGAGTGAAAACACTGGCTTAAAGCTCAACATTCAGAAAATTAAGATCATGGCATCTTGTCCCATCAGTTCATGGGAAATACATGGGGAAACAGTGGAAACAGGGTCAGACTTTATTTTGGGGGCTCCAAAATCACTGCAGATGGTGACTGCAGACATGAAATTAAAAGATGCTTACTCCTTGGAAGGAAAGTTATGACCAACCTAGATAGCATATTCAAAAGCAGAGACATTACTTTGCCAACATAGGTCCGTCTAGTCAAGGCTATGGTTTTTCCAGTGGTCATGTGTGGATGTGAGAGTTGGACTGTGAAGAAAGCCGAGAGCTGAAGAATTGATGCTTTTGAACTGTGGTGTTGGAGAAGACTCTTGAGAGTCCCTTGGACTGCAAGGAGATCCAACCAGTCTATTCTCAAGGAGATCAGCCCTGGGATTTCTTTGGAAGGAATGATGCTAAAGCTGAAACTCCAGTACTTTGGCCACCTCATGCGAAGAGTTGACTCACTGGAAAAGACTCTGATGCTTGGAGGGATTGCGGGCAGGAGGAGAAGGGGACTACAGAGGATGAGATGGCTGGATGGCATCACTGACTCGATGGACATGAGTTTGAGTAAACTCCGGGAGTTGGTGATGGACAGGGAGGCCTGGCATGCTGTGATTCATGGGGTCACAAAGAGTTGGATACGACTGAATGACTGAACTGAATTGAACTGACATATATGTAAATAGAATGGATAAACAACAAAGTCCTAAGGTATAGCATAGAGAAATACATTCAATATCCTATGATAAACCATGGGGCTTGCCAGGTGGCTCAGTGGTAACAAACCTGCCTGCCAATTATAAGAGATGCAAGAGATTCAAGTTTGATTCCTGGATCTGGAAGATGTCCTCTAGTAGGAAATGGCAACCCACTCCAGTATTCTTGCCCAGAAAATTCCATGGAGAGAGGAGCTTGGTGGGCTACTGTCCATGGAGTTGCAAAGAGTCGGACAGGACTGAACAACTTTCACTTTCATATATATATATATATAATCCAAACTTTCATATATGTTTCATATATATATTGCTATTGCTAAGTCACTTCAGTCATGTCTGACTCTGCGTGACCCCATAGACAGCAGCCCACCAGGCTTCCCCATCCCTGGGATTCTCCAGGCAAGAACATTGGAGTGGGTTGCCATTTCCTTCTCCAATGCATGAAAGTGAAAAGTGAAAGTGAAGTCGCTCAGTCATGTCCGACCCTCAGTGACCCCATGGACTGCAGCCTTCCAGGGTCCTCCAACCATGGGATTTTCCAGGCAAGAGTACTGGAGTGGGGTGCCATTGCCTTCTCCGTCATATATATACATACACACACACACACACACACACACACATATATATATATATATATACTTTTTAAAAGTATATATATGTGTGTGTGTATATATATACACACCCACACACACGCACAAATATACATACATATACACCAGAAATTAAAACAACATTGTAAATCAACTACACTTCAATTTAAAAAATCATTTTGTGAGAGAGATGCCATAGTTACTTGCTCAGGAAAGAAGAGTTACAAATATGGAAAAGGAGATTATTTCCACTAAGAGAAGACCAATGACTGGAATTTAAGGTCATTTCTCTGTCAACCATTCTCCCAATACTGGCTTTGTACCATGTCAGCAGCATTTCTAAGTGTGATTTCTGCCAGAAGATAGGTATCTGGAGGATGAGGACCCACAACAATGGCAATCATTTATTTGTGGGCTTCCTAGGGGTCTGACAGTGCGCTGAGTGCTTTCTACCTATTTATGTATTCCATATAATAAAGCTGTGAAATAAGCATTATTCCTATTTTATATATGGCAAGCCAAGTCTTAGATAATTTCCCTGAGTTATAAAGCTGGTAAGTAGTGAAAGTGATATTTCAACCTAAGAATCCATTGTCTCTGCTCCTAAGCTGTCAAGTGACAGCTGAGACAGAAGATCTGAGCATGAAGAAGGGGAAGTAAATGTGATGTTACAGTACTTCCCTACCATTTTCAGATATTATGAATCCATGGGAATCCAAACTCTTTATTCACTAGGGAAAAAAAAAATCACTAAAAAAAAAAAAAAAGATTTTTTTATAAAGCTGCACCTTTATAATTAGTGCAGCTCAGATTTATTCTCTATAGAGAAATCTTTCTTGATGATCACAAGATTCTTTTTCTGCAGTGTCAAGGTCCATTTTGCATAAGCTGTAATAAAATATAATGTGTGGTAGTGTATACCCTTAGTCTTCACCTATTCCTTAGAAAGCCTACAGTTTGATCATATTTCATAAAATAAAATATAAAGTACTGATAATTACACAATAATAAGATAGTCTTTTGGACTCTGTGGGAGAGGGAGGGGGGATGATTTGGGAGAATGGCATTGAAACATGTATAATATCATATAAGAAATGAATCACCAGTCCAGGTTTGATGCAGGATACAGGATGCTTGGGGCTGGTGCACTGGGATGACCCAGAGGGATGGTATGGGGAGGGAGGTGGGAGGGGGTAGTACACCCGTGGAGGATTCATGTTGATGTATGGCAAAACCAATACAATATTGTAAAGTAATTAGCCTCTAATTAAAATAAATAAATTATTTAAAAAAAAGAATGAATGAGCAGATAAATGAAAGAGTGAATGTGCAACATATCCAGTTTAATAAAAATGGTTTAATAATTTTTCCCAAAGGATAAATGTTATATCAAATATGCTTAGAAACTTTCTAGTGTTTCCAAAGTCAAAAATTAATTTTGAAGAAACTACATTCAGTTTATTTAACATCCTTGAGGCACTGATCCCAACTAATGTGACTGCTACATTAAAATACTAGGTTACTTGAACTCATAGCATACAAGTTATTTCTCATGCCAAGGTTCATCAGAAACTCTTATATATATTCTAGGAATTTATTTATCATGAAATAAATATTTCATGCCTGGTTAAACAGAACATGATTCTAAGCCCAAAAATTATAGAACAGTCACTTCATTGGTTGGTTACAAGCTATGGAAACTCAATGAATGGATAAATATATCTTCCCAATTTCTGACTATCCAAACTTTGGCAATGTTTTATTTGTCCAGCCATTCATTAATAATTTCGGAACTCTTTTTTATATAAAGAAAATGTAAGGAGTTAAAAATCTATGAAACCATCTCTAATATCCCAGGAATTGTCATATAACTTAAGACATTACTCATTAATACCTCACAATCATTTCCCAGTTGCCCAAATGGTCTTCCCCCCACAACAATACTTTGTAATGTTGTGTATTTACACAAGTCACTGATTTCAAAAATTTTATGCTTCATTTCCAACAATAGATTAAGTTCCTCAAAAAGTAAACACAATTCAACTATAATTTGCATAGTGCTGTGTGCTCAGTAGCTCAGTTGTCTCTGACTCTTTGCAACACTGTGGACTGTAGTTGTCCACCAGGGTCCTGTGTCCATGGGATTCCCCAGGCAAGAGTACTGGAGTGGGTTGCCATTTCCTCCTCCAGAGTGTGCATAGTACAGGGTGTAATTAATTGGGATAGAAAACTCCTTATATCCCTTCACCACTGTTGCTCAAACTGTGACCTAGGGCTTCCTTGAGAACCCATCTAAAGATCTGTAAAGTCAAACTATTTCAAAATAATACCAAGACTTTATCTGCCTTTTTCATTCTCATTCTCTCCTAAGTTTACTAAGCATTTTTTTTCCAGAGCCTACATGCATTGATAATAGAATCCAGAAGATTTGAGAACCCAGCTGTCTTCATTAAGGCTAATATTGAATAGATTTGCAAAAAGCAAAACAATGCCACTCTTCTCACTATATTATTCTTTTTATGAAAATATATTTATTTTCCATAAAATGCTATTCATTTGACTTATAATGGTTTTCTAGTTATTTCAAAAATAAGTAAATAAGCATTTTGAGAATTTTTTCAGGTTTAATTTGCAATATAATAAATAACAAGAAATATAATGCACATAGAACAAACTCTTTGCAGCTTTCAATAATTTTTAAGAGTCCAAAATGCTCTCCTCTTTTTATGGGAAAGAAGTCTGCAGCTTAGGATGGTCAGGATGTTCATTTACAGATGATAAGAGGAAGTACTGAGCTTTAAAATGTGTCTGATTAAATTTAAATTAAAATTCTTAACCATTACACTAATCAACTTCAAGGAAGACTCATATACTTGTTGCATGAGCACACAAAAAGTTCTCTATCGTAAGTCATTAGGGAAATGCAAATTAAAATCCCAAGAAGATGCCACTATAATAACCATAATAAATAAGCCAGACAATAACAAATATTGGTGAAGATATAAAGAACTGAAGAGCCCTCATATATTGCTAGTGGGAATGTAAAATGGTAAAGCTACTTTGTGAAATAGTCTGGTAGTTTCTCAGGCAGTTATATATAGGAATTATGATCCAGCTATGCCATTCATTCCTTAGGTGTATAACGAAGACAAACGAAGCATATGTCCATGTAAAAACTCGTACAGAAATGTTGATAGCAGCATTATTCATAATAGCCCATAAGCAGAAACAACCCCAAATGTGCATCAGTTGATAAATGAAGAAATAAAATGTGGCACATTCATACAATTAAATATTATTCAATCCTAAAAAGGAATGAAGTTCTGATATAAGTGACATGAATAAATATCAAAATCATTAAGTGAAAGAACCCAGACTATATACTGTATGATTTTCTTTATATGATGTCTTGAAAAGGGGAATTTAAAGAGACAGGAAGAAGAGAGAAGACACAAGTAGATAAGTAGTTAACTGAGGTTGGCAGTGGGAACAAAAAAATAAGGTAAATAAGCATAAGGAATCATATCATTGTCATTAAAAAAAAAAAAAGCCCTAAAATTGATCCATGAGATAGTCGCACCACTATAAAATATGCCTCAATAAAGAGGTTTGAAAAAAGAGAGATGTTGCATAGTTTTGTTTGTGTATTAGTCGTTCAGTTGTGTCCAACTCTTTGCAACTCCATGGACTGTAGCCCATCAGGCTCCTCTGTCCATGGGATTCTCCAGGCAAGAACATTGGAGTGGGTTGCCATTCCCTACTCCAGTGCATAGGTTGCTGCTGCTGCTGCTAAGTCACTTCAGTCGTGTCCGACTCTGTGTGACCCCATAGACGTCAGCCCACCAGGCTCTCCTGCCCCTGAGATTCTCCAGGCAAGAACACTGGAGTGGGTTGCCATTTCCTTCTCCAATGCGTGAAAATGAAAAAGTAAAAGTGAAGTTGCTCAGTCCTGTCCAACTCTTAGCGACTCCATGGACTGCAGCCTACCAGGCTCCTCCATCCATGGGATTTTCCAGGCAAGAGTACTGGAGTGGGGTGCCATTGCCTTCTCCAGTGCATAGGTTACTGACATCTATTTGAAAATGTCTCCTATTGCCAATTACTAAAGAAGTTTATAGTAAAGAAATATCAGCCCAGTAACTATGCCAAACTTTGACTGTGTGGATCACAATAAACTGTGGAAAATTCTGAAAGAGATGGGAATACCAGACCACCTGTCCTGCCTCTTAAGAAATTTGTATGCAGGTCAGGAAGCAACAGTTAGAACTGGACATGGAACAACAGACTGCTTCCAAATAGGAAAAGGACTACATCAAAGCTGTATATTGTCACCCTGCTTATTTAATTTCTATGCAGAGTACATCATGAGAAACACTGGGCTGGAAGAAGCACAAGCTGGAATCAAGATTGCCGGGAGAAATAACAATAACCTCAGATATGCAGATGACACCACTCTTATGGCAGAAAGTGAAGAGGAACTCAAAAGCCTCTTGATGAAAGTGAAAGAGGAGAGTGAAAACACTGGCTTAAAGCTCAACATTCAGAAAACTAAGATCATGGCAACTGGTCCTATCACTTCATGGGAAATAGATGGGGAAACAGTGGAAACAGTGGCTGACTTTATTTTGGGGGGCTGCAAAATCACTGCAGATGGTGACTGCAGCCATGAAATTAAAAAACGCTTACTCCTTGGAAGGAAAGTTATGACCAACCTAGATAGCATATTCAAAAGCAGAGACATTACTTTGCCAACATAGGTCCATCTAGTCAAGGCTATGGTTTTTCCAGTACTCATGTATGGATGTGAGAGTTGGACTGTGAAGAGAGCTGAGTGCCGAAGAATTGATGCTTTTGAACTGTGGTGTTGGAGAAGACTCTTGAGAGTCCCTTGGACTGTAAGGAGATCCAATCAATCCATCCTAAAGGAGATCAGTCCTGGGTGTTCATTGGAAGGACTGATGCTGAGGCTGAAACTCCAATACTTTGCCCCCATCATACGAAGAGCTGACTCATTGGAAAAGACCCTGATGCTGGGAAGGATTGGGGGCAGGAGGAGAAGAGGACGACAGAGGATGAGATGGCTGGATGGCATCACCGACTCCATGCACATGAGTTTGGGTGAATTCTGGGAGTTGGTGATGGACAGAGAGGCCTGGCGTGCTGCGATTCATGGGTTCACAAAGAGTTGGACACGACTGAGCAACTGAACTGAACTGAACTGAACTGAGTAATAGTCAAAAAAAGATGACCAATGCAATGGACATGAACTTGGGCAAACTTTGGGAGATGGTGAGGGACAGGGAGGCCTGGCATGCTGCAGTCCATGGAGTGGCAGAGTCAGACACAACTAGGTGACTGAACAAAGAAAAATATGCAAACTTAGTGACTGAAAGCCTAATATAGAATAGGGAGACTATACAAGAATATGGTTAACACAGAATAAAGCTGGATGGGGATGAAAAAACTTAAACAGAAAAAAGTATGGGAATAATGAAACAAAGACCAGGGAGCGAAGTCAGTGCTGCTATTTCAAATTCTTAGAGCAAATTTGCACTGGCCAGATTACAATAGAATTTGTCCAATGCAATGTGAGGACAGACATCAAGACTCCAAAATTTTTATTTCCTTTGAATCAGGGATTCCTGCTATGGTAATTCATGTTCAAGATATTGTCTCTTCTTTGGAATAAAAATGTTTTACCCAAAATAGTTAACATATAAATCCTTGTCATTATTCTCAATGATGAAAAAATTGAAAATTACTTATATTTTTTAAGAAGGATATTTTAAGTAAATAACTTATTCTTATATGAACTCTTGTGCAATAAACTGATGTTACCAAAGAAATTGTGATAAAGGAAATTATTTATGTCAAAATGTTTAATGTCAAAAGCAAAATACAAAATTGCATACACTATGGCTCTAAGTTGGAGAAGGCAATGGCACCCCACTCCAGGACTCTTGCCTGGAAAATCCCATGGATGGAATAGCTTGGTGGGCTGCAGTCCATGGGGTCGCTAAGAGTCGGAGACGACTGAGCGACTTCACTTTCACTTTTCACTTTCACGCATTGGAAAAGGAAATGGCAACCCACTCCAGTGTTCTTGCCTGGAGAATCCCAGGAACCGGGGAGCCTGGTGGGCTGCTGTCTATGGGGTCGCACAGAGTCGGACACGACTGCAGTGACTTAGCAGCAGCAGCAGCAGCAGAAAAAGAAATGAAATATGCCAAAATATATATGTTAATATCTCATAATATAAATATAATAATGGTCACTTTTTTCTGATATCTGGAGATCTAGGTGATTTGTTTTTCTTTTAAAATATTTTTTGAATGAGTCATTAGATTTTCTAAAATTAGGATGTATTAAATTTGTGATGAAAAGTTTTACCTAAATATCTTTAAGGATATACTATTTAGTAATATTTCTACTGAATTCAACCCTGAGCAATAATAGAGTACCAGTTTTAGTTTAGATTTTTGTTTTGAAGGTGGCTCTGGAGAAACAAAGGCAAAATAAAGAAATAAAAGTAAAGATTTTTTTTTTTTTTTTTTTTTTTGGGTTGACTATTTTCTTTTTTTTTTTTCTAATTTTATTTTATTTTTAAACTTTACATAATTGTATTAGTTTTGCCAAATATCAAAATGAATCCGCCACAGGTATATATGTGTTCCCCATCCTGAACCCTCCTCCCTCCTCGCTCCCCATACCATCCCTCTGGGTCGTCCCAGTGCACTAGCCCCAAGCATCCAGTATCCTGCATCGAACCTGGACTGGCAACTCGTTTCTTACATGATATTTTACATGTTTCAATGCCATTCTCCCAAATCTTCCCACCCTCTCCCTCTCCCACAGAGTCCATAAGACTGTTCTATACATCAGTGTCTCTTTTGCTGTCTTGTACACCGGGTTATTGTTACCATCTTTCTAAATTCCATATATATGCGTTAGTTTACTGTATTTATGTTTTTCGTTCTGGCTTACTTCAGTCTGTATAATAGGTTCCAGTTTCATCCACCTCATTAGAACTGATTCAAATGTATTCTTTTTAATGGCTGAGTAATACTCCATTGTGTATATGTACCACAGCTTCCTTATCCATTCATCTGCTGATGGACATCTAGGTTGCTTCCATGTCCTGGCTATTATAAACAGTGCTGCGATGAACATTGGGGTACATGTGTCTCTTTTCCCTTCTGGTTTCCTCAGTGTGTAAGCCCAGCAGTGGGATTTCTGGATCATAAGGCAGTTGTATTTCCAGTTTTAAGGAATCTCCACACTGTTCTCCATAGTGGTTGTACTAGTTTGCATTCCCACCAACAGTGTAAGAGGGTTCCCTTTCTCACACCCTCTCCAGCATTTATTATTTGTAGACTTTTGGATCGCAGCCATTCTGACTGGTGTGAAATGGTACCTCATAGTGGTTTTGATTTGCATTTCTCTGATAATGAGTGATGTTGAGCATCTTTTCATGTGTTTGTTAGCCATCTGTATGTCTTCTTTGGAGAAATGTCTATTTAGTTCTTTGGCCCATTTTTTCATTGGGTCATTTATTTTTCTGGAGTTGAGCTGTAGGAGTTGCTTGTATATTTTTGAGATTAGTTGTTTGTCCGTTGCTTCATTTGCTATTATTTTCTCCCATTCTGAAGGCTGTCTTTTCACCTTGCTAATAGTTTCCTTTGATGTGCAGAAGCTTTTAAGGTTAATTAGGTCCCATTTGTTTATTTTTGCTTTTATTTCCAATATTCTGGGAGGTGGGTCATAGAGGATCCTGCTGTGATGTATGTCGGAGAGTGTTTTGCCTATGTTCTCCTCTAGGAGTTTTATAGTTTCTGGTCTTACGTTGAGATCTTTAATCCATTTTGAGTTTATTTTTGTGTATGGTGTTAGAAAGTGGTCTAGTTTCATTCTTTTACAAGTGGTTGACCAGATTTCCCAGCACCACTTGTTAAAGAGATTGTCTTTAATCCATTGTATATTCTTGCCTCCTTTGTCAAAGATAAGGTGTCCATATGTGCGTGGATTTATCTCTGGGCTTTCTATTTTATTCCATTGACCTATATTTCTGTCTTTGTGTCAGTACCATACTGCCTTGATAACTGTGGCTTTGTAGTAGAGCCTGAAGTCAGGTAGGTTGATTCCTCCAGTTCCATTCTTCTTTCTCAAGATCTTGAGAAAAGTAAAGAATTTTTAAAAAATTTTCAAAAGAACAGATTTTAGAGGCTTGAGGAAATGGACTTATTTGTATAGACCTAAGGAATCAGGGTTTAGATAGATGAGTACAAGGAGTTACTTCATGGCCTGCAAGCATATAATTGGAAGAACAAAGCAAAGCAATGCCAGACCTTCTCAATTACTCTCAGACCTTCTCAATTACTGTAAGATTTATGAAACTAAGATTAAGAAGGAGTGACATTTTAGATGAGGACTAACTTACTCCACTGCATTTCTGCTTTATTAACTATGCTAAAGATTTTGACTGTGTGGATCACAATAAACTATGGAAAATTCTGAAAGAGATGGAATACCAGAACACCTGACCTGCCTCTTGAGAAACCTGTATGCAGGTCAGGAAGCAACAGTTGGAACTGGACGTGGAACAGACTGTTTCCAAATCGAGAAAGGAGTACATCAAGGTTGTATACTGTCACCCTGCTTATTTAACTTATATGCAGAGTACATCATGAGAAATGCTGGGCTGGATGAAGCACAAGCTGTAATCAAGATTGCTGGGAGAAATATCAATAACCTCAGATATGCAGATGACACCACTCTTTTGATGAAAGTGAAAGAGGAGTGTGAAAACACTGGCTTAAAGCTCAACATTCAGAAAACTAAGATCATGGCATCTGGTCCCATCTCTTCATGGGAAATAGATGGGGAAACAATGGAAACAGTGGCTGACTTTATTTTGGGGGGCTCTAAAATCACTGCAGATGGTGACTGCAGCCATGAAATAAAAAGACGCTTACTCTTTGGAAGGAAAGTTATGACCAACCTAAACAGCATATTAAAAAGCAGAGACATTACTTTATCAACAAAGGTCAGTCTAGTCAAGGCTATGGTTTTTCCAGTAGTCATATATGGATGTGAGAGTTGAACTGTAAAGAAAGCTGAGTGCCGAAGAATTGATGCTTTTGAACTGTGGTGTTGGAGAAGACTCTTGAGAGTCCCTTGGACTGCCAGAAGATCCAACCAGTACATTCTAAAGGAGATCGGTCCTGGGTGTTCATTGGAAGGACTGATTTGAAGCTGAAACTCTAATACGTTGGCCACCTGATATGAAGAGCTGACTCATTGGAAAAGACCCTGATACTGGGAAAGATTGAGGGTAGAAGGTGAAGGGGACGACAGAGGATGAGATGGCTGGATGGTATCACTGACTCAATGGACATGAGTTTGGATAAACTCCGGGAGTTGGTGATGTATAGGGAGGCATGGTGTGCTACAGTCCATGGGGCTGCAAAGAGTTGGACACGAACTGAACTGAACTGAACTGAACTTCCTCCACAGAAAAGTTGATCAAAATTTGGAAACAAGTAATAAAAGAGTTAAAGAAATGATTATTCATAAAGGTCTCTTACAGACTGTTTCAATTAGTTAATAACTTATCTTAAGGTAGGGAGAGAAGGCCTTCTCTGGAATTGAATGACTGCTGTACAGCCTGAGGTTTTTACCTACCCTTTACTAATGCTCAGTGTCTTTATCTATAAAAGAGATAATACCAGAGTTTGTCTTGACCAATGAAAATTATGCTTTTTATTGTTAAGATAAATAAATGGAGCTAATACATGAAACATATGCAATTTTAAACACTGTGAGTAACATATGTTAAGTGATTATTTAAATCTAACCATTGTTATTAAATAAGATATATTGACTCACAGGAGAGTCAAAAAGGAATAAGAAGTAAAATAGAAATTTAATTTAGTTAACTATTGAGAAACCAGCATTTTTCTAAAACCACATTTATTTCACAGCAAATGACAGAAAAAAATAGCACTGGTATGATCATTATTTAAATTAAACTTAATTTCTGAAATATGAACATGAAAACTGATTGTTATAGCTTAGAAATCTTTTAAAGGGTCAGCAGGAATCTTGAGTTCACCACGTTTGATTTCTTTCTTTTACAAGGAAAAGAAAGATTGAGAAAGAAAAGAAAGAGAAAGAAATATAAGCTAAAATAAAAAAAAAGATAGATGAAGATAGTAAAGGAAAACCACGTCAGGATAAATTATCATATTCTACTTAGTTTCTTAATCTCCAAATGTATTTTTACCTTCACAAATAGTACCATAGACAGCTTCTTGATGGTTGAGTTCAATCTAATGTCCCAACACTTATCCTTTCTTTAGTGAAAAAGTGATTTAAAAAAAAAATTAATGCTCAGAAAAGTCATAATCCATTGTATCTTAATAGTCCAGCTCTGACTTTGGGCTAATTCTAGTAACTGGACTTCTGGTTTACCCATAAGAGTAATGCAGTACTTTTTACTTTATTTCAATAAGTGGAATTCTTCATTGCCAGAGTACTTTGGTGGATCCTCTGCTCACTGTACTGGTCTTTTGCTGGATCTGTCTTACTAGAACTCCAAGGATTTCACTCTTGAAATATCACAGCCTAATGGCCAGAACCTTGTAGACTTCCCTTATGCTGACTTCCCATTTTACTTCATAGCTAATATTACATGTACCAATAATGTCACTGATTTTGCACACCTGCTGCTGCTGCTGCTAAGTTGCTTCAGTCGTGTCCAACTCTGTTATATTTGTGTGTCTTGGTTAATGTAACTGTTTGCATAAATTGTCACATATTAACTGTCATCACATGTTCAAAAAACTCAACTTCCCTTGCTTGACTGGCTTTCTTGACTTGTGACATTGGTTGTTACATCTGTTTCTCCAAACACAAATACCCATAGCATCCAAAAACCTCATGCCCAGTATATAAAGCTTTTACTCCACTCAGGAATTTTTTCATTGTAGAATAAGTCCATGTCTGACAACTTTCAGAGATACATTTTAGATTTAGAGAGGCAGACAGGCTAAGGGTATACAATAAGCCCTTTAAGCAATTATACTTAAAGACCTTTAAAATCTATAATCTAATTTTTTCAAGAAATTATGCTATGTTCTCTATAACATATTTGTATCAATTAATCACTTTTTGGTTGTACTGGGTCATCACTGCTGCAAGGCTTTCTCTAGTTGTGGTGAGTGAGGGCTACTCTTCATTGTGGTGCTCAGGCTTCTCATTGGGGTGGCTTCTCTTGTTACAAAGCGTGGGCTCTAGGTACACAGGGCTTCAGAAACAGTGGCACACTGACTTAGCTGCTCTGGGACATGTGGAATCTTCTGGACCAGTGGTTGAGCCCATGTTCCCTGCATTGGCAGATGGATTCCTATCCAATGTACCACCAGAGAAATCCTATAATGTATTTTTAATAGACTATTGAGCTAAAGCTAAATGCAATCAACTTAGGAAGTATGATTTGTTATTGAAATGGACTCCAGATGTCTTTGTAATGGGCAAGTTGAGGAAAATTAAATGCCACCAAGAATACGAATTTTGAGTCCTCCTAGAATTCTATCTATTCTCATGGTTATTGTCAGAGATGTTTTTTTCTGAAACAAATATGCTCACTCATAAAGTAGATGAAAACAAGATGATAAAACCAGACCCCCTTTCAGTTCAGTTCAGTTCAGTCGCTCAGTCGTGTCCGACTCCCTGCGACCCCATGAATCACAGCAAGCCAGGCCTCCCTGTCCATCACCAACTCCTGGAGTTCACCCAGACTCACTTCCATCGAGTCAGTGATGCCATCCAGCCATCTCATCCCCTGTCATCCCCTTCTCCTCTTGCCCCCAATCCCTCCCAGTATCAGAGTCTTTTCCAATGAGTCAACTCTTCGTGTGAGGTGGCCAAAGTACTGGAGTTTCAGCTTTAGCATCATTCCTTCCAAAGAAATCCCAGGTCTGATCTCCTTCAGAATGGACTGGTTGGATCTCCTGCAGTCCAAGGGACTCTTAAGAGTCTTCTCCAACACCACAGTTCAAAAGCATCAATTCTTCGGTGCTCAGCCTTCTTCACAGTCCAACTCTCACATCCATACATGACCACAGGAAAAACCATAGCCTTGACTAGACGGACTTTTGTTGGCAAAGTAATGTCTCTGCTTTTCAATGTGCTATCTAGGTTGGTCATAATTTTCCTTTCAAGGAGTCAGTGTCTTTTAATTTCATGGCTGCAGTCACCATCTG
This sequence comes from Bos mutus, assembly GCF_027580195.1. Classification (NCBI taxonomy): domain Eukaryota; kingdom Metazoa; phylum Chordata; class Mammalia; order Artiodactyla; family Bovidae; genus Bos; species Bos mutus. Next base: position 22,996,717 of record NC_091644.1, on the reverse strand, counting down.
CAGTGATTTTGGAGCCCCCCCAAAAATAGTCTGACACTGTTTCCACTCTTTCCCCATCTATTTCCCAGAAGTGATGGGATCAGATGCCATGATCTTTGTTTTCTGAATGTTGAACTTTAAGCCAACTTTTCCCTCTCCTCTTTCACTTTCATCAAGAGGCTTTTGAGTTCCTCTTCACTTTCTGCCATAAGGGTGGTGTCATCTGCATATCTGAGGTTATTGATATTTCTCCCTGCAATTTTTTTTAATTTGATTTTATTTTTAAACTTTACAATATTGTATTAGTTTTGCCAAATATCGAAATGAATTTGATTCCAGCTTGTGTTTCTTCCAGTCCAGCGTTTCTCATGATGTACTCTGCATAGAAATTAAATAAACAGGGTGACAATATACAGCCTTGATGTACTCCTTTTCCTATTTGGAACCAGTCTGTTGTTCCATGTCCAGTTCTAACTGTTGCTTCCTGACCTGCATACACATTTCTCAAGAGGCAGGTCAGGTGGTCTGGTATTCCCATCTCTTTCAGAATTTTCCACAGTTTATTGTGATCCACACAGTCAAAGGCTTTGGCATAGTCAATAAAGCAAAAATAGATGTTTTTCTGGAACTCTCTTGCTTTTTCCATGATCCAGCAGATGTTGGCAATTTGATCTCTGGTTCCTCTGCCTTTTCTAAAACCAGCTTGAACATGAGGAAGTTCACGGTTCACATTGCTGAAGCCTGGCTTGGAGAATTTTGAGCATTACTTTACTAGCGTGTGAGATGAGTGCAATTGTGCAGTAGTTTGAGCATTCTTTGGCATTGCCTTTCTTTGGGATTGGAGTGAAAATTGACCTTTTCCAGACCCCCTTTAGGAAATTGCAAACACCTCAGCAACCATAAGATTCCTTATACCCTCATTCCAGTAAATAACGAGCTACCAAAACTGCACACATTCTGAAATGTGAATAAAGTCATCAAGTTGCTATGCTATTACTTGAGATAATAAGGGGCTTAAAAAATAAATTCAGTGGAAGCAAAGCCTGATATCTTTCGGTGTCAAAGGCTACTTTGACTAAGTTCATTTCAAACTGTAACACCAGTAAAATTAAGCTATTAAAACCACAAATAGGAGAGTAATGTTGGTTCTAAGAAGAAATAGGACTAATTAAGTACTCCTGTGCCTCTTAGGCTGTAAACGTATGGCTCCTCAGTAGTTGTTGTTTATCAGTCACTAACTCATGTCCAACTCTTTGTGACCCCACGGACTGCAACCTGCAAAGCTATCCTGTCTTTTACTATCTCCAGGAGTTTCCTCAAACTCATGTCCGTTGAGTCGGTGATGCCATCCAACCATCTCATCTTCTGTCACCCTCTTTTCTTCCTGCCCTCAATATTTCCATCATAAAGGTCTTTTCCAATGAGTCAGCTCTTTGCATCTGGTGGCCAAAGTGTTGGAGCTTCAGCTTCAGCATCAGTCCTTCCAATGAATATTCATGGTTGATTTCCTTTAGGATTGACTGATTTGATTTCCTTGCTGCCCAAGGGATTCTCAAGAGTCTTCTCTTTTTATTTTTATTTTTACTTTACAATATTGTATTGGTTTTGCCATACATCAACATGCATCCGCCACGGATGTACACGTGTTCCCCATCCTGAACCCCCCACCCACCTCCCTCCCAATACCATCCCTCTGGGTCATCCCAGTGCACCCTTCCTGTATCCTGCATCAAACCTGGACTGGTGATTTGTTTCTTATATGATATTACACACGTTTCCATGCCATTATCCCAAATCATCCCCCCATTCCCTCTCCCACAGAGTGCAAAAGACTGTTCTATACATCTGTGTCTCTTTTGCTGTCTCACATACAGGGTTATTGTTACCATCTTTCTAAATTCCATATGTATGTGTTAGTATACTGTATTGGTGTTTTTCTTTCTGGCTTATTTCACTCTGTATAATAGGCTCCAGTTTCATCCACCTCATTAGAACTGATTCAAATGTATTCTTTTTAATGGCTGAGTAATACTCCATTGTGTATATGTACCACAGCTTCCTTATCCATTCATCTGCTGATGGACATCTAGGTTGCTTCCATGTCCTGGCTATTATAAACAGTGCTGCGATGAACATTGGGGTACACGTGTCTCTTTCAATTCTGGTTTCCTCGGTGTGTATGCCCAGCAGTGGGATTGCTTGATTGTATGGCAGTTCTATTTCCAGTTTTTTAAGGAATCTCCACACTGTTCTCCATAGTGGCTGTACTAGTTTGCATTCCCACCAACAGTGTAAGAGGGTTTCCTTTTCTCCACACCCTTTCCAGCATTTATTGCTTGTAGACTTTTGGATTGCAGCCATTCTGACTGGCATGAAATGGTACATCATTGTGGTTTTGATTTGTATTTCTCTGATAAGGAATGATGTTGAGCATCTTTTCATGTGTTTGGTAGCCATCTGTATGTCTTCTTTGGAGGAATGACTATTTAGTTCTTTGGCCCATTTTTTGATTGGGTTGTTTATTTTTCTGGAATTGAGCTGCAGGAGTTGCTTGTATATTTTTGAGATTAGTTGTATAAAAAAATAAATAAATAAAAAGAATTTATATAAAAGAGTCTTCTCCATCACCACAATTTGAAACATCAATTATTTGGGGCTCAGCCTTCTTCATGGTCCAGCTCTCATATCTGTACATGACTAGTGAAAAAAACCATAGCTTTGGCTATATGGACCTTTGTCAGCAAAGTGATGTCTCTTTTTCTTAATACATTGTCTAGGTTTGCCATAGTTCTCCTTCCAAGGAGCAAGCATCTTTTAATATTGTGGCTGCAGTCACCACCCATAGTGATTTTGGAGCCCAAGAAAATAAAATCTGTCACTGTTTCTCTCCTGGTTCATCAGTAGTTATTACTAAAGTTGGCAGAAATAATGGACAAAGCAAATTACATATCTAAACGTTTTTATGCAAAATGTTTGAGGTCATCTTCCTATGTGAGTTCCAGAATAAAATCTAAGAAAATAGATGTAAACACACGATGTGAAAATGCATCATTACTTTTGCCTTTACCTTTTCATAATCGTTTCTGCAATGATGCATGGTTACATGAGCCTCATAAATCAAAATTCCAATAGAAAACAAACACTTCCTAGGAATTGAATGACTTGGTTGAAAAAATAATAATACTAATAATAAACAAACTCTTAAAAACAATTTGAGGGAAATTGAGAATGGCTGCTGAGTCTGACTGCTCATCAGGGGTTGTTTCCTACCACTGGTATTATGTTCAGAGGGGAAAAAATTGTCAAAATTCAATAGAATGATAAGTCTTTGGAAATCATAGCAGAAATATCAATACTCTTATCATTTTTAAGGAGTAGGCATCTGTGTGTGTGACAAATTATTTCAAAATAATGAGCTTGAGTATAAGAACAATTTATAAATCATTTAAGATTACAAAGACATCAAAAGCAAAGACAAGGTTCTAATTCAAATCTATTTGATTCTTAGGTGCAGGTGGTAATTTTCATCTAGGTCATAGACTGCTTTCATTCTCGAAACACTTTAACAATATAATGTTTAGAAAGGTTTTAGACTAAATCAATGACATATGCTGTCTTTGAAGATCATGTCTTCACTTCTGCTTCCCCAGAAGTCAGAAAAATGCCTGGCATGGATTAGTCATTTAATAGAACAACATTAAATGAACAAATATTTGAGCAAATGAAAAGTGCATTCATTTATTTATTTAGAAAATTGCATATGTTTATGAAAACTAGAATTCCAAATCAAACATTTTCAAACTTACAAAATCTCTAGTTGGCTAAATCCATAGTTAATGTAGAAATGGGAGTGGAGAGGGAAAAAAAAATTATTTAAGAAAATATTATACTCTTCCATAGAGTCAACAGAATTTTAGAGACCAATATACAAAATTTATGAAATAATTAATAGTTAACACTGATCATCAACAAAGAGACCATCTACTTAACAATACATTTTAAAACACCTATATGTAGAAGGAAAGAAATAGGTTCTATCTTATAAATATTGGTTATGTAATTTATTAATTCCTTGATATATCCACCAACAGATAAGGACTATTTCAGATACTATTATGAGCTATATCATAAGATCTTTATTCTTTATTTTTCAATATTCAATAATATTTTGGAAATTAATACACTTGTTAAATTTGTTGTTCAGTGGCTGCTAATTCCAAATAATTATTTGAATTATTTATTGATTGAAAATTGTGTTCAAAATGCATCAAGCATTTCACTGTATTACTTAACTTTCACAACAAATCTATCCTGAGGTCACCTTTTTACACAAATGAATATTATATTTCAGAAAGCTTACACACATATCTAAGGGCACAAAAGCAATAATAAAGTCTTAAGCACTTGTAATCTTCAAAGTCAATTATTTTACTGTGCTATGATGCTTTCATAAAATAATACATTGTGTATTTTTGTAAGTTCAAATTTAAAAACAATCAAAAATAAAAATTCTTGCCATTGTTTAATGACATATAAATGTAAGTTTAGATATCACTATCTTCTTTATCTAAAGTCTTCTCTCTATGGTTCTAAAACCATTTTCTCTCTCTCTTTTTTTTAAGTTTATGATTTTTTTCGTAGAAGGAAATATTCTTCAGACAAATAGACCAATGATGCTGGAATGGACAGGAGCCATCTAGTTTGAAAGGCAGTTGATATGACCAATCTCCTCATATTCTACCCCTCCTGGTTTTAGGATTTTCAGAGTCTCTAAACACATAAATAAATACAGATGATTTCTTGTCCACAAGTATATAGCAAATTATGTTCTTTAGTAGAAACCTGAAACACTGAAAAAATGTTAGTCCTACATTAACTGTACTTAAGGGATGTTATAGGAAGTATATTCAAGGTAATTCACAATTAAACTTCAAAATATAGAAGGAGCATAATGAAGTTAGGGGAGAAGACAGGATAAAGGGCTAAAGATTTTTTTTTTAAACTTTAAAAAGGCTCTTCCGTCCATGGGATTCTCCAAGCAAGGGTACTGGAGTGGGTTGCCATTGCCTTCTCCAATATAGGTGTAATCTTCATATTTTAAGGTATAAAATTTTTACAGCATTTCCAATCACAAATACTGCTTTGAGATAATATTGTCACTAAATAACAATACGTTATGGGAACAAAAGCAAAATGCCAGACGACACAATAAAGGCTAGAAATGTTGTTTAAAGGCAATTTGGTCCACTGCAGTGGAATATGTGAATGGCTTCTGGAAAATCTATAGCATCATAAAAACCCAAAAGCCACTTTCCCTCTGAAAAATATTAACCAAAGGTATCAAATATAAAGAAGTTTACTAATATACTGACTGATGACTAAGTTTAGATCAAGAAGGTATTAATGACTGATAGACTCTACTCCTCCATATCATTATTTCTACCACTTAATTCTGAGAGGAATTATTGTGTTTTTGGCAGTTAGAAACCATTTTCAAGCCTCCAGGAGAACTGTTTTTTCCTGTAAATAACTATGAGAATTGCTTATTTTTGAGGGAAAAAAAATGCACTCAAAAAAAAAAAAAAGCTGGAAGTTTGGGAATTTGGTATGGTCTTTAAAACAAAGATGTGATTTCACTTTAATAAGTACCATTTGGTTGAATTTTTCATGACATAGTAAAGACTAATTTTGGGAAGTCCATTATATAATGACAAGCTATGTACTGAAAAAAACAAAAGTAAAACAGAAGAAAGCTTCTGAATCATATTGAAATATGTAACATCTAAACTAAAATTCTGAACAATACTCAATTTGAAACCAGTTTCCTATCCTCTTATTAGAAAAAAGTGTAGGAAATATACTCCAATTTGTTGTGTTGTAGAAAATTAAATTGGATAGTAAGCAAATTTATAACAACTGAAAATTCTTTGGTAACTTTATGTAATAGTTTGTATGACTGGTAATGACAAGATTAGAGATTTTGTTTGCAGTTTTATGGTAGAATAAACCATTTGAATTACTTGAGAACCATTTAATAACTTACAAAAACCCACTTTATCACATTTCCAGGATCTAAATAATAAAGAAGACTTATTCCATTGATAAATTAATGGATAAAGAAGAGATGATACATTCATATAATAAAAAAACTATACAGCCATAATGAAAAATGAGCTAATATCATCTGCAGCAACATAGAACAAGAGATTATCATACTAAGTGAAGTAAGTCAGAAAGACAAATACCATATGATATCAATTACATGTGGATCTAAAATATGACACAAACAAATTTACCTATGAAACAGAAACAGACTCACAAATACAGAGAACACTTGTGGTTGTCGAGAAGGAAGAGGGTGGGTAAGGGGTGAACTGGGAATTTGGGATTAACAGATACAAACTATTATAGATAGTATGTATAAACAACAAGTCCTAATGTATAGCACAGGGAGCTATATTAAATATCTTGTAATAAGCCAGAATGTAAAAGAATATGTGTGTGTATTTATACACACACATTTATATACACACACACACACATATATATATATATATATATATATATATATCTGAATCACTTTGGTACAGAAACTAACACAACATTGTGAATCAACATGTATTTCAACAAAATACATCTTTAAAAAAGTCAAAAAGGAGACATATTGAAAGGTAAACAGAAAGGGTTGTAACCAAATATGAAATAATTGACTTTCAGTGCAAGCACTGTTCCTGCCTGGAGAATCCCAGGGACGGGGGAGCCTGGCGGGCTGTCGTCTATGGGGTTGCACAGAGTCGGACATGACTGAAGTGACTTAGCAGCAGCAGCAGCAACCACTGTGATGGGCATGTAGACTTAGGTAGCAGGGAAATGGGGAGAAGGCAATGGCACCCCACTCCAGTACTCTTGCCTGGAAAATCCCATGGATGGAGGAGCCTGATAGGCCGCAGTCCATGGTGTCGCTAAGAGTCAGATATGACTGAGCAACTTCACTTTGACTTTTCGCTTTCATGCGTTGGAGAAGGAAGTGGCAACCCACTCCAGTGTTGGAGAATCCCAGGGATGGCAGAGCCTGGTGGGCTGCCATCTATGGGGTTGCACAGAGTCGGACAAGACTGAAGCGACTTAGCAGCAGCAGCAGTGGTAGGGAAATGGAGGTGCTGAAACAAATAATTTTAATTATATGAAACTGTGGATTGAGGCTAATGTGTTCTGAGATCTGAAGAAGAAAATGTATATCTTTTCTGGGAAAAAAAAATTCTCCCTAAGAATTCATAGAATAGCAAATATCAGATTTAGATTGTCAAGGATTATAGGTGCTGGAATTATAGTAACTGTATCACTTACAATAGACCAGGAACTATTTACAAGCAGCTTTAAATATATTAAATGATTAAACTATCCATCTACTCTCTGAGATTGAAACAATTTTTATATTTCTATTTGACATATGAAAAGAGCAAAATATAAGGAAGTTTTATGTTTATTCAAAGCCAAACATCAAGAATCTACCTAAGTATGTAAAATTTAAAAATATATGGTTTAAAAAACCCAAAGAATGGATTAGCCATCAGATCAGATCAGTTGCTCAGTTGTGTCCGACTCTTTGCGACCCCATGAATCGCAGCACTCCAGGCCTTCCTGTCCATCACCAACTCCCGGAGTTCACCCAGACTCATGTCCATCGAGTCAGTGATGCCATCCAGCCATCTCATCCTCTGTCATCCCCTTCTCCTCCTGCCCCTAATCCCTCCCAGCATCAGTCTTTCCCAATGAGTTAACTCTTCGCATGAGGTGGCCAAAGTACTGGAGTTTCAGCTTTAGCATGCTACTACATATAACTAAAGAGAGAATTTAGAGTAGAGAATGAACAGACTCAACTGACCCTTGACAAAGGAGAAAGGGAATACAGTAGATCAAAGATAATCTCTTCAACAATTGGTGTGTGAACATGTGGACATCTACATTAGAAAAAAAAATCTAGGCACAGACTTACATCTTTCAAAAAATTTAATTCAAAGTGAATCATAGACCTAAATGTAAAATAAAAAAACTAACTCTCCTAGGAAATAACATATGAGAAAATATAGATGAATGTGGGCATGGTAATGACTTTTTAGATACAATACCAAAGGCACAATCCATTAAATAAATAATTAATAAACTGGACTTTATTAAAACAAAAAAGCTCCTGTGAAAGACAATGCCAAGAGGACGAGAAAACAAGTCATAGACTGGGGGAAAATATTTGCAAAGACACATCTGATGAAGAACTGTTATTCAAAATATAAAAATAACTCTTAAAACTCAGTAATAAAAAAACAGCTCAAATGAAGAAAAAAAGAAGAAGGAACAAAAAAGGCTAAAGACCTTAACAAATCTCACTGCTGCTGCTAAGTTGCTTCAGTCGTGTCTGACTCTGTGCGACCCCATAGACGGCAGCCCACCAGGCTCCCCCGTCCCTGGGATTCTCCAGGCAAGAACACTGGAGTGGCTTGCCATTTCCTTCTCCACTGCACTTCTCCAAGTGAAAAGTGAAAGGGAAGTCGCTCAGTCGTGTCCGACTCTCAGCGACCCCATGGACTGCGGCCAACCAGGCTCCCCCGTCCGTGGGATTTTCCAGGCAAGAGTACTGGAGTGGGGTGCCATTGCCTTCTCTGAGAAATCTCACTAAGGATATACAAATGGCAAATAAGCATATGAAATGACGTTCTACACCGTATGTCATCAGAGAAAGGCAAGTCAACACAATGAGACTCCGCTATACACCTTTTAGAAGAGCCAAAATCCAGAATACTGACAACACTAAATGATAGTGAGCATGTGGAGCTCCAGGAACGCTCATTAATTTCTAGTTGGAATGAATGCAGAATAACAGCCACTTTGGAAGGCAGTTTGGCAGTTTCTTTCAAAACTAAACATATTCTTAGCATGTGATCTAGCGTTTATGCTCTTTGGTATTTACATAAGGGAATTAAAAATGTATGATCACATAAAAACCTGCACATGAATGTTTATAACAGCTTGATTCACAGTGGCAAAACTTGGAAGCAACCAAGACATCCTACAGTAGGTGAAGGGATCAGTAAACTGTGGTACATCCAGGCAATGGAATAGGATTCAACACTTAAAAGAAATGAGTTAAGATATCACAAACAAGACATGGAGGAAACTTAAATGCATACTGCTAAGAGAAAGCAGCCATCTGAAAAGGCTGTAAAATGTATGATTCAACTATATAATGTTCTGGAAAACGTGAAAACTATGGAGACAGTAAAAGATCAGTGGCTGTTCAGAGTTAGGGGAAAGGCAGAAACAAATAGGCAGAACACAGAATACTTTCAGTGCAGTGAAACTACTCTGTATACTATACTGGTGGATTCATATCTTTATACATTTGTTCAAATCCATAAAATGTGCAACACCAAGTGTGAACCCTAATGTAAGTTCTGATCTTTGGGTGATAATGATGTGTCAGTGTAGTTTCATTAGTTACAAAAAATGTATTCATACTTCTATGACAGGGGATACTGATATTGGGGGAAGCTACGCATGTGTTGGGGCAGGGAGTATTTTTTTAAAAATCTCTGTACTTTCCTCTTAGTTTTGCTATAAAACTAAAACTGCTCTTAAAAATAACAACAACAAAAAGAAAACTAATGAACAGAAACATGACATAAAGAAATTATTTGATTTTTAGCACAGAGAATGAAGCAAGGTATGCTATGCTATGCTATACTAAGTCACTTCAGTCGTGTCCGACTCTGTGTGACCCCAGAGATGGCAGCACACCAGGCTCCCCCGTCCCTGGGATTCTCCAGGCAAGAACACTGGAGTGGGGTGCCATTGCCTTCTCTGGAGGCAAGGTATGGTAATCTATAAATCTGAGTTTAAGAATATAATGGGTTGGGTGAGAACTAACATCATGCATACTATCAGCCTCAACACAAAAAGAATAGAGAGACTGGAAGAAATAACATATTTGCAAAGAGGATAGCTATTAATTTTCTGAAACTGTTAAAGACATAATTTCACAGATAGGCAAAATGTATATCAAACAATATAAATAAAATCTATATCCACGTTTAAGCACATCATAATGAAACAGCAAAATGCCAAAGACAAAAAGCAAACTTAGAAGTACCAAAAGCACCTAAAGATTAAAGACAACTAGATTAGGAGCAGACTCAGAAAGGAACATTGTCTTTATTCCCTATTTCTACTCTTTCTTCAATGCTTGTTACAAAAACTAACAACATACCTTGGTCTTAGGTAAAAAGCGCCTGATAGAAATAATCATTATTCAGTCAATTAATTTATTTTTAAAAATAAGTCTTTGAAAGATGATTAAAAGTATAGGCTTTGAATAACTTGTATTTCTCTACTGATTTAATCTCTTACTTAGCTGTTTACTACTATAAATTTAGGCTGGTCACATAATCCCAGTGAACTTCACTTTCTTCATTTATTCAGTGTATATTATTCCATAATGGTATTATTTCCAGGAATTTTCTCTGGAATGTAGAAAACAAAATATGTAGGACGTTTCAGGTTGACCCATATAAAATTATGCTATAGGTCAAAACAATTGAAAATTAGTTATTATATTTAGGCCACCTTAATATTTATAGTAAATCTGGTCTTGATTAGAGAAAGAATCAAGTTTACTTTTTGTGTGCTTTTAGTATTTATTTATTTGACTGCTCTGGGTCTTAGTTACAACACGCAGGATATTTAGTTGCAACATGCAGGATATGAGATCTAGTTCCCTAACCAGGAATTGAACAGGCCCCCTAGATTGGAAGCCCAGAGTCCTAACCACTGGACCACCAGGAAAGCCCCAAACTTACTTCTAAATTCCTATACAATGAAGATAAAAACTGTTTTCAAAAGAAGAATCTAGTTCAGAATCAACATTGCTTTTATTCCATTAAAGTCTCTAGGAATTAACTACTCTAGGCCTCTCAACTTGTTTCACTAAATTCAGGTATGCATCTTATTAAAAGTTATAAAGTATTTCCCTGGTGTGTTCAACAGAGGTTTAAGTTGTGCAGCATAATACTCTTACCTTGAGTTTATGCAGGAACTATGACTTACTTATAGCCAATAAAATGGGGAAATTGATGAACATATGTGATTATGTACACATGATTATGAGATTATATTAAATAAGATTATAACACTTGCCTTGCTGAGTGTCCTTTTCTCTCTGACTTTGAGAAGATAAGTACCTATTGTGGAGAATTCCATAGTAAGAACTGTGGGAAGTCTCTGGGAGCTGAGAGTGTCCTCTGGTAGATAGATAGCCAAGAAAAAGAAATTGAAGCTCTCAGTTCTACAACCTTGAGGAACTGAATTCTACCAATAGCCTGAATGAGTTTGAAAGAGGATTTTTACCTAAGCAAGCCTAAGATGAGGCCACAACCCTGTCTGACACCTTGATTTGTATTTTAATATAATATTCTAAGCAAAGGATCCAGTTAAGTCTTGCCTGGATATCTGCCCCACAAAAACTGTGAGGTACTAAACTGTACTGTCTTAAGCTAATAATGTTTTAATATTGTTACTCAGCAATAGATAACGAATATGCCTAGGAAGAGAAAGATAAATCATCAGGTAGTGGCTCATGACAGAAAATAAAAGGCAGGTTATTCTTTCCAGAGCCATTCACAAATTCCACAATCATACTAACGTCTGTATTTCAATAGTTGTGATCTTTAAAAAATTGCATTATCAAAATAATCTCTAAAAGTAACCTTTCTATAGAAATCATTTCCACACTGCTAATGGCCAAAAGAAGAGGCCCTGAGTGGACAATTACTGATACTGCTCAATCTCCCAGGAAGTCACATTTCCTCTACTATGGTAATATATGACACTGGTGGTATAGAATTTGTGACATTCAGTGTATACAATAACACTGTTTTTAGTGTAAATTGCTCTGGCTAGAAGACATAAATCAGGTATATTTTTGAGACTGTGATGTCTGAGTAACTGCAATATACCCTTTCTTGTGCTATACTTCAAAGTGCCTTAATTGGCTCTGTTGTGAGCATTTGTAGCTGTTCCACTGAAAGAACCTTAAGGCTGCACATGGAGAGAAGAATCATGGGGAAAATACTTGGGGCAGAGAGATGGTAGGGAGCTTGTTCTCTTTTGGCTGTTATTCTTAAGCAAATAATAGGAGCATTCAATTTTTTCTGAGAAAGAGAGAAACTTTGATTATAGTGCCTAGCTTTTGCCCACAAACAAAAGGTGAAGCTTAGACATGATGTCTCTTCCCCATCAGGGAATTGAGTGTTGAACACATTTATTTAGGTGAGGGCAAGAGAGAAATTTCCTGTTTCTGTATCAATGAATAGAAAATGACTCCAAAAGCAATTCTAGGGGAAAAAAAAATATATATATATAGGAAGAGATTCCTGCTCACATCAAAAGAGGATGGGAAATGGGAAAGGAAATATTGAGGGGGGAAAAAAAAGTGTGGTGGAGAATTTGTTTAAGGATCAATCAGAAGATGTTTATTTTCCCTCTATTTCAGGGCAATAAAGGAAAGAATCAATGTCAACTCAGGAGATTTTAGTGACTGGATGCTTTATTTATTAAACACAAGTTGGAGGAATTTGTTTGGTCTTTGAGTATACTGAATTTTACACTATTTACACAGTTCCCCTTTTGAGATTTTACTTAGTGTACTCTAGAAGAAAACAAAGCCTGTCTATCCACAGAAGGGCTCTTCAAGACTCTGGGAAAGATTCAGGATTTTCATTAAAAATAAAATAGTCTTTAGATAACAATCCTCTGCTAACTTGACAGTAAACAGCCATTCTTTAGTGATTTCCCAAGTAAACATGAATTAATATACTATACCAGATTCTTTGTAAAGACTATTATTTTCTCTGAAAATAAAACAAAAACAGAAAATATATTGTTTATGCTTTTGTACACAGTTCCAACAATCTCATCTGCTATTGATATCAGAATTCAATGGATTTTCTACAAGTCACACATCTGAAGATTAAATCTCCCCAAGGATGCCATGATCATGACCACTCAAATGTCAATAATTGTTTATGGAGGATTTACTATGTGCCAAGCATCCTGCTATATCCCATTCAATATATACACACTATTACAATTCCTGAGCTTTGTACTCTTATTTCCCCTAATTTTTCAGATAAAAAAAAGTGTGACTGAGAAATAAAAAGTAACTTGCCCAAAGTGGCAGAACAGCAGGAAGTAGAGTTTGGGATTTGAATGCAGGAAATATGATTCCTGAGCTCTTATAGCTAAGTAACAAAAATTACTTTATATCCTTCTCTATATTTGCATCCTACTTTCTGCCTATCAATCATATATTCTGAAAATATGCCAATATCATTAAAAATCCCTCAGAAAAGTGTTTTTGATAATTGAAAATAATCTTATTTTAAGGCTCATGATATATATTTTGTAGTAGTTTCCTAATTGTGATTACTATAAGACTCATTTTCTTTGTAAAACCAGTGACTGTCTTAGGGCTCACAAAAATGGGTACAATTACAAATTTGTAGGTTCAAATACATATTTTGAAATACAATATTTGTAAGTCTTCCTTAGGCTGTTGGTTGCACAATAAACTCTGTTGAAGCAAACATCTATTGGTTTGCACAAAAATAAAATATTGTTGTCTCCCTTTTGTCTTTTTCATACACAGAGAATTGAGTTACAGCTTTTGCCTGAGGGATAATGAAGTAGTGTGACATTATTCTGCCTCGCAGAAAGTAGATAGAGTTACCCACATGAATTAGGACAGAAGGCAGGTCAGAGTCTGCCCACTCATCCTGCGAGGGGAACAACCAAGCAAAAGTAAAATATCCTACTTGTTTCACTTTGTTTCCCTCTGGATTGCAGAGGTTGATGAGAAAAGAAAGGGAGTCAGGGAGGAGGAAGGAGGAATTGGCAATGAGTCAACCCATAGATAGTTTCTGTAACAGGGGAAAAGGGTAACTGAAGGTCAATCTCAAGAGGTAAAACTTGGTTGCAGAAGAATACTTCAGGAAACTTCTGGTGTTGTTTGCTTAGGCAGTTGAAAGAGAAAAAAAGGAGTAAAAAGAAAAATTAAAGGCTTAAACTTGGTTTGTGAGTGTATTCCTGATTATATCCTAAAGTAATCCTGCTATTAATATTTCCCCAACAATAGTTGAACACCTGGAAGATGTGGATCAAGCTCTCCTTTCCAGCAATTAGCTTAATGCTGTACTCAAAGTGTGTAAAAAGCAAAGAAGTTTTGACTGAAAAGCAAAGGAAACTTAATCCTTCCTTATATTCTGGCCATAAAAAACAGAGCGGAATGTATTATCTTCAGGCAATTATATGCCAAAAACCTACAGACAGTTTTATAGGCTCTGTATAGATATATATTGATAAATAATAGGTAGGAAAGAAGGAACAGAAAAGGGAGAGTTATATTTTCTTTTGAGGTTTAAAGCTTTTCTTTTCTTTTTGTTTCTTTTTTTTTTTTTATGGATGGAGATTGGATGAGTGGAAGGGGATTGGTTAAGGATAGGAATTAAGAATTGATTAAGAGGAATCTACGTGGTTAGCACTGGTGAAGGTAGCTATATCAGCATCATGAAGCAGACCCCAAAGGCTGAGGAATGAGAGCACGAAGCTAAGAGACCAAGCCCTGATTCTTTGGAGTGGGAGCACTGACTCCAAGATCCTAGACTACCAGAAAACTAACCATAGGGAGTATCAAACAGTGAGAACTCACACAAAGAAAACGCTTGAATACAAGACCTGGCATCACCCAACCACCAATAGCACCCTGTGCAGGACGCCTCATCTAAACAACAAAGAAAACAAAAATACAAACTCAGTCATTAGCAGACAGTATTACAACCTCACTCAGCTTTGCCCATCAGAGGAAAAACAAACAAACAAAAACTCAGCACAAATCATACCCTATGCAAATCTCACACAAACTACTGGACCAACCTTAGGATGGCAGAAACCAAAAGGAAGAAAGAATTCAACCTTCTTCAAGGGAAGAATTCAACTTTCCTTGAAGCCTGGGAAAAGGAGATCTCAAACACAATAAGTTAAAAAAAAAGAAAAGAAAAGGCAGAGAAATACTGCACAAATGAAGGAACAAACTAGAAACACAGAAGTCCAAATAAATGAATAGGAAAGAGGCAAACTACCTGAAAAAGAATTCAGAATAATGATAGTAAAGATGATCAAAAACTTTGAAAGCAAAATGGAAAAAATGCAAGAATCAATTAACAAAGACATAGAAGAATTAAAGAATAAACATACAGACACAAACAACACAATTACTGAAATTAAAAATACTCTAGAAGAAATCAATAGCAGAATACTTGAAGCAGAAGAACGAATCAGTGAGTAGGAAGATAAAATGGTGGAAATAACTTCTGAAGAACAGAATAAAGTAAAAAGAATGACAAGAACTGAGGATAATCTCAGAGAAAATTTTTGAAGAGATTATAGTTGAAAATTTCCCACCACATGGAAAAGGAAATAGTGAATCAAGTTCAAGAAGTACAGAGTCCCATACAGGATTAACCCAAGGAGAAACATGCCAAGACACATACTGCTCACGCTAACAAAGACTAAAAACAAAGAAAGAATATTAAAAGGAAGGATACTACATAATGACCAAGAGATCAATCCAAGAGGAAGATAGAACTGTAAATATCTTTTCACCCAACATAGGTGTACCTCAGTTCATAAGACAAACACTAACAGACATAAACAGAGAAATCGACAGTAACACAATAATAGAAGGAGACTTTAACATCCCACTCACACCAATGGACAGATCATTCAAACATAAAATTAATGAGGAAACACAAGTCTTAAATGATATATTAGATGTGATGGATCTCATTGATATCTTCAGGACATTCCATCCAAATGTAGAGTGCACATGAAACATTCTCCAAGATAGACAACATCTTGGGTCACAAATCAAACCTCAGTAAATTTAAGAAAATTGAAATCATACCAAGCATCTTCTCCAACCTCAATGCCAAGAGACTAGATATCAATTACAAGGGGAAAAAAAAAAAGTGTAAGAAACACAAACACATGGATATTAAACAATACATTTCTAAATAACCAACAGGTTACTGAAGAAATCAAAACATTTCTAGAAACAAATGACAATGAAAACACAACAACTCAAAACCTATGGGATGCAACAAAAGCAGTTCTAAGAGGGAATTTTATAGAAATACAATCCTACCAAAAGAGACAAGAAAAACATCGAGTAGACAACCTAATTTTACACCTAAAACAACTGGAAAAGAAGAAGAACAACAACAACAACAAAAACAAAATTAGTAGAAGGAAATAAATCATAAAGATCTGAGAAGAAACAAACGAAAAAGAAATGAAATAAACAATAGTAAAGATTAATAAAACTAAAAACTGTTTCTTAGAGGAGATAAACAAAATTGACAAGCCTTTAGCCAGACTTATCAAGAAAAAAAGAGAGAAGAATCAAATCAAAAAAATTAGAAATGAAAAAGGAGGGGTTACAACAGGCAATGCAAAAATACAAGGGATTATAAGAGACTATTATGTACAACTATATGGCAATAAAATGGATAACCTGGAAGAAATGGACAGATTCTTAGAAAATTTCAATCTTCCAATACTGAACCAGGAAGAAATAGAAATTATGAACAATTCAATTACAAGCACTGAATTGAAGCTGTCACCAAAAATCTCCCAAAAAAACAAAATCCCAGGACCAGATGGCTTCACAGGAGAATTCTATCAAACACTGAGAGAAGAGCTAATGCCTATCCTTCTAAAACTCTTTCAGAAAACTGCAGAGGAAGCAAAACTTCCAAACTCATTATACAAGACCACCATCACCCTGGTACCAAAATCAGAAAAGACAACACACAAAAAAGAAAACTACAGGCCAATATCACTGATGAACATAAATGCAAAAATCCTCAACAAAATATTGGCAAACAGAATTCAGCAACACATCAAAAAGCTCACACACCATGATTAAGTTGGGTTTATTCCAGGAATGCAAGGATTCTTAAATATACACAAATCAATCAATGTGATATACCATATTAACAAATTGAAAGATAAAAACCATATGATTATCTCAATAGATGCAGAAAAAACCTTTGACAAAATTCAGCACCCATTTATGATTGCTGCTGCTGCTAAGTCAAAACCCTTCAAAAAATGGGCATAGAAGGAACCTACCTCAACATAGTAAAGGCAATATATGATAAGCCTATAGCAAACATTAATCTCAATGGTGAAAAACAGAAAGCATTCCCCCTAAGATCAGGAACAAGACAAAGGTATCCACTTTCACCACTATTATTCAATCTAGTTCTGGAAGTCCCAGCTAGAGCAATCAGAGAAGAAAAAGAAATACAAGTAATCTAGATCAGAAAAGAAGAGGTAAAGCTCCCACTGTTTGCGGATGACATGATACTGTACATAGAAAACCCTAAAGGTAGTATCAGAAAATTACTAGAGCTAATCAGTGAATTTAGCTAAGTTGCAGGATACAAAATCAACACACAGAAATCATTTGCATTTCTATATACTAACAATGAAAATTCAGAAAGAGAAATTAAGGAATCAATCCTATTCACTATTGCAATAAAAAGAATTAAATATCCAGGAATAAACTTACCTAAGGAGACAAAAGAACTGTACACAGAAAATTATAAGACACTAATGAAAGAAATCATAGATGACATAAACAGATGGAGATATATTCCATTTTCCTGGGTAGGAAGAATCAATGTTGTCAAAATGACTATACTAGCAAATACAGTCTATAGATTCAATGTGATCCCTATCAAATTACCAATTGCGTTTTTCAAGAACTAGAACAAAAAATTTCACCATTCATATGGAAACACAAAAGACCTTAAATAGTGAAAGCAGTCTTGAGAAAGAGGAATGGAGTTGGAGGAATCAAGCTTCCTGACTTCAGATTACTCTACAAAGCTACAGTCATCAAGCCAGTATGGTACTGGTACAAAAAGAGAAATATAGATCAATGGAACAAGATAGAAAGCCCAAAAATAAACCCATGCACCTATGGGTACCTTATTTTTGACAACGGAGGTAAGAATATACAATGGGGCAAAGACAGCTTCTTCAATAAATAGTGCTGGGAAAACTGGACAGCTACATGTAAAAGAATGAAATTATAATACTTCCTATCACCACACACAAAGATAAACTTAAAATGAATTAAAGACCTAAATGTAAGGCCAGAAACTATAAAACTCTTAAAGGACAACACAGGCAGAAGACTCCATCTATGACCCACCTCCTAGAGTAATGGAGATAAAAACAAAAGTAAGCAACTGGGACCTGACTAAACTTAAAAGCTTTTGCCCAGCAAAGGAAACTATAAGCAAGATGAAAAAACAACTCTGAGAATCAGAGAAAATAATAGCAAGTGAAACAACTGACAAAGGATCAATTTCCAAAATATAAAAGCAGCTCATACTACTCAATGCTAGAAAAACAAACAACCCAATCAAAAAGTGGGGGAAAGACCTAAACAGGCACTTTTCCAAAGAAGACATACAGATGGCTCGCTCGGCATCACTCATGATTAGAGAAATGCAAACAAAATCCGCAATGAGATATCACCTCACACCGGTCAGAATGGCCATCCTCAAAAAGTCTACAAACAATAAATGCTGGAGAGAAAAGGGAATGCTCTTGAATTGTTGGTGGGAATGTCAATTGATAATAGCCACTATGGAAGATGGTATGGAGATTTCTTTAAAAACTAGGAATAAAACCCTCCATATGACCCAGCGAATGAACCTAGAACCTATTATACAGAGTGAAGTGAGTCAGAGAGAAAAGATAAATACTGTATTCTAATGCATATATATGAAATCTAGAAGAATGGTACTGAAGAATTTATTTACAGGGCAAAGAGAACAGACTTATGGACATGGGGAGAGGGTGAGATGTATGGAAAGTGTAAAATGGAAACTTGCACTGCCATATATAAAATAGATAGTCAACAGGAATTTGCTGTATGGCTCAGGAAACTCAAACATGGGCTCTGTATCAACCTAGAGGGGTGGGATGGGGAGAGAGATGGGAGGGAGTTTCAAAAAGGAGGGAATATATGTATACCTATGGCTGATTCATGTTGAGGTTTGACAGAAAACAGCAAAATTCTGTAAAGCAATTATCTTTCAATAAAGAAAGAAATTAATTAAAAAAACAGAATTGATTAACCTCTCATTTCATAAGGATGCATAAGAAAAGCTGGTGATATCCAAATTAGGTCTCATAGTATTCTGAGAATATCAGGGATTAATGATCTTCTGTAACTATCTTATAGAACTGATAAAAAATTTTTTTTGATTGCTTAAATATTTAACTTTAGGATAGTTTTCTCAATTTTCGAGATTTGGAATATCTCAATTTCTGAACCTAATCACTCCCAGACAATATCAAGTACAAGATATTGTATACTTTTCTGTTTTATTTTACATTATAATGTTCTATGCATTAAACCAGAGCACATTTATGCTTCTAGAGAGGAAAAATGTCTTTTTGTTTTCTTCATTAAGTATTTGTAAGGTTTAGTGCTTGAGCATCAGTGTGGCTCAGCATAGGTTTACTAAACTGATTTCCTACTTGTGACTTAATTACATGTCATACTGTTATCATTTTACTGTACCTAAGCAGTATCATCTTATAGTATATACAGCATTTTTGAGCATTTTTAAAACACTATACTTATATGTAAAGGATGTTCTTTTGTTTTTTTTTTTAGGAATTTGATCAACTCCTTATCCTCTTATCACACAACTTTAACTTCTTCAGGAGCTGTACAATGAAAATAGGGTTTCTTGTTCCTGCCTGTGTACAGGGGAAACTTCAAGTAGAAGGTTATTTTATATCCAATTATTTGTGTGTCTTCATTATAAGAGAAATAGCGTTTTGAAGGGCAGTCTTCCCCATTTTCCTGTGGGAAATGGGTGTTGCCCATAATTGAAGAATAATCCAAATGAATGTTCAGATATGATAGCCAAATAACGAAGTTATCATTAAGCTTGATTTAAAATATGAGATTAATCAAAAATCAGATTAAACTAAATTTTTTGACTGCCATTTACCTTATAAGAAAGAGAGAGAAAGTCTTGGAGGCTCATTTCTAAAGGACATTTTAAATTAACCATTGTCATGGTTTACTATCATTACCATTGTCATTCTTTGCTATCATTTACCTTAATAGTCTTCTTTCACCTTTCCTTTTATTCCATTAATAAAATTTTAAATGGCATCCTATCATTGCATCAGGTGCACATTTTGATCAAAAGTTTATTATACCTTGATCAGAAGAAATTTGGCAACCCACTCCAGTACTCTTGCCTGGAAAATCCCGTGGACGGAGGAGCCTGGTAGGCTGCAGTTCATGGGATCCCTAGGAGTCGGACACGACTGAGCGACTTCACTTTCATGCATTGGAGAAGGAAATGGCAACCCACTCCAGTATTCTTGCCTGGAGAATCCCAAGGACGGCGGAGCCTGGTGGGCTGCTATCTATGGGGTTGCACAGAGTCAGACATGACTGAAGCAACTTAGCAGCAGCAGCAGCAGCATGCTGTTTTTGCAAAGAGTTATAAGCCACTGATTTGCTCAAATCAGTTCTGCCATGAAGAATCTCAAAGATACACAAAATTATCTAAAACTAATTTGATAATTTGTAAGTTTTAGAGTCTCTCCAAATATCTTTGTTCTGAGATTTGTGTGAATTTTTTTTTTTTTTTTTACAAAAACTGAATAGGCTTTACATACAGAAATGCTCTAAAACTTGCCTTTCACTTTTAAAAATATTAAACTGTCATTAAAATGACTCTGCATATTCATTAGGTGTTCTTGATTCCTTTCGAATTCTCTTAAAAGAGTTACTATTTCTGAAAAGAAGAAAAACTTCTTTAAATAAATGCCTTCACTATAATCTCAGAGGCATCAGATGATTTAGATTTTATTGTTTTCTTTCGGTATAAAAATACACTGTTTTGTATTGTACCATTGTACTCCCTAAGCATGAATGACTGAAAGACTCAGGCATGTCCAACTCTTTGCGACCCCATAGACTGTAACCCACCAGACTCCTCTGTACAAGGAAATCTAGAGGCAAGAATACTGGAGTGGGTAGCCATTCTCATCTCCAGGGGATCTTCCCAACCCAGGGAATAAACCCAGGTCTTCCATGCTGAATGTGGATTCTTTATCATCTGAGCCACCAGAGAAGCCCATATTCCTCAAGAACATGAAACATCAGTACATTTAGAAAGTAGAATTAGGCTGAACTACTAAATGTTAAACAGAAACATCCTTTGCTATACCTTAGGCTGCTTATAATTTTAATTTTTCAAACATTTTCTTTTCAAAATGATTTTAATTTGAAGAAAAGATACAAAGTGATGAACCTATGTCATAAATATTTTAATGGAAGTGAAAGCATTTATGGTGAATAAATTTTATCAAGATTAGGACTTATGTAGGATTTTGAGAATTTAAAATAATCTAGATCATAAACCTATTAGTGCATATCAAATGCAGAATGCAAACAAATGGCTTAGATTAAAAACAAAAACAAAGGTAGAATATAGGAACACTGGACACCTTCTAATTCACTTTTTCCTACAGCAGCTGAAGAGAGCATCCATATAGTTTAAGGGCAATTGTATCATGGCAAAAAAAAAAAATCAAGAACTTTTGATTTTCAAATTCCCTATTTTATACTTTTTCACCCTTACCATGGCACATAAAGTGATATTTAGAGGAACATTTGTGAACCTGCCCCCAGTGTTTCTAAGAATATAAAAGTATATAGCGTGAAGTTCAGCCATGGAGAAAACTCCTTTTTCTAATTGTTATGCTCTGTCAAATTTGTTAAAGTTCCCCAGTGAGCTGTGCATTGTACTATATATTCATCCACTGAGTATATATTTATTGTCTCCTGTATGCTAGGTTCTTTGTTATGTTTCCAAAATTAGATGTTAAGCCAAAAAGCAGTTCCATGTCCACTGTTCGTGGACATGGAAATAGACTGAGCATATCCAAGAACATAAAACACTCAGAAGTTGTGGTAAGCATTCTGTAAAATGGCTCAGTGACCCTGCTCCTGATATTCATACTCTGCCTTTAAAGTAATTTAGGAATCCACTGGACTTAGTAATGCCCTTCTAACGAATTGAATATAGCAAAAATGCTGGTAGACAGCTTCAGAAGTTAGGTTATACAAAAACAATGGCTTCTATCCTAGAGTCTCCCTTTCTCCATTCTCTGCCTTGTTTGAATTGCCTGCTCTGAGGAGAGACAGGTACCGTGTTGGGAGAATACTCAGGCAGCACATGGGGAGGCCCATGTGGCAAGAGACTGAAGCCTCATGCCAAAAGCCATTTGAGTGAGTCCAGCCCTAGTGGGGACTTGGATGAGGACAGCCCAGGCCAACAGCAAGACTGCAACCTCACGGGAGACCTTGAGAGAGAACTACCCAGCTAGGCTGCTCCCATATTCTTGATCTCAGAAACCAGAAGACAGTAAATGTTGTCATCTCAATTGGCTAAACTTTAATGTAATTTTTTTCTTTTAAATTTAGCAATAGATATCTAATATAGAGAGGATAAGCTTTGCTATGGTTCTGAATTTTTAAGGGCTCAGAATCATGAAATGGTCATTTGTAGAAGGATCACAAAATTGGAGGAAACATGACATAAAAGACTGAGTTGGTACTGATAAGAAATGTTTATCCATTCACTCTTGTTATGTGTTGTGAGAGTCAGTAATTCTAAATCAAATGAAAGTTTAGCCACTGAAGTTTCAGGGCTTAGAAAGATGTCTGATGAAGAAAAGCATGATCCAATACTTTTGGCCACAAAATATCCAATTATGAAAGCTTACTGAGGACATTTCAAAAAAAAAATCAACAAAACCAAATATAACTATTTGCCCATTACCTTATTCTGTATGATAAATGTAGATGTGTGAGTGAGTATTTCTTCTTCTTGGTATCTTCAGATACATTTCTTTTGTAAATAAATGAATTATGACTGCAACAACTATACAAGGTTGAATACTTTAAAGGGTCTGCAAAATTCTATATAACACACTCAGATAAAACCTTTTCAAGATAAAACAGCAAAGCAGGAGAAAGAACGTGCAAGCCAGCATCCGAGACTGGGAGATTTGCAGGCACGCCTACACAGAATCTTTTCTTAGTCACACAGGATGCACCTCGTCTCTGGGTTATGAACCATCAAGATATATGCAAGAAATTGTGGTTTTAGGAGAGTTAACAGAAAAGATTCTAGCAGAGTCTTTCATGCCCCACTAACCATATAGTCAAACCAAGATAGGAAATCAGTGAAATCGTGTAAGCCATGAATCTATACATCCCTAAACAAGGTAAATAAGCTGGCCCTGGGTGCCACCAGGGGGATTTCATACTTTACACAATGCATTATATTATAAATTACTAGCTAGTCCTTCATCTTTGTAATACCCAAAGCCAATACCAGACTTCCAGATGTCCCTGGGGTAAGCATGGATCTGTCCCAGTCCTTCTGTATGGTAACTCTATTTTATATAAAGGCCATTAAACACACAGGTCAAAAAAAAAAACAATCTTTTTGTATATAATATAACATATACACTACCAATATATAGTTATATTAATGCTACATATAATAAATTATATAATAAGATAATATCTCTGTATAAAATATACTGCTATAAATGGTATAAAATATTCATATATGTATATGTGTGTATGCTGCTAAGCTAAGTCGCTTCAGTCGTGTCTGACTCTGTGCAACCCCATAGATGGCAGCCCACCAGGCTCTCCCGTCCCTGGGATTCTCCAGGCAAGAACACTGGAGTGGGTTGCCATTTCCTTCTCCAGTGCATGAAAGTGAAAAGTGAAAGGGAAGTCACTCAGTAGTGTTCGACTCTTAGCGACCCCATGGACTGCAGCCTACCAGGCACCTCCATCCAAGGGATTTGTCAGGCAAGAGTACTGGAGTGGGGTGCCATTGCCTTCCCCATATGTGTGTATATGTCACTTTTATACATACACTTCATAATAGGCATAATAGGTAATATTACCATGTGACATGAAATCTAGTTTCCTAACAATGACAAAACATGACAAAGACAATAAATAAATACAAATAATTAAACATAAACTGATAGCAATACAATCAGACAAAGTTTTAAAGTTCTGAGATGACATACTTAAGTTCACAATATTTTAAGCTAGCTGGCTGGAACTAGTTTACCAGCATCTCTGGAGAGGATAGTGAGTTGTTTTCTTTATCATGTGGCCAATTAAATGATTCTCTTTGTCTAAATGTACTCCAGGCTCCTTTTAGAATTATTTTTTCTTGCAATACTTTGACTTTTTGTTCTAATTTGAATCAATTGCTTTCTAGACCTACTAGAGGTCTGCCATCTTGTCATTTTATTCATTATATTTCTTATGTAGATTCACTATTTGAATTCTTCACATTCCACTCTTTCTGCTTTTCCTCCCTTGTTTTGTTTGAATATATTTTCAAGTCATTTCTCAAAAAGGGTTTGTGTACCTTAAATATTCTGGGTTCCTATGTATACAAAAAGGTTTTTATTTTGCCACACATTTTGGATGAAAATGGTATTCCAAGTTCAAATTAATGTTATCACTGAAAGTGAGGCTTTTACTTCATTGTTTTCCAGAATTCAGTGACTCAACATGTGAGGTGGAACCTCCATCCCTGATGGTCACTGCTTGCACTGCCTGTGCATACTCTGGATTGAGGTGTTTTCTGCTCTTTTCCATCTATTTCAATGTTTCCAGCTTCTTTCTATCTACTTGATTTTGTTTTTCTCTAATGAAGCAACACTCATGTACTTGCCATTATGGGCTTAATCCTTTTTGTTTCCTTTTACTGTTTTCTAACAGTGATGCTAAAACTAGGGTGATGTAGAAAAATCTTGTGAATCTGCCTTCTTGCTAACATTTTTAACAGATCAAAAAGGAAAACACACACACACACACACCATTAGTCTCTTGTCTCAAAATTATTTGACTGTAATTGTTAAGATAAGATGAATACATTAATAAACACAAATAATGAAGAAACAATAACTATTTACATACAGAAGTAGTTGATAGAAGGAAAATAAATAAATAAGGTAGGGGAGATGGTAAAAGAAGTACAATATTTTGTACTTCTTCCCTTACTTACTGCTTCCTCCCTCAAAAATGTTTTTTAATCAATATCAGTAATCTAATTCCTCTTTCTAGTTACATCAAAATGTTGAGGCAAGTCCTAAAAGAATGTGCCTTTAACCTCTGTTAAATCACTATAACCTACAATCAAAATAGACTTTAGAATATCTAGAAGCTTAAAGAAATACTGGCAGCAGTGTTTATAATAAATGATACCTTTAAAAATCCTTGTATCAGCAGAGAAATTTTATAATATAAATTGTTCACTTAACTTTAACTGCTACAGATTTTGGCAGACAGTAAAATTAAATGGTGGATGATTACCAGAATATATTATACTTTCGAAGATACTCCTTGGTTACTAATACATTCCAGGAGAGGAAACTAATTCCCAGATTCTTAGGTTATTGTACAGGATTGTTAAGTACTAATACTTTCTTTTGTAATTAATAAAAAATGAAGTTGTAAATTACCTTGAGCTGAAAATTTAATATGTGAAATGAAAATATATGTCATCAGAAATATGCATGGGTACATGGTGGAAATGACTTTCCATTTGCCCTAAATCTCTCTGGGGCTTCCCCAATGGCTCAGCAGGTAAAGAATCCATCTGCAATGCAGGAGACACAGAAGTGTGCTTGATCCCTGGGTTGGGAAGATCCTTTGAAGAAGGAAATGGCAATCACTCTAGTATTCTTGCCTGAAAAATACCATGGACAGAGGAGCCTGGCAGGCTACAGTTCAATGAATCACAAAGAGTCATACACGACTGAGCGATTAAGCACACACAAAATCTCTTTGACTTTTCTTGAACTATATCCTTACTGAGCTGGTTAAACTGGATACGTGATCAGTGTTTCCAGATACTTTTTTATTTCACTCAATTCTATTCCTAGCACTGTTACCCTAATTGTAGATATCATTTAAAATATACAGTCATAAGTATTCCTCAAGTTTACAGTCTTCACCAAGAGATGACATAACCTTTAACTCACCCAGTCATGACAAACGACTTAACATATGGACTTTATGTGAAAATTTTCTCATCTATTAATAAAGCTTGTAGATAACACTGTCATTTGAAAATGTTGGCCTGCTGAAATTATAAACACAATCTTGCCTTCTCTTGGCAATAGCTATAGGAACTGTGCAGGCTTTGCTGGTAGCTCAAATGGTAAAGAATCCGCCCGCAATGTAGGAGACCCAGGTTTGATCCTGGGTCAGGAAGATCCCTTGGAGAAGGGAATGCCTACCCACAATCAGACATGACTGAGCAACTAACATGGGGTTGGTACATCTTAGAAATGAATAATCGTATATTTACGACATTCATTCTTGTCTCAGAGACTTGGCAGTATCATGTCCATTGGGACCACCCCCACCTAACCAGAATTACATTTGAGGAATCTCAGAAAATGAATATGCAGGACAGCTGGGAAGGAGAGCCTGGGAATGAAACAGCAAAAACTCTTGTCAAAGAAGCTCTGCTGTGTGCACGTGTGCTGTCACTCAGGCGTGTCCAGCCCTTTGCGACCCTATGGACTGTAGCCCAAAAGGATCCTCTGTCCATGGGATTTTCCAGGCAAGAGTACTGGAGTGGGTTACTACTTCCTCTTCCAGGGGATATTCCAGATCCGGGGATCAAAACTGTGTCTTCTCTGGCTCCTGCAATTGTAGGTGGATTCTTTACCACTGAGTCACCGAGGAAGCCCCTAAGCCCTGCTGTCTATAGCAACTACTCAACACCTAAACAAATGAAGATTAATTCATACATTCAACTTCACATGGCTTATGTTCTCTCCAAAGCCAGAGGAAGAAAATCTGAGAGATCCAACACCTCAGTTTATTTTGTAGATTCAGTGACTTTGCGCATCAATTTTAGTTTTACAGATGAGTCTATAAAAGTTTTAGCAGCTCACATCAATAACTATATAACCAGACTTACCAGGTTGCATATAAAGATCTCTAAAAAAGTAAAATTAACCTGTCTTTACAACCGAGGGCTATTAATAGATGAAATAGATACTTGTAACATTGAAGGGAGGTATTTCATTAGTGTCATAGTTGAACTTTCAAGATGGAGTAGAAGAAAGGAGATCCCTACCATAAATTGGCTACTTGTACAAACATAAACATTACAGTTTATAAAACATTTTACAATAATTCTATTATAAAGAGACTTAATTGTGGGATTACCTAGGTGATAAAATCCTAGGCCAGAGCTCCCTAAGAACTGTGCTGTGGAATAAAGGTATGTCTTAGGGGGTTAGTGGAGTTCTAATATATTGATGCCCATGGTCCTCAGAAAGACTGGGAAAGACCTAAGACTGCTTATGACACCAGAGCCTCTGACTCCCTCAGGACTTGAAAAGCCAGTTCTCTTTTCCAAGCAGCTGTGCAAATGCTATGATTTTATTTATTTAATTTTTAATGAATTTATTTATTTTAATTGGAGGCTAATTACTTTACAATATTGTAGTGGTTTTTGCCATACACTGACATGAATCAGCCATGGGTCTATATGTGTTCCCCATCCTTAGTCTCCCTCCCACCTCTCTCCCCATCCCATCCTTCAGGGTCATCCCAGTGCATCAGCCCTGAGCACCCTGTCTCATGCATCGAACCTGGACTGGCAATCTGTTTCACATATAATAATATACATGTTTCAATACTATTCTCTCAAATCATCCCACCCTCACCCTCTCCCACAGAGTCCAAAAGACTGTCTTTACATCTGTGTCTCTTTTTTTGTCTCTCATATAGGGTTATTGTCATCATCTTTCTAAATTCCATATATATGCATTAGTATACATATTTGGTGTTTTTCTTTCTGATTTACTTTACTCTGTATAATAGGCTCCAGTTTCAACCAACTCATTAGGACTGATTCAAATGCATTCTTTTTAATGGCTGAGTAATATTCCATTGTGTATATGTACCACAGCTTTCTTATCCATTCATCTGCCCATGGACATCTAGGTTGCTTCCAGGTCCTGGCTATTGTAAACAGTGCTGTGATGAACATTGGGATACAGGTGTCTCTTTCAATTCTGGTTTCCTTGGTGTGTATGCCCAGCAGTAGGATTGCTGGGTTGTATGGCAGTTTTATTTCTAGTTTTCTAAGGAATCTCCACACTGTTCTCCATAGTGGCTGTACTAATTTGCATTCCCAAAAACAGTGTAAGAGAGTTCCCTTTTCTCCGCAGCCTCTCCAGTATTTATTGCTTGTAGACTTTTTGAAGCAGCCATTCTGACTGGTGAGAGATGGTACATCATTGTGGTTTTGATTTGCATTTCTCTGATACTGAGTGATGTTGTGTATTGTTTCATGTGTTTGTTAGTCATCTGTATGTCTTCTTTGGAGAAATGTCTGTTTAGTTCTTTGGCCCATCTTTTGATTGAGTCATTTATTCTTCTGGAATTGAGCTGCAGGAGCTGCTTATATATTTTTGAGATTAATTCTTTGTCAGTTGCTTTTTGTGCTATTATGTTCTCCCATTCTGACGGCTGTCTTTTCACCTGGCTTATAGTTTCCTTCATTGTGCAAAAACTTTTAAGTTCAATTAGGTCCAATTTGTTTATTTTTGCTTTTATTTCCATTACTCTTGGAGGTGAGTCATAGAGGATCCTGCTGTGATTTATGTCAGAGTGTTTTGCCTATATTTTACTCTAAGAGTTTTATAGTTTCTGGTCTTATATTTATTTATTTTTATTTTTTTTAAATTTTATTTTATTTTTAAACTTTACATAATTGTATTAGTTTTGCCAAATATCGAAATGAATCTGCCACAGGTATACCTGCATTCCCCATCCTGAACCCTCCACCCTCCTCCCTTCCCTCCCCTCCCTCTGGGTCGTCCCAGTGCACCAGCCCCAAGCATCCAGTACCGTGCATCGAACCTGGACTGGCGACTCGTTTCAAACATGATATTATACATGTTTCAATGCTATTTTCCCAAATATCCCCACCCTCTCCCTCTCCCACAGAGTCCATAAGACTGATCTATACATCGGTGTCTCTTTTGCTGTCTCGTACACAGGGTTATTGTTTCCATCTTTCTAAATTCCATATATATGCGTTAGTATATTGTATTGGTGTTTTTCTTTTCTGGCTTACTTCACTCTGTATAATAGGTTCCAGTTTCATCCATCTCATTAGAACTGATTCAAATGTATTCTTTTTAATGGCTGAGTAATACTCCATTGTGTATATGTACCACTGCTTTCTTATCCATTCATCTGCTGATGGACATCTAGGTTGCTTCCATGTCCTGGCTATTATAAACAGTGCTGCGATGAACATTGGGGTACATGTGTCTCTTTCAATTCTGGTTTCCTCAGTGTGTATGCCCAGCAGTGGGATTGCTGGATCATAAGGCAGTTCTATTTCCAGTTTTTTAAGGAATCTCCACACTGTTCTCCATAGTGGCTGGACTAGTTTGCATTCCCACAAACAGTGCAAGAGAGTTCCCTTCTCTCCACACCCTCTCCAGCATTTATTGCTTGTAGACTTATGGATTGCAGCCATTCTGACTGGCGTGAAATGGTACCTCATAGTGGTTTTGATTTGCATTTCTCTGATAATGAGTGATGTTGAGCATCTTTTCATGTGTTTGTTAGCCATCTGTATGTCTTCTTTGGAGAAATGTCTATTTAGTTCTTTGGCCCATTTTTTGATTGGGTCATTTATTTTTCTGGAGTTGAGCTGTAGGAGTTGCTTGTATATTTTTGAGATTAGTTGTTTGTCAGTTGCTTCATTTGCTATTATTTGCTCCCATTCTGAAGGCTGCCTTTTCACCTTGCTAATAGTTTCCTTTGATGTGCAGAAGCTTTTAAGGTTAATTAGGTCCCATTTGTTTATTTTTGCTTTTATTTCCAATATTCTGGGAGGTGGGTCATAGAGGATCCTGCTGTGATGTATGTCGGAGAGTGTTTTGCCTATGTTCTCCTCTAGGAGTTTTATAGTTTCTGGTCTTACATTGAGATCTTTAATCCATTTTGAGTTTATTTTTGTGTATGGTGTTAGAAAGTGGTCTAGTTTCATTCTTTTACAAGTGGTTGACCAGATTTCCCAGCACCACTTGTTAAAGAGATTGTCTTTAATCCATTGTATATTCTTGCCTCATTTGTCAAAGATAAGGTGTCCATATGTGCGTGGATTTATCTCTGGGCTTTCTATTTTGTTCCATTGATCAATATTTCTGTCTTTGTGCCAGTACCACACTGTCTTGATAACTGTGGCTTTGTAATAGAGCCTGAAGTCAGGCAGGTTGATTCCTCCAGTTCCATTCTTCTTTCTCAAGATAGCTTTGGTCTTATATTTAGATCTTTAATCCATTTTTAGTTTATTTTTGTGTATGGTGTTAGAAAGTGATCTAGTTTCATTCTTTTACAAGTGGTTGACCAGCTTTCCCAGTATAACTTGTTAAAGAGATTGTCTGTTCTCCATTGTATATTCTTGCCTCCTTTGCCAAAGATAAGATGTCCATATGTGCGTGGATGTATCTCTGGGCTTTCTATTTTGTTCCATTGATCTACATTTCTGTCTTTGTGCCAGTACCATACTGTCTTGATGACTGTAGCTTTGTAGTATAGTCTGAAGTCATGCAGGTTGATTCCTCCAGTTCCATTCTTCTTTCTCAAGATTGCTTTGGCTATTTGAGTTTTTTTGTATTTCCATACAAATTGTGAAATTATTTGTTCTAGTTCTCTGAAAAATACCGTTGGTAGCTTGACAGGGATTGCTTTGAATCTCTAGATTGCTTTGGGTAGTATATTCATTTTCACTATATTGATTCTTCCGATCCACGAACATGGCATATTTCTCCAACTATTGGGGTCATCTTTAATTTCATTTATCCGTGTCTCATAGTTTTATATATATAGGTCTTTTGTTTCTTTAAGTAGATTTGTTCCTAAGTATTTTATTCTTTTTGCTGCAATAGTGAATAGAATTGTTTCCTTAATTTCTCTTTCTGTTTTCTCATTGTTAGTGTATAGGAATGCAAGGGATTTCTGTGTGTTGATTTTATATCCTACAACTTTACTATATTCATTGATTAGCTCTTGTAATTTTCTAGTGGAGTCTCTAGGGTTTTTTTATGTAGAGGATCATGTCATCTGCAAACAGTGAGAGTTTTACTTCTTCTTTTCCAATCTGGTTTCCTTTTATTTCTTTTTCTTCTCTGATTTATGTGGCTAAAACTTCTAAAACTATGTTGAGTAGTAGTGGTGAGAGTGGGCACTCTTGTCTTGTTCTTGATTTTAGAGGAAATGCTTTCAGTTTTACACCACTGAGGATAATGTTTGCTGTGGGTTTATCATATATAGCTTTTATTATGTTGAGATATATTCCATCTATGCCTGCTTTCTGGAGAGCTTTTTATCATAAATGGATGTTGAATGTTGTCAAAGGCTTTTTCTTCATCTATTGGGATAATCATATGGTTTTTGTTTTTCAATTTATAAATGTGGTGTATCACATTGTTTGATTTGAGAATATTGAACAATCCTTGCATCCCTGGGATAAATCCCACTTGGTCATGATGTATGATCTTTTTAATATGCTGTTGGATTCTGTTTGCTAGAATTTTGTTAAGGACTTTTGCATCTATGTTCATCAGTGATATTGGCCTGTAGTTTTCTTTTTTTGTGGCATCTTTGTCTGGTTTTAGTATTAGGGTGATGTTGGACTCATAGAATGAGTTTGGAAGTTTACCTTCTTCTGCAATTTTCTGAAAGAGTTTGAGTAGGATAGGTATTAGCTCTTCTCTAAATTTTTGGTAGAATTCAGCTATGAATCCGTCTGTTCCTGGGCTTTTGTTTGCTGGAAGATTTCTGATTACAGTTTTGATTTCCATGCTTGTGATGGGTCTGTTAAGATTTACTATTTCTTCCTGGTTCAGTTTTGGAAGGTTATTCTTTTCTAAGAATTTGTCCATTTCTTCCAAGTTGTCCATTTTATTGGCATATAGTTGCTGATAGTAGTCTCTTTTGATCCTTTGTATTTCTGTGTTGTCTGTTGTGATTTCTCCATTTCATTTCTTATTTTGTTGATTTGATTCTTCTCCTTTTTTTCTTGATGAGTCTAGCTAATGATTTGTCTATTTTATTTATCTTCTCAAAGAACGATTTTGGCTATGGTCTCCTTTGCTTCTTTTGCATTTATTTCTGCCCTAATTTTTATGATTTCTTTCCTTCTACTAATCCTGGTGTTCTTCATTTCTTCTTTTTCTAGTTGCTTTAGGTTGTAGAGTTATGTTTGTTTGACTCTTCTCTTGTTTCTTGAGGTAAGCGTGTATTGCTATGAACCTTCCGCTTAGCACTGCTTTTACTGAATCCCATAGGTTTTGGGTTATTGTGTTTTCATTTTCCTTTGTTTCAATGCATATTTTGATTTTTTTTATTTCTTCTGTTATTTGTTGGTTATTCAGAAGCATGTTGTTTAGCTTCCATATGTCTGCATTTTTAATAGTTTGTTTCCTGTAGTTGACATCTAATCTTACTGCATTGTGATCAGAAAAGATGCTTGGAATGATTTCAATTTTTTTTTTTAATTTACCAAGGCTAGATTTATGGTCCAGGATGTGATCTATCCTGGAAAAGGTTCTGTGTGAACTTGAGAAAAAGGTGAAATTCATTGTTTTGAGGTGAAATGTTCTACAGATATCAATTAGTTCTAACTAATTAATCCATTGTATCATTTAAAGTTTGTGTTTCCTTGCTAATTTTCTGTTTAGTTGATCTTTCCATAAGTGTGAGTGGGGTATTAAAGTCTCCCACTATTATATTGTGTTACTGTTAATTTCCCCTTTCATACTTGTTAGCATTTGCCTTACATATTGTGGTACTCCTATGTTGGGTGTATATATATTTATAATTGTTATATCTTCTTCTTGTATTGATCCTTCGATCATTATGTAGTGTCCTTCATTGTGTCTTTACACAGTCTTTATTTCACAGTCTATTTTATCTGATATGAGTATTGGTACTCCTGCTTTCTTTTGGTCTCCATTTGTGTGAAATATCTTTTTCCAGCCCTTCACTTTCAGTCTGTATGTGTCCCTTGTTTTGAGGTGGGTCTCTTGTAGACAGCATATATAGGGGTCTTGTTTTTGTATCCATTCATCCAGTCTTTGTCTTTTGGTTGGGGCATTCAACCCATTTACATTTAAGGTAATTATTGATAAGTATGATCCCGTTGACATTTATTTTGTTGTTTTGGGTTCGAGTTTATACACCCTTTCTGTGTTTCCTGCCTAGAGAATATCCTTTAGCATTTGTTGGTGAGCTGGTTTTTTGGTGCTGAATTCTCTCAGCTTTTGCTTGTCTGTAAAGCTTTTGATTTCTCCTTCATATTTCAATGAGATCCTTGCTGGGTACAGTAATCTGGGTTGTAGGTTTTTCTCTTTTGTCACTTTCGGTATGTCCTGCCTTTCCTTTCTGGCCTGAAGAGTTTCTACTGAAAGATCAGTTATTATCCTTATGGGAATCCCCTTGTATGTTATTTGTTATTTTTCCCTTGCTGCTTTTAATATTTGTTCTTTGTGTTTGATCTTCGTTAATTTGATTAATATGTGTCCTGGGGTGTTTTGCCTTGGGTTTATCTTGCTTGGGACTCTCTGGGATTCTTGGACTTGGGTGGCTATTTCCTTCCCCATTTTAGGGAAGTTTTCAACTATTATCTCCTCAAGTATTTTCTCATGGCCTTTCTTTTTGTCTTCTTCTTCTGGGATTCCTATGATTAAAATGTTGGGTTGTTTGACATTGTCCCAGAGGTCTCTGAAGTTTTCCTCATTTCTTTTAATTCTTTTATAGTTTTCCTCTCTGCTTCATTTATTTCCACCATTCTATCTTCCACCTCACATATCCTATCTTCTGCTTCAGTTATTCTACCATTGGTTCCCTCCAGAGTGTTTTCGATCTCAGTTACTGCATTATTCATTATTGATCGACTCTTTTTTATTTCTTCTAGGTCCTTGTTAAACATTTCTTGCATCTTCTCAGTCTTAGTCTCCAGACTATTTATCTGTAACTCGATTTTGTTTTCAAGATTTTAGATCATTTTTACTATCATTATTTTGAATTCTTTTTCAAGTAGACTCCCTATCTCCTCCTCTTTGGTTTGGTTTGGTTGGCATTTATCATATTCCTTTACCTGCTGAATATTTCTCTGTATTTTCATCTTGTTTAGATTGTTGTGTTTGGGGTGGCCTTTCTGTATGCTGGAAATTTGTGGTTCCTCTTTACTGTGGAGGTTCCTCCCTGTGGTTGGGGTTGGACAAGTGGCTTGTCAAGTTCTGCTGGTTAGGGAAGCTTGATTCGGTGTTTTCATGGGTGAAGCTGGATTTATTTTCTCTGGAGTGCAATGAAGTATCCAGTAGTGGGCTTTGAGGTATCTATGGGTGTGGTGTGACTTTTGGCCGCCTTTATTTTAATGCTTAGGGTTATGTTCCTGCATTTTTGGAGAATTAGCTTAGTATGTCTTGCTCTGAAACTTGTTGGCTTTTGGGTGGAGCTTGGTTTCAGTGTAGGTATGGAGGCTTTTGGATGAGCTCTTGTTGATTAATGTTCCCTGGAGTCAGGAGTTTTCTGGTGTTCTCAAGTTTTGGATTTAAGCCTCCTGCCTCTGGTTTACAGTCTTATTCTTACAGTAGCCTCAAGACTTCTCCATCCATACTGCACTGATGATAAAACATCTAGGTTAATGAAGAAAAGATTCTCCACAGTGAGGGACACCCAGAGAAGTTCAGAGTTACATGGAGAAGAGATGAGGAAGGAGGGAGATAGAGGTAACCAGGAGGAGAAGAGGGGGAATAAAAAGGGGAGAGAGCAATCTATCCAGTAATCAATTTCCTATGTGCTCTCTACAGTCTGGAACACCCAGAGAGGTTCACAGAGTTACACAGAGAAAAGAAGAGGGAGGAAGGAGATAGAGGTGACCAGGAGGAGAAGAGGGGGAGTCAAAATGAGAGAGACAGATCTATCCAGTAATCAGTCCCCTAAGTGTTCTCCACAGCCCAGACTATCCAAAGAGATTCACAGAGTTGGGTAGAGAAGAGAAGGGGGAGGGAAAAGATAGAGGTGACCTGGGGGGTGAAAAAGGAGAGTCAAAAGGGGGAGAGGGCAATTAAGCCAGTAATTACACTCCTAAGTAAAGCTGGGCACTGAATATTGGATTCTTAAAGGTACAAAATTGATAACAAACACCAAAAAGCAAAGATTAAAAATATAGAGTAGAGGTTAGACTCTCAAAAATACAATATTAAAAAAAAAATCACAAAAATTATAAAAAATTTATATGAAATTTACTTTAAAATTAGGGTCTTTTTTTTTTTGCAAGGTAATAATAGGTTATAAAAATGAAAATTAAAGGAGTAATAAATAATGTTAATTTTTTTTTAAATTTTAAAAATGATAATAGTAATACATATCTAGGAATTTCTCTGGAGCTGTTGAGGGCAGTTCGGGGTCAGTTCAGTTTCAGATAGTTCCTTGTTCCAGCTTATACTTTTTCTCAAGGTCTATAGGTCCCTTCCAGTGTAGTCGGTGCTTACTACAGGGTTTTCATCTGTTGCACCTGTCATTTCCAAAGTGGTTCCCTCTTTTTTGTTTATTTTGGCTTCCTCTGTTTGCAAGTCTCTTCAGTGTCTAATTTCCTCCCTGACACAAGGGGGTGACGATGGTCACTTATATAGGCTCACTTGTTCAGTTGTGCTGTGAGGAGAGAGGAACACTGCAAACAAATATCACTGGCGCGTGTGAGGAGTGCTTGCAGTGTCTGGGCCACAGCAGGTTTGCCCCTGCTCACAGTGTGTGTGTTTTCCTGGTCGACACTGCTCAGGCTCCAGGTCACTCTGCAGGGGAACTGTCGAAAGTGGGTCCTGGGTTGTGTGCACTTCCCAGGTCTAAGTCACTCAGGTTCAGATTCTTGAGTCTCCACAAAGGCACAGACTGGGTTGGGCCTGAGTTTTGTGCCCTTCCCAGGTCCAAGCAGCTCAGACGACCAGGTGCTTGGGGAGCACACTCTCCCCAGGTGGGTGGTGTGTCTTATCACCTCCCCGTCCCAGCTGCTCAGTTTCCTGGGTGCACAGCAGGAGTGCTGAACAGGTGTGCCCTGTGTCTCCTCTAGGGAGCTGATCTCTGGCTGAGACCTTCCTGGTGGATGTCAACCGTCCAGGATCCCAGGAAGACTTGGTTAGCAACCATGAGCCTGCTCGCAATTCGGTAGAGGATGCGGTCTCTGGGGCAGTGATTGCACCTTGCCTTCCGGCTCTGGCTGTCACCCGCCTGCCTCTCTGCCTCCAGCGGGGGATGGGCGGATCCGTAGCCGGCTAGCTCTCCTCTGGTATTCGCTCAGTCCTTCGTTCTGTGAGCAGGCCTAGCAGTGCCTTAGGTTAGAGCTTTCCATGGGAAAATTCTCTCTCTCTCTCTCTCTTTTTCTCTCTCTCTCTCTGGCTATCCCACAGTTTGGGTTGCTATCTCATGTTAGCTCCCTCAGATTGTCCTCAGGACATTCAGCACAGTCCTTACCCTAAGCAACACAGCCGGCACCTACTTGTCAGCCCCTGCTTGCTGGTGGTAGACCAAGTGTCTGGGCTAATTCTCATGGGATTTGCGGTTAGGCACATTATCTGTGGGGGTTGTTTTTTTTTTTCCCCTCCCGATTATGTTGCCCTCTAAGATTCGAAAACTCCCCATAGACCCATCAGTGAGAGGGTTTCCTGGTGTTTGGAAACTTTTCCTCCTTCACAACTCCCTCCCCTGGACAGGTCTCCATCCCTAATTCTTTTGTTTCTCTTTTTATATTTTATATTTTGTCCTATCTCCTTTTGAAAACAATAGTCTGCTTTTCTGGGTGCCTGGTATCCTCCACCAGCGTTCAAAAATCGTTTTTGGAATTTGCTCAGTGTTCAAATGATCTTTCAATGAATTTGTGGGGGAGAAAGTGGTCTCCCCATCCTATTCCTCCACCATCTTAAATGCTATGATTTTAGAAGGTACTAGTCTGCTCTGTGGAGAAGGCAATGTCACCCCACTCCAGTACTCTTGCCTGGAAAATCCCGTGGACGGAGGAGCCTGGTAGGCTGCAGTCCATGGGGTCACTAGGAGGCAGACACGACTGCGCAACTTCACTTTCAATTTTCACTTTCATGCATTGGAGAAGGAAATGGCAACCCACTCCAGTGTTCTTGCCTGGAGAATCCCAGGGACGGGGGAGCCTGGTGGGCTGCCATCTATGGGGTCTCATGGAGTCAGACATGACTGAAGAGACTTAGCAGCAGCAGCTGTCTGCTCCACTACAAAGAATTTCTAGTACAGAGTAACTTAAAATGAATGAAGTCAAAGTTCCCACCCCTTTAGATTTCAAATACAATGATATAGTTTGGTACAGTATTATAGTATTTGAATAATAATATAATATTATTACAGGCCTGTTAATATTTTGTCATTGTTGTTAAAGAAAGAAAAAAAAAAAAAAAAGAAACCACTGAATGGTCCATTTTTCTACTTTTCACAAGGTTTCATAGACACCTGCATGTTTATTTTGCCACTATCTTGGTTATAGAATCACATTCACATCATAAACTCTAAGGCACATCGTCTCTGAAAGATATTTAGATTTAAAGTGGTGTCATAATATCTCATTTAATAAAACTACAGGGCATAAAGCATTCTTTTATGCTTATTTTTAAACTTTTCTAAGCCATCTGAAAGAAATGGGTTTGGAAACAAGCTGCTGAAAGGCAGTGCTCTTGTTTGGGTGATACGGGGGGAAACATTTCCATTGTCCCAATACAGATAATGACCAACCATGTTGGTAAAATTAATTTCCCTTCTCTGGATCCTTTCACTCCCTTGTTGATGCTATTCACCTCCTCCCCCCACCACCCCCACTTCCCTTTGCTCACAGACTCCAAAGCCTTTTTTGTGCTGAGACATCTGCAAGTATGAGAATCTAACTATGAGGCAGAATCTGTTTCCATGAAAGTTCAGAGGCCAGTACTTGCCCCTCTCTTCCTTGCTGATCACCAAGGTGTTGGCATTTTATTTAAACTCTGCTCATATGATGTGTCTGCTCAGGAAGTTCCTTCAGGGACAGTGAAGCAAAAGCAGGCATTAGCTCTGGATTTATTCCAGGGGTGGAAGTATGTAGAATATGGTGGCAAATGAAAGTACCATTTGTGGGGTCCAGTGTCATCATGGCATGATGCCAATAATGGCATTAGATGTTCACTGAGGTCTGGAATGGCAGCTCAAGCAAAGCTTCCTTGGGAATGGCCAACTGGTTCCTATATGCAGCATCCCTTGCAGTCTGTCTGTTTGCTTATTCTCTAGTCTTCCTGTGCCTGTGTGTTTGTTTATAGTTAGATTCTGTTGTTTGCAGTCTAGAACTGAAACTGAGACTTTATTCCTAAACCTCTTACATGTAAGTTATTTTACTTCCTATCTATTCCTGACACATAAAGGCCCATAAAATAAATCTGAGTTCATTTTTTTACAGAGTATGTGAAAATAGGATCAGAAAGAAAGGTGTGATCTAATTCTCTTTCTAGATAATGTCTTATTTGCCTGGAGAACACGCATCTGTAGCTGATAATAGGAGTTCTAGGGTTTAAGAAGATACAAGAACTCTACAACATCTTTGCATGATGAATATCCACACAGCAGGTCCAGATCCTTTACTTCCTCTCCCAATAACTCCTTCCCTTTAACCCATGCCAATTCATTTCCTCTATTTATAATATATCCTGCATTTAGTATCAGCTTAACAGTTTCCTATTTTATATTTTCCAGATTTGGGAATGTGTCAGCCCTTCTTAATGATTTTCAGAAATCTACCCTTAAGTCCTCTACATCATTTCCTTCCTTGACAATAAAATTTCTCCAATGTGTCAGAACGTATTATTTTTATTAATAAGGATGTTACTAACAGTGACACTTTAGATTATGCCACATACCTTTCTTAGTATCTAACTGTATCAAAAAGGTCAAACTAGCCTTTGCATTACCCAGTACACATAGGAGATTTCAGTTTTTTGGCACTTTTTTTTTTACAAGTTTATATTTCCAATAACTTAAAATGGCAAGATAAGGAAGTACCCTCAGCCTTTTCCACTAGACCTGGGTTCTATTCAAAGTCAAGTCTCTTTGGAAAGAAAACAGCTTTTTCAGTCAGAAGCTCTAGAGGCTGCTTTCTTCAATTCACAATCTTACTTCAAAATCCTGCAGCAACAGAAGCGCTTGTATTCAGAGACCTGTCTCAGACTGCTACTGTGGGAAGGACTTTGCCCACAAATGTTTCTGAATTTGAAGGCCCGGCGGCTACCCTTTACAGGGATTTGCTGGAACTATTAGTGAAATTAGGTTCAGAGGGATCTTTCAACCGATGCAGTTCAAGGATGGTTTTGGTAAGTAATTGAGTACACAAACGTCATGATCCCTTGTTCAAAAGCTTGCTGCTGCTGCTGCTGCTAAGTCACTTCAGTCACGTCCGACTTTGTGTGATCCCATAGACAGAAGCCCACCAGGCTCCCCGGTCC
Source organism: Bos mutus (assembly GCF_027580195.1). Taxonomy (NCBI): domain Eukaryota; kingdom Metazoa; phylum Chordata; class Mammalia; order Artiodactyla; family Bovidae; genus Bos; species Bos mutus. Next base: position 22,956,940 of record NC_091644.1, on the reverse strand, counting down.
CTGGGATTCTCCAGGCAAGAACACTGGAGTGGGTTGCCATTTGCTTCTCCAATGCATGAAAGTGAAAAGTGAAAGTGAAGTCACTCAGTCATGTTTGACTCTGTGGGACCCCATGAACTGCAGCCCACCAGGGTCCTCTGTCCATGGGATTCTCCAGGCAAGAATACTGGAGTGGGGTGCCATCGCCTTCTCACAAAAGCTTGGTAAAGAACCTTTTAAGAATCTGACCCCAGGTTCTCTGAAAAGACCTAATATCTGACTCTGGACAGTAATCAATCACTTCCCTGATCTTTTCTCTGCCCCAGCCTTTGACAAAGTCCACTGCTTTTGAGTGTTGCTTTTTCCCACAAATTGAGATAACTTGTTCCCTTGCTTAACTGTAGTAGAATGTATCACAGTATATCAACCTGTAGTGAATTTTAAATTTCACATTGGGAGAAGAACTTGGATGTTTTTATATTTCCAATAGGGAAATATAAAAATAAATAGTGTGGTACCTGCCTTTAAGGATGTTACAATCTAGTGGGAGCAACTTGTATGTAAATGGCTGATTATGATACAAGGCAACGTGAAATAAGCATTGACTAGAGGACAGGCTCATCCATGGTAACACAGATAATGGAGCAATTAATTCTAACTGAAAGGGAATGAGAAGCTCCTGTGCAAAGGTGGTGGTATTTGAGAAAGTTACACAGAATAATTATAAGTTTTGAGGGGCGACAGAGGAGAAAAAAGTGTTTCACTGCTAGAACAGAATTAGCATAAGCATATAGGTTCATTTCAAGAGGTTTTTTGTTCTATTTTGTTTTAATCTAGCACCTGCAAGAGACTATATAGTAGGCTCTGGAAGAGATGCATAGAGAAATGACACAAGTTTTCTTTTCTCCTATAGTTTAAGTTTTGTTTGGAGAGAAAAGTCATTTCTATATGAATATATCTGAAGAGTTCATAACATATGGCTGACTGGAACAATGGAACTGAGTGGCAAGTCCTTTAAAATCTACAGCACATGAGATCAAGACCAGCACTTTTTTCAGAGGAAGTAAAAAAAAAATTCTAGGGGACATGGAGGTATGAGCTGTTTCTTAAAAGAAGATAAAATTTAACATGATAAATAAGGGGTATGGATATTCAAAATGACAGGTATGGCATGAACAAGATCTAAATGCAGAAATAATCCTGGCATGCCCATGTGATTGTGAAAGCACCAATTTAGAGTGCAAGGTGATTTTGGGCCAACGTAAATGGAGAAGGCAATGGCAACCCACTCCAGTGTTCTTGCCTGGAAAATCCCATGGACAGAGGAGCCTGGTAGGCTGCAGTCCATGGGGTCGCTAAGAGTTGGATACGACTGAGTGACTTTGCTTTCACTTTTCATTTTAATGCATTGGAGAAGGAAATGGCAACCCACTCCAGTGTTCTTGCCTGGAGAATCTCAGGGATGGGAGAGCCTAGTGGGCTGCCTTCTATAGGGTCGCAGATAGACTTCTAAGACGAATTTATCTGGAAAAACATTTTAAAACCCTTAATAGCAGTCAGTAATTCTTATCAATTCCTTTTCCTTTAATAGTTTTCATATACAAAAAAACCTGCATTGTGTGAAATGGCAACCCACTCCAGTGTTCTTGCCTGGAGAATCCCAGGGATGGGAGAGTCTGGTGGGCTGCCTTCTGTGGGGTCGCACGGAGTCATACACGACTGAAGCAACTTAGCAGCAGCAGCAACAGGAAGAGGAAAGATAGAAATTCATGTTTAGGTAAACTCATCGCCTGAAAAATTCAGGCAGACAAATTAAGTGAGCAAAGCAATCTGAGTATATGATGAAAGATAGTAAAGGATACTATGGCTCAGGTTCAACCAAAAGAAAGACACCACTAGGCTCTAGCCATTATCTAGAGCCATTATCATTCCTATAGTAAACTGTGCTCTAATGTTGCCAGACCCTCCCATTTGTTACAATGTGTCATTAAATTGGAACTATATATATATATAAGTTGTATAGAACTTTTGAGACCCCAGGGTCTGTAGCCCTCTAGGATCCTCTGTCTTTGGGATTTCCCAGGCAAGAATACTGGAGTGGGTAGCCATTTCCATCTCCAGGGACTCTTCTTGCACTGGCAGGTGGTCTCCTGTGTTGCAGGTAGATTCTCTACCAACGGGGCTACCAGGGAGGACATATACATACATACATATATAAATGTGTGTGTGTGTGTGTGTGTAATTAGAATATATAATATAATAGAATACATACATATATATATATATATATATATATATATATATATAAAACTAGAAAACAAAATTTTGTTGGTCAAAACCTACTTAGACACATAAGAATTCCCTGGGTCACATCTAGTATGTGGCCCATTGCTTTTTAAACTCTGCTGAACTATAGAGGGTAAAGACTGCTGGAACGAAAGCTTTTGCATTATATTCCATGGCCATTTAAGGTTACAGAACATAGATGCAACATAAGGAAAGTAGCATGTTTTAACTGCTGCTGCTGCTAAGTCGCTTCAGTCGTGTATGACTCAGTGCGACCCCACAGAAGGCAGCCCACCAGACTCTCCCATCCCTGGGATTCTCCAGGCAAGAACACTGGAGTGGGTTGCCATTTCACACAATGCAGGTTTTTTTTGTATATGAAAACTATTAAAGGAAAAGGAATTGATAAGAATTACTGACTGCTATTAAAGGTTTTAAAATGTTTTTCTAGATAAATTCATCTTAGAAGTCTATCTGTTGTTTAAACTGGTAACAAGTAAAATGTACAACAAAAATTTGGAAATATTTATCTGCTCTGACTTCAACTGTCTCATTTGCCTTTAGGAAGGAAAACTGCAGCTATAAGACTCTTCTCCATTCTAACAGGGAAAGGATTCAAGTTGGGCCTGCAGGAGTGCTTGATAAGTGACTCTATCCACCAGCACTCTGCGGTGCCAGTGTTGGATGCCACCGTGATGTCTTGGTCAGGTTCACTTGTGTGCCTGTTGTGTCTTAGTCCATGAGCCTGGCTGACTTGGAAATCAGGTGGGGTTTGAGTGTTTGCAAGAGATGCTTTGGGTCTAGTCAGTTTTTGAATTGATAGTTCATAAGTCACTCACAAAAAATTATGTTAATTCACTCTTGGTTTAGGTTTTTCCCCAACCCAATGTGAAAGAATTGAAATTGATGTTAAAAACGTAACTTCTAAGCTTTCACACTGCAATCCAGAAGGCTTGTTATTTAACAAAAAAGCTCATACTCTCTCTCCCCTCTCAGGAATTCCTGACAGGTAGAGGAGCTTAGTAACAGGGCAGAATTGGGTAGAATAAAATATTTCTCTTGGAAATTACAATATTCCGCCTCTGTCTGAATGAAATGCAGCTTCCAGATGTTGCCTCTGTTTCACTGAAAACCCACTGCTAGATTTTATGAACAATGCAAATTCCTGAAATGTAACAGGGCTTCCTAATGCTGAGAAAACATTTAGAAGAGCATCAGATCTTGAAAATGTGCTAATGAGCCACAAAGTCTGATTAAAGCAAAGGTGCAATGTTCCAAAAACATGTTTTGTGATTTAGATAAGTATGGCTTAGGTTTCATCATAGATGTGAGTACTTTAAAGGCAGAGTGTGCAAAGATAAGAAAGTCTCAGTAATAAAAACAATTCACAATAGCTCCTTACTAAGTTATTTTCAGAAGAAAGTGTTAAGATCTGAAAACTGTATAAAAAGGGAAAGAAAGAGAAAAGCAGGCCATTCACTCACTAAAAGATGAACTCTTAAGGTTTCATAACATAAAATGTGACATTTCAAATTATTTAATTTGATGATTATTTATAAATAATAAGCCCAAGTTATGAGCAGATGTGAACAAAGATGAACATCTTCTGTTAATTGTGGAGGATAGAATAGTTGGAAGTATTTTTCATAGACAATATCCCTCTGGGAGAGAAAATCCTCACATATTTCAGCTTTAGTTAAGATCAAACTGATCTAATTAGCATTTTCATCTAATTTATTGCTCAGAATTCCCTTTAGTGAGGCATGCTTTTGATAAATTTCAAGGAATGCTGTTTTCAGAAAAGTTTGAAATTAGACATATAAAACCAAAATGCGAAGCTTTTTAAGATAAGCCAAAACTTATCTTAAAAACTAAAATGACAAAATTGGAAAGTCATAAACTATATTGTTATGTTAATAAGAAGATATGACTTACACAGAATAACAGGATTATTCTATATTTTTGTATTTGGGGCACAGGACATAATTTACCTGGAGAATTTCAGTTAAAGTTACACACAACTAATTAGAGAAAAAAGGATTTCTCACTCTTATTACTGAATGATAATGCTGCCATGTTGGTTAGTTACCTTGTAAGGTCATTATAAATCATAGAGGTATTAAAAAAATATAATTAAATGTGTAAATAACTTTGTTCCATTTTTATTTTCTGATTTCAAATGATAAAAATTGATTATGAATGAGTGTTCCCACAACGCATTTCACACTCTGGACACTTTAGAATTTCACTTCCACTTCTTTGCATATGCAGATATGGACTCTACACTATGGATAATGAAACTATAAATTTAGTACCTCAGACAGGCATTGTGGTATTAGAATGTGTTCACAACACATTATCAATATGATTACAAAACAGAAGCAAGATGTAGGCACAATCTTGGTAGACTTTATCTAATTAATTTCCTATATGGCATTTTTCACTTGACTGAAAGGGGAACCACTGATGCATTCTTCTTTTTACTTACAATTCTATTCCCAGAAGGTAGAAAAAAAATCATATAATGCTGTACTTGATTTTGACCAATAAGAAAGAGCCAGTTAAATTTAATTTTAGGGAAGAGATGCCAAACTACTCTAACACAATTATATCCTTAAGCACACCTCATTGATAAAGCAACTACCGTGTACCCTATTTGTGACACCAGGGGCTTTTGAGGAATTAGTATTAGAAATATCATTATCAAGAGTTGCAAATACACCGCCTTCCTCTTTCCTTAGTATATCTTAAGCGTTTTATTGCTTTAGAAATATTTTCAAAGACATAATGAGAAAACTATCCATCAAGATTCATTAATGATTTCTGTATCAACATGCTAGAAAAAGATCAACATTAATCATCAGTTTCCTACAGGCTTTACTAAGCTTACCTTGTGGAACAGGTCTTCAGAACTATCCCTAGTGAAGGTTAAGAAAAGCTTATGTTTGTTAAGTAATTCCAAGGAGCAGCTTCCTCTTTTCCCAAATCACCCATCTTCAATTCCTTCTACCGCTTTCACAAAATAAGTATGTACATCCAAATTTAATACACCCTATATTTAACATGAAGAACAATTCTCTAGGTAGAATCAATGATTTAAGTAAAGACTTTCAAATATTTTAGGAATCATGGGTCCATGATCACCTCATGCTATGAAGTAATTAATAAAAAAAAAAAAATTCAACCTGAAGTTTTCACAGATCCTTTAGCCACCTCATGAGAAGGGCTGACTCATTGGAAAAGACTCTGATGCTGGGAGGGATTGAGGGCAGGAGGAGAAGGGGACGACAGAGGATGAGATGGCTGGATGGCATCACTGACTCGATGGACGTGAGTCTGAGTGAACTCTGGGAGTTTGTAATGAACAGGGAGGCCTGGCGTGCTGCGATTCATGGTGTCACAAAGAGTCGGACACGATTGAGTGACTGAACTGAACTGAACTGAAGGGATTTTTTGCAAGTAAAACTACTGCCATCATGACATAAAAATAGTTGGTTGTCCTCATTCAAATTGCACCCATTGTTTCTGAAATCATACGAATTCAAATGCTTCTTTGAATTTTCTGTAAGTTTCTTAACATTGTTAAAATAAGAATGCCGTTTAATGTGTGATTCAGAAACTAAGCATTTACTTGCTGATTTCAGAAAATATTAACTTGGGTGCCCCAACCAAAATGAAATCTTGGATCCATATTTCTTAAGTAATCAAAGATCATGTGAAAGAACAAAAGAGTGTTTTGCAGAGACTGGGAAATAAGGCAGAAAGCATTTCTCTGGAGACATAGGACAAGTTTACTCTGCTTAACCAAAGTAAACAAAAACCTGGGGTACCAATCATACAGCTAAAAGAGGGCTTGGAAGTTATAGCATACTTATCACATCTGGCCTAATTATATCTCCTAATAGCTCTAGCATTAATAAACATTCATATATGGCTAAAGTCTGTGAGTAATTTATAGAATGCATATATTTATAAAAAGTCCTTTTTCTCTGATGAATATATTTACTCCCCAGAGATAAATTTAAAATCACATGACTGCAGGATTTAAGCACCTATCAGATAACAGCAATCTATTTCAAAGCAAACTGCACAGACTGAGATTTTCTTTCCATATGTAAGAATATTTGGTAGCTATGTAGATGCAACTATTAGGAAGAGAGCCACTGTTATTTAGGACAGAGACTTACCAGTGCTTGTCAGAAAGTTCACGTTTCTCATCACACCTTCTGTGTAAGCCCCTGGCTCGTAACTGTCCATTTCACCTGTGACGATGTGAGCAACTCTTGCTGCCCGTCCTCGGATAGCACCTGCAGCTCGGTCTAGATTATCAGCATCCTGGTCTCTCAGGGCTATGATACATTTGTTGACATCTTCTAAGATATGGCTCTCTGTAAGTAAACAGATCATATTAGTTTAGTGGGTTTGTTTCATTTTGTTTTTTTAGTCACACAAATCTAGCATACTGTGCATGCTATGTCACTTCAATTTTGTTCAACTCTGTGTGACCCTATGGAATGTAGCTTGCCAGGCTCCTCTGTCCATGGGATTCTCCAGGCAAGAATATTAGAGTGGGTTGCCATGCCCTCCTCCAGGGGATCTTCCCAACCCAGGAACTGAACCCATGTCTCTTAAGTCTCCTGCACTGACAGGAGCGTTCCTTCCCACTAGCGACAATACTGTAATTCATGTTAATTTCTGGTTGCACACAAGGTACACATTGGGAATGAAGGGCACTGACAACTAAGAAGAAAAAATACAGACAATTCTGCTTATACCTTTTTAAAATAGCACAACTTGTAAAATAAAAACTTTGCATTTTTATCAGCAATTCTTATAGATTGCAACTGATTTTAGATTCTGATTCCAATAGATTAGATTTTAGATTTGAATGGTTTATAAATGTAAATTAAGGGAAAATTCTATATTAAAGCAAAATAAAATGTATAACTATGGAACACAATTCTAATAAAAGCAACACTATGCAGATTATGAAACTATACTAAATATAGAGACAGATAAAACTACAGCATTCCATTCAACTAATATTCATTGATGTAAGCTATTTAATACAACTATAGAAATCTTATAAATTAGGAAATGATGAAAACTGTGAAATATATAAATTTTATATTGTAAAGCAGCAACCTCACTACAACTGTGAAAAGACTCGTATATAAAGAGGGCTTTACAAAGATTGATTGACTTGAAGAAAATGAATCCCAGAGAAACTTGCTCACTCTAAAGAGTAGCTCCAGACCTCTTTCTCTCCTTCCTTCTTTGCATGATTAGTGCATGAAGAAAGCAGGGAGTTATTAGTATAGTACAACAATGTGGTTTTCTTTTTCCTATAAAATGATTAATTCTCCCAGACAAAACTAATGAGTGGAGCTGAGTAAACATGTGGAATATCAACAAGCATGGGCAATGATATTTCTAAGAATTTAAAAGGATATTAAAAGAATGGTTTCTGTCTTTATTAAATGAATACCCACCCAAAATATTTTAAGCCTCTATTACTTCAAAACATGCACAGAAAACAACAAAAAAGGCCTCAGTATTTTCCAGAACATATTGTTAACTTTCTCACTTTCTCTCTCCTCTCTGGACTTGCCGATTTTCTGCAGATAGGCTACAAAAGACAGGCATTCATAAAGCTATTTCTTTGCAGAGTCACACCTTCCTCTTACTGTGCAAAGCATAAAATCCAAACTATCAAAGAATATGGTCCCCAGTGAACTTCTAAGACTTGATGTCTACTATTCCTCTGCATGCCTTTTATGCTTGTTATATTTATTTTATAATTTTCCAAACCTGCCATAATTTTTCAAGCCTCTGTGCCAGTGAGCATATTAGAACCTTGACCAAGACTGCTCTTTTGGGTTTCTAGACCCAATTTCACTTGGGTCTGTATATGTGTTTGTGTGTGTAGGCTTTTCCACACTAACTAGCAACTCTCTGTACACCAACTGGGTGATCTGGAATTTAAATCAATTCCAACACTATCTACCTGGAGATGTGTTCTTCCCAGGTGGCTCTGACAGTAAAGAATCTGTCTGCAAAGGAGACCCGGGTTCAATCCCTAGGTCCAGAAGATGCCCTGGAGAAGGGAATGACAATTCACTCCAATATTCTTGCCTGGAGAATTCCATGGACAGAAGAGCCTGGCATATAGGAGTGCTACAGCCCATGGAGTCACAAAGAGTCGGACACGACTGAGTGACTAACACACATACACACACACACACACACACACATATCTGGAGAGAGCATCGGATTCCACAGGTTAAGGGTTTAGTCTCACAAGACTACAACTTTCCATCCCTACTACAGACACCAATCATAAGCCAAGATTTTTAGCTGTGCTTCTGAATAACTGCTACAAACTAAAGGTTCCCATGACCCCCTCCTCAGACTTCAGACACCCATCCAAGTTGAGGGTGTTACATGTATTTCTGACCAACTAGCTATAAATCAGAGGTTCCCACAACCTCCTTTTCAGACATGATTAATTTACTAGAGTAGCTCAAAAAACTCAGAGAAACATTTTACTGACTAGATGTAACTTTTATAACTCAGGAATGGCCAGACGGAAGAGAAGCAGAGAGTAAGGATAGAGAAAGACACAGAGTTTCCATGCCCTCTCCATGCACGTCACTTTCCCCAAATTTCCAAGGGTTCACCAACCTGGAAGCTCTCTAAACCCCATCATTTGGGGATTTTATGGAGGCTCTATTTCATAGGCTCAATTGATTAAATCATTGGCCACTGGAAATCAATTCAGCCTCCAGCCCTTTTACCCTTCCCAGAAGTAAAGAGGAGGAATTGAAACCTTCTAATCACATGGTTGGTTGCCCTGTCATTCAGCCTCCATCCTTGGGGGGGGTTCCTCAAAATCACTTCATTAACATACTAAAGACACGTTTATTGCTCTTATCACTTAGTGCATTCCAAGGGTTTTAGGAGCTTTGTGCCAGAAATAGGAAAATACTAAATCAGTCAGTTCAGTCTCTCAGTCCTGTCCAACTCTTTGTGACCCCATGGACTACAGTACACCACATCCCTATCCATCACCAACTCCTGGAGTTCACTCAAACTCATACACATTCAGTTGGTGATGACATCCAGCCATCTAATCCTCTGTTGTCCCCTTCTCCTCCTGCCTTCAATCTTTCTCAGAATCAGGGTCTTTTCCAATGAGGTGGTTCTTCACATCAGTTGGGCAAAATACTGGAGTTTCAGATTCAGCATCAGTCCATCCAATGAATATTCAGGATTGATTTCCTTTAGGATGGACTGGTTGGACCTTCTTGCTGTCCAAAGGACTCTAAAGAGTCTTCACCAACACCACAGTTCAAAAACATCGATTCTTTGGCACTCAGGTTTTTATACAGTCCAACTCTCACATCCTTACTTGACTACTGGGAAAACCATAACTTTGACTAAATGGACCTTAATAAGCTGTCTAGGTTGGTCATAACTTTTCTTAAAGGAGTGAGGTCTTTTAATTTCATGGCTGCAGTCACCATCTGCAGTGATTTTGAAGCCCCCCAAAATAAAGTCTGTCACTGTTTCCACTGTTTCCCCACCTATTTGCCATGAAGTGATGGGACCAGATGCCATGATTTTAGTTTTCTGAATATTGAGTTTTAAGCCAACTTTTTCACTCTTTTCTTTCACTTTCATCAAGAGACTATTTAGTTCTTCACTTTCTGCCATAAGGGTGGTGTCTGCATATCTGAGGTTATTGATATTTCTCCCAGAAATCTTGATTTCAGCTTGTGTTTCATCCAGCTCGGCATTTTGCATGATGTACTCTTCATATGTTAAATAAGCAGGGTGACAATATACAGCCTTGATGTACTCCTTTCCTGATTTGACCAGTCTGTTGTTCCATGTCCAGTTCTAACTGTTTCTTCCTGGACTGCATACAGATTTCATAGAGGCAGGTAGATGGTCTGGTTGGAGAAGGCAATGGCACCCCACTCCAGTACTTTTGCCTAGAAAATCCCATGAACGGAGGAGCCTGGTAGGCTGCAGTCCATGAGGTCGCTAGAGTCGGACATGACTGAGCAACTTCACTTTCACTTTTCACTTTCACGCATTGGAGAAGAAAATGGCAACCCACTCCAGTGTTCTTGCCTGGAGAATCCCAGAGACGAGGGAGCCTGGTGGGCTGCTGTCTACGGGGTCGCACAGAGTTGGACACTACTGAAGCAACTTAGCAGCAGCAGCAGCAGCAGATGGTCTGGTATTGCCATCTCTTGAAGAATTTTCCACCGAATGTTGTGTTCTACACAGTCAAAGGCTTTGGCATAGTCAATAAAGCAGAAATAGATGTTTTTCTGGAAATATCTTGCTTCTTTGATGATCCAAAGGATTTTGGCAATTTGATCTCTGGTTCCTCTGCCTTTATTCAATCCAGCTTGAACATCTGGAAGTTCATGGTTCAGGTACTATTGAAGCCTGACTTGGAGAATTTTGAGCTTTACTTTGCTGGCATGTGAGATGTGTGCAATTGTGCAGTAGTTTGAGCATCATTGGCATTACCTTTCTTTGGGATTGGAATGAAAACTGACCTTTTCAAGTCCTGTGGCCACTGCTGAGTTTTCCAAATTTGCTGCTATATTGAGTGCAGCACTTTAACAGCATCATCTTTTAGGATTTGAAATAGCTCAACTGGAATTCCATCACCTCCACTAGCCTAGTTCCTAGTGATGCTTTCTAAGGCAGACTTGATTTCGCATTCCAGGATGTCTGGCTCTAGTTGAGTGATCACACCATCATGATTATCTGGGTCATGAAGATCTTTTTTGTATAGTTCTTCTATATATTTTTTCCACCTCTTCCTAACAACTTCTGCTCCTTAGCTCCATATACTTTCTGTCCTTTATTGGCCCATCTCTACATGAAAACTTCCCTTGTTATCTCTAAATCTTGAAGAGATCTCTAGTCTTTCCCACTCTATTGTTTTCCTCTATTTCTTTGCACTGATCACTGAGAAAGGCTTTCTTATCTCTCCTTGCTATTCTTTGGAACTCTGTATTTAAATGGGTATATCTTTCCTTTTCTTCTTTGCCTTTTGCTTCTCTTCTTTTCATAGTTGTTTGCAAAGCCTCCTCAGACAACCATTGGCTGTCTTGCATTTCTTTTTCCTAGGGATGGTCTGGATCACTACCTCCTGTACAGTGTCATGAACTTTAGTCATAAGTTCTTCAGGCACTCTGTCTATCAGACCTAATCTCTTGAATCTATTTGCACTTCCACTGTATAGTCATAAGGGATATAATTTAGGTCATACCTGAATGGTCTAGTGGTTTTCCCTACTTTCCTCAATTTAAATCTGAATTTACCAATAAGGAGTTCATGATCTGAGCCACAGTCAGCTTCTGGTCTTGCTTTTGCTGACTGTATAGAGCTTCTCCATCTTTGGCTGCAAAGAATACAATCAATCTGATTTTGGTATTGACCATCTGGTGATGTCCATGTGTAGAGTCTTCCCTTGTGTTATTGGAAGAGGGTGTTTGTTATGACCTGTGCCTTCTTTTGGCACAACTCTATTAGCCTTTGCCCTGCTTCATTCTGTACTCCAAGGGGAAATTTGCCTGTTACTCCAGGTATTTCTTGACTTCCTACTTTTGTATTTCAGTCCCCTATAATGAAAATGACATCTTTTTTGAGTGTTAGTTCTAGAAGGTCTTGTAGGTCTTCATAGAATGATTCAACTTCAGCTTTCACAGCATTATTGGTCAGGGCATAGACTTGGATTACTGTGATACTGAATGGTTTGCGTTGGAAACGAACAGAGGTCATTCTGTCGTTTTTGAGATTGCATCCAAGTATTGCAGAGACATTACGTTGCCAACAAAAGTTCATCTAGTCAAGGCTATGGTTTTTCCTGTGGTCATGTATGGATGTGAGAGTTGGACTGTGAAGAAAGCTGAGCACTGAAGAATTGATGCTTTTGAACTGTGGTGTTGAAGAAGACTCTTGAGAGTCCCTTGGACTGAAAGGAGAGTCAACCAGTCCATGCTAAAGGAGATTAGCTCTGGATATTCTTTGGAAGGAATGATGCTAAAACTGAAACTCCAGTACTCTGGCCACTTCATGCGAAGAGTTGACTCATTGGAAAAGACTCTGATGCTGGGAGGGATTGGGGGCAGGAGGAGAAGGGGACAACAGAAGATGAGATGGCTGGATGGCATCACTGACTCGATGGACGTGAGTCTGAGTGAACTCTGGGAGTTGGTGATGGACAGGGAGGCCTGGCATGCTGCCATTCATGGGGTCACAAAGAGTCGGACACACCTGAGCGACTGAACTGAACTGAACTGCATTTCACACTCTTTTGTTAATTATGATGGCTACTCCATTTCTTCTAAAGGATTCTTGTCCACAGTAGTAGATATAATGATCACGTGAGTTAAATTCACCCATTCCAGTCCATTTTAGTTCGCTGATTCCTAACATGTCAATGTTCACTGCTGCCATCTCCCGTTTGACCACTTCCAATTTTCCTTGATTCATGGACCTAATGTTTCAGGTTCCTATGCAATATTGCCTTTTACAGCATTGGACTTTACTTCCATCCCCAGTTACATCCACAACTTGGTGTTGTTTTTGCTTTAGCTCCATTTCTTCATTCTTTCTGGAGTTATTTCTCCACTGATCTCCAGTAGCATATTGGGCACCTACCAACCTGGGGCCTTCATCTTTCAGTGTTCTATTTTTTTGCCTTTTCCTACTGTTCATGGGGTTCCCAAGGCAAGGATACTGAAGTGGTTGCCATTCCCTTCTCCAGTGGACCATGTTTTGTCAGAACTCTCCACCAGACCCAGCTGTCTTGGGTGGCGCTACACAGCATGACTCATAGTTTCATTGAGTTAGACAGGCTGTGGTCCACGTGATCAGATTGGTTAGTTTTCTGTGACTGTGGTTTTCAGTCTGTCTACCCTCTGATGGAGAAGGATAAGAGGGTTATGGAAGCTTCCTGATGGGAGAGACTGACTGATACATATTTCTTATTCCAAACCATAATAAAACAGTTGCCAATCCCCTCTGGCCTGCTTGCTCGTAGTACTCTTTAAATACACTAGTTAAATGCTCTGCCTCAGGACAGGCCAATTCAGTTCCATGATGTTTGGGTTTCACATAAAATAGTTTACATGTTTTCATTAGAGCTTCTTTCTGTGTTTTAGTGATGCACAAATGAAACTATTTCTCCAGTAGACTGGCAAATAGATACAAGTGCAGGAATTTTATCTTTTTCCTTGAGGTATCTAGCCCTTGGCACAGGACAAGGCATCTATTAGGATAATGTCTATTGAATGAATGAATGAATTCTTCTTATAAGATGCACCTGGGGATTGCAAATTATTTTGTCTAAATCCTAAATTATGGGTTATAAACATTGGTAGACACATTTCTGTAGCCTTAAATTTAGTCAGTTTAACCCATATTAAGGGCAGTAGTTCATTTGAATAAAAAAGATTAAGTACTGAAAACCTTCATTATAAATTCACTGGAGGTTTAACCTAATTTGTAGCATTCAGTTATGAATGTGTCATTAAGGCCTATAATAAATCCAGGCACAGTCCCATCTCAACAGAAAGCACATGTGTATCATCACCATCATGTTTCCCCTGGAACTGAAGTACAAGTATAAATGTGGAAGGCATAATAATTACCAGTTTTTAAGAAATCCACAGATGCACCCTTTAATGACACATTAAGAAACTGTTACTTTCCAAGTATGCTGGGAAGATTAAAGAAAAAAAAAAAACACAACATATATGTACTCAATAAATGTTTAATCTGTATTCACTATGGCTGCTTAATTTTAGATTGCAGAGCTGTTTTTGCCCAGTTCTATGAAAGTGAAAAGATATTTAGGAAAGAAAAAACATTGCTCATTCTTAGAAGATTAATGATCTAATAAACTCAGTAATTTCTGTTTAATTAAAGGTGAAATCATAGCTGTCATGAACTGTTTTTTTCTATGATATTGCACAGGAAAAATGCACAAAGAATATTCAGTAACAATGATTAAATGTTCACTTTTTCTATAAAACAAGGAGATATATACTTACAAATCATTTTATTGCTTTAAGCAGAGAATAAAAAAATACAATAAGAATTTTTCTGATTCATTTTTTCTTGGCCTTATAGAAGTTTTTGTGGTTACTGCTTTAGATTGAGCAACACAGTCAAAAGCCATGGTGTTAATTTTGGTGAAGAATTATAGAGGTAGAGTCAGATATGAAAATAAAAATCTTACATGAAAATATACAATGTAAAATAAGGGAAATAAATGACAAGAAGCATATAACAGATTTTATCTGAAGCAGTTATATTGAGAATGTTGGAGATGATGACTAAATGATCTTTTGAATTACTAATATTAAATATAGCACAGAAACATTAAGAAAGGTTTGCAAGATTTCCATTATTGTGACACTTTCCCACTATGCTGAATGTTTCACAAAATGCCAGCAACAATTATTTGCATGAAATGCTAAACACAGAGTGCCAGAAAAAGAAAAAGAAAAAAAAAAAGAATGGGCACCTCCCACATACACAGTAACTAAACATTAAGTTAATTTCTTAAAAACAATTATTTCTTTACTAGTCATATTTCAGGTGAATTTAAGTCATTAAAACGGCCTTCATGATAGCTGAAGGTTTTAGGTCTAGCATTATAACCCCACATCTCTAGCAAGGAAATAAAACACCAAATACTCTGTGAAAAACTTGCTACTGATGTATCTCTTAAGTCTTTGCTGTTGGCATGAGTTTCCTCTTTTGTTGTGGTTGTTTAGTCACTAAGCCATGTCTGACTTTTGTGACCCCATGGACTGAAGCCCTCCAGGCTCCTCTGTCCATGGGATTTTCCAGGTAAGAATATTGGAGTGGCCTGCCATTTCCTTCTTCAGGGGATCTTCACCTCCCAGGGATCCAATGTACATCGCCTACATTAGCAGGCAGATACTTTATTACTCGGAGAAGGCAATGGCACCACACTCCAGTACTCTTGCCTGGAAAATCCCATGGATGGAGGAGCCTGGTAGGCTGCAGTCCATGGGATCACTAGGAGTCCGACACAACTGAGTGACTTCACTTTCACTTTTCACTTTCATGCATTGGAGAAGGAAATGGCAACCCACTTCAGTGTTCTTGCCTGGAGAATCCCAGGGATGGGGGAGCCTGGTGGGCTGCCGTCTATGGGGTCGCACAGAGTCGGACACCACTGAAGTGACTTAGCAGCAGCAGCAACTTTAGCACTAAACCACCAGGGAAGCTCTTCTGACATATGAAAATCATTAGGAGTTCCACCTCCAAATTTACTTTTTTCTCAATTACAGGTGTACCTGGACTCAACAATTACATAATTTTTACGATAAGGTTTAAAAGAAAGAAAATGTTATTATAAAACAAGTATACTCAGCAACTGTTGACCCTTGAGCAATGTTGGGGTTAACTTGTATATAACTTGTAGCTGAGTCTCCACATCCCCAGTTCCTCTGCAGATTCAACAACTCTGGACAGTGTAGTACTGAGATATTTACTGTGATATTATTTGAAAATTATCCTTGTGTAAGTGGACCTGTGCAGTTCAAACCCATGTTTTTCAAGGGTCAACTGTATTATACATTTTGAAGGATTAGTTGAAGATATATCTTAATCGCTTTAGAGTGTCAGCTTAACATTTGATTTGGGGTGAGTGATGAAATGTCCTGAAGCACATTATTTTAAGAGTATAGAATTGCTGAACTACTAGCAATTTCTATCGCTCATTTTATAGCTATTCTGAGATGCAAAGGGTGATTTCTGTTTTGCTGGAAAACAGTAATAAACAGGGCAATAAAGGAACTGATCTTAGACTACAAGATATTTCATTTGTTGTAGACTTCTCTGGGTGACTCCATCTTTAGTCACTGCAGCAAGTATAGCCACAATAAAATTTTGAAATACACATAAATGCTTTCTATGATTTTTTAATTCTTTAGTTTTCTACAATTAAAATAGAACTTGCCTCAGGGAGAGTAGAAACAAACAAAATCCAGTGAGAAGTTAATTTACTGACTTTTTACCTCTAAAGCAGAATTGTATGAACCCATAGCCCAAAGAACAGACCTAAAGTGGAAGCACATTTCATTTGCAAAAGCATACTTATTTGAGGGGTTGTTGTCGTTCAGTTGCTCAGTCGTGTCTGACTCTTTGCGACCCCATGGGCTGCAGCACATCAGGTTTCCCTGTCCTTCACCATCTCCCAGAGCTTGCTCAAACTCATGTCCATTGAGAGGTAAAAGTTGCTTTACTTTAATTCCCAAAGCTGGGCTTTGAATAGATCAATGGTAAAACCTAAAGAGGTAGAGTGTCTGTGCTATAATCCATTGAATGGGGAATAATATACCACCAACGGTTTCTTCCCCTGATGGGTGCATATGTAAAACAAAATTCTGAGAAGAAAAGAAGAAAGAAAAGAATATTTTAATAAAGAGAAAACTTTTATTCTAAAGAGACTGTGTTTTAAGCCAAAAGAGGTTAGATTTCTTATATTGGCAAGATAAAGGTTCAGTTCAGTTCAGTCACTCAGTCATGTCTGACTCTTTGTGACCCCATGAATCGCAGCACGCCAGGCCTCCCTGTCCATCACCAACTCCCGGAGTTCACTCAGACTCCCGTCCATCGAGTCAGTGATGCCATCCAGCCATCTCATCCTCTGTCATCCCCTTCTCCTCCTGCCCCCAATCAGCATCACAGTCTTTTCCAACGAGCCAACTCTTTGAATGAGGTGGCCAAAATACTGGAGTTTCAGCTTTAGCATCATTCCTTCCAAAGAAATGCCAGGGCTGATCTCCTTCAGAATGGACTGGTTGGATCTCCTTGCAGTCCAAGGGACTCTCAAGAGTCTTCTCCAACACCACAGTTCAAAAGCATCAATTCTTTGGTGCTCAGCTTTCTTCACAGTCCAACTCTCACATCCATACATGACCACTGGAAAAACCATAGCCTTGACTAGATGGACCTTTGTTGATAAAGTAATGTCTCTGCTTTTGAATATGCTATATAGGTTGGTCATAACTTTCCTTCCAAGGAGTAAGCGTCTTAATTTCATGGCTGCAGTCACCATCTGCAATGATTTTAGAGCCCCCCAAAATAAAGTCTGACACTGTTTCCACTGTTAGCAACCCACTGTACATGAGCTCAGAGATTTAACTAATTTTAATTATAAGAAAATAAGTTTCCATTTTTTACACTTGGATCTATACCTGTAAATTTAAAATTTATTACATAGGCAACTACACAATAATTTTATTTTCTCTTTTAACAAAAACACATGAAGCTAAAAAGCTAATGGAAAACACCAGTATATGTTAAATTGCTGTTTGTGTATCTACCTAAAGGTGGCCAAAATTTCTTTTTAGTAAGATTTGATCTTGAAAATTGTTCTCCAAATTAACTACTATCCTACATAAAGATTTAGGCAAGTGCTATTTTGAGAATAAAGAACATGTATGTAGCTAAATGCAAAACCTTTTGAAAATTTGCATCTCTTTTCTACATCCTTAAAACCTTCCTCTATCTCCTTTCCTGAGACTATTATGATATGTTAGAAAATGTAGATTATATAGATGATAAATAGGCAAATCCCTATCTGTAAAAGGTTTAAAATCCAGTAACCAGAAAGAATTACTTTCTAACTTTTACAAAAATTTAATTGAAGTATATTTGATGTAAAATATTATAAAAGTTGCAGGTTTAGAATATTCTGATTTACAATTTTTAAAAATTTTACTCAATTTATAGTTTTTATAAAATACTGGTAAGAATTACTTTCTTTCATTGTCTTTTATTCTTCCCCAAAGATAATAGTCAAAATTATCCCTTCATCTTATCATTTTATCATCAAATTTTGTTAATATTTATTTAGTTTGTTAAATTTTAAAGTTTGCTCATATTCACTATAAGCCACTTATTCTTCATTGGACTTGAACCAGCTCAGACTTACTTGACACACTTCTGACAACAATGAAGAGAAACATAAAGATTGCTATTCCCAAACTAGTTCTTTACCAACTATACTTAAAGGAATTCTGAAGAATTTATTATCAAACAAGTATACTCAGCGACTGTTGACCCTTGAACAATGTTGGGGTTAACTTGACATCTTGTAGCTGAGTCTCCATATCCTCAGTTCTTCTGCAGATTCAACAAACCCCAGACAGTGTAGTACCTGACCTCAGACATTGTGAACCCAGCGTACCTGGCAGGTGTCTAATTCTCCAGCAGTGAGTATCTTTCTTCCACTCGCTATTTACTATTGGTTAGGAAATTTTACAATTCTGTAGATGCTCAATTTGTTTAAAAGAGATAGCAAAGCTAGTAATTCTTGGCCCATAGGATTGCAAATAAATTTTTGATAGAGATGGGAAGGATTTTTATGGAAAACAATACCCTAAAGCTTACATTTTTACTACTCTGTCAGACCATTAGCCAGTTTGTCTCGAAGATATTTTATTTAGCCATTCCTTCTTTAGCCAGTTCTCCTTAAACAAGCATTATTGTGTCTCCCAATAATAACTTGTAACACTTTAAATCTATAAAAATCTTGCTTTTGATTTTGAAAAATTATACTTTGTGTATTTTGTCTTGGTAGCTACCAATTTTTCAAGTATTTTTTCTATCCAGGGGAAAAATGTGAATGATAAATTAAATGTGGAATCATAAATCTACATGTAAGATGCAAAACTTTAAAACTCCTAGGAGAAAATCTAGGTTAACTTTGAATTTGGAAATGACTTTTTAAATACTACACCAAAAGTAAAAAAAAAAAAAAAAAAAAAAAGAAAGAAAAATTAAGAAAGTAGACTTAATAAAAATTTGAAACATCTCCTCTGTGAAAGGCACTGTTAAGTGAATGAAAAGGCAAGCCACAGATTAGGGGGGAAACAATTGCAAAATACATCTGCCAAAGGACTGGTATTCTAAATCTACAAAGAATTCTTAAAAATTCAACAATAAAAATAAAACGAAAATGTCTAAAAATGTTAGAATAAGATCTGACCAGACACCCAAAGAAAACATATAGATGAAAAGTAAGCATATGAAAATATGTTTAACATTACATATCATCAGGGAACTGCAATTAAAACAGTGAGATATGCAATTAAAACTGCAGAACTATTAGAATGACCAAAATTGAGAACCCTGAGATACCAAGTACTGAGAGATTCTGGACCAACAGGAACTCTTGTTCATTGCTGGTGGAAATGCAAAACTGTATGCCACTTTGAAAGCCAATTGGGCTTTTTTTTTTTTTAATAAAACCTAACAAGCTCTTAACATATGATCTAGCCATTGTGTTCCTTGGTATTTACTCAAATGAGTTGAAAGCTTACATCTACACAAAACCTTCACATGGATATTTATTGAAGTCTGGCTTATAATTACCAAAACTTGCAAGCAACCATTCTCTGTCAATAGTAGAATGGATAAGGAAACTGTTATACGTTGATACAGTGGAATATTAAATAGCAGTGAAAACAAATCAGCTATTCAAGATCAAGCTATAAAAAGACATGGGGGAAATTTAAATACATATTGATAATGAATTAAATCAATATGAAAAGGTTACATACTGTAGTATTTAAGCTATATTACATATTGGAAAAGGTTAAAACTACGGACACAGTGAAAAAAAAAAAAAATCAGTGATTGCCAGGGTTTCATTGGTAAAAAGGGAGGAATGAATAGATGGAACACAGGGGATTTTCAGCATAGTGAAACTATTCTCTGTGATACTGTTATGATGGATACATTTCATCATTACACTTGTAAAGTTCATAAAATTTATAACACAAAGTGAACCCTAATGTAAACTATATAATGTAATTAATAAATAAATACTGGGTCAACAATTCTAACAACAAAGAAGATTCTTCAGACATTCAGTATTCAGTGACAAGTCCACTTTAGACCTTTAACAAGCACTGTGTTTGGTTTCTAAACTGGAAGAAAACTATTAATGTTCAATCTTACATATTCAATATCATTCATAATTTATAAATATCTACAATTAATGTAACAGGAGTTTTGAACACTCTCCAACTTTCCAAGAATACAACTAAGAAAAAAATTTGATCCTTTCCCCAACTCTTTCTTAGCTTTTACACAGTAACACCTCTGATCACCAATTTGCTTTTTAACAAATAATTCTGGAAAGACTATTTTCAATAATGTGTACATGATAAACAACATATGCACATTATTTCATTAAATTCTTATAACAATTCTAAGGAATAGGTCTCTTACTTACATTTTTTTTAATTAATAAACCTTATTCTTAAGGGAAGTTTTACATTCATAGTAACATTGAGTAGGAAGTATGAAAGTTCCTACTTACCCTGTATCCACAGCCTCCCCAATATCAATATGCTCAACCAGAGTAGTATATTTTTTATAGTCCATGAATCACAATGACACATCATTATCACCCAATGCTCATACTTTAACACATTAGAGTTCACTCCTGTTATTTTACATTCCTTGGATCTGAACAAATGTATAATGACATATATCCACCATCATCGTATCCTACAGAACAGTTGCAGTGCCCTAAAAATTACTCTAACCATTCACCTATCCCCCTCAACCCCTGGCAACCACTGATCTTTTTATTTTCTTCATAGTTTTGATTCTTCAAAATGTCATATAATTGGAATCATGCACTATGTATCTTTCTCAGATTAATTTCTTTCATTTAGCAATACGCCCTTAAGTTTCCTCCATGGCTTGCTGGCTCATTTCTTTTTAAAACTGGATAATACTCCTTTGCTGGGATATGTCACAGTTTATTTATTCATTCACCTACTGAAGGACATGCTGATTGCATCCAGGTTTTGGCAATTATGAAAAAAAAGCTGCTATAAACATCTGTGTGCATGTTTTTGCATGGATGTAAGTTTTCATTTCATTTTGGTAATTACCAAGGAGTGTGATTTCTAGATCATATGGTGAGCATGCTTTTAGCTTTCTTAGAAACTGCCAAACTGCCTTCCAAAGTAGCTATACCACCTTACCTATCAGTTTTAAAGATGAAGAAATCAAGTCTTTGAGCAGAAATGCATCTTTCCAGAATTCATAGTTAAATTAATTGAGCCATAACTCAAAATCAAGTTTGTCTCACTTACTAAGGTCTTAGAAATACTAGGGTCTCATCTGACTTTAAAATATAGTAATTCTATAATTATATTATTCAGCTAACTTAAATGTACAATGGGAAGGAGAAATTGTAGACTTAAAATATTTTCTAAATTTTATAAAAATGTTGCAAAAGTTTGTTATTCTACTATATAACTGAATGCATTAAGTTTTCACATTAATTCTAATTGGGAATGAAATATAATCTAAGCATATTTAGAGGGATACTTTTAATTCTATAAAGCTCACATGGCCAGTGCTCTAGTAATGTCAATATTTGGGATCTGTATAGGGACATTGGCTTCCCTATAGATTCAGACAGTAAAGAATCTGCCTGCAATGTGGGAGACCCAGGTTTGATCCCTGGGTTGGGAAGATCCCCTGCAGAAGAGTACCTGCTCTAGTACTCTCGCCTGGAGAATTCCATGAAGAGGGAACCTGAAGCATTCTAGAGACATTAACGGAGAAGATAGCCATAGAACAAGAAATTTGCAAATGCAGTTTAATGCCTTGGCCATTTGGCTATTCTGATGTCAGAGCAAAAGTCCAGGTTATTGCATTTTATGCTGCATTTATCTTGACAAAATTGACAGAAAAAGTAAACCAAACCTTAGGTTTTCTCATTCAATCCTTACTTTCTTGCACTGACTCCCCCTAGACTGAATTCTTGCTTAATTGTCCCACTGCTTCTCCTCCCATAGATCAGGAACACATTAACATCTAATATCAAAGTACTGAGTTAAAAAAAAAAAAAAATGCTTTGAGGATATTACCAGACTGAACATCAGGACTGTCAGCAGGAACAGACAGTAGTGAGCAATTCTCCCATATTATGCAATAAAACCATTCAATTTCTGCACATTGGATGCTAAAGTTGGATCCTTCTGTTGCTGGATACCCTTTTAAGGAAAACAGTCAGTGCTCATTTGGGTGATATTCCTTGCTTATAGTTCAAAATGCAGAACAACTTAGGTGCCTAACTGTGGAGTTTTTAATTTTGGGCACAGAGAGAAGAAATCCTGAATGATTTTTAATGACTTCCTTGAGGTATATGAAACATGTAGTAGGACAGAAACTCAAAGAATAAAGTACATAAAATTGCAAATATACAGAAAAAAATGATTAACAAATGAGTGGTTTGTAACCTGGAAAAATAAATGTAAATAATATGTATTTTTTTCTTTCCTTATTTTTCCAGAATATTAAGTATGTAATTTGATTGCTTCAATCACTTTCTAAAAACATTTTTCATATTAAAAGAAAAAAGGGGGTAACAATTAAAAAGAAAAAAATGAGGGTAACAATAAAAAGGACAAGGCTGTTATTGGATATACACCTTAGGGAAGTTCATTTTCCTAGTCAGAACCTTTATTTTAAGCTCAGTCACAATGTTCTTTGGTTGAACTTTATATTTCTCTTATATTTTTCTCTCAGATGCACAAAAATTTACAAAGCAGACTTCATGAAATAAATTTTCTTTCTCAGTCATTAATAACTGCTTCATGGAACCTATTAAAATACAGAATTTACTATGCATGTGGATAAGACTATGAGGTTAGAAGCCAATACAAGGTGTGATTTCCAATCCCCAAATTGCTGTTATTCACAAAATATTCTGGATCAGCATGATTTTTTTAAAACAATATTGAAATCCCTACAAAACTACAGGTAGTTGGACAGTAAATTATAAGGACTGATAAAAAGCGAAGGGTAAAACAAACGTTTCCCAAGCGGTGCTAGTAGTAAAAATCCACCTGCCAATGCAGTAGACAAGACGCAAGAGATGTGAGTTTAATCCCTGGGTTGGGAAGATCTCCTGGAGTAGGAATTGGCAACCCACTCCAGTTTTCTCATCTAGAAAATTTTATGGACAAAGGAGCCTGGCTGGCTACAGTCCTTTGGGTCACAAAGAGTCAGACACGACTGAGTGACTGAGCACCCAAAACATACTGTTTATAAAAATAGGTACCATCTTCCAGGGAATGAAATATACTTCATATCAACTCAGATTTCTAAAGTGTCTGTGTCTATTTTTTTAAACTTTTTAAAATTTCATATTGGAGTACAGTTGATTAACAATGTTGTGTTCGTTTCAAGTATACAGTAAGGTGATTCAGTTATACATATACACATATCTATTCTTTTTCAAATTCTTTTCCCAATTAGGTTGTTACAGAATATTGAGAAGAATTTCCTGTGCTGTACAGTAGAAGGTCCTGTCACTTATCCATTTTAAAAATAGCAGTCTGTGGCTTCCCTGGTGGCTCAGTGATAAAGAATCCACCTGTCAATGCAGGAGGCACGGTTTTGATTTCTGGTCCGGGAAGATCCCACATGAAAAAGCAAATAAATTCATGTGCCACAACTACTGAACCTGTACTCTAGAACCCAGCAAACACAACTACTGAGCCCATGTGTCACAACTACTGAAGCCTGTGTGTCCTAGAGCCTCTGCTCTGCAGCAGGAGAGCCACTGCAATGAAAAGCCCACACGTTGAAACTAGAGAGGAGCCCCTGCTCACTGCAACTAGAGAAAGCCTGTGCAGCAACAAAGATCCAGCACAGTCAAAAATAATAAATAAATAAGTAAATTAAAAAAAATAGCAATGTGTACATGTCAATCTCAAACTCTCTGACTATCCCTTCCCTAACATTTCATCCCTTTGTAAACATAAGTTCGTTTTCTAAGTCTGATCCTGCAACCTCATTCCTGGGCATATATCCAGTGAAGAACATAATCCAAAAGGATACATGCACTCCAATCTTCATTGCAGTGCTATTTACAACAGCCAAGACATAGAAGTAACCTAAATGTTCATCAACAGAGAAATCAATAAAGAAGATGTGGTACATATACACAATGGAATATTACTCAGCCATTATAAAGAATGAAATAATGCAATTTGCAGCAACATAGATGGATTTTGAGATTATCGAACTGAGTAAAGTAAGTCAGAGAAAGAGAAAGATCATATGATAGCATTTAAATGCAAAATCTTTAAAAAATGATACAAATGAACTTTGTATGTGTGTATTATTTACTGCTACATGGAATTTCTTCATGAAATTCTTACAATGCAATCTAGAAGATTCTGCAATATATCCAACTCATAACCATCATTTAACCTCTGAACTATTTCCCAATGTCAACAGTATCAATAACTTTTCTCTAAAGAGTTCTCTTTTTCTTGTTGTATTACATATTTATATGCTGTTATTTGATTTTCTAATTTAACTCTGAAAAATACACTGAATCCAAAATCTTATTGTATAAACAATGATTTATTCACATATTAAAAGAACACTAAAAATCTCTTTTGGTTAGATCTAGTTTTTTTTCTTTCTTTCTCCTAATAGGCAAGATGTAATTTGGCAGAAATAATTAACAATGCAACTTACAGGACTTAATTTTAAATGTATTGAGAGCTCTAAGTGAAACTAGATGAATTAAAATATCAACAGAATGATTATAAGGTTTTCACCTTAATTATAAGTTGGGTATCCACATGATAGTGATATCTAAAGTTGATGACACGTATTAACACATTGTAAATAGACCCAGTTTATGGAAATGCTATGGAAAACCTAACTAATTAAAAGGTAAAAAAGCCCTTTAAAATTATTTTCTGTGACAGATACAGAAATAAGATATATTTATGAGCAGTTTAGCAATGGCAAACAACAAATCACTTGAATAGCTATTAAACATGTTAGAGAAATAAATTTACTCTTTGATATATGCAATGGATTGGTAGAGTGAGGTCAGAAGATGACAGTCCCAAAATTATTATTCTCAAAGAAATTCCTTTTCTAGTAAGCCAAAATGCCCTCCTGTACATATGTAGATTCATGAATTTATGTCAGAATAAAATTTAAACTGCACTTAATGATTGAAATAAATGCCAATGAGTTCATTTTATAATGCACACTAAACATTGGTGAATATAAATACCTTTATTTGTTGAAATGTTTTAAAAATTTAGGAAGTTTATAAAATTTCATTAAAGGATGCTTATGTGCTAATTTTAGTGGAAAAATCAGGCTTTAAATCTATTCAAATAGCATTTTTTAAAAAATGTTTATATATTTGTTTATAATATAGTGTATCATTACACATCTTTCCAGAAAAAATGTGGAAAGACATTTCCAAGCTCCTAACAGTAGCTTTTAATAGGTAGCTGCATTATGGATAATTTTTATTTTTTGTAAAGCATTTAGTTTTTGTAAAATAATACTATATGTCACAATATATGTCTTGTCATTTTAATGATTGTCATTTTAAATCATGTTCTCTCTCTAATTAACAATGTTATTAAAGAGCAAACCTCAATAGGTAAAATTTAGATAACTCAGGACACCACCAACTGTTAATGACTACATATTGCTGAAGTCAATATACACCTGATGCCCCCCAATAAACCTTAACACCATTATTTTTCCAGGATTACTTTTGCTCTCTCATTCTGCCTGAAAACCAGTAATAACTGTAAGCAGGTATTTTAAAAATTCCTTTATACAATGATTATTTATAGAGTTTCTACAACTAGATATTTTGCCATGTAAAGGAGATGACAAGATAAATAAGTTACTGTCTTTGCTTCAAAAGAATTCACAGTCTAATGACAGAAATAAGCATGTAAACAAATAACTACAAGAAACATGATTAGTTTCAGACATGTGTAAGAATGATTAGAACATTTCCTTTCTCTATAATGCACTTCTTTTTGTTTGTACATCATTGCATTATATATTGATACCATGGATTGCTCCACTGAGATCAGATTGATAAAATGATTATGTCTGGGTCTTTTTTAAGTTCATTGTATATTTACATGTTCCTTGATGACTATGAAAGTAGAGGTGTAGTAATTTTCCTATCAAAATGATATGTATATGATCAACAGTCTCTAATGTCTCCAACTATGAGAGTTTGAAGACAAGTAACTGATATTCTGTTCTATTCATTGCTAGCATGATACCTATATAAAAAATGAAAAATTATTCAAAAGGGGTTTTATTGGGAGAATTTTATGCTACATAACCAATTCATACTGTTCATGGGGTTCTCAAGGCAAGAATACTGAGGTGGTTCGCCATTCCCTTCTCCAGTGGACCATCTGGTGTCCACTGCTCTAACGGACCATCTGGTCCACTGGAGAAGGGAATGGCAAACCACTTCAGTATTCTTGCCCTGAGAATCCCATGAACAGTATGAAAAGGCAAAATGATAGGATATTGAAAGAGGAACTCCCCAGGTCGGTAGGTGCCCAATATGCTACTGGAGATCAGTGGAGAAATAACTCCAGAAAGAAAGAAGGAATAGAGCCAAAGCAAAAACAATACCCAGTTGTGGTTGTTACTGGTAATAGAAGCAAGGTCCAATGCTATAAAGAGTAATATTGCATAGGAACCTGGAATGTTAGGTCCATGAATCAACGCAAATTGGAAGTGGTCAAACAGGAGATGGCAAGAGTGAACGTCGACATTCTAGGAATCAGTGAACTAAAATGGACTGGAATGGATGAATTTAAATCAGATGACCATTATATCTACTACTGCAGCAGGAATCCCTTAGAAGAAATGGAGTAGCCATCATGGTCAACAAAAGAGTCCAAAGTGCAATACTTGGATGCAATCTCAAAAACGACAGAATGATCTCTGTTTGTTTCCAAGGCAAACCATTCAATATCACAGTAATCCAAGTCTATGCCCCAACCAGTAATGCTGAAGAAGCTGAAGTTGAACGGTTCTATGAAGACCTACAAGACCTTTTAGAACTAACAGACAAAAAAGATGTCCTTTTCATCATAGGGGACTGGAATGCAAAAGTAGGAAGTCAAGAAACACCTGGAGTAACAGGCAAATTTGGCCTTGGAATACGGAATGAAGCAGGGCAAAGGCTAATATGTTTTGCCAAGAGAACGCACTGGTCATAGCAAACACCCTCTTCCTATAACACAAGAGAAGACTCTATACATGGACATCACCAGATGGCCAACCCCGAAATCAGATTGATCATATTCTTTGCAGCCAAAGATGGAGAAGCTATATACAGTCAGCAAAAACAAGACCAGGAGCTGACTGTGGCTCAGATCATGAACTCCTTATTGCCAAATTCAGATTTAAATTGAAGAAATTAGGGAAAACCACTAGACCATTCAGGTATGACTTAAATCAAATCCTTTATGCTTATACAGTAGAAGTGAGAAATAGATTTAAGTGACTAGATCTGATAGATAGAGTGCATGATGAACTATGGAAGGAGGTTCATGACATTGTACAGGAGACAGGGATCAAGACCATCCCAGTGGAAAAGAAAAGCAAAATAGCTGTCTGATGCGGCCTTACAAATAGGTATGAAAAGAAGAGAAGAGAAAAGCAAAGGATAAAAGGAAAGATATAAGCATCTGAATGCAGAGTTCCAAAGAAGAGCAAGGAAAGATAAGAAAGCCTTCCTCAGCGATCAATGCAAAGAAATACAGGAAAACAACAGAATGGAAAAGACTAGAGATCTCTTCAAGAAAATTAGAGATACCAAGGGAACATTTAATGCAAAGATAGGCTCGATAAAGGGCAGAAATGGCATGGACCTAACAGAAGCAGAAGATATTAAGAAGAGGTGGCAAGAATACACAGAAGAACTGTACAAAAAAAGACGTTCACGACCAAGATAATAATGATGGTGTGATCACTCACCTAGAGCCAGACATCCTGGAATGTGAAGTCAAGTGGGCCTTAGAAAGCATCACTACGAACAAAGCTAGTGGAAGTGATGGAATTCAGGTTGAGTTATTTCAAATCCTGAAAGATGATGTTGTGAAAGTGCTTCACTCAATATGCCAGCAAATTTGGAAAACTTAGCAGTGGCCACAGGACTGGAAAAGGTCAGTTTTCATTCCAATCCCAAAGAAAGGCAATGCCAAAGAATGCTCAAACTACCGCACAATTGCACTCATCTCATATGCTATTAAAGTAATGCTCAAAATTCTCCAAGCTAGGCTCCAGCAATATGTGAACCATGAACTTCCAGATGTTCAAGCTGGTTTTAGAAAAGGCAGAGGAACTAGAGATCAAATTGCCAACATCTGCTGGATCATGGAAAAAGGAAGAGAGTTCCAGAAAAACATCTACTTCTGCTTTTTTGACTATGCCAAAACCTTTGACTGTGTGGATCGCAATAAACTGTGGAAAATTCTGAAAGAGATGGGAATACCAGATCACCTGACCTGCCTCTTGAGAAACCCATATGCAGGTCAGGATGCATCAGTTAGAACTGGACATGGAAAAACAGACTGCTTCCAAATAGGAAAAGGACTACATCAAGGTTGTATATTGCCACCCTGCTTATTTAACTTATATGCAGAGTACATCATGAGAAACGCTGGACTGGAAGAAGCACAAGCTAGAATCAAGATTGCCGGGAGAAATATCAATAACCTCACATATCCAGATGACACCACCCTTAAGGCAGAAAGTGAAGAGGAACTAAAAAACCTCTTAATGAAAGTGAAGGAGGAGACTGAAAAAGTTGGCTTAAAGCTCAACATTCAGAAAACTAAGATCATGGCATCCAGTCCCATCACTTCATGGGAAATAGATGGGGAAACAATGGAAACAGTGTCAGACTTTATTTTGGGGAGCTCCAAAATCACTGCAGATGGTGATTGCAGCCATGAAATTAAAAGTTGCTTACTCCATGGAAGGAGGGTTATGACCAACCTAGATAGCACATTGAAAAGTAGAGACATTACTTTGCCAACAATGGTCCATCTAGTCAAGGCTGTGGTTTTTCCAGTAGTCATGTATGGATGTGAGTGTTGGACTGTGAAGAAAGCTGAGCACCAAAGAATTGATGCTTTTGAACTATGGTGTTGGAGATGACTCTTGAGAGTCCCTTGGACTGCAAGGAGATCCAACCTGTCCATCCTAAAGGAGATCAGTCCTGGGTGTTCTTTGGAAGGACTGATGCTAAAGCTGAAAATCCAGTACTTTGGCCACCTCATGCGAAGAGTTGACTCATTGGAAAAGACTCTGATGCTGGGAGGGATTGGGGACAGGAGGAGAAGGGGACAACAGAGGATGAGATGGCTGGATGGCATCACCGATCCGATGGACATGAGTTTGAGTGAACTCTGGGATTTGGTGATGGACAGGGAGGCCCAGAGTGCTGCGATTCATGGGATCGCAAAGAGTGGGACACAACTGAATGACTAAACTGAACTAAACTGAACCAATCCATAAATACTATTTCATTAGGTACTCATTTATTGTTGAAAGTCCAACGTGAAGTCTCTCAGTATTGTCCAACTCTTTGGGACCCCATGGACTGTAGCCTATCAGGCTCCTCCCTCCATGTGATTTTCCAGGCCAGAGTACTGGAGTAGGTTGCCATTTCCTTCTCCAGGGGATCTTCCTGACCCAGGGATCAAATGCTGGTCTCCCGCATTGCAGGTTTTTTTTTTTTTCTCTTTGTACAATTTAATTGTCTTTAGGTGCCTCTGTACAATGTGAAAAGTACCATCCATGTTATTTGTGTGTGGACATCTTAGTTCAGCTTAGATAGGATAAAGGAAAAGAGAGGCATAGAAATTTTAAAACTTATGGGGAGGGAGGAGGGAGGAGAGTTCAGGATGGGCAACACATGTATACCTGTGGCAGATTCATTCTGATATATGGCAAAACCAATACAATATTGTAAAGTTAAATTAAATAAAATAAAAAAATAAAGATAAGAAAAACTTAGTTCTTTTTTCCTCCTTCTGTGCTCAGGAACAAGTTTTGTATCATACAGAAACTTCCAAAGTACAAATTGGCATGGATAGCAGTCATGTCCAATAATTACAATAATTCCATGGGACGGGTACATTCTATCTACAAAGTATTGCAGTTAAAAGAAAATTTTGCCAAGATTCAAACATGATGAAAGACAGTAGCAAATGGCATAAACACTCATATAATAAAGATCACAGTAGGGAAAGCTAGTAGAGGTACTATAATGAAATCAATGATAATAAAATGAAGAAGAAAGGGAAAATGACAGCAAAAACTGCTGATAATAATGAGGTAAACAGATAAAAATATGAAACAAACACACAGTGTTTTTCATGCCAAGTCTAAATAAAAAGCAGAAAAATAAAGTCTTCAAGATCATAAATAAAGATATGAGGTTTTTTTAAAAAAGTGCACACAGCTCAGTTGGCCTACACTGCTTATTCTCCTTTCAGTTCTAAACCTCCACTGTCAGATCATCCAATCAAACCATCTTAAACCAATTCAATGTTATTATCTCAGCAACCTTGCCTGGAAGGCCATTTCTTGCATTTAAGTATCTCTGCATGAAAAACAGATTCACAACATCTGGTCTGATTCCATTTTCCTTTAATTTTCCTTTTGTTGCTTTTCTATTTTATTTCCTTTTCTAATCATGTTTGTTGAGTTGCAAATAGAAATTTTCACTCTTACCTATGGTCTTTATTTCACTGTTTATTTGTAGGGTTGGTTATCTACGTTGTTGCTTAATATTAGCTGAAACATAGTAGTCTGATGGACTATAATTATCCTTGCTCTGCCCAATTTCAGAAAACAAAAGCACACATTTTGTTTTCTTTTTTAGTATTATCTACACAAATAAAGTATTGGAGTTTTAGTTTTAGCATCAGTCCTTCCAAAGAACACCTAGGACTGATCTCCTTTAGAATAGACTGGTTGGATCTCTGTGCAGACTCTCAAGAGTCTTCTCCAACACCACAGTTCAAAAGCATCAATTCTTCGGCTCTCAGCCTTCTTCACAGTCCAACTCTCACAACCATACATGACCACTGGAAAAACCATAACCTTGACTAGACAGAAGTTGGCAAAGAAATGTCTCTGCTTTTGAAAATGCTGTCTAGGTTGGTTATAACTTTCCTTCCAAGGAGTAAGCATCTTTAATTTCACGGCTGCAGTGATTTTGGAGCCCCCCAAAATAAAGTCTGACACTGTTTCCACTGTTTCCCCATCTATTTCCCATGAAGTGATGGGACCAAATGCCATGACCTCAGTTTTCTGAATGTTGAGCTTTAGGCCAACTTTTTCACTCTCCTCTTTCACTTTCATCAAGAGGCTTTTTAGTTCCTCTTCACTTTCTGCCTTAAGGGTGTTGTCATCTGGATATCTGAGGTTATTTATATTTCTCTCGGCAATCTTGATTCCAGCTTGTGCTTCTTCCAGCCCAGCATTTCTCATGATGTACTCTGCGTATAAGTTAAATAAGCAAGGTGACAATATACAGCCTTGACATAGTCCTTTTCCTATTTGGAAGCAGTCTGTTTTTCCATGTCCAGTTCTAACTGATGCATTCTGACCTGCATATAGGTTTCTCAAGAGGCAGATCAGGTGGTCTGGTATTCCCATCTCTTGAAGAATTTTCCACAGTTTATTGTGATCCACACAGTCAAAGGCTTTGGCATAGTCAATAAAGCAGAAGTAGATGTTTTTCTCGAACTCTCTTCCTTTTTCCATGATTCAGCGGATGTTGGCCATTTGATCTCTGGTTCCTCTGCCTTTTCTAAAACCAGCTTGAACATCTAGAAGTTCATGGTTCACGTATTGCTGAAGCCTGGCTTGGAGAACTTTGAGCATCACTTTACTAGCGTGTGAGATGAGTGCAATTGTGCGGCAGTTTGAGCATTCTTTAGCATTGCCTTTCTTTGGGATTGGAATCAAAACTGACCTTTTTTAGTCCTGTGGCCACTGCTAAGTTTTCCAAATTTGCTGGCATATTGAGTGAAGCACTTTCACAGCATCATCTTTTAGGATTTGAAATAGCTCAATTGGAATTCCATCACTAGCTTTGCTCATAGTGATGCTTTCTAAGGCCCACTTGAGTTCCCATTCTAGGATGTCTGGTTCTAGATGAGTGATCATACCATCGTGATTATCTTGGTCATGAACATCTTTTTTTGTATAGTTCTTCTGCGTATTCTTGCCACCTCTTCTTAATATCTTCTGCTTCTGTTAGGTCCATGCCATTTCTGCCCTTTATCGAGCCCATCTTTGCATTAAATGTTCCCTTGGTATCTCTAATTTTCTTGAAGAGATCTCTAGTCTTTCCCATTCTGTTGTTTTCCTGTATTTCTTTGCATTGATTGCTGAGGAAGGCTTTCTTATCTCTTCTTGCTATTCTTTGGAGCTCTGCATTCAGATGTTTATATCTTTCCTTTTCTCCTTTACTTGGTCAGGGAACCAGATCCCACAGGCCACAACTAAGAGTTCACATGCTGCAGCTGAAGATTTTGTGTGCCAGGATTGAGACCAGGTGCAGTCAAATAAATACATGAAAAATAAATAAATGAAATAAAAAAACAAACAAACAAAAAAACAGGGCAGTGATAGGACACAGAGGAATTAAAGCACACATAATTTATGTGGGTTTATTTGTCAGAGTGCTAGATTATAAGTTTGGCTCTGCTACTTACTAGTTCTATAAACTCAGAAAACAAACAATATTTCTTAAGCCTTGGTTTCTTCATTAACAAAATGGAATCAATAAGATTAACAATCCCTGAAGTGAAATGAAGTGAAGTCGCTCAGTTGTGTCTGACTCTTTGTGACCCCGTGGACTGTAGCCCACCAGGTTCTTCCATCCATGGGATTCTCCAGGCAAGAATACTGGAGTGGGTTGCCATTTCCTTCTCCAGGGGATCTTCCCAACCCAGGGATCGAACCCAGGTCTCCCGCATTGCAGGCAGACACTTTAATCTCTGAGCTACCAGGGAATCCCTGAGACTGCTGTAAATACTAAATAAAAATATACATAAAAAGCACAGTGCCTGGCATCTAATAACATTCAAATACAGTTTACCCTTGAAAAACATGATATCAAATTGTAGAGGTCCAATTTTATGTAGATTTTTTCCAAAAAATAGTACTGCAGAACTACACAATCTGTGGTTGTGGAACCTCAGCTACAGAGGGGTAGGGAAGGCCCCTGTAAAAGTACCCTTGGATATTCAACTGCACTGGAGTTGGCACCTTTAACCCCCAAATTTTTCAATGGCTAACTGTATTATTAAATGTTTGTATTCTGATTTTGCAAATTAGTCCCATTTGTAAATTAGCTCCTTTCTTCATTCATAGTGGTAAATAGAATAACTCTTTCTATCCATTCACTTAATGTACACATGACGATTTATATACATATACATAGTGAAACGATTACTATCAGATCAGATCAGGTCAGTCGCTCAGTCGTGTCCGACTCTTTGCGACCCCATGAATCGCAGCACGCCAGGCCTCCCTGTCCATCACCAACTCCTGGAGTTCACTTAGACTCATGTCCATCTAGTCAGTGATGCCATCCTGCCATCTCATCCTCTGTCGGCCCCTTCTCCTCCTGCCCCCAATCCCTCCCAGCATCAGAGTCTTCTCCAGTGAGTCAACTCTTCGCATGAGGTGGCCAAAGTACTGGAGTTTCAGCTTTAGCATCATTCCTTCCAAAGAAATGCCAGGGCTGATCTCCTTCAGAATGGACTGGTTGGATCTCCTTGCAGTCCAAGGGACTCTCAAGAGTCTTCTCCAACACCACAGTTCAAAAGCATCAATTCTTCCACACTCAGCCTTCTTCACAGTCCAACTCTCACATCCATACATGACCACAGGAAAAACCATAGCCTTGACTAGACGGACCTTTGTTGGCAAAGTAATGTCTCTGCTTTTGAATATGCTATCTAGGTTGGTCATAACTTTCCTTCCAAGGAGTAAGCGTCTTTTAATTTCGTGGCTGCAGTCACCATCTGCAGTGATTTTGGAGTCCCAAAAAATAAAGTCTGACACTGTTTCCACTGTTTCCCCATCTATTTCCCATGAAATGATGGGACCAGGTGCCATGATCTTCGTTTTCTGAATGTTGAGCTTTAAGCCAACTTTTTCACTCTCCACTTTCACTTTCATCAAGAGGCTTTTGAGTTCCTCTTCACTTTCTGCCATAAGGGTGGTGTCATCTGCATATATGAGGTTATTGATATTTCTCCTGGTAATCTTGATTCCAGCTTGTGTTTCTTCCAGTCCAGCGTTTCTCCTGATGATTACTATAGACAAGCTAATTAGCATATCTCCCCACAAGGTTATTTCTTATGTGTGATGAAAGCACCTGAAATCTATTTTTTAGCATCTATCCTGTGTTCAGGAGAGTATTAGTAAATATAATCATCATGCCTGTTCGTTAGATCTTTAGAGTTATTCATTCAACATAACAGCAACTTTGTAAGCTTTACCAACATCTTCCCATTTACCCCATTTCAACAGCTCCTAGTAATCACCATTCTAGTCTCTACATTGTCATATTCCACATATGAGTGATACTAGGCAGTATATACGTGTCTCTGGCTTAATTCCCTTATCCTCCAGGTTCACCAATACTTTCAGAAATGGCAGATTTTTCTTTTTTCTCATGGCAGAATCATAGTCCACTGTATGTACATATACCACATCTTTTTCTCTATTCATTTGTTGCCCAGCACTTACATTTGTTTCCAAATCTTGCCTCTCATCAATAATGCTGCAGTGAACATGCAGATACAGATATGTCTGAAATCCTGATTTCATTTCCTTTGGACATATGGCCAAAAATGGGACTGCTGGATCATATCATAGTTCTATTTTTAATTTTTTGAGGAATCTCCATACTGTTTTTCTTAATGGCTACACCAATGTGCATTTTGATCAGCAATAATCAAGGGTCCCTTTCTCCGCTTCCTCACCAATACTGGTTATCTTTTGTCTTTTTTAATGATAATCATTTTAACAATTGTGAGGTAATCTCTCACTGTGGTTTGATTTGCATTTACCTGAAGACTAGCAGTGTTAATAATATTCTCATACATCTATTGGTCATTTATTCTTTTGCTCATTTAAAAATCTGGTTACTGGTTTTCTTGCAATTTAATTATTTGTGCCCCTTTATATATTTTGAATATTAATCCCTCCCTTATAAGGTATATCTTTTGTAAATATTTTCTACCAGTTAGCAGACTGTCTCTTCACTCTGTTGACTGTTTCCTTTGTTGTGAAGATGACCTTCAGTTTTCAATTCCATATGTCTAGTTTTGCTTTTGTTACCTGTGTTTTTCAATTCATCATCAAAAAAGCAGTGCCCAGATCAATGGCAAAAAGACTTTTCCCTATTCAAGAAGCTTTTTGCCTATCACCATTTACTTATTTATTGATTCCAGTATTGAGGGTAAAACATTCAAAATGGAAAAGCACTCAATGTACATATTATCATTCCTCAGTTTGAAAGTACATTTAAAGAGGCAATTAAAACACTTCTCAACAAAAGACTAACTGATTTCATCTCACATGAACCTGGAGTACCCCTAGATAAAATTCACCTGATTAACACAATAGCTGTTATTATATAATACTATATTTAATGTTACTTATAATTCAGGGAACATAACATAATCACCAATCCAACAGGTACATAGTGTTAAAAGAGAACATACTAACTGTAATTATTTGATTTTTTGATTATCAAAACTATTGATTAGTTACATAGAGTTTATTAATGCTCTGGCTGTTCATATTTCTTTAGTTGTTTATCTCCCTTCTAGATTATGAGCTCCTTGAGGAAAAACAACGTTTCTTCCTCCTTTTTTTGAAACTTCAGAAAGAGGATCGTGATCACAACTACCAAAATACTCAATAAAAGTTGCTAAAATCAAAACAAACAAACAACTGTACCTTGGCACTTTCTTACATTCTTATTCTATTGATTATTTTATAAATTATATTGTTTTTTCATAGTTAATATATAAAAAGTAAGAGAAATCTGAAATATTATTTGAATGACAGGTATTGTATAATATTTTCTGTATATACTTAGTACATTATTTACTGGATGTCTATTAATGACTATTATTTTAAGGTAAACAATAATTACATTTTTCAAAAATCTTGGCTTCCTGACTTGGTTTTAATCCTTGCTACACAGCTCTGCTGCTGCTGCTGCTAAGTCGTTTCAGTCGTGTCCGACTCTGTGCGACCCCATAGACGGCAGCCCACCAGGCTCCTCCGTCCATGGGATTTTCCAGGCAAGAGTACTGGAGTGGGGTGCCATTACCTAACAAAGTCTTTGATAGAATATTCAACATGAAAACTTAAGGTTGTAGTGTTAAATTAGGTAATATATGTTAAATGATTTGTCTGATATTTGTCACTAATGTATAGTCAATAAATCATGATGTTATTATTCAATTAATAAAGGTATTCAGTTCAGTTCAGTTCAGTCGCTCAGTCGTGTCCGATTCTTTCCGACCTCATGAATTGCAGCACACCAGGCATCCCTGTCCATCACCAACTCCCGGAGTTCACTGAAACTCACGTCCATTGAGTCAGTGATGCCATCCAGCCATCTCATCCTCTGTCGTCCCCTTCTCCTCCTGCCCCCAATCCTTTCCAGCATCAAGTCTTTTCCAGTGAGTCAACTCTTCACATGAGGTGGCCAAAGTACTGGAGTTTCAGCTTTAGCATCCTTCCTTCCAAAGAACACCCTGGACTTATCGCCTTTAGGATGGACTGGTTAGATCTTCTTGCAGTCCAAGGGACTCTCAGGAGTCTTCTCCAACACCACAGTTCAAAAGCATCAGTTCTTCGGTGCTCAGCTTTCTTCACAGTCCAACTCTCACATTCATAAATGACTACTGGAAAAACCACAGCCTTGACTAGATGGACCTTTGTTGGCAAAGTAATGTCTCTGCTTTTTAATATGCTATCTAGGTTGGTCATAACTTCCCTTCCAAGGAGCAAGTGTCTTTTAATTTCATGGCTGCAATCACCATCTGCAGTGATTTTGGAACCCAAAAAAATAAAGGCTGACACTGTTTCCCCATCTATTTCCCATGAAGTGATTGGACCAGATGCCATGGTCTTAGTTTTCTGAATGTTGAGCTTTAAGCCAACTTTTTCACTCTCCTTTTTCACTTTCAAGAGGCTTTTTAGTTCCTCTTCACTTTCTGCCATAAGGTATTATTTTAAAAAGAAATTTGTAGTGAGATGAGCTCTAAATGAATTTTTATTAACTATAAACAGCTTGTCTAATTTTAACTGCTTGCTATTTTTCTTTGCCTTCTTAAGGAGGTGATGATGTTTTCCAGCCATGAAATGTTTCTGAACCAAATCAGACTGATTCTCACTGGTATTCTTGTATCCATTTGTGTCCAATGTTCTATTTGTGCATGAGTGATGAAGAAATTCCTACACATTACACAACTCAAAATCATATGGACATCTCTGGAACATTTTCTCTGGAACCTTCAACTTTCTCTGCCTAACACTACTATCACATTTCTCATTCTTTCACTGCATTCTATATTATAATGTACTAGACTCAGATGCCTTGTGTTCCTGTATCATGCTGCACTGCTTTGCAAGATGGTGATTTTTCTTGGCACGCTGTCTCTTAAAACAAGCTTTAAACTAAATCCCTTGCCTTTCTAATTTGCTATAACTCTACTCTGCTGGTCAAAATATTGGTGACTGGACTTGTTAGACTTGTTCCTCCTAGCTGTACTAACCAACATGGCTGTTTTGGTCACATATTGAAAGTAGCATTTTTACAGACTGACTCTTCTACTTAAATAGATGTTTTAACTTTTTAGCTTTTTCTGTACAGTAGAATGAGAAATTTATCCAACACCATGGTTTGTAGAAGTAAAAACAGAATTTTCTGCAAGTGCTGTCTGCAGTATCATCTCTCTGGGAAGAACATCTTGTTCTTGTCATTAGGATAGTATCTAATGACAGCTAATCTGAATAAGAAAGAGACTGAGAACATATGAGAATCATTTCCAGGAATGTTTTCCAACTGAATGCATCCTCCTGATTCCCAATAAAGACTGACTATCCTTTTGAGGGTCAGCATTTAGAATAGGCAGGAGTTTTAACCCATGAGTGTAATGCAGATATAATGATTGACATGTTTTAATTATTCATTTCCTCATTTTTAGGAACTCTCCTTCATTAACACAGAATTAGAATGGAATGCTAAATACTGTAGGGCTTTTAACTCCACTGATGGGTATTTCCCTCTCCACTGTCTACATAATATGTGAGATCTATAAGGTTGTTGCTGTATAGATTTTCTATGTGACAGGGAAAAACTCACACTCTATATGATTTTTTCTGTATCAACCTGCAGTTATTTAAACCCAAAACTATATAAGAAAAGTCATCATAATTATAATAAAACCCTAATTTGAGTACTTGTATGTCCAAGATATGGTGGCTCTGAACGTAAAGCATCTGCCTGCAATGAGGGAGACCTGGGTGCGATCCCTGGGTTGGGAAGATCCTCTGGAGAAGGAAATGGCAACCCACTCCAGTACTCTTGCCTGGAAAATTCCATGGACAGAGGAGCCTGGTAGGCTACAGTCCATGGGGTCACAAAGAGTCAGACACGACTGAGCGACTTCACTTTCACTTTCTTTCATGTTCAAAGTATATATGTACATATGTACACGTACTTGTATATACAAGAAACATACACACATACACGGTACAAATACATACAATATACTGGTATTCATATTGTTCATATATTGGAATTTCCTTTAACTGTCCAAAGAACAGATGTAAATAATTACTATTATTACCTTCATTCTTATCCAAGAAACAGAGGCAAACAGAAATCAAATGACTTATTTCAAGTTCAAATACTGATAAGTAGTAGAGCTAGGATTGAACCCAGGCAGTTCAAATCAAGAGCTTTTGCTCTAAACCATTTCTAAACAGCTATGGATTTGCTCTTTGGAGGGCCTCTCTGATAATAATAAATGCCTATCGCCTGACTTTCCAAGAATATCAAACACCTACAAGCAAATTTATGTGATGATGGATTATTATTTTTAATAATAATATTAAATTTATTTTAATAAATAATCCAATTATTTTCAGCAGAATGCTTTCTTAAAAGTGCATGTGTTCTAATCATATAGGGAACTTAAACAACTGTGCTTAAAACAAATAAAACAGGAAAGGAAGATTTTAATCAATTCATCACTTTTATTATGGACTCTCAACTCTACCTAGACCACATCTGAAAAACCATATTTCAGTGGCATTTACTACTATTCACTACTCTACTCTTAAAACAGCCTATGCACATACAAAGGGATGGACCTATATATAATTTCACATGATGTAGGAAGAATACTTAGCATCAATAATAATATAAATTAAAGAAACTCTGAACATCGAAGCTTTTTAGATCACTCCTAATATTTGACTATTCCTACTCTTTTATTTGGAGAAGGCAATGGCACCCCACTCCAGTACTCTTACCTGGAAAATCCCATGAACAGAGGAGCCTGGTGGGCTGCAGACCATGGGGTCTCGAAGAGTCGGACACGACTGAGCGACTTCACTTTCACTTTTCCCTTTCATGCATTGGAGAAGGAAATGTGTTCTTGCCTGGAGAATCCCAGGGACGGGGGAGCCTGGTGGGCCGCCATCTATGGGGTCGCACAGAGTCGGACACGACTGAAGCGACTTAGCAACAGCACTCTTTTATTTCCTTAATCAGCTGTGGCTTTGATACTAGGCATATATTTATTTGAAGCTAAGAGACCGCTTGAACAACTTTCAGATATTCAAAGACATTTTCACTCATTATTTAGAGTTCTGTTCTCTCAAATTCTAAATTTTCCTTTTGTATATATTTCTCACCTTTCAAGTGGTATTTTATTTTTCCCCTTCAAATGTAAAATTATAGTACATTTAACCATTTCTTTCTCTAGATAAAGTATAGGGTTGGCCATAAAGTTTATTTGGGTTTTTCCATAAAACCTTAAACAAACTTTTTGGCCAACCCAATACATGTCATCTTCAGTCCTAAATTAGAAGCTTCCACTCCCCATGTATTCTTTCAACAATACTCTTGCTCTTTAGTAAAAATGACCTTGGCAATCAACATTTTCATTAAAGAAATTCAAAGGAAAATGTCAATGACTGTAATTCAGATGTTTCATGAGTACATTAAACCTTTTAAAGGAACATGGTGGGAACCTCACTGAAAATAAATGTACAACTTGCCGACTGGAATGGGGAGATATTTTTCAATCAGAGTTAACCTCACTACTCCTTACCTATATAGGTGGTGGCTTAGTCTCCAAGCCATGCCCAACTCTTGCTACCCCATGGACTTTAGCCCTGAAGGCTCCTCTGTCCATGGAATCCTTCAGGGGATCTTACCGACCTGGGGATTGAACCAAGGTCTCCTGAATTGCAGGCAGATTCTTTACCCACTGAGTTACAAGGGAAGCCCTTGTAGCTTATCTATATAAGCAGCTCACAAACACACATATCTCACACTGCAGACATATTAGAAGAACAGACACTGCCAATGGACCCTAAAGCTGAAATAGAATATACAAAATAATCTCAGAATTCCTTGGCATTTCTCTTTTGCTAAATGAGCACATTATTCTAACACCATTCCAAAAAGAAAAAAAAAGAAAAAAAATGATGGAATTTCTGACACTATTCCATAAACCTAATCATGACTGGTTCAAAATTGGTAAAGGAGCACGTCAAGGCTGTATACTATCACCCTGCTATTTAACTTCTATGCAGAGTACATCATGTGAAATGCTCAGCTGGATGAAGCACAAGCTGAAATCAAGACTGCAGAGGGAACTATCAATAACCTCAGATATGCAGATGATACCAGCCTAATGACAGAAAGCAAAGAGGAATTAAAGAGCCTCTTGATCAAGGTGAAAGAAGAGAGTGATAAAGCTGGCTTAAAATTCAACATTCAAAAAACTAAGATAATGACATTCAGCCCCATCTTTTCACAGCAAATAGATGGGAAAAATATGAAAATAGTTACAGACTTTAGTTTCTTGGGCTCCAAAATCACTGCAGATGGTGACTTCAGCTATGGAATTAAAAGACGCTCCTTGGAAGAAAAGCTATGACAAACCTAGACAGCATATTAAAAAGCAAAGACATGCCTTTGCTGACAAAGGTATGGTTTTTCCAATAGTCATGTATGGATGTGAGAGTTGGACCATAAAGAAGGCTGAGTGCCACAGAATTGATGCTTCTGAACTGTGGTGTTGGAGAAGACTCTTGAGAATCCCTTGGATAGCAAGGAGATAAAGCCATTCAGTATTAAAGGAAATCAACCCTGAATATTCATTGGAAGGACTGATGCTGAAGCTGAAGCTCCAATACTTTGGCCACCTGATGCAAAGACCTGACTCACTGGAAAAGACTCTGATGCTGGGAAAGATTGTGTGCAGGAGGAGAAGGGGGTGACAGAGGATGAGATGGTTGGATGGTATCACCAACTCAATGGGCATGAGTTGGTGCAAACTCCAGGAGATAGTGAAGGACAGGGAAGCCTGGTGTGTTGTGGTCCATGGGGTCACAAAGAGTGGGACAAAACTGAGTGACTGAAAAACAACCATCATGACTGTACCAAATTTACTCCTATTGACATTTTTTTGCTTATTCTGTGTGTTTCATATGTACCAGATAGTTAACTTGTATCTAAAACCATGGCTAATAAGAGTGACTTCAAATAGGAAAGCCGAGGGAAAGTCAGAATAATGACAAGAGGCCAAAGGGAAATGTTCTGAATATGAGAATTTATGCTGCCCAAACTTTGCTTCATGCTGCTGACCCACTTAATACTCTTTGTGAACTCACACCTAACCTCATTTCATCCTCTCAATCTGAATTCTATAAATACACAGAATTTCCTGACCACTACAAGGAATGTACAGAAGGGGCATGAATGAACCCGAAGGTTCTTCTAGGTTTAGTAGGTCCTGTGGAGAGACTGAGAGAGATAATATAATTACAATAAAATAGTACAGCTGGATACATTGGTACAGTGTGATAGATATAACACATCGTCATCACTTTTGATTCTATAGAATACCTCTGTGAACACTTTGGGAAATAAGAACTCAAAAGATAACTTTGACAGCAGTAAGATCATAACCATATAATAGATCACTGTCTTCTAGGTCGAGTCACTAAAGAGACATTCGATTTATTTACAAAAATAGCAAAATAAGACTGAAGGTTGAGAGCTTTCTTTCCAAAATGGTATTAAGTCATAGTCCCAAACTTTACAAAGCAACATCTGAAATCAAGAGCCTAATTATACAAAATCTCCTCCTAAGTAAGCCCTTTGGAGTGCTCTGAATCAGTCAGTTCTAATCTTGGAAACTTCCAAACTCTGGACGCACTGAGTGACCCAG
Source organism: Bos mutus (assembly GCF_027580195.1). Lineage (NCBI taxonomy): Eukaryota > Metazoa > Chordata > Mammalia > Artiodactyla > Bovidae > Bos > Bos mutus. Next base: position 22,914,224 of record NC_091644.1, on the reverse strand, counting down.
ATCTTTCCCTCTTTTCTCTTCCTACTACCTGTGTTTTCACTCCTTCCGTAGCCTGAATTTCTCCCTGCTATTCTGATTAAGTAATCAGTGCTAAAATTAGGCAACGAACATACAGATAAATACATTTGTATTTTTAAAAAAGATTTCCTAAAGGGAATGTCCTAATTACAAAATGCTACAATTGAGGAGTTTTATAAGTAAGTAAATACATTTAGAGAGGACTCTGCCTAAAGAAACTGATCAAAAAAAATAAATAAATTAATAAATAAATATAAAAACTCAACCTTGGCCTTGGGATAAACCTTAGTGAAAATAATTATCCTTCAGCTGGAGTCAGTATCCCAGACCTGCCTGCTCTTCAGAATATATCTGCAGACAGGACCACTTTCCTCAATCCAGCAGAAACACTATATTTTAGGGATCTACCTTGATAGCTCAGTTGATAAAGAATCCACCTGCAATGCAGGAGACCCCATTTCAATTCCTGGGTTGGGAAGATCTATGAGAGAAAGGATAGACTACCCACTCCAGTTTCTTGGGCTTCCTTTGTGGCTCAGCTGGTAAAGAATCCACCTGCAATGCGGGAGATCTGGGTTGGGAAGATCCCCCAGAGAAGGGAAAGGCTACTTACTCCAGTATTCTGGCCTGGAGAATTCCCTGAACTGCATAGTCCATGGTGTCTCAAAGAGTCGGACACAGCTAAGCGACTTTCACATCCACTTTCACTCAAGTCTAGCTCTAGGAAAACAAAGGTTAATTTTGCAACCGAGTATCGAGTCAAGAGTATGCTAGTCTTACTCTGATATCAGACCTGAGGCTTCTGCATCTTGGCCCCATGACTTCATCTTGTAGTTTCTCCTCCAGGATGAGGTTCTTTCTCCTATTCTCAGTCCTTGGACTGATAGCATTCAATGTACTGATAGATGCCTTCATGATTTCCTTTACCTCCTCACATATTACTTGTGTCTTGGTTCTTTGTCATTATGCTTCCTGTACCTTCTAGAATAATTACATTTAATCGCTGTCAGGACATTCTTGTCACAGATGATTTGCCCATATATTCAGCTCGTGCCCTTTTCTACCATCACCAGATATTAGAGTGCATCTGCCAGAGTGGCGTTTCTTGCTCCTGGAATAGGCATTGTGTTTCTAAGATATTTTCTAATCCTAATGTTGGCCTTAAAATGCCTGTGTTTCCCAAAGTTCACTCTCTCAGTAAACATTCAGGATGAGTTGGACTCCTAAAGACAACTGAGCTTTCTTTTTCTTCTGTACATAAGAGAATGGAGATCTGACTGGTGAGGTGAATCCCCCAAGACGGCCTAGTTCATAATCAACAGACAGCTGAGAATATAATTCAGTTCCATCATTCCTAGGGTTTGGGCTCCTCTCTCTACACTATTTTGGAGATTAATGACAGCCAGATTCCATGCCATTCTTCAACCAAGATTATGTAGGAAAGTGAACATAAAAAACATGTTGACTTGCCTGACTTTGAAGTGGAAGAAAGTATTAATTTAGATTTCCTTATTTATAGGATATGTGACCTGAAGGAAATATTTAGCTTCTCTGAGCTTCAGTTTCTTCTTCTGTCAATTTGTAGATAATAATGCTACATTTGCAAACAATGTTTGAAAATTTTAAAAGATGTGTTTATGTTATGTGTTTAAAATTTTGTCTGGTAAAATGTAGGCCTTTAGTAAGTAATAGTTACCCTTTTGGAGAAGGCAATGTCAACCCACTCCAGTACTCTTGCCTGGAAAATCCCATGGACGGGGGAGCCTGGTAGGCTGCAGTCCATGGGGTCACTAAGAGTTGGGCACGACTGAGCGACTTTACTTTCACTTTTCACTTTCATGCATTGGGGAAGGAAATGGCAACCCACTCCAGTATTCTTGCCTAGAGAATCCCAGGGACAGTGGAGCCTAGTGGGCTGCCGTCTATGGGGTCGCACAGAGTTGGACACGACTGACATGACTTAGCAGCAGCAGCAGCAGCAGTTACCCTCTGGTGCTAAATCTTTCCATATACCTTAAGTAAAATCATTGAGAATCATCATTCTTAAAAAGCAAGCCAGAATATTAAGCAAAATAATGTAAAAGTAGATGTGCATAGGACTAAGTTGTCTCAATGTTTATTGTAATGAAGCTGTTGAGTATACAGGAATACCACAGAGACATTGCAGCTTCGGTTTCAGACCACTATAACAAAACGAATAGTGTAATAAAGTAAGTAACACATGTTTTCATTGCCCAGTGCATATGAAAGTTATGTTTCCACTCTCTACTGTAGTCTATTAAGTGTGCAATAGCATTTTATCTAGAAAACAATGTACGTACTTGAATTTAAAATACCTTGTTGCTAAAAAATGCTAACCATTATCTGAGCCATCAGTGAGTTACTATCCTTTCGCTGATGGAAGGTCTTGTCTTGATGTTGATGGCTGCTGACTGATCAGGGTGGTGGCTACTAAAGGTTGTGTGCATATGGGGCAGGGTATCAATTTCTTAAAATAAGACAAGAGTAAATCTTGTCGTACTGATTGACTCTTACAGTTTCTCTGTAGCATGTGATATTGTTTGACAGCATCTTACTCACAGTAGAACTTCTTTCAAAATTGGAGTCAATCCTCTCAAACTCTGTCCCTGTCTTATCAACTAATAAGTGAAGTGAAAGTTGCTCAGTCATGTCTGACTCTTTGCAACCCCATGGACTATAGAGTCCATGGAATTCTCTAGGCCAGAAAACTGGAGTGGGTAGCTTTTCCCTTCTCCAGGGGATCTTCCCAGCTGAAGGATCTAGCCCAGGTCTCCCACATTGCAGGCAGATTCTTTACCAGCTGAGCAACAAGGGAAGCCTGCTTTATCCACTAAATTTAGGTACTATTCTAAATCTTTTGTTGTCATTTCAACAATCTTCACAGCATCTTCACAAGGAGTGGATTCTATCTCAATAAATCATTTATTCCACATCCATAAGAAGTAACTCCTCATCCGTTAATGTTTTATTATGAGATTGCAGCAATTCAGTCACTTCTTCACAGTCTCCACAGTTCTTTTGTGATTTCTACTCCATTTGCAGTTACTGCCTCCTCCTGAAGTCTTGAACCACTCAAAGTCATCCATGAGGGTTACAATCAACTTCTTTCAAACTCCTGTTAATGTTGGAATTTTGACCTCTTCCCATGAACCACAAATGTTCTTAATGGCATCTAGAATAGTGAATTCTTTCCAGAAGCTTTTCAATTTACTTTGCCCAGATTCATCAGAGGAATCATTATCTAGGGCAGCTTTTGTCTTAAAAAATTTATTTCTTAAATAATAATGCCTGAAAGTCAAATTTACTGCTTGATCCATGGGCTGCAGAACAGAGGCTGTGTTAGCAGGCATGAAAATATGATTAATCTCAATGTACATTTCCATCAGAGTTCCTGGGTAACCAGGTGAATTTTCAATGAAAGGATTTTTTTCCCTTATAGTAGGTCTTAACAGTGAGCTTAAAATATTCATTAACTATATTGCAAACAGAAGGGTTGTCATCAAGGATTTTTGGTTCATTTATACAGGACAGTCAGAATGCTGCTGCTGCTGGTAGGTCATGTCAGCCGTGTCCGACTCTGTGCGACCCCATAGATGGCAGCCCACCAGGCTCAGCTGTCCCTGGGATTCCCCAAGCAAGAATACTGGAGTGGGTTGCCATTTCTTTCTCCAATGCATGAAAGTGAAAAGTGAAAGTGAAGTCACTCAGTCGTGTCCGACTGTTCGAGACCCCATGGACTGTAGCCCACCAGGCTCCTCCGTCCATGGGATTCTCCAGGAAAGAGTACTGGAGTGGGGTGCCATTGGATTTACCATATTTCTTAAGAGTCTTAGGATTTTCAGAATGGTGAATTGTACTTTGGTTTCACCTTAGTCACAGATGCTTTATCCCTAACACAAGAGCTGGCCTGTCTTTCTAAACTCTGAAAAAAAAAAAAAAAAAAAAAAAAAAACCTCTGAAATCAGGCATTGACTTCTCCTCTTCAGGTATGAAATTAAAAGATGACATCTTCTTTCAATAGAATGATGCTTTGCCTACACTGAAAAATCAACTTTCATTTATTATAATATCTTAGCTAGATCTTCAGGGTAACTTGTTGCAGTTTCTACATCAGCACTTGCTGCTTCACTTTATACTTTTCTGTTATGGAGATAGCTTCTTTTCTTAAACTTCATGAATCAACCTCTGATAGCTTCAAAACTTTCTTTTGCAGCTTCTTCACCTCTCTCAGCCTTCACAGAATTGAAGAGAACTATGACATTATTCTGGATTAGACTTTGGCTGAAGCAAAATGTTGGGGCTGTCTGATCTTCTATATAGACCACTCACATTTTCTCCATAACAATAATAAGACTATTTCACTTTCTTATCATCGATGTGTTCTCTGAAGCAGCATTTCTTAATTTCCTTTTAGAACTTTTCTTTGCATTCAATACTTTGCTGTTTGGTGTAAGAGGTCCAGCATCTGTTTTGGCTTATGACATTACTTCCTCACTAAACTTAATCACTACTAGCCTTTGATTTCAAGTGAGATATACACAACTGCTCCTTTCAAACAGAAGCCGTTGTAGGATTATTAATGGGCCTAATTTCAATATTGTGTCTCAGAGGTTAAGGAGCCCTGAGTGGAAAGAGAGAGAAAGATGAAGAAAAGGCTAGTTGCGATAGCCAAAAACATATCCCTGGTTTTGAAATTCACTGTCTTACATGAGAATGGTTCATGGAGCCCCAAAACAATTATAATAGTAACATTTAAAATTACTAGCACAGATCCTCATAACAAATATACTAATAAAATGATTGAAAAATTGTGAGAATTACCGAAATGTGACACAGAGAAAGAAAGTGAGCAAATGATGTTGGAAACATGGCACATATAGACCTGCTCCATGCAGGACTGCCACAAGTCTTCCATTTATATTAAAAAAAAACAAAAAACAAAAAACCTCAACATCTGCAAAGCGTAATAAAATGAAGTACGCCTGTATTCAATTTTTTAAATTTTTCTATTTTTCTTTGATTATATTTTTTCCTTTTGCTTTGCCGGAACTAGTATTTATCAGTAAATTAAATTTGCATCATTATTTATATTAATATATTTTAAAATTTTTTTCTATAGTTATAAAATAATTATGAATGTAATCATTACTCTGGAGTGATTTTTATATAAATACAGCACTAACAAATTCATTTAACAAGAATTTACAAGATTTATCACCAGTTATGAATAATTTTGCTATTTGAGACAGAGTGCTAACCAGGAAAGACAAACTTCTTAACACAACAAAACCTACATTCCATTAAAGAGGACAAATAACAACAACAAACCCCCCAAACAAACAAACAAAAATGGGGGGATGGAGAAGTACAATAATTTCTGATGATGATAACTACTGTAAAGAAAATAAAGTCAGGTAAATACATAGAAAGAATATGGGGAATGCAAGAATACTGGAGTGGGTTGCCATTTCCTCCTCCAGGGGATCTTTCTGACTCAAGGATCCAAGCCAAATCTCTTGCACCCACTGCATTCGACAACAGATTCTTCAGCACTTGTACCATCTGGGAAGCTTATGTGTGTGTGTACATATTATATATGCAATTATATGGCTTATATAATTTTAAATAAGGTATCTTAGATTGATTCTCAGAAACTGATTTGTTCTTGAGGAACTGCATGCAGATTTGTTGAGGAGTTCTCCCAAAGATACACCTAGAAAGAAATGAGGAAAGTAGAACTCTGCAAAAGGACAAGTTGACCCACTGAGCTCTCAAGTGATACTCGAAGCACTCTGGAGCCTATTAGAATTCTCCCAAATTGAGGCAAGGAATTAACATATACATCCTCATATAAATATCATTCAGTCACTGACTACAGGTCACCACTTGAACAGCGGCATAACTTTGGGAAAGGGAGTTTTCTGCAGTGAAAGGTGAGTTCCAGTGGGGGACACAACTGTGAGTCACTGGCAACTGATATTCCTAGTGGTTGGGGGACTGCTGCAGAGTTCCTAAAGAGGATGGAGAACTATGGGACCTACTACAGTCTACACCTAAAAACACTTAGGTTTACTTGTTTCTTATAGTGAGTTCACTATATCTGGGAATGGCTTCTCTTAGTACCCCAGTTCCCTGGGTAACTTACATGTAATGAGTTAGTGAGATGAATTACAGCCTGCATTAATGGAGTTGCTTTTGAGGCTGTAACAAAGATTGACAGCTGTCTCTATCGTGACTCATTCTATTTTCTCCTAATCCTTAGCCAGCATCTCTGCTAATCAAAGCAGCATGCATGGTGAGATGATCCTGACTCATCCCTGAGACATCCAAACATCTGCTTACCCTACCTCCCCAGGTCATACCTATTTGTATTTGTCTATTTTTAAAAATTAAATCTTGGTGTGAAAATACCAACAGGCATCAAGAAATCTTACAAGTCTTACAAATTTCAAACAATTTCAAACATTCCTTGCCCCAAATGTGGCACATAGCCCTACCTTCCTGTTAATCAGGATTTATTACTTCTACCCATATATTTACTCCATTTTCTATTTGCTGGCTTGGCCTGAAGTACTACTAAATGAAATGAATAAGACTGGCAAAGGAGTAGGAAATCAGGAGTTCTTGTTTGATCATGTTAGTTCTGAAATGTTCATATATACATGCCAGTCAGCGAAGATGTCAGACAAGTAGCTGGATAACAAGTCCCAGCCAAGGACAAAGGTTGAGACTAATGTTAAACAATAGGGAGTCATCAAGTTTCAGACTGACTACTGGAATGGGTGGCCCTAATAATACTGAAGAGAAAAAATCAGTGGAAATGAAGAGGTCAGGTTACTGGATTGTTCATTTGAACAAATGTGAATCAAATGGAATCAGGACAAAAGAAAACAGTGGAAAAGAAGTCAAAGATTTATATGCCAATTCTCATTTAATGCAAGCCAATATCATTTATTGCTTATGGAATATTATTTGGTAAAACTTGAGAAAAAGAATGAATTCCATTACTAAATAGTTTAAGTAATGCCACGGTTAAAGAAAGTTAAATAGGTCAAATAACTCTAGGATTTCCTGAAGTACTTACTATATTAATATTTAAATACACAAAAGTGAGATAAAATATATGGAATATTCCAAAAATTTGTTTTTCAGTGATTATCTTATAGGACTAGCATTTATAAGAAACATACCAAGGAAATACTAATCAAGACTTTAGAGAGGTAGGTCACATGGATCTTGAAAATGTGATAAAACTTTTATAGTTTCTTTCTTTTGAAAACACACTGCGTGCACACACACACACACACACACACACACACATATAAACTTTGCACATCATCATACAGTTCAAGCAAACCATGAGACTCCTCCGTGGAGCCTAGGTTACATCTACCTTCTGCTCTTGCCACTAATATCTGGTCCATTGACCAATACCATGAGCATGACTTAGCACTTGTTCGATATGCAGAATCTCAGGCCCCATCTTGGATTTCCTGAATCAAAACCTACATTTTAAAAAGATTCCCAGGTGATCTGTGCCATATTCAGGTAGGAAAACCCCTGCTCTAGAAGAAAGGTATACAATTAATTTTCATACTCAATGAAAAAAAAAACACTATCATATATCACTAGACAATTTCAATAACTTCAAACATTTTTCTGAATTTCTCCCAGATTTTTACCCTGATTCAAATCAGCTGGGAATTCTCCCAAAGATATACCTAGAAATAAATGAGGAAGGTAGAACTTAATCATAGCTGGGAATTAACTCCTTTAATTTTACCACTTTTATAAAATAAGTAACAGTAAAATGGTATTAACCACTTATTATTTCGTACAAGTTATAAAGCTTAAAGAAGTACACTCTTGTAAGTTAATGCTAGTAAGGTATGATTTACAAAGGCATAGAAATATAATCAAAAGAGTCTTCATATTTCTTTAAAAGTTTAAACAGCCATGAAATTCCATTACCTAGAAGGTTAGACAGAAGTGGCAGTGTTTAGGTGTCCCATAATGGAAAGTGTCAGTTTATAATAACAAAACACAAGGTCTTTCTTACAGATTTATGTCTCATTGCAATTTTCCATGTGTCCAGATACCCATAATCAACAATAGGTGCAGCTTTATCTACCAAAATAGAATTTTAAAATATAAAAGAGAAGATACAGAAAAGAAAGTGGAAAAATAGTCCCCATGCATTAAATCTTCACAGCTATATAATTGCTTGATATAACCAGGGTACATTCTTTCCTTCCAACTACCTATTTAAGAGAAAAACTAATAATTCTTATTTTCCTAAATTTGTTCCACCTTTTTGTTCACTGGTGAAGTGAAAGGACTAGGAAAACATGGGCAGAACACTTGATGACATAAATCAGAGCAAGATCCTTTATGATCCACCTCCTAGAGTAATGGAAATAAAAAAAAAAAAGTAATCAAGTGGGACCTGATTAAACTTAAAAGCTTTTGCACAGCAAAGGAAACTAAAGGCAAGGTGAAAAGACAACCCTCAAAATGGGAGAAAGTAAGAGCAAATGAAACAACTGACAAAGGATTAATTTCCAAAATATACAAGCAGCTCACACAACTCAATGTCAGAATGCCAGAAAAACAAATGGCCTGATCAAAAAGTGGGGAAAAGACCTAAACTGGCATTTCTCCAAAGAAGACATACAGATGGCTAACAAAGACATGAAAAGATGCTCAACATAGCTCATAATTAGAGAAATGTAAATCAAAACCACAATGAAATATCATTTCACACCAGTCAGAATGGCCATCATCAAAAAGTCTACAAACAATAAATACTGGAGAGGGTGTGGTGAAAAGGGAACGCTCTTGCACTTTTGATGGGAATGTAAAATGATACAGCCATTATGGAAGACATTATACTGCTACTTCTATTGCTAAGTCACTTCAGTTGTGTCCAACTCTGTGAGACCCGACAGACAGCAGCCCACCAGGCTCCCCTGTCCCTGGGATTCTCCAGGCAAGAACACTGGAGTGGGTTGCCATTTCCTTCTCCAATGCATGAAAGTAGAAAGTGAAAGTGAAGTCGATCAGTCATATCTGACTCTTAGTGACCCTATGGACTGCAGCCTACCAGGCTCCTCTGTCCATAGGATTTTCCAGGCAAGAGTACTGGAGTGGGGTACCATTGCCTTCTCCGGAAAGACGGTATAGAAGTTCCTTATAAAAGTAGGAATAGAACCACCATGTGATCCAGCAATCCCACTCCTAGGCATATAACCTGAGGGAACCAAAATTGGAAAAGACACATGTATCTCATTGTTCATTGCAGCACTATTTACAATAGCTAGAACATGGAAGCAACCCAGATGTCCATCAACAGATGAATGGATAAAGAAGTTGTGGTACATATACACAATAGACTATTACTCAGCCATAAAAAGGAACACATTTGAGTCAGTTCTGATGAGGTATATGAACTTAGGGAACCTATTATACAGAGTGAAGTGAGTCAGAAAGAGAAAGATAAATATCGTATTCCAACGCACATACACGGAATCTAGAAAAATGGTACTGAAGAATTTATTTACAGGGTGACAATGGAGAAACAGACATAGAAAATAGATTTATGGGCATGGGGAGAGGGGAGGAGAGGGTGAGATGTATGGAAAGAGTAACATGGAAACTTACATTACCATGTGTGAAATAGATAGCCAATGGGAATTTGCTGTATGGCGCAGGAAACTCAAACAGGGGCTCTGTATCAACCTAGAGGGGTGAGATGGGGAGGGAGATGGGAGGGAGGTTCCAAAGGGAGGAGATATATGTATACCTATGGCTAATTCATGTTGAGGTTTGACAGAAAACAACAAAATTCTGTAAAGCAAAAGGGGATTTTAAAATTCAAAAAGATTTCATGATAAATGTGATATAGATATGAGAAAAAATGAGCTCAAAAATAAGCTGAAATGAACCCTGCCATTCTTTATAGAAGTAAGAGGGGCATGGCATGTTTTTTTTTTTTTTTTTTTTTAAGGAATTTCTAGAGATGTTGCCATTTCTGGGGCCATGAATTCATGCAGTCTACAAATGAACTACTCAAAGGTGATACTTTTCAACTGATCTTCATATGTGACCATTACACAACTACACTCTTTATAGTTATTACTTTGTTGTTTAGTTGCTAAGTCCTATCTGACTCTCTGCCACTCCCATGGATTGCAGTATGCCAGGCTTCCCTGTCCTTCATTATCTCTTGGAGTTTTCTCAGACTTATGTCCATTGAGTTGGTGATGCCATCCAAACATCTCATCTTTTGTTGTCCCCTTCTCCTGCCTTCAATCTTTCTCAGCATCAGAGTAGCCAAATGAGTTGGCTCTTCACATCAAGTAGCCAAAGTATTCATGGTTGATTTCCTTTAGGACTGATACGCTTGATCTCTTTGCATATTCCAAGGGACTCTCAAGAGTCTTTTCCAGCACCACAGTTTGAAAGCATCAGTTCTTCAACACTCAGCCTTTATGGTTCAACTCTCACATCTGTATATGACTGGGAAAACCATAACTTTGACTATACAGACCTTTATTAGCAAAGTGATGTTTCTGCTTTTTAATACACTGTCTAGGTTTGTCATAGCTCTCATTCCAAGGAGCAAGAGTATTTCAATTTCATGGATGCAGTCACCACTCACAGTGATTTTGGAGCCCAAGAAAATAAAATCTGTCACAGTTTCCACTTTAGTTATAGTCAATTATTATTTGCAGCAGGTTTTTTTTTTTTTTTTATAGTGGCCACAAATTTCTCAAAATCAAACTGATAAGGACATTTGAAAATATTTACCCCCTCCATTACTCCTTGTTAAATAATAAAGGTCCTATTTCTTATGAATGCCTCATTAAACCTAGTTTCTATTATTTTAACTTTGTTTTTCTCCAAAGTGTCTCCTATTTCTCTGTATCTTTACAATAGAAGAGTATATGATTCTCAAATTAAAGCCTGATCAGTTCCTAACTGAATAATATTGGTATTCTTTTTTCATGTAGGTCTATTTCATGTACAGCATTGTGCTCATTTTATCTTTATTTTATTTTTTTTTTCAAAAACAGGAAGGTATTCCTTTGCTATTGATAACACATTTTACAGTGGATTGTGTCTACTCCTTTTTCTAATACATATCTGTAGGGCAGATTGGTTCCAGAGAAGGGCTGTGTTTACTATCTTACAACTGCATTTATCTCCTTGCTTTTTTTCCAAGTTACTTAATCTAGCCACAGAATTGCTGTTGTAATCTCAGACTGATAAATTCTTAAAAAAAAAAAAAAAAGCTGAAGAAGAAGAAAAGAGAAGAGAAAAAAAAAAAAAAGAAAGAAATTGCTATTCCAGCAGAGGCTTGGGAAATCTTCAAACTGTTCACAGTTTCATCAACCACAACTACCTCTGGTGGTGCTTTTAACAGCTTCCTGTTGAAACGTGATCCTCTCCTGTAAGGAAATTCTAAAGCTACCAGGTTTTTAATGAATACAGCCAATTTTAAGAATAATAATCCACTTAGTCATGATATCTTTCTTCAAATGTGTGGCCATTTCAGTTTTGTTTTAATTTATTCTTTTTTTTTTTGTCTGTGACATACTGCACACAAGATCTTTATTCCCTAATAAGGGATCAAACCTGCATCCCTGCAATGGAAACACCTACTCCAAACCACTGGACAGCCAGGCAAGTCCTGAAATTAGTTTCAGTTTTGAAGGACTTCATAATGCATGTGTGTGTTTATATATGAAATTGGCCTGTTTTAAAATTTTTTCTTTATATTTCTGACTGCTGTAGATGCTAAAGTTACACTGATAGACTTAATCATTTGAATTTGCATCTTTTTTTCATCTTGAAATAAACTAACTATAAATGATGAGAATAATCTTCTTGAACGTCTGTAGAATTTGCTTGGGGAAAAACAAAAATCTAAGTCTAGTATATTTTGCCAGGGGCAAAGTTAGAGAAGTTCATTTTTTTGCCAGTTTACACAGGTTTCTCATTTTTCTTATGTCTGTTGTAGTAATAACACTACTAAATTTTCTTGCATAAATATTGCTCATTTCATATAAATTTCCAAATATACTGAAGATGCATTCTTTAAATGAAAATTCCTTAACATGTTTCATATTTTTTTAAATGATATTTGTGCTCTAACTCTATTTATAATTATATTCCACTTCACAGTTAGTGTCTGTGCTCTTTAGCAAAAAAAAATGTATTGTCTTGCAAGAGCATCATCTCACAGATAAAACTTTTAAAGAATAGATTTTAAAATCCCTAAGTGTTTTATTTTCTATAAATTTCTTCTCTACAGTATTTTTCTTCTACTTTTTCCAGATTAACTTTGTTTAAGCTAGTTTCTATAGATAAATGCTTACATAAGTTTTTCCCCTTAAAAAACTAAATAAAATTAATAAGGTAACTTTCAGCTATTACAATAAACATATCTGAATTTCATAAGTTATGAAATATATAATTCAAAAGGATACACACACCTAATATTCATATCAGCATTATTTACATTAGCCAAATGTGGAACCAAACTAAATGTCCAACAGATAAATAAATGAAGAAGATGTGGTATACAAATACAATGAAATATTCAATTCAGTTGCTCAGTCATGTCCAACTCTTTGCAACCCCATGGACTGCAGCACACTAGACTTCCCTGTCCAACATCAGCTCCTAAAGCTTGCTCAAACTCATGTCCATCAAGTTAGCGATGCCATCCATCTCATCCTCTATTGTTCCCTTCTCCTCCTGCCTTTAATTTTTGGTCAAAATATTGGAGCTTAAGCTTCAACATCAGTCCTTCCCTTGAATAATCAGGACTGATTAACTTTAGGATTGACTGATTTGATCTCCTTGAAGTCCAAAGGACTCTCAAGTCTTCTCCAACACCACAGTTCAAAAGCATCAATTCTTCGGCGCTCAGCTTTCTTCACGGTCCAACTCTCACATCCATACATGACTACTGGATAAACAAAAGCTTTGACTAGAGGGACCTTTGTTAGAATTGAAAGACAATGAGAATCCATTTCATAACCTATGAAATGCAGCTAAGCTTACTGTAATAACTGAAAGTTATCGTGTTAATTTCATTTACATTTTTAAGGGGAAAAATCTTAAGCATATATCTCTAGATAAATGGATAAACAATGTATAAACAGCATTGTTAATCTGAAAAAACTAGAAGAAAAATTACTGTAGAAAAGAAACTCATAGAAAATAAAACATACAAGGATTTTAAAACCTATTCTTTAAAAGTTTTATCAAGGAAACAACACTCTGCAAGACAATACAATAAATTTCCAAATGTACTGAAAATGCATTCTTTAAATGAATAATCCCCTCCTTGAATGTCTGTAGAATTTGCTTTGGGAAAAACAAAAATGTAAGTCTGGTATCTTTTGCTGAAGACAGAGAAGTTAATAATTTGCCAGTTTACTCAGGTTTTCCAAATGTATTGAGATATATATTTATTATTTTATATTATGAGTTCCTCCTTAACCTGTTTTTTAGGGATAACTTGTTTTCAAACATGTTTTTCTGCATTATTAGTGCTATTCTAATTTAATAAGATCATCACGACCCAGATAATCATGATAGTGTGATCACTGACCTAGAGCCAGACATCCTGGAATGTGAAGTCAAGTGGGCCTTAGAAAGCATCACTATGAACAAAGCTAGCAAAGGTGATGGAATTCCAGTGGAGCTATTTCAAATCCTGAAATAGGATGCTGTGACAGGGCTCTACTCAATATGCCAGCAAATTTGGAAAACTCAGCAGTGGCCACAGGACTGGAAAAGGTCAGCTTTCATTCCAATCCCAAGGAAAGGCAATGCCAAAGAATGCTCAAACTACTGCACAATTGCACTCATCTCACACTCTAGTAAAGCAATGCTCAAAATTATCCAAGCCAGGCTTCAGCAATATGTGAACCATGAACTTCCTGATGCTCAAGCTGGTTTTAGAAAAGGCAGAGGGACCAGAGATCAAATTGCCAGCATCCAAGGGATCATTGAAAAAGCAAGAGAGTTCCAGAAAAACATCTATTTCTGCTTTATTGACTATGCCAAAGCCTCTGACTGTGTGGATCACAATAAACAGTGGAAAATTCTTCAAGAGATGGGAATACCAGACCACCTGACCTGCCTCTTGAGAAACCTATATGCAAGTCAGGAAGCAACAGTTAGAACTGGACATGGAACATCAGACTGGTTCCAAATAGGAAAAGGAATACGTCAAGGCTGTATATTGTCACCCTGCTTATTTAACTTATATGCAGAGTACATCATGAGAAACACTGGGCTGGAAGAAGCACAAGCTGGAATCCAGATTGCTGGGAGAAATATCAATAACCTCAGATATGCAGATGACACCACCCTTATGGCAGAAAGTGAAGAGGAACTAAAAAGCCTCTTGATGAAAGTGAAAGAGGAGAGTGAAACAGTTGGCTTAAAGCTCAACATTCAGAAAACTAAGATTATGGCATCTGGTCCCATCACTTCATGGCAAATAGATGGGGAAACAGCGGAAACAATGTCAGACTTTATTTTTTGCGACTCCAAAATCACTGCAGATGGTGACTGCAGCCATGAAATTAAAAGACACTTACTCCTTGGAAGGAAAGTTATGACCAACCTGGGTAGCATATTCAAAAGTAGAGACATTACTTTGCCAACAAAGGTCCATCTAGTCAAGGCTATGGTTTTTCCAGTGGTCATGTATGGATGTGAGAGTTGGACTTGAAGAAAGCTGAGTGCTGAAGAATTGATGCTTTTGAACTGTGGTGTTGGAGAAGACTCTTGAGAGTCCCTTGGACTGCAAGGAGATCCAACCAGTCTATCCTAAAGGAGATCAGTCCTGGGTGTTCATTGGAAGGACTGATGCTGAAGCTTAAACTCTGATACTTTGGCCACCTCATCGAAGAGTTGACTCATTGGGAAAGACCCTGATGCTGGGAAGGATTGGGGGCAGGAGGAGAAGGGTACACAAAGAGTCAGATACGACTGAGCGACTGAACTGAACTGCACTGAATTTAATATTATTATGATAAAATAATGGGCTTCCCAGAGGGAGCTAGTGATAAAGAAGCTACCAGCCAATGCAGGGGACATTAGAGACATGTGTTCGATCCCTTGGTTGGGAAGATACTCTGGAGGAGGGCATGATGACCCACTCCAGTATTCCTGCCTGGAGAATCCCATGTACAGAGGACCCTGTGGGTTACAGTCCATGCACACATGCATGCACATACACACACACACATATACACACACTGTAGTTTGCACTGAACTCATTCTCTAAAACTAGACTTACTAGAGTTTTTTCCTTTGTTATGTAATATGTGGTGGACTTTTAGAATACTTCATGTGTATTTGAAAAGAAAATATATGATATCTCTGCTATAGGTATTAATAAAGCCTCTGAGAATACATGTTCAAATTACATGTATTTATTTTCTAATTTTTAATATTTGATATTTGTTTCTGATAGCTGTGTATTAAAATCTACATCTTGAGGTTGCAATTGTCTATTTCTCCCTATATCCTTATTTGCCTTATCTATTCTGATAGCTGTTTATAAATTATTCTTTCTACATTGGTTTTTTTATTATAACATACTGTGTTCTTTTTTAAAAATCCCTATTAGTGTTTTCTCCTTAAATTCTTGTCTGCTACTAACATTTGCACACAGAGCTTTTAACATTTGCCAACTACTTTTGCTTTATTGACTACGCCAAAGCCATTGACTGTGTGGATCACAACAAACTGTGGAAAACTCTTAAAGAGATGGGAATACCCAACCACCTGACTGGCCTCTTGAAAAATCTGTATGCAGGTTAAGAAGCAACAGTTAGAACTGAAAATAGAACAACAGACTGGTTCCAAATCGGGGAAGAAGTATGTCAAGGCTGTATATTGTCACCCTGCTTATTTGACATATATGCAGAGTACAACATGTGAAATGCAGGGCTGGATGAAGCACAAGCTGGAATTAAAATTGCTGGGAGAAATATCAACAATCTCAAATATGCAGATGACACCACCCTAATGGAAGAAAGGGAAGAAGAACTAAAGAGCCTCTTGATGAAAGGGAAAGAGGAGAGTGGAAAAGTTGGCTTAAAACTCAACATTCATTTGGCAAAACTAATACAATGATGTAAAGTTTAAAAATAAAAAAAATAAAAAAAAAACCAACATTCATCTGCTGATGGGCATCTAGGTTGCTTCCATGTCCTGGCTATTATAAACAGTGCTGCGATGAACATTGGGGTACACGTGTCTCTTTCCCTTCTGGTTTCCTCAGTGTGTATGCCCAGCAGTGGGATTGCTGGATCATAAGGCAGTTCTATTTCCAGTTCTTTAAGGAATCTCCACACTGTTCTCTATAGTGGCTGTACTAGTTTGCATTCCCACCAACAGTGTAAGAGAGTTCCCTTTTCTCCACACCCTCTCCAGCATTTATTGCTTGTAGACTTATGGATTGCAGCCATTCTGACTGGCGTGAAATGGTCCCTCATAGTGGTTTTGATTTGCATTTCTCTGATAATGAGTGATGTTGAGCATCTTTTCATGTGTTTGTTAGCCATCTGTATGTCTTCTTTGGAGAAATGTCTATTTAGTTCTTTGGCCCATTTTTTGATTGGGTCATTTATTTTTCTGCCCATCAGCAGATGAATGGATAAGAAAGCTGTGGTACATATACACAATGGAGTATTACTCAGCCATTAAAAAGAATACATTTGAGTCAGTTCTAATGAGATGGATGAAACTGGAACCTATTATACAGAGTGAAGTAAGCCAGAAAGAAAAACACCAATACAGTATACTAATGCATATATATGGAATTTAGAAAGATGGTAACAATAACCCTGTGTACGAGACAGCAAAAGAGACACTGATGTATAGATCAGTGTTATGGACTCTGTGGGAGAGGGAGAGGGTGGGGAGATTTGGGAGAATAGCAGTGAAACACGTATAATATCATGTATGAAACGAGTCGCCAGTCCAGGTTCGATGCACAATACTGGATGCTTGGGGCTGGTGCACTGGGAAGATCCAGGGGAGGGTATGGGGAGGGAGGAGGGAGGAGGGTTCAGGATGGGGAACACAGGTATACCTGTGGCGGATTCATTTAGATATTTGGCAAAACTAATACAATATTGTAAAGTTTAAAAATAAAATAAAATTCAAAAAGATAAAAAAAAAAAAAAACACTCAACATTCAGAAAACTAAGATCATGGCATCTTGTCCCATCACTTTTGTGTGTGTGTGTGTGTATGTGTGTGTGAATTCCTCAGTTCTATTATTCAAGTCATTAATACTTTTTTATGACATGGTGATTTAAATTTATTTTACCTATTGATTATTTTAATGTGTTTAGTTTTATTCTCTCAGAATCCTTTTGTCCATCTAGCTTTTTTTCATTCTTCCTATCTAGGCCAATGGAATTTAAAAGCTGCAGCTCCAGTCATCAGATTCATGAACTGTACCTTGCTTCAAGTCTCTTGATTATGGGGAATACTTTGAATCATTGGGTCTAAAAATAAAGAAATAAAACTCCATTTTGGAGTCCAGTTTACCCTTGACTTTAGTTCCTTCCTACTGCTATGTGTGTGCATGTGTGTGTATATACATATATTGTATATACATATATTGTATGTATATACACACACACATATATATATACTAAATGTATGCATATATATATATGAGTTTCTATTGTACACATATATTTGTCTTGATTTTTATTTTCTTTCTATATATTGTTTCTGTTTGGTCCTTTATTGCTATATTTTCTATATGAACTTGCAGTCCTGTCTTCATTTATGTCCCTTTAATTGTATTTGTATTTTGTACTAGCCTTCTGTTGAGCTCACTTAGATCTAAAATTGTATTATTAATCTTCACAATGCCTTATTATATGAAGCAGTTGTTATTGCTTTCTACTGCTATAGTATCTGAGTACTACAAATTTATACAGTTAGCAATCAATAAAGACTTTTGATTGAATCACTAAATCTTATTTTGTTTAGCTAGAGGAAGTATACCCACTTTTCTATTGATAATATGGAAGTTTGAATGGAGTTGTTAAATTTTTACTATTATAAAAAACAAGTCAAGTGTAGTTTAGTTGCTCAGTCGTGTCCGACTCTTTGCGACCCCATGGATTGTAGACTACCAGGCTCCTCCGTCCATGGGATCAACAGTAAATCAATTTGGAAAATGACTTACTATCTAACTTGTAATATGCAATGTATTTTCTGAAACTCTGATTGCTCTGAATTTCCTTTTATTATATAAATCTGTTTGACTACTTTAAAATACATCTAGCTATAACATAGAACTTAAAGAGAAAAATGTAAGTTGATTGAAGTTGAATTTTAATTAATTCTAGTGCACTGAAGCTCTGATCTTGTAAGTCTTAACAGAGTATACAGTGATATTGCAAGGTTAAGAAAAGCAAGTCCTAAGTTTTCCAAAGGAATCTCATAGAAAGAAAATCCTTTTTGACTGATTGCATTTCCCCTTTAATATATCCTCAAGTAAATAGTGAATGACATAAATAATTGTATTTTATTTAGATGTAAATAGCTATTTTCAAAAAAGGAATTTTTCCCCAATATAAAAAAAAATATTTTCTCTAAGATTGCATCACTGAAATTAGGAAATAACATGAGACCACTTTCAGAAATCACATAATCACTCGCCCATACACTTTTTGCAATAAGTATTACCATAAATTGTCAACTATGTGACTTAGGAAAGTACAATAGATAATGGATTTCATATCCTAACAATTTCACTTAAGACAGTTTCACTTTAGTGTCATGTTAGATGAGGAGTATTTGTGTAAAATACTAAAACTATTATGTGTTTTTAATATAAATAGTGTGTCTCATTTAAATATAGTATCTTGGAGTACAGAAATATGTTTTCTGTGGGTTTCATGAGCTTCTTGCTGCCTTAGGGAACTCACAATATTTCATTTTGCTTGGTAACTTCATAAGTATCTTTAGGAAGAAATCAAAATATTGCTTATTTTGATAATAATATAAATCAATTTAGTATTTTCTAATTTAAGACAATATAATAATAATAATAGCTAACATACAGAATTCAACATATGCCCAGAATTGTTTTAAGAACTTAGTTGATTCATTTAATCCTACTAAGATGCCTTTGCTGAAGACACTACTATTGTTCTTATTATATAAATGAGGAATCTGAAACATTGGTAGAACCAGGATTCCAATACAGGTGGTCTCACACCAGAGACCCAGGTAGTCATACACAATTGGGATTATTAGGCACTTTTAATGCATTTGTTCTACAAAGACCAATTCAAATACAACAACTTGAAAATGACAAGTTACAACGCACTATGATATTATTTATCAACTCAAAGACTATTACATGAAAAATATGACTTCACAAACTCTAAACAAAGATGGACATTCTCAAATTACTTTAGGATAACAAGGTCCTGCATCAAAGAATCAGGGAAAGATTTCAGAGTCAGTTAAATTCTGGAAGTTATAATTTGGTAGAATGTGAAAAATCCCTTCACCTCTCTGAGTCTGAATTCCCCCATAGGAAACATGGGAATAATGATCTTGTTCTAACTTGTTTTAAAATTTCAGTTGAGGATATATCAGAAAAGCACTTTATAAATTATAAAATTATGTGAAATGTGTTAGAAAAAACCTTTTTAGCCCACCATATGATATTGAATATTTCTAATAATTATGAAAAAAATGAGTCAAATCATGTTAAGAGATTTGAGATAACTTGAATTCATGAAATAGTGTGTAATATACACAATTCCTGTGAACAATATATAAATCTTATTGCAATGTCTATTTACTTGTCAGCTTTTTCTCCTAAACCATTAGGTCCTGAAGATATAAACTAAGCAACAGAAATATTAAAGGCTACTTCTATGCTTAAATGAATAGATCAAGCTCAATACAACTTGAAGTATTAATAGCAGAGTTTGTTTTAGTCCTCTACTGCTTCAAATTCTCAGACATATAATCATTTTATTATGCCTCACTTCTCATCTAATATTTAAAAACAAAAAAGCCCACAGGTAAGGATGTTCAATGAAGATTTGGGGAAATAGTGTATTGTTTAGGAGGAGGAATTAATGTTTTTAAAATAAATCAATAGCAGAACAAAAAAGTAAGCAGGCCAAAAGCCCTGTTATACAAACGACTTTAATACTCATAAAAGAGGTGTAACTAAGCAAAAGATCAAGATTTTTTTCCAGAAAAATTGTTTTAGAAAAATTAACAAAAGACAGTTTATCTTCTTACTTCATATGATATCAGTACAACTGGTTTTGATATCCAGGATAACGCTCACTCCCTCCAGATGATACTGGTGCTCTGCTGCTGCTGAGTTGCCATCAGTCGTGTCTGACTCTGTGCAACCCCATAGACGGCAGCCCACCAGGCTCCCCCATCCCTGGGACTCTCCAGGCAAGAACACTGGAGTGGGTTGCCATTTTCTTCTCCAATGCATGAAAGTAAAAAGTGAAAGTGAAGTCGCTCAGTCGTATCCAACTCCTAGAGACCCCATGGACTGCAGTGCACCAGGCTCCTCCGTTCATGGGATTTTCCAGACAAGAGTACTGGAGTGGGGTGCCATTGCTTTCTCACACTGGTGCTCAGGAGCAAGGCAAAGAGAAGTACAATGAGGGTACCTCTCATTCTCCATCGCTGTAGAGTATGCCCACAGTCTTCTAAATGAGTGTATGTTAAATGAGATGCCTGCCTCTCAGGCCAATGCTTTAATATAAGCAGGTGAGCATCTTTAGTTTAAGTGTAGGTGCAGTTGGCTGCCACAGAGCTTGGACTTAAAGGTCAGTCTAAACTCATGAGCCCTTTAACAGTTATTCCTCAGATTGCTAGGGTCTTGAGATGTGAGCCCCAAGGTTTTCAGGCAATGTTTCAGGAGGTCATCTTTGGGTGCAGGTATTAAAAGTTGAGGTACTCTATGTGGGATACAAACCCTTCAGTTCAGTTCAGTTCAATTCAGTCACTCAGTCATGTCCGACTCTTTGCGACCCCATGGATTACAACATGCCAGGCTTCCATGTCCAACACCAACTCCCAGAGTTCACTCAAACTCACGCCCATCGAGTTGGTGATGCCATCCAGCCATCTCATCCTCTGTCGTCCCCTTCTCCTCCTGCCCCCAATCCCTCCCAGCATCAGAGTCTTTTCCAATGAGTCAACTCTTTGCATGAAGTGGCCAAAGTATTGGAGCTTCAGCTTTAGCATAATTCCTTCCAAAGAACACCCAGGACTGATCTCCTTTAGGATTGACTGGTTGGATCTCCTTGCAGTCCAAGGGACTCTCAAGAGTCTTCTCCAACACCACAGTTCAAAAGCATCAATTCTTCGGCACTCAGCTTTCTTCACAGTCCAACTCTCACATCCATACATGACCATTGGATAAACCTTAGCACCTTGTAAAGAAACTCTGTGTTCTCAGTTTTCTCCTGGTTGTGGGTCACCACTCCAGAAGAGAGGTTTATGGTAAGATTGTCTTTCAGCCTCTCTTATTACTTTGATGCTTTCTAATTTACTCAGTGTAATCAACACTCATTCAACCTTTCAGTTCAGTTCAGTTCAATTGCTAAGTCATGTCTGACTCTTTGTGATTTCGGGGACTGTAGCACGCCAGGTTTCCCTGTCCTTCACCATCTCTCAGAGCTTGCTCAAACGAATGTCCATTGAGTCGGTGATGCCATCAACCATCTCATCTTCCTGTCATCCCTTTATCCTCCTGCCTTCCTGGAGAAGGCAATGGCACCCCACTCTAGTACTCTTGCCTGGAAAATCCATGGACAGAGGAGCCTGGTAGGCTGCAGTCCATGGGGTCGCTAAGAGTCAGACACGACTGAGTGACTTCACTTTCACTTTTTACTTTCCTGCACTGGAGAAGGAAATGGCAACCCACTCCAGTGTTCTTGCCTGGAGAATCTCAGGGACAGGGGAGCCTGGTGGGCTGCTGTCTATGGGGTCGCACAGAGTCGGACATGACTGAAGTGACTTAGCATAGCATCAGTCTTTTCCAACAATAGGGACTCTTCCAATGTCCTATATGTAGCTGTAGACTCTGTGCCCGTGGGAGGAGGTGAGTTCAGAATTTTCCTACATTGTTATCTTGAACTCTTGTATGTCTTTTTTAATATAATAAGTGCACTCTAATTATAACTTCATGGAATATATTCATAGGGAAAACCCAATAAGTCTGTATAACCAAAATAGTATAGCTTATGTTCAGAGAGTGAGATTATAGATCGAAATTTTCTAATCTTTTTTATTAAAGGATGGTAATATTCCTATCCTTCAAATACTGGTCTCATGAAGAAGAGATAAAAAATAGAATTTCATAGGTTACCATAATAAAAGTAAGACACTTGAAATTTCAGTGATTGTTTAGATTTATTTCTGAATTAAGTGTGATATGGTTGATAGAGTATGCATATTTTTGCAATTTTGTTTTCCAGATTCATGAAGTAATCATAGGGATTCCTTATAATAAACAGAAAATAATTAAATTAAAATGAAGAAAATAAAAATAATACTGTAACTTTCTGTACATTGTGTATGTTGAACATCAGAGATAGCATAGTGAGCTGTTTTTAAAAAAAGAGATTATTTGGCTAGGAAGCAAAAATACTCAGAGTGAAACTGGCTTTAATTACATTAGCAGAGGAAAAGGTAAAAATCACAAATGTAAGATTAATTTTCATCTTAATAATAAAAAGAGTCCATTGGGCTATTATATTTCACTGGTTTATGAGGGTATGTTTGTAACAACACATATAAAGTCTGCTTATAAAATATCTATAAATGAAAATTATACTATCACAGTATCATAGGAACATAACTTGGCTGATGCTTCAAAGGAAATCCATATCAGAATCGGAACAAGACAATATTCTTCTCACTAAATCACAAAGCCTCCTTATTTCATTCTTATAAAATCAAATGAAAGTATAATTAGATATTATAATTTACACAACCTCATGAAAGTTTCTCAGTACTTCAGAAATATTCTTTGTTATCAATGTCTTATATTGATCACATTTAGATGATTGCTAGTTTGGGCTATTAAAACAGTATTCCAGTAAACATCATGGTACATGTATCTTTCACAATTAGATCTCTAGTGATTTCATAGCAAACTGGGCTCAATGTGATTATCATAAATGAAATCTCTCTGTAATTTAATCTATTTTGTTTGATTAATAATTTTGATTATTAGCATATAAAAACATATACTAACTAAATATAATAGTGAATTATTATATTTACTAATATAAAGTAGTAAATTTATATTAGTAAATATAAGTAAAATATTTTTCATTCATATATATTTGTGTTTTTTAATCTGTTAGCTCTCTGTTCATATCTGCCTATTCTTCTAATGAATTGCTCTTATTGATTTGTAATAATATTTTATATATAAAAGAGTCTTAAACATTTTAGCCAATTTGCCTGCTTCATGCATGGTATTTTTCTCTGGGTTTTCAGCTTGTTTTTTAACTAAATGTTTATATTACCTTGCTTGTAAAAGTTTAAATGCTGATAAAATAAAATCTAATTTCATAGGCTTCTGGCTCTTATAAAAGACCAGCCTTTAGGTGACCTTGATAACTATACAGCACCCATCTCAAAGATTTTTAGATAAGAATAATGTGGCTAAAAACACATAGTTGGAAACCAGATTCTCTGGGTTTAAATTCTAGGTCACCCTTATCTAATTATCTCTGTGCTATTAAATAAGTTACTCAACTTTTCTGCATGTAGTTTTTTCATCTACAAATTGAAACAATATATACGAAGTGCTTAGTATAGAGTCTGATACAGAGTAAGTGCTATTTAAATGTTTACTGATAAACATGGAGTTTGTTACTCCAAGGAGATTCCTCTGTATGCAGAGGGATTTTCTAAAATTGTATTTGTTTTTATTCATTTCATTCTTTCATTCATAATGAATGAATATGCCTACTATGTACCTCTCTGGCACCAAGCCAGGTGCTAAAATCTTAGCAAGTATGAATGTTCCCTTTTTCATGGAGCTTACTACTTAATATGTGAGAGGATAAAATTGCAATATGACAATTACAAGGAGAGATAAAAATGCTACAATGGATTTGACCTATGCAGTTTGGGAAGTTACTTCCCTGAGGAAATGATGCTTAAATTGAAATCTAAATGATAAGCAGAAATTAATTTGGAGAAATGAAAAGAAAGCCCATTCATATGAATTTATATAGGTGAATTAATGAAGTTATATTCTTAATTGATTTAAAACTATTCTTGCAAATAAGCACTATTTCATAAACAGCAGTTCTAAATATTACTTTGCAATTGAAAGATTAAATAATTAAGAACTCTCTCAACTCCAGTTACTTGTGTGAATTACATAACACAAACATTTGTAAAGGGTTGATTGCTTTTAGAAATGTTTATCTTGAATTTAATTTTTTTCTTAGTTTACTCTCTTGCAGACATGCCTATGTTTTTGATATTTTTCTAAGATAGAAAAATACTCTGTACAAGGTTTCAATACACATATAGTTAAACAAATTTTAAAATCCTAAAAAATATCCTCTTTAAATGGTTAATAAAATGAGAAGTTAAATAAATTAAAGGTGCTGGGGTAGCACCACCATGTAAGCGGCTGTTTCCATGAATGATGGAAAATTCAGTAAAAGCTGCATTGTATAGCTTTGGGGCTTTTTTAATGCTGATTGGAAATCTGCACTGCATAGAAATGGCAATCAATAAAGAAGCAAGACAGGAAAGGAAAGAGGGAGCCAACATATTGGATCACAGGCACTGAACTGGGCCCTTATCTACAGGCACTATAATGTGGTAAAAAGTATATGCAGAGCTGTGTCATTTTGTCTGTCAGTTGCTTGACTTGGACATTTCAACAAGTAAAATTAAAAATGATTTTTTTTAGTTAACATTTTAGCTTAATAAATAATCTTAAGTAAAAAGTTATAAATGAATGAACGTCTTTGGAAAGCTTTCTCAGTTCCAGGAAAGGCTATGCTTTTTTGGCTCCTTTAGCAAAAGGTAGTAACTGCTGCATTACCAAAGGGCATTCATCCAGCAAATCTAGATTCCAGAGAACACCACCACCTTAGGAAAATCATTTAATGACTCAGAGTCCAGCAATATATCTTTTAAAATTATAACATGAGCTAAAGAGTGTCAAAATGCTATTTTTGTGGTGAGAAGACACGCATTTCTTTTTGATCTTCTTCTACATGAAAATGGAAATAAATGACACTGACAAATGACACTGAAATACTACATGTGTCTAATTTTATAATGGGCTTTATTTGTGAGTAGAAGATAGCAGTAGCTTTACCAAATTTCCTACTGGGTAATAAATTAAATTATCTTATTCTCCACCTCAGGTCCTAGTCTAAGTTTACACTCATTTTTTGATGTAATTGTTATAACACATAATTTCTAATAAAATCCACCTTAACCATCATGGAATGAAATCTTCTACCATTCAAGTTTCCATTGCAAAGTTCAGAAAGTAAAGAAAACAGTTAACAGCCCAATAGCCTCCAAATAATACTATACTAGATATTGACCAATTATATTCACCAAATATCTTAAAAGGATAAGCTAGTTTTAGAAACTTAATTTTATTTTCTCATTTTGATTTTTTTCCCAGTGATACTTTATGCACTTGCTTAAGGATTTGGTATTCTTTCCCAAAAGATTAAAAAAAAAAAAAAAAAAACTTTGTTTGAAGTGCTAATATAAATACAGTTTGAATAAACAACCTCCAAGTTGAAAGTCAATCTAATGTATATAAAGAACAGTTTTTTGCCCATTGTTTCTTGCACAATACAGTAAGTTTTAGACCTCACTTTATTTTATTAGTGTTAAAGGGCCACTATTCAGAAAATCACTAGAAGTTTTACATTTCAGGTTTTGTAGAAATAAAGTGGTAAATATTCATTTTACAGTGAATGAGTAGACAAGAAAGATATCAGGGGACATCACAGAATATAGTTAGCAATTGCATTTTACAATATGTGAGAAAACATTTCTTAGAATATTTACACTTAAAAGAAAAACCTCTCAAAGAAGAAATAACAATAGAAAAAAAAATACCATGTTTAAAATTCTGGTGTAACAGTATTTAAAAAGCTGAGTGCTTTCTCATAACATTTTCTAGATGCCTAAAAGACATATAAAAATTGTCTAGATTGAGAGGCAATGAGTTATTAAATATAAAACATAGCAAAAATGAATATAAACCATATATGAGTTGTAAATATTTCCTTAAGATTTTAATAAGATTGATTTATTGGACTTCCTTGATAAAATGTTAATGAAAAATTAAAGTATAAAAAATTGTCTTATAATTCTCCTGAGACATTTCAACCCTTTTATCATAACACAGAGTAACTGTTCAGTCAGTTTAGTTCAGTCGCTCAGTCATGTTCGACTCTTTGCAATCCCATGGACTGCAGCACGCCCAGCCTCCCTGTCCATCACCAACTCTCAGAGTTTACTCAAACTCATGCCCATTGAGGCAGTGATGCCATCTAACCATCTCATCCTCTTTCGTCCCCTTCTCCTCCTGCTTTCAATCTTTGCCAGCATCAGGGTCTTTTCCAATGAGTCAGTTCTTCGCATCAGGTGGCTAAAGTATTGGATTTGCAGCTTCAGCATCAGTCCTTCCAATGAATATTCAGGACTGATTTCCTTTAGGATGGACTGGTTGGATCTCCTTGCAGTCCAAGGGACTCTCAAGAGTCTTCTCCAACAACACAGTTCAAAAGCATAAATTCTTTGGTGCTCAGCTTTCTTTATAGTCCAACTCTCACATCCATATATGACTACTGCAAAAACCATAGCTTTGAATAGATGGACCTTTGTTGGCAAAGTAATGTCTCTGGTTTTCAATATGTTGTCTAGGTTGGTCATAATTTTTCTTCCAAGGAGCAAGCGTCTTTTAATTTCATGACTGTAGTCACAATCTGCAGTGATTTTGGAGCCCAGAAAAATAAAGTTTCTCACTATTTCCACTGTTTCCCCATCTATTTGCCATGAAGTAATGGGACCAGATGCTATGAGCTTAGTTTTCTGAATGCTGAGCTTTAAGCCAACTTTTTCACTCTCCTCTTTCACTTTCATCAAGAGGCTCTTTAGTTCCTCTTCACTTTCTGCCATAAGGGTGGTGTATCTGCATATCTGAGGTTATTGATATTTCTCCTGGTAATCTTGATTCCAGCTTGTGCTTCATCCAGCCTGGCATTTCACATGATGTAGTCTGCATATAAGTTACATAAGCAGGGTGACAATACACAGCCTTGACATACTCCTTTCCCAATTTGGGAGCAAATGTTATTTTCTGTTATCACTTAAGCATCCTGCCAGTGCCAAATTTGTCAGGCTTTCCATCAATTTTCTGCAACCATGTTTCATGGCAGTTCAAAATTTATCATTCTAATTTCAAATTTGAATAGTTCCTGACTACAAAGTCCTAAAAAGTTGGTACTCTTTCATTTATAAAATGTCTCCTGTACTTTTAGATTTTTAATTATAAAAATTCAGATAATATAGACATACCATGTCAAATGTTAAATCTCTTAATTATTTCCATTCTATCCCATGACAGCTATACTTAACACTTTATATAAATCCTTCCAGTTATTTATATATATAATGTTTTCTTAAAAATAAAACACACCAAAAAATTGTATACTACATATTTATTTGTGACAAAGTTTGCTTTCACTTGTCAATAATATAAAGGAGACATCAGTATCAATAGATCAATCACACACTAAAAAAAGTGTGAGCCCACACAAATGGCCATGTGTGTATGTGTTCAGGCTTCTCAAGTGGAATAGTTTTAAAGAATCTGCCTGCCAATGCTCAAAGACGCCAGAGTCAGGTTCAATCCCTGGGTCGGGAAGATCTCCTGGAGAAGGAAATGGCAACCTACTCCAGTATCATTGCCTGTAAAATCCCATGTACAGAGGAGCCTGGTGGCTGTGGTCCAAGGGTTTACAAAGAGTCAGACTCATGTCGTGTCTGTGCTCAGTTGTGTCTGACTCATGAGCCTGTGGATTGCAGCCACCAGGCTCCTCTGTCCATGGGATTTTTCCAGGCAAGGATACTGGAGTAGGTAAATAATCCTACCAAAAGTGAGTATCTTCTAGTCTATATTATATGAGAGTCTTTATATTTTTTTTTGCCACTGACAGTGAAAACAGATATCTCACTGCTTTCATTTTTGAAAGATATTTGCCTCTTTATCTGTATTTTCAACTCCAGTAGCATTGAGAAATTTTTTATTTATATATTTATAAACAATTGTTATTCTTCATGTTCTCTTCTTATCCTGTTGTGTATTTTTCTATAGAACTATTTATCAATGTAACCTGAAACTTAACAATAATAATTGGGCCTGTAAACTCAAGTAGGTTGGGTGAACATTCTTTTATGTCTTTCTATCCTTTCACTACTTGGCCACATTGTGGAAGTCCTTAGTTAAGCCAGGTAACTGAAGTCCCAGCTTTTTGGATGAACTGATAGGGAATCATAAGAACCAGGAAGATGGAGCAGAGGGAAATGCTGGGGAAAATAACCCTGTAGAGCTGATTGTCAAGTCCTGGTCTAAATTCCAAATAAGGCTTATGTAGATCTTATCTTTGACTGTGTGGATCATGACAAACTGTGGAAAATTTTTAAAGAGATGGGAATACTAGACCACCGGACCTGCCTCTTGAAAAATCTGTATGTACTCGTCCTGCCTGGGCATTCCAAAGCTTTACTTAGAGAGAAAAAAAAAAAAAAGAAAAATCTGTATGCAGGTGAGGAAGCAACAGTTAGAACTGGACATGGAAAAACAGACTGTTTCTAAATTGGGAAAGGAGGACATCAGGCTGTATATTGTCACCCTGCTTATTTAAGTTATATGCAGAGTACATCATGAGAAACGCTTGGCTGGATGAAGCACAAGCTGGAATCAAGATTGCCAGGAGAAATATCAACAACCTCAGATATGCAGATGACACCACTCTTATGGCAGAAAGCAAAGAGGAATTAAAGAGCCTCTTGATGAAAGTGCAAGAGGCGAGTGACAAAGTTGGCTTAAAACTCAACATTCAGAAAACTAAGATAATGAATCTGGTCCCATCACTTCATGGGAAATAGATGGGGAAACAGTGGAAACAGTGGCTGACTTTAGAGGAGAAGGGGATGACAGAGGATGAGATGGTTGGACGGCATCATCTACTCAATGGGATGAATTTGAGCAAGCTCCAGGAGTTGGTGATGGACAGGGAGGCTGGCATGCTGCAGTCCATGGGGTCACAAAGAGTCGGACACAACTGAGTAACTGAATTGAACTGAGATCTCTCAATCAGCATAACTGAACTAAGAGGCCATATCTCTGAGACTAACCAATTGGCCAATAGGTCCCACAAACACTGAACACATCTGAATAGCATAGCAAAAGCTTTAAAAATTGAACTGATATTGGAATCACAGCCAATAAAAGACAAGAGGAAATTTGTGGCCTGAAACTAATTGATCAGTTGCTTACTAAAAGCAAAAATATAAACTCCTCCACAGGAGTTGCACAAAGTCACTTAATATAATATTCAATACCTGTAGGATATGATGGTCAGAATAATAGTCTCAAAAGATGTCCACATTTTAATTCTCAGAACCTGTAGATGTGTTACCTTACATGAGAAAAGAGCTTTGGAAATATGATTAAGTTATAGACCTTAAGACAGGGAAATTATCCTGGTTTATCTGGTGGGCCCACAGTAATTACAAAAAAAGGAAGAGAGTGACAGAAGAGGATATCAGAGTTATGCAATGAAGGAAAAACTAAACCCATCATTTCTGGCTTTGATGGTAGAGAGAGAGAGGAGGAGAAAAGGAATGCAGATGAGTTCTAGAAAGCAGAAAAAGTAAGAATATTCTCCCTTAGAACCTCCAGAAGGAAACGCAGTCCTGATGACACTTTAGCCTAGTGATATTGATATCAGAGACCACAGAACTATAAGACAACAAATGTGTATGGTTTAAACCACTGAGTCTATGATAATTTATTACTACAGTTTTATTACTACAGTAATAAAACCAAAAGCTGTTTCTTTTAAATATCAAGAAAAAAACTTACAAAATTCTAAAAAGACTGTCAAAAAGAGACACATTGTTACATAAATTATAATATCAGGGAAGAAATGGATGATCATCACCACAGAAATACAAGTTTTAAAAGGACAATGAGGGAAAAAAAATCATAGCAACTCTATGAACATAAATTTTATATCTTAAATGAAATGGACTTATCTCTTTATAGACACAAGTTATCAAAACTCAATGAAGAATAAGTATGTATGCTACAGAGTTTTATAACTATTAAGAAACTTGAATCTATAGTTCAAATTCTTCCTTTCCTGATATTTTCATAATTTTTATGATTAAAATCATTAATCATAAAAATAGTGATTTTTAATAAATTAAAAGTTATTTAATTCCTAAATAATTTGAAAAAAATGCTGTGTTCAGGGGTTGGAAGACTTGACACTGTAAAAAAGTCAGTTGTTCCCAAATTGACATATTTATTGCAATTCCAATCAAATTTCAAGTAGAGTATTTTAGATATAGACAGTCTGATTTTTTAAAGGTATATGAAAATTCAAGAGAACTATAATATCTAAAATGATTTAAAAAAGAAAAAGAATAAAGTTGGAGAAACCATCTACCAAAATTTAAGATATTGGTTTTTGGTGATTTAGTCACTAAATTGGGTATGACTCTTTCAACCCCATGGACTGTAGCCTGCCAGGCTTCTCTGTCCATGGGATTTTCCCAGGCAAGAATACTGGAGTGGATTTCCATTTCCTTCTCCAGAGGATCTTCCCAATCCATGTATTGAACCTGGGTCTCCTGCATTACAGGTGGATTCTTTACCATCTCAGGGAAGTCCATACTGTAAAGCTATAGTAATCAAGAAAAGGTGGTATTGGTGAAGGGATAGACACAAGATTAATGAAATGGAACAGAGTATCTAGAAATATATGGCTAAGTGATATTTCACAAAATGAAAAAGAGTCCAATGGAGAAAAAAAATTCAACAAATAATGTTAGAAAAATTGGATATCCCTATGCAATAAAAAGAATCTACCCTAAACCTCATATGGTATCCAAAATTTAACTCAAAATGGCTCATGACATAAATATGAAGTGTAAATTCATAAAATATATATAAAAATATGAGAAAACTTTTATGACCTGTGACAAAGAATTCTTAGACATAATACCAAAAGTACATTCCAAAAAAGAAATAATGATTAATTAGAGTTCAACAAAATTTAAAATTTTTGTTCTTTAAAAACTGTGGAGAGAACAAAAAGATAAACTTCAAATTAGAGAAAAATATTTGCAAATTGTATATCTAATAATGGACTTATATCCAGACTATTTAAGGAATTCTCCAAATGCAATTATAAGAAAAGAAACAATCCAATTTAAGTATTTCTGACATTACCAAGTTCTGGTGAGAATGTGGAACAACTGGAACTCTCATACACTGTGTTATGGGAATTTTCTTCTTCACCATATGCCTCAGCAATACTATTCCTGGGAATTCACTTTAGATAAAAATTTATGTTCTCACAAAAATCTGTACATGAATATGTACATAAGCTCTATTCATTTTTTAAATGTAATTAATTCAAAATCCAGGCAACCAAAAGACTGCCTTTGAAGAAACAATAATTTCTTGTCAGATCCAGACAATTTATTAGCTACATAGAAAATAAAGGGCTTCATGGGTGGCTCAAATGGTAATGAATCTGCCCGCAGTCAGGAGACCGGAGTTCCATCCTGGGTTGGGAAGATGCCCTAGAGAAGGGAATGGCTACTCACTGCAGTATTCTTGCCTGGAGAATTCCATGGAGAGAGTAACCTGGTGGACTACAGTCCATGACGTCACAAAGACGCAAAGAGCCAGACATGACTGAGCAACTAACACTTTAACTTTAGAAAGCAAAAAAAAAAAAAAGAGTAAAAGTGTCAGCTTCCCATGTCCTGGATCCCCAAGTATGACACTGAAACGAAAGGGGTCAAATAACATGATGATATGACACGAGTGGCAGGGTAACCTTTTACTTATTGAAAAGCAAATTTTGATTTGAAGGTAAGCCGTTTTATAGTCTGTTGTTGTTCCCTAATGGCTGCAAGGCAAAACTCATCTCATCAAAACACTGGAGGTGATGAGAAACTGCCTCATGACAGTCCCCTGGGAAGATAGGTAAGCAGGGGGAAAATGGTCTTGTTCACAAGTCCCCCATGCTGTTCCAGAAATATCCCAGGAAATTCTGCCAAGACTTTAGATCTGCTGTAGTTACGCCTTTCCCACATTGCCTGCGGGGAGACATGCAAGGCAGATGCTTACTTTATGCCTCAGAAATCCCACTCCTGGGTATTTACTGTAGAAAGTGAATACTTATATTTACACAAAAACCTGTACATGAATATTTATAGCAATCCTACTCATAAGCATACAAGCTGGAAATATTCCAAATGTCTTTCAACAGATGGATGAACAAATATGATACATCCATTCAATGGCATACTATTTAGCTATAAAAAAATGAATGCATGATAAGCTCAACAACTTGGATGAAAGCACTGTGTTAAGGAGTCTAGATTTGTGTTTTGTGTTCAGTACGGTATATGACGCTTTAAAAATTTTATCCTTATAATGTCATCAAAACCTTTTTTTTCTTTCACATATACTATGAAGTGAATTGTGTCCCCTCAAAATTCATATGTTGAAGCCCTAAATGCCAACATGATTATATTTGGAAATAGGACCTTAAAGGAGATGATTAACATTAACCAAAATCATATGGGCAGGGGCCTAATTCAACAGGATTAGTGTTCTTATAAGAACCAAAGCTCGCTCTCTCAGCTCTCACATAGAGGAAAGATCACGTGAGAATATAGTGGAAAGACAGTCATGTACATGCCAGGAAAAGAGATCGCAAGAGAAACCAACCCTGTCAGTATCTTGATCGTGGACTTCTAGGCTCCAGAATTGTGAGAAAATAAGTGTCTGCTGGTATTTTGTTATGGTTGGCCTAGCAGGTTACAGTATGGGATTTACTTTTCTGTTATAGGCAAATAATGAACTTAACATTTGTTTCTGCCAACAAGCAAATAGCAAAACAATATATATATATATATTTATTTAAAAACAAACTATATTAAATATTTTCCAACATGATCCAAAATGCTATTTTTCTTAAATTCCTATTTCATATGAATCTTCATATGATGCTCATTTCTCTATTATTTTCCATAAATCTATATGCATAATCCTGTGCCAATACTATACTGTTTTAATTATAGTAGCTTTTATCCTTATTTTAATATCTGGTACAATAAAAGCCTTTACTTATATTATTTTGTCAGTTTCCTTAAATAATTTAATATAATGTTGCCCTCAATTCCAACTATCTAGACAAATGTTATTCAAAATGCCATTTCACAAGGAGATAAAACTCTTGCACCAGAATGTAAATTAAATATATAATACTTGGTGTAATGTTTATCTGACAGTTTTCATAGTAAGACCTTTTCCATAAACAAACCAGTGCAGTGATTTACATTCTAACACAAAAGAACAACAACAAAAAAACATCTATTCATATAAATTGCTGTTTAGTGGACCACACAGCATTGACACTGGTTTAGACTTTTCTAACTATGAATAAGCTAAAGCTTGGGAACCGTGTTTGACCAAGAGGTTTTTAATCAGCTTACCATATGGCACACGTCTCTTTTTCTTGCATTTTCACCAGTGTTTCTGTTGACTTTCCCAGTCTGGGGTTCAGAAAAAGAAACCTAGGACCTTTTCAAGGGTTTAGGTAGCATATAACCCCAGAGAGAAATGAAGAATTTCTCATATCATTTCTCACTTACTAAATGTTTGAACTTTTGTCTTCTTCACAAGTGGTGGGTAAATTGCTCTGACATCAAATTCTGTATTCTTTCCTGCTCTATTACTTATGGTATACATTCTGGCTCCTTGGAACTCACAAATCTCTTTTTTTCTCAAGAAAGTTCATTTCTTATAATAAAGCCTTGGTGTCTAGACTACTGTTTTGGTTTGTTGTCTTAAAAGATTTTTGTGTATGTGTTTTAAACTCATTAAGTTATCCTCAGCCCTTCATTGGAAAAAAAAAAAAAAAAATGTTAAATGTTAAAGCCTGGGAGAGTTGAGGTCACAGGTGAAGTGATAAAAAGGGAAAAATCCTAGCATGGAGAAACAGTTATAATCTGGCCAAAGTTGACCAGGAAAGGGAGCTGGAGTTGAAGTAGAGAGTGAGAGAATAAAAAGCATAAATCAGACACACTTGTGGGACATGCATATTTCCCAAATATCTGAAAAATTAGTGGAGCAAATATCATAAAAAGACTGAACCTTGTACACTCAAGGAAGACAAATCACAGGCTGATAGAACATACTAGATAAGCCTTAGAGAAAAGGGTGATCCCCATGGTTGAAGAAGTTATAGATATTCAGATTTCATAAATATATAAAGGAATCTTATATGCAGCATGTATTTGAACAACTTTCCATTTATTATGGCTATTATATACTACATAATCAAAAGAAATTTTAAAAATAAGAGGGGATATGTTACTGAGTGATTAGGTCATACATTTTCTAGAAAAAAAAAAGATTATGTATGAAAATGGTTTTCAGTGAAATTAATGAATAGAGGAATAAAATAGTACAGGGTGTGACCCTTACTTTGGGTGTTCTACTTATAGGCCCTCGAGCAGACAGGCTTGAGGTCTCAGTATTTCATTTATACAGCTTCTGTTTCCACTTGGATCTTATCTCTTGCACTTCTCTGGTGGCTCAGAGAGTAAAGAATCTGTCTACAATTCAAGAGACCCGGGTTTAATATTTCTTACAACAAATAATATTTGTAATATTTCAAAGGTACTATAATCATTTCCTCATCTCAAAGAGTGTTCTTTTTTCATTCAATTACAGAGGTTATGTATGTCTCCCGTTATTATTTGCAGGAAAAAAATTTCATTTAAATTAACCACTCTACTCCTCAAAAAAATGTACATCGATAAGAGAAGGAATGAAGTAAACTGGTTTCACATGCTGTTTATTGATAAGAAAGTCTCCAAATAAAGTTGGGGGGTACAATTTGATACCACATATCAAATGTCAATTTGCTTTTTATTGACACAGAATGATTTGAAATCTGAACTTTATATTTGAATAAAACTTTATGCATGAACTTCATATATTACCTTTTTTTACTTTTGGTATATAAAACTGTCTGCTATTTTCTCTCCCATTTATAATATCAATATAATTATAGTTTTATTAGAGTCTGTATACATGTTTTTTCCTATTATTTTTATTACTACCATCCTTTCATCTCTTTTCCATTTTTTCACAGGCCCACATTCAATACCAGGTCAAAATTTACCTGACAATGATAATAAAAATAATGAGTGCCGAGATTTACAGAAGGCTTATAACAAGGTCAGTCCTTATTAACATAACAGCATCTTATAATCTTATGTAAATGATTTCATTTCATTCTTACAACAAGTATATAATACAGGTACTAATAATTTCCCTCATTTATGAGGAAACTGATGCTGAATGGTTGAGTAATTTCATTCAGTTCTTAAGTAGTTTGAAGTGGAAGAATCAGGATATAAACAAGATCTGTCTGAGGATAGTGTTAGAATCATTAGAAATGAAAATTATCCTTTGTACTTAAAACAGTATTTATCTCCTATAATTCTTTTTAATTTTTCAAAATTTTCTTTAAGGATGATTTCCTGCAGTTAAAGTCCAAAATAAAATAATTCATTTGCATTCTTGGAGAATGAATTAAAACAAAGCAGCATCTTTTATTAAATTGCTATTTCCTATCACTGTGGCTCAGACCATGAACTCCTTATTGCCAAATTCAGACTTAAATTGAAGAAAGTAGGGAAAACCCCTAGACCATTCAGGTAGGACCTAAATCAAATCCCTTATGATTATACAGTGGAAGTGAGAAATAGATTAAAGGGCCTAGATCTGATAGATAGAGTGCCTGATGAACTATGGAATGAGGTTCATGACATTGTACAGGAGACAGGGATCAAGATCATTCCCATGGAAAAGAAATGCAAAAAAGCAAAATGGCTGTCTGGGGAGGCCTTACAAATAGTTGTGAAAAGAAGAGAAGCAAAAAGCAAAGGAGAAAAGGAAAGATATAAACATCTGAATGCAGAGTTCCAAAGAAGAGCAAGAAGAGATAAGAAAGTCTTCTTCAGCAATCAATGCAAAGAAATAGAGGAAAACAACAGAATGGGAGAGACTAGAGATCTCTTCAAGAAAATCAGAGGTACCAAAGGAACATTTCATGCAAAGATGGGCTCGATAAAGGACAGAAATGGTATGGACCTAACAGAAGCAGAAGATATTAAGAAGAGATGGCAAGAATACACAGATCAGATCAGTCGCTCAGTCATGTCCGACTCTTTGCGACCCCATGAATGGCAACATGTCAGGCCTCCCTGTCCATCACCAACTCCCGGAGTTCACTCAGAAGAACTGTACAAAATAGATCTTCACGACCCAGATAATCACAATGGTGTGATCACTGACCTAGAGCCAGACATCCTGGAATGTGAAGTCAAGTGGGCCTTAGAAAGCATCACTACGAACAAAGCTAGTGGAGGTGATAGAATTCCAGTTGAGCTATTCCAAATCCTGAAAGATGATGCTGTGAAAGTGCTGCACTCAATATGCCCGTAAGTTTGGAAAACTCAGCAGTGGCCACAGGACTGGAAAAGGTCAGTTTTCATTCCAATCCCAAAGAAAGACAATGCTAAAGAATGCTCAAACTACTGCACAATTGCACTTGTCTCACACGCTAGTAAAGTAATGCTCAAAATTCTCCAAGCCAGGCTTCAGCAATGTGAACCGTGAACTTCCTGATGTTCAACCTGGTTTTAGAAAAGGCAGAGGAACCAGAGATCAAATTGCCAACATCCACTGGACCATGGAAAAAGCAAGAGAGTTCCAGAAAAACATCTATTTCTGCTTTATTGACTATGCCAAAGCCTTTGACTGTGTGGATCACAATCAACTGTGGGAAATTCTAAAAGAGATGGTAATACCAGACCACCTGATCTGCCTCTTGAGAAATTTGTACGCAGGTCAGGAAGCAACAGTTAGAACTGGACATGGAACATCAGACTGGTTCCAAATAGGAAAAGGAGTATGTCAAGGCTTTATATTGTCACCCTGTTTATTTAACTTATATGCAGAGTACATCATGAGAAACGCTGAACTGGAAGAAACACAAGCTGGAATCAAGATTGCTGGGAGAAATATCAATAACCTCAGATATGCAGATAACACCACCCTTACGGCAGAAAGTGAAGAGTAACTCAAAAGCCTCTTGATGAAAGTGAAAGTGGAGAGTGAAAAAGTTGGCTTAAAGCTCAATATTCAGAAAACGAAGATCATAGCATCCGGTCCCATCACTTCATGGGAAATAGATGGGGAAACAGTGAAATAGCATCAGACTTTATTTTTCTGGGCTCCAAAATCACTGCAGATGGTGACTGCAGCCATGAAATTAAAAGATGCTTACTCCTTGGAAGGAAAGTTATGAGCAACCTAGATAGCATATTCAAAAGCAGAGACATTACTTTGCCAACAAATGTCCATCTAGTCAAGGCTATGGTTTTCCCTGCGGTCATGTATGGATGTGAGTTGGACTGTGAAGAAGGCTGAGCGCTGAAGAATTGATGCTTTTGAACTGTGATGTTGGAGAAGACTCTTGAGAGTCCTTTGGACTGCAAGGAGATCCAACCAGTCCATTCTGAAGGAGATCAGCCCTGGGATTTCTTTGGAAGGAATGATGCTGAAGCTGAAACTTCAGTACTTTGGCCATCTCATGCGAAGAGTTGACTCATTGGAAAAGACTCTGATGCTGGGAGGGATTGGGGCAAGAGGAGAAGGGGACGACAGAGGATGAGATGGCTGGATGGCATCACTGACTCGATGGACGTGAGTCTGAGTGAACTCCGGGAGTTGGTGATGGACAGAGAGGCCTGGCGTTCTGCGATTCATGGGGTCGCAAAGATTCGGACACGACTGAGCAACTGATCTGATCTGATCATTAATTTATTACTTCTCATTGCAGTTCTCCTAGCTTCTGTTTTCACATGTCTTCTCTTCTGTATTTCTATTGCTCCTAAATGATCTAGGTGAAACTTGAGAGCTTTTCAAAAATAATAATAATAATAATAAGACTTCAGGCCAAGATGTGAGGTAGAGGAACATGCAGAAAAATTTACTCCCCAAACTCCATAAAAAAGACCAGGAAAGCAGTAGCAATATATGAAAAGTTATTCTCAAGACTAAAATAGGCTCTGAAAGGTATGAGAATCATCTATACTCTATAATCTGAACAGATATTAAATAATCCCCTATACTTGACAAGAAGGAGTTCAGGAAAATAAGCTATCACTCTCTTTCTCCAATGTGGGAAAAAAAAAAAAAAATTGGTTCGATTCAGGCTATGGAAAAGCTTAAAGTTAGAACTAGGAGAGGTGTTTTGGAGAAGCAAAGAAACGGTGACTTGAATAGAGCTGCTACTTCCCTATTTTTTTGTAAATCATCCTAATGATGGAGCATGTTTCCATAGAGAGTAGGTAAGGAGAATAGATATTTAACTGGGGGTAATAGGACCTTTCAAGTTCCATATGTAATGACATACTTAGTATTTTATTAAAATGATTAAGTATTTTATATTAAATATTCTATTAATCTCTTTCTTTTGGAGCCTCCAAAAAATTACAAGAAAGGGAAAGCATGCTATTGGGCAAAATTTCATGAAATAAAATCTCTGGAGAATTTTGAAATTTGTTTCAGGCTTCCAGTGAATATGTATTATTTTTAAATAGAAAAAAAAAAATCAGCTAAAATATTTCCAAGAAATTTATATTAGGTCCAACTTCCCCCTCTTTAAAGAATCAAAATTCCATCTCTTATTCAGCAGGACTTAGTTCTATTGGCCCAATTCATTCTTTTCCCACAGTGTTCTCACCTATACTTGCTTCTCTATGAGCCATTATTCCTGACATGACTGCTATTTCCTCCACGGGGAACATGTATATCCCAAGAAGATGGAAAATCAAAAATTTTCTCTTAAACTTATGAAAATAAAGTTATTAAACCAGATTTAACAATAAATAAGAAATTTCTCTTTTATAGGTTATTTGGAATAGACAATTTTTTCTGAAGGTAGCCAGCTGTATTAAAACAAAACAAAACAGTGTCAACTGTAATATGCTTTTAAACTAAGAGTTCCTACTCAACTAGATTCCAAATATGGGCTTGAAAAAGGAGAAACGCTGATTTACTTCCTTGTCTATACAGTAACTGGTATTAATGAATGAAATAGGGTGCAGACGGGACAAATGGTGGTAGAATTTCAGAAGTGGGGAAGATTGCACAATGATTCCAATAGATTTCAGAGCTACAGCTATGCTGCAAACGAATTGCCCGTCAGGAGCTACCACAATGTACCAAGGAATGCACTATAAAAATCAGCCACATGCAGAACATATTCAATAAGATGATTCATTTTAAGGTTTAGGGCAAAAGGACTGATCACCAAATCAATAAACTGATAAGGAACACTGTGTGTGTTCCTAGGAGAAAACATCTTTTGCGACTTGTACTTGGTGGTAAAATTTCCAAACATTTAAATAAGGTAAGTAACTTTCCAGAGTTTGAATCACCTTCCATGTGACAAAATAGATCTGATATTACCCAACACCCTGGCTCATGTCAAATAAATATCCTATATCAAATTAGAAAGTACCATAGTAAGTTTGCGGTGAGAATCTGGTTAAGACCTGCACTAAAGTAGCTTCTTTAATCTTACTGTATATGAGGGCATATTGTTTATTTCCTTGTCTCTGAAACCTCAAGGCAAATAGCTTTCACAAAGTCAAATCTAACAAGACTGTACTACTGGTTGAGAATCAGGCTCAGAAAGCATGTCCTTTCTATTCTGAATTAGCCTGATTCATAACCCTGCTCATCTGAGGTCTGCTTATTCACTTAGAAAATGCTAAAAAGACACTAAGAACACCACTGAGCATCAAAATGGTCAATAAACAGAAGTTTTCTCCCAACTATCATTATTTAATGGGAATTATCATACAGTTGTGGATTTGGTACTAACATGAACAATAGATATCATATTGTTTGACACATTGATGTCATAGACATGACCAATATTTATTAGATAAAAATGGTATAACCAAATCACATATCTACATATGCTTTGTTTATATTTTGTGTGTCAATTTGCCAAAGCCACAATACCCAGATTTTTAATCAACACATCTAGATGTTGCAGTGAAGGTATATTTTAGATGAGATTAACATTTAAATCCATAGATTTTGAGCAGAGCAGATTCCCTCCAGATTATGGGTAGGCTTAACCAAACCAATTGAAAGTCCTGATTAAGAAAGAATTTGTCCAGCAGACAGCCTTCAGACACAAGTTACATAAGCAATGCTTCCCTGGGTCTCCAGCCTGCCAGTCTACTCCTGCAGGTTTTAGATTTGCCAGCCTCCTAAACTGCATGAGCCAATTCCTTAAAATCTCTCTCTCTGTCTTTGTCTGTTTCTCTCTGCTATTTTTCATTCTGTTTCTTTGGAGAACATTAGCTAATACAATTTTCATCCTGCAAAGGTATCTCATCACTCTAAAAACTGTCTAAAATTCTTTATGTGACCTATGAACTCCCCATGATCTGATTGATGGATATCATCACTTTGACCTCATTTACTTTCTTTCACTCATTCACTGAGTCCAGCTACGCCAAACTTCTAAGTCAGTTTCCATTATGACTTTGCATTTAGTTCTTTCTTGTGGAATTTTATTTGCTACAAGAGCCCAGGCCTT
Source organism: Bos mutus (assembly GCF_027580195.1). Taxonomy (NCBI): domain Eukaryota; kingdom Metazoa; phylum Chordata; class Mammalia; order Artiodactyla; family Bovidae; genus Bos; species Bos mutus. Next base: position 22,873,110 of record NC_091644.1, on the reverse strand, counting down.
TATTTCACCCAAGTCTCTGTTAAAATATCACCCAAAAAGCCTCACAACTCAAAGTGGTGTTCATGAGCTAGCAGCATTGGTAACACCCAGGAGCTTATAAGAAATAAAATATCACAAACCACACTGTATTAATATCCCCAGGTGACTCCTATGCACGTTAATGTTTGACAAATATGGAAGACTTCCGTGTGTCTTCTCATCCTTCTTTGGCCCTTTGCCCTGCTTCTTCTTTTATGGTACTCATCACTAATTGACATGAAAATATGTGTTCATATAGTTGTTCACTGATTGTTTCTCCCACTACATTGTAAACCCCAAAAGGGCAGGGATCCTAATCTAAAGACTAGGACCTTTCCTGGAACACAGTGATTCTTCTCATGTTGACTCGGACATTTGGATGTGCATCCAAGTACTTCCTCATTAGAATACTTATAATACTACATAGTAGGTTCTCAGTGAGGCATTAATGAGTGAATGAATGCTGATTGCAGCAGACATCTCTTAAATAACCACTCAGCACTGTTCACTCAGTTTTCTCTAAGCAAACACTGATTCTTGTGTAGGTAACCAATCTCCTCCAGTAGGTCACATCCTTCTAACTATATCCCTTTTCCGGTCTCAGAGAGTAGGATCTAACTGTACAAAACAAAACTAGTCATCCTTTTCTCCTTGCCAGTGGTTGGTTTAAGAATGGGCATGTGCTTGAGTTCTAAACAAGGAGACATGAGGCCACATCCAGGCTCTTAGAAAGGGACTCAAATTATATAACTCTTTTTACACCTCTGGAAAATTTTGGTATATGTATAATATTCAGACACGCTATAGCCATCTTGTTAATATCTAAAAGATGAAGCCAACATACATGGAAGGGTTAGAGCAGACAAGAGCAAAGAAGCGAAGTCAGAGCTTAGACTGTCCTATCTGTGAAATTTTTGTCCTTGTTGAAGATGAATGAGATCAGATTTGAATTACTTGAAACTGGAAACACTTTTTTAGGTTAGTTATCTGAGTATTAGCTTATATATCTTCATATTGGGAGAAAAACATGAGTGATATCAGTATTTATTAGTGCAGTCTCTTTTTCTTCCGCAACCAGAATATCCAACAGTACTGAGAGAGTCTTCTGTAGTATAATGCTAAGCAGCTAACCCCTGAACTTATAAGACTTTCTTGTTACTAGTCATTAATAAACAAGTATTTACTAATGACATAGCTATTATACTGTAGTTGAGAGAGTATCAACAAAGGTCCATCTAGTCAAGGCTATGATTTTTCTTACAGTCATGTATGGATGTGAAAGTTGGACTGTAAAGAAAGCTGAGCGCCGAAGAATTGATGCTTTTGAACTGTGGTGTTGGAGAAGACTCTTGAGAGTCCCTTGGACTGCAAGGAGATCCAACCAGTCCATTCTGAAGGAGATCAGTCCTGGGTGTTCATTTGAGGGACTGATGTTGAAGCTGAAACTCCAATACTTTGGCCACCTGATGCAGAAAGCTGACTCATTTGAAAAGACCCTGATGCTGGGAAAGATTGAGGGCAGGAGGAGAAGGGGACAATGGAGGATGAGATGGTTGAATGTCATCACCAAAACAATGGACATGGGTTTGAATGGACTCCGGGAGTTGGTGATGGACAGGGAGGCCTGGCGTGCTGCAGTTCATGGGGTCGCAAAGAGTCAGACACGACTGAGCGACTGAACTGAACTGAGAGAATATAAATTTTAATTTTAAAATGCAAGTCAAGAAATTCTTACTTGTTTTAAGCCATTTGAAGAAACATTTCTAGACAAGTTACATAAATTCTTTAAATAGTGATATTAATATAATTAGTACAGATGCTGAAATATTCAAGACCTACAGTGTCAGACAGACAAAAAGAAATAAGAATTAATTGGGTGCATTTCAAAAAGTGTTTAGAGAGATTATACCAAATGATTGTCCATCTGACTAAATTGTTGAAGGATTCTGTGTAGAAATAGTATGCACAAGATGACATATTTTAAAGACAGATTATTCTCTGAAGTAAATATTATTGTTACAGATTTTTTTCATCAAAGTTCTGCTTCATTCAAGTAGAAATTTAAAAGACGAATCAACAAAAACCTAGATCGAATACACAAACGATGGTTGTGTCCATTCACTCATTCAACAAATATTCATTAAATACTAGTTTGTGTCCAGTACTGAACTAGACACAGGTAATGCAACAGTGAAACAGACTTTAACTTTATGGGATTCAGAGATCAGAGGAGAAAAAATAGTAATAGTGGAAATATACGTTAAGTACTGGTGGCATTAGTGGTAAAGAACCCATCTGCCAGTGCAGGAGATGTAAGAGATGGGCTTGATCTCTGGGTCAGGAAGATTCCTGGAGGAGGCCACAGCAACCCACTCCAGTATCCTTGCCTGGAGAATCCAGTAGATGGAAGAGCCTGGTGGGCTATGTTCCACAGGGTCACAAAAAGTCAGACGTGAGTGAAGTGACTTACCAAGCAATCATGTTAAGTTCTAAAGTAACTGAAAATTTTGCAAGTGTGTATCAAAGAAATTTTAATTAGTGTGGACTATTTAGGAAGACTTAGACCTAAAAAAAGAGCAGAACTTAGGAGGAAGTGAGGAGGGGATATTTGAATTAATAAGTACAGAAATTACTAAGGTTTAAGATAGCAGAATTCATAATCTTGAGAAAGTACATTTTTTTAAGTTGGAACTCAGTGGACAAAGGTGAGAATGGCATAAGAAATATATGAAAATGTAGTAGGTTATTAGCTCATGAGATTTTGTAAATTATGTTAAAATTGTCTTTATCCCAAGAACAATGGTAAGTTATTAAACAATATGAAGCAGTATGTATGTAAGAGTAGGACAGAGGTCTGTATATGAGAAATTTAAAACTTTGGAAATAATATTCTGTCCTATAGACATGGAAACAGAAACTGTCAATGTGAATGTAGGTATACCAGCTGGGGACTCTCCCTAGATGTAAAGTGAGGGATAATGAAAGCTTTAACTCAGATGATAAAGAATTAAGAAAAGTGAACATAAATATATAAGAAATAGAATCAATAAAATCCATTAATGAATTTGAAAGCAGAGTAGCAATAAAGAGAGTGAAGGTGGTGGGCAGCGTGGGGATTTGGAGTGAAAGGCCAGGAGTTTAATTTGGGGCATGCTAAGTTGGAGGCACCTTTGAAATATCTAAGTAGAAATATGAAGGCATTGAATGCTTAGGTCTGAGGTACACAGAAGAGGGCTATAAAAAGTTTTGAATAACCTGCATCTAACTAGTGATCAAAACAAGAATATTTTATCTTAAAAAGAATAAATAAGATTACCTTACTAATCTAAGGGATAAGGGAGAGGATTTGGAGTGAAAAGAACATTATGGCATGGAGGAAACCTAAAGGTCTAAGAGGAAAAAAAATGAATTTACAAAGGTGTCATGGAAAGGAAGGCCCAGACAGAAAGAAGGTCAAGAGAATGGGAGTTTATGGAAGCCAACAAAAGAAACTGTGTCGGGAAGAAAGTGGTCTGCACTGCAAAATGTTTGGAAATTAAACAAGCTGGAAGGTGAAATATGTACATTGTCTCTACTATTTAAACAACTGTTGACTCTAAGAAAAGTCATTTATATTAATGAAGACAGAAGCCAGACTGAATTGAAGAAATGAACAGGAAGAAGGGAAATGAAGATAATATCTTTTCTTTTGAGACATTTGACTACAAAAGGAAGAGAGAGGTCGCCTATACCTGAAGGAATTTTTGTTCAAATGTGTGTGATGTGTGCATGTCTAAAATGTGTGTGTGTGTGTGCACGCGCGCGCACGCGTGTGTGTGGGGGCGATCCATTTAAGAAGTATAATACATTTAAAATATATGGTATAAATATATAAACATGCTGTTGCTGCTGCTGCTGCTAAGTTGCTTCAGTCGTGTCCAACTCTGTGAGACCCCATAGATGGCAGCCCACAAGGCTCCTCTGTCTCTGGGATTCTCTAGGCAAGAATACTGGAGTGGGTTGCCATTTCCTTCTCCAATACATGCATGCGTGCTAAGTTCCTTCAGTTGTGTCTGACTCTGTGCGAATGTATGGACAGCAGCCCACCAGGTTCCTCTGTCCACAGAGTTCTCTAGGCAAGAATACTGGAGTGAGTTGCCATTTCCTTCTCCCATATAAAAACATAAATAAATAAGCATAAATAAAATATATAATATAAATTTATATAAGTATGAATATAATGAAATAAGTAAGATTCCTGAGAATACAAGAAAGAAAAGGTCCAGAATAACTTGGATGTGCTGTCTATGGATAATAGAAACAAGAGTACTAGAACTGGAAAATTCCAGAATATGTTAGAAGTGCTAGGCTTGTAGGTTTGATAAAGCATATTGACATTTGTTTCTGCTGTTTTGAATCTGTATAGTAAGAGGCAGGTCATCTATCAAACACTAATATGGAATGCATTAACAGCAAATTTTAAGAGACTATGGAAGGTTTGAAATTGAAGTTTCAAGGAGTGGGAGATCAGTATAGACAGAAAAAATATCTGTGAATTTATAGACAATATTAAGGATTTAAATGAAGTTAAAAATCATCCTCTTATAGTGATATCAGCCTGCTATATTGTGCTGTTTTACCTAGTAATTCTCAGCCACCTGGATTCTAGACATCAAAACAGTGGGTTCAGGTCAGTTCAGTTCAGTAGCTCAGTCCTGTCCAACTCTTTGTGACTCCATGAATTGCAGCACACCAGGCCTCCCTGTCCATTACCAACTCCCAGAGTTCACTCAAACTCACGTCCATCGAGTCGGTGATGCCATCCAGCCATCTCATCCTCTGTCGTCCCCTTCTCCTTCTGCTCCCAATCCCTTCCAGCATCAGAGTCTTTTCCAATGAGTCAACTCTTCACATGAGGTGGCCAAAGTACTGGAGTTTCAGCTTTAGCATCATTCCTTCCAAAGAAATCCCAGGACTGATCTCCTTTAGAATGGACTGGTTGGATCTCCTTGCAGTCCCAGGGACTCTCAAGAGTCTTCGCCAACACTACAGTTCAAAAGCATCAATTCTTTGGCACTCAGCTTTCTTCACAGTCCAACTCTCACATCCATACATGACTACTGGAAAAACCATAGCCTTGACTAGATGGACCTTTGTTGGCAAAGTAATGTCTCTGCTTTTTAATACGCTATCTAGGTTGCTCATAACTTTCCTTCCAAGGAGTAAATGTCTTTTAATTTCATAGCTGCAATCACCATCTGCAGTGATTTTGGAGCCCCCAAAAATAAAGTCTGACACTGTTTCCACTGTTTCCCCATCTATTTCCCATGAAGTGATGGGACCAGATGTCATGATCTTGGTTTTCTGAGTGTTGAGCTTTAAGCCAACTTTTTCACTCTCCACTTTCACTTTCATCAAGAGGCTCTTTAGTTCCTCTTCACTTTCTGCCATAAGGGTGGTGTCATCTGCATATCTGAGGTTATTAATATTTCTCCCAGCAATCTTGATTCCAGCTTGTGCTTCTTCCAGACCAGCATTTCTTATAATGTACTCTGCATATAAGTTAAATAAGCAGAGTGACAATATACAGCCTTGATGTACTTCTTTTTCTATTTGGAATCAGTCTGTTGTTCCATGTCCAGTTCTAACTTTTGCTTCCTGACCTGCATACAGGTTTCTCAAGAGGCAGGTCAGGTGGTCTGGTATTCCCATCTCTTTCAGAACTGTCCACAGTTTATCATGTTCCACACAGTCAAAGGCTTTGGCATAGTCAATAAAGCAGAAATAGATGGTTTTCTGGAACTTCTTGCTTTTTCGATGATCCAACAGTGGGTAGATGGACTCATATAAGGCTGGAACATTTGAATGGACTGTACCAAAGACAGTTTTAAACATGGTTTGTAGTGAAAACTTGAGGCATTAATTATATTACTCAAGGGAAATAGATAATACAGTAGAGAGAAAGGATAAAATATTGGAAGAAAGCAAACAAATAAACAAAAATGACACTGTTAAGAAATCAATGGAGTTGGACAAGCCAGCAAAGGAGACTGAGAAGTAAACAGAAATGGGAAGATAGCCAAGGGAGTCCAGAATCATGCAGAATGGAGTAAAAGAAGAGAGTCAATAAAGGTAATTAGTTAGCAGTGTCAATGAAGAAGGGAGATGGATTAAAATAAGAAATAGCGTTGGGTCTTTAGTAATTAGAATACCATTAATTCTCTTGAAAAGAATAGATTGCATAAGGTAGACAAAAATATCTGAGAAACTAAAGACTGAGAAAGGTAATTTCTGGAAGTCTGACCCTGAAAGAAAGGAGTAAGAGATGCCTGACATCATCTTAACTTTTGTCTACTTAAAATGGATTATTTTTCATTTTTACATCTTAGTCCTTAAGGATACAAAGACAGGGAAAGGGGGAAAATTATTTTTTGTTTGTTTATACCAAACAATTAATTTTATATAAACAAATGTTAATAATGGTAACCTCTGGAGAGGTGTATGCAGTTGAAAAAACAAAAGAGCTTTCATTATTTATGTCTAAGCCTGTTTTTTTTTTTTTTAATTTCAATGAGAAAGCAGCCTTTTTGTCATTATGAAAGCAATTAAAATTTTAGCATGCCTCTAATATTTTGCTGTTTCATTTTTAATATTATTCAATATTAGAAGGTGAGTAAAATGCTTTCTTATACTGTTCTTATACTGATTTTATTCAAAATTGCTTTCTACCTGCCACAGAGAAACAAAAAAAGCCTGACAAATATATATTGGTTATTGGGAATGCTCAAACACTCATTTTAAATAGATTCTAAATCTTTTAGACGTTGGATTTTTCTTTCTTGCTCAGTTTCACACTGACATATATAAAAGTATAATAAGAATTTGCTATTTAGTCCATTATGTGCAAAAGAGCAGGTTGTTTAGTGTGTCAAAAGCATCCTCTGTGGGCTTTTAACTAATCACTCAATCACATGAAAAAAGCTGAAGATAGAATAAGATGCCAGCCTACACAGAAATCATGGAAGCTCGAATTTGGCCAAATATCTTGGCAGAAAGATGGGTGCTTATATCCTACTGAACAGAACAAAATGAGATGAATTTACTATTTTCTTTATTTTTTCTTTTTGTCAGCAAAGTGTGATTTACAAGTGAAGAATGATCAAGCCCAGGTTTCTTGATATTTGGACAGTACTTTCTACAGCAAAGAAATCTCCCCTGTAGACTCTGGAACATGTTGTATTATCTTATCATATAACAGATGACCAGCCATATGGCAAGGGAGGGGGAAACCAGGGAGGTAACAGTCTACAGTAGCAGTAGATGCGTGAATGAGAAAACAAAGGTTAAAACCATATATGTGAAATGTGGATGATTTTTCCATTTTTTAGTTAGAAGATATTTTTTTTGGAATGATATTTCTTGTCATATGAGAATATGTTTTAAAACTCATATTTATATACAAGATATTCATTTTAAAATAGATTTTAAGTGTTCTTTACAATAGCACAATTGGGATACAGCCTCAAAATCAATTACAATGTAATATGATCCATATATGCACACTCAAAAGGTCTAGTTTTCTAGAGACATTAAAATTTTTTAATATTTATATGAAATTGCCTAATTCACCCATTATGCAAATTTCCGCCTGATGGTAGGTTACTAAACTATTTTAGGAGTTTGCAGTGTTTCTTTCAAGATACAAAACACAGCACGGCAGTCACTTATTTAATGTTACCTCAGTTGCTTAAATTCAAACTGATTTAATATCTCATTTAATGTTTTGCACTATTATTCATATAGCTTAACAGAGATAGAAATTTATAATGTGACAGGGCAGAAAGAAGATCTGATACTTGCCTTCCATTGTGCAAACTGTCTCTTCACTTTTCTGCAAAAAGTCAGAGACTGACAAACGCCACAAAATGTATAGACTATAATGTTGTAATTACCTACTCAGCTATGGAAGAACGGAAGTGTTCCAAGTATACGTGATTTTATCACAATTTCTATCATCATCCAATATCTTAGTTATATTAACAAAATTAATTTCCTTGTTTAAAATTTATAGTAATAAGAATAAATTGTGAGTCATTATCTTCGATATATTTGGCTTGCTTTACTTTAAGTCGTAAAGCATTCTATGCCACAAAATGCAATACTTTTCAACAGACTTTTTACATAAAGATCACATAAGTTATAACTTTTTCTCACTTGCATAATTGTGTGCATTCATAGACATAGATAAATATCAACATATAACAATTTACTCTTTATAAAAGTGTTTTTTCAACATTAACATATGTGCTTAAAAATGAACAAGTCACAAATGTATAATTATTTTAAAAAGTGAATGTATTTGTTTAACCATCATCCAGAACAGGAAATAATACATTATGCCATCCAAGATACCCCTCATGCTTCCTTCCAGTTACTACCAAACCTCCTGAAATCTAACCCCTAGTCTAACTACTCAATATAGACTAATTTTGACTGTAGTTGAACTTAAATAAAAATAATCTATGTCCTCTCTGTGTTAATTTTCTTTGACACAGCATTGTATTTATGTCTGTCCCATCTAACTGCAAGTTACAGTAATTCATTTTCATTCCTGTATAATATTCTATGATACAGATATATCACAATTTAATTATCCATTAGATAGTTACTAGATTCTTAGGACTTTTAAGGTTTCATTAGATGGTATGGGATTTGAGGGGTGGACAGCTATTATCTGACTTGGGGTTTAATAGAATAACTCTGGATTCAATATTGAGAATGGACTGGTGAAGGGAGGAGGGTTAGGGTAAAAACAGGTAATAACTTCCTAGTATCTTTGTGGCATATTAGAGGCTAAGAGATACTAGAAATGGTAAAAACTGGAAGAAGTCCAGATGTATCTGATTATTTTTAGTATATTGTCAGCATTTGCTGATAAATTAGATATGGAGAATATTCAAAAAGAGAGAATAATTAAATATAATTCCACTGTTTTTGGCAGAAACAAAGGGAAAGAGTTATCTTTTACTGAGATGGAGAAATGTGAGAGAGGGAAAATTTATAAAGGTTAAATTTTTTTTTTTAATTCACAAAACATGACTGTAGCTATCAAAGTAACTAGGCTATTTACTAAATTCATCCAGTAAGGGAAAAAACACACACACACACACACAATTGTCTTTCAGAAGGTATTAGGAAAACAGATGCATACTTCCATATCCTTGTTTTCTGAATTACTTTAATTAATGAAGAAAATGTCTTTAACCTCAGTGAAAGAAGCACACTAACAATTTAAAATATTAGTTTCTTAATATAAACAAAGAAAAGGTCACAATGTACCTCAAGGACTTTTTTTTTTAACTTTTGTGATGAGTAGAATCAAAAAAATCAGTATCTTAATTTTAGAATTCTGATGGGGTATTGGCTCCTATGAAAATGGCAATATACTCTCAAACATTTAAATAAGGAAGAATGGTGATTGTTAAGTTCCTGGCTAAGAGTTACTGCTGCTGCTGCTAAGTCGCTTCAGTCGTGTCCGACTCTGTGCGATCCCATAGACAGCAGCCCACCAGGCTCCCCTGTCCCTGGGATTCTCCAGGCAAGAACACTGGGGTGGGTTGCCATTTCCTTCTCCAATGCATGAAAGGGAAAAGTGAAAGTGAAGTCGCCCAGTCATCTCTGACTCATAGCGACCCCATGGACTGCAGCCCACCAGGCTCCTCTATCCATGGGATTTTCCAGGCAAGAGTACTGGAGTGGGTTGCCATTGCCTAGTTATCAGTTATCACAAAACCTGAGAATCACTCAGCATAAAAGACCTAGAGCTAATACATGTAGGAAATGTTATCAATATTCATGAGTCCATCACAAAACTTTATTGCAACTGGAGAGAACGTAATGATATAATGGATACTAGATTAGGTGAGTAGAGAATGCAATCATTGCTAAAGCCATAGTTTTCATAACCAAACCAGTGTTCTACTCCAAGTAAACTTTAGCACTACTTTCTAGCTCCTTCTCATTTAAGAAAATGTACTTTAAGAGATATGCAAAGCAATGGGAAAATACATCAGATTTGAAGGTGAAAGTGTTAGTCACTTAGTTGTGTCCTACTCTTTGTGACCTTGTGGATTGTAACCTGCCAGGCTCCTCTGTCCATGGAATTCTCCAGGCAAGAATACTGGAGGGGATAGCCATTCCCTTCTCCAGAGGATCGTCCTACTTAAGTATAAACCTTAGAATTTTAGAATACCCTTTGTGGGAGACTTTCTGCAGTTCACGGGTCAAAGAATAACCTGTATATTGTTCTCTTTCTGTTATTATGGAAACTGAAGCCAGTGGCATGTATTAAAAATATGTTAAGGCAATATGTTTGCTTCTTCCAGTTCTATATAAAAATAGAAACTAACATTTGCATGGTGTATTATAGTTTTCAAAGTGCTACACATACCTTAGCTTACTTAATTTTTGATTTTACATCTTAGATTCAAAAAGGCACTCTTTAAATAGCAATCATTATCTCTAGGAAAATGTAACCATTAGCAGAGGAAACAAATATAACCAACTCTACATTTCATTCTGTATTTAGATAAGAATTTCACAGTAGTTTGCAGCAACTATTAGCAGATACTTGCTTTCTGGAGCTCTATACATAATTCAAGTTCAAGCAATACTCTCCCCTCTACATCCCATCAACCTCTTTACCATTATTAGAATCCTTCCTTTGTGGCCACAGCATAATGCATGGAATACTTTTAAAATATTCTTTCTCTTGATCTCTTTTCTTAAACTTTATGGTACTTAAAATCTTAGCAACTCCACAAATCACGTAACTGAAGTAGATGTTGTTCAACTTGATCTGCATATTATATTTTGAATATTTTTCTACTCTTTGCCCAGTTATGTCCTCCCAGTATCTAGTAATGCCATTCTCTCAACCTCATCCTGCCCTCCAGCCCTCCAAAACAAAGATTAAGGATTTTGATCTCCTATGAATGTCCTTTGCAACCCCTTCCAACTTATAGTTTTTGTCCTATGCCCCCACAGAATAAAATGGTGTATAAAGGTGTCACATTATTGTCATGTTAAAATTGTCCCTCAACAAGAGGGATTATAATGACAAAATCTATTATTAAAGGAGATATATTTGGCATCTTACACATGTGCATTGTCTTTGATGAATGAAAAGAGTGGGAAAATTATTTTCTATGATCAAAAGTAGCAAAAAGGGGCCAACACATATAGCTTATTAAAATTTTCAGGTTTGTGGTAAATATAAAAGCATCCAATCTACACAAGCATATCAAGTAGAGATCATTAGTCCTTTTAACAGGTCCAGAAACTCAGGTTCTGAGCACTAAGTTTAGCTTAAAGTATCCACAGTTACACAGTCACATCAGTAATAAATGGGAGAGGCATATTTCCTACACACCCGGTCTATCAAACCACAAGGCTCATGTTCCTTCTCATACAACAGCAACAAAACATGTATTTATATAATATACTGTATTAGTCTGCTAAGGTTGCCATAGCAAAATACCACAAATATCTGTTATAATATTTTAGGTGACAAAATATCTAAATTTATGTTGTTGTAAGTGTCCTAAACAACAGAAATTTATTTACTCACAGTTAGAGAGGCTGCTGCTGCTAAGTCGCTTCAGTCGTGTCCGACTCTGTGCGACCCCAGAGACGGCAGCCCACTAGGCTCCCCTGTCCTTGGGATTATCCAGGCAAGAACACTGGAGCGGCTGCCATTTCCTTCTCCAATGCATGAAAGTGAAAAAATAAAGTGAAGTCGCTCAGCCGTGTCCAACTCTTAGCGACCCCATGGACTGCAGCCCACCAGGCTCCTCCATCCATGGGATTTTCCAGGCAAGAGTACTGGAGTGGGGTGAGAGAGGCTGGGAACCCAAAATCAAAGTGTTGCCAGTTTGTTTTTTTCCTGAGATCTTTCTCTTAGGCTTATAGACAGCAACTTTCTCATTGTGTTTTCACCTGGCCTTCACATGTACACTTCTGGTTTCTTTTCCTCTCTTTCTAAGGATGTCAATCTTACTGGATTAGGCCACAATTCTATGACTTTTTTTAAGCCTAATTACTTCATTAAAGGGACGACCACCAAATACAATCACATTGGGGTTTGAGTTTCAACACACGAATTTGGGGAGAAACACAATTCAATCTATAATACATGTATTTTTCTTTTTCACTTAAAAGAATGAGTATACTAACTACTAATATAGTGTGTGTATGTATGTGTGTATGTATGTATATATGTGTGTGTATATATATATATATATACGCATACAGGTTCAATTACCTAATTTATTGAATATTAGGTTGACCAAAAATTTCTTTGGGTCTTAAGGAATAGAATGGCAAAGAGAAAATTGACACTGTATTAGCCAAAAGATATGTTAACATAAAGGCACATTGAAGAAGTAGGAATAGAGAAACTATTTTCTAATCTTACTTCCATTGGATTTGTATGGCATGATAAAATTTTTATTATTTATCTTCATTAGTATTTATTAAATAAATAACTATTTCCTTGTCTTCATTGTTTATTATGGTATCATACACTTTAGAAAAATATATTTTACCTTCACATCTTATAACTGGTAATATGGAAAACCTCTAGAAGGTTATTTCATAAATGAACTGTAAAATATCAGAGCATTTAGTTTTTTTCTGTAATGACTAACCTTAAGTATATTAGAAATAATGATTCTCTGACTAGTTTGATATCAGTGCCTCATTTCAGTAGCATATTTTGCTTTATGCTATTTTTTGGATGTTAGTGTTTCATGTAAAATTATAAAAAAAAACTTTCTAATATCTTTTTAAATTATATTTCTTGATGTCATTGTTTGAGTTACCAAGCAATTGAAAAGCATAACACTTTTTCTACTAATATTTAGTGTCTCCTCTAAAAAAATTGCTGCTTTGCTTTTATCTGGTATTTTATTACAATTAACTTGCAGATATAAAAATAATTTTATTGATTTCGTTACATATCTTTATGAACCCAATTTCATCTTCCATGTATTTTTATCTGAGTATTCTCTGTTACTCAATAAATAAATGTATAGATTACAAGAAGCAATAATTTCTGTATATCATTTCTGGATTCCATAAATTTTTACTTGTTTTATTGGCTGTCTTTCCAAATTGCAATTAAAATGACATACCTGGTTCTTATCAACATTTTGAATAAACATTCAAAAATCTTTTTATTTGGGCTTACCTTCTTAATCTTTTATGTTACATTTTAAGGCTTTTAAAATCTTGATGTACCTATGTTGCAAGAATTGACCAGAACATTGTTTTGGGAATGGGCTTGGGGAAGCTGAATTAGGATACATTAAATTTAGGGTTACTGAGATAATATATTTATGTGGTTGACAGTCATTTCAACACATGATGTAGGAAATGGCTTTCAGGAATATTCCTACTACCCACTGTGAAAATTCAAGGTGGAAGAGTACAAGAATAGAAATAGAACTGCACTGTGAACACGTCCTGTAGCCACACAGACTTATCAAACACAGGAGAATGGCAGACGGAAGAGAAATCAAAGTCCGTATTGCCCTACAATTCAAACAAGAAGTAATTCTGTCTTAAACTTCAAACTTTAGAAGCCTCCTCATATCACAAATACTCACAAGAACATTTACTAAAAACATGATAAGTGACTCTCATTCAGGATTTGCATCTAGAGTTGATATAGTGCAATTCATAACTAAATACGTACTGGCATGAATAACACCATCAGGCCCTGGGGAAATACTGCTCCTGCTTAAATTCTGAAGACAAAAGATCATTGATTATTAGTCCCATGAAGATGTGAGTCAGACATTGCTTCTGAGTTCAGGAAGGATTTAAGTAAAGAAGCACTTGCTGCTGCTGCTGCTGCTGCTAAGTCACTTCAGTCATGTCCGACTCTGTGCGACCCCATAGACGGCAGCCCACCAGGCTCCCCCGTCCCTGAGATTCTCCAGGCAAGAACACTGGAGTGGGTTGCCATTTCCTTTTCCAATGCATGAAAATGAAAAGTGAAAGTGAAGTCACTCAGTCGTGTTAGGTAACATAAAAAAAAAAAAAAAAAAAACTAATGAGCTGATAGCAATAATGCAACAGGGTCTTATATAATAAGATATCATTTCCCAGCAGTTCTCCATAATAAATATAATGGGTCTCCATTTATATTCTTCTTAAATTTCTGGAATGTTAGGGGTAGATTAAACAATTTCAATTACAATATCTTATATTTTTAAAGTTTACAGTCCCCTCCAAGGATATGAAAAGGCCCCATGCAGTAGTGTTGCTGAAGATTTAGATTCAGCTGCTTTATGGTGAACTTTACCTGATCTGGCCCTATGGACAGTGATGAGGTGCAATCATTCCCATTGGATGATGACTTGGTGCCTGCCTGCAGTTTTGCTCCACAGTCACTTAATTATAAAGTCATTGTTAGTATATATTTAATGTACTGAACTGCCCAGATGTTCAGTTCAACTTTTAGCTCTAGCATTTTCTATCACTATTTCTTTAAACTATCCCTCTAGGTTTTTCTTTTTCCAAATATCTACACTGAAAGGGTTAAACTAAATGACAGTATATCACTTGGGTTCAAAGCTAGGCTTCTGTTATATATATATTATATATATATATATATATAATAAAACTTTATCATATATATATATTATAAAGTTTATAATATATATAAAAATATATATTATATATATATATATATAAAAAAACTTTATTATTTCCTCTTAAAGCAGTAAAAGGTGAATGCTCCAGTTTACCAAGAAAATCTGCTCTGAAGGACCTAGGTTCACTGAAGGACCGAGGTTCCTTCTTCTATATTCTAACTCCAACACTAGCACTGGTGTGGTCTGCATAATCAGAATTGTGTTCTCTTGTATTTCAGCAGGTGGGAAGAAGAGAAAGAATATGGAAGAGACATATGCTCAGTCTTAATTCCACAGTCTGTAAGTGGCACCCATTCTTCTGATTGTACTCCATTGAACTTGGACACACAGCCATACCAAAATTTAAACAAAGTTAAGTGGTATGGCTGGACAGAACAAGCTTGGCCAAAATTCCACTTATTTGGTTGAAGGGATACTGGATTTTGATGAACAAAGAGCAACATCTGCAATAATCCCTAAATTAACTTCAAGTTGTGAAATTATAATCTTTATGTGTCAAGTTCTTAAATTTATTATTTCATGTTTGTCAAAAGCACATTTAAAATTTGGGTAAAGTTAATGCTTGGTAGAACTTTATATTCTAAATTTTTACTGCAACTGCATCAGTACAAATTTCTCCTAAATATTAAAAAGTGGAATTGTCAATGTTACATGCATTCCCCCAAAATTTATAGTATAAGAATGATAGTTGGTATTACTTATGTGCTTATTTACGAGATATAGGTAAAGTTTCTTTAAAAATTAGTGCAATTTAATTCTGTTTCTAGAGACAATATTTTGGTTATTTTTACACCATTACTGTAAATTTCTCAGGCAGATATGTAATGCTAAACTAATGTTATTTTCTTTCCAATTGTAATAGTTTAAGGGATACTATTTGAATCATATTTCCATCTACAACATTCAACTTTCCACTAACAAATTAAATGTAAACTCTGCATATATGAGCAGTTCTAGTGTTTCTTTTTTAAAGCATAAAAAGGTCATAAAGAATGAGAACTACATGCTAATTATACTAGAAATCTTAAGAAGTACATATTTCTAGACTAATGGACTCAAGTACACAGAATTATTTCTTTGATAAAATTCATAGGCAGGATAGTGGTTTTCATTTTCAAAACTCATTTATCACAATATGAAGGCAATCTGAACTCATTTTAGCTAATTAACATGTTCATTTTATTTGATTATAAAAACATGTCCAAAACACGGTAAAAAAGCTACATTATATTTATAAAACTCTACCTTAAATTTTGTCTAAAATGAGTAAACTCCTTAGAGCCATCGTAGAAAATGACACCATGATTTTCAGATTACCTTTGCCAAATGTTTTATTTTTGTTGCTATCATTTCATATTATCTTGGAGCTATACATTTTTCTAGGATCTCTTTTTTGAGTGTATTAAGAAACCAAAAAAAAAAAATCTTAAATAAATTTCCAGTGATCAGGCAGCAAGTTCACAATTCGAGTATATTTTAGGGCAGATTCTGAGGTTAATAATGAGCTACTCCAAGCTATCTTGACTCTAACACATAGGTGTCAAAGTATGGCCCATATACCAGAAGCATCAGCATTACCTGACAACCTGTTATAAATGCCAGTTATCAGGCCCCATCCCAGATTTATGGGATCAGAAACTCTGTAAGTAGGACATAGCAACCACTGGTATAACAAGCTCACTCCTGTTCACTGAGCAAGATGGCAGAGTAGGAGGTCTCCGAACTCAGTCCACTCCATGAATACATCAAGAATACATTTTCATGTGGAACAATTCTTACTTAAAACTAACTGGAGACTAGCAGAGAGACTCCTATAGATGCATATGGAATCAGGTAGGAAGGGTAGACAAGTAATCAGGTTGGGACCTGCACCCCTGGAAAGAGACTCAGAGGAGAATAAAGATTACACAGGCAGAGACCCTCCCCAGGCAGTGAGCAGGTAAGGCACACACTGGGTGCCCCTGCCCTGGAGTCTGGTTCTGGGAAGAGTAGTCCCCTAGGCTGTTTGGAGGACCAGTGAAACTGACAGAAGGGATATGCGAAGCCTGGACTTCCCCTCACGGGGAGTGTGCATTCACGTGCTTTCTCAGGGGGACAAAAGGGCAGAGAGGGCAGGTTGCCTGGCACGTGTCCCAGTTTGAGCCCGGCACCACATCTGGTTCCCACTTGATCATAATGCAGCTCCACATTGGAGAAAGGGCAGTGGCTGTGGCATAGAGAAGAGCTCAGCTGCGAGGGAAAAACGTGGCTCAGACGTGGAGTAGCATTGATTTTTCTGGAGGCAGAGCCTCAAAAATGGTCCATGTCTCTAACTGTAGCTGGGACCACCACAGTCCTTGCCTCGGCTCATGTCAAACATTTGCACCAACCCTGCCTGCTCTGGGGCGCAGCTCCACACTGTGAAGAAGGCTACAATAGCCAAGGCAAATGCTCAGCTTCAAGGGATAAAGGTGGTTTTGATTCAGTGTGGCATCTAAGTGGGGCAGGGGCATGTATTTCTGATTCTTATGGAGGCAGCACATCAAAAGCAGACTGGGTCTCTGGCTGCAGATGTGGATGCCACAGATGCCTAGATCCACACCAAGAGCCAGCAGCAGCCCATCTTGTTCCAGCACTGCTCTCCTCTGAAGCAAGGGCACTGGTGCTGGGAAGGCAGGGGATCCTTCAAAGGGAATGGAGGAAGCTGGGACTAGACCCTCAGGGCTTCTTCTCCAGCAACATGGGACCTGACACCTCTGCCAACATGGTGGTGCTGACCACTGAGCGGAGGCAAAGCCCTGGTTCACACCTAGGTCTGGCTCTAGCCTCTTCTTCTTCAGCCCCACTTAGACTAAGGTGACAGCTACCAGCCCACCCTAGGGAAAAATGGGACTCTTATTCATGTCAGATCTAGTTCATCCGCCAAAGATACTAGGCACACACAGAGGGTATAAGGATACTCCCACACATGAGCATACTCCTTCAAGATGGCAATAGGTAATGGCTTCATGCTATTTCACAGAGACAGAACTTTAAGCAAAATGGGAAGATAGAGATGTATATTTCAACTGAAAGAACAAGAGAAAATCCCTGAAAAAAGAAAACTAATGAAACAGAAAAAAAACAGATAAAGAGTTCAATTTATTGCTAATAAAAATGCTAAATGAATTAGGGAATAGAATTAACAACACAGTGAGAATTTTAACAAGGAACTAGAAAATATAAAAAAAGAACTAGTCCGAATTGAAGAATGCAATAAATGAAATTAAAAAAGAAAACAAACTAGAAGGAAGTTATAGCAGCCTAGTTAATACAGAAGAGTGCATAAGTAATTTGCAAGATATAGTAATGGAAATCACCCAGCAAAAGGAAAAACAAATTAAGAAAAGAGAACCATCTACAGGGCCTGTAAAACATCAAGTACGCCAAGGTTCACATTATAGGGGTTCCAGGAAGAGAAGAGAGAGAGAAAAAGAATCAAAAATGTATCAATGAAAACATCCCAAATCTGAAGAAGGAAGTGTATCCAAGCACAATTTATGCAAATTACTAAGTAAAGCTAATGACCTGAAAACTACTATAGATCTGGAAAAAACAGGCTAAAACTAGAGTTTTTAAAAACAATCCCAGACGAAAACTAGATCTCTGTTTGGAAACAGTTTTCATTTCCAAAGCTACTCATTCCTTGTGTGAATGATTAAACCAGAAAAATTCAATTTGACCTCTATTTCAATAACTCGTCTAGCTATATGTCTACTGATCACTATCAAAGTAGAATTCTGGAAGTGGTGAGATAAAACATCATGTTCCTATGACTGACATTTAAATTTTAGGATTTGTACTTTTCGTGGGAATTATGAAAAGAAATGAATTACTTATTCGTTAACTTTAATGTTCCTACCGCCTCAGTCAATTGCGTATTTTGTGTCTATTTCTCCCAGTACATTTTTATTCTTTCATTTATTCATTGATTCATTCAAACACTGATTTAGTCTTTTGAAAAATTAGCACTGGAGCTATGTATGTGAGAAATATAAACTTGGCCTCTGTACTCAGAGATTTCACAATCACTCCAATGACATTACATTAATTGGCATATGCTGGCAGAAAAAAATTAAATATTTTCTAAGTGTAGTTATGTATTATTTCAGAATCATGCCACAATTTTTTAGTAGTAATTTATGGGGGAAAATTGACTTATACTAAAAAATTCTGGATAAAAATTGGTCTCAAAGCATGCAAAGTGATACAAAAAGGAACATGAAAATTAGAAAAGAGATGAAAATCCAATGCAATTTATAAAATGTACATGTATGTATTTATATGTCCAGTAGCTCAGTCAGATATGAGACTGAGCATCAAAGAATTGATGCTTTCAAACTGTGGTGCTGGAGAAGACTCTTGAGAGTCCCTTGGACAGCAAGGAGATCAAACCAGTCAACCCTAAAGGAAATCAATTCTGAATATTCCCTGGAAGGACTGATGCTGAAGCTCTAATACTTTGGCTACCTGATGTGAAGAACTGACTCATTAGAAAAGACCCCGATGCTGGGAAAGATTGAGGGCAGGAAGAGAAGAGGGAACAGAGGATGAGATGGTATCACCGACTCAATGGACATGAGTTTGAGCAAACTCTAGGAGTCAGTGAGGGACAGGGAAGTTTGGTATTCTCTAGTCCATGGGGTCACAGTCAGACATGCCTGAGTGACTGAGCAACAAAATGTATATGCATGTACATGTAAATATATGTGTAACTGAACGAGATGCTGGTTTTCACTACAAATTCTGGGTTAATGTCTGAAAAATGTACAGCAGTGAGAGAGTATTTAGACATAATAAAAATATCTTTAGAATTTAAAAAAAGTTTCTCATCAATTTGATTAGCTTTAAATTTCCCAAACACTATTGACAAATCTAAAAGTCAATACTCCATTATTCATCCATTCATTTAGTATGTACTGAATACCTACTATAAACCAAATGTTCTTTTAGGTATTAGGTATATAGAAACTCACAAAGCAAAACCCTTACTCCCTCATTTTATACATCAAAAGCTAAAAATTATTAACAAGTAATATTTGGTGAATAAATGGAGCCATCTAGTTGATCCAGGTATGTCTTTTCACATAATCTTCACAAACACCACGCTAACACAGATATGGTATGCCCAAGTAGGAAAGAACTGAGGAAATAAAGATGAAAAGAGACTATAGCTCCAGTCTAAGATTAGGCATAAATGTGAGTGCATGGAAGTCGGGGGAGGAAAGGTAGGGATAGATGTCCTAGCTGAAAGAAAGATTTTGTTATTGTTGTTGTTATAGTTTGAAGGAAGTTCAAAATAGAAACTGCTCATAATTTTCATCATCTAAGACTGGGAACTTGAGTTTATCTCAAACCTTTTAGGCTGGGAAATCAACACAGTCAACCCTATACATAAGATGTATAGAAAACAAGTCCTCGTTCTTCCAAAACTATTGTTCCCAAATTTAAAACAATGAAACACCCGATTGAAAAATTAGGTTTCTTTTGAGTGCATTTATATGTCCTTGCTTTTACTACCAGTATGTCTAGCACTTCCACTTGTAGCTAATATTTCTTAAGCGCTTACTAAGGTGTAGAGCATTATGTTGTTGCTCAGTCACTATGCCCAACTCCTTGTGACTCCATCAACGGTAGAATCCCCAGTCCTCTATCATCCACTATATCCCAGAGTTTGCTCAAACTCATGTTCATTGAGTCAGTGATCCTATCTAACCATCTCACTCTCTGCCACCTTCTTCTCCTTTTGCCTGCAATCTTTCCCAGCATCAGGGTCTTTTCCAATGAGTCAGCTCTTCCCATCAGGTGGCCAAAGTATTGGGGCTTCAACTTCAGCATCAGTCCTTCCAATGAATATACAGGGTTGATTTCCTTTAGGATGGACTGGTTTGGTCTCCTTGCTGTCCAAGGGAGTCAAGTCTTCTCCAGCACTACAATTTGAAAGCATCAAGTCTTCAATGCTCAGCCTTCTTTGTGGTCCAACTCTCACATTTGTATATGACTGCTGGAAAAAATCATAGCTTGGACTATATAGACCTTTGTTAGCAATGTGATGTCTCTGCTTTTTAATACGCTGTCTAGGTTTGTCATTGCTTTCCTTCCAAGGAGCAAGCGTCTTTTAAGTTCATGGCTGCAGTCATCGTTTGCAGTAATTTTGGAGTCCAAGAAAATAAAATCTGTCATTGCCTCCACTTTTACCCCTTCTAATCACCATGAAGTGATGGGACTGGATGCCATGATCTTCGTTTTTTGAATGCTGAGGTTCAAGCCAGATGTTTTACTCTCCTCTTTCATACTAAGACTTTAAATAAAATACCTCATTTAACCATGACTTCATCTCTCCACTATTTTTCTAGGCATTGTATAGATGAAGACAAGAAACTTCAAGGGGAGTTTTAGTTTATCTTTAGTCACACCACTTTTCAGCAGGAGAGATATGAGCAGATGCTCCAAACCAATTTATTACAAAAATGGTTTTCTTGAAAAATGTTCCTTTTTTAAACTAAATATGCATTAACAATTTAATTTAAATGTACACTATTTTTAAAGAAAATTTACATATGTGTCCTTGTCTGAACATTTGCCTACAGAAAAATGGCCACAGAAATTTTAGAAAGATCAGCAAACATGAGCAGGCATAATCTTTTTTTCAAGTTGACTGAAAGAAAGATCAAAAGGAGTTTAGTTGGGCTTGGTATAAAAACACTGCTCATTTGGAATTACTAATGACATTTAAACAAGCACAAAAATCTTGTGTGCCAGACCCTCTTTGTACTATCAGGTATGTATGATTCAACTAAGGGCAGAATTGGGTTGCTGCATCCTAGGCCAGTGTGGAGCCAACAAAGGCAATCTGAGCCCCATGAAGCAGCTCTTTCATGATGGTCAGCATCCAAAGTGTGGAACACAAGAGCAATCAGATCCAATGAGGACCGCTTCCTGAACAAATGTGAGACACCACCACTGGTAATACTCTGCAATAGCTGGAGATACTCTTGGAGGTTAACTATATTTCTTTCAGGAGAGTTGATGGGTAGTCTCACAGGAGAACAGATTCTGAATTCACACAGCTTGAGTACAAAGTCTTTTCCCCCACATACTATTGTATAACCTTGAGCAAATTAAGTTTGCTTTTTTTTTTTTTTTTTTGAGACTATTTCTTCATTTCAACAAGGAATGTTTCTTTGGACTCCATGGAGAATTAAAGATCATAATTCAGATAAAGTATTTAGAAGAGCATTCAATAAATGAAGCATCCAAGAGAATAGATGTACTAGAATAAACAAAGTTCAAGGAATGGCCAACTAGAAGAGTATACAAAGATATAAAGACCACTCATGCTGTTGCTACTTCTGATCTTTACACACACACACAAATCTAAAATTAGACTTCCAATATGAAGTTTTCCCCTTCTTTGTAATGCTTTATTTACATTTACCTTTGGGAATTGTGGAGAACTTTGCTGGACTGCAGTTCCTACAAGAGTAAGCCAGTGTCTCTGAACCACTGGGTCCTTTGCTAATGACTGGCAATTACATGTGCTGAGGCAAGGATTTATGAAACTCAGACATAGCTTACTAATACCTATAGGCCACACTAGGAAAAGAAATCTTAGTGAAAAGACCTTTCATTTATTGACAAATAGATATAACATTTTGTAAGCATAAGATATGCTGATTTTCATTTTTTGAGTAAACAGGTGAAATTTAGTTTTCAGCATTGAGCAAAAGACATTTATTTTGATGATTTATATCAATGGAAATTAGAAAATTGATAAACTTATATTTACATGCTGCTGCTGCTGCTAAGTTGCTTCAGTCGTGTCCGACTCTGTGCGACCCCAGAGATGGCAGCCCACCAGGCTCCCCCATCCCTGGGATTCTCCAGGCAAGAACACTGGAGTGGGTTGCCATTTCCTTCTCCATAGGTAAATATATATACATACATATATACATATTTCAGTTATGATCTACTTTTGGGCCTCACTCTGTGGGATCTCTTCTCTATTTTGGAGATAGTCATAATCTCTGAAGCGTTTACAGCTTAACCTCTTAAGTTTATATTTTTAATGATATTTCATAAATTTCTGCTGTTTCCCCTATGAAAATGGGTTGCAAAATATTTTTCATATTATTTTTCAAATAGAAAGGATGTCGTATTCAATATTTATTTCAAATTTGTAATAACAAGTTTAAGAATAAATTAAGGCACTCTTTAAAAACAGATACAATGATGGGACAAGAACTTGTTCACTCAATCCAGAGTGCTAGAATCCTTTTAACTTGAGGCATTTAGTTTTTCAACATATAGAAGGAAGTTTAACACAGTGTTATCTAATTAATCTATCTAAATACAGTATAACCAATATATAAGCTTATTTTTCTATGATCTTATACAGATTAAAAATGTAAACCTAAGGAGGAATTTATTTAAATTCATGAACCATATATAAGTGAATTATTATTGAGGAAACAGAAGATTTTTAGAATATAATGGTTTCATCAGAAATATCCTCAAATGTCAATTCTCTCACAAACATTAAATTCTTCTGCCCACTTGCATTCAGGCAGTATGATCATGAAATGTAAGCAAAACAGCATTTCCTAGTAGAAGTAAGCATGTAGTTCCCACACTCTCTATTCCTGGAAGCACTTATAGAATTTCCACATTCTCTTTTTTTTTTGTCCCTTTGCATACAAGGAAGCTTGTATCATGATAGAGCCCCTCAGTCTTGGATCTCTGTGTGGATCTCTGTGTCCATGCAGAGACCACTTGCTGACATACAAGGAACTCATAATGTAGTGGGAAATAAGTCTTTCCTGGCAATGGCATCCCACTCCAGTACTCTTGCTTAGAAAATCCCATGGATGGAGGAGCCTGGTGGGCTGCAGTCCATGGGGTCGCTAGGAGTCGGACACAACTGAGCGACTTCACTTTCACTTTTCACTTTCATGCGTTGGAGAAGGAAATGGCAACCCACTCCAGTGTTCTTGCCTGGAGAGTCCCAGGGACGGGGGAGCCTGGTGGGCTGCCGCCTATGGGGTCACACAGAGTCGGACACGACTGAAGTGACTTAGCATAGCATAGCATTAAACTGCTAACATGTTTCATTGTTTGCTAACAGTGCATAAACCGGCTTACCCTGCCTGATACAATTTCCAAAATCTTTTGATGCTGATATATTTTTTTTTATTTTTCAAAATCCTCAAGACCCTAAAAACAAAGGGCTATAGTAACAGAAAATGGATGGAATTAAGGAGCTGTTGCAGGACCTTAGACATTTAGAGTCTTCAATGAGAGCTACTCTGCCTTAAACAATTTTATATAGGAAGTTCTGTTGCTCTCAATTCCACCATCACTGGAAAAAAAAATGTATACCACTATTG
Source organism: Bos mutus (assembly GCF_027580195.1). Classification (NCBI taxonomy): domain Eukaryota; kingdom Metazoa; phylum Chordata; class Mammalia; order Artiodactyla; family Bovidae; genus Bos; species Bos mutus. Next base: position 22,848,989 of record NC_091644.1, on the reverse strand, counting down.
CTGAGGATAACTCTTAAATTACTATTTTTGTTAAATACTAAGTTGTCCACCAATGACTTGCCCTGTAAAACAAACTTGCCCTTTGTGTTTCCTTCCACACATATTTGATAAGGATGTGCCACACACAAAAATGGGTTATAGGGCTTTATGAGAGATTTAAGAAGTAAAAGGTTACATTTCTTATTCTCCAGAACTATGTAGTCCAGCTATAGAATTTTATAAATTTTTTTTCAAAATTTCTCCAGATGAGCCCATTAAATTTTTTGGACATATGTATTTTCAAGAAAATACATGGAATTGAGTATAATGACCATTTAAATTTTTAAAATTAATCTGCTGTGAAAGAAAGCTACATGTTTGCCTGTGAGAAATAAGTATCATGTTTGATCTTCTGCTTAAAGCCCTTTTTTTTTAAGAATCCATTTAAATTTTTGATAAATACACATATTTAAATGAATTTTAGGCCAAAACTTGTCTCTTTGTATCCCCAAAGATTCAATAGGATTTCAAATGGTAGCCTAACTTTGTCAAAAGGAGAGTAATTAAAAGGATTAGGAAAAGTTCTCCTATTTTGGACTGATTATTTGCAAGAACTTCAGAGGCTTACAGATAAGCCTCTGTCTTCCATCCCTAAGCCACCGTAGGAGAGGTTCTGGGACTTCCAGACAGTGGAAAATTCTCACCTTCAGGCAAAGGGCGAAAAACAGTATCAATAATATCTGAATAATGCATGTAGTAGAAATCATAGAAAATAAAAGGCATCTGAAAAACTGCAACTAATATAAGCTCAATAGAGTCTGATTCCAAAGAAAAGAGATTTCTAACTTTCAGTTCAGTTCAGTTCATTTTGGAGAAGGCAATGGCAACCCACTCCAGTACTCTTGCCTGGAAAATCCCATGGTTTGAGGAGCCTGGTAGGCTGCAGTCCATGGGTTCGCTAAGAGTCGGACAGGACTGAGCAACTTCACTTTCACTTTTCACTTTCCTGCACTGGAGAAGGAAATGGCAACCCACTCCAGTGCTCTTGCCTGGAGAATCCCAGGGATGGGGAAGCCTGGTGGGCTGCCATCTCTGGGGTCGCACAGAGTCGGACACAACTGAAGCGACTTAGCAGCAGCAAAAGTTCATTTCAGTCGCTCAGTCGTGTCTGACTCTTTGCGACCCCATGAACCACAGCACGCCAGGCCTCCCTGTCCATCACCAACTCCCAGAATCCACCCAAACTCATGTCCATTGAGTCGGTGATGCCATCCAACCATCTCATCCTCCGCCGTCCCCTTCTCCTCCTGCCCTCAGTCTTTCCCAGCATCAGGGCCCTTTCAAATGAGTCAGCTAATTTTACTACCCCCTAAATAAGTGATGAACACATACATACAAGACGGTGCGTAATACATACCATGAATGACCATGACACCATTCTTTTTATTTGTAATATCTTTTTCCTTTTTCCCAATTTTAGTCTAAGTGGCTTATAGCCATAAAAGCCCACTTCAAACTCTACTTTATTCCTCTTTTTTTGTAAATGTTTCCTAACCAGTCCCCCAGGAATCACATGTATCCTCTCTCCAGTCATGTTGTCATCACTTCAATGCATTTAGCTTTTAATGGTTCACCAGTTTGTTTCACAAGTATTAGCCTCCTCTCCCCAAACAGAAATTGACTTGTTAATTAGTACTGACTATGAAACAACAAACCCCCATTTTCCACCTTTCTCAGTGTTTCCCACAAGGAAATCATGAGTATACTAAATATCTCGTAAATCCCTGTGCACCATCCATTTCTGCATAATTCCTTTCATCTCTAGCAACACAAAGAGAAGAATATACCCTTGATGTAGAAGCTTGGATCTTAGTGAATTCACCATCTTCTTTATCATATAGAATTATAAATTGTTTACAATTCTGCTTTGGAAAATTGTCAGTTCAACAATAAATGACAGTAACTACCTATGTTTTCCTCATGTCTGATAACTGGAAGTGCATTTTCCCCTCTTAAGTTCTCTAGCGTTATTGTTATTCCCAGTGGTTTTGCAAAAAATTACTCAAAGTAGTTCCACATCAACATCTGTCAGTTCCCTCAGAATTTGGGGATGTGATTCGTCTAGCCTAGAGGCGTAATGCAATTTTAAAAAAGTACTTGGCGCAATGCAGCCAGGTACTTTTATTATATTACCAATTGGGCTTCGATCCCTTTAAACATGTTTGCTACACCCCATCTAGTTTAAAGATCCTTTTCATTGACAAAGAAGATGGAAGCAAAATAGGAGTTGAATGGCTGTCTGATTTTTTTCCCTGTCATCTGATTTTTCACCATCTGGCCTAAGCAGTTGGGTTTATCCCTTCCATATTCTTGTTTGCATGAAAAGATTTTTATGTCTTGTGTTGAAAAAGCAATTGAAAACCACTGTGAACATACCAAATTGTGCTGAAAAGCACAGATCTTCAAGGAAATACAATGAAAATACTACTAATTGCTAGATCAAATTTACTAAGAATAGGGAGAAAAGAATGAGGCAAGGAGACAAAATATTCATCTGGAACAATTAAAAGATCAATGGTGATACAGTTATAAAATAGGAAACTAATGTTCTAACCTAAGCATGTTTTCTCCTTCAACTAATAATCATTCAGTGCGCTAGACTATATAAAGTAACCTTATAATACCACTATCACTTCTTTTGCAAAACCACAATGAAAGACAGACCAAAAGAGGCAGATGGTTTGCAAAACAGCAATGCAGTGCCAGAGCCCTTAACACTCTTCTAAAACTTTAAGAGCTGTAAAAGTCCTTCTAAAATGTATTCATCTGTATGCATACATGCTCAGTTACTTCACTGGTGTGCAACTCTATGGACTTCAGCCCACCAGGCTCCTCTGTCCATGGGATTCTCCAGGCAAGAATACTGGAATGGGTTGCCAGGGGATCTTCCCAGCCCAGGGACTGAACCTGTGTCTCCTGCGTTGCAGGCAGATTCTTTACCACTGAGCCATCTCCCTACCAAATTGCTCATAAGGTAAAGAAAGCAGTAATTTGCATCTTCCTTATCATTTAATTCTTTTGGAAGTCTAAATGTTGTGAACTTTTTTTTTTATTTTTAAACTTTACAAATTGTATTAGTTTTGCCAAATATCAAAATGAATCCGCCACAGGTATACATGTGTTCCCCATCCTGAACCCTCCTCCCTCCTCCCTCCCCATACCATCCCTCTGGGTCGTCCCAGTGCACTAGCCCCAAGCATCCAGTATCGTGCATCGAACCTGGACTGGCAACCCGTTTCATACATGATATTATACATGTTTCAATGTCATTCTCCCAAATCTTCCCACCCTGTGAACTTTTAAGTCCAAGTGGTCCTTTTACATTTTCTTCCTTGGGATTTGGTCATAAATACTTAACTATTGTTAATGTAAGAAGTTCTTTCATATAAAGGTGGAAACAATTCAATGTCTAATACAATCTCTATATATTATATAAAACCAGCATTTAAAATGATAGAGAAGGAAAATTAGTTGGAATTAATCAGACAATAAGGCAATATGAAGCAACACTGCCATGTGGTATTTCAGAGTATTAGATACTGGTTACTCCATACATTCCCGGTGCATAGGGAACACAACTAAAAACTTCAGCCTTGTAAATATCCTTTTAAAAGTTATGACTCGTTTTCCTTCTATTCATACTGAGAATGCGCTTCCCAGGTGGCACAGGGGTAAAGAATCCACCTGCTAATGCAGGAGACACAAGAGACGAGAGTTCAATCACTGGATCGGGAGGATCCTGGAGCAGGAAATGGCAATCCACTCCAGTATTCTTGCCTGGAAAATTCCATGGACAGGGGAGCCTAGTGGGCACTAGTCCACGGGGTCACAACAAGTCAGACACAACTAAGCACATACACATACATACTGAAAATAGTCACAAGCTTATTTGTATGATTTACACTTAAATAAACAAAGAAGCATGGACTTAGGCCACCTAGAGCAAAATCTTCTCAAACTCTTTCTTAACATAGGTAGAAGTAATAGAATAGGATATGCAAAAGCATTCAGTTCACTTCACTTCAGTCACTCAGTTGTATCCGACTCTTTATGACCCCATGGACTGCAGCACGCCAGGCTTCCCTGTCCATCACCAATTCCCAGAGATTGCTCAAACTCATGCCCATCGCATCGGTGATACCATCCAACTGTCTTATCCTCTATTGTCCCCTTCTCCTCCTACCTTCAATCTTCCCCAGAAACAGGGTCATTTCCAATGAGTCAGTTCTTCGAATCAGGTGGCCAAGGTATTGGAGTTTCACCTTCAGCATCAGTCCTTCCAATGTTTATTCAGGACTCATTTCCTTTAGGACTGAATGGCTGGATCTCCTTACAGTCAAAGGGAATTTCAACAGTCTTCTCCAACACCACAGTTAAAAAGCATCAATTCTTTGGTACTCAGCTTTCTTTATAGACCAACTCTCATATCTATACATGACTACAGGAAAAACGATAGCTTTGAATAGACAGACCTTTGTTGGCAAAGTAATGTCTGTGCTTTTTAATATTCTGTCTAGTTTGGTCATAGCTTTTCTTCCAAGGAGCAAGCGTCTTTTAATTTCATGGCTGCAGTCACCATTTGCAATGATTTTGAAGCCCAAGAAAGTAAAGTCACTCACTGTTTCCAATGTTTCCCATCTACTTGCCACGAAGTGATGGGACCAGATGCCACAATCTTAGTTCTCTAAATGTTGAGTTTTAAGTCAACTTTTTCACTCTCCTCTTTCACTTTCATCCAGAGGCTCTTTAGTTCCTCTTCCTTTCTGCCATAAAGGTGGTGTCATCTGCATATCAGAGGTTATTGATATTTCTCCCAGCAATCTTGATTCCAGCTTGTGCTTCATCCAGCATTTCACATGATGTACTCTGCATATAAGTTAAATTATCAGGGTGACAATACACATCCTTGACATACATCTTTCCTGATTTGGAACCAGTCTGTTGTTTCATGTCCAGTTCTAACTGTTGCTTCTTGACCTGCATACAGATTTCTCAGGAGGCAAGTCATGTGGTCTTGTGTTCCCATCTCTTTAAGAATTTTCCACTGTTTGTTGTGATCCACACAAAGGCTTTGATGTAGTCAATAAAGCAGAAGTAGATATTTTTCTGGTATTCTCTTGCTTTCTTGATGATCCAACAGATGATGGCAACTTGATCCAGTTCTTCTGCCTTTTCTAAATCCAGCTTGAACATCCGGAAGTTCACAGTTCACGTATTGTTGAAGCCTGACTTGGAGAATTTTGAGCATTACTTTACTAGCATGTGAGATGAGTGCAATTGTGAATGCTCACATTCTTCAGCATTGCCTATCTTTGGGATTGGAATGAAAACTGACCTTTTCCAGTCCTGTGGACACTGTTGAACTTTCCAAATTTGCTGACATATTGAGTGCAACACTTTCACAGCATCATCTTTTAAGATTTGAAACATCTAGGTTGCTCTCATGTCCTGGCTATTATAAGCAGTGCTACGATGAACATTGGGGTACACATGTCTCTTTCAATTCTGTTTTCCTCAGTGTGTATAAGCAACCTAGATGTCCATCAACAGATGAATGGATAAGAAAGCTGTGGTACATATACACAATGGAGTATTACTCAGCCATTAAAAAGAATACATTTGAATCAGTTCTAATGAGGTGGATGAAACTGGAGCCTATTATACAGAGTGAAGTAAGCCAGAAATAAAAACACCAATACAGTATACTAATGCATATATATGGAATTTAGAAAGATGGTAACAATAACCCTATATGCTGCTGCTACTGCTGCTAAGTCGCTTCAGTCGTGTCCGACTCTGTGCGACCCCATAGACGGTGGCCCACCAGGCTCCTCGTCCCTGGGATTCTCCAGGCAAGAACACTGGAGTGGGTTGCCATTTCCTTCTCCAATGCATGAAAGGGAAAAGGGAAAGTGAAGTCGCTCAGTCCTGTCTGACTCTTCACGACCCCATGGTCTGCAGCCTACTAGGCTCCTCTGTCCATGGGATTTTCCAGGCAAGAGTACTAGAGTGGGGTGCCATTGCCTTCTCCAACCCTATATACGAGACAGCAAAAGAGACACTGATGTATAGAACAGTCTTTTGGACTCTGTGGGAGAGGGAGAGGGTGGGATGACTTGGGAGTATGGCATTGAAACATGTATAATATCATATATGAAACGAGTCACCAGTCCAGGTTCGATGCACGATACTGGATGCTTGGGGCTGGTGCACTGGGACAACCCAGAGGGATGGTATGGGGAGGGAGGAGGGAGGAGGGTTTAGAATGGGGAACACATGTATACCTGTGGCAGATTCATGTTGATATATGGCAAAACCAATACAATATTGTAAAGTTAAAAAATAAAATAAAATAAAGATTTGAAACAGCTCAACTGGAATTCCACCACCTCCACTAGCTTTGTTCATAGTGATGCTTCCTAAGGCCCACCTGACTTCACATTCCAAGATGCCTGGCTCTAGGTGAGTGAGCACACCATTGTGGTTATCTGGGTCATGAAGCTCTTTTATGTATAGTACTTCTGTGTATTTTTGCCACCTTTTTTTAATATCTTCTGCTTCTGTTATTTCCATACCATTTCTGTCCTTTATTGTGCCCCTCTTTGCATGAAAAATTCCTTTGGTATTTCTAATTTTCTTGAAGAGATCTCTAGTTTTTCCCATTTTATTGTTTTCCTCTATTTCTTTGCATTGATCACTGAGGAAGCCTATTTTATCTCTCCTTGCCATTCTTTGGAACTCTGCATTCAAATGGGTATATCTTTCCTTTTCTTCTTTGCCTTTAGCTTTTCTTCTTTTCTCAGCTATTTGTAAGGATAACCATTTTGCCTTTTTGCATTTCTTTTTCTTGGGGATGGTCTTGATCACTGCCTCCTGTACAATGTCATGAACCTCTGTCCATAGTTCTTGAGGTACTCTGTCTATCAGATAGAATCCCTTGAATCTATTTGTCACTTCCACTGTATAATCATAATTGATTTAAGTCAGACCTGACATGTCTAGTGGTTTTTCCTACTTTCTTCAATTTAGGTCTGTGTAAAAAGTAGCAGGAGTTGGTTTCCTCTGCCTTGGGCTCCCTCAAAACTCATTTTCCCCACCAAAAGGTCTTTCTCATTGAAAACATCTTAAACACCATGGAACACCTTTAAGATCCATGTGTTGGCACAAGAAGATGAGAAAGTTTGTAAACCTTAAAACTAGCTTAGCTCAACAACAAAAGCAAGGAGTGAAAAAAAATATTCTGTAAGATATAGAATTGTTGAGAGATTGAAAAGTTAAGAAACAGTAAATGTAATAAATCTTACTTACAGAAGGAAGACAGGCTCAAGGTATTCATTACATAACCGTAATTTGTTCATCCAATATGTTGAGAGGACTCTATGCCACAATTACTCTGTTATATACTTTCATGGGCTTCCTCGTGGGCACTTGTGGTAAAGAATCCACCTGCCAGAGCAGGAGGTGTAAGAGACTCAGGTTCAATCCCTGGGTTGGAAAGATCCCCTGGAGGAGGAAATGGTAACCCACTCCAGTATTCTTGCCTGGAAAATCCCATGGACAGAGGAGTCTGGTGGGCTACAATCTAAAAGGTTGCAAAGAGTCAGACACAACTGAAGTGACTTAGTACAAACACTAGCACAACCACTGTCTATTTAACAATTATCAATGAGGCAGAATTGACAAAAAAATATCAATTCTGTCATTTTTACAGAGTAAGGAAACAGGATGTTAAGAAATTTGCCCAATCTTTCTAACTACTAAGGGAGAGAGGGCTCATTATAAACAATGCTTCTGTTTGCAAAAGGGACTGGAGCTCTCCCTGGTTGTATGTTAAATGACAAAAGCAGAGAAGAAGGCATGAATGGCTTTCATTCAAATGAAGGCTTCCATTTCCTGCTACATCATCAATTACCAATCTGTAGCAAATATGTGCCATACAGTACCCTATTAGCTTCAGTTAAATTATGTCCACTGGTTGGTACATTAATATACTGACCACAGCAAAATAGCACAGGCATATATCACTTTGACTCAGGATGATAAAATGATTCCTGGTCTGCCCATAAACTCTCAGAATTCTTTATCCACACCACCTACCTTATCCACCACATTGGAGGATCACTTACCATGAGGATAAAAAAGAAACCAAATTGTATTAATAAAAAGATTAATAACTTAGAGGAAAGTTGATACTGCAATGTGCGTATTACAATCATCAGTTCATTTCACTCACTCAGTCATGTCCGACTCTTTTCGACCCCATGAATCGCAGCATGCCAGGCCTCCCTGTCCATCACCAACTCCTGGAGTTCACTCAGAATCACGTCCATTGAGTCAGTGATGCCATCCAGCCATCTCATCCTCTGTCGGCCCCTTCTCCTCCTGCCCCCAATCCCTCCCAGCATCAGTCTTTTCCAATGAGTCAACTCTTCGCATGAGGTAGCCAAAGTACTGGAGTTTCAGCTTTAGCATCATTCCTTCCAAAGAAATCCCAGGGTTGATCTCCTTCAGAATGGACTGGTTGGATCTCCTTGCAGTCCAAGGGACTCTCAAGAGTCTTCGCCAACACCACAGTTCAAAAGCATCAATTCTTCGGCGCTCAGCCTTCTTCACAGTCCAACTCTCACATCCATACATGACCACAGGAAAAACCATAGCCTTGACTAGATGAACCTTTGTTGGCAAAGTAATGTCTCTGCTTTTGAATATGCTATCTAGGTTGCTCATAACTTTCCTTCCAAGGAGTAAGCGTCTTTTAATTTCATGGCTGCAGTCACCATCTGCAGTGATTTTGGAGCCCAGAAAAATAAATCTGACACTATTTCCACTGTTTCCCCATCTATTTCCCATGAAGTGATGGGACCAGATGCCATGCTACATTTTATATTTGAACTTGGTGTTTAACGTTCCTTAAGCTTTAAGTTTAAAGAGACTGTCGTTAAGGATAAAAACAAAAGGTACTATTTATATAATATTTCATTAGTCTCTGGAGATACAGAGATCAATGTAGTAATTAATGCCATAGCTGTGATTTCTTATATCTCAGTAATCATTAACAGAGGAACCAAAGATCAAATTGCCAGCATCAGTCTGACCATAGAAAAGGAAAGAGAATTCCAGAAAAACATCTACTTCTGCTTCATTGACTATACTAAAGCCTTTGACTGTGTGGATCACAACAAGCTATGGAAAATACTTCAAGAGATGGGAATACCAGACCAACTGTCCTGCCTTCTGAGAAATCTGAATGCAGGTCAAGAAGCAACAGTTAGAACTGGAAATGGAACAATGGACTGGTTCCAAATTAGGAAAAGAGTTCATCAAGGCTGTATATTGTTACCCTGCTTATTTAACTTATATACAGAGTACATCATGAGAAATGCTTGGTTAGATGAAGCACAAGCTGGAATCAAGATTGCTGGGAGAAATATCAGCAACTTCAGAAATGCAGATGACACCACCCTTATGGCAGAAAGGAAGAGGAACTAAAGAGCCTCTTGATGAAAGTGAAAGAGGAGAGTGAAAAAGCTGGCTTTAAACTCAACATTCAGAAAACTAAGATCATGGCATCGGGTCCTATATCTTCCAGGCAAATAGATGGGGAAACAGTGGAAACAGTGACAGACTTTATTTTGGGGGGCTGCAAAATCACTGCAGATGCTGACTGCAGCCATGAAATTAAAAGACACTTACTCCTTGGATGAAAGCTATGACAAACCTAGACAGCATATTACAAAGCAGAGACATTACTTTGCCAATAAAAGTTCATCTAGTCAAAGTTATGGTTTTCCCAGTAGTCATATATGGATGTGAGAATTAGACCATAAAAAAACTGAGTGCCAAAGAATTGATGTTTTTGAACTGTGGTGTTGCAGAAGACTCTTTAAAGTCCCTTGAACTGCAAGGAAATCAAACCAGTCCATCCTAAAGGAAATCAATGCTGAATATTCATTGGAAGGACTGATGCTGAAGCTGAGCTCCAATACTTTGGCCACCTGATGCAAAGAACTGACTCATCGGAAAAGACCCTAATGCTGAGAAAGATTAAAGGCAGGAGGAAAAGGGGACGACAGAGGATGATATGGTTGGATGGCATCACTGACTCGAAGAACATGAGTTTGAGCAATCTCCGGGAGTTGGCGAGAGACATGGAAGCCTGGCATGCTGCAGGCCATGGGGTGGCAAAGAGTCCAACACAACTGAGCAAATGAACTGAACTGAATCATTAACAGGATATAAAAGTGCCTATATAACCTGGAAATTCAGCTAAGCTTCATTGCAGAAAGAAAATACACTAGAATTCATTTCATTTAGCTCGTGAATTAAAACTGTTTCCACTAGGCACTAATGACAGCAATCTAAGAAAATCTCCTAAATCGATAGCACAGAATGATACATAAAAAGAGATCCTATTTTTTTCCCCTTCATTTTCTATATCACTTTCACATTCTCCTTCAGTTAACTGGATACTTAGATAAGTCATATATGTCCTATGGCATATATGTCCTAATGAAAACCTTTCACTAAAGTCCTACGGAGAAGGCAATGGCACCCCACTCCAGTACACTTGCCTGGAAAATCCCATGGATGGAGGAGCCTGGTGGGCTGCAGTCCATGGGGTCACTAGGAGTCAGACACGACCGAGCAACTTCACTTTCTCTTTTCACTTTCATGCATTGGAGAAGGAAATGGCAACCCACTCCAGTGTTCTTGCCTGGAGAATCCCAGGGACGGGGGAGCCTGGTGTGCTGCCATCTCTGGGCTCACACAGAGTAGGACACGACTAAAGTGACTTAGCATAGCACATAGCAAAGTCCTAAGGAAACTGTTTTTAGCATGACTATTATCAACTGTGAAAATATGCTAATATCAAAATACGAACCTTGTTTCCTTTTGACCCATGGGACAATCTGGTGAGGTAGTCATAAGGAAATTATTTTACTATTCAGAGTTCAAAAGAAAAATATACTAATTAAGCTATATTTTAAAATGGTACATATACATAAAGTATAATAATGAAGTGATTTCTGACTTGATTAATGTCATAATTTTCTTACTGTAATAATTAAGAAACAAAGGTACAAATGCTATGAAACGATTGATGCCAGAATTTGATTCAGTCAGTATTGGACAAATCAGAAGACTCTGACATCATTTCAAATTTCCACAATTGCCAAAAGTAAATTCAGTTTTGGACACTAAAGAAACAAGTGGGAAAGTAAGGCTGGATCACTGAAGCGTGATTTTCATTTATTTCTTCTGTGTTAGGGGTCAAAGAGGAAATTGTCTCAGTGATTCTCTACTTCACTGAAACAAAACTTTATTTTAGTTCACGGTGAATAAACTGTGTAAGAAATCAATTTAATGACCTTTATTGAGATACTATTGGATATAAGATACTGTGCTAAATGGTCTGCAAACATACATAAATTACAGCTGCATTATTCTTTAGGGCTGCCTTAACACATTATCACAGACTAGTTGGCTTAAACAACAGAGATTTATTTTCTCAGTTTCGAGGCTGCAAGTCCAAGATCAAGGTATAGTGAAAGGAAAGTGAAGTAGCTCAGTCGTGTCCAACTCTTTGCGACCCCGTGGACTGTAGCCTACCAAGGCTCTTCCCTCCATGGGATTCTCCAGGCAAGAGTACTGGAGTAGGTTGCCATTTCCTTCTCCAAGATCAAGGTATGGACAGGGTTTATCCCTCTAATGCCTCTTCTTAGCTTGTAGATTTCCTATATCTTCTATATAGATACCTGGTCTTCACACTCTGGACATGTTTATGTCCTAATTTCTCTTCCATAAAGACATTGATCATATTGGACTAGGGCTCAACCTAATAACCTCATTTTAACTTACTTACATCTTTAAAGACTCTAGCTCCTTTTATAGTTACATTCTGAGGTACTGAGGGTTATGGCTTAAACATATAAATTTTGGAGAACACAATTCACCCAACAATAGCATCCCTGCCCTCCAGGACTTTTAAAATAATAAAGGAAAAACATAAAAGTATTTATAAGGCATAAAGTGGTAAAATTTATAGCCTTCCTAAGTGAAGGGTGCAGAGAAATAGAGGAAAACAATAGAACGGGAAAGACTAGTAATCTCTTCAAGAAAATTAGACATACCAAGGGAGTCTTTCATGCAAAGACAGGCACAATAAAGGACAGAAAGTGTATGGACCTAAAAAAAGCATAAGTTATTAAGAAGAGGAGGCAATACACAGAATTATATAAAAAAAATCTTAATGACCTGGATAACCATGATTGTCTGATCACTCACCTAGAGCCAGACATCCAGGAGTGTGAAATCTAATGGGCCTTAGGAAGCCTCACTTGAACAAAGCTAGTGGAGGTTATGGAATTCCAGTGGAGGCAATTCACATCCTAGAAGGTGATGCTATTAAAGTCCTACACTCAATATGCCAGTAATTTAGAAATCTCAGCTGTGGCCACAGGATGGAAAAAGGTCAGTTTTCAGTCCAATTATAAAGAAGGGCAATGGCAAATAATGTTAGAACTACTGCAAAATTGCACTCACTTCACGTGCTAAAAAACTAAGATTATGGCACCTGGTCCCATCACTTCATGGTAAACAGATGGGGAAACAATGTAAAGAGTGAGAGACTTTATTTTCTTGGGTTCCGCAATCACTGCAGATGGTGACTGCAGTCATGAAGTTAAAAAATGCTTGTTCCTTGGATGAAAAGCTATGACAAACCTAGACAGCATATTAAAAAGCAGAGACATCACTTTGCCAACAAAGGTCCATCTAGTCAAATATAGTTTTTCTAGTAGTCATGTATGGATGTGAGAGTTGGATCATAAAGAAAGCTGAGTGCCAAAGAATTGATGCTTTTGAACTATGATGCTTTAAAAGACTCTTGAGAGTCCCTTGGACAGCAAGGAGATCACTCCAGTCAATCCTAAAGGAAATCAACATTGAATATTCATTGGAAGGACTGATGCTGAAACTGAAGCTCCAATACTTTGGCCACCTGATGCGAAGCGCCAACTCATTAAGAAAGACCCTGATGCTGGGAAAGGTTAAAGGCAGGAGGAAAAGGGGACAACGGAGGATAAGATGGTTAGATGGCATCACCAACTCAATGGATATGAGTTTGAGCAAGTTCTGGGAGATGGTGAAAGACAGGGAAGCCTGGCATGCTGCAGTCCATGGGTTCACAAAGAATCAGACATGACTGAGAGACTGAAGAGCAACAACATTCACTAGCAAGGTCATGCTCAAAATCCTCCAAGCTAGGCTTCAACAGTACGTGAACTGAGAACTTCCAGATATACAAGCTGGATTTATAAAAGGCAGAGGAGCCAGAGATCAAAGTGCCCACATCTGTTGGATCATAGAAAAAACAAGAGAATTCCAGAAAAACATATACTTCGGCTTTATTGACTATGCTAAATCCTTTGACTGTGTGGATCACAACAAAGTGTGGTGAAGTTATATAACAAATTCAAAAGTTTAAAGGATCATGTTGAGAGTGATGGTGCTCAGTCATGTCTGACTCTGCACTCCATACACTGCAGCCCACCAGGCTTCTCTGTCCATAGAATTTTCTAAGCAAGAATACTGGAATGGGTAGCCATTCCCTTCTCCAGGGGATCTTCCAGACCCAGGGATCAAACCCTGATCTGCTGTGTTGCAGGCCAATTCTTTACCATGTGAGCCACAAGGGAAGCCCATAGAAATGCTTAAAGGAGGAAAAGGTTTAAAGGATAAAATGCTTGTCTAAGGATAGGATTTCAGGATATTGAGATTAATATGGTGAAAAGGGCAGAAAATGACATGATTGGAATAGGCACTGTGTAACATCATTTTTTTTTTTAATAGTCATGTATGGATGTGAGAGTTGGACCATGAAGAAAGCTGAGCGCTGAAGAATTGATGCTTTTGAACTGTGGTGTTGGAGAAGACTCTTGAGAGTCCCTTGGACTGCAAGGAGATCCAACCAGTCCATTCTAATGGAGATCAGTACCGGGGATTCTTTGGAAGGAATGATGCTAAAGCTGAAACTCCAGTACTTTGGCCACCTTATGCGAAGAGTTGACTCCTTGGAAAAGACTCTGATGCTGGGAGGGATTGGGGGCAGGAGGAGAAGGGGACGATAGAGGATGAGATGGCTGTATGGCATCACCAACTCAATAGATGTGAGTTTGAGAGAACTCCGGGAGTGGGTGATGGACAGGGAGGCCTGGCGTGCTGTAATTCGTGGGGTTGCAAAGAGTCAGACACAACTGAGTGACTGAACTGAACTGAACTGAATCAAGCTTACTCTGATTGACATATATTAGTATTTAAGATGATAAAGGTCATTTGGTTGCTGATAGGAAAAGCAGCAATACAAAAATCATATTTTCTTATGTTTTCTATGTAAAATATGCCGCAGGCCAATATCAATACAAATTAAACATATCATTTTAATTTTCAATATATCATTTAAACCTGTGGATTTTTTTTAAAGAAATAGAGAATTAGAATTTTACCCACTGTAAAGCAGAAGATACAGATAATAAAAGTCCATTAGGAGTTAGATTATCCTTGTAAGAAATTTATATATCTAAAACTATGCCTATAGCTCTTTGTTCTGAGGGTCAGTCCCCAAATTTATGTGATGCAGCAGTATTTTAAATTATTTCCTATAATAAAGTGTCACAATCTGAGTTTTTTTAAAAAAGTAGATTTGTGATATTTTATTACTAGTGAGTGTAACCTATGTTTAATTGCCCAACAAATTACTTTTAGTCCTGTTTGCTAAATAAGTAATATTTCTGACAATAACAATAAAATATTATCAATTTTAATTTATTTTATTTAAGAAAAAGAAGATAATAGTAAGGAATCTACATAGACTACCCTTATTATATATTTAGAAGAGAAAAATACTGAACTTTCAATGGAATCATAAGAAATTTGTGCTTCTTTATACTTCTTACATATGTCACTAGCAGATAAAATGAATTTATACTTACTACTTAAAATTATGACAATTCAGTAGCACTCAGCCATGTCACATTAAAAATGTGGTAAAGTACAAGCTTTTCATTTGGTTCACAGATATTTTTCCAAAGGCACATTAAAGTTTTCACATGTACTATCGTGACAATATTTAGGTTAGTGTGATAAATGTTTGAAACATATTTAAACTCCACATTTTGTATCACTTATTAGTGCCTAATTAAGCAGAAAAAGTTTAAGTTCAGTGAATTTAAAAACCAAAATTAAAGGAAATCAGATTTTACATTAGGATATAAAGATCCTGACATATAAACCTTTAGCACTGCAGGAAATGAGCTTCATCTTTTACACCCGTGAAAGGTACAGTGTGATCATTCTGCGTAATTATATATCGAGGAGAAGCCTTGATTTGGATACAGGACTATACCAAAATAAAAGAAAAAAATCACTTTGCATAGCTGTTCTTAATTTTTGCAGTTGCCTGAAATAGTTATGCTACATATACATTCTGGCTTTGCCTTAATGCCTGTGTTGGGAGGCTTTGAGATATAAACAGAGTAAAATCTGCCCTAGATCACTTGGAGGTTACATCTATAGAAATCAAATGAGAGTTTATTAAGTAAAAAGTATTTAAAGAAACCATTATTTAAATATCTGCTGTATATCAAGCACTATTTATGGCACTGAAATGAAGAAAAACCTGACAATCTTCACACATCCATGATTTTTCACTGAATTTTTCACTCATCTGATATTTTGAGTGGTGTTCTTTTGGGATGTTTCTTTTGTTTAGCTTTAAAGTCTTCAGAATCTGATTAACTTCCGAAGAGGGAGAAAAGAGTCTCATACTCACCCAAACCATATCTAGTCTAGCTCAAAGGGGTAATTATTTTGCTCTACCATGATCATACAAAATGGTCCACATGACCAACCAAAGATTAATAGAAGAAGGGACTTGAGCTTTTGTTAATTATTTGACTCAAAAACTGAATGAGTAACAATACTTAAGAGTTAGGTACATCTTTCTCCCCAGTTCAAGGAAGTTCCAGATGCTTGTGTCATTTTTTATTTCTTTTATCAGCATCTTATAGTTTTCAGAGCACAGTTCTTTTACCTCCTTAGATAGGTTTATTCCTTAGTATTTTATTCTTTTTGATGTGATGGTAAATGGAATTGTTTCCTTAATTTTGCTTTCTGATCTTTCATTATTAGCGTATAAGAATACAAGAGATTTCAAAGCTTTTGCATAGTAACGGAAACCACCAACAAAATGAAAAGACAATCCACAAAATGGGAAAAAACATTTGAAAATGAAGCAACTAAAAATGGATTAATATCCAAAATATTTAAACAGTTCATTCAGCTTAATATCAAAAACAAACAACCCAATCAAAATATGGGCAGATCTAAATAGACATTTCTCAAAAAAGAAAAAAAAAAAATACACACAGATGGGAAAAAAGCACATGAAAAGATGTTTAACATCACTACCTTAGAGAAACTCCATTGAGGTAACACCTCACACGTATCAGAATAGCCATCATCAAAAATAAATCTACAAACAATGATGGAAAGAGTGGAGGAGAAGTTGTGGAGAAAAGAGAACACTTCTACCTTGTTAGTGGAAATGTAAATTGAAACAGCCACTATGTAGAACAGTATAAAGGTTACTGAAAAAACTAAAATGCCTACTATATGATCCAGCAATCCCACTCCTTATGTATGTCCAGGAAAAAAAAAAAAACACATAATTTGAAAATACACACACATTCCAATGTCCATTGAAGTATTATTGACTATTTATAGCCAAGACATGGAAGGAACCTAAATGTTCACCAACAGAGAAGAGTTAGAAGATGTGGTACATATATACAATTGAATATTATTCAGCTACAAAAAGAAGGAAATAATGCTATTAGCAGCAATACGGATGAGCCTAGAGAGTGTCATACTGAGTGAAGTAAACTCATAAACAACTGAAATGTATTTCTCACTCTTCTGGAGGCTGGGAATCCAAAATCAATGCAAAGCCCTCTTTAATTTACACCCAGTGCCTTTTGCTATAGCCTGGTGGGCTGCCGTCTATGGGGTCGCACAGAGTCAGACATGACTGAAGCGACTTAGCAGCAGCAGCACAGTGGGGGAAGAGGTTAGGAATCTCTGTGGTGTCTGCTTTATGAAAATATTAATCTAATTCATTAAGACTTCACCCTCATGACCTAAGAACCTTCCAAAGGCCCTGCCTTCTAGCATTTTCACACTGGATATTATTATAATATTCCAGGTGGCACAACGGTAAAGAATCTGCCTGACAATTTAGGAAATACAGGAGATGCAGGCTCAATCCCTGGGTCAGGAAGATTCCCTGGAGTAGGAAATAGCACCCTACTCCAGTATGCTTGCCTGGAAAATTCCATGGGCAGAGGAGCCTGGAAAGCTACAGTTCACGGGGTGACAGTTGGACACGATTGAGCAACTGAGCACATATGCATTAGTATTTCAGCATATGAATTTTGCAGAGACACAAACCTTCAGACAATAGCAAAATGATATAATTATTAACATTTTAGAGGAGAGCATTTAGTGAGTCAGAGGTTCATTTATTTACTGAAGATCATAGATCCAGTAGGATTTGGCAGACTTGTCACTTCTAAGCATAGTTAACCCTTTCTAAACAGACTCTTCTTTCTATGCTTTCCATAAATTCAAGAGATAAAATCCATTGTTTTGATGTCTAATCTATAAGAGTTCTTTTAGAGGTAACATTTTAGTGATAATTATATGTGCTTTGTGAAAAGCTAGTTCTTGGCTGCTTTTGTTCTATATACATAAATTGTTCATAGAACAAGCTCTGGAGCCACTCTGTAAGTGGAAGTTTTTATTGTTTTCTTAATAAAAATCTCCTAGGATGCTACCAAAGTCCTTGAGTCTATGCCAACACAAATTTGCAAGCTCAGATACATGGCGTCATATTTTCAGACCTTGTATCTGCACCACATGGGTAGCAGGGGGCATGCTTCTTTATGGGTCCAGAGGAAGACTTTTGCAGAACATATAGGGAGGGATCAGCCTGTTTTTCCTGCCTAAAACCCCTTCATCTCTAGCTGAAAATTGGTCTTTCAGAATGTTCAAGAGCATCTATTAGACTCATTAGCAGGTGGGGTGAGGAGGTGGTTGGGAACAGGAAGTAGGCATCATGTCACAAAGATAAACTTCCCATGTAATCCCTTATCTGACCATAAAATGTCCACAAGATTCACCCTATGAAGGATTTTAAATCATTCATATTACATTGATAAAATGCATATGCTTAAAGTTGAAACACTCTTTGTTATAAATTCCTGTCAGTATATCTGGCTCTGGCAAATACTATGGCTATTGAGAACTGTTCATGCACTCACTGAGACAGTATGAAAGAAATACTTACTTAAAGATCTATTTTATCTTTCATACCCTTTGTAAGTACATAGTTAACACATCTGCACAATTTAGGAATTTTTAAAAAATATCTCAATACAAATTTAAAACGCAAGTGATTGGTGCTATTTAATCAATAGGATTATTGATGTTTATGACAGCTCCACCTTAGAGTTCTGATAAAAATTCTTAAATCTGACTGATTTTGATAAAGTCAAAATAGAACTCCTAATTACAGACTTTCTAAATACTGAATTTATAACATTCAAACGACAATCCTGCTGTATACTTACTGTTCATTCAAATGAGAGCATTGAGTGAACTTGCATGTTAGTACATGGAATGATGTGTGTTTAATTTCAGTTGGCATGCCCAAACTACTCTTCAGTTATGTACGTATAGGCAGAACTTCAGAATATAATTATCAATAGGGACTACTTTGGGGGAGCTCATTCAATCATTTTTGAATGTAACCTTTCCCCCTGTCATTCCTTATGTAAAACTGTGTGTATAATTTGTCTGGAGTCTCTGCAATGACAGCCATACATCATCACATGAGAATATAATCACAGAGGACTGAGAGTAAGAAAAGTTAAAACCACAAGACTGTCTCCTGATTTTAGCCAATGGCATGCAATATCCTGGCTGCAAGTTATCCTAGGACTATTCTGATGAGGCAGAGCTCCTTTACTTACTAAATTCACACCTGGCGTTTCAACCTGAGTTAAGTTTAAGTCAACAAATTGGCGTTCACCTCACCTTCCTATTGTCATGTCTCAGATGTGTGTGTCAATCTTATGTTTTAATTTTTTGGAGGAGGGCTAGAGAGAGTGAGGGAATACCTGCTTTATATTGAGTTTACTTTATTGTCACTTCTGAGAGCAAAGAAAGCATTGTTTTGCTCTAAACTATCTACTTCTATAAGGATGTTTCTCAGCATCTGGTGTTAGTTATTTGAAATATTGATGCCACTACCATTTAAAATTTTAGACAATTTACATTTTCTTAAAAATGTTCAGGGCTTTATATGATGTCATCTGTTGATTTTCTGAGTCCAGTATTAATCCAGATGGACCCTTTGTTCCTATAATATCGGTCACCATGCCATCCCTCAAATACACCATGCACTTTCACATGCTTTTCTCTCTTTCTGAATTGTTATTTCAGTTTCTTCCAGGTTCAATTCAACAGTTCAGTTTAACCACTATCTCCTTAACAATCCTTCCCTCAATATCCTGACATCTCCTTATCAATCTTTCCCTCAATACCCACCATCTTTAATTGCACAGCATTTGAGTTCCCTACAAGCAAATATTGTTCTGTTTCCTTCTTTGCATCCTCTTCCATTTCCCAGCAAACTGCTTTGCATGTAGTTGATATCCCATACACTTTTATCAAAATTCATTTTTGTAGAATATCATTTCAAATATTGGGCTTCCCTGGTGACTTGGGAGTAAAGAAACCACCTCCCAATGCAGGAAATGTGGGTTCAATCCGTGAGTTATGAAGATCCCCAGAAGAAGGAAATGTCTACCCACCCCAGTATTCTTGCCTGGGAAACCCCATGGACAGACAAGCCTGTTGGTCTATAGTCCATAGGATCACAAACAGTCAGACACAACTTAGCAACTAAACAACAATGGTTCCAAATCTCAATGTTAAAAGAATATATTTTACACCACCATGCCTTTAATCAATTAAAATTTCAAGTAGGTGTTGAAGGGATACATAAAAGAATGTGTGATGATAGATAATTGGTTATAATTATTTAATGAATCATTGCATAGATATGTGCTATGCATCATTTTTATCCCAACACCTATTCCATAAACATTATATGAGATTAAATAATGCTTAGTTTATGGGCAATTAACTAACATTTGAATCTTTCTACTGAGTCTGGTGTGCTACATTCGATGGGGTCAGAAAGGGTCAGACACAGATTAGCGACTAAACAACAATTTAGAATTAAGAAGGAAAAGAAAATTTATTTTCATTTCCTTTTGTCAAATGATTCAGATAAAACTTTACAGATGCCATGGCATTTGGTCCCATCACTTTATAGCAAACAAATGGGGAAACAATGGAAACCATGACAGACTTTATTTTCTTGGGCTCTAAAATCACTGCAGATGGTGTCTGCAGCCATGAAATTAAAAGACACTTGCTCTTTGGAAGAAAAGCTATGAAAAACCTAGACAGCATATTAAAAAGCAGAGACATCACTTTGCTAACAAAGGACCATCTAGTCAAAGCTATGGTTTTTCCAGTAGTCATGTATGGATGTGAGTTGGACCATAAAGAAAGCTGAGCACTGAAGAATTGATGTTTTTTATCTGTGGTGTTGGAGAAGACTCTTGAGAGTCCCTTGGACTGCAAGGAAATCAAACCAGTCTATCCTAAAGGAAACCAGTCCTGAAAATTCATTGGAAGAACTGATGCTTAAGCTGAAACTCCAATACTTTGGCCACCTGATGCAAAGAACTGACACAGTGGAAAAGATCCTGATTCTGGCAACGATTGAAGATGCGACAAGAAGGGGTAGACAAAGGATGAGATGGTTAGATGGCATCACTGACTCAATGGACATGAGTTTGAGCGAACTCCTAGAGTTTGTGATGGACAGGGAAGCCTGACATGCTGCCGTCCATCGGGTCACAAAGAGTCGGACATAACTGAGCAACTGAACTGAACTGAAAGATCAAGTTTACTATAGTTTCATGAACACAGAGGGCTTTGCTATAGCATTTTTGATGACAGTATCAGAGTTACATTTGTGTCACTAAGTCAAAGTCACAGAACACTGTGATGATTAATGCTTGTATTTTTCATAATTTGAATTTTTAAGAAAATATTCATTTCAAGGTTGAATACATTTAATGAAAGCATAACACATAAATCCTCCCAAATTAATCTTGAAAAATTATTAGTAAGAAGATGAATACTTTTTTTTTCATTCAATAAATACCTACTGAAAACCTTCAAGCAAAATTTTGGAAGCAGAAGGATCAATTAGAAAGATTACATGACAATTCAAGTAAGAGACAGAGGCTTGAACTGGAGTGATAGCAATGGACATGGACATTAAAGAGAAATGTAGGATATGGAATAAAGAAAATTTTCAAGTATCCTCCAGTACTATAATTCACAGAGAATTGATAAGATGTTATCTTTAAAGTGAAAAAAAAAAACAAAAAACCTGTTACAGTAAAGGAACAGCAGTGCTAATTCTAATCAATAAGTGGTCAATCTCCTCTTTAGAAAATTCCAGATCCTTGTCAGTGACTGCCTCCACTGGTCATGTAGTCCCCTCTCTCTAATAATCTCCATCATTATGACTGTCTTGCAAGTTATCTTTTCCACTTTTACTCATTATTAAGTCTCCAGTACCTTTTGGAGGGTTTAGCATTTAAAACTATGCAGTATATATTTAATGAATAAATTAAAGAATAAGTGAAACAAAAGCCATATCTTCACAAACCCTCATACTTAATCAGTTCTTAGTAATTACTGAATAGATCTTATGATCCAAGTCATTCCCTTTTCTATCAAAGTTTCCTTCTTCTAAATTCAATTCCTTGGGATTACAGCTCACTATGAGTCAATTCTCCAAGCCAGGCTTCAGCAATATGTGAACCGTGAACTTCCTGATGTTCAAGCTGGTTTTAGAAAAGGCAGAGGAACCAGAGATCAAATTGCCAACATCCGCTGGATCATGGAAAAAGCAAGAGAGTTCCAGAAAAACATCTATTTCTGCTTTATTGACTATGCCAAAGCCTTTGACTGTGTGGATCACAATAAACTGTGGAAAATTCTGAAAGAGATGGGAATACCAGACCACCTGACCTGCCTCTTGAGAAATTTGTATGCAGGTCAGGAAGCAACAGTTAGAACTGGACATGGAACAACAGACTGGTTCCAAATAGGAAAAGGAGTACATCAAGGCTGTATACTGTTACCCTGCTTATTTAACTTATATGTGGAGTACATCATGAGAAATGCTCGACTGGAAGAAACACAAGCTGGAATCAAGATTGCTGGGAGAAATATCAATAACCTCAGATATGCAGATGACACCACCCTTATGGTAGAAAGTGAAGAGGAACTAAAAAGCCTCTTGAGGAAAGTGCAAGAGGAGAGTGAAAAAGTTGGCTTAAAGCTCAACATTCAGAAAACGAAGATCATGGCATCCGGTCCCATCACTTCATGGGAAATAGATGGAGAAACAGTGGAAACTGTCAGACTTTATTTTTCTGGGCTCCAAAATCACTGCAGATGGTGACTACAGCCATGAAATTAAAAGACGCTTACTCCTTGGAAAGAAAGTTATGACCAACCTAGATAGCATATTCAAAAGCAGAGACATTACTTTGCCAACAAAGATTTGTCTAGTCAAGGCTATGGTTTTTCCTGTGGTCATGTATGGATGTGAGAGTTGGACTGTGAAGAAGGCTGAGCGCTGAAGAATTGATGCTTTTGAACTGTGATGTTGGAGAAGACTCTTGAGAGTCCCTTGGACTGCAAGTCCAATGGACTGCAGTCCATTCTGAAGGAGATCAGCCCTGGGATTTCTTTGGAAGGAATGATGCTAAAGCTGAAACTCCAGTACTTTGGCCACCTCATGCAAAGGGTTGACTCATTGGAAAAGACTCTGATGCTGGGAGGGATTGGGGGCAAGAGGAGAAGGGGACGACAGAGGATGAGATGGCCGGATGGCATTGCTGACTTGATGGACGTGAGTCTGAGTGAACTCTGGGAGTTGGTGATGGACAGGGAGGCCTGGCGTGCTGTGATTCATGGGGTTGCAAAGAGTCGGACACGACTGAGCTACTGAACTGAACTGATCTGATCTGATGAGTCAATTAATACAATAGTTCAAAAGGATGGTTTATGTGTCAATATGTTTCCTCTTAGAAACTCACATCTTAAACAGAGGTCTTAAATATTTTTATACTCCCACATGGATAACTGGTGATATCAGGTCCAATGGTAGGCTGGAAAGACAGAGTTTATCAAATCTTATCATGGCTTTCTAAACATAGGATTGAACTTGATGTGGTCAAAGAATCTTCAGACCAGCTATTTCTGACAGGTGTTTTGTTACAGTGTTTTCAGAGAATGACAAAATGTGCAGTTAACGGTGTGGGGATAATCCCTGTAGTGAGTGATAAGACAGAAGTTTTGGGACCTATGTATTTTGAAGATTTTTTTTTCTAATTACTTGTAAGATGACACCGATAGTATTACATAAGTTAACATTAAACTGAAAAGAGCCTCTTTCAGACAACTGAATGTTAGAGAACTTAGTTTGAAAGTGGATTTGGGTCACTGTTTCATTTTATTCTTGCACATAAAATTTTTATACATAATAAATTTGTGAGGTAACTATATTCCTTATGATTTTCAAGAAAGGACTGATTGCACTTATTTTTGGAATTTTCTGTGTACAGCAAGAAACAAAAACGATTTTTAAAAATTGGTATTTTCACTTCTGTATATGAGAAACTGGTGATTACATAAACACATAATTTTAAAATCATTAATGATATTACTATATTTGGAAATGCAATAGAAAAACCCAAGATGTTTGGTATTTTATTTTTAAAAAATGCCATTATCCCGAGAGCTCCTGATCCATATTGGAAGATCTGCTGCTGCTGCTGCTAAGTCGAGTCAGTCGTGTCCGACTCTGTGCAACCCCATAGACGGCAGCCCAAAAGGCTCCTCTGTCCCTAGGATTCTCCGGGCAAGAATACTGGAGTGGGTTGCCATTTCTTTCTCTAATGCATGAAAGTGAAAAGTGAAAGTGAAGTCGTTCAGTCATGTCTGACTCTGTGCAACCCCATGGACTGTAGCCTACCAGGCTCCTCAGTCCATGGGATTCTCCAGGCAAGAGTACTGGAGTAGGTTGCCATTACCTTCTCCGATTGGAAGATCTAGCCATGCTAAAACATTATATATGGGCAAATGTCTTATGAACGTGATTTATTCCTTTGTTAATGAAAATAAAATAATAAAGTCCACGAATCTTTTCTCACTGATTTTAGGGTTCATTTGTATATATATATATATAAAATATGGAGAGCTGATGTCCTGAGAATCCATAACTTTTAACAATTGACTCAGGAGAAAGTAAGAATGTTTTCAAGACCCCTATTTTTTTTTAATGTATTGTTTTTATTGAAGAATAATTGCATTACAGAATTTTGTTGTTTTAAGACCCCTATTCTTTATCCTTATAAAACATCAAAATAATTTAGCATTGTTATCAACTACTGGAAGAAAATCCAAAAAAGATTAAATACTTACTTGAAAGTTTGAAAATGTAATATTCTCAAGGTAATTCATAGCTATGAAATCCTAAAAACTAGCCAGTCAGTCACCCTACCTGGCAAACAGAGAAACTGTGAATACAAACAGCATATTCTAAAATTAATTGTAAAGTAGTACCAGAGAGGTCATTCAAAAGCTGTCCCACACAAAAGCTGGCAGATTGTGACTATGATTAGCCATCTTAAGAAAGGTAACTCATCCATAGGTTGGCCTATGATCTTGAATTTAGGACTTCTGAAACTGGTACTAAAAATATGCATAGAGTCAACTAAATTCTTTCTCATTTATTTGACTGGGAAAATTCTGAGAAGCCATTAGTGTTAGGTAGGAAGTTAGGCATGAGCAACTAGGGGTGGCCCAGTCAAAAAAGATTCGAGCTGATCTCAAACCCCACCCTAGACATACTCCAGTACAGCCCAAGAGAGCTCATAGATATCCTATAAAATAACCACAGAGACTTTTCCAATTCCAGAGCATGTTACCTACATGCACAGTGGATGCAAACTAACCACAAGGACTTCTCCAACTCCAGCACACGTGCCCCTGATGCATAGCTACGTCCTCAAGTGACCTTAGGCAGCCAGGAGCCTATAAAGGTTCATAAATACTCTATACATACATATATACATCTGATTTTAACAGACTGAATTATGGGAAAGACATGTATAATAGAGCCAGTTGTTACATAACTTGCAACTGCCAATCAAAACTGTCAGTCCACACCCCCACAGATGAATATGTAAAAGCCCTATCTTAAAAATTCTGTACCTCATTATTCTAGCACCCATGCCTCTCTTTGCTTGGCTTACCTCTCCCTTGAGGTTCTTCTTCTTTTTCCTTCAAGAAAAAATGCTTTTGCCATGAGTAAGACCTCAGATTCATCATTGGCAGGAAACCTGCCAATGTGGGAGTATTTATGTCACAGAAATCAATCAAGTGCTATGAATTAGGACTATTACTTTCTCTGGCTACAGTTGGTTGTTAACCATTTATCAGCACTCAGAGCCCATCATGGAAATCCCATTTTCTTTTGCCATCTATTAGTCCAAGAGTAGGTACACCTCTTACCAAGGATAGAACCCAATGAGGAAGGGGCCTCTTTGACTCTCCCTATTTGCAAGTATTATCTGTGGGAACTGGATGTAACAAGAAACAGCACCAGAGCTCAGGCTAAACTATCACAAGGTAAATTTATGAAGACACAGAAACTTAAGAAACAAGTGGGTGCCACTAAGTCATCCACTAAGTTTGGGGCAAACACATTTTTTTTTTCTCTACTTAACAGCCACTTCCCATTTGTTCCTGCTGATAAAATCTCTAATTTTGTTTGTATAGTAAGTGACTAGTCATATAAGTGGGAGAAGGCAATGGCACCCCACTCCAGTTCTCTTGCCTGGAAAATCACATGGATGGAGGAGCCTGGTAGGCTGCAGTCCATGGGGTCGCTGAGGGTCGGACATGACTGAGCGACTTCACTTTCACTTTTCACTTTCATGCATTGGAGAAGGAAATGGCAACCCACTCCAGTGTTCTTGCCTGGAGAATCCCAGGGATGGGGTAGCCTAGTGGGCTGCCGTCTACGGGGTCCACAGAGTCGGACACGACTGAAGTGATGCAGCAGCAGCAGTCAGAAAAGTTGAATTATGACTAGTCTAAGCCCAGTGAACTGGTAGAATAAGTTTATGTCAGCTCACAAGAGCTATATTTTTAGGCGTCTCTTCCCAATTCAGAGTTCAGTGGCAGCTGGAAACCTGCCAATAAGGGAGTATTTATGTCACAGAACTCAAGCAAGTGCTATGAATTAGGACGATTACTTTCTCTGGCTACAGTTGGTTGGTAACCATTTATCAGCACTCAGAGCCCATCATGGAAATCCCATTTCCTTTTGCCATCTATTGGTCCAGGAGTAGATACAGGACCAAATTCTGACCTATGACAAGAGGAGATCTGGCGGAAACTAGCTGGAAAAGACTTCCTCCCTGATATGTTAAAGCCAACAAGCCAACTTGCCTTCCTACTTTAAGTTATACTGTGTAACTCTTCGGAGAAGGCAATGGCACCCCACTCCAGTACTCTTGCCTGGAAAATCCCATGGATGGAGGAGCCTGGTAGGCTGCAGTCCATGAGGTCGCTAGGAGTTGGACACGACTGAGTGACTTCACTATTAATTTTCACTTTCATACATTGGAGAAGGAAATGGCAACCCACTCCAGTATTCTGGCCTGGAGAATCCCAGGGACAGAGGAGCCTGGTGGGCTGCCGTCTATGGGGTCCACAGAGTCGGACACGACTGAAGCAACTTAGCAGCAGCAGCAGCAGTGTAACTCTTTGAGATGCAACATGAGGGAAGGTCAAGAGAAACCCAGATGCCTATATCAGTCATATTCCTGGACCAATAGATGGCAAAAGGAAATGGGATTTTCATGATGGGCTCTGAGTGCTGATAAATGGTTAACAAAAGACTGGTCTATGTTTTATTGACTATGCCAAAGACTTTGACTGTGTGAATCACAGCAAACTGTGGGAAATTTTTAAAAAGATGGAAATACCAGACCACATGACCTGCCTCCTGAGAAATCTGTATGCAGGTCAAGAAGGGACAGATAGAACTGGATGTGGAAAAACAGATTGGTTCCAAATAGGGAAAGGAATATTTCAAGGCTATATATTGTCACCCTGCTTATTTAACTTATATGCAGAGTACATCTGGAGAAGGCAATGGCAACCCACTCCCGTACTCTTCCCTGGATAATCCCATTGAAGGAGTAGCCTGGTGAGCTGTAGTCCATGCGGTTGTGAAGAGTCAGAAATGACAGAAGCACCTTAACATCATTAGCAGCAGAGTACATCATGAGAAATGCTGGGCTGGATGAAGCACAAGCTGGAATCAAAACTGCTGGGAAAAATATCAATAACCTCAGATATGCAGATGACACCACCCTTATGGCAGAAAGTGAAGAAGAACTAAAGAGCCTCTTGATGAATTGAAAGAGGAGAGTGAAAAAGTTGGCTTAAAGCTCAACATTCAGAAAACTAAGATCATGGCATCTGGTCCCATCACGTCATGGCAAATAGATGGGGAAACAGTGACAGACTTTATTTTCTGGGGCTCCAAAATCATTGCAGATGGTGACTGCAGTCATTAAATTAAAAGACACTTGCTCCTTGGAAGAAAAGTTATGACTAACCTAGACAGCATATTCGAAAGCAGAGACATTACTTTGCCAACAAAGGTCCATCCAATCAAGGCTATGGTTTTTTCCAGTAGTCATGTATGGATATGAGAGTTGGACTGCAAAGAAAACTGTGTGCTGAAGTTTGATGCTTTTGAACTGTGGTGTTGGAGACGATTCTTGAGAGTCCCTTGGACTGCAAGGAGATCCAACCAGTCCATCCTAAAGGAAATAAGTCCTGAATATTCATTGGAAGGTCTGATGTTGAAGCTGAAACGACACCTGATGTGAGGAACTGACTCATTTGAAAAGACCCTGATGCTGGGAAAAATTGAAGGCAGGAGGAAAAGGGGACAACAGAGGATGAGATGGTTGGATGGCATCACCGACTCAATGGACATGAGTTTGAGTAAGCCCGGGAGTTGGTGATGGACAGTGAAGCCTGGCTTGCAGTAGTCCTTGGGGTTGCAAAGAGTCGGACCCAACTGAGCAACTGAATTGAAGTGAACTGAATAACTCTGAATCACAACCAATCAAAGGGCAGGAAAGTAAGAACTGTCCACCCCAAGGACAGAAAATAATGGAGTGCACTCTTTACAGAGAATTTTAAAAACAATAATGAAACACATTAAATATTAATTCACTTTTTATCACTACCCTGTACTGGCAATTCTAAAAAAATGTTAGTGATAAGATACTCCTTCCCACACGCAGGGACTAGTCCTATCCATGTCCTCTGGTGTGTTAGGGATAGTAAGTCTACTATCTTAAATATCTAATGACATGAAATAACTAATGATTTTTGTTATTTAAGCAACTCTCATATGAGTTTTCTCTTACATGCAGGCAAAACATTCTTAAGTGCTAAAGTTTTTCACAGAAAGGCGCAGATTCAGAGACTGCCAGATCAGGTGAATCCGGCACTAAAAGGAAAGCCGTGAGCCCCTGCTCTGAGGACCTACACAGCTGCTCAGCTCCCAGGCTCCCCACTTTTCTCATCACGTGATTATGGCTCCTGCTCTGGTATGTTCAGGAGATTCTCCCTACTGGGTCATCAACTGACTTATAATAAACTGCCTTTATATTAACTACCATGAGCAGGTTTCTTCACCTTGTAACCAAAAGAACCAACTGAAAAACAGAACCTAGCATTTAACAACTAAATTACGAAAGACCAAATATAAGATACTGATTGAATTCACATTGCAAAGTCTATACTCAAAAGACAGAAAATAGACAAAAATATGCCTAAGTATTGCTTATAGTAGTTAAAATTTATCTAAGTGAAAATAAAAGAATGGATATATGACATTAAAAAAAAAATACAATAATGCAGGAAAATTCAGCCAACTATTACCTATAAAAAAGCAAAATGACACAATAATTTGAAAACTTTTATTTCCTTCCAGCATAAAGACTTTGCTGGATGGAAATAAACTGGATATCATTAGTTGCTATTTCTGAATAGTGGTATCAAGGCATATTAATATTATTCCTGTTCATTTTCTATTATTTTCAAACTTTTAGTTCTAAAGATATAAAACAATGTCAAAGTAGTTAACTAGCACATATTTTCTTTTCTTTACTATGTTAAGAAAATACACTAGGTTACTATTGTTCAGGATGAGAATATATACATATATAATGAAATCAATAAGGTAGACAAAATACAATCAAGAAACATTTAAAAATATAAAATGATGTTTGAAATTCATGAGAAACTTCATTTTATAAAAAGGATCATCATATTTCAAGAAAATATCTTAAAATATATATATATAGTTTATTTTAATGAGAGATATTTTTAAGAAAATAAAAAATATTTAAAAGTATTTAGTTCTTTGCTGTTACAACAGTATAATCAAAACCTGAGTTATGTCTCCGAGAATATGTCTTTATGAGAGAAATTTAACTATCTTGTATTCTATTATGTGATGAAAGAATCATCTAGGTTTGACATGGAATCTCATGCCTGTCTGTTATTGATGTGGTTACATGTTCAGACTTATTTTATTCTTTAGAATAACACTACTCAAATATATATGGTGGTTGAAGTATGTGTTATATTTCAAATCAATAAAGAATTTTCCTATTTTTATTTTTTCCTTTTTCCTACCTTTATTTTTCTGAGTGAAGAAAAACTTGTTTCAAAAAATGTGGAGAAAATCAAGAGATATAACTATATTAAAAGATGGGAAATGCTAATTTATTTGAAAAGCCAGGAAATGCCTAAAATTTCCAGCCACTATTTTCAATTATGCTTTGCCCATGAATGGAGATTTCTTTCAGAGGCAGTGTAAATTGTTGAGATGTATGGGTTACAAGGCATGAGACTCATTATCCTAGATTATATATAGTAGCACTTTGCTTCTAGAAAGGCTACCATTAAAAAAAATCTCATAATATTTCATAAAATTTATTATATTTCATATCATCCTATTGCAGAAAATGACAAGAGCAAACACAGAAATTAAAAGATAAAAATCATACCAGATACAGCCAGGAAGTCATCAATGCTTGTAATGTCATCTACAGCTTCAGTGAGGACATGGATATGATTCTCCCATGTGCGCTTGTACATTTCCATGGTTTTTTTGACCACTTGACTTTTGGGTCTTGCAGCCAAAGCAAGTGCAGCATTAATAATCTATAAAAATACAGAAGGTTCACTTGGTGATTTATTTCAGAATACTTACCATTGTGCATATGACAATTTTTTTTAATTAGATCTGTTTATACCCTCATGTGTAACTCCTTTGCTTTTGGTAATAGTTTAATTTTATTTTTGGTAATCAATTTTAGAACTGTTTGTCAAGCATCAATGTACTAAGAACTACAAGAGATAACAAAGATAATTGATATCTGCCTATAAAGAGATTGCATGTAACTTAATGAGGACATCATATAACTCCAGCTCAGTAGAGTATTCAATACATACCATAATTACAGAAATGATTGACAGTCTTTAGAGAGAGATCACCTGCAGCAGCAATTCTAAGAAAAGGTTTCAGGAAAGAATAATGTTTAACTGGTCATTTGTATTTACTTTGGACAAGTAGGTAGTGAATCCTCATTGTATGCAAATCACAGGAAGAAAAGCTTTGATTTCCTTGAGGACTTGAAGAATTTTACCAGTAGATATTCATTGTTGATCAATTATTTCATTTGTCCACTCATTATCATTCAATATTTCAAATATATTATGAGGTTTTTTGTTTGTGTTTGTTTGTTTGAAGGTATCAAGCACTGGTCTTGGTTTTAGGGATATGGCAGTGAACAAGCCTCCCCTGGTGGCTCGGACAGTAAAGAATCTGCCTGCAATGCAGAAGACCCATGTTTGATCCCTGGGCTGGGAAGATCCCCAGGAGAAGAAAATGGTAACCCACTCCAGTATTCTTACCTGGACAATTCCATGGATAGAGGAGCCTGGAGGGCTACAGTCCATGGGGTTGCAAAGAGTCAGACATGACTGAGCTGCTTTCACTTTCATTTTCTTTCAATGAACAAGACATAAGAAAAAAAAAAAAAAATCACTGTCTTCATGGAGCTTATATTCCAGTTAGGAGAGAACGTGCTTGCTCACTTGCTCAGTTATGTCTTACTCTTTGCAACCCATGGACTGTAGCCCACCAGGCTCCTCTGTCCATGGGATTTCCCAGGCAAGGATACCAGAGTAGGTTGCCATTTCCTTCTCCAGGGGATCTTCATGACCCAAGGATAGAACCCATAGCTCATGCACTGGCAGGCAAATTCTTTACCACTGAGCCACCTGTGAAGCCCAGGAAATTAGTAAGTGAATTTAATAAAAATATATGGTCTCTTCTATGATTATAAGAATTAAAGAAGAAAACATAGAGCAAAGAAGGAGGATAAGGCATGGAATTTTAGCGAGGCTTCACAGTGAAGGGGGCAGCATGGGTGGGAAAGAATTTGAAGAGAGAAGTGGCAATATTCAAAAGGCGAGCAAACAGGGGAAATGCTATGAGATTGGTAAGCAGTCTCACCTAGAGCCTGGGTATGCATAAGGGGCCCTTAACTGTCCTGCTCAAGACTGGAGCCTTATTTGGAAGGTACTGGAGAGTCCTTTTGACTTTTGAGTGATTTGCTCAGAACTACACTTTAAAACGGAGAAGGTGATGGCACCCCACTCCAGTACTCTTGCCTGGAAAATCCCATGGACGGAGGAGCCTGGTAGGCTGCAGTCCATGGGGTTGAGAAGAGTTGGACACGACTGAGCAACTTCCCTTTCACTTTTCACTTCATGCATTGGAGAAGGAAATGGCAACCCACTCCAGTGTTTTTGCCTGGAGGATCCCAGGGATGGCAGAGCCTGGTGGGCTGCCGTCTCTGGGGTCGCACAGAGTTGGACACGACGGAAACGACTTAGCAGCAGCACACTTTAAAAAGATTAATTTGGCAAAGGAGGCTACTGTAATAGGATACACGAATAAGAAAGATCTTGGATTGCAATGGCAGAGGTGTTGAAAAAGTTTCGACAGGACTTTTAATAATTTAAATTAGGATAGATCAATTATTGTCAAGAATATCATGCAGACACAAATGATTCTGTAGAAAATAATGTTTTAGAACATGGAAATATTCCCACAATAGTGTAATAACAGCAGATTACAGAACATCATTCTTCATAAAATGCCACTTCTAGCAAATATGCTAGAACTAAAAGTTAGATAAATATATACAAATAAAAATGGTCCTTTCAGAGTGATGGAATTTCAGTGCTTTAATTTGATTTTGTGTGTGTGACTGAATTGTTCAGACTTTCTGTGGGGAATATGCTTTAGTTGTATACTCAGAATGAATGAAGTTATTCTTCAAAGAAAGGTGATTACTAAGGTTCTTCCGTGATTAATGAAGAGAATGATTATGGTACTGATAGACAATGAGAGATCAGAGGTTAAAAAGTCATTCAGGGTTGTAAAAGCAGATGTGTGCAACTGTTTTGGAAGACATTGTTGATGAAGGGTATTAGATGTCAACCTTTCTAATACAGAGGTTGACTTTGAAGGGACTCTTGGCTCTCTCTACAAATTACATAGTAGTCAATCAGAGATATGAAATTGAATTCCATAAAAAAGTTGTCATTCATTTACTCATTTATTTGTTCATGCATTGTAACAAATCAGTGCTATTCAACAACAATGTATCCAGTTCTACACTGAATACTAAGGACATCACAATGAAAAATATTCCATCATAGTTTCTAAAGCAGCCCATGATCAAAAAGAGGAAGAAGACCAAAGCCAGCCAAATGCAACATACCAGTGATTCTCAGACTTTAGAATGTATCTGAATTCCCTTGAATGACTTATTAAAACAGATTCCTGAGCCACACAGTAGAGTTTCTGATTCAGTTGATGTGCTTTGGAGCCTGAGAATTTGCCTGTCTAACAAATTCCCAGGTGATAGTGATGCTATTGGTCTGGGGCTCCCAGTTAGGAAAACACTCCAATACTTAAGTGTTACAATGTAGGGGCTATTGTAAAGGTGAGCAGAAGATGCGTTAAAACATGTGGGAGAGGTATTCAGCTCCATAAGGAAAGATGTTTCAAAGGACTGAAATCTGAAAAATAAGTGGAAATTAGTATAAGGTGATATTCATTTAGGAAGAGGCAATAACAAGTACAATGAAGACCTGGAAGCAAGGTAGACCCTAAACTCATCTTCTTGGGAAGAGGAGACAGTAACAGAGTTGCAGAAAAATTTAAAAAAAAAATAATGGAAGAGAGGAAAGAACATAGGTTTGGAAAGCACCAATACGTATGAGGAGAGGATAAAACGCAAGTGATAAAGATGAGAGAAGAAATCACCAAGGAGGTAGAAAAGTAAGGTATTCAAGAGTCGAGATGAGGAAGAAAATCTTTTCAAAAGGCCAAATGCCATAGGAAAGTAAAGAATAATGAGGATTAAAAATGACTTTTGAATTTGGAAAATAGGAATCATTGGTGTGGCAGAATATTGGACACAAGATTCAGATTTCACCAAAATATAATGGCAACAATAAAAAGAATCTTTTTTCTACTCAGTAACTTAAAGGCTGCACCTCACCGGTGTGATTTTCAACAAATTACTGGTGGTACAGGAGGAGAGAAATTAATTGCTTGAAACTGTTATGCTGATATTCTCTTATTTCTTTTTTATGAAAGAGGAACACATTGAATTTTAAGGAAATGTAACCTACCTTTAGTAATAACAACTGCAGTATTCCCGGACTTTAGTTTTAGAGCTTTATTAACCTAATAACTTATAATGTAGGACAGGGAAGCCTGGCGTGCTGCAGTGTACGGGGTCGCAAAGAACCAGACATGACTAAGTGACTAAACAAAAACAACAGCTCCCAGCGTACACTGCAGAGGCTCCGGTCTCTGGTGTTTCGTTGTCCCTGCAGTTGAACAACTGTACTTATGCGATTGTACTGCCATTATGCCTTCACAGTCTGTGCATACTTTTTAAGTACTCGTGTAGATCCCTTAGTGGTGATGTGGTATCAGAAATATATGGCATGCTGTATTTCGTATGAACATTTTCAGTTCTGCAGCTGATTCAGTTTAACTGATTCAACACTGCACACTACGAGAAATACATATCCTACTTGACTCCTGATATTTAAATTAAAACTAAAAGCAGAAAAAAACTTGAATGATGTGCAAACCTTCTTTAAGGCAGAAGAAATATTCATCCCAGTGTCATTCTCCTAATATTTTAGCTACATATCTTGAGAAGTGGGAGAGAATATTCTCAAATACTCCTTATGCATAGCTAAACATGACTTAAATTTAAAGTGAATGATGTTGCTTCCTGAGGCCTCTTTCTTTAGATTATGTTTGAGATGTGTACATACCAGATCACCCTTGACCGCATTCATCACCTAATCAGTCGATTATCCTTTGAAACAGCATCTTTAACTTTAGGACCTTTTTATATCTTGTTGCGGTTGTTCAGTTGCTCAGTTCTTTCCGACTCTTTGGCACACCATGGACTGCCGCACACCAGGCTTCCCGGTCCCTCACTATCTCCCAGAGTTTGCTCAAACTCATGTCCATTGTGTCGGTGATGCCATCCAACCATCTCATCCTGTGTCGTCCCCTTCTCCTGCCTTCAATCTTCCCAGCATCAGGGTATTTTCCAATGAATCAGTTCTTTGCATCAGGTGGCCAAAGTATTGGAGTTTCAGCTTCAGCATCAGTCCTTCCAATGAATATTCAGGACTGATTTCCTTTAGGATGGACTAGTTTGATCTCCTTGCAGTCCAAGAGCCTCTCAAGAGTCTTCTCCAACACCGCAGTTCAAAAGCATCAATTATTCGGTGCTCAGCCTTCTTTGTGGCTCAACTCTCACATCCATACATGACTACCGGAAAAACCATAGCTTTAGACTATACGGACCTTTGTTGGCAAAGCAACGTGTCTGCTTTTTAATATACTGTCTAGGTTTTTCATAGCTTTTCTTCCAAAGAGCAAGCATCTTTTTATTTCATGGCTGCAATCACCATCTGCAGTGATTTCGGAACCC
The DNA here is from genome assembly GCF_027580195.1 of Bos mutus. NCBI lineage: Eukaryota > Metazoa > Chordata > Mammalia > Artiodactyla > Bovidae > Bos > Bos mutus. The sequence goes on along the minus strand of NC_091644.1, from coordinate 22,813,521 downwards.
AAGGACATAAAGTCTGTCACTGTTTCCATTGTTTCCCCATCTATTTGTCAAGAAGTGATGGGACCAGATGCCATGATCTTAGTTTAACAGGACTATTTTTTTTTAAATGATCTTATATATTAACAGGACTATTTTAATACCCTTCCAAATAGTTTCCTAACCCAGACCCTGTTTGCTCCAGGCCATTCTCCTTGTGACAAACACATTTATTTTTCAAATGCACAAGAGATCCTGTCCCATACTGCCTGCTGTAATGACCACCCTCATTTTAGCCTACATTCCAGCTGTCTTCAGCTTTATCTCCTGATCACATCACGTATCTCCATACTTCCACGATTTTTTTTTTCTTACAGCTGAATCTGCCTCAAGACCATTGCTCCATCACTTTCCATTCTTTGGTCCTTCTGAGGAAACGACTCTTAACCTTTTACAAACCTGTTGAAATACCACTGCATACTGTGACATCTGTCCCATTCCCTATACCCCAGAATGTGAACTGTCTGTTGTTTTTTAAAAGTACTTTGTCCATATAACCAAATAGTAATTATCATATTGCATGAGTGTTTATACACCTCTGCTCCATATGAGTCTCTTCATAGGAGGGACTGTGTTTTATTTATCCTTGCTTCTTGGTACATTAAGCATGCTAATTATAGTTCCCTCTATATTTATTAACTCTCCCTAAAAGATATTAGTTGACTCAAGGTTTACTCTTAGAGAACAGCCATAGATAGCCAAGTTCAGCATATTTTTTTTTTCATTTTCAAAAGTATTTAGATCATAGGCTGGTATTCGATTCAAGAACAACCATTAGTAGTCACGGGCATGATGTAAAAGGTTAAGGCATTCAAATCTCTACTGAATATTTGAACAAAGACTTACACAGAGGCCATGTAGTAAAATCAGAACCAGATTTTATCAGAACCGGTACCCCTATGAAGAGGGGGAGTAGTGGGGTTAAGGCCCTGAGGAAGTAGAACAAACCAAAGTTGAAGAGAAGAAGACACTATGAGTAGATCGAAGATATGATGTAAAGAAAAGAAAGAGCAAAGAGTAAAATAAGCCAGTCAATTGAAATAAAAATGAATGAAACCGTGTACCCATCAAACAAAATCTTTTTATTCTCTCCTCTCTTCAGCCTATCAATCTGACTATTCTAGATACCTCATAAAAGTGGAATTGTATAATATTTGACCTTTTGTGTGTGGCTTTTACATGTAGAATGATGCTTTCAGGGTCCATCTGTTGTAGCATGTGTCAAAACTTTATTTCTTTTTAAAGCTGAATAATATTCCACTAGACCTATATTTTGCTTGTCCATTTCTCTGCTGATGGACACTTAGGCTGTCTCCACCTCTTGGCTACTGTGAGTAATGCACATGCATTGGTGTACAAATATCTCACCAAGTCCTGGCTTTCAAATATTTCATCTACACACCACAAATAGAATTTCTGGGTCATGTGGTAATTCTAAGTTAAACTTTTTTGAGGAAATGTCATACTGTTTTCCACAGTGGCTATACCATTGTACTTTTCAGCTGGCAATACACTAAGCTTCCAATTTCTCCACTTCAGTGTCCTAAGCAGAGTTTCTAAGCAGTTCATTGGAATTAATATTTTGAATACAATGAGGAAGATGCTACCAGTATTCTCATTTTACTAGTGAGACAATAAAGGCATGAAGACTGAATAATTTGTGCGAAGTTATAGAGGGAACTCTAGATTGTAAGACAAGAGGCTTAAATTAGAGTTTTACTTTGCTTCAAACTGATTTTATATACCCAGAAGAGTCATATTGGCTCTCCCAGAACCATTTTCCCAGAAGAATAGGTAAGTTTGCACTGAATTTGGGGTGGGGGCAGTACTTGAGTTAGCTGATCCCTCTCAGGTTCCTTTGAACATACAGATTTAATACTATCAACTGATGTATATACTTCTCTTAAAAGATTCCTAAAAACAGTTACTTTCAAAGTGAACATAAATCCATGTAATTTAATTTCCCTCAGAAATATTTCAGTATTGGCATTGACACAAATAATCTTAAACATTTTAGTTAATATAACAAAAGCACTTTGTGGATTAAAAAGATGAGTTATGTGGAAGTACCTATAGATCTGATTACCTCAATGTCATGGTGTGTAGAGAAAATTAAAATAACTAGATATATGATACCTCAAATACATCTAAGCTAGCATGTGACAAGAATTTATACGATATGTACTTAAACTGGTAACACTGTAATAATTTTGGAATAGTAGCAACCATGGTAATGACATCACATTCAATGCTCCAATTTTGTGCATTCTTTTCTTAGTTTCTTAAATAATATTCTACTACCAAATGTTTCTCACTTTCTATGTTGGTGTTTCCACTTTTCCTTAGTTTTGGTAATCTTTTCTTTTTTGTCTTCTTTCATTTATTGGAAACTATCATTGCGTTTTAAAAGTAAGCTACATGATATTTGTCATCAAGAATCTCCATAGTCACATCTTTATGTTAAATTATAAAAGCATTTCGAGGCTGGGGAAGGGTGGTGGTGAGGAGGTGTAACCTGTCATAGACCCTCACAAGTTTATAAACAACTAGATTGCATTCAACTTTGGCCTAATAGTGTTGTAGTCTCATTACTCCATGAAGGGATGACCCCTATATGAGAGCCTTACTCACATGAATCTTCTCATGAGGCTTTAACTTGCATTTGTGTGTATGCATGCTAAGTCACTTCAGTTGTTTGCGACTCTTTGTGACCTTATGGATTGTAGCCCATCAGATTTCTCTGTCCATGGGATTCTGTGGGCAAGAATACTAGAGTAGGTTGCTATGCGCTCCTCCAGGGAATCTTCCTGACCCAGGAATTGAATCAAGGTCTCGTATCTCCTGCACTGGCAGGTAGGTTCTTTACCACTAGTACTACCTGGGAAGCATTTTGGATACACACAAAAAAACCTACTCTCTGTATGCTGTGCTTACTGCTCAGTCATGTCCGACTCTGCAACCCCATGGATGGTAGCCCACCAGGCTCCTCTGTCCATGGGGATTCTCCAGGCAAGAATATTGGAGTGGGTTGCCATGTCCTCCTCCAGGGTATCTTCCCAACCTAAAGACCAAACCCAGGTCTCCTGCATCACAGATGGATTCTTTACTGTCTGAGCCACCAGGGAAGCCCAACCTACTCTAGTGATGAAAAGTAATTTTTAGAAAGGGAAAGGGGTGGGAATTTCCTGCTGGTTCAGTGGTTAGGACTTAGGCACTTTCACTGCCAAGGGTCTGGATTCAATCCTTGGTCTGGGAACTAAGATCTCACAAGCCCCACAGTCAGAAAATAAAGTAAAGTAAACTAAATAGGGAGTGGTGCAAAGTTGATTTTTGGGAGAATGTCTATGTGTTTCTTTTACACATATTCTAGTATAAGCTTTTCTCTCTCTTAATCCATACCGCTAGAGCAAAGGAGAAAATTCAGCCTAAGACTATTTAAGTTATGGAAAACGTAATACTCCCTAGAAGGTCTGTAAAAGAAAACCACTTTATAGGAAAATCAAAATACTATTTTCCTGTCCTCTACACTAATTATTAAGACAGGTTGGTGGTGTTTAGTCGCTAAGCCATGTCCAACTGTTCTGCAACCACATAGATTGTAGCTCTCCAGCTGCTCTGGCCATGGGATTTCCCAATCAAGAATACTGGAGTGGGTTTCCAAGCCCTCCTCCAGGGGATCTTCTGAACCCAGGGAAAGAATTTAGGTCTCCCTCTTGCAGGCAGAATCTTTACCATCTGAGCCACACAAATACACAAAGAATTTAGTTTTGATAAGCTAAATGATCATTTTGATATGCTAATCATAAAAGTGTCCCTTAAACAAAAATGAATTTAAGGAAAACTGAATCTAAAGAAACATTATACTTTTTAGAATTAACTATAATATAGTTAAATATAGCCAACATATGCTGAATCATTGAAAAAGCAAGATAGTTCCAGAAAAACATCTATTTCTGCTTTATTGACTATGCCAAAGCCTTTGACTTTGTGGGATCACAATAAACTGTGGAAAATTCTGAAAGAGATGGGAATACCAGACCACCTGACCTGCCTCTTGAGAAACCTGTATGCAGGTCAGGAAGCAACAGTTAGAACAGGACATGGAACAACAGACTGGTTCCAAATAGGAAAAGGAGTACGTCAAGGCTGTATATTGTCACCCTGCTTATTTAACTTCTATGCAGAGTACACCATGAGAAACGCTGGGCTGGATGAAGCACAAGCTGGAATCAAGATTGCCGGGAGAAATATCAATAACCTCAGATATGCAGATGACACCACCCTTATGGCAGAAAGCGAAGAAGAATTAAAAAGCCTCTTGATGAAAGTGAAATAGGAGAGTGAAAAAGTTGGCTTAAAGCTCAACACTCAGAAAACTAAGATCATGGCATCTGGTCCCATCACTTCATGGCAAATAGATGGAGAAACAGTGGCTGACTTTATTTTTCTGGGCTCTAAAATCACTGCAAGTGGTCATTGCAGCCATGAAATTAAAAGATGCTTACTCCTTGGAAGGAAAGTTATCACCAACCTAGACAGCATAATAAAAAGCAGAGACATTACTTTGCCAACAAAGTTCCATCTAGTCAAGGCTATGGTTTTTCCAGTAGTCATGTAACCAATAGTCATGTATGGATGTAAGAGTTGGACTATAAAGAAAGCTGAGCACCAAAGAATTGATGCTCTTGAACTGTTGTGCTGGAGAAGACTCTTGAGAGTCCCTTGGACTGCAAGGAGATCCAACCACTCCATCCTAAAGGAGATCAGTCCTGGGTGTTCATTGGAAGGTCTGATGTTGAAGCTGAAACTCCAATACTTTGGCCACCTGATGCAAAGAACTGACTCATTTGAAAAGACCCTGATACTGGGAAAGATTGAAGGCAGGAGGAGAAGGGGACGACAGAGGATAAGATGGCTGGATGGCATCACCGACTCAATGGACACGAGTTTGGGTAGGCTCTGGGAGTTGGTGTTGGACAGGGAGGCCAGGCGTGCTGCAGCTCATGGGGTCGCAAAGAGTCAGACACGACTAAATGACTGAACTGAACTGATAATATAGAGCTAAAATCAGAGAAAATTTCCTTAAAAAAAGACAATTCTGAAATCAGTACTGTGTATTATGAATTAAGGTAATGAAAATACCTTAATTTCTAATGATTAAACAAACAAAAATAACCAAGATTTTTTGGATTCATTTTAATATGCCACTCAGGTATTTAATAAGTTTAGAATTTGTAGTAGAAACATATATCTATTATTTTCGAAATCATTTGGGATCAGGTGGAGGAATTAAAAATGAATTTGATAGCTTTGCCAAATTGATAAACTCTCTTTTAAAGATAAAAAAAAAAAGTAATTTTGTATCAGAAACATCTACAAAGTTCCTTTTAAGGCACCAGCAATTCTACATAAGTGTAAAAGCAAAGGGGGGCTCCCAGATGGCTCAGTGGTAAATAAATTACCTGCCAAGCAGGAGATGAGGATTCAATCCCTGGGTCAAGAAGATCCCCTGGAGGAAGAAATGTCAATGCAATACAGTAAAATCCCATGGAAAGAGTAGCCTTGCATGCTATAGTTCATGGAGTAACAGTCAGACATAACTTAGCAACTCAACAACAACAAAATAAAGGCAAAACATAAGCTATTTATTAAATTTTAAATGTACTTTATGATAAGAGTTTGGAAAATTTTAAAATTTAAAAAAGTATATATTTGCATTGTCTGAATACTTTGGATTAGACATTCTCTCAATGTATTTGGAATTTCTGAAGATTTAACTAGGTCTTATCTAAAAGCATGAACTAAAAAGAGTTCAAAAACATTACGAGACTTAACATTTTTAATTGTCAAGAGTGTTTCCTATTTATCTACTATTTATCTAAAGCAGAAAAACAGACAACACAAACTCAGAAAATGGATACAACTTGGTGACTGAACAACAAGAGAGAAAAGTCACACACAAATATTTGATAAAGGTTAACAGGTATATAAAACTCAGATCATATAAAGCAATATTTCCCCTACACTTCCAAGATGTATAACAAGATATGTACATAGGATACAGGGTAAGAACTGGGTTAAAATAGGCAAGGATGACTTGCTCTATTTTTCTCATTACTTTTATTCTCACTCTTTCTCCCTCCAGTGGGTTCCTAGAAGAGCATTTTCTTAAAGTTCTTGACCTAGCATTTTGGCTTCTTGGATATTATGTCCACTGCCACAAGTCTACACTCTGGTACCATTATCTCTCAATGGGACCATTAAGGTAACTTTAACCCTGGTTCCAGCCACTCTCCACAATCTAATATTTCTGAATTACAAATCTCATGATGTTCCCATCTGTCTCTTAGGATAAATGCAAAAGTACCTAACTTGGCTTTAAAGCTCTGAAATATTTGATGCTTGTTTATTTTTCTAGCATCATTTATCATCAGTTCCCCTTTCTACCTCTTTCTAGGTAACTAATTCATCTAATAGAGGTCACAACAAGAATAATTCATCTAATAGAGGTCACTTCCTCAGGAAAACTTTATCAAATCTAGGTAATCTAGGTCCAGTTTCTTGTGATACACTGTCATAAAACAATACATTTTTCTCATTGTGTATTTATCTCATTATGTAATGGGATGTTCATTAGTGAACTTTGAGTTCATTTGATATGTGATCCGTATCCCTCACTGTACTGAAAAGCATGAATTTTAATGTTTTAATGTAATTTCCCCAGGGCATGTGGAAAGTGTCTAGTAGGATCCCCTTTCCATATAACTAGGACTCCAGTCTACAGTTCCTTCTACTTTGCTAGCCTACACATTTAATAAAGCCTTTTCGCAAGTGAGTACATCCCTACAAGGAATTTTTTTACTAGTACCTAAAATAATAGAAATTTTAAAAGTTTATATTGATTTTCTTATAACTAAAGAATGGAATCACAGGGAGAAGTATGGAGGCACTGATAAGGTTTGTATTCAAAAGAAAAAGTGCTGATTAAATCTTCATAGTAAGATATTTTGAGAGCCATTCCAACGAGGACCATTAGCCAATGGACTGCACCACCAGGACTTGCCTATAGTTCAATATTAGAGAAACTAGAGTTAGAGAAAGGTAAACATCAACATGGAATTTTTCCTATTGAATTACCATACTCAACAATTCACCAATTTGCTAATTGTTCAGATTTGAATTCTGTACCTTTGTCAGCTAGGGTCAGAACAGGAAAACAAGAAGGAATCCAAGATAGAAAGTCAGTTAAGAAATATTGTGGCAATTTTAACCACATAGTCAAGACAAACAAGGGAGTGTTCACTCATCTATTCAAATCACCCTGAGACCATAAAAGCAAACCCTTTTATTACCAATGTATAGATGGAAATGGAGAAGGCAATGGCACCGCACTCCAGTACTCTTGCCTGGAAAACCCCATAGATGGAGGAGCCTGGTAGGCTGCAGTCCATGGGGTCGCTAAAAGTCAGACATGACTAAGCGACTTCACTTTCACTTTTCACTTTCATGCATTGGGGAAGGAAATGGCAACCCACTCCCGTATTCTTGTCTGGAGAATCCCAGGGACAGGGGAGGCTGATGGGCTGCCAACTATGGGGTCGCACAGAGTCGGACACGACTGAAGTGACTTAGCAGCAGCAGCAGCAGCATAGATGGGAAAGTAAAAGTAAAATTAAGAAAAACAGAATATATTAATAATGAACTATCAGAAAGATAAAGCAAAAAAGTTCCAAACAAAATAACATCAAAAAATAAAACAGCTAGGAATAAATTTAGTCAAGAAGGTGGAAGATCTATACTCTGAAAACTATAGGTGAAGAAAATTGAAGGTGATACAAAAAAATGGAAAGATAGCCCATGTTCTCAGATTGGAAGAATACGTATTGCTAAAGTTTCCATACTATGCAGATCATCTACAGATTTAATAAAATCCTTATCAAAATACCATGACATTTTTTCACAAAACTAGAACAAATAATCCAAAAATTTATATAGACCCACAAAGACTCTGAATTGCCAAAGCAATCTTGAGAAAAAAGGACAAAACTTGAGGTAACACAATTCCTGATATCTGACTATACTACAAAGCTACAGTAGTCAAACAGCATAGTATTGGCACAAACCACAGACATAGACCAATGGGACAGAATATAGAGTTCAGAAATAAACTCACATCTATGGTCAATTAATCTATGACAAAGGATGAAACACTATATAATGGACAAAAGATAGTGTCTCCAACAAGTGGTGCTAGGAAAACAGAATAGCTACATGTAAAATAATGAAATCAAAGTTTTTTTCTTACATCATAAAAAATATAAACTCTAAGTGATTAAATATCTAAATGTAAGCCCTGAAACCATACAACTCCTAAAAGAGAACACAGGTAGAATATATTTTGACATATATTTTGGCAACATTTTTTTGGATCTATCTCCTAAGGCAAAATAAATAAAAGCAAAAATAAACAAATGGAGCCTAAGTAAACTTAAAAACATTTGCACAGCAAAGGAACCATTGACAAAATGAAAAGATAATCTATGGAATGGGAGGAAATATTTGCAAGTAATATGGCCAATAAACGGTTAATATACTATATCTATCTACCTATCTATGACCAATAAAGGGTTAATATACTATATCTATCTATATATACACATACACACACTTATAATACATATATTTTATAACAGCATATATTAGTATATAGTATATATATATAATAGTATATTTATACTATGTATAAATATGTATGTGTAGTATGTGTATGTATATATATGTGTGTGTGTATATATATATATGTATATGTTATTCCCTGGTGGCTCAGAGGGTAAGCGTCTGCCTGCAATGTAGGAGACCCAGATTCGATCCCTGGGTCAGGAAGATCCCCTGGAGAAGGAAATGGCAACCCACTCCAGTACTCTTGCCTGGAAAATCCCATGGACGGAGAAGCCTGGTGGCTACAGTCCATGGGGTCGGAAAGAGTTGGACACGACTGAGCGACTTCACTTACTTAGAGAGAGATTATACAACCAAATATCAAGCAAAAACCCTCAAAAAATTGAGAAAAGATCTGAAAAGACAGTTTCGCAAAGAAGACACACAGAGATGGTTAACAGGCACACAAAAGTATGCTCAACATTGCTAATTTATTGCTGCTGCTACTGCTAAGTCGCTTCAGTCATGTCCGACTCTGTGCGACCCCATAGACGGCAGCCCACCAGGCTCCCCCGTCCCCGGGATTCTCCAGGCAAGAACACTGGAGTGGGTTGCCGTTTCCTTCTCCAATGCAAGAAAGTGAAAAGTGAAAATGAAGTCGCTCAATGGTGTCTGACTCTCCGCGACCCCATGGACTACAGCCTACCAGGCTCCTCCATCCATGGGATTTTCCAGGCAAGAGTACTTGAATGAGGTGCCATCACCTTCTCCTGCTAATTTATTAGGGAAATGCAAATCAAAATCACAGGAGACATCATCTCATATCTGTCAAAATGATTATCATCAAACAGATCACAAAAAATCAAATGTTGGAGATGATATGGAGAAAAGGGGACCCTCGTACATTGTTGCTGGGATTGTAAATTGCTTCAATCAGTATGAAAAACATTATCAAGTTTCCTTAGAAAACTAAAAATAGAATTACCATATGACCCAGCAATTCTAATTTTGGGTATATCTTTGAAAAATATGAAAATACTAACTGTAAAAGATATGTGCACCCAAATGTTCATAGCAGCATTATTTACAATAGCCAAGTTATGGAAATAACCTAAGTGTCCATCAACATATAAGTGAATAAAGAAGCTGTGGTGTGTTTGTATGTGTGTATTCTATCAAATGTGTGTGTGTGTATATATATAGAGAGAGAGGGGGTGGAGAATATACTTTCTCTCTCTATATATATATGATAGAATATTATCAGAATTTCATAAAAAATAATGAAATTCTATCATTTGCAACAAATGGATAGACCTAGAGAGTATTCTGATCAATGAAATAAGTCAGAGAAAGATAGATACTATATTTTACCACTTATATGTGGAATCCAAAATAAAAAAATATATATATGTAACAAACAGACTCACTGATATAAGAAACAACTTACTGGATACTAGTGGGGTGAAGGAAGAGAGGAGAGGCAAAATCCGGGTATGGGATTGAGAGATAAAAATTATTATGTATAAAATAGATACACAAAAAGACTATATTGTATGACACAGGGAAACATAGCCATTATTTTGTAATACCTTCAAATGGAGTATCATCTATTAAATACTGAATCACTATGCTGTATACCTAAAACTAACATAATACTCTAAATCAACTATAGTTTAATTTTAAAAAATGAAAAATAGATGCTACAAACAAAAGGGAATATTAGTAAATTTTTCTAAGCTTCTGTTTTATAAAGATCTGAAGACAGGGAGAGAGAGAGAGGAAATAAAACAAAATTCCCTGAGAATGAATTTGAGTTGCCTTTCTCAATTAGAAGCTTTGTATATAGTTGGGCAACCCATTCTTTATATTTTCTCTTTAATCTGTCAAATTTGGAATATGATATCTATCCAACAGAATTACTTAGAATCAAATAGTAAAGTATATTAGGAGTGATTTCAAAACATAAACTATATAACGTTAAGGTATTATTATGCACAAAAAATCCTGATTTTTTTAAAGCAGTTAAGAGTGAGAATTTGAGGAGAAAGTAATTTTCATTCTGGAAATGGAAGAAAAGATAATCATTTTTCCACATCAAATAATTACAAACATTATTATTGGAAATTTACTATATTAGAGAAGACTTCTTCCTGATCAGAAAAGACTGTAAAAGTTCTGGATGTTTATTTCATGCTCAAGGTCCTGGAATCCCTAATTGCTGAAGCATATTCACTGGTGCATGTGAAGTACCACAGTAATGCCCTACTTATTGTAATAATTACACACTGAAGAAGCAATGGCCTACATTCAGGAGAACTCTCTTTGGGAGTACGCTTCTTAAGTAAAACAAACAATCTGAATTTTCAGCTGCTAATGAGTTCGCTGATAGATATTACCCTAGGAAGATACAATGATACTATACACTGGAAAACAGCCACTCTTCATTGAATGCAGACCTGAAATTCTTAATTTCCATGTACTATTTATTTTTTGCTCAGCAGCCCTGAGCCATAACATGCATAGTAACAGATAAATAAAGCTGTGATTTTAAATTACAGATGTAAATATGCTGGGTTATGTATAGAACTCAGGAATAAAGTACTACTGCTTCCTGGGAGCTGGACCCATACAAATTAGATTGAGTAGGACACAAACTATGAACGGGAGGAAATTCTGTCTGGGGAAATTTAGGTGACAAACCCACAGTGACTTTTAGCAGCTGGCTGAGTCTATTTGAAGAGCTAATGTCATTTCACATAACAGACTGGGAAGAACTGGGTTCTCTCCATGATGTGGGCCAAGCATAATTTTTATGATGACTGAGTTTTTTTACATAAAAGACATGTTTCCTTCCATTTTTCTAGCCTCATTTTCAGCCCTCCTGATTAGGAATGGGAAGGAATGGTCTGCAACCTAAGGCAATAGTTGCAGTGAAGATTCAAGGGATAATTAACATGCAAAATTCACGAAATTATGACAAGTTGAATGTGATGGACAAGAATTAAGAAGGATAGTTATCACTTTGATGACAAAGGTCTGTATAGTCAAAGCTAAGCTTTTCCCAGTAGTCATGTACGGATGTGAGAGTTGGCCCTTAATGAATGCTGAGTACTGAAGAATTGATGCTTTCAAATTGTGGTGCTGGAGAAGACTCTTGAGAGTCTCTTGGGCTGCAAGGAGATCAAACCAGTCAATTCTAAAGGAAATCAATTCTGAATATTTAATAGGACTGACACTGAAGCTGAACTTTGGTCACCTGATGTGAAGAGCTGGACTCACTGGAAAAGACCCTAATGCTGGGAAAGATTGAGGGTAGGAGGAGAAGGGGTTGACAGAGGATGAGATGGTTAGACAGCATCACCAACTTAATGGAGATGAATTTGAGCAAACGCCAGGAGATGGTGAAGGATAGGGAAGTCTGGCATGCTGCACTCCATGGGGTTGCAAAGAGGACACAGCTTAGCGACTGAACAACAAAAAAAGGATAATTCCCAAGTTTCTGGCCTGAGTTACCATGATGGTATTTCCAATGACAGAAAGAAAAACTACAGAAGACATGTCTTAGGGGAGAAAAATTATTAGTCACAAAAGCCCAAGATTAAATCAGATGTGAATCATTTTATGTGCAACAAAATGTTTACCAAAAAAAGACTTACATAAAATTTAAAACTACCGATGACTCATTTAGTTGAATTTGGTAGACATTTTTTTTTTCTTTCATAGGAATTGTTTACACTTTTCAAATAACATGAGTGGTTTGTTCAATTTGACAAGTGGTTTTAAAAACAAATTTGTGATGTAAGAGAATAAATAGCAATTAGCTCCTGTGTGGAACCTGATCATTAGCTTAACAATTCACAGAAGCTAAAGATTCACAATAGTAAGGGTGAATACGATTAGGACCACAGTGACCACACCAGACTATATCTTGGTGTTTCAGAGCATGAAATTCACTTATATTTAAGGTTCAATATTTTTGAATGCAAAGACAATATAGATGTTAACACAGAACCCAACCCATACAATGGTTTCACTCATTAACTTCAAAAAAAATCCACCACTGAAAGTAAGACTTTTCTTAGTTAATCTACGTTTATGTGAGATAAACTGAAGGCAAGCTTTTGTGGATCCTTCCATTTCCCTTTAAAGAATGGGTCTTCTCCATGATGTTATTAAAATCAGTCAAAAGGATTAATATCTCTTCAAAGTAGAAGGAAAAAAAAAAGGAAGAAAGAACACCATATTTTCAGGTGTTTCACTAAGATTTTTTCACTGTACTGAAACACTAAAAGATGTCAGTCAGCCCTCAGGACGTATCACAAAGTCAACACCACCAGCAGGAGAAGTAATGACCATCCTCTCCACAAGTCAATCATGGACACTGTCCTTATACAGATAGTACACTCTTTCTTGGATTTGTTACAAAAGTTGGTAGAAGCCCGTTAAAGCTCTTTCAAGGTAGTGGCCTTAGAATTTTTAGAGTAACTGGTGTTACTGGACTTAGCATACCAGCTTTGCTATTTCTGGGAAAGATGTTTCCAGAGCTTAGCCCTTATAAGTCCACTGTGTTTAGAGCTGAATTATTAAGTGACTTTGGAAGTATTGGGTCTTCTCTGATAGCTCAGTTGGTAAAGAATCTGCCTGCAATGCAGGTGTCCCTGTTTCAACTCCTGGGTTGGGAAGATCTGCTGAAGAAGGGATAGGCTACCCACTCCAATATTCTTGGGCTTCCCCTGTAGCTCAGCTGGTAAAGAATCTCCTGCAATGCAGGAGACCCAGGTTCAATTCCTAATTGGGAAGATCCCCTGAAGAAGGGAAAGGCTTCCTACTCCAGTATTCTGGCCTGGAGAATTCCATGGATGGTATAGTCCACAGGGCTGCAAAGAATGGGACACAACTGAGTGAATTTCACTTTTACTTTGGAAGTATTGACTTTGAGCTTGATTAGCACTTCCTGTGAGAAGTTTTAAGAATGGGGCAGTGTTGCAACCAACATAACCAAAAACAAAGTGCTTGCTTCACAGGCAGTTCAGCCTGCATGCTTCTAGAGCATACACATGACTTTGGTGAATCAGGCATTTGAAAATTTTCGGATAAACTTTCTAAATAATTATCAAAATGTCACTTGAACCCAATAGACTAACCATGAAAATATAAAGAAAATTACTGACTTTAAGCATCCTGTTGTCAAGAGGTGCTGTGAATTTAAAGAAAAGATAAATGTCTTCCACAATAATACTGTCCTGATATAAATGAAATCCATCCTAGCTAGATTTTATATGAGTAGGAAAAAAGCAATTTTAGAGATCGTTAATACACTTCAGTCTCCCAATTTAACTTACTTTCACTAGTTTTTTTTTTTAAATGTGTGTGATAGCTCTATTATTTTATTATTCCTCAGCTTTTCAGTTTTATTTGTTCACTTACTAGATGTATCTTGCCAATCTATAGGATTTTAGTCTGGAAAATTCTATGGGCAGAGGAGCCTGGCAGGCTATAGTCTATGGAGTCACAAAGAGTTGGACATAAGTGAGCACACATCAACCTGCAGAACTTTTGTTCCAGTATGATGATGTGTGGCAAAGTACTACTGCTATCACTACTGGAACTGTCATCATATTATAATTATCTCATAGAATTGTGTAAAGCCTTAGTAACCTTAGTCTGTTACTAATATCACCACAACACAATGACTAGGTGGCTAGTATGTTTGGAATGATCTCACTTGAAATACAGGTTTTTTGCTGTAAATGATATTCTCTTTGTTAGTTTATGGGTTAGAGGAAGTCACACCAGAAAGTTAGATAAGTCAGTTCTGAGATCAGGAGAAACACATAAAATGCAAGGGAATCACTTGACCACTGATTGAGAGAGATATGCCCCAGGTATCTTATTTTTTTAACTGAAAAAACAAAAATGGTTTATGGGTAAAAACTCAAGTTGAAAATCATTAGTACAGATGTTCTAAACTGAATAAATGAGGCTGAGGCATTTTTCACATAAATTACTGTAGGCGAGCATGAGTAGCAGTATCTTTAGGTGTATTTTACTTATAAAACAATTCTTAAAAAAACACAGACACAATCATCACTATGTTAAATTTGGCTTTCCTAGGTTGCAGTAGTGGTAAAGAATCTGCTTGCCAATGCAGGAGACACAAGAGACTTGGGTTTGATCCCTTAATCAGGAAGATTCCCCCTGGAGTAGGGAATGACCCTACTCCCATTTTATTGCCTGGAAAATTCTATGAACAGAGGAACCTGGTGGGCTACTGTCCATGGGGCCCCAAAGAGTTGAACACAAATGAGCAAATGGAATTTGGAAGAGACAGACTTGGGTCTAGGTAGGTGTTGATTGATGAACAGACCTACATTCAAATTTCTAGTCTATAAATTGATAAGTGTGTGTTCATCTTTTACATACCTTCCAAAACTATATTAAATTAGAAATTACTCCCTCTCAGGCCTTATCTTTTAAAAATGCATGATCCTCATATACAAATTCTTCTAATTTTCCTTAATTTGACCCAGATATTTTCCATATCTATTTTTAAATCAAAGTACAGCAATTAGAACTACATTCTGTATTTATGGCATATGCTAACCCATTCTGGGAATTTTATCCTCAGAACAAACACATCTTAATAATTATCAATGATTTTAACCCATTTGCTAACCAATCAATAATTTCAATAGAGAATCTGCAGTAATTCTCAGGTTCCTCTTGTTATTTCCTGTACAAATTCCATCATCATGCAGGGGTAGTGTCAATCATTTCCTTCTAAATCTATTGGATACATGTTATAAAAGAACATGATCGCTTTCATTTCTGCTTAATCTGCCAGAACTACAAATACTTGCTCAAATTTAATCATACCAGTTTGACATCTCCATGGTGCTTTTATTCTGTACTGCCATTTTCAGATCTCTTGCAAAAATATTAGTGCTGCTGTTGTTCAATCACTAAGTTGTGTCTGACTCTTTGTGACCCCATGGACTGCAGTATACACCAAGCTTCCTTGTCCTTTACTATCTCCCAGAATTTTCTCAAACTCATGTTCATTGTTGCCCCCCCCCCCAACAACCTCCTCCACTCAAGCCTTTGTAGCATCAGAGTCTT
Organism: Bos mutus; assembly: GCF_027580195.1. Taxonomy (NCBI): domain Eukaryota; kingdom Metazoa; phylum Chordata; class Mammalia; order Artiodactyla; family Bovidae; genus Bos; species Bos mutus. The sequence continues at coordinate 22,797,708 of NC_091644.1, read as the reverse complement.
TTCCAATGAGTTGGGTTTTCTGTCATGTGGCCAAAGTATTGGCTCCTCAGCTTCAGCATCAGTCCTTCTAATGAATATTCAGGGTTGATCTCCTTTAGGACTAAGTGGTTTGATCAGCTTGCTGTCCAAGGAACTCTAGAGAGTCTTCTCCAGCCCCACGGTTCAAAAGCACTAATTCTTTAGCGCTTAGCCTTAATTATGGTCCAGATTTCACATCTGTACATGACTACAGGAAAAGTCATTGCTTTGACTAGATGGACCTTTGTTGGGAAAGTGATGTCTTTGCTTGTTAATATGCTGTCTAGGTTTGTCATATCTTTACTTTCAAGGAGCAAGCGTCTTCTAATTTTATGGCTGCAGTCTCCATCCTCAATGATTTAGGCGTCCAAGAAAATAGAGTCTGTCACTGGTACCATTTTCCCCCTATCTAACTGTATGAAGTGATAGGATGCCATGATCTTAGCTTTTTGAATGTTGAGTTTTAAGCTTTCTTTCACTTTCAACAATATACTCTTTAGTTCCTCTTCGCTTTCTGCCATTAGAGTGGCATCATCTGCATATCAGAGGTTATTGATATTTCTCCCAGCAGTCTTGACTCCAGCTTGGGATTTATCCAGCCAGGCATTTCACATGATGTACTCTGTATATAAGTTAAATAAGCAGGGTGACAATATACAACTTTGATATACTCCTTTCCCAATTTGGAACCAATCCATTGTTCCATGTCCAGTTCTAACTGTTGCTTCTTGACCTGCATACAGGTTTCTCAGGAGGCAGGTAAAGTAGTCTGGTATTCCCATCTCTTGAAGTATTTTCCACAGTTTGTTGTAATCCACACAGTCAAAGGCTTTAGCATAGTCAGTGAAGCAGAAGTAGGATTTTTCTGGAATTCCCTTGCTTTCTCTCTGATCCAGCAGATGTTGATAATTGATCTCTGATTCCTCTGCCTTTTCTAAATCCAGTCCGTACATCTAGTAGTGCTTGGTACACATACTACTATGGAAGGCTAGCTTGAAGGATTATGAGTATTACCATGTTAGCATGTGAAATGAGTACAATTGTACAGAAGTTTGAACATTCTTTGGCATTGCCATTCTTTGAGATTGAAATGAAAACTGACATTTTCCAGTCCTGTGGCCATTGCTGAGTTCTCCAAATTTGCTGCCATACTGACTGCAATACTTTAACAGCATCATTGTTTAGGATTTGAAATACCTCAGCTAGAATTCTAACACCTCCATCAGTTTTGTTCATAGTAGTGCTTCCTAAGACCCACTTGATGTCCTATGCAGGACGTCTGACTCTAGGTGAGTGACCAAAAATCATGGTTATCTGAGTCATTAAGACCTTTATTGTATAGTTCTTCTGAGTATTCTTGCCACCTTTTCTTAATTTCTTCTGCTTCTATTAGGTCCTTGTCATTTCTGTCCTTTATTGTGCCCATCTTTGCTTGAAATTTTTCCTTGGTATCTCCAATTTTCCTGAAAAGATCTCTAGTCTTTCCCATTCTATTTTTTTCCCCCTCTATTTCTTTGCATTGTTCACTTAAAACTTTCTTCTTTCTCCTTGCTATTCTCTGGAACTCTACATTCAGTTCAGTATATCTTTCCCTTTATCTTCATTTTTTCCCTCAGTTATTTGTAAAGTATCCTCAGACAGTCATTTTGCCTTCCTGCATTTATTTTTCAGCTCCAGATCTTGTTTTTGCTCACTGTATACAGATTATCCATATTTGGCTGCAAAAAATATCATCAATCTGATTTCAGTATTGACCATCTGGTGATGTCCGTGTATAGAGTCATCTCCAGTGTTGTTGGAAGAGGGTGTATGACCAATGCATTCTCTTGGCAAAACTCTGTTAGCCTTTGCCCTGCTTCATTTTGTACTCCAAGGCCAACCTTGCCTGTTGCTCCAGGTATCTCTTGACTTCCTACTTTTGCATTCCAATCTCCTATGATTAAAAGGCTATCTTTTTTGGTGTTAGTTCTAGAAGGTCTTGTAGATCTTCATAGAACCATTTGACTTTGGCTTCTTTGGTATTAATTTTGAGGCACAGATTGGATTACTGTGATGTTGAATGGTTTGCCTTGGAAACAAACCAAGATCATTCTGTCATTTTTAAGACTGCACCCAAGTATTGCATTTTGGACTCTTTTGTTAACTATAAGGGCTACTCCATTTCTTCTAAGGGATTCTTGCCCACTGTAGTAGAATTAATGGTCAAATTAAATTCACCTATTCTCATCCATTTTAGTTCACTGATTCCTAAAATATCGATGTTCACTCTTGCCATCTCCTGTTTGACCATGTTCAGTTCACCTTGATTCATCAACCTAACACTCCAGGTACCTCTGCAATATTGTTCTTACAGCATCTGACTTTACTGTCTCCACCAGACACATTAAAAACTGGGCATTGTTTCTGCTTTGATCCAGTCTCTTCATTCTTTCTTGAGCTATTTCTCAGCTATTCCTTAGTAGCATAATGGATACCTACCAACCTGGGGGGCTCACCTTTTGATGTCACATCCTTTGTCTTTTCATGGAACCCCCTGAACAGGTATTGAACTAGAAGTCCAACAATTTTTTTTCTATCAAATCCCGATTAAAAAGTTTTTCCCTATATCTAAGCTACTTGCTGCTGCTGCTGCTGCTAAGTCGCTTCAGTCGTATTCGACTCTGTGCGACCCCACAGACGGCAGCCCATCAGGCTCCTCTGTCCCTGGGATTCTCCAGGCAAGAACACTGGAGTGGGTTGCCATTTCCTTCTCCAATGCATGAAAGTGAAAAGTGAAAGTGAAGTCACTCAGTCGTGACTTCACCCCATGGACTGCAGCGTACCAGGCCCCTCCGTCCCTGGGATTTTCCAGGCAAGAGTACTGGAGTGGGGTGCCATTGCCTTCTCCTTACATATATTATAAAAATGTTCTTACAACAAATGTACCTCTCAATCTTTTATTAATCCATGAAAAAAATTTTAACATGTCATTAGGCAAAATGTTCTTCTATAGAGAAGTCATAAGTTTTCCTCCATAACATATGTTTCCTTCTTCAGTATTCTGTGATACTAAGACTTAAAAAGTGATCTTGACATTGTGCAAAGTCAAAAGTCTTTTTTTTTTTTTAATAGATGAACTATTAGGTTGTAATACATGTGCTCATCCCAGGGGAGAGGATTCTTTATTCTTCCCCTTGCTACTCAGTAGATTTTAACTTTACAACACTTAAGAGATGCATATTATCAAATGGCTGCTAAAGACTCATTTAAGAAGCTCCTACTTCTGTGTGTGAAAAATGTTTTATAATATATATTTTAAAAATTGTACATATGCATATTCACTTTTATAAATGTACTCTAATGAAACAACCAAAGATGTATGTTTAAATTTACCTTAACAATACCACAGTAGTGTTTAATAAATAAATGAATAAATAAATAAATAGTACATAATAAATGACCAAAATGAAGGTTGGTTAAGTAAATTATAATACAGCTTTTTAATGAAATACTATTATACCATGAAGAGTTACATTGCAGGACAAGATTTAAAAACATGAGAAGGGTTCAAGGTATTTTAAGTGAAAGAAAAGATTAATGATAGGAGTGTGATACAATTTAGTTTTATGTGTAGTGATATCTACCTATCACTGAATTATCTAAAAATAATACCAAAATATTATTCTATTATTTCTGGCAGAATTACAAGAAATTTTATATTTTTTAATTTATTTTTATTTGCTCAAGAAATGAATTCCATTTCTTAAGATGGGAGGAGTGAAGCTCTATTAGAGTTATTCAAAATCCTTCTATTCAACATCTCTGTTTATTTCACAAGCTCATTTCAATAATGAAGAAAAGTATGAGCAGCATGTAACAATACCCAATTTTCAATTATAAGGGGATTAAATAAGTGTCTTCTATGGCTCCTGGTGAAATAAGGGAATCAATGAAAATTTCTGAATTATTTTTATTTAAAATTTAGCTCAATCTTCTTGAGACATATATTTGTTTTCCAGCATTTTAATTTTGTTCTAACTACTGTTGAGCTAAATGAAAGACCTATTCTATGTACCAGCTCTACCAGTAGTTTTATTTACTGCCTCAGCCCTGACACAACTTAATGCAAAAGATTTAATGATATTTTAGGAGAAGGCAATGGCACCCCACTCCAGTACTCTTGCCTGGAAAATCCCATGGATGGAGGAGCCTGGTGGGCTGTAGTCCATGGGGTCGCTACGAGTCAGACACGACTGAGCGACTTCACTTTCACTTTTCACTTTCATGCATTGGAGAAGGAAATGGCGACCCATTCCAGTGTTCTTGCCTGGAGAATCCCAGGGACGGGGGAGCCTGGTGGGCTGCTGTCTATGGGGTCGCACAGAGTCGGACGCGACTGAAGCAACTTAGCAGCAGCAGCAGGATTTACTTTACATAAAAAAGTGACTTAAGCTTTAATCAGTTATAATGTCCCTCTTGGAATTAAATATTCTAATGTGCTAACTATGAAAGATACAGGATGGCCAGGATACTAGGAAATGACCAGCCTTCTACTGAATTTTCTTCTCCTTTGTACCAGATAGCTTATGAACCTATAAAATCCCTTCTCCTTTAATACAGGCAGGAAATCAATACCTGATGTTGAACATTTTCTAATTCCTGAGAAGATCATGTCTCAGGGGTATGGAAACGGATAGCTAATCATTATAAGTAAATTTGAGTTGCTGAAGACTGCAAACATTGCTTTGGTTCCTTTCCTATCTCAAGGATTTTGTGAATATATAACTCAAAAACCAAGCTAGAGGAGTATTTTAATAAGTGTAAACTGACATTGCTTTTGTAGAAAATTAAAAACAAATCCCTATCCTATTTGTAGTAATATAGTCTAGGTTCAAGCTAATAAATCTCTTGAGTATTCCATACACTTAACTTATATGGACTCATTGGAAAAGACCCTGTTCCTGTGAAAGATTGAAAGCAAAAGAAGAGGGTGGGAGAGGATGAGATGGTTAGATAGTATCACCAACTCAATGGACATGAATTTGAACAAACTCCAGTAGATAGCAGAGGACACAGGAGCTTGCTGTGCTGCAGTCCGCTGGGTCATAAACAGAAGACATGACTTAGTAACTGAACAACAACAAATTTATATGATCATGTTATGAGTGAATAAGCTATATTCCAGAAAAAATGAAGTCGGCACTCAGTTTCTATCTATGGGATAACTGTGCCTGGTTTGCTTTTACCTAAAGTACACAGTCTAATAAGCAAAAAGGATCAGAAGAAAATTTAGTCTAGTTATACTGCTAAATAATATCAACAACTTGATTACATTTCATGTAAATATAAAATATGTATTGTGTACTTATTATTTTAAATTTTCTAGGACCAAATAAACTAAGTGTTCTATTGCCCTCCTAATTTGGGAAAGATTAATGTAGTAAGGCATTATCTTCTAGTTGGAAAGCATAAAAAGATGAGGGTAGTTGTTCCTGTAAATAATCATAATATGGTATAGACCTCTCTCGCAGTGACATGACAAAATGCATTTGGACATGAATATTAAATATAGAGAAAAATTAGAGATGAATGGATAGGATACTTTCTTCTTTTAAGATTTTACATACTGAAATAAAACAAAATAGTTCAGTTCAGTTCAGATGCTCAGTCATGTCCAACTCTTTGCGACCCCATGAACCAAAGCACACCAGGCCTCCCTGTCCATCACCAACTCCCGGAGTCCAACCAAACCCATTTCCATTGAGTTGGTGAAGCCATCCAACCATCTTATCCTCCATTGTATTCTTCTCCTCCTGCTCTCAATCTTTCCCAGCATCAGAGTCTTTTTAAATGAATCAGCTCTTTGCATCAGGTGGCCAAAGTATTGGAGTTTCAGCTTCAGCATCAGTCCTTCCAATGAACACCCAGGACTGATCTCCTTTAGGACGGACTGGTTGGATCTCCTTTCAGTCCAAGGGACTCTCAAGAGTCTTCTCCAACACCACAGTTCAAAAGCATCAGTTCTTAAGCATTCAGCTTTCTTTATAGTCCAACTCTCACATCCATACATGACTGCTCGGAAAACAATAGCGTTGACTAGACTGACATTTGTGGACAAGTTAATGTCTCTGCTTTTTAATATGCTGTCTAGGTTTGTCATAACTTTCCTTCCAAGGAGTAAGCATCTTTTAATTTCATGACTGCAATCACCATCTGCAGTGATTTTGGAGTCCCCAAAAATAAAGTCAGCCACCATTTCCACTGTTTCCCCATCTATTTGTCATGAAGTGATGGGACCAGATGCTATGATCTAAGTTTTCTGAATGCTAAGCATTAAGCCAACTTTTTCACTCTCCTCTTTCACTTTCATCAAGAGGCTTTTTAGTTCTTCTTCACTTTCTTCCATAAGGGTGGTGTCATCTGCATATCTGAGGTTATTGATATTTGTCCCGGCAATCTTGATTCCAGCTTGTGCTTCTTCCAGCCCAGCGTTTCTCATGATGCAATCTGCATATAAGTTAAATAAACAGGGTGACAATATACAGCCTTGACTTACTCTGTTTCCTACTTGGAACCAGTCTGTTGTTCCATGTCCAGTTCTAACTGTTGCTTCCTGACCTGCATACATATTTCTCAGAAGGCAGGTCAGGTGGTCTGGTATTCCCATCTCCTTCAGAATTTTCCACAGTTTATTGTGATCCACATAATCAAAGGCTTTGGCATAGTTAATAAAGCAGAAATAGATGTTTTTCTGGAACTCTCCTGCTTTTTTGGTCATCCAGCGGATGTTGGCAATTGGAACTCTGGTTCCTCTGCCTTTTCTAAAACCAGCTTAAACATTTGGAAGTTCATGGTTCATGTATTGCCGAAGCCTGTCTTGAAGAATTCTGAGCATTACTTTACTAGCATGTGAGATGAGTGCAATTGTGCAGTAGTTTGAGCATTCTCTGACATTGCCTTTCTTTGGGCTTGGAATGAAAACTGACCTTTTTTAGTCCTGTGGCCACTGCTGCGTTTTCCAAATTTGCTGGCATATTGAGTGCAGCACTTTCACAGCATCATCTTTCAGGATTTGAAATAGCTCAAAGCTCAAAGCTCACTTCCACTAGCTTTGTTTGTAGTGATGCTTCCTAAGGCCCACATGACTTCACATTCCAGGATGGCTGGCTCTAGGTGATTGATTACACCATCGTGATTATCTGGGTCATGAAGATTTTTTTCGTATACTTCTGCGTATTCTTGCCACCTCTTCTTAGTATATTTTGCTTCTGTTAGGTCCCTACCATTTCTGCCCTTTATTGAGCACATCTTCACAAGAAATGGTCCCTTGGTATCTCTAATTTTCTTGAAGAGATCTCTAGTCTTTCTCATTCTATTGTTTTCCTCTATTTCTTTGCACTGATCAGTGGCTGCAACGGATGGTGCAGAAGTGCTGCTGAGCGAACTACCCCACATCCAGGGTCAGAGGCAGCGGCCGAGAGGAGCTACACCATGTCCAAGGTCAGGGGCGCCAGCCTAGAGGAGCTACCCCATGTCCAAGGTAAGGAGCAGTGGCTGCACTTTGCTGGAGCAGCCATGAAGAGACATCCCACGCCCAAGGTAAGAGAAACCCAAGTTAGACAGTAGTCACTGAGAGAGGGCATCAGAGACCAGACAGACTGAAACCACAATCACAGACAATTAGCCAATCTGATCACATGGACCACAGCCGTGTCTAACTCAGTGAAATTAAGCCATGCCGTGCGGAGCCACCCAAGACTGATGGGTCATGGTGGAGAGGTCTGACAGAATGTGGTCCACTGGAGAAGGGAATGGCAAACCACTTCAGTATTCTTGCCTTGAGAACCCCATGAACAGCATGAAAAGGGAAAAAGATAGGACACTGAAATGAACTCCCCAGGTCGGTAGGTACCCAATATGCTACTGGTGATCAGTGGAGAAATAACTCCAGAAAGAATGAAGGATGCAGCCAAAGCAAAAAAACAAAATAAAAATATTAAATAAATAAAACAAAACAACAAAAAAAACAATACATAGCTTTAAAATCATCATGACCACAACCAATTTTAGAAAGGAAAATATTGCCAGGACTTACATATCTCTAAATTCTTGTTTTCCTTTATAATTGCAATGCATATGTGTGAGTATGGGTCTTAGTCACTTGGTAGTGTCCAACTCTTCAACCCCATGGACTGTAGCCCAGACTACAGGTTCCTCTATCCATGGAATTATCCAGACTCCTCGTCCATGGAATTATCCAGACAAGAATACTGTATTGGGTAGTCATTCCCTTCTCCAGGGGATTTTCCTGATACCCCAGGTCTCCTTGATTGTAGTTGAATTTTTTACCATCTGAGCCATGGGGTCGCAAAGAGTCAGACACAACTGAGCGGCAAACACACATACACCACCAGGGAAGCCTGCATATACGTGCATTTCTAGACACTATATAAGAGTCAGATACAACTGAGCAACTGAACTGAACTGAACAGATGATGAACATGAGCTTGCATGAACTCTGGGAGATAGTGAAGGATGGGGAAGCCTGGTGTGCTACAGTTCATGGGTTGCAAAAAGTCAGACACGACTTAGTGACCGAAAAACAACAAGACACTATAGTTTTCTTTTAACTGTTTCTGAAATTTACAAAAGCAGAAAATTCTGTTTAGCTCTTTAGTCAATACTATACTTCTAAGATTCATTCAGGTGGTCATATGTAAATATGTCATTAATTTTGTTTGATTTTTTTCTATTATATAAATATAATGCAAATTCTACTGTCAAATCATTTTTTATTTCTATTTTGGGGCTATCACAATTAAACTGCTATAAACATTTTCTACATATCTCCTCATGCTTGTATGCCTAAATCTCTTCAGGCTATCTATCTGAGAGTGTAATTACTGGGTCATACAGTATATGCACTGCTTGCTTCAGGAGACAGTGCCAAATATGTTACCAAGAACAAGTGTCCATCCATAATTGAAACTCCTAGCAATATATGAGTATTCTTGATATTCAACATCATTGCCAATTCTTATTATTGTTAGCCTTTTAAATTTTAGCCATTCTAAAATAATACATCTAAACTGAACTAATACAGTCATGGTTTTTGTTTAGTTATTAGAGATCCCTGCTAACTAAAGAAGTTGGACATCTTTTCTACAGGCTTATTGGACATTTGGATTTTGTCCTTTTTGAATAGCATATTTAAGTCACCTGTCCATTCCCGTTTTTGACTGGTTTTTGTCTTTGCGTATTTTATATGTTTATATATGTATATCATATATAACATCTATATAAACATGGTATTCATACTCTATACATAGACATGTATGTTATATATATTTATATCTCTATATTCTGGATATGAGCCCAATGTTGTTTATATAATTTACAAATATATTTTCTCATGGGGAAGCATGTATTTTCACTCTCATATAATTGTATGCTGATAACAGTCCATGGGGTTGCAAAGAATCGGACGTGACTTAACAACTAAACGGCAACAACAACAGGTCTGTAGTTTTGATGCAGTACAATAATTCCTTATTTTTTTTAGTGCTCTTTGCTCCCCATTTAAAAAAAATTATTTTTATCCCAAGAACCTGAACATATTCTTCTACATTATCCTCTAAAAGCTTATTTTTTGCCTTTTACATTTATTAATCCACATAGAACTGGTACTTGTGTAGAGTATAAAGTAGAATTCAAGTTTTATTTTCTTTCATATGTATTTCGTTCTCACAGTATTGTTTACTGTAAACAACATGTCAGTTATTTTTAGCATCAAATAATCATAATGAAGGTGCATTTCTTCATCTCTAGTCTATTTGTTTATGCTTGATCCAGTACATTATGGTCTTAGTTACTTTAGTGTTATAATATCTTGATAAGTCTCAAAGAGTAAATACTTCCATATTATACATACTTCATTTAAATTAGGTTAAATGCAGTAGCAATAAGCTACCCTAAATTGCAGAGGCCTGAAACAACAGAGCATTTGTCTTGGTCTCACTATATATGTCCATTTTGAGTTGTCTAGGTAATCTACTTGATATCTTCTTATTCTGTGACCCATGCTGACAGAGTAGCCAATCTCCTGCACACAGTATTGCTAATTATCTTGATAGAGGGAAAGAGAAAGAGAATATGAAATTGTTCACTGGCTCATAAAGCTTCCACCCAGAAGTAGCACATTGCATATTTGCATTTATTGACAAGTAAGCCACGTGGCCAATTATCACCTCAGGCAGGGGGGGAAAGAAAATATTTGATGGATAATATTAATGAACTTACTTGTAATAACCTATTCTTGCTCCTTTGCTTTTCCACATTAACTTTCTCATTAGTTTCTAAAGGCTAATAAAAATCTTAAGATTTTGATTGGTACTGCATTAAATGTGTACAACAATCTGGGGATATTTGCCAGTTCTATAATATTGGGTACTACAATTCATGACATGTATGTTTGTGAATAAATAAATACACGCATATATATATATATATATATGCTATGTATATATATGTACACATGCATATGTGAAGTGAAGTGAAGTGAAGTCGCTCAGTCGTGTCCGACTCTTTGTGACCCCATGGACTATACAGTCCATGGAATTCTCCAGGCCAGAATACTGGAGTGGGTAGCCTTTCCCTTCTCCAGGGGATCTTCCCAACTGAGGGATTGAACCCAGGTCTCACACACTGCACGTGGATTCTTTACCAGCTGAGCTATCAGGGTAGCCCTAAGGCAGAACCTTAGATCATTAATTTTTTATTGTTCTTTGTTTCTAACATAAGCATTTAAATCTACAGTGTTCCTCTAAATAAGACTTTAGCTTCATCCCACAAATTATAATATACTGTATTTTCACTAACAGTTCAAAATATTTTTTATATTGTGCACGTTTTGACCCCCTGACTCATTTCAAAGTGCTATTTAATTTTCAAATATTTGAAGTTTTCTTCAGTATCTTATTGTCATTGATATCTGACTTAATCATTGCATGGTCAGAGAACTCACTTATACGATGCTGACCACTTTTTAATTTATTGCAACATCTATGAACTTACATTGAGTCTAATTTGATGAATTCACTATGTATATTTGAAAAGAATATATATTCTCTAGTTGCATGTAGTCATCTATATTTATAAAAGATTGTTAATAATTGAAATCTTTTATGTCTTCATTGATATTTTGTCTAAATGTTCCATTAATTAGTAAAATAGTGGTATTAAAATTTACTACAATAATTATAGAATTGTCTATTTTTTCCTTAATTTCTGTCAATTTATGCTTCATGTATTTGAAAACTAATATTAGGCACACATGCTCTCATAATCCTTTTGTCTTTCTGAGGAACCTTCCTTTCATTATCATGAAACATTCCTCTTTATCTCTAACAATGCACTTTGTCTTGAAGTCCACTTTATTGATAAGTATATTTCCTCAGTCCTTCTTATGTTTAAAGATTACATGGTGTGTTATTTTCCATTTGCTTACTTTCAGTCTTTCTGTATTTTATATTTGAAGTAACATATAGTAAGAATTTGCTGTGTTGTATCAGCTCTAACATTCTCTATACCTTAATTGGAGTGTTTATATAAGGAGACAGCAAATAATGGCCCACAGGTCACCCATCTAATTTTGTAAAATATAATTTTAAATCAGACACAGCCATGACCTTTCACTTACAGCAAAGTTGAGTAGTTTGCTGCTGCTGCTGCTAAGTCACTTCAGTCGTGTCCGACTCTGTGCGACCCCATAGACAGCAGCCCATCAGGCTCCACCGTCCCTGGGATTTTCCAGGCAAGAACACTGGAGTGGGTTGCCATTTCCTTCTCCAATGCAGGAAAGTGAAAAGTGAAAGTGAGTCTCTCAGTCGTGTCCGACTCTAGCGACCTCATGGACTGCAGCCCACCAGGCTCCTCCATCCATGGGATTTTCCAGGCAAGAGCACTACTTAGCCCATATAGCTCTCAAGAAGAAAAAATACTCAGTATTTGTCTCTTTAAGAAAAAGTTTGCCAATCTCTAGTTTAGACTGTTAGAATTAAGTGTAATTATTAGTATAACTGTTTTAGATCTATCATTTTATCATTTTGTTGCTGTTGGTCTCCTATTTTCACTTTCCTGCCTACTTTTGAATTATTCAAATATTTTAAAGTATCTTATTGCAATTTGTATCTATTGACTGATCTTTGTGACTATTGGTCTTTTGGCTGTATTTCTTTGACTAATTATAATAATAATAACAATAGTTATCAATTTTATATTATTGCTATTGGTTATTCTAGAGAGAATAATATGCCTAGCTAAATTTTCATGGTCTACTAAGAGTTAGTATTGTATCACTTCACATAAAAAATAGACATGTTACTTTCTAAGTGCTTTTACTCTACTGAATTTTAGGTTACACTTAAATTTATTGCATTAACACATGTTGAAAACTCTTTGAGACAATTTTAACTTTCTTAAAGCAGAAAAACAGTTGTTATTGTTACTGTTTATATTTATCCAACTATTTATTATTTCTGTTGTTTTTTCCTTCATTCCTAAAGATCTAAGTAATAATTTTGTATAATTCCTCTTCCTTTGGACTTTTATGTTCATTTTTTGAGAAGATTTGGCTAGTGATTAATTTTTCTAACTTTAAGATCAGTTCATTCCTGAACAATATTTTCAGTGGATATAAGAGCATGATTTGACAGTTTTCTAACCACTATAAAACATTGTTCCACTGTTCTCTAGGGGGCATTATGCTTAGTGAAATAAGGCAGACAGAAAGACAAATACTGTATGTTGTTATTTATATGTGAAATCTAAAAGGTAAAACAAATTAATGAATATAACAAAACAGAAACAGATTAACAGATATACAGAACTAACATGTGGTGAAAAGTGGGGAGAGGGAAAGAGGAAAATTCACGATAAGGGCAGGGAATTAAGAGGTACAAATTATTATGTATAAAATAAATAAGCTATAAAATAAGCACAGGGAATACAGCCAATATTTTATAATAACTTTAAATGGAGTATAATCTTTAAAACTATTAAATCACTATGTTGTAACCTACACTTCAATTAAAGTAAAACAAAATGCTGTGTCCCAGTACACAATGTCATTTTTCTTTAATTATTTTAAAGATTTTTTTTCATCTTTAGATTTTATCAATTTGATTATAATTTGCCTAGTATACCTAGTTTTCTTTCAAGTTATCCTTTTTGGGGTTTGCTGAGCTTCTTGCATCTATAAACTTATAACCTTCATATACATACACACATACATATATATGTGTGTGTGTGTGTGTGTGTGTGTATGTGTGTGTATGTATGTATATGTGTGTGTGTGTGTGTATATATATATGTGTGTGTATATGTATATGTGTGTGTATGTATGTATATGTGTGTGTGTGTGTGTGTGTGTGTGTGTGTGTGTATATATCGGAGAAGGCAATGGCACCCCACTCCAGTACTCTTGCCTGGAAAATCCCGTGGATGGAGGAGCCTGGTAGGCTGTGGTCCATGGGGTCGCTAAGAGTCGGACACGACTGAGTGACTTCACTTTCACTTTTCACTTGAACGCATTGGAGAAGGAAATGGCAACCCACTCCAGTGCTCTTGCCTGGAGACTCCCAGGGAAGGGGGAGTCTGGTGGGCTGCCATCTATGGGGTCGCACAGAGTCTTACACAACTGAAGCAACTTAGCAGCAGTAGCAGCAGCAGCAACACAAATAGCTTATAATTTATATAGGGATTTAATATATACATTTATTTCAGAAGTTGGCTTATAATATTTCTTCTGAAATGACCTTGTCTAGTTACAGGGTCTTACAGAACAAGTTGGGGGTGTCTTCCCTCTCTTGTCCTAATTTTTAGTGGAATTTATTGAATATTCATGTTTTATCATTCTTAAATAGTTAGAAGAAATCACCAGTAAAACCGAGTCTAGAGTTTTCATTGCAGATAGGTTCGTTAATTATACATTCAATTTTATTAATACTTACAGGACTTTTTTATATTTTTAATTGCTTTTTTGTATCAGTTTTAATAAGCTGTATTTTTCCTAAAATGTGTCCACATTAACTAAACTTCCAAGTTTTTCAGCATAAAATTGTTCATAATATTCTCATTATATTTTTTAATCTATAAGACCTATAATGATGTCTCCTTTAAGTTCCTTATACACTGGTAATTTCTAAATCTATTATTCTGGATCACTTTCATTGAGGGTTTATTAGTTTTATTAGTCTTTAAAATGAACAATTGTTGATTTCATGTTTGGTTCTACCTCATAATTTCTGTCACACCATTTACAAAAATAAATTCAAAATGGACTAGGGACTTAAGTGTAATACCTAAAAGCATAAAACTTCTAGAAAAAACACAGGCAGTGTGTACTCTTTGATACTGATCTTAGTAATATTGTTTTTTGGATATGTCTCAGGCAAAAGGAACAAAGGCAAAAATAAACAGAAAACTAAAAAAACTCCATCAAACTAAAAAAACTTTAGCAGAGTGAAGAAAACTATCAATAAAATTAAAAGGCTACCTACTGAATAGGAGAAGATATTTGAAAATGATATGACCAATAAATGGTTAATATGCAAAATATACAAAGAAAGCATACAATTCAACATAAAAAAAAACCAAACTTGATTTGAAAATGGGGAGAAAATCTGAATATAATTTTTTTTTTCCAAAAAGACATACAGATGGTCAACAGGTACACAAGAAGATGTTCAGTATTACTAAGAATCAGGGAAATGAAAATCACAAGGAACCCTTATATACTGTGGGAATGCAAATTGGTAGTGCCATTATGGAACACAGTAAGGAGGTCCCTTAGAAATTTAAAAATAGAACTACTATACAATGTAGTAATTTCACTTTCTGGATATTTATCCTAAGAAAACCAAAGCACTAATTCAAAAAGAGACATATACCCCTATACCCATTGCAGAATTATTTACAATAGCCAAGATAAGGAATATAACTTGGATATAATGGAATATTATTCAATCATAAAAAAGAATTAAATCTTGACATTTCTGACAATATGGATAGGCCTAGAGAATATTATGCTAGGTAAAAAACACAAGATAAAGACAAATACTGGATGATTTCACTTACATGTGGAATCTAAAATAAAATATAATAAAATAAAATAAATGAACAAACGTAACTAAACAGAAGCAAAGTCATAGATACAGAGAACCAGCAGATGCTTGTCAGAGGGGAAGGAGTCAGGGGGAAGAGAGAGATGGATGAGGGAGATTAAGAGATACAAACTTAGAGCTGCAAAATAAATGAGTCATGGGTATGAAATGTACAATGTGGAGAATATAATCAGTAATTATGTAATGTATTTGTATGAGAGATGATAACTAGACTTATCATGGTGATCATTTTGAAATATAAAGTAATATCAAATTATTATGTTGTGTAACAGAAACTACATGAGTAATGTTTCAAAAGCAAACAGACTCAGAAAAAGAGATCAGATTTGCGGATACCAGATGCAAGGGATGGGGAAAGAGAGAATTAGATGAATTCAGTCAAAAGGTACAAAGTTCCAGTTACAAGATAAATAGGTACGAGGGATGCAAAGTAGAACATGATAAGTATAATTAATGTGGCTGTATGTTATATACAAAAGTTGTTAAAGAGAGTAAAACCTAAGAGTTCTCATCACAAGGAAAAAACTTTCTTCTATTTCTTTAAATTTGTATCTGTATGAGATGATGGATGTTCACTAAATTTATTGTTGTAGTCATTTCATGATGTAAGTCAAATCATAATGCTGTATAATTTAAAATTTTACAGTGCTGTATATAAATATTTCAGTTAAAACTGAAGAAAAAAATCGGACAATATACTTGTAAATTTTTCTATTTTCTTCTAATGGTTTTGTAAATTTTAACTTACATGATTTGAGGACGCATAATTTAAGTGCATGAGGTAAAGAATCTGCCTGGAATGCAGGAGACTGGGGTTCAGTCCTTGAGTTGAGAAGATCCCCTGGAGGAGGACATGGCAAACCACTCCAGTATTCTTACCTGGAGAATCGCATGGACAGAGCAGCCGGCCGGCTACAGTCTATGGGCTCATAAAGAGTCAGACATGACAAGAGTGACTAACACTTTTCTTCCAAGTATCTAGATAAGTATATATTTATATTTATCCATCTTCAAATCTTTTAGAATTTTTAAATCTATATTATTGGTTTTGTGTAATTCTCAGCCAAAATATTTTTTAATGTTTATTCTCTACTCTCATTCTGAGACTTCAACAAAGTATGTTAGAGCTTCATCTTCTATTTTTAACAGCTGTTACTCTTCCTTTTGCATTTCAATCCTTTGTCTCTTTGTATACATTCTGGGCAGTACTGTGTGCCAATTTCCCAGGGCTATGTTTACCTGCACATAATATTATCTAACGCATTCACTGCGCTCATGATTTCAGCTATTAATATTTTATTTTTTATTTCCAACATTTCTATTTGGTTCTTTTTTAAAATGTAGTATATCAGTTTCTATAAGTTATAGTTCTCATATCTAATCTTTTTTAAAAATCCCACTGTGCATAAAAGCATAGACGCCTTTCTTTCTTCCTCCTTCTTTTCCTTTTTTCCTTATATTTCTGGTGTCTTTGTGAGGATGAGTCCCTCTAAAACTGATTTCCTGCACTGAGTTTATGATTAACTGTCTAGGGACTTTCCTGGTGTTACAGTGGTTAAGACTGGGCTTCCACTGCAGGCAGCTGGGGTTCAATCCCTGGTCAGGGAAGTTCAGCATGCCATGCCATGTGGACAAAAAACAAAACAAAGAAATAATAAAATGGAAAGAGTTCTGCAATGAAAGTAAAAAATTAAAAAGTAATGATAAAAAAGAAAAAGGTGGAATTTTAAACAAAAACAAGAAAAACCTCTCTACCCAAAATATTCCCTTTCTCCCCAACACCCATTCCTCTCAATATTGAAGGTTATCAAAAAAAGGAGAATCAAAAAAGCATACAAGCCCCTGTGTTCATGTTCTTTAAATTAAGAGGTTCTTGCTTTAGTCTTCTAGCCTTCCCTTGAGTCTCAAAGGTTTGACTCAAGAGTTAATGACTATAAAATGTAAAGATGTAGAAACAAATAATACTTATTGGGCCAGGAAACTGGTAAGAATTTAGACTATAACTAGCCACATAACAGTCTTCAAACACCCAGATCCCTAAAAGTTATAGATAAAGGTCTGACACATATTTTTAAAGCTGTTTTTACAGAAAGCAGACACCCATCAGATGAAAATAGCTGACCCAAGACCGGTTGAAATCAAAGAATTAGAGAGGCTTGAAACTTCATCTTGATGCCGACCATCCGAGAACTGAGCACAAGCTGAACATGCACTCTGCAGCCCCCCTCCCTCACACTACCTTTAAAAATTTTTCTTCCTAATCAGCAACTTGGAGATGGTATTAGGACATTAGTTCTCCATCTGCCACACTGCTGACCTCTAGAATAAAACAACTTTTCCTTTCCATCAACACTTGTCTTTCAAATATTGACCTTTCAAGTGGCAAGCAGTTCAACTTGGGTCAAATGCTGACCTTGTCTGGTTAGAGTCATGTTTCTACTTCTTTATTTTTTTCCTCTAATATGTCTTTGTTCATGTAATTTTAGTCCTATGTGTGCGATGTTCTTTGTTATGTGTTAAGAACTTTATTTGAACAATATTTGTTTAAATAATTTTGAGACCCAGGGTGATGTTTCCATCTGAAGGATTTTCATGGTATTCTGGACAGTATCAACCCAGGACTGATTTAGTCCAATCTTAGGGACTGAGAATGTTTTCTGGCTATCTAAATAACTTTAAAATAGGCCCCCATCTATGTAGGGGATGGTTTAATTTTGTTTCATTTTTATTCCTATATTTAGCTCTTCAAGGTCCCAGTCCTTTGGCAGTTCCTTACTTTGACTTTTGTTCCATATTCTTGAGGTATCTTCAAAGATTCTGCTCAGTCTCTCATTGCCTTTACAGAACTTCAAATGACTTTAGGTTAGAGTTGGCAAGCTTAGAAATTAAAAATTTGAAATTCCTGGTTACTTTTACATTTCAGTCAAATATTGAATTTTTTTAGTGTGAGTATTCCCCATGGAATATTTGGGAGATAATTATACTTCAAAGTATCACTGTTTATCCTGCTTATCTGAAATTCAAGTGTAACTGTACATCCTGTATTGTATGTGATAATCCTAGCCCTAGGTAAAAAGTGACTAGAATGACTGAATCATTTCTCCGGATTTCCATTTTCATCTAGATTAAGCCCAGTCCAACCTCATCATTTTATTACTATTTGATATTTTTAATATATTTAAACACTATTTTGTCCAGTTATTTTAGTTATCTTTAGTGAGAAGTTTAGTCCAAATTACCTAATCTAACACAGGCAGAATCAGAAAGCTAATACCCCATCTTCTAGATGTTTAATCCACCCATCCATCAAATATACCAAAGATTACATCAAGAAGCTTTAACATTAGAAATGATGAACATAATACTATGTATTTTTCATTTATTTTATTCCTACTAAGTAGTATCACTTTTATGATTTGCTCAGTTCAGAATTTATCTTTCAAAAGAATCATATTCTTTGTTTTTCACTGGATTAAACAATAGGTATATTGGGTTGTTCCTAGGGTGTACATACTACAAAATGACAGAAAACCATCGTTGTTACTAGCAGATCAATTTACCACAAGCTCTCTGAAATATAAAATTATCATAAATGGGACCCAACAGAGTTGATAACTAAGTGATTCCTTTGAATATATGATCATTATTCATCTTTCAGCCATTATTCCCATAGATTTATGATGAGGACAAAAACTGATACATTCTAAGTTTAGTATCTGGTCAAACACATCATGAATATATGAAACATGCTTCACAGTGAGGGTCTGTTAAAATGATGATAAAGGAATAGAAAGATGAGTAAATTTTCTGCAACAGTAGGGGTTTTGTTGCTCTCAACATGCCATCTGATTGACAGCAATGTCTAAGTGAAGGAATATTCTTAGTTATTTCTGGCTGTTCACAGATGAAAATATACTGTCAAAAGTAGAGCTCCTCAATTAATATCTTTCCTTGGCTTTCAAAATCATTGAGTTACTCCTTTTCCTGATTATGAATGAAACATTCATAGTTTTCTTCTTTATAAAACACTCAGCTTAAGCATATCCTTATTATCAAATATAATTTTAAAATATTTATTTTAATATTATTTATATATAAATAATATATTTATATTTAATTATATTTATTAGATATAAATATTTATTAAACTATTGATTTTATTAATATTTATTTATATTTACTATAAAGTGAAAGTGGAGAGTGAAAAAGTGGGCTTAAAGCTCAACATTCAGAAAACAAAGATCATGGCATCTGGTCCCATCACTTCATGGGAAAGTGGGGAAACAGTGGAAACACTGTCAGACTTTATTTTTCTGGGCTTCAAAATCATTACAGATGGTGACTGCAGCCATGAAATTAAAAGACGCTTACTCCTTGGAAGGAAAGTTATGACCAACCTAGATAGCATATTCAAAAGCAGAGACATTACTTTGCCAACAAAGGTTCGTCTAGTCAAGGCTATGGTTTTTCCTGTGGTCATGTACGGATGTGAGAGTTGGACTGTGAAGAAGGCTGAGCACCGAAGAATTGATGCTTTTGAACTGTGGTGTTGGAGAAGACTCTTGAGAGTCCCTTGGACTGCAAGGAGATCCAACCAGTCCATTCTGAAGGACATCAGCCCTGGGATTTCTTTGGAAGGAATGATGCTGAAGCTGAAACTCCAGCACTTTGGCCACCTCATGCGAAGAGCTGACTCATTGGAAAAGACTCTGATGCTGGGAGGGATCAGGGGCAGGAGGAGAAGGGGACGACAGAGGATGAGATGGCTGGATGGCATCACTGACTCGATGGATGTGAGTCTGAGTGAACTCCGGGAGTTGATGAAGGACAGGGAGGCCTGGCGTGCTGCAATTCATGGGGTTGCAAAGAGTCGGACATGACTGAGCGACTGATCTGATCTGATTATTTATATATTTATTTTACTATTATTATGCTATTTTCCTGTTACTAATTTTGAGATTTTTTTAAATTTTATTTTATTAATTTGTTTCTGGTGATTAAATCCCTGGAGAAATAGTCTTTAGCTATAACAGCCAGCTGGTGGTTGAGTTTGTTCAAGAATTTCCACATACATATATATATATATATATATATAAAATTATTAAAATTATTTTGACCTTCATGGTCAGTTATACTCCTTAGCCTTGAGAATGACATTGTCAGAGATACCATAGACTTCCAGAGAGCTGACAATAGGTGTAAAATGAGAAAATAGGCATGGGGGAACCCTGAGACATGGATAAGCAAATCCCATCATCTGGATAAGTCTTGGATACATTCGATTGGAGCACTGTTTCTGGCGTTGACCTACTCGGTCCTGCTGTCAGACAGGAAACCTTCAGTTTTGCATGTAGTAGCCAGCTCTCTGCCAACTACAATCCTTCAGAAAAAGCAAAGCACTTCCATTTTTCAATAAGTTATGTTTCTAACTGTCTTTCTTTCCTATTCTTACCAGGATTTTTTTTCATATTATAATTTTCTGTTGCAGAAAGGAAATAAATGATTATTTTACTGTTTAAAGAGGCATATTAAATACTGGAAATCTTTGACACTTTTCCAGGATTCACTAGTGTTCTGAAGAATTCTACATGAACAATGTAGCCAATAATTCCACCTTATGATAATCACTAGGTATATATTTCTGCCTGTAATAAAACCCAGAACTTACTGATTTTGTTAATCTGTACTTTTTAAATTTTTCATATACCATATATGCGGCTTCCCTGGAGACTCTGATAAAGAATTCACCCGCCAATGCAGGAGTTCGGTACCTAGGTCGGGAAGATCCCCTGGAGAAAGAAATGGAAACTCACTCCAGTATTCTTGCCTAGGAAATCCCATAGACAGAGAAGCCTGACGGGCTATAGTCCATGGGGTTGCAGTTGCAGAATCAGACACGACTTAGCGACTAAATGTGTGTGCGTGTGTGTGTGTGTGTGTGTGTGTGTGAGCTTGGGTATATGCATGCATATGCATGCAGTGTGCTTTGTGTTGTTACTCAAGTAATGAATAACTGTGGATAAATATTTTAAATATCTGACAACCTCATCACTGTTTATGGCAAACCTAACAGCAAGAATCTGGAAAGAAACTTGAACTGCTATGGGGAAAGTTACTGGTTATGACTGCAACTTTTTGAGGATTCAGAAATTTTCCTATTCAATCTCACTTCTGCATTTTAAATGAGTAAATGTTAAAATTTCACTATGCCATTTCAATTTCAGTGTCTCCTCTGAACTCTAGATCTTTATCCAAATGTCTTCCTGATACTCAAACTTAAATTTTAGAGAAGTCATTCAAAACAACATGGTCTTCATCCTCCACATTTGGTTTTCTTTCTGTGTCTCATGCATCAGTAAATGACCTTATTCTCCACCTGTTCATGCAAGGCAAAACTGAAGATTCATCTTTGACACCTCTTTTTCCTTCAGACTCTTTATTTACACACAGCCTAATTATCTCTCAATTCTATCTTCAGTTTTGCATTTAAACCAGAATTTTCCTGCAGATGACTATTATACCTTCTCCAATAGCCCCCTCTCCTAATGATGTTCCTGGCATTTACTCGATTCTCTACTTTGCAGCTTCATTGATACATGCAACATAAATCTGGTCTTCTTGCCCTTTTCTTAAAAATTCTTTATTCTCTTTCTCTGGTTCTTAGAATAAGGACAAAAAATCTTAATTTTGCCTATATAACCTTGCATAATCTGGTTCTTACCTACTTCACCAAGTCTATCCTACACATTTCTGTTCAATGAGCAGTGACTTGTCTCCTCCCAAAGGATGTTTAGCAATGTCAGGAGACTTTTATTTTATTGTAACAACTGGTGTGTGACATTCACTAACCCCATCTAAGAAGTAGAGGCCAGAGATGCTGCTAAGCATCCCACAAAGCACAGGAATGCCTCTAGAAAACAATAACAACAGTAATAATGATAATAAGGAAGAGGAGAAGGAGAAGAAGTTTTTCAAAATGTCAAAATTGAGAAACTTTGTCCCATGGACTTTAGGCATAATGCCTGTGATGGATAGATGGATATAATGGTGCTCTATTTAGATCCTGTTGCAAAAGAGGACTTGCGAATGCTTATTGAATAGGTTCATCTGTCAGTCCTATCAGAGATTGACTGCCTCAGCTCAAGAGAATGCCCTCACACAAGATGGTACCCTCCCCAGAACACCCTACATTCAGTGACTGGTAGAAGTAGGGGTTTTAAGACTTGTCATCTCAGCCTGAAGCATCCTCTGGTGGGCCATTTAAGCTCTGTGGTTCCCATACGGTCAGCTTGGCTTCTCCTTCTGCCAGATTCTGCTTCTTTCCCATTCCCATCCCCAGATGTTAAACACAAAAGCACATTTCCTAACTAATATCCTATATTTTAATCAGATTCTGCTCTCTGGGGAATTCATTCTGCTGTATTAATTTTTTTTTTAGTCTTTTGTGCCACCATGCACCACCACTACTCCCATGTCAGATCACAGAACATTTACATACACTCATATTTCTGTGTGAAATGCTCTTCTCATTTACCTGGTTAACATCTAGGCACAAAGTAAAGACTTGAAGGAAGAGGGTAGAGTAGAAGGGATTTTGTGATTCACACAGAGACCTCTCAGAAATATTTGATTTAAAAAATAAAAGCCATAACATGATTTTTATCTTTTTTAAACACAACAAATGGAAGTTATTGCCTAGTATTTCCTTTCTACAAAACAGACCATAATCATAAGTTCCCTCCCTGTGCTCCATCTTCTAAGCAAAGCATAGTGGTGGCAATCTTAGGTTTTGGAATCTGATTGCTCTGGTTTTACATCTTGATGTGAAATCTGATTGCTCTGGTTTTACATCTTGATGTGAAATCTGATTGCTCTGGTTTTACATCTTGATGTGAAATCTGAGCAAATTCCCTAGCTTTTTGAACCTCCATTTTCTCATTTATAAAATGATAACCTACTTCCCATAACTATTGACATTTGAATTACCCATGAAACATAACACATAATAGATATATAACAAATGGTTTTCTAACTCTTATTGTGCTGGCCTCCAAACCCAAGAAAGTTAAGAAAATTGTCCAATTTTTTAATCCATGATTATTGGAATAGGTGTTCCAGCACACATATGGGGAACACACTGCTATACCACTGCTATGGTATAACCAGGACTTTTTATTATTTCTTCCTTTGGAGTCAATAACTGTATGTCTCAGGCTATTCATAAAGATTAATCAATATCATTTTAAAAATTCATTATTTCAAAGAGACCAGTAAATATTCAGTCATGATCTATATCATGGGCTAACACTTTAACAAATATTTAAACTCAAGAAGAAAAAAAAAATTGTTTCAGAGACATCATTCTATATTAAGCATTAACAAGTAACAATCTTGAGAAAGAAGAATGGAACTGGAAGAATCAACCTGCCTGACTTCAGGCTCTACTGCAAAGCCACAGTCATCAAGACAGTATGGTATTGGCACAAAGACAGAAATATAGATCAATGGAACAAAATAGAAAGCCCAGAGATAAATCCACGCACCTAGGGACACCTTATCTTTGACAAAGGAGGCAAGAATATACAATGGAGAAAAGACAATCTCTTTAACAAGTGGTGCTGGGAAAACTGGTCAACCACTTGTAAAAGAATGAAACTAGAACACTTTCTAACACCATACACAAAAATAAACTCAAAATGGATTAAAGATCTCAATGTAAGACCAGAAACTATTAAACTCTTAGAGGAGAACATAGGCAAAACACTCTCCAACATACATCACAGCAGGATCCTCTATGACCCACCTCCCAGAATATTGGAAATAAAAGCAAAAATAAACATATGGGACCTAATTAAAATTAAAAGCTTCTGCACAACAAAGGAAACTATAAGCAAGGTGAAAAGACAGCCTTCAGAATGGGAGAAAATAATAGTAAATGAAGCAACTGACAAAGAATTAATCTCAAAAATATACAAGCAATTCCTGCAGCTCAATTCCAGAAAATAAAAGACCCAATCAAAAAGTGGGCCAAAGAACTAAACAGACATTTCTCCAAAGAAGACATACAGATGGCTAACAAACACATGAAACATCACTCATTATCAGAGAAATGCAAATCAAAACCACAATGAGATACCATTTCACGCCAGTCAGAATGGCTGCTATCCAAAAGTCTATAAGCAATAAATGCTGGAGAGGGTGTGGAGAAAAGGGAACCCTCTTACACTGTTGATGGGAATGCAAACTAGTACAGCCACTATGGAGAACAGTGTGGAGATTCCTTAAAAAACTGGAAATAGAACTGCCATACAACCCAGGAATGCCACTGCTGGGCATACACACCAATTAAACCAGAATTGAAAGAGACATGTGTACCACAATGTTCATCGCAGCACTATTTATAATAGCCAGAACATGGAAGTAACCTAGATGTCCATCAGCAGACAAATGGATAAGAAAGCTGTGGTACATATACACAATGGAATATTACTCAGCCATTAAAAAGAATACATTTGAATCAGTTCTAATGAAGTGGATGAAACTGGAGCTTATTATACAGAGTGAAGTAAGTCATAAAGAAAAACACCAATATAGTATCAGTTCAGTCCAGTTTAGTCATTCAGTCATGCCCAACTCTTTGCAACCCCATGAATTACAGCACACCAGGCCTCCCTGTCCATCACCAACTCCCAGAGTTCACTCAGACTCCTGTCCATCAAGTCCGTGATGCCATCCAGCCATCTCATCTTCTGTCATCCCCTTCTCCTCCTGCCCCCAGTCCCTCCCAGCATCAGAGTTTTTCCAATGAGTCAACTCTTCGCATGAGGTGGCCAAAGTACTGGAGTTTCAGCTTTAGCATCATTCCTTCCAAAGAACACCCAGGACTGATCTCCTTTAGAATGGACTCTTTAGAATGAATCCTTTGGATTGGATCTCTCTGCAATCCAAGGGACTCTCAAGAGTGTTCTCCAACACCACAGTTTAAAAGCATCAATTCTTCATGCTCAGCTTTCTTCACAGTCCAACTCTCACATCCATACATGGCTACTGGAAAAGCCACAGCCTTGACTAGATGGACCTTTGTTGGCAAAGTAATGTCTCTGCTTTTGAATATGCTGTCTAGGTTGGTCATAACTTTACTTCCAAGGAGTAAGCGTTTTTTAATTTCATGGCTGCAATCACCATCTGCAGTGATTTTGGAGCCCCAAAAATAAAGTCTGACACTGTTTCCACTGTCTCCCCATCTATTTCCCATGAAGTGATTAGAGACTCTGAATTAACATTTTTCCAGAGAAGATGTACAAATGGCAAACAGGTACATGAAAATGTGATCAAATCACTAATCATCAGGTAAACTCAAATCAAACCATAATAAGATATCACTTCTCAGTTATCGGAATGGTTATCATTCAAAAGATAACAAATAGTGTCTGCAAGGCCATAAAGGAAACCCTGTGCACCATTGGTGGAAATGTAAACTGGTACAACCACTATGGAAAAGAGTATGGAAGTTTCCTGCAAAATTGAAAATAGAATGATTATATGATATAGCAGTTTGGGTATATATCCAAAAAGATGAAATAATGATCTCAAAGAGATATCTGAGCCCCACTTCATTGTAGCATTATTCATATTAGCCATTACATGGACATGCCTAAGTGTTTACTGATGATTGAACAGATTAAAAAATGTGATATAAAATATATATATATATATATATCCATATATGTGTATGTATATATATATATACATATAATCACATGTAGATACATATGTACAAATATTATTCAGTCATTAAAAAAGAAAAACTCTGCCACTTTCAACAACATGGATACATGGATGGACTTTTAAGGCATTATGCTAGTGAAACAAGTCAGAGAGAAAGCCAAAAATTGTATCATCTCACGGGCATGTGGAATCTAAAAACAGTGAACTCAAAGAAAAGAGAGTAAAAAAGTGGTTTCCAAGGGCTGAGTGGTAGGGGTAAGGCATACAAACTTTCATTTGTAAGATGACTAAGTTCTGGCAATCTAATATATAGCATGCTGACTACTATTTTGTGTACATGAAAACAGCTATGAGTGTACAGCGTTAATGTTCTCACCATCACCAACACAATGACAAAGTGATAACTACAGGAGGTGAAAAATATGCTAACTAATCTTATTTAGGTAAGCATGTGTATATCAAATCATCACATTACATATCTAAACTTACACATGGTTATACATCAATTATATCTCAATAGAGCTGGGGGAAATAGAATAGAAATTACCATGAAAACTTAAGGCTTGATATTCTTAAATAAATATGGAGGTATGTATGTATTCTATATAAATATACATCTATAAGTAGATACATATTAGGACACAGGACATTGCACACCTCACTGAATTCTGATGCTGAAAATGAAGCTGATTTCAATTTCATTGAAATCTCATGGGTCAAGAACTCTGACTAAAAGCTCAGCCTTGCTGTCATATATAAGGTGATTCACAAACTGTTTTTATAAAATTTCTTTTTAAATCCTTACTACAAGCTTAAAATACAGATATTCTTGAGAGCTGCTTCTTGTTTGTTGACAGCCACATATCTCTCAAGGTACAGCTGGAAGCATCTATGTCAAACAACAGGTGATGAAAATGTAACTTGACTAAGAACTAACTCTTGTTTTCAAGGAGATCACCATTCTGTGAGACAGACATTCAGAGATCAAGCCATGAGCCTTTGGAGTGGGAGCACTGGCTCCAAGACCCTAGATTACCAGAGAACTAACCTTGAAAGTGAAAGTGAAGTCGTGTCTGACTCTTTGCAACCCCATGGACTGTAGCCTACCAGGCTCCTCTGTCCATGGGATTTTCTAGGTAATAGTACTGGAGTGGATTGCCATTTCCTTCTCCAGGGGATCTTCCCGACCCAGGGATTGAACCCAGGTCTCCCGCATTGTAGAAAGACACTTTACCATCTGACCCACCAGAGAACTAACCCTGGGGAGTATCAAATAATAAGAATTCACACAAAGGAAATCACTTGAATACAAGACCCAGCATCACCCAACCACCAGTAGCACCCTGTGTAGGATGCCCCATGTAAACAACAAACAAAACAAAAATATAAACCCAATCATCAGCAGATAGGATTACGACCTTGCTCAGCCTTGCTCATCAGAGAAAAAACAAACAAACAAACTCAGCACAAATCTCACCCTATACAAAGCTTATACAAACCACTGGACCAAGCTTAGGAGGGCAGAAACCAAAAGGAAGAAAGAATTCAAACCTGAACTCTGGGAAAAGGAGACCTCAAACAGAAAAGCCAGAAAAATACTACACAAATGAAGGAACAAACTAGAAACACAGAAATCCAAATAAATGAAGAGGACATAGGCAAACTACCTGGAAAAGAATTCAGAATAATTATAGTAAAGATGATCAAAAACCTTGAAAACAAAATGGGGAAAATGCAAGAATCAATTAACAAGGACCCAGAAGAACTAAAGAATAAACATACAGAGACAAATAACACAGTTACTGAATTTATAAATACTCTAGAAGGAATCAATAGCAGAATATCTGAAACAGAAGAATGAATCAGTGAGATGGAAGATAAAATGCTATAAATAACTTCTGAAGAGCAGAATAAAGTAAAACGAATGAAAAGAACTGAGGATCGTCTCAGAGACCTCTGTATAGTATTAGTCTCTCAGTCATGTCTGACTTTTAGCGACCTCATGGACTGTAGCTTGCCAGGCTCCTCTGTCCGTGGGATTCTCTAGGCAAAAATACAGGAGTGGGTTGCCATTTCTTCCTCCAGGGGACCTTCCCAACTGTACATAAAGGAGACTTCATTAATGTGCATTAGACAGATAACCCCAGGTTAACTGTCATAGAAAACTGTCTCTTGAGCCTTTAAATTCTATACCAATTCTACAACTCTGGTTGGCCGACTGTTTCTTTACTTAGGTTTTAAGGTGAATGACCTGGGGCTATTTGTTTCCATCAACCTGACTGCGAATCTAAAGGCACAGCTGAAACGTCTATTTTTCTTGCCGTCCTCAGAAGAGAGTGCTGCAGATCTACTCTATGATTCTCATTCTTTTCAGCTTACAATACAAATAGCTTATTATTTTTTGCAACCTATGTCTTATAATAAAGCAGTGCTGAAAAATTAAATAGAAGAATGTTCAGTTGCCTTATAGGCTATGAAAATGATTTGCTGGTGGTGATTTTTAAGCTTGATTCTAAATAGATTTATGAAGAATGGCACTTGGGAGACGTGGTTCCAATTTTGCTATTTAAGGTATCTTGAAATTATAGGCTCATTCTCCCTAAAATTTCAAAAAGCGTAGAGCTGAGGCTCTTAAGGGTATAGCAGTGATAAAAGCTTTCATAGTCATTTCTAAAAAGCAACACGTCATAGTTTTCTGTCTCCAATGGTTCTCTAATATACTTGTAGAAGGAAGGTAACAAAAACCAAGAATAAAAATGGCTGAGCTCTCCACAATTGGGCTTTCTGCTTACTTTCCCTGGGCAAAGAAAAGAGGAGAGAGACCTCTGGGACAATATCAAATGCACCAACATTCAAATATAAGGGTTCCAGAAGAAGAAGAGAAAAATAAAAGGTAGGAGAAAATTTTTGAAGAGATTATAGTTGAAATTTCCCCAACATGGAAAAGGAAACAGTGAATCAAGTTCAAGAAGTACAGAGTCCCATACAGGATAAACCCAAGGACAAACATGCCAAGATACACTAATCAAACTAACAAAGACTAAACACAAAGAAAGAATATTAAAACCAGCAAGGGAAAAGCAAAAAGTAACATACAAGGGAAACCCTATATGTTTAACAGCTGACACTTTAGCAGAAACTCTGGAGGCCAAAAGAGAATGGCAGGATATATTTAAAGAAATGAAAGGGGAAAAAAAAAAAACAAGATTAGTGTACCTGGCAAGAGTCTCATTCAAAATTGATGGAGAAATAAAAAGATTTTCAGACAAGCAAGTTAAGAGAATTCAGTACCACCAAACCAGCTTCACAACAAATGTTAAAGAGTCTTATATAGTCAAGAAATGCAAGAGAAGAAAAAGATCTATAATATCAACCCCAAACAATTAAGAAAATGGAAATAGGAACATATATGTCAATAATTACTTTAAATGTAAATGGATTAAATGCTCCAACCAAAAGACACAGACTGGCTGAATGGATACAAAAATAAGACCCATATATATGGTGCCTACAAGAAACCCATTTCAGACCTAAAGTCACATATAGACTGAAAGTGAGAGGATGGAAAAATATATTCCATGCAAATGGGAAGCAAAAGAAAGCTGGAGTAGCAATCCTTATATCAGACAAAATAGACCTTAAAATTGAGAACATTACAAGAGAAAAGGAAGGACACTACATAATGATTGAGGGATCAATCCAAGAGGAAGACAAAAGAACTGTGAATATCTATGCACCCAATATAGGAGCACCTCAGATCATAAGACAAACACTAACAGACATAAAAGGAGGAATTGACAGTAACACAATAATAGTAGGATACTTTAACACCCACTCACACCAAAGGAGAGATCATCAAAACAGAAAATTCATAAGGAAACACAAGTCTTAAATGATACATTAGATGGGATGGATCTCATTGATATCTTCAGGACATTCCATCCAAACGCAGAAGAATACACCTTCTCAAGTGCACATGGAACATTCCCCAGGATAGACCACATCTTGGGTCACAAATCAAACCTCAGGAAATTTAAGAAAATTGGAATCATATCAAGCATCTTCTCTGACCACAACACTCGAGACTAGATATAAATTACAAGGAAATAAACTGTAAAAAAGAAAAACACCCAGGGATTAAACAATACATTTCTAAATAACTAAGTAACCAAGGTTGCTGAAGAAATAAAAAAGGAAATCAAAAATTTTCTAGAAACAATGAAACATGACAACTCAAAACCTATGGGATGCAATAAAAGCAGTTCTAAGAGGGAAGTTTATACCAATACAATCCTACCTCAAGAAACAAGAAAACATTGAATAGACAATCTAACTTTACACCTAAAACAACTGGAACAAGAACAACAAAACAAAATTAGTAGAAGGAAAGAAATCATAAAGATCCAAACAGAAATAAATGAAAAATAAATGAAAGAAACAATAGTAAAGACTAATAAAACTAAAAGCTGGTTCTTTGAGAAGATAAACAACATTGACAAAACTTTAGCCAGACTCATCAAGAAAAAAAGAGAAGAATCAAATCAACAAAATTAGAAAAAGGAGCAGTTACAACAAACACTGCAGAAATAGAAAGTATTATAAAAGACTATTGTGAATAACTATAAACTATATGGGAATAAAATGGATAACTTGGAAGAAATGGACAGATTCTTAGAAAAGTTTAACCTTCTAAGACTGAATCAGGAAGAAAAAGAAATCATGAACAACCCAATTATAAGGACTGAAATTGAAACTGTCATAAAAATTCTCCCCAAAATCAAAAGCCCAGGACCAGATAGTTTCACAGGAGAATTCTAGCAAACATTGAGAGAAAAGATAATGCCTATTTTTCTAAAACTCTTTCAGAAAATTGCAGAGGAAGGAACACTTCCAAACTCATTCTACAAGGCCACCATCACCCTGATACCAAAATCAGACAAAGACAACACAAAAAAGAAAACTATAGGCCAAAATCACTGATGAACATAGATGCAAAAATCCTCAACAGTATTTTAGCAAACAGAATTCAGCAACACATCAAAAAGCTCATACACCATGACCAAGTTGGATTTATTCTAGGGATGCAAGGATTCTTCAGTGTACGCAAATCAATCAATATGATACATCATATTAACAAATCAAAAGATAAAAACCATATGATCATCTCAATAGATGCAGAAAAAGCCTTTGACAAAATTCAGCACCGATTTATGATTAAAACTCTTCAAAAAATGGGATAGAAGGAACCTACCTCAACATAGTAAAGGCCATATATGATAAGCCTACAGAAAGCATTATTCTCAATGGTGAGAAACTGAAAGCATTGCCCCTAAGATCATTAACAAGACATGGGTGTCCACTTTCCCAACCATTGTTCAATATAGTTCTGGAAGTCCTAGCTACAGAAATCAGAGAAGAAAAAGAAACAAAAGAAATCCAGATCAGAAAAGAAGAAGTAAAGCTCTCACTGTTTGCAGATGACATGATACTATACATAGAAAACTATAAAGATGGTATCAAAAAATTACTAGAGCTAATCAGTGAATTTAGCAGTGTTGCAGAATACAAAATCAATACACAGAAATCACTTGTATTTCTATATACTAACAATGAAAAATCAGAAAGAGAAATTAAGGACTCAATCCCACTCACCATTTCAACAAAAAGAATTAAATATCTAGCAATAAACTTACCTAAGGAGACAAAAGAACTGGATACAGAAAATTATAAGACACTAATGAAAGAAATCAAAGATGACATAAACTGATGGAGAGATATTTCATTTCCCTGGGTAGGAAGAATCAAATGGTGAAAATGACTATACTACCAAATGCATCCTACAGATTCAGTGTGATCCCTATCACATTACCAATGGCATTTTTCACAGAACTAGAACAAAAAAAATTCACAATTCATATGGAAACACAAAAGACCCCGAATAGCCAAAGCAGTCTTGAGAAAGAAGAATGAACATGGAAGAATCAGCCTTCCTGACTTCAGACTATACTACAAAACTACAGTAATCAAGACAGCATGGTACTGGCACAAAAACAGAAATATAGACCAATGAAACAAGAGAGAGAACCCAGAGATAAACCCATGTACCTATGGGTACCTTATTTCTGACAAAGGAGGCAAGAATACACAGTGGAGCAAAGATAGCCTCTTCAATAAATGGTGCTGAGAAAACTGGACAGCTACATGCAAAAGAATGCAATTTGATCACTCCCTAATGTCACACACAAAGATAAACTCAAAATGGATCAAAGACCTAAATGCAAGAACAGAAACTTCAAACTCTTAGAGGAGAACATAGGCAGAGAACACTTGATGACATAAATCAAAGCAAGATCTTCTATGACTCACCTCTTAGAGTAATGGAAATAAAGCAAAATAAACAAACAGGACCTAATTAAACTAAAAAGCTTTTGTACAGCAAAGGAAATTAGAGGCAAGGTGAAAAGACAGCCCTCAGAATGGGAGAAAATAATAGCAAGAAAACAATTGATAAAGAATTAATTTCCAGAATATACAAGCAGTTTATATAACTCAATACCAGAAAACCAAACAACCCAATCAAAAAGTAGGAAAAGGACTTGAAGAGACGATTCTCCAAAGAAGACATACATCCCTAACAAGTACATGAAAAGATGGTCAACATCACTCATTATTAGAGAAATGCAAATCAAAACTATAATGACATACCACCTCACACCAGGCAGAACGGCTATCATCAAAAAGACTACAAACAATAGATACTGGAGAGGTTGTGGAGAAAAGGAAACACTCTTGAGTTGCTGGTGGGAAGCCACTATGGAGGAAGGTATGGAGACTCCTTAAAAAGCTAGGAATAAAACCACCATATGACCCAGCAATCCCACTCCTAGGCACATAGCCTGAGGAAATCAAAACTGAAAATACACATGTAATATAATGTTCACTGCAGCAGTATTTACAATAGCCAGAACATGAAGCAAGTTAGATGTCCCTTGATGGATGAATGGATAAAGAAGAAGTGGTACATATACACAATGGAATATTACTCAGCCATAAAAATGAACACACTTGAGTCAGTTCTGATGAGTTGGATGAACCTAGAACCTATTATACAGAATGAAGTGAGTCAGAAAGATAAATATCATATTCTAATTCATATATACGGAATCTAGAAAAATCGTACTGAAGAATTTGTTTACAGGGCAGCAACGGAGAAACAAACATAGAGAATAGACTTATGGACATGGGGAGAGGGGAGGAGAGGATGAGATGTATGGAAACTTACATTACCATATGTATGATAGATAGCCAATGAGAATTTGCTGTATGGCTCAGGAAACTCAAACAGGCCCTCTGTAGCAACCTAGAGGGGTGAGATGGGAAGGAAGATGGGAGGGAGGTTTACAACGGCGGGGATGTATGTAAAACCTATGGCTGATTCATGTTGAGGTTTGACAGAAAACAACAAAATTCTGTAAAGCAATTATTTTTCAATTAAAAAAATAAATGAATATTGATATTCTTATCCTCATTTTAAAGAAAACAGAGAAGAAACTGGCTGAAGTGCACTCAGGTGGGTAAATAGCCCAGCTGGGATTTCTAACTTCAAATCCAGTGTAACTTGCCCCATGCCATATTTTCACATACCTCAGAAATGGTCAAGTCCTCTTTATCCCATTCCCTTTTGAGTCCATAATGCAATCATTTGAAGAAAACTTTTAAAGGATAGCTATCAAAAGCACATCAAATTTTACTACACTCAATTACTCCACAATATTTAAAACTACATTAAACAATATCAGGCACAGAATGGTCCTGCCTAGTGGCTGGAACATAGAGTATGCTCAGTCTTATTTGCATTGCTATCATTGCATTTTGTGAATACGAACTGAACAGAGATCATTTTACACTCTTTTAGTTTAATGATTATATCTTATAGCAATAATGATTATTTTGTCAAAAATAGATCAATTCATTTAGGCCCCTACCTTGCCTTATTTTTATTAAAAAATAAATTTTAAATATAAAAACGTATTTTATTCTTCAAAAAAAGCATAGAGTTTCACTGGCAATATCTCTACACTATTTGATCAATCAATTCATCATTCATGTCAGTCTAGCTGCAGCTAATGCCTATTAATAAGTATTTTACTACATTTCTCAAAAATTAAAATACTTTTCTTGAAATTGGGAAACATAAGCTTGAGCCATATCCACAAGTTTTTAAGGGAGGATGCCTCCATGAATACATTATCTCTTGCTTTTGGCTTTTGTGTGCTGGTGCAGAACTGTCAGTGCAGTGGAACACAGCAGGTGACCTTAGAGCACTCAACACCCCTTTGTGTTCTGTAGCTTGCAGGAGCTTTAAAATTGCAAAGTTCATAATTATATTAAATAACACAATATAGAACTACCACTCTTTCTTGCAAATCCCTATCATTAATAAACATCCCAGCCCTCCACATCAGCCATAAATGCATTAGGCAGCACAGCTGTTTTAGACTAGAGCACACTTTAAAAACATAGAGGAGCAAATCAAATTAAATAACCACATCTCCTTTATTTTGCAAATTACAGAAGAATTAAAAGTAATTCTTCTTACCAAAGGTTTATTTCTCTCTATGAATACAGGCATTCCAAATCCTGATTTGGTTTTCTATGCTGAAAATATGCTGTCATTTTGCAATTCATTTAAAAAGATGAAGAAAGAAAAAGGTGATGCTTTCCAGAAAAAAAGATTTTGTAAAGAACTAATTACATAGTAACTTTGCTAGCTGTTTGGTATTCTTCATCATAGAAAAAATGGTATTATTTTGTCCATATATACAATGAGGTCTTTGGCTAAGCCTCCTCCTGTCTTTAGAGACTTTGCCCAAAGTTGTCTTCTGTATTTTAGCTTTCAGAGCTGCAAGTCTTGTACTGGCTCAGAGTTAAATAATGAGAAAGGTCCTGACTGTTATGCCTGTGATATGCCATAGGTGACCCCGCTGGCTACAGCCCATAACCAGCAGGTGCACAATGGCCAGACTACAGGAAAAAGCCTCTTGGTCATCCAGGAGTCAGCTGGGTTGGGGCCTCCATAGCTAAACATCCCCACTTTCACTCATGGGCATGCTTCATTCAGAATCCAATGTTCTTGCATGTAGCTTCTCCAAACCCCACTGGAAATGGAAAGTGATGATACCCTTGCTGCTGCTGCCGCAGCTAAGTCACTTTAGTCATGTCCCTCTGTGCGACCCCGTAGACGGCAGCCCACCAGGCTCCCCCATCCCTGGGACTCTCCAGGCAAGAACACTGGAGTGAGTTGCCATTTCCTCTTAGGGTGAGACTATTCCACTGCTAAACTACTGGTTGGCATACAGAGTGCTAGGTCAACATTTCAACATTTGTTAAGTGAGTCAAGGAGTGGCTGTCACTGTGTGAATGGTGAAAATTCTTCTTCCTGATTTCCAGGATCTGTTATAATGTATGTTAGTCACTCAGTGGATCTGACTCTTTGTAACCCCATGGACTGAGCTTGCCAGGCTCCTTTGTTCATGCAAGAATACTGAAGAGGGTATCCATCCCCTTCTCCAGAGGATCTTCCCAACCCAGAGAGCAAACCCAGGTCTCTTGCATTACAGGCAGATTCTTTACCCTCTGAGCCACTAGGGGAGCCCATTATAAGGCATAGATCCCTTCGTTCTCAGTAACTTGTCCTTGGACACATAAACTGACAAAGGTGCCTGAAGTACCAAAGTCATGAAAGACATAAGAGTAAAGGGAGGGGAAGGCAGGAGAGCCATCCTAATTATGAACTTACATTGTTTGAACTAGATTGTTCACATGTTACTTATTCAATTGTTACAATGAATAAGCAAGGGAAATACTTATATCTTCTGTTTTTCAGGTGAGAGAATTGAGTTGCTCTTAAGTGAAAATATTTGCTCAAATACTATAAAAATTAAAATTAGCATTAGAACTCACATACCTTTGGCTATTTCTATTGGGGAGCTCTGCCTTTTCTATACATATCCAAGAATCAAATGCATTCTCCTTTCTCTCTAGGGAAATGAATTTCAAGTTTCAAACTATTGGGTCATAGAGCAATAACTGAAATATTTCACTTCCTTATAAAGGAAACTTCTCTTATTAATGATACTATAAAACAGAAAGAGACAATCTGTAAATACTTATTATCTAAAGTCAATAAAATTGACACCACCTATAAAAAAAATCACTCTTCTGATTTGCTGATAGGTTTTACTTTATCAAATGGATACACTAAGTTCTTCCTGTTCTGAATACAAAGGACACAAGAAATTGAGAGAGAAATATAGTCAAATGCATGTGTAACAACGAGAAAAATGTCAAGCAATAACTAATTCATAGAAAATGATGTAGGACCTGAGAGATGAAAACTACTCATTCGTCTAGGCCTTTGGGTTCAAGAACATGAGGCTTAAGTCATGAAGGGAAGATCAATCAACCTTTTGAATCTACAGATTCAGCATCCAGGGAGTCAACCAACAAAAGATCAAACATATCAGAGAAAAAAATTCCAGAAAGTTCCAAAACACATGACTTAAATGTGTCATACACTGGCAACTACTTACATGGTATTTATATTATATTAGGTATTATAAATGATCTAGAGATGATTTAAGGTATATGGAGGATATGTATAGGTTATGTGAAAACACTATGCCGTTTCACACAAGCAACTTGAACATCTGAGGATTTAGGGATCTTCTGGGGTCCTGGAACCCATTACCCTACAGGGATGGAGTAATGACTATATTTGAGTTGGATCTAGAATAGTGGATATTCCATAAAGCAAAAGAAAAGGGGAAGATAATTAAACAGAAAGTTTTACCAAATATAAAGTGAAGTAGGGAAAGTCTGGAGCAAAGGCCCAGGAAGATTCATGGTAGGTCTCAGGTAGCATGAAGTCTCATGTAAAGTTGCTTCAATTCATTCTCCTAATTTCTCTTTTAGCAACATCAATTCAGGAAACTTTCTGAGTCCTGAGACTAGGTCAGGTACACATTTTCCTAACTCTGAGCTCTTCCCTCTCATAGCACTGATCTTTGTTTCTTTATAGATATTTGTATAATTTGATTATTTTCCCTGCACCAAGTGGGCAGTAAAGATTACGGGAAGGGGGACCCCATGTGGTATTGTTCTTCCTTTTATCCCTAGCACAACATCTAACATATTAGCAGGCACTCAAAAGGAAAAAAAAAATCAAATGAATAAATGTTGAGAGAAATCACAAAGATGAGACAAGTGGGGACAAGAACACCAAGAGATGAATGGATGTTGCTTGTTCTGTGGACAGTGGAAACCACTTATTTTCCCAGCAGGAGGAGAAGGCTGCATTAAAGGTTAACTTGGGTTGCAGAATGGAGGACTGGTTGCTGAGAGCAGAGCCCGGGGGCAAGAAGACTAGTTAAACAAATGTTTCAGGATTCTGACTAAGAGATAATGAGGTCCCAAACTAGAACAGTGATTAGACTCGGAGCAAAAAAGTGAAGGGACGCAAAGGGACAGGTATCAGAATTTGTTGACTGATGGGGAAGCGGCATAGAGAGGAGTCAGTTATGATTACCACTAACATCAGATACTGTCAGTGAAAGAAAACTCTGAAATTTAAAGAAAAGGACTGGTTTTTTTCAGTAGGAACATTTTGATGATAAATGTGTGCTCAGATTCATACATAGCTTAGCTTACAGAGCTGAAATCATTGTATATTAAACATTCAAACAATGCAAAATCAAACCTGAAAACAATTCTCATGAACTGAGTGAGATTATTTATTTTCTTTGGGGGTTGCATGGAAAATGTCTTTGAATAGGTCATTCATAAGAAGAAGAATATAACATGATGAAGTGTATACAGTAGAAATTCAATTTCCATCCCACCCGTTCCTCTTATTGCTCTAAATGCTCTACTAAAAGGCAACCTCTTTTATCACTTTTCTGTGTATTTTAAGAACTACTAATCATCAAAAAAGGTCAAATGAAAAAACAAATGAATTTATTTTGAAAAGATTTGAAGTAAACTGCTGAAAACTGTCCATGAAAATGGATATTAGCAAATTATTTTAAACCACAAATGCATCATAGCTTTCTGCTTTACCATTCTTCTGAAAAAAATAAGTTAAAATGCCTTTAACTTTTCAAGCTTAAGAGTCACTCAATTCTGTGTTGAATCATGTAAAGTGTAAAGGGATCTCACTGATAGTTGAGGGACAAGTAATCCTATGAATAAAATAGCACAGAGTCCTATATAGAGCAACACAGACCAGATGATGTTACTATGTATTACACATCCTCCAGAAGCCTGGTTATCCTCCACTATCTGACATCAGAGAAAAATAACATCCTGAATGAAAGGGAATTTTGAGGACGGCACCTGAAAATAATTGCAGTGATGTAGCAGGTAACATCACTTCCCTGGTGGCTCAGACAATAAAGAATCTGCCTGCAATGCAAGAGACCCGAGTTCGATCCCTGAGTCAGAAAGATCCCCTGGAGAAGGGAATGGCTACCCACTCTGGCATTCTTGCTTGGAGAATCCCATATATAGAGGAACCTGGTTGGCTACAGTCCCTGGGGTCACAGAGTTGGACACAACGGAATAACACTTTCACTTTGCAGGTAAGACACCATTCCCTCTTAACAGCAAAAGGTAGTTACTCCTTAAAAAGTTATCATCCTAGCATTTTAATGAGGTATTGCTTTCTTGCATCTCTCTTTTAGATCACTGCAACTAAACTATAATCAATATTGTTATCCTTATCTTGGAGTTGGCTTCTCTCCATCTTGATTGATCATTTATGTTTTTGGCTCAAGGACTCAGGGCCCCACCACAGCCTTTACAGGTTACATCAGTAAAATTTCCATTTGCTCTGCTGATTAAAAACCAGGGCCCTGAAAACATAGTAACTGACACAGCTGCTATACCATCCATTGAAATAACCATACAAAAATATACAGATTCTTCAAATGTTTATATAGGCATACCTTGGAGATATTGCAGGTGTGGTTTCAGACCACCACAATAAAATTAACATTGCAATAAAGTGAGTCACATACATCTTTCAGTTTCCTCGTGCATATAAAGTTATATTTATAATACACTGTTATCTATTAAGAGTGATAGCATTGTGTCTAAAAAATGTACATACTTTAATTGAAGGATAGTGCTGTTGGAAAATTGTACCCATAGACTTGCTCAATGCAAGCTTGCCAGGAACCTTCAATTTGTAAAACACAGTATCTTTGAAGCACAATAAAGCAAAGTGCAGTGAAATGAGATATCCCTGTACTTCCCATTCCCAGTGATCATCGTGGCTCTGCTTCCATTTGCCGCTCTATTTTCCTTCACCTTGCAATGATGCAATCAAGAAGAAGGCAGTAAATAGGGTCCAATGAAAGAGCGTACACATGTTAGTCAGAAAAGTGATGCTTCACGAAACATTCTTTCTAAACAAAAGAAAAGTTGAGACCCAAAAATGATCTTCTGTATCGAACTGGTCCCTAAGTAATGGTTGACAGTGCTTCACTTAAAACCAGAGACTAACCTGGCAATAGATAGAGTCACTCCAGCAGACCTAAGAAGGAATATATCTCCATTTTGATAATATTGCTTCCCTAGTGGCTCAGACAGTAAAGAATCTGCCTGCAATGAAGGAGACCTGGGCTCGATTCCTGGGTCAGGAAGATCTCCTGGAAAAGGAAATGGCTACCCATTCTAGTATTCTTGCCTGGAGAATTCCCACGGACAAAGGAGGCTGGTGGGCTACAGTCCCTGGGGTCGCAAACAGTCAGACACAACTGAGTGACTAACACTTTCACCATCATATGTAAAAAAAAAATTAAATAAAATCACTTGGAGAAACATCTGAACACAGCGATTTCAGTGTATGAATTATTTTCCCTCAGTTCATGGACAACATTACTAAGTGCTAACATCAATTCCACTATGGCTGTCCCTGCCCCACTCCTTTGGACATGACTAAAGAATTTGTTAGTGGCATATCATAGGGATGGCCGTTTCTATAACTTGAGCTGCATACAGAGAATAGAATTTTTAGAGCCCAGAATCTGGTTCAACTGCCCTTCACTGCACAGTTCTAAAGTAAGCCCAAGAAGAGTAAGCGATTTGCCTGAGGTCACACAGCTAGGAAGTACCAAAAGAAGCTTCAAGCCAGCAAGTGCTGGCTGCACACTTGGCTTCTTCTTTGTGCTCTTTTACCTGTAACAATCAAACACTAGCAGAAACAGATGGAACTCTCAGAAATGGTGACCAAAGAGAGAGGGGGATGACAGAATAATTTATAGACATGGGACAGAGGTAAAAGAAATCAACGTGGAAGATGATTCCGCCAGGAATCATAAGATTCCTGATGATTTGTGGAGGAAGTAGAGGAAGACGTTGCCTCCTCTGTGACCTGAAGGAATAAGGAGCAGGGGGAACTGCATCTATAACAAGGCCTTCAGGAATCATGGCCTTGGAAAGAAACACAGCCTCTGATAAAGCTCTGTCAGGAGGAAACCAGAAAAGAAAACGCAGACCTCATTTTCTCCCACCCTCCAGTCCTCTACTAGTGCCTCCCACTGGCCTTGCCCAACCAAAAGTCAGAAGGGAGAGAAGCCCCACTGATGCTTTGCTAGGTTCACAGGAGGTAGCTTGGAGATGTAGAAACACAGAACATTCAGGACAATATTCCTTAGGCTTTCCAGCCTTTTGCTTTGCACTTTTTTTCTTCTTTATCATCTTCTACTTTCCTTCACTGGGACAAAATTTAGTACAGTTAATGAATAATGATGGCCCATTCAAAAATAGCATCATATTCTATGAGAGAATTTATCTAAAATTTACTCCAATACAGTAGAAGTCTGTAGATGAAGTATAATGAGTAGGTATAACCTGCAATATTTAAAAATAATTAATCTCAAAAGTAATCATCTCAGTACTCTGACTCATCATTAGCTGACAGGAAACATAATAATTATATGTTTTGTGCACAGAACAATTTTAATTAATAAGCAGGACATATTTATTCAAAAATTATAATAAGACATCATTATTTGCAGAACATGAACTTTGATGGTAGGTGTTGGCATCTTGTTGAGTTCTAAGGAATGAACTTCCAGATATTAAACGAGATTTCTTAGAGATCTCAAATAAATTAGCTTGTGCAGTCAGCTATCATCTGCACTGACAATTGCTTATGGTTGTGAATCACCCACATCCTATGTGATGTCCAAAAGTACTTCAGTAAGATATTATGAGCCATAGCAGGTGTAGGTGGTATAAAAGTCATTTCGGAAAAAAAAAAAAAAAAGTCATTTCGGTAATAAAATAGAGTTCAAAGTGTCAATTCAATGCAGAGGCATTGCTATTAATAATAAATATTAATAATATAGGTAGAAACCTTCGAAACTGTGTTTCCTTTCATTTTAAGGGCAAAACTATGAAGGGAGAGGTGAGGATAAGGAAGTTGTCTGCAGACTCCATCTTTCTTTGCCTTAGCAACAATCCACACAGATGCTAAAAAGGACTCTAACTTCTTGCCTTTCCAAAACAGGATACAAGGAAGTCACTCTGACATAGACAAGAAAGATGAACAAAATGAGTCTGACTTGAGACGTACCCTTTCAAGGTTCTTTTCTTTAGCTAGAAGATTTAGCTATGTGTGGGTTTGGTGCACCCCCACACCCCCATTACCACTGAGACCTAGATCCTGGAGAGAATCCAGGGCTGCCTTAAATCAAAAGGCAACAGATGTTATTTCTCCTTATAAGTCTTTCTAAAATATGGATTTAAGAAGGGCAAACAATCAGAATAGACTATTTAACTTGACTTGCAAAAGCTACCTGAATTATAGGCAAGACTTTATATTAATATTACCCGATAGAAATGTTTTATAAATCATATGAGTTAGTGAAAAGTTTTTTTATCCTAAAAAGAAGAAAGAACCAAATGTTTCCTAGTTGAAAAAAATGCCTTGAGCAAAGTCTGTGAGCATACATTTTTAACTTTCTCAGATAAAAACAGTTTTGAGGGAGGGGGCTCTCAAAAAACTGTCCTGATGTTCTCCTATTATACTAAGAAATAAAATCTCTCCAAATGTTGAGATTATCTTTAGCTGTTAGTGTGTGCTCCTTAATGACCTGACCCTAAAAAGAACAGTATTTAAGCAAGATAATAATCATGGTGACTGAGAACCTTAAAAATTACTTCAGAACATGTACACAGTCTTGCTTGATAAATATTATCTTTCCATTATTTTCAGAGTCATAAATAATTTCTCCATATTTTGAGTTTTATCAAAACACTTGTTCTGGAACTTTCTGATATACTAGCACATTTTAACTGTAATATAGTTGTATGTGTAAGTGTCTTATCACACTGGCTAGCGTAAGAAGCGAACCTGAATCAATCACCTTATTCCTTTTCGTAGATAAACTATCTCCACAAGCATTACAACTCTCTGCCTCCCATTTCAAACTAAACACATGCTTTCATATAAACTGTCTCATTTTGTCTGCATAATAACCCTGTGAGGAAAACAGGGCAGCAATTATTGCCCCATTTCTTGGATGAGGAAGCAGGCTTACGAAAGTTAATGTGGCTTTACTTCAGGTCGCATGGCTGAGTGGTTATGGATCTCTGACTCATAATTAGGTCCAGCTCAGGAAATACATATTTGTTGGGTGTTTCAAAATCACAAGGTGGGGTACAGGTGATAGATTAACAGATGAAATGAAAGCTAACACTTCCATAGAACATATCATTTGAGAGCTCTTTTATAAGAGCTTTAAAGACTTATCTCACGTAATCCCATAACAAGCCTATGGAGGTACACTATCATCATTGTCACATTACAGACAAGGAAGTTTAGCAGATAATTAACTTTCACGAGATCACAGGGACAATATTGACTTCAGACTCATGTTCTTAACCATTATACACAGCCTCTAGAGATTCAAATTCTAATGACATTTTTTTATGCTTCATGGCCACCCATGGCAAGGGATGAATTAAAAAAAAAAAATTGAACAGGAGTCTGCGACACACATGCACACAGAGGCAGGCACAGATGGATATAACTTGTCTATCTATCTATATGCATATACATCTGTATGATGGAACTTGTGGATGACTGACGATCTCATTATATATGGCTACCAATCCATTTAGGCCATTCAAAGAGAAACCCTAGATGAGTGAGATTTTCTAAGCCTTATCTTTAAACAGGGAGGAAAAAAGAAAAAGAAAATGTTCCCAGATTGGAGACACACCTTTCCACATTTAACTTTCCAAATCGTTCTCAAAATATCTTTGTATTTAAAAAGAATCCATCAGCCTTTGCAAAAAGAGAAGAGAAAATAGATTTGAGGAAGATGTTTCTCTCTCTGTGAATCAGGAGACATGATTCTTCTGTGCAATGCTTTACCATCATCTGCTAAAGATGTGTGTGCAAATATCAGTCTTGCAAACAGACAATGTTTGCACTACATTGGGGCTAACTTACCATCTGGTTATCAGAAGTCTGGAGTCCAGATTGTACAGTTTCCCATGTGTTTCCTTTAATGCCAAATGGAATGATGGGGTTTTGATAACAAGTATCCATGCACTGGGCTGACAACATATTCTTACGTAAAGTAACAGGAATAGTGCATGCAAGAGAAATGGCTTATGGTCTTGCATCATTAAAGAAAAGATGAAAGTATTTTCAATGGTTCAAGTTTAAGTGAAATATAAAATCTTAGTTCAATATGTGATATATTCTTCTCAAAATCTGGAGAATCCACTGATGTTCTGTGCAATCATATTTCAATGTTAGGTCTAGCAGAGTACATCAACTAAAACTGCAATCACAGTAAAAAAAAATCCTTATAAGATGCATTATTTCTGAATAAGCAAATGCCAAAAGCACAAACCCAACATAACATGAAAGCTGTGATTGACTACCAGGGTTGCCTGCAGACCATAGCTTCAGGTAAAGCATCTGTCTCCCACCATTAACGAGAAAATAAACAGCATTTTCTGTTTAAAATTAACAACTGTAACATTCCAGGATTATAGGAAAAATTCTAAGTGTTTCACACTAGTGCTTTCACTAAACTTCACTGAAGTTCAACAAAATCATTATATAACAAACCCATATGAGAAATTCTTAAAAGTTTTTTCCACTGAATTGCCTATTCATTTTTACCTACCCAGATTCTACAATTTTCAGGAAGGAGAACATTAACAGAAGTAAAAATATCCTTTCCATTTTAATACCCCCTACTCTCAGTTTTAAAAACATGCTTTATTCATTTAATATCTTAGAATTTTTCTTACCTATAGTGAACAGGTATATTCTTCTATGTAACCCAAATC
Organism: Bos mutus; assembly: GCF_027580195.1. Lineage (NCBI taxonomy): Eukaryota > Metazoa > Chordata > Mammalia > Artiodactyla > Bovidae > Bos > Bos mutus. The sequence continues at coordinate 22,753,423 of NC_091644.1, read as the reverse complement.
ACTTTCTTAGCACTTTTTTTTTTCTCAAAGTCCATTAATTCTAGTTCAGGTTATACTTTTTTAGATCACTTTGGGCAGTCAATCACCACTATCAATATCAATAAAATAACACCATTCTTTGAAGAACGGTAACAGTAATGATATTGCAGGAATTTTTTTACTTTGGGGAGATTATCAAGTTTTAATATTATCACTGTATTCAAATAGCTTCCTCCAGAGACTATCAAATCTGCTTTCAAGATTGTGCAGATGGTTGAACACAGATGAATCTAGTACTTGTATACCAATTTAATTATCTTTTCTGTTGCTGTCCTACTGAGGAAATTTTGATTCAGAAATGCCCCCATACTACAGTGATAATTCAGGATGCAGTGAAACAGCATAGAAAGGAACAAAAGGACAAATGACAATAATGAATGATGCAGATAGGAGCCAAGAGCAAAATGCAATCTCTATTTTGTTTTGGTCAATGATAACTGAAGAATCCAGTAAGGTATGAAATGAAAACAAAATTTCTGTTATGTTTTTGTATAGAAAGAATATTAGAGGGAAAGAGAGTCAAAGGTTCTGATGAATTATATAAAAATAAAAGAAGAAATTAGAATAGAAAAAAGAAACCATCTTGTTCCTTAAATCTGGATAATATTTTTCAGTTTATAAAGTATATAAATCACAGATTTATTATCCAAAAATATCTCTGATTCATCTGAAGAGAAATCAGATTGAAAAGAACTCTAAACCAAGTAGATCATCCTCCTAGCAAGTGACAACTTCAAGCAATCAAATTATTGAGTAATAGGCAAAGTATAAGACATTTAAGAAATATTTTCCAAGGGTACTTTGAGTTTTCTGCAAATGCAAGTTTTTCATTAAGAATTGTCCTCTAAAAAAACAGACATGCATCTTATTGATTCAAGGATGCCCATGCCTTAGTTTATCCTCAAGAGAATAATCAATCTGTTTTCCAGACCCAAATATGGTCTGAAATTAACCATATCCATTCTCTTAATGTTGACCATATTGCATGGGTCATATGTCCCAGGAAGGTACTTGACTATATGTGTGATTGTCAATTCAAGAATCTAGAAAGCATGATAAACTATTTTCCAAAACAAATAATCAGAATCCTGATTTTAACCAGAAGGACTGGAGTCCTCTAGTTATATCAATCATTTGAAAGCTGCAATCATGATTTAGTCACAAATTATATATGAGCGTTTTTAACCAGAATTTGATTGAAAACTCAGGTATTCCTACCCCATATCTTCTTCTTCTTCTTTTTTCTGCAGAGAGAGGACTGGGGAGGTAGAACAAGAAGGGAGGAAAAATGGGAAATTAAATTCTACTAGAGTCTTACACAAATCCTGTGAGGTAAATAGTACTATACTTTCCTTTATGAAAATATGAGGCTAGGAAAAATTAAAGAACTTGTGCCAAAGCCACAGAGGTAATTCTAGGGCAGGCATTAATCCTAGGTCAGCATGATTCTGAAGTACACTTCACAATGTCACAGCTGATAATTCTGCTCAGAAAATTAAATAATTAAAATTACATATTGTTATCAATAATAGGCAAACATTCCTGCATCCCTGACATTGTAAAAAGTTCTTTCCCAAAACTAAAAATAATAGCTGCCATTTATTGAGTATATACCATTTCTCTGGATCATTTCAATTAATCTTGGTCTAGGAAGTATTATCCTTGCTTTGAAGATGAAGCTCAAAGAGATAAAATAACATGCCCTAGTCTCACATCCTACAGCTGGCAAGAGGCAGAAGTGGAATTCACACCTGCTCTCCCTGAACTCCAGGGTCTGTGCTTTTCTTCACTATTCTATTTTGCCTCCCCTTCACAAGTTCTCCTAACAATATTTTGAGTTCAGGAATTTCTTCTCTTTCCAAAGAGAAAATAGGTTCAGACGGATGCTGACTGGTAACTATAGTATAGCCAGGCAGGGATTCAAATCCAGACCCAGCTGAGTTCTGAGGTTCTGGCCACTGTACCTGGTGGACAAGGGCAATGAACAAGAATGAAAAATCGGTGTCCCTCAGAGGAACAGATCTTCACTTTAAAACTTGTCACCACAGCTATGGAATCCACTGCTTGGGAACCTTGAATCAGGCTGAATACACAACCTGCAGATACCCTGGTAGAAATAACTGGGATCAGTTGCTGACTACCATGGAGTTCAATTGGATACCTCACCTATTAGGATGATGTAAAAGAATCTACATTTCACAAACATTACAACTGACCCTGATTTAGTGGCAGAGGGAGTCTTTGGGAGAAGCTGCCAACATCAAGCTAAATCTGGTCAGAAGAACAACACAAGATAAATGCTAAAGTCTTCGAAGTCAGGAGACTGGACTTCTCTATATTGACATGCATACTGCATACACGCACTATAGACTGACTGTCAGATCCAGTAAGAAGCAGACTCAGAGAGAGAGAGAGAGATGCAAGGACAAAATAAAACACCTTATAGGGAATTAATCGGAGAAGGCGATGGCACCCCACTCCAGTACTCTTGCCTGGAAAATCCCATGGATGGAGGAGCCTGGTAGGCTGCCATCCATGGGGTCGCGAAGAGTCGGACACGACTGAGCAACCTCACTTTCACTTTTTACTTTCATGCATTGGAGAAGGAAATGGCAACCCACTCCAGTGTTCTTGCCTGGAGAATCCCAGGGACGGGGGAGCCTGGTGAGCTGCCGTCTATGGGGTTGCACAGAGTCGGACACGACTGAAGAGACGCAGCAGCAGCAGCAGCAGGGAATTAATTATTCCACTATGTTCACCAGAAAGTATTGATTTTCACCCATACTGTCACAAACCCAATGTAATGAATTATTTCTTAAATTCCAAAAGAATCAGGATAGTCATTCTTTTATTATAATTCAGCTGGTAACACATTCTTTGAGTTTCCTTCATCTCAGATTGCCTTAATTTCCTCTTCATTACTGGATCTGAGACTCAGAATGGACAGTTCTTTTCTTTAAGCACTTGAAAAATGTTGTATCATTTTCTGTTGGCCTTCATGGTTTCTAGTGAGAAATTCAGTGTTGTTTGAATTCTTTTTCCTCTGTATGAAATGTGATGCTTCTGACTGTTTCAAATTTACTTGCTTTGTCTTTAGTTTTCAAAGAAAGTTGATGCTAATATGTCTTGGTGTGGATTTCTTTGGACTTATGTTTGGGGTTTTCTCAGATTCTTTATCTGTACGTTTTGGGGCTTTGGCCAAATTTGGGAAGTATTCAGCTAGTATTTCCTCAAGTGCTTTTAAAGCTGCTCTTTCTCCTCTCTCCTTCTAGAGTTTTGAAGACACAAATGTTCGATTTTTCTTTATAGTCCCACATACTCCTATGACTCTGTGTGTATACGTATATGTGCATGTAAGTGCTTGTGTGGTTCCTCAGTCAATTTTCTCCCCATTGTTCACATTTGATCATTTCTATTGTTTTATCTTTCGGGTAACTGATTCTTACCTCTGTACTTTCCGTTCAGTTACTGAGTTTATTTATTGAGGTTCTTAAAAACTATTATTTCAGTTATTGTATTCTAATATTTATATTTGGTTCTTCTTTCATGGAAGGCTAGGCTCCTCATTTGGCCTTTGCTGGTGTAGGTAGACTGTGGCCACCATTTATTGTTTTTTGTTGTGTTGTTTGTTTGCTGGAATAGATGGTTAAAGGCCTTCTATCTTCCTATGGTGTTATGTTCATGGTGTTTTGGCCAAAAGGAAAAGGCTTTTACTGCAGTTGAGCTTGTGTGTTTCTTTGCCAGTTTCTGGGTTGCTTCCTCAGCTTCCAGTTGCAGGATATGTGAAGTAGAAAGACAACCCAGAGATCTTACTCTCAAGTCATTTCTTTGCACTCAGGTTCCTTTGCCAGACTGCCTTCTCTACACCTTTCAATGACTTCTTATATTTGCTTTACATACATATAACGTCAGCATGTTTATCTGAACACACTGAAAGTAACAGGGAAAAATATGTCTATTTCATCTTTCCTGGAAGTAGTTCTGGTTGGGTTCTAGTTGGGTGATTTTAATGTTCTAATTTAACTGTTCTAGTTGGGTGATTTTAATGAATTACTTCAGTTTTTATCCAACAATTCTATGATTATGAATGAGGATACCATTCCAGGTTCTGAGAGTGCCTGATCAGTAAACATTACCAGATTTTAAACTTTATTCTGTGGGAGAAAATATTTGCAAATGAAGCAAGCAACAAGGGGTTAATCTCCAAAATATGCAAACAGCTTATGCAGCTCAATATCAAAAGAACAAACAACTCAATCAACAAAATGGGCAGAAGAACTAAATAGAAATTTCTCCAAATAAGACATATAGATGGCCAAGAAGCACATGAAAAGATGCTCAACATCATTAATTATTAGAGAAATGTAAATCAAAACTACAATGAGATATTATCACCTCACGTCAGTCAGAATGGCCATCAAAAAATCTACAAACAATAAATGTCCGAGAGGATGTGGAGAAAGGGGATATACTGATTTCACTACACTGCTGCTGAAAATGTAAAGTGCTACAGCCATTATGGATAATAGTATGGATGTTCCTTAAGAAACTAAAAATAAATCTACCATATGATCCAGCAATCCCACTCCCAGGCATATATGCAGAGAAAATCATAATTCGAAAAGATACATTCACCCCAGTGTTCATTGCAGCACTATTTACACTAGCCAGGATATGGAAGCAACCTAAATGTGCATCAACAGAGGAATGGATAAAAAGATGTGGTACATATATACAATGGAATATTTCTCAGTTGTGAAAAAAGAATGAAAGAATGTCATTTGCAGCAGCATGAATGAACCTGCATGCCTGCTAAGTTGCTTCAGTTGTGTTCGACTCTTAGTGATCTGATGCAGTGTAGTCTGTCAGTCTCCTAGGTTCATGGGATTCTCCAGGCAAGAATACTGGAGCGGGTTGCCATTTCCTATTCCAGGGGATCTTTGCAATCCAGGGATTGGACCCTCATCTCTTGTGTCTCTTGCATTGGCAGGCAGGTTCTTTACCAATAACACCATGTGAGAAACTCCTAGAGATTATCATACTAAGTAAGTAGGTGTGACAAAGACAAATATCACATTATATCACTTATATGTGGAATCTAGAAGATGATACAAATTAAGTTATTTACAAAACAGAAACAAACTCACAGACTTCAAAAACAAAGTTATGCTTACCCAATGGGAAATGTTGGGGGAGGAATAAATGGGAGGTTGGGATTCATGAAGTACAATATATAAAATAGATAAACAACAGGAACCTACTGTATATCACAAAGATCTCTACTCAATATTCTGTAATAACTTATATGGGAAAAGATAAAGATTCTGCTTAAAGAAATATAAAAAGGTTCTTTTTTATTACTAAGTATAACTTTCTAATATATCATAAGCATTAAATAATTGTATTAAAATACTACCCATTTAGGGTAAAAAAGCTATTCTAATCTATTATTAAGGAAATTTTTTAAACAAAAGAAGGCTGAATGCCCCAAAGTCCTGGATTTCCCAGGAATTTCTTTCTTGGCACATGGAGCCAAGTTATTGGTTCTAATATGCAAATTCATTTTTCCTTTCATTTTTCATTCTTTCACTCAATAAACACTTATCTAGAACCATGTGAAGAGTCTTAAATAAATAAAAGAAATATATAATTGAATAAGATGTGTTCTATGTACTCATAAAGCTTATAATCCACTCCTCCAATAAACCTCTCCAAGTTCCTTGTCTGGGTTGTGCTTTGCCTCTGTCTTCTCTTCTATCCACTGTACCCTGAGTTTTCAAACATAGATTCTATATGAGTTTATTGTCAGTGTTTTTTGATAAGCTGTAGGTTTCCTAAGGGAAGAGACATTTACTTTGTGGCATCATTCTCGAATATGTCACCTTATATAGTATGAGTTCAAGAAATCTCTGCAGTATGAATGACTGACAAAAAGCGAAACTCTTAAGCCAAGTAACTAAACCGATAGGCCAGATAGATTCTGTTGATACAATTCTTAAAATATCTGCAATTTGGCATCATTTTTTTTAAATTTTATTTTATTTTTAAACTTTACAGTATTGTATTAGTTTTGCCAAATATCGAAATGAATCCGCCACAGGTATACCTGTGTTCCCCATCCTGAACCCTCCTCCCTCCTCCCTCCCCATACCATCCCTCTGGGTCGTCCCAGTGCACCAGCCCCAAGCATCCAGTATCGTGCATCGAACCTGGACTGGAGACTCATTTCATACATGACATTATACATGTTTCAATGCCATTCTCCCAAATCTCCCCACCCTCTCCCTCTCCCACAGAGTCCATAAGACTGATCTATACATCAGTGTCTCTTTGCTGTCTCGTACACAGGGTTATTGTTACCATCTTTCTAAATTCCATATATATGCGTTACTATACTATATTGGTGTTTTTCTTTCTTACTTCACTCTGTATAATAGGCTCCAGTTTCATCCACCTCATTAGAACTGATTCAAATGTATTCTTTTTAATGGCATTATTTGAGGGCAGATATTGGAGTATGACCTTGAAGATTAACTAGCATATTCGCCTTATTTCATTTTTCTCGTTAACCTTCTAATCATTTCATAATCCCCAAATCAGAGAAGTGCAAGAAGGGGAAGAGCACTAGCACGTTGGATGGAAAAAGAAGGAAAACAGAGTTCTTTTGAGCATCAAATATTATGCGCATGAATCTTAAGTAATCCAAGGCACAAAGGGGAAGTTTGCTTTCAAGGATGGACAAGGCAAAACCTTGTTTAAAACATACTGAGTTATAGGGATCAGGATGAAGGAGGCACAGAAATGACAAAAGGCCTTTGTCTGAAGCTGCATCAGTTAAGTTGCTTCTGGTTCCAAGTAAAAATTCAACTCAAAACATTTAGCAACTAAATAAATTTGTTAGATCTTGTAACTGAAACAATTCTATCTGTGACTGGTTTATAAGTGAGGAGTGATCTAGCAGCTCAACAATGACACTGAAAGTGTGTTTTTTCTTTTCCCTTGATTTTTACTTTGTTTTCTGAATTTCACGTTGTCCTTAAGTTGGTTTCCTTCATGGTTGCAAAAAGGCTGACCATAACTCTTAAGTCTATTAATAATCCTTTATCACATCACATTCAGAGACAGAGAGAAGGAGAAGGAGAGAGAAGAAGGGACAGGGGGAGAAGGGGGCTGGGGAGGAAAGCAGAGAAGGCAAGTCCCCCAGCTACCTAATGAAATGTTTCTATTTCACTTTGTGACAAAATACACCACATGCCCAACAGAGAATTGCTTGAGTTGCTCAGTGCCTGTGCTTCCCCATGGAACTAAGGAAAAGGATGCACTAGGTATGGGAGAAAACCAACTACTTTCTACATCAATATTATTTTGTTTTAAAATAAACACCTATGCTTGTTGCCCTACATCGTTTTGTATCAACACAGGAAATTTCGCCTCCCTCAGAGTGGTAAACTGGAATATTTGTGTGACTGGGTTTAATCAGTCAATGATAAAAATTAGAGATTCCTTTTTACTATTTTTAAGACTGAGATGTGCACTTTAATTAAGAAATAGCATACAAATTGAGATGTGTTAATATTAACAAAAATAATGGCAGCTGTTTATTCTATAACAGACAGGTTAACATGCTTTGACTCGTCATTTGGTTCCATTGGTTTTGCCCTTAAATGAGAACACTTAGGGAAAAACAGTCACCATCAGATTAAAACAAGGGCCATCCCATGTTTCACTGGGAATAAAACAGGTGGGTTTAGTGTGATATGTTACATGAACTGCTTTTAGATTCTCATAATAAATGTTTCCCTATTTTTTAAACAACAAAGTAGAACAAAATTACTTTCTTTTTAAAGGTATGCAAAAAACTATTGAACGGAGTAATATTTTTGAAGAAAAATATTTAGTAGTATAAAACATTTCAATAGTATTGAAAGTTGTGACTGATGATTCAAGAATATTGCTTCAATGTATCAAATTACAATATAAAAATGTTGATTTTTAAATTTTAAATAAATTTTAAAATTTAAATAAAGTTTAAAATATAGTGTACTGGTGCATGATTTTAAAGTCTTCCTGAAATTATAGAATTTTAGATCTAGAAGCGACCTTAGAAATCTAGTTCAAATCCACCCACTTACAAAGGAACGATGAAAGACACTGAGAATTTAAGATTCAAGTGACTTGCCTAAAGCCATGTGGCTAATAAGTGCAGAAGACTACAGTGCCTGTTTCTAGACTAGAAACACTGCTCTTCTTACTTTTAACCTACATGAAATATTAAACCACTCATATAGGACACCTGAATACTTAGCAAAAGACATGTTATATATTTCATTTTGAGAAAAAAAATGAAATAGAGATTATTCTACCATTTATTAAAGCATAAACATAATGTTGCTTAATTTATCCAAATATAAACCTACTGGTTATGATTCTGTTAAAATAGAAATAAAAACAGTAAATGAGGAAAATATATAGGAATGAGAAGAACAAAGAAAATAAATCAGACAGCTAGCTTTATATTTGATTCAGTGAGGCCAATTACACTCATTAAAATCACTACTGCATTTACTTTTAACATAGTCATGTAGCATACAGTGATAATGTTAAAATTAGATACAGTTCACCACACTTCTAAAGGGGGAGAAAAAGCATTATTAAGAAATAGTCATTATAAAGGCTATAAAATATACCATTGATTGATGACACATTTGATTAATAGAGAAAGGGAGAAAAATGGCTTATGTATATGCAGAGATGGCATTCCTAATATATTTGAAGCACTTAAGTTATTTGTGGAAGCTAAAATCACAAAGACGTTATTGTGCATGCAAAGTACAATTTAATACAGTTTATAACTGAATGAGAGTGGTTTTAAATTAGAATTATTTTCTTGTCTTTTCTTATTAAGAAAATCAAAACAACAGTTTTGTCCTATTTTGCTGACAGTGGTTTCTGCAGTGGGATTGCTACTTAAGTGGGAGAGAATACAACATCATCCATATCATTTTAAGAACTTGAGTTGGCTCCTAGAAATGTTTATAATTGCCCTTGCAAAAGAGAGCAGCCTCAGCATGTTGGAAAATTACTGGTCAGTCAACAACTACTTATTGCATCCCAGGTATATGTTCAGAACAGTACATGTGGGCTATAAAACATAATGCAGTTTTCCCCTCCTCTTGGGAACTTTAGAAGGAGAAGGAATGTTGGAAAATACTAATGCCCACGGCAGAAGAATAATTAAGTACTTTAATTAATAAATGTGGTCCATCAATGCAATTACAAATCAGAAGGTGTAGAGATCATTTTGAATAAGAGTAGCCTGAAGGCAAATGAAAGAAAAATCCCAGCATCTTTAAAGATAGAAAATACTCTGCTTGATCACATTCAATGATGGAATGTCATCTGTTTCTTGAGACTGTGCATTCCAACTTTGGGCTGTTCTGGCGGACCCCAGAAAAGTTTCTTTACATTAAGTAGAAATCTGTGCTGCGTTGTGCTTAGTCGCTCAGTAGTGTCTATCTCTGCGAACCCATCGTTTGTGGCCCAGGCTCCTTTGTCCATGGGGATTCTCCAGGCAAGAATACTGGAGTGGATTTGCATGCCCTCCTCCAGGGGATCTTCCCAACCCAGGAATTGAACCCAGGTCTCCTGCATTACAGGTGGATTCTTTACCATCTAAGCCAACAGGGAAGCCCAAGCTAAAATCTGCCTCTCTTTAATTTCTATCTATCATCTTATTTTCATGTCTCAGCTGCTCCAGCCCTTCCATGTGGCAAAATTTCAATGCAAGTAATAATATTACCTCTCAGTATTCTCTATTTATTCTGTTAACTGTGATAAAGGCATCATTCTATTACTCAGTACTTTATGCTCTATAATTTATCAAAATCTTCTTAAATATATTATCCAAAACTGACACAATACTCCAAATGAGTATTGGCTAGTGAGAATACATAGGAAAAATAATTTTCCTCCATTATGATGTTATATTTCTATAATTGCAAGAGAAAAAGTATATTTGCTTTATTACTTTAGGGAGTTTTATTTGACCTCTCTTGTAAACTTCAGTAAAGCAAATTCTGAAAGAACTTATGTATGTGAAGGATACATTTAATTTGAATATAGATTTTTATAGTTATTGCTGTTAAATGTCTCTTGTTGATTTTTGACTCATTCTTTGAGCTTGACAAGATATGGTGACTCATGGCTTGATCATCCATAACATTAGCTTTTTCAACCGGATGGTTTGATAAACAGATTTGATAAATAGATTTCTAGATTTTCCAGAAACTCATGCAATAATACCTCTTCCCTGAGTGGCTATGAGAATACAGATGAGATAATGTTAAAAAAAACAACAACAAAACGCTCATCACAGTATTTAGAAATGAGTAGATTTTCAATAAATGTTAGATCTTTTCTTTAAGATAAATATTTGAAAAGGACACAAAGAAGTACAGAATCTCCAGGATAAAATTGATCTCTTTCTTGAAATTCTTTCTGTTAACCTGATACAATTTTCCCTAATTACAACAATACTCAGCTTTCATTTTTCTGTCTTGGATGCAAAGATATAAGTCTTGTAAAGTACATGTTGGTAAAATATATCATTGACTTGGAATGTGTAGGAAAGACAGAATGTACATGGAGAATCAAGAGGGATGGAAGGAAATAAATGCAGGTCAGGTTTCCATAGGGTTCTGAACAAAAGCCCAGCCATAGAAATAGAGTAGATTGATTCAAACATTAAAGAGTGGATCTATGTTGGTGCAAGGTAGAAAATACCTGGTAATTAGTGCTTGGTTTTCAAGCACAAAAGGAAATTTAAACTGATGCAGGAAGCAAGAGCAGCCATCTGATGACCTTATGTCCAAGATGGGAGGAATGAAGAGGGAAACATGGAAGAGTCTGCTCAAGGTAACAACATTAGCCAGATAAGTAAGAGAAGAGTCATGGAAACAAGCTATGGTAATAACAAGGCCAGAAGTAATGAAGAATAAAATAATGGTAATAGCAATGAGGTGAAACTGTATTCCAAATTCAGATAAAGTGAAAGCAAATGGAAAGATAATTATGAAGATCATGCAATTAGAAATGCATAAAGACAAATGGGAGAATATTTGAGAAGTATGACAGAATGAAACAAATTTAGTTTTGATAATTCTTGAACTGTAGACCGAGGGCCAGTAGCATCAACACCACCAGAGAACTTGTTAGAAAAGCAAATTTTCAGGCTCCACTCCAGCTCTACTGAATTTACAGTAATAGTTTTTAGGTAAAGGTTTAACAATAAGCTCTTCAGAAACAAAAGGGGGGATTGAGGGGGAAGTCCTGATTCATAGAATTAGGGAATTTCTGATTTCTCTGGTATGCCTACTCCTACTATGGCCAAGAAACATGACACAAGGGACATGAGGTTGGCAAGAGACACACATAGTCATCTCTCCACACACTTGTGATGGGCTGCTCTCACAGAACACTGTTTCAAGTTAATGTACACCATGCATCAGAATCACAGACTTGTCAAAACACAGCTCAGCCACATCACCAGGGTTTCTAATTTATAAAGTCTAGGTGAACTCTGGTTCTGGAGAAGATTCTTGAGAGTCCCTGGACAGCAAGGAGATTAAACCAGTCAATCCTAGAGGAAATCAATGCTGAATAGCGGAATATTCATTGCAACGATTGATGATGAAGCTGAAGCTTCAATACTTTGGCCACCTGATGTGAAGAGCAGACTCATTGGAAAAGACCCTGATGCTGTGAAAGATTGATGACAAGGAAAGAAGGGGCAACAGAGGGTGAGATGGTTGGATAGCATCACTAACTCAATGGACATGAGTTTGAGCAAACTCCAGGAGACAGTGAAGGACAGGAAGCCTGGAGCACTGCAGTTCATGGGGTTGCAAACAGTAGGACATGATTCAGCAGCTGAACAACAAAGCGGGGTGGGGGGAGGGACTAAATATTGCATTTCTAATAAGTTACCACGTGACACGGATAACTGATGGCCTAACGACCACACTTTGAGAAACACTATTCTAAGGATCCTTTGTGCCACCTATTCAGAAATTTAATCGGCATACAGAGAGAGTCATAATCTCTAAAATTCCACTGAATCAAGTTTTATCTACTGCATCCACTTGTGACAAAAATCCAAAGAGTCATTTTTCAGGTCTCACCTTTCCTGATTCTCAAGCAATAATTGACATAAGTTAAATACTTTCTTCTAAAGTTTCTAGTTTTCTAAACTAATTCTCTAATTTTCCATTATTCCACAATCTCATGGTTTTCTTCTTGCTTCTCTGGTTATTTTCTCAGTTGATTTTTGTGTTTCTCCTCTTCTGTAGGCTAAATTTTGGACAGCCCCATAATCCTAACCCCGCTTCCTTCCTCTTTGGAAGGCTAAATTCTCCTTCTGTTACATCATCCCATCCAATGCTTTTAAATGTCATGTATATGGTGACAATTTTCAATTTTCCCACCTAAACCTCTTATCTAAACTTCACACTGGATGTTTCTTCTCTACCTGACATTTGCACTTGGTTATCTCATTCTTAGTATATTGCCTCATTTTTCACTTCCCCAATGGCATCTCCTCAAATCTTTTCCAGTTCAGTAAATCTAACTCTGAGGTAAGATCCCAAACCTAATCATGCTCTTTTCTTAACTACCTTATTCAATAAACCCTATCACCACCATTTCTAAAATATTTTCTCAATGTTATGGCTTCACTATCTCCATAATCCTCACCATAGATTGAAATGTGTTGAAGCCTGGTGCACTGCAGTCCATGATGTCTCAAAGAGTTGGACAAGACTTAGCTACTGAATAACCACAACAGCAACATACATTAATATCTGCCACTTAGGTTTATTGTGAGGATTAAATGAGTTAATAGATTAAAAAGTATTTACAACTGGTTTGTCACATAAAAAGCTATTACTATCAAGAATTATCTTGTTTATGTACTTGTTCCCATATTTATTATCTCTAGATCTTATGTAGAGAATAAGCTCCAAATGGACAGGTGTTTGATTGTTTTGTTTGTTTACTAAGGTATCCTCTGTGTCTAGAAAAATGCCTGGTATGAAGCAGGTCCTCAATAAAGATTTGTAAAATAAATCAATGGATCTTCTGTGTTAAGTGACATGACTCCCAAAAAAAACAATACCCACTGACCTACATGCACAGTCTAAATTAAAAATCCCTTACCTTCCAAAGAGATCTTTCTAGTAACTTTTTTTTTTTTACAAAACTCTATCTTAAGAAGTACTACCAGGTGCAACAAATGACCTCACTTTAGTTATACTTTTGCTCTGAATAGCTTTCAAATATCTATCTTTGCGTTTTGTGATTTATAGGAAACATCTGGCCCCCCCAAAAAATTTATTATTTATTGGCCATTGACAGGGTACTAAGCACAAAGAAGCAAGGGTTTTAACCAGAAGGTGGCTGTCATTTCCTTGTTATCAATAAAGATTGGATAACAGGCATTTCCTCCCAGGTCCCAGACATAAGTATTTGCTTGAGATCACAACCATGAGTTCTTCCTGGAATGCTGACAGGAAGTTTTGCACTCATGAGCTGTAGTGATCCTTACTTTTCTGATTCATTTCCCCTAAGTTGCCTCACACTACAGACTTCTTTCCTATCTTTGGGTTCCTACTCTCAGATTAGTACCTATCTGAGTACTAATGGTATTATTCCAGACCTATCTGGAAACTAAGGGCTCTTTCCTGAAAGTGCTTTATCTCATGACTGTATTATCCATGAAATAGCTCTATCTCTGCAACAACAGTTCTTGGAAAATACTATAGCCAAATATAGGATTGTTAAGAAGGAGAAATGAAAACACAAAGCAGAGTCTAAACAGAAATCAAACATTCCACTAGATTAAGGATATAAAAACTAGTTACAAGGGCTTTTCTGTTCTTTTCTCCCCTTTTTGGCAGGGTTGGGAGGTGGGACATCAAAGGTCTTGAAAAATAAATTTAAAGGCCTAAGGCAAGGAAACATTGCCAGTTTGCAGCAGTTTCTTCAAACTTATACTCTGCCTGTCCTTATATTAAAGTAACTTCTGACCTCCACTTTCCACTACCACTTAAAACCTTCAATAAAGTGAACTCGCTCAGTCGTGTCTGACTCTTTGCGACCCCATGGACTGTAGCCTACCAGGCTCCTCCCTCCATGGGATTCTCCAGGCAAGAGTACTGGAGTGGGTTACCTTTTCCTTCTCCAGGGGATCTTCCCTACCCAGGGATCAAACCCGGGTCTCCTGCATTCCAGGCAGACGCTTTAACCTCTGAGCCACCCAAAGTATTCAAAAGCACTTATATATGAGGGATAGTAAGTATACATTTCTTTGGGTCACTATGTCATCTAGGAATGGAGTTAAAGTTTTTGGGAATGATTTCTCATTCAATCATTAACTTGTAATTAATAACTTTATAGATTAAAAAAATACTTGAAATGGCTCAAAATAGTAAGCAAACAGAGTCACTGTTGATATAGAGATAAATAATACCAAAAAATAGAAAGAAGCAAATTCAACAAATACCAAGACTAAGACAGTTACTGAAACTGAACCTGAAATTTAGAATGAACTCATCTATCATCATTACCTAAAGACAAATACATGAAATTACATAATTTAATTAAATGATAAATGAGATATTGATAAATGAGTTTGATGTTTTTTATAGGATTCTGTAAAAATTTAGCATATTGCCTGAATCCTAAATAGGGGATTGAACTATAAAAGAATATTTTTAAGAGAATGAGAATACACAGCTTGAAAAAAATCAATTTTTTAAATTGAAATTGTTCTTTCTAAAATTAGGCATATAGTAATTTCAAATATTACTTTATTTTCTTTATACACTTTTATGTCCAGCTATCTGCCAAAAGAAGTTTTAATCAAAAGTTTTAACTATTAAATATTTGAAAATAATTAATCAAAGACATGATTAACACATTGATCTACCATTTTTTACCCATCCTGTTAACAGAGATATTAATTGATTTTACAGGACAAGAATTATTAATACAAAAAGAAGTTTACTCCTTGGAAGAAAAACTATGATGAACCTAGACAGCATATTAAAAAGCAGAGACATTACTTTATCAACAAACATCCATCTAGTCAAAGCTATGGTTTTTCCAGTAGTCATGTATGTATGTGAGAGTTGGACTATAAAAAAAGCTGAGCACAGAAGAATTGATATTATTGAACTGTGGTGTTGGAGAAGACTCTTGAAAGTCCCTTGGACTGCAAGGAGATCCAACCAGTCAATCCTAAAAGAAATCAGTCTTGAAAATTTATTGGAAGGACTCATGCTGAAGCTGAAACTCCAATACTTTGGCCACCTGATGCGAAGAGCCAACTCACTGGAAAAGACCCTGATGCTGGGAAAGATTGAAGGTGGGAGGAGATGGGGTAGACAGAGGATGAGATAGTTGGATGGCATCGCCCCGACATGATGGACATGAATTTGAGTAGGCTCCGGAAGTTGGTGATGGACAGGGAAGCCTGGCATGGTGCAGTCCATGGTGTCGCAAACAGTTGGACATGACTGAGTGACTGAACTGAACTGAACCTCTAACCCCAGTGTGCTGTGTAATTTTATAGAGACCACTTAGCCTTTCTGGGACTGAACCTTACTCAGTGTGATAGTTTAAAGGAATTACAAAGCCTATTTAAATAACAAAGTGATATGTAAATATCAAATAGCATTGCTATTCTTTGTGAAGAAGTCAAGTAAAAATTGTGAAATGCATGCTGCTTAGTCATGTCTGACTCTTTGTGACCCTATGAACTGTAGCCTGCCAGGTTCCTCTGTCCATGGCATTTCCCAGGCAAAAATACTGTAGTGGGTTGCCATTTCCTTCTCCAGGGGATCTTCCTAACCCAGGAATCAAAGCTGCATCTCCTGTGTCTCCTGCATTGGCAGGAATATTCTTTACCAGAGCCACTTAGGAAGAGTTCTTAGATAGCACACCTTAAATACATGAGGGTTAAACTACATTACAGACTCAAAGTAAAGATTCCTGGGAAATTTTCTTTATCTTTTTTACATCAAGAAGAACAGAAAAAAAAAAGTCTATGTTATTTGGAGAATTACACAAATATGAATAGGTAAAAGTTCTGTTGAAACAATTCCTGTAAAACCAAGATGAATATTAGTATCCAAATTCTATAGCATTTATTTTTTTGATTCCTTAACCTTGGGTAACTTATTTAACATCTCTGAATTTCTTTTTCTTTATACATAAAATTAGTCCAATAATTTGATGCCACAAGAATGTTATAAGAATTAAGTATGAAAACCTTGGGAAAGCACCTGCCATATCCCAGTTGCATGACAGATGGTCATCTCTTCCTCCATGGACTCTGTTACTAACTCTTACATATTCAGAACTTGTGTATATTTTCAAAAAACAGATTTACAGCTTCCAACGAGCAGAGATTGAAAAAAAAAAAGGTATGTTTATTTTGTGAAATTTTTAACTCACATTGATTTCATTAGATGAAGAGTAGGATTTTATTACAGTAAAAGCAGAGTGACTGTTTTCTACTTTTAAAAATATAAACTACTTAATGCATCATTAATATCTTGCTACTTACTAGAAACACCATTTGACTATTTTAAATTCCCCAGCTTTGTTCATTCTACCTTATGGAATGATGATCTTATAGCTTCTAGACCTCAGAACACTTCTGCTTCACTCCCCTTGATCTGGTATCTACATACTGCCTTTTATATTGAGCACAGGTGATAACAGTATGTTTGTTCATCTTGTTTCCAATTCTCCTCCCCCCATTCTTCCTGGGGTACCCAAAATGAATAGTATTTTATTTTATGGAACATTGTCAGCAAAGGCAGCTTTAGAACAGGAACTATAAAGTTAAAAAAAATTGTTGGTATACTTATATTTTTAAATTCATTCCATTGTTCTCTTAAAACTGACTTTCCTAAGTCACTCACTGCCCTGCTGCTGTTGCTGCTGCTAAGTCACTTCAGTCATGTCCGACTCTGTGTGACCCCATAAACGGTGGCCCACTAGGCTCCTCTGTCCCTGGGATTCTCCAGGCAAGAATACTGGAGTGGGTTGCCATTTCCTTCTCCAATGCATGAAAATGAAAAGTGAAAGTGAAGTCGCTTAGTTGTGCCTGACTCTTAGTGACCGCATGGACTGCACCCTACCAGGCTCCTCTGTCCATGGGATTTTCCAGGCAAGAGTACTGGAGTGGGGTGCCATTGCCTCCTCTGACTCACTGCCCTACTCAATGTGTATTCCAAGAGACTGGGAGTCTCTGAGAGTTCCAAGCTTTGAATTCAGTGTAGCTGTGGGAGTAGACCACCCTTCCTTAAAAAGAATGAAGAAAACCCCTTTAAATCTAAATCAGGTCAGTGGCATTGTCAACTATAACACATAAAAGGGGAGCTCAGAATCCTTTAGTTACAGGACTATAACTTGGAGTCTTGGTCATAATACGAGGATGTAGGTGAATGGTTGATTAGATTTGTACAATTGATCAGAGAGATTGTCATGACTGGGGCATATGGTTCCTGCATATGATTACAGGTAAGAGAGGAGCCTGGCGGGCTACAGTCCACAGGGTTGCAAAGAACTGAACATGACTGAAGTGACTGAGCACACATGCAATTTTCATTTAACCCTCAAGGTAAAATTCTTGGAAGAAACTGTCACAGATATTTCCCATATAGTTAAATAATCTAGTACTGACATAATTCATTTCAGATTTGTATTTAAAGTGTTATTTAAAAATAGTGTGACCAACTATTTTAGCACTAACATTACCTTTTGAATTGCATAGTAGTATCTTAAGTTCTGAAGCTGTTTATCTACTCTTTGTAGTTAAGATCACTTAAATGTTAATTGGGACTTCTCAGGTGGCTCAGTTGGTAAACAATCTGCCTGCAATTCAGGAGACCCAGGATAGACTCCTGGGTCGGGAAGATCCCCTGGCCAAGTGAATAGCAACCCCTTCCAGTATTCTTGCCTGGGAAAACCCATGGACAGAGGAGCCAGGTGGGCTCTAGTCTTGAGGGGTCACAAAAAGTAGGACACAGCTAAGCAACTAACACTTTCACTATTCAAGTGTTAATCACCTGTGAATCTGTAAATCACATGTTAATCACCTGTAAATATCTTATTTACCATTTACCAAAAATTCGCTATAGGTCCTATTCATATTTAGCCATGCTAGCAAAATCCTTCAAGTAAGGCTTCAACAATATGTGAACTGAGAACTTCCAGATGTACAAGCTGGATTTAGAAAAGGCAGAGAAATCAGTGATCAAATTGCCAACATCTACTCATCTACATAGAGAAATCAAGGAAATTCCAGAATAGCATCTGCTTCTGCTTCATTGACTACACTAAAGACTTTGACTCTGCGGAACACCACAAACTGTGGAAAATTCTTAAAGAGATGGGAATACCAGACCACCTTACCTGCCTCCTGAGAAACCTTTATGCAGGTCAAGAAGCAACAGTTAGAACAGGACATGGAACAACAGACCGTTTCAAAACAAGAAAGGAGTACGTCAAGGCTATATACTGTCACCTGCTTATTTAACATATACAGAGTATATCAGGTGAATGCTGGGCTGTATGAAACACAAGCTGGAATCAAGATTGCTGGGAGAAATATCAATAACTTCAGATATGCAGATGAACACCACTCTCATGGCAGAAAGTGAAGAGGAACTAAAGAACCTCTTGATGAAGGTGAAAGAGGAGAGTGAAAAAACTTGCTTAAAATTCAACATTCATAAAATGAAGGTCATGGCATCTGATCCCATCACTTCATGGCAAAAAGACGGGGAAAAATGGAAACAGTGACAGACTATTTTCTTGGGCTCCAAAATCACCACAGATGGTGACTGCAGTCATGAAATTAAAAGACACTTGCTTCTTGGAAGAAAAGCTATGACAAACATAGACAGCATATTAAAAGGCAAAGACATTAGTTTGCCAACAAATATCTATATAGTCAAAGCTATGGTTTTTCCAGTAGTCATGTATGGATGTGACAGTTGGACCATAAAGAAGGCTGAGAGCCAATGAATTGATGCTTTCAAACTATGGTACTGGAGAAAACTCTTGAGAATCCCTTGGACTGCAAGGAGATCAAACCAATTAATCTTAAAGAAAATCAACCCTGAAAATTCATTGGAAAGACTGATGCTAAATCTGAATCTCCAATACTCGGCCAACTGATGCGAAGAGCAAACTGGTTGGAAAAGACTCTGATGCTGGCCAAGATTGAAGGCAACAGGAGAAAGAGGCAACAGAGAATGAGATGGTTGGATGACATCACTTACTCAATGGACATGAGTTTGAATAAACTCCCAGAGATAGTGAAGGGCATGGAAGCCTGGTGTCTGCAGTCCATGGGGTTACAAAGACTCAGACACAACTTGGCAGCTAAGCAACAACAACAAATACTTAGCCATGAGCCTTAGCTCACTGAATAAAAGCATAATTTAGAGAACACTGCTAAAAGTGCTTAAAAATATAATGTACTACATGTAGATTCTAGACATGAAAAGCAATGTTGTAAAATTAATTGGAAGCTAAAGGTATGGTAAGACTCTGTAGTAAAAGTCTGCAAAGTGGGGTTTCCTTTTTTATTTTTTTTCCATGAATACATTTACTTTTAAATGCTTAAGGAAAAAAAAAAAAAAAACCTAAAAATGTATCTTCCAGCCCCACTTTCTCCTCCTTCCCCACAAAGCTACCAGAACCTCTCTCATTAAGATCACTGCTGACTTCCTCATCTCCAACCCCTCCAGGCTCTTGTCAGTACTCATTCCACTGGAATAATATGGAGTATGAGGCAGCACTGTCCACCTAATTGACCAGCCATGCTTCTAAAAACTCACCCATTCCTGAATTTCCTTTTTTATTTTGTTGATCACTCTTTCTCAAGTTCCTCTTCTTCTCTCCTGGATATGTTTTCTTAAGGTTCTGACTTTGATCCTTTTATTTTCTCTTGCTCTATAGCAGTTTAATCCTACATGAATGGCTCTAATCATCACCTGTATATGAATGGTCATCATAGTTAGCTGTAATTCCTTAAGTTCTTATATTGTGTTGGTTGCTATAATCTCAACCTTATATTGAAAATACCTGAAATATCTTTAAAGTACTACGTGGATGTTCAGCTAGCACTTTGTATTAATTCCTGCTCTAGAGTGACTCCTCTTTCCTCATATTTCCAATTTCTCCTAAGAGAACCACTATCCTCCCAGGCAGGCTTTTCAGGTGGTTCAGTAGTAAAGAGTCCACCTACCAATGCAGGACACATGGATTTGGTCGCTGGATCAGGGAGACACCCTGGAGAAGGGAATGGCAACTCACCTCAGTATTCTCACCTGGAAAATCCCACAGACCTCTGAAGAGCCTGGCAGACTATAGTCCATGGGGTCTCACAAAGAGCTGGACATGACTGAGAGCTGAACATGTGCACACATACATCCTCCCAGGTAGAAGCCAAAACCATCAAAATTATCTTCTTTGCCTCCATCATCACCATCATCAAATCTGTTTTCAATTTCTGATCAATATATGCAGTCCATTTACAATTCTCCCATCTACAATTTTGTATTCTCATGTCTCATTCAAATTCTTACTTCTATATATGATATTCAATAACCTTTCAACTGGTCCTGCCTAAACTTTTTTCTACTCAGTTGACATATAGGTTCCAGATTAATACCTAGGAAGCAAAGCCATGATGATGTCACTCTCCTACCCAAAACTGGTAATCATTTGCTATACTCGACTATATTTCAAAACTAAATTCTTTCATTTGATCATAAGGGCTACAACCTTGGTTTCAACTGTGGACCCAAACTCTCCCTTTTCCAAGGCCTATGCCCTCCAACTTGTTCTCACATGAGGCAATGTGTCCTGGAAAACACTTGGAAGTGTGTGGAGGCATTTTTGGTGACCACAAAAACTTGACTGGGGGAGGTGATGAGTGTGGACCCACTGCCCTTGATTCTGAGTTTTCTGCCACACAGAACCCCATTACAGTGACTGTCCCTACAACAAAGTATTCTTCTACCTAAAATGCCAAGAGCTCCCATGAAGACACAATGTGGCATAGACAGATTCAGTTACTTACTTTTTTCAATTTCTGTTATAACTTTTCCATCTCCTCTGCTTAGAATGCCCTTTTCACAGTTTCCCAAATGTTCAAATCTTGTTCATCCTTTAAGACCTATAGAAAATGTCACTTTTCTGAGAGTCCTCCTGGAATTCCCTGACATGAATCTCTAGCTCCCGCAGCATTTCATGTATTCTCTAACACAACTTTGTTTCTGCCTGGATAATACATTTCCCCTTTTCATTGGAAATGTAATATAGTAAAGCTCCATCTTTTTTTTCCTCTATAATTAGTACATTGTGGAGGTTTGCAAAGATCCTTTATGCTAACATGTCTAATATTACAGCATACACCATAAGTGTAAATGAGGGCTCCAGTACAGACTCCCTGGTTTGTGAATAATTCTGAAATTATTGCCTCTGTCTTCACTTCAAATCACTATTAGTTCTGGCTACTTACTTTTAAACCATTGCCTAACTTTGACCCTATGTCCCTAGTAAAATTTAATGACTATGACTTCTCAGTTATAATTTTTTGTATTGTCTTCCAGGACAATATAGCCTCATATTTTCTTAGAAGAAGCCCCAGCTGGTTGAACCCAGACCTTATTCCTGAGAGCTGTTTCAGTGGATAAGCATGAATCCTTACTCTCTGCTCCTTGTTTGCCCTCATTTCCTGGATGCTCCTGGTAAATGGTCACCAAATACTTGTTGAATTAAGAGATCCTTGGAGTGAATAAAAGGCTAACTGTGTATTCAGAACAGGATTTAGAACTATGATACCACAAAAAGATAGAGCTTAATTTCCAGACTTTAAGCAGCAGTATTCATGCAGCTTTTTCAGACACGTTTCACCACATAAATTTCACAGCATTTCAGAGAAGAGACTGATCCTAGGCTTCCAGTCTGAAGTCACCCTAGGCAGTCTTAAGGATCAACAAGCCAATCATAATCAGCTTTTAAAAGATGATTGCCTCATTTTAGCCTTTTTAATAGCCTTTCCTCACTTTTGGTTTCTAAAATCTTATATACTTTTTCTGTTCTCTGCAGAGAAAAGAAATAAATTAGGTATAATTGCAAGAGTTCTGTCACAACTCTCATAGGTACACTCTGGGATTCTTAAAGAATATGATAATTCTACATTGATTATTTGAGTCCTATATTGTTTAGTTGCAAACAAAACATTCATCATCATCACCTACAAGAAAATGGAAGAAAATATATGTTTCCCTAGAGCATGATATTTAGAAAATTAAGTGCTTCCATTTCATAGATATGACAGCTTCTCAATCACAAAAACAACAGCAGCAAAACCATACAAATCAGGACTAGCTTTTCCACTTGAAAGTGATAGCACGATGCCCTTCCTGAAACATGTACTAAATACAGTAACACATCAAAACTTAATCAGAACAAGCTGCTGCTATAACAAAATAACCCTGTCCATGCAAAAACAGATAATGCCAGTTACTTCACATAACTTGCACTTCAAGCAGACAAAGCATCATACTGGTACCTTTTATCACTTTGGTTAGAAATGATTAGAAATTGGGAATCTTTATACCTAGAGAGCAAAGAAGTATGAAGAACAGTGCTGGCTTTCAGTATCCGCCTGCCAACGTCTACAATGCAAAATAAGTTCATGCAGATGTAATCACTCACTCCATTAATATGTCCTGAGTAGCTACTATGAATCAGGCATTACTATTAGGATATGTCAGGAGATCAAAAATTCCTACCCTTAGGGAGGTTTTATATTTCCATGTTTATATATAAATGCAGGTGATCTTCAGTGCACACCCTCCCCCAGGTCCTTGGTTCTTTTCAACCTTCACAGACTTCTGTGTCTGGGCCAATCTCGACCTTCCACACTACTTTTCAATATACCTAATAGATCTGATAGAGTGGCTGAAGAACTACAGGTGGAGGTTCATGACATTGTACAGGAGGCAGTGATTAAGATCACCCCCAAAAAAGAAATGAAAAAAGGCAAATGGTTGTCTGACAAGCCCTTAATAAATAGCTGAGAAAATAAAAGAAGTTAAAGGCAAAGGAGAAAAGGAAAGATATACCCATTTGAATGCAGAGTTCCAAAGAATAGCAAGGAGAGATAAGAAAGCCTTCCTCAGTGATCAATGCAAAGAAATAGAAGAAAACAATAGAATGGGAAAGACTATAGATCTCTTCAAGAAAATTAGAGATACCAAGGGAACATTTCATGCAAAGATGGGCTCAATAAAGGACAGAAATGGTATAGAACTAATACAAGCAGAAGATATTAAGAAAAGGTGGAAAGAATACACAGAAGAACTACACAAAAAAGATCTTCAGAACCCAGATAACCATGATGGTGCGATCACTCACCTAGACCAGACATCCTAGAATGTGAAGTCAAGTGGGCCTTAAGAAGCATCACTATGAAAAAAACTGGTGGAGCTGATGGAATTCCGGTTGAGCTATTTCAAATCCTGAAAGATGAAGCTGTTGAAAGTGCTGCACTCAATAGGCTAGCAAATCTGGAAAACTCAGCAGTGGCCACAGGACTGTAAAGGTCAGTTTTCATTCCAAATTCAAAGAAAGGCAATGCCGAAGAATGTTCAGACTACCACACAATTGCACTCATCTCACATACTAGAAAAGTAATGCTCTAAATTCTTCAAGTAAGGCTTCAGCTGTACATGAACTGTGAACTTCTAGATGTTCATGCTGGATTTAGAAAAGGCAAAGGAACCAGAGATCAAAATGCCAACATCCGCTAGATCATTGAAAAAGCAAGAGAGTTCCAGAAAGACACCTACTTTTGCTTTATTGACTATGCCAAAGCTTTTGACTGTGTGGATCACAACAAACTATGGAAAATTCTTAAAGAGATGGGAATACCAGACCACCTGACCTGCCACCTGAGAAATCTGTATGCAGGTCAAGAAGCAGCAGTTAGAACTGGACATGGAACAGGCTGGTTCCAGATTGGGAAAGGAGTACATCAAGACTGTATATGTCCCCCTGCTTATTTAACTTATATGCACAGTACATCATGTGAAATGCTGGTCTGGATGAAGCACAAGCTGGAATCAAGATTCCCGGGAGAAATAATCAATAACCTCAGATATACAGATGACACCACCCTTATGGCAGAAAGTGAAGAAGAACTAAAGAGCCTCTTGATGAAAGTGAAAAAGGAGAGTGAAAAAGTTGGCTTAAAGCTCAACATTCAGAAAACTATATAATGGCATCTGGTCCCATCATGTCATGGCAAATAAATGGGGAAACAATGGAAATAGCGAGAGACTTTATTTTGGGGGGGCTCCAACATCACTGCAGATGGTGACTGCAGCCATAAAATT
Organism: Bos mutus; assembly: GCF_027580195.1. NCBI lineage: Eukaryota > Metazoa > Chordata > Mammalia > Artiodactyla > Bovidae > Bos > Bos mutus. Next base: position 22,728,899 of record NC_091644.1, on the reverse strand, counting down.
AAAAGATGCTTGCTCCTTGGAAGAAAACTATGACCAACGTAGACAGACTATTAAAAAGCAGAGACATTACTTTTCCAACAAAGGTCCGACTAGTCAAAGCTATGGTTTTTCCAGTAGTCATGTACGGATGTGAGAGTTGGACTATAAGGAAAGCTGAGCACCAAAGAATTGATGCTTTTGAACTGTGGTGTTGGAGAAGACTCTTGAGAGTCCTTTGGACTGCAAGGAGATCCAACCAGTCCATCCTAAAGGAAATCAGTCCTGAATATTCATTGGAAGGACTGATGCTGAAGTTGAAACTCCAATAGTTTAGACACCTGATGCAAAGAACCGACTCATTGGAAAAGACCCTGATGCTAGGAAAGATTGAAAGCAGGAGGAGAAGGGGACCTCAGAAGATGAGATGCTTAGATGGCATCACCGACACAATGGACATGAGTTTGAATAAGCTCCGGGAGTTGGTGATGGACAGGAAGCCTGTAGTGCTGCAGTCCATGGGGTTAAAAAGAGTCGGAGATGTCTGAGCAACTGAACGGAACTGAATATGCAACCCTTTTGAAAAGTAATTATAGATTTTCAATAAGCAATTTATGGAAATATATCCCTAAGCATATGACTGAAAATAAACTAGACGCCTTTACAAACCGTTTCAGCTCTGTCTGGTCACTGGGAAGCGGTTGATGAAAGGGACAAATGGAAGAAGGCATAGCAAAACTCTACTAGGCATTGATTCAACCAGAACAGAGTTTCAAAACCTTAACTAGATTTTGGAGAATTAAGCACCTGATTGAGTTTGCCCAATTGTAAGTGTATTCACTATAGGGGAAATTACTCACAGTTTTCACCATGCTCTTGGCTAATTAACAAATCTTATTTAAAATCCCAGGGACAGCAGAGCCTGGTGGGCTGCTGTCTATGGGGTCGCACAGAGTCAAAGACAACTGGAGTGACTTAGCAGCAGCAATACCTCTACATCCAATAAACCAAAAAACATTCTCTTTCCAACATCTTTGACAAGGAATAACCTACTTGACTTCTGTTTAAAGATCACTTTCAGTGATTAGAAAATAGCTCAACTCTGTCTTTTTTTTTTTTTAAACTTTACATAATTGTATTAGTTTTGCCAAATATCAAAATGAATCCGCCACAGGTATACATGTGTTCCCCATCCCGAACCCTCCTCCTTAAAACAACTCTTTCTTTTTCTATTTATCCCTTAAACTGCAGGCCTGAAGCTACACAGTATCTGGACTTGGACATTCCTGTGCCAAGTACACTGGGAATTTCATCATATTCCACAAGCTAAGCACCATAACCATTTTAAAGCTATAAGATGGTCCTCATGTCATGCCACTGACTTATATGGTTGTGTCAGCTATAGTATATGTATATAAAAGTATATACTACATACCTATATAGTATGTGTCAATGTTTTTGATGAATATCAAAATAGGAGATACATAAATTTTGAATAATTTTACTTGAAAAAACTGAACTCTACTGACCTCATTTCACTATAGATCATGAAAATGCTTTTGATGGACCAATATTTGAAATTCATTGAACTAGATAACAAATGTCCCTTTCAACTCCTGATGCTCCAGGTGCTTTAGATAAGTAATGTTTTTTTTCTATCCATTTGTGCAATAGATTTTATTTAACCTAAGGCCCTGACTCTATATTTACCCTTATTAAATTTTAGCTTATGAGTTTTCAAACATTAGTCCAAATTATCAACATGTTTTAGAACCTTGAATTCTATTTTTCTCACATTTGTGTCATATGCAAATATAAAATATATACTTTCAAATTAAACTTCCAAGTTACTTGTTAAAAATGGAACAAGATTTCAGTTTTATCCTTCCAGCAGGTTAAGTTCCCAGGTTAAGTTTCTCTTCTTTATATAAAGAGAGATTCATTAGAGGATCTCAAGATTGGGCAATAGAAGTGTGTGTGTGTGTGTGTGTGTTCAGTCACGTCTGACTATTTACAGCCCTATGGACTGTAACCTGCCAGGCTCCTCTGTCCTTGGGATTTTCCAGGCAAGAATACTGGAGCAGGTTGCCCTTTCCTGCTCCAGGGGATCTTCCTGATCCAGGGATGGAACTCCCGAGGCTCTTGCATCTCCTGTATTGGCAGGAGGATTCTTTACCACTAGCAACACATGGGAAGCCCCGTTAGAAGCCCTGTAGGCCAACTTCTTATCCTCTACATTGTCTAAATATCACTCTCCTTATATTCAAATGTCTGTGACATTGAGAAACTCCAAATCCCTCCTTCTCAACAAAGTCCAATTTCTTCCAGGGCAGTTACTGTAGAAAAAATCATTCTATATTGAGACAAAATTTTTATATTTCTAGCTCATGTTCATAGGTTGTAGTTCTGCCCCTTAGGGACCTTCAGAACAAGTCTTTCACATCAGAGCCCTTTGAAGATTTGATGATAGTGATCATGTTTCTCCATGTCTTAACCTTTTCCTGGCTAAAAATTCCCTGTTGCTTTTATGAGTTTTTTGTACAACATAGTTTCAAGTCACGTCACCATTTCAGATATTCTCTGCTAAATTTCCTCCAGGTGACAGTCTTTTCAAAGTATGACATCTGTAAATGGGCAAAATATTACAGTTGTAGTTCTCTAGACACAGTAAAAACCAACATGATCCAATTCACTGAGACCTAGGTGAATTCAATGGTATTTAGCAAACAGGAACTAAATGTAGCCCCATCATCAGCTCCTTTTGCCCCGTGTTTTCTCAACCTGACTTATTCCAAAAGTAGTCTAATTTTAAAAGGAAATTAGTCCTGAATGTTCATTGGAAGGACTAAGGCTAAAGCTGAAACTCTAATACTTTAGCCACCTAATGTGAAGAACTGACTCATTGGAAAAGACCCTGATGCTGGGAAAGATTGAAGGAGGGAGGAGGTGACAACAGAGAATGAGATGGTTGGATGGCATCAGCGATTCAATGGACATGAGTTTGAGCAAGCTCGAGACTTGGTAAAGGACAGGGAAGCCTGGTGTGCTGCAGTCCATGGGGTCACAAAAATTTGGATAAGACTGAGCAACTGAACTGAACTGAATATTAAAAGTAGGTTAGGTTTTCCTTCAAAATTAATAAAATACCTATTTCTAGTTAAAAACTTAGAATCCTTAAAGAAATAAAGTGAAATGTGAAAGTATTCCTCCTGTTCTATATCTCTAGTCTCACTTCTTGGAAGTAAACACTACTAAAATTTTCATGAGAACCTTTTGAAAAATGTCCTACAAGTACATAAACATATGGCTCAATCTTCTTTTTTTCACATAAGTGGGAAATAAGATACTCATTGGAAATGTACCTTTTCCTTGGTTATCTTGGGTATCTTCCATACTAAAATACATATTGAGCTGACATTACTTTAAACAACTTTTAACATTCTCCACTAACAGATATTTAGGTTGGCTCTAGCTCTGTCATTGCAGATAACAAACTTTGCTCATAACAAACAAATAAACCTTGCTCATAACAAACTGGTGTGCCAGAGTGGTAGGGATGGGGGGATAGGCAAAATAGGTGAAGGGGATTAAGAGGTACAAATATCCAGACATAAAAATAAATAAGTCACAGGGATACGTCATATAGTGCTGCAGTTCATGGGGTCACAAAGAGTCGGACACGACTGAGTGACTGAACTGATATAATGTAGTCAATAACATTGTAACAACTCTGTATGGTGAGAGATGGCAGCTAGATTTATTGCAGTGATCATTTCATAATATACAAAAATATCCAATCACCATTAATGCACCCAAAGTTAATATTCTATATCAAATTTAACACACTGAGGAAACCAGAAGGGAAAGAGACATGTGTACCCCAATGTTCATCACAGCACTGTTTATAATAGCCAGGACATGGAAGTAACTAGATGTCCATCAGCAGATGAATGGATAAGAAAGCTATGGTACATATACACAATGGAGTATTACTCAGCCATTAAAAAGAATACATTTGAATCAGTTCTAATGAGGTGGATGAAACTGGAGCCTATTATACAGAGTGAAGTAAGCCAGAAAGAAAAACACCAATACAGTATACTAGGGCATATATATGGAATTTAGAAAGATGGTAACAATAACCCTGTGTACGAGACAGCAAAAGAGACACTGATGTATAGAAGAGTCTTATGGACTCTGGAAGAGGGAGAGGGTGGGAAGATTTGGGAGAATGGCATTGAAACATGTAAAATATCATGTATGAAACGAGTCGCCAGTCCAGGTTCGATGCACGATACTGGATGCTTGGGGCTGGTGCACTGGGACAACCCAGAGGGATGGTATGGGGAGGGAGGAGGGAGGAGGGTTCAGGATGGGGAACACATGTATACCTGTGGCAGATTCATTTCAATATTTGGCAAAACTAATACAATATTGTAAAGTTTAAAAATAAAATTAAATAAAAAAAAATAAATAAAAAAAAACATAAAAAAGAACTTGCTTAGACATTTGTGCATGTGCACTCATGTGTCTGTACTATAAATTTCAAGAAGTGGAATTAATGAACCTAAATGTATATGCATATTTTATTTCAATCAGATCAGATCAGATCAGATCAGTGGCTCAGTCATGTCCGACTCTTTGCGACCCCATGAATCGCAGCACGCCAGGCCTCCCTGTCCATCACCAACTCCCAGAGTTCACTCAGACTCACGTCTATCGAGTCAGTGATGCCATCCAGCCATCTCATCCTCTGTCATCCCCTTCTCCTCCTGCCCCTAATCCCTCCCAGCACCAGGGTCTTTTCCAATTAATCAACTCTTCGCATGAGGTGGCCAAAGTACTGGACTTTCAGCTTTAGCATCATTCCTTCCAAAGAAATCCCGGGCTGATCTCCTTCAGAATGGACTGGTTGGAACTCCTTGCAGTCCAAGGGACTCACAAGAGTCTTCTCCAACACCACAGGTTAAAAGCATCAATTCTTCGGTGCTCAGCCTTCTTCACAGTCCAACTCTCACATCCATACATGACCACTGGAAAAACCATAGCCTTGACTCGATGAACCTTTATTGGCCAAGTAATGTCTCTGCTTTTGAATATGCTATCTAGGTTGGTCATAACTTTCCTTCCAAGGAGTAAGCGTCTTTTTTAATTTCATGGCTGCAGTCACCATGTGTAGTGATTTTGGAGCCCCCAAAAATAAAGTCTGACACTGTTTCCACTGTTTCCCCATCTATTTCCTATGAAGTGGTGGGACCGGATGCCATGATCTTCATTTTCTGACTGTTGAGCTTTAAGCCAACTTATTCACTCTCCACTTTCACTTTCATCAAGAGGCTTTTGAGTTCCTCTTCACTTTCTGCCATAAGGGTGGTGTCATCTGCATATCTGAGGTTATTGATATTTCTCCCGGCAATCTTGATTCCAGTTTGTGTTTCTTCCAGTCCAGCGTTTCTGATGATGTACCCTGCATATAAGTTAAATAAACAGGGTGACAATATACAGCCTTGATGAACTCCTTTTCCTATTTGGAACCAGTCTGCTGTTTCATGTCCAGTTCTAACTGTTGCTTCCTGACCTGCATACAAATTTCTCAAGAGGCAGATCAGGTGGTCTGGTATTCCCATCTCTTGAAAAATTTTCCACAGTTTATTGTGATCCACATAGTCAAAGGCTTTGGCAGAGTCAACAAAGCAGAAATAGATATTTTTCTAGAACTCTCTTGCTTTTTCTATGATCCAGCAGATGTTGGCAATTTGATCTCTGGTTCCTCTGCCTTTTCTAAAACCAGCTTGAACATCTGGAAGTTCACGGTTCACACATATTGCTGAAGCCTGGCTTGGAGAATTTTGAGCATTACTTTACTAGCGTGTGAGATGAGTGCAATTGTGCAGTAGTTTGAGCATTCTTTGGCATTGCCTTTCTTTGGGATTGGAATGAAAACTGACCTTTTCCAGTCCTGTGGCCTCTGCTGAGTTTTCCAAATGCTGGCATATTGAGTGCAGCACTTTCACAGCATCATCTTTCAGGATTTGGAATAGTTCAACTGGAATTCCATCACCTCCACTAGCTTTGTTCTTAGTGATGCTTTCTAAGACCCACTTGACTTCACATTCCAGGATGTCTGGCTCTAGGTCAGTGATCACACCATCATGATTATCTGGGTCATGAAGATCTTTTTTGTACAGTTCTTCTGTGTATTCTTGCCACCTCTTCTTAATATCTTCTGCTTCTGTTAGGTCCATACCATTTCTGTCCTTTATCTAGCTCATCTTTGCATGAAATGTTCCTTTCGTATCTCTGATTTTCTTGAAGAGATCCCTAGTCTTTCCCATTCTGTTGTTTTCCTCTATTTCTTTGCATTGATTACTGAAGAAGGCTTTCTTATCTCTTCTTGCTATTCTTTGGAACTCTGCATTCAGATGTTTATATCTTTCCTTTTCTCCTTTGCTTTTCGCTTCTCTTCTTTTCACAACTATTTGTAAGGCCTCCCCAGACAGCCATTTTGCTTTTTTGCATTTCTTTTCTATGAGAATGTTCTTGATCCCTGTCTTCTGTACAGTGTCACGAACCTCATTCCATAGTTCATCAGACACTCTATCTATCAGATCTAGGCCCTTAAATCTATTTCTCACTTCCACTGTATAATTATAAGGGATTTGATTTAGGTCATACCTGAATGGTCTAGTGGTTTTCCCTACTTTCTTCAATTTAAGTCTGAATTTGGAAATAAGGAGTTCATGGTTTGAGCCACAGTCAGCTCCTGGTCTTATTTTTGCTGACTGTATAGAGCTTCTCCACCTTTGGCTGCAAAGAATATAATCAATCTGATTTCAGTTTTGACCATCTGGTGATGTACATGTATAGAGTCTTCTCTTGTGTTGTTGGAAGAGGGTGTTTGTTATGACCAGTGCATTTTCTTGGCAAAACTCTATTAGTCTTTGCCCTGCTTCATTCCATATTCCAAGGCCAAATTTGTCTGTTATATTGCCAAAATGGATCTTATACACATATACACATTTACAAACATGCATACACACAACATATATACATACATACACACAACATACAATTGGGGATGCACCCTAGACCCACTAACTCTGAATTTCAGGGTATACTATATAAAAAATACACAGTATAAAAAATAATTTTGTAGTACAGAGGTAGAGAATAAATTTTAGAACTTGTTCTTTGATGAAAAAAAAATGTTAAGTTGTATTAGTCTTTTCTGACAGCTAAATCACATTGTCGATTCATACTGAGATTACTATCAACTAAAATTTCTAACCTTTTGGAGAGTAAATATTTACTAAGGTATGTTCACTCCATTATTTATTTTTAGATTTCTTTTATAGTGCCAAAAATATATGGTTTAATATTTTACCTATTCAGTATTCAGTTCAGTTCAGTCGCTCAGTCATGTCTGACTCTTTGCTGAATATAATAATATTCAGTCCATGTTTTGAATATTCAAATTCTTTATGACCAGACTCTTTCAGCTAATATAGTCCCTTTACCTTCTAACTTTCAACTGAAAAAGATTAAGACCATAATTATAAAATTTTATCCAAATCACTAGTAAAATACTGAAATGAGCTAGGCCAAGGGCAGATTGCAGCCCAGCAGTAGAGGTTAGCAACTATACATTAATCAGCCATTTTAATGATTTATTTTTTATCAATTACAATTCTAATTATAAGGTAATTTTTTACATTGTAAAAAAAAAAGAGAGATATGCCTAAAAGATGTTGCAAAAAATCTTATTTCAGTCTATGAATATAAAATGACTTAATATTCTAGAAACCCTGCCCATATATTGAACAAATAGTTATTGAGCATCCAATATATGCTGCATTTCTCTTAGGTATGTGGGATACAGGCAGTGAACAAGAAACAATAAATCACTGCCTTCATAAACTTTATATGTGAGAGTGGACAGTGTACAATAAAAAACTAACAAAATAATATAAAATATAATATCAAATTATAGTAGAGACTTTAAAAGAAATAAATATGGTGACATGATAGGTAACTTAGAGAGGCTGATGTCTGAGATGATATTCGAGCCCAGTTTTCACAAATTGAACATAACAGAAGCTGATCATATGGCCATATGAAAAAAACAAACTGGGAAATTACCAAGTATGAACTCCCTCAGGTGGTAAAAGCTTATTGTGTTCTAGAAAGAGAAAGGCCAAAGTGCAGAGATCTAACAAATGCAAAGGAAAATAATATGAAGTAGAGTTGACAGTTAGGCAGTAGAAATTTCATGTAAGTCTGAATAACTCATTAAAAGAACTTTGCATTTTATTGTAAAGGGCTAAGGAAAGCAACTGCTATGCTAAACATTTTTAAAATTGGGTTTTTATATGGGAAGTAGATTAGAAAGACATGAGTATGAGCATGGAAACCATGTAGGATATTTCTGTAGTCAAAGATAAAAATGATGAGGCACAGACTATGATATTTTTCATCCTGTTGACAAACAACATGAGGAAAAGTATATAGATTCAAGACAAATATTTTTGTTGAAACTTTTAGGGCTTGTTAATGGATTAAATAGGAAAACTAGCCATTAGATATAATTAAAATATGAGTTTCACTAGGACAAGAGTTTTGACTAATATATTTTCTTTACTGTTTACTCCCCAGCTGCATAAATGATACCTACCACATAGCATATGTTCAATAAATATTTATTGCATTAAAAAAAAAGAAAAAGAAAGAAAATCTCTAGGTTTTTCCTCAGAGAAACTAGGTGAAAGGCCATGCTGTTAACTAAAATCAGTAAGACTGAAGAAAAGCAAAATGAGGCGGGGGTGCAACTATTAGGAGTTCCATTTGGCTATTTTAAGTTTTAGATGTCTTCTAGGTATAAATGTGGAGATGTAAAGGGAAAATTAAATATTTGAGTCTGGTCTTTAGGAAAGTTTTCTGGCCTATTGAGAAAAATTGGGATTCCATCAAAATATAGCCATGGACTTTATTGTAATTAATAATAAAAGAATATTAAAGAGTCTCTGAAGGACATTTAAAAAAAAGATCTGATTATGGGGATATATAAAACATGTTTATTAATGGAAATATTTAATATCTTGAAGGAGCCACTTTTCCTTAAAATAATCTAAAACATTTTAACAATTTCAATAAAAAATTCTAATATGTATTTTTATAGAACTTTTTAAGTAGATACTTAAAGTTACATAAAAGAGCAGAGCAGAACAGTAATACTTTAAAGAAAGAAACAAGGCATCTAAAATTGACTAGAAGATATCAAGATGTAACCAAAAGTCACAATTAAGACTGTAACTCTCCCTGACACCAAAAACAAGGATATGACACATGTACACAAAATTATAGGCTAATGCTATTGATGAACATAGATGCAAAAACCCTCGACTAAACATTAGCAAACCAAATTCAACAATACATTAAAAGGATCATATTCTGTGAGCAAGTAGGATTTATCCCAGGGATGAAAGATGGTTCAGTATTTTCAAACAATCAATGTGATATACCACATTAACAAATTGAGCAGTAAAAGGCATATGATCATCTCAATAGATGTAGCAAAAGTTTTTGACAAAATTCAACATTCATTTATGATCCAAAAAATCCAAAAAAAGTGGGTAGAGAGGCAATGCACCTCAAAATATAAAGGCCATATATGAAAAACTCATAGTCAACATCATATGCAATGTATGAAAAGCTAAAAACATTTCCTCTAAGATCAGGAATGAGGATGTACACTCTTGCCATTTTTATTAAACATAGGTTGGAAGTAATAAACACAGCATTCAGACAGGAAAAGGAAATGAAAGAGTCTAAATTTTAAGGCAAAAAGCAAAACTGCCACAGTTTACAGACAATAAGATCCAATATATTGAGAATCCTAAAGATGCTACAAAAATCTATTATAACTCATCAGTGAATTCAATAAAGTTTCAGGATATAAAATTAATATACAGAAATCAGTTGTGCTTCTATGCACTAACAGCAAACTAGAAAGAGAAATTAAGAGAATAATCCAATTTATAGTTGCATGACAAAGTATAAAACATTTAGAAATAAATCTAAGGAAATAAAAGACTCTTATTAGGAAAACTATAAAACACTAATAAAGGAATTGAAGGAGACACAAAGAGATGCCTCTGCAATATCTTTATAAATCATGTTCTCGGATTGGAAGAATCATTAGTGTTGATAACGTGACCATACTACCCAAGGCAATCTACAGATTCAACGTAATTAATCCCAAAATACCAGTGGCATTTTTCATAAAACTAGAACAAATAATTCATTTGTATAGAAACACAAAAGAGTTCAAATAGCAAACATAATCTTGAGAAAGAAGAACAAAGCCAGAGGCATCATTCTTCCTGATTTCAAACTATATTACAAAGCACAGTAATCAAAACAGTATGGTACAAAAACAGATGAAACTTGCAAACATACAACATACAAAAACAGACACATAAGTCAGTGGAACATAGAAAAGAGCCCAGAAAAAAAAAAAATTACACTTATGTGGCAATTAATCTACAAGAGGAGAGGCAAGAATATACAATGTGGAAAAGTATACCTTCTTTAATAAGTTGTATTGGGAAAACTGGACAGCTACTTGCAAAAGAATAAAGCTGGACTATTTTCTCATACCATATATAAATTCAAAATGGATTGAAGACTTAAAGGTAAGACCCCAAACCATAAACCTTCTAGGAAAAAAATGTAGGCAGGATGCTCTTTGACATCAGTCTTAGCAATATTCTGGGGATATGTATTCTCAGGTAAAGAAAACAAAACCAAAGATAAACAAATGAGACTACATCAAACTTAAAAAGCTTTTGTGCAGTTAGGGAAACTATCAACAAAATTAAAAGCCACATACTGAATGAGAGAAGATACTTGCAAACAAAATACTCACTAAGGGCTTAACATCCAAAACAAAGAACTCATAAGACTCAACATCAAAAAAGAAAGAAAGAAACAACCCAATTAAAAATGGGTAAAGAACCTGAATAGACATTTTTTCAAAGAAGTATGCAGATGGCCAACAGGCACATGAAAAGATGCTCAGTATCACTAATCATCAGGGAAATGCAAATTGAAGTCATGAGCTATTACTTCACCTGTTGTAATAACAAGTGTAGGCAAGGACGTAGAGATAAGGGACCCCTTGTGCATTATTTATGGGAAGGTAAATTGGTGTAGCCACTATGAAAAACAGTAGGGGGGGGGTCCTCAAAAAATTAAAAATAGAACTACCAAATGATCCAGCAATTCTACTTCTGGAATTTTATCCAAAGAAAACAAAAACATTGGTTTAAAAAAATATATATCTGAGAATTCCCTGGTGGTCCAGTGGTTAGGACTCACTCTTTCACTGCCGAGGGCATGGGTCAGTCCCTGGTTCAGGAAGTAAGGTACCAAAAGCCATAGTACAGCCAAAATTTTTTTAATTAAAAAAAAAGTTAAAAAATGAAAAAGATATAGGTATTCCTATGGGCTTCCCTGGTGGCTCAGAGGTTAAAGCCTCTGCCTGCAATGAGGGAGACCTGGGTTTGATCCCTGGTCAGGAAGGTCCCCTGGAGAAGGAAATGGCAACCCACTCCAGTATTCTTGCCTGGAAAATCCCATGGACAGAGGATCCTGATGGGCTTCAGTCCACAGGGTAGCAAAGAGTCAGACACAACTGAGCAACTTCACTTTCACTTTCATGTTCATTGCAGCATTATTTATAATAGCCAAGATTTTAAAGCATTCTAAGTGTTTTTATCAATAAATGAGTGAATAAAGAAGATGTTGTACACACACACATACAACAAAAACACAATGGAACACCGCTGCTGCTGCTAAGTCACTTCAGTCGTTTCCAACTCTGTGCAACCCCATAGATGGCAGCCCACTAGGCTTCTCTGTTCCTGGGATTCTCCAGGCAAGAAGACTGGAGGGGATTGCCATTTCCTTCTCCAATGCATGAAAGTGAAAAGTGAAAGTAAAGTCGCTCAGTTGTGCCCGACTCTTAGCGACCTTATGGACTGCAGCCTACCAGGCTTCTCCGTCCATGGGATTTTCCAGGCAAGAGTACTGGAGTGCGGTGCCATTGCCTTCTCTGAACGGAATATTACTCAGCCATAAAAATTAATTAAACCTTGCCACTGTAATAACATTGATAGACCTAGAAGGAATATGCTAAATGAGATAAGTCAAACAGAGTAAGGTAAGTATCACATGATTTCACTTATATATGGAATCTAAAAAATAAAGTATAATTGGTAAAGGATCAACTTTTTAATACAGGATGATAGCCCAGTGGTTACCACTGTTTAAAAAAATAGATTCAACCTCCTGTTAGACATAAAAATAAATTTCAGATAAAATAAAGATTTAAATGTTAAATAACAGTATTTACTATTTTAAAAAGAAAATATGGGGACTATGTAACCCTTTTGTTGGAAGAATTTCTTGACAAAGCCCAAACCAACATACCATGGCACAGAGTAGATGCTCAAATGTCTAATTAAAAAATTAAAAGATGAATCATATGTTCATATTATAGTTCTTAAAATACTTTAGGATTAAAATACTATATTCAAAGTTAAAGGAAAAGCCACAGTCAACAGAAGATATTTTTAATAAATCTAAGCAGTGCAATAAAAACAAGCAATTAAAAATCGTCAAAGGGTTTAAGCAATTCAGACTTCTAAAGCCAAATGGTTAATAACTGTTTCTTTAAGTGTTTTCTTGAGTAATCATAAAAAAGCATAAATTGAAACCAATGAGATATACTGAATACTATTCAGATTCAAAAGACATTTCAAAAGTGACAGCATCAAGTGTTATCTACAATATGGAGAAACGAAAACTCAAACTACTGAGGGGAATGTAAGTGATTCAGCCACTTCAGAGGCCTATTGCACAGTTCTGTTGCCTATGGGACCTCAGAGAAAACTGACCTCAGTTATGAGATCTCAGTTGCTGGTCCTCTAGATTGTACTTCAGCCAGTTTTAATTTGTTAATCAGCATTAAGTCTAAAGAAGCAGTCACCTTACTATTTCTTAAATATTCTTACAGATGAAATCATTGGCAAAGCAAGCAAGAATTTCACACACATTGTGCTTTTAGTAAAATTAGAATTCCAGCAGAAGTCCAGAGACTTGAAATTTCTAATCATTATTATATTTCACATCTTTACAACTACTGTGGTTTTAATTGGGAAGTAATTATCTACATCACTTGTTGCATATTCTAAGGCAACAAAGGATTGACCTTATGTGTATCCTCAGTTCAGTTCAGTTCAGTCACTCAGTCGTGTCTGATTCTTTGTGACCCCAAGGACTGCAGCACACCAGGCTTCCCTGTACATCACCAACTCCCAGAGTTTACTCAAACTCATGCCCATTGAGTTGGTGATGCTATCCAACCATCTCATCCTCTGTTGTCCCTTTCTCCTGTGTATCCTGAATCATAGTTTTGAGACAATTACTCATCTAGAAATAATTCCTAAGCAGTATGTTTCTCTTTGGATTTTAAAAAACTCCTGAATTCCAGACAAGACAATATTTCTTGGCTTTTTTCAAACTCATGCCTTCTTTTGATAAAAGAGGAAAAAAAAAATTCTTTTTCATATGATTTGAGATTTCAAATTAAATAATGACTAAAAATAAATCAGATCTGTTGGACAAAACACTGCTTTGATTTCAAACTATATTTTTCAGAAAATTCTAAGATGGTCTCTCAGGAACTGTTACAAGAACCAGGTGTTAAATAAAGAATGAAGTGCTTAGTAAAGAGTAAACTATTACCTTAGGATGAGTCATTTTATATTTTTAAAATATACATTTTAATGTTTCCATATGTATGAAAGTCTTCAGCATTACACATAATTTTTTTAAATTTTATTTTATTTTAAAACTTTACATAATTGTATTATTTTTGCCAAATATCAAAATGAATCCGCCACAGGTATACATGTGTTCCCTATCCTGAACCCTCCTCCTCCTCCCTCCCCCATACCATCCCTCTGGGTCGTCCCAGTGCACTAGCCCCAAGCATCCAGTATCGTGCATTGAACCTGGACTGGCAACTCGTTTCTTACATGATATTTTGCATGTTTAAATGTCATTCTCCCAAATCTTCCCACCCTCTCCCTCTCCAACAGAGTCCATAAGACTGTTCTATACCTCAGTGTCTCTTTTGCTGTCTCGTACACAGGGTTATTGTTACCATCTTTCTAAATTCCATATATATGCGTTAGTATACTGTATTGGTGTTTTTCCTTCTGGCTTACTTCACTCTGTATAATAGGCTCCAGTTTCATCCACCTCATTAGAACTGATTCAAATGTATTCTTTTTAATGGCTGAGTAATACTCCATTGTGTATATGTACCACAGCTTTCTTATCCATTCATCTGCTGATGGACATCTAGGTTGCTTCCATGTCCTGGCTATTATAAACAGTGCTGCGATGAACATTGGGGTACACGTGTGTATGCCCAGCAGTGGGATTGCTGGACCACAAGGCAGTTCTATTTCCATTTTTTTAAGGAATCTCCACACTGTTCTCTATAGTGGCTGTACTAGTTTGCATTGACAAATTCTTAGAAAAGTACAACTTTCTAAAACTCGACCAGGAAGAAATAGAAAATCTTAACAGACCCATCACAAGCATGGAAATTGAAACTGTAATCAAAAATCTTCCAGCAAACAAAAGCCCAGGTCCAGATGGCTTCACAGCTGAATTCTACCAAAAATTTAGAGAAGAGCTAACACCTATCCTGCTCAAAGTCTTCCAAAAAATTGCAGAGGAAGGTAAACTTCCAAACTCATTCTATGAGGCCACCATCACCCTAATACCAAAACCTGACAAAGATCCCACAAAAAAAGAAAACTACAGGCCAATATCACTGATGAACATAGATGCAAAAATCCTTAACAAAATTCTAGCAATCAGAATCCAACAACACATTAAAAAGATCATACACATAATTTTTTTATAGCTAGTTTAATGAAAGAGAGTTATCATACCTGTGGACACAAGGTTTCCAGGTGATTGGCAGCAACTCTGACAATCTTAATCCCATCTTCATTTGTTGACATGGAACAAGCAAGATTTGCCACCTTAAATACAAAATAATGGAAATTATCTCAGATTATCAAGGAAATGCAGAAACATCTGTTATCACAGACAAGAGCGTTTAAATGTTCACTGAAAATTTCAGTGACTACAGCATCTTCATAAATGTCACTGGAAGCATTCAGAAATCTATTAAATAACAACAAAGGACCATACAGTAGTGTTTAAAGCCAACAGGAAGACTGGTGAACGAATTTGCAATACCTGTAACAGTCTCTTGGTATCAATATCTAACCCATAATAAGATGTTGCTATGGTTTCTTATGAGACTGAGAAAAAGTTTATCCATGGATTGAAAGCTAATAAATTCTTGGACTCTTATATGATTGTGGTTTAAGTTTGTAATTGGTTTATTATTTCCCAGAAGTCTATTATGCACTCTTAAGTTGCATTAAGCATGACTATATCTTTGTTCATGTTTTATTCAGCATCAAATATGCTACAAAGCTGGGCAAATACAAGATAATTGAATTCTTCTTCCTGTTCTTGATTTTCTACTACAACTTCATTGGCACTATTTGACATTCCAGCAGTCTATTTGATTCACACCTTTAGTAATATCCATATTTTTTTATACATTATTGTTTTGAAACACACTGTTTTCCAGGGATATGATTGCCCTTTAAAACAACTGCCTTCATGGTGATGACCTAAGTCCAATGTTTATAAAGATTTTCTTTATACCATGAATAAGTTGTGAGAAAGATTGTGGAATTCCATCCTTTTCCTTTGAACTTCAGTCTTATTCAACATCCCCCTTGCTAGCAGGTGAGTGTTCATGTACAGAGGCAATGTTTTCTTGGATCTACAAAATATGTCACTGCCTCCATCACTGCAAAGAGATCGCTTTCCTAACAATCATTTTCCTTAAGTTTCAGTTATTATATGCTTTAACATAAGGCAGTTTTTACTGATCAAATCCAAAATCCAATCAGTTGCAGAGAAACTTCACTTAAACTTCGTGTGTTGAAAGTGAACAACAAACATATCTTTGGATAACTATCTGTAGAGTACCAAAAACTCTTACTTACATGGATTTACAGCCTTTGCTTTTTTTTTTTTTTTTAATAGCATTACTTTAAATATGTTGGCAGTGAAACAACTCCTTGGTTTGTATTTACATATAATGAAATAACAGCCATATATTACTTAACTGTGGAGTGGCATTGATCACTTTATTAATGTACATGGAAATGGCTTACTTGAAAAGGTCTTTTGTTGGCTTGAAGGTCACAATGCCTCAACTTTCATATCAGCCACATAATTAGCACATTTGTGATTACTTGAAAAGGGCAGTCATTTCTGTACCCCACTCCATTCTTAAAACACCACTCACAGAAAGTAAAATTTAGCAGTCTAATTCCTTTAATAAATTTTATAATAATTTGCACTGTACTTGCATGAAATAGCTGTCTTTAAATTTGAGCACTGTTTGCTTTAAGTAGAAATATGAAATTATTGGCTCAATCTTTTGGTCAAATAGATGAATGTTGGTTGAACCTAAGTTTAAAAATTACAGAAAGATACTCTATATAGACATTTTAAAAATTTCTTTAACTTTATATTCAAATACAGTTGATTAACAGTTTTATGTCAGTTTTAGGTATACAGTAAAGAGATTCAGTTATAAATGTATCTATTATTTTTTTAATTATTTTCTCATTTAGGTTATTACAGGACATTGGAGATACCAAGGGAATATTTTATGCAAAGATGGACTCAATAAAGGACAGAAATGGTATGGACCTAACAGAAGCAGAAGATATTAACAAGAGGTGGCAAGAATAACAGAACTGTACAAAAAAGATCTTCATGACCCAGATAATCACAATGGTGTGATCACTCACCTAGAGCCAGACATCCTGGAATGTGAAGTCAAGTGGGCCTTAGGAAGCATCACTATGAACAAAGATAGTGGAGGTGATAGAATTCCAGTTGAGCTATTTCAAATCCTGAAAGATGATGCTGTGAAAGTGCTGCACTCAATATGCCAGCAAATTTGGAAAACGCAGCAGTGGCCACAGGACTGGAAAAGGTCAGTTTTCGTTCCAATCCCAAAGAAAGGCAATGCCAAAGAATGCTTAAACTACCGCACAATTGCACTCATCTCACATGCTAGTAAAGTAATGCTCAAAATTCTCCAAGCCAGGCTTCAGCAATACGTGAACCATGAACTTCCAGATGTTCAAGCTGGATTTAGAAAAGGCAGAGGAACCAGAGATCAAATTGCCAGCATCCTCTGGATCATCAAAAAAGCAAGAGAGTTCCAGAAAAACATCTATTTCTGTTTTGTTGACTATGCCAAAGCCTTTGACTGTGTGCATCACAATAAACTGTAGAAAATTCTGAAAAAGATGGGAATACCAGACCACCAGACCTGCCTCTTGAGAACCTGTACACAGGTCAGAAAGCAACAGTTAGAACTGGATATGGAACAACAGACTGGTTCCAAATAGGAAAAGGAGGATATCAAGGCTGTATATTGTTACCCTGCTTATTTTGCTTATATGCAGAGTACATCATAAGAAACTCTGGGCTGGAGGAAGCACAGGCTGGAATCAAGATTGCCGGGAGAAATAACAATAACTTCAGATATGCAGGTGACACCACCCTTATGGCAGAAAGTGAAGAAGAACTAAAGAGCCTCTTGATGAAAGTGAAAGAGGAGAGTGAAAAAGTTGGCTTACAGCTCAGCATTCAGAAAACTAAGATCATAGTATCCGGTCCCATTACTTCATGAAAAATAGGGAAACAGTAGAAACAGTGTCAGACTTTATTTTGGGGGGCTCCAAAATCACTGCAGATGGTGATTGCAGCCATGAGATTAAAAGACGCTTACTCCTTGGAAGAAAAGTTATGACCAATCTAGATACCATATTAAAAAGCAGAGACATTACTTCGCCAACAAAGGTCCCTCTAGTCAAGGCTATGGTTTTTCCAGTGGTCATGTATGGATGTGAGAGTTGGACTGTGAAGAAAGCTGAGCACCGAAGAATCGACACATTTGAACTCTGGTGTTGGAGAAGACTCTTGAGAGTTCTTTGGACTGCAAGGAGATCCAACCAGTCCATCCTAAAGGAGATCAGTCCTGGTTATTCATTGGAAGTACTGATGCTGAAGCTGAAATTCCAATATTTTGGCCACCTGATGCGAGAAGCTGACTCATTTGAAAAGACCCTGATGCTGGGAAAGATTGAGGGCAGGAGGAGAATGAAAGGACAGAGGATGAGATGGTTGGATGGCATCACCGACTCAATGGACATGGATTTAGGTAGACTCTGGCAATTGGTGATGGACAGGGAGGCCTGGCACGCTGTGGTTCTTGGGTTGAAAAATTCAGACATGATTGAGAGACTGAACTGAACTGAACTGAAGCAGTATTCCCTGTGCTATATAGTAGGTCCATATTGGTTATCTATTTTAAATATAGTAGTGTGTGCATGACAATCTCAGATTCCCAATCTGTGCTAAACAATCCAATCCAAAATGTGAGCAGAAGACCTAAATAGACATTTCTCTAAAGAAGACATACAGATGGCCAAGAGGACTTCCCCAGTGGCTCAGCAGTAAAGAATCTGCCTGCCATGCAGGAGACACTGGTTCAATCCCTAGATCTAGAAGATTCCCTGGAGAAGGGAATAGCAATCTACTCTAATATTCTTGCCTAGAGAATGCCATGGAAGAGGAGACTGGTGGACTACAGTCTATGGGTCACAAAGAGTCGAGCACAACTGAGCATGCACAGAAATTCACACACAGATGAACAAGAAGCATACCAAAAGATGCTCAACATTAGAAATATTAATTTTATAAAAAGTAATTATTAGAAAGTAATAATTTCTAATAACCATTAATTATTAGAAAAGGCAAATTAAATTAATTATTAGAAAAATGCAAATTAAAACTAAAATGAGATATTCCTTCACATCAGTCAGAAGGGCCATCATCAAAAAATCTACAAACAATAAATGCTGAGGAGGGTATGGAGAAAAGGAAACCCTCCTTCACTGTCAGTATGAATGTAAATTGGTACAAACACTATAGAGAGCCGTACGGAGGTTTCTCAAGAAACTAAAAAATATGGATTTCTGTGGTTGTCCATTGGTTAAGAATCTGCCTTCCAATGCAGGGGACTCAGGTTCCATCCATGGTCAGAGAACTAAGATCCCACGTTGCTGTTGTTGTTTAGACTCTAAGTCATGTCAGACACTTTTGCAACCCCATGGACTATAGCCTACATGTTATGGGGCAGCTAAGCTCATGAATTACAGGTAGAGAGAAGCCTGTGCTGCAACGAAGAGCCCATGTACCCCAAAAAGGTCTGACATGGCCAAATAAATAAATAAATATTTTTAAGAAAACATAACTACCATATGATCCACAAGCCCACTCCTGGGCATATATCCAGAGAAAACATCCTTTCAAAAGGATCTATGTACTCCAATGTGCATTGCAGTGCTGTTTATAATAGTCAACATATGGAAGCAACCTAAATGTCCCCTGACAGAGAAAGGCATAAACAAAAGGTGGTACATACATACATCAGAATATTATTCAGCCATTACAAACAGTGAAATGATGTCATTTGCAGAAACATGGATGGACATGGAGATTATCACAGTAAGTGAAGTATGTCAGAAAGAGAACAACAAACATGCAGAATCTTAAAAAATAAAACAAATGAACTTATCACAAAATAGAAAAAGGCATGATAAAGGACAGAAACAGTAATAACCTGACAGAAATAGAAGAGATTAAGAGGTGGCAAGAATACATAAAAGAACTATATACAAAAGGTCTTACTGATCCAGATAACCACAATGGTGTGATCACTCACCTAGAGCTGGGCATCCTGGTGTGTGAAGTCAAGTGGACCTTAGGAAGCATTATTACAAAGCTAGTGGAAGTGACAGAATTTCAGCAGAGCTATTTAAAATTCTAAAAGATGATGCTCTTAAAATCCTGTACTCAACACATCAGCAAATTTGGAAAACTCAGCCACAGGACTGGAAAAGGTCAGTTTTTCATTTCAATCCCCAAGAAGGGCAATGCCAAAGAATGTTCAAACCACCTGGACAATTGCTTTCATTTCACATGTTAGTAAGTTTATGCTCAAAATTCTAGGCTTCAACGGAATAGGAACTGAGAACATCCAGATGTACAAGCTGGATGTAAAAAAAGGCAGAGGAACCAGAAATCAAATTGCCAATGTCTGTTGGATCACAAAGAAAGCAAAGGAAGTCTAGAAAACCATCTACTTCTGTTCAGTAACTACGCTAAAGTCATTGACTGTATGGATCACAACAAACTGTGGAATATTCTTAGAGAAGGGAATTCCAGACCACTTTACCTGTCTCCTGAGAAACCTGTATGAGGGTCAAGAGGCAACAGTTAGAACTGGACATGTAACAATGGACTGGTTTTGAACTGGGAAAGGAGAACTTTACATCATCACCCTTCTTATTTACCTTCTATGCAGAGTACTTCATGCGATATGCCAGGCTGGTTGAGTTACAAGCTGGAATCAAGATTGCTGGGACAAATATCAGCAACCTCAGGTATGGAGATGACACCACTCTAACGGCATAAACTGAAGAAAAACTAAAGAGCCTCTTGAAGAGGGTGAAAGAGGAGGGTGAAAAAGCTGGCTTAAACTCAACATTCAAACAATGAAGATTATAGCATCCAGTCCCGTCATACTCATGGCAAATAGAAGGGGGAAAAGTGGAAACAGTGACAGATTTTATTTTCTTGGACTAAAAAATTACTGTGGATGGATATTGCAGCCATGAAATTAAAAGACACTTGCTCCTTGAAAGGAAAGCTATGACAAACCTAGTGTGTTAAACAGCAGAGACATCACTTTGCTGACAAATGTCTGTATGGTCAAAGCTATGGTTTTTCCAGTAGTCATGTTTGGATATGAGAGCTGGATCATAAGAAGGCTGAGTGCCTAAGAATTGATGCTTTGAATTTTGGTGCTGGAGAAGACTCTTAAGAATTCCTTGGACTGCAAGGAGGTCAAATCAGTCAATACTAAAATAAATCAATCCTGAATATTCACTGGAAGAACTGATGCTGAAGCTCTAAAACTCTGATTACCTGATATAAAGAGCCAATTCATTGGAAAAGACCCTAATGCCAGGAAAGATAGAAGACAAAAGGATGAGATGGTTAGATACCATCAACGACTCAATGGACATGAATTTAAGCAAACTCCAGATAAATGTAGGACAGAGAAGCCTGGAAGGCTGCAGTCCATGGGATCTCAAAGAGTCAGACATGACTTGACTTAGTGGTTCACCAACAACAAAACGGAAGTAGACTCTCAGACATAGAGAATGAACTTATGGTACTAGTGGGAAGGGTGGATACACTTTAATTTTTAATTTATTATCTTTATTTTTTTTTAAACAAGCATTTTTATTCTGGACATTTGCTGGTTACCATGTTACTGAAGTAAGTTTAATTATTAATGTTAACATAAAAATCATCCTAAACACAAAGTTTCTGTTTATATTATCATCAGTTCAGTTCAGTCACTCAGTCATGTCCAACTCTTTGCGACCCCATGAATCGCAGCACGCCAGGCCTCCCTGTCCATCACCAACTCCCGGAGTTCACCCAGACTCACGTCCATCGAGTCAGTGATGCCATCCAGCCATCTCATCCTCTGTCGTCCCCCTCTCCTCCTGCCTCAATCCCTCCCAGCATCAGAGTCTTTTCCAAAGATTCAACACTTTGCATGAGGTGGCCAAAGTACTGGAGTTTCAGCTTTAGCATCAGTCCTTCCAAAGAAATCCCAGGGCTGATCTTCTTCAGAATGAACTGGTTGGATCTCCTTGCAGTCCAAGGGACTCTCAAGAGTCTTCTCCAACACCACAGTTCAAAAGCATCAATTCTTCAGTGCTCAGCTTTCTTCACAGTCCAACTCTCACATCCATACATGATCATTGGAAAAACCATAGCCTTGACTAGACGGACCTTTGTTAGCCAAGTAATGGCTCTGCTTTTGAATATGCTATTTAGGTTGGTCATAACTTTCCTTCCAAGGAGTAAGCGTCTTTTAATTTCATGGCTGCAGTCACCATCTGCAGTGATTTTGGAGCCCCCCAAAAATAAAGTCTGACACTGTTTCCACTCTTTCCCCACCTATTGCCCATGAAGTGATGGGACCGGATGCCATGATCTTCGTTTCTCAATGTTGAGCTTTAAGCCAACTTTTTCACTCTCCTCTTTCACTTTCATCAAGAGGCTCTTTAGTTCCTCTTCACTTTCTGCCATAAGGGTGGTGTCATCTGCATATCTGAGGCTATTGATATTTCTCCTGGCAATCTTGATTCCAGCTGTGCTTCTTCCAGCCCATCATTTCTCATGATGTACTCTGCATATAAGTTAAATAAGCAGGGTGACAATATACAGCCTTGACGTACTCCTTTTTCTATTTGGAACCAGTCTGTTGTTCCATGTCCAGTTCTAACTGTTGCTTCCTGACCTGCATATAGGTTTCTCAAGATGCAGGTCAGGTGGTTTGGTACTCCCATCTCTTTCAGAATTTTCCACAGTGTATTGTGATCCACACAGTCAAAGGCTTTGGCATAGTCAATAAAGCAGAAATAGATGTTTTTCTGGAACTCTCTTGCTTTTTCCATGATCCAGCAGATGTTGTCAATTTGATCTCTGGTTCCTCTGCCTTTTCTATATTATCATACTTAAGTTTTATTTACAAAATACTGAGTTGAAAATACATCTCAAAATTTTCTAGTCTATGAATGATTATATTGACATTCTTTCTGTCTTCTTTTATTCAGACGTACCCAAACTTCTTACCAGAAGAACTGTTCTACATCAGGTAAGCTTTCTAGATAGTCAGTTACGATTACCAAATTAAGGCTCATAGAGTTTCAGTGATATTTTATACAAACAAATTTAAATGTATAGGATAGTTAATATTCTTTGGAGGGAATGATGCTGAAGGTGAAACTCCAGTACTTTGGCCACCTCATGCGAAGAGTTGACTCTTTGGAAAAGACTCTGATGCTGGGGGGGATTGGGGGCAGGAGGAGAATGGGACGACAGAGGATGAGATGGCTGGATGGCATCACTGACTTGATGGATGTGAGTCTGAGTGAACTCCGGGAGTTAGTGATGGACAGGGAGGCCTGGCATGCTGTGATTCAGCGACTGAACTGAACTGAACTGAACTGACCAGAAAAAGTTATGTGTTAAAAATATCTTTAAATTTCTAATTTGAGTGATTTGTGACATCTTTTCTAGGTCAAATCAATGTGTAAAGTGAAAGTGAAAGTTGCTCAGTCGTGTCTGACTCATTGCAACCCCATGGACTATACAGTCCATGGAATTCTCCAGGCCTGAATACTGCAGTGGGTAGCCTTTTCCTTCTTCAGGGGATCTTCCCAACCCAGGGATTGAAGCCAGGTCTCCTGCATTACAGGTCGATTCTTTACCAGCTGAGGTAAGTGAAAGCCAAATTTCTTCTAATATTCATAAGTTGTGTGTGGCTCTTCAGGCAGTCAGGTATGTTCCTAGGCGAAACATGAAGGCAACTCCCTACTGGTCGAAGAAAATAGCATGCAAATAAAATATTTTGTAAGATACTTTGAGATATTTGGACATTTAACATCTTTTATATATTGAACTTTTTTCAAAAGTCTAAGTAAAGTTGTATTATTTAAGAGATCTTTGTGAAAGACGTCTGTCCTCTAAAGGAAATTATTCATAGAGAGGTTTTGGAGACAAATAGGTCTGGATTTTAACCTGATTCCCACAATTATCAATATTTCTGACCATGGATAAAATGGTAATATCTGAGAGAATTTTGTCATCTATAAAATGGGTATGATAGTATCAGTATCTACCTAACTTGAGTACTTTGAAAATTAAATGAGACAGTGCATGAAGACAATTTGATACTTGGTAGCCCTGAAGATGTATGAATTCCCTTCCAGATCATCTTATCTTTTACTAATCCAGGATGGGGAAGAACATTCACTCTCTCAAGAGATTTTATAGAAGTAAAACCTTAGGAGTCTAAAGATATATGACACAATTTCTAATCAAAGAGCCACAAATCAAAATGCTTTAAGGACTCAGGCAAGATATACAAATGTAGAGTCTATATGTAACAGTAGGTGGGGTAGGGTGGTGGGGCCTCAGGCAAACATGAGCATATATGCCCTGTCTAATGGCATTAGACCTCATTAAAATACAAGGAAAAATTCACAGCCTTGGTCAAACTAACAGTCTGTTCGCTTACTTTAGTTCATAGTTCACCAGTCTGTGACCTCTGACCGTATTCTCTCACCCAGTATTTTACACACAGGGAAACAAAGCCAAACAGAAAAGAAATACATTCAAACCATCCACTGACAGGAAGACTATTAACCAGGAAACAATGTATGCCATTTATGCCACCCCGATTTAAAGTACTGAAAATTTCCTGCATTGAAATGATTGACCAGACTTTTTATTGATGTTGTGCCTTACCCAAGGCCAAGAAAATCAGAATCTAAATTATCCTAAATGGGGCCAAAGGCACTCAGGTAGATTCACAAGTTTATTACAAAGAAAAGACCAGGACACAATTTCGTTCATTTTTTTAAATAAAAGATTAAACACTATCTTTAAAATAACTGCCGATACTCTAATAATTGCAAAAGTCACATAAAAAATCTTCAAACAGGGAAATAGTGCCATGTTACTCAGAGGGGAGTGATTATTTTTTCAGCATCTCTCTCATGAGCCTCTTTCCTTCGCATAAGTCCTTCTGGCCTTCTAAGATGTATCACATTCTAGAAGTTTTAAATTTGAATGCACTGCCCTTTCAGGTATATTGAAAATATTGCAGACAATAAAGCCTGGCTAGACAATTCTTGAATTAATTCACATTAATTACTATCGTACTGATGTTTGTTCTTTTCTTCCTAGTTCCAGTTCTGTACACTAATTAATATCCCTGGCATCTTTTCTATTTATTGGACTGTGATCCTTCCCCTTCACCTGGCATAGAACATAGTACCTCTCATCCCTGACCCATGTTCTTAAGAGAGAAATTCTCTGCTCAGGAACCTGAACTCATTGTTGACATTACTTTGTCAACAAAGGTCCCTCTAGTCAAGGCTATGGTTTTTCCAGTAGTCATGTATGAATGTGAGAGTTGGACTATAAAAACAGCTGAGTGCCGAAGAACTGATGCTTTTGAACTGTGGTGTTGGAGAAGACTCTTGAGAGTCCCTTGGACTGCAAGGAGATCCAACCAGTCCATCCTAAAGATCAGTCCTGGGTGTGCATGGAAGGTCTGATGTTGAAGCTGAAACTCCAATACTTTGGCCACCTGATGTGGAGAGCTGGCTCATTTGAAAAGACCCTGATGTTGGGAAAGATTGAAGGCAGGAGGAGAAGGGGACGACAGAGGATGACATCGTTGGACAGCATCACCGACACAATGGACGTGGGTTTGGGTGGACTCCGGGAGTTGGTGATGGACAGGGAGGCCTGGCGTCCTGCGGTTCATGGATGGGGTCACAAAGTCGGACACGACTGAGCAACTAAACTGAACTCTGGGTGGAAGTTATAAGAGGTATAAACTGTGTTTAATTCAACTTTTTAAAGTTTTACAAGTGAGAAAGAATACATGTATATGCATGGCTAAGTCCCTTTGCTGTCTACCTGAAATCATCACAGCATTGTTAATCAGCTCTACTTGAACATAAAATAAAAAGTTAAAAAAAAAAATTTCCCCAGGTAACTCTGATGTACTACTCTCGACATACATACACACAAAACACAGACACATTTAGACTTTGTGTTGATTTTCATTTGTTTGTATAAGACACTCCTTCCTGAAGATTAATGTAAAGTGGTGAAAATCTACAAGAAGCATGAACTGACTATATATATATACACACACACACACACACACACACACACACACACACACAGAAAAGGCTAGGAAGTCATAGAAAAGGCTTCACAAATTAGAGATAAGAAATAACAACCTATACCACCACCTGAAAAATAGGGCTTAGTCTATTAGTCTTCCGTAACAAAAGTAATAGACGGGATAGCTTATAAACAACAGAATTAACTTCTCACAGTGCTAGAGTTTGGGAAGTCTAGGATCAAGGTGGTGGCAGATGCAATGCCTGGTGAGCACCAGCTTCCAGGTTCCTAGAATGACCCTCTACTCTAGCTGGAACCTCACACAGCAGGAGAGTTCTCTGGGATTCCTTTTCATAAGGGCACTAATTACATACATAAAGGTTCTTCTCTCATTACCTAATCACCTTCAAAATGTTCCATCTCCCAGTCCAATCACCTTGGGTGTTAAGATTTCACCATATGAATTTGGGGGGCGGGCACAAATATTTAGTCCATAAGATATAAAAGTTTAAAAATAAAAATACTCAGGAAACAAGAAAATCAAAAGTAGAAGAGATTTCTGGCCTTCTACCCAACATCTGCTCCTTTTTCTGTCAAGAACAGTCTGATTTCCCTTTGGACAACTGCTGTCTCCTCCTCTAGCTCAGTGGTATGAAGTCTTGGTATGACAGTTAATCAAGGTGCCTAGTCCTTTCCTGCCCTGGTGTGGGCATATCTACCACTTCCTGAGAGGAGTCTTGGAGCAGTTCGTGTGTCAGTCTCAGCCCTCTGCCTGTATTTATGTGCACTAGCTTGTATCTTCCAGTGAAGTCTCTTTTGTTTTCTACCTAAGTAAGCCAAATTCATATTATCATGCCTACAACCATACTGAAATGAGTACTGAGCCTGAAATTTACATACCAATTATGCATTAATTTCAGATGGCTCCTCTTAGCAAAGTAAAAGGCTGGCAATGCAGAACTTCAATTCAGTAGAAGGCACTTTCTAATCAAATGTCTGCAACCTAGATGTCCTAATAACAGGAGCAAGCGCAGGGGAAGGAGATGTTCATTTCAGTTCCTGCACATGTAGATAAACATGTTTATCACCTCTCCTCTTTTGAGTATCTAATCCCTTGGTGTCTATTAGAACACTTTACATACCAGGTACAACGGATATCTAGTTCTTGAAGAAAATAATTAAACAATTTGGGGTTTATCCTTTTACAAACCATTTATTATGTCAAAAACCTATCCTTCCATGTGCTCTTTTAAATTCATACCTGTATATTAAAGTCTGAATCAAATGCTATCTCCTCCACAAAACCTTCCCAGACACCCAGAATCAGAATTCATACTCCCACAATAAGATCTACTTTACTCTTCCAAGACTCACTTATGTTTATTTCAGATAGTAAATAGCTAGATGGTAAGGATAATCATGTATTCTTTTCTAAAAATATTTTTTAATCAGGTTAAGTATCCTAAAAATAGAATGTTGTCTATATAAATTAACAAAAATAATAATTTATCTTTTTTTGGTCATGCTGTTCAGCCTATAGAATCCTAGTTCCCCAATCAGAGATTGAACCCAGGCCCTCAGCACTGAAGGCACAGGGTCCTAACCACTGGATCACCAAGGAATTTGCAATAGTTTATGTATTTGGAAACATATGATCTTCTACTGTGTTTTAAACTAATACATTAAATAAAGTGTATTTCTTAGAGGGCTTAATGCAATTTAATTTTTTCATTGAAAACTATGTGCTTCCTCTGCCCTATCCTTATCAAAAAAAAAAGTTTCTAATTATCTATTATAGGAGCATAAAATAAGTATCATTACTTTAGGTTATGGAGGAAAATACTTGAGGAAAGAAAGCCCTTGAATCATTAAACTTAATTGCTTTGAGTTGATTTCAGTCCAACTGTGTTTGCATATTGGGAGCATCAAAATCTGACAAGTCTGTAGCAAAGATACAAATAAACACAGGCAAACTTGGAGTAAGAATACTGACACAGTACAGCTAAAGCAAGTTCTTTATTTATGACTTGGCATTTGCAAAAGATTGGATTGCTTTCTGAATTTAGAAAAGAATAAAAGTTCACAAAAACTTGTGAAGAGCCATGAAGGAGGGAAAGAGGAAGTACCGTGGATATTAATTAGGAAGTCACTAGCTTATCAAGCATGGGGTCTCGAAGAGTCGGACACGACTGAGCGACTTCACTTTCACTTTTCACTTTCATGCATTGGAGAAGGAAATGGCAACCCACTCCATTGTTCTTGCCTGGAGAATCCCAGGGACCGGGGAGCCAGGTGGGCTGCCGTCTATGGGGTCACACAGAGTCAGACATGACTGAAGTGACTTAGCAGCAGCAGCAGCTAATCAATAGCAATTGGATGTGTTTGAGTATGGAATAAATAGTCTTACAAGAGGACCTAAGATACCAATATTTATTAGGAAGATAGAAATTGTCTCCTATCTTTATCTTTAAACCTATGATGAGTCATGTAAAAAGTGGCCAGAGATAGAGAAGTTCACCCACAATACTCTGATGTCATAGAGGCTAGGAGAACAGAAAGTTTCAAGAAGGTAGTTTCAAATATCAAAAAAAATGAGAGGTCAAGAAAGTAATTCCTGAAATTACTCATCGATTCAGACACAGAGACTCACTGATTCAGATCATTTTTAGTTTGGGTAGAATGATGATGGCCAGACTAGCCTAATGTGGACAGAGGACAGTGTAGGAGGGGAGGTGGCCCATATGTCTTATGAACAAAGGAGAAAGCTAGAGACTGCCTGGACAATACTCATTCCCATTTCCTTCCCTTATGCATCCATTTGTTTTTATGTCATCTCTCAAATCATCTCCTGAATCATCTACTTTTCTTTCTCCCTACCCTAGTCAAGTGTGCTGTCAATTTTTTCATTCAGTCTTAGCTTTTATTCTCAGCCACTGTGCCTTCTCTGTAATATAGTCACCATATTGCAGCTGACAATTTTTTTTTTTCCAAGTGTAAATTCGATTCCCCCATCATAATCTCCCATTCCCATTCCATAGTCTCTTCCTTACAAGATCCTGGTCCAAGCCCGGTACAGCCTGCTCCAAGACTCATCACATAGTTCTTTACTGAACTCTATCAGCCTAATTTCAAATATTCACCCTTCCTTCTGCCACAGGACACTTGTACATGCCGTTTTCTTTTGCCTGGAATGTGTCCCTCCTCCTTCTCACCACCACATTTACATCACACATAGATATGCTCAACTGCAGATCTAGTCTCAAAAGCAAATTTTTAGAAAGTTTTTCACCAACACTACATTCACTATCCACCACTGAGCTCTCCCCCAACCCAAGTCAGGTTTGTCCTTGAGAGCCTGATTCTCAGTTTGTAATTATACATTTATTGAAGACAGTATTTGATTAGTAATCATTTCCTCTGCTTTATAAGAGAAGGGCCCTTATTTGCTCATCATTAGAACCTCATTTTCTAGTACTTGATATATAAATAGCCAGACAATAAATACTTCTTCAGTGAATGAATAAATGAATAAATGCATGAATTAGTATGCTTAAGAATGTACCATCCTCAAAGAGAGAATGAAAAATTGAGCTTAGAGGGAAGAGACAGCAGCAGAAATTCAGGACAAATGAGAAAGAGAAATGAAATTTCTCTTTGAAATTCATTTGCAATTTTCCACAAAGGTTTAGACATCAGGACTTCAAAGAAAAGTAACACACTTTTCTTCTAGTCTGGTCATCGTACTTAACAAAGATTGGAAGGAAGCTTCTTTCTTTCAAGTTTTACTTTTCACTTCAGATATCAAATTGGGAACAACTGACTAGCTCCAATTTAGCCTTTAATTTATTTATTTTTAATCAAGTAAAATAACTCTTCAAATGGACCCAATCTGGCTGCCAAATGCTGGTGAGTATGGCAGATGGACAGAGACGCGTTAACTCCCATGAAGAAACCCAGGAGCTTTCGCGTCTCTAGCAGAATGCAATGTAATGCATGCTTTGTTTCTAGGCAAGCCTAGATCAGAGGTTTGGGACTGAATGTGAGAAGTGTTGAAGCGGGTCTGTGTTTTCTTATTGTTGGCATCCAAGTGACTTCTGGCTAAACAAGCCATCTCTTCCATTCCTCCCCGTCAAACAATGCTGCTCTCCTTGTAGCAATGAGAAATGACCATGAATACGAGTTTTGTAGAAATCTGACTCAAAGAATTGTGCTATAAAAGACCACGGCAAGGTGCAGGTAAATAGTTTCATCAGGCAACAAATACTCATTATCCACCTATGATGTGGAAGTGGACTAGGAGCTTCCAGATAACTCAAAGACAACACAAACAAACCTCAAGAAACACAATCTATTTAATTTAAGGGGACACATGAAAGTGTCAGAGAATAAAACTGTAGTTTCTAACTATGATAGGAAGCTAGAAGTAAGTGAACCTCCTAGGTGACTTTAGGCAGGCTCTTTTATAGAAACAAACTATTACCAAGGAACTTCATATTCTCTAGAACTTTGCATATCAAATTGACTTCCAGACATTAGGAATCTTAAATCACACAGTCCTGGGTCTGATATTTGTTTTGTTAATGTAACTATTTACATCTCTGTCTTTGGTTATCCATGTATAAGATAAGCAGATTAATTCTTTGACTTCTAGGCCCCTTCCCATTTCAATAATCACATTTTACTGATTGTGCAACTTGATAACAGAATTAGATAGGAATTAGGTAAGGAGCAGAACTATCATGTAATTTTGATATTAATTTAAAGATCACATTTCTAAATAAAATATTAGCAAATTAACTCTAACTATGTGACTAAAGAACAGTAATACAGCAAGACAGTAGAGTATCCGAGCAATAAAACAGTGGCTCATGATGGGGAAATCCTACCAATGAAATTCCTTTTTTTAAACTATATTTTAACATATTTTAGAAAAGCAGTTGAAAAGTTTTATGTATATCCTTATTAAGGTAAAACAAACACAAAAAACAAACAAAAATCTTAGAGAGCTATGAATAGAATAAATTATTCTTAGATGGAACCAGGTCAAATTAAGGAAAATTACAGAATCCTGCTCAAAAGTCAAGATTAAAATAAGCATTCTTCTTATCACTGAGGTCAACCAATATCGTGTTCAAGGTTCCAGTCAAGATAAATGAACCTAAGAAATAAATGATAGCTTCAAATATTGTAAAGAAATGAAATATTTACATTCTCAGGTAACAAAATTGAGTTAAACCTCAACTCTTAACATGAGTTTTATATGGGAATCAATTTTGCCATGAAGAGAGGCATTGCATTTTAACTGCATAGTCCTATATTGACTGACATTTTCCCGAGTCTTTTTCCACTGTATTGTTGTCTAATTAGAAAAATAAAAGGGATTGATAAAATAGTTTTATATTTTTTGAGTTGGAAATGTACCAATGACAAGTAAAATGTATAACATGAACTATTTATTTAAAATGATGAACGTGTGTGTGTGTATAAGTATAATATCTAAAATGCTGTTCACCAAAATGGTAATTGTGGTTATTTCAGAAGGGAAAGATTTAGGAAAATTTCAACTTTGTTCTACTATATTTTAAAAATGTATAGTTTGAGTTATTCCAATGAGAATGTATGATTTTTACAGTCAGAAAATACAATAAAGTAATTTTCATTTTGACGAGGATAAATTTTTTCTATATCTATATTTGAATTTTTAATACCAATTATATTAATCATGACACTTACTGAAAAAGCAGTAAAGGATCTGGAACCACTTAAAAATAAAGCTTCCAGAAAATACAGATATAATGTTTAAGGGCTGCTAGGTAGGAAATTGGAGAAGGCAATGGCACCCCACTCCAGTACTCTTGCCTGGAAAATCCCATGGATGGAGGAGCCTGGTGGGCTGCAGTCCACAGGGTCACGAAGAGTCAGACACGACTGAGCAATTTCACTTTCACTTTTCAGTTTCATGCCTTGGAGAAGGCAATGGCAACCCACTCCAGTGTTCTTGCCTGGAGAATGCCAGGGACAGGGGAGCCTGGTGGACTGCCGTCTATAGGGTCGCACAGAGTCGGACACAAGTGAAGCGACTCAGCAGCAGCAGCAGCAGCAGCAGGTAGGAAACAGTTTATGTTATTTCATAACTGGTTTATTTAAAATGATTCACAAATAGGGCTGATAATTCATAATAGGAAAACCAGACCTTAGTTTTACCTCACATTATTTAATATAGTGGTAGATATCAAATGAATCAAAGCCCACTGCCAAAAAGAATATCAGACCACCCCAAAGTGATCTTAATAATGAATAAAAATTCAATTTGTTTGGAATGTTAATAGTATTTCATGCATGGTGTATGTGTGCATTGCGTGTGTGTGTGTGTGTTTGCTGTTCTGTGTGTCTGGCTGGCTGTATATAGTAGACATGAGGTGATGATTCTTGTGATTAAGGGATTATAATTTTAAATGTCTCTCTCTTTCTTATCTTAACCATGCCCTACAGCTCTACTCAGTTACTGCAGTTCAGCAGGTGAACTTCTTATTCCTCTCCAAGAACTCATTAAAGATGAAAATATTTATTTGTCTAAGTGAACACATGTCAAAGCTATTATCAAAAACAGGCATTAGTATGCTGTATCAGGATGTACTATCACCATCACCCGACAAACAAATGAGGTGAACACACACACACAGGACTTAAATAGGTTTGACTGTTAGAGTACTGCTTCTAATAAATTATCGGAAGTATATGTTGCATAAATTGAGGACAGCAATGTACACCACTCTAGAGTCCCATTTTACCAAACAATTTCTCACATTTTATTTTGGGACAATATATACTGCACATACATACACATACACTATATTAATATGCAATGTAAATTATAAGGGAAAAACTAGACAGACCATTTTCCAAGGTCCCTTTCTAAATTAAGCTATCATTCAACTCAGAATCACAACCCAAAGAATAATAGTATGTGCCACCTGCCAAATTAATGTAAAATAATAAACAGCATGAAATAAAATCCATTTAATGATCAAAGAAAAAAACAAATCTAAACCATAAAGACAAGATCAAATGTTGTTTCCTTAACTAGTGGTATATTTTGCTGTCTGTTGAGGATTAAGCATAAATGTGAAGCATGCAAACCCAATATGTCCTTATGAATTGGATCAGTGTGTAAAGGGCACATGTCAAAAACTACTCTAATTGGCCTTCATTATCACTGAAATTGACATCAAATTTATAGCCAGTGACCTGACCTCTCACGTGGCAGAAACAGAACCGATGTTCTTAGAGACAGACTGTGCTACAGCCAATATAGAGTTTTCAGTTAGTTTAATTCTGAACCAGCATTTTATGTATGTATCACTCTATTAAAATGCCATCATGGGAACTGAAGTTGTCATACGCTGCAAAGTTAATTGAATTATATAAACTCTGAGGACATGTCAAGACTACCTGATTCCAAGACTAATCAAGTCATCCCCACCCAGATATCAATACATGCCTTACTTTCATGAAAGAAGGGGGTCTCTTAGCAAAATGACAGCTAGTAATAAATTGTCTGACAGACTTTATTGGAAAGATATCAAAAGAATAACCTGTGCAACTATTTTTTTTGTCTTGCAGGCATCTGTTTATGATTAAGTTCTAACTTTGAGAGACATCGTCAAACAAGCTTTAAAACCACAAGAATCATATAAACCTAGAGAAAGACTCATCTTCCAGCATAAATGATCTATAGCGAATAAGACAAACCGGCAGAACACAAAGTGTATAAGAGAGTGTGTGTGTGTACATGTGTACAGAGCAGTGAGAGTAGGGTAGGTGTGTTTGTGTTTGTGTATATGAATATGGGGTCCCCAGCAAAATATGCAAATCAGTATACTAGTACTAAGTACTATGATTTCTATGTCCCCTTATCCTTCGTTTCCCTGAATCTTATGAGGGTTCCTTGAATGGATTCTGGACTTAAATTACATGATACACAGTGGTGTTAGATAAATGATGTGACATAATATGAAAAAATTAGGCAAAGATATGAGGAAGGCATGGCAATCTACTCTAGTATTCTTGCCTGGAGAATCCCATGGACAGAGAGGAAACTGGAGGGCTATATAGTCCATAGGGTTGTGCACAATTGGACATGACTGAAGTGACTTAGCATGCACGCACATGATAACTGCAGCCAGTCAGTAAAAGACGTTTGATCCTTAGAAGGAAAGCTATGACAAATCTAGAGAGTGGATTAAAAAGCAGAGGCATCGCTTTGCCAGCAAATTTTCGTCTAGTTAAAGCTACAGTTTTTCTCTTGTCCTACACACCACAGTTCAAAAGCATCAATTCTTCGGCGCTCAGCTTTCTTCACAGTCCAACTTTCACATCCATACATGACCACTGGAAAAACCATAGCCTTAACTAGAACGGACCTTTGATGGCAAAGTAATGTCTTTGCTTTTGAATATGCTATCTAGGTTGGTCATAACTTTCCTTCCAAGGAGTAAGCGTCTTTTAATTTCATGGCTGCAATCACCATCTGCAGTGATTTTGGAGTCCCAAAAAATAAAGTCTGACACTGTTGCCTCATCTATTTGCCATGAAGTGATGGGACCAGATACCATGATCTTCATTTTCTGAATGTTGAGCTTTAAGCCAACTTTTCATTTTCCTCTTTCACTTTCATCAAGAGGCTTTTTAGTTCCTCTTCACTTTCTGCCATAAGGGTGGTGTCATCTGCTTGGTATTGGAGAAGACTCTTGAGAGCCCCTTGCACTGGAAGAAGATCCAACCAGTCCATCCTAAAGGAGACCAGTCCTGGATGTTCATTGGAAGGACTGATGCTGAGGCTGAAACTCCAATACTTTGGCCACTTCATAAGAAGAGTTGACTCATTGGAAAAGACCCTGATGCTGGGAGGGATTGGGGGCAGGAAGAGAAGGGGATGTCAGAGGATGAGATGGCTGGATGGCATCACTGACTGAATGCACATGAGTTTGAGTGAACTCCAGGAGTTGGTGATGGACAGGGAGGCCTGGCGTGCTGCTATTCATGGGGTCGCAAAGAGTTGACACGACTGAGTGACTGAACTGAACTGAACACAGATATGGGAGTCAGACAATAAAAAAGGCTGAGCACCAAAAAATTGATGCTTTTGAATTATAGTGCTGGAGAAGACTCTTGAGAGTCCCTTGAACTGCAAGGAGAACAAATCAGTAAATCCTAAAGGAAATCAATCCTGAATATTCATTAGAAGGACCGATGCTGAAGCTGAAGCTCCAAAACTTTGGCCACCTGATGCGAAGAGCTCACTCACTGGAAAAGACCCTGATGCTGGGAAAGATTGAAGGCAAGAGGAGAAGTGGGTAACAGGATAAGATGGTTGGATAGCATCACTGACTCAGTGAAAATGCTGCTGCTGCTGCTAAGTCACTTCAGTCATGTCCAACTCTGTGAGACCCTACGGACAGCAGCCCAGCAGGCTTCTCTGTCCACAGGATTCTCTAGGCAAGAATACTGGAGTGGGTTGCCATTTCCTTCTCTAGAGGGAGGGAGAGACGAAAAGAGAAAGTTACATTATTTTATTAACCTTTCTTTACTGGGGCTAACCAATATATTAATTCTCTCTGTACAAGATTAAACTGTCAAATCCTGAAACAGAAGCTACCTTACCCCTTTTTGTTGTTCTAAGACTTTGTAAGCAATGTCACTCATAAAACTTGTTAAGTTGGATAAATTTAAGCCAGAATCACAGAGAAAGTATTTTTCACATTGTCTTCCCTACAAACTTCATGAGTAACCTGTGTGCAGATGACTAATGCAAACAAGACTAACTGAAGAAAAGAATAGGGAAAATAGTTTTCCCATTTCAAGAAATGGAATACTTAGATGCAAACTTAATTTTTAAACTATGAATTTGACTACCTTGTTAAAAGGTATATGTTAATAAAAAACATATAAACTTTAATAAATCTCAGTATTGAAAGATCTCTGGATAATAAAAATCAGAATTTTCTGGATAAAATGTAAAATTCAATTACTTATTAGTGAATGGACTAATGAAAAGCAATGCTATTCCAAAAACCTAATGTTACATTTTTTTATTATTGTAAGATAGAGTAGTTCCTGTGTATTAGGTTATTTTCAATTTTCATATCAAGCAATATGAAACTTGAATTAAATTTAAGAAAGCAGCAATGCACTGAGGGTAGCTGTGTGTATCTCAGCCACATGGCACCACATGGCTGCATGGGCCAGTGCTGTATCCTCACCAGCACTGCTTCAAGGTCTCAAATCAGAGTTGCAGGAATTGGAGGGCACCTTGCACCCCACTCCAGTACTCTTGCCTGGAAAATCCCATGGACAGAGGAGCCTGGTAGGCTGCAGTCTATGGGGTCGCTAAGAGTCAGACATGACTGAGTGACTTCACTTCACTTTGCAACATGTAGCCCAGCTCTTGACCCCACTTCGGAAAGCTGGCTTGCTGGTACTGCACGTGAAGGCTTTTAAAATGTTGTCAGATTCAGCTTTTAAAGAAAAATCCCACCAGGTTCTGGCCTTGCTCAGTGTGGGCATTTTTGTTCCAGAGATCTGAAGACACATTGCTTCCTGTCCTGGTCTTAGGGCAGAGAGTGGGCTTTCTCACCTAAGAGATGGTCACCTTAATAAGTGCCTCCTTCATGGGACTGAAAGGAGCTTTCATTTCAGTCAGTTCAGTTTGGCTGCTCAGTCATGTCTGACTCTTTGTGACCCCATGGACGCAGCATGCCAGGCTTCCCTGTCCATCACCAACTCCTGGAGCTTGCTCAAACTCATGTCCATCAAGTCGGTGATGCCATCCAACCATCTCATTTTCTGTCATCCCCTTCTCCTCCTGCCTTCAATCTCTCCCAGCATCAGGGTCTCTTCCAATGAGTCAGTTCTTTGTATCAGGTGGCCAAAGTATTTGAGCTTCAGTTTTAGCATCAGTCCTTCCAATGGATATTCAGGATTGATTTCCTTTAGGACTGACTGGCTTGATCTTCTTTCAGTCCAAGGGACTCTCAAGAGTCTTCTCCAAAATCCTTAGCACTCAGAAACAGAGAGTGCCAATTAAAACCCCAGTCCACATTTTGGTTGCTGCTTCACTTTCAGCCTCAAACTACTGTGGATTCATCCTTCCTTAGGCTGCCAGGCTTTGGAAAGCACATCCACACCTTGTCTCTCTCTCTCTCTTCTCCTGTTGGTTAATTAACACTAATGGGCAGATGTCCTCTCTGCCACAGTCATCACTGGCTTACTAGAGGGCTAATTATGCTGCTTGTCCAGGCACAGTGTCTCTCTTCCTTCCAGCAGCCTCCCCTTGGGACCCATACTGCTCATTATCACCTCCACCAGTAGAAGAATAAGACAAGACTGTCGGTGACACCACTTCTTATATTTCCAAGAAAAAGCTTAAATCTAAGTAATGCCATTATAGGCTTCCTCAGCAGGGTTTTCAGCTAGGAAAATCCTTGTGATCTTTGTCCATAATTTCTTTTTTTTTTTTTTTTTTTTTTTTTTTTTTTTACATTTCTTTTTTTTTTAATTTTATTTTACTTTTAAACTTTACAATATTGTATTAGTTTTGCCAAATATCAAAATGAATCCACCACAGGTATACATATGTTCCCCATCCTGAACCCTCCTTCCTCCTCCCTCCCCATACCATCCCTCTGGGTCATCCCAGTGCACTAGCCCCAAGCATCCAGTATCGTGCATCGAACCTGGACTGGCAACTCGTTTCATACATGATATTATACATGTTTCAGTGCCATTCTCCCAAATCTTCCTACCCTCTCCCTCTCCAACAGAGTCCATAAGACTGTTCTATACATCAGTGTCTCTTTTGCTGTCTCGTACACAGGGTTATTGTTACCATCTTTCTAAATTCCATATATATGTGTTAGTATACTGTATTGGTGTTTTTCTTTCTGGCTTACTTCACTCTGTATAATTTCTTCCTAAATGCTGAATTGTATTATTAAGAACTAGAAATAATTTCTTCAAATGACTTACTTTTAAATTTGCTTTTCAGACATCTCTAAGAGTCACTGGAAACTCAAGTGCAATTCTTTATCTCCTCTGTCCTAGTATATTCTATTCAATCCATGTATTTCAAATGGATGGAGGATTTTTCTTTTCTTCCCTCAGCAATGTACCTCAAAATCTATTGCTTTTTTTCCCCCCATAAGTAGACTAATGCCAGTCCCTGCTACCTTCCTCCATTCACCTTCCATACCTTCTCTTTCCAATGCCACCCCAATATCTTCCATTTTCTTAAACTGCCACAATCACAGCTGGTCTTTTCTAGAATCTCCAGGCACCACAGCTAAGTAACTTTATTCATTTCTGGACTATATCATTTTTTCTTTTTCTTCCCCTTATTCTCTCTATGCAATGTCTCCTCCCTTTCAACAATCCTTCTCTCTTCCAGATTCTAAAATCCCTTCACATTTTCCCTCTCATTCTGCTCTTTTACTTTACTGTCTCTATGATAACTAAAATATAACATATTAATATAAGCCATGCAGAGTCTTTTCTCTTTGTACTTTAAAAATATCATATTTATCTGCTTTCTCTTTTAGTGAATAATTTATTTCCTGTTGTTTTTCTAATAGAGTCTATGAGCCAGGAGCTAGTTTTACACCTGTGTTTAGTGATTTAGGTAGTAGAATATTTTGTTTTAATGTAATAAGTGTACTGGAAATCACTCTTTTGAGAGTCATGAAATCCTGAAGGGCAAGACTCAAGTGCTGTGGTAGATTGGTTAAACCATAGAAAATTAACTAATTATAATTGCTTGTGTATTCAATAGTTAAATTATTATGGGTTACACTGAGTGGTTAAGCTAGTTTTGACAAAAAAAAAAAAAAGAACTTTTTTATTATTTCAAGACTTGCACGTTAGTGACAGTGGCCATTTTTTTAAGTATGTTCAGTAAAGTAATCTGATTTATCTAAACTGTTACTAGGTAAAGATGAAATAGAGGTTGCTCTATAAAAATATGTAATAATCTGATTTGTAAGGAAGAAATGACAGTATGGGTATTGGGATGCAGCACTAAACTTTCTTTGCTATTATCTTGTATTTTACTTATATCATCTGCTGGCAGATGACTAACCTCAAAGATCTTATTACCAACCTGATGTAAAAACCTACACTAAGTCAGTATCAACACATCATACCTCTTAGGATATTACTCAATAATATGAATTCAAATATTTTAACTCTCCACTCTTTCAAAATCTCTAGTAAAAAATAATTTTGAAACAGCTATTTAAAAGTTACTGTGCATATACAGGTTGGAGGGTTCATAATGGTTTAAGAAGATATAAGTTGCAACAAGAATCATTCTAATATTGTGTGTCACTTTAATGGTTAAATAGGTACATATATAAAAGAAAAAAGTGACCCTAATATATGTTACCAAGTCAAATTTTCTACTTTGTATTTGCCACCTTCAAGTCATCACTGCAATCATATAAAACTTATGGATGATTCAAAGAAAGACTGCTATGACACCTATCACACTATGAATGAACTCTTTGCACACACACACACATATACATATAATAATGTCACAATTCAATGATTTTAAATGAATGTGTAAACTATTTGGGAAATAAAGCTAAATATAGAAGAATAAACACACTATCAATGTGGGTAAGGTAACTCACTCAATGCCTACTCTCAACTCCACCTTCCTTCTCCCTTTCTACCACTCTAGTGCATAGTGTGGAGCTCAAGCCAGTTCACTTCATCAGAATGGATGCAGCTATCTCCCCATTGCAGGAAGTATCTATTATTGACCATTTACAGCTCAGTCCCTCACAAGGGACAGCCCTTAACTGTAGGAAACTACCTTGCCCTTTCCAGCAGGCATTCACAGGTAATACCAGCCTGAACCAGATTCCAAGTTCAGCCCTTTTGCCTCAATTTGTGAGAATTCCCAAGGGTCATCTGCATTTCAGGACTCTGAACAGATCAGGTAAGATCTCAGTTGCAACCACATGGTAATCTAACTTCTCTCTATCCAGTCCTATCTTCCCTCCCTTCCTTATACATATCTCCCAAGGTAGGTGAAGTCACTCAGTCGTGTCCGATTATTTGCAACCCCATGGACTGTAGCCTACCAGGCTCTTCCATCCGTGGGATTTTCCAGGCAAGAGTATTGGAGTGGGGTGCCATTTCCTTCTTCAGAGGATCTTCCTGACCCAGAGATCAAACCCAGGTCTCCCACATTGTAAGCAGATGCTTTACTGTCTGAGCCACCAGGGAAGTCCAAGATCACAGTTAAATAAATTTTCTGCATGCAATGTTGTGTACTGGAGTCTATTTCCAGGGAACATAATTTAAGAAAACTAAAATACTTAGAAAGCAAAATATTTTTTCTAGTTTCCTTGTTGTTCAGTCTGGCCATGTGTCAATGAGATTAGGCACAATTTCCTAGGGAAGAATCTTTTTTTTTTTTTTCCCCTCCATTCATAACCAAGATTCACTAGGAAATGTTTCTTTGACATTTTCCCTTTTGTCTTCTTCCCACCCTGCATAAAGACAAGATACCCACAGGGCATCAATGTCAAAGCCAACACAGAGAGAACAGTGAGCATCCAAAAATACCCCAAACATTTGAAAACATCACTGAGTAACTGAATTTATGCAATCATCAACTCCTGAGATTTCAGATAAGTGGGAAAAGGCTTTCTTTTTAAAGTTGATTGTTACTTGCAGCCAAATGCAATTCCTAAATGTTACAAGGAAACACACCATCTAGAAATATATGTTTTTGTGTAGTCATGTTATTTATAAGAACAAAGACATGGAACAGTTTTGTAAATGTTAAATTTTTGTCTCTCCA
Source organism: Bos mutus (assembly GCF_027580195.1). NCBI lineage: Eukaryota > Metazoa > Chordata > Mammalia > Artiodactyla > Bovidae > Bos > Bos mutus. The sequence goes on along the minus strand of NC_091644.1, from coordinate 22,688,014 downwards.
TAAGTATGAAAATTATGGTTATTAAAATAACTTATTTGATGACTGATTTAATGTTGAGAAATACTCTTGATGCCATATTAAATGTAAAGATATAAATTCCATTACATGCATAGAGCTATAAGTTGATAAAGTCACCAAACTTGTGAAGCATCTTCATGAAACAATAAATTTGCCTGTCATGACAAGTATTTTCTAAAGATGGCCAAACTAATATGTATCTCATCTCACATGCTCTTCTAAAAAATGAGTCTATCATTATTTCCATGAATGAGTGTGGTCTATGATCCCACACCCTAAATTTCAGTAAGGGCTTGTGACTATCCCTGATCTAGAGAAAACAAAAAGGACAATAAATGATTGTTATTATTTAAAGTCATTACATTCAGGGATGATTTGTTATGCTATTAATACATTCAATAACAAGAACAGCTGTAGATTATCTTAATTATTTTCTGATCTCTCAAAATACAGAATTTTTTTTAACTTGAAAACTGCAGAGAAGTTTATAGCTTTATTTTAAACATAGTTAATACATTACCATCACTTTTTAATTGTGATGAAAAATGAGTAAAATAACTTAAGATTAGCTTGTTAGGTGATGGACTCCAAGATCCTCACTCTAGATTTATTAATGAGTATTTAGTAGTTAAAATAGCATCTGGCATAACTGGAATAGTCATCACTATCCCATTGTTTAAAGTACTTAAAAATCTGTACCAAACATACTATTTCTTCTAATCAACAGGCTTCTCATTCCTTGTAGGAATTGTGTGAGCAAAGAAATACTATAGTAGAACACAATTGGATTTATGAGTAAGACTGTAAAAATGCCAATTCTAAGGTAAGTTCTTCAATGGACTCAGAACTTACTTGAGCCCATTGCCTCCTTCTGTGAAAAAGCACCTTGGTAGGAAAATGGGCAGCAGGTATCTAACACTTCAATATCATAATATGCAGATAAACTGCAACAAAGATCAAGAAAGTAGCTTATTTCTAGATGTTTTTTGGGTCAGGTTCATCTATTCCCCACTTTCCATGTATCATTTAAACTACCACAGTAGTAGATAAATGTAACTGAAAGTCTTATTTTCCTTCAGAGAAGTCTCTAATAAAACTGGCAATATTTCTTTGAAATGCATACAAGCATGTACACACACACACACACACACCCCTGAACTCAAATCTTACCCTCTTTCCACACAGAAAATATGACTAGGTCATTTAAGCAATGCCATATCTATTCACAGAAAATCAGCAGGTCAGGTAGAAAATTACTCACCTACATACCAGTTGTGCAGATGTTACAGTGTCTGAATCACTGCCAAGAAATTCTACATTGGCATATCTCCACTTTTCAATTTGCTACAATGCACTTAACCTACCACTGCTATTCAGTGTTCTGTGACTGTAATACAAGCATCTGTGTGTTCACCTGAACTCAACTATTCCCTTGGCTAGAATGTTTCCAAACAGGATGATAAATATAAATGCCTGCTGTTTTCAGAAGTATACATAATAAACATTCCTAAAATACTTTGAAAGCCTGAAGTTAGCAACAAGCGTTTGTGTACATAGATTAAGAAAAATGAGCAAGGAAAACTTTATTAGCACACTTTTAAGTACTTGATTTATCATCTGTGCAGTGACATCCTTGCAGGATTTCTTCAGTAACATGAAAAAGTCAATATCTCAGCTGTTGAGGGCCCTGCTTTAGAACCCCAGGGGGCATACCCAGACAAGTTGCAGTGATTATTTGTGGAGCAACCCGTGCTGACACCCAACTTAAGTAGACCATTGAAAAGATCTTTTTAAATCTTGAATGTAAAAGGAAGTCTAGATAGATAAATAGATAGATAACAGGTGATAATAAAGATCAGATAATAACAAAACTAAACCAAAGATGGTCAGCTAATGAAGAATGACAAATCATCCAAATATTTATTGATTTAAAGCAGCAATAATCATACAATTTACAAGATAAACTTGTAAGTCCTACCAATAACAGTTGGGACTCCACCTTACTCTCACATTCATATAAAATTTTATTTCCAAGAAGAAAGTATTTTCTTTATTAACTCTATGGTGATTTGAATGCAACTTCTAGTCTAGGACATAAAAACAGCAACTTTGCTTCTCTAATAATAGATGACCTTGCTTGTAGCTCTGAGTATAGAATCAAAGTACTTGAAATCCTCATTACTTAAATGAATCTACTCCTTTTCAACACTTGGTTACATACTTGAAAAGTTTGTAAGCATAGCTATATTTGCATAATCAGTTATAAATTGGAAACTGTTTATGAGCATCTTCTTATTTCTAGCAGAGGTAACATCATTACCACCAAACCATGTAGATGGAATTAGGTATCAAGTCTAAACTATCTTTTATAACTTCTTGACAATTTCCCAAGGTCCTGTGCCCTATTCGTTCATCTGTTATAATACACACAGCCTGCTGCTGCTGCTGCTGCTGCTAAGTCGCTTCAGTCGTGTCCGACTCTGTGTGACCCCATAGACGGCAGCCCACCAGGCTCCTCTGTCCCTGGGATTCTCCAGGCAAGGACACTGGAGTGGGTTGCCATTTCCTCTCCAATGCATGAAAGTGAAAAGTGAAAGGGAAGTCGCTCAATCGTGTCTGACTCTTAGGGACTCCATGGACTGCAGCCTACCAGGCTCCTCTGTACATGGGATTTTCCGGGCAAGAGTACTGGAGTGGGGTGCCTCTGCCTTCTCCCATACACACAGCCTAACAAATACTTTATCCTAAACTTTCTCTGCTGCAAATGAATGCATTAATTCACTTCATCAACAATTACAAGTATTTGCAATCTTTTCTCATAAAATCAAAATCGACCACTGTAGAAAAAGATACATAATCCATTTCACATTTGTTTTGTTTTTCTAAGTTCTCTCTAGTTTCAAATCATGACATATTCAAAAAAATTGTATACAAAGAAGTACAAGATGTAGATTATCCCCAGTAGAGTATACTTCAACTACTTCACCAAAAGAAAATGACAAAATTATGGTGTCTTCACACAACATAATAATGTATAAATATCTAAAGTAAGTTTTAATTGAAATATTTCTTGAGATAATTGTAAATTCATATGCAGTTATAATAATACAGAGACATCCCTTGGACATTTGTCAACTTTCCTCCTTCAATAATAACACTTTATAAAACTATACTACCAGGATATTGACAATGATATAATCCACTGATCTTACTCAGACTTCCCCGGTTTTACTTGCATAGTTTGTATGTGGTGGGGTGGATGGGTGTGGATTAAGTTCTACACAATTGTGTCACCGTTGTAGGTCTGTATAGTCAGCACCATAGTCAAAATATTGAATAGTTCCAACACCACAGGAACCTTTCCTGTTGCCCTTTGGTAATTAAAACTGCCTCCTGTCTCTATACCACACACAATTATCAATTTGTCCTTCATTTACAAATTGCATTATTTCAAAATGTTATATAAGTGGAATCATATAGTATGTGACATTTGGGATTGTTATTGCTGTTGTGGTTTTCTTTTTTTTTTTTGGCATGGCATAATTCCCTGGGGATTCAGCCTATTTGTTATGTCAATCAATAGTTCATTAATTTTTATTACTGATTAGAATTCTATGATATGTTTATACTTCAATGCAAATATTTTTTCCTATCCTGTAGCTTGTGTATTTATCCTTTTCACATGGGCTTTCACAGAGTAAATGTTTTTAATTCTGTTAGACTGAATTTTTCAGTTTTTCCTTTATGGTTTATTATTGTAGCATCAAATCTTGGGACACTGCCTATCCCTAGATCCTAAAGATTTTCTACTAGCTTTTCAAAAAGTTTTATTTGCATTTAACTATTATCAATTTTCAGCTTATTTTTGTCTATGGTCTGAGACTCAGTTCGAGGTTGTTGGTTTTTTTTTTTTTGCCTATAAATATCAAATTGCTACAGCACCATTTGATGAAAAGGCTATCCTTCCCTCTTGAATTGGTTTTGTACCTTTTTCAAAAATCAGTTGAGCGTATGTGTGGGTCTATTTCCGGATGCTATATTCTGTTCCTTTGATCTATATATCCATCCCTCAACCAGTGCCACACTGCCTTGACTGTTGTAGCTGTACAGTAAAAACTTAATATCAGGTAGAATAATTCCTCTCACTTTATTTTCCTTTTCTTAGTGAGCTATTTTAAGGCTGGGCCTTTCCATATGAATTTAGAATAATATTATCAATGTCTAAAAAACTTACTGGGATGTCTAAAAAATTGCATTAAACCTATGAATACATATGTGGATTATAAATTGAAATTGGAGAAGAAAACATAAATATTCCAGTATAACAGAGCAGACCCAGATAACATTATGGCAAATCAAGCTATTCATTAAGGAACCACTACAACTTAGAAAAAAACTGATAAACTAATTCAGGATGAGAAAGATTAATATGAAAAATAGGATATCTATTATATGTATGTGGGGGGGGTGGGTAGTATGCTGCTGCTGCTGCTGCTGCTAAGTCGCTTCAGTCGTGTCCGACTCTGTGCGACCCCATAGACGGCAGCCCACCAGGCTCCCCCGTCCCTGGGATTCTCCAGGCAAGAACACTGGAGTGGGTTGCCATTTCCTTTTCCAATGCATGAAAGTGAAAATTTAAAGTGAAGTCGCTCAGTCGTGTCCGACTCTTAGCGACCCCATGGACTGCAGCCCACCAGGCTCCTCCGTCCATGGGATTTTCCAGGCAAGAGTATTGGAGTGGGGTGCCATTGCCTTCTCCAGGTGGGCAGTATACCAAAACACAATTAATGAGGTAGCAACAAACAATAAATTATTGACTATAGCACAAAGAGTTAAATTTAAATAAGCAGTCAGAATGTTGTTGGAATGAAACCGATAATTCAAATACAGCCAAAAAAGGTTTGGCTTTTTTATAAAAGTATTAACTATGTGTGTTTTGGGGTGGAAGGCAGTGGTCAGAGGAAGGTAAAAGGATATCAATAAACTTATGCCTATGGAAATGCATACATATTGGGGTTAGCAGTCTGCTAAAGCCATCTACTTTTTAAAATACCTTCCAGGTCAAGTGTATGAATTAATAACATTTTAAAAATATCTTTATTATGGTATAATTGATATAGAACTATAAATACTTAATATGTGTGTGTGCATGTGCTTAGTTGTGTCTGACTCTTTGTGACCCCATGGATTGTATCCCACCAGGCTCTTCTGTCTATGGAATATTCCAAACCAAAAATACTGGGTTAGGTTGCCATTTCCTTCTCCATGGGATCTTGCAGACCCAGGGATCAAACCCACGTCTCTTTGTCTTATGCATTGGTAGGTAGATTCATTACCACTAGGCCACCTGGGAAGCCCATAAATATATGTGTGTGTGTGTGTGTATATATATGTGTGTGTGTATGTGTGTGTGTGTATACATATATACATATATATATATGTACATAGTTTGATGAGTTTAGAAATATACACACTCATGAAAACCATCGACACAGACTGGGAAAGAGAAACATCTATCCCCTCCAGAGTTCCCTTGTGTCCCTTTGTGTGTGTGCGTGTGTGTGCACGTGCATGTGGTATGGATATTTAACATGAAATCTACTCTCTTGACAAATGTTTAAGTGCTGAATATAGTGTCAGTGACCACAGGCACTGTGCTGTGCAGCAAATCTTTAGAATTACCTCATTCTGAATAACTGGAAGAGAAAGAAATGGAGAGCTGTTGTTCAATTGGTATAAGGCCATCTACTTCCAAAGGTAAAAGGAGAGAGGAAAATAAGTAATCTTGTTAGAGTGTACTCTAAACTTCCAGGCAAAATGAGAAAACAGATGCGGCTTTCCTGATTGAGACTCTGAAACTGAAACAAAGACATCATAGAGCAGTGACCTGAGCTTCAGTTACTGGGTTCTAATCGGCAAAAAGTGTCCTTGACAAATCTTGCTCAGATAAAAAGGCAATAACAAGACAAGAGTGTTTTAAACCCAGCACTAACAGATCAGAAAGAATTTGTGATTGAAGCAGTAAAAACCCTGAGCAAAGTTACCTTGTTACTTTAGAGTTTGTAATAGCCAGAAATATAGAAATAGTAGATTCCAAAAAGTTGAGAAAAAGATATAACTCCATGGCCCCCAATTCTGTAAAAGATGACTGAGAAGTTTCAAAGGCTTTCAAAAAATAAAAAATCTTCTCACCATAAGCAGGAAAACATAAAGAAAATGAAGTGATACGGCTACTCTTCTAACTCAAGAAGTTTATATATAAAATGGACAAAATTGAGATAGAAATAAGAGCCAAGCCTAGGATACCACATGTAAGATGTGCTCAATTCATATTTTAGTAAAATAAAAAATGAATCTTTTAAAAGCAAATATAAATATGTAAAAGTTGCATATACTATAAGACAGAAGAGTCAAAGTATACATTATCTGTTTACTTACCATTCAGCCCAGAGATATTTATTGAACATTTATCACATACCAGACACTTTTTGCTTTTAAGGATATCAGAGTTCACAGTAACAAACTAATATGGAAACAAAAAATCAAAATACGGGAAAGCAAGCACAAACAGATAACTGTTTAAAGTATTTCAGGAATAAGCAGAATAGAGTTATTAATTAAGAGCTTGGGGAAAGAAAGACTATAAAAAGGCTTCACCTAATATTTAAGATTTAAATAATTTTTAAGAGTGGCTGAAATATGCAGATTTAAAAAAAGAATCCTATATAAGTTTTGAAATGGGAAGAAAAGTACATGTTGTTTAAAAACCACTGGTGAAATGTTAATGAGCTCACAGAAACAGCAAAGAGATAAACTCTCTGCATTGCATTTAGAGAGATAAATTGTACCCTCCCTGGCCAGTTCCAAAGATTCAAGCACCCTATAAATATTTGGGGCAGCTAACAACACACAAAGGTTGAAAACATTTTACTTTAGCTGTGATTCTTCCTTGTCCCCTTAAATCCTATGTTTCCACCCCATTGACTTGGTTTTACACATCCTCCCTAGCTTATCAATTCTCGAGCAGTGGTTTTTATACCCTGGCAGCTCATTAGAACCAGCAGAAGAGCTTCTACAATAGATTTCTGTCTGGGTCCATCCCCCAAGGATTTGATTAATCAGTCTGGGGTTGGGACCTTTGTGCTGTCTACAATGACAGACACTCTCCAAAAACTCTGTGGGAAATCACTCTGGCTTGCTGTGGTGGGTGAGTGTCTAACAGAAGAGGGTAAAACAAATATCACAAAGAAAGAATTAATGTCATGGAGTTCCACATGAGTTTAGAACTTAATGCCTCATATAACATCCTACAGAAAAAATGTGTCCAAGATAGCTATGCATATTGCAGCCAGGATCTGTAAGAAAGAGTTGAACATGTGAATGCTACCTAAAGACTGGAGACTTTTATTCTAAATTTATCCTGTGTATAATGGGAAGCCAACTGAAAAGTTGTCTGCATTGCACTGACAATTCAAAATGTGTACATTATGGGAATTATTCTAGCTGTAACCAAGAAAATTGACTGGAGAAAGGCAAAGATGATCACCAACTTTTTTGTTTGGAAAACCATCTGAATGTAGATACCATTCCCTGAGAGGTGACAGAGGAAAGCACAGTCTTGGTAGTGAAATGAGAAGGAAACATAACAAGTTCTCATGTGAATGTGTTGACTTCTGGGTACTTCAGGAGACCAAAAAAAGAAAGGAAAAAACAAACAAACAAACAAAAACTAACGGGAGATATTTATTTGAGATCCATGCACATAAATATGGGTTTATAACTCAAAGGAATGGATGAGCTTGCCCTGGGAAGGTGTATAGACCTTTCTTTGGGAGAAGAGAGCCTAGGACAAAATTTAGAAGAACATTAAAGCTGGAGTGAAGAAAAAAAAAATCTATAAAGCAGATTAACAAGAAACAACCAAAGAGGTAGGAGGAGAACTAGGAGAGATGTGACAATGAATATCAACAGCAAAGAGTGCTTATACAAAGAATGACTGAACAGTAGTTGTCAAATGTTGCACCACTTTTAATGGAGTTTAAGACAGAAATCTGATTATGGTAGATTAAGGTGTGAGTGTGAAAGTGGAGCGTGAAAAAGCTGGCTTAAAGCTCAACATTCAGAAAATGAAGATCATGGCATCTGGTCCCATCACTTCATGGGAAATAGATGGGGAACCAGTGGAAACAGTGTCAGACTTTATTTTTGGGGGCTCCAAAATCACTGCAGATGGTGACTGCAGCCATGAAATTAAAAGATGCTTACTCCTTGGAAGGAAAGTTATGACCAACCTAGATAGACCAACTTTTTCATACTGAAAAGCAGAGACATTACTTTTCCAACAAAGGTCCATCTAGTCAAGGCTATGGTTTTTCCAGTGGTCATGTATGGATGTGAGAGTTGGACTGTGAAGAAAGCTGAGCACTGAAGAATTGATGCTTTTGAACTGTGGTGTTGGAGAACACTCTTGAGAGTCCCTTGGACTGCAAAGAGATCCAACCAGTCCATTCTGAAGGAGATCAGCCCTGGGATTTCTTTGGAAGGAATGATGCTAAAGCTGAAACTCCAGTACTTTGGCCACCTCATGTGAAGAGTTGACTCATTGGAAAAGACTGTGATGCTGGGAGGGATTGGGAGCAGGGGGAGAAGGGGACGCCAGAGGATGAGATGGCTGGATGACATCACTGACTCGATGGCCGTGAGTCCGAGTGAACTCCGGGAGTTGGTGATGGACAGGGAGGCCTGGCGTGCTGCAATTCATGGGGTTGCAAAGAGTCGGACATGACTGAGCGACTGAACTGAACTGGACTGCGAATAAAAACTAGGAATAAAAAGTGCCATTACCTCTTTAAGAACATTGCAAGGTTGATTAAAATGATTTTCCTTTTTCTTTTTTGAATCATAATATACATACAATGCAACAGGGATTCCCTGGCGGCTCAGACAGCAAAGATTTGCCTGCAATGTGGAAGACCCACATTCAATCCAAAAGTCGGGAAGATCTCCTGGAGAAGCGAAGGGCAACCCACTCCAGTATTCTTGCCTGGAGAATCCCATGGGCAGAGTAGCCTGGAGAGCTATAGTTCATGGGGTAACAAACAGTAACACACAACTGAGCAACTATGGTACTTAACCTTAGGTTTTTTTTTTTTTTTGTTTTTTTTTTAAGAAGAAAGAAATGTAAACAGGTTAGTTCTAATAAAGAGAATCTAGAAGAGAGTAAGATAGTGAAACTATATGAAGGAGAAAATGATCATTACTAAAATATGTAAGGTACCTGGGTAGAAGCAGGGAAGGAAGAAGAATTAACCTGAGCTTTCTCAGTGAAGAGGGAAAATTCCAGAATAATGGGAGGATGGAAGAAAGCATGAACATGGATTTAGTGCCATTGTAGTTTTGATGATAAAGAGGCAGCTCTTGTCTTTTCTTTTAAGAAAAGCTTTACTTTTCTTACTGAAGGAGGAGAGATCTGTTAGTGAGGAAGCAACAGTAGAATTTGAGTTTTGAGGGAGTGGAATGGGTTTGAAAGAGCAATTAGAGAATCTGAGAGAAAGAAGTAATTGGGAATAAGAGAAGAATCACCAAAGAGCGTTGAAATCCCAATGGTTCTTGAGTTAATAATGTAAGTGTACAATTTTAGGAGTAGTGAGGCAAAAAGCGTGTAAAGGCTACATAAGTACCGACTAACTTTAGGCTGTATACCATCCAACAGATAGCTGGGACTTACAGAACAGCATACCCTAGACGAGGGTATAGCAACCCACTCCAGTATTCTTGCCCGGAGAATCCCATGAGCAGAGGAGCCTGGCAGGCTACAGTCCATAGGATCACAAAGAGTTGGGCAGGGCTGAAGCAATTTAGCACACACAGAAATCAAACAGTATTCAGTAATAGAAGTACAATAACCAAAGTCAAGACATGGCTCATATTTACTACAGGAATAGAATTTATAGTAGCAGTTGTAAAGGTTTTTTGAGTACTTAATGACTTTTTTAAAAATTTAATTGTTCTTACCTGAATTATAGCACATAGATGGTCATGACTATTGTTTTCAATATTCTAATGAGGAAAAAAAGGCACAGAAAAGTTGATTAATTTTGCAAGGTCAAGAAGCTACTAAGTGGCAGATTTTGAACAGTGAATGTAAGTCATGTTCAGAGGAAAGGGAGCAGATAGCAAAGGATCCAGAATCTCTGAAATATGGAGAATTTGGCAACTGAAGATATTTTGCCTAAATAAGACAGGCAGCAGCAAATAAGTATATTACTTCAGTACTTTAATAGTTGCCATATGGAAAAGGAATTAGACTTTAATATTATGTAGCTTTGGGGAGCAAAACTAAAACTAATATGCAGATGCTGCAAGGAGGTTGATTTCAGCTGGAAAGAATGAAGATTTTTGTAGAAATATGGGTGAAACAAAGGGGGAGTTTCACAAGTGAAGTTCTTGTGATGGAGATATTTGAGCCAGAAGCAGTGGTTTTGGGGAAGGAGTGCAGACCTCGGGGCAGAGAGGACAGGTAGGCCTAGAGGAAATCCAACACCCTTTCCAAAACTGAAAGTCTGCCTCCAGTTTGCATTTTATTAACCCACAGTACACACTGACTGTTTTATTTTCTCCCCAGAGTAAGACCATTTGGCAGATACATAAAGCATTTGGATCACTTCTACGACAATATTTGGATATAATAGACAAGAAATAATGCCATGCCAAGTCTGCTGGATCTGGGCTTTCAACTGCTTCAAGAGCTCTAATAATTTAGATGAAAGAGAGAGAGAGAGAGGAAAAGATGAAGGGTAGGGAGGGAGAGAGGGACAGTGGGAGGGAGGAAAAGAAGAAGAGAGAAACTGAGAGAGAGAAATAAACAATCCTTTCAGCTTGCAATTTAGCCTCTTCTCAAGAACAAGCAAATAACTCTACAGGCAATTGTGAAATGCCTGCCAAAACTGTCCTTTTTGAAGCTTTTAAAACATAATCCATATTTCTACTGCATTTCTTTATATGTTCACACCTACATTTATGTAAAAGCTCAAGCAAGACATTTTGAAGTTCTTCTCTGAGCAGAGGGGAGTGTTTCTGGTATGCTGCCAGGTTTGATGACAAGAGGGGGGTTTGTTTGTTTGTTTGTTTTTGTCCCCCCACCCCCCCTCTTAGGAGAAGACAAGGGACCAGGTTGTTTAAGAAGTAAGATGCTCTCTGCCTGGACCTGATACCTAGAAGGGGTCCATGCTATATCATATTTGATACTTTTTACCTTGAATTGGCTGCCAGATTTGTTAGAAAGATTATTAGGCCCTATAGGTTCCAGACAGCAAATTCTAACTTTTGATTCTGCCCCGTCCCCAACTTAGACGACCTTTCCTTATAAAGCAGATCTTGCTGTTTTTGGTTTTTTTTTTTTAACCTTATAGCATGTTACTGTGTTCTTCCCTGATGTTCTTCAGCTTGAAGAGTTTTATTTGTTTTTTTTCTCCATCTGTTTTTCTGTTTGGGATATGAGGATGCCACAATTAGGTACAGCGATTATGCCAATCCATTAAGATCCATGGGCATCATATGTATGCAAACACTAATAGGTAAGTAAACCTTGCAAAGATGACTATCGTGTTTTGAAGCAAATGACAAACTCTAGACTGACTACACCCTGGAGAAGGGAAGGCTACCCACTGCAGTATTCTTGCCTGGGAAATCCCCATGGACAGAGGAGCTTGGCAGACTTCAGTCCATGGGGTTGCAAAGAATTAGACATTACTGAGCGACTAAGCACAGCATAGACTTATTACAGGAGCTCCTTTCCTTCATTTGTCTTCTTCTCCAGAAGCTATAATCTTTGCAATTCCCCTCAGATCTGGCCCTCTATTGTTGAGAAATATGCTTGTGTATTTTTGTCTTTATAAGTCACTGCATACCTGTTTCTCTATAAAAATTATTTTATTAATTGAATATAGATATCTACCCATTTATTGATAGCCAAATATATGGCAGCCCTAGTCACCTAATACTGTTAAAAACACATCCCCACAACTTCGCTACCTGAAAATCAGAATATTGTTTTGTTTTGTTTCTTCCTTCAAATCATTACAAAGCTATTGTATAGCAGAGATAGTCATACAATTAGCCGCTGGTTATTAACAATTTCAGGAGGGAAATTTCCCATGGCAGCATCACTGCTGAAATATTTATGTTTGTGTTCCCATATGTCTTTTTTTTACCAATTGTTGGAAGCAAATCAAATTGGGAATTTTGGCAGGAAGAAGCTGTAATATAAAGCAAACATGGAGATGCATACACTCATTACAGGGAAGTGCATCCCTTTCAATTTACATTAATCTGCCTGATAAATAGGAAGAGAGATGTATACTTTTTTTTTCTTCTTTTGTTCATTTTTCACAATTTTCACCTCATTCTGTGTACCTATCAGAAAACCTGGGCTTGAATCCTGTTTCTGTCACTTTGCAGGGTATGAGTAACCAACCATCCTCTCACTCTCTCTCTCCCTGCTTCCACTTATTCATTTGTGAAGTCAGGGTCTGGATTAGATAATCACTAAAATCTCACCCAGCTCTAAAATTCTGCTTTTCTGAAATGCTATTTCTGGATGGGCAATTAGGAAATAAATAAATGATATGATATGACATGTCAGGAATATGGTAATTGAAAGGATACAGAAGAATAAACTTTCTTTTTAATCCCTGAACAACTCAGTGGGGAATTATTCTGCCTCATTGAAAATATATGAGAGAAAGGTAACTTTCTATGTTATATCTTTGTGGCAAAGCAAGTCAATGCAGCCATAGTCACATGCCAGCATATGAGAATTAAAATATCAACCCAAAATGGGTATAAAGATGGGGGAAAATAGGTTATGGCAAATGGAGGGTACCTGGAGCATCTACAACTTGACCAACTCTGTTTTAATTTTATTCGAAGTCTTTTTCTCTCTCCCTTGGTCTTTCTTCTTTCCTTCCTTTGCTCTTTTTCTTTCTTTCTCCCTTCTTTTCATCATCCTTCCTCCACCTCTCCTTTTTCTTTTTGTTCTTTCATCGTTCAACATGTATTCATTGAACAACTGTTTACTAAATACCGACAATGTTAGGAAAACTCTTCTGGGAACTGGAACAAGAAAATTTCCCCGCTTTTGTGGAACTTACATCTAGGTAGATAAACAAAAACTATCTATTAAGAAAAACACTTAAATGTATGGTTGAATTCAGGTAAATATACAATGCTTGAAAAATATTAGAAAAATAAGATAAAAATTGAGTAGGAGAGAAGCAATTTAGAGACAGAGAAGGTTTCTCTTAAAAGATGACTTTGAGCAGAGACCTACATGAAGAGAGAGAACCACACAGAAACATCCAGAAGGAGCTTAAGTTTCACTAACTTATTGACTAAGATATTTTCTTCCATTATATTTTCTAACTGATTGTTGTTAGAAAAGATTTATTAGGTGTGTGCTTTGACAGTATAGTTAAATGCATGGAGACCAGGAAATTTAATTAAAAATTAGAGGAATACTTCTAGGAATAAAATTACTATCACTGCAATATTTCTGGTTATAATAGAGAATTAGCCCATCTATTTGGGTTCGAGGACCTTCCCTGCCCACACACCTGGTGACTGAGCATTGGCTAAAATAGTACAGAAGTTCTTTCTCTGTTTACTTGTATACTTTAAGGTACCAGTGTATTGAGATTCCTAAAATATTCTTTGATATTCTTTTAACTATGTATTTTGCTTCATGAGACTATTGGTATAGGCTACCTTGTGATATGCTCTGAACTCCTAGTTTAAATCCTAAGGGTAGGTGGGGTCTTCTCCATAATCCATGAGCAACAACCTTTAAAGTGCTGTAGCTCTCACAATTGTGATGGTGAAGAAACATTATTGGATTGAGCTTTGCAAAGATCAGGGACAAACTTGCCATCTCAGAAACAGGTTGCTGTTTACAAAGGACAACTGATAAGAGAATTTGAATGCATGGAAAATTTATTCTAAATTAAAAATTCAAGCATGTCTTATGGGCACTATAATCTAGTTTTATAAGCCACGTGAAGAGTTTACTTTTTCTATAAAATAGTTACTGTGTATACCTATTATACTTTTTGTTTGTTTGTTTTTTATTTTTTTTAATTTTATTTTATTTTTAAACTTTACATAATTGTATTAGTTTTGCCAAATATCAAAATGAATCTGCCACAGGTATACATGTGTTTCCCATCCTGAGCCCTCCTCCCTCCTCCCTCCCCATACCATCCCTCTGAGTCATCCCAGTGCACTAGCCCCAGGCATCCAGTATCGTGTATCGAACCTGGACTGGCTTCTCATTTCATACATGATATTTTACATGTTTCAATGCCATTCTCCCAACTCTTCCCACCCTCTCCCTCTCCCATAGAGTCCATAAGACTGTTCTATACATCAGTGTCTCTTTTGCTGTCTCGTACACAGGGTTATTGTTACCATGTTCCTTTCTGCAGTAATAGTTTTCTCTTCATTAGAGTAAAGATGCTATGGATAATGAAATGTGGAACAGTAGAAAGTATCAGAGAGAATTGGGTAGAAAATTCAACTTTGACACTTATAAAAACAAATGAACTTGAGACAGTAGTTAAACTCTGTTGACTTCAATCCTTCTTCTACAAAATGGGGAACATATTATCTAAAATGAGCATTAAATATTATCTATAATGAACTAGGCATAATGCTCAACATAAAAACTAAAGCTCTTAATATCTATTACTTTTCTCCTTATCTTATAGGATTTTTTCTTTTTGAGCAATATTAACTCATTGAAGTATCTTAGACACTAATTGGATTTTTTTTTCTAATTTTTTTCCCTAGAAATGGATTAGGGCCTTGAAATAATACACACTAATAATCACCATAACAGAATGTGGCCATGCAGAATATTGTTTAAAGCCATAGGAATCAGAGCCCACCCCGCCGTAGTCCTGCGTTCAAATCTAGGTCTTATTTCTAATTAATTTTGCTATTTGCTAGTTTCCCCCCAACGGAGAAGGCAATGGCACCCCACTCCAGTACTCTTGCCTGGAAAATCCCATGGATGGAGGAGCCTGGAAGGCTGCAGTCCATGGGGTCGCTAAGAGTCTGACACGACTGAGCGACTTCACTTTCACTTTTCACTTTCCTGCATTGGAGAAGGAAATTGCAACCCACTCCAGTATTCTTGCCTGGAGAATCCCAGGGACGGGGGAGCCTGGTGGGCTGCAGTCCATGGGGTCGCTAAGAGTAGGACACGACTGAGCGACTTCACTTTCACTTTTCACTTTCCTGCATTGGAGAAGGAAATGGCAACCCACTCCAGTGTTCTTGCCTGGAGAATCCCATGGGCAGAGGAGCCTGGTAGGCTACAGTACATAGGGTCATGAAGAGTCAGACACGACTGAGCAACTTCACTTTCACTTTTCACTTTCATGCATTGGAGAAGGAAATGGCAACCCACTCCAGTGTTCTTGCTTGGAGAATCCCAGGGACGGGGGAGCCTGGTGGACTGCCGTCTATGGGGTCATACAGAGTCAGACACGACTGAAGTGACTTAGCAGCAGCAGCAGCAGCCCCCCGTCTACCATGTTTATTCCTCACTTGGAGAATTTTTAGCATTACTTTGCTAGCGCATGAGATGAGTACAATTGTGCGGTGGTTTGAACATTCTTTGGCATTGCCTTTTTATAGGATTGGAATGAAAACTTACTTTTCCAGTCCTGCACCACTGCTGAGTTTTCCAAATTTGCTGGCATATTTCATGCAGCACTTTCACAGTATCATCTTTTAGGATGATTAGTATTAGTTATTCATGATAACTTCTTAATAATAATCACTATTACAATTTTAAATAAAACTCCCCAATTTATATCTACAACCCCAACTCCAGACTTCAATGTCCAGCTGTCTCCCAGATATCTCTACTTGGCTAATGGGAACATAAGCTCATCTTGTTCAAAACAAAATTCATGAATGTCTCTAATAAAACCACTCCTCCTGCAATCTTCCTCATTTCAATGAATAAATACTCGTGTCCCTACAGTTGCTCAGGTCAAAAACTTTATAGAGTCAACTTTACTTCTTTCTTTTATACTTCTCACTCAACAAATCAAATATTTTACAGTTCTATTTTCAAAATATATTCAGTACTCAACTATACTTAACTATCTTTTCTGCTTTCACCCTGGATTAACACATTGCTCTCACCAGATTCTTAACACAGCCTTCAATCTTGCCTTTCTACATCTTCATCTATTCCACAGTAGTCTATTTTTTTAATATAGTTGATTTACAATATTATACTAGTTCTAGGTTTACAGCATAGTGATTCAGTATTTTTACAGAAAACATTCCATTAAAAGTTATTATGTTAGTGGCTATTATTCTCTATGCTATAAAATGTTTGTTTCGTATTTTATACATAGTAGTCTGTATCTCTTAATCCCATATCCCTAATTTTTAAATATTGTCTCCCATCACATAAGCTGTCTTTTTATTATGCTGTGCAAAAGTTTTTAATTTTAATTAGTTCCCATTTGTTTATTTTTGCTTTTATTTCTCTTGCTTTTGGAGACAGATCCAAAAAGCATTGTTAAGACTTATGTCAAATAGTGTCCCATCTGTGTTTTCTTCTAAGAGGTCTTACATTTAGGTCTTTAATACATTTTGAATTTATTTTTGTACAGTATATGGTTTGAGGTAATGTGCTAATCTCATTGTTTTAGATGTAACTATCCAGTTTTCCTAGCACCACTTGTTGAAGAGACTGTCTTTTCCCCACTGTGTATTTTTGCCTCCTTTGTCATATGTTTATTGACCATACAAGCATGGTTTTATTTCAGGACTCTCGATTCTGTTCCATTGATCTATGTGTGTTTGTTTTTGTGTCAGTACTATACTGCTTTGAATACTGTAGCTTTGTTGTATATTCTGAAATCTGAGTGGCTGATATCTTCAGGTTTATTCTTTTTTCTCAAGATTGTTTTAGCAATTTGGGGTCTTCTACTGTTCCATAGAAATTTTAGGATCATTTATTCTAGTTCTGTGAAAAAATGTCACAGGTATTTTGATACCTAAAAGTCTATTCTTAACTGCCAGAGTGCTCTTTTCAAAATTAAAGTTAAATCAGGTTATTCCTCTATTCAAAACCTTCAATGTCTTTCCATTTCATTCAGAGTAAGGCTAAGATCATTACCATGACCAAATGGTACCACCTGCTCTATTTGACCTAATTTTGTCCTTATCTCTTTTTTGCTTGCTCTACTCTGAACTCATGGGACATTTTATTCACCATACTAGGCATAATTTTTCCCTATGGCCTTTGTGCTTTCCTGGTGGCTCAGAGGGTAAAGAATCCCCTGCAATTCAGGAGACCTGGGTTCAATCCCTGGGTTGGGAAGATCCCCTGGAGAAGCACATGGCAACCCACTCTAGTATTCTTGCCTGGAGAAGCCCTGTGGACAAAGGAGCCTGGCAGGCTGTAGTCCATGGGGTCACAAAGAGTCAGATATGACTGAGCAATTAAGAACAGAGCACAGGGCCTTTGTACAAGCTGCTAACTCTTGCTGAATTTTTTTCCCCCCCTCAAAAGACCACATGTGTCACTTTTTCATCCCATTTAGGTTTTTGCTCAAATGTGAGTAAAGTTTTCCTTAAGCTCCTTTTCTCAAACTGATAGTCTCATTTCTTGCTTTATTTTTATCCAAAGAATTTCTCACCATTTAATATCTTATTCATTTTCTTATTAATTTATCTTCATTTATTTATTATTTTTATTGGAGGATAATTGTTTTACAATGTTGTGGTCCTGCAGTACATCAACATGAATCTGTCTTAAATATTTATTTATTTTTATTGCCTCTTGCCCATTAAAATGTAAGCTCAATGGGGTCAGAGACTTTTGTATCTTTTATTCACTATAATTTCCAAGTCCTGGTGCAACATATATTTGTTGAATGAACTCATGAGTTTTGATTATGCTTTTGTTAGAATTTATCATAAATATTCAATATAGAGCCATGTACATAGAAAATACTGAAAAAATAACTATAATTGTTATTTAAGAACCAACTGAATCAGTATACATATATATTTCTCAGTGCTAAACAATTGGATAAGTCCTAAAAGACTATTCATATCACTTGTTTCAATTCTCCCAATTTAAGAATTTAATGCAATTTTTCTTTTTAGTCCTCATAAAATTTCTATATTGGTCAAAAATAACTTTATAAGACAGGAAAAATAAGTCTGTTGGGAAAGAAGAATACTGCTTTGTCTCTAGGTTTTAGATAAATGCACCAAAAGAAAAGTTATGCATACCTTGGCCACTATTGCTAAAGGACTTTTATTAGGCTGAAGACTGTTAATGCTGCATTTATCACTGAAGAGATTAATGTAAAATTACTAAGAGACTGCCAGCAGTGAATGCTTCCAAAGATATGGCATAAGCAGTAAGGTAAGACATTTCAGTATATCAACATTTCTTATTATTTCTTAGTGAAAAAATTAAATAGTTAAATCAATATTTGGCAGACTTAAAATTCAGTCCAGCAATTAGCTTACAAAAATCATTCAGCTTCAAAAACTGCCATTCAAAATGTGGTAAGTTGACCACCATTTATACACAACACAAAATGAATAAGTCTAGTCATCACAAGAGACCTCTACATTTGCAGATGGAAAATGCATGAGTTTTAAGAAGTGGGTAACATATGATGAAAAGTTATTTATTGTTTACCTAAAATTCAAGTTTACTGAAGTGAAAGTCTCTCAGTCGTTTCTGACTGTTTGCCAACCCCATGGACTATACAATCCATGGAATTCTCCAGGGCAGAATAATGGAGTGGGTTTAATAGGGTGTCCTATATTTTATCTGGCAACCTTCTTCATGAGTAAATTACATTCTCAAATGTAATGTTACAGTTGGGTTAAGGTTAGGGGTTAAGGTTAGGAAATCAAGCCTGAATATTTATTGGAAAGACTGATGCTGAAGCTGAAGCTCCAATACTTTGAGCAAAGAGCCAACTCATTGGATAAGACCCTGATCCTGGGAAAGATTGAAGGCAGGAGAAGGAGGGTACAGAGGAAGAGATGATTAGATGGCATCGCTGACCAATGGACATGAGTTTGTACAAGTTCTAGGAGATGATGAAGGATAGGGAAACCTGGTATGCTACAGTCTATGGGGTTGCAAAGAGTTGGACACAACTGAGTGACTGAACAGCAACAACAATATAATATCAAGTTATGCTTTCTTAAGTTTCCTTAGAAAACTTGGTATCTGTGGTACTGGTATCTGTGCATGAGTACATTCTAAGTCACTTCAGCGGTGTTCAATTCTGTGTGACCCTATGGATTATAGCTCCCCAGGCTACTCTGTCCATGGGGATTCTCCAGGCAAGAATACTGGAGTGGGTTGCCATGCCTTCCTCCAAGGGATCCTCAGATCCAGGGATCAAATCCACTTCTTTTATGTCTCCTGCATTGGTAGGTGGGTTCTTTACCACTAGAGTCACCTGGGAAGCTCATTTGTAGCTAAAGAATATTGATTAATTAATTAATTAAAATATACATTTTTTACAATAACAAAACACATAAAATTTACTGACTGGTCTCTCTGGATTCATGACCACCAACTTCAAAATGACATTCAGTGTAAACCTGTAATCCTACTATATCTGTTAGGAACTTTCCCACTCATTTTAATTTCTCTCCTTAAATTTTAACAACTCTATCACTCTCCTTGGTCTTTGCAAGTAAACTTGCTTTTTCTTTGCTGAATTGAAGCAACTGGAAAAGATCTTTATATGTACTCTCTTCACATCTATTCACCACCACAACCACCCCATATGCATGGCCACATACACACTATATATATATACGTATATATATATATATATATATATATATATATATATATATATATATGTGTGTATATATATATGTATATATATACATATATACACATATATATATATATATACATATATATATATACATATACATATATATATATATATATATATATATATATACACACACATATATATACCTTTTTTTTTTTTTTTTCCATCTCAGTTCTAGGTAAGACCAGGTCTCCTTGTATGTACTAGATCCCATTTTTCCTCTGATGGATATTCATCCCACAATTGTTGCCTCTT
This sequence comes from Bos mutus, assembly GCF_027580195.1. Taxonomy (NCBI): domain Eukaryota; kingdom Metazoa; phylum Chordata; class Mammalia; order Artiodactyla; family Bovidae; genus Bos; species Bos mutus. The sequence continues at coordinate 22,667,831 of NC_091644.1, read as the reverse complement.
TCCTTCAAAATCAACTTTTTCTCTAATGAATTATTCCCATCAACACACAATCATGTGGTAACATTTTCATCTAAAAAGGAAGAAGGAAAAAAATGGGAAGGGGGGAAAAAGGAAGTGTGGAGAGAGGAGGAAGGGAAGGGGAGAGTAAATGATAAGGAAAGGGAAGGGAAGGAGAGGAAAGGGAGGAATGGGAGAAAGTAAAGAAGAAAATTCTTCCCTTCACCTCATATCTCCGTTTAGCTATCACCACATTTTGTTCCTTTATCCTTTTTAGAAACACTGCTTTAAATTTTTACCTATACTTACTGCTCCCAATTTATTCCACTTCTGTCTTCTCTTGAACCAACCCTAATCAGGATGTTAACCTTTCTTTCCCACTGAAACTGTTTCTGTCTAGGATAACTTCACCTAGCCGAATTCACTGGCAAAGCCTCAGTACTCATTTATCCACCACAAACTGAGGGGCCTAAAACTACACAAATGTATTATATCACAGTACTGGGGCTCTAAGTTCACAACCAAGGTATCGGCGGGGCCATGCTCCCTGTGAAACTTGTAGGGAAATCCTTCCTTGTCTCTTCCTAACTTTTGCTGCTTTATCAGCAATCTTTGGCATTCTTTGTCTGGCAGATAAAAACTTGTCTCAGTCTTCATTATCACATAGGTCTTCCAATATGTCTCTATCTTCTCATAATTATCTTATTATAAGGATATCAGTCATACTGAACTAGGGGCACACCTGGATTGGAAAGATCCCCTAGAGAAGGGAATGACTACCCACTCCAGTATTCTGGCCTGGAGAATTCCATGGACTTCATAGTCCATGGGGTCACAAAGAGTCAGACACGACTGAGTGACTTTCACTTTCACTTTACTCCATATTGCCTCATCTTAACTTATTGTGTCCGGAAAGACCTTGTTTCTGAATAAGGTCACATTCTGAGGAACTGGGGGTTGGGATTTCAACATATCTTTTTGGAGGGACAAATGATCAGTTCAGTTCAGTTCAGTCACTCAGTCATGTCTGACTCTTTGAGACCCCATGGACTGCAGCATGTCAGGTTTCCCTGTCCATCACCAACTCCCTGAGGTTCCACAAACTCATTCCATTGAGTCAGTGATGCCATCCAACAATCTCATCCTCTGTTGTCCCCTTCTCCTCCTGCCTTCAGTCTTTCCCAGCATTAGGATCTTTTCCAATAAGTCAGTTCTTCACATCAGGTGGCCAAAGTATTGGATTTTCAGTAGTCCAAGGGACTCTCAAGAGTTTTCTCCAATACCACAGTTCAAAAGTGTTAATTCTTTAATGCTCAGCCTTCTATGGTCCAACTCTCACATCCATACATGACTGCTGAAAAAAACATAGCTTTGACCAGACAGACCTTTGTTGGCAAAGTAATGTCTCTGCTTTTTAATATGGTAACTGCAGCCATGAAATTAAAAGATGCTTACTCCTTGGAAGGAAAGTTATGAACAACCTAGACAGCATATTCAAAAGCAGAGACATTACTTTGCCAACAAAGGTCCATCTAGTCAAGGCTATGGTTTTTCCTGTGGTCATGTATGGATGTGAGAGTTGGACTGTGAAGAAGGCTGAGTGCCGAAGAATTGATGCTTTTGAACTGTGGTGTCGGAAAAGACTCTTGAGAGTCCCTTGGACTGCAAGGAGATCCAACCAGTCCATTCTGAAGGACATCAGCCCTGGGATTTCTTTGGAAGGAATGATGCTAAAGTTGAAACTCCAGTACTTTGGCCACCTCATGCGAAGTGTTGATTCATTGGAAAAGACCCTGATGCTGGAAGGGATTGGGGGCAGGAGGAGAAGGGGACGACAGAGGATGAGATGGCTGGATGGCATCACTGACTCGATGGACGTGAGTCTCAGTGAACTCCGGGAGTTGGTGATGGACAAGGAGGCCTGGCGTGCTGCGATTCATGGGGTCGCAAAGAGTCGGACACGACTGAGTGACTCATCTGATCTGATCTGATCTGAGGTTGGTCATAGCTTTTCTTCCAAGGAGCAAGTGCCTTTTAATTTCACGACTACAGTCACCATCTGCGATTTTGGAGCCCAAGAAAATAAAGTCTGCCATTGTTTCCCTATTTGTCATGAAATGATGGGACCGGATGCCACGATCTTATTTTTTTAATGTTGAGTTTTAAGCCAGATTTTCACTCTCCTCTTTCAATTTCATCATTAGGCTCTCCAGTTTCTCTTTGCTTTCTGCTGTAAGGGTGGTGTTTACTGCATATCTGAGGTTGTTGATATTTTTCCAGGAAATCTTGATTCCAGCTTGTGCTCATCCAGCCAAGCATTTGGTATGATGTATTCTTCATATAAGTTAAATAATCAGGGTGACAATGCACAGCCTTGACGTACCCCTTTCCCATTTAGAAACAGTCTGTTGTTCCAGATCCGGTTCTAACCTGCACACTGATGCTTCTTGACCTGCATACAGATTTCTCAGGAAGCAGGTAAGGTGGTCTGGTTTTCCCATCTCTTTAAGAATTTCCCACAGTTTGTTATGATCCACATAATCAAAGGCCAAATAATACCGCCACTTGAATATTGGACAGGTATCTCAAACATAGTATGTCTAAATCCAAATACCTCATACATCAAGAGTGAAAGTGAAAGTCACTCTCATGTCACTCTTGTGTCCAACTCTCTGTCATCCCATGGAATATAAAATCCTTGGAATTTTCCAGGCCAGAATACTTGAGTGGGTAGCCATTCCCTTCTCCAGAGGATCTTCCCAACCCAGGGATCAAACTTAGGTCTCCTGTATTGCAGGCAGACTCTTTACCAGCTGAGCCACCAGGGAATACCTCATCAGTCAGTCAGTCAGTTCAGTCGTTCAGTCGTGTCCAACTCTGCAGCCCCATGAACTGCAGCACACCAGGCCTCCCTGTCCATCACCAACTCCTGGAGTTTACTCAAACATGTCTGGTGAGTCAGTGATGACATCCAACCATCTCATCCTCTGTCATCCCCTTCTCCTCCCACCTTCAAACTTTCCCATCATCAGGGTCTTTTCCAATGAGTCAGTTCTTCACATCAGGTGGCCAAAGTGTTGTAGCTTCAAGTCAGCATCAGTCCGTCCAGTGAATATTCAGGACTGATTTCCTTTACGATTGACTGGTTGGACCTCCTTACTGATTAAGGGACTCTCAAGAGTCTTCTCCAGCACCACAGTTCAAAACATCAAATTTTTGGTGCTCAGCTTTTTTTATAGTCCACCTCTCACATTCGTACATGACTATTGGAAAAACCATAGCTAGACTAGTTTTAGTCTAGACTAGTTTTATTTTTATTTTTGTATTTTTTGCATTTCTTTTTCCATGGGGATGGCCTTGATCTCCATCTCCTGTACAATGTCATGAACCTCAGTCCTATATAGAGATTCTCCATCCGCATGGAAAAGAAATGCAAAAAAGCAAAATGGCTATCTGGGGAGGCCTTACAAATAGCTGTGAAAAGAAGAGAAGTGAAAAGCAAAGGAGAAAAGGAAAGATATAAGCACCTGAATGCAGAGTTCCAAAGAATAGCAAGAAGAGATAAGAAAGCCTTCTTCAGTGATCAATGCAAAGAAATAGAGAAAAACAACAGAATGGGAAAGTCTAGAGATCTCTTCAAGAAAATTAGAGATACCAAGGGAACATTTCATGCAAAGATGGGCTCGAAAAAGGACAGAAATGGTATGGACCTAATAGAAGCAGAAGATATTAACAAGAGGTAGCAAGAATACACAGAAGAACTGTGCAAAAAAATATCTTCACAACACAGATAATCACAATGGTGTGATCACTCACCTAGAGCCAGACATCCTGGAATGTGAAGTCAAGTGGGCCTTAGAAAAGCTTCACTACAAACAAAGCTAGTGGAGGTGATTTAATTCCAGTGGAGCTATTTCAAATCCTAAAAGATGATGCTGTGAAAGTGCTGCACTCAATATGCCAGCACATTTGGAAAACTCAGCAGTGGCTACAGGGCTGGAAAAGTCAGTTTTCATTCCAATCCCAAAGAAAGGCAATGCCAAAGAATGCTCAAACTACCGCACAGTTGCACTTATCTCACATGCTAGTAAAGTAATGCTGAAAATTTTCCAAGCCAGGCTTCAACAGTATGTGAACCATGAACTTCCAGATGTTCAAGCTGGTTTTAGAAAAGGCAGAGGAACCAGAGATCAAATTACCACCATCTGCTGAATCATGGAAAAAGCAAGAGAGTTCCAGAAAAACATCTATTTCTGCTTTATTGACTATGCCAAAGCCTTTGACTGTGTGGATCACAATAAACTGTGGAAAATTCTGAAAGAGATGGGAATTCCAGACCGCATGACCTGCCTCTTGAGAAATCTGTATGCAGGTCAGGAAGCAACAGTTAGAACTGGACATAGAACAACAAACTTAATTCAAATCCGGAAAGGAGTCTTTCCTGATATATAGTCAGGTCAGTTCAATTCAGTTGCTCAGTCCTGTGAGACTCTGTGACCCCATGAATTGCAGCACACCAGGCCTCCCTGTCCATCACCAACTCCTGGAGTTCACACAAACCCATGTCCATCGAATCTGTGATGCCATCCAGTTATCTCATCCTTTGTTGTCCTCTTCTCTTCCTGCCCCCAATCCCTCCCAGCATCAGAGTCTTTTCCAAAGAGTCAACTCTTCGCATGAGGTGGCCAAAGTACTGGAGTTTCAGCTTTAGCATCATTCCTTCCAAAGAAATCCCAGGGCTGATCTCCTTCAGAATGGACTGGTTGGATCTCCTTGCAGTCCAACGGACTCTCAAGAGTCTTCCTCAACATCACAGTTCAAAAGCATCAATTCTTCAGTGCTCAGCTTTCTTCACAGTCCAACTCTCACATCCATACATGACCACTGAAAAAACCATAGCCTTGACTAGATGGACCTTTGTTGGCAAAGTAATGTCTCTGCTTTTGAATATCCTATCTAGGTTGGTCAAAACTTTCCTTCCAAGGAGTAAGCATCTTTTAATTTCATGGCTACAGTCACCATCTTCAGTGATTTTGGAGCCCCAAAAAATAAAGTCTGACACTGTTTCCACTGTTTCCCCATCTATTTCCCATGAAGTGATAGGACCAGATGCCATGATCTTCGTTTTCTGAATGTTGAGCTTTAAGCCAACTGTTTCACTTTCCTCTTTCACTTTCATCAAGAGGCTTTTTAGTTCCTCTTCACTTTCTGCCATAAGGGTGGTGTCATCTGCATATCTGAGGTTATTGATATTTCTCCCGGCAATCTTGATTCCAGATATATAGTCAAGGCTGTATATTGTTACCCTGTTTATTTAACTTTTATGCAGAGTAGTACATCATGAGAAATTCAGGGCTAGATGAAGCAAAAGCTAGAACCAAGATTCCCAAATAGATGGGCAAATAGATGGTGAAACAATGGAAACAGTGACAGACTTTATTTTTGGGGGATCCAAAATCACTGCAGATGGTGACTACAGCCATGAAATTAAAAGACACTTGCCCCTTGGAAGAAAAGCTACGATCATCCTAGACAGCATATTAAAAAGCAGAGACATTACTTTGCTGACAAAGGTCCATCTCGTGAAAGCTATGGTTTTTCCAGTAGCCATGTATGGATGTGAGAACTGGACTATAAATAAAGCTGAGCACCAAAGAATTGATGCTTTTGAACTGTGGTGTTGGAGAATATTTTTGAGAGTCCCTTGGACTGCAAGGAGATCCAACCAGTCCATCCTAAAGGAAATCAGTTCTGAATATCCATTGGAAGGACTGATGCTGAAGCTGAAGCTCCAATACTTTGGCCACCTGATGCAAAGAATTGACTCATTGAAAAAGACCCTGATGTTGGGAAAGATTGAAGGCAGGAGAAGAAAGGGATGACAAAAGATGAGCTGGTTGGATGGCATCACCGACTCAATGGTATGATTTTGAGTAAGCTCTGGGAGTTGGTAATGAACAGGGAAGCCTGGTGTGCTACAGTCCATGGGCTCACAAAGAGTGGGACACAATTGAGTAACTGAACTGAACTGAATTCTGTAACCCAAGTAGGATCCCAAGAGGTCTTCCTGGAAATGGCCTTCCACCACATTCTCTGCTTTAGCTTCTCTCTGAAGTACCTAGATGATAGCATTTGATGTGTATTTCCTGAGTTGTTTTGCAGATTTGAAAAAACCTCCCCCTTGCTGAAAAATGGGAGATGTTAACTACTTAAGGACCAGGAGCATATAGCCCTAGGCCTCGTGGAGCCAAAGGACGGATAACAGAAGGTCAATCCCTGCGATACCACCCTTCTGCCTCACCATCAGCCATTCAGAGAGTCGTGCACTAGCTGATCACAGATCCTGCAACCCCCTTCCCTCACCTGGTTTTTAAAAGTGCTTTACCCAAACCTTTGGGAAGCTCTGGGCTTTTTAGGGCATGAGCCACCCTTTTCGTGGCTATGGAATAAACTTTTATCTGCTCCAAACTCTGACATTTCAGTTAGGTTGGCCTCACTGTGTGTTGGGTACTCGAACTTGTGTTAACAGTTCTGCATAACAGTTCAATTATCTTATGATCACTGAATGCTTAAAATGAGCAAAGTAAATAATAACTTGTTATCTAGAAGCCAGAAAGATATCAAGAGTTATGTAGCCTTACAGAAAAATTAAGTCATTATATTATGTAAGTTAAAATATGCATTTTTAAAAATTATCATTGGTGTCCAGAGAATCTTTTCTGGTTGGATTGACTCCTATATGTTCTTTCCTCTGTCACCTTAAGAAATGGTATTCTTTGCTGGTTAAATTTTTGTTCCTCTTAATAGAAGATTAGAACTTGTGTAGTCACTTCAACATGCAAATTCAGCTTATGCCTCTTCTACCAAATGTCTTTAGTACTAATTTTATATTTTATATTAATTTTTCATCATATACAAAAGGTTAATCTTTTATACGAAAGGTTAATCTTTAGTCTCAGTCCTGTTTAATACTTATCAGATGTTTAATCTCCCTAGTCACTTTTCTATGAATATTTATAGCTTTGACATGGAATAATAAAATGAAATCCCATGATACTCTTACCGTCATATCTCAAATTGTTTAAAAAGATAAGTGTCAATCAGCTTTATAGCACTAACCAAATCACACATTTGAACAAGCTCAAGGACCCTAAATTTACCAGGGATAATTTCTGGAATGCTTGGAGCTTGGTAGGTAACAGGTAGAGGCCTCCATAAATACTGGTCCCATCTCTGCAGAGAAGAACAGCTCTTGGCCTCTGATCTCCTTGTGAGGTCAGATGAGTCTAGGCTGGTAATTTTGAGCCTTGTCAGGCCTTTTGGGGGTTCCCCAAGAGCTCAGCTATAAAGAATCCACCTGCAATGCAGGAGACACAAGTTCAGCTCCTGGATTGGGAAGATCCCGTGGAAGAGGGCATGGCAATCCAGTTAAAAATATTCTTGCCTGGAGAATCCCATGGACAGAGGAGCCATAGGGCTCTAGTCCATAAAGCTGCAGTGTCGGACACGAGTGAAGCAACTTAGCACATACGCATGCAGGTCCTTTGGGAAACCACAAGCACAGGCACATCTTTGGTGCCGTGGCTATAACAGGCCTAGAATCTGGAACCATGCTTAACTGAGTGGCATCATCTCAGCATGTTCTGTCTCTGACTCCTTCTGGTAGGGGGCAGAACATACCAATCAGGCAAGGCACTGTGGTTACTAGAAAGTAAAAATCTCATGGAAAAAAAAGAAAAAAATCACTCATACTTTTGCTTGGGAAATGCTCCTTTGAATAATCCCTTTAAAGCTCATTTATATTATTATTCAATTTTGACCTCACAACGATATTAAAAAGCTTTGGTTTTCTACCTTGTCTGCACATATAAATAACCGATAAAGATTTTTTTAAATAATTAAAGATCCAGGTCCTCCTACAAACTAGGTTAAAGCATCGACATCTCAATTTTATAAAGACTCTCCCAATGATTTCAATACACAATAACGTTAAGGTTTATGTGAGAAGGATAGACTGAACCAATTTGTCATTCTAATTTATAGGTCAGGAAAAGGGGATTAAGTGACTTTTCCAAGGTCACATGGCCAACATGAGATATTTTTCTTTTAATTATATCATGGTGCCCCTTTCAAATTCCCCAATCTCCTCAGCACACATAATTTCCCCCTCTTCAACCAATAAACCATATTTGAGTGCGGAGGAGACAAAAATGAACAAAGTGTACTAAAGTGAAAGTAGGAATGGCTCAAGACAAATAATTAATCATTATATTGTAGTCACCCAATCCTCCCAGCCTAACTCAGCACTGGAGAGCTGCCAGATACTTCAGGATTGTGAAAGTGAAGCAAGGAAACCAGCAAATACCACCACCACTACTATTACTAACAATGACAAAAATAAACACAACACCACTTCTGGCACTTTACACATAAAACCCCTATTTATAGTATAATTTAAATAAAAATTCCCACAAATGCAAAAGCCACAAAGTCACAACTATGTCCTAGTCTTTTTAAAATATTCCTTTTTACTTCAGACACTCTGCACATAGGCTGGGAGATCTAATGATTACACATCTGAGAATCTTTACTCAATGAAGAGTTTGAAAAAGACTGACAGATTCTTATAAGCCCTATCTAACCTCTCTGATCAATCTAGTTTAGTGCCAGCATAGGCCAGGGATGCTATCTTTGTTCAAAAAACCTTAAATGCTTACGTTTTAGAAGTATTTTTAAAAATCAGTAATGGAGAGATGATTATGGCAGAGACCCTGACTAGCAAAGTTTTTATATAACAGCAACTTCACGTTTGGGGTAAAATCACCTCTTTGGGGTAATGAAGTTTCTTTCCCTCCTATTCTCTCAGAGATTACATTTCCTAAAAGATAGTATTTGTGTCTCATATGACAACTCAAGGTCCCAGCCTGGTAACCGATGACTCATAAGTACTGGTGAATTGCTTGAGCTGCTGGGGCTGGCTAGGAAATAGGAACAGCAACTTCCTATCATAAATTACTGAGTCTTAGAATCTTAGATTTCTAGAACTAGAAAGGATAGATGTAATCTAAATTCAGCATATCACATGTAAGGATGCTGGCGACTTCCTGGGGACAGACAGTGAGTTTAGGGCAAAGCAGAGAGCAGAAGTCATCTGCATGCCCTAATTCATGTCTGAGAAGCCAGAGTATCTACTTCAGAGCATTATATAACCTAAGATAATCTGATTCTGTCTTTTCCTTAAAGGTTCAGTTCATCTCTTACTACCTAGTGTCACAAAATCAGGAATGAAAGAGATACTAAGGTCATCCTGTCCATTTGGGGATTGAATCTTTTCTTTCCTATCCCTAACCACGGGGTTATGTACCTGGTTATGTACATATATGTATATTGAGTTATGTATGATATAGTACAACTAATGACAAAGAACATTATTCTTAATGAAATAATAGCTTCCATTTTTGGATACTTTGGACAAGTCAGTTTATAATATTTAGCCAAGATATGTTTCCCTAAAGTAACTGCTCAATAATTAGATTTCTTTTGCCATAAAACAGGTCATCATGTATTTCAAGATACATATAAGGTCCCTTCCATTTCACTTTCCCTAGAGAAACTGTTCCTTGCCCTTTAAAATTTCTTCATGTCAAGTCATCCTAATTGTTCTGCACTGACTATTATCTAGTTTTGAAATATGTCTGAAAATGTGCTATTTAAAAGTGAACACATTATTTTAAACACAGCTAAGAATAGTAGAATTTTTCTTTCATTATTCTAGAGTATTCTCTATTCATAAGGCCTATGCATTCTCAATGAGGATGAAAATGCCCATAGAGTGTGAAAACTGATTCTTGTATTAAAAAAAAAAAACTGACTCTTTTTATAGAGAAAGAAGAGACATAGTACATTAAGACATGTACAGCACACTTCCGCCATTAAAATTTAATTGGGAAAATAAATAAGAAAAAAATTTTTAAAAGACTATTTAGAAAGACAATAAAAAAAAGGTTGAGAAAAAATGATATAGCCTAAGATCACATCAGCTGTTTTATCATACCATCATACTATTTACTTCTATTGACAAAATCCTTAAAACTAGTTTAAGGACGAAATCCTTAAAACTGTTTCAGCTGTGTTGCTGCTAATAGGAATCTCCTTTATTTTGTGGTGTATGGTTTGTTTGCTTGGTTTGTTGGTTGGTTGGTTTTGATTTTTAGGGAGTGGCAGATTTTGTTCTCTTTTGTTACTTCAAGACCACAAGTTTAAATTTCTTTCTTATAAAACTCTCCTTGTTAGGTGTTGTCTATTACTGCCTGTCCAGAATTTTAGAACCTAATTCAGCCAACTAATACATTCATTATTCTTCTAAGCACTGATTATTTGCAAGTCTTATCTCTTATCACCTAGGTTACTCATGCCAGTAACTTGTAAGAGGAATGTTGTAGAGAAAACTGAAAATACTGTCCTGCATGTAGCTCCTCCATTTTGTGTTAAAGTATTAATCACTAGGCTTTAACTAACATTTATTCATCCACTCTTTGTGACCAGCTGTACATTTCCATGCATAAAATCCATAGTTTTCTGTTATTCGTTTGTACACTATTAGAAATCTTGTCAAATATCTCATATTTATCCTGACTCTATTACACTTTCTGATAGTCTAGTAATCCAAACCAAAAAAAAAAAAAAGAAGAAGAAATAAGGTTTAGTCTTTTATTTTTCTTTAATAAACTTGTGCTAGCTCAAAATGATTACTTCTTCATTTTCTCTATTTAATAATAATCTGTAAAGCCACATCTGTGCTGCAGGAATTAAGTATTCTATTGATTATATTTCTTCTTATAATAGTATTTGTCAGTTATTTTCAGTTGACTCTTACTCTGTTCATTGATCATTTCACAGATACATGACCTGACTTTCCAAAAAGACTTTAAATGCCCAAGGCTGAAATGATATATGCCACAGTTCCCCAACAAAGTGTCATAGAAGATAATACCAATATACTGTTTAACCGACTAAGGAATAATACACTTGGTTTCTACTCACCATCAAATCAGATCAAATGAATCATAAATCACACCCACACTTTAGGGTTGCAGATTTTTTTAAATGCTTGCCCTAACAAGAATATAAAAAATTAAGTCTGTTCCCAAGGTCAACTCTGTTTTACTACATTCTCACTAAGAAATAAGGTTTTTACTAAATAATAATGAAATTTTTAAAAAGGACTAGGGAAAGGGAGAAGGGAACTACATAGGTCATATACGCAAAAAACAACAACAACAAAAAAGGAGAATGTTCCATTAGGATGGGGAGCCTCTTTACATTATAACAAATAAAAATCATTTAAAAATAGACATATCAGAATGGGCTTCTAAGACTTCTTTCTAACTAAAATTAAGCCTATATGTTTATTTAAATTACCATACAGTTCTGTGGGTGAGGTTTTTAAATTAGACATTTTGACTACATTCAAAACACATTGAGTACTCAGTTGAAAACTGGCTGACTGAATTATCTCAGTGAGCCATTTGTTTGTCATTTGCTGGCACTGCATTTTTATGTCAGATATTTTATTATTCTGCATGTATATTTTATGATATTCTAAAATGATAATGCTCTTTAATTATTTGAAAGAAGGTATTTAATGATAAAAGAGGTGATGGTCTTTAAAGACATCAACATAGGAGGCTCCTGGACTCCTCTCTTCACATGGGCATACTGAATGAACAGGTACATATAGCACAATTTCCTCTGAAAGAAATGTAGCAACTAGCTGAGCAACTCCTAAACAAAGAGTGAACTAAAAAATACCCATACCGAAATGGATATACGAAAGGCTGAGACCTACACTCAGCATAAAACCACCACCAGGAGAAGATCATACAGTTAGGCGATAATCACCAACTTCTAGCTTTTTTCTGAGGACTGAAAGATTAGAAGAATGAACTATTTACACACACACACACACACACACACACACACATATATAAATAATATAAATTATGTTTTCAATCTGGAAAACATAAAAGTCTAAAGCATTCTCAAACATTATTTGATTACCTAAGTGGACAACTTTCATGGCTGATGATAAATCTGTTCATTGGGAGTTAAAATTAAGATCTCATAAATATTAATTATGTACAACTGCTGAAAAACATTATTGAAATCATCTTATTAATATCTGAACTGGAGTGCATTAAGTTACTTCTTTTAAGATTTTTTGTTCAGTTGCTCAGCCATGTCTCACTCATTGTGACCCCATGGACTGCAGCATGTCAGGCATCCCTGTCCTTCACATCTCATGGAGCTTGCTCAAACTCATGTCTATTGAGTCAGTGATGCCATCCAATCATCTCATTCTCTGTCATCCCCTTACTCTCCTACCTTTAATCTTTCGCAGCATCAGAGACTTTTCTAATGAGTCAGCTCTTTGTATCAGGTGGCCAAAGTACTGGAGATTCAACTTCAGCATCAGTCCTTCCAATGAATAGTCAGGACTGATTTCCTTTAGGATTGATGGGTTTGATCTGCAGTCCAAGGGAGTCTTCTCCAACACCAGTTCAAAAGCATCAATTCTTCCGTGCTCAGCTTTCTTTATACTCCATCTCTCACATCCATACATGACTACTTGAAAAACCATAGCTTTGACTATATGGACCTTTGTTGGCAAAGTAATGCCTCTGCTTTTTAATATACTGTCTAGGTTTGCCATAGCTTTTCTTCTAAGGAGCAGGCATCTTTTAATTCCATGGCTGCAGTCACCATCTGCAGTGATTTTCGAGCCCAAGAAAATAAAGTCTGTCACTGTTTACATTGTTTCTCCATCTATTTGCCATGAAGTGGAAAATAGATTTATGTATTACCAAAGACCTACAATGTAGGTTTTTGTCATAGTCTAGAACCTAACAATGGACACCACTTCAAGAATAAAAAGAACTAACACTGACTGAGCCCATATTAAGTGGCCAGCAATCTAAAAACTTTATTGCAAATGTGGTTTCTTGGATATTCGAATACTTTTCCCAAGGTCACAGAAGTGGTTAGTTGAAAGCCAGAACTGAAAATTAACTCTCATTCTTCGATTTCTTTCCACATCAGTTTTTATTCTAATTGGATGTAATGAGCATTTACTATTGCTGAGGATAGATTCTAAACTAGTGATTTAATCCATGGCTAGTGAGGCATTAAATATCCACAGCTGATAGCAAATCATATGCAAAATATTTGAAAACTGAATTTATCATCATTTACCATCATTTTAATAAGATTGTGTACTACCTTTGTTTATGTATTTCATCATGCTTATTTCTTTGTTAAAGATTCTTGCTCACTGAATTGTCATATAGACAAATAACATACATTGATGAAATTATAATCTTGACACTGGGAGTTGAAGTCAGTAAAAAATTACTGGCAAAAATAAAAGATTCATTAAGTGCTGCTAAATTATGTCAGTCTATGTTATTCTCCCCTCAGATCAGAAGAAACAATCACATTACAACATTATAAAAGCAATGACCACAAAATAAAATGACAACACCTTAATAAAGCAGGCTTGACTGAATATTGAATTTTTTCTTTCAGTTTGGGATATAAAACTTCTAGAAATGTGTTTATTAAGAAACTCTTCATTGATGGAAGATTATATATTCAAGCTTCCAATTTCTTAATAATTAAATTCCTACAATTAGAGGTAGTAAATGCAGCTATATCATCAAAGGACATACTGCAAAATCTTTAAGGCAGTGCAGACTACACGTGTATCTCATTATATTCATCATTTCAAAGTAAACATCAAACGGCATCTGGATAAAATAAACAAGGGCATTTTTCTACTTATTTCAAGCACTTCCCAAGTTCACTGTCTGCCTTAGAGTGTTAAATTAGAAGTTCAATGCCAATTTGCTCTCTTGCCTTTGTAAATATTTCTGCATTCTACCAAGAAGTTTATAGGTTTTTTCTTTATTATTGAAATTCAGAAATCTCACAGTAATGTCTAGGTATGAATCTTCTTTCATTATTATTGACGCAGCTCTTGGTCATTTTTTTTAATCTGTAGCCAAACCTTTAGCTCAGGGGAATATATTTTCTTATGATGATTGCTTCTCCTCAATCAAGTCATTTTATCTTTCTAAGATTTTGTGTGTTTTATCTTTGAGTCTAAATTCCATGTTTCTAATATTTACTAAGATTTTACAACTCCTTGTTCTCACACCTAAAGTATGTGATAATTCTTGGAGTTTACTTCTGGGTTTCATTGGTAGCTGTTCGGTTATTACTTTTTCTATTTGCTTGTATGTTTTGTTACTTTGTTTTTCCTTTAATAGTTACTTTCCAGAGCAATAATTAAAGGGTCCATAGACCCAGACTCAGTTTCTTTTGAGTGCTGGCCTGGCAGTTTAATATCTATTTAACATTGGACATGGTATGTTAACTATGCCTTACTTTCCTCATCCCATGCAATAATAATAACACAGCTTTCATAGCATTATTGTGAGGATTGAATGAGTCAACGGATGTAAAGATCAGAAAATGGTGCATGGTGAATAGTAAACTTTCAGTAAAACTACTCAATTGTCTTTTACATAACACTGTTCTATTTTACAGGCTTCTCAGGTGACTCAATGGTAAAGAATCAGCCTGCCAATGCAGGAGACACAGGAGATGTGGTTCAATCCCTGCGTTGGGAAGATCCCTGGGAGGGGGAAATGACAACCCATTCCAGTAGTGTTGCCTGAAAACCTCCATGGACAGAGGAGCCTGGAAAGGTACAGTCCACAGAGTCCCAAAGAGTCAGTTATAACTGAGCATGCACACACATGTCATTTGCAAAGTGAAAAGAAGATAAAAAAAAAAAAAGCCAACTTTTCATATATCAATGAAGACGTTATTTAGAATTTTAAATAGTTTTCTTCTGATGACTTATCTGCAATATCTGTTTTCTTTGTTTCATTGAGAACATTTGCTCTGATTTTCACCTTTCCTTCCCAAAAGACTGGTTATTTCATTATCATTTCATATTTGCAGGTTCAGGTTTAGATGGCACATGCTGGTGGTGGCTGCTAATGGGGCTCCTTATGCTTGAGTCAACATTTGATATCATGAAATTGCAATGTTTGGGGAACAGAGAGGAGCAGGAAGTCAGATTTCCTTCCAATTACATGTACTGGGAATGAATCTGACAAATGTGATCCAAAGAGAAAAAGCAAAAGTGAGGTGGTTAAGTAAAACTCCAACATCTATGACCACGCCACCCTGAACACGCCCAATCTCATCATAAAAGCTCCAACCATATTTAGGATGCTGATAATAGTACTCGAAGGAAGCACTAGAGCAAACATTTTGTTTAACATCTTTCTGCAGAGCTCTGATAAATTTTAGAAGCCCACTGTGTGATTCTCATTGATAAAACCCACTCTTCCAAATATGGATTAAATAATGCTATCATTTCCCAAGCCTGGGTTTCCATCAGTTTTCTGTTGGAGAAATTTGTTGACTTGTCTCTCTGGGTTTCCCTACTTTGCTAATATTGGGCTTAAAAATGCCCTTGTCAGCTCCTCGGTGAACTCAACAATTCTTCATTTTCAAAAACTAAATTCATGAAAGTGACTGCTTATTGATGTCACCTTTCCCTGTTTTCCAGCATTGTTACAGGTTTTCTTTTGCTCATTTAACATTGAAATCAGTTCCAAGACATCAGAGTATGAAGGGAAGGGAATGAATATGATTGGTTTAATTTCCCATCCTGAATCTGGAAACTTGTCTTAGCTATTGGAAATAAATGAGATGTTCATTTTTACTATGGAAATCTACTAAGTTGAAGAACAGAATCTACAAAGTAATGCCATATTAAGTTTGCTAATTTACCTAAAATGATGCAAAGTAAATAGCTGTCAATATGATTAAAATTACTGGCAATCTGAATTTAATTAATTTAAGAGCTGTGTTATTTTCTTACTTCCTTCAGCCTCTTGACCACTTAATTAGTAAGATTTACTATAAATGCATCTCTAAAATTTCTATGCTTATCATCAAGAGTAATGACGTGGACCACTCAAAAGAAAAATCAGCCTGAATCATTTTTGTTAACATATACTCCCATTATGAGACTGTTTTAGGTAACAGTGTAGCTGTTTTAAATTAAGTTGTGTGTGCTGTGTGCAGGCTCAGTGGCTTCAGTCATGTCCAAGTCTTTTTGACCCCGTGGACTATAGACCCCAGGATCCTCTGTCCATGGGAATCTCCAGGCAAGAATACTGGTGTGGGTTGCCATGCCCTCCTCCAGGGGATCTTCCCAACCCAGGGATTGAGACTGCATTTCCTGTGTCTCCTTCACTGTGGGAGGATACTTTACCCGCTGAGGCACCTGGGCTTAATATGAAAATGAGACTTAAATCCCTCTGCTTATGGGCCCGAAATATCCAGGAAGTAATATCAAGAGAAGGAAAAAAAAAAAAAAAAAAAGCCAAACCAGCCAGATATTTGAATCTAAAAAAACAGAGGTCACAAACTGTATGTAAAATAAAAAAGGACCAAAGACAGGTACAAGATTTTGGAGTTACTGTTTACATAAAACCAGTCATGTCTATATCATGGTAAAAAGCAACTGGTACAATGAGAAGATTCACTTACTGCTAACAAAAACAATGGTGATTTATCCGAGTTGAGTTCAGCACCTTTAAAACACACACACACACACACAATTGCAATTTAATTTATCTTATTCCTCCTAGCTTGTGAAATGGACTGGAAGATAACAGTGGCAGATAAAGAGGTCAGATGACAGAGAAAGAGGTTAGACTGACTTGGTGAAGTGTAGGCAGAATCGTAGCTGGGTTGGAGAGAGGGAAAGCATTTGGCTTTATGCAATGAAGGAAGCTCTACAGACTTGCTCTGAGTGTCTGTGAGGTCACATGCTATGCACTCCAATCTACTTTTTGAAATTAATAGCCAGGTGTTATACCAGTTACGTACCTTAATCATTAATTATGACTGTGGCAGCAGGAGAAAAAAAATATGAGGACACATGAGCTGAGGTGATAAAGGGAAAGCATCAATCACGCACGACAAGAAAGCCAAAGATACCCTTTCTGCCTGGATGCTTTCATTTGTGACTCTACAGAGTCTCTCTCACATCAGACTCTGAACTTCAGAGACACCATTTCTCATTGTCTTTTTTTTTTTTTTTTTTTTTTTTTTTAGCAACCAGCTATCGTTGTGAGACTCAGAGAAAAACACAATAAAATGCATATGTTGGCAATGTGAGAATTTTCCCGGTAGTATCACCAGGCTCCAGATTAAAGGTCATTGCTATAAACAAAACTGTCAGTCAAGCATTGTGATTCTTTCAATAAAAGTTAAAGTAAGCTACATCACAAACAGATATTAGAATCAATAGTTAATAGTCATACCAGCATCACAGGTTGGTCCCCACTCTTTAATTTTGCTACAATGTCATAATAAATGCACTGCATATGTATCTTAAGAAGATGGGTGGGGCAGGTGAATCTCGCCAAAGTTCCATACCACAGTATAAGACATCACAAAGTTTGGGAAGTAAAAACCCAATCTCCATTCTGTTATCAAGTGGTGTTAATGGGGTATTTAGAAACAGAGAGACCAAGAGGAATGAAGGAAAATGTTTTGTAAGTGTTGAGTTCTGGTTTTCTACTGGATATTGGATAGATGATTTCATTTCTCTAGTGCTCTTATCTATAAATGACTGGTTTTAGCCACATCAAGAATCCTTCTGAGCTTTTACATATGAGCTTCATAAGGATCTGCAAGGACTATACACAGAAACTTATGTAAATCAGATTCATTAAGGTTTATTGAAAAGATATGCATTAAATAAGTGCTCCTCTGTGTACTAAAGAACTAGTTCTTATAACTTTCCAATCTGTTGTGAACCAATGCTTTAAAAACATACAAAGTATGTTTGACAAAGTATGAATTAATAAAAAGATGAATATATACAACATAGAATCCTAAATGTTTCTATTAGATTAGACAGATATAAAATTACTCTGTTAAGCTGGTACAAAAATTTCTAAGTGCTTCCCATCAAGTGGGGTCACTGTTGTGGTCTGACCAGCACTAGTTCACAAACCACATTTTAGGTAGAAATTGAGTTCAGGTCCCATCTAGCTTGAAGCTTGAAAGTTTCTGTATGAAATCTAGATTCTTTAGATCCATTCTGCACAGCTCTTTCTACCCAAATCATATAATCCAACATGTCATCACACTCAAAATTAAGGTCTGTCTTCTTTAAAAAACAATGTGAGATTGTAAAGACTAATGACAACAAGAACAAAATATGTTTCCCCCAGTCACTTGTGATTAGTAATGTTCCCTGAACAGTAAGGGTAAAGAGTAGGGGAAAGCCTGTAGAACTAATTATCATAGAGACCAACCATTTGCTACCCGATCTACTAGTTCTCTCCTCTATGCTTCTCCAATTACATAATCACCCAGATCTGGAAAGTCTTTACCAACCTCTATACAATGTTTACTTATAGTTTCATTCAAGATTCCTCACTGCATTTATTAGACACTCAAAGCTGACCATATACAGGAAGGGGAAATAAAGGAAAAAATATACTCTCTGCCTTCAAGTTGTTTAGATGATATCAGTTCTTACGTTTTGCAAAGAATCACAACTAGGAAATGCAGAAGGAGCAATGCTGAAGAGACATCAAAGTTGGGCTGGAGGGTCACATAAGGCTTCTCAGAAGTTAATTTTTTTATATTGTGTCTTAAGCCATGGCTACCTGGTGATCTGTCTATAATCCTAGAGAAGTTTTGTCCGCTCCTGGACACTTGTTCGTGGTCACTACTTCTTTATTGCTACCTGCTTGAATAAAAAGAATACCCTTCCCAGAGAGCAGATCTTTCTTTGATTAAGAGTCTCTAACTGATCAAAAAAGGAGTGTGTCTATGTGTATGTATTAATTTTGTATGTTTTGTGGGAGATAAGCAAAGAATCAGGAAGAGTGGTGATTATCAAGTGAATGGTGAAAGGTATCATCAAATATGACTTTACCAAAGACTGTGGTAGGAAGGATGAAGCAAGTGGCGAGAGACGAGGCTGGAGAAACTAAGGGCTGAGGTCAAAAAGTTTCTCGGATATCTTCCTAAAGATTCTGGATTTATCCATAGACCTTTTAAACTCATGTAAAAGGCTTTTAAGTAAGGGAGTGATAGAATCAATACTTTGTTTTAAAAAGATCATTCTGGCAGCTTTCTGAAGGGTATCTAGGAGGTGAGCAGGATAGAGCTGAGTGTGTCAAGAGATTCATCGAATAATTCAGGTGACAAATCATGGGTCCCTGGACTTAGTCACTAGTAGTTAGGAATGCAAAGAATGGGACATATTTAAGACACCAACAAGGCAACGGTAGATGAATGATTTTCAGGATACTGGCTTGGGTAATTTGGAGGTTAGTAATTTCATTATCTGAAAGAGAACACACTGATGTAAGTACAAGATGAGAGTGGAAAGAAAGAGTTCAAAATTGAACATGTTCAATGATTAAGGTCTGCAGAAAGGTAAAATGGAGGTGTCTATAGGGAGTTTCAAATAGGAACCTAGTTCAGAGATGGGTTCAGATGGTTGGAGAGAGAAAAGTTGGTCAGCAGTAATTGTAGGCATGAAATGGATGTGATCACTTTGACAAGCTTTGCCTAAGGAACTTCACAAGAATTTATTTTATTCTATAAATAGGTGGTTTTTAAAATCTCTTTCCTGTTCCCAAACAGTACTAAGGAGGTCATACAAAAATAAGCATTTTTTACTTAAAAATTAAGTGGGAAAATAAGCTAAACAGTAAATGATATAAAATAATAGAGTTAAAGCTGGACTGAGATTCATACACAATGCACAAACAACTAAATACTGTTCACTTCCCAGGGTCAGGTCACATTTTTGGCTCAGGATTTTCAGTCACTTTTGCAAAAGGGAAGTCACAAATTATATATTTATAACACATAAGATAAAAACAAACAAATTTCTCAAAAGTGTAATTATTTTTGGTACTGGGAATTGGAAAAATTTCCTCATGAGAAAAACACTGAGACATAGTGAGCAGTGTTCTTGGTAACACCATTAAAGTGAATGAGATGAAATATATAACTATTATGATATCCATCAATATAAGGTGATGATATAACAACTAGAGTAAGGCAATTCAAAGGAGGAAGGAAGATAGAAGAGTGTACTTCACCCATAGAGCTTAGGTATGTTAGTTTGTATGAATGAAAAGCTACAATTCTTTCAAGCATTCATCTGTAACACCCTGGATATATTTAACCTCCCAAACTAGACTGGCTACTCTCACCCACCTTCTCACTATTTAAGGTCACAGCCTTCCTCAAGACACATCTAATTGTCTCATCAATATTCAATGATTTTCAGAACTATAATTAACATGTATCAGATAAGTGACATTATTTTGATAACTCCTCTAAATCCAGTGGCTTAAATGATACCTCAAAAATAAGTATTAGTTTAAAACATATTTTGAATAAATTAAAAATTTATTAAATAAATAAGCCTGGTGATATTATAAAGGCCAGTGATATAAAAATTAATGACACACTGTTTGGCCTCCGAGGACAAACAATCTAAATAAAAAATACTAGAATTGATCATTCTTACAATAAACGCCGACCCAGGGAGTATCCTATCATTTTGCCTTTCCATACTGAACAAGGAAAGAATACTGAAGAGCTTTGCCATTCCCTTCTCCTGTGGACCACATTCTGTCAGACCTCTCCACCATGACCCTCCCATCTTGGGTGGCCCCACACGGCATGGCTTAGTTTCATTGAGTTAGACAAGGCTGTGGTCTAATATGCTACTGGAGATCAGTGGAGAAATAACTCCAGAAAGAATGAAGGGATGGAGCCAAAGCAAAAACAGTACCCAGTTGTGGATATGACTGGTGATAGAAGCAAGGTCTGATGCTGTAAAGAGCAATATTTCATAGGAACCTGGAAAGTCAGGTCAATGAATCAAGGCAAATTGGAAGTGGTCAAACAGGAGATGGCAAGAATGAACATCGACATTCTAGGAATCAGAGAACTAAAATGGACTGGAATGGGTGAATTTAACTCAGATGACCATTATATCTACTACTGTGGGCAGGAATCCCTTAGAAGAAATGGAATAGCCATCATGGTCAACAAAAGAGTTTGAAATGCAGTACTTGAATGCCATCTCAAAAACGACAGAATGATCTGTTTGTTTCCAAGGCAAACCATTCAATATCACAGTAATCCAAGCCTATACCCCAACCAGTAACGCTGAAGAAGCTGAAGTTGAATGGTTCTATGAAGACCTACAAGACCTTTTAGAATTAATACCCCCCCAAAAATGTCCTTTTCATTATAGGGGACTGGAATGCAAAAGTAGGAAGTCAGAAACACATGGAGTAACAGGCAAATTTGCCCTTGGAGTACGGAATGAAGCAGGGCAAAGGCTAATAGATTTTTGCCAGGAGAATGCACTGGTCATAACAAACACTCTCTTCCAACAACACAAGAGAAGACTCTACACATGGACATCACCAGATGGTCAACACCAAAATCAGACTGATTATATTCTTTGCAGCCAAAGATGGAGAAGCTCTATACAGTCAGCAAAAATAAGACCAGGAGCTGACTGTGGCTCAGATCATGAACTCCTTATTGCCAAATTCAGACTGAAATTGAAGAAAGTAGGGAAAACCACTAGACCATTCAGGTATAACCTAAGTCAAATCCCTTATAATTATACAGTGGAAGTGAGAAATAGACTTAAGGGACTAGATCTGATAGACAGTGTGCCTGATGAACTACAGACAGTGGTTCATGACATTCCACAGGAGACAGGGATCAAGACCATCCCTATGGAAAAGAAATGCAAAAAAGCAAAATGGCTGTCTGAGGAGGCCTTACAAATAGCTGTGAAAAGAAGAGAAGTGAAAAACAAAGGAGAAAAGGAAGATACAAGCATCTGAATGCAGATTCCAAAGAATAGCAAGGAGAGATAAGAAAGCCTTCCTCAGCGATCAATGCAAAGAAATAGAAGAAAACAACAGAATGGGAAAGACTAGAGATCTCTTCAAGAAAATTAGAGATACCAAGGGAACATTTCATACAAAGATGTGCTCAATAAAGGACAGAAATGCTATGGACCTAAAAACAGAAGCAGAAGATATTAAAAAGAGGTGGCAAGAATACACAGAAGAACTGTACAAAAGATCTTCATGACCAAGATAATCACGATGGTGTGATCACTGACCTAGAGCCAGACATACTGGGATGTGAAGTCAAGTGGGCCTTAGAAAGCATCACTACAAACAAAGCTAGTGGAGGGGATGGAATTCCAGTTGAGCTATTTCAGATCCTGGAAGATGATGCTGTGAAAGTGCTGCACTCAATATGCCAGCAAATTGGAAAACTCAGCAGTGGCTACAGGGCTGGAAAAGGTCAGTTTTCATTCCAATCCCAAAGAAAGGCAATGCCAAAGAATGCTCAAACTACCGCACAATTGCACTCATCTCACACGCTAGTAAAGTAATGCTCAAAATTCTCCAAGCCAGGCTTCAGCAATATGTGAACCGTGAACTTCCTCATGTTCAAGCTGGTTTTAGAAAAGGCAGAGGAACCAGAGATCAAATTGCCAACATCCGATCATGGAAAAAGCAAGAGAGTCCAGAAAAACATCTATTTCTGCTTTATTGACTCTGCCAAAGCCTTTGACTGTGTGGATCACAATACACTGTGGAAAATTCTGAAAGAGATGGGAATAGTAGACCACCTGACCTGCCTCTTGAGAAACCTATATGCAGGTCAGGAAGCAACAGTTAGAAATGGACATGGAAAAACAACTGGTTCCAAATAGGAAAAGGAGTACGTCAAGGCTGTATATTGTCACCCTGCTTATTTAATTTATATGCAGAGTACATCATGAGAAACGCTGGGCTGGAAGAAACACAAGCTGGAATCAAGATTGCCGGGAGAAATATCAATAACCTCAGATATGCAGATGACACCACCCTTATGGCAGAAAGTGAAGAGGAACTAAAAAGCCTCTTGATGAAAGTGAAAGAGGAGAGTGAAAAAGTTGGCTTAAAGCTCAACATTCAGAAAACGAAGATCATGGCATCTGCTCCCATCACTTCATGGGAAATAGATGGGGAAACAATGGAAACAGTGTCAGACTTTATTTTTTGGGGCTCCAAAATCACTGCAAATGGTGACTGCAGCCACGAAATTAAAAGATGCTTACTCCTTGGAAGGAAAGTTATGACCAAAATAGATAGCATATTGAAAAGCAGAGATATTACTTTGCCAGCAAAGGTCCGTCTAGTCAAGACTATGGTTTTTCCAGTGGTCATGTAAGGCTGTGAGAGTTGGACTGTGAAGAAAACTGAGCACCGAAGAATTGATGCTTTTGAACTGTGGTGTTGGAGAAGACTCGTGAGAGTCCCTTGGACTGCAAGGAGATCCAGCCAGTCCATCCTAAAGGAGATCAGTCCTGGGTGTTCATTTGAAGGACTGATGTTGAAGCTGAAACTCCAATACTTTGGCCACTTCATACGAAGTGTTGACTCATTGGAAAAGACCCTGATGCTGGGAGGGATTGAGGGCAGGAGGAGAAGGGGACGACAGAGGATGAGATGGCTGGATGGCATCACCGACTCAGTGGACATGGAGTTTGAGTGAATTCTAGGAGTTGGTGATGGACAGGGAGGTCTGGCATGCTGCAATTCACAGGGTGGCAAAGAGTCGGACATAACTGAGTGACTGAACTGAACTGACAATAAATACTAGTTGAACGACCTCTCTGGTACAGGCACTCCTACAGGAGGCATTAGCAATACAGAAAGGAACAAAACAAAGAATGAACTCATAGTGTCTGTGTTTTACAAGGGGAGATTCAAATATATATATATAGTATCAAATATATATGTGTATAAGTATATGGCATCAAATACATATGTAATATATGGCATTAAATATATATGTGTACATATATATATGGCATCAAATATACATGTATACGTGTATGTGTGTGTGTATATATATATACACACACACATATATCATGAGTTTGAGCAGGCTCCAGGGGTTGGTGATGGACAGGGAAACGTGGAGTGCTGCGTCCATGTAGTCACAAAGAATCAGACACAGCTGAGCGACTGAACTGGGCTGATGCGAAGAGTACTGGAGCGGGATGCCATTCCCTTCTTCAGTGGATCTTCTTGACCCAGGGATTAAACCGAGGTCTCCCGCATTGCGGGCAGATTCTTTACCATCTGAGCCACCAGTGAAGCCCATAAGTATGTTTATATATATATATATATATATATATATATATATATATGTATATATTGGAGAAGGAAATGGCAACACACTCCAGTATACTTGCCTGGAGAATCCTATGAACAGAGGAGCCTGGAGGGCTTCAGTCCATGGGGTCATGAAGAGTCAGACACGACTGAAGTGACTTAGCATAGCATAGCATGTGTATGTTTGTGTGTGTGTGTGTATGTATATCTTGAAGGAAATGAAGGAGAAAGCCACACTTTTGTACAAGATTGATCCAGACCAAAAGAAAGAAAAAAAAAAAGAAGAGCAAGTACAAAAGTCCTAAAGCAATGTAGCAAAATTGAATTAAATCTAGTGGTGAGTTGTAAGAAATAGCATAAGAGATGGTGGTGATGGGTTAGTGAATGTTAGCAACTTCTAGGTCTTTGTGAGGACTCTGGCTTTTCCTTTGAGTGCCATGGGGAACTATTGAAGCATTTGAGCTAAGGAATGATACAATCTGAACTAGTGGTAAGTGTAGTGGTTTTGACTCATGTATCCAATATAGTATATGAACAGAAATGAAGAGTCATGGAAGACTAAATAAGAAAGGATGCTTAGGAATTACCTGGACAAGGTGGGAGTTAGGATGGGAATAGAAACTCTTCCAGACTGATGGATACATGGCCTGAAGAAAGGAAACTAAGGTGAGAAAAGCTTGCTGTGCAAAGAAGTACAAGCAATTTATCATAGCCACAAAGCAAATGATAAGGCAGAGGGAGTGATAAAAGGCAACTAAAGAGATAAAGCAGGAAAACACTGAAGCATTTTTATTCATATCCCTAATCTTTGAAAATAAATTTCATATTCTCAGGGGCAGTGATAATATGTAACATAAGCCATGTCTATGACACAGAAGTCATCTTCAGTGTCTATATAAACTCAGTTCAGTTCAGTTCAGTTCAGTCGCTCAGTCGTGTCTGACTCTTTGCAACACCATGAATCGCAGCACGCCAGGCCTCCCTATCCATCACCAACTCCCGGAGTTCACTCAGACTCACGTCCATCGAGTCAGTGATGCCATCCAGCCATCTCATCCTCTGTTGTCCCCTTCTCCTCCTGCCCCCAATCCCTCCCAGCATCAGAGTCTTTTCCAATGAGTCAACTCTTCACGTGAGGTGGCCAACATAAATTCAGTGCAACTTAATTGATGAAATGATTTTCACCACAACTAGGGTGGATATATATTGGATATATATTGATTGATTGATATGTCAGATGTTATGTTTGAGTGATTTTTAGAAAAAATTACCACTTGTCTATAAGAGAAACAGTTTCCCCCATATGAGGCCTTGGGGAGCAACAGCATGTTATCCTGCCTCATTTCACCACCTATTTGCTGAAGTCACCATTAGAGAACTGCTCTGCCTCAGCTCGGGCTTTCCAGGTGGAACAGTGGTAAAGAATCCCCCTGCCAAGCCAGGAGACCCAAGAGACACGGGTTTGATCCCTGGGTCAGAAAGATTCCCCTGGAGTAGGAACAGCAACCCGCTCCAGTATTCTTGCCTGGAAAATTCCACGGACAGAGGAGTCAGGCGGGCTACAGTCCATGTGGGGTCCAAAGAGTAGGACACGACTGAGTACACACACACACACACACACATATACATACACACACACACCCTGCTTCAACTCACTTGGACCTGATCTTAGCAGCTCTAAATTCCAACAAATTCACAGCAAATGCCTGGGAATCCAAATTGCAAACCAATCATTATTCTCCAAATAGGAACATATATTCTAGAAAAGGAAATCTAACAAAGCTTCACTGACCTTTACAAAAGTCAGATTGGGATTTCCCTCAGACTGAGATAGGTGGTTTGAAAATAAATGTATCTAAAAAATCATAGTCAAAAGAAAAGATTGCTACTGGTGCCCTGGCTTAAATAAAGCGGTTGCTTACTACATTCCTTCTCGATCACCTCAGGCTCTTGTAGTACAGGGAGTTTTATCATTTTCAGCTGCTAAAAGATAAATAAGGACATAATGTGCTGTAATTTCATTTAACTAGGCAACCCAACGTTCTAAATAAGTTTGAATGTTTGCCAATAGTTGGAAGAGACTTAGTGACTAAAAAACAATATAATGCACATGTATATGAATTAAAGCAAAAAAATAAATGTTATTAAGTAAAAATTAATACAGAAGAAATACAGAGGCTATTTCCTCAAAAGTGAGGCTCTGTATGGTCACAGAATAAAATATGGATAGAAGGGGGAATGGGAAAGAAGAAAAGTGTACAAAAATAAATCAAATACTAAATAATTTGTATGCAAAAAACAAATAAAGTTGAGTATATTATTTTCTCAGGAGATTATTTTGCTAAATCATTGAATGTTGCTATCTATGAATCCAGGTGAAATTCTCATTCTCCAGCATCTGCATGGCGGAGCCTTTTCAATAATAAAAGAAAGAGGCAAATCATTATGCAAGTCCCTGATGACTCAGATGGTAAACAATTTGCCTGCAATGTGGGAGACCTGGGTTTGATCCCTGGCTTGGGAAGATCCCCTGGAGTAGGGTATGGCAACCCACTCCAGTACTCTTGCCTGGAGAATCCCCATGGACAGAGGAGCCTGGTGGGCTACAGTCCATGGAGTTACAAAGAGTCCGACACGACTGAATGACTAAGCACAGCACAACATAAGACAGAGGAATGCAAAATAAAAGAATACATCGAAATACAAGGCCAAAGTTCTAAATTGATGCCATCATTCACTTGCTCTGTCACTTCTCACTTCCGTGCCTCAATTTTCTTTGCCTTTTCTGAAAAATGGGGGCATACGAATACCTCTCTTGCTTTCTTCATAGAGCTGTGGAGCAAATGAGATCAGGAGTGTAGGTCAATCATCTCCAATTCTTAAAGAGCTATGTAAATATCACTGACTTAGAAGTTATTTAATGCTGATAAGCCCCCAAGTACTCATGTATCAGACAAAGCTGTTGCTGGCCTGCTTACTTGCAAAGTGACCTTGTAAAAAAGTAAGGTAGTTTAAGCACAATTCTTTGAAGTGTAAGTTACCATCAAGCATAAGGCTTTCAAATCTTTTCAAACAACTGTGTGGAGGAAAAGATTACAGTTGACTAGAAACGGCAAAACTTTAGATGCATTTCATAATCTTAGGAAATAAGGCTGATATGTATAAAAAACCTGCTGATGTTAAAATTTTCACCTCTGAGAGAAAAATAGATTAGCAGAAAATTCCACTATCAAAATTCTAGAACATTAACTACCAATACTATTACAAGTGGTTAGGAAATAGTAAATTAAACTTTGTAACACTTTCCCAAAGGAAGTGGAAATATACAGTCATTACTTAGAGTTTAAATTGGACTGGGAAAGGTCGGCCAGCATGCATTATGGAGAAGCAATGCTTCAGCAGGAGCAAAGTGAACCTAATGACACTGCAGATCTTTTCCATATTTAATATTTGACGGGCAAATATATTTGCTTGAATGCAGTAATGTGCTGGGGAAGCCATCACCATGGGAATGCTCCATCAAAGCTTTAATACTTTTAATAAGCATAATACTATGAGAGCATATTTTTTTCTTTCAAGCGCAACTCATTCAAGTTTGAGGGAACTGCTGAATCGTCGCACTATATGAAAGCTAGAATGACAGCTTGATGTAAACAAAAGCAATCCTTTTACATTTTGTGCTGCTTTGAACAAAGACAGGGAATGTGGGGTAGGCAATGGGATTTAGGATACCCTCAAGGCAATGATAATCAGTCAAAATCCTCGCTATATGACAAAGATAGGGTAGCTAGGAGAAGGCGACATTTTTAAATAAAGGATAACAATAACTAAAACATACATAGTGATCCAACATACACCAAAAAAAGAAAAAAAAAATGGTGGAGCTTTGTTCAATGGCAAAGTTAATTTGGAGAACTGGAGGTATAAGGCATAGCTCCTAAAAACAACTGTGTTAATGATTTGCCATAAAATAAATTGACCTCTCTGATTTTGCCCCAGTTTTATACTTCTCAGTCGGGGTTGGGGAGGCAGTTTTACCAGGAATATTTGGCTTATTTAAATTGTCATGATAGAAGGAGGATGATGCTACTGGCATCTAGTGGATAGAGGCCAAGGATGCTGCTAAATGTCCTGCAACGCATAGAATATTCCCCCACAACAAAGAGTTATCTGGCCCAAAAGTCAATAGTATCAAGACTGAGAAACTATGTTCTAAGTTGAAAGTACCGCCAAAATTATAATGTGGGATAAATAGAGACTTAGTCATTCTCAGAATGAAAAACATGAAAATGTTATTAATATTATTGTTCTTGCTTCTCTTCTGGGTTTTGTTTTAATTATAAAGCACATGGCAAAAAAAAAAAAAAAGATTCATTTGTATAACAGTCGTAGTGCTTTCTTTTTCAGTAGTTTTTGTTCCCCAACTAATTAGCATTTAGTGGCTTTCTTGTAATGAATGCCAAAAACACACAATCTCCCTAAACTTTCAAAAGAGTTACAAAATACAATGAGATTATTACACTTTTCTGATAAAAACTTGTAGGAGATAAATTAAGATTTTTCTTCTTCAGGGATGTTATCTATAAACATTCCTTGGAAGTCTGAAATAAAGTGAAAAACACATAAGCCCAATTCTGGAGGCTCATTGTGCTCTTAATGCTGAAAATAGAATGTGAATGCCGGAGAGTTCATCTCTGAATTTGTCAGTGAGATGAGGCAGCTAAGAGTCAAGGTTATGTCGTGAATCAGATCTAAATCTCAGGTCTCCTGATGCCGTTTCTTTTTTTCTTTCTTTCTTTCTTAATTTTTTTTTTGTTTTATTTTATTTATTTAATTTCCTGATGCCGTTTCTAAGCCGATTCCTGTTCATCATAAACATAAAACAGCCTGCGTGACTGACAAATCATTCTAAAACAAGAACTGAATTTGTATTCTCAAAAACTTAGAATGATATTATATGAACAATATCAGAATCAGGGCACATATTACAAAGCATTCCCTTGCTTCTTGTAACTAAAGTTTATCTGATTAACCACATACAGAAATTTTTAAAAAATGAAATGTAATTTATCAGTAATTATATAGGATTAAATTTGTTGTGACAATTCTAAAAACTTTTACTTTATAATCTCTGTTGGCATTTACTTTAAAAAAGTGAAAAAAAAAGCAATAATCTAGATGTAGTTCATAGATTTTCTATCATGGCTATAATGTTTTTAATATATCATGGCTATTTTCTATCATGTTTTGCAAACTGTTGGTTTGAATTATTATGTTTGGTACATGTAAAAATGAAAACTTTCTAAATGAAATATTCAGATGGAAGACAGGAAGGGCTTAAAATAAGACATTCTTACAAGAATTGTGTTTTTTAGTTTGGCCACCGCAAATGAGGCCAAAGTTGAGGTTAACCCAGACCAAGAACAACTTGTATATATCCACAGATTTATCTTTTAACCAAAATTAAAGCATGGAGTACTGGAAGCAGCACAGAACTAGAAGTCATGATACCAGATTCTCCTGCTCACCTTGGCTGTTTCTAAGATGTTATGAAAATTACTCAGCCTCACTGATTCTTCACTCACCTAACTGAAAATCATGGAAAGTACAAAATCTCTCCCAAGTCTGAAGTTTTACAATTTTATGAAACTTTAATCTCAAAAATCTTTTAATCTGCATGTAGGATATTTGCTACTATTTAAAGGTCCATCTAGTCAAGGCTATGGTTTTTCCAGTGGTCATATATGGATGTGAGAGTTGGACTGTGAAGAAAGCTGAGTGCTGAAGAATTGATGCTTTTGAACTGTAAGACTCTTGAGAGTCCCTTGAACTGCAAGGAGATCCAACCAGTCCATCCTAAAGGAGACCAGTCCTGAGTGTTCATTGGAATGACTGATGCTGAAGCTGAAACTCCAATACTTTGGCCACCTCATGCAAAGAGTTGACTCATTGGAAAAGACCCTGGTGCTGGGAGGGATTGGGGACAGGACGAGAAGGGGACAACAGAGGATGAGATGATTTGAAGGCATCACCTACTTGATGGACATGAGTTTGAGTGAGCTCCAGGAGTTGGTGATGGACAGGGAGGCCTGGCGTGCTGCGATTCATGGGGTCACAAAGAGTCAGACGTGACTGAGCGACTGAACTGAACTGAATTACTAAGTCATGTCTGACACTTTTTTTGTCCCCATGGTGTTTAGCCCACCAGGCCCCACTGTCCATGAGATTTCTCAGGCAAGATTACTGGAGTGGTTTGCTATTTCCTTCTCCAGGGGATCTTCTGGACCCAGGGATCCAACCTATGTCTCCTGTTTGGCAGGCAGATTCTTTACCACTGAGCCATCCAGAAAGCCTACATATAGGACACAGCAGTTTATAATATTTCACAATTTTTTATCTCAGTTATTGTGATTTGTTTTATGACAAAAAAACTAACTCAAACTCGCTGACATTAATAAAGGGATTTATTGGTTTGTCTTCCATAAACTCTCAGTCATTTCTTTCAGTTTGGTTCCACAGACTCAAATGGCATCCTCAGTACTTGGTTTCTCTCCATCTCTCAACTCTGCATTTCATACTTTGGAGATTTCACATATTTTATGACTAGTGGAAGTTTGAAAAAATTAAATTGAGGGCAATTATGCTAAAGGGTCTGAAGGATACCTTTCCTAAATGTGTTAGAGTTTTTAATTTTGTTCAGGTTGGAAGGGGTAAGGAAGAGAGACTTTTGTCAAACATAAACTAAGTAGCTGTTCAGGGGGTAAAATATGCTAGGGAAAAAAAAATAGTAGAATAAAACAAACAAAAATACTTATGGGATTTAAAAGAAGATTCCCACAACTGCTTTTTGATCTTATCTCTGGTAGAAAGGCCCAAAATGGAGCAGAGCTTACAAGGCGGTAGAATTGAAGAAGTGTCTCTTATACATCTGTATGAAGATAAAACAGCATTTCCATGGGTGTCATCACACCATGTCATCCCTCTGATCAAAAACCAACCAAGAGTTTCCCATACTAAAACCTAAGTATCTCCCCTACCTACTTCCTTCATCATTACCCATCTGCTCTCATGATAGCCAAACTTATGTTTGAACTCATCCTCTACAAGTTTTGCATGGGCAGTTTCTTCTCCCTGAAATGTGCTTTCCTCTCCTAACTGCCCCACGACTAGCTTCTTCTCATCAGTAAGGTCTCACAGCAAATGTCACCTCCTCAAGGAGGTGCTCCTCGAAACTATCTAGAGTAACCTATTCAACAGCTACTTCCTATCACCTACCCTACCTGATCTCCCATCCTGACAGAAGCTTGCTTGCTCACTTATCTTCTTACTTTACTGTCTGCCTGCATTTTATAAGATGAAAGCTTTATAATAGCAGGAGCTAAATGCCTGTTTTGTGGTATCCTTTAATACTTAGAAGAGTATTACTGCTTGGCACACAGCAGTAAATCAATTGTTACTGGGGAAAAAAATTCCCTTTTAAAGGCTTTTCTTCCCCTCTTTTTTGGCTTAGACAATTATCACAGAAAGTCCTCTCCAAAACTGGGGACTCAAAGGAAAGAATTAGTCCATGAGAAATTGCCATGTATAGGGTCCATTTCAAGTATTTTTACCATTTCATAATCACTTTTACTGAATGGGATTTAAATAGACTTTTAGAATAATGGTTCTAGTTATTTGCTAAACTCACTTGCCATTAGTATCATAGGGAAAGAAAATTTAAAGATGTGACATGAGTTAGATCATATTATTAATAAATTACTATGGCTAGTCTTCCCAAGGTCCAAGTGTCCTTGGAGCAGCTTGAATAAATTTAGACATCTCAAACTCTTAGACATATAAATGATAATGAATGACACCTTACTTCCTTACAAGGAGTTTGATAAGTTTCAAAATCATAAATAACAAGTGGAGTCAACAAATAAGACAAGAAGACCATAACTGCTGTTGTCAAAAGGTAGGGAGACAACCAACAAGGAGAACGTAACAGACTATATGAGAAAGAGGAAAACTGAGAAGTACTGGGGTTTTACATATTACCACTATTCATGACCTAGTTTCAGAAACACAAAACAGTGATCTCTCAGTATCCACAGGGGACTGGTTCCAGGGTCTCAGCAAATACCAAAATCTGAGGATGCTCAAGTTCCCTATATAAAATTGTTTGCTGCTGCTGCTGCTAAGTCGCTTCAGTCGTGTCCGACTCTGTGCGACCCCATAGAGGGCAGCCCACCAGGCTCCCCTGCTCCTGGGATTCTCCAGGCAAGAACACTGGAGTGGGTATAAAATCGTTTAGTATTTGTTAATAATCTATACACATCCTCCTGTAAATTTAAAATACCCTACTGTATACTTTAATTTATCTCCAGATTACTTATAATACGTAATACAATGAAAATGTTATACAAATAGTTTCCAGCATGCAACAAATTCAAATTTTGCTTTCTGGAATGTTCTGGATTCTTAAAAATATTTTTCATCAGCAGTTGGTTGACTTTGCAATGCAGAGTTCACATATAAGGAAGACAAACTGTGGAAAGGACACAGAGAAGGCAAAAATTCTACAAATATGCATTTCTTTGCTATGCTAAGTCACTTCAGTCATTTCCGACTCTGTGTGACCCCATAGATGGCAGCCCACCAGGCTCCCCTGTCCCTGGGATTCTCCAGGCAAGAACACTGGAGTGGGCTGCCATTTCCTTCTCCAATGCATGAAAGTGAAAAGTGAAAGTGAAGTCGCTCAGTCGTGTCCAACTCTTAGCGACCCCATAGATTTCAGCCTAACAGGCTCCTTCGTCCATGGGATTTTCCAAGCAAGAGTACTGGAGTGGGGTGCCATTGCCTTCTCCGCTGCATTTCTTTACCATTGTTTTAAAATTTGGGGAAATTGAAAATAAAAAGTAGAAGAATGGAGAAAGCAAGAAGTTGTAGTGTATTAAAGGACAAGGCTAATGAGTATTATACAAAGGAAAATTTTTCTAGAAAAGGGTCTTAAAAGGCTTTCTTTCTTTCTTTTTCTTTTTAAAAGGCTTTACAAAACATTCTTCCAAATGAGGGAATACAAGGTGTGCATGTATGTCTGTATGTGAAAATACATGTTCAGATGAAAGTGTGCAGATATGTGCATAGTCACATGTTGAATGCAACCGTGAGGGTTCATCAGTGTCTCCAGAAATAGACTGTAGGAGGGACTTGGGTATAGGTTGCATTGTAATCAAACTTTATTTCACGATGGTATTGAATTTTGAATTTCATATAATTTTTATGTCACAAAGTATTACTCTTTAGATGTTTTTCAACCATTTAAAAATATATTAGAACCATTCTCAGGTTGTGATACATAGAAAAACAGGTGGACTGGGCACCACAGGTCATCATTTGCTTAGTCTATAAAGCAATAATGTTCCATAATCTACAAGTATGAATTTCAAAGGATCGCAAAGAGGCAAAGCACAATGGACACTGAAAGCAATAAGGAAAGAATAAGTTCTTATTACTATCACCAACAAACAGGAAATGCTACTTTTAAATTTGGTATTTCCTTCTGTACTTTTTTAAAATTCCTTTCAGAATTTATTCATTATTAATGTACACTGATTGTTCCATTATGGCATTTCTTCACTGAAGTGATTTTATTTTGAACTGAAGCAAATATATATATATATATATATATATATATATATATATACACATTTGGCTATTTATGAATCACAACATATACAACCATTGAAGGGTCTATGGCACCTAAAGAAATTGACTAGTTTTTATCCCAAAATGTTATGATACCTCAATGTCATTGAAAAAAATGCCAGAGATATTTTAAGGGATTTCTTTTCCTTCCAGAGTATATTAAAGAGATTTCTATGTAATGCTGGACATATCATCTGTTCTTCCCTTAAAGGGAAGTGCAGGTACACGCATGGTTGATTTCCACCTCCTTGGCATTGTGGCTGGAAAGGAGATCAAGCAAGGCTGGGACTCTTTGGGATCTGGCAAACCTGGGTCCTGCTAATTGGGGAACATGTGTTTCCCTGGGCAAAGCAGAGTATTAGTTTTCTCTCTGCTGAAAATTAGACCTTAGTTCCCTTATCTCTAAAGTGGAAAAAGAAATTTCTATTTCCCAGGGGAAATGAGAGGTTCAAATAAAGTTAAATGGAATGAGAAAGTATATGTAATGTTCAGATTGCTAACACAATGTGTATAATCCATTATTATTCATCATATAGCCTCTGTGATACAAGTAGGAACAGGTATAGCTTAACCCGGAAGCCTAGAAGTTGGTTGAGACTGGTTCTATACTTAAAACTCATTTCCAGAATTTGTTGCAAAGAAAGAAGTGATCCTATCACAAATGCACTGAGACAGAAAAACATGGAAGGCAAAAAAGGCATTTTTCCTTTAATATTGTTATTGGCTCATCTGATCTTAAAAACTGTATTTGTGCTTAAAAAGTCATGGCTAATTGATAGTGTGATTATACAAGCGGGGTTTCCAATGCTCAAGAGGACCAGCACTATGCAAATCCTGAGGTCTTTTCTGCATAGTTCAAAATGAATGATGATAGTATGGCCCATTCAAAAATGTGAAAGAGAAGTAGGGAGGGGCGTGGAGAGAATAAAAATACATCTTTCTAATTAGGTTTCAAGCATCCTTATTCCCAAATAGAGCAGTATCTTTGCCAGAACTCCAGGTCATTGAGAAGTTGGGATGGCACTAACACTTATATAAAATATGGCCACTTCTGAACTACATCTTATAGAAAATTAATAGATATGAAACACTGTTGAAATGTCAGCTACAACAAGGCAAAATATATCAAAATGAAAAATCCTCCTTTTAGCAGAAAACCAACACAACTTTTAACTGCAAAAAGCAATATTTGGTGAGTTTTCTAACTTTCTTTAAGATGCCATCAGTATTTCAAGAACAGATTTCTTTTTTATAATAAAGAAACGTTATCTGCTACATCACTTTCCAGTCTTTCTGATAGGCATATACTAATGTCAGGAGGAGACAGAAAAGTTGAATATATAATATCTCATTATAGACTATCCACTGTTTAAACCTCCAGGCTGGCAATATGTATTTAAATAATATGTCATAAAACCTCTTGGTACATAATGATGTAATAAATATGAGAACGCCTCTAAGGCTAACTAATTTTCCCAATTGTTAAGTTACTCCCTGCTATGATCCCATTACCAAGTGAAATTTTAGGGATATTCCTTTGGGCAAAAGAAATCGTGATAGGGGAAAATATTACTAATTCTAGCTGGAATGATAAAACAACCTCTTAGTCATGTAAAGTGTTCTTTGTGGGTCAGATTTCTCTTTGCTTAGGTCAGTTCAACTACAAATTCTCAGTGATTTTTAACGTTCAACTTTCCAAGACAGCTATATTTCCATATAACTGTTAGAAAACTTGAGATTTCATTCGCTGATTCACTACATTTAGAAAAGAAATTATGTGTAAAATACAGAAATACAGAATGCAACATATATAAACATCAGAAGGCAGAAACTTAACTTCATTAGTCAGACAGAAATTTGAGGAAATGGTATTGGAATATGGAAATAATAGATGTTAGGAAAATAGATGTGTATACAGATACACACACACATATTCTCCCAAATAAATTAGTCTTGAGAACAAGTTATGTATACAAATAACCATACATAGAATGGATAGATTCCATGTGTATGTATATGTGTGTATGTGTGTATATATATATATATGTGTGTGTGTGTGTGTGTGTGTGTGTGTGTGTGTGTGTAGAGACAGAGAGAGAGAGAATGAGAATATAGGTTTATCAAACCCCATAAAACTACTTCAAAGGAGTAGTTTCAGAAAAAATGGCAAGAAGTAGTATATTATAGCTGATAGCTTGGAACTGTGGTATTTCTAACCATCACAAGCTTTAAAAATGCCCAATAAGCTCCTCTATGAATTTCAATGCATATCAATTAAAACATTAATTTTTTAAAGTTGCATTCCCAGGAAATGAAAAGACATTGTCCTGAGACCACCTATTTGAAGTACCTTTCAAAAGTTTATGAACAGATATTATTAGCAATAAATTAAACTGCACAAGAGAACTGCTTATAAAAACTCTGCTAATGTATCATGGATCTTTGGTTTCAATCACAACATAAACATTGCTAGACTGGCTCAAGTCAATGGTCATTTAAAATGATGTTTTTATTTATATAAAATGTTTATTCTTTTAGAACCATAACATATTGTGGAGTTTCAGGTGACTATTTTGACTACCATTACAAGGAAATGGGTCTTCTGATATTGAAAAGTCTGCAAACAGCAGCAGAAGCAAAAACATTCCAGGGATATATAGAGGCCAGCTCTGCCTTTTACTTATGTCTCCGAATGAGATCTTAATGATAATTTTTTAAATAACCACAACTTGGTATTTGTAAACATTCTCTAAACAGATTCACATATCTTATTAATGTAAAAATCTTCCAGATGTGATGCCACATGCAGAAATGACTAGTAAGAATTGAGCTTTCCATGTCTGATGAGGTATTTTTCTTATAAGTGCCACAGGCAGCTACACTGAGAAACAATGAAGTGCTGCTGTTCACACAGACGTTACACTTCTGATAAGACTTTGTACTTTTGACATATTTAGCCAAGCACTTAATTCAGTCTCGTAATGTGTATGTCCTTAACCCTTCCATCTATCACCTACCTAAGATACCTGGAGATGGCATTAGACATGACATCTAAAATGCCTACAGCCTGATTATTATAAAAAAATTAACTTGCATTTCATGTGGTAGTGGAGTGTGTACATTCTTGCTTAAGATTCATAATTCTCATCAATATCACAACTGTATCACACTCAGAAGATAAAGAAGTACTGAAGTAATAGAAGAAATTGTCCAGAAGCAAAAAAAAAAAAAATCATCAAAGACACAAAATCTTCTTACAAAGTGAAACTCTGAACTAACAAATAGATATGCATTGATATCAGGCCTTAAAACTTATATTACTGAGAGATAAAATGCGGGAGCCAGAAACTTAGAGATAGGGCCATTGCATTAAATTCATG
The DNA here is from genome assembly GCF_027580195.1 of Bos mutus. Lineage (NCBI taxonomy): Eukaryota > Metazoa > Chordata > Mammalia > Artiodactyla > Bovidae > Bos > Bos mutus. The sequence continues at coordinate 22,630,432 of NC_091644.1, read as the reverse complement.
ATTACACTAACTACAAAGAAAAAGCACAAGAGACAAAGGAAAACATCCAAGAAACTCATCAAGGTTTGTGTTTCAAGCTATGAATTGATGTCTGAGAATATTGAGTTATAAGGACGCTGATAAAAGCACTGGTATTCTATTGGACCATTTTGTGAATTTCATTTGTTTTGAAATGAAATAAAATAGACTAGCTTGAGTAGCAGACCATATACTTCAAATTTCACATGTATGTTATGTGTGTCCGTATACGTATTGGTAGGTGGGTTTTTTACCATTAGCGCCACCTGGGAAGCCCATACAGATATACATGTATGTTTAAATATACGTATTATACACACAAGCTTCCAATGTGGCTCAGTGGAAGAATCCACCTGCCAAGGAGGAGACATAGGTTCAATCCCTGGTTTGGGAAGATGCCCTGGAGAAGGAAATGACAACCTACTCCAGTATGCTTGCCTGGGAAATCCCATGGAGAGAGGAGTCTAATGGGCTACAGACCACAGGGTCAGAAAGAGTTAGACACAACTTGGTGACTAAACAACAATTATACATACATACACATACAATCACATATGCAATAAACTCTGGTCCATCTCTATTTCATGCAGGTAATTCTATAATTTTTTTTTAAATAAATAAAACCAATACCTGTTCTTTCCCCAAATTTATTCATGCTACTGTGAACCAGGCCTCAATCAAAGTGCTTTACATATTCTTCCAACAACATCTGATTTATACATTTACTACTAAATTTTACATATAAAATACTGAGGCATGAAGAGGTTCAGTACCCTGATGAGAGTTATGGTTTTGTAGCTGGAAGAGCAATGGCACCCCACTCCAGTACCCTTGGAGAAGGCAATGGCACTCCACTCCAGTACTCTTGCCTGGAAAATCCCAAGGATGGAGGAGCCTAGTAGGCTGTAGTCCATGGGGTCACTAAGAGTCGGACACAACTGAGCGACTTCACTTTGAATTTTCACTTTCATGCATTGGAGGAGGAAACGGCAGCCCACTCCAGTGTTCTTGCCTGGAGAATCCCATGGACAGAAGAGCCTGGTGGGCTGCCATCTATGGGGTCGCACAGAGTCGGACACGACTGAAGCGACTTAGCAGCAGCAGCAGCTGGAAGAGCAACTATCTGAGCACCAGCAGTCTGACTCAGGTCTCTGTGTTTAACACTGAACTACACCGTCTCTCAACTGAAGTGGAAGATGAAAGAAAGAGTAGGAACTAATTAAACCAGAAGAATATATTTAGAAGGATTTGAAGGCAGAGGAAATTCAGCTGATTTCAAATATTCCTCTCAAGCTTAAAAAATGAAAAGAATAATTTCTAAAATAGTATTGGATAATATACTATGATGCGGTAGGTAGTATTAATACCAGAACGGTTAAAGCTTTGGTAGATGATTATTTCTTTACTCAACAAATAAGAACATCAGTTTTAATCAAATAGCTGTTCCTCTGTTGTGGCCTAAAGGAAATCTAACAGGGTCATGATAAAATTATAGCCCAAAACCCATTCACAAAACATCAGCCACTCTTAAATCTCTTTTAATGACACAGTGGGCATGAAACCAAGTTACAGGCTTGAATTAGTGTCAGCATGGAAGACTATTCCAGGTTATCTCTATTCCACATCTTCATTAAACAAAGACCCATATCTTAGTGATCTACATTGGAAGATATCGATGTTTCCTGCAGCAGTAAAGACTGAGTCAGCGAGGTTATGCGGCCAGGCTGAAGGTAACCACGTCAGAAGCAAGTTAGACACTTGACAATAACACACACAAGACTGGGCAAGCTTGGGCTTAGAGACCTTGAATAATGTCTCTTAGATAATGTACAGAAGGTTGGGAATTTTAAGTTAAACAGTCTATGAATGACCACAAAATCCCATTGAAAAGTTATGATGGAAAGAAATATTACATACAAAGACCCCTAGAATGTTATTTTACTTTCAAGATAAAAGTTTGACCTTGGATCGAATACCTAAATGGTAAGGAGGTTGTTAGGAAGTGTGACTCTACATGGTTTTGATGTTGGAAGTGACTTTGTTTTATTTTAAATGTGCAAATGTTCCTAACTTGATTACAAGAGTGAAAAGATATACCTTAATTTAAATTGTACTTTTCAAACTTGCAAAGATCAGAACTTAGAAACATTATTTACCTAATTCTACACTTGTAATCTAGGATACATTATTATTTTGTGCTAGAGCAGAAGCCAGATATACCTCAGGCCTTAATAACACATGATGTAATGAATTAATTCAATTTTTCTATTTGTTATGTACTCTTTATGCCCCCTTATTATACTTTCCAGCTATTTATTAATATCTTTATTGTGTTATAAATGGCATAAAATAAAACACTCATATTTAAATTATATAATATGATACATAAAGTTCATATTATATATATAGAACAACCAATTGTTCCAGCTCTATTTGTTGACGTGATTATCCTTTATCAGCTGAATTGTCTTGACACTTTTTTGTCCACATACATATATATCTATTTCTGTATTCTATTCTCTTCTGTTGGTCTATTTTTCTAACTTTAACACAACACTATCTTAATTAATAGGGATCACATTGAATCTGAAAAGTGCCTTGAGTAGTATCATCATTTTGATGATATTGGTTCTTCCAATCCATTATGGAGAACAGTATGGTGGTTCCTTTAAAAACTAAATATACAACTACCATATGATCCAACAATCCCATTCCTGGACATATACCTGGAGAAAATCATAATTCAAAAAACATGATACACCCTAGTGTTCACAGCAGCACTATTTACTAGCCAAGTCTTAGAAGCAACCTAAATGTCCATCGACAGAGGAATGGATAAAGAAGATGCAGTCCATGTACACAATGAGTATTACTCAGACACGTAAAAGAATAAAATAATGCCATTTGCAGTAACATAGATGGTCCTTGAGGTTACAATATTAAGTAAATCAGACAGAGAAAAACAAGTATTATATGATATCACTTATACATGGAATCTTAAAAAATGCTGCAAATGAACTTATTTATAAAACAGAAAGAGTATCACAGACTACAAAACAAATTTATGGTTATCAAAGGGAAAATGTCAGGGGAGGGATAAGTTAGGAGTTTGGGATTAACATGTACATACTACAATATAAAAAGTAGATGATCAACATGGACCTGACACATAGCACAGTTAACTCTACTCAATATTTTGTAATAATCTATATTGGAAATGAATCTAAAAAAAATGGATATAACTGAATCACTTTGCTGTATCCTGAAACTAATGCAACTACACTCTAATATAAAATTATAATTAAATTAAAAAAGAAAACATACTCTGTATGACACAGTGAAAGTGAAAGTCCCTCAGTTGTATTTGACTCTTTGTGACTCCATGAACCATAGCCTTCCAGGCTCCTATATCCATGGTACTCTCCAGGCCAGAATACTGAAGTGGGTAGCTGTTCCCTTCTCCAGGGGATCTTCCCAACCCAGGGATTAAACCCAGGTCTCCCTCATTGCAAACAAATTCTTTACCAGCTAACCTACCATAGAAAACTAACCAATCTAATCACAGGGACCACAGCCTTTTCTAACTCAATGAAACTATGAGCCACGCCATGTAGGACCACCCAAGATGGATGGGACATGGTGGAGAGTTCCGACAAAATTGCCTTCAGAACCTCATGAACAATATAAAAAGGCAAAAAGATAAGACACTGAAAGATGAATTCCCTAGGTCTGTAAGTGCCCAATAAGCTACTGGAGATCAGTGGAGAAATAACTCCAGAAAGAATAAAGAGACGGAGCCAAAGCAAAAACAACCCCCAGCTGTGGATGTGACTGGTGATAGAAGCAAGATCCAATGCTGTAAAGAGCAATGTGGCATAGGAACTTGGAATGTCAGGTCCATGAATCAAGGCAAATTGGAAGTGGTCAAACAGGAGATGGCAAGAGTGAACGTCAACATTCTAGGAATCAGCAAAATAAAATGGACTGGAATGGGTGAATTTAACTCAAGTGACCATTATATCTACTACTGTGGGCAAGAATCCCTTAGAAGAAATGGATTAGCCATGACAGTCAACAAAAGAGTTTGAAATGCAGTACTTGGATGCCATCTCAAAAATGACAGAATGATCTCTGTTTGTTTCCAAGGCAAACCATTCAATGGTTTTGGTAATCCAAGTCTATGCCCCAACCAGTAATGCTGAAGAAGCTGAAGTTGAATGGTTCTATGAAGACCTACAAGACCTTCTAGAACTAACACCCAAAAAAAAAGATGTCCTTTTCATTATAGGGGACTGGAATGCAAAAGTAGGAAGTCAAGAAACACTTGGAGTAACAGGAATATTTGGCCTTGGAATACAGAATGAAGCAGGGCAAAGGCTAATAGAATTTTGCCAAGAGAACACACTGGTCATAGCAAACACCCTCTTTCAACAACACAAGAGAAGACTCTACATATGGACCAGATGGTCAACACTGAAATCAGATTGATTATGTTATTTGTAGCCAAAGATGGAGAAGCTCTATACAGTCAGCAAAAACAAGACTGGGAGCTGACTGTGGCTCAGATCATGAACTCCCTATTGCCAAATTCAAACTTAAATTGAAGAAAGTAGGGAAAACCACTAGACCATTCAAGTATGACTTAAATCAAATCCCTAACAATTATAGAGTGGAAGTGAGAAATAGATTTAAGGGACTAGATCTGATAGACAGAGTGCATGATAAACCATGGACAGAGGTTCGTGACGTTGTACAGGAGATGAAGCAAGACCATCTCCAAGAAAAAGAAATGCAATTAAGCAAAATAGCTCAATGAGGAGGCCTTGCAAATAGCTGCGAAAAGAAGAGAAGCGAAAAGCAAAAGATAAAAGGAAAGATATACCCCTTTGAATGCAGAGTTCCAAAGAATAGCAAGGAGAGATAAGAAAGCCTTCCTCAGTGATCAGTGCAAAGAAATAGAGGAAAACAATAGAATGGGAAAGACTAGAGACCTCTTCAAGAAAATTAGAAATGTCAAGGGAAAATTTCATGCAAAGATGGGCTTGATAAAGGACAGGAATGGTATGGACCTAACAGAAGCAGAATATATTAAGAAGAGGTGGCAGGAATAACACAGAAGAACTGTACAAAAAAGATCTTCATGACCAAGATAATCACGATGGTGTGATCACTCACCTAGAGCCAGACATCCTGGAATGTGAAGTCAAGTGGGCCTTAGAAAGCATCACTACGAACAAAGCTAGTGGATGTGATGGAATTCCAGGTGAGCTAATTCAAATCCTAAAAGATGATGCAATGAAAGTGCTGCACTCATTATGCCAGCCAATTTAGAAAACAGCAGTGGCCACAGGACTGGAAAAGGTAGTTTTCATTCCGAACCCTAAGAAAGGCAATGCCAAAGAATGCTCAAACTACCACACAATTGCACTCATCTCACATGCTAGCAAAGTAATGTTCAAAATTATCCAAGCCAGGCTTTAGTAATACATGAACTGTGAACTTCTAGATGTTCAAGCTGGATTTAGAAAAGGCAGAGGAACCAGGGATCAAATTGCCAACATCCAATGGATCATCAAAAAAGCAGGAGAGTTCCAGAAAAACATCTGTTTCTGCTTTATTGACTATGCCAAAGCCTCTGACTGTGTGGACCACAACAAACTGTGGAAAATGCTTAAAGAGATGGGAATATCTGACCACATGACCTACTTCTTGAGAAATCTGTATGTAGGTCAGGAAGCAACAGTTAGAACTGGACATGAAACAACAGACTGGTTCCAAATAGGAAAAGGAGTATGTCAAGGCTGTGTATTGTCCCCCTGCTTATTTAACTTATATGCAGAGTACATCATGAGAAATGCTGGGCCAGATGAAGCACAAGCTGGAATCAAGATTTCCAGCAGAAATATCAATAATCTCAGATATGCAGATGACACCACCCTTATGGCAGAAAGTGCAGAAGAGCTCAACAGCCTCTTGATGAAAGTGAAAGAGGAGATTCAAAAAGTTGGCTTAAAGCTCAACATTCAGAAAACTAAGATCATGGCATCGGATCCCATCACTTCATGGCAAATAGATGGATAAACAGTGGAAACAGTGATAGACTTTATTTTTTGTGGTCTCCAAAATCACTGCAGATAGTGACTGCAGCCATGACTCCAAAATCACTGCAAATGGTGACTGCAGCCATGAATTTAAAAGATGCTTACTCTTTGGGAGAAAAGTTATGACTAATCTAGGCAGCATATTAAAAAACTGAGATGTTACTTTGCCAACAAAGGTCTGTCTAGTCAAGTCTATGGTTCTTCCAGTAGTCATGTATAGATGTAAGAGTTGGACTATAAAGAAAGCTGAGCGCCAGAGAATTGATGCTTTTGAACTGTGGTGTTGAAGACTCCTGAGAGTCCCTTGGACTGCAAGGAGATCCAACCAATCAACCCTAAAGGAAATCAGTCCTGAATATTCATTGGAAGGGCTGATTTTGAAGCTGAAACTCCAATACTTTGGCCACTTGATGTGAAGAACTGGCTCATTTGAAAAGCCCCTGATGCTGGGAAAGATTGAGGGCAGGAGGAGAAGGTAATGACAGAGGATGAGATGGTTGGATGGCATCACCGACTCAATGGACTTGAGTTTGAGTAAACTCTGGGAGTTGGTGATGGACAGGGAGGCCTGGGGTGCTGCAGTCCATGGGGTTGCAAAGAGTCGAATACAACTAAATGACTGAACTGAACTGACTGAACCTACCAGCGAATTCTTTTAAATTTATTGAGATTTCTTTACGGCCTCAAGTATGGTCTATTTTAGTAAATATTCTATGTATCTTGAAAATAATCTATATTCTACTGGTTTGAATGGATAGTTCTATACAAGTTAGATTAAGTTGGATGACAATGTCAATCAAGTCATCTGAATCTGTACTATTTCTTTTTTTTTTTTTTTTAGTTCATATGTTCTACCAATTATTGTTGTGTGTGGAAATTTCCAAATATAATTTTATTTTATTTATTTTTTTATTTTTCCATTGATCTATATTTCTGTCTTTGTGCCAGTACCATACTGTCTTGATAACTGTGGCTTTGTAGTAGAGCCTGAAGTCAGGTAGGTTGATTCCTCCAGTTCCATTTTTTTCTTTCTCAAGATCGCTTTGGCTATTCGAGGTTTTTGTATTTCCATAAAATTGTGAAATTATTTGTTCTAGCTCTGTGAAGAATACTGTTGGTAGCTTGATAGGGATTGCATTGAATCTATAAATTGCTTTGGGTAGTATACTCATTTTCACTATATTGATTCTTCCAATCCATGAACATGGTATATTTCTCCATCTATTAGTGTCCTCTTTGATTTCTTTCACCAGTGTTTTATAGTTTTTCTATATATAGGTCTTTAGTTTCTTTAGGTAGATATATTCCTAAGTATTTTATTCTCTTAATTAGCAATGGTGAATGGAATTGTTTCCTTAATTTCTCTTTCTGTTTTCTCATTATTAGTGTATAGGAATGCAAGGGATTTCTGTGTGTTGATTTTATATCCTGCAACTTTACTATAATCATTGATTAGTTCTAGTAATTTTCTGGTGGAGTCTTTAGGGTTTTCTATGTAGAGGATCATGTCATCTGCAAATAGTGAGAGTTTTACTTCTTCTTTTCCAATTTGGATTCCTTTTATTTCTTTTTCTGCTCTGATTGCTGTAGCCAAAACTTCCAAAACTATGTTGAATAGTAATGGTGAAAGTGGGCACCCTTGTTTTGTTCCTGACTTTAGAGGAAATGCTTTCAATTTTTCACCATTGAGGATAATGTTTGCTGTGGGTTTGTCATATATAGCTTTTATTATGTTGAGGTATGTTCCTTCTATTCCTGCTTTCTGGAGAGTTTTTATCATAAATGGGTGTCGAATTTTGTCAAAGGCTTTCTCTGCATCTATTGAAATAATCATATGGTTTTTGTTTTTCAATTTGTTAATGTGGTGTATTACATTGATTGATTTATGGATATTGAAGAATCCTTGCATCCCTGGGATAAAGCCCACTTGGTCATGGTGTATGATCTTTTAATGTGTTGTTGGATTCTGATTGCTAGAATTTTGTTTAGGATTTTTGCATCTATGTTCATCAGTGATACTGGCCTATAGTTTTCTTTTTTTGTGGCATCTTTGTCAGGTTTTGGTATTAGGGTGATGGTGGCCTCATAGAATGAGTTTGGAAGTTTACCTTCTCTGCAATTTTCTGGAAGAGTTTGAGCAGGATAGGTGTGTTTCTTCTCTAAATTTTTGTAGAATTCAGCTGTGAAGCCGTCTGGACCTGGGCTTTTTTTGCTGGAAGATTTTTGATTACAGTTTCAATTTCCATGCTTGTGATGGGTCTGTTAAGGTTTTCTATTTCTTCCTGGTCGAGTTTTGGAAAGTTGTACTTTTCTAAGAATTTGTCCATTTCTTCCTCGTTGTCCATTTTATTGGCATATAATTGTTGATAATAGTCTCTTATGATCCTTTGTATTTCTATGTTGTCTGTTGTGATCTCTCCAGTGTCATTTCTAATTTTATTGATTTGATTTTTCTCCCTTGTTTCTTGATGAGTCTGGCTAATGGTTTGTCAATTTTATTTATCCTTTCAAAGAACCAGCTTTTGGCTTTGTTGATTTTTGCTATGGTCTCTTTTGTTTCTTTTGCATTTATTTCTGCTCTAATTTTTAAGATTTCTTTCCTTCTACTAACCCTGGGGTTCTTCATTTCTTCCTTTTCTAGTTGTTTGAGGTGTAGAGTTAGGTTATTTATTTGACTTTTTCTTGTTTCTTGAGGTGTGCCTGTATTGCTATGAACTTTCCCCTTAGGACTGCTTTTACTGTGTCCCACAGGTTTTGGGTTGTTGTGTTTTCATTTTCATTCGTTTCTATGCAAATTTTGATTTCTTTTTTGATTTCTTCTGTGATTTGTTGGTTATTCAGCAGCGTGTTGTTCAGCCTCCATATGTTGGAATTTTTAATAGTTTTTCTCCTGCAAATATAATTTTAGATTTATTTATTGCTCCATCATATTTGTAAGCAAATGATGCTTCTCTTGCTCTATTTTTTTTTAATTTTGTTCTTCTTTGTTCTTTTTAAGGATATTGGTAGTATTAAATAGCACACATGGTTACACTGGTTTTTATATCAACCATCATCTCTGTATTTCTAAGCAACTAGGTCTTTCTACATCTTGTTTGAAACAAAATACGTCATTCTTTTCTAAAATGGGCATCCCTCTCAACCACAAGCAACATAATCCTCCTGGTCACAAATATTTTCAAGGCACAAACATCTTTGACATGCTTTTATATAAAATGCATCTTCTCAGTTCAATCATTATTTATTTAGGGTATTGTGCTGTCTGTGATGTTATCAGCGTAGGACAGCAGTTCATATCGTGACATCTTTATTATCGTAAACCTCTTCATTGTCTAAAGCAATAACATGAATATCATCAGTGCTCACTGCAAGGTTCCTCACTGCCAAAAAGCAGAAATTAGACTCTTCAGACATTTTCAGATTCTAAACAAGTTGTCTTTTCTTGCTTTCTTTCTTTTACTCCTTCTCCCTCTATCCTTCTCCAATTCCTTTCTATTTCCTCCATTCAGCAAATACTGACACTCTAAAACTCTCTGCTTTCATGGAATTAATCTACTCAGTGTCCTAAGAAAATAGCTTATATTTTCTATTTGAAACATGTGATCCCACCTCTCTGTGAAAGTTCCACAAGATCGATTTTTCGCCCAGCTTCCAGATAAAGAATTTTTTGTCTTCAAAGGCACAGATTTTTCTTTCTGACCATATTATCTATGTGCATAAATACACTGAGAAGGAATGGATTTAAAAGGAAAAAATACAGAAACTACTGCTGCCTCTATTAATTATGAGAGAATGGTCAATAATCTAGCTTTTAAGTGATGGTAATAGTAAAAGAAAAGTCAGCTTGCTTCTCAGTGTAACAGTCTTCATGATAGCACTGGTAGAAAGGATAGTCTTTTTCTCTAAAAAATAATAATGAATTATAATGAATACATAAATAAATAGAACTTCCCACCATGCAGAATCCATATGAAAAGTGGGAGCTCACCAAAGCATAAATAGAAGAAAAGGTTCAGTTTGTCTGTAGATGCCCACACAAAAAGGAAGAAAAGATTTGAAGCCACAGTAATGATGGAGTGGTTCAGTAGAATCAAGTGTGAAATTTGCAGTAGGTAGAACCAAGGCTTGAGATTAAAAAAAAAAAAAAACACTAGTCGGAAATACCTGTGGTGGATTCATTTCGATATTTGGCAAAACCAATACAATATTGTAAAGTTTAAAATTAAAATAAAATTAAAAAAATAAAAAAAGAAGGAAAAAAAAGATATTCTAAAATATAATATATACAGTTGACAGAATTAGTAGGAAAGATAAAAGACACATAGTAATAGGATAAAAGAAAATATCAATACTAAAAATATAGAAGGAAATGCTTAAAATAAATGAGAATAATTACCCATGTCAAATTTAAGTGTTTAATATTGCCTATTTAAACAAAGAGTAAAACATTTCTTTAAAAATCCCTTATTCATTATTAGTTTATATATAAGAACATTATAGAGGTATTGCTCCTATCAATAAAACAAACTCACTATTTAATCATTTTATCAATGTACAATAAAGTTTGATTCATATTCACTAAGTCTGTATCCACATTATATACAAAGTATGGAGAAAGAGGAGCTACAGAACGTGTGTCTAATGTGTGTCTAAAAAGGATGTTCACTTTGGGTTATGTTCACATTCACAGTCTTATGTAATAATTGCATTTTAATGTTTTTATCTTCTCTTCCCAACCATATTTTCAACTCCATGAGGTCTGGGCCCTCTCTTAATGTATGTGTATCACATATAGTATCTAGCATATGTGGGTGTATGTCGATTCAGTTGTGTCTGACTCTTTGTGACCCTATGGACTGTAGCTTGCCAGGTTCTTCTGTCCATGGGATTCTCCAGGCAAGAATACTGGTGTTGGGTGTCATTCCCTTCTCCAGGGGGTCTTTCCAACCCAGGGAAACTGGCATCTCTTTTGTACCCTGCATTGACAGGCAGATTCTTTACCACTAGTGCCACCTGGGAAGCCCGGTATCTAGTATGGTAGATATTAAATAAAGAGTTGTGAATTTACTCTGTGGTTGTTAGTCTTAGTTGTAGCTGGTCATTCATGTCTTTCCCATTGACTCCAGCCTTTCTGGAGTGCCAAGTATTCTTAAAATTATATCTTTGGATTGCTGCTGCTGCTGAGTCACTTCAGTCGTGTCAGACTCTGTGCAACTCCATAGATGGCAGCCCACCAGGATGCCCCGTCCCTGGGATTCTCCAGGCAAGAACACTGGAGTGGGTTGCCATTTCCTTCTCCAATGCATGAAAGTGAAAAGTGAAAGCGAAGTCGCTCAGTTGTGTCTGACCCTCAGCAACCCCATGGACTGCAGCCTTCCAAGCTCCTTTGTCCATGGGATTTTCCAGGCAAGAGTACTGGAGTGGGGTGCTATTGCCTTCTCCGATCTTTGAATTAGAGACTATAATAGAAAAATTTCCTTTAGTAGAAAGGAAACTAATTCAAAAAATTGATCACTTTCAGGGAAAGTATACTGATGATAAAGAAGTGATAAGATGTATGAACAATCAACCCTATTTCAAAAAAAATGCCATGTGTCAGTTGGTGTTAACTAACTTCTGTGGATTTAGATAATCACTACAGACAACACTCACCATATAGTACCTACTTAGAAAAAACCCCTGTAGACAGCATGACTGAAATGCAGTTAACACCTTCTGTAAATGTTATTTTTATATCTGTGTAAAGTCAAGTATTCTAGTTTATAGAGTATTAATTAGTAGGGAATTTCAGTTAACTTTCCACTTGTTATAATGTCAAAGTCACACAACCCAAAAGGTCTTTGATAGCTTTGTAAAGAACTTATAAAAGGTGGAAATAAGTTTTATACAAACAGTAAAATCCCAAGCATATATTGGAAATGATAAGGCAACTAACTGGAAAACATGTTGCTCAGTTGCCTAATCATGTCCAGCTCTTTGCAATCCCATGAGCAGCACTGGGGCTTCCCTGGTGTCGCAAACTGTAAAGACTCTGCCTGCAATGCAGGAGACCCGGTTTTGATCCCTGGATCGGGAAGATCCTCTACAGAAGGGAATGGCTACCCACTCTAGTTCTCTTGCTAGAGAATTCCGTGGACAGAGCAGCCTGGTGGGCTACAGTCCACGGGGTCACAGAGAGTCAGACATGACTGAGTGACTAACTGGAAAATATACTGAACTATTGAATATGAACTATAGCAGGGATCTATTTTCGAGGCCATTGTTTACCATACCTAAAACAGAACTATATGATGTAACCATTTACAGAGGTATCTTAGTTTACTAGAGCTGCAGAATAAAATACCATAGATTGAGTAACTTAAACAATAGAAATATATTTTCTCAGTTCTGGGAGCTAGAGATCTAAACTCAAGGTGTCATTAGGTTTGGTTTCTTCTAAGGCTTCTCTTCTTGGCTGTAGAGGGCTGTCTTCTCACTCTGTAGTGGAGACTTTATATAGACCTGAGGGAAAATATAGGAAGTAACAAGACCTCAGGCTTAGCATGACTAGGCTCTGTATCTCCTCAGACAGACCTAGAGCTACCCACAGGATTTCCTGTTGCATACACAGGAACATGATTCCTGTCTGACAAAAGGGGCCTTGACATAGCTGATATAGTCTCTGAGGACAGGAACAAGTGTTAACACAGCAGCAATTTCATGGGATAAGAGCTAGACAAGATAATGAGTTTCAGCAAATGCCAGATAAAATGAGTGATCAGAAGTCATCATCCCTTAGCACCATAGAATCTCCCAGAAATTAACTGAAACACTAGCGGAAAGCTGAGAGAACCCAGAAGTGGCTGAGGTTTAATTATTGACATTAAGGTTCAAAATAAACATGATATAGAAGGAAACAGTTAATTTTTTAATACCTGAGTTTATAACTACCTTTATGAGAACAAATATTTCTTCCTTATTATATCCCCAACTCATTTATATTGTTACAAAAGTGTGGATTATACTGAAGCTCATGTTGGTTTATAAACAAGAATTGAATTTAATTAATATATGCATATGTTCTTATGCATGGACATTGCACAGTCATTTCAACACCTACTCTTTAAGGTTTCTCAGGCTGGTAAAATATGGCTTCTTATGAATTAAGAGGTTTGCAAATGTATTAACAACCACAGCCAATTAAAAGCCTAACCAATATTTTGTTTTTAGTAACCAAATCAGAATACCTAACACATAAAATTTCACTATTCTATTGAGAAAGAAAAATACGATTTTGATATTTGAAATGCAACTATTAACACTTAAGAAGAAACCTAATAACACAGTATGCTACTCTCTTCCTCAATAAAGTAGTTATAAAAAATAAAGTCCTTGTATCTACCCTCTGAAATTAAGATCAACTGTAGCAACATAGAGTGAGAGAATTAGAAGGCCTCTTAGAAAACATATGGTCAAATACTCTCATTAGCAGATGTGAGAATTGAGATTCAGAAACATTAGAAGATTTGTTTGGGTCAAGAACACTCGCTAGCAGAGCCAGTCTTCACACCCACTCCTTTTTCTGCATACCTTCTCAAAGTCAAAACAGAATCACTTCTTCAGAATTTTCTTACTCTTCCCACAAGGGTAATCACATGATTGACACTGATTTTAACTATTTAACACTATTTGCACTTGTGAATGAGAAAACCAAGTCAAGACATTGGTTTATTGCAAAAGCTTAGCTTTCCTCTTTTGAGGAAATATTTTTCTAACTGATTAAGGTTTTTGAATTCTTAACTTTTATCTATCACTAATAACATGCTCTGCTGACAGAATGGTGGAACGGCATAGATTGTTTAAGACATAATAAACTGTGTAAAAAAATCTTCAGTAGTAAAGTAAACTGAGTTTTTTTTAATTTCAATATAGCTCCCAAAGTATTCATAATGAAATGAAAATTCTCTGAGAACTGTGATTTTTTTCTATATATATTTCACTGTGATTTTTTTTTTTTGCATTGATTCTTTATTTTTTTTTTTTTTTTTTTTTTTTTTATATTTTAACATATATCCTGAAAATCCCCTTTTATATAAATTAAAATATATATTTAAATCTATGTTCAAAATATAATGAAATATAATTTGAGGTAAGAGCAAAATACCTATTTCAGTTACTTGTGGTACAAGGTTGGAATAAATTTTAAAACTTTGTTATGCATTTGCACTGATCACTAAATTTGGAATTCTCTTTGTACTAGGTATGCTGGAAATGATGCTATTTCCTCAAATATTTACTATTTTCTATCTTGAAGAATACTATTAATCTTATTGTGCTTTGTCATACAACCTTTAAAAAAGGCATTAATAGTTCTTGCCAAAATTCATCTTTTCCTTCTAGGTGTACATAAATGAATTCAGGGTTAGCCACCCGCCATAGATAATGTGGAAATCTTTTTTCAAAGACAGTTGTAGTGAATGAAAATAGTACTGTTTTCTACCAACTGACACAAACCTCAAAGTGATTTATTTGACAGAATTATACATTCTCTGCAGTCAGATAATACGGGACTTGGAATACACAACTAGTCTCTTCAAGAAACTTTAGGGGACACTTCACTGGTGGTAGACTGGATGGGAGTCCACTTGCCAGTGCAGGGGACAGGGGCTTGATCCCTGATCGGGGAGTATTCTACGTGCCACGAAGCAGCTGATCTTACCCACCTCAACTGCCTAAGTCCATGTGCCTAGAGCCTGTGCTCTGCAACAAGAGAAAGCATCAGAGAGTAGCTCCCACTAATCACAACTAGAGAAAGTCTATGCATAGCAACAAAGACCCATTGCAGCCAAAAATAATTTTTCTAAAAAATAAACTTCACTAAGATAAAGAACCCAAACACCCCCGTAAACTTTAGCTGCAGAAACTTCAAAAATAATTGAAAAAAAATATATATATATATAAGCTGTACATATATCATGAAGTCCAAGCAATGTATAGATTTAAACACTTGACCCTTCCAACAACATCCTTAGCATCTATCATTCACATCTTTCCATTCAATATGCTTTTGTCTTCCTTGTTTTTATGTTGCTTTACTGTTCAACCCAATTTAAAATTATTTGGTTGACTTTACTTTCTATAGTTATTAATTTGCCTATTTTCACTCTGCAGAATATTTGACTGATAGTGTTCTTCTTTCTGACTGCCTCCCACCAATTCTACACTCAGCCACTTTTTCTGGGCTCACCTATCTTCACTTAGGTCACAACCTCCCTTACACCTTGATGTTAGGGTACAGTACTGTCACAGCTGAAATATAGTCAACAGAGTTGTTTATATCCTCTAACTTGGGACTTACTAGCCACAAATCTTAGGCAAGGATGGTGGAGAACTCTCTGAAGATGCTCAAATGCTAAACAGCAAACGTCTAATACAAGCTGAGATTCACAATTAATTCAGGGAATGTCCAAAAACTGTTATGAAGTTAAAAACTGTATCTGTGATTTCCCCCAAGAGGTTTCAAGCACCAGATTTTCTAATTCCCAACAAGAAATGATGAAGGAAATAAATGAAAAGTAAACATTTGACCTGCATATTAAGTAAGAATTTATTGTCCCTAAGAGCTGCCTTTAGCATTGACATGTCAATATTGTTCAAGAAGGTAACTAGTCTGTTTTTAAAATGTCTAAAAGTTTAACAACTTTAAAAGTTGTTACTAGTGATTTTTTCCAGATTAAAAAAAGTGGAGAAGTTGTTAATACTTATCAAAGAAAACAATCAAAAATCTCTCTTTTTCACACACACAAACACACATGTGCACACACACACACAGCCCATACCATGGCAAAATCCATTTGAATACACAGCTCTCCTTTGCCTACAAGTGCTATGACACACTTCTCTGTATTCTTTTCTTCTGGAGCTCTGAAGTAGCATAATGAAAACCTTAAACCTTGCTTAAAATTGAGCAACACATTTTCATGCTGAATGATTTTATTTTACATTTCCTCTGATACAAATAGAAAAGACATCTCACATTTAGTTTCCTATGCTACACTGCACCGCAGATAAGCACATACTTTTTAGAATGTGTCTATATGATAATAACAACTGTGGAAAGCATAGGATTAGCCATATACTTGTTTCTTCCTATTTCTTCACTTTCTTTAAAAATTCAGGCAGTCTCTCTCTGAGGCACCAAGAAAAGATGGATGCTCAAGTAGGAAACTCTGGATAAACGTAAGGAGTCCTCCATATACTTCTCCATTCTCCCTCTGAAATTCTCGAGACAGTAGAACTCTAGCTCCACACAGCAGGCCTGAGAACCATGAAGCTAGCAGGGTGCCGTGATCCACACCCCTCTCTCCCCCTGGTCCACTCATATCTTATTTTTCCTCCTGATGAGACAGAAATGAGTTCCAATTTGTTTTCATTATTTCTGTTTCTATCAATAGTAACCAGCTGTAAACTCATCTTGGTTTCCAAAATTGTCTCACCTTCCATCTTCTTAATCAACAGTGGCTTTTTCCCTTTGAGATTTTGGTTCCAAAAGTAACTCAAACCAAAGAAACCAGAGAGTCTCTCTCATTTGACAATAGTAAACAGATCAATCCTCTAAGTTCTCAAGTTGGGCTTCCTGGCAGGTATTTTTGTTGTTTGGTTTTTGTCTTAATTATGAGTCTTAAAGGTCTTAATTAAAGAAATTAATGAAAACAGCATCTTGGATTGGAAACTCCATTTACAGAGTGGGTTGTCAGTCCCGCACTGATGGGCTGTGCCCTGGCAATGCTGTCATTGTACACCATCACAAAACTGTGCTGGAATCTTCCCGATCCACCTCCGAGTCTCTCTCTCCCTGCTGTCTGGACTCCAGGCTCATGGTAACCCAGAGTCTTCCTGTTTCCACCTTTGTCCACCCAGATTCTATTCCCCAGCCTCTGAATCATCATTAAAAACCCAGTCACTTCTCTCAATCAAATCCACCACTGGCATCCCGTGCCACTCAGTACATTCAGCGTTCTTATTGGGTTCTATTTTCTCTGCCTCCTGATATCTCTCTATTCACTCAAGTCCTATTGCTATTCATTCACTTCTTTCCTGAGACACTGGATTCCTTAAATATATATCGTATGCTATTTCTTAAACATATATCACAAATTCCTAATTGCCCTTTGCCCCACATCCTCTCCATATATGTTTCTCCTATGTACTTCCTCCTCTTCCATTTCCCATCTTCATCTGCTCCCATGGTCCTTTCCCTCTCACAGTCTCCTCAGATACCCAGTTAAGTTCTCCTTACAACATTCCCCATTTCTGGGACGATGACTCTAACTTTCTCCCCTGCTCCCAATTCTACCTCCTTAGGACCTTTCTTTAATTATATGTTTATACACAATACTTGGGTTGTATAAGGACTGTATCCCTTATTTGATTTCTCTAATTTGAATGCCTACAGAAACCACCTGTTCCACCGAACAGCAGATATTAAGACATCAGACTTTGTGGAGAGGAAGAGGGTCAAATGGAGGGTGTTGAGAAAAAAGTTACAACGTAGTACTTTTCTCTTTTAAAGTATTTAAAATGTCAACATTAGTACTTGACTCTTAAAGCCATTTATCCTTCACCTCCGGCTATCAGGAATAGCACTCTTGTGTGCTTAACACTGGTTTCCCTTAGTAACAACATTGGAGCCTCAGAGAGATGTTTTTCAACATGTGTTGCCCATTTCCTTACTATCTTAAAAACAGATGAAGTAGTATGCCTAAATGACAAGAAGCGTCTAAATCGAAAATGACACCGCTTCCTAGTGTGGAGACAGCACGCACAATGGAAGCACTTAGGGAAAAGATAAATTAATGTCCTTGTCCAGTCATCCTCTCAGATGAACGCAGTATTTTCTTGTGCTCAGTACTGTTTCCCAGGTGTACAGAGTATCCGTTTCCTTTCTGTTCATTTTGTTCTAATTCTTTGCTTCATAGGTCCCTATAGTAGTCACAATGGTGCCACATGGTGACTCAGTAATTTTTGCAATATTACTTTGAAACATTTAAGTATACAGATCAAGACATATCATTCATGAAGTTGGGTATCAAATCTTTATGTAAGCAATTAAATGGATACTGCTGCTGCTGCTGCTAAGTCACTTCAGTCATGTCCAACTCTGTGCAACCCCATAAACGGCAGCCCTCCAGGCTCCCCTGTCCCTAGGATTCTCCAGGCAAGAACACTGGAGTGGGTTGCCATTTCCCTTTCCAATGCATGAAAGTGAAAAGTGAAAGTGAAGTCGCTCAGTCGTGTCCGACCCTCAGCGACCCCATGGACTGCAGTTTACCAGGCTCCTCCACCCATGGGATAATCCAGGCAAGAGTACTGGAGTGGGGTGCCATTGCCTTCTCCTAAATGTATACTAAATAGTATAAAATATGAAAAATGAAAATATTAAATGAGTTAGATAAAAGTTTAGTTTTATTTAGATAATTTTAAGTTGATATGCATTAATTATAGTTCATACTTTTTTAAAAGTCACGTTGAAAGAAAAAACTTTAAGAAATCAAATAAAAAATAATTCTAACTTCTTAATGTTATACTTTCTTGAGTATACATTTTGATATGCTTTTAAATTTTGGTCACTTGAGTACAATTATGTTTTATATTTCAATCCTTTAAATCACTACTGTCAACCAAATATAAATTGGGTAAAAGTTTATTATTATAATTTCACTAAAATGACATGTAAACATTGTGGATTTAATGTATCATATGTATGAATTGATTCATGTCTGTTCACATTTTATTAATATGATGCATGCAATCACCAAAAGCCCCTCAAAATCTCGGAGAGATGAACAATGAGAAGCAAATTCATCTATCTTTGATGTACTGCCAAGTTTTAATCATAGAAAAGGCACTGCTATACTATAAGCCCTGACTGCCAAAACATCCACTGAGAAGGGGCATCCACTTCAAAGATGACTATCTCAAGTAAACGCACTGCCAGCCAGACAACTCCGTAGAGAGCCAGGTTTCCTCCCTGCACAGAATTTCCTTTGTTTTAGACATCTTGGTTGATTTCAAATGAGATATATTTTTTTCTTTTTTTTTTTTGCATGCTTTAAATTCCAGTTCTTATGTTTTACATTCACCAATAAAGAGGGAGCCTGTGAAACTCTAGGCCCCCACTCTCTTTCCCTGTGCTAGCAGAACCCCACGCACACTTTCTCTCTACTCAGGACCTCACTGTGAGGCCCCAGATTTGCCGTATAAGTTCCAAATCTTGTAAGTAAGAAACTAATTTTTTCAGTCTTCTGATGGTTATTGTGGAAGGGGATCTTGAAATTAATATATGAACTACAGGGTCAGTCTAATCACAGCACTGGTTATGTATAGGCTGAGACTGGCACAAAACAGTAACCTTACACATAATTTTAAAATTTGATGTTACATGATTCTAACTATGTGAGTGTGTGAAGGTAGAGATCTGGTGGTTCTGATGGCTTACTCGGTAAGTCATGTCCAACTCTTGTGACCCCATGCACTGTAGCCCACAAGCCTCCTCTATCCATGGGATTTCCCAGGCAAGAATACTGGAGTGGGTTGCCATTTCCTTCTCCACGGGATTTTCCTGACCCAGGGATGGAGCTCGGGTCTCCTGCATTGCAGGGGGTCTCCTGCATTTTAGGCAGATACTATACCAACTATGAGATATGCAGATGACACCACCCTTATGGCAGAAAGTGAAGAGGAACTCAAAAGCCTCTTGATGAAAGTGAAAAAGGAGAGTGAAAAAGTTGGCTTAAAGCTCAACATTCAGAAAACGAAGATCATGGCATCTGGTCCCATCACTTCATGGCAAATAGATGGGGAAACAGTGGAAACAGTGGCTGACTTTATTTTGGGGGGCTCCAAAATCACTGCAGCCATGAAATTAAAAGACGCTTACTCCTAGGAAGGAAAGTTATGACCAACCTAGATAGCATATTCAAAAGCAGAGACATTACTTTGCCAACAAAAGTCCATCTAGTCAAGGCTATGGTTTTTCCAGTGGTCATGTATGGATGTGAGAGTTGGACTGTGAAGGAGGCTGAGCGCCAAAGAATTGATGCTTTTGAACTGTGGTGTTGGAGAAGATTCTTGAGAGTCCCTTGGACTGCAAGGAGATCCAACCAGTCCACCCTAAAGGAGATCAGTCCTGGGTGTTCACTGGAAGGACTGATGCTGAGGCTGACACTCCAATACTTTGGCCACCTCATGCGAAGAGTTGACTCATTGGAAAAGACCTTGATCCTGGGAGGGATTGGGGGCAGGAGGATAAAGGGACGACAGAGGATGAGATGGCTGGATGGCATCACCGACTCGATGGACATGAGTTTGGGTAAACTCTGGGAGTTGGTCATGGACAGGGAGGACTGGCGTGCTGCGATTCATGGGGTCGCAAAGAGTCGGACATGACTGAGTGACTGAACTGAACTGAACTTACCAACTAAGCCCCCAGGGAAGATTTAAAATTGGATGTTATGTGAATCTAAGTATGTGAGTGTGTGTGAAGGTAGAGAACTAGAACATATTTAAGAGCTTGTTAGCTTGGTTTACAACATTTACATATTTAGACGAATGGAAGGGGAGCCTCCATTTATCCATTGCCCTGATCCATTCAAATGTTAAGGGTGAGTTATCTCCTTCCAGTTATGTAAGAGAATAATAGCAAATGTTATTAAACCTAAAGTAATATTTATAAAGAATAAAGACACATTATTTAGAGAGAAAAAAAATCACATAATAGTACCATGATGAAGCAAAAATGCCCATTCTGACAGCTCTTTCTTGTAAGAGAGGAATGAAGTCATAGACTTTAGTCAATCTCCCAAAAGAAGAGCAATCCTTCACCACACACAAAGCAATATAATTGTGAAGGTGCATTGACTATAACAGGCTTAGAAGGTGGCACTAGTGGTCAAGAACCCATCTGTCAATGCAGGAGACTTCAGAGACACAGGTTTGATCCCTGAGTTGGGACGATCCCCTGGAGAAGGGCATGGCAACCCACTCCAGTATTCTTGCCTGGAGAATTCCATGGCCAGAGGAGTCTGGCAGTCTACAGTTCATAGGGTTGCAAAGATCTGGACACAATTGAAACAACTTAGTATACACACACTAACTATAACAGGTTAATAAAATATTAGTATAGTAACAGTATTTACTTCAAGTGTTTGCAAATGTAGTAGTGTATCCAGTAGATGAATGACTTTTCCCTCTCTTGTGCTTTAGCATACCCAAAGCTAGGTGATCCAGAGTTGCATTAAACGACACCTTTACACCAACGACCTGGAATTAAAATACAAATCCTTTCTCTCTCTTCCTGACTCTTCATAGATTACAAACCTGGGCTCTTTCACGTATCCAAAGCCAAGCTGGCCAGATACTAAGTGATTCTCAACATCTCTGTTTTTCTTATCTCCATTGTCCAAATTCATTTAGTCACAAAGTCGAGTTACTACTTTCTAAAACTTTTATTTAGCCCTTGCATCACAGCTGCTATAATAAAATTATCATTATTTTTGTCTGATCTATCATAATATTCCCATATCTCATCTACTGTCTGTGGTTTTGCCTCCCTGAACTATTCACCAACTATCTTCCTTTTGCTGAGCAGTCCTGCTTAGAGCATAGTTCCCATATCAGCAGCACAGCATCACTCAGGAATTTGTTAGACATGCAAATTCTTGGGTTCTACCCCAGTCCTACTGAGTCAGAAACTCTGGGGGTGGAGCCCAGCCATCTGTGTCCCAAAGAGCCCTCCAAGTGATTACCATGTGTGCTAAAATTTGAAAACCAAAGTTTTAAAGCGATATTTTAAAAAGGCAAAATCAACCATGTCACTTGCCTGCTTGAAACGCTTAACAATTCCCTACCATACAAAGTCCAAGTTCTCAGGAGGATGTGTAATGCCCTTGTCTGTTCTAGTTTTCCAGCCCTTCTCCTTCTACTTCCTCCCTCCTACCCAGTGTTTTAGTCATCTGAACATTCTGAAATATTCTAAATGCACCCTGCTTTTTATTCCTTTTCCTAGTGTACCTCTTCCCACACACAATTTATCCACCTGGAGGAGTTCTATTCATCTTTCCAGATCCAACTCAAATGTCCCCTTTTGTAAAATGATTTCTGAGGGCTAATTTCAATAACTTACTTACAGTCTATTTCAATTCTTTCAGGCCCACCTACATAGTTTTCCTGAATTAACATTTTTAGATATCCAGCTCTTAAGAAAGAAATGAAGTCTGTTTACTGGATGCACAGAGACAAAGGTAGAGATAATAATGACATTGCTTATTTCATCTCCTTTGCTCCCACCCTGATTCAAGAGTTAACGATTGTCACCATCTATGGGAAGAGTTGGAGCTCCTTGAGGAGGCTGGTGGCTTCTCCTACATTTGCAGGGCCCACAGCAAAAGTCCAAGTGGAGGCCCATATATCTCATGTCTAAATATTTAAAAGTCACAAATAAAACTGAGGCTCAATGAAACATGTTCTATCATTGCATTACTTTAAAAGTATTATTTCTAAATGACAAATTAGAAGTATGTGTCAAGCAACGATTTTTAGATGCCTAAAAGTGACAAAAGATCAGACACTAAGTTTAATACTTATAAACCTGAGTGTTCTGTTGGTGACAGGCAATGGTTATATTAGCAATAAAATAAAGCAAACAGTGCATAAACTCATATGTATATCCATAGCATTTATGTTCCTTGCCTTTACGAAAACATTATATTGTATTGCTTTAATCAAAATTTTCTACTAATTTGTGCCTTATTGACAGTGCTGATTCAAAAGGATTTAAAATAAAATGCAATTTTAATTAATGGCAAAAATGCAAGTGTATGTTATCAAAGATTAACTCAATATAAATATGCAAAAATAAAATTACTTTTGTTTTTAAATTCCTTTTACTTAAAAATTCAAAATTGTCTATTAAAGTAAAAAAATCATATGCATATAACACCAAATTTTAATTTCATAATATTTCATTAAAGCTGATATTTTCATTTTTAAAATCTTTAAATCTCATTGCTTATATATGCCAATATAAAAATTGATAGCACGTTTCATTCACATCTTCTCTAGTTCTACACATGTACAAATTTAAGAGTAATATGAATGGGGTTTAATAATGCAATATGTATCTTAGTCACCATGTGAAAATACTATGAAAATTTATATGTACTTTCAAATCCACTAAGGAAACATGAATAGAAGAAAAATGATGTGCAACTCTACTTGCAGAAATGATTCTTAGCAATGTAAGGATTTTGTGCATTTATCCCCAGAGAAAGAAGCTAAAAGCTTATCATTTCTCTTACACTGTTTAAATCCACTCCTCACTCCCTCATACTCCAAAGCAAGGTGTTTGTCTCCAACTGATGTCCACAGCAGCTCAACCTGAACCCTTTCTTGGCATTTGAACTCTGTTGTCTTTGGCTCTAATGATGTAGAAAGTGATGCAGAGAACTTTTTCCTTGGGTCTAAGTCCTGTTAATCATGAAGTAGATGTTTACAGTTACAGATTGCATTGAGCCAGCTCTAAAGACCAGATACCAAGTGAGTGTCTGTGATACATGGGGCCCACTAACACATACCCCCTTTCCCTTGGTTCTAAGCTCCTTAACTCTTCATCCTAGCCAGAACCACAGGATTAGGGCTGAGTTTTAAGGTGGTGTCCTAAGGGAATAATTCCAATACATCTAAGAGTTAGAATTTTTATACATTTGTAGTACCTCATCCAGCTTTGGCCCATCAGAGGAGGAAAAAAAAAAAAACTTTTATCTTCAGTTCACTCCCATCCCTAAAGACTGTTATATAAAAAGAAGTCTCAATTTTGTTTTAGTTGTTTTCCAACTAGAGATGGAGAAAATAGATCTCATTATATTCCAAGAGATTTATATTGAATGTTTTATGTTTAATAAATATGTCCATGTTTAGTAAAACAGCATAGTTTTGTGATTGAGTTCCTTGGTACAGTTATATTTGATTCATTACATTCAAGCCAAAAAGTGGCTACTGTGCATCATCACTACATGAACTTTTGTATCTCTGTGGCCATAGAAATGAAAGGAATATGAAAGGGATACAGAAATTTATAGGGAAATATTTTCGTATATAAGCAATGTGATGGTTAATTTCATATACCCACTTGTGTAGGCTATGGTGCCCAGTCATTGGTCAAGCAATTGTCTTCATGTTATTATAAAGTTATTTTTCATAAATATGATTAACACTTATAATCAGTTGATTTTAAGTAAAGGAGATTACCCTCAATAATGTGGGTGGGCCCCATCCCATTAGTTGGTAGCCTTAAGAGGAAAAACAGGTTTCAGGGAGAAGAAGTAATTCTGTCTCAAGACTGAAATGTAAGAATCCTAAGTTTCCAGCCTGCCAGTTTTAGACTCAAGACTGCAACATTAACTCTTGTACGAGTTTCTAACAAGTCTGTCCTGTACATTTAGACTTGCTAGCCCCCATATCCACATAAGCAAATTCCTTCTGGAGAACTCTAACTGATATAAATTGATATTTCTATCATCTGACTTTATTCCAATCTCCAAAGTTACATAAGCACCAAGAAAAAATAAATGTATATGGATACAATGTAGCTTCTCACTTTACCTTCTATACCATATTGGAAAAACACTGTCTTTATAATTTATGGCATTAATATTGTAGTAATAGATTTAAAAACCTGTCTCCTGTTCCTTATGTGCAGAGTCTGTGTTATTCATTGAATTTCCCAAGGGGAGAAATTGCCAGTCACTTAATAAATGCTTGATAAATGTCTACCAAATATTAGATGAGTAACAGTAATGTTACCAAGATCAGCTGGTATGTGACAGAGGATACGAGTAAGGGATGGTGGGAGAACAAGAGGAAAGGAAGTAGGGAGGGAGAGACAGATAAAGAAATGAGAGAGAGAGAGAGAGTAAGGAAGAGAGTTAGAAGGTGAGAAGTAGGACTAAAACACTACATGAGATGATACTCAACCAGCTTTCCCAAGCTCCCAGCACAGTCTTCATTGTCTCTCTCACAGCAACTTTGATAACTGTGGCTAAGGAACTTGGTACCCACAAACAATTGACTTTAATAAGCCAATAGGTGATTTCTGTAAAAGAATGCTGATGAGTCAATTTGTTGACAGCAGTTCTCGATTCTCTCATTACTCAGTCATGGCTTCTACCTTTGTCCTTATGAATCCAGGCTGCAATTGTGAGTAATGAATGAGAAGGCAGCCAGAGTGTGATTCTTTTAACAGTGAAACTTGGAATCAGTTTTGTGGCATGATGATATATTACAAATGGGCTTTTCTGATAGCTCAGTTGGTAAAGAATCTACCTGCAATGCAGGAGACCCCAGTTCAATCCCTGGGTCAGGAAGATCTGCTGCAGAAGGAATAGGCTACCCACTCCAGTATTATTAGGCTTCCCTTGTGGCTCAGCTGGTAAAGAATCTGCCTGCAATGTGGGAGACTTGGGTTCTATCCCTGGATTGGAAAGATCCCCTGGAGAAGAGAAAGACTACCCACTCCAGTATTCTGGCCTGGAGAATTCCATGGACTGTATTTGTCCTTATGAGCCCAGACTGCAATTGTGAGTACTGAATGAGAAGGCAGCCAGAGTGTGATTCTTTTAACATTGAAACTTGTAATCAGCTTTATGGCATGATGATATATTACAAGGAGGACTAAAAAGTCTTTCCAAGTTATGAATAAAAGCATAAGCACCAACAAGTGGTAAGAGCTCACACTGGCATAGCACTTTATAGTTTCTGTGAATGTTTATTGAATGAAGGGATATAAAAATGCTTTCTCCTATATTAAACTGTCCTTTTTTGTTCTCAGTACCTATCATCCCATTACCTAAGGAGAAGTCCTGAGAGTGATTCTGAAGTCCTCTTTCTTCTATATCAATATTTTTTAAATGTTATCTTATTGTCACATTTTGTTTACTTATTTCTTTTCAGTGAAATGGCAGGTGGATGAGTCTCCCTGGTGTTAGTCTTAGACATCACCTATTCTACATCATCACCATCATCATTGTGCTTCTTTTCGGAATGCAAATATTACTTCATTTTTGTGTTCCAAAATTTCTAATTGGACCTAGTGGAGTTAAACCTTACTCAGAGTTAAGTTTCAAGGAAAAAAGGCAAAAAATCACATTTTCCTAAAAATTAACTTGTCTAAGAAATAAATTCCCCACTATATATGAAACTCTGTATAGTAACATCTGTGTTTGTGTGTATAGTAATGTAAGGTTTGCTATAAAGAGAAAGGAAACTTCATGAGGGCAGAAATTTTCATTTATTTTGTTCACTGATGTACCTACCCCAAGGGACTCAAACAGAACTTATAATAGAGCAGGCAATCCATAAACATTTGTTAAATGAATAGGAAAAATTACTTTAAAGACTACTATTTATTCTCTTTCTCTCTAATGACACACGTACTTCTGAAGTAACATAAATCAAATCTGAGCATGATCCTCCATCAGGAAATTTACATTTCTTTCTACATACTATATGCAGTTTTTCATGATCTACACTGTCCATCATGCTTTCATATTTAACACCTCAGTGTATCAGTGTATTGATGTTCTCCCCAAACACTGTACTCTCACCTACACCTCTATCTTTCCTAGGCTATTAAGTAAAGAGACTAGATTTCCCTCAGTTGTAAATATAACATCCATGTTAAGAGAAGTGTGACATCCACTATGAGACTCAGGTCCTCAAGCCAAAGGTCATTCTTTCCATTACAAAAGGAAGCCAAGTTTATCAACCCCCTCTTCACACTCTGCACCTGTATTCACCCTCTTCAGAGACTCTCCATCTAAATGTATGGTTCTAAAAGCATTGATAGCAACAGTGAACTCCTGAGGCCACTTCTCTAGGGCTATCTTCATTTTAAGCCTTTATTCATAGGCACAATTTTGAACTTGAAAGTTGCTCAGTCTTGTCCAACTCTTTGCAACCCCATGGACTATACAGTCCATGGAATTCTCCAGGCCAGAATACTGGAGTGGGTAGCCTTTCCCCTCTCCAGGGGATCTTCCTAACCCAGATCTCCCACATAAAGCAGGCAGACTCTTTACCAGCTGAGCCACCATGGAAGCCCTTTGAACTTGAAGGGGATGTCTTACCCACAGAAGAGTGAGGGTCATATGTGCCCTGAGAGAAAAGGGCAGCTGTTGAATAGATCTGGACTTGGCATCAGTGTCCCGCTTCAGGTCTTAGGGCTGTGTAATCCCAGCAAGGTCAGCTTCCCTTCTGTTTAATCACCTTCA
The DNA here is from genome assembly GCF_027580195.1 of Bos mutus. Lineage (NCBI taxonomy): Eukaryota > Metazoa > Chordata > Mammalia > Artiodactyla > Bovidae > Bos > Bos mutus. Next base: position 22,603,008 of record NC_091644.1, on the reverse strand, counting down.
TGAGACCAGGTGATTTCTGATGTCTTTTCTATTCTAATGTTCTAGGTTCTTGGACACTGTCTTTGATTTGTACAACTTTCTTTTTTTCCTTTTTTTATCATTTTTTTTAAATTTTATTTTATTTTTAAACTTTACAATATTGTATTAGTTTTGCCAAATATCGAAATGAATCCACCACAGGTATACCTGTGTTCCCCATCCTGAGCCCTCCTCCCTCCTCCCTCCCCATACCATCCCTCTGGGTCGTCCCAGTGCACCAGCCCCAAGCATCCAGTATCGTGCATCGAACCTGGACTGGCGACTCGTTTCATACATGATATTATACATGTTTCAATGCCATTCTCCCAAATCTCCCCACCCTCTCCCTCTCCCACAGAGTCCATAAGACTGATCTATACATCAGTGTCTCTTTTGGTGTCTCGTACACAGGGTTATTGTTACCATCTTTCTAAACTCCATATATATGCGTTAGTATACTGTATTGGTGTTTTTCTTTCTGGCTTCCTTCACTCTGTATAATAGGTTCCAGTTTCATCCATCTCATTAGAACTGATTCAAATGTATTTTGTACAACTTTTTCTGTGTTCTGCTTTTCTCTAGCAAGAAAAAAAAAAAAAAAAAAAAAAGGAAAGCATGGAAAGAAGCCAGTCAAACAGACGATTATATCTATTTGGTATAAAATCAACTGTTTCTTTATGAGAATATAAGCTACATGATACTTGTGTTTAGAGGCACACATTCTCTCTGAAATTTTTGTAATTTTCTTGAAGTATTCAATACTTTTATGACCATCAGGAAGATACTGATACTGCCATCATTACTTCTTGTTGCATCACACAGACTAAAGACACCAAGATCTTGTTCTTAGAGTAACAAAAGGTGTCTCTTCCAAAAAAGCAGCACAGTCTATCAGAATAAATCTCCTGTCTGATGACATTTGCCAGCCTGTGAGCTTTTGGCTTAGCTTCTTTGCTCAAACCCACTGGGAAAAGCGTTAGCTGTTCTTTCTACTCTCAAATGAAATATGTGTATATATCTCCAAAGCTGCAAATCTCCAAGCCCCATGTGAACACTTCAGCTTATCTTTGCAGTATCAGTAGTCCTGTGACCCAGAAAGAGATTAGAGGAGAACCATACTTTATGTGCGCAAGTTGCTTTGTCAAGTTAACACACAGTGAACATCTGATGTTTCCTCTTTCAGTTAAAAAATTAAAAATAAAAATCCTTTGTGAGCAGACTGATTTTTTAAACCAACAAAATTTTTCATGGGCTTATCAGAACTTTCTCCGCACTGAGGCCCACCACTGCCTTCATTCCCATTTCAGCTCTCATCTCATCCCATCTCAGTTCTCCCCTGCTGGACTCGCTCCTCCACACTTCTAGGCTGCTGGGCCACTGAATGTCACCTGCATGCCTAGGGTCATTTCAGGCTCCTGGTTAATCCTCATTGGTTCACCAATCATCCTGGCAGGTTTGGCTAAAAGATGTATTAGCAGAACTTGGAATGAAATTGTGTTTCAACTAAATCTGAGATTTACAGTGTCAGAAATGAGCCCCAAGTCTCCATGAGCCCTTGAGTTGCACTGCGCTAGAATTCAGCCATATGTTGGTCCAGGTTTCAGGCCATCATATCTGCCTTGATTCCTGCTTTGTAACCTGCCTGATGACTCTCCTCCTAGCAGTTTCTTTCTAGAATTGGAGCCCATGTTTAACTCGATCCTTCTGTCTTGGTTCTTACATTTTGTACAGTTTTTGCCTGAACAAGACAAGATCCCAGAGATGGCGTGCGGGAATCTGTTCCCTGTATTCCAGATCATTGTCTGGAAGCTCTGCTGCTAATAGATAGGTGTCATAAAACTGTTTCGTCTCAAAGGGAACCCTACTACCCCATCGATGGGGATGTAAAGTGGAGCAGTCACTGTGCAGAACAGTATGGAAGTTCCTTGAAAACATAAAAATAGAGCTACCATATGATCCAGAAAATCCACTCGTGGGCATATATCCAGAGAAAAACACGGTTCACAGGGATATGTGCACCCCAATGTTCATTGCAGCACTATTTACAAGAGCCAACACACAGAAGCAACATGAATGTCCATTGACAGAGGAATGGATAAAGATGTGGTACCTGTATACGTATTACTCAGCCATTAAAAAGAATGAAATAGTGCCATTTGTAGCAACATGGTTGAATTTGGAGGTTATCATATTAAGTGAAGTAAGTCACACAGAGACAAATATATGATATCATTTATAAGCAGAATCTTAAAAAATTATAAAAATGAACTTACTTACAAAACAGACTCACAGACTTAGAGAACAAACTTTGGTTACCAAGGAGGGAAGGGCTGGGGAGACGGATAAATTGGAAATTTGGGATTGATGTGTACATACTGCTGTATTTAAAATGTATCACTAACAAGGACCTACTGTATGACAGGGAACTCTGCTCAATATTCTGTAACAACATAAATGAGGGAAGAACTTTAAAAATAATGGAGATATATATATCTGAATCACTTTGCCACACACCTGAAATTAACATTGCTAATCAACAATATTTGCATCTGTTCAGTTGCATCCAACTTTTTGCAACCCCATGGACTGCAGCATGCCAGGCTTCCCTGTCCTTATCTCCTGGAGTTTTCTTAGATTCATGTCCATGTCCACTGCTCATCTCTTTGTCACCTTGGTCAGTGAGGGCACCCACACTGTTCATCTGTACATCACTGCAGATACATCTGAAGAGGAAACCCACTGAAATCTACCTGCTCACAGTCAATCCTCCTCACTCCCCATCCCATGGCCTCAATCCTAATCACACACAGTGTCTGAGGAACCATCAGCATTAATCTCATAAAACCCTTTGTCTCTGTTTATTTTAGGCACCACAAGAAGTCCAGGGCCCAAAAGGCTATGCAAATTAATCTGACAGTTTCAAACCCCTCTGTAACTATTCACAAACCTTCCACCATACTCTCTGGAAATCACTAGCAAACACTTCTGAACACTCCTTTCAGCATCTTGTTCTGATATCTGATTTCCCCTCAAAGATATCTCCAACAAAGCTCTCAAAGGATGGCCTATTTTCTCTTCTAAACCTCTTTGCTATCGTCCTATAGATGGGTAAGTTATGCCCCCTTCTTGAGACTCCCCAAAGAATTTTTCCCTCTTCTCCAAACCCCTAAAGTTCCTTTGAATTTTGATTGATCAAACTTTATTGGAACTACTTCTACCTCTCAGTGTCATTTACTGTCCTCATGCTCCCTCTACACAGGGATTGCCATGGGAGAAGGGCCTGGATCTGATTTACTCACTACCGATTTTGCAGACCTTAGATCATTGCCTAACACATAACAGATCATTAGAAACAATACTTCTAAAGTGAGTAAATGAATAAAATCCATCCCATGTTCCTTCCTCCCTTCCTTACTTTGATCTCCTAGGTCAATATCCTCATGTAAAAGTCCCTACTCCACAAAGCTTGGACAACAACAAAGCTTGGTCAACAAAGCTTGTGACCACATCCTTACGCTCAAAATCCTCAAGTAACTGCCTGGACTACGTCACTCTTAGACCTCACAACAACACATTTGTCATATTGGCCACCTATTGTATTGAAATCAGCTCTTTCAGTATCTGAATTCTTAGTTTCTTTCCTGTGTTGATGCTCTTGCTGTTGTTTTTTGGTCACTAAGTCATGTCCGACTCTTGGCAATCCTATGGACTGCAGCATGTCAGGCTTCCCTGTCCATCACCAATACCTGGAGCTTTCACAAACTCATGTCCATCGAGTCGGTGATGGCACCCAACCATCTCATCCTTTGTCATCCCCTTCTCCTCCTGCTTTCAATCTTTCCCAGCATCAGGGTCTTTTCTAATGAGTCTGTTCTTAGCATCAGGTGGCCAAAGTATTGGAGTTTCAGCTTCAGCATCAGTACTTCCAATGAATATTCAGGGTGATTTCCTTTAGAATTGACTGGCTTGATCTCCTTGCAGTCTAAGGGACTCTCAAGAGTCTTCTCCAACACCACAGTTCCAAAGAAACGATTCTTTGGTGCTCAGCCTTCTTTAGGGTCCAACTCTCATATCCATACACAACTACTGGAAAAACCATGGCCTTGACTATATGAACCTTTGTTGGCAAAGTAATGTCTCTGCTTTTTAATAGGCTGTCTAGGTTGGTCATAGCTTTTCTTCCAAGGAGCAGGTGTCTTTTAATTTCATGGCTGCCATCAAAATCTGCACTGATTTTGGAGGCCAAGAAAACAAAGTTCATCACTGTTTTCATTGTTTTCCCAACTATCTGCCATGAAGTGATGGGATTGGACGCCATGATCTTAGTTTCTTGAATGATCTTTAAGCCACCTTTTTCCACTCTCCTCTTTCACCTTCATCAAGAGGCTCTTTAGTTCCTCTTAAATATCTGAGGTTATTGATATTTCTCCTGGCAATCTTGATTCCAGCTTGTGCTTCATCCAGCCCAGCATTTCACATGATGTGTTCTACATATAAGTTAAATAAGCCAGGTGACAATATACAGCCTTGACATACTCCTTTCCCATAAGCCAGGTGACAATATACAGCCTTGACATACTCCTTTCCCAATTTGTAACCAGTTCATTGTTTCAAGTCCTGTTCTAACTGTTGCTTCTTGACCTGTAGTCCGTTTCTCAGGAGGCAGGTAAAGGTGGTCTGCTATTCTCATCTCTTCAAGAATATTCCACAGTTTGTTGTGATCCACACAGTCAAAGGCTTTGGCATAGTCAATGAAGCAGAAATAGATGTTTTTCTGGAATGTTCTTGCTTTTTGTATGATCCAACAGATGTTGGCAATTTGATCTGTGGTTCCCTTACCTTTTCTAAATCCAGCTTGAACATCTGGAAGTTCTCAGTTCACATACTGTTGAAGCCTGGCTTGGAGAATATTGACCATTACTTGACTCGCATGTGAAATGAGTGCAATTTTGTGGTAGTTTGAACATACTTTAGCACTGCCTTTCATTATGATTGGAATGAAAACTGACATTTTCCAGTCCCGTGGCCACTGCTGAGTTTTCCAAATTTGGTGGCATGTTCTCAGTGTCTTGTTCTTAGATGTTGTTTTTTCCATCTTTTCATTCTCTTCTTTGGCAGCAGCATCTGATCCCATGAATGAAACATAAGTCTGGTCTTTAGCCATACTCTTTATTGTATGTTCGAGTCAATTACTCCATACCTATACATGTATCCCACTAATATTTCAGATTGATCATGTTTAAACCAAACTTACCATTTGTTCCTTCTCCTGTTTTCCTATATCAGATAATTCAATCATATACTCCTACTTACCCAGATTTGAAATTCTATAGTCATTTGAATTCTTGCTTCTTTCTTTCCCTGATCCCAGTTAGCTGTGTAATCTTGTCACTACTACCCAGAAGTCTCTGCCGTTAACCTCATCTTTCCCCTCTGTGATCACTCCTGTGAATAGACAGACCTGATACCCCATCACTCTTGCTGAGTGAAATTGGTTTTCCTGGAGCACATCTTTGATTTTGTCACTTTCCTTCTTCAAAAATCTTCATAACGGTTCCAATACCTATTAAGTACATCCCAAATTCTTCACAAAGGGCCTCCAAAACTTGTTACAATTAATTTTCTAGAGATCTTTATTACTTGCCCCCCTCTCTTTTCTTTATTCTTTCAGTTAGGTTTAGGTTTATACATTTTCCTTCCTCTTCCCAGTTTAGGTTTATACATTTTCTTTCTTTCCACTGATGCTCTTGTAATTTTATTTTTTTATGGTTATCTTTCCTTCCCACCACCCTACTCAATGCCTCATCTTTCAAAATCCCACAATCCTCTATAAATAGAAGCAATGGCATTACAGTTAACACTGCAAATTAAGCCTAAAGCACTTTGTCTTATATCCACAGGGCATGACTGTGAAGAGTCAAGGCCATCAAAAACATCCTAAATGCCATTACACTACACAGGATCTCATACAGCTATCTTACTTACTAGTTTTTGATAAAAATGAATCCCACTGGGGCCTAGAATGGTGACCCCGAATGTGAATAATGACATGCATGCAGTGCCCTGCAATGACTACCAGAAAACAATAGTATAAGTTAATAGCCTGTGTTGTCTTTTAACTGCCCATTGCCAACAAGAGGCTTTGTTCTATATAGTCTGGATTCCCAGTTTCAAGGGTCTTCACTCCTATCAGACAGAAAACTGTAATGAGAACAAGCCGAGAAGAGACTGATACAGGCAAGAAGCCAAAAACCAAGGTGTCTTAGAACAGCCTAGTCAGGGAAGCAGGAAACAAATAATTGAAGTTAGGGGGAAAAAAAACACCAGAGTTTCAAAGGCTGAAACAGTCTCATAAATCAGACTTGAAAATTTAATTTGAGGGCTTTTCTCCTCCTTGTCTCATATTTTTTCCCTCCTGGAGTTGTGCTGCAGGCCTGAACAGAGGAACTGGAATGTAATTAATTGATGTGAATCTGCTTCATTAATGGATTGCTACTCCCTGTATTTCCTCTAGTCAAGAATGTTTCTAAAAGCATTCATTGCCAACAATGCTACCCAGTCTAGACAATGGTCCATGGCAGGAAAACAAACACTGAGATACTTGCATGAAGAGAACACATGTTTGCTACTGACTGATAGAGAAATTAAGTTACTTAGTTCCTTAAATATTCTGCCTACAAATATGACTCATGCTTTTTAATCAGTTGACTTTTGTCCAATCAAACCTGGTTTCTCACATTGATTAAATTCTGGGATTTTGCTACAAGACAGTAGATAGGAAATTCCCTTCATAATGCATAAATAATCCTAAGTCTTCTAGAAAACACACATGTTTTCTATACCCACAGCATCCTTATACCCACAGCAAATATACCATTAATCTACACTAATAAAGGGGGACAGCAGGCTAATCATAGCTCATTTATACTTGGCTTTGGAATGTGGTATGTGGTTTTTGGCAGAAGATTTACTTTACTAATTATGTCTTACTTAAATTAATAATACAGTTAATTTGCATTCCCTTAGTACACACAAGTTGACAGTGAGAGAAGCAATATGCTAAGTAATGAGGGGAAATCATCTTAGAATTTAAAAGCATTTCTGAAAAATCTGTGCATTTCCACTGTACATACATTTAGAATAAAAACCCTCAACATATAAGGAAATAAGAGTTAAAATGATGTGTAAAAATTCCTGTCACCTATTGGCTAGTTCACATTGTCGTTGTTTGTCTGTAGAGAACAGAGATGAGAGCAAAAGAGAAATATTTCACGTGAGACTAGTAAGCCATAAAGTTAAATCTTTAATCAACAAATGTGTAAGCTGCCTACTTTATGCTGAGCACTGTACTCAGTGTTGTGAAAGGGTTGGAAGAAATACAGTCTATTTTCTGTCTTAAGATCTAAAAATCTGAAGGGAGAAATATGAAGAGACTCATTCCTGACACCCTCTAGTTGATAATTGCCTTGTTTCTACAAATGGTCACTCTGACAACTTCTTCTTATAGACCTTGATTGCTGATGTAGGGGAGACAATAGCAACCAATGGGGTTTCACTTTTCAAGAGTCAAAGCAGGTGAGAAGGGTATCTATTTCCCAGTAAAAGAAGTTTACGAGCACAACAGACCTGTGTATCCTTGATGAAGCTCTATACAGTGGAGCTTTAACTTTCTTCTCCCATTTCAGAATCAAGAGTAAGTAATAACATCCTCTAGTAATTCCACACTGGTTTAATCACACTGCATAGTTACTCCACTTATGATCCCTTCCCAGACAAACTCACCAAAAGGTCATCCTGGCAGACATGAAGACTCCCATGTCCTTTAGCTGAATAAAGTATTAACACTTGATAATGCAATGTTGACCTACCTCCTTTTGGAGATAATCATTCAAAATTGGATATGGGAGGAAAATCTTACTTGTTTTACAATTCACAGGCGTATCAATTTAAGAGACTGGAATACAATAGTTTTAATCTCTCTCACTTTTAATATAAGCATTGCATTAGACCCTTACAAGTTCAGCTAAAAAATACCACTGAGCTCCTTCTATTATATTTTCATGACTAGTTAGTCGTTTGGGCCAATATATATTTATTGTTATCACTATAGCATAGCAGGAAAAAAACCAGACACCGATAGATTTACATTTCTTCTAAACTTCTTTATGAACTTTGAAAAATTACTCAATATCAAAGAATAAAAATATAGACTGATATCCACATTATAGTGTAGCAGTAAGAGTTAGACACAATATACTGTAAATACTTCAGCAAAGTGCTTTATATTTTTAGGAACAGTTCTTTCCTTGGAGTAGAGTCACACTTTGATTCTTTTTAGTTTCACTGACAGAAATTTTAGGACACAAACAGACTTGTCAGAAGCTTTTTTCATAGTATAAAATAAGAAAAAAGGATAATATAATTAAATGTCTAAGGTCTATAATTCAACAGTTTATTAGTACATAAAAATATATGCTAACTTTAAGTTCAATAGAAATAAATACTATGGCATGATTTTGAAAAGCTAATTCAATAGGGATAAATTAATAAAGTGCCTGTGTAAGTGAGATAATAGTCTCATATTATATTATGCTACTTGGGCCAATCTAGGAATACTACATTCCATTCTGAGTATCACATGGAGAGGAATTATCAAAAAATAAACTGGAGACTATTAAAGAAGAGCATTTCTGACAATGAAAGAGCTAAAAGTAACCACTGAAGTGACTATAAATTTTACAATGGAGAAGAGGGAGTGTATGGCATATAGAGCTTATTTCAAATATTTCAAGGATCATCATGGGAAGAACCCTCAACAATAGAGTAATGCCTACTAGGTAGATGATTTTTTTTTTAATTTTTATAAGTGTGAAAGAGTCATCTTTTTGGAAAATGCATGGGACCCAGAAAATCCAGTAGAAAGTTTCGCTTCTCATTAAGCAGCAATGTGACATTGGACATTAAACCTTTTTGAGCACTTCTTTTTCTAAACTATAAATCATGTTAACAATAAATTTGGTATAAGGCCTAAATGAGGGAAGATATATAAAAGCAGTAGCACAGTGCCTTGAACTTGAATAGATGCTTGATGACACTTTCTATTTCCAACAGTCCAATGTCAAAGATGTTGAAATATTGAATTGAGTGTTATGGAGACAATGATCTTCCCATCCTAGGAACTGCTTATGTAAAGGCAAAATAACCACTTGGAAGAATATGAGAGGAAAGTAAAGCTTCAAAGCTAGAATTAGCTTATTTTCAGGATTCCTTCCAACTTAAAATGTTAAGATCTTACCATTCTCAACAACAACAAAAAAATCTTTGTGAAAAGATCAGTGACTAGCAACAGATATACTTGCAAGAGTAAGCACAATTTGACAAATATTTGGAAAATTATTCTATCTTCCTATTGAGTCAAGGTATATAGTGGTGCATTTTACATTGTTCAAGGGAACATGAAATTGGTAAAAATCAATGCAGACCATGCTGCATTTAACAAGCATACCTTTTTTTTTTTCCTGCTAGATGTATAATCCAGTGCTACATTTTCAGAAGACACTGTGACAATTATAAAAATAATAACCTAGTTGTTACATTGACAGAGGAGCCTGGCAGGTTACAGCCAATGGAGTCCCAAAAGGGTTGGACATGACTTAGCAATTACACAATAACAACAGTAGGGTTTTTACATCATATCCTGCACTAAATTAAGGGTCTATTGTTTACAAAATAATGTTATGTGAGAAAATAGAAGATGATCCTGCATATACATTATAATAGAGCCAGTAGCCATCCAGAAAATCGAGTTTTTCCTTCCTTACTAGTAATAGGTCTGCAGTTTGGCACTGGCTACCAGCATCACTACATCCCCCAATCTCCCCTGTAGCTAGAAGAGACCATATGATTCATTTGAATAGAAGGTAAGTAGAAGCAGTCTATGACACTGATAGACTTAAGACCAGCCCTGTCTTCTCCACACTCCCTCTACCCTTTCATATAGGCTGACCAGAGTGACCTCAGATACCACATGGTGAAGAAGGCAAGGCTACGATCAGCCTGAGTCCATGAGTGACGTAGAGCAGAAGTAAGACTAACCTGAAATATTCATTCATGACTGAATATGAAAAAGACTCGTAAGAGTCCCTTGGACAGCAAAATCAAACCAGTCAATCCTAAAGGAAATCAATCTTGAATATTCATTGGAAGGACTGATGCTAAAGCTCCAATACTTTGGTCACCTGATGTGAAGTGTCGACTCACTGGAAAAGACCCTGATGTTGGGAAAGATTGAGAGCAGAAGGAGAATGGGGTGACAGAGAAGGAGAAGGCGGGATGGTATCATTGACTCAATGACAGGAGTTTGAGCAAACTCTGGGGGATAGTGGAGGAAAGGGAAGCCTGGTGTGCTGTAGTCCATGGGGTTGCAAAGAGTTGGACATGAATTAGCAACTGAACAACAACGACAAATGTAAAAAAAGTACATTTCTATCTTGTGTAAGCTACTGAGTTTTGGAATATTTTTGTTCTTGTTTTGTTGTTAACAATAACCTAGTATTTGACCCTAACAAAATACTGATTAAAACTATGTAGAAACATATGTTTACATAATGACAAGAGGTCCTGGGGAAGCACAAATAGTGACTGTTTTAGGTAATATTTTATCAATTTGTTTAAATATTTTCAACAGAATTTCTTTGGGAAATCAAATATCATGATCAGTCAAGTGTCAGTCAAACACATGATAATATTTCCATAGCTTCTATCTTCCTCTGAAATCCAAGAAAGGCCATATATTAAAAACAGAAGCAAATTACTAGTGCAATTCACACATCTGACACCTAATTGTACATTTACCAGAAGAAAATTTGGCATTTGAATTCAGCGTTTAAATCCACTACTGTTCAGCAGCAATCTGAATCCCTGAGTTCAATTAAAAAGGTCATTACCCTCTGGAACTGAAGGTGCTCTTTTAATTACAATATTGCTAATGAATTGAGAGAGACGACAGTTTGGCTTACTTCAATTAGCACATTTAAGTCAAAGCAAGCTCCAGTGAATATTGGGTGACTTTTCCAGTGGATCATTGTTTTTTCTTGGTTTTCTTTCCCTTTCTCCCTTCTCCCTCCCTTTTCTTTCTTTCTTTCTTTAATTCAAATGGAGGGCAGGGGTTGAACATAACCTTGGCACTTAAGTCTCCAGTCTCTGTTTTATCTGTATATTGCTGCTAGAGCAGTTAAGCTGAGTGCCTACAGTGTTTTGTTTTACAAAACTTTCCCAAGGAGAACTGAGAAAACAGTTTCATGAGAAATTTTCACTTAACTTTCAGAGGTAGAGTAAAACTTAACCCATGTTTTCCCTAGCTTTAATAATTATCCAATTGGTTTATCATGGTCTATCAGACACATTGCACTACACAAAGGGGGGAAAAAGGAATATATTTGGCACTCAACTACCAGCAATTGTTTATCAAAGTTAATCTACATTAGGAAAGAAGCATTCAATGATGCCATTCCAAACTAAAGAATACATTCCTGTAGAGATCTCTGAGCTTTCCTACTGGCTAGGACTCAGATGAGTTTAAGTTTCAAGTAAATAAGAGTCTTCTAAAGTGACTTGTAAAGCTCAGAAATATAACTTTTATGCTTGAGCTAATAATAACAAAAACTCTGTTGCCATATTAAATTTAAATAAAGTTCACCTGAGTATAACATTTGGAATTTAACTTTAGGGAAAATGTATGTGTGTATGTATTCAGTCATGTCTGACTCTTTGAGATCTCATGGATGGTAGCCCACCAAGCTCCTCTGTCCTTGGGATTTTTCAGGTAAGAATACTAGAGTGGGTTGTCATTTCCTACTCCAGGGGATCTTCCTGACCCAGGGATCAAACCCTCGTCTCTTGTGTCCCCAGCACTGGCAGGTTGATTCTTTACCACTAGGGCCACCATAGCCGATTCAAACTTGCCTAGGTTATTCTCTTCCGTCCCTGTGCTAATGGAGGGCTTAGCGAAGTTGTCCACGCAAAAATGTCCCACAGATTTGGGCCAGCTAGACTTGGGCGTGTATTCATTCACTTAACAAAAGCACTGAATAGTTCACTGTGAGCTTGAAGCTGTGCAGCTACATAGACAAAAAGCTAGACGCCCCCCCACCAACTCTTTCTGTAAATTGTCATTAGGACCTTGTCTTACCAAAGGAAGCATGATATGCCTCTAATTACTGCTGTACTCAGAGACATGCATTCAGAGCATCCTCCTTTGATGAACTATCTATTCAGCTTTGTACCCTGAGCGAGATCTTATCTCTTTTAATATATTTTTATTATATTCCACTAAGACATATTTTAAAAATAAACTTGGAAATAAAAAAGGAAAACAAAAATCCTCTCACTTTCCTAAAATATTAATAAATACTGTGAATATGTTTCTTTTTTTCTTTCACACAATGTTTATCTCTTTTTTTTTCTCTCTTATGTGTAGTTTGAATATATATATATATATATATATATATATATATATATAAAGTTATTATACTGTTTTTCTTCATTTGTAATTGATGTTACTACAAACTTTTCATGAAAAGTAAAATGGCAGAATATTTTATAATATACCATGATTTTTAAATTATTTTCTTCCTTTCTGGGGTACACTTGAGATAATCACCTTGGTAAATAAAACTTTCCTAGGAATGGAAGTATTCAGTCAAAAATACATATTTTAAATTTCTTTATTTATATTGTTGAAATGCATTCCCCAAGGATTGAAACAAATTGCCCTTTGTCTAATACCAGGAGACTGCCCAGTTAGTTTCACTCAGATATATACAAAATATATTCCTTACTCAGGTGGATGTATAATTTTCTAGTGACTAAGAAAATCATTGCTTGTTATTGGTATTTTAAAATTTTCCTAAAAAAAAAAATTTCCTGTATCTCTAATTAAAATATGATGAAATATAGGGATGGGGGAGTGGAAAGTCACAAACTAGAGTATGAGACTGAAGGATGTGTTGTACAACGTGGGGAATATGGCCAATATTTTATAATACTGTAACTATCTTTCTTAGTCTTATCACAGAAGCCCAAACATCTATAATCATATAAAAGAAAGGAAGATTAAGAAAAGAAGAGGAGGAGGGTGAAGGGGAGGAGAAGAGAAGCAGTAGCAGCTACTCCTAGTTACTGCTGCAAGCTTGGTATTTTTTAGCATGTTAAGGAAATACTGTTTCACTTTTATATTTCTCAAAAGTATTTTGTTGGTGGTGCTAATGAATAACATTTTACACATAAAACCAGAAATAGATTTCCCATTGTATCAGCATATTTTGACATTATCAAAATGATCAAATCCCTCATGATGATACAGTTGAATGACAGATGAATCCAAGGGATTAGATCTGATAGATGGAGGGCTAGAAAAAGAATGTATGGAGGTTCATAATATTGTACAGGAGGTGGTGATCAAAACCATCCCCAAGAAACAGAAGTGCAAAAAGGCAAAATGGTGGTCTGAGGAGGCCTACCAAACAGCTGAGAAAATAAGAGAAGTGAAAGGCAAAGGATAAAAGGAAATATGCTGCTAAGTCACTTCAGTCGTTTCCGACTCTGTGCAACCCCATAGACAGCAGCCCACCAGGCTCCTCTGTCCCTGGGATTCTCCAGGCAAGAATACTGGAGTGGGTTGCCATTTCCTTCTCCAAAAAGAAATATAAACCCATCTAAATGCAGAGTTCCAAGGAGAGATAAGAAAGTCTTCTTAAGTGAAAAATGAAAAGAAATAGAGGAAAACAATAGAATGGGAAAGACTAGAGATCTGTTCAATAAAATTAGAGATACTAAGGGAACGTTTCATGCAAAGATGGGCACAATAAAGGAAAGAAATGGTATGGACCTAACAGATGAAGACGAGAATAAGAAGAGGTGGCAATTATCCTTCAAATAAAAAACAAATAAATTTAAAAGAAGAAGAAGAGGCGGCAGGAGCACACCGACAAGCTATACACAAAAAGTCTTCATGACCCAGATAACCATGACAGCGTGATCACTCACTTACAGCCAGGTATCCTGAAGTGTGAAATCAACTTTGCCTTAGGAACAAAGCTAGTGGAGGTGATGGAATTCCAGCTGAGCTATTTCAAATCCTAAAAGATGATGCTGTGAAAGTGCTGCACTCAATATGCTGGCAAATTTGGAAAACTCAGCAATGGCCACAGGACTGGAAAGGGTCAGTTTTCATTTCAATCCCAAAGAAGGCAATGCCAAAAAACATTTAAACTACTGCACAGTTGCATTCATTTCACATGCTAGCAAGGTAAAGGTCAAAAATCCTTCAAGCCAGGCTTCAGCAGTAGGTGAACTGAGAAGTTCCATATGTACAAACTGGATCTAGAAAAGGCAGAGGAACCAAAGATTAAATTGCCAACATCTGCTGGATCATAGAAAAAGCAAGGGAATTCAGAAAAATATCCATTTCTGCTTCACTGAATACACTAAAGCCTTTGACTGTGTGTATCACAGCAAACTGTGGAATATTCTTATAGAGAAGGGAATACCAGACCACTTTATCTGCCTCCTGAGAAACCTGTATGCATGTCAAGAAGCAATAGTTAGAACCGGACATTAAACACTGGACTGGTTCCCAATTGAGAAATGAGTACATCAAGGTTGTATATTGTCACGCAGCTTATTTAATCTATATGCAGAGTACATCATGCAAAATGTCAGGCTGGATGAAGCACAAGCCGGAATCAAGATTGCCAGGAGAAATAGCAACAACCTCAGATACGCAGATGATACCACCCTAATGGAAGAGAGAGAAGAGGAATTTAAGATCCTCTTGATGAAGCTAAAAGAGGAGAGTGAAAAACCTGGCTTAAAACTCAGCATTCAAAAAACAAAGATCATGGCACCCAGTCCCATCAATTCATAGCAAATAGATGGGGAAACAATGGAAAGAGTGACAGTCTTTACTTTCTTAGGCTCCAAAATCACTGCTCCAAAAGTGACTGCAGTGTGAAATTAAAATGCTTGCTCCTTGGAAGTAAAACTATGACAAACCTAGACAGTGTATTAAAAAGCAGAGACATTTCTTTGCCGACAAAGGTCTGTATAGTCAAAACAATGATTTTTCCAGTAGTCATGTACTGTGAGAGTTAGACCATTAAGAAGGCTGAGTGCTGAAGAACTGATACATTCAAAATGTGGTGTTGGAGAAGACTTTTGAGAGTCCCTTGGACTGCAAGGAGATCAAACCAGTCAACCCTGAATATTCACTGGAAAGACTGATATTGAAGTTGAAGCTCCAATACTTCGGCCAGCTGATGCAAAGAGCCGATTCATTGGGAAAGATCCTGATGCTGGGAAAGACTGAAAGCAAGAGGAGAAGGGGATAGTAGAGGATGAGATGGTTGGATGCATCAATGATTCAATAGACATGAGTTTGAGCAAACTCTGGGTGATAGTGAAGGTCAGGAAAGCCTGGTATTACAGCCCATGGGGTTGCAAAGAGTCGGACACAACTGAGAGACTGAACAAGGAAAATGATCAGGTTTTTACAATTTTCTCTCATTAATGTAATACATGAATGTTTTTTTGATTAAATAATATTAAACCATAGTCTTCTAAGATATGGTAAAGGTTTCCTAATTGTTTGGATTCACTTTTCTAGTATTTTATATTGCATCTTTACATCTATAATCATAAGAAGTATCCATTATAATTTTCATTTTTGTACTATCTTTGTCAGGCTTTGTTACCAGAATTATGTCTAGATACTTAAATGGATTTTCTTTTTTCACTTTCTGTGACAATTCTATAGCATGGGAATAATTAATTATTTTTAGAAGCCTTAAAACTTTGAGGTCATTTATCTTATTGGATATAATTATTTCATAAAATTTTCAATATTATTCATGACTAGTGGTACATGTAAAATGTTGTCACTTCTTGGTTCAATTTTACCAATGCAGATATCTCAGAAAATTGCTTTAGAGACCTTCAAATATAAATGAATGAAGATTTAGTTGTATAAGTTAATTTCTTTAAAAGAAAAACTATGTAAAACCAACTTTCATTTTAAGCCCCATTTTCATTTGTCACAAGAATATCAAGGAGATATAAAAAAGCCTTCCTCAGAGGTCAATGCAAAGAAATAGTGGGAAAAAATAGAATGGGAAAAACTAGAGATCCCTTTAAGAAAATTAGAGATACCAAGGGAACATTTCATGCAAAGATGGGCTCAATAAAGGACAGAAATGGTAGGGACCTAAAAGAAGCAGAAGATATTAAGAAGAGGTGGCAAGAATACATAGAAACACTGTACAAAAAAGATCTTCAAGACCCAGATAATCACAATGGTGTGATCACTCACCTAGAGCCAGATATCCTGGAATGTGAAGTCAAACGGGCCTTAGGAAGCATTATTACAAACAAAGCTAGTGGAGATGATGGAATTCCCGTTGAGTTATTTCAACTCCTGAAATATGATGCTGTGAAAGTGCTGCACTCAATATGTCAGCAAATTTGGAAAACTCAGCAGTGGCCACAGGCCTGGAAGAGGTCAGTTTTCATTCCAATATCAAAGAAAGGCAATGCCAAAGAATGCTCAAACTACCGCACAATTGCATTAATCTCACACACTAGTAAAGTGATGCTTAAAATTCTCCAAGCCAGGCTAAAACAATACATGAACTGTGAACTTCCAGATGTTTAAGCTGGTTTTAGAAAAGGCAGAGGAACCAGAGATCAAATTGCCAACATCCTGCTTATTTAACTTATATGCAGAGTACATTATGAGAAACGCTGGGCTGGAGGAGACCAAGAGGGAATCAAGACTGCTGGGAGAAATATCAATAACCTCAGATATGCAGATGACACCACCCTTATGGCAGAAAATGAAGAGGAGTTAAAAGCCTCTTGATGAAAGTGAAAGAAGACAGTGAAAAAGTTGGCTTAAAGCTCAACATTCAGAAAACGAAGATCATGGCATCTGGTCCCATCACTTCATGGGAAATAGATGGGGAAACAGTGGAAACAGTGTCAGACTTTATTTTTGGGGGCTCCAAAATCACTGCAGATGGTGATTGCAGCCATGAAATTAAAAGACACTTACTCCTTGGAAGGAAAGTTTTGACCAACATAGATAGCATATTAAAAAGCAGAGAGAAGTAAGCCAGAAAGAAAAACACCAATACAGTATACTAACACATATATATAGAATTTAGAAAGATGGTAATGATAACCCTGTATGCGAGACAGCAAAAGAGACACAGATGTATAGAACAGTCTTTTGGACTCTGTGGGAGAAGGAGTGGGGGGATGATTTGGGAGAATGGCATTAGAATATGTATAATATTATATAAGAAACAAATCACCAGTCCAGGTTTGATGAAGGATACAGGAAGCTTGGGGCTGGTGCACTGGGATGACTCAGAGGGATGGTATGGGGAGGGAGGTGGGATGGGGGTTCAGGATTGGGAACACATGTACACCCATGGCAGATTCATGTTGATGTATGGCAAAACCAATACAATATTGTAAAGTAAAAAATATATAAATAAAATAAAAAGCAGAGACATTACTTTGCCAACAACAGTCCGTCTAGTCAAGGCTATGGTTTTTTCAGTGGTCATGTATGGATGTGAGAGTTGGACTGTGAAGAAAGCTAAGCACTGAAGAATTGATGCTTTTGAACTGTGGTGTTGGAGAAGACTCTTGAGAGTCCCATGGACTGAAAGGAGATCCAACCAATCCATTCTAAAGGAGATCAGTCCTGGGTGTTCTTTGGAAGGAATGATGCTAAAGCTGAAACTCCAGTACTTTGGCCACCTCATGTGAAGAGTTGACTCACTGGAAAAGACTCTGATGCTGGGAGGGATTTGGGGCAGGAGGAGAAGGGGACAACAGAGGATGAGATGGCTGGATGGCATCACCGACTCTATGGACGTGAGTTTGAGTGATCTCCGGGAGTTGGTGATGGAGAGGGAGGCCTGGCATGCTGCAGTTCATGGGTTCGCAAAGAGTTGGACAGACTGAGCCACTGAATTGAACTGATGTGTATTTTATGTACACAATGGGCTTCCCTGATAGCTCAGTTGGTAAAGAATCTTCCTGAAATTCAGTTCAATTCCTGGGTCAGGAAGATCTGGTGGAGAAGGGATTGGCTCCCCACTCAGGTATTCTTGGGCTTTCCTTCTGGCTCAGTTGCTAACAAATCTGCCTGCAATGAGGGAGACCTTGGTTTTATCTCTGAGTTGGGAAGATCCCCCGGAGAAGATAAAGGCTACCCGCTCCAGTATTCTGGCCTGGAGAATTTCATGGACTGTATAGTCTATGGGGTTGCAAAGAGTCAAACAGGACTGAATGACTTTCACTTTCACTTTCAATTTCAATTTACACAACATAATTTGGTATACATCAATAGTTAAAGGGAATGACACTGGGCTTCCCTGGTAGCTCAGGTGGTAAAGAGTCTGCCTGCTACGTGGGAGACCTGGGTTCGATCCCTGGGCCAGGAAGATTCCCTGGAGAAGGAAATTGCAAGCCACTCCAGCATTGTTCCCTGGAAAATCCCATGGATGAAGGAGCCTGGCAGGCTACAGTCCATGGGGTCACAAAGAGTCAGATAAGACTGAGCAACTAACACAACTATAGTTAAAGTGATTAACACATCTGTCTCTTCACATAGTTACCTTTCGGATGTGTGTGGAAGGAGTACCTGAAATTTACTCTCTTAGTACATCTTTAGTACTTCAGTTCAGTTCAGTTCAGTCACTCAGTCATGTCCGACTCTTTGCGACCCCATGAATCGCAGCACACCGGGCCTCCCTGTCCATCACCAACTCCCAGAGTTCACCCAGACTCACGTCCATTGAGTCAGTGATGCCATCCAGCCATTTCATCCTCTGTTGTCCCCTTCTCCTCCTGCCCTCAATCCCTCCCAGCATCAGAGTCTTTTCCAATGAGTCAACTCTTCACATGAGGTGGCCAAAGTACTGGAGTTTCAACTTTAGCATCATTCCCTCCAAAGAAATCCCAGGGCTGATCTCCTTTAGAATGGACTGGTTGGATCTCCTTGCAGTCCAAGGGACTCTCAAGAGTCTTCTCCAACACCACAGTTTAAAAGCATCAATTCTTGATTGCTCAGCCTTCTTCACAGTCCAACTCTCACATCCATACATGACCACTGGAAAACCATAGCCTTGACTAAACGAACCTTTATTGGCAAAAGTAATGTCTCTGCTTTTTTTTTTTTTTTTTAATTTTTCAGCACTTTATTATTTTTTTTTTTGATAAATTTAACGCCTTTTATTGCCATACCTCATTTTACTGTGCTTTGCTTTAGTGAGCTTTATAGATACATGTTTTGTTTTGTTTTGTTTTTTCCTTGTTAATTTTCTGTTTAGTTGATCTATCCATAAGTGTGAGTGGGGTATTAAAGTCTCCCACTATTATTGTGTTATTGTTAATTTCTCCTTTCATACTTGTTAGGATTTGTCTGACATACTCATGTGCTCCCATGTTGGGTGGATATATATTTATAATTGTTATATCTTCTTCTTGGATTGATCCTTTGATCATTATGTAGTGACCTTCTTTGTCTCTTTTCACAGCCTTTGTTTTAAAGTCTAATTTATCTGATACTGAGTATTGTGACTCCTGCTTTCTTTTGGTCCCAATTTGCATGGAAAATCTTTTTCCAGCCCTTCACTTTCAGTCTGTATGTGTCCCCTGTTTTGAGGTGGGTCTCTTGTAGACAACATATGTAGGGGTCTTGTTTTTGTATCCATTCAGCCAGTCTTTGTCTTTTGGTTAGGGCATTCAACCCATTTACGTTTAAGGTAATTACTAATAATAAGTATGATCCCGTTGCCATTTACTTTATTGTTTTGGGTTCGAGTTTATACACCATTTTTGTGTTTCCTGTCTAGAGAATATCCTTTAGTATTTGTTGGAGAGCTGGTTTGGTGGTGCAGAATTCTCTCAGCTTTTGCTTGTCTGAAAAGCTTTTGATTTCTCCTTCATACTTGAATGAGATCCTTGCTGGGTACAATAATCTGGGCTGTAGGTTATTTTCTTTCATCATTTTAAGTATGTCTTGCCATTCCCTCCTGGCTTGAAGAGTTTCTATTGAAAGATCAGCTGTTATCCTTATGGGAATTCCCTTGTGTGTTATTTGTTGTTTTTCCTTGCTGCTTTTAATATTTGTTCTTTGTGTTTGATCTTTGTTAATTTGATTAATATGTGTCTTGGGGTGTTTCTCCTTGGGTTTATCCTGTTTGGGACTCTCTGGGTTTCTTGGACTTGGGTGATTATTTCCTTCCCCATTTTAGGAAGTTTTCAACTATTATCTCCTCAAGTATTTTCTCATGGTCTTTCTTTTTGTCTTCTTCTTCTGGAACCCCTATGATTCAATGTTGTAGCGTTTAATATTGTCCTGGAGGTCTCTGAGATTGTCCTCATTTCTTTTAATTCGTTTTTCTTTTATCCTCTCTGATTCATTTATTTCTACCATTCTATCTTCTAATTCACTAATCCTATCTTCTGCCTCTGTTATTCTACTATTTGTTGCCTCCAGAGTGTTTTTAATTTCATTTATTGCATTATTCATTATATATTGACTCTTTTTTATTTCTTCTAGGTCCTTGTTAAACCTCTCTTGCATCTTCTCAATCCTTGTCTCCAGGCTATTTATCTGTGATTCCATTTTAATTTCAAGATTTTGGATCAATTTCACTATCATTATTTGGAATTCTTTATCAGATAGATTCCCTATCTCTTCCTCTTTTGTTTGGTTTGGTGGGCATTTATCCTGTTCCTTTATCTGCTGGGTATTCCTCTGTCTCTTCATCTTGTTTAAATTGCTGAGTTTGGGAGTCCTTTCTGTATTCTGGCAGTTTGTGGAGTTCTCTTTATTGTGGCGTTTCCTCGCTGTGTGTGGGTATGTAGAGGTGGCTTGTCAAGGTTTCCTGGTTAGGGAAGCTTGTGTCGGTGTTCTGGTGGGTGGAGCTGTATTTCTTCTCTTTGTTCAGTCGCGCTATGGGGAGGAAGGGAGGGATGCTGCAAACAAATGACACTGGCGTGCGCTCGCAGTGCCTCAGCCACACTGGGTCTGCCCCCGCTCACGGCGCATGTAGCCTCCCTGCCCACACTGCTCAGGCTCTAGGTTGTTCCGCCGGGAGCAATCCGAGGCTGGCCCTGGGTTGCATGCACCTCCCAGGTCCAAGCCGCTCAGGTTCAGGCACTCAGGTAGTCCTCAGAGGCGCAGACTCAGTTGGGGCTGCGTTTTGTGCTCTTCCCAGGTCCGAGCAGCTCAGGTGATGAGGTGTTTGGCAAGCGCCAATGCTGCGACTTATCGCCTCCCCGCCACTTGGTTATCTGGGTGTAAAACCGGCGCACCTTCTCAGGCAGATGTTGACCGTCCAGACCCCCAATAAGTTTTAGTTAGCAAAGAAGCCAGTTTTATAGATAATGTCTCTCTGGGGCTGCGAGTGCCCCCTTCTGGCTCTGGCTGCCTGTCACCGGAGGGGGAAGGTTTGCAGCCGGCTACCTCTGTTTAGTCCTTTGTTCCGTGCGTGGGCTGGCGGTGTCTTAGGTTAGGGCTGGCTTTTCGCGTGGTAGATATCCCACAGTCTGGTTTGCTAGCCCAAATTATTTCGCTCAGATAGTGCTCAGGGTATTCAGGCCAGATTCTTACTCTCAGCGATGCAGCCCGCGCCGTGCCTCCCTGCCCAGCCCCCGCTTGCTAATGGCGGATGCAGGCGTCTGCGCTGCTTCTCCGCTGGGGGAGTTACCGTAGGGCTCGCAATCTGCGAGTTTTAATTGTTTATTTATTTTTTCTCCCTGTTATGTTGTCCTCTGTGCTTCCAAAGCTCAGCACGGATTCGGCAGTGAGAAGGTTTCCTGGTGTTTGGAAACTTCTCTCTTTTTAAGACTCCCTTCCCGGGACGGAACTCCGTCCCTCCCTCTTTTGTCTCTTTTATTGTCTTTAATATTTTTTCCTACCTCCTTTCGAGGAGTTGGGTTGCTTTTCTGGGTGCCTGATGTCCTCTGCCAGCATTCAGAAGTTGTTTTGTGGAATTTACTCGACGTTTAAATGCTCTTTTGATGAATTTGTGGGGGAGAAAGTGTTTTCCCCGTCCTACTCCTCCGCCATCTTGGCGCCTTCCCCTGTCTCTGCTTTTGAATATGCTATCTAGGTTGGTCATAACTTTCCTTCCAAGGCGTAAGTGTCTTTTGATTTCATGGCTGCAGTCACCATCTGCAGGGATTTTGGAGCCCAAAAAAATAAAGTCTGACACTGTTTCCACTGTTTCCCCATCTATTTCCCATGAACTGATGGGACCGGATGCCATGATCTTCATTTTCTGAATATTGAGCTAAGCCAACTTTTTAACTCTCCACTTTCACTTTCCTCAAGAGGCTCTTTAGTTTCTCTTCACTTTCTGCCATAAGGGTGGTGTCATCTGCATATCTGAGGTTATTGATATTTCTCCCGGTAATCTTGATTCCAGCTTGTGCTTTTTCCAGTCCAGCGTTTCTCATGATGTACTCTGCATATAAGTTAAATAAGCAGGGTAACAATATACAGCCTTGACATACTCCTTTTCCTATTTGGATCCAGTCAATAAACTATTATTGACTACAGTCTTCATCGGAATAAATTATACTTCTAGAGTTATTTTTCCTCAATGACTTCAATTTTTTACTCTTTGATCAATACATCCCTGATTCCCCTACCTTCCCATCTGCCCCTAGGAACTGCCTGTATACTCTCTGCTTCTGTGTATTCAACTTTTTAGATTCCACATAGAGTGTGAGCATACAGGATTTTCTTTCTGGGTCTGATGTATTTCATTTGGCATACTGTCTTCCAGTTCATCCATGCTGTTTCAAATGTCAGGGCCTTCTTTTCTGAAAAATTCATATCTCACAGTTTCTTTACCCAATCATCTGTCCACTGATACTTAGGTTGTTTCAACACCTTGGCTGTTGTGAATAATGGCAGCACAGATATCTCCTTTATTTTATACTAATTTTATTTCCTTTGATTATATACCTAGAGGTGAGATTGCTGGATCATATGGTAGCTCTTAGTTTCTTGTGGAAACTCCAATTGGTTGCCATATCTTGGAATTCTCAGAACATATATATCTTAAGAACACTGCCTTTCTGAAACTACAAAAAGTATGCCCAAGATGACTGGAGAATTGGTTAGAAAGGGCTGCTTACTTCTGGCTGACCAGATTCTGATTTTTTGTAAATCTTTGTCTTTGTGCCAGTTGATAATACCACTAACCAATGTACAAGAATTCCCTTTTCTTCACACCCTCACTAACACCTGTTATCTTTCAAATGTTTTTGATACTACCCGTCCTAAGAGGTATGAGGTAATATCTCATTGTGATTTTGATTTGTATTTCCTGACAATTAGTGACATTGAATATTTTTTTCACATATCTGTTGACCACTTGTATGTCTTCTTTGGAAAAATGTCTATACAGGTCATTTGCCCATTTTTAAATCAGGTTATTTTTTGCTGAGTAATGTGCATTATAAATTTTGGATTTTAGCCTACTACTGGATAAACAATTTACAAATATTTTCTCTTGATTGCTAGTTGACTTTTCATTTTGCTATATGAAAGCATTTTAGTTTGACATAGCCACAGTCATTTATTTTTGTTTTTATTGCCTGGATTTTGTTCACTCTTACCATGTTTATTCAATATAGTACTGGAAGTCCTAGTCAGAATAGTCAGTCCATCTGTCAAAACACCACAGCTAACGTCACAATGAATAGGGAAAATTGAAAGCTTTTCTTCTAAGTTCTGTTGCAAGGGAAGAATGCTCATCCTGGTCACTTCTATTCAATGCAATACCGAAAGTACTGGCAAAAACAATCAGGCAAAAAATAAATAAATAAAAAGAAAAGAAATCCACAACAGAAAAGAAAAACTAAAATAGTCTCTATCTGAAGATGGCACAATCCTATATGTAAGAAACTCTTGAAGATACCACACCAAAAACAAAATATCTGTTGGAACTAATAATTCCGTAAAGTTGCAAGATAAAAAACCAACATACAAAAAACAGTTGTATTTTTTTACACCAGTGACTTATCAGGAAAGGGAATCAAGAAAATAATACCATTTAGGATAATACCAAAAAGAATAAAATACTTAGGAATAAATTTAAATGAATTAAAGCTCGACACACTGAAAACTGTATGAAATTGATGAAAGAAATTGAAAAAGACACAAATAAATGGAAAATATTCCATGTTCATGGATTGGGAGGAATTAATATTGTTGAAGGAATTTACAGATTCAACGTAAGTCCCTATCAAAATCCCAAAGGTATTTTTCACAGAAATAGAAAAAGTAATTTGAAAACTCATATAGAACCTGAACAGTCAAAACAATCGTGATGAGGAACATACAGGCATCAAGCTTCATGATTTTGAATTATATTACAAAGTTGTAGTAATTAAAACAGTATGGTACTTGTATAAAAGTAGACATGGGTACAAATGGAACAGAATAGAGCCAGAAATAAAACCAATCATATACAGTCAATTAATATTCAACAAAGGTGCCAAGAATATACAATGGAGAAAGGAGATCTTCAAATGAATGATGCTGGGAAAACTAAATACCCACATGCAAAGAACAAAATTGTACCCTATCTTTACACCATACACAAAAATCAATTTAAAAAATGGATTAAAGACTTAAGCATGTATCTTGGAATTCTCAGAACATATATATCTTAAGAACACTGCCTTTCTGAAACTACAAAAAGTATGCCCAAGATGACTGGAGAATTGATTAGAAAATGGCTGCTTATTTCTGGCTGACCAGATTCTGATTTTTTGTGAATCTTTGTCTTGAGGGCCAAGTTGTAGGACTTTGTGTCTCTATTTCTATTTGTTGCTTTGGGTTACTTAAAACAACAACTGGGCACTGTATTAAAAAGAAAATATTACTGTTTTAGTCCTTTACCATGTCTTAAAATTCTGTTTCTCTGAGAGTGGCTAGGCATGATGAGACTTTCCTCAATCAATGTCCTTTACTAATCTGAAGAAATTAGATTTGAAGCTGTTGTGTCAGGGGTTTCTTAGTGACCACACAAAACCTAATGCAGAGATGCCACACTGACACAGCACTGTGAGGTCTAGGTATGCATGCTCCTTAGTCTAGAAGATTCTGTCCCAATTCCACAAAGAGAAAGTTCCAGATTGCCTTTATGTGATTACACAGTAATATCTGACAAATATTTTGTCAAATTATTTTTCTTTTCTACATTGAACTATTTTTTTTTTTCCAATTCTTGTAGGCATTAACAAATTTGGATTTTCCAGAACATGGCATTCCCTTAAATGGAATAAAAGTGTGCTTGAATAATTTCCCTTTTCCCAAATACAGAACTACTCCCTTCTATTGTTTGCCTTTATCCATGTGAAAAGGACATTTCTTTGTCAGATATGTTGTTTCCATAAACACAGAGAAACTCATTTTTCAACTGAACTCTTTTATTTTTTCATCTTTAAGGAATTAGCACTATGAGAGTTTCGTGAGCTAGAAAATAAGCATGATTAAATACTATTTGTCCTTGTTTGGCTCTTTATTCATAGAAAATTTCCTAGAGCATGAGACTTTGGAAATATAAAGATGAAAAACAATCTTGCCCTGAACTTTGAGAAGCAAAACCCCTCCCTTTAGACTGTACTGTTGTTCTCAAAGTGCAGTCTGTTAGCATCACAGGTATCATCTCTGGGCTTGTTAGAAATGTCAATTCCTGGACCCAATCCTACTTCATGAACCAGAGGCTTTCCTTAAATAAGGCCTCAAAAAAAAAAAAAAAAAAACTTTAAAAAATCAATTAAGGTGGTTCTTAGGCACATTAAAGTCTGTAAACCACTGCTACAATACAAGGTAAATTATGATTAAAACCATTTAAAGCCTATCTTAGCAGATTTAGGAAATGGAAGCAAAGCCTTCTGATGTCGATAAAGGAAGGCTTCTGGCATCTGAATTGAAAGACGCTGTGCTTAGTCACTCAGTTATGTTCGACTCTCTGTGATCCCATGGACTGTAGCCCTCCAGGCTACAACTGAAAGGTAAGGAGGGCTTTTTACAGGTCCTGGTGGCTCAGTCGGTAAAGAATCCACCTGCAATGCAGGAGACCTGGGTTCTATCCGTGGGTTGTGAAAATCCCCTAAAGGAGGGCATGGCAACCCACTCCAGTATTCTTGCCTGGAGAATCCCCAAGGACAGAGGATCCTGGGGCGCTACAGTCCATGGGGTCACAAAGAGTTGGACATGACTGAGTCACTAAGCTCAGCACAGCAAAGGAAATAACTACATGGAAGTTAAGGAACTACATGAGCAGATTTCCAAGGCCAGGGAAAAATAAATCTATCACTTTATTGAGAGCAGATAAGTTCTAATATAAAGTCTAAAAAAATTATCAAAGTACTTTGTAGGTACCAGGGGAGAAAATGTCTGACACCAGGAGGAATAAGGGAGGTCTCTTGGAGCAGCTGATACAAGGCTGGATCAGGAAGAGTAATTAACATTTCCACTGGTCATTAAACTGAGGACTTGGAATACGTAAATTCAGATTCTTAGGGCTGAAAAAGACCTTCAGGATAATCTAATACAACTCTACACAATTCATAAGCTCCTCCTCTACAACATGTTAGGTAAGTCCAAGTGTTAATGTGGCCTGTTAGGTTATATTGCATACTTACCAAGATTCTCTTATACATAAAGATATCTAATTAGCCAGGCAAAAAGGGTCCTCTTCTAGGGCTCTGAGTTTTTTTCTTTTCTTTTTTTTTTTTTCATTTTCACCTGCTAATAAATCAGTATCTCTAAATAAAGAATATTTTGAATATATGTGTATTGTGCTAAACTATTTTATGCTGCTTAATTAATAGGCTTGTATTTTATACCATTTTCCCTTCTCCTAGTTTTCCATTATTTATTCATGAATTTAGAAAAAATAACATGAAAGACCAAAACAACTTATTCCGTTTAAACAGACCAAGGTTACATTTACCATTATCACATGATTGGAAAAGTACCAAGATGCCTGACTGACATGAAGCTCCTGCCCACTGGATGTTTCTATTGGTTAAATAAGATACAGCTGCCTTACAGGGCCATAAGACTGTTTCAGATATCTACAGTGTGAGTAGGTATCACTGCATGTGTTTAAATTCAGAGTAACTGTTATTCTCTAAAGAGGACAGACCCAGTAAATTAGGAGTAAGACATCTAAAGAAGATAGACCACTACAAATAAAACTAATAAAATCATTAGGATATGACTATTTTTTATTTGTATGTAGAAGTTTGTTTATATGTAAACTAACCCTCATTAAGAGATTTTTGCAAATAATTCTGAAAAAAATGAGACAACATGTAGTTAATATGAAATAGATTTTGGAGATATACTAAGGTGTGTTCTCACAAAGACACAACTTGATATTTCTTCTGTAAGGAAAACTATAACACATCCAACTGAATGGCAAAATCCTAGCATGAGGTGTGTCTGCTGCTGCTGCTGCTAAGTCGCTTCAGTCGTGTCCGACTCTGTGCGACCCCATAGACGGCAGCCCATCAGGCTCCCCCATCCCTGGGACTCTCCAGGCAAGAACACTGGAGTGGGTTGCCATTGCCTTCTCCAATGAATGAAAGTGAAAAGTGAAAGTGAAGTTGCTCAGTCGTGTCCGACTCCTAGCGACCCCATGGATTGCAGCCCATCAGGCCCCTCTGTCCATGGGATTTTCCAGGCAAGAGTACTGGAGTGGGTTGCCATTGCCTTCTCCTAGTTATTGATAAAAATAGAAAACTGTATAGGAAGAGTGTATTCAGAGAGACTGAACATGAGAACTTTAGAGAGAATGAGGAGGAGACAGAGGAGGAAATGCTATAGAAGGGAAGGGACAAATAGTAAACTGTAGATGGAAGGGCTACAGTTTCTGGAAAAGTGACTGATGTCATGCAGCAAATCTTCTAAAAGGATCTGATTCCACATTGGAAATAGAACCTTTAGACTGTTTATTAAGTTTTCCAGCTGATATGTATCCACCAAAGACTAATTAGGTGTGTTTGTTAGATATGTTTATCTCTTCTTAGTTTAGGTTTCCATTACTTTGAACTGGTCAAAAATACCATTCCTTTAGATAATTACAAAGCAGCTTATTATGGAGGACCTAGAGCCATGTCATCTGTACATGAGATTCGTCCTTGAATTTTAGAATCAAGTAATGGAATTTTAGTGTTAGAATCACCATATAATCTATTTCCACATCTTTATCTAATGGAATGTTAACACTTAACCAAGTCTATTCAGCTAGTTAGTAAGAGAGTTGGTGAGGACAGAATATTTGTCTTGTGATCGATCAGCCGCTGCTCTCTTTTTACTGCTTTGTATCACCTCTGTCTATATATTATCTAACGGTCACTGCATCTTCAGAGGTTAGCAGGAAAAAGCTGTTTGCTTTGCATTCATATTTTAAAATTTGAATTTATATTATTATAATAATTGGTTAGTTTAGTTAGCTCAAAATTTCAGATCCTGTTTCATAAAACTAGGATCACTACCATACACATGACCCTGAAACAAAATGCTTACTAAATAATAGGGGAAAATAATTGGCATAATTAAGCTTCTTTTGTATTTTAATGAATGTTCTTTTGAGTTTATTCTTGAATCTGAAGTGTAAACAATGTGTCTTTAGCTGTCTCAGGGTTTCTTTAACCGAGAAATGAATTGAGATAAAGTTTTTCAGTATTCATCTCCTCCAAATGATTGTTTAATGACCTCTGCAATATCTTCCTTCAATTTTAAATGTTAAATTCTTTTAGTCACACTATCGCAAGTGCTCTTTACAAGTCAAGAGTCACAATTTAGGACCCTGGCTTCATTATTTTATATGGATCAGCACAAACTCAGGCACCTGTTCACAGTCAGCTCTGCCCTCATCACAGTGTGGCTCTCATTCACCATACTGTCACTGCCATATACCTAGTTAGCCGTCACAATAAGGGCTGGGGCTCGCCTTCAGTGTACCATGTTATTATCCTCAAGTTCCATGCCTTTTCAAGTTTTGCATCGGCAGAAATATCGACGCAGCTTCTAAATATTTTTAAATATTGTAAAAAAATAAAATCCAGATGTACCTTGAATTTGGTTATTGCTCAAAGCCATCCAGTAAACTTGATAAAAATTATACCAGAGAACAGGTTCATCTGCTGGCATAAATTCCACCATTTAGAAACACATTGTCAATATGCACAGAATATCTGAAAGACTAGAGTATTTGCACACAATGCCTTAAAAGCCAGGCATACTTCTAAAGGGTCTAAAGTGTTTATATATATTTTCATTCAATTAAACTACAGAATGGTGACAACATGCCCCATATATCCCATACATGGAGGATCTGGCAATGCATAGAGCCAGGTTCTAGATGCTGATGACTTAGTTGGAGAGAACAGTCTTTTGGACTCTATGGGAGAGGGAGAGGGTGTGATGATTTGGGAGAAGGGCATTGAAACATATATAATATCATATATGAAACGAGTCGCCAGTCCAGGTTTGATGCACGATACTGGATGCTTGGGGCTGGTGCACTGGGACGACCCAGAGGGATGGTATGGGGAGGGAGGAGGGAGAAGCGTTCAGGATGGGGAACACATGTATACCTGTGGCAGATTCATTTTGATATATGGCAAAACCAATACAATTTTGTAAAGTTAAAAAATAAAATAAAAAAAGAAAAGACATTACAGTATTGCTCTATTGTAAGACATGAGATTATGAGTCATATGGATGACACATTTTACAGGTGGCTTTGGTAATCACCCTTATACTAACTTAACTAACTTATAAACTCTTATACTACTTATACACCCTTTTACACCCTTATACTACTTAACCAATTTAGGCATTTTCCTTAATTTTATCATTAGCAAAATAAAGAATGCAGACTAGAAGTTCCCTTAGCCTC
Source organism: Bos mutus (assembly GCF_027580195.1). NCBI lineage: Eukaryota > Metazoa > Chordata > Mammalia > Artiodactyla > Bovidae > Bos > Bos mutus. The sequence goes on along the minus strand of NC_091644.1, from coordinate 22,572,973 downwards.
TCTTATATTTGATTTTCCCCTATCCAGTAAGATGTAATAATTTTTGCCATTTGGAATAAACGCTAACACAGTTGTTGTTCAGCCACCCTGTCGTGTCCGACTCTTTTCCATCCCATGGACTGCAGCATGCCAGGACTCCTTGTCCCTCACCATCTCCTAAAGTTTGCCTACATTCATGTTCATTGCATCAGTGATGCCATCCAGGCATCTCATCCTCTGACACCTGCTTCTCCTTCTTCCCTCAGTCTTTCCCAGCATCAGGGACCTTTTCAATGAGTCTGCTGTTTGCATCAGATGACTGAAATACTGGAGCTTCAGTTTCAGCTTCAGTCCTTCCAATGACTATTCAGGGTTGATTTCCCTTAAGACTGACTGGTTTGATCTTGTTGCTGTCCAGGGGACTTTCGGGAGTCTTCTCTAGCATCACAGTTCAAAGCATCAATTCTTTGGCGTTCTGCCTTCTTTACGGTCCATCTCTCACCCAACGTATGTAACCGCTGGGAAGACCATAGCCTGACTATGTAGACTTTTGGGGCAGAGACAATAGCCTGACTATGTAGACTTTTGGGGGCGAGTAACGTCTCTGCTTTTCAATACACTGTCTAGGTTTGTCATAGCTTTCCTTCCAAGAAGAAATTGTCTTCTGATTTCAAGGCTGCAGTCACCATCTGCAGTGATTTTAGAGCCCAAGAGAAATGTTTTCACTACTTCCACTTTTCCCCCTTCTATTTGCCATGCAGTAATGGGGCCAGATGCCATGATTTTAGTTTTTTTTTTTTTTTTTAATGAGTTTTAAGCCAACTCTTTCAATCTCCTCCTTCACCCTCATCAAGAGGCTCTTGAGTTCCTCTTCATTTTCAGCCATTAGAGTGGTATCATCCATCACATATCTGAGGTAGTTGATGTTTCTCCCACCTATCTTGATTCCAGCTTGTAATTCATTCAACCCAGAATTTCTCATGATGTGCTCAGTATATAGGTATAACAAACAGGGTGACGGCAGACAGCCCTATTGTACTCCTTTCTCAATCTTGAACCAATCAGTTGTTCCATATAGGGTTCTAATTGTTGCTTCTTGACCCGCATACAGGTTTCTCAGGAGACAGGTAAGATGGTCAGGTATTCCCATTTCTTTAAGAGTTTTCTACAGTCTGTTATGATCCACACAGTCAAAGGCTTTAGCATAGTTGATGAAACAAAAGTAGATATTTTTCTACCTAGCTTTCTCTATAATCCAGTGAATGTTGGCAAATTGACCTCTGGTTCCTCATCCTTTTCCGAACCCAGCTTGGAAATCTGGAAGTTCTTGGTTCACAAAATGATGAAGATTTTAAGCATGTCCTTACCAGCATAGGAGACGAGTGCAACTGTCCAAAGGTTAGCACATTCTTTAGTACTACCCCTTTCAGGAACTGGGATAAGGATTGACCTTTTCCAATCCTGTGGCCACTGCTGGGTCTTCCAGATTTGCTGACGTATTGAATGCAACACCCTGATGGCATCATCCTTTAGGGTTTTGAATAGTTCTACTGGAATTAGAAGTCAAGTCGGCTTTAGAAAGCACTGCTGCTAATAAAGCTAGTAGATATGATGGAATTCCATTAGAACTATTCAAATGCTAACATATTACTTGATGTTTTAGAAAAATATATTTCAAAGCCAAAATCATTTGTCAAGACAAATAAGGATATTTTATAAAAGGTAGATTATCATTCAAAACTATGGATTCCGAATTCACTCAAACCTGTAAACATATTATAGTTCTGCATACTGTTGGTAAACTGATTCACCATTCTTAACCTTCCTTTTCTATAAAATGATGCAAATAATATCTAAATGCAATAATGCATGTAATATTGTCTGACACACAAAAGTGCTTACACAGAATAACTGTAAGCATTATCTGCATAGTATTTTTTTTTCTTTTCTAAGTCCCTCCATGTTAGCCATATATTTTTATCTTCAAAGTACTCTGTATGGTAGTATTATTCCCACTCTGCATTTGAAGAAAGCAAATCACACAGAAGTTCAGTCACTGCCATAGGGCATTTTAGGAAACAAATTTCTCTCTCCACACACATAAACAGAGATAGAGAAAGTGTAAAGTCAGAGTTCCCTGACTCCTCAAGGATGTAAAATTTTGCACAACTATTTTCATCCTAATGAGAGGATAACAGGCAGGAAGGCCAGGGGTCTCCAAATGGAGGAAATAGCCTGCAAGTGTCAGACATTTTTATCTCTCTTAAGTGGCAGGAGGAAACAAACTAGCAATATTTTTTCCTTCTCTATACAAATTTAAAGGAGGTTTCTCTTAAAAATACTGTGTTGCCATAATGACACCTGGTTTCGCCTGAAGTTAGCTATTCTTGAGCCTAGAGATAACCAATGCCTTTTTCTTATGGAAATGTTTGTCTTAAGCTATGCTAATGTACTATGCCTTTACCCCAAACTCTGTCTCCAAGTCGGAGAGTTCCAGAAAAAAACATCTATTTCTTCTTTATTAACTATGCCAAAGCCTTTGACTGTGTGGATCACAATAAACTGTGGAAAATTCTGAAAGAGATGGGAATACCAGACCACCTGACCTGCCTCTTGAGAAATCTGTATGCAGGTCAGGAAGCAACAGTTAGAACTAGACATGGAACAACAGACTGGTTCCAAATAAGAAAATGAGTATGTCAAGACTGTATATTGTCCCCCTGCTTATTTAACTTATATGCAGAGTACATCATGAGAAACGCTGGACTGGAGGAAGCACAAGCTGGAATCAAGATTGCCGGGAGAAATATCAATAACCTCAGATATGCAGATGACACCACTCTTATGGCAGAAAGTGAAAAGGAACTGAAAAGCCTCTTGATGAAAGTAAAAGAGGAGAGTGAAAAAGTTGGCTTAAAGCTCAACATTCAGAAAACGAACATCATAGCATCCGGTCCCATCAGTTCATGGGAAATAGATGGAGAAACAGTGGAAACAGTGTCAGACTTTATATTTTGGGGCTCCAAAATCACTGCAGATGGTGATTGCAGCCATGAAATCAAAAGACGCTTACTCCTTGGAAGGAAAGTTTTGACCAACCTAGATAGCATATTAAAAAGCAGAGACATCACTTTGCCAACAAAGGTCTGCCTAGTCAAGGCTATGGTTTTTCCTGTGGTCATGTATGGATGTGAGAGTTGGACTGTGAAGAAAGCTGAGCACCGAAGAAGAATTGATGCCTTTGAACTGTGGTGTTGGAGAAGACTCTTGAGAGTCCCTTGGACTGCAAGGAGATCCAACCAGTCCATTCTGAAGGAGATCAGCCCTGGGATTTCTTTGGAAGGAATAATGCTAAAGCTGAAACTCCAGTACTTTGGCCACCTCATGCAAAGAGTTGACTCATTGGAAAAGACTCTGATGCTGGGAGGGATTGGGGGCAGGAGGAGAAGGGGACAACAGAGGTTGAGATGGCTGGATGGCATCACTGACTCAATGGATGTGAGTCTGAGCGAACTCCGGGAGTTGGTGATGGACAGGGAGGCCTGGCATGCTGCGATTCATGGGGTCGCAAAGAGTTGGACATGACTGAGCGACTGAAGTGAACTGAATGTTGCTTAGAAGCTTAGAAAATGTTTATTATCTGGGCTTTAATGTTTTATTTTTTCCTCTGTGGTCCACAGTTGGAGAAAAAAGCTACTCAATCTGTCAAAAAGGTAAAAAAAAAAAAAAAAAAGCTCTTTGCTATTCTGAGGAAAATAATACATGAGTTGAAAATTCTTAAGGGTTAAATGGTTAATTACTGCTGCATTTGTAAACACAAAGTTGCTAAACCCACATTTATGCAGCAATCACAGCATGGAAGCCTTGAGACCTATTTGGTTCTTATAAAACTACCTAAGGTCGCACACTAAATGCAGCACTACAGTTCTTTTTTTCATTTAACAGGTAGTTTTGTGACTGTGAATCTTCTAAATATGAATTGAATTATGGAAAGCTGATCTATGCACCATTACTTAGCTATCTGTCAGTCACAATGCAGGTCTAATCTTTATTAGCTCTCTGCAGAAGTGTCCAAGACTGACCACAAATTCCAGAAGTGACATAATGGTTTGTCATGGAAATGTGGTTTTCATATTCTTGAAGATTTAGAAACCAGGACTCCAAAAAAAGAGACTACTTTGACAAATAACTACTCTAGTGTGGGTTGTTCTGCTACAATTCTTAGGGAGGAAGGTATCCTAGAAACAATCATAAAAATAGATGGATCTTGGGTGATCCCTATGCTTTTTCTCATTTATCTTCCTCTTGCTTTTTTTGAACAAAGGCTTAAAGGATCCATGAAAATAATAAAATTTGGTATACAATGAGGGTATTATTTTTCCCACTGGCATGAACTCATAGGTCAAATGGAAACATACTGACAACAGTTCAGATGTTTAAACAGAAAAACTGATGGCAACAGTCCATTTCTTAAAGAAAACTGCTGACTGCTTCCTGACTGTGTCAATTCTTGCCACAGAGCTCATCAAGGTATATTTGGTTTCAAAGGAATCAGCACCACCTCATGCCAAACCTAAAAAAGAGAATCTAACTCTAAGGGGCTTTGAAAATTAAAAAGTATAATAAAGTAAAATACATGCATCTGGGGATTAAAAGCCTTCAAAGTTCTCACAGCAAGAATTGCAGATCCATTTGTGTCTCTCCAAACTTCTAAAGTTAGTCCATGGCCATTTTCACTGACCTCAAGTTCTCTTTTTTAAAGAATGCTGCTAAGTCTCTTCAGTCGTGTCTGACTCTGTGCAACCCTATAGACGGCAGCCCACTAGGCTCCCCCATCCCTGGGATTCTGCAGGCAAGAATACTGGAGTGGGTTGCCATTTCCTTCTCCAATGCATGAAAGTGAAAAGTCAATGTGAAGTCACTCAGTCGTGTCTGACTATTAGTGACCCCATGGACTGCAGCCTACCAGGCTCCTCTGTCCATGGGATTTTCCAGGCAAGAGTACTGGAGTGGGGTGCCACAGCCTTCTCCATTTTTAAAGAATACTACAGCTTTAATGGGTTTACCAGGTGGCACTAGTGGTAAAGAACCCATCTGCCATTGCAGGAGACATAAGAGATGTGGGTTCAATCCCAGGGTAAGAAAGATCCCCTGGAGTAAGAACTGGCAATCTACTCCATTAGTCTTGCCTGGAGAATCCCATGGACAGAGGAGCCTAATGGAATACGGTCAATAGGTTCGCAAAAAGTCAGACATGACTGAAATGACTTAGCACGCACTCACAGCTTTAATATTTCCCCTCTGTTCCTTGCAAATATTGCTAAAAACTGTTGAATTTTTAATGATGAAAAATCAGAAAGAGAAATTAAGGAAACAGTCCCATTTATCATCACATCGAAAAGAATAAAATACCTAGGAATAAATTTACCTAAGGAGACAAAAGACTGGTACTCCAAAAACTCTAACATGCTGATTAAAGAAGTTAAAGATAACAAGAATAGATGGAAAGATATATTGTTTTATTGGATTGGAAGAATCAATATTGTCAAAATGACTATACTACTCAAGGCAAACTACAGATTAAATGCAATCCTTATCAAACTACCAATGCATTCTTCATTGAACTAGAACAAAAAAATTACAATTTGTATGAAAATACAAAAGATACCAAATAGCCAAAGGAATCCTGAGAAGGAAAAATAGAGCTGGAATAATCAGGTCCCCAGACTATAGACTATACTACAAAGATACAGTCATCAAAGCAATATGGCACTAGCACAAAAGCAGAAATATAGATCAACAGAACAGGATACAAAACCACATGTGTGTGTGCATGTTAAGCCTCTTCAGTCATGTCTGACTCTTTGCAACCCTATGGACTGTAGTCCACAAGGCTCCTCTGTCCATGGGATTCTCCAGACAAGAATACTGGAGTGAATTGCCATGCCCTCCTCCAGGGGCCCCAACCCAGGGATCAAATGTGAATCTCCTGCAACACAGGTGGATTTTTCTGCAGAGCCACTAGGGACTCCCCTAGAAAGCCTATGGTCAACTTACCATATGGTCAACTAATCTATGACAAATGAGGCAAGAATATATAACAGAGAAAAGAGAGTCTCTTCAATAAGTGGTGCTGGGAAAACTGGACAGCTACATGTAAAAGAATGAAACTAGAACATTCTCTAACACCATACATAAAAATAAACAATATGGATTAAACTTCCAAATGTAAGACCAGAAACTATAAAACTCTAGAGGAAAACATAGGTAGAGTACACTGACATAAATCACAGCAATATCTTTTGGATCTCTCTCCTAAAGTAATGAAAATAAAAACAAAAATTAACAAATTGGACATAATTAAACTTAAAAGTCTTTGCATAACAAAAAAAGAAAAAACTATTAGTCTAACAAAAAGACAACCCACAGGTTGGTATAAATATTTCCAAACAAGGAAACTGACAAGGGGTTAATCTCTAAGACATAAAAACAGCTCAATTAAAAAACATCTAAAAATGAATATAAGATCTAAGTAGACATTTCTCTAAAGAAGATATACAGATGGTCAAGAGGTACATGAAAAAATGCTCAACATTGCTAAATATAAGAGAAATTCAAATCAAAATTACAATGAGGTTATCACCTCATGCCAGTAAGACTGGTCATCATCAAAAAGTCTACAAATACTAAATGCTGGAGAGGATGTAGAGAAAAGGGAATCCTCCTACACCACTGGTAGGGATACAATTTGGTACAACCAATAGAAAGAACAGTATGAAGGGTTCTTTAAAAACAGAAAATAAAACTCCCATATAGAAGATCCAGCAATCCCAACCCTAGCACATATCTGGAGAAAAATCATAATTCAAAAAGAAACATGCACCCCAATGTTCTTTAAAGCACTATCTACAAAAGTCAAGACATGGAAGCAACCTATATGTCCACTGACAGAGAAATGGATCAAGAAGATATGGTATATATAGACAATGAAATATTACTCATCCATAAAAATAATGAAGTAATATCATTTTCAGCAACATGGATAGACCTAGAAATTATTATATTAAGTGAAATCAAGTCAGAGAGAGAAAGACAAGTATCAGATGGTATTACTTACATGTGGAATCTAAAAAAAAATAATAAAGATACAATTAAACTTATTTATAAAATAGAAACAGACTCACAGACTTCAAAACCAAACTTAGAATTATAAAAGGGAAAAGGTAGGGAGAGGGATTAATTAGGAGTTGGGATTAACATATACACTTTACTGTATATAAAATAGATAATCAACAAGGACCTACTAAATGGCATAAGGAACTCTACTCAATATTCTGTAAAAACCTACATGGAAAAAGAATCTTTAAAAGAATAGGTATAACTGAATTGCTTTGCTATATATCCATTTTGAGTTTGTACATGGTCAAAGCTATGGTTTTTCCAGTTGTCATGTATGGATGTGAGAGTTGGACCATAAAGAAGGCTGAGCACCAGAATTGAAGCTTTTGAACTGTGATGTTGTAGAAGACTCTTGAGAGCCCCTTGGACTGCAAGGAGATAAAACTAGTCAATCCAAAAGGAAATCAACCCTGAATATTCAATGGAAGGACTGATGTTAAAGTTCCAATACTTCGGCTACCTGATGAGAAGAGCTTACTCATTGATAAAAGCCCTGATGCTGGGAAAGATTAAAGTCAGGAGGAGAAGGGGATGACAGAGGATGGAATGGTTGGATGGCATCACCAACTTGATGGACATGAGTTTGAGCAAGCTCTGGGATATGAAGAAGGATAGGGAAGCCTGGCGTGCTGCAGTCCATGGGGTCAAAAAAAGTGGGACAGACTGCGCAACTGAAAAACAACACCTGAAACAAACACAATATTGTACATCAACTATCCTGTAATATAAAATAAAAATTGAATTAAAAAATATTAAATAAAAAAAAAGTGTTGGATTTTTGAAATCTGATATATCTGCCAACTTGAATGTAAATGTCCCTTTGTAGATGCTTTCAAAGGTGTATTTTATATTTGATGTGCTGCTAGTTGACAGATGTACTACATTCCTAATTAATATCCTGGAGATTCTGGCTATAATGTTTATATAAAAACAATGAAATAATATTAATCAACAGCTGAGAAGAGATAAATGAAAATGTTCACTAATCAAAAGACATTTTAAAATGAGACTTATTATCTTAGAATTTCTTTTTATACTACCATATTTTCATTTTTACCTGGGACTTTTAAAATTAATAAAATAATAAAGTTTATTTTTTAAAAGTTTCAGGTGAAAAAAATTGAGTTAAAATACAGAGATTTCCCATATAATCCCTGTCCCCCTCAACATGCATAGCCTCTTAGCCTCTCCCACTACCAACATTCCTCACTAGAGTGGTACTTTTGTGTTTCACAACTTATGAACCTTCATTGACATATATCATACAAATCATAATATAAACCATAGTTTACATTATGGTTCACTCATGGTGTTGCACATTCTAGGAATTAGAATGTGATCAATCATTACGGCATCATACAGAGTATTTACAGTGCTCTAAAATCCTCTGTGCTCTGCCTATTCATCCTTTCTCCCAACCACTGGCAACCACTAATCTTTTTATTGTCTCTGAAGTTCTGCCTTCCTTAGAATACCATATAGTTGTAATCACATAGTGTGTAGCTTTTCACATTGTCATAAAGTCTTTACTTGACTTACTTCATTGAATTCTCACAAAATAAGTATGCTATTATATCCATGTTTTAATGAGAAATTTGAGGCTGAGTAAGGCTAAATAGGTGAAAATGAAGTCAGGATTTGTTTGATTCTATGGTGTTTCCCACTACATTAGTCTATACTACCTTCTAAAGTTCATACAAGTTTTATTATTAAACACAGCACCAAACTCTACTTAAATTAGTTTCCAAATATGGCCAGCTAATTAATAGGCAAGCTTTCTGGAATTCTCACACAAAAACACACACGTACATAATACACACACAAATTAGTAAAATAAGTAGAAAATCTTACAATTTAATGTTATAATTTTTTAAGACTATAATGCAATTTTTGAGAATTTAATGTAAGAAAAGTTTAAGAATTTTTAAATAGTAATTTAAAATATTTGGATGTTAAATACTATAAAATACTGATGAAAAAACACAAAGATAGCATAAATAATGGGAGATATATATCATCTTCATGAACTAGAAGAATCAATATTATCAAGATGTCAGTTCTTTGTGTACTGATCTATAGATTCAATGCAATTTCCATCTTAAACCCAGCAACAGTTTTGTAGGTATTGAAGGGATTTTATACATTTATAAAAATAAGGGATTTAGCATTTTATACATAAAGACAAAGGAAGTAAAGTAGCTGGAACCTTTTTTTTTTTAAGAACTGTGTTAGAGGACTCACAACACCTGACTTCAAGACTTACTATAAAGTTGTAATTTTAAAGACACTGGGGTATTGGTGAAGGTAGACACATAGAGCAATGGAATGGAATAGATAAGCTGGAGGTATACCCACAATATAGGTCAACTGATATTTAACAGAAGACCAAATATGATTCAATGGAGAAATTATGCTGAAAAAGCTGGGCATCCATATACAATAAATAATAACCCTTTTCCCCTACCTTGCACCTTATACAAAAATTAACTCAAAATGGGATAAAACTCAAGTGTAAAAACTAAACATTATAAAACTTATACAAGAAAATATATAAGAAAACCTTTGTAACTCTGGGTAAAATAAAAACTTTATACAAAAGTTTCTTATAAAACACTCAAAATCGAAATCCATGTTTACTAATATAGATAGCTATGACTTTATCAGAATTTTAAAGTTCTGCCTTAAAGAAGATACTATAAAGATATTACAAAGACAAAGAACAGATATAACAGAAAACATTTATAACATATAAATAACACATAAATCACACAAATACCAAAGGATTTGTTCAAATAAATATATATATATATATATATATATATATATATATATATATATAAAAACAACACAAAAAAGTAAATAACTCAATTTAAAAAAATAGGGAAAATATTTGAACAGGCACATTGCTAAATAAAATATACATTTGGAAAAAAAAATACAATAATATTCAGAGAACTTGGCATTAAAAATGCAATTAAAGTCAACTATATTTGAAAAGACATAATAATTATATTCTGGAGAAGGCAATGGCACCCCACTCCAGTACTCTTGCCTGGAAAATCCCATGGATGGAGGAGCCTTGTGGCTGCAGTCCATGGGGTCATGAAGAGTCGGACACGACTGAGCAACTTCACTTTCAATTTTCCTTTCATGCATTGGAGAATAAATGGCAACCCAGTCCAGTGTTCTTGCCTGGAGAATCCCAGGGATGGGGGAGCCTGGTGGGCTGCCGTTTATGGGGTCACACAGAGTCAGACACAACTGAAGCGACTTAGCAATAACTATATTCTCAGATGAATGATCTTATATTGGAAAATATTAAGCAGTACACACAAACTTACCCAACCTATTATAGCTAATAAATAAGTTTGGCAAAGTTTCAGGATGCAAGGTCAATTCACATAAAATACTGCATTTCAATATACCGCAAAAAAATCTAAAAATAAAAATAAGAAACAATAACATGTATAATATTGAATGGCAAACCACTTCAGTATTCTTGCCTTGAGAACCCCATGAACAGTATGAAAAGGCAAAATGACAGGATACTGAAAAAGGAACTCCAAAGGTCGGTAGGTGCCCAATCTGCTACTGGAGATCAGTGGAGAAATAACTCCAGAAAGAATGAAGGGATGGAGCCAAAGCAAAAACAATACCCAGTTGTGGACATGACTGGTGATAGAAGTAAGGTCCGAAGCTGTAAAGAGCAATGCAATAATGCATAGGAACCTGAAATGATAGGTCCAAGAGTCAAGGCAAATTGGAAGTGGTCAAACAGGAGATGGCAAGAGTGAACGTTGACATTCTAGGAATCAGCGAACTAAAATGGACTGGAATGGAGGAATTTAATTCAGATGACCATTATATCTACTACTATGGGCAGGAATCCCTTAGAAGAAATGGAGTGGCCATCATGGTCAACAAAACAGTCCTCTTGAGAAACCTGCCTCTTGAGAAACCTGTATGCAGGTCAGGTAGCAACAGTTAGAACTGGACATGGAACAACAGACTGGTTCCAAATAGGAAAAGGAGTACATCAAGGCTGTGTATTGTCACCCTGCTTATTTAACTTATATGCCCAGTACGTCATGAGAAATGCTGGGCTGGAAGAAACACAAGCTGGAATCAAGATTGCCGGGAGAAATATCAATAACCTCAGATATGCAGATGACACCACCCTTATGGCAGAAAGTGAAGAGGAACTAAAAAGCCTCTTGATGAAAGTTTAATAGAGAGTGAAAAAGTTGGCTTAAAGCTCAACATTCAGAAAACTAAGATCATGGTATCTGGTCTCATCATTTCATAGAAAATAGATGGGGAAACAGTGGAAACAGTGTCAGACTTTATTTTGGGGGCTCCAAAATCGCTGCAGATGGTGATTGCAGCCATGAAATTAAAAGACGCTTACTCCTTGGAAGGAAAGTTTTGACCAACATAGATAGCATATTCAAAAGCAGAGACATTACTTTACCAACAAAGGTCCATCTAGTCAAGGCTATGGTTTCTCCAGTGGTCATGTATGGATGTGAAAGTTGGACTGAAGAAAGCTGAGCACCGAAGAATTGATGCTTTTGAACTGTGGTGTTGGAGAAGACTCTTGAGAATTCCTTGGACTGCAAGGAGATCCAACCAGTCCATTCTAAAGGAGATCAGTCTTGGGCGTTCATTGGAAGGACGGATACAAAAGCTGAAACTCTAATACTTTGGCCACCTCATGAGAAAAGTTGACTCATTGGAAAAGACTCTGATGCTGGGAGGGATTGGCAGAAGGAGGAGAAGGGGACGACGGAGGATGAGATGGCTGGATGGCATCACCAACTCGATGGACATGAGTTTGAGTAAACTCTGGGAGTTGGTGATGGACAGGGAGGCCTGACGTGCTGAGGTTCGTGGGGTCACAAAGAGTCGGACACGATTGAGAGACTGAAATGAACTGAACTGAACATGTATAATAGCATCAAAAGAAACAAAATGCTAGGAATAACTAAAGAAGTGTGAATTTATATGCTGAAAACTACAAAAGTTTGTTGAAATAAATTATAGCTGCTGCTAAGTCACTTCAGTTGTGTCCAACTCTGTGTGACCCCATAGACAGCAGCCCACGAGGCTTCCCCATCCCTGGGATTCTCCAGGCAAGAACACTGGAGTCGGTTGCCATTTCCTTCTCCAAAGGATGAAAGTGAAAAGTGAAAGTGAAGATGCTCAGTTGTATCCAACTCTTAGCAACCCCGTGGATTGCAGCCTACCAGGCTCCTCCGTCCATGGGATTTTCCAGGCAAGAGTACTGGAGTGGGTTGCCATTGCCTTCAGATCTAAGTAAATGGAAAGACATTTCACATTTATGGATCAGGAGACTTAAAATTGTAAAGATGGTAATATGTACCAATTATTCTATAGATTCAACACAATCCCTATCAAAATTCCATGTATTTTTTCCCTCAGGAATGACATACTTATCCCAAAATTCACACGGAAATTCAGAGGACTCATAATAGCCAAAACTATATTGAAAAAGAAAGAACACAATGGGAGATGGACTCACATTCTCTGATTTTAAAACTTATAACAAAGCTACATCAATTAAGATAGAGTGGCACTAATAATAGACATATAGATCAATGGAATAGAACTGAGTCAAGAAATAAACACTCATATTTATAGTCTACTGATTTACAGGGTTCAATTAGAAGATAGTAGCCTTTTCAACAAATGATTCTGGAATTAATGAATTTGTTGTTGTTAGCAATTGCTAAGTCATGTCTGACTCTTAATCGACCCCATGGACTACAGGCTTTCAGGCTCCTCTGTCCAAGGGATCTTCCCAACCCAGGGATCAAACCTGCATCTCCTGTATTGCAGACAAATTCTTTATCACTGAGCAACCAGGAGACTGCAAAAAACTAATAATATTAGATTTTTCTTGTATATGCAATACCATAAGTGAAAGCTAACTCAAAGTTAATCTAATACATAAATGTAAATGTATAAAACTCCTAGAATAAAACATAAGTGCAAATCTTCATAATTTTTAAGTAGTCAGTGGTTTCATATATATGAAGCCAAACGTACAAAGAACAAAATAAAAAAGAAGTCAATAGAACTTTGTCAATATTTAAAACTTTTGACTTTCAGATGCAGACACATCTTGATTACTCAAATGAAGGAGACACATAGAATATACCAAAGAATGGATAATTCTCAAACCATTTATAAAGTAATAGAATGATGGATAAAAATGATAAGGCATGAACTTTTGGTTAATTAAAATTTTTGCTTAATAAAAAATAGAAAAAAAACCTGTTAAAAAAAAAAAAAAAAAAAAGGGTACCATCAAGAAATGAAAAGACAACACACAAAATGGAAGAAAACTTTGCAAATTACATATCCAATAAGGGACTTGCCTCTAGAATACAGAAAGAAATGCTGCTGCTACTGCTGCTAAGTTGCTTCAATCTTGTCCGACTCTGTGCGACCCCATAGACGGCAGCCTACCAGGCTTCCCAGTCCCTGGAATTCTCCAGGCAAGAATACTGGAGCGGGTTGCCATTTCCTTCTCCAATGCAGAAAAGTGAAAAGTGAAAGTAAAGTCGCTCAGTCGTGTCCGACTCTTCGCGACCCCATGGACTGCAGCCCACCAAGCTTCTCCATCCATGGGATTTTCCAGGCAAGAGTACTGGAGTAGAGTGTCATTGCCTTCTCCGATAGAAAGAACTACTATATCTCAATAATAAAAAGATAACAATCCAATTTGCAAAATGAGTCAAAGACTTAAACTAATATTTACCTAGAAAAGATATACAAGTAGGCAATAAGCAAATGAAATTACATAGCATAATTTGCCATGGGGGAATTGCAAATCAAAGCAACAATGAGATGTATCCAGTAGGATGACTATAATCAAAGGCAAACAATAAGTGTAGACAAGGATGAGTAGAACTGAAACCCTCACACATTGCTGGTAGGAATAAAATGGTAGAGCCTGGTACCCCTAGAAAAGGATCTGGCAGTTTCTCAAATGGTTAATACAGGATTATCACCTGTGGTAAATATAGGGTTATCACATGACTCAGGAATTCCACTGTTAGGTATGTACCCAAGAAAAATAAAAACATATGCCCACACAAAAACCTGTATAAAAATGTTCATCAGAATTACAAATAACAGCCAAAAGGTGGAAAGAACTCAATGCCCAACAATTTATGAATAAACAAATAAATCATGATATACCCACACACAGAATTAGCCCTAACAGGGAATGAAGTGTTGGTGCATGCTACTCATGATGAAACCTGAAAACATTATGCTGAGCGAAAGAAGCCAGTCACAAAAGACCACATGTTGTTTGATTCCACTTATACATAGCATCAAGAATAGGCAAATCTACAGAGACAGAAAGTAAATTAGTGATTATCTAGTTTAGGTGGGATAAAAATGCTTTAAAATTGATTGTGATGATTGCACAACTCTGAATATTCTAAAAATCACTAGAATGTATATATTTTAATAGGTACATTATAAAGAATTATATCTTTATAATTTTATCATAAAAATGATGTTCAATATCATGAGTAATTAGGGAAAATGCAAATTAAAATTATTATAAAATATAAAAATAATTATATACAGTAGAATGGCAAAATGAAAAATTTGACAATACCAAGTACTGGCAAGGATATGGAGCAACTGGAAATTGTACACATTGCTGGAGGGAAGGCAAAATAGCCATTTTAGAAAAAAAAAAGTTTGACAGTTTCTATTACATTAAACATGCAGGTACCATATAACTCCCTGTACCATATAAGAAATCTGCACTGCTATTTCTGGGAAGTTAATGTGCCAGTCCAATCCTGTCTCTAAAATACCCCTCTTTCTATTTCTCCTTTGCCTAATTTGAGTTCCAGACAGTTTATTTATTTAAATTATTCGCAGCCTGCCATGTGGGATCTTACCTCCCTGGCCAGAGATTAAACCTGTGCCCCCTGAATTGGAAATGCAGAGCTTAACCACTGGACTACCAGGGAAGCCCCTAATCTGACTTTTAAACAAAAAATCCTTTTATGTTGACAGCTTAGAAGTCAGTTCTCCAAAAATGTAATGTTTTATCCTAAACCTACCCAATAACCATAAATGTCCTCATAGAACCCAGTAGTTCACCCACATAATTTATCACAACCATACACAATTACCATTTACTGCCTCCTTGACGATAAGCTCCAATAGAGCAAAGTCTATCTTTTTCTCTCTGTGATTGAACCCCCAGCACCAGCACAGCTCATGCCTTAAAAAATACTTGTCTGAGGATAGATCTTTTTGCAAACATAATGCCAACTCTTTAGACATGATGTTGCTAGCAAAGGAAAATTAAAACAACTAGATGTTCTCCTTTGACACAATGAATAATAATTTGACTATAGCTATAGTTGTAGTGAAAGAGTGAGAAGGAGAGTTTAAGTGAAAGAAAGATGGGGGAAGGAGAAAGAGAATTTGTAGCAGTCATTTAACAGACTGATTCAAACCACAAAATTCAAACCCTCTAAAGATGTTCTGCTTTTCTTTTGGAACTCCATGCATAATTTCACAAAACTGTCAAAGAATGATTTAGAAAACCCAAGTCTCTTTTCATGTTCCTTATACTATAGACAAAGTGATCAAAGGAATGCAAAGTAAATTTGACTCAATTTTCAGTAATGGGAGCATTTTTTCAAAAGCATCAAATATAACACTTCCTTTTGCAGAAAGTGTCAGGCTAACTGATTTCTTATAAAAGGAATGTTTTGAACATACACAAGTTATAGCTTTAACTGAGTTTAACAAACATATGAAATGCCCTTTGGCAAGATCCCCCTTTATGTCTCCCCATTTCTACCCTAGAATTGCTTCCAAGCAACAGAGATGATAAGAGGAAATCTTATCTTGTCTGAGCTCTTAACCCTTTTCAATTTACCTCCTATTTCAAAGATTAACTACTAGAGGAAAGAAAATTGAAATGAACCCACTTCCCTAAACCAACTTCTTTCCATATGTTACTACCTAGCTTCAACACCCAATTATTAACATCAGGACATTCTCTAGATATTATCTACATTTCCTACAAAAATACATCTTGCTAAAGCTTGTCTTTCAAAACTTGACCTTGTAGCAGAGACTGAAAATCTACTGGTCTCTGGCATTATGTATTGGCACAAATGATGAAATTCTAGTTTTGCTTTAATTTTGTTTTAAAGTGATTCAGTTGTCTACACCTAGAAATAAAGAATTTTACATTAAAATCTGTATTTCACGGTTCTTTTAAAAAATTATAATGTCAGAATCCAGGGTCTGCATTTATGCATAGCAATACCTGACCAAAGATGAGTGAAGCCAGTCATTTACATTGTTTATCTCCTCCATTTCATCAGACGCCCATCCCACGGAATCATTACATTCATTACTAACTTGTCCTCTACTGTAAACATTTGAATTTTCTGCCCCTACCTTAGCGATGCTCTGCACCACAAGGCTGTAAAGGGACTAAGTAAAGCGGGCACTTCTAAATGCATATTTAGGTTAGGAAGAGTACTTCTAATACAGTGCTTTGCAAGTTTTAATTTAATAGACTTTTGTGGACTAAGAATGCTAAACAGTGTAAATAACACTGATTATAAGTCAAAATATATTTCAAGTTCTGGAAAATCACCTTACAGATGAACTACCTGTAGTGATCTCATTTAGGTCTTATATCCTGGACTAACCACAAAGCTAAATAGTTAACCAAGAGTTATGAAGAACACCTGAATGCAGAAGTATTTCACGAGTGTAAACATGTGCTTCTGACTTTCTGCTTCTCTAGCTAAGGAAGGTGGAATAAGATTAGAGATTCTTAGGAAAAAAAAAAAATGAAATCAACTCTTGGAACTTTTGCAACTTGATCCACTTACCGGCAGGTCTCTCATCTGAAAGGCATTCAGAAGGGTTTCTGCTCTCACCATCAAGGAATTAAATGAGTAAAACTTGGGTTCACTTTCTATTTTTACATTTATCGTGCTACCTTTATTCCTTTAATCCCTGCCATTGATAAAACCAAGTTGATTCCCTACTCTGCCATTTATTAGATGTGTGATATTAGGCTAGTTGCTTCATTTCTTCCAGCTAAGTTTCCTTATCAGCAAAATGGTAATAAAATATCTCTCTCAATCATATTGTCAGCATTAATATAAGGTAATGAGTATAAAGTGCTTTGCATGACGTTGGTACAGATTACTAATATAATTTATTTTTCTTTATTTTCTTCTCTTTTTTTTCTCTTCTTATTACTAAAAAAAGTAACTTGCATCCTATGAAATCTATAAAATAACCACCCTTCCAATACTTTATTTAACTTCATCCAAGTTATCTATGCATAAAAAACAAACAGACAAAAAAAACCTCTTCTTTCTGGTTTCTAGAATTTTAAATGTCAGTAAAAGATTATTTAATCCTTTGTTTTGCATCTATGGATAATTAAATTGAATTCCATAGAGGCTAATTAATTTGCTAAAGTCACCTAAGCAGGTGAGTCAAACCCATACATTTTAAAACACACAAGATAAAAATGAAACCAGTTTTAAACAGCAGGAATCTGTATAAATGATCTCTATAGATCACATTGTAGGGACTCTCTCTATTTCTTTTTAATTGAGTGGAATAGTGAATTGATTAAAAGAAACAGGTTATCTCCAACTTGCATAATCAGACTGTTGATTCAAAAAAAAAAAAATTTTGGTGGCTTCTAGGTCTCAGATTATTCATCAGTAATTGTCAGCAAGTTTGCTTGTTAACTTTTGGCCAAATAGAGTCATGGAGAGTAATATGTGTAAGTTTTCAGTTTCAGAGAAGTTTTGTATTAATTAATTTTACACCAAAATATTGAGTACACAATTTCAACACAAGATATATTTGCACATGCCTATTTTTTCGCCTGTTAATATTCCTGAAAAACACTCATATCTGTATCTGGAAGTTGTACACAAACATTCAACAACTACAGTATATTTGAAATTACCTTATACAATGAATTTTCTAAAAGGAAATTTTCATTGCTCATCGGGATTTTGGAGATTCAAGTAAGCTCTTTCCAGATAAGATTTTTGGGAAAAAAAAAAAAAACGTCAAAGAGAGGAAAGGGAAGAAGACACCAAATAATACTGTCCACATTATGTGGCATTTTAATGTGTCAACCTTTTCAATCTTACTATTATCTTCACTTTACAATGGGGCATGTCATTTGAATGCAGAGTTCCAAAGAATAGGAACGAGAAATAAGAAAGCCTTTTTCAGAGTTCAATGCAAAAAAATAGAGGAAAACAACAGAATGGGAAAGACTAGAGATCTCTTCAAGAAAATTAGAGATATCAAAGGAACATTTCCTGCAAAGATGGGCACAATAAAGGACAGAAATTGTATGGACCTAACAGAAACAGAGGATATTAAGAAGAGGCAGCAAGTATACACAGAATTATCCAAAAAAGATCTTCATGACCCACATAACCATGATGGTGTGATCATTCACCTAGAGCCAGACATCCTGGAATGTGAAGTCAAGTCGGCCTTAGGAAGCATCACTAGGAACAAAGCTAGTGGAGGTGATGGAATTCCAGTTGAGCTATTTCAAATCCTAAAAGATGATGCTGTGAAAGTGCTGCACTCCATATGCCAGCAAATTTGGAAAACTCGGCAGTGGCCACAGGACTGGAAAAGATCAGTTTTCACTCCAATCCCAAAGAAAGGCAATGTCCAAAGAACACTCAAACTACCGCACAATTGCACTCATCTCACATGCTAGCAAAGTAATGCTCAAAATTTTCCAAGACAGACTTCAACAGTATGTAAACTGTGAACTTCCAGATGTTCAAGTGGGATTTAGAAATAGCAAAGGAATCAGAGATCAAACTGCCAACATCTCTTGGATCACTGAAAAAGCAAGAGAATACCAGAAAAACATCTACTTCTGCTTCATTGACTACGACAAAGCCTTTGCCTGTGTGGATCACAAAATGTGGAAAATTCTGAAAGAGATGGGAATTCCAGACCACCTGATCTGCCTCTTGAGAAATCTGTATGCAGGTCAGGAAGCAACAGTTAGAACTGGACATGGAATAACAGACTGGTTCCAAATTGGGAAAGAAGTACATCAAGGCTATATATTGTCACCCTGCTTATTTAACTTATATGCAGAGTGCATTATGAGAAATGCTGGGCTGGATGAAGCACAAGCTGGAATCAAGATTGCCTGGAGAAATATTAATAACCTCATATATGCAGATGACACCACCCTTATGGCAGAAAGTGAAGAGAAACTAAAAAGCCTCTTGATGAAAGTGAAAGAGGAGAGTGAAAAAGTTGGCTTAAAACTCAACATTCAGAAAACTAAGATCAAGGCATCCGGTCCCATCACTTCATGGCAAATAGATGGGAAAACAATGGAAACAGTGACAGACTTTATTTTTGGGGGCTCAAAATCACTGCAGATGGTGATTGCAGCCATGAAATTAAAAGACACTTGCTCCTTGGGATAAAAGCTATGACCAACCTAGACAGCATATGAAAAAGCTAAGATATTACTTTGCCAACATGGTCCATCTAGTCAACACTATGGTTTTTCCAGTGGTCATGTATGGATGTGAGAGTTTGACTATAAAGAAGCTGAGCATTGAAGAACAGATGCTTTTGAACTGTGGTGTTGGAGAAGCCTCTTGAGAGTCCCTTGGACTGCAAGGAGATCCAACCAGTCCATCCTAAAGGAAATCAGTCCTGAATATTCATTGGAAGGACTGATGCTGAAGCTGAAACTCCAACACTTTGACCACCTAATATTAAGAGCTAACTAACTGGAAAAGACCCTGATGCTGGGCAAGATAGAAGGCAGGAGGAGAAGGGGACGACAGAGGATGAGATGGTCGGATGGTATCACCGACACTACGAACATGAGTTTGAGTAAACTCTGTGAGTTGGTGATGGACAGGGAAGCCTGGCATGCTGCAGTCCTTGTAGTCACAAAGAGTAGGACACAACTGAGCAACTGAACTGAACTGAATGCCTTTCACAGGTCAGATATGAGATACTGAGCAACTTTCCAAAGAACATCAAGAAAGTCTTCATATTCCACTTTTTACTAGTAAGTCATACTGTTACAATCTTTACAGATTTCCTAGGATTAATGGACTTTCAACTACTTTTTTATACACTAATTAACTCAACAATGATTTATTGAATGTTTTACTACCCTTATTATATGGCTAGTAAAGACAGGCCTTAAGTGTAAATATACACCAGATTTCTAAGACGTAGTACAAAAAAGATGTCTTATCAATAGTTTTTTATATTAATTACATATCAAAATAATAATATTTTGACTGTGCTGGATTAAATAAAGCATCATTAAAATTAGTTTACCTGTTTATTTTTAGAATGCCTACTGGGAAATTTAAAATTATGTATGTGGCCGGGCTTCTATTTCTATTGGATACCATTAAAAGTCCTGAGATATTTGCTTGTCTGTTCCAATTTCATCAAACAACTAAGTTTCTTCTTTCTCTTTAATGTATGATAATAAATTAGGTTTTAGATGCAGTCATTTTTAAATGACAGTTTATGTTCATGAGATTTGAATCAATTATTAAGGGTAGAAATTTTTAAGTTTGGATGAAAAATTGCCCCTATACAATATGACTTCCCTTTAGAGCCTCCCCTGGTGACAAGCAACTTGCTGGATCCAGTTCTATAAGATGGAATCTAATTTCTTCACCCTGGCATTCAAATATTCAAGGCTATTCATGAACTACCACTAACTCACTTTCCACTACCAATTTAACAATCTAGATTTCATTTCTACTATATTCTTCAACACAGGGATGAGAATTGTGCCTTTATTTATGCCGTATCTCCACTCAGAGTTCTAGTTTTTCAAATCCAAATCCTGACTAGTTTTCAAGGCTTTATGTAAATATTGCTAACTTCATGTTGAATTTCCAAACTAATCTCACATAATTTTCTTTCTCCTTTTAATTCCAAAACACTGTATTCCATTCAAAAATACCTGTATTTGTTATGGAAAGTCTATGACTTATCTCTAATTGTCTAACCTTTCCCTATATTCCAAAGATCAATAATAGAAAATTAATAAAGAAACCTCTAAAATATGGAAAGGTCACTCACCATGATTTCAGGATAGGCTTTCAAAAATCAAGTGTAGCTAAAAGAAGGTTATAATGCTGAGCAGTTTCTACTCCAGGGAGTGGGCAGTCACACCTGTGTGCTCTATTCTGTATAAGCAAAAACATTTCTGACTTAGCTATAATATCCCCTCACCACCAAAAGAGGAGAGCTGCCAAGATGCTCACGGAGAACAGTTGTTAGTTTGTGTACGAGTGTAAATATCAGTTTGTTCTTTTTCTTTTCTTCTTGAGGGGTGGAAAGGAGGAAGAATGGGATAGGACTCTAAAAGCCTGATTTATTTATATCCAAACATATCCTTATTTTATAACAGATGATCAGTTAAAGCATTGTATGACATTTGAACAGCATTCTGTCAAAATGCAACAATATTAGTAGAGCTGATAGCAACGAGCACTTCTTGCAAACAGCAAGAGTCCCCTCTAAAGTCTTCTCTCTTGGCACTGGGGCTTTGCTAAATCTGGCTTGCCATTTTGTGAGTGGGAACAATCAGCTTTGTAGGTTGGAGGGAAGTATTATAATTAAATGTCCACCCACTTTTTCCTTTTTGATGAAAGGCTCCCATGACTTACTAAAATAAGGTACATCAAGACAGATGAATTTTTGATGAATAAGTCAAAGCACTGACGAAGCTGGCTTTTCACATAAAGAAACTTCACTAATTCACAGGAAATTTTTAGGCCTAGATTATTAACACTGTCATGCTTAATAATAATTAACATGATAATATCCATGGAACAAACAGGAGATTTTACCATTCAATTGGTAGCAAATGTAGTGTTCAGCATGATTTACTTGCTGAAAACAAATAGTAATACAACCAAAAAAAAAAAATAATGGTGGAATTTTTAAGATTTAATTTTAGAGAAATATTAAATAATAGCCATTATAAAAACAATGCCTTTATTTAATATATAATAGTATGGTTTTGAATAATAGTTATAATATCACATTAAAGTTACAAACTGTATCTCTGAAGTGGGCAAAAGTCTTAAATGATGTTATCAAATTGCTATAAATTCCTTCTGAAGGAGATCTGGAGCATGGTTTCTAATGTCTGGTTTTGATAATTATTAGCAAAGGCACTGGCTATTATCACTGTGAAGTATTATTTTAAAGCATCCTTGTACAATAGAGTAGAAAGGGACTCTATTAAATAATTGGGATCAGGCGTATATCTCAAGTCCAGTTACTGGAACTCTTCAGTCAACTTTTTATAGAGAAAGAAGACTGCATTGGTGTTAGGAATGTGTTTCTTCATTCAAGACAAGATATATTGAGAACTAGCTTATAGACTTTGCTATTAGAGGAGGTTTAAAGCAATAAGAAATAAAATCCTTACTCTCAAGAATTACTGAATATTTTTATTTTTAAAGTAAAATTAGTATTTTAAACTTCCTGTTTAATAGTATGATTGGTGGCAGCCAGTAGAGTTAATGGTGCCCTAAGACATCATCTCATGCGAAGAGTTGCCCCATTGGAAAAGACTCTGATGCTGGGAGGGATTGGGGCAGGAGGAAAAGGGGACGACAGAGGATGAGATGGCTGAATGGCATCACCGACTCAATGGACATGAGTTTGAGTGAACTCCAGGAGATGGTGATGGACAGGGAGGCCTGGCGTGCTGCGATTCATGGGCTCGCAAAGAGTCGGACACGAATGAGCGACTGAACTGAAATGAAACTTACTAAATAATAAAATAGACATGACTTCACTAGAGAATGAGAATGTTTAGGCCTAATTCATTGGTCAGTCTGCTTCTCATTCCTATTTCTTTATCCAATGCCCTGAATATTTTTTGTTTTCTACATATTTCCCGTAGAATTTCTTACCATTTTGTGTTTTTTTTTCCTTTGTGTTCAGTTCTACATTTTTACTATTCCTTTCATAGAAGTCACAAGTTAACCATTATCTAAAGCATTCCTTTAAACAGCATGGAGTTTTTCTCCAAAGATCTGACAGGAATTCTTTAAAAATGGACTTTTTTTTCTTCACATTTAAGACTTCCCTCAACAAGTTCACGTTTAGATTGCAGATTTCTCTGACAGAGTTGAGGTATCAAAACCCAGACAGACTGAAAATAGTTTTTTCCTGAAGTCATTTAGATTCTAAGACTTTTGCCCTGCTATGTCAGATACCCCAGCTTGGAAATAAGATGGGTATATGCGCATGTCTGTATAGGGGCAGTGGTAAGGAAAAAGGAGGTGGTAAGACTGGTAAGCAATCTATACAAAGTGAACTCACAATATCCTCTGAAAATGATATATTTGAGCTGTCTTATGTACTCAGACTCTGTCCCAGACACTTCTGTCTCAATGTTTGTAGTAAATTAATGATGATTTTCTCTGTTGCTTTGGTTAGACAGCTCCTTTCAAAAAAAGAATTTTCCCAGGAGATAAATGCAGTGCTCCTTCCTCCCCCTCCAACTCCTTGATATATACAATCCAGTGTTCAAGCAGTACACTTAAAAACCATTTTCATTTTCTTCTATGTCTTTATCTCTTAGAAAGGTAAGAGTGTCTCTTGTAATGTGTCAGATCTTACAGTTTTAGAAACTGGTAGTGACCTTGGTGGTTATCTTGTTTAACCCTCACTTTACAGCTGAAGCAAATGAAGCCCTGAGGAGAGAAGTGTAGACTAAAGGTGGTCACAAATATTCTGCTACTCCTTCCAGCCAGAGGTGGAGTCTCATGCCCCCTCCTATCCCCTTGTGTTTGGTCAGGCCCTGTGACTGCTTCAGTCAATAAACTACAGTGGAAACTGCACTCTATCAACTTCTGGGCCCAGACATTAAGGGAATGTCAGCTCTACTTCCTGTTTCTGACTTGCTCTTGGGACTTCTCATCTCAGAACCTAGAAATTATGCTGCAAGACGCTGAAGCCACATGGAAAAGCTATATATTGGTTTGTGCTCCAGTCAACAACCACAGCTAAGCTCCCAGCTGACAGATAGCATGCACTTTCAAACTTGTGAATGGACCATCTTCGAGGTCTAGCCTAGTTAAACCTTTGAAAGGCTTCATCTTCAACCAACAGTTGACAACAAGAACATGAGAGACCCTACATAAGAACTGCCCAGTCAACAAGCAAATCAATAAGAGAATAATCGTAAATAATAAATTACTGTTTTAAAGCACTAAGTTTGAGGATGTTTGTTAAGTAGTAAAAACTTATTGGAACTGAAGGCAAGTTTCTAGGTAATAACAGAATGAGAACTGAAATGTTCCAAAGCCAACATAACCTCATTATAATGTGCTAAGGGAACAAAGATAGTTGAATAAGACCCATTCTCCATCCCTCAGTAACTCAAAATTTCAAAAATCTGTTATTGTTTCATATTCACATTAAATATAGAATTTTCAAAATCCTTAAAAATTTAAAATAGATTCTTAGAGCTCTATCTACAGAATAATAAACTATCATTTTGTAATAAAATTAAGGTAGTATTCTCAAGGGTCCTGGAAGGCAGCATTTTTCTAATAAGTTTTATGAAAGAAAGAATACTTTAGGTAAATTGATTTGGGGAAAATTTAACTTAAAGAGATCTCTTTATATCTGGATTTTTCAGAAATGTAAAATCTCCACAAAGACAAATAGAACTTTTTTCCCCAAAACTGTGTGATCAAGGAGTCCTTCATCGAGCACCTTAAGAGATTTATGTCTCATTAGAAACTAAACTGAAAATAGAAGTAAGGATGAAATATTAGCAGAAACCAACTTTTACTCTGAATTTTTCACTAAAAAGTTACTTTCATAATTTAGTGTTCCTTCAGCTTAGAAAACACATTTCTAGACAAAAGGTTTATGATTCATAGGGACAGCATTTAGTTTGGTGCCTTTAATGACTTGCTCCTTCTGTTCTGCTCTCTTTTAATTTTTAACATTTTCCTGTGGGAATAGTTAATAAATATTTGAGGAATGAGTACAAGAAGGAATATATAAATAAATAATAAGCAATTGACTGGATTAGTTAAATGCAAGCAAACCTGGAACTCAGCTTTGACTCTTCATTAGCTCGGTCTGGGTTTTGTACGTCATTTCCACATAAGGCCAATGGGAATTATATCAGTTGCCCTGTTCTCATAGAATTCTTGGGAGCTTCAAACATTTCAAAGTTGGAGGTAAGGCAGTTTTAGGGCTGAAATTTTCTTAGTAACCACTTATTTATCCACTCCTCTCATTTTCTAAATGTGAGGATTGGGGTGCAGAACGCTTATAGTGGAAGTGCTGGTTACATGGAAACTTCCTTCCCAGCAGATCCACATTAAAAATGTTGGGAAAGTCTTTCACCTTCATAAATATTGTATAGAATGCTGTGTTTCTAATTCAAGTGGTGACTATTTCTAATACAAATTTGATAAGCAATTTGGGCCCCCAAACACATGTTCCACCACAGAGTTCATGGCCTATATGGGAAGGTTCTGGCAATCAAAACATTTAATAATCAGCACAGCATGGGCACTGACAATGAGTCTAGACACAAGCCAAAATCAACTGGTAGAGTCATACTAATGGGTACTAGTTCAGTATGAGAATCAGTCCAACCACATTTCCCCCTTTCTGCCACTGGTTCCTGGGCTTGTGAGTACTCTCACTTTTTTACTGGAGTTGGGCATTCTTCCACTCGACTTTCTCTTATACCGTGACTGCAATACTGATGCCCATAGTATGGCAGATTTCATTATCTGTCTTCTAGGAATTTCCCAGCACTTCATAGCTCCTTCATATGCCAACCCACCTCCCAAAACATGGGGTATGTCTCCAGTTTCCAAGCAGAAGAGGATTATAGTTTTATTATCATCTCCTCTTGCTTCTACTGGGACATGGACCAATCCACTATCTCTACTTAATTACTCTGGGTTTCTCTATCCCTGTATATCCTACATTCTACAGTCATGTTTCATAGTTGAATATGATTTGAAAGGCTGAGGAGTAACATAATCATGAAAAGATGAGAAACAATAAAATGGCATGAGAGAGAGCATCTAATACTTTTAAAGTAGAATATGAAGACAATATTTGTAATGATAAAATCCATGTTTAACCAGGTTTTGTGTGCGTGTGTGTGTAGCTCTGAAAAGAAAATGTATTAAGAAAATATATTCATCATATTTTCACAATTCTTTCTAATTTATAAAATGTTCCTTTCCAAGCCAATGGGAATAGTTCATACAATTTGAGATACATACCTTCATATTACTTTGGCCCATCTCTGTTTCATTTGCTGTAAATGGTCAAAAGTTTGTATTTGAGCTCAGTTCAGCTATAAATGCAGAATGAGAGCCCTATTCTCCTGGATTTAGAGTAGTTATAATTCCAGCGCACTCACCTCTACAAGCCTGCTGGTGTGTTCACGGAATATTGCAGCATATTCTTTTATTTCCTTTTCCCGGCCATTCTTGGCAGCTTCAATGAGAACCAGAAGTGGGACTGTTGTATCCAAAAAGGAGTCTGACACATGATCTATGATAGCCTTACGGAGCTGAGGAGAAGTAAAACATTCAGTTTTTTTTTCCACCCCAGGAAATGGTTCATATTATTTCATATTTTTACAATCTCAGTAATTATAAAATTCCTTTTATATATTTTTGCACAGTCTTTTAAAATCATAATATTTAAGACTGTGTATGAATGTCACTTACAAAGCTGAAACAAGGTAAATATCCAAGAAAAAAAATTATTGAGCAATAGCTTTCTGGCTCTCAAAAATTACTATTTTTTTCTTAAACTGTACTTAGCCTAGAGGTCAAATTATAAGTGACAGTACTCCATTTTTCCCTCAAAGAAATTGCACTCTTATAATGTTTATGCATGTGTACAAACAACATGGTTCAGCATGTATTTTCATAATTACAAAATTATAAAATGTTTTCTGCCTTGTAGGAAGAACTCATGATAAATTTTGATTAGCTAAATTGTAGACTTCAAAGTAATTAAACCAAGTTAGATCACTGATTATGCCAGTTGATAACAGATTAATAGAGCAAGGAGAATAATAAATGAGTTTTGATGTCCAATTTTCTTTGTTTGCATTAATTGTTCTTGCCCTCACACCTTAAATTATTAAACAAGTATAACATTCTGCTACAATTAGTTCTTTTAAATTAAATTATGTGTAAGCTTATAAATGACAATCAGGCAATTATTCTACTCAGCAGATATTTTCTGAAATTTAAAACTAAGTTGGAAAAATAATGCATTATATTTATATAATATTGAGTTTTTAAGGATCACAATATCTTGAATGTTTCATTAACAATGGCAATGAGAATGAATGGTTCCAAAGCTTTTGGTCAATTCCTTCACTTAATTTAATAACCTATGTAATAAAACAAAGATATGAATAGCTATCAGACAGAATCTGTAATTTGCCTTCTGTGAAAATTACATTTTAGTATATATTTTAAAACCAGGAGATACTTATTCTAGTTTTGGATTACATGAGAATTAATATACTTTCAAGGGGTTGAATGATGTAGCTACATGGAAAAACAAAACAAAACACTGTCTCTCTTCCTTTAGCAATGATAGGATATATCCATAATAGTTATAGATTTGGGGGCAGAAAATACCTTCATCTAAGATAGTGGTGCTTTCTCAGAAGAACTGTGAAATTTTATGGCTATCAACAATTTCACAAAGGCAATAGGAAGATCCCCAAGGAAAGATTCTGCTTAGCATGCAGACAAGTAAATCACTAACGGCAACTAATTAACATTTACTGAGCAGTTACTTCCACAGGGTGTAGAGTGCTAAGTGTTTCCAGGAGAGGGAAAGACCTTAAGTGAATGAGCTGTTTGATGTCCACAAAGATGTCCACAATGAGCTGTTTGATGTCCACAAAGCTGTTTGATGTCCACAAAGTGTTTGATGTCCACAAAAAGTGGAGTCAGACAACAGATAAGTTAGGAGTTAGCTGGCAACTATAAGGTGCATTAGTTCTACATACGTAAGAGAAAAGTAGAAGAAATCTCTTGGAGGTGGAGTTATTTTCAATGACCTTCTCTTCCTTTTATCCTTTTTTTCTTTCATTAACATATAGAAGGAGGGCCAAGAGAAGATTTGCACTAAAGATACTGGATTGAAAGCCAGCATACATATGGTAGGTAATTCAAACCAAGGAGGTGAACAGAATGATATAGAGGGACATTCACAGTGAGATGTCCATGAATAAAATCTTAGAAAATATTACCACTTATGAGTAATATGGGCATGTTGGATAGATGAAAGAGTAGGACCTTAAAAAGAGACTGACATGATGGCCATGCAACACAGATCAAATGATCAACAGTCAAAAGGGATACTTTCAAATAAATTTGTTTCAATGCCCTACAAATGAACTTATCCTACCAAACACAACTGTAATACCTACATTATAGATATGTTGAATCTCTTTTTCTATGTATTTGATTTCATTCAATTCAACAAGTATTTCTGAACACATTTCCCCTGAATTTCTACCAAGAACTAGATATTGTGAGAAATGTCAAGTTGGAAACACAGGATTCCTGATAATCTAATGGAGGAGAAAGTGCCATTAAATATTATAATAAAGGAAAATCAAGAGACTGACAGGAATTTCAAGAAGATAAAATGGTTCAGAATTGTATTTTTTTTAATTTTATTTTATTTTTAAACTTTACAATATTGTATTAGTTTTGCCAAATATCGAAATGAATCCACCACAGGTATACCTGTGTTCCCCATCCTGAACACTCCTCCCTCCTCCCTCCCCATACCCTCCCTCTGGGTCGTCCCATTGCACCAGCCCCAAGCATCTAGTATCGTGCATCAAACCTGGACTGGAGACTCGTTTCATACATGATATTATACATGTTTCAATGCCATTCTCCCAAATCTCCCCACCCTCTCCCTCTCCCACAGAGTCCATAAGACTGATCTATACATCAGTGTCTCTTTTGCTGTCTCGTACACAGGGTTATTGTTACCATCTTTCTAAATTCTATATATATGTGTTAGTATACTGTATTGGTGTTTTTCTTTCTGGCTTACTTCACTCTGTATAATAGGTTCCAGTTTCATCTATCTCATTAGAACTGATTCAAATGTATTCTTTTTAATGGCTGAGTAATACTCCATTGTGTATATGTACCACTGCTTTCTTATCCATTCATCTGCTGATGGGCATCTAGGTTGCTTCCATGTCCTGGCTATTACAAACAGTGCTGCGATGAACATTGGGGTACACATGTCTCTTTCCCTTCTGGTTTCCTCAGTGTGTATGCCCAGCAGTGGGGTTGCTGGATCATAAGGCAGTTCTATTTCCAGTTTTTTTAAGGAATCTCCACACTGTTCTCCATAGTGGCTGTACTAGTTTGCATTCCCACCAACAGTGTAAGAGGGTTCCCTTTTCTCCACATCCTCTCCAGCATTTATTGCTTGTAGACTTTTGGATCGCAGCCATTCTGACTGGCGTGAAATGGTACCTCATAGTGGTTTTGATTTGCATTTCTCTGATAATGAGTGATGTTGAGCATCTTTTCATGTGTTTGTTAGCCATCTGTATGTCTTCTTTGGAGAAATGTCTATTTAGTTCTTTGGCCCATTTTTTGATTGGGTCATTTATTTTTCTGGAGTTGAGCTGTAGGAGTTGCTTGTATATTTTTGAGATTAGTTGTTTGTCAGTTGCTTCATTTGCTATTATTTTCTCCCATTCTGAAGGCTGCCTTTTCACCTTGCTAATAGTTTCCTTTGTTGTGCAGAAGATTTTAAGTTTAATTAGGTCCCATTTGTTTATTTTTGCTTTTATTTCCAATATTCTGGGAGAAAATTACTAGAACTAATCAATGATTATAGTAAAGTTGCAGGATATAAAATCAACACACAGAAATCCCTTGCATTCCTATACACTAATAATAAACTCAGAAAGTCAGACTGAGGTTGTCCTCCTATGCTTTAAAAAATTACATTTTGATGTATTACCATATAAAAATTGATAGTAATACAAATAACTGTTGTCTTAGATTGTGCCAATCTGTGTAAATACTTGAATAACTACAGCAATCTCCTTCCAGGACGGATATATTTGCTCTGGTCTGCATCTTTCCTCAGTGGAACCACACTGTCTTTCCTTCATTTTAAAGATATTTACTTCCCTGTCCTTTTTTCATTATTGTTTCTTCGAGTTTCCAACTAATTTCCTCTGCTACTCATTCCATTCAGCACCTCATATACAAATATTAAAATATCTATAGAGTTGCAGTTTGATGTATAGCTGATTTACTATTAATTAAATAATAAATTCTTTGATTAATTTTTTTAGACTAAACCAAATTTGTTGTTGTTCAGTGACTTAGTCATGTCTGACTCTTTGCCACCACATGGACTGCCACAGCTCAGGTTTCCCTATCCCTCACCATCTCCCGGAGTTTTCTCAAACTCACATCCACTGAGTCAGTGATGCCATCCAACCATCTTGTCTTCTGTTGTTCCCTTCTCCTTCTGCAATCAATGCTTCCCAGCATCAGGGGCTTTTCCAATGAGTCAACTCTGTGCATCAGGTGGCCAGAGTATTGCAGCTTCAGCATCCGTCTTTCTAATGAATATTCAGGGTTGATTTCCTTTAGGACTGGCAGGTTTGTTCTCCTTGCAGTCCAAGGGACTCTCAAGAGTCTTCTCCAACACCACAGTTCAAAAGCATCAATTCTTTAACGTTCAGCCTTCTTTATGGTCCAACATCTCACATGACTATATAGTTTTGGAAAAACTATAGCTTTGACTCTACAGACCTTTGTTGGCAAAGTATGTCTCTGCTTCTTAATACACTATCTAGGTTTGTCACAACTTTTCTTCCAAGGAGCAAGAGTTTTAACTTCATGGCTGCAGTCACTATCTGCAGTGATTTTGGACCCCAGGATAATAAAATCTGTCACTGTTTTCATTGTTGCCCCATCTATTTGCCATGAAGTAATGGGACTGGATGCCATGATCTTAGTTTTTTGAATGTTGAGTTTTAAGCCAGCTTTTTCACTCTCCTCTTTCATTTTCATCAAGAGGCTGTTAGTTCCTCTTTGCTCTCTGCCATAAGGGTGGTGTCATCTGCATAACTGAGGTTACTGATATTTCTTTCTGCAATCTTGACTCTAACTTGTGCTTCATCCAGCCCAGCATTTCACATGTACTCTGCACATAAGTTAAATAAGCAGCATAACAATATACAGCCTTGACGTGCTCCTTTTCCAATTTGGAATCTGTCTGTTGTTCCATGTCCGGTTCTGTTACTTCAGAACACATTTTTTGCTTTTTTTCTAAGTCATGTTGCTAACTACATAATATGATAAATGAGAAAAAGGGTACCACATATTATATTCAGTAGAACAAGACAGAACTGGAAAATATGCTTTCAAATAAGTTCTGTGCCAATGTTTTCATGATTCTGTTGGAAAATGGCTAAAATTACCTGATACAAGATATTACCATGCATAATGAGCAAAATGAAACTTCAGTATTTGTATATTCATTCAATGTAACAAATTCATCTTGAGTTATCTATCTAAGGGCAAAGCACCATTTGAGGCAATTTGGGGAATACTAGAATGACTGAGATGGGGTAACTTAGGGAGGAAGTGAGACAGAGATTGATGAGTATCTTACAGGAAGTGCAGACAAATAAAAAACAATTGACTGTCATGGTTAAGGAGGTTTCTATAAGGATGTGACATATATAATTCATTTTAAAAACTGATTAGGATGTTAAGAGTTGGAGCTGGCAAACATCATATTCTAGGAATAGAGATTATCACGAGCAAAGAAAATAGATCCTCCCGAATCACAAGCATCTGATGTGACTGGAATATGGTGCTAAAGATTGAAATAGGATTTCCTTAGGCAGAATGGAAATAGTGAAAGGTATTTGAGGTAAAAAGAACAAAATTCAGACTGAAAGATTAAAAGATGACAGAAGGAAATGGCCGGAAAATGGTGATTTGTGTTAGACGTGAGAGATACCCTTAAGGTATAGCACGCAGTCAGCAGGCAGGGGGACATCTTTTTCGAAAGCACCTTCACCCCACACAAACAACAAACAGCACAATTAATGAAACCAACCCACCCTTTTCTCACCAGATCATCTCTCTTACTAATTTCTGATCATTTACCCTCACATTCATAGCTATGATTACAGACTACATTAGAGGCCTTTGGTGCTTTACATCTCACCACTGGACCAGTCTCTGATTCCAGCTGTTATTCCTGGGGACAGTTCTATGTCCTCCAAAGACATCCCACCTCAAGTGTATTCCATGCTTCATTCTGTTATTCCTTCTCAGGGCCTGCTCCAAGTCTCTAGGAGATTCTCAGGTCAAGCACAAATAGCCTGCAAGTTCTGGAAACTCAACACCACTAGAAGTGACCCTCATCCAATGGGGATGGGAGCCACTGGATAAAATTCTCAGCTTCCATCTACTGATCAGACAATTCTGGGAGACATTCTGTCCCTTCTCAGAGGTCCTTAAGCAACTGATGCCTATAGTGACAACCTCAATAATATATTGGTTCCTCCTTTCCTGCCTGTTCTTTTATGCTTGAGGTTCTTTTACACTTGCTGCTAGTAATTACCTCTCAAATACATGACCTGAATAAAGGCCTCAGTCTTTGGATCTGCTTTCAGGAGAATCCAATACAAAGTGGACTCATGCATCTGGTGTTAGTGCTGTTTGCTCACATAGCAAGTAACAGACTCTGATGTCTTACATAACTGCCCATTGATGATCACACTTTGCCACTTTTTGCAAAACACTCAGTTTAATTCTGCCATCTCCTGTATTATGGCTAGCTGTGAAAGAGGACATGAGATAAAACTATAAATGAACATGGGACAAGCTATGGAAGACACTGAAAGCTATGATAAGAAATTTCCTTTATATGTTCTGACATATTTATAGGAAATTTTTTCATTGAAATTGTACAGTCATCAATATCCATGTGTAATAACTAAGTAGGATCTATCTTGTTTATTTCTATACTATTTTCCTACCGAGTGAAACAATTCATTCCTTTCATTTGGGTGAAAAAACTTTAAAGAAGAATCCAACAAGCCAGTGTAAAAATAGGACAATCTTAGAAGCCACAGCACTTAAATATGAAGTTAGTGAGAGGACAATAGGAGTTAGTTTTCAGTAAATATCTGTTTGTGGTCAGAAATGAAACCTGCCAGGCACAAAACTAAATTGAGGGGTTTTCTACCTTTTCTCACTACAGTTTAATAAAAGGCTTTGAGACATCAATTTTTCTATTTCCCACTGATGTAAATGGTATGAGATCTCAAATAAAATACTATATTTCTCTACAATGGAAACCCAAAAGTGGGAGCTATGTCTTAAAACTGTAAGAAAACCCTGCACACACTCACAGCCCTACCAAATAAGGGATGAGAAAAATTGTGAGTAGAAGAGGATTGAAAAGAAAAGAAAGTGTTTTAGAAAAGAATCATCCTCAGAAAACCATGAAACTTATATTT
Organism: Bos mutus; assembly: GCF_027580195.1. Taxonomy (NCBI): domain Eukaryota; kingdom Metazoa; phylum Chordata; class Mammalia; order Artiodactyla; family Bovidae; genus Bos; species Bos mutus. The sequence goes on along the minus strand of NC_091644.1, from coordinate 22,539,147 downwards.
GTGTACATGACTGTCATTTTAAGTCAAGTAGCAAAATATGACTTTTAAACTCAATTAACATAGGAACTATGTTATATAATAATAATGCAATAATTAATTCAGCATATACACTCTGTGTCAGCTTAATGAGATGTGTTTCTTATGGATACTTATTATTTGATGAAGAGAATGATAAGGAGGAGGTATAAGAACCTACATATATTTTTATGAGTAGGCCCTGGTACTCCCAACAAAATTCTAAAAGAGATGGGAATACCCAGACCACTTGAGCTGTCTCCTGAGAAATCTGTATGCAGGTCAAGAAGCAACAGTAAGAACCGGATATGGAACAACAGACTGGTTCCAAATTGGGAAAGGAGTACATCAAGGCTGTATATTGTCACCCTGCTTATTTAATTTATATGCAGAGTACATCATGAGAAATGCTGGGCTGGATGAAGCACAAACTGGAATCAAGATTTCTGAGAGAAATATTAATAACCTCCAATACACAGATGACACCACCCTTATGGCAGAAAGTTGAAGAGGAACTAAAGAGCCTCTTGATGAAAGTGAAAAAGGAAAGTGAAACAGTCTGCTTAAAACTCAACATTCAGAAAACTAAGATCATGGCACCCACTCCCATCACTTCATGGCAAATAGATGTGGAAACAATGGAAACAGTGACAGACTAACTTTTGGGCTCCAAAATCACTGCAGATGGTGACTGCAGCCATGAAATTAAAAGATGCATGTTCCTTTTAAGAAAAGTTATGACCAACCTAGACAGAATATTAAAAAGCAGAGACATTACTTTGCCAACAAAGGTCCGTCTGTCAAAGCTATGGTTTTTTCCAGTAGTCATGTATGGATGTGAGAGTTTGACTATAAAGAAGCTGAGCATTGAAGAACTGATGCTTTTGAACTGTGGTGTTGGAGAAGCCTCTTGAGAGTCCCTTGGACTGCAAGGAGATCCAACCAGTCCATCCTAAAGGAAATCAGTCCTGAATATTCATTGGAAGGACTAATGCTGAAGCTGAAACTCCAATACTTTGGTCACCTGATGCAAAAAACTGACTCATTACAAAAAATCCTGATGCAGGGAAAGATTGAGGGTAGTAGGAGAAGGGGACGACAGAGGATGAGATGGTTGGATGGCATCACCGACTCTATGGACATGAGTTTGAGTAGGCTCTGGGAGTTGGTAATGGACAGGGAAGCCTGGCGTGCTGCAGTCCATGGGGTCGCAAACAGAACAACTGAGTGACTGAGCTGAACTGAACTCCCAACAAGGAGAAGAGATGACTATAGCAGTTCAAAAATTCAGCAACTATAGAATCAATCAAACTGTTTTGTTTGTTTTCACTAGAACCCTATTTTATTCGACATATCTTGTCTTTATTTTTGCATTAATGAAACAGTTATTTCTCAATATATTAATATATGAAAAAATAATCCACCTTTGGTGAAATCCAGTATCTGTTTCACTCTGCACAATTCAGTAGAAGTGGAGTAGATTTGATTTAGTTTTTTTAATGAAGTAAAGAAGGTTTAAAAAAAACTTCCTTATATAGAATTTCAATATGTATGCAGAGCTCAAATAAAGGAGAAAAGAAATTAAAAGAAGAAAATTGAAATGTAAAAACGTGTAAAATACATACTAAGGAAGAAAAAATATTATAATAGTAAATCAGTGTATTATGTACTAAAAGTTCTGACAATCAAAAGGCCATTATCCCTGGCCCCTGAAACAGTGGTCACAAATTTGGTCTGGGATTAGATGGACGTGGGCTGAAACCTCGGCTCTACCTTTTGCTGGGTAAACTGACTCACCTGAGGGATTGAGATAGTAATGCTATGGCATTGTTTATTTTTTTAGGGATAAAATCCAATAATGTAAGTACTAGAGTGGTTAGAGAGCTATGGAAAGCATTTGCTAAATGAGAGATGCTGTTATAACTATCATTTTAAGGATTCAAAATCCATTGTGAAGAAAAAGCCACTAAATAAGAGAAACACAAACAGAATATGGTTATTGCTTTAAAACAACTATCAATGCTATAAGCACTCCAGGAAGAAAAAAAGAGGAATTCTAGCTGATAAAAATGGCAAGGGTTTCATGGCAGAAATAGCATTTATATTAGTTTTAAACATTCTCAATCAATTAGCAGTTGTGTAGGGGATAAGCAGAGCAAGTCAGGCACCCAGTTAAACAATCCGTATTTACAAAGATGTGTATGTGTCTGTAGGTAGAGATGGAAGTGGTGGGAAGTTTGGTGATGAGTAAGTACACCATCCAGGGAAAAGGTTAATGTGCTGGTATGGTGAGGAGGAAAAACTAAGGAAGAAAGCAAAAGGAGAAGGAACATTAAGAATTATGAGAATTAAGTTGGGGCCACATTACAGAGAAGCTAAAACACAATGCCTATGACTTTTTCTTTGTTCTCTAGTACAATAGCCAATGAAGTCACAGAGCAAGAAAAGACAAATTATTTATTTGAAACAAAAGAACAATAAGTCACATGTAAGACATTTATCTATGTTACCCCAAAATGTATAATCTGCTTCTTCCCAGCTATGTCTAAGCAATCTATCTCATTCACTGCAGATGACATTGATTCTCTGAGCTAAAATGTTTCTGTATCGTCAATGGACAGGTTATGGGTAAACAAATGAATTCAGATGAATCAGCAGAGAGATGGGCTTTATTTTTTTTAACTAAAAACAAACAAACAAACAAAAACCCACAGATCTAGAACAAGAATATTAAATATTCTGAAGAAAAACATTGTAAGGGTAGGGGCTTTCTCCCTCCTGTGTGAAAAGTATATAGAAGATGCTTAAAACCAACTGCTTAACAAATTTTGCAAGAAGAAGAGGTGGAGATGACTCATGTTGCTTAGCTTTTATTATTGCCACAAGCATAAACATCACAATGGAAAATGAAGTTCTTTGGGAGGCAAGCAAGGATACTGAGAAAAAAATCATACAACTGCCTCAACTCACATTGAAGACCATGAATGTCTCCAAAGACAGCTCCTAACAATTCCATCTTCCTATATACACACTCCACTTTTCCCGTAAGAGGATGTTTTTGCTTGTCCCTGACGACCTAGAACACAATTTGTAGTATTCTGATCAGTAGAATGTGGAGGAAACAATATCCTGGTGACTTTCGAGCTCAGGCATTAAGAGGGCCTGCAACTTCCATCTTTCTTCTCTTGGATCCTTGAATCAATATGTAAGAAATCCAGACTTCCCTGCTAGAGAGAGAAGCCACATGAATGGGGACTTAGGAGATTAGACACCACATGGAGAGAGGGAAAAAGAAGAAGCACTGATGTCTCAAATACTGAGCCCTGAATCCAGAAATCATTTTAACTACCAGTACATGGCAGACTGCAAGTGAAAATGCTATAGAAATGGACCCCCTGACATTCCCACCCAGCCAATCCATGGAATCATGAAACAATAAGGTGGCTGCTATTATTCGTGGTGCTTTGTTAAACAGCAATATTAACCAAAATAATAATAATAATAAGATGTGGACCTGTGAAACCACAGGAAATGTCCATAACTCTGAGACATAGCAGTTCTCTATTAGCCTACTATTACATCCTCTTACTATGAAGTATTAATAACCCCCACGCTCTTTCCCTATCTCACTGATGATGTGGGGTTGAAATCAAAGTATGATTTTGAGACACAATATAAGATTTCTGGTTAAATTTGAATTTCAGATAAACACAGCTTTTTAAAAATATATATACAATTATGTTCCCATGCAATATTTGTTTGCTGTTAATCTGAAATTCAAATTTAACTGGGCATCCTGTACTTTGATTTGCTAAATCTGGTAATCCTACACACAAAGGATTGCTTTATCTTAACTTTTTTTTTTTTTTAAGAGAAATAATGATTCCAAAAGCTTTGGAGGTATAAATGTACATCAATTCTTTGTGCATAACATTGTTGAAGGCAGTCCAGAGATACCGGAATGAAAGACACAGTTGTTAATAGCTCATAGTAACAACTTTTTCAAGTTCTGGGAAGAGCAGATGGGGTAGAATCATGAAGGTAGAGAATGAAAATTACACAACTAACCAGGAGGATAGTCGTGGGGGGTGAGAATTCCTGAGTTGGGTGTAGGTTATGGCTGTGTATTGGTTCAGTGCTCCTTCCTCAGGAAGGTTGCCTCACCATAATAGCCTGCTTTCTCATCTGCATCTTAAGACAGGTTGTGCTAAGTTCCTTTCAGCTCTTAAACATTCCATGATTTTAAGTGCTGATAGTAGAAAAAGGATTTGCATTCAGGTCAAAAAGTTGAAAAACTGGAATTTCCCCAGCCTTCAAAATTGTGCTTTTACACAGCAAATATTACCTGGTTGAGGTAATATTAACAAATATTAACAAATCCCTATTTGTTCTATTTCCAAATTGTTCAGGCCATTTTACTAAATCTTGCCCACTAAACCACAATAATATATTGTATTAAAAGCTTATGGGTGAAAAGTTTTTACCCTTCTTTTATAAGTTAATGGTGACCAAGATAAAGCTGTATGTGCAAAAGAACTCCAGTTATTAAATAGTGGAAAGGAACAGAAAGCAAAAGTCTTTAAAAATAGCTAAGTCTTCATATTTCTGGAGGAAAAAAATATAACTTGTGGCATACTGTTATACTTAATAAATCCTTTCTAATCCTATATTCCTGATAACCTAAGGTTAAAAGGAGCCTTAAACAGGAACTAATTTCTGAAGCATCCTGAAGACTTAGAAGGGGAAATTGGCAGGGTCTCCAAAGGACTAGCTGTTTCCTCTAAGCATTTGGATAATAAACTCAGCTTTTAATCTAATATAATCAATTTACCAACAGTCTCTAAAAATTTACTATGTACCAGGCACTTGGAGACATTTCATTTCAACCTCATAGCCCTATCATGTATTATTAATTCCATTTTCTGGGTCTGGAGAGGCTTAGAAAGGTGAAATCTGTTCCTGAGATCTCATAACTGATGACAGCAGGGCCAGTATTTGAATGTAACCCTGCCTGATATTGTCACTTTTTCTACTTTATGTTTGCCACAAAAATGGGTGAGTTATGTAAATGTGGAAAGTATATATTCACTGTTCTTGCTCTGTGTTCTAAATTAATTTAAAAAGAAAAAAAAAAAAGGTTCCTTCTACTTGGTGTTTGTCTCCATATCTTTCTCTTCACTCACCTGTCTGCGAAGGTCTCTTGTCTTCTTACACATGTTTTCTATTGCCATATTGAGGGTATTACTCCTTTCCTTTTTTCCAGTCTGCAAGGGAGAAAAAAAAAATGGCATAAGCAATGGTATTGAATTACTCTTTATCACTTAGCAATCTGCTTTCTAAATTTCCTGAAAATAACAGCTTGAACATTCAAGAATAGGTCTCGAAACTGCTATGATACTGCTATGATTCATGAGTACTTCACTTAAGAGTAAGTTTGAATGGTGATTAAAGTTCACATTATTTTCTTCTTTAAGCTTCTGTAATATTTTTGATATAGGCTTGGGCTGCATTCAGTGTGGCAGTAGGCAGAGCATTATCTCCAAGAAACCATGATCTTCATTCTTAACAAGTCGACTCTTTAACTGCAAAGCATGCAATTAGCTTAAAAGCATTAGATGCCCAATTTGTCAACTTCTGTGGGAGTTTCTGAAGTCATTTTCGTGGTGTATTGTGTAAGTTATGCAGAGCCATATTGGAGTTTTGCTAAACACTAAATAAAATATGCAGTGCAAATTCATACAATTTGCAAAAGTTGACCACAAATTTAGCTGACAATATTCCAAGAACAAAGTGTTTCAAGTGAAAACTGGACGCTGTTTTTGGCTCTTTGGGATAATTTGTGCAACACCTTCTTCTCCTTTAAGCGGAACAGTTCTATTATATCCTTAACCTAAATCTTTAGGCTATTAAGCACATAGAGAGTCACCTTGGTTGGTATTTTCTACATATTACTTTTGTGGGAGACAACTGAATTGAATCTAATCATACTTTTCTAGTGATATCTTATATAAAAGAGATTGAAAAAAATCATTATGTGATTCACCTCTAGGAATATTGCTACTATTTAAAATTACAAACTGAAAGAGCTCTTGACAGGAGACCTTGAAAAGCCGGAAAGCAAGTTTAAGCAGCTGATAACTGAAGGAGTTTACATCATGGATGGTACGAAAGGGCATTGAGAGGAAGCACAGAACATTAGGCAACGTGCCATACACTGCTCCCAGTGACTGAACTCATATATGAATCCATATTTCCAAGTGGAAAGACTCCTTTATAAGAAGTTCAAGACCATCTATACTCTACCCATATCTGTGTTTTTAGTCCAATCTTCTGCCACATACTTTTAAGTCCTATTTTTTACAGAAACAATATTTCTATACATTTCTCTCTCTTCTCCCAAGTTCTTACATATATCTTTGATTGCAGCAAGTGTCTCCCCAAATCATTTTCTATTAAAATCCTACCTGTTTCATAATGGTTTCCACTCAGAGTTACCCCCCAACACCTGTGCTCAAAAGTAAGCCCTCACCTCTCCTTGTTCTGATAAAATGTTCTGATAGCATTTTAAAAACTTCCCAAAATGCTCATTTTGTTTCTGTATAGGTCAATCACCTTTACAATAATGTTAGAATCTTGATGTTGGCAAGTGTATCTTTTTTTTTTTAATTCCTAAAAGTAACTTGTATAGAATTTATTAAATAGTATTGGCTAATTTATAAATAAACAACTTGATTCAAAACACAACATAGTTTTTTTAAGAACCTACTATAAGAGATTTTAGCATCTGCTCATCAAGGCACAACTAAAATCCTCTGTTAACCAAGGTTGCTGGTACCCATGTAAACCTCAAGTAGATTTGGTTTTGCTTAGCAGTAACATTATTGATATTTATGATTCAAAAGCACCATCATTTAAGCCCCTTCAGTACACAGAAAGTTATGGGGCATCCACAGACCAGTCTACTAAATTCCAGTAACAATGCTCAAGCACTATGATAGCCAACAATTGACCCCACATATCTCCAGATACCTCATGGGGGAAACACAGAGGATGGGTTACTAAGTCCTTTACCGCATTTTATTTTTGAGAGTGAGTATGCAGTGTGTGCATGATGGAGACTGTCTCCAGTGAATGAAGTGGGGAAAGGAAGAAGGGAGAAGTAGGAGAGATAAATAAAATTCTAAATGTCAGAGCAATAAGGCCACGGTGGCAATTACTTGGATTGCCACCAGTACAGTAGGCTATAAGACAGTTTCAATTTTACCTAAAGAATCTATCCCTTATCCTCTAGTTTAATGCAATGCTAGCTCTTGATTATCTCTTTCCATGTCACAAAAGCAGAGACTCTCAATCAGAGGAAGGAATAGGACAGACCAAGAGACACCTCCCACCCCCAACACACACAGGCATCAGGAATAACACGAAAGATTTCTGTGGTGTTGGTCATAAAAGCTCACTAGTTTCTGTGATATGATTCATCAGAACAACTAAAAGATGTCAGATTTCTCAGTTAACAGCAACGACATAGAAAACTTTCATAAAGGATGACAGTGGGTGACAGCATAAGGAGATTAAATAAGGACTATAAAGATGATTTCCCAATTTCTCCTCAGAGTTTCACCTTAGTTTAAAAGGTTTAATTGGGTCAAAGACATTTTGTTCTCCAGATAATAAAAAACAGTCACTACAATTTCAAGAAATATAAAGCTTTCCTTTCTCTCATCCCTGTGTTTCCATCCCCCTCCTCCACATTTCTTCTCTTTCACCCCCAGCTTTTTATTGGGTCCTTGCTCTGTTTATACAGATTTATTTGGCTCAGTCAAGCTATTTTATGCCTCTTTAATCCTTTTGCATGGCATAAAAATAAATAAAGCAAGAAGAAATAGCCCCATCCTACTTAAAAGCCCTCATTCCTCCTGTTTTCAAAGCCTCAACAAATCATCAAGCAATGAGCTGGGACTGAAGGTGAATTGTGTGTGCTGAGGTAAGGGACCGAAAGGGCAGGATATTAAAACATAATCACAGCTAACAGTCAAGAGCCTGCCTATATTCCCAATGCTCAGAAGAGAAGATGCCCCTCAAAGGAAGCTTTAAGGGAACATTTAGGGTCAGCACAGTCCTACTAATGGAAAAATGTACCACTTACAGTAAAAGGCAAGGAGAAAAACTCAGAAAACACAGCACAGATCAGCACTGTAGAGGGAAAGCAATCATGTTCTTCATTAGTAAATGCACTGCCAGGAAAGACTACCTCAAAAAGAACAGTTTTGAGTACAGACTTCATTCAATGAAACTCCATTATTTTATTACTGAATATAATAGTTTTATTATGAATAGTATAACTTTGTGAATGCTACAGTATGAATATTCATAATATTATGAATATTTTGACTGAGCAAAATGAATCTGGATAAACAGAACAAGGACCCAATATAAAGTTGGGGTGCAAGAGAAGAAAGGTAGGGGAGGGGAATGGAAACACAGGAAAGAGAAAAGGGAAACCTGTCCCAATATGATCTAGGCTTATAAATCTTAACTATGAGTCTTCCTGTGAATTCTGCTTAAGCATTGCTCCCATACAACTACCGCAGTCAATTACACTCTCTCATATAGTTTCCTAAAGCTACCTACATATTTGGAAAACATTGCTACGTAAATAAACTCTCCTTGAATTATCTGAGTTTGAGTATTTCATCTGTATCCTGTTTGGGACTCTGGCTAGGGAGACCTTTTAACACTGGATTGTTCAATATGATAGCTAACAGTCATATGTGGCTATTCAAATTAAATAGTATTAAAAATTCGATTCCTCTATTTAAAATGAACAATAGCCACATGTGTCTAGTGGCTTCTGTACTGTACAGCACAGATACCTATCTCTTATCTCAGAAAACTGTATTCAACAGCAGTGTTCCAAAATATACTTTTGTTTTTTCAAGTGTATAATGAGTTCCTACTTTTTCACAATCACCTTTTATTTGAGAATAAAATAATGAGCAAGAAATAAACAAGCAAACAAACCCAACTCTCAAGGTGTATAGCAAAGAAACTAGAGATCTAATTCTGTCCTCTTCTTTGTTCCAAAAATCTTCCCTCTACTCCCATTTCTCATGGAATTAAGAACAAACTTTTGATCACAGTGTTCAAAGTCCCACAGGATCTACTCCCATATTTACTCATCGAACATCAATAAGATACATTAATGAATCTTTTATTTTCTAGACAATACACAATCACAGCTTGGGAACTAAGAGCAGGTGAGTTACAGATAGAGCTTTATTTCAAATATACCAGTCTGGCTTGAATTTGAAGAATGTACTGATATTTGAGGAGATTAAGAATAGAGACACACCAAATAATTAGATAATTGCTGCAACAGTCCACAGAAGAGAAGAAAAGGGTGAAAATTAAAGCAGCGGCTGTCATGAAACTGAGCACAACCCTGTGGGTACTGGGCATGGAAGCCTTCTATGTCCTCCATTTCTCATTTGTAGGAAACAGACTTATACTTCCATGAGTTCCAAACAGCAGATTCAAACAGATGCTAATCAAGGAAGGGAGGAGATACATAGACAAGGGAGGAGCAGACAAGAAACAGTCAGTCAGTTCAGTTCAATCACTCAGCATAGTCCGACTCTTTTGACCCCATGGATTGTAGAATGCCAGGCTTCCCTGTCCATCACCATCTCCCAGACCTTGCTCAAACTCATGTTCATCGAGTCGGTGATGCAATCCAACCATCTCATCCTCTGTCATCCCACCTTCAATCTTCCCAGCAGCAGGGTCTTTTCCAATGAGTTGGTTCTTCTCATCAGGTGGCCGAAGTATTAAGAGTTTCAGCTTCAGCATCAGTCCTTCCAATGAATATTCAGGGTTGATTTCCTTTAGGATGGACTTGTTGGATCTCCTTGCAGTCCAAGGGACTCTCAAGAGTCTTCTCCAACACCACAGTTCAAAAGCATCAATAATTCAGTGATCAGCTTTCTTTATAGTCCAATTCTCACATTCATACACGACTACTGGAAAAACCATAGCTTTGACTAGATGGCCCTTTGTCATCAAAATAATGTCTCTGCTTTTTAATATGCTATCTAGGTTTGTCATAGCTTTTCTTCCAAGGAGCAAGAGTCTTTTAATTTCATGGCTACAGTCACCATCTGCAGTGATTTTGGAGCCCAAGAAAATAAAGGCTGTCACTGTTTCCATTGTTTCCCCATCTATTTGCCAGGAATAATGGACCAGATGCCATGATCTTAGTTTTGTGAATGTTGAGTTTTTAGCCAGCTTTTTCACTTTCTTCTTTCACTTTCATCAAGGGGCTGTTTAGTTCCTCTTCACTTTCTGCCATAAGGGTGGTGTCATCTGCATATCTGAAGTTATTGATATTTCTCCCAGAAATCTTGATTTCAGCTTGTGCTTTCATCCAGGCTTGCATTTCACATGATGTACTCTGTATATAAGTTAAATACGCAGGGTGACAATATACAGCCTTGACGTACTCTTTTCCAATTTGGAAACAGTCTGCTTTTCCATGTTTGGTTCTAACTGTTGCTTCTTGACCTGCATACAGATTTCTCAGAAGGCAGGTCAGGTGGTCTGGTATTCCCATTTCTTGAAGAATATTCCAGTTTGTTGTCATCTACAGTCAGAAGCTTTGGCATAATCAATGAAGCAGAAGTAGATGCTTTTCTTAAGTTCTGTTGCTTTTTATATGATCCAACATATATTGGCAATTTTATCTATGGCTCCTCTGCCTTTTCTAAATCCAGCTTGAACACCTGGAAGTTCACAGTTCAGGTACTGTTGAAGCCTGGCTTGAAGAATTTTGAGCATTTCTTGTTAGCCTGTGAGATGAATGCAATTGTGCAGTAGTTTGAACATTCTTTGGCATTGCCTTTCTTTGAGATTGAAATGAAGCTGACCTTTTCCAGCCCTTGGCCACTGCTGAGTTTTCCAAATGTGCTGGCATATTGAGTGCAGCACTTTCATAGCATCATCTTTTAGGATTTGAAATAGTTCAACTGGATTTCCATCACTTCCACTAGCTTTGTTCATAGTGATGCTTCCTAAGGCCCACTTGACTTCACATTCCAGGATGTCTGGCTCTAGGTGAGTGATCACACCATCATGGTCATGATTATCTAGGTCATGAAGATCTTTTTTCTAAAGTTCTTCTGTGTATTCTTGCCACCTCTTCTTAATATCTTCTGCTTCTGTTAGGTCCATACCATTTCTGTCCTTTATTGTGCCCATCTTTGCATGAAATGTTCCCTTTGTAGCTCTAATTTTCTTGAAGAGATCTCTCATCTTTCCCACAAGAAACAATAGTGCAGTCCTGGGGCAGGGTCCTGGTTCCTCCTCAAGGGATAAACATAATAGTATCTTTCAGGTCTGCAGAACTAAAACCCCCACCAAAGGAAAGATGTTCCAAGAGAATGTCACAGTTTGATAAGCTTAAGAAACTCATCAGGAGACCGCCTGACGCCACGTTAGAGTGCAGGCCCTGCCCACACACTGACCCTCATCAGCAACTCTACCCTTGAACCATTGCTATAAAAGAAAGAAAAGAAAGAAAGTGAAGTTGTTCAGTTGTGTCCGACTCTTTGAGACCCTGTGGACTGTAACCTACCAGGCTCCTCCATCCATGGGATTCTCCAGGCAAGAATACTGGAGTGGGTTGCCATTTTAACACTTCACCAAATCCTTCAAGGTTGGGACACAATTTTGAGAGGCATGATCCTCTTGTGTTCCCCTCTGCCTGGCAAAGCAATAAAGATATTCTTTCCTATGTTACTCAAAACTCTGCTTCCAAGATTCAGTTCAGCACCAGTGCTCAAAGGCTGAGTTTTCAGTGCCAGTCAGGAAGAAGAAAATAGCCTTACGGACTCTGAATGAGTAACTTGGGCAGGATGATGCAGGCAGATGCTGGAGAGTAAAGAAAAGGAAACAGTATTTCTCACTAGACTGTACAGTCCTTGAGGGAGAGAAACTCTGTACATGTAATTGTCCCTCATATTACCTAGCACAGTGGTTGCACATAGTAAGATCTCAGAGGTTAGTTTTTGAATAAATAGAGGAAAGATGGACTGATCCTTGGCAAATCCCATAATATTTCTAGACCTTAATTTCCACACCCATCAAATGAAGATTTGCCCCAAATTGTTCCCATATTCCAACTTTAAAATTCCATAAAAGGGCCATGTTATCTTTAAAAATTAAAGAATATGCTACTGTTTTGTACAATTTCTTGCATAGACAGTTGTTTAAAATGTGTTGGAAAAATGTTTGCACAGTATAAATCTGTAGTGGTACAAATAAAAGAAGACATTTGAAATAAGAAGACCATGATGCTGACCTCACAAATACTAGGAAGTCTCAAATATTAAGGGATGAGGTTAAATGCAAATGAAAAGTTATCTAACTCATAGTCAAAAGAAAATTTTATTTGTGCAGACAGAAAACCTATACAGAGTTTAAAAACCAAGAAAAATTTGTTGTTATTATTTTGTTATATTTTCTATTTGCTTTTAAATGTATGCCATTTTATTCAACCTTTTAAAATGACACATTTCCCTTTAAATGGGAAATCTTTATTTCATGGTAAAGATGAATTTTGATGCCTTTAAATTAGTTCCTCTCTACAGAAATAGCTTTAAAATATTTTATGCTTAACACATAGCAGAGGCACAGATTCTAGTTCACATTTTGGGGGCATGAAAGACATACAAATAAATAAACATAAAACCTGAATTATCTTCTAGATTGCCAGTGTGCTGAATGGCATGGCAGAAAAACATCCTAAAATGGTATCCTAAAAAATCCTTCTGAAGCAAGGTTTGTGCTATGAAAATGACATTAGAACAAACAAAAAATTAACTCTCAGACTTGAAATGAGGTTTTTAAAAATAACTTTATAAGAACAGAATGACTTAGCTATCAAGGGAAACAGTCTGAAGATTGTAAGTGTCTTGAACTTTCATAGTGTTTGGGAAAGTAGGATGCCACCCCAGGTAGCTGCCTGCTGGGGTGGAACAGGGAGGCAGTGAGGGGGAACCAACTATGTCAAATATCTGCCACAGCTAAGGATTTTACACGCATCTTCTCAGATGCCGTTCACAGTCATTCTTCACACATTTGCACATGAAGATACTGACACTCAGTAAGTTTAAATACTTACACCACCAGGAGGAAACATAGTGCATGTTAGGATCAAATTGACCTGAGTCTAACCTCAGACTTTCTCTACCACATTTGAATGAGCAGTAACTAAAACCCAAATTAATATTTTATATAAATTTATACCTTAAAAATAATTAGAGGAGTAGTGTAGAAGTTTATAGAGTCGGTTATAATTGTTTGAATCTGTGCTCCATCTCTTGATGGCTATGTGTCCTTGGACAAATTAATCTCTCAAAGTTTTAGTTTTCTTACCAATTAAAGATAATATAGAATATTTTTTCATAGATAAATTAAGATAATATAGCAATTATATCATAGGGTTATCGTAAGGAATAAAGAGATGAAGGTTGTACAAGTTATGGCAAGTAGTAAGCGCTCAAGGCATGTTAGCAGTTATTACTGTATTTATCAAGAGTGTCATCATTGTTAAAACACTTGCATTTCCCTATGCTTTCCAAACACTTGGAATACCCTCGTCAGTTCTCATTCAACAGGAAAATTCTTAATTCATAACTCAAACTCAGTCCAAGCACCTCAATCATCTCTTCTGATTGTCCTCAATCAAAACCATGCAATTAAAAAAAAGACATAAAAATCAAAACCCCTCTCATCTGTATTTCTATTAGGATCTGTGAAACTCTTTGTCATCTTTTATTTACGCTCTAACCCAACTTTTAAACTGCCAAGTCTGAAATTTTAGTACCAACTTCAGTGTTAGGCACTCAGTTAATGTCTGTGTGTGAAACAGATGGAAAAACAGTTAACCACGCTTTTATTAATAGTAAATAATTAAATATAAAATAAATAGTAAATAATTAAATTATTGATAAAAATTATTATTCTTAAAAAACTAATAATCATCCTGTTAGCTGTCAAATATTTTATTCAGTGTTTTTATTCAAAGACCATTATCATTATTCCTTACAAGAAGGTACAACATAAATTTGGTATGGGGATGAAACTAATACAAGGATCAGAAAATGAGACTTTTGATATAAGCAGTCTGGGTGACCTTAACTAAGTTGAATCACCTCTCTTGTCCTTATTCTTTGAATCTGTGAAAGGAGGCCATTGCACTAAATGACCTCTAGAGTCCCTCCCAGCTCTTGGAACAGGTGGTGCTGGAGTTTCTGTTGAAATTTACTCAAGTAAATCAAGCAATAAGAATGGGACACCGTAGCCTGATGCGTGTGTTCTCAGACCAGAGATGCCTATGTCAGATCCCATGAATTCAACAGATATGCCCCAAGCATGAAAGAAATATCTGTGCATTTGCACGACAATAGCATGCAAATTATTTACTGGTGATGTTTCTCACCTCCATTGAACCTCAGAGACAGATATAAACTGTGGCCTTCTCCTTTAATGATGCTGCCATGGAAAATCAGTCACACGCATGTGCCAGTGCGGATGCAAAGATCCAATCCAGTGACCAACAGGTAACTTTGAAAGTGACTGGAAGAGTCAAGAGTAACCTGACATTTTTATTTTCTAAAATCACTCAGCCTTTCACTCACCATTCTCCCTTCAAGCATTTTATGATAATTTGTCTCAGTCCCTGCCTCCCATTTTTCCTCTTTTGCTGCTAGAGTTTCTTGTCATCCACTCAAGCCCAGCAAACTCTTGAACTGACACTGTTCTAAATAAGAAGAAATTGAAAAGGTGGAGTTTATTAATTTCAGTGATTCAGCATTAACCTAAACTTGCTGTGACCCCTGCTTTAATGGATTTCAGATCTTGCCAGCTCCTAGGCCAGTGACTATTCCTATAAATCATGCTGTGGTTACTATTAAATAAAAGGAGTATGTTCAAAATTGAAAGTTTTACTTAAGTTCAGAGTGGAATCCTAGGATATTGTGCTCAGTAATGGGCCCTAATGTGTGTCTCAGGCTCATGCAGTGAAAATACAAAATAGAGATAATCAAGGTATTTAACCATAAGAACTGTCTATACCGAGAGTATTTCCATCTTTCATGTTTACGATTTTGTCACTTATTTTAAAAATGGCTTTATTTAATGCTAACATAACATTTTTATTTGACATAGCAAAATAATAGAAAACCTTCTGTCAGTCTCAGAGGTTGTGTGTCTGTGTGTGTTTGTGCATGCACATGCGTGTGTCTTGTTTCTGTTTAAATAAATATAGAGCTTTGGGAATGACTGGTTTAAACCAATGAAATAAGAAATGCGCCTAATCTCACAATCAAAATCAACTAAATTAGTTAACTGTGCTATTGACAAACAGATTAAAACAAATTCTTTGCCTTTGAAATTCAACTTATTTTCTCAGCTTGTTCAGGACATTTTATATCAATTTCATTACATTTAAAACACCATTTATGTAAAGCCACTATTAAAAGTTGGTAAAATGGTGGAATCAGATATTCTTTATTTTTTTTTTTTAAGTGGAGTGCAGTTTATTACACCGGTGGGCCCAAGGCAGAGTGTCCTCCTAGCCAAGGATTCCAACCAGTTTTTGTGAAAATCTTATATTTACTCTAAGTGTACGTGCCCAAACCCACCTCCCCAAATTCCCTGAAACTAGTCTGAACAAAGGAAAAGAAAGATGCAATCAAAGTTAACCTGTGATCCATATGCCTTAAGCCTCGGTAGTTAACAGTGGACAATTATCAATAGGCCTGTGGTCATACCCCAATAAGCATAATAGGATTTATGATTCTATTCGGTTACAGAGATAGTTAGGGTATTCTTTTAGGCAACGGAGAGTCTAGGAATGAACCCTGGGGCTCTTCCATCAGGGGTCTGTTTTTCCAGTTGGTATATCTTTTCCATAGAAACTGGGCATATAGTTCAAAGTCCACAGTCCAGCCCGAGATGGAGTCCTGCTTTCAAGATGGAGCCTGTTCTGTCTGTTTCCTCCTTCAATGGTATAGAATCTTGCATAATTCCTGAGGCAACGCCTAAAAGGAACAGGTTATGTAGGTGATTATTTTTAGTTCGAGTGTATTTATTCCTGCAATGGTTGAATGAATGCAATAAATAATGGTAATAGATATATTCAATACTCTGACCTTATTTACATATGGGTAAGAGTCCTTATGTTTATTTTTTTAATTAATGTATTTATTTTAATTGGAGGCTAATTACTTTACAATATTGTAGTGGTTTTTTATACATTAACATGAATCAGCCATGGGTGTACATCCTGAATCCCCTCTGACCTCCCTCCCCACCCCATCCCTCTGAGTCATCCCAGTGCACCAGCCCTGAGTACCCTGTCTCATGCATCGAACCTGGACTGGCAATCTATTTCACATATGAAAAATATACATGTTTCAATGCTATTCTCTCAAATCATTCCACACTCACCTTCTCCCATAGGGTTCAAAGTCTATTCTTTACATCTGTGCTTCTTTTGCTGTCTCACATAAAGGATCATTGTTACTATCTTTCTAACTTACATATATATGTATTAATAAACTGTATTGGTGTTTTTCTTTCTGACTTACGTCACTCTGTATAATAGGCCCCAATTTCATCCATCTCATTAGAACTGATTCAAATGCCCTCTTTTTAATAGCTGAGTAATATTCCATTACTCACCATTAGTCAGATGGTGACTGCAACCATGAAATTAAAAGACACTTACTCCTTGGAATAAAAGTTATGACTAACCTAGATAGCATATTGAAAAGCAGAGACATTACTTTGCCAACAAAGGTCCGTCTAGTCAAGGCTATGGTTTTTCCAGTGGTCATGTATGGATGTGAGAGTTGGACTGTGAAGAAAGCTTAGCACCGAAGAATTGATGCCTTTGAACTGTGGTGTTGGAGAAGACTCTTGAGAGTCCCTTGGACTGCAAGGATATCCAACCAGTCCATTCTGAAGGAGATCAGCCCTAGGATTTCTTTGGAAGGAATGATGCTAAAGCTGAAACTCCAGTACTTTGGCCACCTCATGCGAAGAGTTGACTCAATGGAAAAGACTCTGATGCTGGGAGGGATTGGGGACAGGAGGAGAAGGAGACAACAGAGGATGACATGGCTGGATGGCATCACTGACTCGATGGACGTGAGTCTGAGTGAACTCCGGGGGTTGGTGAGGGACAGGGAGGCCTGGCATGCTGCGATTCATGGGGTCACGAAGAGTCAGACACGACTGAGCAACTGAACTGAACTGAATATTCCATTGTGTATGTGTACCACAACTTGCTTATCCATTGGTCTGTCAATGACATTTAGGTTGCTTTCATGTCCTGGCTATTGTAAACAGTGCTGTGATGAACATTGGGGTACATGCATCCCTTTCAATTCTGGTTTCCCTGGTGTGTATACGCAGCAGTGGGATTGCATTCCCACCAACAGTGTAAGAGGGTTCCCTTTTCTCCGCACCCTCTCCAGCATTTATTTTTTGTAGACTTGTTGATAGCAGCCATTCTGACTGGCATGAGATGGTACCTCATTGCGGTTTTGATTTGCATTTCTCTGATAATGAGTGATGTTGAGCACCTTTTCATGTGTTTGTTAGTCATCTGTATGTTTTCTTTGGAGAAATGTCTGTTTAGTTCTTTGGCCCACTTTTTGATTGGGTCATTTATTTTTCTGGAATTGAGCTGTAGGAGTTGCTTGTATACTTTTGAGATTAAATCTTTGTCAGTTGCTTTGTTTGCTATTATTTTCTCCCATTCTGAAGGCTGTCTTTTCACCTTACTTATAGTTTCCTTCGTTGTGCAAAAGCTTTAAGTTTAATTCAGTCCCATTTGTTTATTTTTGCTTTTATTTCCAATATTCTGGGAGGTGGGTCATAGAGGATCCTGCTGTGATTTATGTCAGAGAGTGTTTTGCCTATGTTTCCCTCTAGGAATTTTATAGTTTCTGGTCTTATGTTTAGATCTTTAATCCATTTTGAGTTTATTTTTGTGTATGGTGTTAGAAAGTGTTCTAGTTTCATTCTTTTACAAGTGGTTGACCAGTTTTCCCAGCACCACTTGTTAAAGAGTTTATCTGTTCTCCATTGTATACTCTTGCCTCCTTTGTCAAAGATAAGGTGTCCATAGGTGCGTGGATTCATCTCTGGGCTTTCTATTTTGTTCCACTGATCTATATTTCTGTCTTTGGGCCAGTATCATACTGTCTTCATGACTGTGGCTTTGTAGTAGAGCCTGAAGTCAGGCAGGTTGATTCCTCCAGTTCCATTCTTCTTTCTCAAGATTGCTTTGGCTATTCCAGGTTTTTTGTATTTCCATACAATTGTGAAATTATTTGTTCTAGCTCTGTGAAAAATACCATTGGTAGCTTGATAGGGATTGCATTGAATCTATAGATTGCTTTGGGTATTATATTCATTTTCACTATATTGATTCTTCCAATCCATGAACATAGTCTATTTCTCCATCTATTGTGTCATCTTTGATTTCTTTCATCAGTGTTTTATAGTTTTCTATATATAGGTCTTTTGTTTCTTTAGGTATATTTATTCCCAAGTATTTTATTCTTTTCATTGAAGTGGTGAATGGAATTGTTTCCTTAATTTCTCTTTCTGTTTTCTCATTGTTAGTGTATAGAAATGCAAGGGATTTCTGTATGTTAATTTTTTATCCTGCAAATTTACTGTATTCATTGATTAGCTCTAGTAATTTTCTGGTGGAGTCTTTAGGGTTTTCTATGTAGAGGATCATGTCATCTGCAAACAGTGAGAGTTGTACTTCTTTTCCAATCTGGATTCCTTTTATTTCTTTTTCTTCTTTGACTGCTGTAGCTAAAACTTCCAAAACTATGTTGAATAGTAGTGGTGAGAGTGGGCACCCTTGTCTTATTCCTGACTTTAGGGGAAATGCTTTCAATTTTTCGCCATTGAGGACAATATTTGCTGTGGGTTTATCATATATGGCTTTTATTACATTGAAGTATGTTCCTTCTATGCCTGCTTTCTGGAGGGTTTTTATCATAAATGGATGGTGAATTTTTCAAAGACTTTCTCTACATCTATTGAGATAATCATATGGTTTTTATCTTTCAATTTGTTAATGTGGTGTATCACATTGATTGGTTTGCAAATGTTAAAGAGTCAGACATCATTTAAATCTTAGTTCCAAGATACAAACAAAGTGACCACATACCTATGTAATGTCATAGCTATGACCACATAACTAAGCTAAGATTTAATATCATCATCTATAGAATAAGGATGACAATACATGCTTTAGAGATTGTTGAGGATTAAATGAGATGATATACATAAAACATGTAGGATAGTAACTGTTTTATAACTTACATTTAATAAAGTATATTTATTATTGGCAATAAAAATAACTATTAGATCACTGAGGGTAGAGACCGTAAACTGTTTTATTTATGGCTATATTTCTAGTGCTTCTAGTGCTTGGCCATAATAGATACTCAGTATTTACTGATTTGAATGATAAAAAAATTCATTGAATTGATGAATGAATTAACATATGAAACATGACAGAGTTCTGAGGAAATTTTTCCTATTTTCATTAAGAGGATTGTAAAGATCTTGTTACACGGGACATGGACCCCTTGAAAATAATATTGGGTTGGCCAAAAAGTTTGTTCAAGTTTTTCTTTTTTTTCAAACTACAGAATTTTTTTTCAAATTACAGAAAAGCCCAAGCCAAAGATTCTTTTGGCCAACCCAATAGAATCTTCAGTTGATATAGACAAAACATAGATATCTAGGCCAAAGTTTACAAATCTTCTAATTTCAGTTAATGGTTAAAATATGTATTATTTTCTTTATTGAGATTTCAGTTTCCAAAATCCCTTTATTGAGTCATTGTCAGAGAATGATAGCATATTTCAGAAAGACATCTGACTTATTCTAGAAATCCTTTTGACTCTGATGCCTGACCCAGCTTTAGCAGCTGTTATCCATAAAGAAAACAAGCATGATGTTAAAATAAGAGTGGCTCTAAGAAAGTAGAAGTAGTATTTTGTATTATCAATTATACTTTGAGTTCTTATGGCAAGGACTTTTTTATGATATTGAAGAACAATACCAGAGTATAATAAGAAGTGATAAGTCATTACACACACAGATCAAATAAATTATTTTCCATCTTTTGAATAGAATCCTGTTCTCTAGCAATTTTTCTATTTCTACAATGCTTTAGGAGGTAGAGTATTCGAACCATACTGATCTCATTAAAATTTTATCATGTCATTGCTCCAGTTTCTTAAGTCTAATTTCCACTTCTTTTGTTTCCTAGGTCAGGCTTTTATAGTTTAATTATGCTCAATATGTCAAACTTTGGCCAACTGTAACCTTTACAAAGTTTGAATTATAGTCTAAGTTTTTCCATTGCACATACATGCAAAAATCCAGATCATCTAGATTTCTACCATATTGATTATTGTTTTAACTTTCACCATCAATTACAATCTGTGTCTTGCAGACATTTATTTTTAACACTGTTTAAGAATTAGATTTATTTTTTATGGATTAAAATAATTTCTATCATTTTTGTCTTCAACTAGTACTTTCAGGGTTCATAATTCAAAGAGTTTCTGACTCTGAAGCATGGAGGAAAGTTAAAGAAAGGTTCCACTTTGAAGAAACTTGGCATATAAAATTGTTTTTCTTCAAAATTAATTTTGGCAGGTAATAATTTTCCTTACAATTAATTTTTTCTTATAAATAAAAGATAATCAGCATTTCTCTTTCATAGCAAATCCACTTATCTATTGAAAATATTACCTGTGAAACTTGATTTGTGCATACATCTTTAACAGGAAAAAGTCTCATAAACAAGATCTAATTTATGTGCCATCAGAATAAGTACTGAGCTATGTGGAATAATTTGAAAGGATATAAGTCCTGGGTGTTCTTTGGAAGGAATGATGCTAAAGCTGAAACTCCAGTACTTTGGCCAACTCATGCGAAGAGTTGACTCATTGGAAAAGACTCTGATGCTGGGAGGGATTGGGGGCAGGAGGAGAAAGGGCATCACCAACTCGATGGACGTGAGTTTGAGTGATCTCCAGGAGTTGGTGATGGACAGGGAGGCCTGGCGTGCTGCAATTCATGGGGTTGCAAAGAGTCAGACACGACTGAGCGACTGAACTGAACTGAATATGTCTTGCTTGAAAATATTCTCTTTCCCATGCACCCATTCCCAGACCTTACGCAGTATATGAAATTTTTCTATTCCTTTATATTACGTTTAAAATATAAAGAAGGCATTTCATACTGATATGCCAAACCAAGATAATGAT
Organism: Bos mutus; assembly: GCF_027580195.1. Classification (NCBI taxonomy): domain Eukaryota; kingdom Metazoa; phylum Chordata; class Mammalia; order Artiodactyla; family Bovidae; genus Bos; species Bos mutus. The sequence goes on along the minus strand of NC_091644.1, from coordinate 22,517,755 downwards.
TTTAAAAAGAAACAGTCTCAGATATATAATGAAGATATAAAAGTTGAGATGTGTAGAGACTGCAGAATATTTTTAGGAGAGAATTTATATGGACAAAGCTAGTCTAGATTCCCAAGCTCCCCCTATTATCCTCACTCACACAAGTCGAAAAGGACTGTTTAGAAAGCATGATATGAGTCTCTGGCAGCTGAGATTCAATGGGCAAGCATAAACTCTCTCTTGAAAAATCTACCTGCTAAGAGGCGGCTGGCTGTTTCCTGATGATTGACAGAAGAGATGACTGAATTCTAATATTTGAACATTGTCTGTGGTCCAGACATAAGTGTCTTACAAAGGAAAAAAGGTCTGGGGTCATCTTGGTTTTTGTTTAAGATCATTTCCTCCACTGGTAAATAGAGCTAAGTTGAGAGGAGTTATATAAACTGCTAGATTTGAGAATAAGCAGTCAGCTGAAGGAGAAGAATCATTCACATCAAATGAATTGAAGGTGAAATGGGAACTTTCAAGGGACTCATGAAATCACTGGTGCCAGATTCTTTTTTTTTTTTTTTTTTTCCATTTGCCCCTCCTGACCCACTCACTACCCTATTTCATCACACTGTCTAAACTCACAGTTCAGATTAAACAAAGACGCTCCTTTGTTCCCTGACGTCAGGTGAGTTTGGCCAATAGGAGTAACAGAAAGGTGGGAGGAGAATAAGGTTGGGGTATTTATTTTCTGGTTGCTATTCTGAGGGGATGCTTAAAGCTGACTGTGTCCCTCTCCTGAAGACACAGCTCCTATCAGGCAGCTTCTTCACACACAAGGTGAGGAAGACACGCACAGCCCTGTCTCCAGTGAGTTTTGCTCCATCTCCCTGCCTTCTCGCCCCTCCCTAGCAGAAGCTGAATTCTCAGGGAAGTGCTGAAGAGCCCTCAGTTTAGGGAAGAAGGAATAGGAAGCCCTTCTATGACCAGGTCCACTCCCTTGTCTTGTTTTGTCAGCTGTTTCTCCTAAAAGGGGTGAAGGGAAAGTGAAAAGCCACAGCAACAGCACAAAAGTAGGTAGGTATTGGTGGCAAAAGATATTCTCAGTCTAATCAGCAAGATTTAAAATGAAATGAAATAGCATTTGACCTATGGCATGTGTAAGAGATACTTGTGCTCCCGTCTCCTTTCAAAAATGCAACCGAGTGAGCCGTCCTTAACTGAGTGATTCTTCTGCAGACAATTAAGGCACAAGAGATTTCAAGGTCTTTCAGTAAGCTTTAATTAATGCTATCAAACAGAGCCTAGGAAACACCCACATATTTTAAAGGCAAAACTAAATACAGTATACTCAAAAACAAGACTATAAAATAACCATTTCAAACGTGCTTATGAATCTGAAGCAGTTACTGCCATTTTACGGTCTCTTCAGGAGATGTTTACGTCACTACTTATTTCAAGTGTGCAAAGCAAAACTAAGTAACACCTTTGCTTCATTATTTAGCCCTGAACAAAACTCAGTATTTTTAACTTAATAAATGACATCTTCTATTTTGGTTTGGAGGGGTTCAGAGTCTTAAATGTTAGGTTTTTGTTTAATGATCACTGCCCTCTTCCCAAGGGCCAAATTTCCCCCTCACTGAGACTGTGCAAACTGGCCTAACCAGTGGTAGAGATGGACATCTGGGGAGTCATAAACCAAGCCTCTCTGAGCTGGGGTGATTTGGACGCGGTGCTGTATATCAGTTCCAGATGTCAGGCAAGATTGATAAAGCAACGCAAAGCTCCCGATGAAGCACAGTTGAGTTGCAGGAGATTGCCGTGATGATAAGTGCCAGAACAAACCATAAATTCTGGACGCAGAATTAGGAATGGCCTGTAAACAGCAAATAATGGGTGTCTAAATTGAAAATGAAACTATCTGTTGCCTGTAATATTTCTTGCACTCTGGCTTAGGAAGCTGGGCATGTTAGAGACAGGCATGATCCTTTTCAGTGTCTGCCGTTAGAAAACCGAGGATATTAACTCCTCTTTCCATCAACCTCAGGAAACAGAATGAAATGAACTAGCTAGAAATTATGGGTATAAAATACAGATTTAACACTATGCAGCAAGAACGTTACAGGTTAACAAAACTGAGAAACACGAATATTGCATTTAAAGAACCACCATAGCAAACACTAAAGGAAAGAGCTCAAATAATTTACCTGGATCTCTCTGTCTCTCCCTCCCTCCCTCCCTCCCTCCCTCCCTCTCTCTCTCTCTCTCACACACACACACACACACATGTATATGTATATATACGTGTATGAATACCAGGGCTTCTCTTGTGGCTCAGACGGTAAAGCGTCTGCCTACACTGCGGGAGACCCAGGTTCGAGCCCTGGGTCGGGAAGATCATCTGGAGAAGGAAATGGCAACCCACTCCAGTACTCTTGCCTAGAAAATCCCATGGACGGAGGAGCCGGTAGGCTTCAGTGTATGAATACATATATAAATGAAATTACTTTCCTGCACCTGATAGTAAGGAGATGTCAGTCAATTTAGTGCAAATCTTGATTACACAACAATTTTAAAGATGCAGAAGATAGAGGATCCAAGATAACTCCAGATACATAGTACTGAAACAGCTATGACTTGAAGGAATTTTTTAGCCACTTTATTAAATAGGGAAGAATCATGTGTAATAAGCACCTTTTTAGTTCCGTGGGATAATTTATAAATAGTATATTACTTGTAAGTGTATGAGAAAATGCCTACCATTTTATAAATAAAACATCATTTTTACTCTATACGCTTTGTTCTTATGACAACAAACTAAAGCCAAGATTTACAGATTGCTATGCTATGCTAAGTCACTTCAGTCGTGTCCGACTCTGTGTGACCCCATAGACGGCAGCCACCAGGCTCCCCATCCCTGGGATTCTCCAGGCGAGAACACTGGAGTGGGTTGCCATTTCCTTCTCCAATGCATGAAAGTGAAAAGTGAAAGCGAAGTCGCTCAGTCGTGTCCGACTCTTAGCGACCCCACGGATTGCAGCCCACCAGGCTCCTCCGTCCATGGGATTTTCCAAGCAAAAGCACTGGAGTGAGTGCCATTGCCTTCTCCGGATTTACAGATTAGTGGCAGCTAAATTCATGAAAATTTATATACTATTAGTCCTGCTAGATCAATGTAAGCATAGAATCCACTTAACCAAGATTTTACCTTATTTTATAATGACTTATGGAAGAGTAAAAATTCTTGTGGGTTCTTGGTATTATAATGAAGAAGAATATTTCCTGTACTGATACAGGCCACATTGTGCACGAGGCAGTTAAATTTGAACATGGGGTGGATATACCAGGTGGTGATATTCAAAGTATTTTGACAAGCAGGGGTGCATGGCCAGGCATGGGCAGGCAACAGTCAGGGGCCAGGAGCAGCATGTGGGTAACTGGTGCTTACTGGTATTAGAGTCTCTACATACTTAAGTCATCAGTGTTCTGGTAGGGGCAGGATGCTGAATGTTAGCTTGGCAACACTTGCTGCTGAAGAGGTGAAGGAGAAAAGATATTGACACACAGCAATTACAAGGCATACCTGGTGACTCTTTATAATCACTGTGTCTCAATTAGGAGGCATCTCTACCTGAAAAAATGTTCCCTATCCCCACCTCCATCTCTGTACTAGACAGAAACTTTCAAGTTAAAGAGAAAGCGAGCTAAGGGACAAGAATATTATTTTTGAATTAACAAGTAAAATCATGACCAATATTTTGCAGAGTGCATGGAAGAGAAGCAAAGGCTAAAAAATACCAATAATATAACAACAATAATGTAAAATGTTAATAGTTTACTTGTAATGTACCAAGCACGGGATCTACAGACATTATGTTGAGTCCTCTAAATAACCCTATTAAATAATCACTGTCTGCTTTTGGTAAAAGCAAAAGCAAACAGGCTCAGAGGAATGCACTGTTCCTCATGAACACAGAGCTACAATGTGATACAGCCAGACTTAGGACACAGGTATATCTGACTCCTGAGGTTTTAACTGCTAGGTTATTTTCTCCCATACTGCTAAACACTTGGTTCTAGAAATGGACCTTAAGTTATAAGATTAGCAGATATTAACTGAAAAGAACACCTGTACAAAGAGCAATACTCTAGCAAAGAATATATTTGACAAGAGTAGTATGAGGCACAAAAGAGGACCATTAGGCAATGAAAAAAGGATACAATCCCATACAGAACATAAGCTCTGGGGCAGAGGGATGTGAGTGGAATATCAAAGAACCACTGAAAACGTACATATTTTGTGATATACCATAGTGATACAATGAACATATATATATATATATATTTTTTTTTTTTCCTTAATAAAACTTGAACCAAAGGACATCTTCATGTCTAAAACTTCTGACCTTTCCACCCAGACTTGGATTTCTTCAGCACCAGCCATGAAGAGCCTTGCCCTGGAAATGCAGATACACTACAGCTCCTCCCCTTCAGTCAATAGCTCATCAAAGCCTTTTATTTATACTGCTGGAATCCACTCACTTTTATCTTCACTACCACTATTACCATAATCCTTTAATGCCTGTACTACTGTTACCATTCTCTAACTGGTCTACCTATAACTTTCACCCTCCCAGCCTCTTAGCCAATGCATTCTCAAATTCGAAGATAGTGTGATTTTGAAAGAAATCAATTAGAAATTCCCTTCATGCCACATCCCCTACTTTAAAACCCATCAATGGTTTCTCTTTAAAAGATATCAAACAGGGACCCAAACCTCTACATCCTAAAGTTTTATATGTTAAAGTCATTTGACCTCTACCTAACCATCTCTCCAGCTTGGTCTCAGGTCACCTCTTTACATTTATGTTCCAATCATTATAGCTTTCCAGATGTTTAAACATGTCATTTCCTCCCTCTCCACAGGGCTCAGTCCTTGCTGTTTTCTCAACTCAAAATTCTCTTCCCATACCCACTTACTGTGTTCAGATCCTGGGTATTTCCTACTCATCCTTGAGATCTCAGTTCCAATGCTGCTTCTGCCAGAAAGCCTTCCCAGACTCACAACACTCAGAGATGCTTGTTAAAATTTATAAATTATTTTTGTTAATAATTTATTAGTGTCCATCTCTCCCAATAAGTAGACTGGAAACACTAGGAGGGCAAAGGACTGAACTTTTGTTCACCATTTTTTCCAGTACCTAGTATATGCCTGATACTTACAATGTGAAATTATTATTACTGAATAAGCTAATGAATTAATCATATATTTATACGGATATTAGGTATTTTTATTAATATAAGAATATTAATTGGTACTGAATATATGTAAGGGAAGACCAAGCTGATCAGTGGTAAAGAAACTGCCTGCAACACAGGAGATATGGGTTCAACCTTAGGGTCAGGAAGATTTCTTGGAGAAGGAAATGACAACCCAATCCAGTAATCTTGTCTGGGAAATCTCATGAACAGGAGTCTAGCCAGCTATAGTCCATGGGGTCAGAAAAGAGTAGGACATGACTTAGTGACTAAACAATAGATATGTCAACCCAATATTTCTATAAAAATAAATATGCTACCATGTGTAAATCAGCTAATGGGAACCTGCTGTATAGCATAGCTTGGTGCTCTCTGGTGATCTAGAAGTGTGGGATGGGCAGGGGAGGCTCAAGAAAGAGAGGATATATTCACCTCATTTTACAGCTCATTCACTGCATCGTACGGTAGTAACACAATATTGTAAAGCAACTATACTGCATTTTTTTTAAAAAATGAGTTACTACTACAACTAAATTAAAAAATATACTGAGACTGAGTGGACCTTATTACAATTAATATTTCATTACCTGAGTAATCAGTACTCTGTGAAATACAATATCTTACCAATGTTTATTTCAAAATATAAGGCCTACATTTTACATTTGTCCACTAAGTTTAATTTGCAAAGCTGCATAATATAAAAGATTTCACAAGGAAGGTGGCATGTCATATGAAAGAACAATACTTCTAAAGGACTATTTTGTGAGGTAATTTTAAGACTGGTAATGTTATGTTTACAAATTATAAATTAAGATGAGATATTTACCTCTTTAATTTTTTTCACCAGTTGCCTATGTAGCTTTGATATACCAAATGCTGACTTAAAAATCTTATTTTCTAAAACATATATATATTATAAAATTGTATTTTACATTGTATATATTATATTATGTATTGAAAGTGAAAGTCATTCAGTCATGTGCAACTCTTTGTGACCCCATGGACTATACATTCCATGGAATTCTCCAGGCCAGAATACTGGAGTGGGTAGTCTTTCCCTTTTCCAGGGGATCTTCCCAAACCAGGGATCAAACCCACGTCTCCTGCATTGCAGATGGATTCTTTATCAGCTGAGCCACAAGGGAAGTCCAAGACATTTTAATATATATATAACCTCCTTTAACATTTAGCTTGTAATTATTTTTTCTGAAAATATGTAATTTACATTTGTTTTGGTCTTGGGGTTTAAAAGGTAGCTGAAATCAACTATAATTTATAAATATTGTCATGATGTCTATTAATATTCTTCATATTACATTATTTTTAATTTGTAACCCAGTATCATTAATTCATATAAAGTGTAATTTTAAGTTTTAAGTGTTCCAGAGCACTGTTTCTCAAACTTCAATGTTCATAAGAATTACCTGTGGATCTTGTTAAAGTGTAGCTTCTGATTCTTTAGTTCTTCATGGAGCCTAAAATTTTGCATTACTAACAAGCTCCCCGGTGATACTGATACAGCAAGTCTATGAAGCATACTTTGAGTAGCAAGGATATAGAATAAATCACTTACTGATAACTAAATCCCATATTGCTCAGACACCCAAATTTTCTGTTCTTTTCTTTATGCCTTGTATTCTGGCACAAAATCATATACAATCACGTTAATGTTATCAATGTCAAAAGTCAATTACCACCTGGCAACTCTCATCTGTTTCTGAAATATCAAAAAAATCTATTCTAGAATAGTAGCTATAATATTATGGAAAATCATGGAAGATATTATGAGGAGTAATTATACTATTCTAAAACAAACTTCTAAAGGTTGCCTAGTCACACACATATGAGCAGGAGTTTTCCTAAAAGCTATCCTATTTAGGTATTCATCTTTTTTACAAGTTCACAAGAGTGTTAAAGGGTTTTATAATTATTGATTTTCACTGATAAACAGAATATGGAATTTTAGTTAGTATATATAGAAATCAAGATTGCCGGGAGGAATATCAATAACCTCAGATATGCAGATGACACCACCCTTATGGCAGAAAGAGAAGAACTAAAGAGCCTCTTGATGAAAGTGAAAGAGGAGAGTGAAAAAGTTGGCTTAAAGCTCAACGTTCAGAAAACGAAGATCATGGCATCTGATTCCATCACTTCATGGCAAATAGATGGGAAAATAGAGGAAACAGTGACAGACTTCATTTTGGGGGGCTTGGAAATCACTGCAGATGGTGATTGCAGCTGTGAAATTAAAAGACACTCATTGAAGGAAAGTTATGACCAACCTAGACAGCATATTAAAAAGCAGAGACATTACTTTGTCAACAAAGGTCTGTCTAGTCAAAGCTATGGTTTTTCCAGTAGTCGTGTATAGATGTGAGAGTTGGACTACAAAGAAAGCAGAGCCCCGAAGATGATGCTTTTGAACTGTGGTGTTGGAGAAGACTCTTGAGACTCCGTTGGACTGCAAGGATATCCAACCAGTCCATCCTAAAGGAGATCAGTCCTGGGTGTTCATTGGAAGGACTGATGTTGAAGCTGAAACTCCAATACTTTGGCCACCTGATGCAAAGAGCTGACTCATTTGAAAAGACCCTGATGCTGGGAAAGATTGAGGGCAGGAGGAGAAAGAGATGACAGAGGATGAAATGGTTGGATGGCATCACCAACTCAATGGACATGAGTTTGGGTAAACTCCAGGAGTTGGTGATGGCAGGGAGACCTGCATGCTGCAGTTCATGGGGTCGCAAAGAGTTGGACACGACTGAGCAACTGAACTGAACTGATACAGAAATTGCTTCATCTGTAAATGGGAAATTGAGTCAAAAGTCCAGGACCAGATGTCTTCACTGCCGGATTTTACTAAAAATACAAAGAAGAATTTATACCAATCCTTTCACTCAAACTATTCCAACATACTGAAGAGGAGGAAATACTCCTAAATTCAGTCTATGAGGCCATCATCACCCTGACACCAAATATAGACAAAGACAACTATTAAAAAAGAAAAAATAAGAAGAAGAATATTGCAAGCTAATATATTTGATGAACATAGATGCAAAAAATCCTCAGAAAATATTAGCAAACTCAACCGAAAAATTTGTATCCAAATTGGAAGTGAAGTGATAAATGTCCCTTTCTCAGATAACAGAATAGTTTATATACAGAACCCTAAAGTCACTACACAAAAACTATCAATTCCAACTGAGCTATTTCAAATCTTATAGGATGATGCTGTTAAAATGCTGCACTCAATATGCCAGCACATTTGGAAAACTCAGCAGTGGCCACAGGACTGGTAAAGGTTACTTTTCATTCAATCCCAAAGACAATGCCCAAGAATGTTCAAACTACTGCACAATTGCACTCATTTCACAGGCTAGCAAGTAATGCTCAAATTTCTTCAAGCCAGGCTTCAACAGTATGTGAACCATGAACTTCCAGATGTATAAGCTGTATTTAGAAAAGGTAGAGGCACCAGAGATCAAATTGCCAACATCTACTGGATCATCAAAAAGGCAAGAAAATACCAGAAAAACATCTACTTCTGCTTTATTGATTATGTCAAAGGCTTTGACTGTGTAGATCACAACAAACTGTAGAAAATTCTTCAAGAGATGGGAATAATAGATCACCTTACCTGCCTCCTGAAAAATCTATAGGCAGGTCAAGAAGCAACAGTTAGAACTAGACATGGAACAACAGACTGGTTCCAAATTGGAAAAGGAGTATGTCAAGGCTGTATATTGTCACCCTGCTTATTTACCTTATATGCAGAGTACATCATGCTAAATGCAGGGCTGGATGAAGCATAAGAAGTGAAGTCACTCAGTCATGTCTGACTCTTTGGGACCCATTGGACTGTAACCTACCAGGATCCTCCATCCATGGGATTTCCCAGGCAAGAATACTGGAGTGGATTGCCATTTCCTTCTCCAGGGAATCTTCCCAAACCAGGGGTTGAACATGGGTCTCCCACACTGCAAGTAGACTCTTTACCATCTGAGCCACCAGGGAAGCCAAGCTGGAATCAAGATTGCTGGGAGAAATATCAATAACCTCAAGTTTGCAGATGACACTACCCTTATGGCAGAAAGTGAAGAAGAACTAAAGAGCCTCACTATGAAAGTGACAGAGGAGAGTGAAAAAGCTGTCTTAAAATTCAACATTCAAGAAACGAAGATCGGGGCATCCATGTCCATCACTTCATAACAAATAGATGGGGAAACAATGGAAACAGTAACAGACTTTACTTTGGGGCTCTAAAATCACTGCCGATGGTGACTGCAGCCATGAAATTAAAAGACACTTGCTCCTTGGAAGAAAAGGTATGACCAACCTAGACAGTGTATTAAAAAGCAGAGACGTTACTTTGCCAACAAAGGTCCATCTTTTAAAACTATGGTTTCTCCACTAGTCATTTTTTCAGTAGGATATGAGAGTTGGGCTATAAAGAAAACTGAGCACCGAAGAACTGATACTTTTGAACTGTGGTGTTGGAGAAGAATCTTGAGAGTCCCTCAAACTTCAAGAAGATCCAACCAATCCATCCTAAATGAAATCCTAAATATTCACTGGAAGGACTGATGCTGAAGCTAAAACTCCAATATTTTGGCCACCTGATATGAAGAACTGACTCCTTAGAAAAGACCCTGATGCTGGGCAAGATTGAAGGCAGGAGGAGAAGGGGATGACAGAGGATGAGATGGTTGGATGACATTGCTGACTCAGTGGACATGAGTTTGAGCAAGCTCTTGGAGCCGCTGATGGACAGGGAAGCCTGGCATGTTGCAGTCCACGGGGTCACAAAGAGCCGGACATGACTGAGCAACTGAACTCAGCTAGAAGTCTCTACACAAAAACAGAATAAATTAATTCACCTAGGTTACAGAATACAAGATTAACATACAGAAATCTGATACATTTCTTTATATCAACAATGAAATATCAGAAAAAGTAAAAAGCAATCCTGTTTAAAATCACAAAACAAAACAAAACCTAGGAATAAAGTTAACCAAGAAAGTAAAAAACCTATACACCATAAACTAAAGAAAACTGATACAGGAAACTGAAGATGGTTCAAAGAAATGGAAATATATGTCATTTTCCCAGAAGTATTAATATTAGCAAAATGGCCATATTACCCAAAGAAATCTACATATTTAATACAATCCCTATCAAAATGGCTATGACATTTTTTAATATCCTATAGTTTATATGTAACCACAACAGACCCTGAATTGCCAAAGCAATTCTGAGGAAAAAGAACAAAGTTGGAGGTATAACACTTTGATATATCAGATAATGCTAGTTACATAGCTAAAGTAATTAAAACAGTGTAGTATTGGCGCAAAAATAGATATACAGATCAATGAAACAAAATCACAAACCAAGAAATAAACCCACACAGGTAAGGTCAATTAATCTACCACAAAGCAGGCAAGAATATACATTGAAGAAAAGACAATTTTTTCATCAAGTAGTGCTAGGAAAACTGGACAGTTACATGTAACTCAATGAAATTAGAACACTCCCTTGAACCATATATCAAAAAAAAACTCAAAATGGTTTGAAGGCGTGAATGAATGACATGACATCATAAAACTCCTGGAAGAGAACATAGGCAAAATATTCTCTGACATAAATCTTAGCATTATTTTTTCAGCCTCTCAAGGCAAAATGAAGAGAAGGAAAAATAAACAAATGTGGCCAAATCAAACTTAAAAGTTTCCATACATGTGGAGGATATTACTTAGCTATAAAAAAAATGAAATACTGTCATTTACAATAATATAAATGGATCTATTTCTGGTTTATTGACTATGCCAAAGCGTTTGACTGTGTGGATCACAATAAATTGTGGAAAATCCTGAAAGTGATGGGAATATCAGATCACCTGACCTGCTTCTTAAGAAACCTGTATGCAGGTCAGGTTAGAACTGGACATAGAACAGACTGGTTCCAAAAAGGAAAAGGAGTACATTAAGGCTGTATATTGTCACCCTGCTTACTTAACTTCTATGCAGAGTACATCATGAGAAACGCTGGGCTAGAAGAAGCACAAGCTGGAATCAAGATTGCCAGCAGAAATGTCAATAACCTCAGATATGCAGATGACACCACCCTTATGGCAGAAAGTGAAGAGGAACTAAAAAGCCTCTTGATGAAGGTGAAAGAGGAGAGTGAAAAAGTTGGCTTAAAGATCAACATTCAGAAAACGAAGATCATGGCATCTGGTCCCATCACTTCATGGCAAATAGATGGGGAAACAATGGAAACAGTGTCAGACTTTATTTTTGTGGGCTCCAAAATCACTGCAGATGGAGATTGCAGCCATGAAATTAAAAGACACTTACTCCTTGGAAGGAAAGTTATGACCAACCTAGATAGCATATTCAAAAGCAGAGACATTACTTTTCCAGCAAGGTCCATCTAGTCAAGGCTATGGTTTTTCCAGTAGTCATGTATGGTTGTGAGAGTTGGACTGTGAAGAAAGCTGAGTGCCAAAGAACTGATGCTTTTGAACCGTGGTGTTGGAGAAGACTCTTGAGAGTCCCTTGGACTGCAAGGAGATCCAACCAGTCCATCCTAAAGGAGATCAGTCCTGGGTGGTCATTGGAAGGACTGATGCTGAGGCTGAAACTCCAGTACTTTGGCCACCTGATGCGAAGACCTGACTCATTGGAAAAGTCCCTGATACTGGGAGGGACTGGGAGCAGGAGGAGAAGGGGACGACAGAGGATAAGATGGCTGGATGGCATCACCGACTCGATGCACATAAGTTTGGGTGAACCCCAGGAGTTGGTGATGGACAGTGAGGCCTGGTATGCTGCGATTCATGGGGTTGCAAAGAGTCAGACACGACTGAGCGACTGAACTGAACTGAAATGGATCTAGAAAAATGATGTGTAGTCACATGGAAAAAGACAAATGTTATATGATATAATTTACATATTGAATCTAAAAAGAATAATACAAATGGGTCTATAAACAATTAGAAACAGACTCACAGACATAGGAAACAAACTTAAGGTTGCTGAAAGGGAGTGGGGCAGGGATAAATTTTGGGTATGGGATTAATAGACACAAACTACTATACATAAAATGGGTAGGCAACAGGCATTTACTGTGTAGCATAAGGAGCTATAGTTAATATCTTGTAATAACCAATAATGGAAGATAATCTGAAAAAAATCACTTTTTCATTGAATTCTTAACTTTTATTCCTACAGATATTTTTTCACAGTTGTTTTTTGTTGGTCTGTTTGTTTGCCTATATCATACTTAATTTCACCAACTAACAGATCTGAATCTTTCTTTCTATATTTTTTGGGGGAAATTTTTCTTATAATGGAAAATAATCTGAAATCTATATACATACCTATATACATAAAACTGAATTAATCTTCTGTACACTTGAAACTAACACAACATTGTAAATCAACTATACTTCAGTTTTAAAAAAGAACTGGAAAAAATTATCTAATTGTCAAATATCTATCATCTACCAGAAACTGTTGTGTTTTCTGTATGTGTATTTAATCTACTTCAGTAGCCACTCTGAGGTAGAATACGATTATTTACATTGTAAGGAAGAGGAAATAGAATCAAGTACATTAAGAAAATTATAATCGGTAAAGTCCTTATTTTTTTGCTCTATATCATATATTTTAAATGCTTATCAGCATTTGAAAAGTTTTTATTAGAGCATCCTTTGAACTTTTGCTGTTATTTACAGGCTTATTAAACAGGCTCGTGACATCTGGCTCTGCTTTGTTGATGTATCAGTACAACAATATTTGCAACTACATAAACAGCACTTCTATTTATTCTGCGTTAGAACCACATTCCTGACCTTTCCCCCTTACTGGAGTTATATCAAGCTTATTTTCTCACAAATATTAATCACAGATTCAGTAATACACAAGCAAATTTGGAACTTTGAGTCACTAAAGATCAAAGTGTCCCACTCACCTTCTGTTCAGGCAACTATTTAATTGCAGGCTAGTAGATTTTAATATCAAGCATTTAATATCAAATTACCTGGCCAGAAATAGACCCTGAAAAATCTGGTTAAAGCAAAATTAAGTCATGGCTTAGAAGGGCATAGAGATAACATGTAAAAGACCCAGAAATGTAGAGAACACTCAGCAAAATTCCAATTAAATGTGTCAACTTTTAAGCCTTAAACAAGTACTACTCACTTGAATACGTTGGGGAAATGTCATGGATCAAAATCAAGTATAAAAGATAGCAGTTTGAAAGACCAAGTAAATATTAACAATGAATGAATGAATGAAATAAGCCTTAGTTATATTCAAAAGCACAAAGGCTTCTGAGGCCATGAGCCATCTGATGAAAAACTGATCCCATCAGGATGATAGAGCCATCACTCTGCAACAGTATCCATGCTTCAGCTAGTCCACACAGGCTCTGGGCTCATTATCATTTTTATTATTCTCATTGTTAGTACTTTCTTCTTGTATTTCCTATAACTATTCTTTGGGTTTAGAATCTGTTATCACAATTATAAGGAAGAAACCACTGGAATTAGTGAAAAGCTTATGAATTTATTTCTTACTGAATAACAAGGACAAAAAAGTCAATTTGATGACCACAAAGTGTCTCAAGTAATTGTGTTTTCTGTATTCAAAGTATTTATTCCCAATTCCTCAGACCTACACAAAGTCCCACCACAGAGGAGGCATATTTCTTGAAGCTGGAAAATAATTTAAATATATCACCTCAGTACTTGTATGGTGGCAAAATACTTTTAGCTAGGTGATGCCTATGTGCCGTTAAATTATGGTTCCCAGGATGACAATCATTCATTTACACCACACAAGCAGCCCCACAAAGATACAGTTCACTGCCTCAATGGATTCGGCAATAAAAAGGAACACATTTAAATACTGAAGCCATTGTGCATGAATAAATGGCAAAATAAAGGAAACCCTTTAAGTGCTTTCCAGCCGTTTAACCCAGAACCATTCAATTTCCCTTTATTTGTTCCTCTTAATAACTTTTTTCCCTAGGTAAAGCTAGGAGAGCATAGCACCATTGTGACCTTGAATTTGGTATAAAGCAAGTAACATGTATTGACACTGTCGATAGCTCTGTATGTGACAAAGAAAGATTTTCCTGTTTCTGAAGGAGATTGTTTTTTTCTTTTTTTTAAGGGAAAACCAAACCAAGATTTGAAACTAAGTTTCTGTGTTGTCCTTACCTGAGGCCTCAGATTACTTGTTATTCAGTAACTAAGTCATTTCCAACTCTGAGACCCCATGGACTGCAGCACATCAGGTTTCCCTATCTTTTACTATGTCCTGGAGTTTGCTCAAACTCATGTCCACTGAGTTGGTTGTTGTAGTTCAGTTTGGAGAGATAGGGCAGGGTGGTCCTTCCTTTATTTTCTTCATTCTACAAATTAAGTTAAGCTCAGGGAATAAGGAAAGTAAGCTAAGATGAAAATAAACAATTATTTGCACATGTTAACCGTCACAATGATTTTATACTTACTACGTTCAATCCCTAGATTGGGAAGATCCCCTGGAGAAGGAAATGGTAACCCACTCCAGTATTCTTGCCTAGAGAATCCCATGGATGGAGAAGCCTGGTAGGCTACAATCCATGTCGCAAAGAGTTGGACACGACTGAGCGACTTCACACACACACACCTCATTTAACACCTCCCCTCAATTTTATAATGTCAACAAACCAGGTATCAGAACACTTGTAAATTATTATAGATTCATTCAGATAAGTACCTAGATTGGCCTTTGATCTATATCTTACCACAAAAGACTATTAACACTTTATTTATTACCTACATTCTTCTTGACATTTGGTAATTAGCTTAGCAGAGAAAAACTATCCACTTGCAGATTGGAACTTTAAAAAATTATTTATATCTCCATTGTCAAATAATAATTAAAGTTTGTATAAATATAAAAACTTAAATTTAAAAAGTTAATATTAAAAATAATTAAAGCTTAGAAATACCAAATCTAATTTAGCTAGAACATATTATTCAGTCTCCTCTAAGTTTTCACAACACCTGTAAAAACATACAGAAAAAGTTGAAAATTAATAACAATATTGATAACTATGTCTTGCAGTTAACCTAAGTTTAAAATTATTGAATGTTATTAGGTTTAGTCTCTTAGGATTAGGTCAGGTTTTTTTTTCTTTTTTTTTTTAAGTGAGCTGATTTAAAGTTTGTTTAAAGGAAAATACTAGCAAATAATAGTACAGGTGGTGTCTTGATACAAAAAAAAATGTGAAATGGTGTAATAATGCATGTTTAGGATGTAATGATGAAAGTTTAGAAAACTCTAATTCATTGTAAATATAACTATTTCAGATTAGCAAAGCATTGCCTACCCAATTTAGAAACGTAGGTCTTTCTATGTCTGATTTGAGGTCCATAGCTCAGAAAACATTGGGTACAAAATGAAGGGAACTAGACATGGTATATTGAATTCTAGGAGTTGAGACCCAAACAGGTAAACTCTTAAGTGGAGAGGTCATACAAAGATTCTAATATCAGCACAATGGTGAGTACTGTAGTCTTTTTGTCATGTACTTTACCTGTCCAAGGTCTCAGAAACCTAAAATATAGGCATAAAATACAGTATTTCAAACTGTTAAGCTATATTAGATAAATGGCTGCTGATGCTGCTTAGTCCCTTCAGTGTATCCAACTCTGTGTGACCCTATGGACTGCAGCCCACCAAGCTCCTCTGTCCATGGGATTCTCTAGGCAAGAGTACTAGAGTGGACTGCCATGCCCTCCTCCAGGGTTATTCCCAACTCAGGGATTGAATCTGGGTCTCCTGAATTCCAGGCAGATTCTTTATCACTGAGCCAAATAGCTGCTAGACATCTACAACTATTTTATAAACCATATGCATTAATCTGTCCTCCATTTATAGATCTGATGTGGGATTCAGCCAGCTTACCATCTGAGCCACCACAGAAGCCCTAGCAAAACAAAGTATACAATTAAACAGTATAATTCAAAGGCAATGCATATATACTACTTCTTAGTAAACATCAAGCCACTAGAGAGATTTCCTTGCTCAGTAAAAAGGAAAGGGGGGAAAAATGCATGGTTTAAAAACTAAAAAGGGAACACAGATCAAGCTTTGACAGAATCAAAATGTTCTGTCAATGGTTTAACTCACAGTCAGAAAAAAATTCAACATTCTTAAAGAAAGATTAAAATAATCCAGAGCCTCTAAAATATATGTTCTACAATGTTAAGTTTACAATAAAAATTAAATAGTCAATCAGAGAGATGAGGAAAAGGTGAATTATAAAATATTTAAAGACCAATGGAGATGGATTTCAGCCAGAGGTTTTTTCAGATAATGGAGTTAACAGATAAGGACTTCAAAATATCTATGATTAGTACTTCAATGAAAATGAGTAATAAATGAACAAAATGTATGAAAATATAGAGTATTTCCACAGAAAATTTGAATCTACAATGTATCATATAGACATTTTAGGAATGAAAAATACAACATCTGAAGTTAAAAACTCATGATACAGGATTAATAGCAGAATGGACATGGAAGAAGACGGAATTAGTAAATCTGAAGAAAAGTCTATACAAATAGCCAAACTGAAGCATGGAAGTGGAGGAGGCAAACCACAGGGATGAACTTAAGAGAAAGTGTGAACATGGTCTGAAAGTCTAACATACTTTTAATAGGAGTCCCAAACCAAGAGTATAAAGAGAAAGAGACTGAGGCAATATTTAAAAAATAATGGTTGATAATTTTACAAATCTGAAGAAAGGAAAAAAGAACCCATAGTTTTCCAAGAAGGCAATGGCACCCCACTCCAGTACTCTTGCCTGGAAAATCCCATAGATAGAGGAGCCTGGAAGGCTGAAGTCCATGGGGTCACTGAGGGTCGGACATGACTGAGCGACTTCACTTTCACTTTTCACTTTCATGCATGGAGAAGGAAACGGCAACCCACTCCAGTGTTCTTGCCTGGAGAATCCCAGGGATGGGGGAGCTTGGTGGGCTTCCGTCTATGGGGTCGCACAGAGTCGGACACGACTGAAGCAACGTAACAATCTTAGTGAACCTCAAACAATAAATTTAAGGAAAAGGGAACTAGGCACATCACAGTGTAATTTGCATCCAGTGATTTGCATCACTAAAGTTCAAGTTTTAGACAGTGAGGTGGGGGGTGTTGGGATGAATTGAGAGATTGAGACTGACATATATATAATATTGATAATAATTATAAAATAGCTAACTAATGAGAATGTACTGTATAACACAGGGAACTCTACTCAGTGCTCTGTGGTGACCTAAATGGAAAGGAAATCCAAGAAAGGGGGGATATAGGTAGGTATATGTATAGCTGATTCACTCTGCTGTACAGCAGAACATTGTAAAGCAACAATACTTCAATAATTTTTTTTTTTTTAAATAAAGGCAACCAGAGGAGGATTTCCTGGTGGTCCAGTGGTTAAGATTATGTGCTTTCACTGCTGTGGTTCAAGGTTCTATCCCTGGTCAGAGAACTAAGATCCCACATGCAACAGCCAAAAAAAAAAAAAGTGTTTAAAAAAGTTAAATATATAAAAGCAACCAGAGATAAAGGCTCACTACATTTAGGGAAACAAAATACGAATGTTGCTTGCCTTTCCAATGGAACCCGTGGAAGCTGATCGACAAGTATATGACACCGTAAAGCTTCCCAGGTGGCTCAGATGAGAAAGAATTTGCTTGTACTGCAGCTTGTAATGCAGGAGACTTGGCTTCAATCCCTGGGTTGGGAAGAATACCTGGAGAAGGGAATAACAACCCACTCCAGTATTCTTGCCTACAGAATTCCATGGACAGAGGAGCTTGGCTGGCTACAGTCCGTGGGGTTGCAAACAGTCAGACAGGACTGAGCAAATAACACTTTCACTTTCCAACCGCTAAAAAAAAATCCTATACATCAAGAACTTAATAGCCTTTAAGAATAAGCTTAAAGACATTCTAAGATAAACAAAAGCTGAGAATATTCCTAGATGTCACACTATAGAAAATACTAAACAAAGGTCTTTAAGTAAAATTGAATCTTTAGTATTATGAGTGGCACAGAGTACAATATTGGGTAGAAAATATTCATATAAATAATTAAAATAAAAAGGTATTTAGGAGAATTAGATTTATAAATGTGAAGAGATGAGTAATAACTTAGCCCATGTATTCTGCTTATATATTCCTCTTTAATGTATACACAATAGTGATAAATGTTTTAAAAATATGCTAAATTACTCAAAAGGGCTCTTTCAATTAAATATAACATCAAAAGCATAAGTAATATAGGAAGCCTTTATCATAACTTATTTGGCAGTATTTGTTGTCTTTTTTAGTGTATGTAGGTTGATGTATCTTACTATCCATTGAATTATAGGTTTGATAAAATGGAGCAATACTTTAAAAATTAAAACTTAAGAATTGAAAGATAAATCTAAGAACAATGCTTTGCATAAAAAAAAAACAGTAAGACAGATATTTGAGATATTTAGCTATCAGAAAATGGAAATAAAGACTAAAGCAACAAATGGGATAAATCAAATATGGCAATTTTCCAAAGTTCCAAATAAAATTTTAAGTCTTTGTTAAAATTTCTGGAAAAATATAATACAGTTTTGTCATGAAAACATAAACAATCATCAAGGAACTAAAACTATACAAAAATTGAATGAATGAAGATAATTTTAAGTTATCTCCAATAAATTTTCTATGATTTAACTTATTCCTTTACAGATTTACACATTAACTTTTACACATTCTATGCTATATAATCCTTAAGTTCAGAGTTTCTTTAAGAATATAAAAAGTTTGGAAATTTTTAAAATCCTATAACATTATACATAATTATGTCTATGCAATTTTAAAATGTCAATAAAGCAGATTGCGTTATGAAAAAAAATATGACCAAACTGACTTAGGATAATCTGAATAGGCTAATTAGTGAAGTAGCCAAAACATTTTGAAATAATTTCAAATAGACTTTAAGCTCTGAAGGTTTAATGGATGAGTTCTTTTATTAAACTTTTAAAGAATAATAACTTTTTAAAAACTCTCATATATTATAAATTTCTGCAGAACAAAGAAAAACGGTGAAGATTCTCAATGCATTTTACTCGCTAGTATATGCTTAAGACAATGCAAACAGTCGATTCATTGGAAAAGATCTTGATGCTGAGAAAGATTGAGGGCAGGAGGGAAACGGAGTGACAGAGGATGAGATGGTTGGATGATATCATCAACTCAATGGATATGAGTTTGAGCAAACTCCAGGAGATAGTGAAGGATAGGGAAGCCTGGCGTGCTACAGTCTGTGGGGTCGCAGGGTTGGACATGCCTTAGTGACTGAACAACAACAAAATAAAGTTAAGAAAATTTGAAAAGTAGATCTCATCTGTGAAAAAAGATGTAAAATATTCCTAAATAAAATATAATAATGTTTCACACATTCAAAAGAATTAAGACTGAGATGGCTCCACTAGTGAATTCTACCAAAATTTTAAGTCATACTAATCATATACAGTACAGAATCTTTCAAACATACAGAATGAATATTCTCCAACTCATTTAATGATGTCAACACAACCCGAACACCAAACCACAGAAGCCAATTTCCATCAAAATTATACATGCAAAAATTTTAGCAAACTGTTAGCAAATCATATTTACCACTATAAAAAAAGGGATAATACACCTTAGCCAAGTAAACTTTATCTCAAGAATGTAAGATTTAATATTAAGAAGTTACTATCATTCATTATATTAACATAATAAAGGGAAAAATTACATGATCATATAAATGTAAGCAAAAAAATGTATTAGGGAAAATTCAACTCCCATTTTTTATATAAAAAAATCTCTCAGCCAATTATAAACAGAAGTAAACTTCAAAAATAAATCTAGAGCTAATACCAAGTGTTTTTTTCTTCTAGGTTTGTAGTTAGGACAACAATGTCCATTCCTTCCACCTCTATCCAACATTATGCTGGAGGTCTTAGTCAATGCAATGAGGCAGGGAGAATACTAAAAACTATAGCAAACATAAAGGAAGAAGAAAGACTGTCTTAGTTGTTCAACATGATTCACGGACAATGTGATTGTGTACGTAGAAAAATCAAAGAAATCTATTATTGAAATATTAGGCCTTGTAAGCTTAGGCAGATCATAGACTGTGTTGGAGAAGACTCTTGAGAGTCCCTTGGACTGCAAGGAGATCCAATCAGTCCATCCTAAAGGAAATCAGTCCTGAATATTCATTGGAAGGACTGATGCTAAAGCTGAAACTCCAGTACTTTGGCCACCTCATGCGAAGAGCTGACTTATTGGAAAAGACTCTGATGCTGGGAGGGATTGGGGGCAGGAGGAGAAGGGGACAGCAGAGGATGAGATGGCTGGATGGCATCACCGACTCAATGGACATGAGTTTGAGTAAAATCCAGGAGTTGGTGATGGACAGGGAGGCCTGGTGTGCTGCGATTCATGGGGTTGCAAAGAGTCGGACACGCCTGAATGACTGAACTGAACTGAAGCTTAGGCAGATCATAGACTGTAAGATCAACGTTAGAAATCAATTATACATGTATACACAGCAATGAATTAGTGGAAAATCAAATTTAAAAACAACATCGTTTGAAGTAGCATTAAAAATCATAAGAAGTTACAAGAATAAATTTAAACAAAAAATGTACAA
This sequence comes from Bos mutus, assembly GCF_027580195.1. Classification (NCBI taxonomy): domain Eukaryota; kingdom Metazoa; phylum Chordata; class Mammalia; order Artiodactyla; family Bovidae; genus Bos; species Bos mutus. The sequence continues at coordinate 22,496,788 of NC_091644.1, read as the reverse complement.
AACTCTAAACTGAAAACTAATGAAATATTTCTGAGACAAAGAAGTCCTACATCGATAGCTATGATATAGATATTGGGAAAGCAAATATTGTTACTGTCAAATCTGTCTGTAGATTCAATACTATCTCAATCAATATCTTAGCAGGATTTCATTGTATAAAATGGAAAATGGATTCTAAAATTTATGGAAATACAAAGAATACAGAAAACACAAAACAATCTCAAAAGAAGAACAATATAGGATTAATAACAGCACTGGATTTTAAAACTTCCTATAAAGCTATAGTTATTAAGAAAATGCACAAAAGGATAGATATATAAATCAATGAAACAGAAAAAAGAGTTCAGAAATAGATCCACATTTAGATGGTGTGTGTGTGTGTGTGTGTGTGTATTTTTTTTTTTTTTAACAAAGCCTCCAGAGTAATTAATGGAGGTGGAGGGGGGGGAATGTCTTCAATAATTGGTACTGGAACCATATTTTTTAAATGAATCTCAATTCCTTTCTTACACCATAAGTAAAAAGTTATTTGAAACAGTTCATAAATGCAAAATACAGAAGCAAAAAGCTTCTTGAAGAAAGCATATTTTCAATATTGGACAAGGCAAAAATTCCTTGGACATAATAAAGCATAATGACAAACTAAAGCATTCATAAAAAGACACTTAAAAATATGAATAGACTTGCCACAAATTGGAATATTCATAATACATACATCTCACAATGGACTTGTATGATGAATATTTAACTCCAACAAGAGGTCAAATAAAAAACAGTGATAATGGACAAAACATTTTGAACATTTCACAAAATCAGACACACAAATAGCCAATAAACATAGGAAAATTAGCAATTTTTTTTGTTTACCAATACCAAATATCATTATAGAACTGAATTCTATTCAAACCTCCACTAATATGACTCCAGTGTTCTTGCCTGGAGAATCCCAGGGACAGGGGAGCCTGGTGGGCTGCTGTCTATGGGGTTGCACCGAGTCAAATACAACTGAAGCGACGCAGCAGCACTATGACTAAAATTTTAAAAACTGGCCACATCAAATGTTGGCAAGGATGTGAAACAACTTGAAACTCTTAAATGCAGGTAAAAGTGTAAAATGGTACCACATTTTGCGAAAAACATTTGGCAACATCTTATTAAATATATATCTATGACCAGACAATTCTACTAAGCATGTATTTAAGAAAATTTAAAATATAGGTCAAGAAAAAGAACTGAACAAACCCAAACCAGAAACTACTCAACAGCTCATCAGTATGAGAATGGATAAATTTTAGTATATTAGTTCAAAGGAGCACTACTCAGTAACTAAAATGCTCAAACTACTGGCAAAGGCATCAACACGGAGGAACTGAAAAAATATTTTGCTGAGTGAAACAAGATTTCCACAGTTCATCTATATGAAACTCTAAATTGGAGAAAATGGTATGGCAAAAGAAATCAGCTTGCAGGTGTGCAACACACAGGGTGTGACTTGAAGGGGCCCAAATGAACAATTACATGTTGTATTTTGTATCTCTATTTTATACCCTGTTAGGAGTGTGAGTTACACCAGTGCTTGTACTTTTCAAAACACATTAAATTTAAACGTGTTAAATTACTACATTCAATTTAAATATACATTTAAAAAAATATAAATGTGTTGTTATCATTTGTATATTCTTACAATACATAATTTGCTTTTGTTTTTTTCATGCAGGGAGATTATTAGTTCATTTCGGTTCAGTTCTGGTTTTCCACTTGTCTCTTTTCCTGCCTCTCAATTTCATATCTTACAACCCATCAAACACATATTTGCACCTGAATTCTGTTTGAAATGTCCTTTCCCTCCTTCACCTACAGAACTTTCACTTATAAAATTTAGGACTGAACTGTGGTGTTGGAGACAACTCTTGAGAGTCCCTTGGACTGCAAGGAGATCCAACCAGTCCATTCTGAAGGAGATCAGCCCTGGGATTTCTTTGGAAGGAATGATGCTAAAGCTGAAACTCCAGTACTTTGGCCACCTCATGCGAAGAGTTGACTCATTGGAAAAGACTCTGATGCTGGAAAGGATTGGGAGCAGGAGGAGAAGAGGACGACAGAGGATGAGATGGCTGGATGGCATCACTGACTCGATGGATGTGAGTCTCAGTGAACTCCGGGAGTTGGTGATGGACAGGGAGGCCTGGTGTGCTGCGATTCATGGGGTCACAAAGAGTCGGACACGACTGAGCGACTGAATTGAACTGAGTTCACTTCCTCTCCAAAGAGAGTTCCTTTCCTCTTTCATGTAGGAAAGACTATGGAGAGGAAGCTAGTATCTTTAGAAAGCTAAATGATATCTTTCACTTCTGTTCAATTGTGCACTTCACATCAACTTTTATCATCATATAGTGATACTGAGCATTTCAATAATTCACTTACAGGTCACTTTCACTACATATGGAGCTTCAAAAATGGCACTAGTGGTAAAGAACCCACTTGCCAATGCAGGAGACTAAGAGACACAGGTTCGATCCCTGGATCAGGAAGGTGCCCTGAGGAAGGCATGGCAATCCACTCCAGCATTCTTGCCTGGAGAATCCCATGGACAGAGGAGCCTAGTGGACTGCAGTCTTTAGGGTCACACAGATTCGGATAAGACTGAAGTGACTTAGCTGGCACTAGCACTTTACTACATGTGGTCCTCAAAGGTGAAACTGAGCAGGACCTTCTGGCTCTCCTGAGGACAAGGACATTTGTCCCTATTTGTTGTTTGTAGGGAACAGACTTCAGCCTTAGTACATCCTAAAGGAAATAAGTCTTAAATATTCACTATAAGGACGGATGCTGACCCTGAAACTCCAATACTTTGGCCACCTGATTTGAAGAACTGACTTGTTTGAAAAGACCCTGATGCTGGGAAAGATTGAAGGCAGGAGGAGAAGGGGACAACAGAGGATGAGATGGTAGGATGGCATCACCAATATCACATGACATGAGTTTGAGTAATCTCCGGGAGTTGGTGATGGATAGGAAGGCCTGGTGTGCTATAGTCCATGGGGTCGCAAAGAATCAGACACAACTGAACAAATGAACTGAACTGAATCCTCTGTGAGGGCTTCCTGATAGCTCAGTTGGTAAAGAATCCACCTGCAATGCAGGAGACCCTGTTTTGATTCCTGGGTCAGGAAGATCTGCTGGAGAAGGGATAGGCTACCCACTCTAGTATTCTTGGGCTTCTCTTGTGGTTCAGCTGGTACAGAACCCACCCGGAATATGGGAGACCTGGGTTCGATCCCTGGGTTGGGAAGATCCTCTGGAGACATGGACCTAACAGAAGCAGAAGATATTAACAAGAGGTGACAAGTATACACAGAAGAACTATACAAAAAGATCCTAATGATCCAGATAACCAGGATGGTGTGATCAGTCACCTAGAGCCAGACATCCTGGAATGTGAAATCAAGTCAGCCTTAGAAAAGCATCACTATGAACAAAGCTAGTGGAGGTGATGGAATTCCAGTTGAGCTATTTCAAATCCCAAAAAATGATGCTGTAAAAGTGCTGCACTAAATATGCCAGCAAATTTAGAAAACTCAGCAGTGGCCACAGGACTGGAAAAGTTCAGTTTTCATTTCAATCTCAAAGAAAGGCAATGCCAACAAATGTTCAAACTACTGCACAATTGCACTCATCTCATACACTAGCAAAGTAATACTCAAAATTCTCCAAGCCAGGCTTCAACAGTATGTGAACCGTGAACTTTCAGATGTTCAAGCTGGATTTAGAAAAGGCAGAGGAACCAGAGATCAGACTGCCAACATCCATTGGATCATCGAAAAAGCAAGAGAGTTCCAGGAAAACATTTACTTCTGCTTGACTGACTATGTCAAAGCCTGTGACTGTGTGGATCACAACAAACTGGAAAATTCTTCAAGAGATGGGAATACCAGACCACCTGACCTGCCTCTGAGAAATCTGTATGCAGGTCAAGAAGAAACAGTTAGAACTGGGCGTGGAGCAACAGACTGGGTCCAAATAGGAAAAGGAGTACGTCAAGGCTGTATATTGTCACCCTGCTTATTTAACTTATATGCAGAGTACATCATGCTAAATGCAGGGTGGGATGAAGCACAAGCTGGAATCAAAATTGCTGGGAGAAATATCAACAACCTCAAATATGCAGATGACACCACCCTTATGGCAGAAAGCAAAGAAGAACTAAAGAGTCTCTTCATGAAAATGGAAAGAGGAGAGTGAAAATGTTGGCTTACAATTCAACATTAAAAAAACTAAGATCATAAGACTGATCTATACATCAGTGTCTCTTTTGCTGTCTCGTACACAGGGTTATTGTTAGCATCTTTCTAAATTCCATATATAATCGTTAGTATACTGTATTGGTGTTTTTCTTTCTGGCTTACTTCACTCTGTATAATAGGTTCCAGTTTCATCCATCTCACTAGAACTGATTCAAATGTATTCTTTTTAATGGCTGAGTAATACTCCATTGTGTATATGTACCATTGCTTTCTTATCCATTCATCTGCTGATGGGCATCTAGGTTGCTTCCATGTCCTGGCTATTATAAACAGTGCTGCAATGAACATTGGGGTACACGTGTCTCTTTCCCTTCTGGTTTCCTCAGTGTGTATGCCCAGCAGTGAGATTGCTGGATCATAAGGCAGTTCTATTTCCAGTTTTTTAAGGCATCTCCACACTGTTCTCCATAGTGGCTGTACTAGTTTGCATTCCCACCAATAATGTAAGAAGGTTCCCTTTTCTCCACACCCTCTCCAGCATTTATAGCTTGTAGACTTTTGGATCGCAGCCATTCTGACTGGTGTGAAATGGTACCTCATAGTGGTTTTGATTTGCATTTCTCTGATAATGAGTGATGTTGAGCATCTTTTCATGTGTTTGTTAGCCATCTGTATGTCTTCTTTGGAGAAATGTCTATTTAGTTCTTTGGCCCATTTTTTGATTGGGTCATTTATTTTTCTGGAGTTGAGCTGTAGGAGTTGCTTGTATATTTTTGAGATTAGTTGTTTATCAGTTGCTTCATTTGCTATTATTTTCTCCCATTCTGAAGGCTGCCTTTTCACCTTGCTGATAGTTTCCTTTGTTGTGCAGAAGCTTTTAAGGTTAATTAGGTCCCATTTGTTTATTTTTGCTTTTATTTACAATATTCTGGGAGGTGGGTCATAGAGGATCCTGCTGTGATGTATGTCGGAGAGTGTTTTGCCTATGTTCTCCTCTAGGAGTTTTATAGTTTCTGGTCTTACGTTTAGATCTTTAATCCATTTTGAGTTTATTTTTGTGTAAGGTGTTAGAAAGTGTTCTAGTTTCATTCTTTTACAAGTGGTTGACCAGTTTTCCCAGCACCACTTGTTAAAGAGGTTGTCTTTAATCCATTGTATATTCTTGCCTCCTTTGTCAAAGATAAGGTGTCCCTAGGTGCGTGGATTTATCTCTGGGCTTTCTATTTTGTTCCATTGATCTATATTTCTGTCTTTGTGCCAGTACCATCCTGTCTTGATAACTGTGGCTTTGTAATAGAGCATGAAGTCAGGTAGGTTGATTCCTCCAGTTCCATTCTTCTTTCTCAAGATAGCTTTGGCTATTCGAGGTTTTTTGTATTTCCATACAAATTGTGAAATTATTTGTTCTAGCTCTGTGAAGAATACCGTTGGTAGCTTGATAGGGATTGCATTGAATCTATAAATTGCTTTGGGTAGTATACTTATCTGTGGGAGAGGGAGAGGGTGGGGAGATTTGGGAGAATGGCATTGAAACATGTATAATATCATGTATGAAACGAGTCGCCAGTCCAGGTTCGATGCACGACACTGGATGCTTGGGGCTGGTGCACTGGGATGACCCAGAGGGAAGGTATGGGGAGGGAGGAGGGAGGAGGGTTCAGGATGGGGAACACAGGTAGATCTGTGGCAGATTCATTTCTATATGTGGCAAAACTAATACAATATTGTAAAGTTTAAAAATAAAATAAAATAAAAAAAAAAAAAAAAACTAAGATCATGGCATCCAGTCCCATCACTTCTTGGCAAATAGATGGGGAAACAGTGGAAACAGTGACAGACTTTATTTTCTTGGGCTCCAAAATCACTGCAGATGGTGACTGCAGCCATGAAATTAAGACACTTGCTCCTTAAAAGTAAAATCTATGACAAACCTAGACAGCATATTAAAAAGCAGAGACATTACTCTGCCAACAAAGGTCCATCTAGTCAAAGATATGTTTTGTTTTTGTTTTTTCCCAGTGGTCATGTTTGGATGTGAGAGTTAGACTATCAAGAATACTGAGTGCCACAGAATTAATTTATGCTTTTGAAATGTGGTGTTGGAGATGACTCTTGTGAGTCCTTTGGACTGCAGAAGATCAATCAGTCAATCCTAAAGGAAATCAGTTCTGAATATTCTTTGGAAGGACTGATGCTGAAGCTGAAACTCCAATACTTTGGCCACCTGATGTGAAGAGCAGACTCACTGGAAAAGACCTTGATGCCAGGAAAGACCGAAGGCAGGAGGAGAAGGGGATGACAGAGGATGAGATGGTTGGCATCACCAACTTGATGGACATGAGTTTGAACAAGCTCTGGGAGTTCATCATGGACAGGGAAGCCTGGCATGCTGCAGTCCATGGGATCACAGAGTCAGACACCACTGAGCAACTGAACTGAACTGAACCCTCTGTGTCCCCCTTCACTTAGGAAAACAATGACATTATTCTCTTTCACTTCACCCAAAATTCCTTCTTTGAATGTCAATTCAACACTGGTGCAGGGGCTGAGTTTTCAGCATCAAAGGTAGGGGTTATACCTATAGCAGGGAAGCCTGGCATGCTGCAGTCCGTGGGGTTGCAGAGAATGAGACATGACTGAGCAACTGAATAAAAACATACATATAGCACCTCTTATATAGTAGAAATAGTAATATGAACCTTTTATTGAAAAAATACCTTAACAACCTTTCATAAATACCTTATTTAATTTTCAGCATAGTTCTCACTTCAAGATAATCACACTGGGGTACAGAGGAGATGTGCTGTTACTCAATATTCACTGTGTTAGCATACTGAATGATAAGCTTTCAACTAAGATCTCTCTGACTCCAAAATCCATACTGTTAATCACAAGTAGGGTTAACTACCTCCCATATTTCCTATGAAAAAAATATACAATAAACATGATTGCATTGAACTGACAAAAAAATTGTATCTTTTTTATGACACTGATAAATAAAAGACAATCAAAGATGCCAGAATTTTTTTTTAAGATCAAGAACGTGTATGTGTTGCTTTTCTTTCTCATTTGTTGATACTGACATCTGTGGATATTTTCGGGCAAAGGTGTGTTCTTTGGTCTCCTCTAGGCATCTGATTCAATTTTTTCTTAACTACTGCCTGCTGCAATTAGCTGTGTATGTACAAGAAGAATGTTTTTTATCTTAGATATATCAATATTTTCAAGGTTCATCCAAAGAAAAAGAACACACTACAAGCTCTTAAACTAGCATCCAGGATATCAAAACCCTGTTCGATAACCCAGAAACCTCCTTGTTTCATCTTTCAATCAGATTCGTTCTGTGGGGCTTCTTTTCCTTGCTTGTTTGTTTTGTGTGTTAAGTCATTGAGCTTTGTGACTTTGGCCCTGGTATGTCCAGCTGCTGTTACTCCTCATTAATGGATGCCAGCATCATTTCTACAAACTCTCATCTGGGTGCTCACTAAGTGTCACTTCTGGCAGCACTCTGCCCCCTGCTCTCCATTTGTCCTGCACCCCACATATTCCATAGCTGTGCCTTATATGTCCATTAATAAACTTTATTTTCTTTTGTGCAATCTCATAATAAGTTTAATTAGAGGATTACTCATTTCATATATGGAGAAGGAAATGGCAACCCACTCCAGTGTTCTTGCCTGGAGAATCCCAGGGATGGGGGAGCCTGATGGGCTGCCGTCTATGGGGTCGCATAGAGTTGGACATGACTGAATTGACTTAGCATTTCATATATTTAAAGGGAGATAAGCTTCCAAAGGGGCAGCAAATATATTAATATTTATTAAACTTCTATAACACCTATATTTTGCTCCTCAGTTATTTTCAGACCTAAACCTGCTCTATAGTAGTCATGAAAACAAAATTTTCAAAGATTATATAGATTTAGAAATATGTGAGATACAATTCGTGTGCAAAATTGAGTTATCATAGCAGACCTGAGGCTACTATCTCTAAAAAGGTCTATTTGCAAGATTGACCTTTGGCTGGAATCTAAGAACTTGAATGGTAAACAGTATCCTGAGAATGATATTGTTTTCTCTAATTAATAAATCCTAAAGGAAACTGATCCTGTATATTCATTGGAAGAACTGATGCTGAAGCTGAAACTCCAATACTTTGGCCTCTTGATGCGAAGAGCTGACTCAATGGGAAATACCCTGATTGATGCTGGGACAGATTAAGGGCAAGAGGAGAAGGGGGTGACAGGCGATGAGATGTTGGATGGCACCACTGGCTGAATGGGGACATGAATTTGAAAAAACTCCAGGAGAAGAGTGAAGGACAGGGAAGCCTGGTGTGCTACAGTCCATGGGGTTGCAAAGAGTCGGACACAACTTAGAGACTGAACAATAAATACAGTTCATTCCGCATAAGTGTTACTCAAACAATATGGTTTGTACTGAAGATCTGCTTTTTTTTTTTTTTCTGGGAGTCTGGAATTTTGGCACATGTTAAATAAAGGCAGGACTACATGGCTAGCTCCCAGTAAAAGCTGTGGACTTCTAGATTTAGCCACGCTTCCCTGCTACACATTTCATACATGTCTTCACATTTGTTGCTGGAAAAAAATTAGACATGTTCTGTGTGACTCCTGGAGAAGGCAATGGCACCCCACTCCAGTATTCTTGCCTGGAAAATCCCATGGACAGAGGAGCCTGGTGGGCTGCAATCCATGGGGTCACAAAGAGTCGGACACAACTGAGCGACTTCACGTTTCTCTTTCCCTTTCATGCATTGGAGAAGGAAATGGCAACCCACTCCAGTGTTCTTGCCTGGAGAATCCCAGGGACTGGAGAGCCTGGTGGGCCACCGTCTATGGGGTCGCACAGAGTCAGACACGACTGAAGCGACTTAGCAGCAGCAGCAGCAGCAGCAGTGTGACTCCACTGGGAGAAGACTTCTGGAAGCTTAAGCCTCGTTTCAAACTCTATCCATTTCATTTTCTTTCCTGCCCTGCTGATTTTGCTATGTATTTTTTCAGTGTAATAAATCTTCGTCTGTGAGTACAACTATATCCTGAGTCCTATCAGTCCACTTGGAAAATTATCACCCCTGGTGGTCTTGAGGATCCCTGACAGAGTTAGTCTTCAACTTTATTTTTTAAAAGAAAAAGAATAGACCATTTAGTTTAAAATCTCCTTTCAAGAGTAAATTTAATTATTTTAATGGATTTTTTACTCTTTGTCTCTAGATTCCTTTTTTTGTTTTAAATAATATACTCTTCAACTGTATCCTTGGTAATTCAAATATATAATAATGGTAATTTAAGGAGAAATAAAACATAAGATGATCAGAGATACTTATTTTTATTAGAAAATTCAAGCCACCATTTTCAATTATTCATCTGTAACTCAAATTGCCAAGAGGAAACCAGATAACAGTTGGAAAATACTAGTTGACGTTCTAAAGAGTTTGTTCATTGAAAATGACCATCATTCTCAGCAGGAGGTAATTGTGAAGCAGTTTTAATATCTATTTTCCAAGAAAAGAAATGTACATTTATGTGTTGGTACCAAGAGCAGAGAGAAAGAATGAAATGTTATCAGTATAGTGGGAACAAGAAGAAAATTATTTACTGAGTGGTGTTGAATGCCAAATTTGTTTTTTTCAGTTTTCCTACTTACTGTTCATTTTCTAATTTTAATGGATTAGGTGACACTCCTCACTTTATGCCATTCACAAGGGTAATTTGGACTATCTCTAAGCAATAAAGTAGAGAATTAGGAAAATTTAGGTCATTCTGATATAGTAACATGAAATATTCAATGATGAGCTATCAAATAAATAGATATTTGGTTATATGAGTGCTTTTGGAAAACAGGGAACTAAAAAAGAAGGAAAAATCTTAAAGCATTAAATGAAATTTGAACATAGCATAAATAATATTTCCTAAAAACACAGCATCTATGGTGTGCCACACATTGTTTTACATATTAACTCATTTACTCTTTGCAACAACCTTTATATGTAATTGATAGTATTATCAACAACATTTAGCAGAGGTTCAGAGAGTTAATAAGAGTCACTGAATTTAACACATGGAGTATTTGAGTACAAGAATTGGAATTCAAAGCCAGGTCATCCAATTCAGAATCCAAGCTGTTAATCACTGAATTATGCTATAAACAAGACAAGATGTATTATACAAAGATTTCTCAAAATAGTCACAAAAATTTTGGCTCACTTACCAGATTTATAGATTTATAAGGAACTGAAACTGGGTAGAGGGACTAAAACTAAACTACTCTAACTTTTCCCACAGAACAGTCTTCTTTCCACCCTCAGATAATCCCAAGGAAAGTCTAAAGCTTTTCTGAAACCACATTCTCCCATGTATCATTCAAATATTTTGCAAGTATTTTGAATGATCATAACTACTTAGGGTATATGGATAAACATGTCATGAAACAGAGGTGTCTATGTTGATATGGAAGAGAGGTACCTGGAAAAAATACAGGCTACAATGAAAGGTACTAAAAACAACAAATCCTAAATAGTGCAGACATAAAAGGTTAAAATGAAGGAAAACAAAGATAATTTTCATAAATATTTAAAAGCTATTTTCAAGCCTCAGAAATCTTATGTTGCCCATTCCTATCAGTGATAGAGGCCAAAAGTTTGCTCGTGTACTTGGAAGACTCACATCCACCTCAATGGAATGATTAGACCAGTGTCCATTAGCCCAAAACTCTTTCAGTATGAGTGTAGTTTCTACATCTGTTTTCTCAAAAAAAAAAAAAAAAAAAAAAGAAGTGTAAAGAGCAAGCCATGCAGTAGGCAGTTATTTTCTTTCTGGGCCTAAGTATTTTACTTTGAGAGCTGAATTAGAAAGAAGTTTCAGCTCTGATATGTTCTCTTGCATTTGTTAATAAGAGCTATATAACCTCTCATATCCATTTTGACTTAAGCTATCAAGAAACTCATTTTTAGAAGCTTCCTTTAGTCTAGGCTTTCTATGAGTATTATCTCATCACTCTCGCTTGCTTGGTTCTGGCTTCAGTATGCTTAATTTAGTTATTTTATTGTATTCCTTGCTCTCATGATAAGCCATCACAAATTCTCTTTTGAAGTATATTAAATATAATAAGTTTATGAAAGGCAGTGCCTAAACTAAGGATGAAAAAGATATGTCTCATCAGCAAAATGTAAAAGAATAGATGCAGAGGTTTGTTAGACAGCAAGTTCAGTGTGGTTAATAGTGTGCTGTGACTGCTAACAAGTCCAGCGTACCGAGACTGCATTCAAAGGCACAGCACCTACTGTAACAAGGGGCGTGCCCCTAGTGAAATATTCAGCACACTGCAGACAAGCCAGAAAACACATTTCATAAATTGGGTATTTCCCATTCTTTAACTCATATATGGTACACTGCATTCAAAGAGTAAAATCACGTTTTTAAAAATATATGTCTGACCACATCAAGCTTTGGCAACTAGGTGACTATTTATGTGAATAGAAAATGAACAATCTGTCAAATGTTTGGCAGTTACTTAAAAAGTTTAAACATATCTATCATGTAACTCAGCCATTTCACTCAAGTATTTTTCCAAGAAATACGAAACATATATCTACAAAAGGACTTGTACATGAATGTTCATAGCAGCTTTATTTTGCAATAACCAAACATTGGAAACAAGCCAAACATCAGTCAAAAGATGAATGAATAAATAAAATTATGATATATATTCAGCAATAAAAATGAATATTGATGCATGTAAAAATATGAATGAATTTTATGCTACATGATGAAAGCCTGACCAAATTAAAATTATTATATGATTCCATTTGTATAAAATTCTAGAAAATGCAAACTAACCTATAATGAACAGGGTTAAAAAAGAAGAGAATTACAAAGTGTCAGGAGGAAACTTGAGGGGTTTAGAAATGTTTGTTGTTCCATTTTAACGATGGTTTGTGGGTGCATGCACACACCACTGCCTCCATAGCATCTCCTTACTCCCACATTTATCCTTTTTCTATAAAACAAAGTCTTCACAGAGCAACCTCGGTGATCTTTAAAAGTGTAAATCAGATTACATAATCCCCCTGATAAAACACTCCAGTGGTTTTCAATTATACTTGGAATAAAATCAAAAACATGTACACCCATGGCTGATTCATGTCAATGTATGGCAAAAACCACCACAGTACTGTTAAGTAATTAGTCTCCAATTAAAATTAATTAATTAAAAAAAAAAAAAAAAACTCTACCATGTCTTACATGGTCCAGCACTTTCTGTTCTTATCTCTTACTAAACCTTCATCACTACTGGGTATAACTAGGCTCCACTCAGACTCTCATCTTACTGCTCTTCAAATATAACAGAATTTTTCCCTCAGGGCCATGATCCCAACCATGTTCTCTGCCTAAAAACTATTTCTCCAAATTGTTGCCTATCTGGTTCCATTTTATAGTTTAAGCTTTAAGCATTCCCCTTTTGACAAGCCTTCCCTCTTCATGGATCTAAAGTTGTTCAGCCTCCACAACTGTCCTCTGTCTTGTAAGCTTGTTTTATTTTCTTTGCAGATCTTAATGTTGATATATAATTTATATGTGTGTGTGTATTTATTTATTGGATGATCCCCTATAGAATGTAAACTCTAGAATAAGAGAGGTAGGTCTACTGGAGTATGCCCAGTGCCTAGAAAAATGACAGTTTTATGTTAGGCAGTCAATATTAGAAAGATACATGTCTGTTCAAGATCAAGGGTTATATTTTCCAATAAATAGCTACTCAAACTATATATAGACTACTTTATGAAAAAAAATTTCCTAAATGCTCTCAGTGTTACTTAATCACTTTGGAGTATAAAAAAGTTACATAATTATTTATAATGAAAATCTAGAATGAGTTCTTTGCTCATAGCTCATTTAAAAGTATAAAAAGAAATTCACTTACAAAGTCAAAATTTTAAAATAAGTATTATTTTGAAAAATTTTACATTTAAATTGATACACAATGTTGCTTTACTGAAATCAGATTATTTGTTATAGCATAAATATGGTACTACTGGCTGTTACAGCAATGGGTTATTAGCATTTGGTCACCTGAACCACTATTGAGTATTATGTAAGGACACTCACCCTCCTGTCATTTTCTTCTTGTTTGAACTTTCATAAAACCTTCATTTCTAAACCTTACTTTGACATCATTTGGAAATTCTCAAGCATTTATTCTTCCACATAAACTAGAATTTATGCATTATGTCTGTATGTATGTACATGCATGTGTAAGCATGTCTGTCTGTTAGAAATCAGGTTCTCTCATTAATATTGCATAAAATGTATCCATTTATTTGACAAGGAATGACATTTTTATGATATTGTCTTCCCATGTAGGAATATAGTACTTATTTCTAGTTATTTAATTCTTATTTTATATCCATGAATAATTTTCAAAATATGGGCTTATTAAAAAGGTTTTATATTTTTCTTGCTAGTGTGAACAGACTATCTTAACTTAACATTAATTCAATTCAGTCTCTCAGTTGTGTCCGACTCTTCGCAACCCTATGAATCGCAGCACGCCAGGCCTCCCTGTCCATCACCAACCCCCAGAGTTCACCCAGACCCACATCCATCGAGTCAGTGGTGCCATCCAATCATCTCATCCTCTGTCATCCCCTTCTCCTCCTGCCCCCAATCCCTCCCAGCATCAGAGTCTTTTCCAATGAGTCAACTCTTCGCATGAGGCGGCCAAAGTACTGGAGTTTCAGCTTCAGCATCATTAACATATTACTGTACTAATGTTTTCTCATATCTAGTATCCTTACTAAATTCTCATTTTTGTTCTCTTAATAGATGTCATTTGAACTATTTACATTTACCATCAAGTCACTTATAAATAATGATTAATTTCTTTTCTTCCTTTATTTATTAGGCCTATTTACTTGTTATTAAACAGATATACCAAACAATGTAGAATAACCATGGTGATACAAAACATCCTTGATCTGTGTCATATTAGTGGAGTGTTTAATAGTTCTTCATATTATGAGATGATTTTAGTTTGGTGTTAGAAGATCTTCGGTACACTTAGGAAGTTTTCTTCTATTTCTATTACATATGTATGTTTTTGCCTAGAATGGCTACTGATTTTCTTTTAAATGCTTTTCATGTTTGTGTTTCTACAATCATGTGCTTTTGCTATGCAACTCCCTTTTAATATAATGAATAATATCAGTGCATTATTGTGAAATAGCCATTCAACCATGGAGTATATACTGTTTTTATAAAAGCAGTCAAAATTACACTTCTAACATCTAAATTTACACATACAGTGAGGAGGTTTCTGGGCTTAGCAGCAGTTCTTGCAAACTCATCAGTTCCTCTACAACTCTGAAACCACTCCTCCCATATTTTCTACCTTTCTGGAATATAACAACCTCTAGCCAGCCAGAACATAGAAGTTATCTTTGATCACTCTCTTTCTCTGACTCCCACATCCAATCTGTCCTCACATTCTGTTTATTCTACTTCCTAAACAACTCGCAATTCCAGATTCCCCCATTGACTTGTTTAGGACCTCAATATCTCTACCATTTTGGCTAGAGATTTCTAACAGGATTTGCAGTCTGCCATATTGTTCTCACATCCCCAAAATACTTCCTACTCTTCAGCTAGAAACTGAGTGTGACATACTGTTGCTTAAAATGATTCAGTGTTTCCTTATAAATAAGGAGATGGTTTCCAAACTGCTTAAAATGGTACATAATGCATCGCATGATTGGCCCTCCACACTGCCACTCTCTACCTGCATTCCTCATGCATGTAAATCAATGAATGCTATAGGAAAAGCATGAATATTAGCATTTTCTTCATACTCAGGATCTCAAATGCCCCCTTGCAGTTACATATGTCCTTTCACCCTCCTAGCTATTCAGCTTTCGGTGTGTGTGTGTGTAACTGTTAGTCGCTTGGTCGTGTCCAACTCTTTGAGACCACATGGACTGTGTACTCTTGTCTTCCCCTAAACCCCCACCTCTAACTTGTATCCCTGCCTCAAAGACATCTTCCTCAATTACCACTCTTATAGAATGAGCTAACTCTTAGATCATTCATTTAGTTATCTTCCTCTCCCTCTTCATTTCACCTCTGAATGTTCAGAATTTGGAAGAGCATACTGTACAATGTAGAGACTCAACTAGGTTCAGATGTATATTTTGAAACTTTAGATGAACAAATTAAATTTAGCAATCATTGTAATGATTTGCAAATTAAAACTAAAGATCAAAGTAGACAATAAGGTCACAGTATACTGTGCAGATGCTATTCCATATGCCTACTGTACTAAAATAATGACATATATTAAAAAAAAAAAAAAAAACAGCAAAAATTTAGAATTTGTCCAAAGAAGGCAGTATGGTGAGGACCCTGAAAACAAGGGCACATAAGAAGATTTTCAAGATATTTCAGATCAACAGAGGACTAGCAACACAGCTCTGGAAACAAACTGTTGAGACTAGAGAAGAGAAATAATAAAAGAGAATAATTGTCTCCAATAGTCAGTTTTCAACTTAGACTAGAAGAAAAGGAATAGAATCACTGATTACAGAATGAAAAGCCAACTCTCACCATAGACAAATGAATTTAAGAAACTTTCATCCATTTGCCAGAATTCATAGTAATAAAATAGCTATAATTCTTTAATTTTCCCCAGAGTTTCTCAAAGAGAAGTGCAGAGCAATGAATGCAGAAATTCCTAGTTGTATAAAATTATTCTGGGCATTGCAGAACACTTCGCATCTCAGGTTCTAATCCATAAAAATCTAATAGTGGTCCTAGGTCATTGGGACAACCAAAAATGTCCACCCTTCTGGGCAAGAGCACCACCCATCCCTGCGCCTTAGCAGGCAGCCTACATGGGGCTCCTTGGACACCAAACTCTAGAGGCCAGATGAAATTGCACTCCTGTGTCCCACAGGACACCTACACAAGGACACTCCAAAAATGGAGGATGTTGCAGATTTGCTTAGCACACAGAAAAAACACAGGCAAAATAAGGATAGAGGCTAATGTGTCTGAAATGAAGGAAGAAGACAACACTCTCCCCTTAAAATACCTTAATGAAATTGAGATAAGCAGTCTGCCTGATAAAGGGTTCAAAGTGATGGTCATAAAATGCTCACAGAACTCAGAAAAAGACTTGCCTGAACACAGTGAGAATTTCAACAGAGTTAGAAACAATAAGCAAGCACCAAACAGAAATTAGAGAGCTGACATGAAAAACACACTCAGATCAGTTCAGTCACTCAGTCATGTCCGACTCTTTGCAACCCCATGAATCGCAGCACACCAGGCCTCCCTGTCCATCACCAACACCCGGAGTTCACTGAGACTCACGTCCATCAAGTCAGTGATGCCATCCAGCCATCTCATCCTCTGTCATCCCCTTCTCCTCCTGCCCCAATCCCTCCCAGCATCAGTCTTTTCCAATGAGTCAACTCTTCACATGAGGTGGCCAAAGTACTGGAGTTTCAGCTTTAGCATCATTCCTTCCAAAGAATACCCAGGACTGATCTCCTTTAGAATGGACTGGTTGGATCTCCTTGCAGTCCAAGGGACTCTCAAGAGTCTTCTCCAACACCACAGTTCAAAAGCATCAATTCTTTGGCACTCAGCTTTCTTCACAGTACAACTCTCACATCTATACATGACCACAGGAAAAACCATAGCCTTGACTAGACGGACCTTTGTTGGCAAAGTAATGTCTCTGATTTTCAATATGCTATCACTAGAGGGGTTCAACAGCAGACTAGCTGAAGCAGAAGAATAGATCAGTGCATTGAAGACAAAGTAATGGAACTCAATAAAACATGAAAAAAAAAATTAAGTGAAGATACCTTACAGGACTTTTAGGACATCAAGTGCAATAACATTTTCATTGTAAGGGTCCCAGAAGGAAAAGAGAGAGGGGAAAAAAAAAAAAAAAGACCTGAAAACATATTTAAAGAAATAGTGGCTGAAAACCTCCCTAACACAGGGAAGGAAACAAAAGAATTCCACACCAAGATACATTATAATTAAAATGGTACTTAAAAATAGAAAATCTTAAAGGTAACAAGGGGAAAAAAAAAAAAGCTTGTTACATACAATTGAAAACCCTACAATTCTATCAGAAGAGTTTTTAGCAGAAAATATTGCAGGCCAGAAGGGAGTGCCATGACATATTCAAAGTGTGAAAAGGAAAAAACTTCTCACTAAGAATTCCCTACCTAACAAGTTTATCATTTGGAATTAAAGGAGAAATTACAAGTTTCCCCAGACAAGCAAAATCAAAAGGAATTTATTACTACTAGAATGGCCTTATAAGAAATGTTAGAACTTCAAGTTGAAAATAAATGGCACTAGTTAATAACAAGCAAACATATCAAAGTAAAACTCTCATTAGAAAGGAAAATATAGAATAAAGGTAGTGGATCATAGATAAAACAAGTATGAAGGTTAAAAGACAAAAGTAGAAAAATTAAAATTACAATAACTAACTAAGGAACACGTAAAAAATACAATGTAGAAGGTAACATAAAAATACAAACTTGGAGGGGATAAAAATGGAAATTCCTGGAATGTGTATACATTTACATTATCAACTTAGATTGTTTTATAAATAGGATGTTATGTGTGAACTTCATGGTATCCACAGAGCAAAAAAATTGTAATTGATTCCAGAAAAATGAGAAAGTAACCTACACATAATGCTAAAGAAAGCCACACAGAGTGGAGAAGAGAAAAAGAAGGAAGAAACAGAGAAGCTACAAAATGAACCAGGAAACAATTAACAAAATGACAATAAGTCCATAACTATCAATAGTCACTAAAATGCCCCAGGGAGATTAATTTTTTTAAAAAAATCTGTATGCTGCCTCAAAAGACTTATTTCAAAAGTAAGGACGCACACAATCTGAATGTAAAAGGATAAGAGATTATTACAGAACACAGATTTCTGTGTACTGACTTTATCATCTGCAACTTTACTAAAATCATTCATTAGTTCTAATATTGATACATTTTTGGTGGAGTCTTTAGGGCTTTCAACATATAGTACCAAGTCACCTGCAAACAATGGAAAAGAAATGAGAGCGCAGAAATAAACCCACTTATACCCGGACAATTCATTCACAACAAAGGAACCAAGAACATACAATGGAGAAAGGACAGTTTCTTCAGTAAATGGTGTTGGGAAAACTGGACAGCCACATGCAAAAAAAAAGAAAAGAAAAGAAAAAAGAAAGAAAAAGCAAAAAAAACTAGACCACTATCTTTTACTATACACAAAAATTAACTCAAAATGAATTAAAAACTTGAATATAAGACCTGAAACCAAAAAAACCCCTAGAAGAAAACAAAGGCAATAACTTCCTTGATGCTGATCTTAATGTTTTTATGGACCTGACTTCAAAGGCAAAAAAAAAAAAAAAACACAAGAAAAAACATACAGGACTAAATCAAAATGAATAGCTTCAGCACAGTAAAGAAAAATATCATCCAAATTAAAAGGCAACTTACTGAAAGGGAAAAGATATTTGTAGACCATGTATCTGTCTAGGGGCTAGTACTCAAAATAAAGAACTCATACAACTCAAGAAAAAATAATCTGATTTAAATATGAGCAGAGGATCTAAGCAGACATTTTTCTGAAGAAGAGGCTCAGATAGGAACATGGAAAGATGTTCAACATCACTAATTATTAGGAAAATGCAAATCAAAATCACAATGAGATATCACCTCACACTTGTTAGAATGGCTTTCACAAAGGCAAGAAATAACAAGGTTGGAGAGGATGTAGATAAAAGTGAACCCTTGCATACTGCTAATAGGAGTGTAAATTGGTACGCTATTATGTAAAACAGTATAGAGGTTCCTATATATTATATTCCTAAATATATTAAAAATAGAATTACCACATGATCCAACTATTCCACTTCTGAGCATTTATCTGAAGAATGCAAAACACTAAGTAGAAAAAATATATGCACTGTATGTTCATTGCAGCATTATTTAATTTGAAGGTATGGAAACAAACTAAGTGTCCACTGGTGGATGAATGGATAAAGAAGAAGTGGTATATATATGCACACAAAATATTATTCAGTCATAAAAAATAATGAAATTATGCCACTTGCAGCAACAGGGATGGAGCTTGAAGGCATTATAGTAAGTGAAAAAGGTCAGATGGAGAAAAACAATACCAAATGATTTCACTTATATGCAAAATCTAAATAACAAAGCAAACATAGATATAGAGACAGATGGATGGCTACTAGAGAGGAACAGAGTTTGGGGGTGGGCAAAAAGGATCAAGAGGATCAATGTATGATGATGAACACCAAGTAGACCTTGGTGGTGATCACTTTACAGTATATACAGATTTCAAGTTTTAGTGTTGTGCACCTGATACTTACATAATGTTATAGACCAACCTTACCTCAAGAAAATTTCTTTGATCATTGCAAATGCTTTCATTTGAGGATCACTGAAACTTACACTACTTTTTGGAAGTATGCAAGATATTTTTAATGTATTTTTCATGTCTCTCAATAATCTATAAGAGAGTCACTGTCATTTTCGTATTAAGAGGAAGAAATTCATGTCTACCACGAGTAAACAGATCTTTCTGAATCATATTGCCTGTATCTCTAATAGAATACTTAAAAATTCCTCTTGGATTACACAGTCTATTCAGCTGAGAATATCAAGCTTCTGAGATGCTAATTATCGGTTTCACTTTCAAGTATTTTTGGTGGCCATAACATTCACATCCATGCTTTTGCCTCCTGAGTTGAATTTACTCCCTGAGTAGCTCTACCACATTTAGATGAACTGTTAATAGTTTGATGTCCTATTCACTCCTTTTTGGTCTATGATCAGCTTTCTCATGTAACAGTATGTGAAAATCCCTCTTTATTAAAATAAATCAAATAGTTTAAGTTTAAACAGAGAAATGAGGCAACTTGCCAAACATCATAAAGTTGATAATGAGTAAAATCCATGTCAGTATTGAAATCAATAAATTTAGGATAAAGGGAGTCACATTTTAGTTTTATGCAAGGAAAATGTTTATAGGTTATAGTAAACATATTCTAAGAAAATATCTTAATTTTGACTGCTAAGTGCAGAGAGCTCATAGAAGTCTAAAATTTTGTTAACCATGAAATATAATTATATTATATGCTTTGAAAAAAAGCTAAATCTTAATTAAGCCAAAAAGAGATAAAATATAATGGTTAAAAATTCATGAACTGGAGATAGATTATCTGAGTTAGATTTCTAGTTTGACTATTAATTTTATGACTTTGGGTAACTTATTCAACCTCTTTTATCTCAGTTTCCTCATGTGTAAAGTAGGATAATTGTGGTATCAACCTCATAATATATGAAGTAAATAAACTAACAGTAAAAGGTACTTGGAATATTTCCTGGAACATTGAAGTTCTCTGTAAATTTTAACTATTATTATGACGGAGCTGTGTAATTCCAACTCTAACATTTGTTATCTTGAGAAAGTCATTTTATTTCTCTAGGTTTTACTTCCTAAGGAAATGGCAGCCCACTCCAGTATTATTCCCTGTAGAAGCCCATGAACAGAGGAGCCTGGCAGGCAACAGTCCATGGGTTCTCAAAGAGTCGGATGCCAGGGTCCAGCCCTGGTGGATCCAGGGAATTCGAAGCGGGGACGGCGTCGGCGAGGATCAGGAAACAACTGCTTAATTAAACATTAATTAGGGATATAAAGAGTAATAGAATAAGGATAGCTCAGTGAGGAAATTCAGTGGAGAAAAGAGGCTGAATAATTCAGCCAGAAGGTGAGAGAAAGAACGACATGGGGAGACCAAGTTTCGGTGAACAAGGCCCGCACTTTATTTTCTAAAGTAGTTTTTATACCTTAAGTTATGCATAGAGGATAATGGGGGAAGGGGTAGAGTCATGCAGTAAGCCAGGCTTTCTTCCTGCAAACTTATCATATGCAAAAGTTTAGGTGATTTGCATCATCTTCTGGCCCAGAGGCCTGTTAACATTTTAAGACCCTTTCTTCAGAAAACTTATTTTTCTCTAAAGGTGATAAGTCAAGCGCCACCCTCCAAAAGCATTAGATGAAGTTGCATTCCTACAGAGCAAAGGTGTGGTGGGCTATAACAAGAAAAAGAATTAACTCAAGGGTCCCAGGTTACAAACATTAAAGCTACTATTTACACCAATTATATTAATCAATACACTGCCAGGGACACAGCAGGTAAGGGATATGGAGACTTAGCAGCAAACACTGGCCCAACAAGTGAAAATCCCTTCACCAATACAATTTCTAATCAATCTTTTAACTGCTCAAAGGAATCTGTATTTAGACAGTTTAGAACATCTCATGCCTCTCACAGTTGGGAGGCTCTGAGCAATCACATGTGGCCGGAAAAACCTATTCAGGCAGGCTAGAGGACTTCCAAAGGAGTTTGTAGGTTGAAACACTGTCATACCCAGGAATTAGTAACTGGAGCTGTAAGCTAACTCTTTTTTCAGAGAGGTAGTGGGGGACAGCCCCCCGTAAAGTCAGAGGTGTAGGTGAAAGCACAAGGCAGAAAGTAGGCAGACTCTGGTTTTGGGGGTAAATGCTCGAGAATTTCCAGGGGGACTCCTGAGGCTCAATCCCACCTTTGCGTATGCCGAGCCTCCTTCCTCATGACCTTTGTCATGGGTGGAGCTCCTCACGCTGGCTCCCGGCAGAGATAGAATTCCAGTTGAGCTACTCCAGATCCTGAAAGATGATGCTGTGGAAAGTGCTGCACTCAATATGCAATATGCACTCAATATGCAATATGCCGGCTCCCGGCAGTCGGACATGACTGAGTGACTAATACACACACTTCCTTGTCATAGAAAACAGTTTGAAAGAGCCAGTACAGAAATTCTAGTTTTATAAGTACAAATTCATCACAATTCTTTTATTCTCTTTCATTGTGACTATCTCACGGATGCACCAGAATAGACGTATCAATTATCAATTTCTTGTTTCCTTCTGAACATTACATGACATTTGTTTTACATCACTATTTTACTGACACCTAAACAGTAGTTATTTTTGGTTGTTCCTGGAATTAATTGGTTCTGTTAACACCTTATGACAATTGTTCATGGTTCAGTCTTTGTAGCTGCCTGCCCAGGGAACACAAAGTGCAGACTGGCTATCATCACTTTGTTTGCTTAACGAGAAAGGGAAAGGATATAATACTTGCAAGTATAACATGTTCAGAGCTTTGGAATATTCAATTTGTTGATCTTCTAAGAGACTTGCTCATTGTTTTATGTCTTAATCTAAGATGGCTTTCTGTGCAAAATCTACACTCCAGTTGCCGCATTTCACACTGTCAGCCGCCTCTTTAGGATCTGGTCTAAGAAAATATACAAGTGTCTTCTTTCCCTCCAATTCATTATCACTAAAAGCATTTCAGTATCTTATTTGGTGATAACAAATGTCTACTCAATTTGTGAAATTGAGTAGGAAATCTATATTTTAAGTCACGCTTGTCAACCACCTGAGCTTCCACCAGAGTTAGGATAAATTTAACTTACAAATGCTGCTTTAATAAATCAGCTCCATGAGTTATTCCATTCAGCTTGAAATAGTAACTTCAATAAAAGGAGTAAATGTATATGTAATTAGTTAATAAATTCAATAAATTATTCTAGAGATTACTGGCTATTCTTTTATTAAAAATGAATTATGTTTCTATTATATTCCAGGTACTGTATTGGGCATAAAAAATTTAAATTAAGAAAATATCATTTTGCCCTTAACAAAAGGATCAGGGTCTGATAGAGAAAAATAATTCTAAAATAAAGTAACTTTTTAAAAGATTCTAAGCATGTAGCTGGAAGCAACGGGATCATCTGCCTTAGCAAGTGATTTTTCTGGAGGAAGGTGTGCTTGTGTGTGTGAGAGAGAGACTGAGAGAAAGTAGAAAGGCAAACTTTAAGGCAAGACACTTTCACATGAGATGAACAAAGCCTCAATTAAGGCAAGGAAAACTGAGATGAAAATAGATAGTTCAGATTGTAGAGATAACTAGGAAGTACATTCAATAAGGCTGAAGACAAATCAGATGGGGAAAAATATCAAGGATGATTTTATAGGTTGTTAGGCCAAGAGACTGGGAGGAGGAGGATGCTACTGCAGAAACTGGATATATGGAAGGAGAGCTCATAGAGGTATCTAGGCTGGGGAACAGAGATGTAGAAGATAGCAACAATTTAGGGAAGAGTGGAAGCCAGTGGGTGGGTGACATCATTCACAAAAGAGTAGAGGGGAAAAAGTAACAAAGACACATCAATTACTGAGAAATATACAAGACAAAGGATCTTAAAAAGAGTCTGAGAATAAGATGGAATTAGAAATCATCTTCAGCATTTCATTTAGGGTCAAGTTTACGATGAATGATTTGCATAAATATTCCTCCATTAAAAAAATTAAAGTTCAAAAATAAATACAAATCTGGAAAAAATATTTGAACATATGTGACAAATTTTAGCATCCTTGATACACAAAAAAGAAAAAAGAAAAAAATTCCATAGAGGAATAAAAAAATTAGAAGAAACCCATGTAGATGGTCAATAAGCACAAACAAAATTGAAATCAAATAATCCAGTAACAAGCTGTATACAAGAAGTACATTTAAATTCAAGGGCACAGATATAAAGTAAAAGGATGAAAAAGATATACAGTTGCCCTTCAATATCCACAGGGGATGGGTTCCAGGAAACCCTCAAAAACCAAAATGTGAGAATGCTCATCTGTTATATAAAATGACATGGTATTTGTATATAACCTAAGCACTTCCTCCCACATACTTTTGTTTTGTTTTCAAAAGGAGCTTTATTTCATTTTTTGCCTTCTAGTTTCTTGAGACATAATTAATATACAGTACCGTGCACTTTTAACATGTACTGCATAATGATTTGACTTACATACATCATGAAATAATACCACAATAACTTTAGTGAACATTCATCTCATATAATTAAAGAAATAGTAAACAGAAGTTTTCCTTGTGATGTGAACTTTTAGGATTTACTCTCTTAATATCTTTCATATATAGCATACAACAGTGTTTGGACTGTCTTCCTCCAAGTCTCCCTACCCCCAGCTCCCACCCCCAGTAAGCACAAATCTGTTGTTTTAAATAAATTGGACAGGGATGACTGGATATCCACTTGCAAAATAATGAAACTAGACCTTTAATTCATAACACATACAAAAGTCAATTCAAAAAGGATCAGAGACTTAAATGTAAGAGTTGAAATTATAAAGCACCTAAAAGAAAGCAAAAGTGTAAATCATCTGACCTTGGGTTAAAATTTCTTAGATGTTACATCAAAAGCATAAGCAACAATAGAATAAATATATTGAATCTAATCAAAATTTAAAAGGTTTTATGCCTCAAAGAGCACTATCAAGAAAGTGAAAGAATGCCCAGAATAGAGAAACTATTTGTAAGTCATGTGTCAGGAAGCAACAGTTAGAACTGGACATGGAACAACAGACTGGTTCCAAATAGGAAAAGGAGTACATCAAGGCTGTATATTGTCACCCTGCTTATTTAACTTATATGCAGAGTACATCATGAGAAATGCTGGGCTGGAAGAAGCACAAGCTGGAATCAAGATTGCCGGGAGAAATATTAATAACCTCAGATATGCAGATGACACCACCCTTATGGCAGAAAGTGAAGAGAGACTAAAAAGCCTCTTGATGAAAGTGAAAGAGGAAAGTGAAAAAGTTGGCTTAAAGCTCAACATTCAGAAAACGAAGATCATGGCATCTGTTCCCATCACTTCATGGGAAATAGATGGGGAAACAATGGAAACAGTGTCAGACTTTATTTTTCTGGGCTGCAAAATCACTGCAGATGGTGACTGCAGCCATGAATTTAAAAGATGCTTACTCCTTGGAAGGAAAGTTATGATCAAACTAGATAGCATATTCAAAAGCAGAGACGTTACTTTGCCGACAAAGGTCCGTCTAGTCAAGGCTATGGTTTTTCCAGTGGTCATGTATGAATGTGATAGTTGGACTGTGAAGAAAGCTGAGTGCTGAAGAATTAATGCTTTTGAACTGTGGTGTTGGAGAAGACTCTTGAGAGTCCCTTGGACTGCAAGGAGATCCAACCAGTCCATTCTAAAGGAAATCAGTCCTGCGTGTTCTTTGGAAGGAATGATGCTAAAACTGAAATTCCAATACTTTGGCCACCTCATGCGAAGAGTTGACTCATTGGAAAAGACTCTGATGCTGGGAGGGATTGCGGGCAGGAGGAGAAGGGGATGACATAGGATGAGATGACTGGATGGCATCACCAACTCGATGGACATGAATTTGGGTAAACTCCGGGACTTGGTGATGGACAGGGAGGCCTGGTGTGCTGGCATTCATGGGGCGCAAAGAGTTGGATATGACTGAGCAACTGAACTGAACTGAACTGATGTGCTAAGGATCTACTATACAATATAGAAAGCACTATTACAATTCAGTAATAAAAAAATAACCCATTTATTATATGGAAAAAGAATTTGAATAGACATTTGTCAAAAAAACACATACAAAGGGCTAATAAGCACATGAACAGATACTTAACACCTTTGTTCATTAGGAGAGTGAAAATCAAAACCACAATGAGATGCCATTTGACAACCAATAAGATGGTTATAATAAAAGACAGAATGATAATAATAATAAGGCTAAGATATGGAGAAATTAGAACTCATGCATATTGCTGATACAAATATAAAGTGGCACAGATGCAATGGAAAACTGGTTGGCTGTTTACAAATTGTTAAACACAGAGGTACCATCTCATCCAGCATTTCCACTCCTATTTATGTATCCAAGAAATTTAAAACCATGTCCACATAAAAAACTGCACATGAAAACTCATAACAGTATTCTTAATAGCAGAAGAGTAGAAACAAGGCAAATGTCATCAATTGATGAATGGATAAACAAAATGTAGTACACCCACAGAATGAAATAGTATTCAGGCATAAAAAGGAATGAAATATTCATTCATGCTCCATAATGGCTAAACCTTGAAAAGAACAATGCTAAATGACAGAAGCCAATAACAAACGCTGTATTTATAGAAACGTCTAGAACAGACATCTCCATCCAGACAGAAAGTAGATTAGTAGACGATAGGGGCTGAAGGAAGGAATATAAGTGACTGCTAATGGCTATGGAATTTCTTTTTGAGGTGATGAAAATACTCTAAAATTAGTGATGACAGTTGCACAACTTTGTGAAATAAAAACTATTAAAGTATACATTTTAATAGGGCAAAATTTTATGGTTTGTGAATTATATTTTAAGTAAAAATAAATTATAAGCATGCACACATACACATAGATATACAGATATAACATGGACATTATTAGATGCTTATGTGTGTTTGTGTACATATACTCAGTTGTGTCCAACTCTTTGTGACCCCATGGACCCTGACCCAAGGATCGAACCCACATCTCTAATGTTTCCTGCATTGGCAGGCAGATTCTTTACCACTGAGCCAACTGGGAAGCCCCATTATGTGCTTAATACTTGTCAAGTGGCTAAAATGACTACAGGAGCAAACATGCTCATCAAAAAGTGAACAGAAAAAAAAATGTCCATGTGAATTATAGATTGGTGAGCAATTTCTACTGTCTGTGGTATGGTTTTCTAGTTCACAATTTTTATTACTTTCATAATTAGAAAAAAATGCAGTAAGTATGGTTTGAAATCCTGCTCTCTGACTATGACCCATTTACGTACAAAAATATCTTCTAGAAAGAGCAATTCTTAGAAATAAAAGTCCAAATATTAAGTCAAAATTCCTTTTGGCATTTTTTTATGGTCCCACTCTCATA
The DNA here is from genome assembly GCF_027580195.1 of Bos mutus. Classification (NCBI taxonomy): domain Eukaryota; kingdom Metazoa; phylum Chordata; class Mammalia; order Artiodactyla; family Bovidae; genus Bos; species Bos mutus. The sequence continues at coordinate 22,469,623 of NC_091644.1, read as the reverse complement.
TCTGTACATGATTACTGGAAAAACCATAGCTTTGACTACACAAATCTTTGTGTGGGACATATTACAAAAGTAATATGTCTTTCTTACAAAATGTTCATTTACACTTTGTCTCAGTCCCACCACAATTAACTTGCTAGTTAAGTAAGTTAACTAGTGTTTTTACCATGCCCTTCCCCTAAGGATCTTCCTGACCCAGGGATCAAACCTTTCTCTCGTTTCCTGAATTGGCAGGCAGGTTCTTTACCACGAGCACCACCTGGGTAGCCCTACAAAGTGCTTTTGAACATTAACAGCATACATGATTATTTAGAGAATTAGTTAGAGAAACAACTGAAGCTAATTTAAAGCTGTGTACATGTGTGCTCACACATAAACACAGAGCTGGGTCTATCTGTACAGATAGATCCCTGGACTTAGAAGCAGCACACTGGTAGATTTTGTTATGACATACTTGAAAAAAATGTGATTAGATGCCCTCAGCATTTTAAGTCAAAGGGAAATATAAACACGACAAGCTAACCATTTTGAAATGGTTGCTGTTGTTTTTCTAAGTCACGTCTGACTCTGTGATCCCCTGAACTGCAGCACACCAGGCTTCCCTGTCCTTCACGACCTCCCAGAATTTGCTTAAGCTCATGTGCATTGAGTTAGTGATGCCATCCAATTATCTCATTCTCTGTCATACCCTTCTTCTCTTGCCCTCAGTTTTTTCCAGCATCAGAGTCTTTCCCAGTGAGGTGGCTCTTCATATCAGGTGGCCAAATTATTGGAGCTTCACCTTCAACATCAATCCTTCCAATGAATATTCAGGGTTGATTTCCTTTAGGATTGACTGGTTTGATCTCCTTGCTATACAAGAGACTCTCAAGAGTCTTCCCCAGTACCACAATTTGAAAGCATCAATTCTTCAGCTCTAATTCATCAATTCTTCTTGATGGCCCAACTTTCACTACAGTGTTCAAATTATTTCCAAATGTATAATACTCTGTCGTTGGCATATTCCAACTACAAATATCTAAGTGAGCCCAAGTGTTTGGACAACAAAGATCAATGCAAAACAAAGCCCTGGAATTTAATAGGAATTGGTTTGGGGAAACTTGTAAGGCAAAGAAATAAGTTGAGGGAGCCAAACATGCAAGAATGCACTATAATTGAAAATTCAAAGAGGTATCAATTTGTAATAATAGAAGAGCAATGGTATCCTTAATCATAAAGTTTTATTTACTACATACTAAAGGGCACCATCCATTTTCAATAGGGTTGCTGTGAATTGTACGAGAAAATGGATCCTAAGTGTTCACAGTTATTTTTAGAGACAGAAAGGACACCAGGCTTGTCACCCTTTGAAACCATTCCTTGTGAGCTTAAGCAGAGTTAATTGCTTCCTCTGTTTGGTGAACACATAATCTAGTTCATGCATTTAATACTATTGCATTCAATGCAATGTATTTATTGATTCTGAAATAGTTTCCACACCATCTCCTCCAGTCCAGATAAGCTCCTCAGGACAGACACAAGAACATTTTAGCTCTAGATCCATAGCATTTTGAATAAGTTTTGGCTGAAAGAAGAGATGAGAGAAGTATTGTCTCTGTAACTCAGTAACCACAGATATGCAGATAATATCACTCTAATGGCAGAAAGTAAAAAGGAACTAAGAGCCTCTTGATGAGGGTGAAAGAAGAGAGTGAAAAATCTGGCTTAAAGCTCAACATTCAGGAAACTAAGATCACAGCATATGGTCCCATCACTTCATGGCAAATAGTTAGGGAAAAAGTGGAAGCAGTGAAAATTTTATTTTCTTGGGCTCCCAAATCACTGTGGATGGTGACTGCATCCATAATTAAAAGATGCATGCTCCTTGGAAGAAAAGCTATGACAAACCTAGGCTGTGTATTAAAAGCAGAGACGTCTTTGCCAACAAAGACTTGTGTAGTCCAAGCTATGGTTTTTCCAGTAATCATGTACAGATGTGAGAGTGGGACCATAAAAAAGGCTGAGCACTGAAAAACTGATGCTTTTGAATTGTAGTGCTATAGAAGACTCTCAAGAGTCCTTTGGACAAGGAGATCAAACCAGTCACTGCTAAAAGAAGTCAACCCTGAATGTTCATTGGAAGGACTGATGCTAAAGCTGAAGCTCCAATACTTTGGCCACCTGACATGAAGAGCCGACTTATTGGAAAAGACCTTGATGCTGGGACAGAAGGAGAAGGGGGTGACGGGATGAGATGTTTGGATGGCATCACTGACTCAATCAACATGAGTTTGAGCAATCTCTGGGAGATGGTGAAAGATAAGGAAGCCTGGAGTGCTGTAGTCCAAGGGGTTGCAAGGAGTCTGACATGACTTAGTGACTGAACAAGAGCAACTCACATTTGTCCTGTGTATTTTATAAAGTGCAATGTTTACATTTTTCACACTCTGGAGTATAAACAAATTATAGCCACCATGCATAGGTCCAACACAATGGTGATTCTAGAGATGATAAAATTCAGTATACAAAGTGTCATTTCCTTTTCCCACACCCATAGCCGACATTTTTAATCACTCATGGCATTCTTTCTATAGTTACAATGGATCTTCAGAATCCTCATCACAGAGCCCTAGGAAGCCACCACTGATCAGCTGGAGCAGGCACAAGAGTTCTAACCATATGCTTTTCCTACTATTCTGAACACATTCATAGGAATCTTACTTTTCAAGATTTACAATTAATGAAATATAAACCTTCAGGTGAACATTATGACCTTATACATATCAAGGGTTCTCTAAAACATGCCATTATACCCTTAATATTCCCTAGAATTCTTCCCATGCAATGCCATGTTAAATGAGGCTTCAGTGACTCATACTATAACCTGCAATTAAATGTTTTCAATATTAGACTATTAGCATTCACCATCTTTAACTATAATGCACAGGTCCCATTAAAAAAGTTACTATTTTCACTTCTTATGAAGTTAAAGGGAAAGAGAGGAAATACAAATGCTTGTGGATGGCGACTCTTGAACTATCCCTCTGCCCGCAAGGCCTACCAGGAAAGGAGCTGCTTCCTTGGCTGTGTGGAGCAGGCCCTGCTGACTGACTGAGCAAGTAAGAAACCTTTGCATTACTGTAGGTGTGGGATTATCCCCTTCCTGCTCTGAAGCATCTGATCCTCAGGCCAGCACAAAGAAAGCTGTGTTCTTTAATTGAGGCATTAACAGACAGAATGAGAAAGGCTGGGTGGCAGGGCATACTGAGAAGACAACTAAAATTACCACTCCCTGCAAAGCCTGGCTTTGTGAGTCCAGGCAGGGGGGCTGCAACAGCTCTGCTAGTGGCATAGTCCCAGACCAGGCTCTCAGAGCTTCCAACAAATACAGAATTATACTCGGGGTCAGAGAAATCTGTTCATCAACAACTTTTCCACACCCCTTGCTGGTGGTAAGAACTGAACAGTGACTGAGAGAATGCCAGTGGTAGAGATAGCTCCATCTGGATTAAAAAAAAAAAAAATAGAACTTGCTACTCTTAAAAACTCTACTTCCTGATAAACTACATAAGACCACTAAGGCAAAGTCCTATATGCAAAAGCCTTTTATGATGTCTTAATTGGAATAGATGTTTTAGGTAAATTAAAAAAAAAAAAAAACATATTTTACAACATTTCTTCTTTAAACATGTAGAAGCATCCATTCTTCTTATACAAAAAGAGTTGTGGCAGAGGAGAGTAAAGGCAGGAGCAGCGGGACACTGGCCACCAGAATTTCTGAGCAGGATATGAGGCGGGGGTGAAATCCAAACATTGTGTGCTAGTAACAAAGCCATGGCTAATGCATGCAGTTTTCTAAATTACTTTATCACTCTAGATACTGGGAGTAACAATAATAAGAGAAGCTAAAGTTTATTTGAGCTATAGACACTGTTCTGGGCACTTTCCATGCTTTATCTTAACTGAGTCTAAATCAAATTTATTTTATTTTTTATTTTTAAATCAAATTTAGAAAGGAGACATTATTCTCTAAACACTAAGGCTTAGAGAATATAAGTGTTACTCATAATGCCAGACTATTAATAATCAGAGGGGCTAGACACAAACCCAAAATGTTTCCATTTAGGCCATACCCTCATCCAGGAATAAAAAGTTGAAAGTCATCATAGTGTCACGCAAGTGTATGTTCCTCGGTTCTGTCTCTTCACAACAAAGATTTGGGGTGATGGACATTAAAACCCTCAGCGTGTCACAGCTCTCGGGTCTTGGACATACCGTGTTTTAGCTCTCAGGTCTCCAATGGTCCATGTTATAGCTCTTCGACAAATTAGTGTTACAGCTCCATGTTACAGCTCTATTTTATTTAGATAATAGCAGGAAAATCCACCTGCAAGGCATGAGGGCATGTCGACTCAAAGATGCGAAGAGAAGAGCGCCCCAGTACGTGGGAGACAGAGAGAGAGAGAGAGAGAGAGAGAGAGACAGCGAGCCCTTTGGCTCCTCTTTTTATATTTTCTTTCTTCCCCCTGGGCCTGCCCTATGCAAATTGGGCTTAACCAGGAGTGCTGTTCTGCCTGAAGTCCTCACTCCGGTCCTCGGACCTTCCTTTGACCTTCCTTTGTTCTATTTTCGTGGGCTTTTCCTTTCCTCATCTTTTAGCCACCTCCATTTTGGACTCCTGTTTTCTATTCTATCTACCTAACAATAGTATCTTCGAGGGTCTCAAAAGTCACAATGAATTCAGATTTATTTAGTGTACAGGTAGGAAGAAAACATGACTGTTCTTTCTTTAGTCCCAGAAGAAAGAAACCTGTGGATATGCCAAGCACTTGTTTTTTCAGGGAGTGGGCCAAAGAACATTTCTGAGTCGGTCAATAACGTTAAGCAGTAATACAAGGTTCTTACTCAGAATCTCCTAACTCAATTTTGGGTGTTTCAATTCCTGGGAAGGTTTGAGAGTATATAAGAAAACAGCATACTAGCCTGTGTAGTCACATCTGAACACTGTTATCTCAGTCACACCAACCTGTGATATGGCAGGTAGCAATTTGCACAAAGTTCAAGCTAAAATCATAAGATGATACGAGTCACAGATCAGAGCCCATCTATTACTGAATTGTTAGGGGAAGCACACTGATTGAAACCATCCACCCTGACCAGGCACCATAGTAACCATTTGCATGAGTTGTTTTACAACAGGAGGTCCTGGTAAGGAACAGAGAACTAATAAGCCTCCACCAACCAGAAGAGTTTGGGAAAGGTCAAAAGGAGACACCACCTGCCCAAACACCTCCCAGAATCCTTCTCTCTGGCATCCATCTTGGCTGAACAAGGTGTGTACCACCAGGAAGGACTCTGAGTCAGAATGATTGGCTAAAGACAACCCGGAAACTAATTCCATCACCATAATACCCGAGACTGCAGGCCACGTGGCAGAGCTGTTCTCCTGGGTTCCCTCACCCTACTGCTCTCCACCCGGGTGCCCTTTCCCAATAAAATCTCTTGCTTTGTCAGCACATGTGTCTCCTTGGACAATTCATTTCCAAGTGTTAGACAAGAGCCCAGTTTCGGGCCCAGGAAGGGGTTCCCCTTCCTGCAACAGAGCCACAGAAGTGACTGAATTATGACTATCAAAAGGCATCAAAGTCTTGCAAGGATTTCTTGGAATCTGTCATTCAAATCCTTACTGATTTGATTAGAAATTCCTCTTTCCAGGAAACCCTGGTAGACTGAAATAAATGTGACAGCTAAGCTGAATAGATAAGGCAAAACATACTTTGAAAATGATCTAAGGATACTACAGGGTTTACTGTTCAAAAAAGATTAAAGGCAGTAAAATTGAAACATGAACTTAAACTTTTGATTTGTGCATGGAACCTGCATTTGCTATTTCAAAAGCAAATAGTAAGAGGGAAACATCAGACAAACCCAAATTGAAGGGAATTATACAAAATATCTAACCAGTTATTCTCAAAATTGTCAAGGTCATCAAAAAGAAAGAAAATCTGAGAAATTATCACAGTCTAAGGACATTAAGTGGATGGATGGCATCACCGAACCGATGGACATGAGTTTGAGCAAGCTCCGGGAGATGGTGATGGACAGGGAAGCCTGGCGAGCTGCAGTCCATGGGGTCGCAAAGAGTCAGACACAACTGAGCAACTGAACTGGCTAACTGACTATAGGACCATAAGAAGACATGGTAACCAAATGTAACATGGTCTCTTAAATGGATCCTGGGACCAAAAAAGAAAAAAAAAGACACTATATAAACTAAGAAAATGGAGTTAAGTCTGGCATTTGGTTAATAGTAAAGTACTAGTGTCAGTTTCTGAGCTTTGACAGATGCAACATAATAGGATATCAACAACAGAGAAAAATGAATAAAAGGCATATAGGAGTCTGTAATATTCTTACAATTTTTCTATAAATCTAAAATTTTTCTAAAATAAAGATTATTTAAAAACAAATTCAAATGAATTCTTTTTAATGGCTGAGTAATACTCCATTGTGTATATGTACCACTGCTTTCTTATCCATTCATCTGCTGATGGGCATCTAGGTTGCTTCCATGTCCTGGCTATTATAAACAGTGCTGCGATGAACATTGGGGTACACGTGTCTCTTTCCCTTCTGGTTTCCTCAGTGTGTATGCCCAGCAGTGGGATTGCTGGATCATAAGGCAGTTCTATTTCCAGTTTTTTAAGGAATCTCCACACTGTTCTCCATAGTGGCTGTACTAGTTTGCATTCCCACCAACAGTGTAAGAGGGTTCCCTTTTCTCCACACCCTCTTCAACATTTATTATTTGTAGACTTTTGGATCGCAGCCATTCTGACTGGTGTGAAATGGTACCTCATAGTGGTCTTGATTTGCATTTCTCTGATAATGAGTGATGTTGAGCATCTTTTCATGTGTTTGTTAGCCATCTGTATGTCTTCTTTGGAGAAATGTCTATTTAGTTCTTTGGCCCATTTTTTGATTGGGTCATTTATTTTTCTGGAGTTGAGCTGTAGGAGTTGCTTGTATATTTTTGAGATTAGTTGTTTGTCAGTTGCTTCATTTGCTATTATTTTCTCCCATTCTGAAGGATGTCTTTTCACCTTGCTGATAGTTTCCTTTGATGTGCAGAAGCTTTTAAGGTTAATTAGGTCCCATTTGTTTATTTTTGCTTTTATTTCCGAAACTGGAGCCTATTATACAGAGTGAAGTAAGCCAGAAGGAAAAACACCAATACAGTATACTAATGCATATATATGGAATTTAGAAAGATGATAACAATAACCCTGTGTACGAGACAGCAAAAGAGACAGTGATGTATGGAACAGTCTTATGGACTCGGTGGGAGAGGGAAAGGGTGGGAAGATTTGGGAGAATGGCATTGAAACATGTAAAATATCATGTATGAAACGAGATGCCAGTCCAGGTTCGATGCACGATACTGGATGCTTGGGGCTAGTGCACTGGGACGACCCAGAGGGATGGTATGGGAAGGGAGGAGGGAGGAGGGTTCAGGATGAGGAGCACATGTATACCTGTGATAGATTCATTTTGATATTTGGCAAAACTAATACAATTATGTAAAGTTTAAAAATAAAATAAAATTCAAAAAAAAATCCAGTTTTTTTAAGGAATCTCCACCCTGTTCTTCATAGTGGCTGTACTAGTTCGCAGGGTAAAAGGATTCCCTTTTCTCCACACCCTCTCCAGCATTTATTGCTTGTAGATTTTTGGATTGCAGCCATTCTGACTGGCATGAAATGGTACCTCATTGTGGTTTTGATTTGCATTTCTCTGATAATGAGTGATGTTGAGCATCTTTTCATGTGTTTGTCAGCAATCCCACTGCTGGGCATACACACTGAGGAAACCAGAATTGAAAGAGACATGTGTACCCCAATGTTCATCGCAGCACTGTTTATAATAGCCAGGACATGGAAGCAACCTAGATGTCCATCAGCAGATGAATGGATAAGAAAGCAGTGGTACATATACACAATGGAGTATTACGCAGCCATTAAAAAGAATACATTTGAATCAGTTCTAATGAGGTGGATGAAACTGGAGCCGATTATACAGAGTGAAGTAAGCCAGAAAGAAAAACACCAATACAGTATACTAACGCATATATATGGAATTTAGAAAGATGGTAATGATAACCCTGTATACGAGACAGCAAAAGAGACACAGATATATAGAACAGTCTTTTGGACTCTGTGGGAGAGGGAGTGGGGGGATGATTTGGGAGAATGGCATTGAAACATGTATAATATCATAAAAGAAATGAATCGCCAGTCCAGGTTCGATGCAGGATACAGGATGTTTGGGGCTGGTGCACTGGGATGACCCAGAGGGATAGTATGGGGAGGGACATGTGAGGGAGGTTCAGGATAGGGAACACGTGTACACCTGTGGCAGATTCATGTTGATGTATGGCAAAACCTATACAATACTGTAAAGTAATTAGCCTCTAATTAAAATAAATAAATTTAAATTAAAAAAAAAAATCCTTACAAAGACACACAGTAGACAGTGCCCTTCCAAATAGCCATATATTAAAAGCATATCCATTAGCACTTAGGCTTCCCTGGTGGCTCAGACGGTAAAGCATCTGCCCGCAATGCGGGATACCATGGTTCGATTCCTGGGTCAGGAAGATCCCCTGGAGTAGGAAATGGCAATCCACTCCAGCACTCTTGCCTGGAAAATCCAACGGACGGAGGAGCCTGATAGGCTAATAGTCCATAGGGTCACAAAGAGTTGGACATGACTGAGCGACTTCACTTTCACTTAGCACTTAAATAGTGCCCAACATATAGTTAGCATTCAATAAAAATATTTTAAATAAATGATAAATGAATAAAGTTGATCCTTTTCTCTAGTTAAAAAAAAAGCCTCTGATTTTTTTCATTATCATAAATCTATACTCAGCTTCATTTTCAAGACCCTCTGCAAAGTAGCTAAACTCTATTTTCTACAGATCATCAGCATCCTACTTCTGCATGAGTCCAAAAAAGTCTTCTTGCACTCCTAGGATCACTCAGCCTTCATTCCTACCTTGGTTTTGTAGTCCTCTTGCCCCAAAGTTAATGCCCTCCCAACTGATTCCATCTGTTTCAGGGTAAAGTCAAGTTCAACTGACTCTAAGAATTGTTTCTAAACATGCCTTCTTTTCCTGAAATCTTCCTTCTCTGAACTCCTAGTGCCTACTTTGTCAGTTCAACATGTATGCTGCTAAGTCGCTTCAGTCGTGTCGGACTTTGTGCTACCCCATAGACGGCAGCCCACGAGGCTCCCCCGTCCCTGGGATTCTCCAGGCAAGAATACTGGAGTGGGTTGCCATTTCCTTCTCCAATGCATGAAAGTGAAAAGTGAAAGTGAAGTCGCTCAGTTGTGTCCGACTCTTAGCGCCCCCATAGACGGCAGCCCACCAGGCTCCTCCTTCTATAGGATTTTCCAGCCAAGAGTACTGGAGTGGGGTGCCATCGCCTTCTCCTCAACATGTATATATAACATATAACTGATCAATAGAATGATCAGTCTCAGATTGTTAGCATTTAGCTTCCCTTTTGATCCAACATCACTTAAAGGGAGAGATTTTTAGAGACAGGAAGGGGCTGGATAGGAGGGATTTAAAAAGGACACAAGGAAAATATGTTCAACATGTTCCTTATTCATGATTTCATGAATGTAGACATTTATCTTACCAAACTATATACCTTATATATGTACAATTTATTATAGAGTGATAAAGCTGTTTAAAATATCTATGTGATTCAATGTTTTGGTTTCTAATTTATTTACAGTTTTATACAACTGTTGCAAGACAATGTGACTTTATTTTCTGAGTTTTAAGCCAAAAATAAACCTCAATAAAATCTAACTTTTGAAAAATATTACATGACACTTGAAAAAGGGTGTGTGTGTTCTCTAATATTAAGTAATTTGAGACATCTCATTCATTTGTTAAGGACAGAGAAAGTTAAACTCTCTTACTACTATGGTATCCTGGTCAACTTAAAATTGATTAAACTTTTAAAAAAGTAGCAAATCAGATTATTCCTTGGGTTTATAGCATAATGCCAATTATGTGCCTTGGAGTCACATCTTCATATGGCTCTTCATTTTTTAAAGCATCCTCAAGAAACTCAAAGCTTTCAGCCACTTTCCAGCTACCGCCTCTTACCCATAATGCTCTTTTATCAGGACAGAAGGACATGACTTGTGTGACTGAACTATACCAAATCCCTGATGATTTGTCAAGAACCAGCCATATGCTGACTATAGTTTCCTCACTGACCAGTAGCTGTGCCATCAACTTTGGCTCAGGACAATCAGCCTGTAACAGGTTCCAACCTCAGAATGAAGGTGCGGCTATAGTCTTTGTTTGGGGCTCTGTCTCTTTGACCAGCTTCCTTTCTATGTCCATTCCCCACTCAATAGCACCCTGTCTTTCCTACTGCTGATTTGTGTGTCTTTGCTAATTTTTTTCCCAACCTGTCCTGCTGCCTACAGTGCTGCTTCATTAAACAGTAAATCAGCTCTACCTTCTTGCCCTGCTTCACCAAATTCTACCACATTCAACTTACTATGGTTATTAATTTTCTTTTTTTCATGCCATATAGAATCTCATCCACCCAGACGATTAAAAATGATACTAACAATTTTTGCTTTTCCATTACCAAACAAAAATTCCAGTCTATCTTGGTCTCTTTTTTATATACCTTATATATAGCAATGTGTCTATGCAACGTGGAAAGAGCTTCAAAACTGGAGGCTGAAGGCTTTAAGTCCTGGTTCTGTCGCTGACTAGCTGTTCTATCTGGAATAACACTCAACCTTACTAAGCTCCATTTTCCTCACATTTCAAATGGCAATGGAGAATTAAGTGAAATAATGCAGGCAAAATATCTTACCAACTGTAAAATGCTACACAAATATAAGATATTGCAAATAGACAATGTGTATCTATTCTTGAGGCAGGTATATTTCTTTGAGCTCTGTAAAAAATTAAGTAAAATATTCCATTTCTGGCATTAAAAGTTATCAACCCTTTTTGAAAGTCTCACAGTAGCTTGGTAGGTATAAAACTAGAGACAAAAATTGCCTTCCTGAATCCTAGAGCTTTATGTTGGAGATGAAGCAGAGAAGATATAAAACACAAGCTTACTTCAATATGGAGAAGTGGATAAAATTGAGGTACTAATCAAAATGTTTGAAGACTGTCATCCTTCTAAGAATAATGCTATGCTTAAGAGCCATGTGTTCAACATCTGCAAACCAAAAGCAAATGAAAAATTCTATTAGCTTGTACCAGAAATGTGAATACTCAGCTGAAACTAAGACTATTGTGGGGGTTTATAATTCAAAGTAATATCAGGATGGAAATGATGAGTGAGGAGAAAAGGTAAAAATTATTACATAAACACAATTTATTTTGGAAAAGCATATGAGCACATGCAAGGCAGCAAAATCTAAACTTTCACTTGGTAACTGAATAGCAGAGTCAGCACAGGGTTTCAGTAGAAAATTGGAAACCAAATGGAACCAGAGAAGTTTCAGCTGGGAAATTTTTCCTGATTTCTCAAGGCCAGTGTCAAGCACATTATGTTTTATGTTCCAATTGTCCCTCACACCTACTTCAATTGGAATTACTACCATAATGTGCTACAACCATCTGCTAAGTTGCCCTTTTTGAAAAGCAGAAACTGTCTTTTTCTCCTTTGTGACTCTAGTACCAAGCATGTCACCTGCCACATGATGATCAATAACTGTTATGAAATGATAAAAAAAACTACACTTTGACCAGTAACATATCTGCTGATCAGTTCTGCTTCGTAAATACATTCATTTTTAAATGGTTAAGTTTTAGTGCATGACTTATGGAAATCATTATTTTATTGAAACCCAACTGTTTTGTACAGTCTTATCCTAGACAGAATTTTAGGGGCCTACTATTCAGAGTCATAAGCTGTGCAAGATCGTTCCAAGGTTGATTTCTGATGCCAGTGAAAGCAAAATCACAGGGTTGGCTGCCTTGCTTATAGGAGAAAACAGCCATAGAAGGCTTGGCATGTTACACACTGCACAGCTCTATGGAAGAGGTCTTCACCTAGATTAAATGCTTAAGAGTCGGGTAACACAATATGTACAACCCATTTGATAGTGCCCGTGTCAGGTGGCTTGAAATTAGCCTATTATGCAGGCAAAATATGTATCCTTATTCCCTCAGCAATTTCACAAGTGAATGCCTTTGCTTAAATAATAAAGGGTTAATGTTCTTAGACCACTTCATGGATAATTCAGTGACTATAAAAAATAATTCACATCTTCTGAATTTTTAACACAGAATGCCAGTACTTTGAGCTGTTAAAACAGATCCTAACCAAAGTGATTGAGGGACCAATGGAATCAGAGAAACACGGGAATAAAGAAGGTTAAACTCATTCTTTCATTTAGGATGTCCCAGAACCTCTAATATGTTAATCTATAAAAGGCATTACATTACGCAGTGTTTCTCAAATTAGGAAACATTTTGCAGGACTAATGTGATCTCATAAACCATGCTCAAAAATACTGCCCCAGAGTATAGCATCCTCTCAATTTGTTTTAAACCCCCACCCATTGACCAGAAACTATAAGGTGGAGACCAGGATTCATAAATTATTTTTACTATTTGCTTTATTAAAGGATAATTAACATACAGCATTATATTAGTTTCAGGTGTACAACATAATGATTTGATATTTGTGTATGCAAAATGGTCACCACAGTAAGTCTAGTTACCATCCATCACCATACAAAGTTACAATTTTTGGGGGGGGGGTGAGAACTGCTAAGATTTACTCTCTATAATTTTAATAAGCTTCCACAGGGGATTTTTAAGTCACCAAATAGGCAGCAGTCAGTGGACTCACATTTGGGTACAACTCTACACTTCAGCCCAATTTCTCATTAGTACACATTTCTAGCCTCAAAAATTAAATTTTTGTGGCTCATCTTTCACAGAGTTCAAAATCTCCTTTCACGTCTACAAGCAAATGTGTAAAATAGAAAGACTGTCTTATTTTTAGTTCCAGATTTACTACATTATAGGTTCAGATTTCTGATACTGTTAGCAAGGCTTCTCACTTGGTGAATGCAGAATTTTGAGATGCATCTCCATAGAAATTAAAACAGTATTAAGATGTTCAAAATGCAAATAAACACTTAAAGGCTTTTCCTCCCTAGAATTCTTTTCACAGACATCCCAGAATCATGGGAACTGAAAGGAGTGCCTAGAGGGGTTAAGCTATTTAGCCATAGTCATACAGCTCATTAGAGGGAAAACTGGGGCTTACATTTAGAACTCTCTTATTCTGGTGCTTCTTATTCTACTCAAATCGACATAGCCTCTAGATATTTATTCTGAATACCTCAATTTCTCACAGCTCTGAATCTATTTGGGGGGCAGTCTGTAGGTCCTCAAATTAGGAATAACAAAAAGAAGGAGGAAAAGGATTTTTGTTCTTATTTTTTAACAATACTTTAAAGATGATTATCTGAAAATAAATAAAGATTCCAAAGCTTTGTTCAGATGAAATAGATATTCCAGTATCTACCACTCCCCCTCAAATCCAATTCTGCATCATCACCATCTCTTACCTGAACCATGACAATAATTCTATAATCAAACTTGTGTCTTTCCAAGTCAGCTTCAGTTTCCAGCCTACAGGGAAAGTTGTCTTTTAAAAACAGAAAATTGATCATGTTATTTTCTTTCTTCAACCCTCCAGTGACTCCCTATTACTCTTTAGGTTCACAACCCAAAAGACCTTTTAAAATCTTGCCCCCCCCCTCATTCTTTTTCTGGCCAATCTCCCCTTGTGGACCAGGCTTCAACCATACTGACTTTTTTTTTTAATTATGCTATGCTTTTTGATGTCTCAATATTTTACTAAATACTTTCCCTCTGCTTAGAACATTTCCTACATCCAATTCAGTTCAGCTTCCTTGTTGCACTAACTAAAAATCAGCCTTTGACTCTCCAGTTTAAAATTTATTCTGGGATGTCCTCTCTGGCCTTCATAGACCTGGCTGCTCTACCACTCTGCACTCTAATTGTTTACTTAAATAACTCTTCTCCTAGATTGCAAGCATGATGAAGGCAGACCATAATAACACACTGGTAATTCAATACTTATGGGTGGAAGAAACAAAAGGGAAAAGACAAAATGGAAAATGACTGGGTGGAACAGAGGAAGGCAGAGAAAAAAGGAAAGGGAAAAAAGCAGTGGAATGAAGAGAAGGAAACATAAGTTGCTATCTTTCCTAATGCAACACCTTTAATATGATTAATTTTTTATCTGGTATGATTATAAAAGAGATACTTTGAGTAATTCCCATTCACTTAATTCAGTTCAGGGTTTCAAAACAACACAAAAATACGTAATTGTATGAACTAGAGTACAAACCCAATGTCAAATAATATAATGAAAAGAGTGAAAAGATAGCAGGTACATTAAGACACTAAAGACAGTAGGTGCATTAAAACACTAAACATAGCCAGCATGCAAACCATTCCTCCTCAAAAACACTACATATCCCAAAACTCAGAGATACAGCAAACTATTAAGTCATTTGCGGCTCAATTAAAGCTTACATTAAAGAAATAGCACTTCTGTAAGTTAGAGAGAAGCAACATTCCTTTTCTGGCAGTAAAAATGACTCCATAGTTTTGCTGATAAACTGTTATTTCTACACAGGGAGGTCTGAGATCCTGTATATGTCTATAAGCAGTAGACAGGACCTTAATTTTGAAAGTCTCATGCTAGACATCTAAGACCACACACTGTAAAAGCACATACAGCTCAATTTATCTGTCTTGGAAGGAAAATGAGCCAACCGGACCCTGCTGGGATTTGTACCTGAAAGTCACAGAAAAATCTGAACATCCAGAAAAGCTCTTAAGGCACACCAGTTAAGCAAAATACATTGAGAAATGCATTATTTTTGAGAAGGCCATTGGCTGAACTAACAAAATTAAAGGTCAGAATCACTGAAAAATAAAATAGATACGTATATATTCTAATTTTGCCTCAGTTATTTCTCTGTAATTGAATTTTTTCTACTATGTATAGCGATATCAATTCTTAAAAAACTCCAAAAAAAAAAAGGTTTTGTATGACACAACTAAGAATCACAGATTCTTCTATAGCTGGAAGCAATCTCAGAAATAATTTAAATTCTCATTCTATAGATTAGAGAAAGTAAACCCAAGAGACATGAAATGACTTGAGCAAGGTCACATTATGAAATATTAATGTGAAGACCAGAGGACCAGATCCCTAATCACCTAATTCAGAATTTAGATTTCTGAAGAGCAGATCACTCTGGTGAGCACCCGTATTTCTCTATTCAGTACTGTATTTTTTTTTCCCCAGAGCAAATGCATCACATTCTATTTGAGCTTGTAGACATCATCTAAAACCCCCAGATGGTTTCATATCAGCTTCCTCCAAGGCAAATCACCCTCATCCTGAATTTGCGCAATAGATTATTTTTACTCTAAAAGAAGAACTTTATTTATATCCATGTTATATTTTATCTTGGTGCTTTCAGATCATTGTTCCTGCCTTTTGAAGTTAATTTGAATTCTGGATCTGCATTCATAGTATTAGCTACTCCCTCCCAGTCTGAATCACCTGTGAGTCTGAAGAACATTACCTCCTATGTCTTCATTCAGGTCACAGAAAAGTCACAGAATAGGGAGAACAGAATGGCAGCTAGCCAACCTGCCAGGAGACTGGATGCCAGAATCAGGACATACGGCTTGTGGTTGTTCAGCAGGCACTGAAGGCACCTAAAGATTCTTTCCCTCAAGCAACATTGTTCTAACCAGTTTTATATTCTATAACAAACACAATTGCATCAACTACCTCTAAAGCCTTAGAGTAGAAGCTTTGGAAAATAAAATCTTGCATTTCTAGCATGTTTTACAGCTGACAAAGTACTTTTTTATACATTATTTCATCTGCAACTTAGGGAAGGCAAATGAGTCAATAATTATTACTTTTGTTTAAGGAAACTAAGTTTCACACAGATTAACTGACTTATTCACCACCAGAAAGGTAATTAGTATTGAGGCAGAGAGTCCCCATGGTCTTAAGCCACCACTTTTTATGCTACTTTGTTTAGAGAGTACAGGTAATTGTCAAATATATGACAGACATAAATATCAGTGCATCATAGTACAAACTCGCAAGTGAATTATATCCAATTTTCTAAACACTGTGAAAGCCCAAAAGGGAGAGAAATCTCTTTTACAAAACTTCCACTCTCTTCTCAAGATAGACTCTGTAGGATTTCATAAACCCTGGTTCAAATATTTACCATAAATATACACACATATGCACAAACAAACACACAACATCCCCATAGCCTGGCATTTCCTATTCTGAATACTTAAGACTGACCACCCATTCTGCCCTTTGTCCCAGTAAGTATGCCTTTAGAGTCAGGAAAAAAGGTCCTGGTTTCCCGAAATGCTATTGGGAGACACCCAAAAACCAACAAAAGAGGATCTTGGTTTCCCTTATTCCTGTTATTTAAATGGCACACTCAACTTCTTGATAATGCACTGGTGTCCAGGATGAGACTATTCAAAAGCTTCTATTCAATCCCCAGTTTTTCCTGCCTCTTAAGGTCTAGCCAATAACCAGATTTATACTCACTTTTGTATACTTGCACCCCACACTCAGGTTAGCTATAAAATATCAGATACCATTCTGAGGTTCAGCTTCCACAGATCTGTGAGACCCCACACACACATACACAAGCCAGATATCATATCTTAAGGGTATCTTCTGTGTCATAACCATGCTGAGCATTATAAAAGACATATAATGCTTCACAGTTTCATAACATTTCAGAGTTTATGAAACACTTTCATAGACATCACTGTGATCCCCACACAAAAATGAACAGCTCAGATGCCATTATTTCCATTTTATAGATGAAGAAAGTGAGACCCAACAAAATAAATGACCTTTCCAAGGTCACAGAACTTCTTGAGTGGCCAAGATATAATTTAAAGTCCTCTCATTCAAGGTTGGTGGGAAACCTAATAATTTAAAAAATTGACTTAAAAAGATGCAGTCAAATAACAATATTAGCCATGTCCACTCAAATGCAGCATTATAAAGAAAAAAGATGTAGACATTCCACTTGATCTCGACAGTGAGGCGTACAAGGCCTCATAGAGCCATCATGACAATCTTTTAAATCTGTAACCCCAGATCATAGTTCAAACCAGCCAGTAAACACTTTAAACTGTGCTTTTCATGCATTGGAAAGAACATCTATTCTATTGAAGAGAGTGAATAAGAGGATGAAACTCAGGTGGATTAAGTTATTCTATTCAAAGGAGTAAACTGTAGTCAAAGAAGAGGAAAAATACCCTGTTCAACCTAGTGACTGATCCGTATGGTAGTGAAAGGTATGAATCATAAGGCCACAAACACTGCAACGAGGAAGCAGCCGAGTTTCATCCTGACACAATAGAAAAGTGCCAAGCCTGTAAAAACTTAGCAGAAGAAGGAAGAAAAATGACAAAGTGCATTATAACTCTGAATAATATCTTGACAGAAAATAGAGGGCTCGGCAGGCTCTTACACATTAAAAATCATGCCCCGTATGATGCGGGCTGTACCTTCTCAGAGAAGAAATCACAGCCAAGCTAATGTAGAACAAGGAAGAACAAAAAGCCAGGAGGCAAAAACTCATCCAGAAACAGATCATTCAAAGGACATTCTAGAGCAGTGATTCTCCAAGAGTTGTCCCCAGACCAGCAGCTTCAGTGTCAGCTGGGAAGTTTTTTAGAAATGCAAACCAACGGGTCCTTCCCAGGCCTACCAATCAAAAATGCACGGGGTGGGATCCAGCAATCTCTTAACAGGCCTTTCAGGTGATGCTAACTTTTAGCCAGCGAAGAACATGTTAGTTACTGGAATAACTCACATCACCTGCTTCGTGGCCCTGCTCTCAGTTTAAGAATGTGAACGTTAGATGATGAGGCGTGCTCTTCCATCTGCCATGAGCCCTGGATGGGATACAGCTGTGACACATCTCGGCTGTGGGTGCTATAAACAGCAATCCCATTTAGCATTATCCTCTGAAATCTTGATAAGCACAATGGGACAGGTATGAGATAATTAATGAGATAATTATGGTCAGCATGCAATTAAAATTAATTTATTCTTCCTCAATTATTTACTATGTGGAGAAGTGGTTTTCACACTCTGTGTGCTAAGTCACTTCAGTAGTGTCCCACTCTTTGCTACCCTATGGACTGTAGCCCACTAGGCTCCTCTGTCCATGGGAATCTCCACGCAAGAATACTGGAGTGGGTTTCACACTTGGTATACCTCAGATTCATCTAGAAGTATGGTTTGTTAAAAGATTTCTGAGTCTCAATTCTGGAGTTTCTAATTCAGTAGGTTAAGGGTGGGGGCAGATAATTTTCATTTCTAGCAAGTTCCCAGGTGATACTGAAAATTACTGGTCCAAGGACAGCATTTTGAAAACACCTACTAGAGAACAGCAACAAGAAAAAAAAAAAATCAATGTTGTAGGTACACTGGCCCTGGCTTGCACTGCTGCTGCTGCTGCTGTTAAGTCACTTCAGTCATGTCTGACCGACTCTGTGTGACCCGATGAACCTCAGCCTGCCAGGCTCCTCCATCCATGGGATTTTCCAGGCAAGAGTACTGGAGTGGTGTGCTATTGCCTTCTCCAGGCTTGCACTAGCAAATGCTTAACAATGTGTTCTCCAGGAAGGAAATTAAAACAATGTAATCAATTATTGGTAGTATTCACTGATGTCCTAGTACAAATACTCCAACCATGGCCCATATCAAGCTACCAACATGATGCCACTCAGCTGTGAGTCAGAAAGAGGTGTGCACAGTCCATTTTTAATAGCCAGCTCCACTGCACCACTGTGACCATCTTACATTTCCCTGGACTTTATGTGTAAAAACTACAATACCATGCTGCTTAAATTCCACTGTTCCCCAGGGAAGGAATTTGCTGGGTCAAACAGATGCCCCATGTTAATTCTGCTTCATTCTTTGGTGACTCACTGCCTCTAGCAGGAGAGTGACACAAGGATTCATTTCTCACAACAAAACTTATAGTAAATTTCCCCAAATGGAGATGCATCATCCTGAGTATCCAACACTCAGAAATTGATTTGGGAATGGCCTTGACAGCAGACTGTTCACCAGAAACTGGAAATAGTATAAAAGTAAATGGGAAAATATAAAAGCTGTATTGCCAGGCAAGTCGTGTAGTGGGATCTCTAAAGTAAAATGGAGGTGATTAAATCTAAGGAAGAATTCAAATATTAAATATGGTCAAACTGCTATGTGGCACATAGCTAATAACCCAGCTCTTTTTTAAATACAGAATAAATGCTCCTGGAGTGAAACCCTCAGAAACCTTAAATAACATCCAGTAAGAAAAGATTAAAGGAAAGGAACCATATTCTGCTTTCCTTTCCTTTTGAACCTCTACTAAACATACATTCTGAAAAACGTTCTTTGACTCTGAAATCCTGGAATCCGCCCACATCCTCACACAACCTTTTTTAAAAATGCCATTTGTGCCTCCCCTCAACTGACCAATCCTCAAGTTTGGTTAATAATCCTGGTCAGAATCCTGACTCACATAATCAAAATGTGACTGTAAAAGTGAAGATACAGGTTTCTTTAATCAAGATGCAGAGAAAACATGAATCAGCCAACCAGGGGCCTTTAAAAGACTCTCTTCAACCAATAGATTCTCCTGACCATGAGTTCCAATCAAAATTATTGCTGAATATGTAATATCTGGAAGTTTTAACATTATGAATAACCATCAAAAACCTTTTGACTGAGGACAAAGTGACACCCAATTTGAATAACAATTTTCTCCATGTACTAATGAAAATAGTTTTTTTGAACATTTTTATTAAGTACTAACAGACAAAGATGGAGCTTCCCTGGTGGCACAGTGGTAAAGAATCTCTCCACCAA
This sequence comes from Bos mutus, assembly GCF_027580195.1. NCBI lineage: Eukaryota > Metazoa > Chordata > Mammalia > Artiodactyla > Bovidae > Bos > Bos mutus. The sequence continues at coordinate 22,449,593 of NC_091644.1, read as the reverse complement.
TACAGGTTCAATCCCTTGCTCGGGAAGATCCTCTGGAGAAGGAAATGGCAACCCATTCCAGTATTTTTGCCTGGGAAATTTCATGGGCAGGGGAGCCTGGCAGGCTACAGTCCATAGGGTTGCAAAGAGTCAGACATGACTTAGCAACTAAACAACAGAAAGGGACAAGGGCAGATGGTCCATGTATCACTTGAAAACCCAGTCTTCTCAAGCTTTCAGCCACCTACCTGTCATCTAGTTGCCATGAGCAAACAGCAAGCCCTGCCTGGAGAGCTTAACCTACATAGAGTTCACTTGGAGTCGATCAGCACAGCTCTGTAATTCTACACTCGAAAAATCTCTCTTGTTGTTGGACCACAGCCAGAACAAAATTAAAGCATTTCCTATTCAATTTTGCCAACTGCAAGAACTCATTTACTTAAAGCTTGACAACGATAAGTTGATTCAATTGCCATTCAAGAAGAAGCAGATTTGTAAAATGTGTTTTCCTGTCAGCAGCTCACACTAAGCTTCCATTCTTTCTGTTTCTTTCCCTTTTTCCCAAAGATTCAGAAAAAACTGTAATTCTGAGAACATAGCTTTTTTGGTGGCCCCTCCCATTGAGGAACAAGAGTGACTGGATGCAATACATGTACCATTACATGCCATGTACACACCGCTGTGTTTCTGAGGACAGTCACAATGAGGAAGATCTATAAGCTTCTTTACTCTCTGCAGCCTCTTGGCCACCACTCTGCTTACAGATGCCTCCTTCCTTACTCAAAGCTTTTAAATTCACAAGGGTCATTCCTTTCCTTAATCCAAAACCAAGCAATAGTACAGGCCTAAGTCTGAAAGGTCTTCTCTATTATTCTCCTCCCTCCAACATTCTTTGCATCAAGGGCTGCTGCTGTTGCTAAGTCACTTCAGTCGTGTCCGACTCTGTGTGACCCCAGAGATGGCAGCCCATCAGGCTCCTGCATCCCTGGGATTCTCCAGGCAAGAACACTGGAGTGGGTTGTCATTTCCTTCTCCAATGCATGAAAGTGAAAAGTGAAAGTGAATTCGCTCAGTCGTGTCTGACTCTTCTCGACCCCATGGACTGCAGCCTACCAGGCTCCTCCGTCCATGGGATTTTCCAGGCAACAGTACTGGAGTGGGGTGCCATTCCCTTCTCCGATCAACAAGAGCAGTAATATGTTTTTCAACAAACTGAAGAACAAATTAGACCTGGCTGGTTTATTTTTACATAGGTGTCCTAGGATAAAACTCAAAAGTTACAAAGTCTTTTATGATGCATGACCTAAAAATATGATACAGGTCAAGAACTTTGGATGAAATAGAAGAGTGAAGCTAAAATCACTTATAGAGCACTCAGAGAGATCTTGATTTTTGAAGTTCAGAACACACTGAGTTAATTCTTAGCTTCCCTGGTAGCTAAGCAGAGAAGGCAATGGCACCCTACTCTAGTACTCTTGCCTGGAAAATTCCATGGATGGAGGAGCCTGGAAGGCTGCAGTCCATGGGGTCGCTGAGGGTCAGACACAACTGAACGACTTCACTTTCACTTTTCACTTTCATGCATTGGAGAAGAAAATGGCAACCCACTCCAGTGTTCTTGCCTGGAGAATCCCAGGGATGCAGGAGCCTGGTGGGCTGCTGTCTATGGGGTTGCACAGAGTCAGACACGACTGAAGTGACTTAGCAGTAGCAGTAGCAGAGAGCTATAGAAGGGTAGGTAGTGAAGCTGTTGCTAAATTCAGCAGAGGAAAAAGTGCCTTTGTCAATTAGACATAATTGACGAAGTTTGGGGGCTTCCCTTGTGGCTCAGCTGGTAAAGAATCCACCTGTAATGTGGGAGACCTGGGTTTGATCCCTGGGTTGGGAAGATCCCCTGGAGAAGGGAAAGGCTACCCACTCCAGTATTCTGGCCTAGAGAATCCCAAGGACTGTATAGTCCATGGGGTCACAAGGAGTCAGACATGGCTGAGCGACTTTCACTTCACTTTCTTCACCTTAGGTTTGGAATGCATGTCTGTTATGCGTTTCCCCTCCCACCCACTCTTGGTACTAGATAGAGCTTAAGAGTCTCTAGTAGAGGAACTATGCATGTATACATGCATATGCAAGGATGCGCTGGTGTGTGTTTTACTATTCTGTATTATCAATTCTTGGTTCATAGAACCCACTTTGTAAATTTTAGTTAAATAGAATGCACTTATGTAGAAACACTAAAATATAGCTAATAAACTCTGGACAAAATGCAAGAAGTCTGTTTCTGAAACTGAACTATCCTAGGGCAGTGTTTATAAAAAGTTAGAAAGTGAAGTCACTCAGTTGTGTCTGACTCTTTGCGACCCCATGGACTGTAGCCTACTAGGCTCCTCCATCTATGGGATTTTCCAGGCAAGAATACTGGAGTGGGGTGCCATTTCCTTCTCCAGATCTTCCTGACCCAAGGATTAAACCCAGGTCTCCCGCATTGTAGGCAGATACTTTACCATCTGAGCCACCGGGGAAGTGCTTATAAAAAGTTAAGCAGAGTGATTTATAAGCCCTTTTGCAGCTCCAAAACCTATCATTTCACTGCCCCTTGTGTTTTATTTGGAGAAGAAAGTATGACCTATGTTACCAATAGGTGTCAATACACCCACAGTTAAAAGAAAAAAAGGATCAAGAGTAAAGGCTTGACGTTTAAAATAGTTGAAAGTCATGAAAGCATCGAATAAAATGGACTGTGATAATGTCATGAGGCCACAGAAGATTTTAAATGAGAGTGTGAACCTGGTTTCCTTTTCAGAGCTAAGCCTCTCAAATCCAACTTTCCTCATTCCATGACATTTGTCAATGACCACCACTGATCACCTGCTTGATGATGTTTGAGCTAGAGGTTTATACTGGTGATTAGAGAGGGAGGGAAGGGGCAGCTGTCAGAAATGTGACTAGAGAAACGAAAGCACAACCAGAGAAATAAAGGCATAACCTAGATGATGAGGAAAAGGTAAAAATTCTAGTTCTCAGATGACACATGACACAGATATGAGTATTTCACAGAGAAGTCCTAAAAATGTACAAAATTCCTAAGCATGCAATCCAGGGAATGCAATCTAATAAATGTCTTATCATAGCAAAAAGATGTAAAACCTCATAATAAAATTTTTCATCCATTCTGACTACCTAGGCTTAGATCCAAAATAATACTTAATGTCCCGTAAAAAGAGTTGTTTTTTAGACAACTGTTTCACGATATTCGTACAGCAAGAAGTATGAAATGTGAAAGCATTTATGGGGACTCTTCTTCATATGTCAGTCTCCTAATTTCCTCAAATGTCTCAAAAAAGAATATTCAGGAAGGCACTAACTGAAAAAACAAAATGAAGAGACATATGGACAGAGAAGGCGAACACATTATAATACATTTAATTTTATGATAGATACAATTTCCCACATATAAACACAATATAATGCTCTCCTATCTTAAAATTCTTCACTATATAACTCAGTGAGGCTCTCCTGCAACTTTGAAGACATCAGTCCTTGCCATGAAAATAGAGTTGCCCCACTTCATAACTGTGAAATTTAGATGTTTGAAGTAGCCAGTGTGGGGTGGCAGGTGTTTACTTGTTAATTAAACAACCCTATAATGAAAATCCCTCAACTTATTTGATTAGAAAGCTCATACATTGTTTTAAAAGCTACCCCAAAGAGGCCACATATTGACCACCTGGGAAGCTACTAAAGCAGAAGAATTCCTCGAACAGTGTTCCAGCTACCATCTTCATCATAAAGGGTAAGAGGCCCTCATTGCTCACGAGGTAGATAATCCCAGACCAGAGTAGACCAACTAAATCAACTGAAATATTTTTCAACTGCTATTTCTGAAACTGAGCAAGACCCTAAGGGGCCCTCCTGGCCACAAAAGCCTTTTGGGGGGGCCCCATTTCTTGTTTGTAGGAAATGGTCTTCATTCAGCCTCCTAGACCAAAGGAGGTTCAAGAGTAGGTTCAAATAGTTGCTAATCAGAGAAGAGAGGGAATCAATGCAGAAATAAATGAAGAACAGACAAGAAATTCACCCCTGGCGCAGGGTCCTGGTTCCTCCTCAAGGAATATACCTAATAATATCTTTGAGTTTCTCTGCAGAACTAAAGCTCTGACCTGGGCTTCCCAAATGGTTTAATGATAAAGAAATTGCCTGCCAATGCAGGGGTGAAGATGTGATCTATGGGTTAGGAAGAACTCAGAAAAGGAAACGGCAGCCCATTCCAGTATTCTTGCCTGTGAAATCCTATGGACAGAGGAGTTGGAGGGCTACAGTCCATGGAGTTGCAAAAGAGTCGGACAAGACTTAGCGACTAAACAACACCAAAGCCTCAAGTCAGGGGGAGGATGGTAACTTCAGGCCAAGCACAAGACTCCTGGAGCACTGACTGAGCAACACCACCACCTGTTCTCCCTGTTTGTTCCTGCAATAACCTTTCTTGGCTCCAAACTCCAATGTTTTGCTTTGTTTGGCCTCCCTGCATCAGGCACGTGGACTTGTATTTGGTAATATTTCCTTCTTTTCCTTCTCTTTTATAGACCAGGTGTCCCCAGCCCCTGGGCCACAAGTGGATACCAGCTGATGGCCTGTTAGAAACTGGGCCACACAGCAGGAGATGAGCCGTGGCAAGATGTAAACCATCCCTGCCCATGGAAAAATTGTCTTCCATGAAACTGGGCCCTGGCACCAAAAAGGTTAGGGACTATTGTGATTGACTATGTCAGGCCAACTCTGGCTTACCTGAAAGGACTTTGTTCCTCCACTGCCTCTTCCAGGCAGCCATCTTTCATGCACACACACGCCAGACTGGGTGGAGTCCTTCCACAGTACTGCTTTAAAAGGCTTTGCAAACCTCTATCGTTACCACCTCTATTTTATTTGCTTTCTATTCCCAACACCTGGGAGCACCTCTCTGTAACAACAGAGAACTAACAAAAATCCCAATCAAATTTGACTGAATGAATATAGTCTTGTGTAGTATGTCAAAAATATTTTTGCAGAATAGAATGAATTGGAAATCAGAATTTATTTGCTTTCAGTGTAGAATTACATAAGGTCACTATATCAAATTAATAGTTAACACCCTCTCTCCCCTTTTGTGTTTTATTTTTTAGCTCACATTACTTATTAACTTTTCAATAAGCACAGAATTAGGACTCAGAGACACCCAAAGAAAAGGTTGCCCTGGCCTGTGACTAAACGTGGAATCCATATAATAAATTGATTTCTTCCCCATCTATAAAATGAGAGAGTTGGAATAACTGATTCAAGCAGAAGGTTTTCTTCTAGCTCTGTATTTCTACAACCCTGTGCAGTTACCTGGAATATGATATTTATTTCCCTGGGGGATCAGACAGTAACGAATCTGCCTGCAATGTGGGAGACGTGGGTTCAATCCCTGGGTCAGGAAGATTCCCTGGAGAAGGGAATGGCAACCCACTCCAGTATTCTTGCCTGGAGAATCCCATAGGCAGAGGAGCCAGGAAGGCTATTGTCCATGGGGGTCCAATCAGACATGACTGAGAAATGACACTTTCTTCACTTTCAAGAAACTACATTAATTCTAACTGTAGTAATGTGGAAAGGGTCAGAATATCAACTGAGATAAACCTATTGTATTCTTTTTTATTTTTTTTTTTTTTACTCTCTTAAGAAGAGAGGCTAGCTAAACAAATTACATAATTAAAAAGGTTGAGGGCACCTCTATTCTGCTAAGAATGCAAACTGGTCTTTAAGTGTTCTAGAAGTATCTATTTACTTACAAACAATGTAATTGCAATATGTGCAGTGCTGACGCTGTTCAGACTAGTATTTCGATGAGCTAATTAGAGATCATCCTTATCTATTAATTAAAACTCCACCAGACAATATCTGAGTAGTTATAATAATTGCAGCTATTATATGTCCTTTGTGTGTGTGCATGCATGCTGGGTCACTCATGTCATGTCCCACTGTTTGCAACCCAGTGGACAGTAGCCCACCAGGCTCCTCTGTCCATGGGATTCTCCAGGCAAGAATACTGGAGTGGGTTTCCATGCCCTCCTCCAGGATATCTTTCCCATCCAGGGATTGAATTGGCATCTCTTCTGTCTCCTGCATTGGCAGACAGATTCTTTACCATTAATGCTACCAGGGGGAGTCAAACTAAGGCAAGTATTCACCAATTTAGTTTTCCTTCCAATTCATTCAAATTAAGGGTATTTAATTATATTAAATGAAATCATTTGTAAAAAAAAAAAGGAGGGGGTGGTGCTTCCCTGGTGGCTCAGTCAGTAAAAAAATCTGCCGGCCAATGCAGGAGACCCAAGTTGGATCCCTGGGTCTGGAAGACACTTTGGAGAAGGAAATGGCAACCCATTCAAGTATTCTTGCCTGGAGAATTCCACGAACAGAGGAATCTGGAATGTTATAGTCCATGGGTTCACAAAGAATAGGACACAACTGAGCCACTAACGCTTTCATTTTCATATTGAATAAATTATAAGAATTTTGATAGAATGTACATTAGATCCAAATTTCAGGATTACAGTAAGAAGAGCATTAGACAGGCAATCCTTACCTTCCAGCGCAGTAAGAATAGCTCAACAAAATGGGCAATTGTCATGATTTAAGTCTGTCTACACAAATCCACCCATAGTAGTATTTTATTGAATTGAAGCATCATTTACATAATGAGTGAATAAAGCATTTCAAATCAATAATCATGTGCTAGGTTTCAAATCAATAAAATCATGTGATTTTACAACACATGAGAAATAAACAGATGATTAACTTTTGGAATTTCATTATTAAATAGTTATATAAGCAAATATAATCTAAACTACAATAATTGAATTGCCATACGAGATATATGGGAAAAAGCTCTATGAGCTTCAGAGTTAGAAAAGATTATACCTCTCTGCCAGAAAATAGGAAGAGGAGCCAATTTTTATTCCCATGTACCCAGCTGCTTTAAAGAGTTTCCCATGTGCTTTTTTTTTAATATATAAACATTAACCCTTCAAATATATTAGTGTTGGGATGAAGAATAAATGTAAAATACAATCAAATGGAAAGAATGACAATTAAAAGGAGAAACAGTAATAGCTTGCTAACAGTAGAAGGCAGAAATAAGGAATAGGCATAAAGGATCAGGAAGAAACCCGGCTTTGCCCCTTGTCAGAAACCATAAAGTTTGTATACCTGGTTAGTGATATTTCCAACTGCCATTGGTGTGAATTTAGACATAAGTTCATCTAATTACATTAGATTTCCTCTAAATTAGAATTTACTGCACACTCTTAATTTCACTGCTTAAAGAAATTAAGGTTCTTTCCTAAGCTTAGACCCAATCACTATTCTTGTTCTTTGAGTAGTTTATGTTTTTCCCAAATAATATTCATTAGGCAACTCAATTATAGGGAATGGTTCTGTTCCCTAGTTATTCTTAGTCGATACCTGAGTGAAAGTAGTGTATCCTTTTCTGGCTGCTGTGTAACGCTAGTCATTTATTTGGTAGCAGGCTAGCCTATTGATTACTGAAGGCTTGTAAAATTAATGACAGAAAGCCACTTAGCCTCATAGTGTTCAATGAAATCCCCAGAGTTCCTTGAACCTTGTTTGCAAATTATTGTCTTTATGTCATTTGCTTTCACACACATGCAGCAGTTTCTTGTTTAAACCTTGGAAATTTGTTTTATATAAAGGGTTTTCCTCATTTCTGTGTTTGGCTAGTCCTTTGTGAAATCTTCAGAAAGATTTATATTGAGAAGTCAGTAAGTAGCCTAAGAGGTATGAAGAAATTGTTTCATGAATCAAACCATGTGTGTCAGTGGGAACATTCAAGCTGTTCCTTTCCATTATATTATAGAGTCAATGATTTATAATGTAATTCCCCCTTTTCTCTGGTAGCAGAACAGAGACTAAATTAATATTCTCTCACAAAGAGTTGTTTGCAACATTTGTTTAAAGATTACTATGGTGCTAACATCTTGAAGAGTCAAGTTTCCTTCCCCCTGATTCCTATATTTGGTTCATAATAAATCTGGTTTCAAATAGTAAGGATGTATTAGGTTCTGGAAAAGAGTGGAGTGAGAATGAGAAAATGTTTTAACAATAGTATTTCTAGGCACTGTGTGGAACCAAGAAATATGCAAGTCTTAGCACACAAAAAAATTGCAGTTAAGGAGACAAACTAATGTACAGATTACAGCACCTTGTGTAATTTTTAAAAAGAGAGAGACCCATACAAATGATAAGGTACACTTTCTTTAGAAGTCAGTCTTGAGTAGGGCTTCAAACATTGAGTAGTATTTGCATTGACATGGAGAAGTAAAGGATGCCATACTTGGCAAGGAGAAGGAAGGAAGTAACAAAAGTGTAGAGTGGACATGATCTATAAATGACATGACAACTATACTATCAATACTAATATATTCTTTCAATATCTACTAGATCAAAATTATTACTTTTGCTACTTGTATCTTCCATTTTTTTTCTTTTTGTCTGCTGATGTATCATTTTCTGATAGAGGATGCTAAAACTTTCCTGATGGTTTATTGTCAATTTCTCCTTGTAACTCTGTCAGTTTCTGCTTTACATATTTTGAAGCTATGTCATTAGGTGCTTACAAATTTATCAGTGTCATATCCTTTGGATGGATTTTTTTTTTAAGAGGGTGAATTACTCTTTATTTATAGTGCATTTTTCCCCCTCAAACTCAGTGTTCTCTCATATGAATAACACTAATAGTAATTTTATGGCATTACTACTATTTTTAATAATAGACAAAGATAAAATATATCTTGTGATCAATATTTGCATGGTATATCTTTTTCTATTTAGCTTCAAACTTTCTGGGTAGATTTATTGCAAGTGAGATCCTTGCAATCAGAATGTAATTTTTATCTGTCTTTAATTCATATTCATCTATTATGATTATTGATATATATGGACTTAATTCTATGATCTGATTTGCTTTTTCTTATTTGCTTCCTTTATTCTCCTTTACTCATGTCTGTTTGGTTAATAAAGTTGACATGATTTTTTTCTTGGGACTACATCCCTTTCCTTTCATATTGCCTTCAATTTTTAATATCTGTATATTTTTTTTGCAAAGTGTCGAAAGTTATTCAGTATTCCTGTATTAAAACACAGGAAAGTGAAAGTGAAAGTGAAATCACTCAGTCATGTCCGACTCTTTGAGACCCCATGGACTGTAGCCCACCAGGCTCCTCTGTCCATGGGATTCTCCAGGCAAGAGTACTGGAGTTGGTTGCCATTTCCTTGGACCCAAGTTTAAATTGCTAACATACTATTGGATTGTTTTCATTGGTTTTTATCTAGAAAATTAACTTTATCCTTTTTTAACCAAAAAAGCCTAGTTATTTCTATCTTTTACAGATAGTAGCTGCTGCTTCTGCTGCTAAGTCACTTCAGTTGTGTCCTACTCTGTGGGACCCCATAGACGGCAGCCCACCAGGCTCCCCAGTCCCTGGGATTCTCCAGGCAAGAACACTGGAGTGGGTTGCCATTTCCTTCTCCAATGCATGAAAGTGAAAAGTGAAAGTGAAGTCGCTCAGTCGTGTCCGACTCTTAGAGACCCCATGGACTGCAGCCCACCAAGCTCCTCTGTCCATGGGATTTTCCAGGCAAGAGTGCTGGAGTGGGGTGCCATTGACTTCTCCATCACAGATAGTAGAATTTAACTTAAATCTTTGATCTCCCTTTATTTCTTGCATCCCATGATTTCAATCTGTATTTGTTTTTCTTTTTGCTTAAGTACATCTTTAATAGTGCTTTTAGTAGAGGATTCATGGACTAAATGGTCTCACCTTATGTATAAAAATATACTTAATTTGGCCTTCTGAATATTAATCAGGTTTGGTTTATTAAGGTACAAATTTTAGTTTGACAGTGTATTCATTTATCACTTTTATCATGTTGTCCCTCTTTTCTGGTATCCAGTGTTGTTGAGAAATCATCTAACAATTTAATGGCCACAGACCTAATTTTATACCCAGACAACTGCAAACTTATGTATACGCATCTGTTGATTTAAAATAGGAATAATCTAGTCAGCCCTGTAAAAGGTGTTAGTAAAATGAGAGAAAAATATACTGGATCCTTTCTCTCATCAGATAGTGAAGGGCATATTCCCAGCAGTTCTTATTTTCACCCAGCAAAAATGAGAAGTACAGGATCAGAGATAATTTCATTTAAAGTACATTTTGCATTACCAATGAAAAGATTCCCTATTCTCCCTGTGGTCCTTAAGGATTGTTTAAAGAATGTCCCTATTAAACACAAAATTCTTGAAGATAAAATACACTTCATATTATGAGCTTGGAGAAGGAAATAGCACCCCACTCCAGTACTCTTGCCTGGAAAATCCCATGGGTGGAGGAGACTGGTAGGCTGCAGTCCATGGGGTTGTGAAGAGTTAGACACAACTGAGCGACTTCACTTTCACTTTTCACTTTCATGCATTGGAGAAGGAAATGGCAACCCACTCCAGTGTTCTTGCCTGGAGAATCCCAGGGACGGGGGAGCCTGGTGGGCTGCCATCTATGGGGTCACACAGAGTCAGACACAACTGAAGCGATCTAGCAGTAACAGCAGCAGAGGATTCTTATCAGGCTAATAGAACATGTTGATATATTTAAAGTTAATGTACAGTAATTCAGTACTTAAGACATATTTGAGACCAAACTTATCGAAACAGTAGATACGTTGACACCAAATAGATTTTTGGTGTGTCCTTGAGGAGTATCTCTGCCACAATGTCAATTGAGGAAAACCACAAATGTAACTATAACAACAATGATACTATTAGAGTGCCACAGAATTATTTTCAGATTTTATTTCATAACTGAATCATATTTTATTATTACTATAAGATATTTATATTGCACAATTGTGCATAAAATCCTCCACTAGATAATTCAGGAAAGAATGAACAAATTAGAAGGAAATAATGAAGCCATCCCCAAATCCTAGATGGATACAAAGTTAATTTGATCTTCAAGGGCCTGCCATCTATTCTTTTTATTTATCTGAATCATTACACATTTACATACCTTCAAATCCAGAAACCAAAAAGCAGAAGCATTTATAATCGATTACTTAATTCATGAGAAGAAAAGGACATAAAGCAAAATTTCTTTTGTAATGATTTAGTGGGATCTGATGGAATATTTGAAGTATACAAAAATTCCAAATAGAAATCATCAGGCAATGAATGGGAAAAGAGAAAATGTCATAATACATGTAGCAAATCCTATAATACAGTAGCCAAATCATTAGCGTGCTTTGTGAAGTAACTTCTAGCTTTGTTATGTTTCTTTCCTATCGGGGAAGCCTGAGTGAAGCTGTTGAGACTATTTAGGCTGGTATAGTGGATAGAATAGTGCTCCCTACCCCCCACCCCCCACCAATTCATATCCACTTGGAACTTCAGAATGTGAATTTATTTTGAAATAAGGTCTTCAGAGATGTAATAAATCAAGGTAGGATCTAGATGAGATAATACTGGGTTAAGGTGCACCCTAAATCCAATAACTGGTCTTCTCATAAGAAGAGGGGAGGACACAGACATACAGAGAAAATAGTCATGTGAAGTCAGTGGCAGAGACTGGAGTGATGCAGCTGCAAGTCAAAAAATGCTAAGAACTGCCATATTAAGGGGCTTCCCTGGTGGTGCTAGTGGTAAAGAATTGGCCCACAATGCAGGGGCCACAGGAGACTCAGGTTCAATTCCTGGGTTGGGAAGTTCCCCGGAGGCAGACATGGCAACCCACTCCAGTATTCTTGCCTGGAGAATCCCATGGACAGAGGAGTCTGGGGCTACGGTCCATAGGGTTGTAAAGAGCTGGACATGACTGAAGCGACAGCAGGAACGCAAGAGCATAATTTTGAATTTTGAAAGCTTAAACATTTTTTAATCCTTCTACTTCCTTTGAACTCACAATTCTTAATACCTGCCCTGAGAATTTGGCATTAAATACACTGATCTCACAAAAAATTGAAAACACTACTTTTTTTATTACTAATTAATATCCACAATAGAAATTTTCACTGCTGCTCTGTTTGACCATCACTCCATGCCTGACCAACTGAAATCTGAATCAAAGACAGTGAGATGAAATTCACAAAATCTGGGTAAAGGATGAGGATGAGGATCCAAGTCAAGGTGCAGCTCAGGAATAGATTAAGTGTCAAAATGCATGCCAGGTATTTTCTTGGAGACATCCTTATTTATAATTTGAACTAACTAGGTCAAATAACATCCAGGACAAAGAAGCTAATGGCCAAGAGAAAACTATACTGCTCTGACTTCTTACTGTTTCATGGCATCTTCTGTTGTTTCTCAAATTGTCATACATTATTACTGAAATTCAGTGGCTAATGTGGATATTGGGCTTCCCAGGTGGCTCAGTGATAAAGAATTTGTCTGCCAATGCAGGAGACACAGAAGACACAGGTTTGACCCCTCAGCTGGGAACATCCCCTGGAGAAGGAAATGGCAACCCACTCCAGTATCCTTGCCTGGAGAATCCCATGGACAGAGGAGCCTGGTAGGCTACAGTCCATGTGGTCACAAAGAGTCAGACATGACTAAGCAACTGTGCACAATATGGATATCAACTTGAACATAACTTGATGAAAGGCCTTTTCTCTGATTCTTTTCATACTTTTCAGTATAATACCATATGTGATTATAAAAGCATTTGCTATTTGTTATTGAAATACTATTATTAGATATTTTGAGTTGGTGAAAGTAGGTTCAAATCCAAAAGAAAAAGTGTACTTACAATTGGGGATATACAAGAATGAAACTTAAATGTCAAATATGGATCCTTTAGAAGGCAATGGGCAACTCAAATGGATTAAAGACCTACCTTTGAGACCTGAAACTATAAACTCCTAGAGGAAAACATAGGCAAGTTCTTTAACATTGGTTTTGGCAGTTATCTTTTTGAGACCAAAAGCAACAGCAACAATAGCAAAATTAAGTAAGTGGGATTAATCAAAATAAAAAGCTTCTGCATATAAAGGAAGCCATTAACAAAAAGGAAAGGCAATTGATGCAATGAGAAAAAATATTTGCAAATCTTTTATCTGATAAAAGGTCAGTATTCCAAATAAAATATACAACTCAATACCAAAGAAACCAAATAATCTAGTTATAAACTGTACAGTGGAATTGAAGAGATAATTTTTCAAAGAAGACATACAAATGACCAACAGGTTCATAAAAAGGTGCCAGATATCTTTAATCATTAAGCTGATGAAAATCACAACTGCGATGGTATATCACCTCACACCTGTTAAAATAACTATCATCAAAGAGACAAGAGATAAAAAGTGTAGGCCAAAGTATAGAGAAAAAATGCAAACTGATACAGCCACCATTGGAAATAGTATGGAGGTTCCTCAAAAAGTTCCCCTATGATCTAGTAATCCCTCTTTGGGGTATATATCCAAAGGAATTAAAATCAGAATCTCTTAGAGATATACCTGTACTCCCATATTTGTGGCAATATTATTTACAACAGCCAAACTATGGAAACAATCTAAGTATTTGTCTAAGTATTTGTCAATAGATCATGGATAAAGAAAAAATGTGATATGCACACACACATATCTACACATACACACACAGTGAAATATTATTCAGCCATGAGAAGGAAAGAATTCTTGCTGCTTGCAACAATTTGGATGGACCTTGAAGGCATTATGAAATGAGCCAGAGAGAGAAAGATGAATACTACATGGTATCATCTACACGTGAAATCTAAAAAAGGCAAACCCCAAAAAACAAAAGGAACCAGGGGTGAGCAGTGGGGAAAATAAGGAGAAATAGGTCAAAGGGTGCAAACTTTCAGCTATAAGATGAATAAGTTCTGAGTATCTAATGCATACAGGCTTCCCAGGTAGCTCAAACAGCAAAGAATGTGCCTGCAATGTGGGAAACCTGTGTTTGATCACTGGATTGGGAAGATTCCCTGGAGGAGGGCATGGCAACCCACTCCAGTATTCTTGCCTGGAGAATCCCAAGGACAGAGAAGCCTGGCATGTCCATAGGGTCACAAAAAGTCAGACACGACTGAAGTGACTTAGCATGCAGACTGGAAACAGCTAAGGATCCACAAATAGATGTGTCCATGCAATCAAATATCCTGCACTGTCAAAAAGAATCCATGGAGAAGGGAATGGCTACCCACTCCAGTATTCTTGCCTGGAGAATTCCATGGACAGAGGAACCTGGCAGGCTACAGTCCATGGGGTCGCAAAGAGTCAGACACAATTGAGCAACTAACACTTTCACTTTCATCTAATATGTAATATGGTGACTGTAGTTGATACTGCTGTATTATATAATGGAAATTTTCTAAGAGAGTAGAACTGAAATGTTCTTACCAAAAAAAGAAAAAGAAGAAAAAAATAAACATGTAAGATGTGTGAGGTGGTGAATCTGTTAATTAACTGGATGGAAGGAAGCCTTTTACAATGTATACATATATCAAATCATCAAAATGTACAAATTAAATTTCTTATAATTTTGTCAAATATACCTCAATAAAACTGAACAGAATTTTTAAAAAGGCAAAAGGTACAGGAACAAAAAATTGAATATTCTCAGAAGGAAGATAAATATAATTATCTACAAAGTGATAGCAATACTTTGGTGCTGTCATCAAATTTACAGTGAAGTTACCTAATTGAAACATTACGGAGATACATGAAGGATTAAAAAAAAGTATTAATTTTTTAGAATTGACTGTAGTGTATTTTCTAACATGGGTAGTTACTAGAAAAATCAATAATTTATATTTACCAACACGTGTCCTAATTTTTAAAATAAAAGTGTATTTTGCTGCTGCTGCTGCTGCTAAGTTACTTCAGTTGTGTCCAACTCTGTATGACCCCATAGATGGCAGTCCACCAGGCTCCCCCATCCCTGGGATTCTCCAGGCAAGAACACTGGAGTAGGTTGCCATTTCCTTCTCCAATGCATGAAAGTGAAAAGTGAAAGTGAAGTCGTTCAGTCGTGTCCGACCCTCAGCGACCCCATGGATTGTAGCCCACCAGGCTCCTCTGTCCATGGGATTTTCCAGGCAGGAGTACTGGAGTGGGGTGCCATTGCCTTCTCCAAGTGTACTTTGAGTTACATGTAAATTTCATTTTTCCTATGAAAGATATTCCTACTGTTTGTTAAGTTTGTTTTATAATTTTTCAAAATGTTACTCTGGGTTTTTGAAGCTTTGCATTTGCAGTGATATTTTTGTAAATTCATTCTATTATCCTAGTAATATTTTAAAAATCTACTCACTAAATAAAATTGTCTGAGGACAAGAAAAAGCAGTTTTGGGAATTGTAGTTAGAATTTAAGATATAGGTAGGCCAGCTATGGTTCAGGAGCCAAATTTGGCCCATTGCCTATTTTGTACGGACCACCAGCTAGGAACAGTTTTTGCTTTTTAAAGAATTGAAAAAAAAAGAAAGAAAGAAAAATAACATTCCCTGTCATGTCCACACTATATGTAATTCAGATTTCAGTGTCCATAAATAAAGTTTTATTGGAGTGCAGCCATGCTCATTCTTTTATGTATTGTCTACAGCTACTTTTGTGTGGTGGGGCACTTGCAGCAGAGAGTGTACAGCTCACAAAGCCTAAATTATTTAGCACCTGGTTCTTTATAGAGAAAAATTGCCTATCTCTGATATGAAAAGATAAAACAAAACAGTTAAGCTTTATAAAATAGGTTGTGAATTTCAAACTGCTTTCTTTTATATACAATTAGATGAGAACATTCTATGTTCCAGTTACATATATATCCCGAAAACAACTAAGCACATATTCAACTTATAACTCATAATTTCAATAACATTATTTTAAGACCAATTTTTTCACAACATTTAATGTTTTTATTTTAATACAAACTAGTACAAAAGATACCACACATTAGTTATGACCTGCAACATAAGTAATAACCTACTGATTAGGAAAATCTCACTGGGCTGTATAAAACCTCTAACAGGTACAAAGTGATGCTACCTAAAACAAACAGAATGAAATAAACCATTGTGGGAATCAGAATGATTTTTTAAATAAATATTAAGGCAAAAAATTCTTCAGAGTTACCAAGGGCATCCTAAGCAATACCTTTTGTTTTCTTTTTTCCTGCTTTGCTATTAGAGACTATCTGAGCACTGTTTCTTCTAGATATTGAGAAAAGTACATAATTTCTGATAAGTATTGTACAAGCATTAGTGTTCTCTTGATGAATACAAGTTGTAGATGTGTTAAGTGCATCTTAAATGCATTGAATACGAAATTCTTCTGCATAAATGTGAAAAGGAGATGTTCTAAATAAAACACTGCTACTATTAAATCATTTGTGATTATTCTATCAACCCACACAGTCAAACATATATACACTTTTCCTTTCTCTTTCCAGTTGCTTAAGCAAATGACCAGGAATAGAGAAATGCCCTTATTTCTTCTTTATCAGTCACTTACTTTCTTGGTTTGCATATAAAATCAAAGCAACCATAAAAATCCCTTTAAAAAGCTAACATATTTGGGAATCAATTTTATAGAAAATAGAGGTATTTCCAAAAATAGGGATGTTTTGCTCTGTATTTCATATTATATATGTAATCAGGTTCTTTTCCTGTCCCACGTATAGATTTGTAGGTGACTTTAATCGAATTACTTATTCTTTTTTCATTTTTCATGTATTCCCTAAGCAAATATTTTTTTAGCATCCACAGTAGAGTAGGTACTGTGTGGGGTATTATACAGAAGAAAAAAGAAAAGATGACTCATAAATAACTCTGATCTCAAGGATCTCATAAACATGTAAGAGTACTAATCATATGCACAAATAACTCTAAAGTAGAAAATGATGAGTACCTGCACTTGAGAGAGGTACAGATAAGCCACTTTGGAAGATCAGAGGGAGAAGCAATTACTTCCAGTTGGGAAGATCCAAGAAGGATTTATTGATGAGGCTGCATTTGAGCTGTACCTTAAAGGATGGTTAAGAAGGGTCAATCAAATTCAATGGCAAGAGCATTCCACAAACTAACAGGGTGTATAAATGACAGGTGGGAATTTGTGAATAGATGGGTGAAGAGGAAAATGGTATTTGTTTGCCTATACCTTAACATGTTTAAAGGGCAGCAAGTTATAGCTAAGTCTAGACATGCAGACTGAGGTCAGAACACGAGGACTGTGTCATCTGGAAGGAAGTGTTGGATTCAGACAGGTCTAGGTTAGCATCCTTGGAGAAGGCGATGGCACCCACCCAGTACTCTTGCCTGGAAAATCCCATGGACGGAGGAGCCTGGTAGGCTGCAGTCCATGGGGTCACTAAGTCAGACACGACTAAGCGACTTCACTTTCACTTTTCACTTTCATGCCTTGGAGAAGGCAATGGCAACCCACTCCAGTGTTCTTGCCTGGAGAATCCCAGGGACAGGGGAGCCTGGTGGGCTGCCGTCTATGGGGTTGCACACAGTCAGACACGACTGAAGCGACTTGGCAGCAGCAGGTTAGCATCCTGGCCCTAGATACTGACTATTTGGGTAAACTACAACAGTTTAAGTCCTGACAGAAAGTCTAAAAAAATGCTTACCTGACTTGCATGTTCATTGTAAAGATGAAAAATGTATATGCAAATTTTCTAACACAATATCTGGCACATTATAGATACTAAATAAAAGTAGTTATTATTGCGTCCATACTATATCAAATAACAGGCTAAGAATTTTAGATATTGGGTAAGCATGCATTATATCAACTATGGGAAAATATCATAAGGTAGTCCTTATCCAGAATGAGGAACTATTTTGAAAATAAGACAAGTCAGGGAGCTAACTAGTGCTTTTTAATTGGGACTGCTTATTACAATCATCTGGTGACCTTTGTAAACAGTGGCATGACTGGGTCTCACCCCAGACCAATTAAATCAGAATCTTTATGACTAAAGCCTAGACATGATATTTTTTAAAGTGTCCCAGGATTTCTAAAGCAAAGAGAGAGCTGAAAGCTACTATTGCTTTAAATGGAAGTTGTTGCAACTAATATGCGAAATATAGAAATCCAGCAAAAAAAAATTTAATTATTATAATTTGAGTCATTTTTCCTTTACTACATTAGTGGATGTCAGTTTTCAGACTGTTTTTCTCTGTTTCTCTGCCATATTCTTTCACTTGCACCTATCCAGTTCCTAACACAGGCATGAATGCAGGCTTAGTCACTTCAGTCATGTTCAACTCTTTGCGACCTCATGGACTGTAGCCCACCAGGCTCCTCTATCCATGGGGTTCTCCAGGCAAGAACACTAGAATGGGTTGCCGTGCCCTCTTCCAGGGAATCTTCCAGACACAGGGATCAAACCTGCATCTCCTGCATTGCTTGAGCCATCGGGAAAGCCCACCTAACACAGGACCTGCACATTAAAGACCAAATAGATATTTACTGAATGAATGCAAATTTGAGTGATATTATTCCCATTCCTCACGGATAGAAGTGACAACCTGAGGAACAACATAAGATGGGTACTATGTAGCAATATTTTAAATGTTTACTCTTTAATCCTTGTATTACTTTGCAAAAGCTATCTCATTTATTGAAAGTTAATATTTATATCATGTTCATAATAATGAGTAAAACAGTTATATCTGAAAACTAAATCATAACCCAGACATGGAAAGGTAAATCCAAAACTGACAACATAGTCTTTACACTCATTAGCAACACTATCAAGGAAATGTCAAGAACTCTTTTTAAAAACTGCATTCCAAATTGTATTTTATCTAGATCCAATACATAGTAATATTTTTTTAAAAATTTTATCATGTTCATCACAACAGTCCTACAATATTGCTTTCTGAAGTAATTGATAGAGTTATGCTGTTAAAGTTTGCTAATAATCCTAAAAGAAAAAATACTTTTGTTTATATTAAGTATGAAGCATGCTGAGAAATGAGTACTAAGGGAATACCTGTGGCTTGTTAGAAATTGAAGGGAATTTAGAGATGGTCTGGGAGAATATTTTACCAAAAGCATGAAATTCTTCTCCTCCTGAAATGTATTAGTGAAGGAAAAATGTACTTGCTTCTTGCCAAAATATTGAAAAGCTTATTGAAACATCAAAGTTCACCTCCAACATGGAGGCCCGGATTTGGGGGTTCTCTTCTTATATTTTAGTGGGTTATAAGACAACACTTCTAAGTGATAAAAGTGATAGAACTTCTAAGAACCAACTTCATTCAAAAATACAACAAACAGATGGCAAGTTCTACAGTCAGCAGAAGTAATGGGGGTATTAAAATGTTACCAGCAGGCTCCCTAATGACTTTTATTTTGACAGGTGTCTACTCAGGTGCTTGTTTTCTAAGCAATGTTTCTCTAGTCCTGTGTACAAGCGGTCCTCACCTTTTTATGAGTATACTGCCATCACAGTATTTACTATACATAAGACAATCACAACCATTAAACTGTCTCTAATCTTTTCCCCTTGTGGTTACATAAATTATTTGTTTACCCTGAGAGTACATGAAATTTTTATAGGCACAGTCTAGAATTGCATCTATCCAGCTTTCCTCTCAAATAAATCTTTTGTAAATATTCAAACTCATGTATACCTCAGTGTAACCACATTGTAAGCCCTGTCTGTTGCTTTCACATAAACAATCCAGGCTGACTAAAAAGCCCATCTGACAACCAAGAGAATGCAGTGATCAAATTCGAATTCTCTCTGGTTGATTCACTTAATAGCCTTCTCCCCTCTCATGAAAGAGGCCAGGGATATTCTATAAATGGGGTCTCAGGGAATTCATTGCAGCCATACCTTCCTGAACTATCATATGCAAATGTTCCTCCTACTAGTCTGTAAGATAGATCATTCATGCAACAAATTTTTGTTCTAGGGGATATTTTAAGGATACTGTGATGAAGAAAATCAAAGTCACTGTAATGCAGAAAGTTTTATTCTAGAGAATAAATAAAGTCAGATATATGTTATCACACACATACACACACACACTAAGGCAGACAGTGAATGGGGCAGGGAATATTACTCTGACAGTCAGGAAAGGCATCTTTGAGGAGGGGACATAGAACAGAGATGTAAAGATAGTGAGTAGGTGAGCCAGGACATTATCAAAAGGGAGACCATTCCAGAAGGAATAAAAGTAAACACAAACCCTGGAGATTATAATGTACTAAGAGGCAATGAGGAAAGCAAGGAGGCCAGAGTGAACAAAACACAAAAGAGTGGAAGAAAGTAATAATAAAGGGTTTATAAGCAAGGTGAAAAGGCAGCCTTCAGAATGGGAGAAAATAATAGCAAACAAAAAAACTAAGAAAGAATTAATGTCCAAAATATACAAGCACCTCATGCAGCTCAATACCAGAAAAATAAAAGACCCAATTAAAAAATGGGCCAAAGGACTAAATAGACATTTCTCCAAAGAAGACATACAGATGGCTAGCAAGCACATGAAAAGATGCTCAACATCACTCATTATCAGAGAAATGCAAATCAAAACCACATTAAGGTACCATGTCACACTGGTCAGAATGACTGCTATCAAAAAGTCTACAAACAATAAATGCTGGAGAGGGTGCAGAGAAAAGGGAACACTCTTACACTGTTGGTGGGAATGCAAACTAGTACAGCCACTATGAAGAACAGTGTGGAGATTCCTTAAAAAACCAGAAACAGAACCGCCATACGATCCAGCAGTCCCAGTACTAGGCATACCCACTGAGGAAACCAGACTTGAAAGAGACCCGTGCACCCCCATGTTCATCACAGCACTGTTTACAATAGCTAGGACATGCAAGCAACCTAGCAGAAAAATGGATAAGCAAGTTGTGGTACATATACACAATGGAATATTACTCAGCTATTAAAAAGAATGCATTTGAGTCAGTTCTAATGAGTTGGATGAAACTGGAGCCTATTATACAGAGTGAAGTAAGTCAGAAAGAAAAACACCAATACCACGTATTAACGCAGTCACCTAGAGCCAGACATCACGGAATGTGAAGTCAAGTGGGCCTTAGGAAGCATCACTATGAACAAAGCTAGTGGAGGTGATGGAATACAAGTTGAGCTATTTAAAATCCTGAAAGATGACATTGTGAAAGTGCTGCACTCAATATGCCAGCAAATTTGGAAAACTCAGCAGTGGCCACAGGACTGGAAAAGGTCAGTTTTCATTCCAATCCTAAAGAAAGGCAATGCCAAAGAATGCTCAAACTACTGCACAATTGCACTCATCTCACACACTAGTAAAGTGATGCTTAAAATTCTCCAAGTCAGGCTTCAGCAATACATGAACCGTGAACTTCCAGATGTTCAAGCTGGTTTTAGAAAAGGCAGAGGAACCAGAGATCAAATTGAGTTCCAGAAAAACATCTATTTCTGCTTTATTGACTATGCCAAAGCCTTTGACTGTGTGGATCACAATAAACTGTGGAAAATTCTGAAAGAGATGGGAATACCAGACCACCTGACCTGCCTCTTGAGAAACCTATATGCAGGTCAGGAAGCAACAGTTAGAACTGGACATGGAACAACAGACTGGTTCCAAATAGGAAAAGGAGTACATCAAGGCTGTATATTGTCACCCTGCTTATTTAAATTATATGCTGAGTACATCATGAGAAATGCTGGGCTGGAGGAAGCACAAGCTGGAATCAAGATTGCTGGGATAATATCAATAACCTCAGATATGCAGATGACACCACCCTTATGGCAGAAAGTGAAGAAGAACTAAAAAGCCTCATGATGAAAGCAAAAGAGGAGAGTGAAAAAGTGGCTTAAAGCTCAACATTCAGAAAACGAAGATCATGGCATCTGGTTCCATCACTTCATGGGAAATAGACGGGGCAACAGTGGAAACAGTGTCAGACTTTATTTTTCTGGGCTCCAAAATCACTACAGATGATTGCAGCCCTAAAATTAAAAGACACTTACTCCTTTGAAGGAAAGTTATGACCAACCTAGACAGCATATTCAAAAGCAGAGACATTACTTTGTCCACAAAGGTCCATCTAGTCAAGGCTATGGTTTTTCCAGTGGTCATGTATGGATGTGAGGGTTGGACTGTGAAGAAAGCTGAGTGCCAAAGAATTGATGTTTTTGAATTTGATGTTTTGGTGTTGGAGAAGACTCTTGAGAGTCCCTTGGACTGCAAGAAGATCCAACCAGTCAATCCTAAAGGAGATCAGTCCTGGGTGTTCATTGGAAGGACTGATGTTGAAGCTGAAACTCCAATACTTTGGCCACCTGATGCAAAGAGCTGACTCATTTGAAAAGACCCTGATGCTGGGAAAGATTGGGGGCAGGAGCAGAAGGGAACGACAGAGGATGAGATGGATGAATGGCACCACCGACTCGATGGACATGGGTTTGGGTGAACTCTGAGATTTGGTGATGGACAGGGAGACCTGGCGTGCTAAGGTTCGTGGGGTCACAAAGAGTCGGACACGACTGAGCAACTAAACCGAACTGAATGGAATTTAGAAAGATGGTAACAATGACCATATATGCAAGACAGCAAAAGAGACACAGATGTAAGGAACAGACTTTTGGACTCTGTGGGAGAAGGTGAGGGTGGAATGATTTGAGAGAATAGCATTGAAACATGTATATTACTATATGTGAAATAAATGACCAGTCCAAGTTTGATGCATGAAGCAGGGCACTCAAAGCCGGTGCACTGGGACAACCCACAGGGATGGGCTGGGAATGGAAGTAGGAGGGGTAAAAAAAAAAAATTTTAAGGGTTTAGAGAGATTTGGATCTATGATGGTTAATTTTATGAAACAACTTCACTGAGACATGGAGTATCCGTATATTTGGCCAAATACTATTCGAGGCATTTCTGAGAGACTGTTTTTGGATGAGATCAACCTTTAAATTGATAGACTGAATGAAGCAGATTGACCTCCCTAGAGTGGATGAGTCTCATTCAATCAGTTGAAGGCTCTCAAATAGAATAAAAAGGCTGGCCTTCTCCCCATATAAGGAAGAATTTTGCCTAACTGCCTTCAGACTGGCACATCAGCTTTCTCCTGTCTTGGGGCCAGAACTAAAACATTGACTATTCCAATATCCTGAGCCTGACAGCCTTCTTACTGGAACTATACCATTGATTTCCCTGGTTTTCAGGCCTTTGGACCAAGTCTGAAACTAAACTATGGAACCTCCTATGTTTCCAGCTTGTTGACTCATCCAGTGGTTTCTGGGATTTTAGCTCCATAATCTCAGAGCTAATTCCTTTACTATTTACCTGTATGTCAACTATCTATCTATCTTTCTCTTATTGGTTCTCTCTGGAGAACCCTGCCTAAAGAGATTAGGAGTTTAGGAGTGACATGATCTATTTACTATTTAAAAGGATAATCTTCTATACAAACTACCTTGGGGCAAATGTATAATCAGGGAAAGGAAGTAAAAGATGCTATTACAATAATCCAGGCAAGAGACAAAAATAATAGCTTTTACTCAGGTGATAGAAGTGAAGATAATGAGAAATAGGGATTTCATATTTATTTGAAGATTGAGACAACGGGATTTGCTGATGAGGAACAGGGGAAAAAGAAAGAAGTTGAGAATAGTTTCCAGAATTCTTGTCTATAAGCCAGAACTGATGAAATAGAGTTTCCATTTTCTAAAATAGGAAATGCTTGAGAAGAACAGGTTGTGAGATAAATTCAGTGTTCAGCTTTAGGGCCATATATTCTGAGACATGTATTGGACAAGCAAGCGGAAAGGTTGTGTAGGCAATTAGACACACTGGTCAGAAATTCAGAGAGAAAGTTAGGGATCAAGGAATCCAATTTGCCTGTAATCAGTATATAGACAACATTAAAAGCTAGAGAACTAGAAGAAATGCCGTAGTGAGCTGATGAGAACATTGGGGGTTTCTTAATAAACGGGAATAATCTCACATGGCTGGAAGGGAGTACTTCATAATTCACAGAACACCCAGCTGAATTCAGCAAAATGTAGGAATACATATTGATGTAATAGGTTGATTACAAACCAGTTAGTCCTAAAGGAAATCAACTCTGAATATTCATTGGAAGGACTGATGCTGAAGCTGAAGCTCCAATACTTTGGCCACCTGATGTGAGTTTACTAGAAAAGACCCTGCTGCTAGGAAAGATTGAAGGCAAAATGAGAAGGGGGCGGCAGAGAAGGAGATGGTTGCATAGCATCACAGACTCAATGGACACGAGTTTGAGTAAATTCCAGGAGATAGTGAAGGGCAGGGAAGCCTGGAGTGCTGCAGTCCATGGAGTTGCAAAGCACTGGACATGACTTGGCAACTGAACAACAGCAATAGGGTGATGTTGGCTTTTCTCTTTATTTTGTGGTAATTTCTATCAAAATGCTATTACTTCATTATGAGGCATAATGAGTCACTTCATTTTATGAGACGTATTAAAGTTATTGAAGTATGTGATTAATATGCATATTGTAATTTTTATTTTTTATTATTGTTTTCAGATTGCAAGGGTATAATAGGCATGCACTTCATACTAATACTGATGAAATTGTTCTGATAATTACACTTTCTAGGCTAATATTCACTTATGATTTGACTCTAGGCAAGTTACTCATATACTCATATTTATGTCTTGATCTGAAATGTTTTGGTTTTATTTTCTATAAAAAATGTTTCTATTTCTAAAAATGATAAAAACTGCAATAGGTGTTACTCCTACACCCAAACTTTTGTAAGTCCTGCTTAATTAACATGACGTTAATTTTTAGATAGTTTAGCTTAGTCTCTGCATCACGTCGTACTCTTTTGCAAGCCCATGGACTCACGTCGTACTCTTTTGCAAGCCCATGGACTGTAGCCTGCTAGGCTGGTCTGTTCATGGAATTTTCCAGACAAGATTACTGGAGTGGGATGCCATTTCCTTTTCCAGGGGATCTTCCTGACCCAGGAATCAAACCCAAGTCTTCTGCATTGAAGGCAGATTATTTACCACCTGAGCTACAAGGGAAGCCCAGGGGATGTTCCCAACTCAGAAACTGAACCCGAGTCTCCAGCAGCTCCTGTACTGCAGGCAGATTCTTTACCACTGAGCCACCTGGGAAGCCTAATAGTTTCCATAAATACAAATAAATTAAACAATTTCTTAATATACATAGAAAATCTATAAAACATACATATACACCTGAAAGTACAATGTAATATAATGCTAATATAAAAATGATTGTCATATTAAAATATGGGACTTTTCAAATTTGCATGTTTTATTGTTATAGAATAATGGAATTTTTCTACTGTAACTTTCCAGACATCAGAGTAGCATATTTCGGGGAGAAACTATGAAATAGTAGAAAGAGAGTAGGACTGAGAGACCCACCTATGCCACCACCGGTACATCAAGAAAACCACTTAATCTCTTTTAAGATACAACTTTTCTTTGTCTGTAAAATACAGTCATAAGAATAAATGGTTGTTAATGTTTCCTCTGACTAACATTTGAGAATGCTATGATTCAATATGAGTACTTATTTGTGTGTGGGGTTTTAGTGCAGATCTGAAAGGAAGTATCATTTCCTTTCACTATAGGAAAATTTTCATTGACCATATTTTATGCAAGCTATGTAGCAAAAATATGCTCAGAAATATGCTCATGATAATAATTTACCATTATCACATAAAAAAGCATAAATGTATAGGTTCTAGTGTTCTTTCAGTAACTAATCAGATTAAGTCTAGAATAGTAATTGTGTGCTTTTATCACAACCATAGTGTTTCATTAATAAGTTTTATTCTTTTTTTTCTTTTTTTAATTTTATTTTATTTTTAAACTTTACAATATTGTATTAGTTTTGCCAAACATCAAAATGAATCCGCCACAGGTATACATGTGTTCCCCATCCTGAACCCTCCTCCCTCCTCCCTCCCCATACCCTCCCTCTGGGTCGTCCCAGTGCACCAGCCCCAAGCATCCAGTATCGTGCATCGAACCTGGACTTGTTGAATAGTCTTGATTCCTTTAAATAAATTTTAGTTAGATACTTTATGTATATAATTTTCATATTTTCATAATTATACCTAATTATATACCTAGAAAATCTGTGATCAAATAACTGCCATATGTAATTATATAAAAACTATAAACATTGGAAAAAAACTCATAGAAGATATATTAAGAGATGTTCTTTTTTGCTTCCAGTTATCTATATATTTAGTATATAGATATATTTTAATGATTTTCATTTTTAACTCAAATAACTAGATATCACGGAAATTTTATTCTGCTTTTTTGTGGGTAATCCAAAAATAAATTATTAGGATTATAGGTCTGTAACATTTTTAGATTTATTTTTAATTGGAGGATAATTGCTTTACAATGTTGTATTTGTTTCTGCCATACAACAATATGAGTCATATGTATATTCTCTCCTGAACCTCCTTCCCACCCAAGATTTTATTCTTTTTTTTTTTTTTTTTTTAATTTTATTTTATTTTTAAACTTTACAAAATTGTATTAGTTTTGCCAAATATCAAAATGAATTCTTAAGGGGTGGGGGAGAAAATAGTAGTTTCCCGTGTGTATGGTGCATTATTAAAATATACTGTAAATTTAACACTGTAAGAAAAATTACATGTTATATACAAATTTTTTCATGTTTATTCGGGGAAAATAAAATTTCTCTTTTGCTTTTACCGTTAATACTCTTGACTTTTAATACATCATTTTCACTTTTAGTCATATACATCCTTGCTTTATCTATACTTTTAGCTGCCTGTATCTGAATACAGAGTCACAGAACCAGAAAAATCAAAGGAATTCAAATA
The DNA here is from genome assembly GCF_027580195.1 of Bos mutus. NCBI lineage: Eukaryota > Metazoa > Chordata > Mammalia > Artiodactyla > Bovidae > Bos > Bos mutus. Next base: position 22,422,734 of record NC_091644.1, on the reverse strand, counting down.
AATGAAAAGGTCATCTAGGACACATGCACCTGATTTCACACATGGAGAAAACAAGGTCCTAGAAGTAACTTCACGTGGTCGCAAATATAGCATCAAGGGCTTAGCCCGACCTAAGAACTCTTGCCTGCCGGTTCAGAGCTTTTCCTTCTATACCAAGAAGATATTCAATTTAGCACTTATATTACTATATTTAAGTGATCTGTTTTTGTTTTTATGTCCTTTCCTTAGATTGTGAACTGTGTGAAGACAGAGATTAAGTTCTCACCATTATATTCCCTTGAAGACTAAAAGAGTACATAGAACATTATCACAATTGCTCAAGATATAGTTCTATGAAAGCTTTTTTTTCCTCTTCAACTTTTGACCTTTAAAAACAAAAAAATTTGTTTCTTCATCTATCATAGAGGGTATATAATAAATATTATGTACTGGTTGAATACCTTATTGTAAAATAGACATTAAATATTTAAAACATGTATTTTATTTGGCTTTATAAAATATACAAATTTGTTATGCATTGATACATATGTACCAAAAAACTCACACTGAATGGTAATTATAGGGTATTAGCCAGAAGCAACAGAGTATTATAAATTCTGACTGTTTAAACAATGGACTTTTATTTATGTTAAAATTACCCTAACCCAAACTCTAGTGAAATAAAAACAAAAGAATAGTTTATACGTAGAATATTAGCACCACAATATATATTTTCATTAGCGGCAGCCTCAACATTTTCTTTTTTTAAAGAACTCTATTTATAGAACAGTCTTATGGACTCTGTGGGAGAGGGAGAGGGTGGGAAGATTTGGGAGAATGGCATTGAAACATGTAAAATATCATGTATGAAACGAGATGCCAGTCCAGGTTCGATGCACGATACTGGATGCTTGGGGCTAGAGCACTGGGACGACCCAGAGGGATGGTATGGGGAGGGAGAAGAGAGGAGGGTTCAGGATGGGGAACACATGTATACCTGTGGTGGATTCATTTTGATATTTGGCAAAACTAATACAATTATGTAAAGTTTAAAAATAAAATAAAATAAAAAAATAAAATAAAATCGCATGTGTATCAGCATGTGGATATTAAGCAGATGCTTCTGGGTTTCAGTTCTGGAGGCCCCACAGGGTAGATCTGCTTTTATTTAGAAATTTACGAAAAGTTAATAACTGATTGATGCCAAATCAGTGACAAGTTTGAAGTCCTTAACATTTTGCCTTAGAATTTACAAATGATAAATAAGGCATTATGGTAATTTTCTGTGACCCAGGTCATGAGTCTTGTGGCTTCAACCTATATGTTAACTGTAACAAGATCACCTTAATTTTAGCCCCAGCCAGTATACCAATAACAAATCAAGTCTCCCACTTGACTTTTAAACTACTTTGTGTGTGTGTGTGTGTGTGTGTGTGTGTGTGTGTGTTAGTCTCTCAGTTGTGTCTGACTATGTGTGACCCCATGGATTGTAGCCCACCAGGCTCTTCTGTCCCTGTAATTCTCCAGGCAAGAATACTGGATCTGGTTGCCATTCCTTCTCCAGGGGATCTTCCCAACCCAGGGATTGAACCTGCGTCTCCCACCTTGCAGGTAGATTCTTTACCATCTGAGCCTCAAGGGAAGCCCCAAATAAGGCATTACTCGGGGTATTACAGAGTAAACAGAAGGAGAAATAAACCAAGATTCCATTAATTCTCAAACTCCATATGTTCTTTCTATCAGATACAGCTTTGGCTTCAAAAGATGAAGGTACAGGGCAGGAGAAACTCAAACACTTTGATGCCTCTTGTCTCTCTCTTCCATAGGGATGTAGTTATTTTGGTCAAAAGTGAAGGTGAAGTTGCTTAGTCGTGTCCGACTCTTTGTGACCCCATGGACTGTAGCCTACCATGCTCTTCCTCCGTCCATGGGATTTTCCAGGCAAGAGTACTGGAGTGGGTTGCCATTTCCTTCTCCAGAGGATCTTCCCAACCCATGGATGGAACCTGAGTCTCCCACATTGTAGTCAGATGCTTCACCATCTGGACCACAAGGGAAGTCACATTATTTTGGTCAAGATCGAAATATAAAATGATCCTATGATTAAGTTCAAGCCTTATCATGCCATTAGTGGGAACACATGGCAAGTACCAATGAACAAAATAAATAAAATACCCTGAACCTGCAATATGCATCTGCTATATCTTTTGAAGTCAATATTTTTTGGTGTGGAAATGTGTATTTACATTTCAAAAGAATAGCTCCAATTCTCATTCTCTCCACATTTCTGCCACATACCAAGCTCTCACTGCTGGAGACCAAGCCAAGGTGCTACCAGAATATCTTTCAACTCAGTAGGAAGAATTGCATAATGTCGAATATTTTGCTGTTTTAAATTTGGAGAGTTTTAAATACTTAAAACACATACTCCTTAAGATTGGGTCTGCTCAATACACTGAAGAAAATAGTGTTAATAACTCAATGGTGTCTGACTCTTTGTGACCCCATAAACTGTAGCCTGTCAGTCTCCTCCATTCATGGTCTTCCTTGTGCCTCAGATGGTAAAGAATCTGCCTGCAGTGCAGGAGACCTGGGTTTGATCCCTAGGCTGAGAAGATCCCCTGGAGAAGGGAATGGCTATCCACTCCAGTATTGTTGTTTGGGAAATCTCATGGACAGATGAACCAATACACTACCGATATTAAGTATTTATTATAATGATATAATCATATTAAAAAATTTCATTCAGTGGCAACCACCAGGTAGATTGTACTTTCCTAGGTTCTATGCATTCAGACAAATAGTTAGCCACAGCCTCTATCCTTAAAGAGCTCACTATGAGAATCGGAGAGACAAAATGGTACATAATATACAATACAATGCTTTGAGTCATTAAAAAACTAAATAAAAGATGGGAATGATGAGCACATAGGAGTTTAAAAAATGCTAGAAAAAACAAACAAACAAAAATGTTCCTGGAAGAGATGAAACTTATCATGAACCTTGAATAAGGGACAAAATAATAGATTTAGACAAGATCAGCTGAATACTGCTAAGTAGCAAGGTAGATGCAGTGTTTCCCATGTTTTTCAAGAGATTCTGGAGTCCCAGTTTGGCATATAAGAAATACTGACTTTTTAAATGGTATCAATTATCTCAATTGAAAAAAGTTAAATGCTGTGTAAGCCAATAAAACACTATAAACTTATGGACTGCCTGTTTTTATTTTCTTTGTTGTATCCTCAAATACTGGAGCAGAGATGAGAAAGCAAGAGGCATGGCATGAGCTAATGAGCTATGATGACACCAAATACAGTTTAATTTTAAAGAACAATCAGAAGACCAGTGAAGGAGGTAAGCAGTAGTAGAGTAAATTGGGGTTAGATTGTAGATGGTTTGGGGGTGTGAACAAAAGCATTTACATTGATTCTGAAGGCAGATTAGAGTGCTGTAGGGACAGAGATAATGATAGTTTAAAGTCCATCATCTTGAATAAAGTCAAACTTCTCTGAGTATTGACATTAATCCTTATGCCAAGTTTAATTGCTGAGTATAATCCATGGCATTTTGGAAACTTTAAAAGTGGCAGGAGCCAAATACCACAAAGAGACCTCATAAAAAGGTTGCTGTTTTTTTTTGTTTGTTTGTTTGTTTCCTTTGACTTATATTGCAAGTAAAAGACTTGGGGACTTCCCTGGCGGTCCAGTGGTTAAGACTCCACGATTCCTGGTTGAGGCACTAAGATTCCTTATACTACACGTGCTAAGTTGTTTCAGTCGTGTTGAACTCTTTGCGACTCTTTGGACTGCAGCCCACCATACTGCTCTGTCCCTGGGATTCTCCAGGCAAAAATACAGGAGTGGGTTGCCATTTCCTTCATTAGGGGATCTTCCCAACCCAGGGATCGAACCCACGTCTCTTTTGTCTCCTGCATTGGCAGGAGGGTTTTTTACCTCTAGTGCTACCTGGGAAGCCCTATGCCACATGGCATGGCCAAATAAAAATAAAATAAATAAAAACATTTTAAAAATAAAGATCATACTAATATTTTCAGCACTATATTCATTTCTAACACATTATCGGCTGGTTAACATTTGATAATTCCACTTAAAAGTTACTTTAAAACTTTCACCAGGATTTACCACAGCAATATCCCAAAGAGAGTTCCACCCCGTTTGGCCAGGCAACTAGGCCATGTTTCAACTGAGAATTTTTTTAAACTTCTTTATTGAACATTTGGTGTCTCCTATAAACTGACAATCCAGTTTTTGAGAAATACATTATGTAAATGAGTAAATAAGCAACAAACTACTTCTGATGCTAGTTGTTACTATCTTTTTCTCCACTTTAAATTTGCAAAAACGCAATAAAGCAATGAAATCTACCAGTGGATGTTTTGTTATTGCTATTAATGGACAACATTTTATTGTAATGTTAAATTTGCTGCAAAACCTGGGAATGTCCAATAGCATACATTATCCTACACAATCTAATTCAATCTTCTTTGTCCTATGAGAAAAAACAAAGGCAAAATATACTGCAAAACATATTTGCTTGAGCTACAACTCTTCCTGTTTATTAAATATCCAGTCAAATTCAGTATCGCCCCAAGAGCTGTGAACCAATTTCATATTCTTCAATGGGAAATTGAAGAAATTTCAGTCTTCATAATATTGGTGAACATTCTAGCTTTAGCCACGCTTTTCTGCTCATCTAATTCTAACATCTCTCCTCTGTTCACTGATTATTCCTATCATTACTACACATATTGATGCCAAACTCCCACTCCAGAGGTTGCAAGTATAACAGAAGCCATTATTGTCACTGTGTGGTTCTTCTTTTTGCTTTGCTGCACACGGGTTTATGCTTTTCTTTGTAGGTCCCTTTGTCCATCAGAATGTCTACCTATATTAAACAGCTAGGTCATAAGTGCTTCTGTTTGGAACATCCTCACCAATGCCCTAACGTGTCTGTATGGAACTAAAAACATAATACATAAACAGTGCAAGGAAAACCAGATCACATGTTTGATGCATCATGAACTAAACACAGAAGCTATTAACTGACTTCCCACATATTAGTAAAACTATTTTGAAACACACTTTATAAACAGTGTTTTGTTTGTTTTGCTTTCCTTTGCTGGCTTTATTTATTTGATGTTGTTTGTTTCTTTGTTTAGGCAGCTAAAGTATGTTTGTAAAACTCACTGATATTAATAGAAAACACAGAAGCAAAGCAGGAAGTGCCCAACAAAGCTGACCTTCCTTTTCTGAAAAAAGTCTTACAAATATCAAGAAAGCAAATTAATGAATCTGTATTCTCTAACTGATTTAAACTATTGTTCTGTTTTAAACAAGTAATTTACTCAACCATTATGTTTTTCTGATAAAAGTCATACAGAGTTTGAAACAACTACCAAACTTTGATGTTATGTGTTTTAAAAAGTCTAAAATATATAGGAAAAAGTCACTGTATTTTCCTTTGACTTCAGGGGAAACAAACTCATTTCCCTTAGTAGAAGAAAGATATACGAATGTTCACTGCAGAAATTTCTAAACAACAGTTTGCCAAGCCTATAATCTCTACATTCCTCTAGTGAAATATATCATACAGGAGAGATTGAAAATTAGGACTCTGTCTTCCACTTTGCTATTTAATGTATCAGACAGGGCTCTGTATTTCTCAGGAGGCAAATGGAAGCATATGAAGACAAACCTTCCAACTGGCTGTATAGAAATCTATTTGGAATTTTGGCTTTGGAATGTCTTTTAGTGTAGCTATTTATATGTAAACTGAAGATAAATTATTATCATAAATGTGTAAACAATGAAAGAATAGTATTTTTTCAAATGAAGTACTTTAAAGTTTTATATGCATTCTCTTCATTCCTCTTAGTTATTCCAAAATGCATTATGTAATTATTTCTTAATTTTATAATCTAAAATAAGCCAACATAGAATTACACAATTATATAATATATAATAAAAGAGAGACTTTAAAGTCTGAAATATTACATTTCTAATTTAATAACTTTTGTATCAGTTCAGTTCAGTTCAGTCGCTCAGTCATGTCCAGCTCTTTGCAACCCCATGAATCGCAGCACACCAGGCCTCCCTGTCCATCACCAACTCCCAGAGTTTACCCAAACTCATGTCCATCAAGTCGGTGATGCCATCCAGCCATCTCATCCTCTATTGTCCCCTTCTCCTCCTGCCCCCAATCCCTCCCAGCATCAGGGTCTTTTCCAATGAGTCAACTCTTTGCATGAGGTGGCCAAAGTATTGGAGTTTCAGCTTCGGCATCCGTCCTTCCAATGAACACTTAGGACTGATCTCCTTCAGGATGGACTGGTTGGATCTCCTTGCAGTCCAAGGGACTCTCAAGAGTCTTCTCCAACACCACAGTTCAAAAGCATCAATTTTTTGGTGCTCAGCTTTCTTCACACTCTAACTCTCACATCTATACATGACCACTGGAAAAACCATAGCCTTGACTAGACGGACCTTTGTTGGCAAAGTAATGTCTCTGCTTTTTAATATACTATCTAGGTTGGTCATAACTTTCCTTCCAAAGAGTAAGCACCTTTTAATTTCACAGCTGTAATCACCATCTGCAGTGATTTTGGAGCCCAGAAAAATAAAGTCTGACACTGTTTCCCCATCTATTTCCCATGTGATGGGACCAGATGCCATGATCTTCGTTTTCTGAATGTTGACCTTTAAGCCACTTTTTCACTCTCCTCTTTTGCTTTCATCATGAGGCTTTTTAGTTCTTCTTCACTTTCTGCCATAAGGGTGGTGTCATCTGCATATCTGAGGTTATTGATATTATCCCAGCAATCTTGATTCCAGCTTGTGCTTCCTCCAGCCCAGCATTTCTCATGATGTACTCAGCATATAATTTAAATAAGCAGGGTGACAATATACAGCCTTGATGTACTCCTTTTCCTATTTGGAACCAGTCTGTTGTTCCATGTCCAGTTCTAACTGTTGCTTCCTGACCTGCATATAGGTTTCTCAAGAGGCAGGTCAGGTGGTCTGGTATTCCCATCTCTTTCAGAATTTTCCACAGTTTATTGTGATCCACACAGTCAAAGGCTTTGGCATAGTCAATAAAGCAGAAATAGATGTATTTCTGGAACTCTTGCTTTTTTATTATCCAGCAGATGCTGGCAATTTGATCTCTGGTTCCTCTGCCTTTTCTAAAACCAGCTTGAACATCTGGAATTTCACGGTTCACATATTGCTGAGGTCTGCCTTGGAGAATTTTGAGCATTACTTTACTAGCATGTGACATGAGTGCAATTGTGCAGTAGTTTGAATATTCTTTGGCATTGCCTTTCTTTAGGATTGGAATGAAAACTGACCTTTTCCAGTCCTGTCACCACTGCTGAGTTTTCCAAATTTGCTGGCATATTGAGTGCAGCACTTTCACAGCATCATCTTTCAGTATTTGAAATAGCTCCACTGGAATTCCATCACCTCCACTGGCTTTGTTTGTAGTGATGCTTTCTAAGGCCCACTTGAGTTCACATTCCAGGATGTCTTGCTCTAGGTGAATGATCACACCACCGTGATTATCTCGGTTGTGAAGATCTTTTTTGTACAGTTCTTCTGTATTTTTTGCCAACTGTTCTTAATACAACATTTGTTAAATTGATCAGTACATAATACATCTTAAATCTATCCAAGTAAGAAGGAATAAATACAAAGAACAACTTTTTCTAAATTTAGCTTAAGCAAAGAGAGTCAGAGTTCCCATCTCTGAGTTGAGGCATGCAATTCACAAAGGTGAGGGTTTTCTTCCCGGTCTTCTAGTTAGCTTTAGATACTTGTAGACCATACAGGGTCTCCTGAGATTTGGGGAACACAATGCTTTAAGAACACACGTGCTCTTAAGGAGCTTTTGTTTCAAGTTCTAGGGAGAATCATGATCACGTGTTTCTATGTTACCATCAATAATAATCTACCCTTAATAGTTTCATTATATTGTATTTGCATACAGAGAGCAAGAAAAAAGTTTGGTGATAACTAAAGAGGTATTTGATCACTAGCTAAGGACTTTTACACTGACACCATTTTAATTCAAAACTAAAATTGGTAAGACTTTAGATATTGCTGTAAGAGAGGTTTGAACTTCTAAAAATATATAAACTTGAAATAGGATCTTATAAGATTGTAAATAAACATACATACTTATTTAAAGATATGTATCAACACTCCTTCTGGAACTAAGTTAATTAAATAGTGACTACATTAACGCTTTCGGGTCACTGTGGCCTGATAGAAGAAAAAGTAAACAAGGTGCTCTGTTGTGATAAATAAAATATCTGAAAAACTTAGGGTAAAAATTTCCCAGTATTAATTTAATGGTGTGGGGTGGTTCACAAATATGAGATATTGCCATACCCTTAATCCCTGAGTATAGTATTAATGAGCTAAAGTCAATTACATCAAGCAAAGAGGTCAAATTTCTATAGTCAAGGGAAAAAAAAATCCCAACTTGCTTCTTTTTGATAGCCTTCCCTGTTATTAACCCTGTTAATAATCTTGTTGATAGAATCAGTAGTCATGGTACTCAATTCAATTGGGAATTCTGTTCTCTATGAATGCAAGATACACAATCATGAGTCACTAATGAGTACAATACTTATATAATAAGCATTATCAAAAAATAAAAGTACAAAAAGTTTCCATCAAAGTTTGGAGATACAAAGGACAAACCCACAAAATTAAGCGAATGGCTTGCCATTGAAGTGCATGTACTATTTTAGAGACTTAGCATTGAAAAACTACAGAATGATAGGTGTCAAAAAGAATAAGTCATCCATAACTGGCATTTATTAGGGATTCCGAAACAATGTAATATGAGAGATTAGTAAAATTAATTTTCTTTGATTACGTAACTATCACATCATTTTATGATAAATTTCATATAAATGTTTCACAAAAATATTCAAATCAATTTTATATACAACTGTTGTATTATCTGTTCTAGCACTGTGCAAGGTGCAAATTCTGACACTTTATTTTCAACATAAGCAGTCAAATAAGTTGTAGCACAATGAAAATATTAAAAAAAAAAAACCTTCTGTCATATACCTTTAAAATGTATATCTACTGAGAAATAAATCCCTACTTAAGTTCTCAACTCCTACTCTTCATGATTATTTGAGGGAGCAATTTCTTTTTTGTTTTTTCTCTCATATACATTAATTCATTTAATCCATGATGTAGATATTATTAACCATATTTATATATGAGAAAACAAGACTAATAGAAGTTAAAATTTTCCTAATTTCATGCAGATATTGTTGTAAATATCAGAACTCAATACTTTCTGATTCTGGAGCTAATGCTCTTAATCCCTACTATACGTCATCTCTGGAGTTTATACAACAGAGCTTCACTTTTCCTATTTTTCTCTCCATCTTTTCCCCTCCACACTCACTTATACTCTAGTCAAAGAGTCTGACTTCCCATTTCCGAATATAGGTTTTGCAGTGTTTCTTCCCTGCCCCATATTGTTTCCTTTTGCCATTCCCATCCAGCTCAGCAGGTGTTTATTCCTAAAGGAAAATTCAAAATTCTAACTTTGTCTTAACACCCTATTCTGGAAAATATAGTCTTTGTCTTGGATGTACCCTTACTGCCCTCTTCCAATAGTCTGTGCATATGTGAACTCTTTCCTTTCTCAACAGCTTCTTAATGGAAGGATGAGTTAGTCTACATCCTCCAAGAAGCAGATGTCAGGACATAGTTAAACATGTAAGAATTTTGATCAGAGGAGGAAGGCCAGGAGAGCTACCAGACATTGAGTCTAATGCAGAGGCAGGAAGGGCAGTTAGAGTGGAAGCTTTCTAGACTGTGCAGTTTAAAGAAGGTTTAACAAGGACATACATTGGGGAATCTTCGAGCCAGAGTCAGCCAATGAAGAGATCCATGTGTCCCAGGAACAGGTCTATTTTAGAATCCCCACTAGGTCCAGTCATTGGCTAGGAGAAGCACCTGGAGAAAGTGGCCTCCGTACAAACATGGCAATAGATTCAGATCAGAGCAGCTGGAAACTCTGGTGAACTAAGCACCCTGGTCAATCATGCTCCTCATAATTGAAGGACTATAAGTTGCATTCCTAAAACTGCCAAAAGGAACAATTTCCAACTGGGCCAATGTTTGTCACCTTGGGAAAGGTATTGAATCTTTATGAGATATTTTGTAAAAGTGGAATGTCATAGGAAAAAATATGATAAACCATGTGAAAGTCTCTACTGCAGGAACTAATATTAAAAATCATCTGTATCTTTAACATTCATTAGAATACCTGCACCCAAGGAATAACACATAGCAGGCACTTAATGTCGTTGTTTAGTCACTAAGTCGTGTCCAATGCTTGTTATGACACCATGGACTGTTGCCTGCCAGGCTCCTCTGTGCATGGGAGCCCCCACACAAGGATACTGGAGTGGGTTGCCATTTCCTTCTCCAGAGGATCTTCCCAACCTAGGGATTGAACCTGTGTCTCCTGAAATGGTAGGTAGATTCTTTACCACTGAGTCACCTGAGAAGCCTAGGCACTTAATACTCTTTCTTAAATTATTCTATGTATACAAGTACAAATAAACACATATGTATATGAACTTGCACCTACATGCACATATAATTAGAACTTTGTATTTCTTTGTTTAGAATTTAAAGAATCTTTCTACTAAATTTCATGTTTCATCTTTGAACCACATTTTCCTAGTATATACCAACCTATATTATTTGCCTTGTTATCAATAGAGAATGAGCAAAAGTATTAGACTGACAAGGTCCTATCTCTTAAAAACAATTTTTAAATAACAATATTTTACACCTCTTTACCTTCTGTGTTCATTCACCCATTCATTCTTTCATTTATATATTAATTTAACAAATATGTAATACTCTGTGCCAGGTTAGGGAAGCAGAAACTACTCCTATCTTTATTCAGCTCATAGTCCAGTATGGACTTTCCATTAACCAAAAGATTACATAAATAATCTGCAATCACCACAGTGCTGTGAAGGACAAGTGCAGTGGGCACTGAGAACACATCACAGGTAGTAGCATGGATTTGGAACCGTCACCAGTGGCCTTCTGGACATTGTGATAATGAGCCATAAGGAACAGGAGTTTATAAGGCAATGAGGATAGGAAAAAATGTCCCAAGCAGAGGAAACAAATTATGCAAAGTCCAGTGGTGGGAAGAAGGAAATGGAAGTTTCATATGAAGTAAAGGAGAGGCGCAAGCTGAGAAACTGGAGAAATTAGGAGGGTTCATGTGTGAATGTGATGGTTACACAACTGTCCCAAAGGATTGTACCTGAAGAACATACCTGGATTTTCATCACACTCGTGAATAATCATTGTCCATTTTGTCATGTTGTCTTTTAATCACTGATTTTTTAAAAAAAAAAGTAATAGCAGGAAACACAGTAAAAGAAAATGTCACTTGGCCAGTTGCAAATCATCTAATGGTATTTACATAGCATTACAAATGTGATCAAGACTACAAAAATGCATTATTTTAAGGCTGTTGTTGATTCTCTCTATATATCCAATATCCAATTTAATTATTAGACTATATGAAAGGTAGGTATTCAATAATATGACCACATAATTGAAAGCTTTACAATAATAAAACAAGACAATCTGTTAATCTCATCTCACAAAGTAGAAGAATAAAAATATCATTTGACCCAAGAATATTGAGATATTCTCATTAGTATCCTATTTCAGTGCCCAAGGCACAATCATGGGACTAATGTGATTATTGGGGAGAAAGCATAATAAAAAGAAGCAATCAGCCACTGGCTTAGAGGTCATCATTGCTAAGATACCCTAGGGATCAAAAGAGTCCTTAAAGATAAGAGCACATCCAGAGCTTTATGTACAGTATAAACTCTTAGCTATTTTTCAATGCCATCTGGCTATAGATTTGTGATGTGTGGTTCCACAGCTGATGTATTAAATTCCCAAAGGCTACATCAGGCAGGCCTGAGTCTTGAGTGAGATACATTAAGATCATGCCTCAGTCTCTTAAAGAAGTGATGTTACTAAACAGAATAAGCAATAATATCCATCTTCTTAAAGAAGGCAAATATATGATTTTCCTAATTTCCTTACTGCTGTCTCTTCAGGGAAAGATCAGCAGCATGACAAGATGGACCATAGAGTGGCTGCAATGTGTATTCTTAAGAAATCGACTCTGAAAAACGTACCAAAGAAAAATAAACAAACAAAACCACAACAACTTCAAACTAGTAAAGTAGAAAACTAAGCATGAATTAGATTAAAGAGAAACAAACAATGATAGTCCAGTCACTAAATTTTCTAAGAAAGTAAATAAAATTAACATAAGGAACATTTGGAAAACACCTTTGTGTTTACTTTAGTTTTCAAAGCCTTAGGAAAACCAAATGTTTTCTAAGAGTCATTGTTGTTGCTGTTGCTTAGTCACTTAGATATGCCAGACTCTTTGAAACCCCATGGGCTGTAGCTGGCCAGGTTCCTCTGTCCATGGGATTTCCCAGGCAAATACTAGAGAGGGTTGCCATTTCCTTCTTCAGGGGATTTACCTGGCCCAGGTATCAAATTTGCCTCTCCTGCTTGGCAGGCGGATTCTTTACTGCTGAGCCACCAGGAAACCCTAAGAGTCTTTAGTCATTTCTTTTTTTTTAATATTTTTTAAATTTTTTGCTTCATTACATAGCATGTGGGATCTTAATTCCTTGACCAGGGACTGAAACTGGAGCCCTCTGCAGTAAAAGCACAGACCACTGAACTACCGGGGAAGTTTCAAGAGTGACTAGTTATTTCTAAGAGTCACTATTTAATTTTAAAATATCCTTGCCCACATAACATATAATCCCTGTTTAAGCTAGTTCTTCCAACAATGTATTACCATGACTTTGATCAAGAATATAATGTTGGATATATTCTCATATACAATTATATGCATGCAAGGCAAATTTTAGAAAATATTAGTTTTCAATCTACCTGCAGCCATGATTGAAATCTGGGATGTACAAGGAATTTTTTTAAAAAATAGAGCAATCCTAGCTTCAGCCTTAGCAATGATTAACTTTAGCAGGGTCATAGTTGCTGTTAGGTGAGAAAAAATACAAACACCAGCAAGAAAATGAAGCAGGAAAGCAGAAAGAGAAAAGAGAAAAATACCCAAGCACAGATAAGGAGGAAAAGGTAATCTACTAGCAGTTGTTCTATGGCAACTGAACTCTGGAGATCTGTTCATATTAGGTTCCCTGCATAAGCCTCTTCTTTCCTTAGGAACGGGTTCTTTTGTTTTGTTCTTTTTAAGACTAGTGTGAGGTTCTGGGAAGCCCTAAAATACATAATCCAAAGGACATGATGTTTTCTTCCTTTCCTCTGAAGATGCTCAGGACTGAGTGCTAAACTAGGCTGACTGATTTTTTTTTTTTTTGCTTCTGCATCACCGGATACCTACCATTTCCTTCTTTTGTCCCTACTTCTCAGCAGTCGGCCTGTTATGGTAAGACACATTACCTTTGTTCCCATCTTGACCTCTGCCTAGACCTTATCAGCCTAGGCCTTATCACATTAGGACTCTAGGCACTGTCTTCTGGCTTATTCTTAGCAGGTCTTAACCAGTAGATTGATCAAGATCCAAAGGCAATGTGGACTCCAGAATTTCTGGAGTTACAGCAGGATGTAGTGGGAACATGGAAGGGGGAGCTACAGAGCCTCTCTTGAGACTGTTATTTTGCACAACACCACTTTTCACCTGATTTTTTTTTTTCTTGAAGAGAACTTGAAGGGGATGAGGGCTAATATTAGCTCCAAATCTGAACCTTGCCACAGCGACTCTTTCCCCAATCCCTGCTACCTTTATTACTCTTTCGTGAAATATCACCTATCAGTACTTGCAGTGGAGTCAGCAACAGTTAGAATCTAGTAGGGGCAATCTAGATAGTAGGAAGACAGAAATTTAATAAGGTTCTCTCACCATTTACCTGTGAGAGGGCCACTTACATTGCTCCTAGAAAAGCAATGAGGAAATGTATTTAAGAAAATAAATACTGCTTTCCTATTTCAAGCCCCATGATCATTCTCAATTACTGACTCTTTGAACTCAGTTTACCATCACTTCTTTTTAGTCTGTATATTATACTCTTGCCTTGATCTGGAAAAAAAAAGTTCCAAGCTTAGGTAGATTTTAGATCCTACCAAAAAAACCAGACATCCTGGAATGGGAAGTAAAGTGGGCCTTAAGAAGCATCACTAGGAACAAAGCTAGTGGAGGCGACGGAATTCCAGTTGAGCTATTTGAAATACTAAAAGATAATGCTGTGAAAGTGCTGCACTAACTATGCCATCAAATCTGGAAAACTCAGCAGTGGCCACAGGACTGGAAAAGGTCAGTTTTCATTCCAATCCCAAGGAAAGGCAATGCCAAAGAATGCTCAAACTACTGCACAATTGCACTCACCTCACACACTAGCAAAGTAATGCTCAAAATTCTCCAAGCCAAGCTTCAAAAGTACGTGAACCATGAACTTCCAGATATTCAAGCTGGATTTAGAAAAGGCAAAGGAACCAGAGAACAAATTGCCAACATCCACTGAATCATCAAAAAAGAAAGAGAGTTCCAGAAAAATATCTACTTTTGCTTTATTGTCTATGCCAAAGCCTTTGACTTGTGGATCACAACAAACCGTGGAAAATTCTTAAAGAGACGGGAATACCAGATCATCTGACCTGCCTCCTGAGAAATCTGTATGTAAGTCAAGAAGCCACAGTTAGAAATGGACATGAACAACAGACTGGTTCCAAATCGGGAAAGGAGTACTTCAAGGCTGTATACTGTCACCCTGCTTATTTATGCTTATTATATGTAGAGTACATCATGCGAAATGTTGGGCTGGATGAAGCACAAGCTGGAATCAAGATTGCAGGGAGAAATATCAACAACCTCAGATATGCAGATGACACCACCCTTATGGCAGAAAGTGAAGAAGAACTTTAAAGAGCCTCATGAAGAAAGTGAAAGAGAAAAGTGAAAATGTTCGCTTAATACTCAACATTCACAAAACTAAGATCATGGGATCCAGTCCCATACTTCATGGCTAATAGATGGGGAAACAGTGAAAACAGTGTCAGGCTTTATTTTTCGGGGCTCCAAAATCACTGCAGATGGTTACATAAGCCATGGAATTAAAAGATGCTTGTTCCTTGGAAGAAAAGTTATGACCAACCTAGACAGCATATTAAAAAGCTGAGACATGACTTTACCAACTAAAGGTCTGTCTAGTCAAAGCTATGGTTTTTCCAGTAGTCACGTATGGATGTGAGAGTTGGACTATAAAGAAAGCTGAGTGCCGAAGAATTGCTGCTTTGGAACCGCAGTGTTAGAGACGACTCTTGAGAGTCCCTTGGACTGCAGGCAATCAAACCAGTCAATCCTAAAGGAAATTAGTCCTAAATATTAATTGAAAGGACTGATGCTGAAGCTGAAACTCCAATACTTTGGCCACCTGATGCAACGAACTGACTCATTTGAAAAGACCCTGATGCTGGGAAAGATTGAAGGTGGGAAGAGAAGGGGATGACAGAGGATGAGATGGCTGGATATCATCAGAGACTTGATGGACATGAGTTTGAGTAGGCTCCGGGAGTTGGTGATGGATAGGAAAGCCTGGCTTTCTACACCCTTGGGATCACAAAGAGTCAGACACGACTGAGTGACTGAACTGAACTGAAAAATCCAGGAAAATTGATTCTATTTTTGTATCCAAACCTAACCCAGAGATTAAGCAAGTTTGCTTATAATTCAGATCTGCAAGGATTTATAATATTTAAACATTAGAAATTTTGCACTTAAAATCCCAAGTTAAAGCTGCTAAGGTACCATTGTTTTGAATAACTTTCTCATTTTAGAAATTATTAGTTTCTTATACTGGGTAGAGAAAATACAGCTTAAGAAATCCCTGGCAGTTCTCACTGGGCACTAGGTTTTAAAGATCAGGAAAGAACAACAGAGCTTGGATAAAACTAGATGGAGAAAGCACTGCCACTCACCACTCCCACTGCCCACTCCTTTCATGCTCCCCTTTCCCGGAACATGCATTTTGGATTTGATATCCAATCCAATCGGCCACATTGTGCTTTGTGTACTTGCTGAAGTCTTTTGTCCCTTAAAACTCATATAGATCTGTAAAATTTTAAAGAACACAATGGAATTTCAAATCCTACTCACAGCGGCCTCAACCCGCGAACTAGTGAAACAAGGTATCACACATGTAACGATGTATGAAACAGAATGGTGCACAATTTCACAAGCTTCCAATAATTCAAAATTGGGGAAGGAAATGGCAACCCACTCCAGCGTTCTTGCCTGGAGAATCCCAGGGACAGGGGAGCCTGGTGGGCTGCCGTCTATGGGGTCGCACAGTCGGACACGACTGAAGTGACTTAGCAGCAGCAGCAGCAATAATTCAAAACATTTGTAAATTCCATTTTTCCTGCACACTGCCAGTATTCACAACAAATTAAATTTTCATTCAGTTGCTCTGCTAGGAAGCATAATAAAACTAGACTGGGCATGAACCGAAGTGGTTTCTTTTTTCTTACTATTTCAGTGTTCTAAATGGAGTGGTTTTCTTTCAATTACCATTATGGCTTTACCTCATCCTAGGAGCAACTGTGGTCAACATTGTTACTTTACAGTCTCCTCCCCAAAGTCACCATGTCTCTCATAACCCATACAGCCCCGGAGTCTCTGCAGGGAACAGCTCCAGTAGCCCGGTGGGTCACAGAGAGGAGGCTCTTTCTTATCTGAGCAGTGACCCCACCATGCGAGCTTTGGTGGGGCACCTGCTGCCAAAATTCTTCTGTATGGTGCCCTCTCTATAAATCTACTCCTCCTGCTGTCTCCTTTTGCAAAGAAACTCTAGGAAAATAAGTATCAGAAACAATGTTGCTTTTTAGATTCAAGGTGACATATTTTCTTATACAGCATATACATTAGTGATAGAATTAATGACTTTTGAGCAATAACTATCTGTAAGGCACTGTGCTATGTGTCTGCTGCTGCTAAGTCGCTTCAGTCGTGTCTGACTCTGTGCGACCCCACAGATAGCAGCCCACCAGGCTCCTCAGTCCCTGGGATTCTCCAGGCAAGAACATTGAGTGGGTTGCCATGTTCTTCTCCAAAGCATGAAAGTGAAGAGTGAAAGTGAAGTCGCTCAGTCGTGTCCGACTCTTAGGGACCCCATGGACTGCAGCCCACCAGGCTCCTCTGTCCATGAGCTTTTCCAGGCAAGAGGACCAGAGTGGGTCACCATTGCCTTCTCCATCCTAAGTGTCTAGGAGATCTTATATCATTCCATCATCTTGACAATTCTGTGATATAGGTAGATATAACAAGCATTTCACAAAAACTTAAAATGTCTCAGGGAAGCCTGAATCTCCAAAGTACACAGCCATATGGTACAAGGTCTATAACCTGAACCCAAAGCTGTCTGGCTCCAAAGCCTTGAACTCTTAACTATAAGTCACTTCTAAATCATGGTAACAATATACTGATTTAAAGCAGAATCTAGTACCAAACACTCACCACTATGAATCATGAACCTCAATGGGTCATTAATGAAGAGACTTTAAAATTCTATTTATGTAAAACCAAACAAATACATTATCATTAGTTATCACAATACTCATCTTAAGACTTCTAAGCCATGGACTTCACACTGCCAGTATGCACTGGAAATAAGAATATATTTCCCATCACAATATCAATACAATGCTACATGAAACCAGAGCTTATGGATCACATAAAGCAAATTAGAGCTCCCTAATCATCCCTATGACATGGAATATGGAATGATTAGCTCCCTAACCATTCCATTTTCTCAACAGATCTTACCATATATTATTATATTTTTAACATTTCCTGAGATTTGGGGTATATGCAGGAATAGGTATGGCTCCTGTCTTACTAATGACCTAGTAGAAGAGATAAGCCAAAAGTCCAGGAAGAGTGGAGTATTGATACCAACACAACGATGCACATGCCAGCTGAGTCAAAGATGCAGTAGGAGGTCAGCAGAGAGACAGACAATGCCCTCAGTTTCCTGGACATGGAATTTTAGGAATAGAGGATAGAAGTGGAAGGCAAAGGGAAAATAATCTTGCAGAGGTAGACCTGGGCAAGGTATATATAGGAGGCCATGAGTATGGCTGGAGTTGAGAATTCAAGTGTTTATATTGGAGATTCACAGTGAGAAGTTTGAAAATAAAGCCTGGAAAAAGTGAAAGTGAAAGTCACTCAGTTGTGCCCAACTCTTTGTGACCCCATGCACTATACAGTCCATGGAATTAATTCTCCAGGCTAGAATACTGGAGTGGGTAGCCTTCCCCTTCTCCAGAGCATCTTCAAAACCCAGGGACTGAACCCAGGCCTCCCGTGTGGTAGGTGGATTCTTACTAGCTGAGCCACAAGGGAAGCCCAAGAATACTCGAGTGGGTAACCTATCCCTTCTCCAGAGGATCTTCCCAACCCAAGAATCCAACCAGGGTCTCCTGCATTGCAGGCAGATTCTTTACCAACTGAACTATCAGGGAAGCCCAGAGCCCGGGGGCAAACTGCAAAGTCTTACATGACACATGCTGAGAAATTTAGACTAGGTTTATAATTCATGGTCAGAGGGAGGTTGTAGATGTTGCAGCAGAGAACTGATATGATGAAAACAGTTTTATAAGATTAGTCTGGCAGCAGTGTTTAGAATGTGCTGAAGATCCCAGAAAACAAAGCCAGGAAGACCCATTTGGAGATGACTGCAAGGAACTAAATATGAGGTGAAGTCCAAAGAAGGAAAATGAAGAGAATGCAGGGACAGGATGGCAGTGGTAATTCTCTGTTTACTGGTCCTCTTCCATCCCCCTCCTCCTGAATACACATTCCCCATTTCATTGTGGACTATCAGCTATAAGCAGAAAGAAGTGCAAACTTTGCATTTTTTTTTTTTTTTTCCTGTTTCAGGGAACCAGAAGCTACATGCTGAAATGATAGAGCACCAGATGGTAACAGAGTGAATCCCAAGTCACTGCTTAAAGGGAGCTGCCTTGGAGAACCATAGTGCAGACAGCAGATTTTGCAAGAGTAAAACTAGACTCATTTGTGCTAAGCTATTGGTGTTCTAGGGTTTGTTACTCAAACACATCCTAATCTTTTCTTACTAGTACAAAGATGGCAGGGTCAGAATTGATAGTTGAACCCAGAGATGGTGAGGACTCTGGCCTTGGGAGAAAACCTAGAAATAGATAGAAGCTGGAATTTGCCAGTGACTTACATTACTTTGCTAACAAACTACATTTAAGGGATAGTTGTAGTTCCAGGGATAAATTAGGAGTTTGGGATTAGCAGTGTCACTGTGTTGTGCCAGCTAGGCTCCTCTGTCATGGGATTCTCCTGGCAAGAATACTGGAGTGGGTTGCCATGCCCTCTTCCAGGGGATCTTCCCAACCAAGGGATCGAATCCTGGTCTCCCACACTGCAGGCAGATTTTTACCATCTGAGCCACCAGGCAAGCTCAACAATACTGCAGTGTGTAGCCTATTCCTTCTCCAGGGGAACTTTCTGACCCAGAAATCGAACCGGGGTCTCCTGCAATGCAGGTGGATCCATTACCAGCTGAACTACCTGAGAAGCTCTTAACAGTTACAAACTACTATGTAAATAATAGATAAACAACAAAGTCTTACTGTATAGCACAGCAAACTATATCCCATATTCTATAATAAATCATAATGGAAAAGAAATGAAAAGAATATATATATATATATATATATATATATAGGCTTTCAGGTGGTGCTAGTGCTGAAGAATCCACCTGGCAGTGACGGAGACATAAGAGACATGAGTTTGAATCTCCAGGTCAGGAGGAAGATCACCTGGAGGAGGCCGTGGCAACTTACTCCAGTATTCTTGCCTGGACACAGGAGCCCAGAGTCCCATGGAGAGACTAGCCTGGCTGGCTACAGTCCATAGGGTCACAAAGAGTTGGACATGACTGGAATGATTTAGCATGCATGCACATACATAAATATATATAACTGAATCACTTTTATGTACACCAGAAATTAACACATTGTAAATCAACTATACTTCAATAAAGTTTTTCTTAAAAAAAGAATAATTATTCAATGAAAGTGATGACAACTTTTTTCCTCCATTGTTATTTTATTAGATTAACTATGTCTTCTTCAAAAATCATAATATTATATTAAATAATTGACAAAACATAGAATTCCTTTTAATAATAGCAATACTAGCATAATAGCAATTTTCCTAAAAAGCTAAACTGGAAGCTCTAAAGAATCACATTTAGCCCCAAAATCATAGATTTACCACTCTTAGAAAATTTCTTTTGTTTTCTGACTATATAATAATAGAATGGCAGGGCTTCCCAGGTAGCTCAGCTTGTAGAATAGAAATGGAAGGCTGCAAAACACTCTTTAGCACATGTCAGAATGTGGGGTGTGGGGGTGGTGGTGTTGCTGAATTAAGAAAGTAGAGTTTTATCCAGCCACTCAGTTCACAACTCTATGTCCACCAGGTCACACATTATCACACAGCATTCTGGTTGACCTACTGGCAGGCTTTCTTAAACATTATCATTACCCAATTCTTATACCCACGGATATTTTTATTCTTGGGCTTTCTAAAAAGAAGCATATAGGATGAAAACAACACAAGAAGATGTTTACACTTAGTTCCAACATTACTCAAGATCATGCGCTGGTGTCCACACATTTGCCAAGTAATCTGAGTTACATGGTATTCCAATGTAGGGAATGCAGAGCATATGGGATACGACTTTGAACAATGTAGGCAGTTAGGGGCACTGACTCTTGATTAGTATCAAAAATTCCCATGTGGTTTACAGTCAGCCCTTCCAATACACAGTTCCTCCATATCTGAAGTTCTGCACCCATTACAGTTTGTGTTGTAAGGTATGTTTACTGTTGAAAAACATCTGCATATGAGTGGACCCACGCAGTTCAAATCTGTGTTGTTCAAGAGTCAACAGTACACATTTTTTTCCTGACAGAAGGCACCTGCAAGGCCTCTAGTAGGATTAAAAGAACAATCTGCAATAATACAATAGAATAAAGCTAAATAACCCACGTGGAAACTAAATCCATCATTGTGGATGTATTAGGTCTGAACTTTAACCAATAGAACTAATTATGATAAAAACAACCAGACAAGGTATGATTTAAAACTTCCATCTGAAAACTGTATCTGGGACTAGATCTTTAATTTAGAGCAAGACCTGATCTGAAATAGTTCTGAAAGCCCTGACAAATGACCTTCTCAGAATTGCTGTTGAGTGCCAGATGCCCATGCTGATTCTATGCTACACTGGCATTTTCCAAGAGGACACCTACAGAGTCTCTACAGAGGACACGGATATGAAAATGCCCTATACATATCAAAATATTTAGCAGCAACATGCCACTTTGGACGGCATTTTAAATTGGCTTCTTAGGGGTCTTTTGTGGGGAATATTCAAGGGGTGGGGACATCATTACAGTAATCCTGATCAGCCAAACCCAAAATGGACCTCATGTGGTCGTGGAAACTATTCATTTTAATTCAAAATTAATTAAGTTTGAGTTAGAGCAGAAAGGGAGTGGTCCCAAAGCTTTAATTGCAGACATTCAATACAACACAGAGACCAGCATCCCAGTACTTTGGCCTTGAATTTCTGCCATCAAAACCATTAGTCAATTCAGAGACAGAGCTTGAACACTTGACTGCCTACACTCAGTCCCATCTGTTACATGCACCACTGCCAATACACAGGCCGGTGTGCCAATGGCTCTGTGCATCAGTGGTTCTTACAGAGCATGCAGGATGCCTACGTGCTTCCCCGAGCAACATGGTATCATCGCTCCTGCTAGAAGAATCTGTCTAAACACAACACCATGAATTTACATTTGCTTTTTCCTTTCTTATTATTTTAAGCTATAGGACTGTAGTACAAGGGGCTTAGGGTTCAGGTGAAGCAAAAACAATAAAATTAGGAAATACAGAACAAATGGGTTAAATATATAATTGAGAAAAAAGCAATTTATCAAAGGGAAAATAACAAGAAAAGAAAGATTGAAAGTATGGAAGGATAAGACTTAAATTTTTAAGTTTTTTTTAGACTATTTTACCTTTGATCTAATTGATTTAGCTCCTTTGGTCTAATGATTGTTATAAGAGATAGAATTATCAATCTAAACTAGTAGTTCTTAGCAGAATAAAACTCCCTGGGGAGCTTTTAAAAACTCCAGATGTGTAGGTACCACCTGGTCCTCAGATCAATTAAATTAGAATCTCTGGAATGGAACTAGACATCAGGATTTTTTAAAGTGCTCCTGGGGATTCCAATGTACAGCTGTGTTTGAGAACCACTGACTTAAATGAAAGAGCAAGCCACCAGTTTTTGAGGCACTATTACAGTTTTTACTACAGCTCATCCATGGTGCTACAAAAAAGAAATAAGCATCTCTAAATTTATATAGATGTAGAGAGACAACTTAAAAGGTTGAAAAGTTTGCCTGAGCTCACATCACTCACGGGCAGTAGAGCAGAGGCTCAGAGACAGGACCCTATAACTGGTGGGCATTTTCACTATGATACACTGAAGTCTCTGGGCAGGATCACTGAGGGACTGGCAGAGAGGGGGATAGAGGGGAAACTTTGGGCTGAGGAGAGCTCTGATAATAAACATGGCCACACAATATTTAGATATCTGAGCTATTCCAAGGTCACCAAAATTTCCCAAATAATACTCAGTGTTATTTTTATTACAGCTCCCAATGATTGTGAACCTGTTACATGCAGAAGAACTCTTAGTTATTTCACATGCATGACTTCAACTCTGCATTACCCTGTGTAGGGTGGATATCAACACACTAAACTAACAGTTGATGAAAGTGAGGTTTATAAAGGTTAAATAATTTTCCCAAAGTCATATAATTTGTCAATAGCAGAGACAGTATGAACTGGCTGTATGCTTTTCTAATTTTTATATTATGTTGCCCAAAGAAGTTAAATATTTTAACACACCTACTCTCAAGTATTAACTTAGTTGAGAGTTTCATCATCAACTAAAGTCATATGATACAAGACAGGTGAACTGAAGGCAAAGATATTTGGAGGATGTGGTAGTTGTAAAATATGTCTACCAATTCTTTGATATCTCTCACTTCAAGAGATGAAGTTTAATTTCCCTTCCCTTGAATGTGAGTTGGACTTCGTGACTTGATTCTGATGAATAGAATATAGAAGAACTAACAGTGTTTGACTTTCAAGACTCAGTAATAAAAGGCATCATTCATCCTGGGAAAACCCAGAGGCCCTATCAAAAGGCATCCTGTCAACAGTCATGTGAGTGAATCATCTTGGAAGCAGAGTTTTCAGCCTCAGTCAAGCCTCCACTTGACTACAGCCCCTGTCAACAACTTGCTGCAACCTCGTGAGAGATCCAGAGCCAGAAACACTCTGCGAAATCACTCCCAAATTTCCGACCCATCGAACCTATGAAATAAAGAATGTGTGTTATTTTAAGCACTAAGTTTAGGAGTTATCTGTACATAGCAAAAGATTAAAAAAAAAAAAAAAAAAAGAAGAAGAAGGAAACCTGAAGGAGACAATAAATGTCCAGATTATGGGGTTCAAAGATGCACAAGAGTGAACAATTCTGAGCACCCGGCAATACCAAGGGGGTCCGGGGTAACTGCAGGAGGACACAGGAAGGGGCTGGAGTCAAGAAAGGGTAAGGAGGCTCATAAACTATTTATAATAACTCCTTCTGAAGGAAAGAAATACTGTTTTAAGGGTGAATTCATTTCCCCAGGTTATTACAGAGTTTGACAGCACTCCATATGATCTACTAGAAGACACCTAAGCACCTGAAGCAATAATGTGCCATCCAAAGTCAAGTAACTGCTCACTGGCAAGATATAACTACTGTATCATAGAAGATCAAAAGATGTCCCTCAATGTGTGGAAATAGAAGGCGGGAAAGTCAAAATCATTTGTAGCAGAGTTTGTGTTTATGAAATAGGTGTGGATTTAGAAATAGTCTTCTTTGGATTACTGTATTTAAAGGTTGAAACAGTAGGACTTCTAAAGTCTTTTTGCTATTTTGCATAGTTCAGTAAGACAAGTCATGAGACTATGATGTTATTAATATGGACAGCATTTACCTGAGAGAAGAATTACATGTAGCAGCCCTTTACCTATTTACCTTAAAGCAAAATGTTATTTATATCTTAATAAACAACTGTGTCTACTACAAAGAGGTACAGATGTTTGAGGTTTGGCTTTTCAGTTTCCTTTGCTCAGATTTTCAGCTAGGGAATGTCCAGATCCTAGACTCAAGCCCCCTCTGAATTCCATATACTGTGTTCTAATGAGTCTGTTAGGGAAACACTGGAGAGATAACAGGATATACTGATTTTGTTCTTGCCAGTAAATCACCTCCCCAGGTAACTGTCCTTATAATAAAAATGCCAGCTGGGTGGCAAATCTCTATGCCAAGAAAGGATTGTATTTTAGCCCTCTTGTGCATTCAGTACAAATTTTAAAATCACAAGGAAGAGAGAAAAATGAAATCAACTCCTGCTGAATAAAGGATAATAGAAAAAAAGGAAAAAATAATTTGGAGACATTGTTTGTAATACACCTAACACTGTAGTTGATGCTAAAAAGGGCAGATACCTTGTGCTTCCCTAAGAAAATGAATTGATCACCCCAGTGACTGATAATCCAATCTCCGTTTGCCCAATTGGATAATAGGACTTTCTTCACTTGATTATCATTTATAACATACCCTCTTCCAAAAATGTATAGAAATGTCTGTAGCAGGACTTCCCAAAGGTTTAAAACTAAGAGAAGGTTCCCTTTTTTATGTTTCTTACTGTCCCCATCCCTTCAGAGCTGCTAAATCTTTTTGCCATGAAAGAAAGAGGAGAAAGAAGAGAAACAGAAATGGGTTTAAAAATAAGATTGGAGAGGATAAGAGAATATAAATTAGCTTTTTCTTTTTCTTTTTTTTTAATAGTTTTGGAGAATGTTCTGGAACAGTTT
Source organism: Bos mutus (assembly GCF_027580195.1). Taxonomy (NCBI): domain Eukaryota; kingdom Metazoa; phylum Chordata; class Mammalia; order Artiodactyla; family Bovidae; genus Bos; species Bos mutus. The sequence goes on along the minus strand of NC_091644.1, from coordinate 22,397,606 downwards.
TTTTCAACTTCCTGCAGCTGGGGTCCTTGACTTCCAGGTATAAGCTCAATAATTTCACTATGAATAAACCTTTGTGTGGCCTCAGAAAGGACGGACTGAAGAAGCTCAGGTCCAAAGATCTGTGACTGAATGTCAAATAAATCTAATGGCTATTTGGTTTCATAGCCAGGTATCTTCACCCCATTTCCAAACCCAGTCTCCACCTTGATAACTCATGATACATGAATTCTGTGTTTTAGAATCTCAGAAGCAAGGTTCTGCCTCAGTTTGCCTACATCCCCACTCCCATATAGATTATATGACTATAGATTTCTGTTTCTCAGCATTGCCTATTCATGGATTCTCCACCAACACATTGAACCCTACTCTCAGAACCAGCCCATTCATTTTTCTTCTGCTAACATCCTCACTTAATCAATAACCTTAACAAGTACAAACTTTCAGTAGCTAGATTTTTCCAGAAAGGCTACGATTGTCTTAACACCTCATCCCTTCCCAGGTGGCTCTAATGATAAAGATCCCACCTTCCAATGCAGGAGATGTAAGAGACACAGGTTCCATCCCTGGGTCAGGAAGATCTCCCGGAGGATGGCGTGGCAACCCACTCCAGTATTCTTGCCTGGAGAATTCCCATGGACAGAGGAACCTGGTGGGCTACAGTCCATAGGGTCACAGCATTGGACATGACTGAAGTGACTGAGCATGCACACACGTATTAACACCTCATCCATTCCCACACCTGCATCCCATTTCCTTAATTTCAGGTATTATCCCATTTTAGACTGCCCATTCCATTTTTATTCTGTCAGGCCATATCTTGAGATACGTTTTCCTTAGCCAATGTAAAGCAATGGAATGAAATGGAAAGCTTCCTTTTTTCAGGTTATAAATAGGGAAAAGCTTTTCTTCTTCACTCCATCAAACTTCAAATCCTGAGTCAAATTTGTTTGTCTTTAAAAAAATTGTACTGTTTTAAAAGACAGACTTTGATTGATTAATTGATTCACTAGTCTCAAATTAATGTTTAGTTGCAAATAGCAATGATGTTTCTGAGGGCTGTACTGCATATTAAAATACCAGGTGATAGATATCTGTGCAGTTTCACCAGACCAGGAAAGTTGTCACATCACTGGCTCTATGCTATATGCTCTGCTGGTTTGCTAGTTAACAGTTATACAATATATATTTGCTCACTCTACATGCAAACAGATCAAGATTGACACATGAAATGAGTCGCCAGTCCAGGTTCGATGCACAATACTGGATGCTTGGGGCTGGTGCACACCCAGAGGGATGGTACGGGGGGGAGGAGGGAGGAGGGTTCAGGATGGGGAACACATGTATACCTGTGGTGGATGCATGTTGATATATGGCAAAACCAATACAATATTGTAAAGTTAAAAAATAAAATAAATTTAAAAAAAAGATTGACACATAAGAGCTTAACATCAAATGAGAAAGAAATCTTTAGGACTCAGAAAAGTATAATTTAAAAAACTTCTGTCTGAAAAATAACTGGTGATCTCACCTTCTCTCAGTAATACCCTCTTTCTTGCATGATTCTGTTTCAAAATCAGTAGCTCACTAACTGTGCTAAAACAAAAGGTCTAGTATTAAAGACAAAAAAACATTGCAAATACAGCTTCACAATTATTTTTGTTAAACTCTCAAGTAATTCTTTTTCTTACCCCAAATTCAATAATCAAAGTCAGTTCCAGACAAAACATGTAATGTACTCACCCCTTCCAATATATCAGAGACCAATGTCCCTGGGCTCCAAGGACTAACAGTTCAAAAATGTAGGATGAGAAGGTTTATTACCATCATACTTATCAGACTCAATCTCTTGTGTACAACTTCTGTTATCTTCAAATTTTCGTAGCTTCAATTCACTGAATCCCTACCTATGGGTTCAGTTGGACTCACTTTCAGAACTAACCCAAGTTCTATGATGTGCAATGGGTCAGAGGACAAAATCTAGGAGCAAGCCCCAGGAAATTCAAAGACTATGAAGTAGAAAGTACTTAACAGGTTTGAGACCAAAAAGGAGGACATTGTGACGGGAGGGTGGTGGTCAAGGAAATATGAGATATATTGTAGGCAGATCTGATGGCCTGTTAGTCTGTCCTCTGGAACATGTGAACCCATAACAAAAGGGATTTTGTGGATGTCATTAAGGGTACAGATTTTAGACAGAAAATTATCATGGATTATATAAGTGAATTCAATTTGCTCACTCAAGTCCTTAAAAGTAGAGCACCTATTAGACTGCAGTTAAAGAGAAATGAGACTACAGAAGGAAGCTCAGTGAGATAGCAGCCTGCCAAGAGTAAGATGTCCTCTTATGGTTCTGAGATGTAAGGGAACAAGAGAGAGACCTTGAGAGGCTAAGGGTGGTCCCCCGTTGAGAGCCATCAAGGAAATAGAAACCAGTCTTCAACTGTGTGAAATTGAATTGTGCCAAAACCTTGAAGAACAAGAAAAACAGATCATTTCCTTGAAATGTATGTTGATCTAATGTTAATCTTAGTCTGTTAACATTATTGTGATGCTCACATAAGAGTTTGTAATATATAAGGCTCAAATGAGATATGTGAGAAAGAGGGGAAGAGAAGTTGAACAGGAGAGAGGGAGACAGTAGTGAGAGGATTTTTACAACCACAGAATGCTATACAAATATATTTGTGTCATTTAACTTATATTCAGAGTACATGAACTGAAATGCAAGTCTGGATTAATCACAAGCTGGAATTAAGATTGCCAGGTGAAATATCAATAACCTCAGATATGCAGATGATACCACTCTATTGGCAAAAAGTGAAAAGAATTAAAGAGCCTCTTGATGAGGGTGAAGAAGAGAGTGAAAAAACTGGCTTAAAATAACCTGAAGAAAACTAAGATCATGGTATCTGGTCTCATCACTTCAAGGTAAATAGAAGGGGAAAACATGGAAGCAATGACAGATTTTCTTTCTCTTGGGATCCAAAATCACCGTAGATGGTAACTGCAGCCATGAAATTCAAAGACTTGCTCTTTGGAAGGAAAGCTATAACAAACCTAAACAGCATGTTAAAAAGCAGAGACATCAACTTGCCAAAAAAAGGCCTATATAGTTAGAACTATGGTTTTTGCAATAGTCATTTCAGGTGTGTGAGTTGGACCATAAAGAAGGGTGAGTGCCAAAGAATTGATGCTTTTGAATCGTGGTGCTGGAGAAGACTCTTAGAGTCCCTTGGACAGCAAGGAGATCAAACCAGTCAATCTCAAAGGAAATCAACACTGAATATTCATTGGAAGGACTGATACTAAGCTGAAGCTCCAATACTTTGGCCACCTGATGTGAAGAGCCATCTCACTGGAAAAGACCTTGATGCTGGGAGTGATTGAAGGCAAAAGGAGGAGGGGCAACAGAGGATGAGATAGATGGATGGCATCACTGACTCAATGGACATGAGTTTGAGCAAACTCTGGGAGATAGTGAAGGACAGGGAAGCCTAGAGTGCTGAAGTCCATGCGGTCGCAAAGAGTTGGACACAAATTAGTAAACAACAACAGAAACAAGGTCACTACTAAATTATACAAAGAAGTTTCCATTTCAGTACAGCCCCTGGACTCGATATTCTGAGTTCATATTTTCTGAGATTCTACAAATTGCCATATCACAGTATAGAAAGTTCAGACAAGTGAAAAAGCACTAGACTGGATATCCAGAGGCCTGTGGTTTAGTCTCAGTTCAGCTGTTGCCAAACATGTAACTTTGCGCATGTCCCTACACCTCTCTGATTTATATTGATTTATGGCTTTGTACATTGTATAAAAATATCAAGAGCAACATGTTAAAAATATCAAAATTATAAGACATTTATTTTTATAACAGAAATAATTGCAGTTCCTTTCCATCTTTCATTTAAAAGATGAGAACCCTTATTTAAGGAAAAGAGAAGAAAAGCCTTAAGTACAATGGCAACTCAAATGGCAACTCAACAAGGTGAAATTGCTTCCGAAGCACTGATCTTTTAATTAGAGAGAATGTCAAAACGCAATCTGTTCTCTTAGCTTCATTATTTTGAATCTGTTTCTTGTTTCCCAGTAAACTGAAGAAATAAACAGCGATTTTTAAAATTAATTATGTAGTGCAATTTTCCTCCAGGAAAACCAATATAGCTTAATTTTCATTAACTATATTGTAAATTGCATTACTCTTTTGGAAAACATTCAAGAGTGCTTTTATTTATAAACCAATATATGAGAAGAGTAATACATTTAGACTGTGTCTGGCCACTTCCAAGGGGGGTTTCCTGTTTGAAAAACACTAAATAGAAATCAACAATGGTATTGTTCCTTCTAAACTTTTTAAAATGAAAAACTACTCAATATATCCTTAAATCCAGAAATAGTGGCAGCCAGGGTAAAACTGCAGAATTCAGGATGCTAATTAGCTAACCATGACTGTATATATAATGAAGATATTAAGCTTTCTCTAAGAACATTGCAACTTGAAATTCAAATAACTAACGTTACAGGATAATTGGGAAATATGATTAACTGATTTAAACACTACTGAAAATGCAGCACAATTCCCTTTCAAAAGGAAGAGCAAACATATTCTACAGACAAATGCCAAAATCAGAATTAGCGTGTAGTCAAGAAAGGAGTTGACTAAGAGTACATGGGTAACCATCTTGAATAAATCACTTTAAAGGGAGTCACAGTGTGAATGAGGATAATTATATGGCTCTCAACTTGGCTCATGTTTTTTTCTCTTTCAATTGCAAATCCCCTCAACTGTCAAGTTTAGTTGTCTCTTTGAGATGTTACTATACATGGTAACAGATGAATCGGCTTTCCTGTGAGTTTTATAATGATCTTAGCTCACACAGTAAAGACATTAAGCTTAGGTGAGAAAAGGCTTGACCCTAAGGTGCTTGCATGCAGTTTTCTATTGCAGAAAATCTTTACAAAGCTCATAGGAAGATTTGAAAAGACATCAGAAAATAATCCGAAATTCAGAAGTAACTGAGATATCCTGTACCTTTTCATGGCTTGCATTGACTGTGTATTTAAATGTGCGTGCATGCTCAGTCATGTCAGACTCTTTGTGACCCCCAGGACTGTCACCTGCCAGGCTCTTCTGTCCTTGGAATTTTCTAGGCAAAAATACCGGAGTGGGTTGCCATTTTCTCCTCCAGGGTATATTCTTGACACAGGGATCAAACCCAAATCTCCTTCATAGCAGGTGGATTCTTAATCATTGAGCCATCTGGTAAGCCCCTGTTTATATAGAAGAGTAAATAAATAAATCAACAAACAATTCCCAAGGAGAAAGTGTATTTTAACAGGGATGGCTAATCTGAGCCCTCGGGGTTCTTTTAAAAACCACAATAAAACCAAAATTGAAACCCAGGGGCAGTGCGGCTAAGGAAGAAGACCTAAAACCTTCCCACCAGCTGTACAAGATGCGGATTAAATCCACACGATCAACTACGCAAGCTCTGTCTATGGAATATATAAAAGGTCATTGAGAGCTCCCAAAAAAGAAAATGCACTAGTTCTGATAGCTGTGGACCCTGGAGGCAAAATACATAGGAGTAGGACCAGATTAGAATGTGAGCTGCCCCCACAGCAGGTCCAGAGATAACACAGTGGAGAGCATCCTAGGCAGGTGAGGTGGACTGTGACTACCAGTGAGGGAAAGGATTCTCACAGCAGTGACTCAAGTAAAGCATTTATTATTCTTATGTTTTGACTTACTTTGTGGATTCTTTTGGATTTTTCTTTTTTGGTCTCCCCACCCCCCTTTGTTGTAGTTGTCAATTTTATTGGCACTATGAAAGCTAATTAAACTCTTGAGCTTTTTTTTCTCAGTCACATTTTATATTGCTGTTATAAACCTCTGCCTATATGTTGGGCTTTTGCAGTTCTATGGAGTTTTTTTTTTTTTTTTTTTTTAATTTTAATTTTTAAACCTATTATATTTTTTTCTACATTCATTCCTTTGTTTCCCTTTCCTACTGTTCTTTGCCTCTTGCAGTTAAACTTCAATGTATATAAATCTTCATCTACCTCTATTTAATTTTGCATATTTATTATTTCTTTCTTTTCTTTCCTCCCAATGTATTTGTTAGTTTTATTTTCATTGCTTTATTCCTCAATTGGCACCTTGCTCTAGTTTTCTTTTCCAGTTTGTGCTTTAGTTCGTTTTTTCTGGTAGACATAATTTTTGGTTTCCTCTGTTCACCAGATCAGTCTATTGTACTTTATTTTTGTTGGACTGTTTTGATTTTGCTTATGGGTGTATATGTATATGTGTATATTCATTCACATTTTTAATTGTTGTTATAAACATCTGCCTCTACGTTGGGCTTTTGCAGTTCTGTGGAGTTTTCCTTTTTTTTGTTGTTTTTCTTTTTCTTTCTTCTTCCATTTTTTCTTTTCTTTTTTTTAATAATTTGAATTTTTAAAAACCTATTATATTTTTCCTACATGTATTCTTTGTGAATACTGATCTTTTCCAGTCCTTTGGCCACTACTGAGTTTTCCAAATTTGCCAGCATATTCAGTGCTACAATTTCACAGCATCATCTTTCAGGATCTGAAATAGCTCCACTGGAATTCCATCACCTCCACTAGCTGTGTTCGTAGTGATGCTTTCTAAGGCCCACTTGACTTCATATTCCAGGGTGTCTGGCTCTAGGTGAGTGATCATACCATCGTGATTATCTTGGTCATGAAGATCTTTTTTCTAAAGTTCTTCTGTGTATTCTTGCCACCTCTTCTTAATATCTTCTGCTTCTGTTAGGTCCATACCATCTCTGTCCTTTATGAAGTCCATCTTTGCATGAAAAGGGAGTATCAATTAATGACAACTCACACAAAGGAAACCACTTGAATACAAGACCTGGCATCACCAACAACCAGTAGCACCCTGTGCAGGACGCCTCATCTCAACAACAAACAACCCAAAAATACAAACCCAGTCATCAGCAGACAGGATTACCACCTCATTCACCTTGTCCATCAGGGGAATAACAAACAAACAAACAAAAACTGATCACAAATCTCACCCTACAGGAAGCTTACACAAACCACTGGACCAAACTTAGGAGGGCAGAAACCAAAAGGAAGAAAGAATCCAACCTTGAAGCCTGGGAAAAAGAGATCTCAAACACAATTAAGTTAAAAAAATAATAATAATTACAATGAAAAGGCATAGAAATACTACACAAATAAAGGAACAAACTAGAAACACAGAAGTCCAAATAAATGAAGAGGAAACAGGCAAACTAAACTACCTGAAAAATAATTCAGAATAATGATAGTAAAGATGATCAAAAACCTTGAAAACAAAACTGATAAAATGCAAGAATCAATTAACAAAGACCTAGAAGAATTAAAGAATAAACATACAGAGACAAACAACACAATTACTGAAATTAAAAATACTCTAGAAGGAATCAGTAGCAGAATATCTGAATCAGAAGAACAAATCAGTGAGCTGAATGATAAAATGGTGGAAATGACTTCTGTAGAGAAGAATAAAATAAAAAGAATGAAAATAACTGAGGATAGTCTCAGAGACCTCTGGAAAAATATCACACACACCAACATTTGAATTATAGAGGTCTCAGTAGAGGAAGAGAAAAAGAAAGAGTGTGAGAAAATTTTTGATGTTATTATAAATGAAAATTTCCCCAACATGGAAAAGGAAATAGTCAGCTAAATCCAAGAGACACAAAGAGTCCCATACAGGATAAACTCAAGCAGAAACATGCCAAGAGACATACTAATCAAATGAACAAAAACTAAACATGAAGAAAGAATATTAAAAGCAGCAAGGGAGAAACAACAAGTAACATACAAGGGAAACCCCATAAGCTTAACAGCTGATCTTTCAGCAGAAAGTCTGCAGGCCAGAAGGGAATGGCAAGATATATTTGAAGTACTGAAAGGAAAAAATCTATAACCAAGATAAGATTACAGTAACAGGCAAGGATCTTATCCAAAATTGATGGAGAAATCAAAAGCTTTTCAGAAAAGCAAAAGTTAAGAGAATTCAGTACCACCTAACCAGCTTTACAACAAATGTTAAAGGGACTTATATAGTCCAGAAATACAAGAGGAGAAAAAAGATCTATGAAATCAATCCCAAACAATTAAGAAAATGTCAATAAGATATATATATCTATATATATATATATATCTATATATTATATATAAAATTACTTTAAATGTAAATGGATTAAATGCTCCAACCAAAAGACAAAGACTGCCTAAATGGGTACAAAAACATGACCCATATATATGCTGTCTACAAGACCCACTTCAGACCTAAAGACACATATAGACAAAGTGAGAGGATGGAAAAATATATTCCATGCAAATGGAAAGCAAAAGAAAGCTGGAGTAGCAATCCTCATATCAGACAAAATATACCTTAAAATAAAGAAGATTACAAGAGATAAAGAAGGACACTACCTAATGATCAAGGCATGAATCCAAGAGGAAGACGTAACAATTGTAAATATCTATGCACCCAACATAGGAGCACTGCAATACATAAGACAAACTCTAACAGACACAAAGGAGAAACTGACAGTTGCACAATAATAGTAGGAGACTTTAACACCCAACTCAGACCAATGCACAGATCATCAAAACAGAAAATTAATAAACACAGGTCTTAAATGATACATTATATGACATGGATCTCATTGATATCTTCAGGACATTCTATCCAAATGCAAAAGAGTACACTTTCTTCTCAAGTGCACATGGAACATTCTCCAGGATAGACCACATCTTGGGTCACAAATCAAACCTCAGTTAATTTAAGAAAATTGAAATTGTATCAGGCATCTTCTCCAACCACAATGTTATGAGACTAGGTATCAATGACAAGAAAAAAAACTCTAAGAAACACACACACATGGAGATTAAACAACACGTCTCTAAACAACCAACAAGTTACTGAAGAAATCTAAAGGGAAATCAAAAACTTTCTAGAAACAAATGACAATGAAAACACAACTCAAAACCTATGGGATGCAGCAAAAGCAGTTCTAAGAGGGAAGTTTATAGCAACACAATCCTACCAAAAGGAACAAGAAAAACATCAAATAGACAACCTTATTTTACAACTAGAACAACTGGAAAAAGAAGAACAAAAAAAAAAAACCCAAAAATAGTAGAAGGAAAGAAATCATAAAGATCTGAGCAGAAATAAATGAAAAAGAAATGAAAGAAACAATAATAAAAATTAATAAAACTAAAAGTTGGTTCTTTGAGAAAATAAACAAAATTTACAAGCCTTTAGCCAGACTCATAAAGAAAAGAAGAGAGAAGAATCAAATCAACAAAATTAGAAATGAAAAAGGAGAGATTACAACAGACAATGCAGAAATACAAAGGATTATAAGAGACTATTATGAACAACTATATGGAAGTAAAATAGATAACCTGGAAGAAATGGACAGATTGTTTGAAAAGTTCAATCTTCTAAGACTGAACCTGGAAGAAATAGAAATTATGAACAATCCAATTACATGCACCAAAATTGAAGCTGTCATCAAAAATCTCCCAAAAAACAAAAGCCCAAGACCAGATAACTTCACAGGAGAATTTTATCAAACATTTAGAGAAGAGCTAATGCCTATCCTTATAAAACTCTTTCCAAAAATTGCAGAGGAAGGAACACTTCCAAACTCATTCTACAAGGCTAACATCACCCTAATAAAAACAAAAACCAGACAAAACAACACAAAAAAAGAAAACATCATACCAATATCACTGATGAATATAGATGCAAAAATCCTCAACAAAATTTCTACAAACAAAATTCAGCAACACATCAAAAAGCCCATACACCATGATCAAGTTGGGTTTATTCTAGGAATTGAAGGATTCTTCAATATATGCAAATCAATCAATATGAAACACTCTATTCACAAATTTAAAAATAAAAACCATATGATCATCTCAATAGATGCAGAAAAAGCCTTTGACAAAATTCAGCACCCATTTATGAATAAAACTCTTCAAAAAATAGGCATAGAAGGAACATGCTGCTGCTGCTGCTAAGTCGCTTTAGTTGTGTCCAACTCTGTGCAACCCCATAGACGACAGCCCACCAGGCTCCCCCGGCCCTGGGATTCTCCAGGCAAGAACACTGGAGTGGGTTGCCATTGCCTTCTCCAGTGCATGAAAGTGAAAAGTGAAAAGTGAAGTCACTCAGTTGTGTCCGACTCCTAGCGACCCCATGGACTGCAGCCTACCAGGCTCCTCTGTCCATGGGATTTTCCAGGCAAGAGTACTGGAGTGGGGTGCCATTGCCTTCTCCAAGAAGGAACTTACCCCAATATAATAAAGGCCATATATGATAAGTTTACAGCAAACATTATTCTTAATGGTGAAAAACTGAAAACATTCCCCCTAAGATCAGGAACAAGACAAGGATGTCCACTTTCACCACTATTACTCACATAGTTCTGGAAGTCCTAGCTAGAGCAATCAGAGAAGAAAAGGAAATAAAAGAAATCCAGATCAGAAAAGAGGAAGTCAAGCTCTCACTGTTTGCAGATGACATGATAATGTACATAGAAAACCCTAAAGATGGTATCAAAAAATTACTACAGCTAATCAGTGAATTTAACAAAGTTGCAGGATACAAAATCAATACACAGAAATTACTTGCACTTCTATATACTGACAATGAAAAATCAGGTAGAGAAATTAAGGAATCAAAACAATTCACCATTGCAACAAAAAGAATTAAATATCTAGGAATAAACTTACCTAAGGAGACAAAAGAACTGTACATAGAAAATTATAAGACAGTAACGAAAGAAATCAAAGATGATGTAAACACATGGAGAGATATTCCATGTTCCTGGGGAGGAAGAATTAATATTGTGAAAATGACTATACTACCAATTGCAGCCTACAGAGTCAATGTGATTCCTATCATATTAACAATGGTATTTTTCACAAAACTAGAGCAAAAAATTTCACAATCCATATGGAAACACAAAAGACTCTGAATAGCCAAATAGTCTTGAGAAAGAAGTATGGAGCTGGAGGAATCAACCTTCCTGACTTCAGATTATACTACAAAGCTACAGTCATCAAGACAGTATGATACTGGCACAAAAACAGAAATATAGATCAATGGAACAAGATAGAAAGCCCAGAAATAAACCCATGCACCTATGGGTACCTTATTTTTGAGAAAGGAGGCAAGAATATACAATGGGGCAAACATAGCCTCTACAGTAAATTGTGCTGGGAAAATTGGACAGCTACATGTAAAAGAATGAAATGAGAAAACTTCATAACACCATCACAAAGATAAACTCAAAATGGATTAAAGACCTAAATATAAGAACAGAAACTATAAAACTCTTAGAGGAAAACATAGGCAGAACACTGGATGACATAAACCAAAGCAAGATCCTCTACAACCTCCCTCCTAGAATAATGGAAATAAAAACAGAAGTAAACAAGTGGGACCTGATTAAACTTAAAAACTTTTGCACAGCAAAGGAAACTATAAGCAAAGTGAAAAGGCAACCCTCAGAATGGGAAAAAAATAATAGCAAATGAAACAACTGACAAAGGATCAATTTCCAAAATATACAAGCAGCACATACAACTCAATGCCAGAAAAACAAACAACCCAATCAAAAAGTGGGAAAAAAACCTAAGCATACATTTCTCCAAAGACATACAGATGGCTAACAAACACATGAAAAGATGTTCAACATCATTCATTATTAGAGAAATGCAAATCAAAACTACAATGAGATATCACCTCACACAGGTCAGAATGACCATCATCAAAAAGTCTATAAACAATAAATGTTGGAGAGGGTGTGGAGAAAAGGGCATGCTCTCGCACTGTTGGTGGGAATACAAATTAATATAGTCACTATGGAAGATGGTATGGAGATTCCTTAAAAAACTAGGAATAAAACCACCATATGACCAAGCAATCCCACTCCTAGGCATACACCCTGAGGAAACCAAAATTGAAAAAGACGCATGTATCCCATTGTACATTGCAGCACTATTTACAATAGCTAGAACATGAAAGCAATCTAGATGTCCATCAACAGATGAATGGATAAAGAAATTGTGGTACCTATACACAATAGAATATTACTCAGACATAAAAAGGAACACGTTTGAGTCAGTTTTGATGAGGTGGATGAACCTAGAACCTATTATACAGAGTGAAGTGAGTCAGAAAGAGAAAGATAAATATCCTATCTAACACATATATATGGAATCTAGAAAAATTGTACCGAAGGATTTATTTATTTATGGAGAAACAGACATAGAGTAAAGACTTATGGACATAGGGAGAGGGGAGGAGAGAGTGAGATGTATGGAAAGAGTGACATGGAAACTTAAATTACCATATGTAAAATAGATAGTCAATAGGAATTTGCTGTATGGCTCAGGAAACTCAGAGAGGCTATGTGTCAATCTAGATGGGGCAGAAGATGGGAGGGAGGTTCAAAAGGGAGGGGATATATGTATATGAAATCCAACCAGTCCATTCTGAAGGAGATGAGCCCTGGGATTTCTTTGGAAGGAATGATGCTAAAGCTGAAACTCCAGTACTTTGGCCACCTCATGCGAAGACTTGACTCATTGGAAAAGACTCTGATGCTAGGAGGGATTGGGGGCAGGAGGAGAAGGGGACGACAGAAGATGAGATGGCTGGATGGCATCACCGACTCCATGGACGTGAGTTTGAGTGAACTCTGGGAGTTAGTGATGGACAGGGAGGCCTGGCGTGCTGCAATTCATGGGGTAGCAAAGAGTCAGACACGACTGAGCGACTGAATTGAACTGAACTGATGGCTTATTCATGTTGAGGTTTGACAGAAAACAACAAAATTCTGTAAAGCAATTATCCTTCAATAAAAAAATAAATTAAGAAAAAACAAACCTATATCCAAGTGGGTCCTTTGGCAGAGGCAGAAAGAAAAATTTGGAAAGATTCTTGCAATAGGGATGCTATCTTCATTCTTATATTCTTTGCATGTAACACTGGTGAAAAAGCCATAGGTATTTGACATATGTATAATTTTTAAATTTTATGTTTAAGTGGCATCATCTACAGAGTATATTTGCAGAATAAATTATACCAGAAAGAGAAAAATGTTATTTAATGGTACTGAAATCATTTCTAGATGAAATACATACAAACACAACAAAAATATTAAATTAGGTACTAACTTTACTCATGAATTTACTAGTTGCTGTCATATGTTCTCAAAATAGTCTGAGAGGTAATTTATAGAAATTAAGAAATTGTTAATTTGTTAATTTTTAGAAAGAAGCTGGTTCCAGACATCGCTACTAATTTGAGCAGAGTATTGTAAGTGAAGAAGTTTGAAAAGAACTCATGACTGATGGATAACAGAAACTACATTCTCCCTATTACTCTAATCAACATTATCCATAACTCTGATTTTCCTTGTTTTTTATGTCTTCTATGAGTGTTTATTCTATCAGTTTTCCTCCCTTCATTCTTGCCCTCAAGTATGAATAAATATTACACAATGCCTAACTTAAGTCCAGCTTGTTTCTTCATAGACTAGATTTTTAAAAAGTCATCAAAAAGACACAAGTAAAACATAGAAACATAAAGCAAGGACAACTTAATGTAAACAAAGAATTTTTGTAACCAGAAAGTTAAAAATGTATGTATATAAATAAAAATGAAACATTTAAATCTAGGGTCCTATTTATGTAGTAACTGAAACATAGCCATTTTTGTCTCCATATTGTTGTGAATTCATATTTTAACAAAGACGTTCATAATTCTTTTCCTGGTAATATTTATCGCTTTGATTACATTTTAGATTTTTATGGAGATTTCTTTAAAGCACAACAATCTCAACAAAGAAAGGAAAGACGCAGGGTTCAGCAGTTCCTGGTTTTCATATGTAATTGAAGTCAATTAACTGTGGCATCAAATAAAAAAGCCTTGTTTCCCTTGATGCAGATCTTTGCAAACTGTACTTTATGTGTATACATAGAGTAGACTCCACTTACATTAAGATTAGAAAAATGATAGGAGCTTTGGTAAATATTGAAGAAATTCACAATAAATTTATAAGTGGTCCATTGAGTAGCCACATTTCTGTATAATTGTGCCATCTTTGAAAGCTGAAGAGTGAAAAGTGACAGATAAAAATAAATGAGAATGACCTGTTTGGAAGTATGGATGGTAGTGCACCATTAGAAACAAATTCAGCCTCAATTCCATCTTTCTCTTTCTTTGGGGCTTAGAAGGGTCTAGAATTAAATATGATCCGAGTGACCAATGACTATTTGGGTCTAAAATGCCCTTAAAGCTCTGTTCCAAATCTCATACTTTACTGTGTGATACAGGAGGCATGAACTGTGCTTTTACTTGTCATCAACGAGAAACTTCTTTCAAGACTTCAGGCATCTCATCTGTCAAGCGTTGGGTATCCACAGACTTTCTGTCACAACCTTAAAGAATATTCACATTTTTTTGGTGAGGTAGATCAAAATGTATTATCACTAAAATCACTGCTGCTGCTGCTAAGTCACTTCAGTCGTGTCCGACTCTGTGCAACTCCATAGACGGCAGCCCACTAGGCTCCTCTGTCCCTGGGATTCTCCAGGCAAAAACACTGGAGTGGGTTGCCATTTCCTTCTCCAATGCATGAAAGTGAAAAGTGACAATGAAGTCTTTCAGTTGTCCATGACTCTTAGCGACACCAAGGACTGCAGCCTACCAGGCTCCTCCATCCATGGGATTTTCCAAGTAAGAGTACTGGAGTGGGGTGCCATTGCTTTCTCCGCTAAAATCACTAAGATTTGTTAATTAAGTTGGGAAAATTAATTTCTAGAAAATTTTAATATAAAATGTTATTTCATATATTTTCTTTGACTGTGTTACTTCCTTTGGCTTCTTTCTTTTTTTTCTTTAATATTCCGAGAAAGGGAGGCAGTATAATATAATCATTGATACCATCAACTCTGGAGTCTGGGGTCAGACTGTGTAGTGTGAACCCAACCCTGCCCGTTTACTACTTATAAATCCTGGTAAAGTCACTTCATCTCTTTGTACCTGAGTTTCCTCATTTATAAAGTGGGGATAGCACAAGTGTTTCCTTATAATAAAGTCACGAGGATTAATGGAGGCACTACATATAAAACCCTAGAACAGAGCCTGCCTCAACACTGACATAAACCATAACAATTAGTAGCAACAAGTTTAGCATAAGATCAGATACTCATTTTTAAATTTAAATACTTCATGATGCTTCATAAAGAGTGCCATGACTTTCAGGTACTTTACAACTGAATATATCCTGCCTTCAAGCTCTGAATGACTATGACTATAGTATGTATGTGTGTATAGATAGATAGATAGATATGTTGTTTAGTGACTAAGTCATGTCCAATTTTTTGAGACCCCCATGGGATTCTCCTGGCAAGAATCCTGGAAGGAAAAAAAAAATATATATATATAAATAAAGTATATAAAGGGTCCTATGAAACAACACAATTCATAAGTTTGTTTCTTTGAAACTTCAATACTTAGATTACATAACAAGTTGTGGAGGTGGGGGTTTGGAGGGAGTTTGGCCAGATGGTAGGTGCTTGGGTCACAGTTTGGTTGGTTAGTTGACTGACTGGTCAATTTTATTAATGATATTCTTTTAGGGTTTTTTTTTTATACAGATTTTATAGCATATCCAATAGGTTATGTTCTGATATTAAAGAACATGTTTGATAGTAACATGGATCACAAATCATTTCTTAAATAATATTGATAAACAACTGAGTGAAGGTTGTCTTTCTAAAATGTAACTCCTGCATCAACAGTTTGATGTTAAAGTCCTATTCTTTCGGGCCTTCTTCCAGAATCTTCAAATCCACATCCAGACCCCATGGCTCAGAGTATAAGGACTTCACTGATCAGAACTTTCCCCACCTGGTTCTCTAGCCTCATCTCTCTAGGTCCATATCATCCCCCAGTCCATGGGAATTCATGTCTGCTTCTCCCTCTACCTGAACCCTCCTGTAGACTCTACCTTTATGCTGGCCAACTCCTACCCATTCTTTAGGACTCAGCTCAAGGCTCTCTGGTTTTGATGTCTCTCCCGTGGGTTCCTCTGGCAGCACTCTGTGTTCACTTCCATCAGCACTTACCACTGTAGAGTACTTGTTAAGTATCTCTCTCTGTTAATAGAGCTTAAGCTCCATTATTACAGAATCTGTGGCTTATCAATCTTATTATCACAAGACTATTACACTTACTTTTATTAATCTCTCATTAAAAGTTGGTTGACTGAATAAGGTTACCTACCCTGGTTCCTGGCCCCGTGTTTAAAATGTCTGCTTTTTGTAAAAATAATGAGGAATTCTACTAAGTACTTTAAGGATGTATTTTTTCAGTGAAAAGGAGTAAGATATTTAATCATGTAAAGTGTTAAATTTTATCAAAGAAAAGAGGGATAGGAGTACATATATAGATATATCTATAATATTTTTCAGAAAAAACAAACCAAAATGAATAAAAATGGTGACATCCAAGGAAAAAGAACAAGGTAAATAAGCTAAAATTCTCTGAATGTGCTTTACTTTGAAGTTTTAACTTTGGGAATGTAATGTTTTAAATAATCTTTAAAATAACTAATTCAAACTAAAAAAATAATCCATATAAACCAAAGTCAAAATGAAACAAGGGAATATAATTGTATGAACTGGTAGCTTAACCACATGCCAATTATTTTAAGTGGCATAAACCAATAAGTTGATTATATACACCTGGTGAGTATATCTTAATGACAATAACAACTGCAAAGAAATCTTCAGTTGTTTTAACTAATTACATTATTAATATTGCTGTTAAATTATTGTATATGTACAATCTTATGGAACTAAACTTCTCAGTTTAAGAAAAAAGAAACATATGAAATAAAATCCTTAACAAACAAAAACCTATAATCCAAAATTTGAATTGGAAATATGGAAAGTATGGAGATATCAATATAAACAAAGTATTTCTCTTAAAATCTTGCTATTAGAAAGGCCTAGAAATTAGTTGTCAGTTGATGAGCCGTGAGCCTCCTCAATATCCAGATTGTGGGCTATGAACCTCATTTCCTGCAAAAGGAACCGAGATGCCTTAAGTGTTATGGTTGTTTCCTGGTCTGAGCTGAAAATATAAGAGAAGAGCCTGGGACTGCTTGGCCTACCAGAAGTGAGAATATATCAGTGACTATTGGGATCATTTCAAAAGGACTTGAAGGCAAAATTGAAGAGGTTCTTATTAGCAAAAATGAGATAAATTAAACAACAAAAAACAATAACAGCAATGAATTAAAAACTGTCAAATATGATAAGATCCATAAGGTTACAATGACAAATAAAAACAATTTAAGCATCATCTCCAGAGAATTTTAGAGACTCAAACTATTATTCTGATAACTTATAATTAAAGCAAAAGAATCAAGTATTTTTCTGCTTTCCTATACAAATTGTGCCTCAACATAAACACTTGATGAAGTAAGGTTATTTTCTAGATAAGAATTCCAGTTATTAAATGAAAAAGGAATGACAGACTCTTACTATATTGCAATACTTGTTGAAAAAATAGACCTATATAAGAATTATCACTAAAAACTAAACCATTCAGTGAACTGACAGGGCACTTTTTAATGGATAAGCTAATCCAACCACATATAAACCTATGGATCAATCTTAACACCAAAATAAAGAGAGGCATTGTGGATTTCCTAATGTGGCACGATGGGAGGGACCCAACATTCTGAATGAAGTGTTATTGCCAAAACATCAAAACTAGATCTGATCAAACTTTTATGTCTAGATGCAGCCCAGGAAATAGGAATCAGAGGAAATTCTAAAGAGAATCATGGAGGAACATTCAGAAAAATACATGAATGTGGCAAATTCTATAGGAAAATAACCTAGTTTCTTTAACAAATAAAGGGAAAATGGAGGTGAAAGTTTATATTTAAAGGAATTTTAGATTTATATTATGAAAATACAAAGTGAAGGTCTAGTCTGGATTCTGATTCTAAAAATCCAACCATATATGTATGTATACATGAGTATGTGTATATAAATACATATTGAATTTGATACTGACTAGTATTTGATTGCTGTTGTTGTTTAATCACTAAATCGTGTTCAACTCTTTGCAACTGCATGGATCTTCCTGACCTAGGGATTGCACTTACATCTCCTGCATTGGCAGGCAGATTCTTTATCACTCAGCTAACAGGGAAGCCTGGTATTTGATTGGAAGTTACCAATTTTTTACTAACTTTTAAAAATGAGACAGTATAATAGCATCATAGCAATAATTTTTTTAGAGTCCTTATCTTTCAGAGTTACATACAGGTGAATTGAGTGATGTCTGGGATTTGCTTCAAAATAGCCCATTAGGTTGGAGTGCTAAGATAGGGGGATAACATATAAATAAAGCTTGCTGCTGCTGCTGCTGCTAAGTTGCTTCAGTCGTGTCCGACTCTGTGTGACCCCATAGACGGCAGCCCACCAGGCTCCCCCGTCCCTGGGATTCTCCAGGCAAGAACACTGGAGTGGGTTGCCATTTCCTTCTCCAATGCATGAAAGTGAAAAGTGAAAGTGAAGTCACTCAGTCGTGTCCGACTCTTCGCGACCCCATGGACTGCAGCCCACCAGGCTCCTCTGTCCATGGGATTTTCCAGGCAAGAGTGCTGGAGTGGGGTGCCATTGCCCTCTCCGATAAAGCTTAGTCATGTGCTAATAATAATTGTTGACCACTGAACATAGGTGATGAGTACAGTAAAGTTCATTACCTTATTCTCTCGACTTTTGTCCGTTTGGAAATTTACAAATTGGAATGCTTAAAAATGAAAAATATTTTAAAAGCACAGAATTGAACACAAAAATTCTGCTGTGGTTTTGATCATGTAGCCTTGAATTTATACACAGATAAACTCAGGCTGTCGAGCCTTCCAATCTGGAAACTTATTATCCCTATCCTTTCTGTTCCTCAGGAGCATTTTTGTTGTTCTTCTCATTCCACTTTTGTTTCTGTTCCCTTGGTAGGTTGTGCACGTTGCCTAAGGTAAGTCAGAGATGATATGTAGTGTGCAAGAATTTTTGTTTTATTAGTTGTTTTTTTCTGTTTTACTAACAATAATCTGTTTGAAGACAAAAGGAAACAACTATTTTTGTATATCTATTTTTCATTTTTTCTGGTTACTATGTTCTTTTTCTGGTCCTACTAATTTTTCAAATTGATATCCAATTTTCAATCTAATCTGTTTCTTAGACACCTCAGGTGGATAATCCATAATGAACATATAAAGAATTTGTACATTATATGTGCTGTGAACTGAACTGAAAGTTGCAGTTATTTCCTGAAATCCATATTTTGAGAGGTTTTCTATCATATAAAGCAAACAGAAACTTGTATTATGTTCCTGCCAAAGTTGGAGCTCTCATATATAACTCATATAGGGAACTCTGAGACTAATATATCTGATGAATTTGTACTATGATTGAAGTTCTCAACTGATCATACCACCAATTGTAATTCAGAGAACACAATCAATATCTTATAGTTGAGAATATCTATCCCTAACACATATTAAAATATGTGTGCCACTAACATCAGATGAGTTAAGAAAAGGCTTTCTTCTTATTTTCAGGCTTATGAAATAAAATGAAATGAAATTAATATGAACTCAGATTATCTCTTGTTACAAAGTAGACGTGTAGAAAACTCAGAAATTCATTAAAAATCTTGAAACTAATCTGAAAACGTAAACACAAGGCTTGTGTGTGTGTGTGTTTTAGCATAAGGATCTATTTTGGAGAACAGTTATGTTTTTATTCCAGAAGGCATTATATTGGCTTCACTACACACAGCACATGTGGGAATTGTCTGCTTGAAAGCCTTGGCTAGAAGCTCTATCTGATGGCCTCAATTGATTCTGATATTGAAAAGTCTAAAGGAAGTTAGTGCATACCACATGGCAGGCTGCTTGGCATAAACAATCTAAGACACCTAATTTTCCCATGGGAAAAGACTAAAAAAAATTGGATCAGAATTCCATATTGATTTTGCATTATAAGATAAAAACTTTTCCCTTCAGTATACTGCTTCTCACAATGACTTTAAGTGCTTTTGCTTCAACCTCAAGCCTCTGTGGTGACAATGTGACTCTATGCCAGTTTTTTTGCAGCATCCAAGCTGCCAGGCACACTTACTTCTGACAACAGGTCCACATTTGTCTCAGTCAAGTTATAGAATTTGTGGACAAGGATCTTATCCAAGCTGTCACCATGGCACCTCATCTGTTTTTAAAGAATGTTTAGGATGAAAGGGTGGTGCAGGCTATCAAAGATGCCTTAAAGTAGAATTTTAAAGATACTGACTAATAATACTCACCTAGTTTTTCACTGACCAATATGTTACAGGTGTTCACTAAGAAGTACCGGTATTGCTGAATACTAGCTAGGTTAAATTGCATGGTTAGGTTATATTTCAAACCATGTCTACTGAATATAACTGAGAATTTACAAAACAAATAAGGAAGTGTTCTGAATACTGCTCTGGCTAGATGTATTGATAGTTATTTATTGTAAAATCATGCACTTTTATCACCATAATTTTTCTTTTGCTAGAACTGAATTAAATTCTTGCTTCTGCAATTTGGGTCTGGATAGCTGTCAATCCTATGAAATCACATAGCACCCTGGTCTTTTTTCATGATAGCACTCACTACCCACACTGTAACAAGTGTCTCATCTTTATGCCATTCTGGATTGTAAACAATGGGAATATAGAAATATGTCTTTTCTTTCCTCTGAATTCTCCCTCCAACACCTAGAATTGGGAACTGACACAAAATAGACAAATAAGGACCAGATCACAACCAGTCCTTTAGGTCAGGTTTCTTCAAGCTGGCTTCTAAAGCTAGATTTCTTGACACCATGGGCACACTTTTTGGAACTTACAGATATTCCAGTAAACTCCCTAATGAAAGCCCACTTAAGGCAAAAAATGTCCCCTGGGGTCATACTGTGGGTAAGGAACAGAGGAGTAAACAGATCCAGATAAGGAGTTTGTCCCCAGATTGTCCCTGCCCATGTTGACAAATAAGGAGTTGTTTTTCTGTGAATACAAGGACACTGCCTTCAGACTCAAATGAAAGTGCCCTCACAGTAAAATTTCTCAGGTTGGAGGAGAATGAAGGAGCAATAAAAATCCATCTGCAACACGTTTTAGTTGAATAGAGATTGCAAATGGTGAAAAATAAACCAGTATTCTGGCTCATTGCCTCCAAAGTTGAGCGTTTGTCATACTTGGTACATACATTGCCCTTATACTTGAGTGTATCTTGGGCAACCTGTGAGTCAGCTACAGTACTCCTTCCAGGGACTCCTGACTATGATAGGAGTATCTCCCATTGTATCACTTTGATTTTTTTCTTTTCTTCTAACACATATTGAATATGCATTGTGTGTCAATAGTAGATATTTGAAGATGAATGAGATTCCATCATCCCTGACTTTAAGGATATTTTGTTGGAAAATTTTACATATAAACAAATACAGTACAATGTATTTGTATTTCATATGTATATGTAATATAACCCCAAAGTGCTTATGAGGAAGTCAACCAAAATCCCCAGAAGAGACTGTATGGAGAATACAACATTTGATCTAACAATTTCACCTGATGGACAATGGGGGCGGGGAGGATATTTGTATAAGAACAGTGTAAACAATGAAGAACACCATGATAGAACATGGCTTGTTCAGAGAATGATAAATATTTTGCTGTGACTGGATTGTGGGCTGCATAGCATACCACATAGTGAGTTAAAATAATGGCAAAAGGGTAGCTTTGGACCAGATAGCAAAGGATCTTTAAATCAGGTTTCATTCACCATACTTCATATCTGCAATAGGCCCCATCTGAAGCACCTGCCCAGTTTTATAACCATGACCCTGCCAACTTCACCATAACTCTCAACCCTCCATCATATCTGATTAGACTCAGGGTGATCACCTAATCAAGAACCAACTCGTAAGTCAGATAGCAGCCTATGAGATGGCATTTCAGACTTGCTTTCTGTAGAATTTTAAACTGAAAAGTCTTGAAAGAATGAGCTGATATGAAGTAAAGCTGAGTCATGAGGTAGTGTGTAGGCACTGAAGATGTTATGGCAAGCAAACTCCACAGGAAGCAAAAACCATGAATAAACTGGAGATTTGAGGCAGAACAGAGGTGAATACAGGACAGTAAGACAAATGGAGAACAGCAAAGTGCAGGGCACTAAAATGAACCTACAATTCCTTCTCCAGTAAGGTCCCTGTTTTTCTTGATGGCTGATTGTTTGACTTTATCTAACAACAAAAATAATCAAATCAGAGGAACCTTGTGAGTCATGAGGTATGTCGTGTTTAACCAGAGGTGACAGTGAGCTTCTCAAG
Organism: Bos mutus; assembly: GCF_027580195.1. Classification (NCBI taxonomy): domain Eukaryota; kingdom Metazoa; phylum Chordata; class Mammalia; order Artiodactyla; family Bovidae; genus Bos; species Bos mutus. The sequence continues at coordinate 22,375,097 of NC_091644.1, read as the reverse complement.
GGATTTAAGCAAAACAACAGCACAACCAGATTGGTGGTAGTGTTTTAGGAAAGCAGTAAGACCATTCTGGACTTAATCTTTTGGTCATTCCACTGAAAACTCACCAAATCTTAGGGGAAGAAAGTAATAATTCTTTTCTATTTATCTTGTCCTTTGGCATGGGATAACTTGTATACCTGTGATGGATTCATTTTGATATTTGGCAAAACAAATACAATTATGTAAAGTTTAAAAATAAAATAAAATTAAAAAAAAAAAAAAAGATAATGTCAGCCATATAGAAGAGAGACTGTGTATTAGAATATCAGTGATTTCTTTCCTTTTGGAGCCAATAATTTACACGTTTCAGTGACTTAAGGGAAGCTGAACTGAGTGATTCATCAATAAAGATTGTTCTATAAATTAAATTCCCAACAGTAGAAGGAATTTGAAATAATTGTTTCATCCACTTCAAAGAATCGGTTCAGTTCAGTGGCTCAGTCGTGTCCGACTCTTTGCAACCCCATGAACTGAAGCATGCCAGGCTTCCCTGTCCAACGTGATGTATTAAATTCAAGTTAGTAAAAAATTTGCATAATTGCCAAACTTTGGACAATGAAACTATGATCCTCATGTTTTATAATAAATATGTATTGCTTTTAAAATGGAAAAGAAACAAAGAACAGTTTAAGACCTATGTTTCACTTCTAATGAAACAAATTCTGTCTTAGTTGTTTGGATAAATCTACATGAAAATAGATAAAATGTTATCTATTAGTGCTATTGTTCTTCACAAGGTAAAAAAAAAAAAAACAACTTTGGTTTGGATTTAAAGAAGACAGAATGGTATAAAAAATACACTAGAGTCAAAGGATCTGAGTTCCACACAAAGTTTTGGTACCCATATCATATGTCAATAAAGCTAATCTCTCTGGGTTTCAGTTTTCTGATATGTAAAATGTGTATTGAATAAAATAATCTCAAAATCCGTTCCAATTCTTTGATTCTCTAAGCCTTTGTATCATTATTACTTGGTATTAACGCAATATTTTCCAAGTGTAAATTGCAAAGCATATAAGCCACTTAAATCATGTAAAACCTCTCAAGCCTTTTAAAAGTATCCATAGAAAATCTTCATAGATTAAGAATTAGGACTAATAACCAATACATGAGGTGACATGTTTAATTGTTTTGGTTTCTCTAGTCAGAAACCTAGAGTATCACTATAGGAAAACAGCAAGTTTCAAACAAATGTACACCAAGTCAAAAATCTTTTCATGATTTTAACTAAATACTGTAAAGAAAAAAAGATAGAATCAATGTAGACCATTGCTTTTAAGAGGAAGTCTGGTATCAAACTCAGCCAATAAATTAAATCAGTAATTTGTATGACTGTGATACCTATTACTAGTTTTTGAATAGAAGTCCACATTTTGTTACCCAGAGATACAAACTGCAAACTTGGATCATAAATAAATGGTTGCCTAGTTGATTCATTCTTTCTGCCCCCTTCTGATGTCTATGTCAGAAACTTTCTCTATCTCTTTTATACTTTAATAAAACTTTATTACACAAAAGCTCTGAGTGGTCAAGCCTCGTCACTGACCCTGGATCAAATTCCTCTCCTCTGGAGGCCAAGAATCCCAGCATCTTTCATGGCTCATAGTGGCAACCTTTCATCTTGGGGGCTCATCCAGGATTCTTCAGGACAAGGTAAGGACGCTTGGATCTATAGTTCTTTGTTCTCCTGGAAAGCACATTTTCTGCTGTACTTCAATAACTCTATGGTGTGCTTGTGTGTGTGACTGATTGAAAGAGATGTACAAGTGTGAACCAAGAGCTGGGTCCTAATCTGAAGCTCCAAGGTGACCTCATATGGCTTATGTCAGAAACCCTGTCTGGGGATTATACCAACCTGCTAATGTCAAGATTTCCCTTGTGGCTCAGCTGGTAAGTAATCTGTCTACAACGCAGGATACTTGGGTTCAATCCCTGGGTTGAGAAGATCCCCTGGAGAAGGGAAAGCCTTCCCACTCCAGTAATCTGGTCTGGAGAATTCCATGGACTATATAGTCCATGGGGTCACAAAGAGTCAGACATGACCAAGGGACTTTCACAGTTGAAATATTATATTTACTTTTAAAGCTCTAATTCTTAGTAATAAAAAAATATCATATAAGAAACAAATCACCAGTCCAGGTTCAATGCAGGATACAGGATGCTCGGGGCTGGTGCACTGAGATGACCCAGAGGGATGGTATGGGGAGGGAGGTGGGAAGGGTGTTCAGGACTGGGAACACGTGTACACCCGTGGTAGATTCATGTTGATGTATGGCAAAACCAATACAATATTGTAAAGTAATTAGCCTCTAATTAAAATAAATAAATTTAAATTAAAAATATATATATATATATATACACACCCCAAAAACCATATACCTACATATTGTTTAAGTTCTTCTAATTTTTTTTCTGCTAAAGTCACAAAAATAAATTTGAAAAGCCTGCCTCTTGAGAAATCTGTATGCAGGTCAGGAAGCAACACTTAGAACTGGACATGGAACAACAGACAGGTTCCAAATAGGAAAAGGAGTACATCAAGGCTGTATATTGTCACCCTGCTTATTTAACTTATATGCAGAGTACATGATGAGAAATGCTGGGCTGGAGGAAGCACAAGTTGGAATCAAGATTGCTGGGAGAAATATCAACAACCTCAGATATGCAGATGACACCACCCTTATAGCAGAAAGTGAAGAGGAACTAAAAAGCCTCTTGATGAAAGCAAAGAGGAGAGTGAAAATGTTGGCTTTACTCAACATTCAGAAAACAAAGATCATGGCATCTGGTCCCACCACTTCATGGCAAATAGACGGAGAAATAGTGGAAACAGTAGTAGAATTTATTTTGGGGGGATCCAAAATCTCTGCAGATGGTGACTGCAGCCATGAAATAAAAAGACACTTACTCCTTGGAAGAAAAGTTATGACCAACAAAGACAGCATATTAAAAAGCAGAGACATTACTCTGCCAATGAAGGTCCATCTAGTGAAGGCTATGGTTTTTCCAGTGGTCATGTATGGACGTGAGAGTTGAACTGTAAAAAAAGCTGAGCACCGAAGAATTGATACTTTTGAACTGTGGTGTTGGAGAAGACTCTTGAGAGTCCCTTGGACTGCAAGGAGATCCAACCAGTCCATCCTAAAGGAGATCAGTCCTGGGTGTTCATTGGAAGGACTGATGTTGAAGCTGAAACTCCAATACTTTGGCCACCTGATGCTAACAGCTGACTCATTTGAAAAGCCCCTGATGCTGGGAAAGATTGAAGGGAGAAGGAGAAGGGGATGACAGAGGATGAGATGGTTGGATGGCATCACCTACTCAAAGGAGATGAGTTTGTGTAAACTCTGGGAGTTGGTGATGGACAGGGAGACCTAGCATGCTGCAGTCCATGGGGTCACAGAGAGTCAGACATGATTAAGTGACTGAACTGAACTGATATAGTTTTCAATTTGCAAAGTCATTCTAAAGTGTAAGGGATAATAATAACTGAAATCAAAATTTTTATCAAAAAAAGTGGGAAAACAAATCTATATTTCAGTTCAGACTATAGTTGGCTTCTTGAGAAAACATACATAAAATGCTATTGATATTATCTATATTTAATTATAAAATTATAAACTCATTATTTTAACGAAACATTGTGTGCATGCTTAGTTGCTCAGTCATGTCTGACTCTTTGTGACACTTTGGACTGTAGCCTGTCAGGCTCCTCTGTCCATGGAATCTCTCAGGCAAGAATACTGGAGTGAGTTGCCAGTTTCCTCTTCCAGAGCATCTTCCGGACCCAGAGATTGAACCCAAGCCTTCTGTGTCTCCTGCATTACAGGCGGAATCTATACGGACTGAACCATTCGGGGAAGCCCTAGAAATTGTTGGGCTCAGGCAAATTAAAAACATTTATAGATATTTAAAATGTGTAAATTTTTCAAGTAGTTGTAATAAATAAAAATATAAAATTTTCTGCTTTGTCCTAGAACCCTGGGAACCTGCAGCTATAGTGAAGGAGGTTGGGGGTCTTCTGTGAATGAAACAAATCTGTATAATCATTCATTTGGACCTTCAGAGTCGGACTCGACTGAGCGACTTCACTTTCACTTTTCACTTTCATGCATTGGAGAAGGAAATGGAAACCCACTCCGGTGTTCTTGCCTGGAGAATCCCAGGGACGGGGGAGCCTGGTGGGCTGCCATCTATGAGGTCGCACAGAGTCGGACATGACTGAAGCGACTTAGCAGCAGCAGCAGCAGCACTGAAAAAGGCAAAAGTGAAAGTGAAGTCGCCCAGTCGTGTCCGACTCTTTGCAACCCCATGGACTGTATAGCCTATCAGGTTCCTCAGTCCATGGAATTTTCCAGGCAAGAGTACTGGAGTGGGTTGCCATTTCTTTCTCCACGGGATCTTCCCGACCCAGGGATCGAACCCAGGTCTCCCGCATTGCGGGCAAACGCTTTACCATCTGAGCCACCAGGGAAGCTCAACTATTAAATCCTACTACCACAAAGTCTGGAGCCAAAAGCTTGCCTGCACACAGGGGACCTTCCCTCAGTTTTCAGTGCCTTCCTCACTCACTAGTCTGAATGAACACACAAGAAGCTTAACATATGAGAAAAGCTTCCATCATGAAATACACTGAAATGAACTGATTAAGTTACCTCAGAGGACAGTGGCATTGCAGCAAGCTGCATACTACTAACACACTCCATGTGATATCCTCAGGATGAGAAGAGATGTAGAATAAAACATTATGAAAATAAAATATGTTAAATAGAATAAAACATTATGATATTCAGAAGAGAAAAAAAGAGAACCAAAACAGAGCTCCTGGAGATAACAAATATGATCACAAATATGATCACCTAAATTGGGAGAAGAGGGAGGAGGACCAGCAAACTTTTTCTATAAAGGGACTCATAGTAAATATTGTAAGCTTTCAGGACTTAACAGTCTCTAAACTCTGTCGTTGCAGGGTGAAAGCATCCATAGACAATCTATAAATGAATGAACATGAATGTGTTTATTTACAGAAACTGAACTTTATTTACACCCTGACCCAGTAGCATCACTGCTGGATTTAATTCTGCCATCGTTTGCTGACACCTAATCTAAATTTTTAATAAACTCATACATTAAATATTGTAACATAAAGCTGAAGAAATCACATGAAACAAAGACAAAGAGATAAAGAGATGGGAAATAGGAAAGAAAAACCAAAGTTTCAATCCAAGAAGTTCAAAATCTGCACAATAAAAGTTCCAGAGAGAGAGAAAAACAGAGAACAGAGAAAATGGGTAGAGAGGTAGTTTAAAAAGAAGACATAATTTTACAGCCCTGAAGGACACAAGTCTCCAGATTTATAGACCCACTGAATACCAGTATGATGGATGCAAAAAGGACCAAAGATATATTCTTAGTTAATTTTCAAATAGCAAGGAAAATAATGTTCCATAAAAGCTTCCAGAGTAAACAATAGACTATACACAAAGGAGTGGGAATCTGAATAACATCTGATTCTCAGCAGCAGGAGTGGGTGTGAGAAGACAGTGGAGCAATGGTTTAAAGATTCTGAGAAAGTGGTTTCCAATTATAAATATTATGTACATGAATTATGTATGCAGCCAACCTATTAATCAGTAAAGATAAATTTTTAAAAATTTCAGACTTGATTTTTTTTTCACATGCTCCCTCTTAGGAATCTACTAGTGGATATGTTTCAATAAAATGAGACAAGGAATACATAGGATCCAAGAACGGGGATATCACAGTTGGAGAATGGTGAAGAGGGGGGGTGGGTTAACAGCTATGACTAGATACTGGGGAAGAGAAAAATGGAGTGCTGCGGAGGAGAGGGATTATCTGAAATGGGTATTTGGAAAAACTAAGCACTCGACAAATCTTTTCAACTACTGGGAAAAACAACTAATTCTAGGAACAGACAAAACTAAGCAAATTAGGGGGTCTCAAGGGAGAGAGAATAGAGACAATTCTTAACTTTAAGAAAAATAAGAAGTTGAAAGAAAATGGAAGCACAACCGAGTATACCATTTAATTCAACAGTGGCATTGCTTACCTAGTCATCCTAAGTTAAACAGTGTCCATTTATTGAACACTAGGTTAACACAGGAACTAAGAAAGTAAGAGAGAAGATGATACTGCATCTTCAGTTACAGTAGCGAGAAATGGAAATCTCAACAAAATTCAGAAATACTATGAGAAGGAAATGATAGCTAAAATAAAGTGACTGAATATAAAAAAGGAATTGGTGAAGAAGCTGAGAAAGAAAAGCAAGTATGGGTACTTCTAATACAAATCTCTTCTTATATTTGCTTTTCAAACTATGTACATAAAATTCAGTTCTCTGATACTTTAATATGTTCCATTTCTCAGAGCTACCTATTAAATTTCAAGTATACTGGGAAGGCTGGGCTTCCCTGGTAGCTCAGCTGATAAAGAATCCACCCACAATGCAAGAGACCCCGGTTTGACTCCTCCTTCGGCAAGATCCCCTGGAAAAGGACAGGCTACACATTTCAGTACTCTTGGGCTTCCCTGGTGGATGAGATGGTAAATAATCTGCCTGCAAATGTGGGAGATCTGGGTTTGATTCCTGGGTTGGGAAGATTCCCTGATGGAGGGCATGGAAACCCACTCCGGTTCGTGCCTGGAGAATCCCCATGGACAGAAGGGCCTGGTGGGCTGCAGTCCAGGAAGTCACAAAGAATTGGACATGACTGAGCGACTAAGCACAGCACAGCAAATACTGAGAAGGCTAATACTATAAGCCTTATCAGCTACTACCATATAATTCATTCATCAATAAGTGGAAAAAATATATGAAAGAATTGGGTCACCATAGGTACCTGAGGACCAAGTATTGGAGATGAAAGAAAATCACTGAGGGAGAGGCAAGGAGGTACTTGGGGGAAAGGCTTCTCTTTTTCTTGCGTGTGTGAAACTCCTGTTTGAACAGTGGACTTATTGTGTAAAAATGAGATATGACTGATGAGGCCTGAGCGGGCTTTGACTCTGTTGGAGCAAATATTCCTGACACCAACCCCCAATCAGAAAACTGGCTCTCAGAAAGCCACTCTGTGTAAGTCTCCCTGTATGAGTCATGTTGCTATGGCTGTTTCCATTGTGTTACCTCCTAAATTTCTTAATTAAAAAAAAAAAAATTCTTAAAACTTATCTAACCTTTCACCTGTGCCACCTGTTCCAAAGAGACTATGTCTACTCGGGCTAAAGTGTCCAAGGAGGAGCGGCAACACTGTAAAGGTGTTGACGGTAATCAATGAAAATCTCAAAGGGAGATTACATCTGAGGGGACACAGAGTCACCTGAGTTGCCTTCTGTGTGTGTGTGTGTGTGTGTATGCTAAGTCACTTCAGTCATATCTGACTCAACGACCTTATGGACAGTAGCCTGCGAGGCTCCCCTGTCCATGGGTTTCTCCAGGCAAGAACACTGGAGCAGGTTGTCGTGACCTACTCCAGGGGATCTTCCCCATCCAGGGATCGAACCCAAGTCTCTTATGTCTCCTGCATTGACAGGCGGGTTCGTTACTACTGCCACCTGGGAAGCCCAGCTGACATTGCAATGTGTGTCTATAATGTTTCTATTGTACTATCTCATCAACTAAAATACAAGTCCTCTGATGGTAAATGATTGCTTGGTCTTACTCACTCTTGCATCCTCAGCACCAGATAAAGAAATGTTATTTTTATGTGAGAAGCATGGCATTTGCTTCCAGGGACTCAGTCAGCCTCTGCCTAAATCACAAGTTTGCCACATGGGGGCTCTGCTGCAAGCCACAGGAGATTCCTAAGCATTCCCCACACTCTTAAGGGAAGTGCATTTCAATCAGGATGAAGCATTTACAGTACAGAGAAGGGTTCTCTAGCCTAGTTCAAGAGAGTCCCCAAATAGACTGTAATATATTCGTGTAATATAAAGACCCACAGCTCCTATTCTCTGCTACTACACTGTCAACTTACACAGAATTTCTTTCTTTTTTTGTTTTTGTTTTTGTTTTGTTTTGCAGAATTTCTTTTCTATCAGATGTTTAAAATCTCTTAGGTCTCCAGCAAATATTTTTTTTAATTAGACATTGTTTCGGAAACAAAAATAGGACCAATGAAATATATGTTTTTTTATCCAAATCCAGATTTCTATTACCTTTCTCTACCTGGTGGCTTGGGGATTTAATTCTTAATGCTGATATATTTGTCAGGAAGGCAAATTTTAAAATATACTAGTGTAACTGTTGAAAATATTATACATAATCCTTTAAAAGTACAATAGAAAATCTACTATTGTACAAAAATGTATGTTTGTGTTCCACCTCCACCAAATCACAAGTTGAAACCTAATCCCCAAAGTGATGGTATTTGGAGGTGGAGCCTTTGGGAGGTGATTAAGTGAATGGGATTCCTGCTTGTGTGCTCAGTCCTGTTTGACTCTTGTGACCCCAAGGACTGCAGCCCTCCGGGCTTCTCTGTCCATGGGATTTCCTGGGCAAGAATACTGGAGTAAGCTGCCATTTCCTTTTCCAAGGTATCTTTCTGACCCAAGGATCAAAACTACAACTCCTGAGGCTCCTGCATTAGCAGGCGAATTCTTTACCACTGAGCCACCTGGGAAGCTCTGAATGGGATTAGTGCCCCTTTAAAAGAGGTCCATAAGAGCCCTTGCCACTTAAGCTATGTGAAGTTTCAGAGAGAAGATGGCAATCTGTGGACCAGGAGGCAGGCCCTCACCAGACATGGAATCTGAACACCTCTTGATCATAGAGTTCCCAGCCTCCAGAACCGTGAGAAATAAATTTCTGTTGTTTATAAGCCACCAATCTATCATTTTCTGTTAGAGCAGCCCACATGGACTAAGAACATTTTCTTTTTTTTTTTTTTAATTTTAATTTAATTTTATTTTTAAACTTTACATAATTGTATTAGTTTTGCCAAATATCAAAATGAATCCATCACAGGTATACATGTGCTCCCCATCCTGAACCCTCCTCTCTCCTCCCTCCCCATACCATCCCTCTGGGTCGTCCCAGTGCACTAGCCCCAAGCATCCGGTATCATGCATTGAACCTGGACTGGCGTCTCGTTTCATACATGATATTTTACATTTTCTTAAAAAAAAAAAAAGTATACATCAGAATATACCTAAAGCAAACATAAACATAGCAAAACGTTTATTATTGTATCATTTAAACAGTATTGACTTGATATTCAAAGCACAGCCATAAATGCATGCAAAGTAGAGCATCAAGTATTAAGGTGAAAATTTGGTTCAGAGACTTTTATAGTTACTCTAAAACATCTTTGCTTTATTGTGAGAAATTATAAGAAGTTTGGGAATATATATATGACATAAATTTTACACTGTAGCTCTGGTGTCACATGTTCCTTCATGGAATTTGTTCCAAATGAAAAGCTAGAAAACTGATTTCTCTCAATAAAAATGACTATAATTGAATTTGGTGACTGCTCTCTTTGAGCCTCCTTTAGAAGACTATCCCAATATTAATGCAAAAATTAGCAGCTTTATTTAACAAGGAACAAGATCAAATATCTGTTTTTCATAACTATCAACAAAAAGGCAACTACAGTAAAAAGTTGAGGACAGAAATATTAGTAAATATGAATGGTAAACCAACTCAAACTCATGATACCTTAATATTAATTTTCATCAAATTTGTGATTTTATCAATTACTGAATTCCCACAAAATAGAAATACATATTTTCCTTCAAGTTCTAAGCCTCATATATTCCTAAGTGTTAAATTTGCTAACAAGAGTGAATAAATATCCCAAGTATCACTTTGGGGCTGGATGTCCTGCTTAAATTACTTGAGTGGACTAACATGTATGCCACTTAAATTACTTGAGTGGACAACATGTATGCCACTAAAACTTACTCCTTACAAGTTTAATGACATAGGGAAAGCAATCAATTGAATATAAAACATGGAACAAGCCACAGCCCAAATGACCTGGTACCTCCTAATAAATCTATGACACTAAAAAATTAAAGCAACTTAAGAAACATGAAAACAAAATGCAGTACTTGAGCTTTACTTAGGTCTTGACCACAAACCAACTTTAAGAAGTTACTGTTAAATATGTTAGGTATAGTAATACTAGATGGTTAAATTAAAAATCTTTACTGGTTAGAATTACATACTGAAATATATATATATACATATGTAAAATGACATGATTTCTGAGCTTTGCTTTTTAAAACACTCCAGAAAGAAAAACAGAACAGTGTGAACGTGTGGGTATGTATGAAGGGAGATGGGGATAATGTAACATTAATAAAATATTGATAACTGTTAATGTTTATTATACTATGCTCTCTATATTATGTATGTTTTGAAATATCCACTAAAAAATAGTAACAATTGTATCCTTAAATTCATGTAGTCTTTTTATCTTCAGAAGTCTTCCCTGGTGGCTCAGATGGTAAAGAATCCGCCTGCAATGGAGGAGACCAGGGTTCGATTCCTGGGTTGGAAAGATCCCCAGGAGAAGGGAATGGCTACCCACTCCAGTGTTCTTGCCTAGAGAATCCCATAGACAGAGGACCCTGGCGGCTGCAGTCCATGAGGTCACAAAGAGTCGAACATGACTGAGGGACTAATATACACATGTAGCCTTTCATCTTCAGAAGTTAACCAATAATTGTTGCACTCTAAGAATTTGTTATTTGTCTCTATCCTCGGTTTTATCTTTAGCACTACTTCTGTTCAAACTAACAGTAAGTAATGCAATAAAACCTGAGAGTATGGATTGATGCTAGCATAAAGGTATCTGTAAGTGAAGAATAGGCAGATGTGTTATATACTCTTGTAGGTCTTATTCACTTGATTTGCCTCTTTCCAAAAAACACTGAGAAACTATTTTAATGGTCAGACCTGGAAATATCTTCATCTATTTATCTAAGTCAGAGATATCCACTCATCACCATATATGACCAGACATGGTTTTTAATGGAGCCCTTGAAGCAAGCACATGGAAACCAAGGATACTTCAGAGACATGTTAATACCTCAATGGATGAGCAGAATATAGTTATAAATGTACAAATGCATATGAGTATTCTACCAACTATAAATGAAGAAAATAAAATTTTCATAGCTGGAAGGATCTATGTTAGCATTTTAACCATCTTATTACATGATACAGTGACCAAGTCAAAAATATGAAGCTCTTTGAAACATCTAGATTACATGCACTTATTGGTGAAAGCACTTTATGAGTTAGAACACAGAATGTCAATGATGTATGCTGTATATTAAATGGATATGGTATTAAAAATCATAGTAGAAAGGGAATACTGACGAAATTTTATAATACTGGTAAATTCTGACTCAGCCCTTGGTCATGTCACGTGTGTGCTAAGTTGCTTTAGTCATGTCCAATTCTTGGTGACTATATGGGCTGTAGCCCCCCAGGCTCCTCTGTCCATGGGGATTCTCCAGGCAAGAATACTGGAATGGGTTGCCGTGCCCTCCTCCAGGGGATCTTCCCCATCCAGGGACTGAACCCATGTCTCTTATGTCTCCCACATTGGCAGATGAGTTCTATACCACTAGGACCACCTGGAAAGCCCTTGATCATGTTAGTGACCCTAGACACATGTTTGTTCCACTGTATGCTGATGAACAGAGAACCTAGATGAAACTCAAAGAAAAATTAATTTTCTCATGGGTACTCAGATTTCAGAAATATTTTATAGCACTTTATAGTCTACAATGTATTTACATGTAAATATGTAACTTGATCCTAAATAAAAACTTTAGAGATTCATAGCACAGGTTTTATGAGTACTATTTTGTAGACAAGCAAACTGAGACCCTAAGAAGACTGGCCAGAATCAATTTCAAATTCCAAATGTCAACTGGCATATGCAATAAAAAGCATATGTCATTCTCTAAATTATTTTAGAAAAACCTTTCAGATTCACCAAATTTATTTTCTAAAACTTAAAGTCCAAATGTTATCATATCTGGTCTTTATATAATTTTTAATTTTCATCAAAGCTTTTGGTTCCATGCCCTCCAAGACCATTTGCAAAGATGTTGCCACTGTCTAGAACATCTAAATAGAAATCCATGTTGCTATTGTTTAGTGCCTAATTTTGCTAATCATTTTATAAAATATTGCAAAATACACCATGGTGTTTTGAGGCCTAATATCAAGAACATGCTGCAAAAATTAAAGTCTGACAAAAAATGAGGGCCAAATTCGAACATAATTCAAATGAGCTGAACTCTTGATGTTATTCCCCAAACTTGACCTATAGAAGCAGTTGACGGCTTTACCATCCCTCCAATTGCTCAGCCCATAAAACTAAAGGCATCTTTAATTTCTGTATTTATTCCATACCTCAATTTCTAATCCATTAGAAATCTCCATTGGTTTTACCTAAACACAAGTCTAGAATCTAACCAATCCTCACCACTTTCATTGATACTGAATCAGAGCAGGATCCTATTGTCCCTGCCCCGCTACTATGCCCTCTGCCTGCCTTTTATCTGTGGAAAACTTTAGTCAAAGAATTAATCAGAGAAGTGAGAAATGCAAATACAAAGAAAAACAGTCAAAGGAGACTAAATAATAATAATGTAGTCATTAAGCATGGTCGAGGACTTCAGTTCTTTCTCGAAGGCTATAGATAATATTCTAAGCCATATCCTGTGAGCTATCTTATAGATAGATACTAGAACACCAGGGAGAGAAGTTAACTACAAGATGACCAGACTGTACCCAGGACATGAGCTGTCACAATTCCAAGAACTGGCCGCAAAGAAATGGGAACAAATGGACCCTGGAACTGAAGATTACTGAACCAAAAACAACCAAAATGATGCTGGTCAGACCAGTGATGACCAATCTGAAGACGACTGTTAGAGATAACTGTGCTGTTTCTGCATGTAGCTCCCCCTCATCCACCTGTAAAAGGTCTCACCCCTTGCTTGTCACTGTGCATGTGTTGGGGGAGTTGGCCTTTGGACAGATGTCCACCACTCTCCCATCCAGTTGCCAGCATCTGAAATAAAGCAAATTTCCTTTCCACCAATCTGGCCTCTTTATAGGCTTTTGGGCTGCAAGCAGCCAGACACCACACTCACCCTCTGTAACAATACCATCCTGGTCCAAGTCCCCATTGTCTGTCACCTGATTGGTATAATATCCTCCCTGCTGGCTTCCCTGCTCTTACTCTCGTCCCTTACAGTCTGTTTCCTCTCTGACTTCATCTCTAGTTACTTTCTCCCATGCTCTCTACACTCCAGACTGATTAGCCTCTGCTATTCATTGAACACACTAGCTGCTCCCACCTGAGTGCCTTTGCACTGGCCACTCCCCATATATATATATAAGGTTAAAAACCTCATCTTCTTCAAGGCTTGCTCAAGCCACTTTCTTAGTGGGCCTAACCATCCTATTTTACCTGAAATCCACCTCACCCCTTCCACTTCTAATCTTCACTGTCTTTTTTACTTTTCTTTTTTCTATAATTGTTGTTGTTTAGTCACTAAACCATGTCCAACTCTTTGAGACCCCATGAACTATAACCCACCAGCCTCCTCTGTCCTTGGGATTTTCCAGGCAAGAATACTGGAGTGCATTGCCATTTCCTTCTCCAGGGGATCTTCCCAACCCAGGGATTGAACATGTATCTCCTGCATTGGCAGGTAGATTCTTTACCACTGAGCTACCAGGGAAGCTCAGTAATATACTACTTTTATTATTTATTTTATTTTTATTGTTCATCTTACTCCTTCAGAATGTAAGCTTAGATATCTGCTTTGTATACTAATGTACTCTAAGTGTCTGGAACAGTGTCTAGGACATAGTGGTTACCCAAACTGTTAAATAAATGTAATCTCTGAGACCAATCCATTGTTAAGACATCAGTATATACCCTTTGGGCTTCTCAGGTATGCCAACCTACCAATGCAGAAGACACAAGAGACATGGGTCTGATCCCTGGGTCGAAAAGATCTCCTGGGGGATAAAATAGCAACCAACTGCAGTATTCTTGCCTGGGAAAATTTCATGGATAGAGGAGCCTGGTGGGCTACAGTCCATGGGGTTGCAAAGAGTCAGACATGACTGAGCATAGCAGCACAAGCACAATATCCACTTTAAATTGATTTTCTAAGTTTATATTTGGCAATTCAGTTTCATATTAGACTGAAATCTGGCATTATATAACTGAGATTGGATTTATTTGCCCAATTTAAACAAAATATGTTAAGCTTTTTGAAGTACTATAAGTGCAATAAAAAAGTCTTTAGATACATGACACTATATTCCATAAGTATATAAATCATTAAGGCCCTAGATTCACTGGGGAAATTTAATTTGTCAGGTAGTTTATAGTTTGCTCTGTACATGGTTTTAAATGCAAATGAATTTGCTAAATACATAATGTAGGATAATTTTGCTTATTTTGAAAGGCAAATAAGAAATGATCATCTTGCAGTAGTCAACAAGTAGAAGGAGAATAAACTTTAAAAAATAACCAGCAAATTACTAAAATCTTTTTGAATATAAGGTTTTATTTTTCTTTTGAGAGACTATGTCTTTGGAGTGATTTCTGTAGCCTCAAGTTTTTAGTCTGGGTTAGCATTGCACTACTTCATTTTTGGATTTCTCTACCAGCCTCATGGATGGTCTTCCCTCTTCAAGCATTTCATTACCATGAACCAGGATAGACCTGGTGGTAATACTGGCTTAAGGATTAGTGGGAAAGTAGGAGGCACCCAGAGAACCTGGAGGTTAGACCCAGTCCAAGAATGGCTACTGATTGCTGTTGAAGAAGAGATCAATAGTCAGCATTAAGAGAAAAAATCAACTTTGAGATCCAAAAGGTGACTGTAAAGTCAGAACTATGGAGCAAAGCAAGATCAGAAACCAAGATACCAGAAAAATGTCTGCTAATGGCACGGTGTGTAACACACAGCAAATGTTATTCACCATATTGATCCAAGATTTATCCCAGGAAAAGCAAAGTAAGCAAACTACATTCTCAGTGGGCTCAACTGTGCTTCTGTCATAGAATGAAAGAAGAATAAAAACATAAAGTTGTTGGGGCCTCCATTCGCCCGAGAGCAGCCTTCTGCAGCTGTTGGGAAAACAGATATGGCAATGATTACTTCCCAAAGAGAAGCAGGGATGGTGAAGAGAAAAATCTGAGCCCTTCAAGCAACAGGGATGATAAAGGAGTTATAAATAGTATTCTCTTTAGTCTTTTTTAATAGATACAAATTGTCACGCCCTATTTGGGATGTTAGATGATAAAAGGTGTAAAATGCCAAAGGGAATATTCAAACCTATATTTACTATTCTCAAAAACCGTACAGTTTAACTATAAAGACAAGAGATGTCTACATAGAAAGTGAAGATCACATGCTGACCATCTGAGTATTTCCACTTCCCAATTTCTTGCCTTTTCACACACATTTTTAAAGAACACTTTCTCCAAAATTGTACCCAATCTCACTGGCAGAGGAATTTTGCAGAGATCAATCCTATGTATACAAGACTAGCATTACATAACCAGTTTATCCTACATCAAATGTACTTCTGACCCTCATAAAAATGCGTCTGTTCAGTAAATATTTATTGAGCATCTAAAATGTGCCAAGTGCTACAGCAGTTTTTAGGAAAACCAAAGCAGATAAAACTTTATTTCTGTCCTCACAGAACTTATATCACAATATCATAGTTTTATATGTCCTCTCTTCCTACTAGGAGAAAATTTATTATTTTTATTTATCCCTTTACAGTGTGTTTCTTAAACCTAGCTGTCCATCAGAGTCTGCTGATAAATGGAGCCTCTTCTGTCTCCTTGAATCAAAATCTTGGGGGAGGGATTGGGAAATTTACCTTTTTAACAAGCTCTCTGGAGGCTTTATGTAAATTCATAGCATAATAATTTGGGAGGAAACACTTCCCAAGTGGCACCAGTGGTAAAGAATCTGCTTGCCAATGCAGGAGACGTAAGAGACACACATTCAATCTCTTGGTCAGGAAGATGCCCTGGAGGAAGGTATGGCAACTCACTCCTGGAGAATCCTGTGGACAGAGGATCCTGGCAGGCTACAGGCCATAGAGTCACAAAGAGTCAAACACCACTGAAGTGACTCAGCCTGCACGTACTGTCCTATTAATGGCATCTTATATGAGAAATCTGACTGTACCTAGGGGGCCCCTTTTATTTATCATAACTGTTACCGAGCCTCTCCCTTTGAAAATATGAAAGCTTTCCATGATTTTCCAGTCAATTCACCTAACAAAGACTAGCAAGGAAAACTTAAAAAGAAAAATTAAATTACCATTTTTTTTTAAACAAAATGGTTTTCTCTGTGGGGCAGATGTTACCATATTCTGCTCTGTTGAAGAAAATCAAACATTAATTATGAGTTACAGTCTACCTTAAATATTCATTTTAAAGATAAAGTTGAGATGATGGTGATTTACGAACACTTCTCATCAAAGAAGGTAAGACTGAGAGCATCTCAGAAACCAATTGTAAACAATATAAAAAATATTCAGTGAAATAGTTCTTTGTGAGTTAATGACAGTCACCACAGTCACTATTAAATACTAAATAACATGCAATATCAGCAAGTATAGAAAAGTTGATATTATTCAAATAACAGTTAACACAGGCTTATTAAGTGTCACATACTAGTCTAAGATTATGTCATCTTCATACTCTACAGATATGGAGATGACTTAATTCTCAAACTCTCTATTAAATGGAATTTTGTTATGATACCCATTTTGTAGAAGATAAAACTAATGCATAGAGAAGATGATAAACATAGTCAATGTTACAGAGCTGATAAAATATAGTCAGGATTTGAACCTAGGTGCAAAAATTCATCCTCTTAATCACTAAACTAAGCCTTTCCTCTTTAGTTTTTAGAATACTTATTAGAAGATGCGTATAAAAGAAGTTTATGCAAACCTGTTCTAGAAATCAAGAATTTTATTTTATTACAGCTTCTTTGCCAAAATGACTTAATCAGGCTAATTTTCATTTGACCATTTTAAAGTGAAGATAACAATGCTGTTCAAACAGGATCATCTAGTGGTTAGAGGTTCAAGAATAAGAGAGATATGGCTCTGAATCTCAATCCTCCCACTTACCATATGACCTTGAGCAAGGTACCTTTCCCAGACTCAGTCTCCTCATCTTTAAAATGAAGGGTATAATGGAATCTACAGCATGATATTGTTTACAGATAGAATAAGATAGTCCATTGGAACGCTATCTTAGAAATGGCTCAATAAATATTAGTGTAATAAATACCAGCAGCATCAACAAACTGAACCAAATGCTCTCTTGATTCTTGTACTCACACTAAACATGGCTTATTTCTCTTCTAACTAAAAAAAAGATAAAATGACAGCAACAAAAACAACAAACCAAGTCATAAACAATTGAATCAATTATGTCTTTTGTGGGAAAACCAGAAAGGTTATTGGATACATTACTTTATATGTCATTAGTTATCCTCTCTGTTTCAAAATGTATGTGAGCTAGCATCCTGAGACATCTTGTATAATATAATCATTGTGACTCCAAGAGGTCAAATGGGCAGGCAGTTAATGCTTCTCTGTGAAAAGCTCAATAATTCATTTTATAAATTTCAGTTCTAAGCCTACGTTGAGGTTAAGAAAAATTGACATTCGGTCTGTGAACTTCATGTCAAGCTCCAGAAAAACTCTGGGCAGCACATGTTTAGCGATTAAGTGGATGCAGACAATAAAGACGTTGCCAAATTGTAAAACAAGACTTGGAAATTACAGAAAATGTTGCTAGTTATTGATTACGGTGACCATTCAGTTCCTATTGAGCCACCCAAAAGAATCATTCATTTTCCAGCAGAGAGCCTGCTCATTTGCAAGATAAAAGAGAGACATTTCTGCACATGCCCATAATGTTCTTCACCACTGGGGGCAGCTTTACATAAGACTGCATTCACTGAAACCAAAGCAACAGTCTGAGCAGCTTTCAGAATGACAGTCTGCAGAAGTGAGCTGAGCGTGTGCGCGATACGGGGCTGTCCTGCCTTCTGGGCTCCAACGCAGCTCTGTGGCTGAACTGGGTGCTCGCCACCAGAAATGCTGGGCTATGGAATACAGATGTGGCAGCTCAGGTAGCCTCATGTTGCCTGAAGGAATACATCTTGCTTTCTGATAAGAAGAAATTGTAGAAGCCAGTTTTTTTTTTTTTTTTTTTACACCACCTCCCCCCACCAAAAAAAAAACTGTAAAGATGCAAAAACGTAATATCCATGAAGATCCTATTACCTAGGAAGATTTTGATGTTTTGCTGCGAATGCGGTGTTGGGATTTATTTGTTCTTGGAGTGTTCTGCGTGGCTGGCAAAGAATAATGTTCCAAAATCGGTCCATCTCCCAAGGGGTCCAATTTTTCTTCCTGGGTGTCAGCGAGCCCTGACTCACTACAGTGCAGCTGACAGGGGCTGTCATGCAAGTGGCCCCCTAAGCCAAAGCAAAAGACCTAAGGACGACCTTTGAACAATACAAAGGATGGGTATGTTTTGTCATTTTTCTTCTTTTCTTCTTAAAAAAAAAAAAAAAAAAATCCACTAGTCTGTGTATTAATTCTGCCTTAATTATTGTAGAGATTACCTTGCTCTGCTCTAAGACTATAAATTCAACTGCTTAGTGAACATGTTTCCTTGCTTAACTATTAAAAAAAAAAAGCCTAAAGACAATTCTCTTTAAATTATAAGGAGATGATATTTGCTGTTAAATATTGCTCTGTACATTTAAATTTCTAAAAAAGAAAATATATGCTTATTTTTGCTTGATTAAAAAATAAATTAATTCTTTTTTTGGGGGGATAACTTTTCTAAGTTGTTTTTATTTCCAGGTTTCAATGTAATTAGGCTACTGAGCGGATCAGCTGTAGCACTGGTTATAGCCCCCACTGTCTTACTGACAATGCTTTCTTCTGCTGAACGAGGATGCCCTAAGGGCTGTAGGTGTGAAGGCAAAATGGTATATTGTGAATCTCAGAAATTACAGGAGATACCCTCAAGTATATCTGCTGGTTGCTTAGGTTTGTCCCTTCGCTATAACAGCCTTCAAAAACTTAAGTATAATCAATTCAAAGGGCTCAACCAGCTCACCTGGCTATACCTTGACCATAACCATATCAGCAATATTGATGAGAATGCTTTTAATGGAATACGCAGACTCAAAGAGTTGATTCTGAGTTCCAACAGAATCTCCTATTTTCTCAACAATACCTTCAGACCTGTGACAAATTTACGGAACTTGGATCTGTCCTACAATCAGCTGCATTCTCTGGGATCTGAACAGTTTCGGGGTTTGCGAAAGCTGCTGAGTTTACACTTACGGTCTAACTCCCTGAGAACCATCCCAGTGCGAATATTCCAAGACTGCCGCAACCTGGAACTTTTGGACCTGGGGTACAACCGAATCCGAAGTTTAGCCAGGAATGTCTTTGCTGGTATGATCAGACTCAAAGAACTTCACCTGGAGCACAATCAATTTTCAAAGCTCAATCTGGCCCTTTTTCCAAGGTTGGTGAGCCTTCAGAACCTTTACTTGCAGTGGAATAAAATCAGTGTCATAGGACAGACCATGTCCTGGACCTGGAGCTCATTACAAAGGCTTGATTTATCAGGCAATGAGATCGAAGCTTTTAGTGGACCTAGCGTTTTCCAGTGTGTCCCAAATCTGCAGCGCCTCAACCTGGATTCCAACAAGCTCACATTTATTGGTCAAGAGATTTTGGATTCTTGGATATCCCTCAATGACATCAGTCTTGCCGGGAATATATGGGAATGCAGCAGAAATATTTGTTCCCTGGTAAACTGGCTGAAAAGTTTTAAAGGACTGAGGGAGAATACAATTATCTGTGCCAGTCCCAAAGAGCTGCAAGGAGTAAATGTGATTGATGCAGTGAAGAACTACAGCATCTGTGGCAAAAGTACCACAGAGAGGTTTGATCTGGCCAGGGCACTCCCAAAGCCAACGTTTAAGCCCAAGCTCCCCAGGCCGAAGCATGAAAGCAAACCCCCTCTGCCCGCCACGGTGGGAGCCACGGAGCCTGGCCCAGAGACTGATGCTGACACTGAGCACATCTCTTTTCATAAAATCATCGCAGGGAGCGTGGCCCTTTTCCTGTCTGTGCTTGTCATCCTGCTTGTTATCTACGTGTCGTGGAAGCGGTATCCTGCCAGCATGAAGCAGCTGCAGCAGCGCTCCCTCATGAGAAGGCACAGGAAAAAGAAAAGACAGTCCCTAAAGCAAATGACTCCCAGCACCCAGGAATTTTACGTAGATTATAAACCCACCAACACGGAGACCAGCGAGATGCTGCTGAATGGGACGGGACCCTGCACCTATAACAAATCAGGCTCCAGGGAGTGTGAGGTATGAACCATTGTGATAAAAGCGCTCTTAAAAGCTGGGAAATAAGTGGTGCTTTATTGAACTCTGGTGACTATAAAGGGAACGTGGTGCCCCTCTCCCCATCCCTCTCCCTCTCCCTCTGCTGGCAAAGTCCTTCCTCCTCCGTCTGTTTTAGTACATTCATAATACGGGTCATTTTCCTTTCATACAGAGTTAACCCATTGAAATTTAAATACCACAATCAATGTGAAGCTTGAATTCTGGTTTAATATAATGCCTATTGTATACAACCTTTTATTGATTCCATTAACGTCACACTTGTTTTAAGATAAAACTTCTTTCATAAGTGATCCCTCACATCTGCTGTTATTCTCCTAGTAGGACCAAATTTACAGTTTTAGAAGGTTTGCAGTTCATTGGTAAATCAAGGAAAACCTGAATGATCCCAGGTACTTGGAGCTGAAACTGATTCTAGGAGATGACTTGATTATAGGAACATTTAGGGGCAGTCTTAAAACAACACCTAGCTTAAAAAGAAAATTGCAGGAAACTATTGAAAGACGGTGCTCTGTTAAAGAAGCACCAGAAGCAGTTTTCAGAGGTGTTTGAATTACAATAAAGCAAGCCTAAAGAAAACTGTGGAAGGGTTAAATTGTTGCAAGTAGATGACTGCAAAATGTGAGGAGACAGTAAAAACACAAAAGTTTAGACTTGAAGCCTTGTCTCTGAAATCCATCTCTGTAAAAATCACAGTAGAGGTTTCACTGTCAGTTTCTTTTAGCCTCCACATATCCAAAATGAATGAATAAATAAATAAATAAATAAAATAGGCAAGAGGCAAATTTGAGGAGGCAATTTTTTCCACACATCCTCACCTTAAGTTTTCAGAGATGAGGCTTGCAAACCGGAATGCAGCTTGCTAAACGCATGTGATTAGAAGCTTACCAGAATTTCTCTATCTAGCTCTTTTAGGACCCTAATGTGGGCAGTAGAATCATGAGCTCTGTCTGTTCTTC
This sequence comes from Bos mutus, assembly GCF_027580195.1. Lineage (NCBI taxonomy): Eukaryota > Metazoa > Chordata > Mammalia > Artiodactyla > Bovidae > Bos > Bos mutus. The sequence continues at coordinate 22,353,603 of NC_091644.1, read as the reverse complement.
TGTTTGGGATTTGTCAGGCTGTCCTGCTGTGTTTCACTATATGCCCTGCACACATGCCAGTCCCCTGATGACTGACATTTCATTCAGAGGCATAGAGAACACATTTTAAGACTCGATTTCCACCACCCATTGAAAAGGATAGTTTTGACAACACCTTAATAAGATAAAATAAATCTTACAAGGAAAAAGACCAACCCCATGGCAGTTGTCCTTTGCTTCTCTGTTGTTGATGGTACAGTGCTGATGTTACAGTCTCCCCATGTTCATCTGTATTGTGAACTCCATTCATCAGTATGAATCTGTACAGACCCTGCTGGCCATATGCAAGCTGCATGCATGTTTTTATGTCGATGGTGAAAGTTTATTGACTGCAGCACAAATATCACAGCTTCTGTATTTAAGTAACTTTGACTACAGTTCATTTAGATTTTAGAAAAATGTCTTCAGTCTGCTTTTCATTCTCTAAAATGAACAATTCCATTATAGGAGCAAAAATCTCAAATTGCAACACTGAGCCTGTTTCATTTAATTTGACTTGTCAAGCCTTATATCTTTAACCATGCCCCTGTTCTTTCAAAACAGAATCGCTGCAGCGAAAAAAAAGAAAAACTAAATGGCTATTTTTACCAGCATTTTTATATAGTTTGGAGGCTTTTCATATGCTGAGAGGAAAAATCTAGGCAAGTCACCATGAGATATAATTGCAAAGAAGCCAGATTATAAAAATCATACTTTTATAAGCAATAAAGAAAAAGGAACATCTAAAGTAGATTTTTCAAGGTACTTTGATTTTGATTAAATCTTAAATAGATACCAGTTCAGAGAAGCATCATAGCTATAATATATTTGTCCATGGATAACTATTGGATATACATTTATTAATTGCAAATAGTCCCAGATTCCCAATTGATTAATAATGCAGATAATTCCTCCAAGTACTATGAACTGGATGACTGAGCCTACTGTGATGTTTTTCACTGAAGTTGTAATTTTACATTTTTCATAAAATGTCAGTAAATACATATTTCATCTAAAAAAAGAAATTTTCTTTGGTCAGCCTCATTTTTACCTGTACTAAAGATGATTGTATTAATTAAATGCAGTGTTAAAGTGAAAAAGCCCCTTTCTATTCTTTGACTTGAACTTCTGCCTCGTTTGTCATGGGTACCAAATAAATTTAGGCAAGGTATATTTTTATATTTTGAAATTTTTGAAAATTCTCAATGCTGTGGTACTGCTAGTATATATGAAATATGCTTGTTGTTTTAAAAGTGTTTCTAAAATTCAAAACCACCTGGTGTGTTAAGGTTACATGAATAACCAAAATTTGAAGGCTGGTCATTTTTTAATGCCTAACTTTAGCTATATATAAATTTAACACTAGATAAGAACCAAAATAAAATTCCTTAGATTGTAAAAGTAATTTTGATTCAGGACATGAAATTATAAAAAAAAAATTTCCCTCTCTTTGGGAATGAAGCATTTCTAGTTCTCAGCATATAATTTTTGTAGGTTAGACAATTACTAGTTCACCACAAAAAATATAACAAAGCTGACTTGTAAATGTTCTGCTCAAATGTTTTTGTCCTCACACCCACCCCATGGCAAATTTTGGACTGCAAACCATAAATCTATTTTCATAAGTATTTTAAACTCAGTGCATATTAGTTGATATTTCATTTTCTGTCCCAAATTTATATTGTGTCCAACTAGACAACAGTTAAATAAACAGCCTGACCTGTTGAACTACACAACAGAGACACGTCAACGCAGAATGGATTCAGTCTTTGCATGCTTTACCAGAGAGGGAGGAAATACAGTTTAGTCTTTGAAAAGTATGGGTTTTTTTTTTTCTAATTTTTATGGGCCCCAGTACACATAGTGCTACCGCAGCGTGGAGTTAATATATTCCGAGTGTCACAGTCTTCTAAGCAATACTTATCCAAGATATATTCCTTTTAAATTAGTTTATATTTTCTAAAGATGTTGACATTACATCTTTTCAAATAATTTAAACCTTTTTTTTAAACTTAATTTGGTGAACCAACTACCTAACCAGACAGAGAGGCAATAAACTGCATTTCTGTGGAGCAGCAGTGACCTCCAGTGGCTGGTTAGACTAACCACAGCTACTCAAACATTCAATTAGTTTTCATCCTAAATTCCTATGTAAGTGTGGTTTTCAACATATAGTTTTTGATCCATGAATCAGATTTTACTTTTATTTAATCCTCCCCCCTTGGAAACATAGTTATAGTGTAACATTTTAAAGTTACATTTTGTATATTGACTTACTTAGTAATGGCCAGAGGCCACAGAACTGGAACTGAGGGCTAGAAATAAGTGTCCTAAGATGAAGAACAAGTAATAGCATAACAAAAAATAGATAAGAAATACTTTAAAGTATTTAAAATCATTGGCATTGGATGAATATCATTAGGTGAGAGTATTTACATAGGCAGAATACTAAAATATAATGTAATTTAGGTTGGGGAAAACAAATTTCAATATTAATATTGAAAGACCCAGTATCAGTTATTTACCAGGCAGGAGTGTCTGAGCTGTGGAATAAGGGAGGCCTCCCCTTCCGGCTCTAGAATGCTTCAGTCTGTTGATCATGGCAATGACCTGTTCTTTGCCCCAGTGCTCTCTCCCTCCCTCTCCCTTTTCAGTCAGCTGAACACTGGTTCTATTAGGCTCTCTGACAATGATGTTACAGTCTAAGAGGTGATGATTCATAGATAATGAAATTATGCTCTCCTTCTGGGGAAGGATAATGCAGAGTCAGATTTGTAGAACTGGCAAGGATTTTAGGATGCTGAAGGTGCATGAAATATCTTCTCTTCCCTTGACATTTACCAAAAAGAGAACTTACATAGTTTATTTAAAGTGTGGATTAGACCAGCATCAGAAACAAGCATCAGGCTATGAAGACTAAGACAAAATGAGTTCCAGCCATGACAAATGAGAACCGAGCCATGAGAAATGAAAAATTCAGAAACAGCGTTGCTTCTTTGATTCCCTTTCCCCTGGATTCTCATTAGAATCTGGATCTATAGCAAACCCATAGAGTTTTTCTATACTTGTATTCTGTTAGCTACCTATGTTAAAAATTAGAGGCAGCTGGAAGAAACTATTAACATGAAAAATAGTATCAGTGAATTCTAATTACAAATGTCATCAGAAAACAGAACTAATGGAAGCTAAATAGGTTGCATTAAATGACTCTTGAGAACTAATGAAATAACATGGTGAAAGTCAGAGTTCAGCCATAATTGCCTATAGATAGAATTAGACCCACTGTCGCCTACTTATCATCATCAGTGATTTTATACTCAGTAGAATACAGTAAATAATCTGCATAACAAGAGTTTATGATTATTTTGATTTAAGGAAAATATCAAGGCCATATATAACAGAGCACTGTATGGGCCTTAAATTCAAATTTCTCTGATATCTTCAAGTCAGGTAATCCTGGGGAAATCCCTTCACTTTTCTGAACTTGACATTTCCCATCTGTAAAATGGGCAAATATTATTGACTTCATATGGTTATTGGGAGGACACAATGTGAGCAATACTTTGTAAACTCTAAAATGTCATCTACTTACTATTTTCAAAGAGCATTTATTAAGATGATCAGCTATGTTTGCAGGTGTTCTGTGTTTGGCCTGGGCTAGAAAGACATTACTAACCTCTATGTAACAGAAACTTAAGTCCATTTACATTAATATGAATTCTGAGACTTGGCCATGTGTCTAGAACTAAATTTGTCTTTGATCTTTATTTTCTATAAAGAAGTTTCTTTCACCCAATGTTATCTAAGTCTATGAGTTATTAATAATGACCATAATATACAATAAACATAAACAGATACCAACCAGAGAACAGTGAATCAAAAGGTTATCCAACTAAATCAAAATTCTAATTTGTCCCCCAAAATGTCATGACAACAAAAGCTTTCAATTAACTTATGTTATTTGCCCTGTTCCCCTCTTCAGTAGCACTATTTTGAGCCCTTAATGACTTTACACTTTACAAATATATCTTGTAAAGTGGCAAGATGACACCATTATTGAGCAAAAAGTAATTGCTTCTAACATGTTACATGGGGTTAGCACATATTCCAGGTATTGATTACATGACATATACTCTGTTTTATTTTTCCCCCAATGAGAGAGTATCCAAAATTTCCTTCAAGTATAGAAATTACTATTGGGTTTAATCTATCAGTTATTGCTATTGAAAATCACTGAATTAAAAAAAGTAGCATAAAAATACAAATAATTTTTATGAATAATAACTTATTCATTTATGAAAAATTAAAAACTTAAGAGTACTCTTTGTGGGCTTTTCATCAAAAAAAAAAAATGACCAATGTAATCAAAAATCTTTCTCTACTGAGTGTAGCATTTCCTACCAAGTATGATGCAGCAGATATATTCCCAAAATTCTTATAATTTAAGTAGAAAACTGTTCCTCCTCCCTGAGAGCTGAGTGTCTATGAAATCTTTTTCTGTGAAATCTTTCGAGAACAGAGAGATGATGGTGGTTTTTCAATGGAAAAAAAAATTTTTTTAATTTTATGCAACTCTACCTTCATAGGATTATTGGTATATGTGCTTGAGTTGGGTATCTTGAACATGTAAGGGGAATTTAAGGAACACAGAGAAAACAAGAGCTAAGACCAAGCAGAAACAATCCATTTTATTGAAAAAAAAGAAAAAGGAGCTTCTGGCTTAACCTATCCAGAAAATGTTGTAATGAAAATTGATAAATTTCTTGACAATTCTTTTTACTTTACTTTCAGTAAATCTCATTCCCCCTGCTCCAGGAAAAAAATAATCATCTATTCCTTTCTCCCACTCTTATTCCCTACTTCCTATGTAACACAAAAAAGTCTTCGCTCATATAAATCAACACAATTAGTCAACTTACTAAAAAGGAGCATCATATCTTCAATTTAAAAATTAGACCATCAAGCAAAATGTAAGTCTGGCTGACCCTTTTCCCTTTCCTCTACAGCTTACAAACCACCTCTACAGTATCTTCTGATTTTCAGTAGAAGAAATATAGTTTAATTACCAATCTGGCAAAGTATTACAGCTTGAAAGTGAAAGTCAAGGTCGCTCAGTCATGTCCAACTCTTTGGGACCCCATGGACTATACAGTCCATGGAATTCTCTAGGCCAGAACACTGGAGTACTCGAGTAGCCTATCCCTTCTCCAGCGGATCTTCCTGACCCAGGAATCAAACCAGGGGCTCCTGCATTGCAGGCGGATTCTTCACCAGCTGAGCTATGTTGTTTTCCTTTTTAATTGACTAACTCCTAGAAACAAAATATAGGACTTTATCAATGGGAATACTCAAATGCATGTCATCAGTCAAAACCACCTACCAACAATCAGAGTTTTGTCTTTTGCAGGGATGAAATGCAAGTTTGGGGCACCTCACAAATACAATGACAAGGCAAAGACTGCAGTTAACAAAGGCAATTTCTGTTAAAGCTTCATTGCACTGATTACATCTATTCAGGGTATAAAATACATTTTGCCAGTAAAGAGCAAAAAAGGATTTTCAATTAAGTATAAATCATTATTAATCATTCTTGGGGTTCAAATTTATTGATGAAGTAGGGGTAAAAAGATAATGTCTCCAGATAGTGAGGCTATATAGCATAGTGAGTGGTGATCATGGCTTCAACTTGGTGGTCCATATGTGTCGTTAAAAAGTGCTTCTTATCATTAATATTGATCCGTTTTACTCTCTGCAAGAACAAACATGCGTACCCCCTTTTTGATGCCATCAACCAGCATCTCACAAAAATGTTTCAAGGAGACTTATAGAATGTACCACGTTGATCTTGAAGTAGTAGAGTGACTTTAAAGTCTCTAATAAACCTGGGATAACTTATAACAGTAAGCCCGTTCTCCTGCATTGCAGGCAGACTCTACCTGAGCCATTAGGGAAGCTCCTATAAACTCTCTAAGAAATCTGAAAGCTAACTAGGCACTTAAGGATCAATGTTGGCTTGCCTTTCATCGGTTTATGAAAGGGATTCTGCACAATTTATATGAAATTTCAAAGTTAAAGGCTATAAATATTTGGTTGCAGTATTGTCATTTATCCTAAGAAAGTTTAGGTAACATAATTGAACTAAATTCAATGGAATAATAAAAGATCTATTTAATATGGTAGAGGCCCTATTACATATATATTTTGTGTTTTCCACCAAGCTAAGACTCTCTTAGATGCTTAGGAGGGAAAAAAAAAAAAAACCTCTATCCTTCCTATGAGTATTAACATTTTACCATATATTTGTTTATGTGTATGTATATTTTTACATACTTGACTTATTATGTGCCAGGAATGTTTATATATATGTCTTTTAATATAAGAACAGAGGCTTTATATTGACTCTTTTTATTTGACAGGTTTCATCCATTAATCCTAAATCTTGTCCCTTTTTTATAGGACTGCCCTAAAATCATTCATACCCTACCCATACAAGGCTTCTCAAACCAAATATACTTCTCCAGCCCGTATTAGGAAATGAATTCCAGTAAGTTACCATTAGGATATCCCTTTGCTAGTTATATTCTAATCTGCCAGTACAGTCATCTTCCCAGTCTGTGGCACCCACTCTGGCCTATTTTATGTCATTAAAAGGCAGCATGCACTTAGTCCTATGGACTTTCATGGGGGAGAACTGAGTAGTAAAATGTAAAAATCTATGTATGTTTCTATGGGCTCCACCTTGCTTGTTTTTATGGTCTAACGCACAGAGATGTGTGGGGTCTCTATTAGCTTACACTGAAATGCAAAAGCATTACGCTAGTTATAAATTAAAAAGAAAGGCCAAGACAGACAAAACATAGATTCCAAGGCTCACGTTCTGTATTTCTTAATCTTAACAGTGATAGTAAATAGTGGACATTCTTTATTTCACTTTCCTGACATCTGTTTTACTCTCCACATTTACCACTGTATTCTTAAATTTAAGCTTCACAATTCTTAAACGTTTTGACTTCTAACACAAAGGTTTCTTTTGTTTGTTTTTTGGTTGTTTTATTCCATGCCTGAAGATCTTTTCCCAGTTCTCTTGCTGTATAATACTGCTGGCTTTGCTAGAAACCCCGCTCATATTTTGAACCTGTCAGAAAATCACAGGGCAATTCATCAATTTTGTGATTGGAGTGATCAGAAAAACTGACTGGCTTTGTCTCTAGAGTGCAGTCTAGTCAAGTCTGAGGTATCTGCCTTCCATCTTCCCTGTCTCCCATTCCCAGACCTTCCCTCCACTTAGGATTTTGCACACTGAAATTCCTCCATCCAGTACTACCTAGGGCTCTCTTGGTTTTGTGCTCCTTACTCGAAATATATCCCCAGATCTTGACTAGTATCATTATCCCTTCTAAGGTCACTCACACTTTAATTGAGATTAAAAGAAAAAAAAAAAAACCTTTTGCTAAAGGTAACAAAGTCATATACTAAGAGCTGGGGTTATGCTTCTGAGGGCAAAGGTGCTTTGCCCTCCAAAATCATTCTTTGTAGATACTGCTATATTTTTCTCAAACATGAAGTGGGGCCTTCCCACAAGAACCAAGGCAGGGCAAATAATCCGTGTTCCATTCAGTAAACTATAGTCTGAGAAATCTTCTCAGTGAATTACCATTATACACAGGATTTCTCCTTAGTTTTCTCCACAGAGAGACAATACTACATACAAGACAGAACTTGGGCTATGGATCCAGGATGAACCAGTTTGACTGGTTCTGGGACTTAATAACTGCAAAATATTGACTATTAGCTTCTTCATCTCAAAAATGAAAATGTATAAAATAATATAATAATAACAGGGTTGTCACAATAAGGCAAAGAATCAGCATTTCTTGAACATTTTTATGTACTTTGTTTTGGCACACTGCATATATTACTTAATTTAATACTCACAAAGATCCTACGATGATTAAATCAGATGACTTAGATAAAAATCACTTAGTATAAAGCTTGGCACATAACTGTAACCTACTCCTTCACTTCATTAGCTCAAATTGCTTAAAGTTTCTGTACAACAGTATGCTTTAATAGCTGTATTTCATTATGTCATGTCCAACTCTTTGCGACCCCATGGACTATACAGTCCATGGAATTCTCCAGGCCAGAGTAGGCTTTCCCTTCTCCAGGGGATCTCCCTAACCCAGGGATCAAACCCAGGTATCCCGCACTGCAGGCAGATTCTTTACCAGCTGAGCCACAATGGAAGCCCTATCTATTTTTGTATGGGATAAAAAACATATCTGGCCGACTTTCAAGAAATAGAATCTTAACTGCCAAAACCTCAGGGGCACATAGTTAATACTGAAGAGTAACATGGTATATAAAACCTAAGTCCTAATCTCCCATCAAAGTCCAATGACATCTTTACCTTTATTCCCACACCATTCTCCTTGCTCTAATACTGGCCAGTTCTTGAAGTAGCATGTGCTTTCCTTGTTGCTGTTCACTTGCTAAGTTGTGTGCGAATCTGCAATCCCATGGACTGCAGCACACCAGGCTCCCCTGTCCTCCACTATCTTCCAGTTTGCTCAAATTCATGTCCATTGAGTCAATGATACTATCTAGCCATCTTGTCTTCTGCTTCCCTCTTCTCCTTTTGCCTTCAACCTTTTCCAGCATCAGGGTCTTTTCCAATGAGTCAGTTCTTCATATCAGGTGGCTAAAGTATTGGAGCTTCAGCGTCAGTCCTTCCAGTGAATATTCAGGGTTGATTTCCTTTAGAATCGACTGGTTTAATCTCCTGGCAAATCCAAGGGACTCTCAAGAGTCTTATCCAGCACCACAGTTCAAAAGCATCAATTCCTCAGTGCTCAGCCATCTGTATGGTCCAGCTCTCACATCCATACATAACTACTGGAAAAACCATAGCTTTGACTATATGGACCTTTGTGCTTTCCCTTCTTATGCCTTTACTCAAGCTATTTCTTTTATGAGAAATTACTTTCCTCTCCCTTTCAGGTCCTCCTGTTAACCTCTTCTCATTTATCAGTTGATTTCAAAAATTATTCTTATAAAAATATGGTTTTCAAGATTCATATTTAGATTTAAATTGCTTCTCTGTTGTAAATAATCTGACAACAATTTTTCTTTGATAGTTGCCAACAGTATGACCATTTTGGCTGGTATGTTAAAGTGACTAAGAGTTAAAAAAAAGTATTGTGAGACAAATAAAGAATATTTAATTCAAAGAATGAATATATCTTGATTTTAGTGAAGGTTGGATAGTCAACTTTTATTGTAAAAGCCATATACTTGTGACTGCCCACATCCACTGCTTCTTGGGAAAGGTCCTTTTCTCTTTAGCGTGGATGTCTCCTGATCCCATGCCTAGTGCCACAGGGCTTCTACTTTAGACATGTCCCAAGTCTGTCCTCTTCCCAAATAAAGTGACTACCCCACACTATCACTGAAACCAAGTCAGATGTCTTTGGCTTACTGATTATACACATTTTCAAAGTAACTATTCTCCTGAACACTGAACATCAAATACTTAGAAGTTGACAATTAGAAATGCTCACTTTTTGTTTTTAACCTCCTGAACATTGATTATGCAGAAGGCATAACTGATTATAGAGGCCTGAAGCATCTGCCAGTTGATGGGTGTTTCCTTTCTGTTCATCATCTTACAACTTTCCACTGAATTTCTTTTCTCTCTCTCATCACCAGTTAAAATATCTTTCAATTTTCCCCTCTATCCAACTTTTATCAATAAGTCAATTCATACCATTTGATTATGTACCTTCTGACTGGGTTAATAGGAAAATTAACTAATGCTAATGCTAATGACATTTTGTTTTCTTTTAGAAAACAATAATTAAGATAACATAGTCTAATAATTTAATTCAAAAGGCAGTCAAAAATCTATTTGTATTCAACAGTTTTGTTTAGTTCTATAAATGAAAAACTGTGATTTTGTAAATTGTAGTTTAATTTCAGAAATAGAAATTATATCCCTCTCTAATATACTTTTAAGGCACATTTTAATTGTGATTTGTAAAGGCAGGGAAGATTTATTATAACAGAACATCCAGATATTTCTTTTCATGTAAGGTATCACTCAGTCTCTGGACCATGGTAATCTTTGCCATCAATGAAACAGATTCATTTTTGGAACATATGTACTAAGAGAATTGAAATGAAACCTTTATTTAGTCATAAAACTTATAACTATGAGGGTTTTTGAGAACTTCACAGTGCATTTTCTTACCTTCTATTTGAAACCCTAAGCTAATTTAATTGTATTTTCAGTGATTTTTTTAAAATTAATTTTTATTGGGGTATAGTTGCTTTACAATGATGTATTAGTTTCTACCATACAGCAAAGTGAATCAGCTACATGCACAAACATATCCCCCCACTTTTTTTATTTTCTTCCCATTTAGGTCACCACAGAGCACTGAGTAGGTTCTTGGAACTATATAGTGAGTTCTCATTAGTTGTGTATTTTATACATAGTATCGACGGTGTATATTTGTCAGTCCCAAAGACTACATTCCTTAGTCTCTCTCTTAGTTATCAATTCCAAGTTTTTACTGCAAACATTTGCATGGTTTTTACCTCTAACCTTTATCTCTCTTGCTTGAGAGATACTGTGTGGTTACTTTAATTTTAAAAAGAAAAAATTTTGTTTCTAATATTGTTTAAAAGAAAGAAATATAAGAAGTGGTTGAGTTCTTGTTCTACTTTTAATCTTCAGTATTGGAATCTGCTTTGTGTAGAGCAGGTAGAGGGCCCTGGACTCCATGGCACATAGTTTGAAGACATGAAAAACCACTATTCTGAAATCACTAATCAACTATAGGTTCATAATATTCTGCATGGTTAATAGCTGAATGAAGGAACTCAGTGCTTAATTAACCCATAATCAAACATATAGGTAAGAAGTTTTGCAGCAGGATGTATTCAGCAGTTTTCAATACCAGGCTCACAAATTATATTTCCAGAGGTCAAATTTGCACATAACTCTTTCAACCACAACTGTCTCCTCATACTTAACTCAGTTTAACATCCAGCAGTGTGTTGTGCAGAAATAATCAGTGGTTAAATTAGTCGCATTTTGTTCGCTCAGCTCACAGTAGCCCACTGATTAGTTTTTGGTTTTTTTTTCCTAAGTATCTGATCTTCAATTTGTATTTCAACTGTACCCAAGTGCAGATGCCATCTCTGGTAACATGACAAAACAAAATTTAGGTTAATAAATGTTTCTCTGTGCTCCAATCACAGCACGCATCCTGCAGTAACTATACTGTAGCTCAAAGTGTTGTAAAAAATGCAACTGAGTTTCCTGGAGAATCATTTTAGAGTTAATTAAACCTCCTCCACCTGTAATTTAAGAAAAAAGAAAAAAACCAACACTCCTAAAGACCATGGGGGAAAGGCAGTTTAAGAAATAGAAGTCCTCTGTTTATCCAGGGAGGTACTTTACAAGGCAGACAGCTACACCACAGTTGAGAGACAACATTTCCTCAGCTGATTTGGTTAATTAAAATGCACAGTTACAACAGGCTTTCTTAGAGCCTGCAGCTGAATGACCGAAGTCTCCATTTTCCTCCAGTGTCACACAGAACGTGAAGAGGCAAACATACTGCCGGAGCACAATTTGACTCACTAAAAATCCAGCACTATAAACACGAAATACATTTCTCAGGCACATTTTAAAAGACATATTATCAAGATTTATGGTGCAAGGATGGAAAGAATTTGCAGTTAGGCAGCACCAAGAGACTATCCTAGGTTCCTCTCAAAGCAGTTTTCAGTAAAATTTACAAATAAATCTTTAGGGTAGAGTCTACTTTCAACGCAGAAATCTTCAGCTCTATCCTTTCAAATGTATGGAATTTGAATCTGACTAACAGCCCGTCTGTTGCCAGAATTTATGAGTGATGTGAAAAATCAAAGGCCACAAAAGCTATTTGTCAAATAAACTGCAGAACGCAATACCAGTCTGCAGGGCTCATTTGCAGAACTCATGATGAGCATGGGAGGAGGGGATGCGAACAGCTGCAGCCTTGACCGCACTGCCTGTGCCAGCCAGAATTCAAGCCGCGTGAGCTGGGTATGACTGAAAGAGGGGGCCAACAACAACAACGCAAAACAGAAAAGGTTCTTATATCTAAGTTTTTATTAAATCAGTATATCAGTGTGCCCAGATGAATACCTGCAGAACCAGTTAAAATAGATGTGGCCTGTAGGTATTCAAATTAAATCAGTTCATGGAAGACTATGTTTATTTCCTGGCATGGGAGAGATATTACAGCCTTTGAATCAGTTAGATTAGTAGCATGGCATCCAATCAGTTTTCTCATCTGTAAACTGGGAACAGGGCTTCACATCTCAGGACAACTGAGGATAAATTGAGATCACATGTTTGTGGGCAAGCAAGTGCTCAATAAAAGTCATTCTCCTCTCTTTCACTAGTTCTTCTCGCAACACAGTGAGTTGATATGAATGGCAAAGTCAAAGTTCCCATATTAACCATTTAAATTAAGAAGTTCACAATCTATAGAAAATGATTAAATATTTCTGGAGCCTAATTAACAAATGAAATCAAACCCAAATAGTGTTCCCCAGAAATTCAAAAATCCTCTAATGAAATTTCCATATTAAGCTTTGTTCTATAACAATTTTGCTTAGCATCAGAATAAAATTTTTTGATCTTAGTATTGTCTTTTTCTAATAATTCAGCATCATTTCCTTTTCATAAATGTTACTTGAAGAACTGACCATTGCTTTTCAAAATATCTCTTTAAACATCTCTAACATCTGTCTGTGTGTCTTTCTTTTCATTTTTGTCTCCCAAACATGGACATATCACATCCCCCCACACTCAGTACTGAAGAAAACATGCTGTTGTAGCAATTTAATGGTCTATATAACTTAATACCTAATTCATTTCTAGTGGGAAATAATTTAGGTGTTTGGAAGAAAGGGACACAATATTAATATTTGTGTTTTCAAAAACTCTGAGTCTATGATATAATGACTGAATTATTCAAAGCAACTTATCAAAAAGTCACAATAAAATAATTTCAATGGATATTTACTGAGCACCTACTACATGCAGACAAACAAGTGAATTTTTGTTTTTCCTCAAAGCAAACAAAACGTAACAAGTGGCAAAGGATATTCGAAATTTGGAGTCATATCACGAGGAAAGCCATTGAATTATTTGACCGGTTTTGGAAAGTCACTTCTTCATAAAGCATTGAGTTTTCTCTTCTCAAGAGAGAAATTTGATACATGCCCCTCACTGGAGACATGATAATAATTTGAAGACTTTGATAATAATTCAAAGACTTTGAAAAGAGCAGAGATGAAAAGAGCTGTAAGAGTTTCTAAATGACACAAGATCTGTGAAGTGGTAGATATTTAACACAAACCTCATACAGCTGTTATGTAGATTCATTAGTTAATCAGTTAGTTAATGACTTTGACGTGTAAAATCTTATTAGACATTTTTTTACACTTTAATGCATATAAGAAAGAAATTACTGTCTGAAGTTAAAAAGTGACTATACCATTCTAATATATTGTATCTTTCTATGACAGACTTTCAAGATGTTCTTTCCTACTCTGATTTTTTTCCCCCCAAACAACTCCTGAAAAGCCTATCTAGACCCTGATTCTCTACCATTTTATTGCTCAGTTTTGGCATGGGCTTCCAGTTAACAGTAAGCACAGAACTGGAAGAAAAAAAAATCACATATTTTGTGTAATAATATAAAGTATTATTTGATGATAATGGCATCAAATGTTAAACATGCTATTTAAATGTGGTTTTGTACATCTGTGCAACAGGGGAGTGAAAAAACTGTTGGATAAACTGAAAAAAAGTGAACAAGGGAAGGAATTGAAACCCAATGTTAACTACCTTGATCCTTGGAAGTAGTGACTGATTTCTCTTCTGAATGCTGGGAAGATGAGAAAAGATGTCAGAGGCGTAATTAGTTTAGCAATATTCTACTATGTGGGAGACATTTCTATAGCTTAAACAAAATTTGTGCTTGACATATAATATTTACAGAGAAAAGTGCACATATTATCAATGTATAGCTCAATGGATACTGAGCTCTTGTGTTCTCTATAGCTAGATCAAGAAATAGAAGATTCCCAGAACTCCAAAAAGCCTCTCTGTTTCCTACAATCACTAGATCTATATCCAAAGGTTAACCGCTAGTGCTACCTCTAACTGCAAATGGTAGCCTTATCTGTCTTGGTACTTTATATAAAGGGAATCATCAAGAACGTACTCTCTTTTGAATCTAGCTTCTGGTGGCATTCTTCCATGGTATTCACCCATATTGTTAAGGGTAGTTGTAGATCTACAGATTTCTAATCTTAGTCCCTCCACCCCAACCCCCACCACACACACACACAGAATTAATTCTTTTCTTATGCAAAGAATGGCCAAGGATCCCTGTACCGGGAAGTCCTAGAACACCCTGGGAGACAGGAATTGCAAGTGAAAAATTTCCTCAGTGGACACGGATTTGAGCAAACTCCTGGAGATAGTGAAGGACAAGGAAGCCTGGTGTGCTTCAGTCCATGGGGTGACAGAGTCAGATACAACTGAGCGACTGAAAAACAACAACAAAATTTTCTTATCTTTTTTTCTTTTTCCTTTTTTTTTTTTTACATTGGTAAATATAATGCAATCTCGAATTATGTTGCACTTTTAAAATCTAGTCATGGACAGAACCAGCTCTAAGGGGCACACTGAAGCAATTTTTTTTTTTCCCCCAGTAGCCCTTCTTTTCAGCCCTGAATTCCCTACTCAGCTCTCCATACCAGCAAATCTCCTAGAAAGCCTTCCCCAGTCTAGCAGTTGTATAAAAAACAATTGAACAAACTACTTCACACCAAGGTGTTAATGCCAAAATCGTTAGTTCTCTAAGGTATGGCCTAAGGACAGTGCACAGAAGCCCAATTATTTTCTGATTACTCTCTAATGGGGTGTCTGGTAGAACAGCATTTATTGACTTATGCTATAAGGTTCCTTTACACTGAAGGACTCTGGGAAACAGACACTGGCATCCTATACTGTCTTTACTAGTAGAAGGTTATTGAAACTATTATTTCCCTACATCACACAGTGTTCTCTTTATGAGAGCCCGTGGGGGAAGGGACATCAGTTCTACTTCTTCATGCAACTGATCGGCCCACAGCATCCCCTTCTCTCCCCTGCATTTCCCCCCACCTCTCTCCTGCTAAAAATACTAAAGAATAAGGGATAGCCATTTCTAACAAATATTCAGAACTTTTTAACTTGTCTTTTTGGTATAGCTTCCTCACCCTTTGGAGAAGGAAATGGTAACCCACTCCGGTATTCTTGCCTGGACAATTCCAAGGACAGAAGAGCCTGTTGGGCTATAGTCCATGAGGTCACAAAGAGTCAGACACAACTGAGCAACTAACCCTTTCCTCACCCTTGGTTCCATCTTTTCCTTTCGTTCTCTGTTTACAGATCTTTGAAATTTTAAAAATCCTGATGAATTCAGGAATAGTATAGATTGATTTGATGAAATACGTTATCCCTTAAGGAGAATTTTTTAGTCGCTGACATCAGACCAAGCTGGCCAACTGAGGGATACGTGTTTTAGGTCGAGGGCTCTTCCAGCAGTGTTCAGATTACACCGCACTGGTTGGCTGTCAACGGAATGACTGAGAAGCTCCTTTTTGAGGCACAGGATGTATAAGGCATTACACAACAAAGGTTTTTTATAAAGCTTTGCTGAATGCATTGACTGAAGGTATTTTCCATCAGGTGAAATGGACAGAATGAGATAATGTCTAGGAAAAAAATCTAGATCAAGAACAGGATAAAAGATAAATTACTTGTGAGAAAACATGGAATTTAGTTTTCAAGAGAGCTGTTATAAAATTTGTTATATGATATTTTGCAACTACTGGTCCATTCTTATTTTCAAGGCTCTCAGAGTTCTGCTTGGGAAGATTTGATTAATGCATTATTTATCCAAGAGTCATTGATTTATGGAGCTTAACCATAAGCTACAGAATAGATCATTTTCTTTCTAATATTTATATCTACAGGAAGAATACCACAATGGCGGGCTATTCTACCCTTGACTGGTAATCCACATAAGCAATGACCCCAACTAACAATAATGAAAATATTAAATAACAACCTGTTATTTACTCCCTTCATTGCTAGGATCCCACTATTTAAATTAAGTAAAACAATTTCCAGAAATTCAGTGATAATCTATAAATCATATGACAAAATAGTCCAATACATATTCCAGTGAAATGTTCTCTGTGAAATGGGGAGGAGGACATGTCAAATGTGGATCTCTTAATGCCTGTATTATTAATCTTTAGATCAAACAAATAATTCCAGTTCAGATAAATTAAAATTGTAGATTTTTTTCCTTTATGTTAAAGCTATTTGATTATGACACACTGGAAAAAAGCATATTGTCTTGCAAAAAAATGAACAAATTTATTCCAGACTATGACAGAATACTCATATTTATGTAATCTCTTATTTAAATATATCTTTCCAAATAAAAAAATTAATTTGTTTAGAAACCATCATTCCTGAAAATTCCATGGTAAGCATTCCCTTTAAAAATTACTAAATCCAATAAAAAAATTACTAAATCCAATGTAATAATTAGGACCTGTTAGGTTAATTTTTCGTTTGTTTGTTTGGCAGCAACTGCAGAATTAAACATGACTGGAGTACCACTGTGTATATTTCAAATGCTTATACTGTACAAAAATGATCATTTATTTGTTTATACTTGGCAATTACCTGGCAGCCTCAAACTTGACAAGGCCTGCATGCCCAATACACATGTAAAAGGATATCTCTCTCAAATACTTTGTGATGCTAACAATGTACGTAGGGAGGAATGGATACTGAAAGTATGGAATGGAGAGGCATTTTACTAGATTTCTGAGTGGATCACAATCAGAGGTCAGTCCCCAAACCAGACACTGCATGGTGAACCTGTCACATCACAGCTCAGAAACTTCTAACATCTCCTCAGGACTGGTCTCATTTGGGGCTCAACCTACTCTTTCAGTTTCTCGTGTGTAATTACCCTTATCCCACTATGCTCCAACAAAACCACAACTTACCATTCTTTCAACATCTCCCTCAAAGTCTACCACTGATTTGCTTACATTTTCCTTCTCCTTGAAACATTCTGTTCTGCCAAATTCATCTTATATTTTATCACCATAATCCAAATCTTCCATGAACTATTTTCTGATTATTATAGCTGAAAGTATTTTTCTTTCTCCCTCAACTTCAATTATTATTGAATGATAATAATGATGTATCATTATTAATGATAATGATACATTACTATCATTATTACCATTATAATTATCTACTTCTATAGTCATTATTATTTCCTAATGTGTTATATTTAGTTATATCCATATATTATCATCCTTACAGGAAAATTTTACAGGGAGGGGAAAATGTATCTTTAACATGTATTTTGTTTGTTTGTTTGTTTGTTTGTTTTATAGTCCAAGCAGGCTTAAGGCAGGATTTAAGATATAGTATATGCTTAATAGACTTCCTGATGGCTCAGCAGTAGAGAGTCTGCCTCCAGTGAAGGAGACTCAAGAGAAATGGTTTCAATCCCTGGGTCAGAAAGATCCCCTGGATGAGGAAATGGCAACCCACTCCAGTATTTTTGCCTGAATAATTCCATGGACAGAGGAGCCTGGCAGCTAAAGTACAAAGGGTCTCAAAGAGTCAGACCACCGAGTGACTGAACACATACACATATGCTTAATAACTGTCTCTAGTGAACTAATGTCACACTTGTGCGAGTCATGCTGAAACTCTAGTGATTTTTATTCACAACAAACAAGAGATTGTTATTCCCTTTGTTGTTGTTCTTTAGTTGCTAATTTGTGTCCAATTTTTCTGTGACACCATGCACTGTAGCGTCACACCGGGGATAAAATCCTCATCTCCTGCATTGGCAGGGGGATTCTTTCCTGCTGAGCCACCTGTGAAGCTCTTATTCCCTTACCATTGCAAAAACAGGCATAAGAGGTTCGGGATACAGTGCATACCGTAAAATAACACTTCACATATTTCATATATTTTAAGCAAATGTTTACCATTTACAGTTATGTGACCAGCTTCCCAGTTGACTCAATGGTAAAGAATCCACCTGCCAATGCAGGAGACCTGGGTTCAATCCCTGGGTTGGGAAGATCCCCTGGAGGAGGAACTGGCAACCCACTCCAGTATTCTCGCCTGGAAAAACTCACAACAGAGTGACTGAGCACACATGCATGAATGACCCTATATGGCAAAAGAAGCATTGGAAACATAAAAGTGTCATCCTATAAACGATAAAATCATTCTTGAATTACAAGCTGCCTTAACTGCCACATACAAAACATATATTGAACTGCAACCCTGGAGGGCTCTGAATGATGAGCAAGGAAGGAGCTTTCAGAGGTTTTGCACAGTACAGTAAGTTGGCTATTAACCCATCTTATAGATAAAGAAATTGAAGTGTAAGCATAGCTGGAATGTGAATCCTGATTTGTATGACTGGGCACTTCTCTTACAGTCACTGCACAGTAAACTCTGAATGTAAGCTTCCGTTTGACTAGATAGGTTGCTTGTTTACATACAAGTCATTCTGCTCTGCTGCATAGTATTTACCGCAGGACACTGTCAGCTTTTTCCATAATATTTTCTTAAAAAAAGTACAAAAACACAAAACTCTCTCTTTTGAATGGCTTACTATGAGGCACTATGCTAAATGCTTCCCTTACCAATATAATTCTTACAACAACCCTGTGAGATGAGTGCTCTTTACTCATATTCCAAGACAGGAAAAGTGAAACATAGAAACTTCAAGTTATACACTCAAGATCAGTTTCTGTTCTGTTTCTACTAGTGCTCCCAGTGTTACTAGAAACCATTATTTCTAAGGATAAGAAATGGAATTGGAACTCATTTTTCTTATTTCTGAATCCAAGTTCTTCAGTTCAGTTCAGCTCAGTCACTCAGTCGTGTCCAACTCTGCGACCCCACAGGCTGCCTCACGCCAGGCCTCCCTGTCCATCACCAACTCCCGGAGTTCACCCAAACTCATCTCCATTGAGTTGGTGATGCCATCCAACCATCTCATCCTCTGTCATCCCCTTCTCCTCCCGCCTTCAATCTTTCCCAGCATCAGGGTCATTTCAAATGAGTCAGTTCTTCGCATCAGGTAGCCAAAGAATTGGAGTTTCAGCTTTCAACATCTGTCTTAACTGCTCTTATTTTATCATCTTTTATTCCTTTTTACTAAGCCTTAAATGTGTTATTTTTCCTAAAAAGAAAATTGGATTATTTGAAACTTTATTTAGAATATTTATCTATCATGGGATACATTTAAACTAAACTTGCAAGAGATCTAGAGGACAGAAAATGGGGGAGAGGTTAAGAAATAGGCTCATCTCACCTGGTCTGACTAAACTACTTACATTTTTCTGAGATCCCATCTCCAAGCCCATCCTAAAATGACAATGAACCTGGACATACCCCAGGGCCATTTAGATAAACAGAACATACATCACAGAAACAGTCAGGGCCCTTAATGAATTGGCTGGTTTGCTTCTCATCCTAAATCTGTGACTTACAGCAGCTAAGCATAATACAGGAAACGATACAATATTTTCCAGCGTGTTGAGACTGTTCCTCCTCCCGAAACTGTTAAGTATAAGACAGGTGCAGAAATCATTTCAATCACCCCTGGAGGGGTGCACAGCAGTTGGTACACAGTCACGCAGTGGCAGAAGTCTTTGCTAAGATTCAAAATACAAAGAATACTCATTGTAATTGGAACTATGCAGGGGACAAAGCTTCCCAGATGCGCACAAGAGTGCTGAGGCTTTGAAAGGGGACAGATGCCATGTTTATACTCAAGCTAAGAGATACCACATTTCAGTAACTCATGAGGAGGTACAATCAAGTCTTCAGAGAGAAAAGACATAAGCAACACATCTGTGGCATCCATGAAGCAAATGTTTTTGTAGGCTACAAGGAGCCTTGAAGATCACTCAGGGTATGCCCTTTTGTTTTCCATTTGATGACAGCAAGGTCCAGAGAGGTTAATACTGTCCGGGATGACCGAATAAAGCTTTGGCAGTCAAAGGCCTTGAAGCCAAATCCATGATTTCTTCCTTTCTTCTACTCTACCCTGCTGTCTATCTGCTTTGTTTCGTTTCATTTAATTTTAGATTATTTGCTTGCTTTTTTTTTAAGGTTAATTAATGAAAGACGAGTGTGACATGGCATTAATACAAAAGGAATTTTTTCTAATATGAGGAGTTCTGTACATTGAACATTCCTTTCCTGGCTAAGGCATTTAGTTGCTCCTGTAGCTAAAACAAAAAACTATGATTAACAGTCAGAAGCTCATGGCAAGGACATAAACTGAAACAGATATTCCTCTTGATTGTGGTTGAGCTCAGCCCTCTGATTCTGAAAAGACACCTTTGTGAAATCTCTGAGTTTCCTCTGATTGAGATAAAACTGTCTAATTACTATTCTCTGCTTTAAAATGATCAGTTTATACACAGATCATAAGATATATATATATGTTTCAAACTGAAAATGCATTTATTCAGTGCTTATTAAGCCAGATTAGATGCTGGTGATACCAAAGCTAAATATCTGTTATGTAATACAGCCATTTTACAATCATAGAAAAGTGATATTCTACTCTGTGATACAAGTGATCTCAGTCAATAGGCGTTCAACTCACTAGTGATCAATTAATGAACATTTATTAAATGGCTTCTTATAAAAAGACTTATGATAGGTACTGCAGGAAGATACCAAAACATAAGCCTTCAGTCCAATGAAGAAGAGAAGATGTACTCATATGAAATGATGTAAAAACAGAATGATCCTTTAATAATTGTCATGATATACTATGAGGTGAATTTACCTGTATGTTGCTGCTGCTGCTAAGTCATTTCAGTCGTGTCTGACTTAGGCTTATATAAATATAGGGAAAACATGGAGTGTTTCCTGAAGTAGGTGTTTTGAAAAAGGGATGAATATAAAAAGAATGGATGGGGAGAAAATGTAGGAAAGCAGGTCCAAGTGTAGAGATAAAAATTTTACAAGATTAGCTTGATTAATTGCTGTAGTCTAATGTAGATTTCACAAGCAATGGGAAAAAAGTAACTCTACGTGTAGGTGTACTTGTGATTGACTGCTTATGTAATAATAGGCCATAGTGACTGGATAAGTCAATTAATTCTAAGTTGATATTGCCCACTATCAGAGGAATTCAGGATCTTCCTGTAAGTCCCTTTTCATATGTAATCAGAGGGGCAATCACTGTGGCTGTACCCATTGTTTAAGCCAGGGACTCTTCTGCTTAGTCAATGCTTCTGTTCTAACTAGTTGTTAAATATTTTTAGAATTGTTGCAGATTATAACTGATTGCATAATTTCAACAATTTTCTGGGAAGAATCATACAAAAACAAGCTCTTTTCCAGTTAAATAACTGTGAGTAGCCAGGAAAACAGCAAGATAGGCATTCAGAATGTAGAGTATCCTTTGAAATGCTTCTACAGAAGAACTCTAAGTAGTTTTCCAAAGCCTGGGACTATTACCATGATTCCCACTTAACTTTCTTACCATCCACTGGAGAAAATAGACCCCATTAAGAAACAATTTTACCAATAGTATACAAGGTTCCCCTTTACATTGTTCATGGGAATGTAAATTGATGCAGCCACTGTGGAAAACAGTATTGTTGTTGTTGTTGTTAAGTCACTTCAGTCGTGTCCGACTCTGCATGACCCCATAGACGGCAGCCCACCAGGCTCTCCTGCCCCTGGGATTCTCCAGGCAAGAACACTGGAGTGGGTTGCCATTTCCTTCTCCAATGCAGGAAAGTGAAAAAGTGAAAGTGAAGTCGCTCAGTCGTGTCCGACTCCTAGCGACCCCATGGACTGCAGCCCACCAGGCTCCTCTGTCCATGGGATTTCCCAGGCAAGAGTACTGGAGTGGGGTGCCATTGCCTTCTCCGGGAAAACAGTATGGAGGTTTCTAAAAATACTAAAAATAGAACTACCATATGACCCACTCCAGAAAGAAACAAAAACACTTATTTGAAAACATACATGCACCCCAATGTTCAGAGCAGCGTTATTTTCAATTGCCAAGATATGGAAGCAACTAAGTATCCATCATCAGATGAAGGGATAAAGGATAGATCCATATATCTATACATAGATATATATCATGGAATAATACACAGCCATAAAAAATAATGAAAATTTTCCATTTGCAGCAACATGAATGGACTGAGAGGGCATTATGCTAAACGAAATGTCAGATTGAGAAAGACAAACACTGTATGATATCATTTATATGTGAAATACTAAAAAAAAAAAAAAAACAGTGAATATAGCAAAAAAGAAGCTGACACAGATATAGAGAACAAATTAGTGGTTTCTAGTGGGGAGAGAGAAGGAGAAAGAACCATTATAGAGGCATAGATTTAAGAGATACAAGCTATTATGTATAAAATAACCTACAAGGATATACTGAACATTATGGGTGTGTGTGGGTACTCACTCAGTCGTGTCCAACTCTTCGCAGCCCCATGGACTGCAGCCTACCAGGCTTGTCTGCCCACAGAATTTTCCAGGCAAGAACAGTGGAGTTGGGTGCCATTTCCTACTCCAGGGGATCTTCCTGACCCAGGGATTGAACCCATGTCTCTTACATCTCTTGCATTGCAGGTGGATTCTTTACCACTAGCACCACCTGGGTTGGTAGCACCAACATACCACTCTGTTACCATGAGTAACATAGCCAATATTTTACAATAACTATAAAATGGAGTTTTATCGTATGGAGTATAACCACTAAAGTTGTGAATCACCATATTGTACACCTAGATTGTACACTTAGATTGTACATCAACTGTACTCTAATTAAAAAATTATGAAGAATCTTAAATGATAATAGAGGGAGAGAGACAGCTCCAAGTGCAGAGAAAAACCAACCAGCATAAGTCAAAGAAAGTTCCTAGTCATGTCTGCCCTCAGTTATCTTAAGTACAGTCTTGACTTAGTATGTTTCCCTGAGGCACTAATAATCTAGTTCTTTCAAGATCTCTCTAACTTTTCTGTGAGCAACACACAAATCAATCCAGTATGTCATTTCCAATAGCACAGGGAAGTAATTGTTTTGAAGAGGGAAATCACTAATTGCTTTTGAATGTGCTCCTGTCAACAACTCACATTATTAAAAACAAAACCTTCCTACTAAAGGCTCACCACAAATCATCTGCAATGAGAGAGTTGAAAATGAAAGCATGAGTCAAGGAGGTTTATTTTAAGATTTTCCATATTTTGATCAAATGCTGGTGATTACATTATATTTTTTTCTGTACTTTGCTAACAAAGAGTAAGTCACACATTATGTTCTTCCAGAATGATTCTTTTCTTAAAAGAGCCTTAAAGAAACAGTTATGAATCACAGATTATCTTAATGACAGATATAAGCTTCAAAGGTACATTACCTCAAAAATAATAAATTAAAAATACTATTCAGAGAGCTTCATCTGTTTCCTACTTAATAATTCCATCTTTGAATCTTCAAATAGGCATCATCTAAATTGTATTTCTGGCATGTTCTATGACTGGTAACATGTCCTCCTAAGATAATATTAGGCAATGTAATTTTTTTTTTAATTAGTCAAAGGTGTCTTCAGCCTTTGATTAATACAGTTATTAGGAGTATAGAGTCCAGAGATAGCTCCATTGGTTCAAATCTCAACCAGAAGAGCCATATGACCTTGGATAAACAACCACTCTGAGCCTCCATTTCCTCTTCTATAAAACCAAAATAATACTAGAGCCTACTCCAGAAAGTTGTTGAGAATATTATAGCAGTTTATAGATAGAAAATGATTATAGCAGAATTGTCACACAGTAGGCACTCATAAAGTATTAGCTGTTATTTCCTCTCTGTGTATATACATTATAATTTTTAACTTAAAATATTGGCCAACAGTAGAATGGAATTCTCTGATATTCAATAATTCAAGCTTCACAGAGTCAAAGCTTTTATTTAAAATAAAATTTTTCCAATATTCAACTTGGAAAATATGGATTTTTCTTAGTATACCTCAGTACTGGATTGTATGGATCAGGCATGACCATACATTCTTTGTTAGACAGACAAATGTGAATCATTTTGTAAATAATGTATTTTCAGTTTATCCTAAATTTGCCTTGTATCTATTTGAACTAATATTAAAATCAAGGTTGCTGCACCAGGGGCTCTTTTTGCACAGCTCCTCGGTGACTAAAGAAGGGAAAAAATAACATAGAAACAGCTAAAAAATGTGACAAAATTCAGTGAAAGGCAAGGTTACCATGTACAGAAGAGCAAGTTGTATACTGCATAATTCTATAAAATATCATTTATATAGGCTACAGTATTAAAGCTGCCCCCTTAGTGCACAATGTATGGTCAATGCTGCTGCTGCTGCTAAGTCACTTCAGTCGTGTCTGACTCTGTGCTACCCCATAGACAGCAGCCCACCAGGCTCCCCGTCCCTGGGATTCTCCAGGCAAGAGTACTGGAGTGGGTTGCCATTGCCTTCTCCATATGGTCAATGGGCAAATACAAACATAAACTTGGCTTCAGTTAAACTTACATCAAATTGTCAACAGAAGGACAAATTGGGATTGTTTTCCTATAACACAGCACTTACCACTTGTACTATCTTGGCCTTGTAAATTAACTTCTCTAAATCTATTTCCTCAAAGGCCTTTTACCTGTTGAATGGGAATAGAGGTATTCCTTCACAAAGATTTTCCTATATATTCCATATAAATTTACCATGTGCTAGTAGACCTAAACGGAGAAGGCAATGGCACCCCACTCCAGTACTCTCGCCTGGAAAATCCCATGGACGGAGGAGCCTGGTGGGCTGCAGTCCATGGGGTCGCTGAGGGTCGGACACTACTGAGCGACTTCCCCTTCACTTTTCACTTTCCTGCATTGGAGAAGGAAATGGCAACCCACTCCAGTGTTCTTGCCTGGAGAATCCCAGGGACGGGGGAGCCTGGTGGGCTGCTGTCTATGGGGTCGCACAGAGTCGGACACGACTGGAGCGACTTAGCAGCAGCAGTAGACCTAAAATATGTTAGCTGATTTTCTAAGAAACTATCAAAACCCAGGGAGAGAGTCACATGGCAAATTCAGTTGCAACTTTTTGTTCTGTTTTTTAATTTTTAAATTACTAAAGACTTTCCCACAGGGAACTGATTATTAAAGGTTTTTGTTTTGGAGTAAGGAAGCTACTGGACTAGATATCAAGAACCATGAATTCTAGCCTAAGCACTGCTATTGTCTTACAATGTAATGACGTGTAGCTTTCTCATATGTAACATGGGAGTAAGAAGGTCTGATATCAGTTAGGAAAAGCAACAAGATAATAGATGTAAATATGCTTTGGAAAAAAATTCGAGCACAATAATATATATAGTATCATAAGTCTTTCCAAATTTCTCATTGTGGAATACACGGTAAACAAAAAAGTAAACACACACACTTGCTAACCTCTGAAAAGTAAGTAACTCTTTCTAAACATCTTTGATCTTTTGTAACCTTCCCCTGAGTGTTGTTTCACTAAAAAGATTGATTTTATTCTGTTCTGTACTATGGAAGACAGGGAAAATAAATGCTGTATATGTAAATCATCAATAAGAATAATAAAAAAAGATTACTTTGCAGTACCATTGTATCATGCCTCTAGATAATACCCATTAATTATTAATTATTCAATATGTATCAAGCCCATTAGGTACTATACAAATGCATAGTATATTTCCTCACAATTAATCCATAATATAAGTAAAGGGACTTCCTCAGTGGCTCAGCTGGTAAGGAACCTGCTTGCCACTGCAGGAGATGCAAGATGCAAGGGTTCAATCCCTGGGTCAGGGAGATCCCCTGGACACAGAAACAGCAACCCACTCCAGTAGTTTTGCCTGGAAAATCCCATGGACAGAGGAGCCTGGCAGGCTACAGTCCATGGGGTCACAAAGAGTCAGACATGACTGAGCACACGTGCCACGCCATGCACGCATAAGTGGTAAAATCATGCCTACTTTCCAGATGTAGATACTATCTCAGTAAAGTTAATCATCTTGCCTAAGGTCATGTATCTAAGATGCCGGGGGACCCAGATTTTAGAAACATGTCTTCCCTGGACTTCCCTGGACTTCCCTGGTGGCACAGACGGTAAAGCGTCTGGCTACAATGCAAGAGACCCTGGTTCAATCCCTGGGTTGGGAAGATCTCCTGGAGATGAAAATGGCACCCCACTCCAGTATTCTTGCCGGAAAATCCCATGGACAGAGGAGCCTGGTAGGCTACAGTCCATGGGGTCGCAAAGAGGAGGACACAACTGAGCGACTTGACTTCACTTCAGATACCATTTCAGTAAAGTTAATCATCTTGCATAAGGACATGTATCTAAGAAGCTGGGGGACCCAGATTTTAGAAACACGTCTGGCTTCAAATCCCATGTTCATTCCAGAACTCCTTACTGCCTCTTATAAAACTTGACATGGAGTCATTGATGAATAAATGAATGGATATATAAATGACTAGATGGATGGAGGGATCGATGGACAATCAACTGACCTCTGGAAATTATGATTTAAAAGAGCAAGACTTTGGCAGCTTAGCTGACTCTGTCACAAGCTGGAGTTTAGTTTCTATTACTCTTCCCCTTCTGCAATTTGAAAACCACAGATTACAGCACTTCCTTAGCTACTGATATGAGCATCACCTATTCTCCTATTATTGCTCCTATTGTTTATGATAAAAGCCTTCATCATACTACTGATGATGAAGAATTTCAAATTCTTGAAACCAATGGTGCTTCACCTCCATCACTGAGATCTGACTGAAGGATCTCTCTCTAGCAAAACTACAACACGACATTTTCTATTTGCTCAGGCAAAGGTTGATAATTCTGGTCATAGGGCAGTACCCTGCAGAAAAGGGGTTCTCAGGTCTAACTTAAGAGAACATGCCAAAGAATTTTACAGAAACTTCCAAAAATAGAAAGAATACTGTATAAGACCAGAGTCATGGCATATGGTTTTACATTTTACATACTTTACAAACATGCTTGATGACTGGAGGAAGAGACACTTTATCACTTGGCCTTTTGTACTTCCTGCATGTGGCAGGCTGCATCTGCCCAAAGAATCTCCATTTTCCTAATATATATAAGAGCAATGTGTAGGCCAGTGGCCGTCTTGTACAACCAGTGATAGGATGGCCAGTCCTAAAGTGTGATAATACTAGGTACACGGAGTAGACAGGATTTAGTAGGATTAGCACTGTATGTTTTTACAATTTCAAGTAAGGCTCCAAGAAAGCATATTCACTTATTCATTCATTCAATAATATGTATGTGTTTAGGGTGGGGTGGTAGGTGTGTGGAAGGTGACTAGGCAATATATACATACTATAGTTTGAATGATCAGTGATATAGTCAGACTCATGGAGAATGACAATATGAAGTGATTGGTACCATGACACAGGTTTATATGGAACAGAGGGCCAGCAGCATCACTCTCACCTGGGAACTTTGAACTAATCAAGAATTAGTCAGTCTATGGGCTAGTCTGGAACTCTGTGTTTTAATAAGCCAAGCCCACCAGGCAATTTCAAAGCCTGCCAAGGTTTGAGAACCAATGGGAGAGAGTGTTTTAGAAGCAGAGTGGGGGTCTTCCCAGTGGGGGTGATAGTTAAATTGAGTCTTAAAGAATGAGTAGGCACTGCTTGCTGTCTTGTTAGCGGTATGGACCCCATAAAACCAGTTGATATCCAGATCTAACTAAATCTCCAGATTTAGTACCTCTTGGCTTGCAGATTTGGGGCTGAGAATCTTTGCAAATCATCCAGGCAATAAACAACAATTACATTATTCTCACTTTGCAGGATGCTGGTAAGAGTTGTCAGTTTCCCTCCAGTGAAACATTCTCTGCAAAAAGTCAACAGTCAAGGCATAGCGCTGTCATTTCAGAGTGAAATTAATGCTTCTTATCATTTTTCCTGTTACTCCCATGTAAGAACAAATTTCAGCACCCAGGCTGTTTTTAAAATAGAGGCATCTGTATTTTTCCAAAGTGGGTGTTTAATTGCTTTGACTGAATTCAGCCATGATAAATCACACTCCAAAAGCCTGAAAACTGATCTAGCGAGAGGCTGAACAGTACCACTTACCTGTTTACCTCTTACAGGGTATGGGATATTTTTTTTTTTTTTTTCGGGAATGGTATAAGTGAATGAGAGGCATCAGAAACCCCAATAGCTTTGCCTCAGAAAAAGAAATAATAAAAGTGAGGGAAAGTGGGTGATCATTAAAAAGAAGAAAGTGGGAAAAAGGCATAATGCAAGCTAGCTCTGTGGAGATGAAACTCATGATGTGTGTCAATAATACATTTCCTGAGAATATCCTAAGGAGCAACAGAGAACAAATAGGATGATGTCATCCATCAGCTTTTATGGAGACTTTGGTTTCATGTTTCATTTTATGGTAAAATACCCAACTTTATCAAGGGTCAAATACCTCCCCTCCCCATTTGAATCTGACTGCACCAAATGGATAAAAAGAAGTAAGATGTAACCTCTGATTAACATTATATCTTAAATTTGCTATTTACTCATTCATTAAGACAAAAGAATGCATTACTTCCAGAGTGGAAACAAGACACAAGCAAAAACACTTCAGAAGCAGATCCAGAAGTTTTATAGCTGTTGGTTTGACCCTGAAGGAAAGAGGTGGTGAGGTTTTTCCTCTGGGCAAGGTGGAAAGGGTATTAGAATGGGATAAGAAGACCCAGGTCCTGATTCCAGCACTAGTGTTTACCGGAGGTGTGTCTTTCTGGATTCTGGCAGGAAGTAGATGACACACTCAAAAGAGATGACTCAAGAGAGTTAATGGAGCAAACTTTTGCAAAGGTTTTGGCAGAGTATAGGGAACCATCAAAGGATGATGAGACACTCAGGGACAACAACAACAGGATTCCATTACCACCCTATGGCAGAAGGACACGGAAAACTTAAAGTTGCCACAACTGCTGAAAGCTGTGCCTGCAGGACCTGGCCACCATGACTACAGCCCCTGCCAAGTTAGACACGGAGTGAGGACAAAGGTCTGAATGTTGGCATCCTTCCCACCCCCGCCAAATTTATATGGGCTTCCTTGGTGGCTCAGCGGTAATGAATCCACTGGCAAGGCAGGAGCCACAGGAGACATGGGTTCGATCTCTGAGTCAGGAAGATCCCCTGGAGGAGGGCATGGAAACTCACTCCAGTATTCTTTTCTGGAGAAACCCATGGACAGAGAAACTGGTGGGTTACAGTCCATAGGGTTGCACAGTTTGACAGAACTGAAGTGGCTTAGCACACACACACACATATTCATATGTTGACATTCTAATCCCCCAAATGATGGTGTTGGGGCCTTCAAGAGACCCTCCAAGGCCAGGGTTCCATGGGATCAGGTGCTTTTTAAGAGAGACCCCAGAGAGATTCCGAGCTCCTACTAACATGTGAAGTCACAGAAGGCATGACTTATAAAACAGGAAGAAGGCCTTCCTCAGAATGATCATGCTTACTCCTTGGCCTTAAACTCTCCAGCCTCCAGAACTGTGAGGAGTACCTTTCTGTTGTTTACAAACCACCCAATCTATGGTATTTTTGTTAGACCATCCCAAACAGACAAGTCAGTGAGTTAGAGAACTAAGAATACCACCGTTCCACTCCTTCTGTTGTCTGAACATGTGCTTGTGACCTCTATATAAGGCTAAACATAACCAGAAGCAGCGAGAGGCAGGGGTCCACTGAGACATTTCATAAAATTTAGAATCTGGGGCCTCAAGCAGCATGAAGAGGGAGGCAGCTTCAGTCTAGAGGGACAAACAGTGGTTCCTGAGCACACCAGCTATGGAATCCTGATCCTTCATCCCTGATGGTCTTCATTACTATCTTCTGTAAAACTAAGAATCTGGGCTGAAGAGTCTCCAAAGTTTATTCTATCTACTGTATCATTTGAGAAGACTGAATAAAAGAGAAATGAAGAAAATAAATGTTCTAATTGGTCCAACTGATCTATTGAAACAGGTAAATTTAGCAACTTGACTTTCACTGGTTAATAAGCCATAGGCCTTTTTTCCTACACCTGCTCTCTTGCAAGTAAAACTGTCTGTGCCTCAAGGTTATTTAGAAAGCTATTAATAGAAAGCAGATTTAAACCCAGTCTCTAAAAGGCTTAACTTTGTGCACGATAGTTCTGCCCTTATAGAAAGAATTGAAAAGCTTTTTTTAAAAAAAATCGCATATAGCTCAGATTATTAGCTATCTCTTTGTCACAAATAGGCAGCTGGGTTCAGAATTTGCATGTTTCCCAGGCAAAAGAATTCAATAAGCAAGTAAGCGAATCCTGCCATTTTATTAAATACTTTCAGAAAACAAAAGCAAAGCAAGCTTTCACTCAGCCAGAACCAGAACATAATCCCCAGAGCCAATAAAACAAGTTAAAATTCTAGCACAAGAACCAAATTTGACAAAGAAACCCCTTCTGTCCTTTTACCCCTGGGGAAGCTACCCTAATTGTGATTCTTACACTCTTACTTTTTGAGATTCTCCAAACATGGGTGCTCAAACAAAGGTAAAGGAAATTAAGACAGGGAGAGTGAGGATTTAAGGCTTAAAATGCACTTTAGAGATGTATTAGTGAAGAAGTGAGAGGTTCTTGAAAGCACCCTTTATAGACTAAATATAATTTAACTTGTCCAAGTAGTTA
Organism: Bos mutus; assembly: GCF_027580195.1. Taxonomy (NCBI): domain Eukaryota; kingdom Metazoa; phylum Chordata; class Mammalia; order Artiodactyla; family Bovidae; genus Bos; species Bos mutus. Next base: position 22,322,682 of record NC_091644.1, on the reverse strand, counting down.
TACTTCTGTTTAGGGTAAGAAAATATACTACAAATGAATGATTTCTTCCCTACAGCCTTTCAACAGACCCTTCTCTCTTAAGTACACACAGCACTACTGCAAAGGCCCTGCTGAGCACTGGTGTCCACAGGGTAAAAGTTGAAAAAATTATAGTTGCCATGGTCATCCTGCTGCTACTACATCCACAGACTCTGGGCAAAGGCCTACAGCAGAAGTTGGCTCAGTGTCTCAATGCAGCGGATCCATCTTTCTGACAAACTTTTATTCTTTTCTCTATAGAATTTCATTTTTCCAAATATTCAGCAATAATGGTGGCATTTTCAGAGAAAACTTACAGAGCATCCAGCCTGGATGGATACTTAGGGAACTCTCTAATGAGAAGCCAAGAGAGCATTTCTATTTTTATTCCTATTTTCAATCTTCATGCTAAAGGGAGATAATGAAATCTTTCTTAAATTCATTTATTTTATTCAGAGGAGTCAGGAATATTCTTTCCACTTTCAGGACAACTGAATCAGGAGAATGAAAAGCATAGAAAGATTGAAATCTAGTCCCCTGAGTTCTAAGAATTTTGCCCCTGGTTGTTTGCAAGAATATTGGAAAGGGAATTAACCTCTCTGAATCACCTAGAAAATAGGAGATGATTTCTGCAGATACTTCCAGTTTTAACAGTCTATGACCTTATTTATCCCAATGCCCTCCATTCCATGTCTTCTAATCTCAATGTAAATGAACTTACTTCGCCCTCATTCTCTCTGATATCTTGAGCCCTTCTTAATTTCTAGGCCCATTTTTCTTTTCCTAGCTTTACTTTTCTCTCTATCCAGCCTGAAACTCAAGAGTGAGATGCTTCGCTGATACTCCCAAACTGCTACCTTTCTTGGCCCCATCTCCTACCAAAGCCATTTGGCAAGTCCCTAATATTGGATAAACTCTCCACCTCTACATTCCATTCCAAGGTTCCCAGCATGAGCTGGCATCATCTCAAGGCTAGTCTATGCTGAGTTTATCATTATTTCCTTTCCTATGTCTCATCAAGCCAGGTATGAAGGCTTCCATGAGTTGACCCTCATAGCTATTTAGAAAGCTTTTTCTTTACCTCTGGCAGACTCTCTAAATACACTCCTTGCTCTCCTCAAGCTCTCAGCCTTATCTCTGCATCTATCTTTACTTTTTAGTAAAGTGATTACAATAAAACCATTTTCATAATGAAAATATTTAAGATTTAAATATAGCAGCTCATTTTTAGTTCTATTATATTAATATAAAAAATGATCTCAAATCATCTGCAAAAATCATGGGCATTTCTACATCACTTCCCAGTCAGCTTCATTTTGATTTATAAGCCTGACTACAGTTTTCGCTGTCAGACCAGATGTTGCACAGAAAATACCAGCTAAGTCTGATTGGATTTTTCAATCTGCCTCATTCGAAAGCCTACAGCAAAACAGAAGTAGTTGTGAACTTCAGAAAGTTTTAGGGCATAGTACGAATCACTAGTTGGAATTATTGTCTCAGATAATATGTGGCATTAAAATACAATGTAATCATTCACAAATGCCTATAAGAGAAAAAAGAGAAACACAAGGCATTTAACTGAATCAAAATATTATGAACATATTCTGTCTTTGACATTCTGAAAATTATTGAAAGATACATTTCACTTTGCAAGTATCACTTCATACCACAATATTCCAAACCAAATTTTAAGGGGGAAATGTGGAATAGGATAGTGTAGGATCTGTGATTGATAGAAAACTTTAATTCCACTTGGTAGGTGCCATTGGAAAAGGGGGAGTGATAGGATAGGGATATGGGCAGTGTTGGTAAAGGGTAAAAGGAGAAGGAAAATCTATAGAAACATTGATAGTAACCTAATACAGGATGGGTCTTAAGTCTTTGTGCTAAGACTATTATTTAATCCCATGGACCCTCAGAACAATGTTTTTAAATGCTTTTAAAAAAGAATGAAAGATTAATTTAATTATATCGACATAGTTATCACAGTATTAGATACACAAACGTGATATAGTAACATATGTGTGACTTTATAAAATGGTCAATAGCATGATCTTGCATTAGGTCTGATAACTGCCATCATTTTAAAAAAGGAAGAACATAAACTCTCTTTAAAGTTAGCTGTAATAACTATAATATGTTATGGTAATATTGGTGATTTTCATTGGTGTCTGTCATGTCTGCTATACAGTTCGTCTCTTTAAATCACTCCAGTTTTCCGTCCCACAATTCCACTGAAACTGCTCCCCTCAAATGAAATGTATTGCTAATTCTAATGTCAATTCTCAGTTTTCATCTTACTTGACATGTCAGCAATATTGAACACAACTGATCACTTCTTTCTCCTTGACCTGCTATTGTCAGTAAATTCAAGGACAGAACTCACCACTGACTTTCTTCTTGCCTTGCTGGCTTATCCTGTGAAGTTTCTACCAACCTCTTAATGTTGGAGTGACTCAGAAATTAATCCTTAGATCTCTTCTCTTTTGTATCTAAATTTATGTTTTTAGATATTTCACTAAGACTACTAATACAGACATATGCAGATGACTCCAAATTTATGCCTAAAGCCTGGACCTCACTGCTGAATTCTAGACTCATATATCCAATTGGCTTCTCAACGTCACCTCTTAAAGGAGTAACAGCCATCTCAAACTTAACATATGTAAAACCGTGATCCTGATCTCCCCACTAAACTTATTCATCCCTTAATATTCTCAGCCCAGTTAATTGACATGCTCAGGTCTTTGAAGTCATCCTTCAGGCTTCTCCATTCCTTTCAAATCCACTCCGAACCCACTACCAAATCCTGTGATCAGAAGACACATTCTAAACATAACCAGAATCTGGCATCTTCCTACAACACTACTACCAGCACTCTGGCTCAAGACATGAAATTCCTGGCCTGGTTTAGCTGTAGCCACCTAATTAATTTCCACCTTCATTCCATCTGAAAATGTCAGCTAGAGTGATCTTTCAAAACATAAGTCATAGTATGTCCTTTTTTGTCCAAAACCCTCTAACAGCTTCCCCGTTGACTTCAGTGTGAACAGCAAAGCCTCAATGCCCTACAGCACTGAGGTGTATCTTCTTTCTGACCTCATGGCTTACAGCTCCTGGCCCGTTACACACAGGCACATTCTTCAGGGCCTCTTACTTGTTCCCCGTGGCTGCAACAGTCTCCCCTTCAGACATCCACGTGGCTTACTTCCTAATTTCTGCCAGGTCTTTACTCAAATGTCCCCTCGGTAAGGCCTTCATGATCCTTCTACTTAAAACTGTTTTATTTTTATCTTTGTTTTATCGTTCTCCAGAGAAACTATCACCATATAATGGCATGTGTATTTTATTTGCTTATGTCTTCCCCAATAAGGCATTCCATAACAGCAAGTAGTTTTGTCTGTTATGTTCACAGATACATCCCTAGTGTCTGGTATAAAGCATGCATCTATTAAATAGTTGTTGACTAAATGATTGAATGAAGAGATTCTTTTAATCTTATCTTCTGTGAATACTAGCACTTTTATCCACTGCAGTAAGAAGCACACATAATTCTACTTGCAAAAACTGTATCATACTCTGTAAATTGCCTAAGATTGTTTTAAACATGGTGCTTGAGATGAAACAAAGCTAGTGCCTGGTATTTGCTATAGAAATATCATAAAAATTAACTAGCAACTGATGACTGTATGGGACGGTGCCCTCACAAAAGGGATGCTGCTTCATGGTGTCATGGACAAACAAGAGCTTTGAGACAAACAAACATAGCTTTGAACTCCATCTCTACCACTTGTGAGCTATGTAATGTTGGGAAATAACTGACCTCTCTAAGCCTCAGTTTTTAGGCTGTCGGTAAAGAATTCCCCTGAAATGCAGGAGATCTGGGTTCGATCCCTGTGCTGGGAAGATTCCCTGGAGGAGGGCATGGCAACCCAAACCAGTATTTTTGCCTGGAGAACTCCATGGACAGAGGAGCTTTGTGGGCTGAAGTCCATGGGGTCTTAAACAGTTGGACATGACTGAGCAACTAAGCACACAGAACTAAGCCTCAGTTATGTGTCTGTTACATGGGAAATGTCACCAATGTGTCTCAAATGGAATTATATGTGCAAAGCGCCTGGGCATTTGAAAAAGATGCTCCTTGTGCCAGTTCTCTCTGCAGGCCTATTACTTTCAAGGTGGAAGAGTAAAAAATAGAGCATTTTAAAATGCCCAAGGAAGTGTAAGAACAGGACAGGATGGGATTGGTGTCACATGAATTGCCAGCAACCTCAGGTGTTGATTAGGCTAACCCTAACCCTGACAATTCCCACAAAAATGATATTTAGGTCCCTTTTCAAGGCAAGGTATATATGGTGTCTAGAACATAGGTCTAAAAATAGAAGGAGGCTAAGACTATCCATGAGGAGGAGCAGGGTAAGATGGAATCATCTGAGAGGACTAGTGGCAAAGAAAAAAGGTGAAGCTGGGTAGAATTTGCACTAGAAGGCAAAGTTGCCACATTCTCAAGGATTTATTATCCAAGAAGCTTTATCTGTGTATGGATTTTTATCCACAGCAAATTCATAGGAAAAACTTTGTCACACTGTTTCATGAATTTGTAAAAAGATTCTTGTCTCTCCTTAAACAAATATGAGGTATGAGAATTCTATAATGGAGAAAAAAATGTTATCCACTTTCAGTCAATCTAGAATTCTTAGTTACTGAGATAGAAAGAGCTAGAAGCAATGTGTTTTTCATAAATCATTGAAGATTGTTTCTCATACTTTTTGTATTTTTAAAAACTGAGACACAAAGAGAGTGGGTTGGAAGAAGACAAGAAAACAAGAAAATGAATAAAATGTTCATCAGATGGTAGTAATTGCAGATCTTCATGAATTAGGGGCCAGGATTCCTTTTTCCTAGGGAGTGTACCTGCATGGGTGTTGCCTCACTTTAGACTAGACGTGACTCTTAAGAGACCTTCACCATTATGCTTATAAACCAAGTATAAGTATGTCTGTCAGGTGACTTTTGGTTCACTTCAGAGAAACTCTCATCCTTCCTTGCTGACCATCACAGGACAGAGTCACCACTTAGCCTGGAGCTTGCATTTTCTCTTCTTCCAGAAGTTCAGGATTTTTCCCTAAAGCTCTTAAGGCAACATAGGAGTAGAAAGAAGAGATGAAGAGAGAAAGCAGAAGAATGAACCATAAACCCAAACAGATCTGGGATGACTAGGCTTTCCCTTTCATAGATCAGTCAAGTTCAAATCAAATCTCAGAATTAAACCCTGCCTAATATAAAGCCTGTGCTTAGAAATATACTTAACAGAAAAAATACATTTGCAAATGATAAAAAATTAAAGCTTATTAAAATTAATAAGAGGGTGAGTTCTATGATAAAATCCCCACATTTTACCTCTTGAATTAAAACACACAAGCAAATGCCCCCTTCCTCAAAATCCTTGCCTCTGTTCTGCTGGCTAGTGGTTGGTGAGTGCCAGTCGTGGGCCAGGCTCTGTTCTTTGTTCCGTGCCAGAGAGGCAGCTAGGAGTTGTGGGTGGAGGTAGGCAGTCTCCTAGATTTATACACTAGTTTTCTTTGGGTTTCATTTTAAAGCTTTTTCCCACATAATGAAACCAAACTAAATATTCCCAGGAGAGCAAAACAGCTCCCCAAATCTCTAAGCAACTTCCATGTATTGAGAAGGATTACAAGGCTATGGTTTTCCAGTAGTCATGTATGGATGTGAGAGTTGGACTGTGAAGAAAGCTGAGTGCCGAAGAATTGATGCTTTTGAACTGTGGTGTTGGAGAAGATTCTTGAGAGTCCCTTGGACATCCAACCAGTCCATTCTGAAGGAGATCAGCCCTGGGATTTCTTTGGAAGGAATGATGCTAAAGCTGAAACTCCAGTACTTTGGCCACCTCATGAGAAGAGTTGACTCATTGGAAAAGACTCTAATGCTGGGAAGGACTGGGGGCAGGAGGAGAAGGGGATGACAGAGGATGAGATGGCTGGATGGCATCACCAACTCAATGGACGTGAGTTTGAGTGAACTCCAGGAGTTGGTGATGGACAGGGAGGCCTGGCGTGCAGCAATTCATGGGGTCGCAAAGAGTCGGACATGACTAAGCGACTGAATTGAATTGACTGGCTGTCCTTCCAAAGCAAAATTATTTCCTCTCTTCCATCTTCCCTTACTTCCTTGCTCTGTCAATGCATACATTTCTAAAAATACATAATATGGGGATATAAAACAGTGCTTTTCAGCTTCCATATCATTTTCTATGTTAAGTGCATATATTAATTTCATGAAGTGTGCCTTCTTACAGTTATAAAATAATTTTGGAAGAAATGTACCCTCCTGGGCTGTTTCCAAAACCAGTGGGTTGCTTTGCAGGCATTGAATAAGTCTGGGTGTGGCATCAGCTTAGCATAGTTGAGTGCAGTAAAAGCATTGTATAGCATTGTGGTCAGGACTCAAGATTGATTCCTTTATCTCTTGTACTTTGATAAATTACTCAAGATGACTGCTTGTTTGTTTCTTCATTTATAAAACTGGGACAATAATAGCTCTTATTTCACAGTACTATTGTGAAAAATAGAGAAGCTTCTGGTATATAGAAAAACTTCAATACACGTTAGTCATTTTATTCATTGGCATTAGTAAAGGAAAACAAGTTAATTATTACCAGAAACTATATAAAAATCCCCTATTTCCAGTCAAAATTTAGTAGATAAAATTCCTTTAAATCATATTTTGGCCAATTAAATTAATTTTTTAAGTAAAGATAATCTTATTCCCACTTTTGATATATAAATTTTCACCATCATATAATTAATCCTTAAAGATTCTTTGTATGATGCATTATAAAATAAATTTATTTGGATTTCATTATTTTTTAAGAGAACCAACTGTCATATGATTTTTTATGATTTTTAAGGAATTACCATGCAACTGCGTTAACTCAACCAAGCACAAAATGGTTTTGTAGAGAAAATTTCAGGAAATTACCTTTCAGCTTATATAAAGGAATAGCTAAAAGTAAGCTACCAGATTCAAAGAGGCTTTTTAACAGACCCAGGTGTGGATCAGTTTTAGTGTGATAAATCTAATGGAACTTATAATCTTCAGTGGGGAAGGGTGGGGAAGCAGGACTTAAAATTAACAACAATAACAACAAAATGTCCTTTCCCTAATTGCTAAGAAAAGAATGAAACCACAGTAAGTTCAACATGATCATTGACTGGGGAACCATGTACTTACAACTTGCTAGGAGAAAAAGCCAATGTCATAAATCAGTGGGCACTCACGTTGCCATATCTCTGCATTACCCCACACAAAACTAGTAGTACTCCTAAGACATATTTAGTGGTTTTTTCTTATGCTTTCCTTCATTCATCCTCTATTTCAAACTCAAAGAAATGCGATAAGGAGAACAGAAATATTTTTGTATTTTGAATGAGGCAGTCTAGCTTACATTTATATATATTGTTGCAATTGTTAAAATACAAGTTCCAAGAGGAAGAAGAAACATTGGGCATCTAACATAAAACCTGGTAAAATTTATTAGGATCAGGCAATTATTAACACTTCATTAGAATTATTGATAGTTCTGGTAATGAGGGCTTCCCTGGTGCTCAGAGGGTAAAGCGTCTGCCTGCAATTCAGGAGACCTGGGTTCGATCCCTGGGTCAGGAAGATCCCCTGGAGTAGGAAATGGCACCCCACTCCAGTACTCTTGCTTGGAAAATCCCATGGACAGAGAAGCCTGGTAGACTACAGTCCATGGGATCGCAAAAAGTCGGACACGACTGAGCAACTTCACTTTCTGGTAATGAACAACGGAGAATAGTAACAAGGGGATGAAAAAAATTAGATTCTTTGTCTAGAAGTGCAAGACTTTAAGTATGTGAACATGTACATATACACATACTTTAGCCTTATCAAGAACCATGATACTCAATTTTTTAACAATTAAAATATTGCCCATTATATAAGGCCAGATACATATAGGTAACATTTGAATAAATTACATTAAATAATTTACAAGGGCTTCCCTGGTGGCTCTGTGGTGAAGAATCTGCCTGCCAAGGGAGAAGATGGGTTTTTAGTCCCTGGGTTGGGAAGATACCCTGGAGAAGGAATTGGCAACCCACTCCAATATTCTTGCCTGGGAAATCCCATGGACAGAGAAGCCTGGCAGGCTGCAGTCTGTGGAGTCATATAAGAGTCAGACACGACTTAGCAACTGAACAACAACAATAATAAACAAACAAACAAATTGCTGCATCTGGCTAGATGAATTAACAATGGCACCTTTTCCTCAGCACTGCAGGATTTCAACCACTATTTGCATCCCCACCTCCGCACACCTTTGATCCTTACACACAGAAAATACAACCATATGTGAGGCAGAATTGTGAGGACAATTCATTAAAAATCACATTCCCTAAAAAAAGAAAAGAAAAAAAAAATCACATTCCCAGACAGAATGAGAACTAATTTTTTAAACATCATTAAGATAATAAATGGAAAATCTAAGAAGGAAGTCTTTAGAATATTTTGAGATCAACCATAAGGTAAGATGAATGTGCCAGGGATAAAAAATAATCTCTTTAGTAAATCTGAGTTATCATTAATTTTATGCAATGCTTTCAAAGAGTACTACTTAAGAAATATTAAATATAATATGTCTGGACATATGAAATCCTGATTAACATGGAATATACCCCCTTAAAAAGTTCAACTCAACAATAACAGTTAATAGATTATTAGAAAGCTGGAAGCTGTTGTACTCCTTGAATAATAATAAAATCCATGATTTAATGTATTTCAAATTTTAAGAATTCTCTATATTCTCAAATAGATTTTTTAAATAGTTATGGAATTGTTTTCCCCTTCTTTATATAAAAACATAAGTTATAGTTATAACTGAGGAAACACCCTGACCATCAAGTTCCCACTTACAGGCAATTCTTTGCCCCATGACTACCGAGGCTGAAAAATTCAATCTGTTCCTAGAAACAAATTGCCAAAAACCCACAGGACTTATTGGAATTATTCAAGATCATAGCACTATCTCCCATTGACATCAAACAAGATTAGTGTGTCACTGGCAATGGATTCTGCTGTAGTTTTTTTAATTTCTACATGTTGACAAAACAAAACCAAGAGACAGACAGATTGTAGATTACAGCAAGTAAAGACTAAGGCTGTTTAAGAAAGTATATCTGAATAAATATGATAGATATGATGTATCTAAAAATATATATACATACAAACATATTTATGTTTCTTTGACATTAAAGGAAATAAACTTTTTTTAAAAGACCATAAATTTAAGCTGGAGAAAATCCACTTATAGAATACCATATTTGGGGGGAAGAAACTGGATATGAATAAAGTTAATAAATCTTAAAATAAATGGAAAAAAGAGACTGGATCCAGGAAATTCTATGAAACAAAAGGATCATATGGTCAGTACCATGAACAGCACCTAACACAAAGAAGCTCCTTAATGCATATTCATATGAAGAAGAATGAATGAATGACTATGAACTTGAATATATAGCATCATATTGAATCCAACATGTACACTTTTAATAGGTGGAGTCTAAATACATATATTTCTATTTTATTTTTTTATTTTTATTTTATTTTTAAACTTTATATTTTGTATTAGTTTTGCCAAATATCGAAATGAATCCGCCACAGGTATACCCGCGTTCCCAACCTGAACCCTCCTCCCTCCTCCCTCCCTACCCTCCCTCTGGGTCGTCCCAGTGCACCAGCCCCAAGCATCCAGTACCGCATCGAACCTGGACTGGCGACTGTTTCATACATGATATTATACATGTTTCAATGCTATTCTCCCAAATCTCCCCACCCTCTCCCTCTCCCACAGAGTCCATAAGACTGATCTATACATCGGTGTCTCTTTTGCAGTCTCGTACACAGGGTTATTGTTACCGTCTTTCTAAATTCCATATATATGCGTTAGTATACTGTATTGGTGTTTTTCTTTCTGGCTTACTTCACTCTGTATAATAGGTTCCAGTTTCATCCATCTTATTAGAACTGATTCAAATGTATTCTTTTTAATGGCTGAGTAATACTCCATTGTGTATATGTACCACAGCTTTCTTATCCATTCATCTGCTGATGGGCGTCTAGGTTGCTTCCATGTCCTGGCTATTATAAACAGTGCTGCAATGAACATTGGGGTACACGTGTCTCTTTCCCTTCTGGTTTCCTCAGTGTGTATGCCCAGCAGTGGGATTGCTGGATCATAAGGCAGTTCTATTTCCAGTTTTTTCTGAGCTGTTTCTTTTAATATAGCATCTATTGCTCTATTTTCTGAAAGCAAAAGCAAAATTGCTCATTGCAAAATGCCTTTAAAATATCAAGAATTAATGTATTAGTCACTCAGTCATGTCTGACTCTTTGTGACCCCATGGACTGTAGCCCACAAGGCTCCTCTGTCCATGGAATTCTCCATGCAAGAATACTGGAGTGGGTTGCCATTTCCTTCTCCAGGGAATCTTTCTGACCCAGGAACTGAAGCTGGGTTGTTCAGTTCAGGCAGAACGGATTGCAGGCAGATTATTTACTGTCTTAGCTACCAGCTGCTAAGTCACTTCAGTTGTGTCCAACTCTGTGTGACCCCATAGACGGCAGCCCACCAGGCTCCCCCATCCCTAGGATTCTCCAGATAAGAACACTGGAGTGGGTTGCCATTTCCTTCTCCAATGCATGAAAGTGAAAAGTGAAAGTGAAGTCACTCAGTTGTGTCTGACCCTCAGTGACCCCATGGACTGCAGCCTTCCAGGCTCTTCCATCCATGGGATTTTCCAGGCAAGAGTACTAGAGTGGGGTGCCATTGCCTTCTCTGCTTAGCTACCAGGGAAGCTAAGAATTAATAAGAAATGTAATGTAAACATAAAAGCAACAGAAAGATAAAACCACCAGCAAATATTTTTGTATCTATGCATAGGTATCATTTATACATATATATTTGGAACCATACAGATATCACTTTTATGTCTTCTTTTTATAACTTATTATTACACTATTGGAGAAGGAAATGGCAACTCACTCCAGTATTCTTGCCTGGGAAATCCCATGGATGGAGGAGACTGGTGGGCTATAGTCCAAGAGGCCTCAAAGAGTCGGAAATGACTGAGCAACTGAGCACACATTTTGCATTATTAGCAATTTTCAAGTCACTAAAATCCTTCAAAAATATAAATTTTAATGTCTTCATATTGTTCCAGGATATTAAAGTGTAATAATTGAATTATTGTGCTATTGATGTACGTTTGAATAATACATAACATAAAAATACTGGAGGGGGATTTTAAATGGCCTTGTCCATTAAACTTTTGTTCTATCTTTGATTGTTTCCTTATAATACATTTCTATATGTCAAAATTCATAGACTTAGATTTAGCATTTTTGATCCATAGTACCACATTGTTTTTCTGATAATTTGTATTATACCTACTTCCATCTAGTAGCTGTGAAAGTAATTATTTCACCACACTGGAATGTAGACATTTTAAGATCGCATTTACAGTTTCATATGTGAGTAGGAAACAGCAACCCACTTCAGTATTCTTGCCCGGAAAATCCATGGGCAGAGAAGCCTGGTAGACTACAGTCCATGGGGTCACCAAAGAGTTGAACACAAATGAGTATACACACACACACAGAGATCAAAATTGATATAATGCAAATTTTAATGCTGATTAGGTTTAACATATTTTTCTATGTTTATTTGCTATTTGTATTTCTTTTGGCATGTCTATCTCACATTACAGGAGTGAAGCTACCTCTTGCAACTCTCATAAGGATATCTTCAATAATTCCTTAGCATGATAACATCATGCTGCCTAAATGCTTCTACCAGAACTATCTTTCTGAAACTATATAAAAAGCTCTGAATCTCAAGGTTACCACATAAATATGAGTGAAACAATAGTGATCTACCTTAAAGATAATTGTAATAATTGTGCTCTTCCACAACACAATTATTTCACATTGTATTTTTTTTGATACTTTTTTTAATTTTTTTAACTTTACAACATTGTATTGGTTTTGCCATACATCAACATGAATCTGCCACAGGTATACACGTGTTCCCCATCCTGAACCCTCCTCTTTCTCCCTCCCCATACCATCCCTCTGGGTCGTCCCACACAACACAATTATTACAAAATAATTTGAGACTATAAATGTTTGAAAGACAAAGCTAATTCTATATATATATATCAAATTGTAGATATGGCAACAAATTCAAAATCACTGTAAACAATAGTGAACCTCAAGGCCTCTCATGGACAGTCACATCTTTAAACACACAAAAAAGATAGGTACTCTGAGTTACATGAAGTTTAAAAGCTCTGAACTAAATGGCTGTTTGGGGAGGCCTTACAAATAGCTGTGAAAAGAAGAGAAGGGAAAAGCAAAGGAGAAAAGGAAAGATATAAGCATCTGAATGCAGAGTTCCAAAGAATAGCAAGGAGAGATAAGAAAGCCTTCCTCAGTGATCAATGCAAAGAAATAGAGGAAAACAACAGAATGGAAAAGGCTAGATATCTCTTCAAGAAAATTAGAGATACCAAGGGAACATCTGCAAAGATGGGCTTGATAAAGGACAGAAATGGTATGGACCTAACAGAAGCAGAAGATTTTAAGAGGTGCCAAGAATACATAGAAGAACTGTACAAAAAAGATCTTCATGACCCAGATAATCACAATGGTGTGATCACTCACCTAGAGCCAACCATGCTGGAATGTGAAGTCAAGTGGGCCTTAGAAAGCATCACTACAAACAAAGCTAGTGGAGGTGATGGAATTCCAGTTGAGCTATTTCAAATCCTGGAAGATGATGCTGTGAAAGTGCTGCACTCAAAATGCCAGCAAATTTGGAAAACTCAGCAGTGGCCACAGGACTGGAAAAGGTCAGTGTTCATTCCAATCCCAAAGAAAGGCAATGCCAAAAAATGCTCAAACTACTGCACAATTGCACTCATCTCACACGCTTGTAAAGTAATGCTCAAAATTCTCCAAGCTAGGCTTCAACAATATGTGAACCATAAACTTCCAGATGTTCAAGCTGATTTTACAAAAGGCAGAGGAACCAAAGATCAAAATTGCCAACATCTGCTGGATCGTTGAAAAAGCAAGAGAGTTCCAGAAAAACATCTGTTTCTGTTTTATTGACTATGCCAAAGCCTTTGACTATGTGGATCACAATAAACTGTGGAAAATTCTTCAAGAGATGGGAATACCAGACCACCTGACCTGCCTCTTGAGAAATCTATATGCAAGTCAGGAATCAACAGTTACAACTGAACATGGAACAACAGACTGGTTCCAAATAGGAAAAGGAATACATTAAGGCTGTATATTGTCACCCTGCTTATTTAACTTATATGCAGAGTACATCATGAGAAACTCTGGGCTGGAAGAAGCACAAGTTAGAATCAAGATTGCCAGGAGAAATATCAATAACCTCAGCTATGCAGATGACACCACCCTTATGGCAGAAAGTGAAGAGAACTTAAAAGCCTCTTGATGAAAGTGAAAGAGGAGAGTGAAAAGTGAAGTGAAAGTGAAGTCGCTCAGTCATGTCCGACTCTTTGCAACCCTGTGGACTGTAGCCTACCAGGCTTCTCTGTCCTAGGGATTCTCCAGGCAAGAATACTGGAGTGGGTTGCCATTTCCTTTTCCAGGGGATCTTCCTGACTCAGGGATCGAACCTGGGTCTTCTGCATTGGAGGCAGATGCTTTAACCTCTGAGCCACCAGGGAAGCCTGGTGAAAAAGTTGGAGAGTGAAAAAGTTGGCTTAAATCTCAACATTCAGAAAATGAAGATCATGGCATCTGGTCCCATCACTTCATGGGAAATAGATGGGGAAACAGTGGAAACAGTGTCAGACTTTATTTTTTGGGGCTCCAAAATCATTGCAGATGGTGATTGCAGCCATGAAATTAAAAGATGCTTACTCCTTGCAAGGAAAGTTATGACCAACCTAGATAGCATATTGAAAAGCAGAGACATTACTTTGCCAACAAAAGTCCATCTAGTCAAGGCTATGGTTTTTCCAGTGATCATGTATGGATGTGAGAGTTGGACTATGAAGAAAGCTGAGCACTGAAGAATTGATGCTTTTGAACTGTGGTGTTGGAGAAGACTCTTGAGAATCCCTTGGACTGCAAGGAGATCGAACTAGTTAATTCTAAAGATCAATCCTGGTGTTCTTTGGAAGGACTGATGCTAAAGTTGAAACTCCAATACTTTTGACACCTCATGCGAAGAGTTGACTCACTGGAAAAGACTCTGATGCTGGGAGGGATTGAGGGCAGGAGGAGAAGGGAACGACAGAGGATGAGATGGCTGGATGGCATCACTGACTTGATGGACATGAGTTTGGGTGAACTCTGGGATTTGGTGATGGACAGGGATTTCTGGTGTGCTGCGATTCATGGGGTCACAAAGAGTCGGACACGACTGAGCGACTGAACTGAACTGATTACAGGATCAGATGTAGTTAGATTCAAGCAACTACAAAAGTTTATGGTCTGTCAGTATGGCCACTGGTATTTCTTTACACTTCTTCTGTTGTATTTTTTGAATTTACACTTTGGTTTTATAACACCGTTTCTTAGAAAAACATCCATATATTTTCTGCACATATGAATCAGCTTCTTCTCTATAAATAGCAAGTATTTAACAGCTATTATTTTCTTCTAAGATATCCATGGTAATATCATTTTTAAGTTCAGTGAGGTAACTGGTGGCCAGAAGCCAACTGGTCTTCCTCATAACCAACAAAAGACATATATCTTTGAAAAACAAAAATAAAAGTCTTCTATTAGGGCAATTTATAGCACCTACTTTCATATAACATACTAATAATGCTAAGAAAATATATTTCAAAGTGAGAGCTAAAGAAATTTTGAGATGATTATGACCTGAAATATCACTAAATATAACCAGAAAATCTGTGTCTAGATAATGACAGTATTTTCAGAAATCATCAAGACTGTTCTTTCTCAAAAGCCAAAGTCTGTCTTTTCCTAGACTTCAGGCAGAACTAGTTCAAAAGTTAACAGATGATTGCCCAAATAATATTTGAATTAAACCTAAAAGGAAACTCAGAATATATATCTTCATTCTCTGTAAGCTTGCTCTTTCTTCTTGATATTCCTTCATTTTTTCCTTTAGATTATAGAAATAAGATCTCAGCCAACTTCAGTGTTCAACTATGGAGATGCCCTCAACCAAATTAAACAGAAAAATCTTATTTATTAATTATGCCAAGCTTGCCATATTTCTTCTTCCCTTCATGCAAACTTATTTGCATTTCTGGGTATGTGCATTATTTGGTCTCTTTCTAGCCTTTTCCTCCTTTCTGTGATTAAGGGGAAAAAAATGAAGATTTATCAAATTGGTCTTTAATTACAGGAGACACAGTAAACAGGGAACAGAGTGAAGTAGAATAATCACAAATTTTAGAATAAGCATAAGACTGTGCTTAAATCCCTATTTTATCTTTAACATCTGTGTGGCTTTGTGCCATGTATCTAGCTCCAAGTTCATATAATACAATGAGGTGTATAATTCATTCATATGCTGGGACTGTTTTATGTAAAGCACCCAGCAGAAGGCTTATAAATAATAAGTAATCAATAAATGGCAACTGCCATCATCCTTACTGTGTTAGTAAGAGCAGTATAAGCCACTCACTCTTCACTGAGTATGCAGGAAAGCCCTGCCAATTGTGAATTGCTAACAAAAATATAACACTGATATAACTGGTTTTCAACAAAAAACCTTGTCATTTCTACTATTCTTATAAATTCACACCAGCCTTTTTTTCTGCACTAGATCTTATTCTTGGCCAAAGTCTTATATAGATATAGATATATACACAACACACACACACACACACACACACATATATATATAAAATGAAAGTATGAAAGTGAAAGTGAAGTCACTCAGTCATGTCCGACTCTTTGCGACCCCATGAACTGTAGCCTACCACACTCCTCCATCCACGGGATTTTCCAGGCAAGAGTACTGGAGTGGGTTGGCATTTCCTTCTCCAGAGGATCTTCCTGACCCAGGGATCAAACCAGTGTCTCCCACACTGTAGGCAGACGCTTTGCGGTCTGAGCCACCAGAGTCCATGTGAAAGTATATATAAATATATATATATACACACAAGATCAGAGTGTATACTTTTGTTTTAAAACAATACAGTGTATTTCAGTATATTTCATTCTGTTTATACCATATTTGTTTCAGGAACTGGAAAATTAAATGCAGTAATATTTCTCTATTTAACCCCCCATGACTTTTGAAAATTCTCATCTTTTTTCCTTGAAGCTATGGTCTTTAATAGCCTTTATAATGTCTTGAACCCCACACTCCACTTAAGCTTTTTTAAATGTTGCCATCGCACACCTACTTTTGAATTTGACAATATATCACCAATTTATTGTGGTTTTCAGGTTCCACTTCGATAAACAAAGCTTTATTTCTCCCACAGGATGCTCATTTTCTCCCTTCTTAGTTATTTGGCTTCAGAATTTAACTCTTTTCTTAACCATATCACATGATTCATTCAAATTTCCCGTAATATACATACTATCTTTAAATAACTTTTATTAATTCCAAAATATTAATTATTTTCCTCCTCTTTTCAATATAATGATATTTTTGGTATATTTGCACTTGGAGAATAGTTAACTTTGGCCTTAACAGGCCCATCCAAATTGTTACATTACTTCCTTCAGGTGATAAAAATTTATCTTATAAATTATATTTCCTGATAAGACATTAACATAAATAAATCCATAATATTAGAAGCTTTACAGAGATACTATTTAAAGTTTCTATAAAATTGAACCTTTAAATACATTTCACATATATAGAAATGTAGGACAAAAAGCAGTAGAGAAAAATAAACTTTTAGAGATGTCAGTATTAAAAATCATCAACCACAAGCAATTTTCATGTATGTCAAGAAAAAAAAAATATGCTATTATATTTGAGAATCAAGAACAGTTCTTTTTAATTGTTTAAAATAATTCATAGCCTGTTCTTTGAAAAGAATTTTAATAACTTTATAAACAAATGTCAGACATTTTAATTTTCAGTTGAGATGAAAAACAAAGACTCTAATGCTTGGATCTTGATGAAAAAAATGGCAATTAGCAGAAAAGTCCACCTACCAGACCTTTCCACATTTTTTGATATGACACTAACACTGACATTACAATGAGCTCTCATTAATATGGATTAATAAGTGACAATAACAACCTGAATTGAAATGAAAAATAAAGTGTGCTTGGAAATGTAAATCTCATAATAACCAAACTTTTGGTAACCAAGTATTTTTTTACTTTTTTAAAAAAAATCTGCTTTAATGGCATTCTCATTAGCAGCATATATGTTTTTCAAAGTGCCAAAATGCTCTTATGGAAATTAAATACGCTTCAAAACAATTTTGTTAGGCTCTTAAATTAATTACCTACTACTCCTTTATTTATCCATTTTTATTGAGGTATAATTTTCATACAACAAATTACAGACTTAAAATGTTTGGTTTGATAGGTTTGACAATTGCATGCTGCTGCTGCTGCTGCTGCTGCTAAGTCGCTTCAGTCGTGTCTGACTCTGTGCAACCCCATAGACGGCAGCCTACTAGCCTCCTCCGTCCATGGGATTTTCCAGGCAAGAGTACTGGAGTGGGTTGCCATTGCCTTCTCCGTGACAATTGCATACACAGCTGTAATTACCACACATAGAAAGATTTCACCACCAAGGAAGTTATCCTGTGTCCTTCTGGAGTCCATGTCCTCACCTCTGTACCAGACAACCACAGATTTGTTTCTATCACTATACATTAATTTTGCCTACTTTTGAACTTGATATAAATGGAATTATCCAATGTATTCTGTATTTGGTTTCTTCTGCTCTATACAATTTTAGGCCCAGTCCTGATTCAGAGCATGTGGTGACCTAAGCTGGTTTAAGTTACTACTTTAGATGAATAAAGTAATATAAAGACATACTTATTAGCAATGTATTTTTTATTGCTAGCAGCATTCATTTGTATATTCATACACAGCACGCTTATTTGTGCATTCATCTGTTGGTGGACATTTAGATTGTTTCCAGTTTTTGACTACTATAAATTAAGCTGGAACAGCTAGCAGTACAAGTGTGTAAGTTTTCCTGAAACATACATTTTTATTTCTTTTGGATAAATATTTAGTATTGTAATTGCTGGCTTATAGAGTAGATTTATACTTTTCCATTTATTTATTATATATATAAAATAAATATATATATAGGCTGCATTGTGAGGCATGTGGGATCTTAGTTCCCAGGCCAAAGATATAACCCATGACCCCTGCATTGGGAGTAGAGTCTTATCCACTGAACTCTCAGGGAAATACCTATACTTTTCTTTTTAAAGAATCTCCCAAACTGTTTTCCAATGCAATTGTACTATTTTACATTCCCTCAGTAAAGCATAAGAGTTTCATTGGTTCACATCATCTATAACATTTAATATGTCAGATTTTTAGTTTTGTTTCAATTTAGTTATTCTAGTGGGTATAAAATGTATCTCCATATGGTTTTAATATGAATTTACCTGATATTTAGTAACAATGAGCATCTGTTTATGTGCTTATCAACTACTTGTATATTTTTTCTGATATATTTGTTCAAGACTTTTGTCCATATTTTACTGGATTATTTTTCTTCATATCGAATTTTAAGAGTTCTTTGTAATACCTGTTTTTTCTAGGAACAAAAACTGATTCCAGCCCAGGTCAATACAAGCTCTGAATCAAGAATAGGCCTAAAATCTGCAGAAGCAATTCTGAAACATTAGACTTTGAATCAAAGGTTCTTGATGAAGAGATGAGTAATCTGGTATTTTAGACTCCATTAAGATGTGCCATTTTCTATCTGACCAAAAGGATCATGCTTCAGTCACATTTAAAATCAGCATCCCATCATTTAGAAAAGACTGCTTCAATCTAAGCAAATCAGAATGTGATTCTACAACTGACAACTCACCCAATTACTGATCACTAAGAAGGAGCACTTACAAAATACACAGTTCTGACCATAGCACCTTTTCTAATAAAGGCACTTACAGATAATTAATAGTATTAAGTGGTATCAGGGAGTGTGAACATATACACACGGGCTTCCTCTGCAAAGTATTAAAGCAGATGACAAAGAGTTTTGAAGAAATATGTACTAGACTTAGCTGTGATTTACTGATCAGGTTGGCTTCTGAGTCAGCACCTATTGGTGCAAGTAAAAGAGAAACCAGAAAGGTTTCCCTTTCTGGAGACTTTCTTTCAAAGCCTGATACTTTGGCTGGATACTGTGAAGAGAAGTCAAGAATTTGGAACTGATCTGTCTTTGATTTCTCTTTGGACTATCTAACATTCTAAATCTATGACTATCAAGTACAAAGTGTTTGGCTTAACAGTTTGTGTATAACCTTTAAGGATTAACAGTGGCTTTGTGCCAGAGCATCCACAAAATTGTCTGGTTCTCCATCTAATCAGTCAAGGCCACAGGCTTCTTGTAAATCCTGTCTCCCTGTTCTCTGCTGTTTTCTCCATTTAGTAGCCATCCCTTTCTGTTGCTCTAAGTTAATACACAATATTTCACTTCTTTAATCAAAACTGCTCATAGCAAAATATATAAGTTCACTTATTCTAAAGTGTAAATGAAGGGCCAATAACTTCAACATGAGTTAAACTTGACTCTTTCCTACCCACTTACCCTTTCCATTTTCCTGTGTACTGAACAAGTCAGTAAAACTAGTTAGTCCACAAAAATTTGTTGAGTACTTATCTGTTAGGTACTAGTGATGTTATAGTGAATAAAACAAACATGACACTTGCCATTGTAAGAGTTAAAGCCTGATAGGGAAGACCTTAAAAAATATTTACAAATAGCTAAATAAAAATTATAAGTATATCTAACATGGCAACATAAAGAACATGGTGTTGGAAGGCATATAAATGTAATGGGCCCTTGGTTTATGGGATCAAGGGAGGCTTCCCTGAAAACAAAAACATTTCAGTTGACACCTGAACTTAAGGAATTAGTAAGGCAGAGAACGGAGAGAAGAACATCTCAGAGAACAGCATGTGTCAAACATCCTTCAAGCTCTGGAATCCACAGGACTACTTTCCATTTTCCTCATCACAACTTTTATTCCTGCCCTCATCACCTTCTACACAGATTACTGCAATAACCTCATTAACAGTATGCCCTATAAAATGTTGAAAGAGTTCTTCATATAACATTGCTATAATGATGTCATCCCTTATTTAAAAATCTACAATGACTTTCATAAAGAAAAATGGTGAAATTAGAAGTTTTGCATTTTCAGCCCTCTTCAATCCAGACTAAACTTACTTCTCGTTAGTTTCCTATCAGACTTATCCACTCACTGTTTACTCAAAACAATTTCATTCTCAGGACTGAGTGTCTTTGTTCTCATCATTCACTTCATCCAAAAAAGTCTGAATTTTATGTTGAAGAAGGTTTATTGGCAAGATGTATAAGGAATCATTGGCCTCTTAGTAGAAAGCATGCCTATATATATGTATATATATATTTTTTCTAACAGTAGTTATTTTCTAAATAACTAAACATGGGTTTATCGTTTGGTTACTGAAATATATCAAAATTGAAATTTCTAGTATGGAAAATTTATTGGGTATTTCATATGAATTTCAATATAATTTCTGTCTAAATATTTCCATGAGCATTAGCTAATGGTTGGTAGTTCCACTGTCTAAAACAAATGACTAATATAAATTAGTAGGAGACTATATTAAGGGATTGAGAAGGCAAAATTTGTTTAAAAGATCTAAAATGTATGTGATATATATGACCTTGTGATAAACCCAGAGCCTGAGCTTAGCGACAAAATTTTAGAAACTATAGAAGTGGCCCAGGTTCAGAGCTCTCATAAGGAATAATATCCTGCTGTTTATTGCCATGTGTAGAATAGAGAATAAGAAGAACATTAGCATCCCTATCTTGGAGAAGGCAATGGCACCCCACTCCAGTACTCTTGCCTGGAGAATCCCATGGATGGAGGAGCCTGATGGGTTGCTGTCCATGGGGTCGCTAAGAGTTGGATACGACTGAGCAACTTCACATTCACTTTTCACTTTCATGCATTGGAGAAGGAAATGGCAACCCACTCTAGTGTTCTTGCCTGGAGAATCCCAGGGATGGGGAAGCCTGGTGGGCTGCCGTCTATGGGGTCACACAGAGTCGGACACGACTGAAGTGACTTAGCAGCAGCAGCAGCAGCAGCAGCAGCATCCCTATCTAAAGGACTTCCAAATGTGTTCTAAATTTTTTTAAAATGAACAGGGCCTTGTTTGTTTTAAGGTAAAAACGAAAGAAAGAACACTTAAATCAGCTACCTACCATTGTTAGATAAGGAGTTACTGTTTTGTTTATGACAGAGAGGAAATACTTTTATATAACAAAGGAGAAAAGAAACAAGATTCTCTTTCTGAGATGGATAGGTAGGTACTATCATAAATCCTATGCTTTAAGCTGTCACTGATTTAAAATAAGTCATACTTGCCTCTCCATTACTTTTGCCTGGAAAATTCCATGGACTGAGAGGCTCCTCAGAGCCTGGTAGGCTACAGTCCATGGGGTTGCAAAGAGTCGGACACGACTGAGCGACTTCACTTTAAATATCAAAACTTTAAAATACTTGCCTCATATATGTCTAGATCACTCACATTTTAATTTGGAAATGACACGAAATAGTTCATAAATTTCAGAATTCTTGCTTAATATATATGGAACCAACCTTTTTAGGAAAAATAACACATAGTCAAACTTTTATTCCTAAGTATAGAAAAACCAAAAAGAAAAACTATATCTAGAAATCCAAACTGTTATGTACCATCATGAGTGACATAAAGTATAGGCACATGCTTTTAATGTCATTTCTGAAAATATGATGCTAGAGAATTAAGACAATGGGGAGCTGCTTCCAATGGGTACAAAGTTTCAGTTATAAAAGATTGAATAAATTCTAGAGATTTGCTATACAACATTGTGCCCGTAATTAACAATACTGTCCTGGGCTCCTGAAAATGTGTTAAGAGGATAGATTTCATGTTAAGTGATCTACCATAATCTTAAAAACAAGAGAGGAGTGGGGCTGAAAGAAACCCCAAATAGCAAATAAAATTTTTGTAATTCAGAAAGTTTCAGTGAATATATTTACTAAACATGTCACATATTTCATCAAGGATTTTTAATTGAATAAAAAAGTACCATGAAAACACATGTGGTTCTAAATTATTTCCTACCCTGAATTATTATGAAATATGTGAAGTATACAAAGCCAGTCATATGAAGGAAATCTTTATTGAATCTTGCCGATAAAGTCATGAGCCCCTTCATAACATATCCTCTCTTCACATACTATTTTTTAAATATGACTTTGAGAAATCAGTCATTCTAAGTGAGAGAATTACATATTCATTGACTAGAATGGTACTCTGTTGGATTTTAGTTTATTCACAGTATTAGAACACACCTACAGAATTTTGCCCCATTCACGTATTTTAATAAATAAATAATGTAAGAGTTTCCAACAGGAAGATTCTGAGTCACAGAAGCGGAAAAGTCTATGTCCAGAGTCCGGACTTATATGGAAATTTGCTGGTTTAGGTAATGGCTCTACTGTATTCTGACCCTGATACCTGGAAGAGTTAGTTAACTATTCTTTGCCTCAGCGGCTACATCAGTAAAATGAGAAGTAAACAGCATATATGGCATAGACTTTGGGGGGGGGATGAATAAGATGATGTAGGTAAAACGCATACAGAGTGCCCAATAAATATTTGCTCCACTGTATTTCATCATCACAGAACTCCAGAATTTTCAAAGTTTTTCAAATTTTACAAAATTCTCTTTTGTGGAGAGAAAGCCCTTTGAAATGGTCTCTTTGAAATGGTCCTGTAATTTCCTGTATTTTCAGACTTAAAACAACACCAACTTTGGTTTTGTTTTGGTTTGCCTCTTTGCTTTCTTGACGCAGTGATGGAACAGCAGGTGGTTAACCGTCAGGTTTTTTATGTTTTCATGTTCAAAAGAAAAGGAAAACAAAATTATCTCTTAGCATTAGAGACATTTCTCTTTTAAAGTTTGGAGAGGTCTAGTAACTTGTAAGGTACCACATATATTTCCTGATCATCAAGCAAATCAGTTAATATTTCATTTCTAAAGCAGGGGAGCAGACAGAAGTTAGGGATACATGTCAAGAGGATGACTGTCCACTGATGGTCAGTAACCAGCATTTCCTTCACTCCACCAACGAAGTCAATTGCTGAATTAGAGCCCACTATGTTCCTTGTCTAGTCTCCTAAGCCGGGTGTACCATAAAGCAGAGAAAACAATGGTTTTAGGGAGCCAAACACAAGGATAAGGGAAACGCTTTCTGTCTGCTTGCTCTGTTAGTGCGAACTGCATAGGGCAGCCACTTCTGGCTCCACAGAGGAAAGAGAAGTCCAGTATTGCGATAGCTGTCACTGGTCTTTTCCATTTCCCAAGCTGAAATCAGAATCGAATGGAAACTAAAACCCTTGAGACCTTCCTACCCACCTGTGACTAAATGAGTCCAGTGAATAGAAAAGTCAGATGGCCCTGAAGTTAATGAGAATCTCAGAAGGCCACAATTCTATTGAAATAGATTTTGCTACCTCAGTTTTCCAAAATTGAACCAACTGATCCCTCCAATATTTTATCCCAAGACACAACTAGTTAATCTTGTGAGGGTCCATTATTAGAAGACAGCTGTCTAGTCCAAGGGTTCCCAAGATAGTCTCAAATCCTGTAACGGTCTGGATTTGCTCTGATTCCTTGTAGACCAGAACTCTTTTCTTAGATATTGATCACATCAAGCATCCATAGCTTTTCTAGCAGTTTATTCCTAAATCAATAGCCTGCCTACAGTAAGTCCTAAGGATGAATTATCACATTTATAGCTATTTTCCTTATCCCTTCATTTATATTTGTAAGCACTGTTCTGGTTAGACCACCTCCTGCTTTAAAATTTCATCAGCTCACTCAGCCATCACTCACCCTGTATTCTCCATTCTTGTCTTGGATTTTAAGTTCTTTTGAATTGCCACTGACCATATGAATTACCCTCCCCTGCTTCCATTTCTGTCTTTCTTGGCAGCTTGACCTCAATTTCTTTCTCCTCCCCCTCATTTACAGCATATCTCCATTGCTCTTCTGGCCAACCTCCATAGCACAATATTTTCTCCCTACTGTAGCTAAATCTAAATCTGCAGCTGTTTTAATATGGGATCTGTGGTTCTTTTTTGGTAGAATATTGCACATCCTGAATGACAATAATGCCCGATGCTACTGCAAAATTATGCAAGACTCCAGATGGATGGAACCTATTAACTTCCTATAAACTAATGCATTATGGATGTGGCACGACCCTTAACTGCAATACACAGTACCTGTACAGGGAAACCCCAGGTACCTTCAACCACTTAACAAGTCAGGACATTGCATCTCTTTCCTGCTGCTGCAGTGCTCTATAATTTTACCACTTACTTGCTCCCAAAGTAGCATCAAAGAACAAAGAGAAGATGTAATCTGCACAAAGTTCCCAAAGGTTGCCAATTTGGCTTGACTATCTATTCATTTTTCTAGGTTATGGGATTGTTCTTGGTGACTTTTGACAACATGAGAATGCTCCCCTCTACCTTTAATGATAATACGAGGGGCTCCATACTACCAGATACATGAAAACTCAGTGGAAAGGGTAAGCCGACCAATATATCAGGGTAAACCAAATCTTGTGATAAATACATTGGCATTCTGGCAGCTTGCACAGCAGGGTTATTTGAAAGAGCGGCATTAAAGAGAATGAGTTCTGTTAAGGGCAGCCAAGAGCTAGATTTTGCTAGTTAAGCATTTTAAAGTAAAACAGAGGCAAATGGAAGCATTATTTTATACTGGGGAAAAAAAAAAAAAAAGAAATAGGATTTAGAGTAAAAAGGAATTACTTTCAAGTATCGTCACTGCCCTTCACTAATTGAGTGATTCAAACTAGT
The DNA here is from genome assembly GCF_027580195.1 of Bos mutus. Classification (NCBI taxonomy): domain Eukaryota; kingdom Metazoa; phylum Chordata; class Mammalia; order Artiodactyla; family Bovidae; genus Bos; species Bos mutus. The sequence continues at coordinate 22,297,500 of NC_091644.1, read as the reverse complement.
TACTTGACCTCTCTGGATCTGTTTCCTCACCTGTAATCAGGGATAATACTTGGTTACATGCTTTTAGAAAAGATAATTTGATGTAAAGCACCTACGATGATACCTAACTTACAGCAGTTACTTCAATTTTTAAGGGTGGCAGGCGAACATAATTATATAGGGGCTGGCAGGAAAAAGTATAAAATGTCTTAGGAATGAAAGAGTAAGTGCTGAAGTTAGGCAAAAGCAAAAAGCGAAATAGCAAAAAGAAATTTTGTTCACCTTGCAAGTTTAAAAATATAAAAATAAAAGATCAATGAGCTGACAAGATCAGATGGCAAAAGACAAGCTAAGTAAGATAAGCTAAGAGAGACAGGAAAGGGTGAGAGAAAAGGGAAAGTAGCAAATAAATTAAAATGTCAAAAGACTGATATAAATGGAGGCTTGCCTTTCCAGTAAGGTATTCTAAGGACATTAGGGACTGTGAGAAAGAAGCTGAAGTCCTTCAGCTGACCTCGGTAGGAAGAGAGACAGGAAGAAAGCATAAGACCCCAGGGAGACAATGCAAGCTACATCTTAAACAGTCTGTCTGCAGCGGGCTTGAGCCTTCCAGTTTTGACGGCGTCCTTGGCTCACGCTAAGTGTACTAATGAGCAGAAGGGCACGGTGTTGAGAGCAGCGACTGCCGAGCTTACTGGTCAGGCAGGGGTTTTTCACTTCATAAATCAATTACAATCTGCTATATTGATTTCACAAAGTCAGCAGGACTTAAAAACTTAAGAGCAAAATATTTTTTTTATTATTTTTGAAAACACTGCAGTGTCTACAGCTTAGCACATTCGGTAGAAAGACAGATGGAGGCTTTGGTCATTCCATCCTAGCCTTCCCTCCCATGTCCCTCATCTCAGCATCAAAGAATCTGGAGCTGGCATAGTACCCTGGTGTATTATGCCAATAATCTCTCTCTCTGGTATCTGGGGCAGGGGCAGCCCCACCTAATATGTCTGTGTTAAGGTACTGTTGACTTTTGTATGGGTGCCCAGGCCTCTCCAGATGGAGCAAACAAGGGAAGGAATGAGAACCCTACCAGAAGGAAATGCATTTGTCATTAAGTAGTTATGGGACTGTTCTTCCCAACCATAGTAACATCTAAACGGGAGTTTTTAATCAGCCATTTCTTTTGGAAAACCCCGAAAATGAGAAAGTTGCTGAGGGGTCCATTCTGCCAGTCAACCCCAGATCTAGGGCCAAGAGCAGCAGTTCAAGTGGAGCGTATCAGGGATAGTTTACCTTTTATCCACAGCAAAAGAAGTTTTTCTCTGGATAAGAGTTTTAGGAAAAAATGCAACAGGAGAAAATAAACTGTGGGCCATACATATTAGTATGTTAATATAAAATAAGCTACTTAGTCACATACTAATTTCAGAAATAGTCATTCCAAAACAATATACCTTCTTAATAAAAAACAAAACTTTGTTTCAATTAACCTATTTACAAATTTCAGTAAAAACTCCTTGCTTTTTGTGGACACTTTAGAAAACACCATGATTACACCTAGAAGGAGAGAATCTTTCTGTGTGAGTCTTCACATCAGACACATAATATTGTTTACTCAGTGACACTAAATATAGGTTTTTATGATATCCTTTTATATATTTTTCCTAAATAAAATACTGTCTTTTCTGATAACATTTGGCATTTGAAAGTGTATGCCATTTTTTTCCTTAAAATATTCTGTGTATTGGCTGCTGCACTGGCTTTTAATTAACTCAGCTTTATTTATGAGAACATACTTCCTTTAACTTTTCCCATGAGCTCTGGGAAATACCTATGTGAAAATACTTATTAGTCCTCCCAAGATGCTGTTAGGAAATAGAACCTATAATACTAGAGAAATGTGATTTGAATTTACAAAGGTGTGTAGTGAGAATATTGACTCCCCCCACACTCCCCACCTCCCACTGTCCCTGTGCATTCTGGGATCTCTTGGCTGACATATGGTCTAGTACACACATACATGCCAAAACTAAAACATCCTCAGAGGTCTTAGTGCCTTTGTATAAACAGACAAAAGAAAATGGGTTGAAATTCCAAATGGTACATTCAGTGGAAAGAGAGAATACCTGATGTTTCAAATAACCAGAGATGTGCACTGATAAAGAGGGAGATGAAAGAGAAGCACCTCCATCCATCAGATCAGATCAGTCGCTCAGTCATGTCCGACTCTTTGCGACCCCATGAATCGTAGCACACCAGGCCTTCCTGTCCATCACTAACTCCCGGAGTTCATTCAGACTCACGTCCATCGAGTCAGTGATGCCATCCAGCCATCTCATCCTCTGTCGTCCCCTTCTCCTCCTGCCCTCAATCCCTCCCACCCTCAGAGTCTTTTCCAATGAGTCAACTCTTCGCATGAGGTGGCCAAAGTACTGGAGTTTCAGCTTTAGCATCAGTCCTTCCAAAGAACACCCAGGGCTGATCTCCTTCAGAATGGATTGGTTGGATCTCCTTGCAGTCCAAGGGACTCTCAAGAGTCTTCTCCAACACCACAGTTCAAAAGCATCAATTCTTCCGGCACTCAGCCTTCTTCACAGTCCAACTCTCACATCCATACATGACCACAGGAAAAACCATAGCCTTGACTAGACGAAACTTTGTTGGCAAAGTAATGTCTCTGCTTTTGAATATGCTATCTAGGTTGGTCATAACTTTCCTTCCAAGGAGTAAGTGTCTTTTAATTTCATGGCTGCAGTCACCATCTGCAGTGATTTTGGAGCCCAGAAAAATAAAGTCTGACACTGTTTCCACTGTTTCCCCATCTATTTCCCATGAAGTGGTGGGACCGGATTCCATGATCTTCATTTTCTGAATGTTGAGCTTTAAGCCAACTTTTTCACTCTCCACTTTCACTTTCATCAAGAGGCTTTTTAGTTCCTCTTCACTTTCTGCCATAAGGGTGGTGTCATCTGCATATCTGAGGTTATTGATATTTCTCCCGGCAATCTTGATTCCAGTTTGTGTTTCTTCCAGTCCAGCATTTCACATGATGTACTCTGCATATAAGTTAAATAAACAGGGTGACAATATACAGCCTTGACGTACTCCTTTTCCTATTTGGAATCAGTCTGTTGTTCCATGTCCAGTTCTAACTGTTGCTTCCTGACCTGCATATAGGTTTCTCAAGAGGCAGGTCAGGTGGTCTGGTATTCCCATCTCTTTCAGAATTTTCCACAGTTTATTGTGATCCACACAGTGAAAGGCTTTGGCAGAGTCAATAAAGCAGAAATAGATGTTTTTCTGGAACTCTCTTGCTTTTTCTATGATCCAGTGGATGTTGGCAATTTGATCTCTGGTTCCTCTGCCTTTTCTAAAACCAGCTTGAACATCAGGAAGTTCACGGTTCACATATTGCTGAAGCCTAGCTTGGAGAATTTTGAGCATTACTTTACTAGCGTGTGAGATGAGTGCAATTGTGCGGTAGTTTGAGCATTCTTTGGCATTGCCTTTCTTTGGGATTGGAATGAACACTGACCTTTTCCAGTCCTGTGGCTACTGCTGAGTTTTCCAAATTTGCTGGCATATTGAGTGCTGCACTTTCACAGCATCATCTTTCAGGATTTGGAATAGCTCAACTGGAATTCCATCACCTCCACTAGCTCTGTTCGTAGTGATGCTTTCTAAAGCCCACTTGACTTCACATTCCAGGATGTCTGGCTGTAGGTGAGTGATCACACCATCATGATTATCTGGGTGGTGAAGATCTTTTTTGTACAGTTCTGTGTATTCTTGCTATCTCTTCTTAATATCTTCTGCTTCTGTTAGGTCCATATCATTTCTGTCCTTTATCGAGCTCATCTTTGCATGAAATGTTCCCTTGGTATCTGTGATTTTCTTGAAGAGATCCCTAGTCTTTCCCATTCTGTTGTTTTCCTCTATTTCTTTGCACTGATCGTGGAAGAAGGCTTTCTTTCTCTTCTTGCTATTCTTTGGAACTCTGCATTCAGATGTTTATATCTTTCCTTTTCTCCTTTGCTTTTCACTTCTCTTCTTTTCACAGCTATTTGTAAGGCCTCCTCAGACAGCCATTTTGCTTTTTTGCATTTCTTTTCCATGGGAATGGTCTTGATCCCTGTCTCCTGTACAATGTCACAAACCTCATTCCATAGTTCATCAGGCACTCTATCTATCAGATCTAGGCCCTTAAATCTATTTCTCACTTTCATTGTATAATCATAAGGGATTTGATTTAGGTCATACCTGAATGGTCTAATGGTTTTCCCTACTTTCTTAAATTTAAGTCTGAATTTGGCAATAAGGAGTTCATGGTCTGAGCCACAGTTGGCTCCTGGTCTTGTTTTTGCTGACTGTATAGAGCTTCTCCATCTTTGGCTGCAAAGAATATAATCAGAGTTCGGTGTTGACCATCTGGTGATGTCCATGTATAGAGTCTTCTCTTGTGTTGTTGGAAGAGGGTGTTTGTTATGACCAGTGCATTTTCTTGGCAAAACTTTATTAGTCTTTGCCCTGCTTCATTCCATATTCCAATGCCAAATTTGCCTGTTATTCCAGGTGTTTCTTGACTTCCTACTTTTGCATTCCAGTCCCCTATAATGAAAAGGACATCTTTTTTGGGTGTTAGTTCTAAAAGGTCTTGTAGGTCTTCATAGAACCGTTCAACTTCAGCTTCTTCAGCATTACTGGTTGGGGCATAGACTTGGATTACTGTGATATTGAATGGTTTGTCTTGGAAACGAACAGAGATCATTCTGTCATTTTTGAGACTGCATCTAAGTACTGCATTTCGGACTCTTTTGTTGACCATGATGGCCACTCAATTTCTTCTGAGGGATTCCTGCCCACAGTAGTAGATATAATGGTCATCTGAGTTAAATTCACCCATTCCAGTCCATTTCAGTTTGCTGATTTCTAGAATATTGACATTCACTCTTGCCATCTCTTGTTTGACCACTTCCAATTTTCTTTGATTCATGGACCTGACATTCGAGGTTCCTATGCAATATTGCTCTTTATAGCATTGGACCTTGCTTCTATCACCAGTTACATCCACAGCTGGGTATTGTTTTTTGCTTTGGCTCCATCCCTTCATTCTTTCTGGAGTTATTTCTCCACTGATCTCCAGTAGCATATTGGGCACCTACTGACCTGGGGAGTTTCTCTTTCAGTATCCTATCATTTTGCCTTTTCATACTGTTCATGGGTTTCTCAAGGCAAGAATACTGAAGTGGTTTGCCATTCCCTTCTCTAGTGGACACATTCTGTCAAATATCTCCACCATGACCCGCCCGTCTTGGGTCGCCCCATGGGCATGGCTTAGTTTCACTGAGTTAGACAAGGCTGTGGTCTTAGTGTGATTATATTGACTAGTTTTCTGTGAGTACGGTTTCAGTGTGTTTGCCCTCTGATGCCCTCTTGCAACACCTACCGTCTTACTTGGGTTTCTCTTACCTTGGGCATGGGGTATCTCTTCATGGCTGCTGTCTAAAGCACTAGGAACAATGGTGGTACCCAGGTAAGACTGTTCGAGCCTTACTAAGGCAAGGTTGCAGGGTACCAGAACTAGAAAACCAGGATCACATTTTTTTTTTTTTAAAAAAAAAAAAAAACAGTGTCCAAAGAAAAAGAGGTTTGAATTCTATTCTAGGTCCTCTACTATCAAGATTCATAAACTTAAGCAGGTTGTTTCATCATAGACATATAAGAAAATATGAATTCTAAAATAGAGTGTCCCTAGATAATTCTTAAGGTCAGTACTCATGATTTTATTATGACTGTTTCATCTCATTAAGGGAATACTGCTACCTTCTCTAAGAAGTAACACTGTGTTACAATGAATCTACAGATCTGCGCTTGACGGAATAGACATAATCTCTTTATGAACGAAGTGCAGGTGGAAAGGAGTTAGTAATTCAAAAAAAAGCTCTTATAAAGTAATAGCTTGTCCCCTTTATAGAGAGTTTCAAGTACCTCAAAGTAATGTGTTCTTTTAATATTCCTTAGTTCTGTTGCGTGTGTGAGTGAAGTTGCGTGCGAAGTTGCATATACACACGCACATATATTGGGGGTGATTATTTAGATTTTTTTGGACAAACCTCACCCAACATACATGTTAGTTAATTGTCATCAAAGTCAGTTCCTGGAATAATAAGAATAATGTCATAAAAGATCTAATTTTAAAACAAATTATACCTAAAACTAATATAATGCTGTATGTCAATTATATATTAATAAAAATATAGTCAGTATTTTTAGTCTAGTTAGGATCAAGGTGATAGTTGCATTCTTCATCTAAAAACTATGGCATTCATGAATTAAAAAGGAAAAAGTGATATCACTATTCTTAAACATATAATTATAAATGAGAACAAGGTATAGTACAATTTAATTTATGTGTCAGAGATTTCTACTTTCTACCCATTCACTCACTAATAGGTTAATTTTTATATTTTGATAAATGAAAAACCTTGTCAAAAAATAAATTCTGGTAAAATTTTACTGTTAAGATTTACTATCTTTAAAAAATATACTATTCTTGGGTTACAAAATAATTTCTGTTAAAAATAATAGCTAACATTTAGGTGCTTGCTATGTCCTAGACTCTGTGCTAAGCCCTTTGCATGCATTATGTCATTTAATTCTTAAACAATCCTGAAGGATAGATACTCTTATTACCTCAATTTTATAGTAGATGGTAACTGAGGCTTAAAGAAGCTAAATATCTTCTCCAATACCATGGAGTAAATGGCAGTATTAAGTCTCATCTCTTTACCATTAGAGACTGAGTTCTCAAGCCGCATTATTCTACCAGCAAATATTTACCCAGCACCTAACACATGCCAGGTATTATTCTAGGTTTTATCCACTACCAAAACTACTTTTTTATATCAAGATAATTTACTGACCAGAAATGAATGTACTTCAGAGAGTCACAACATCCTTTCAGAATGTGGTTTCATTTATTAGGATAGAGAAACAAAAAAATCCAAAAGGTAGTCGATCAACTTGACAGAGGAACACCAAGAAAACAGCAAATATTATTCTAAACATGCAAATACTATAAAATACAGTGATAAAGGGGGAACAAAAAGGAAGGTCAGAAGGCTAAGGAGTTAATTTGTTCTTGCATGGAGATGACAGATGAAATTGACCAAATGTAAATATGAGAGAAAAGGAGATAACTAAGATAACTCTGGGATTCCCAGGTGACTCAGCAGTAAAAACCACGCCTGCCAATAAAAGAGATGCAAGAGACATGGGTTCGATCTCTGGTTCAGGAAGATTCCCTTGGAGAAGGGCATGGCAACCCACTCCAGTAGTCTTGCCTAAAGAATTCCATACACAGAGGAGCCTGGCAGGCTGCAGTCCACATGGTCGCAAAGAGTCTAACATGACTGAGCAACTGAGCACAGCACATCGCAAAGACAACTCTAAGGAAACAAAATCTATGTTTCTCAGGAAGTCATTTTGGTCTCAGAAACAGAAGAATGCATTGAAGTTAGGTTTAAAGAATAATGATACATTGCTATATAAACTTGATCTTCAGATTACTTCTCAATGAATTAACAATTCTTTTTCACATTACTAGGGTACACTGCAAGTACGGCTTATAAATGTTTTACCTTATTAATTATTCACTTCCTTTATGGCTTTTTTCTTGCTCCAATACTTAAGTGACTTAAGAAAATGTGCTACAAATAAAGGAAATGAAAATGTAAGTTATTTTTGGTAAGTTTTCTTTTACCCCCCACAGAACTAACAAATAAACAAATCAGATGAAGGCATACCACGCAAAATATTGCCACTTACTGATACATTTTTCTTGCTTAGTTTTGCTTTTTCACTACAATAGGGACATTGATGCAAAGTCAGAGATCTAGTACCTGCCTAGATCTCACCTTTATTTACTATAGATGCTTGATATACTCTTTGCTTACTCCACTTGAGCTAAAATTGCTCAACTTCCACAAATATACAGAGCTCATCCCATCTTATTTTCTTTGACTCATATTTTCCTTTCTCTAGAGTATCTTTTCTAAATACCCTCCTCATGGATGCATTCCTCAAGACTCACATCATCCATTACTTCATCAGAGAGGACTTGCCTAACCACCTTTATCAGTCATGGGTGGGTAGGGAATAAAAAATGTGATCTTCAGTATAATTAACAGAGGGACTTTGTTATAGTAATATAACTTGATTTATTATCATATACATTAGGGAATAAAGATATAATGTAAAACTTGGGCATTACAGGAGTCAAGGAGGAGTGGTTACCACCCCTCAGGCAGAAAGAGTAAGGGAAGGAGCAGTTCCTAAAACTCAGAGCATGAAAACATATGAAGAGGGTCACCCAACAAGAACACAGCCTGAGATAGAGGAAAACACTCTCTCCCCATCAGTGGGAACCTGGCAAGGAAGATTCAGGGGTTTATATACCCAGCCCTCACCATTTTTCAGTTCTCAAATCTTCTGTCAAAGGTTCCCATTGGTCAAACACAACCAGAGGTCAATGGCTAGGGAGCCCAGGCCAGAAAGATCAGCCTCCTAAAGTATAAAGCAGTGTGGAGAAGAGCAAAGAGCAGATCAGGAGGGCTACATGGAGAATATCCAGCATTCCATCCAATCTGGTTGCCACTGGCACTCCCTGCCACACCACATTCTTTTAATTTTTTGCATTGTACATATAACTCTAATATTTTCTTAATTTGTATATGTATTTAACTATAAACTCCAGGTTTTTCTGTCTTGTTCATCAGTATATCCCAGAGACTAAATTAATGCCTGTATATATTTAGGCTCTCAATAATGTCTCATGAATTAATTAGATTAGCAAGACTTCTACAATTTAAAAAAATACATGGAAAAATCTAATTGTTAATAAGGAAATATGTTGTAGTTTATAGGCGAATAGTAAAGAATATCTCATTTCACCTAACAAGAATTTTGGAGTAAATTATTCATAGGCAGGGCTTCCCAGTTTGCTCTAGTGGTAAAGAACTTGCCTGCCAAAGCAGGAGACATAAGAGACGTGGGTTCAATCCCTAGATCACGAAGATCCCCTGGAGGAGGGCATGGCAACCCACTCCAGTATTCTTACCTGGAGAATCCCATGGACAGAGAAGCCTGGTGGGCTTCAACCATAGTGTCGCAAAGAGTCGGACAAAACTGAAACGACTCAGCACACATGCACACCATTCATAGGCAACTATAATAGGCTTACAAACCCACAGCTCTCAAGTTGTCCCCTTTGTTTCACCACATCCATCAAATGGAGACAGATCACGCCACATATGTCAGAATTAACATGGAGGTTAAATGACACATAATCATGTATTTCCTTATCCACTCATCTATTCATTCAACAAATATCTATTTAACTACGGCACTATATTTGGCACTGGGGATATAGCAATGAACCAGCTAGCCAAATTTCCTAGGCAGGATTCACTACAAGCTGAAATATTTGAAGGAAGTATGGAGAAGAAACCAAGCAAATTTCCAGAAGAGTGATCTGAACAAAAAATAGCCAGGGTAAAAGCCCTGGCATGGTGTCTGAAGCAGAGTGGGCAGGTTGTCAGAGGTGGAGACAAGGCAGAACTGATAACGAAGGGAAGCAGTATGTGATGAAGAGTCTGCTTTTCCTTTTAACAAGATGAGTGATCACAGTGACGCATGACATGTTCTAATTCACACTTTAACAAGAGAACAGGGCAGAATTAGAGACCTGGTTATGAAAGAATGGCATTAATTCAGGTGAGAGATGATGTGAGAAGTGGTCAGACTCTCTGGATCTATGTTTGAAGGCAGAGGTGAAATGATTTCCTGATGATAGAAAGTGAGGCTGCAGAGTAGGATAAGGAGCCAAGGATAATGCTCAGGTTTTGGTCTAACCAAATGAAGATTCTCATGAAAAGTTTCCTGTTTGTCTGTTTGATTTGTTTGTTTTCCATTTGGCTTTGAGAAAAAAAGATTTATTCAGTTATTTTTCACCTCATTTCTATGGAAATTCACTCAAGTTATCATTGTTTCATTGCCATGAATCACTGAGGAATTGTGTAGTCCTTAAACTTTGCAAACTTACCTTTGGAACATTATTTTATTTTTTCCATTCAAAGACAAACCACTACACTTTAAATTTGGAATAATGAATGTAGGGTAGGACTTTGGCAAAATAGATGTTTCACAAATACTTCATTTCTGTGATTTTTGGTTCATGATAACTAAATTTAGTTGTTTTGGAAAAAGAATTTTGATCCAGATTTAAGCAGTGAGTTTATTTTTTTTCCATCAAATATTTATACAATGAATTGCAGGTACATGCTGCAACATAAACCTTGAAAAAAATCATGCTACATCAAAGCCAGTGATGAAGAGCCACACTGTGATTTCATTTATATAAATTGCCCAGAACAGGCAAATCAACAGAAATATAGATTGTTGCCCACGGCTGGATTGGAGGTGAGAGGTAACAGTCACCCATTGCCAAGGCTCCTCTTTTGGATAATGAAAAGCTGCTAAAATTCAGTTACGGATGGATAATTGAGTATACTAAATGCTACTGAGGACTGTACAGCATGTTAAAGTTCAATAAAGTGGGTGGAAAAGAGATTCAGAAATTTCCTCATATTCTAATTCCATTTTATGCAAAGCACCAAGAGATGCAGAACAGCATGTTTATGAAAACTCATTTGATCCATTTTGAGATAACACTTGAAACATATTTACTAATTAAGACAACCAACACTTTTACTTTATTTATTTTTTGTGGCATTTATTCCCAGGCCATAAATTTTTGTTTCTTCAGTTTCTTCTGGGATATCTTTTTCTTCTTAGTGATCTCCTATTCTGGTTTAGGAACAATCTGTTCTTTTCCAGTAAGGATTATCTCATGTGTGGAAAGGAGAATCCACATATGGTTTGATTTGACCATGAGCTCAGTAAGTCCTTCACCACATCTTGGGGGCTTTGTTCACCCAGATGTGCTTAATGACCAGAGAATCTACATCTAAGCCCTTAAATTCAGCATTACTCTCCGTGTTCATTTTTGAGCATGTGCAGTAAAAATTCAGTACTCTTTTTGGGCCACCGACCCTGCGTCCAGCCTCACTGTTTGGCCTGGGTACACATTGCTAATTTAAAGCGACATCCTTCAGACTGTTGTTCAGTAGCTAAGTCTTGTCTGACTCCTTGTGACCCCATGGACTGCAGCATGCCAGGTTCCCTGTCTTTCACTATCTCCCAGAGTTTCCTCAAACTTATGTCCATTGAGTCGATGATACCATCAAACATCTCATTCTCTGTCAACCACTTCTCCTCCTGCCCTCAACCTTTCCCAGCGTCTGGGTCTTTGCCAATGAGTTGGCTCTTTGAAACACATGGCCAAAGTATTGGAGAGTCAGCTTCAGCATCAGTTCTTCCAGAGAATATTCAGGGCTTATTTCCTTTGGGATTGACTGGTTTGATCTCCTTGCTGTTCAAGGGACTCAAGAGTATTCTCCAGCAACACAGTTGAAAGCATCAATTCTTCAGTACATAGCCTTTTTTATAGTCCAATCACACATCCACACACAACTGCCGGAAAAACCATAGACTACAGGGACCTTTGCAGTCAGATGATGTCTCTGCTTTTTAATATGCTCTAAGTTTGTCATAGCTTTTCTTCCAAGGAGCAAGCATCTTTTAATTTCAGATACTTGATGGTTTTTCAGATATGTATACCATTAATAGCCCAGGTGGGTTCATGTGTATTCTTAAACTTAACATGAAGATTTTAACTTCTTGAACTGCATGATTTTATGGGGTTTTCTGGGTCAAGTAAACAATGCACCATTTTTAGAGGTCACCTCAGCCTGCTTATCAGAAAAGGTAAGCAGTGACTTTAAAATTTAAATTTTTCCAATAGATTAAACTAATCTTTTGTATGTGGAAGGTTTTGAAAAATCAGGTTTTCATATTAATCAAATTGTCTTTTTAACAAATAGTTGCATCATCTCAAATATGGGTCACCAAATAAAGAATCAGAATACACTGATGCATAAATGGCATTGAAACATTATTTAATATAATTTAGGTTTTTAATCCGGAGAAGGCAATGGCACCCCACTCCAGTACTCCTGCCTGGAAAATCCCATGGACCGAGGAGCCTGGTAGGCTGCAGTCCATGGGGTCGCTAAGAGTCGGACACGACTGAGCGACTTCACTTTCACTTTTCCCTTTCATGCATTGGAGAAGGAAATGGCAGCCCACTCCAGTGTTCTTGCCTGGAGAATCCCAGGGACTAGGGAGCCTGGTGGGCTGCCGTCTATGGGGTCACACAAAGTCGGACACGACTGAAGTGACTTAGCAGCAGCAGCAGGTTTTTAATCAATAATTCACTGTGCTTTATTTAGGGCAGTAGACCCAATGTTATATAGTGAAGGAACACAAGTTTGAAAGCAGAAACCAAGTTCAAAATTCCAGCTCCCTGCTAACTTCCTAGCATCATGAACTTGGATCAGGTTTCCTAATTCTTAGTCTAAATATCTTCATTACATAAAAATTATCCTCCAAATAATTTAACCTCTAAGGTCATTGAGATTATATTCAAGTTTTTGTTTATTTGGATTCAGATCATTTGAAATTTACTAATTTAACATTGATTAGAAATGTGATAGAAGTCCATCAGAACAACATCTGAGCCAACACAATGACTTTCTTGCTATTACACAGATAGTTATCTAAAACTAAACTAAAGCTTATATTTTCTATTTCTACTCTGCAAACTCAGTCATTTTTACTAAATTTGAAAGCTCTGACCTCTGGATATTGTGTGCTTTTTATCCAGTGGTCAGTGTGACAATTTTATTCTGAAGATAAATATATTTTCAGGCTAGTATATAGTATTTTATAGTATGGTGGAGAAGTTGATATTTTCATTATGATTTACCATGTTACAGCAGTCCCTGACTGCCAAAAACTATCGGTTCATGTTTAAAATCCTTCAAAATATTCTGCAGTCCTATTAAGTCTCCTCTCAATATTAGAAGCTAAAGCAAGGCCACAGCAAAAGAAAAGGAGAAAAGTAAAATTTGGTTTTCCTATTTAAGCTCTATTCTCAATATCTACTGGAACTAGAATCAAGATTTCTGGGAGAAATATAAATAATCTCAGATATGCAGATGACACCACCCTAATGGCAGAAAGTGAAGAACTAAAGAGCCTCTTGATGAAAGTGAAAGAAGAGAGTGAAAAAGTTGGCTTAAAACTCAACATTCAGAAAACTAACATCATGGCACCTGGTCCCATCACTTCATGGCAAATAGATGGGGAAACAATGGAAAGAGTGAGAGACTTTATTTTGGGGGACTCCAAAATCACTGCAGATGGTGACTGCAGCCATGGAATTAAAAGACGCTTGCTCCTTGGAAGAAAAGCTATGACAAACCTAGACAGCATATTAAGAAGCAGAGACACTACTTTTCCAGCAAAGGTCCATCTAGTCAAAGCTATGGTTTTTCCAGTAGTCATGTATGGATGTGAGAGTTGGACTATAAAGAAAGTTGAGTGCTGAAGAATTGATGCTTTTGAACTGTGGTGTTGAAGAGTCTTGACAGTCCCTTGGGCTGCAAGGAGAGCCAACCAGTCCATCCTAAAGGAAATCGGTCCTTAATATTCATTGGAAGGACTGATGCTGAAGCTCAAGCTCCAATAATACTTTGGCCACCTGATGCAAAGAATTGACTTAATGGAAAAGACCCCGATGCTGGCCAAGATTGAAGGCAGGAAGAGAAGGGGACAACAAAGAATGAGATGGTTGGATGGCATCACCAACTCAATGGACATGACTTTGAGCAAGCTCCAGGAGTTGGTGATGGACAGAGAAGCTTGGCATGCTGCAGTCCATGGGGTCGCAAAGAGTCAGACATGACTGAGCGACTGAACTGGACTGAACTGAAACTCTTCTGCCTTCTTCCCTGCCAGTACTTTCCCACCCCATACACAGGCTTAAACGACCATGTTCACATCTTCACTGTGACCACCCATTGCTGGCTCAACTCCCTCTTTATTTCCTTACAAATCCCTGAGGTTTGGTCCTCAGTTCTGTTTCACTTTAAAAAAAAAAAAATCTGTCTAACCTCTCATTTATCAGTCTCATCACCCCCTTTTTGCAGTCAAAAGTGTTTCCTACCTTCCCCAAATTTCTTGGGTATTTTATCTGTTTCATTTTTTAATGGCTCTTGTCTAGCAGCTAGAAATGAAAAATTAGGTAGGGGTTTGGATTAAAAACTTTTTGAAGGTGTGCCAAGATCTTACTTCTCTTTTCTCTCCCATTGGATCTGGCAGAGGGCCCACTACAAGCTTGATACTTAACTCCTGAATTAATCAACTGTTATTTCAGAATACAGCATTAAAACTCTCACATTATTAATACATAACAACTTATTCCCTTAAGTCCACAGAAACCAGCATTGTGGCAGAGGCATATCATCAAATATGAAAGATCACTGTTTCAAAACTTGCTTTTTGGTTATATTTATTGCACATAACAAAGTTGAACTAACTTAACAGCTAAATTTGTTTTTATTTCATTTATGTAATAAAACGTGTACTGCAGATGCATACTACTGTTATATGTCATGTATGTTTTGTTCTATACATTTAGCTTGATACATGCATCACCTCAAATGCCATTTTAGCTGACGATTTGTACATATGTTGAACAAGACTTGTGTATACAAACATTAGTAGCTTATGTAATACAACAGATAATTTGTACAGAATAAGGCTATTTTTGTAAAATTTAAAAGATTTACATCTAGATTGGTTTTTAAATGAGTTTTTTTAGAAAATTCATTTCCATGGCACAGGATTTTCATATTTGGCTGCTGGTCTGAGCCATTCCAGGAAGTAGAGTTGAATATTTCTGTTACCTGCTAGAAAGTAATCTCAAAGAGAAGAAATTACATTTTTATTTTTTAATTATACCACAATTTAGCACAGTGTCTGGCCCTTAATATGTGCTCAATAAACACTTGTTGAACTAAATTTTAAAAATAAAAATAATAATTTCAATACCTTGGTTTATATACACATTTTCAGAAACATGTATATTCTTCAAAGAAAGACACACAAATAATCCTAACATAAAATAGATTACTCCAGGAAGCCCATTTCAAATGAGATGGGTTAACAAAGTCTCCATTTTCTATAAGTTTGCATTACAAGACTGTGAATAGACAGTGTTGAGCTACTGTCTGATTCTTTCAGTTGTTCAACTGAATCTGTTTCATGAAGCAAGTCAGGTTTTCTTCTCTAGTAAAAAATAAGTGGAGCTGTTGAGTTCCACAGTCGCTCATCCTTCAGGAAAGCCATTCAACACCCTACAACGCTGAGGCCAGGAAAGGGAACTCAGAAAATGTGGACTTACTCTTTAAAGCCACTACCATTCTGAATAACTCCATTCTTCTTTCCATTTAAATAAGAAAGCTGCCCAGAGCCCCAGCCCACCCGTTACTTCATGATTTCAAGAAAAAAAGAATAAATTGTACAGTTGTTTCTTCTGCCTGGAATTTCTAGTCACCAAACTACTCCAGAATTCTAGGGAAGTTTCACATGGATTGCTCCTAGATTTTTGTACATGGAGACTTAGAGAAAAACAAATACTTAGAAATCATCTACTTCTAGTATAATACCTGCATTTATCATTCAAGGTAATTGAGGAACAGAAAGACTACATGTTAGTCAAGGTAACCCAGCAAGTTGCTGCTGCTGCTGCTAAGTTGCTTCAGTCGTGTCCGACTCTGTGCAACCCCATAGACCACAGCCCACCAGGCTCCTCTGTCCCTGGGATTCTCCAGGCAAGAATACTGGAGTGGGTTGCCATTTCCTTCTCCAACGCATGAAAGTGAAAAGCGAAAGTGAAGTCGTTCAGTCGTGCTGACTCTTCACGGCCCCATGGACTGCAGCCTACCAGGCTCCTCCATTCATGGGATTTTCCAGGCAAGAGTACTGGAACTCAGCAAGTTAGGAGCCAGGAATAAATCAGATAAGTGTCCGTCCCCTCCTATACTCCAACATAGATATTGCGTATTTATAGCATAGCTAACACTGAACTCTTTAGGGTTCACTTGGACAATCTGGAATTTATATGGGCTTCTCTCATAGCTCAGTTGGTGAAGAATCTGCCTGCAATGCAGGAGACCCTGGTTCGATTCCTGGGTCTGGAAAATCTGCTGAAGAAGGGGTAGGCTACTAACTCCAGTATTCTTGGGCTTCCCTTGTGGTTCCATTGGTAAAGAATCTGCCTGCAATGTGGGAGACCTGGATTTGATCCCTAAGTGGGGAAGGTTCCCTGGAGAAGGGAAAGGCTACCCACTCCAGTATTCTGGCCTGGAGAATTCCATGGACTGTATATTCTTCTGAATGACTACATTATACCATTCATAGATTAGGCTGCGTAACCCAAAATTGTCCCTTTTCCAATGTTGACATCACATTTAATGGAAATTTCACTAGAATTATGTGCATCTTTATCATGACTGTTCTTGTCAATCAAGTATAGTCTCTAGATTATTTGCCTTGACCAGTGGGGCCAGCACCGTGTCACTATGCCTAGGAACACTGAATGCTTTTTGAGTAGTCAAATGGTATACATTAAATATTTTAGTGATACAAATACTGGTGGTAAAAGTCTTAAAGATTTCCTGCAGAAAAACCTTCAGAAAATAATCTATGACCTCAAACAATAGATATTCTATAAAATACACATAGGGGATTTATACATAAACAGAATTTTAGAGTTTTCCCAACATTTTCAAATATTCAATGAAGTTAAAATGCCATTGTGTTAAGTTTTCTAAACTTTTGTCTTTTAAATTGATATAATTTGAGGGAAGCTATTGATTTTTAAATGAGCTGCACATTACTCACTGGGACATAGATTTCTATGTGCCAATATGCAGAAAGTAGTTTGTTCTTTGGAGATAATACTTCTTTTAAAAGGGACAGTTGATCAATATCAATAGGCTATCTAAGAAAATTGTATTAAAATGAAATAACTGGTAATAGTTATTTCTATGTCAATCTCCATTTTTAAATTTTTGAAATAGTTTAAAAGAACTTATTAGAACATTTTAAAATATCACTAACAGGTAAAAATAAATATTTCATAGACTCAGTGAAAACAGAATATTTATCTACCATCAGTAACATTTGTCAGAACTCTGTGCTAACCGTATGTAGGATATTTTCTAGTCACCTCTGTATATAATTACCAGGATAACCTCAATTACTTTTGTTTCATCAGTTCTGACCATTTTATTGTTGTTCAATCACTAAATCATGTCTGACTCTTTGTGACCCCATGGATGGCAACATGCCAAGCTTCCCTGTTCTTCACTATCTCCTGGAATTTGCTCAAACTCATGTCCATTAAATTAGTGATACCATCCAACCATCTCATCCTCTGTCACCCACTTCTCCTCTTGCCCTCAATCTTTCCCAGCATCAGGGTCTTTTCCAATGATTTGGCTCTTCACATCAGGTGGCCAAAATATTGGAGCTTCAGCTTCAACATCAGTCCTTCCAATGAATATTCAGGATTGATTTCCCTTAGGATTGACTGGTTTTATCTCCTTACTGTCCAAGAGACTTTAAAGAGTCTTCTCCAGCACCACAATTTGAAAGCATCAGTTCTTCACTCCTCAGCATTCTTTATGGTCCAACTCTCATATCCATACATGTCTTCTGGAAAAACAATAGCTTTGACTGGACGGATGTTTGTTGGCAAAGTGATGTCTCTTCTTTTTTAATGAGCTTTCTAAGTTTGTCATTGCTTTTCTTCCAAGGAGCATGCATCTTTTAATTTCATGCCTGCAGTCATCATCTGCAGTGATTTTGGAGCCTGAGAAAATAAAATCTGACACTGTTTCCACTTTTTTCCATCTATTTACCGTGAAGTGATGGCACTAAATGTCATGATCTTAGATTTTTGAATGTTGAGGTTTAAGCCAGCTTTTTCACTCTCCTCTTTCACTTTCATCAAGAGGCTCTTTTTAGTTCCTCTTCACTTTCTGCCATTAAAGAGTTATCATCTGCATATCTGAGGCGGGTATTTCTCCCAGCAATCTTGATTCCAGCTTGTGATTTATCCAAGTCAGCATTTCACATGATATGCTCTGCATATAAGTTAAATAAGCAGGGTGACAATATACAGCCTTGACGTGCTCCTTTCCCAATTTTAAAACCAGTCCATTTTCCCATATCTGGTTCTAACTGTTGCTTCTTGACCTGCATACAGGTCAAGATTACTTTATAGCAAAGACAATCTCCTCATTCTAGAAAACAAAGCCATCTATTAACCACTGTTTTGTCATCTGCTAGCCTTCATACTTAGCTTTTATGTCTTCTTTCATTGTATATTTTAATAGTTGTTTTGACCCAGTCCCTGTCTGTAAGTACAATCTAAATGTTTTTGATTACAAAGCTTCTATCTCTAGTCTTGACTGCTCACTTTATATCCAGTACCAAACTCTACAACTGTCTCACCTTCCATTCCCACCAACCCTACCCAGTTCCATTCAACCCACTCCTACTTAATACATCCTAACCAGACTGACCCTTTTTCAGTAACCAAAATATTGATGTTATTTCTCATTGTTTTCCTTATTATAAACCTCTCTGGAGAAGCACATTGTTGAATCTCTCCTTAGCTATGTCACCACTTAGGATAGGACTTTCTCAGTTTTACTATATTTTGCCAAATTGCCCCCCAAGAACTAATATCAATTTAAATTTCACCCAGAAATAAATAAACATTTCACTTTCTGCACCACCTAGACATTTGTATTGTCATGCTTTAATTTTGAACCTCTGATGGATATGAGAGTAATCTCATTATTGATTTAATATTTATTTCCCTAATAGCTATTGAAGCAGAAAATCTTATCATAAATTTGTTCTTTGCTTTTCTCTTCCTATAAATTGTTTGTTATATTCTTTGCCTATTTTCCTATTTTACATTAGGTTTTCTGAGGCTTTTGTCTTTTTTTTTTTTTTAAGTTTCTTGGAGTTCATAATACTGCTGCTGCTGCTAAGTTGCTTCAGTCATGTTCGACTCTGTGCGACCCCATGGACAGCAGCCCACCAGGCTCCCCCGTCCCTGGGATTCTCTTTACTGTCTGGGTACAAATCCTTTGTCAGTTCCCTGTATTACAAACATCTTCTTACAGTCCATGGGGTTTTTGTTGTTGCTGTTGTTTACAGCAACCTTTTATTATACAGAAGTCTAAATTCTAATGTATTCAGATTATCAGTCTTTTAATTTAACATTTAATGCCTTGCTTGATAAATTATTTTTGTCCCCTAGTTATAGAAATATTTTCATTTTCATTAAAATGAAATGTAATCTTTTTTAACATTTTGTTGATCACATATATCTTTAATTCATTTTAGTATTGTTGTTTGCATGAAATAGGATTCTATTTTTAATTTATTTTTCCTGTGGATATCCATCATGTGTTAATTGTTTCATTCTTCCTACTTCCCCTCAATTTTTAATGCCTACATAATTATATACCAAGGTTCTCTATTCTTTTTAATGTGATGATGTTTCTGACTCTGTACTGTTATCACATTGCTTCAATTATCATGGTGGTGGTGGTGTTTAGTCACTAAGGGGTGTCTGACTCTTTGCGACCCCATAGACTGTAGCCCACCAGGCTCCTCTGTCCATGGTACTCTCCAGGCAAGAATACTAGAGTGGGTTGCCATGCCCTCCTCGAGGGGATCTTCCCAAACCAGGGATCGAACCTGCATCCCCTGGGCTGCAGTCAGAGTCTTTACTGCTGAGCCACCAGGGAAGCCCTTCAATTATCACAGCTTTATGAAAGTAAAAGTAAAAGTCGCTTGGTTGTGTCTGACTCTTTGTGACCCCATGGACTATAAAGTCCATGGGATTCTCCAGGCCAGAATACTAGAGTGGGTAAGCCTTTCCCTTCTCCAGGGGATCTTCCCAACCCAGGGATTGAACCCAGGTCTCCCACATTACAGGCAGATTCTTTACAAGCTGAGCCACAAGGGAAGCCCAAGAATACAGGAGTGGGTAGCCTACCCCTTCTTCAGCAGATCTTCCCAGCCCAGGAATCAAACCCAGGTCTCCTGCATTGTAGGCAGATTCTTTATCAACTGAGCTATCAGGGAAGCCCATCACAGCTTTATAGTAAACATTTATATTGATTTTTCAGTTATCCATTCCTTAAAAAAAAAAAAAAAAAAAAACTGGTACAAAACTTAGTGGATTTTTAAAATCATTATTTTTCATGATTATCTGGATATTCACAAAATTCTGCTTCTTATGGTATCTGCTTGGGCACTGGGAAGACAATGAATTCCAAAGTAGCGTTTTTCACATGGTGGGCATTTGGTGCTGGCTGCTAGGTGGGAGCTCCACTGAGGCTGTCAGATGCCTTTGTTTTCCTTTTCATGGGCCTCTCCACGTGGCTAATGGCAGAGCACAATAAATAGGATCTAAGGAAACAGTGCAAATTGCAGATTTCTTAAGGCCTAGCCTTAGAAGTGACTGAAAGCCATTTCTGCCTTGTTATATCGGTCCAATAATTTCAAAAGGAGGTAAAGTAGAATCTTCCTCTCGATGGGGGGAGTTCAATGTCACATGGCTAAAATGTATGTGGGAAGGGAGACAGTGTTGTAGCCATATGTCGAAATATAGTCTACCACATTTTGACAGGGCAAGCCTGACTTTTCTGTTATGCTTCTTCAGCATCATTTTGGTATTTTGTCTTTCATCTATTAACCTATGAATTTTGGAGTCAACTTGTTAAGTTTCATCTGACAAAATTTTACATGGGATTTGGAGTAGAGTTTCAGATAACATTCATTCAACAGATGTTTATTGAGTACCTATTATGTGGTAGGTACTCTTCTGGTACTACTAACACATAAATAAAAAAAGTAAACAGATTGCCTTCTTCAGTGAGTTCATATTTCAGATAATTTGGTGGAAATAGAAACATCTTCCTTGCCTTTGGTCTTCTAATCAATGAACATATTTTGTTTCTCAAATTTAGTTAGATTTTTTATTTATATCCTTCACTGAAGTTTTATAATTTCTTCTTACAAACAGTTACCTCTTTTATCTGATTTTTTCTTTGTCAATTTATTGACTTTTTTCCCCTGGTACTTGAGGCTAAGCCCTTAAAGAGCAAGGTTTAACTGTTTTATGTCTCCTTATAGTTTCAGGTACATCACCAGATATTTCAGGGCAATGTAACTTGCTAAATGGTTGCCAGCTTTAATGAATAAAGACACACTGAAGTGAAAATTTAATTTTCTATTTGTGAATCTTAGCCATACCAGGTCAAACTGTCTGAACTAAGCTAAGCTCCTAGAAATAAGCAGCATTCTCATGTCAAGTGGAATACCATCATACAGATAGGGTAAAAACCATTAAATAATGTAAAGTAGCAGCATACCCAGTTACTTCAATGCTTAAAAAATAAAGGAAGAAAATATTTTTTAATCTTCATAAGGGCATTTAAAGAAGTTAAAAGTGTGCTTGTTTGGCCTTGGCTAATCACATCTTTAACTAATAATTTTTAAATTAACTTCTAAATAGATTACAGTGAGGAACAAATTAGCTTGCTTTATAAATGGAATACAGCTCAGTGTGAGTCTCTTGAAAAATCCATGACCATTCTTATTTTCAGAACTTCAATTATCAAATGTCTACAATTCATAGTTTTACAAGCATGCTGAACTTCTAAAAGTGTGAAAAAAGCAGCCAAAGTAACATACAGCCAAATGACCCCAAAATAGTGGTAAGTACTGAGGATCTAAGATTCATATTTCACCTTTGAACGTTTTAAGATGGGTAGCTTCTGACACATAGTGTCCCCATACCTTCAACACCACCATCAAAATGGGCAAAATCACAACTATGCCAAGAAACAGGATTTTAAAACATTTTAAGTTCTGATGTATAGATATGAACTAGCCTAATGACAATGTCACAATTTTCAATACCATTTATAGGTTACAAACTCAGTCCTTTGTATGAGAAAAAAGTTATATATATTGAAAAATAAAAGTTTTATAAAACACCAGTCCTTTGAGAAGCTGCAGGCATTGTATATGTAATTTGAAATCTGCAGAATGTTACACTATGAAACATAAAACTAGGAAATCAGAATGGAAAGAGTGAGAAACAGAAGCTCAGCTAACACTAACACAGACTTCCAAGATGGAATCCTCAACACAGTCTCTCTGTCTGCCCTTCTGTGCTGGTATTCCCTAAAGTTCTTTTCTTTCTTCTCTAAGTGTATGCTAATTAATTCCTAAATCTAAATCTTCAGTCCAAAATCTGTCACCTGAGCCCAAGACCTGTCACCCTGTTTCTAATTCCCCCGAGGTATAAGTGCTTGAATGTCACAGAGACACTGCAGACTCAGCAATCCCAAAATGAACTCATGATTCCCGCCCTCACCCCATATGTTCATCCTTTAGTATTTCATATCTCAGTGAATAGCACCACCATCCACTCAGGCATCTATGCCAGAACACTGGTGTCATTTGAAAACCTTTCTCTCTCTCTTATTTCCTACATCTAATTGATTTTTGCCATAACTTAAGGGTTATACACCATCTCATGCTTTAACAACATGTTGATCAGTTTTCTCTTCTTTATAGCCACTGCTTCAGCCTTGGTGCAAGTATTTATCGTCTACATGGACCACAGGCCAGGAGTCACCTAGCTGGACCCCTTGCTGATAGACTTATGTCCTTTAATCCATTCTCCAGTCACCAAAGGATCTCTTTAAACTGCTCAGAAGAGCAAATTATTCACCTATATAATACCTTTCAAAGGTTATAAAAGTTCATGCAGGGTAAAGTTCAAATCCTCACATGATTTGCAGGGTCCTCTATGTCCGACCTCTTGCCTACATCCTTGACTTAGTAAGTCCTGGATCGCTCCTCAGCATGCTACCTAGTCATGTCAGATTACCTAGACTCACTAATTCATACCTTTACTCACACTGCTCCTTCTACTTGGAAGCTCCTCTCCCCACCTTTAACCTGTGAACTGTTCATTCTAAAGGCCCAATGCAAGCATAAATGCCTCTACAAACATTCCTGAAATCTATGCATGGAATTATATACTCCTATCTTTGTGCCATAAACATAACTAATATTTATAGCATACTTACCGTGGGCTAGACATTGTACTCAGTGGTTTACATTATTTTGTCATTGTACCTTATAAACTTAGAAATTCCTTTCATATTACATTGCTACTATATCCTAAAAATAAATTTATAAATAAATTTAGTATGCTATATTTTACCTATTTATCTTTTGTATTTTCTTCTTCTAGCCTAAAAACTACTTACAGCTTAACTATGTTTTATCTGTCTATTATCTAAACTCCTTCATTACACAAGGAGATCTCAAGGCTTTGTAGATAAATGGAGTTTAATGGCTCCAAATAGATTGATATGATACGTAGAACTTCGATGACCTCCTACCTACTTAGACTTTCTCCTAATACTACTAGAGATGTTATCAGAAACATTTTTTTTTTAATTTAAAAATACAACCTGGATAAAAGCAATTGTCTTCCTAACTTACTAGTTGTACAACAAAGAGAACAGAACAGGACTTCCATTCATAATATTACTCTCAAAGATAAGCCAATTGGATAATGCCTGTTTATATTAATCACTTCTGCATTTATATGAGTTAATTAGATCTTATGCAGATTGTCTGCTTACTCTATTTTGGGGGGAAAAAAAGTTTTTAAGGGCACATTTAAAAATACTGTCCAAAGTAGCATTTGAAAATTTTATCCTACAATGATTTTATTAAACACAGTAGTTCTAAACAATTCCTTTCAGCTAACAACCGTAAACATTCAGGCACAATCCACCAGATGAACATCTGTGGTTCAGTTTTGTGAATGTTACTTGCCTGAAACATTAGGTTGTAATGTTTTAATCATTAAATTAAGATCTTTAATCCTGGATTAAATGCAAAAGATCATAAAGAATAAGCCAGTCATGTATTCTGCATCGAACCTGGACTATGGGGAGGGAGGTGGGAGGGGGGCTCAGAATTGGGAACACGTGTACATCCGTGGTGGATTCATGTTGATGTATGGCAAAACCAATATAGTATTGTAAAGTAATTAGCCTCCAATTAAAATAAATTAAAAAAAAAAGAATAAGCCAGTCACGTAATTGCCTGACAGCAGAGGAGTAACAGATCTGTTGATATTAATACTAATAGAGTCACAGTTTCCTAAAAAGTTTAGATGCGGTGGCAAGAATAAGAGTTGAAGATGATTTGCACATCAATTACCTCCTTCATCCTTGCTTAGTATACTAATATTTGGCAAAAAGACCCTTTGTCTTATTTCAGCATTTTAGGAGGTTAGCCGCCCATAATTGGTATCACAAGGGTAAGTTACCTTATTCCACTCAAAGGCTGAGGTCATGTAAAACAAATATAACTGAGATACAATCTATACAGGAAATACATCAAATAATCATAAATATTTTCTTGCTTATAAAAATCAATTTATCTTTATTAAATAATTTCACTTACATTTGACTTTAAAATGAGCACTTGAAGCATGGTATGTCCTCTTAGCATCTAATAAAGCAAAATTTTCTGAAGCATATCTAGAATATTTTAAACCAAACTGTTGTTTGTTCATAATGTTCCTGTAAAACCTTCAGATGCCTGCCATTTAAATAAACACATCTCTTCTTGTTTACTTATAAATTAAGCACTCCTCTGTACATTGTTTTCACTGAATTCAGGGTTCTGGACATTCTTCCTTTATTAGGAAACCACATTCCTATTTTGGGCATTCTT
Organism: Bos mutus; assembly: GCF_027580195.1. Classification (NCBI taxonomy): domain Eukaryota; kingdom Metazoa; phylum Chordata; class Mammalia; order Artiodactyla; family Bovidae; genus Bos; species Bos mutus. The sequence goes on along the minus strand of NC_091644.1, from coordinate 22,272,633 downwards.
TCCTAGGCAGGTTTTCTAGCTGAATACTTTCTTAAATAATCTTATACCTCAAGCCATCACACATCTGTAAGAGATACCCTCCCCAGGAGGGGCAGACCTCAGATTTGGTGCCATATTTTATCTGCTTATTGGTTAGTAGTGCAGTCATCCAAGACAGAAACCTTCAGTCATCTAGTCCTTTACACCTCACACCTATAATTGGCAATTAGCACCTATTGATTCTTCTTCCTGAATATATTGTAAGTATCATTCCTCCTCAAGTTCACTACCATCGTTTCATCACTCAACACTTGGATTATTGTAGTGATATTCTAATTGATCCTCAGCTTCATCACCTACATCCCATTTCATTCCTCTGTAACAACTATATTTCTATCACAATTCCCCTACATAATAAATCTTTTACTGCTGACCATAGCCCATAGGATGCAAGTCACATTCCTGAATATGGCATGTCAATGTGGCCTGCAGGTATCTCACCAGATTTATGTTTCATCATCTCCCCACATACCCCCAATGCTGCACTTCTTTTCCCATAGGCAGAAATAACTGCCTCCCTCCTTTATGTTGTTTGAGTACTTGGTATATACACTGTTGTTTTAGCACTAGTTTCAAGAAAAAGAAAATTTAAAGTTCAGACATTAAAAATAAAAGAGAGAACAGTACTTTTTAATCATATGATATCACTCATATGTGGAATCTGATTTTTTTTTAAAAAGATACAAATGAACTTATTTACAAAACAGAAGCAGATTTACAGATATCAAAAACAAACTTACGGTTACCAAAGAGGAAACATGGTTGGGAGGGATAAACCAACAGCTTGGGATGAATACACACACTATCATATATAAGATAGAAAACTAACATGTATAGCACAAGAAAGTCTAGTTAATATTACGTGATAACCTATATGAGAAAAAAATCTAATGAAGAATGAATACATATATGCATGCAAATGAATCACTTTGCTATACACCTGAAACTAATACAACATTGTAAATCAACAGTGTGTGTGTGTGTGTGTGTGTGTGTGTGTGTGTGTGTGTGTGTCAGCTGCATACAACTCTCTGTGGCTCCAGGGACTGTAGCCTGTCAGGCTCCACTGTACATGGAATTTTCCAAGCAAGAATACTGGAAAGTGAAGTGAAGTTGCTCAGTCGTGTCCGACTCTTTGCGACCCCATGGACCGTAGCCTACCAGGCTTCTCCGTCCATCGGGTTTTCCAGGCAAGGGTACTGGAGTGGGGTGCCATTTCCTAATTCAGGGGATCTTCCAAACCAAGGGATTGAACCAGGGTCTCCTGCATTGCAGGTAGATTCTTTACCATCTGAGCCACAAAGGAAGCCCCCCAAATCAACTATATTTCAATAAAATAATTAAAAATGCATATCCTGTAAAAAAAATCCACAGACAGTAGCACACAATAAAATTGTAGAAATAAGTCAAAATGGATGAAAAATCAGAAAAAATAGAAAGGAAGTAAATCTGTCAGTTAAAGTACACCTTGGGTATTGTAAATTTAATTTTTTTGTTTTGTTTTTTACAAGCCACGTAACTAAAATATACAATGGCACATGAAAGTTGAAAATAAAAGAACAGAAAAAGGTAATGAACAAAAGAAAGTGGGACATATGTAAAGGCATTGGAATAAAAGAAGTTCCCACAAAACAATAAAAAATGATTCAGTTAGTAAATATAGTGATTCCAAATTCATATATAAATAATAGTACTATATCAAAGATACAAAGTAAAATTGGAGAGGTGTACAAAAAGCAATTTTTAAAGACCAGTAATACTAGGAGATTTCAGTATACTCGGTGCCAAGAGAAAACTTTTAGGATTTATGAGAAATAAGATATAGTCAGGGTATTTGGATAAATGAGCATCTAATAATTAAACTAATATCATCAATTTTCACTAAATTCACAGTATTACTGGTTAGTATGGATCAGAATATACTAGGCAATAAAATTCATTCATCTAGCTTCAATCACTCTCTTATCTGATTATAAAAGTGATCAATAGCCTTCCTTTTAGGTCATAAAATAAATCCTATTAAATGCCAACCTATAAAGGTTGCCCCTGGAAACATAAAAACTAGATCTGGGTTACTTTAGGATGAAATGGGCCTTAACTTAGGTAGAAAATGGAAATGAATAACATATATTTCATAAGTCTTCATCCAAAAGGTATTGGCATTTCACTGTTTTATCACTTTAGCTCAGTGGAATTTCACATCATTGAATCAGATGCCTTGACTATCAATTTTTTCAAATTTGTATAGTATTACTGGTTTCATTTTCCTGAAATTTTTCTTTCAGTACTAACAGAAACTTATTCAGAAATTTTAATTAAAAGGCATTGAAGGTCATCTGATTTGTTGTATTGACTTTAGATTAGTGACTAGATTTTATCAGTCAGTGCTCTGTCAGCTTTAATACAAAGCAAGCATTTATCTTACTAGCAGTTCAATTTATGGGATAGCTCTTTTCCACAATTAAAACTACTGAAGCTTTAATATACATGGAAATTATCATGACAGCGTTCTCTCCACATTTCTAACAACCCTGGAAGACTCTATTATAGAAATATATACAGATGACTGCAGCTGGTTTTCTGAGGACAGCTTTTAAGATTGTTATATGATCTTAAGAGAAGCATTTATATGAATCTTTAGATAAATTACTAAGTGCTGCAGAAATAAACCATTTGGAACAGATTTACAAAAACATTCTCACATAAATAATTGTTAAGGGATTGAAGTAGGAAAGGGTTTATCATACTCTTGCTGAAGGGACAGACAAGACAGCTGATTGAGGAGAGCTGAGGGAATTGGCACAGGAAGATTATAATTGTGGGAGAAATTAAACCAACTTGCTCAGTGAGATGATGATGACTGTAGCTACTTAGTTCTATGAGAAAAAACACCCAGCTTACACAGAATCTTCCATTAACTGAGTTTAAACCCAGTTCTGTAATCACAGATTTATAAAGAGCTAGAAAGGAGTATTAAAGATCACCTAATTCAACCCTTGTGTCTATAAAGAATCTGGAAAATTATAAAATTTATCCCAGAAATACAAATTAAATCTGCTGCCTCCTATTACAGGCCTCTTTCCAATGAATTAAATTGAATTATATGTGTGGATTCAATAGAAGCAATCTTGCTATAAAGTCAATTAATATGAATACACCCCCCCCCCACCCGCCACAAAGTCTGACAATTACAATAAAATTCTATGGGGAATGCATTATGAAGAGTAGAAAAGAATGCCAGTGCAATTTTGTTAAAGCTAAGGCAATCTGAGAATTTAATTTTGGTGTGTCTAGCCAAAGTCAATTACTCATGCACACGGGCTGGAAAGTGACCAAGGGCTGACACAGCAGCTTTCAAACTTTTCTGTTGAATTTAAAAAATGAAAGAAGAAAGCGGGGAGAGGAAGTGGGGAAGGAACAGTGTAAGACAAAAGATATAAATTAAATAAATTAGTAACCTAATAGTGAAATCATGAATACTGGGCTGTGAATTCATGTCAAAAAAGTTAGACACTCATGGAAATTTATCTAAAATCAAAAGGGGGCAGGAGTAGTATTACATTGTGTACTTTAAACATACAATTTTATTTGTAAAACTTAAAATATTTTAAATAAAAAAATGTATTTAGATCTATACAGAATTTTTTCGAAAGAAAACATAGTAGAAATTGGAGACATGGATGGTAAGGTATAAGAGTGGGGAAAGGGGAATGGAAGCAATAGACAGATGTGGAAAAACTAAAGAGGAATATAGACTTTCTCACCAACTTCAACTGATACTTTCTCAGTAAAAGAAAAAGCTCTCCAACATATAACTATCTAGCCTTACAAACATAAATCTAGTGTTTAATATTTTACTTTGAAAATAATCATTTTACGGAGAAAATTACCACAGAACTCCTCTAGTGAATCCTAGTTGTATGTATAATTTGATTTACAAAAATGTGATTTACATACACATTTCCATACATCTGTCAAGGACAGATCCAGAACACAAAAAGTTTCATATTATTTTAAAGCATATGAAAAAGAAGGATGGTATAAAATAAGAAACCCACAATCTACTGGCTGTATCTCTTGCTTTTCTTTAGTTTTGTCTTTGTCATTATCACTGAGAATCTTCGGAAATGCACCCACATATTCTATGATCAGGGATTCTCTTTCAGTTGGTGCATTTCTATGGCTGGGAAATGAAAACTGAAGAAGCAAAGGTGTTAGCCTTGGTGTCTGAATACATAGGTTCTGAGTGGTCATTCCACACTTGTGACTATATCAAGCCATGTCATCTCTCAGGAACTCAGTTTTTTCATTTAAAAAATGAGAAGATTCTTGTAGATGATCTCTAAGCTCTCTGACAGCTTGGAATGGAGGCATTCAGTTACTTCTTCCTTTCTGAATTTTCCGTACATTCTCTTTAAAATGGTTAAATAGGTAGCTTTCATAAAATAAGTCATTCTTCTTATCTATAATTTTCTACTTACATATCAAACTTCCGTAGCCTTTGCCAAAGGCCACAGTAGACAAATAACTTCAAATAACTACTAACTCTCAGAGCAGTACAAGTCATCAAAGGTCACCATTTATATTCTACATTGATAAAGGGGCTTTGTAAAAGTGAGAGATATTTTTAATACTTAGCTGAAATAATTTAATGATAGGAAAATTCATACTTTCTATAAGGATGAGTCTAAAGTTATGCTGTAGATAAAAGCAATGCAATATTGTAAAGTAATTAGCCTCCAGTTATAATAAATAAATTTTAAAAAAAAAGAATAAAACGTCTTTTATTAAAAGACCATTAAACCACATTTTTAACCACAGTTAATAATAATAATAATAATAATAATAATCCAATTTCCAAAAAAAAAAAAAAAGCTATTTCAATTTGTATTGTACCTATGGATGAGAAGTAGGAAAAAAAAAAAAAACTTCTTTAAAAATGTTTATTTATGACCATCTAACATTTTTGCCTTTGACAAAATGGACAAAGGTAAATTATTTCAGTGCTGTGTTTAATGGCTCTAATGGCCAGCTCAATAGTGTGCCATTTATTTCAGGATGTCTACTTGTTTGTACACCTTGTTTCCAAAAATCAGGCTAACACGGTACTAAGTTACTGTAGAAAAATATTTTTTTTTTATCTCAGTCACTGACCACATTTGATACAAAACCATTGGGTCAAACATATAAGCATACTTACTTTTTATTTGGCATATATTTGGTTACAGATATCTCTAAGGAAAACAATTTTTAAAATAAACTAAGTAGAACAGGAATAAAACAGAATAAAAAACTAATTATTATTCTAAACATTACAAGGTTTAAGGTTCTCATATCTAAAATATACCCTTAAAAAGACATGTGGTTCCTGAATAAAATACAATCATCAGATGCAGCATTGCTTGCCTGGTGGTTTTGATACTATTTTAATGCCATGGTTCTTTCCAAAGGCTACTAATACAAATTAACCAGTCTTTCAGCTGCAATACTTAAACAATGATACCATAATTACAATATCCCTCTCCATTCAAATACTCTTGTGTATCTTGCCACAGTGACTTCATTTCACACTGGGATGCATGTAGAAACATGCTGCCCCAATTATTCAGCTGCAATGCCTGTGCTTATGACTAAGCTGAGATAAAATTGAAAAACTGGTGTCTTTGACCCTCATACTGAGTAACTTTCAACTTCTTTTGTCATAAAGAGAGTCTTCAATGCCATCTGAAGTCTTCAAGCCCTCTCAGTTCAATTCAGTTCAGGCACTCAGTTGTGTCCGACTCTTTGTGACCACATGAATCGCAGCACGCCCGGCCTCCCTGTCCATCACCAACTCCCGGAGTTCACTCAGACTCACGTCCATCGAGTCAGTGATGCCATCCAGGATCTCATCCTCTGGCGTCCCCTTCTCCTCCTGCCCCCAATCCCTCGCAGCATCAGAGTCTTTTCCAGTAAGTCAACTCTTCGCATGAGGTGGCCAAAGTACTGGAGTTTCAGCTTTAGCATCATTCCTTCCAAAGAACACCCAGGGCTGATCTCCTTCAGAATGGACTGGTTGGATCTCCTTGCAGTCCAAGGGACTCTCAAGAGTCTTCTCCAACACCACAGTTCAGAAGCATCAATTCTTCAGTGCTCAGCTTTCTTCACAGTCCAACTCACATCCATACATGACCACTGGAAAACCCATAGCCTTGACTAGACAGACCTTTGTTGGCAAAGTAATGTCTCTGCTTTTGAATATGCTATCTAGGTTGGTCATAACTTTTCTTCCAAGGAGTAAGCGTCTTTTAATTTCATGGCTGCAGTCACCATCTGTAGTGATTTTGGAGCCCATAAAAATAAAGCCCTCTGCTGCTGCTGCTGCTGCTAAGCCGCTTCAGTCGTGTCCGACTCTGTGCGACCCCATAGACGGAAGCCCACCAGGCTCCCCCGTCCCCGGGATTCTCCAGGCAAGAATTCTGGAGTGGGTTGCCATTTCCTCCTCCAATGCATGAAAGTGAAAAGTGAAAGTGAAGTCGCTCAGTCGTGTTAGACTCTTCGTGACCCCATGGACTGCAGCCCACCAGGCTCCTCCGTCCATGGGATTTTCCAGGCAAGAGTACTGGAGTGGGGTGCCAAAGCCCTCTAGTATTTCCCAAAGAATATGCCAGAGAACACCAGTCTTGCAAAATATTTATCAGAATTATCAAAGAGAGTGTGGCTAGGTTTCAAGGCCCAATATTTTGGGGAAGTTTTGCATGTACTATATTCCCAGTGCTGAGGATTCCCTAAATCTCTTAGTATATTCAAAGGCTCTTAAAATCCCTGAAGTAAATAATTATTTTATCTATATTTAACCTATGCAAATCCAAAATTTGTTTAACTGTGAAGCCTATTCATATCACTGTTTTCAAATAAACTCCATCAACATATCTGTTAACCAGTGATAAGAAAATAGCAAATATATGCCTTCATATAGAATTTAACTGCTCAAGTCCTATAACCTTAGAGACTAGTTAGATGCTGGTTAGTTAATTGGGAAAATCAATACAAATTAAGAGGTTAATTTTTTTATAATATTCATGCATTACCTCTGTTCAAGAATGGTTTATTTTAACCTACATTTGCAACGCATTTGCCAAAGTTCAGAATAAAATGGAAATTTCAGGCACTAAAATTGTGAGATTTCACCCTCCATGTGTCTATTATTCCACAAGTGAGTACTGTATTGGTTTTGGAATTTTATGCTCAAAGAGCTAATATTCTGAGATAAAAATTATATATATTGAGTGAAGTAATATTTGTAGACGTATTTAATCAAAACATTTTTCTCATCTGACTAAAAGAAATGAATTTAGTCATCTGCTCCTTGATGCCAAAAAAGGAAAAAAGCCACCTGTCGATATCTGGCTGTGGAGCCATGGGTATGTAGCCATGGTTGTGTCTCAAACATTTATTTGACTAATGATTAATACTTGATGGACTAGGTTATTAAATTTGATGTCTACAAATGATTTCAGAGGAAGACTTTTGCTTTGAAAGTCTACTTATCTTAGAACACTAGCGATTTGAATCTGCTATTTCTACAACCCACTATTTTTAAGATTTCTTCCTATCTTAAGCCCAAGTGGAAACCTTGAGAAAAGAGACATGTAACCTATTTATATTCATGTGACTCAAAAGATAAAATGGTGATGACAAAGATGAAAGAAGGCGAGGGAGCTCAGGAATTTTTAAACCTAAGTTGGAAACTACATCAAAATACGTTTTGCCAGGATATTTCTGATCCATCTTGCTTCCCTGTTAGAATTGTAGCACAGGCAAGGACAGCCCCTCTGCATGGTGTCTGACAGCTTTTTAGTCCCATATGCTTATGGCCTCAGAGATGCTGATCACAGAATTTTTGAAAGAAAATATTTGTAGATTTTTTTTTTTTGGTGGGAACCAGTATTATTGCTTGCAATCTCAATTAACCAGCATTAGCATGTGGTTGAAATCCTCAGTCTAACAAAATAAGACTTTTGAAAGACTAGTATCCTCACTGATGAATGCCTTTTAAGCTTACACCATGTCAAGTATTTGCAACATCTTATCTTTATAAAAAAAATATTTTACAATTATGTAAAGTTTAAAAAATAAAATAAAATTAAAAAAAAAAGAACTCAGAAGGAAAAATAAATAAATAAAAAATATTTTGGTTTTTGGAAACTGTACAGTTTGCTTTTTCCTGATTTTTTGCTTAAATATTGACATAATCTTGTTCAGTCTTACAAAATCAAAGGTGAAATACCTTTGTATCCTCACCCCAAGTGGAAATATCTCTAATAAAATGCAATATATTTGGAACAGGTACTATTGTTGAGCTGTATCATCCCAGAGAAACTGACAAAATTAGGAAGCTTGCATTTGTTACTATTTACTAGCTAAAGCCTCAAGGTAGTTTTATAAAAATAATCATGAACGTTGAAACATAGTTTTGGTATTTTTCCCACAAACTCCACTGGTTCCTTTTTCTTATTGATTTTTCTTTCCAGTGGAGATAAATACTGTTTTTTTCTGAATAATATATTTTAAATGATTTCTTGACATTTCACTGTTTGCTTCTACGTTCTACCTAAGATGATTCTCAAAGCCAATGACTGTGTTCAATGGAAAATGACATACTATCAAAACTCTTTCCCTTACTAGTTTTCACATATCCTTACCAATCTCTTAATCAATACAGAAGTTACATAATTGAAGGAGAAAAAAAAAGTTTGATCTAAAAGACCTCTCCATCTTTATCACTTCCCTCAATTAAATACTCTCCATCTCAGCCCCTAAGTTCATTTCCTTCACCACATTTTCTATTTGAACTTAATTTTTTCTTCACCTGTTCATGGTATTTCTTATCTTATGGGCCAGAGATTCCATGTAGGAGAGAATCTTCCATACCTAGTGGCTACCCAGTGTTATTTTGAAGGAGAGAATGAATAAGTAGGGAAAGTAGAAGAATATATATGACGGATCAGAAAAAAGTCATGTCTTACAAAATGGAATCAGTCTCTAAATATACCAAGTAAAAGCAAAAGTAGTGCTTTTGCTTACTTAGTTTTTATTGATCAGTTCAGTTCAGTTCAGTTCAGTCGCTCAGTCGTGTCCAACTCTTTGCAACCCCATGAATCGCAGCACGCCAGGCCTCCCTGTCTATCACCAACTCCTGGAATTCACCCAGACTCACATCCATCGAGTCAGTGATGCCATCCAGCCATCTCATCCTCTGTCATCCCCTTCTCCTCCTGCCCCCAATCCCTCCCAACAACAGAGTCTTTTCCAATGAGTCAACTCTTCACATGAGGTGGCCAAAGTACTGGAGTTTCAGCTTCAGCATCATTCCTTCCAAAGAAATCCCAGGGCTGATCTCCTTCAGGATGGACTGGTTGGATCTCCTTGCAGTCCAAGGGACTCTCACTGTTTCTAACTTATTCAACATCTTTCACTATTTTATTACTAAAATAATTAGCTTTCAGCTATCCTATAGACAGTGAAGCCTGGCAGGCTAGAGGTCATGGTGTCACAAAGAGTCAGACACAACTTAGCAACTAAACAACAGCAAAATTGAACAATACAGTGCCAGGTGCATGCTAGATCATATGATAAAAGCTATGTTCAGTTTTGTAGGAAAGTGCCAACCTGTCTTCCAAAGTGACTTTGCCATTTTACATTCCCATAAGCAATGAACAAGCATTCCTGTTGTTCCAGATCGTCACCAGCAGTGGGTATTCTCAGCCATCCAACTTTTGACCATCAATGTGTAGTAGCATCTCTGTTTTTCTGTGTTTAAATTTTCCTTTAATTAAAGTTTACACTGTATTACTTTACTTCTGTGAAAATTTATGTATGTCTATCTATGTTAAAAGGACAATTTAAATAGGTATAAACTTCAGATTATACTTCTTTGTTCTCAGAATGTTTAGCCATCATTCTCTTGGATTTTAGTATATAATGAATCCATGGAAAAGTCTAATATAAACCATACTTTTCTCCCTTCCATGTGACTTGGTATTCATGCTCAGCTGTACACATAAATTTGTTCATTGTCTTTAAAGTTTAGCACACTCACCATGATACAGAATGCCCTTACTACTTAAGCCTTTATTTCAGGAATTTGTTTCTCTTTCATTTTTTTTTAATTCAGAAATATTGATTATGTATTATCTTAGATTTCCTTGTTTTTTTCTTTAATCTCCCATAAAAATTTTTATATTGTTGTCTTTAAATTGAATTTTGTGGGACTTTCTCAAGGCTTTTCTCCTTATTCTTAACTTTGTTTCAGTCATGTTTATTTGTTATTGTTTCTAATATCTTTTGTCTATGTTAAACTTGTATTTATATCTAATACGTTTCTCCTTATCATTTCTTTCATCACTGTTTATCACTGAATCTCAACTTTGATCCCTACAGACATGAAATTTTCAGGGTTGATTTTTGTTGACTTGCTTGTCTGCCTATATCATATATAGTTTATTCAAGCTAATGAATAATCTTTTTCCTAACTCTTCCTATGTTGGGAGGAATTTTTTTCTTGTTTTGTTTTTTCATTTGGCCCTGATTATATTACTGTCTCTTTAGTTTCATTTCAAATTATTACTCATATTTCATGGTTCAGATTGAGAAAAAGAACAGGAATAGGCACAATCTCTTGTTAGATTTTTTCACTTCAACTTTCTGTCATCAAATCTTTTATTTCCTTTTCCTAGGCCCCACCTCACCATCTGGTGTACATGTCTAAAAACAAATCCTTTTACATCACAGACCTTCTATAGTATGGTTTTCATTCTTTCCCCCCATCCCGACTCTCATATTTCTGATTTTGTCTGGCTCTGCAACTTAGGTCTAAAGAACCCTGTCATTTCAATATAGGTTCATCTTCAGCTACCTCTCCCAGAAGCTTCAAGGCTTTAAACTTGCTTTTCTCACAGCCTTCTATTACCCATATGTTTCTTCTCTCTGAGTCAGGAAACTTTTGATACCTTGCAAGATAGTGACACTGATGCTGGGAAAGATCGAAGGTGGGAGGAGAAGGGGACAACAGAGGATGAGATGGTTTGATGGCATCACCGACTCAATGGACATGAGTCTGAGTAAACTCCAGGAGTTGGTGACAGACAGGAAAGCCTGGCGTGCTGCAGTCCATGGGGTCGCAAATAGTTAGACACAACTGAGCAACTGAACTGAACTGAACTGAAGATAGTGACCCTTGCTTTGGGGGAACTACAGGATGGAATCACCAACTCAATGGACATGAGTCTGAGTAAACTCCAGGAGACTGTGAAGGACAGGGAAGCCTGGCATGCGGCAGTCCATGGGGTCGCAAAGAGTTGTACACAACTGAGCGACTGAAGAACAACAACTTATCAACTCGATGTACTGAGGAATTACAAGGAAACTATATACATATGCATGCTCACAGGAATGCACATGTGTACTATAGCAGATTATATATATCATTTATGTTCTTTAGAAAGTTATCTGGAGAAGGCAATGGCACCCCACTCCAGTACTTTGGCCTGGAGAATCCCCTGGTAGGCTGCTGTCCATGAGGTCGCTAGAGTCGGACACGACTGAGTGACTTCATTTTCACTTTTCACTTTCATGCATTGGAGAAGGAAATAGCAACCCACTCCAGTGTTCTTGCCTGGAGAATCCCAGGGACAGGGAAGCCTGGTGAGCTGCCGTCTATGGGGTCGCACAGAGTCGGACATGACTGAAGCGACTTAGCAGCAGCAGCGGCAGAAAGTTATCTTTATAGTTATAGTAACTACATGTTCTCTCATAATTATTAGTAGGAAAGTATGTCTCCTCTCATCTTAGGATTGTGTTCAGATACAATAATAGAAAACCTAATATTATTTAAAATTTTTAAATATCTATTATTTGTCTTATAAAGAAAATAAAATCAGGACATAGTGTCATTTTGTGTTGGACTGCTGACTAAAGGAAGTGAAACCTAAAACCTCGCCAATTATTTCTGGCTTATCACCTCATAGTCCCAAAATGGCAACTGCCCAACAGGCATTTTAGATCCCTGCTCAGGGCAAGATGAGAAGAGGAGCATTATCCACAAACTACCTGTTTTAATAGGAAAACTGAGATATCCCTACTACCCCTACCATTATCACCTCCAGCAAATTTCTGCCCACATCTCAGCAGCAGCTAGGCATCTCTCAGTAGTATAGTACAGCATCCGAGAGACAAAAAAGTTAGGAAGACCTACTGATTCAGTGGAACACAAGTGTTTGCCATACCCCAAATGCTGAAAACTCCTACCAGAAAGATTAGAACTTATCCATTTTTATATGACCAGCACCTAGCAAGGTTTGCCACATTTATATATGCCAAGTAAATATTGATTGAATTATATCCCTTTATGGCTAACATTATTTACTGCTTCCTGAACCTAAAATTGAACTAACATTTTCAAGAAAACATTTATCATGGACCTTGAACAACTATAATAGGAGTGTGTGCTAAGTTGCTTCAGTAGTATCCGACTGTGACCCCACAGACTGCAACCCGCCAGGCTCCTCTGTCCATGAAATTCTCCAGGCAAGAATACTGGAGTGGGTTGCCATGCCCTTCTCCAATAATAGGAGCATATAATATAAATCCATAAAATCTCAAATTATTAAATTGAAATTAAAACTGTGTTCACCAGAGATGTCAATCTAGCATTTTATGTGACCAAAATTATATTAAAAGAGTAAAATCTCTGTATAATATAGCATAGATTTAGAGTTATAAAGAGAAGGTGACATTAAGTTCATGTTTTGATTCTGAAATGCTTTTCAGTGATCTCTTATTATACTGCTGAGCTACATTATTCTGTTTTATATAACACACTATAATGGATGTTACACATAAACAGGAATCCACTATTGCTAATACTATTACAGAAATTAGGCTGTAAAGTGCATTCAGAATACCAGAGGCAACTTAGCGTGCTGCTTTCGGCTTTATTGTCAATACCTATGGAAATTTTTCATTCTGTTCCATAATCTATACATGTTTGTTCTAATATAAAGTAGCATTTTTCCTTAAATATTTTAATAGAATTAAAATTAAAGGGTGATGCACCAATTCATTCTGGGCTTTTGTACAATTATGCTGATGAAGATGATAACAAATACATCGAGTGCTTATACGTGCCAGGCACTTTTCTAAGTACTTTACATGTGTGAATTGATTTAATCCTAATTGGTAGGTTTTACTGTCATTCACACATACAGAAGAAGAAACTGAAGCCGAACTTTCTGCTAGCAAGTAGCAGAGCTAGGGTTCAGAATTCAGGCTCTTAATCACTTGCCCTTGACACTCACTATGGATCCTTAGGAGTACTCATAGCTGGCTTTGACAAACATATTTCCCACATCATTCTGAGCATGTTATTATTTAGGAATTATTCTCCACACTTGATGTATGAAGAAATAGAAGCTTTAGTTATGGACTTCTCAAGTGGTGTCAGTGTTAAAGAACTCGCCTGCCAATGCAGGAGACATAAAAGACACTGGTTCAATCCCTGGGTTGGGAAGATTCCCTGGAGAAGGAAACGGCAACCCACTCCAGAATTCTTGCCTGGACAATCGCATTGAGAGGAGCCTGAAGGGCTACGGTCCATGTGGTCGTAAGGAGTCAGACATGACTGAAGTTACTTCATCAGCAGTAGCAAGGAAGTTATAGTAATTTATGAAAAATCACAAGACCGCTAAATATGATTCACACACAACCCTCTCTGACTCTAAAGTCTACGTGCTTATACACACTGCTCAGTGTCCCGTGCTGTCTACAACAAATGGAGAAAGCTCTCTAGTGAGTGACAGATTTTCTATGTCACAAAGTATGAAGAATATCACAAGGTCAGAGAATTCAGAACTGAAAGGGATTATCTGGTCTTACCCACTTATTTTTCGGCTGGAGAACTGAAACCCAGAGAGTGTGGAAATATTACCTCCTCACTGAAGATCTCTAATATGCTCACCTAAGGCAAGGGTCCAGACCTCTTTAAAATCTCTTCTCTCCTTTGCTTTTATGTTGATTTTGCCATTAAAAAAATTTTTGATATAGCATAAATTGTCACAGTTCACAATTGGAATGAAACTGTAAATATTCACCTCTGTCATTTTAGAATGATGAAAACCTCCAGTATTTCACAGCCTTTATTTTCTTCAAGCTTTATTTCAAAAAGCATTATTTTTTTGTTATCTTAGAAAATAAAAATAAAATCTACTTGCTAGAAGGACATACAGCAAAACATGTATAAAAATTGTCTCCTGGAAATCTAGGAAGACAAAAATCATGACAATTTATGTCCAGTACCCCTAAAGAGTCCTATCATTTATGTATCTTCTTATTGATTGTCTTCTTATTTGGACAAATATAATCACTTAAGACTTTGAGTGATTTCCATCTTCACACTGATTTTGGATATATTGTTCTGCAAAACAATCAAGATTTCTAGTTGTCCATGATTTGCAAATGTCTCATAGACTTTATTCAAAGTGATCCCAGAAAATATAACTGGAGCTTATTATAACATATTCCACAGGCTGGAAAAATATTATAGCCCCATGAATATAAAGCAGTTATTAGTTAGTAGCAGGAAATGTTATTTTCAATCTTATTATTTCATCATGAAAATAAATATTAATAATCAATCAGATCAGATCAGTCACTCAGTCATGTCTGACTCTTTGCGACCCCATGAATCGCAGCACGCCAGGCCTCCCTGTCCATCACCAACTCCCGGAGTTCACTCAGACTCACGTCCATCGAGTCAGTGATGCCATCTAGCCATCTCATCCTCTGTCGTCCCCTTCTCCTCTTGCCCCCAATCCCTCCCAGCATCAGAGTCTTTTCCAATGAGTCAACTCTTCGCATGAGGTGGCCAAAGTACTGGAGTTTCAGCTTTAGCATCAGTCCTTCCAAAGAAATCCCAGGGCTGATCTCCTTCAGAATGGACTGGTTGGATCTCCTTGCAGTCCAAGGGACTCTCAAGAGTCTTCTCCAACACCACAGTTCAGAAGCATCAATTCTTCAGCGCTCAGCCTTCTTCACAGTCCAACTCTCACATCCATACATGACCACAGGAAAAACCATAGCCTTGACTATAGCTTTCCCTTATTCTTTGTGGCCCTATGGACTGTAGCCTGCACGCTCCTCTGTCCATGGGATCCTCAGGCAAGAATGCTGGAGTGGGTTGTCATGCCCTCCTCCAGGGGATCTTTCCAACCTAGTGATTGAACTTGCATCTCTTATGTCTCCTGCGTTAGGCAGGGGGGTTCTTTACCACTAGCACGACCTGGGAAGCCCCAGGTTCTTGTGTACTATAGCGGCAATTAAGTGATATTCATTAGCGATAGTGTCATTGTATATTATTATTTTGTAACAATTGTAAATTAGAAAAGGCTTAACCCTTCATTTTCCAGATAAAATTACATTGCTAATTATTAGAGAAATGAAAATAAAAATTACAGTGGGGTATCACCTCACACCAGTCAGAACAACCATCATAAGAAAGCCTACAAATAAGAAATGCTGAAGAGAATGTGGAAAAGAAAACCCTCCTTTGTGCCTGTAGCCATTAAATTAGAAGACACTTGATCCTTGGAAGAAAAGCTATGATAAACTTACACGGCACAGTAAAAACCAGAGACATTACTTTGCCAACAAAGGTCCATAGTGTCAAAGCTATGTTTTTTCCTAGTAGTAATGTATGGATGTGAGAGTTGGACTATAAAGAAGGCTGAGTGCCAAAGAATTGATGCTTTTTAATTGTGGCACTGGAAGACTTCTGAGAGTCCCTTGGACTGCAAGGAAATCAAACAAGTCAATCCTAAAGGAAATCAATCCTGAATATTCACTGTAAGAACTGATACTCAAGCTGAAGCTCCAATACTTTGACCACCTAATGCAAACAGCCAACTCACTGGAAAAGACCCTGATGCTGGGAAAGACTGAGGGCAGGACGAGAAGGAGGTGACAGAGGATGAGATGGTCGCATGGCATCACCGATTCAATGGACATGAGTTTGAGCAAGGAAAGGACAGGGAAGCCTGGCGTGCTGTAGTTGATGGAGTCATAAAGATTTGGACATGATTTAGCAACTGAACAACAGCAGTGTGTAATTGGTACAGCCACAGTGAAGAAGAGTATGGAGGATGCTTAAAAAGCTAAATATATAGCTACTACATGCTCCTGTAATTCCACTCCTGGGCACATATCTGGAAAAAACTAACGCAAAAAGATACACGAACCACAGTGTTTATAGCAGCACTATTTACACAAGCCAGGACATGGAAGAAACCATCAACAAATGAATGAATAAAGATGTGGTATATATGTATAAAAATATATCAGTTCATTCATAAAAAGAATAAAATAATGTCATTTTCAATAACATAGATGGACCTAGTGATTATCATACTACTGAAGTAAGCCAAAGACAAACATCATATGGTGTTGCTTATATGTGAAATCTAAAAAAATGATACAAACGAACTTGTTTCCAAAACAGAAATGACTCACAGATATAGAAAAGAAACTTATGGTTACCAAAGGGGGAATGAGGGGATAAATTAGGAGTTTGCGATTAAAATATACACATTACTATATATAAAATAATCAACAGGACCTACTACATAGCACAGGGAACCATACTCAAATTCTTGTATTAATAATAACCTATAATGGAATAGAATGTAAAAATAAGTATATACATACACACACACATATATATATATGTATAACTGAATCATATGTTGTTCATCTGAAACACGACATTGTAAATCAATCCTATTTCTATAAAAAAAAAAACAATATTACAGTAAAATAAAATTGAAGCCCAGAGAGCTTAGTTCAGTTCAGTTCAGTTGACTCTTTGCGACCCCATGAATCACAGCACGCCAGGCCTCCCTGTCCATCACCAACTCCTGGAGTTCACTCAGACTCACGTCCATCCAGTCAGTGATGCCATCCAGCCATCTCATCCTCTGTCGTCCCCTTCTCCTCCTGCCCCCAATCCCTCCCAACAACAGAGTCTTTTCCAATGAGTCAACTCTTCACATGAGGTGGCCAAAGTACTGGAGTTTCAGCTTCAGCATCATTCCTTCCAAAGAAATCCCAGGGCTGATCTACTTCAGAATGGACTGGTTGGATCTCCTTGCAGTCCAAGGGACTCTCAAGAGTCTTCTCCAACACCACAGTTCAAAAGCATCAATTCTTCGGCTCTCAGCCTTCTTCACAGTCCAACTCTCACATCCATACATGACCACAGGAAAAACCATAGCCTTGACTAGACAAACCTTTGTTGGCAAAGTAATGTGTCTGCCTTTGAATATGCTATCTATGTGTCTGCTTTTGAATATGCTATAAGGTTGGTCATAACTTTCCTTCCAAGGAGTAAGGGTCTTTTAATTTCATGGCTGCAATCACCATCTGCAGTGATTTTGAAGCCCCAAAAAATAAAAGTTAAAAGTCAGATTCTAATGGGTGGAAGAGCCAGACTGAAATTCAGATCTGTTTTCAGTAGCCTCTGTCCTTAATACTACATCAGGTTGCCTCCCCTAGTTTCATAAATTTCTCTACCATTCAAAATTAAAGTTACATATATGTAACATTTACTCTGTTTCAAAGAGCAATTTTAAAAGTCTTTTATTCAGATATGCTTTCTTTATTGGAATTTTTGTTAAAACAAAAAATTTCAAAACTTTAAAAATAATAACTGTTATGGTTACAAATAAGCAAAGCAGACTATTTAGAGACAGCATGCTTAGACATACAGCACTGCTTCAAAGAGCATCCACTTCCTATGCAAAATAGTCATGCTATGCTATGCTATGCTAAGTCACTTCAGTCGTGTCCGACTCTGTGCGACCCCATAGATGGCAGCCCACCAGGCTCCCCCGTCCCTGGGATTCTCCAGGCAAGAACACTGGAGTGGGTTGCCATTTCCTTCTCCAATGCATGAAAGTGAAAAGTGAAAGTGAAGTCACTCAGTCGTGTCTGACTCTTAGCGAACCCATGGACTGCAGCCTACCAGGCTCGTCCATCCATGGGATTTTCCAGGCAAGAGTACTGGAGTGGGGTGCCATTGCCTTCTAATAGTCATACTAAAGCCCTTTATCGTGAACTGCCCCATGACTTCAGATAACACCATACTGCAGATTTATTCTTACAAGCACAGCTAGTTACACCAGTTGATGGCCACAAGCAAAGGTTATTTCCTTTCTTAATACAAAATTATGAAAGGTATTACCATCATATAGTTAACTTTGAAAAATAGTTAATTTTGAGGAAGGTTCAATTGAAACAGGTAGGTAAATGACTCAGTGTTACAGCTATTGACAGAATACAAAAAACAAGTTTTTCCTGTGAAGAGTTTGAAAGTGACTCTGGTGTGATATCTTGAGATAGTTATTTCCAAATATACACTGCTGGTTGCATGGATTCTAAAGTCATTACTTGAAAATGCAGAGAGGATAAAGGCTCACAATTCCAAGGATGTGGAACGACCTCTCACCGTCCAAGTATGCTGTGAAGGTTGGGAAAAGGCAGTCACAGCCACATGGTCCAAGAACTGGCTAAGTAAGGCCTCCCTGTGGATGCTGTGCTGTAAAACTCCATCAGTTCTGCCTTTAAAAACAAGTGATTAAGGATAGAGAAAAGGGAACCGGCAAAAACAAACAAAACAACAACAAAAACAATCTTTTTCACTTCAAAGCAAAGAACCAAGATGATCAGTTTGTATTTGGGTTCAACACAAAGTCAATTTATTTGGCGGGGGGCAGGGGGGGGGGCTCCAAAATCACTGCAGATGGTGATTGCAGCCATGAAATTAAAAGACACTTACTCCTTGGAAGGAAAGTTATGACCAACCTAGACAGCATATTAAAAAGCAGAGACATTAGTTTGCCAACAAAGGTCCGTCTAGTCAAGGCTATGGTTTTTCCAGTTGTCATGTATAGATGTGAGAGTTGGACTGTGAAGAAAGCTGAGCCCCCAAAGAATTGATGCTTTTGAACTGTGGTGTTGGAGAAGACTCATAAGAGTCCCTTGGACTGCAGGGAGATCCAACCAGTCCATCCTAAAGGAGATCAGTCCTGAGTGTTCATTGGAAGGACTGATGCTGAAGCTCAAACTGCAATACTTTGGCCACCTCATGCAAAGAGTTGACTCATTGGAAAAGACCCTGATGCTGGGAGGATTTGGGGGCAGGAGGACAAGGGGATGACAGAGGATGAGATGGTTGGATGGTATCGCCAACTTGATGGACATGGGTTTGGGTGGATTTAGGGAGTTGGTGATGGACAGAGAGGCCTGGCGTGCTGCGGTTCATGGGGTCGCAAAGAGCCGGACACGACTGAGTGACTGAACTGAACTGAACTGAACTATACATTTAAGTAGAAAAGGAATTTATTTTCCTAACATTCTGTGCCACACATACCTCAGTGCTTAACAGATGTACGAGTAATTTTCTTAAATTTATAACCATACTGGGCTTATATACATCCCTCATAAAGTTGATGCAGGAATGGTAATAGGTTTACACAAAAATTGTTATTTATGTCATGCTGTTTAGTTGAAGAGAAGCTTAGTTTATATTTACAGTTTTAATGAGCTGCTGCCACTGCTGCTGCTGCTGAGTCGCTCAGTCGTGTCCAACTCTGTGCAACCCCATAGACGGCAGCCCACCAGGCTCCCCTGTCCCTGGGATTCTCCAGGCAAGAACACTGGAGTGGGTTGCCATTTCCTTTCTAATTGTGTAACCTGTGGGGTTATAGGATATGTAAATCAAAAAATACCTTTATCTAGGAACCCCAGATGGTGTCTGCTTCAGATATATGCTTTCTTGAAATATATTCTTCTAGAGAAACTGGTTTTTAGGTTAAAATATTAAAGAAAATCAACTGATCCAATAATTCTTTTTATATTATATTTCAATTCCAAAACTTATAATTCTGGCAAATAAATAAAATTTGCCAGAGATTTACTATAATAAACATAGGGGAAAATATCTAAGCAAAGATCGTGGTAATGCTTAATTTTCAGTGTGTTAGTCACTTAATTCTGTCAAACTGTTTGAGACCCCATGGACTATAGCCTACCAGGCTTCTCTGTCCATGGGATTCTCCTGGCAAGAATACTGGAGTGGTTGCCATTTCCTTCTCCAGGGGATCTTCCTGACCCAGGGATCAAACCCGGGTCTCCCACATTGCAGATGGATTCTTTACCATCTGAGCCACCGGTGAAGCTACAGTTTTCAAAATTATGACTAGTGTTTTATTGAGATGATATATAGTCTTTATAAAAACTTTAAATAATATAGAAGAGTCCATAGGAAGTTTTGTCTTAGGTAATCCAAGGTCCATTTATCAGAAATAAATACCACTGACACCAAGCAAACATCATTCTAAGAATTACTAAATATCTATTAAGATAGATAGATGGATCAAAGAAATGTATCCATACATAAACCTTAATTTTAATAAAAATAATATCAAGTTATATATGATATTTTAATCAAATATGCTACATTTCCTTCTCCTTGAACGTAACCAGAAAATACTGAACTAAAAACTGGTGGAATTACTGAAATTCAGGTAAATGCTTCTTAAATGCAAAGGATATTGTTTTCTTTTCTAAAAGGGCATTCCAACATTGAAAAAGAATTGAAAAACTTTAGGAGGTTGAATTATCTTTAATTATATATATATCAACATTAGGTAATAGCCATTAACCCTCTGTTATGGACAAAAAGAAATTAACTCACTGCTACGTCTAGTAATGCCTTTTTTTGACCCCTACCATTATTGTTTACATTATCACAGTTTGTAACATTTATAGTATTCTATGAATTCCTCCAGTTGTTTTTTTGATTCACAATTAAATACATTTGCTGCTGCTGCTAAGTCACTTCAGTTGTGTCCGACTCTGTGTGACCCCATAGACAGCAGCCCACCAGGCTCCCCCATCCCCGGGATTCTCCAGGAAAGAACACTGGAGTGGGTTGCCATTTCCTTCTCCAATGTATGAAAGTGAAAAGTTAAAGTGAAGTCGCTTAGTCGTGTGCGGCTCTTCACGACCCCATGGGCTGCAGCCCACCAGGCTCTTGCGTCCATGGGGTTTTCCAGGCAAGAGTACTGGAGTGGGGTGCCATTGCCTTCTCCGAAATACATCTGAGTTCTCAACAAATAGTTAATAATCAGAGTTTCTCCATTCTTGAGCTATTGATAATTAACTTATTTGCATGTGTATGTATGTGTGTGTGTGTGTTTAAAGAGCTCTAGGGTTCTATATTGTCTAGGTTCTTTCTTGTTTCAGATTGTCTCTCTGTTTACTTTATATTCAGCTGAAAAGAAAACTTGGGTCACACTTTGCTTCCTTCAGAACTTTGTAGAAATTGCTTTTCTGGCTTCTGACATTATGTGGAAATTGGAGGCCAAACTATTTTCCCCCTTATATATATTTTATGTATTTCACTTTTTCTCCTTAAATGTTCATATGATAGACTCTTTCTTTATTCTTGGAGTTGAGGAAACAGTTACAAAATATATCCTGGAAATCATTACTCTCTATCAATTTTCCTAGAACATAGTATGGCCTTTCAATTGAAAGACTCAAATCTTTGCAATAGTTTTCTTCTATTTATTTTTGTCTTTTTGTTGATATTTTCTTTTTACCAATTATGTATATGATGGCTCTTTTCATTGTCACCCATATCTTTTCATCCTCGTAAAAATTTGACATTATTTGTACACATTTCATTTCACCAGTTTTTTATACCTAGTATCTTTCCTCTGTTTTCAGTTGGTTATTCCATTTCTGTTGTATCTAGTGTATATTTTATTTTCATGAGTTTTTTCATTTCCATTTTCATTTTTTCCTGAACTCTGCTAGCTCTCATTTCATCTCCTTTTATTGTCATATGCTATCTTCTCTGAACTCTCCTGTCTCTAACTTATTCCTTTAAGAAACATACCTCTTGTGACATATGTTTTTCATAGTTGTTTTGCTTGTTATCTTCTTAAATGAAAGAGAAAATGTCAGTTTCAATGCATGGATTTTTCCATCGGTCCCTTTCTGATCACTACTCATCTTTTAACGACGTTGGCAAAAAACAAGTAGTACAATGCAAAGGGAAAGGGGTGAGGAGGGTAGAATGGCTGTAAATTAGCTGGAGAAGTTTGCAGCCACCATTTCAGATTATGACTCAAATACCTTATTTCCAAACTTTTATTTCCTTAACACTGCAAGTATTTCTCCCCCATCACGTTTTTCATATAAGGAGCCTGCATGGATCAGAGCAGGTTCTGTCTACAGCAGTATGCCACCTTCTCCTCTAGCAAGCTGCCTGGACTTGGAGAGCAAGTGCTAGAGAAGAGAATGACCTGGTCGGAAAAATACCCCTCTGAGGCTTCCCTCCTCAACCATTCTAGAGTGCAGGTGGGGTCTTTATAGGGATGTCCTCCATTTTTATTATGCTCCCAGAAATCAAATTCTTTTTAATCAAAGACTCTCAGATATGACTTTCAGGGAATAGTGCATGTTAAGGTTGAGGCACCAGTGTCATATCTCAGTAGGCTTAATTATCCAAGCAGAGGCTACAATATGTAATATATGAGCTTAATAATCTGTGTCGTTGAGATTGTATAGCAGCTTGTTTCAGAGAAGGCAATGGCAACCCACTCCAGTACTCTTGCCTGGAAAATCCCATGGGCAGAGGAGCCTGGTAGGCTGCAGTCCATGGGGTCTCGAAGAGTCCAACACGACTGAGCGACTTCACTTTCACTTTTTACTTTCATGCACTGGAGAAGGAAATGGCAACCCACTCCAGTGTTCTTGCCTGGAGAATCCCAGGGACACGGGAGCCTGGTGTGCTGCCGTCTATGGGGTCGCACAGAGTCGGATATGACTGAAGCAACTTAGCAGCAGCAGCAGCAGCTTGTTTGCTTCCTTGGAGATGGCATATTTTTTTCTTTGTCTTTGATATTTTCCATGGGCTTTGAGGGAATGAGGAGAAGAAAAATGCCTCTACAACATCTAAATCTGGAAGTATTTAAATATTTTATATTCCATATATCATTTTGTCATCGAAATGTCTGGTTAGATGTAGGAGATTTCCAGTCAGTTCACAGAAAAAGTACCTCCTATATACTAACTAGAAGGACCTAAACAATTGGCTAGGTGCAGACATCAGAACAAAATTTAACAAGCCAAGATCTAGACTCATGGAGCTCACAGATTTATAGGTATCACTGCACAATGTAAAGTGTTATAATAACTGAATGAATACTGTAGTATGAAAACATGCAATTTAATACTGTGCAGTTTCTGAATTATTCTCAAGCCCATTTAACTAATATTCATTGACTATGTTATCTTTAGCAATAATACTTATATTTCCAACGCCAAAGATAGAAACTAGGCTGAAAAAGCTAGGCACAGAGATGTAGATGTAGACTTTCTATCTAAAATCCAATACTTTCTTTCTACTATTATCATGCTGCCCTGAAAAGAACTGAGTTGATTTCATGATGCAAAAACAAATCCACTCTGTGAGCCACGATTAGTTCTCCAAACTCCACATGGAGATCCAATATCTATCCTCTATGGATCACACCAGGATCCATGAACTGTCCTCTACAGAATACACTGGGACTAACCCTCCTGGAGCAATAGAAGCGCATAGCTTTGACCAAGATATCAAACATAATTTTAACATTTTACCAGGTAGAATAGGTATTTGCAAATATTTCTTTCTTGAAGGACAGTTGGTACATTAGGCAAAAATTTGGTTAAATCATATATCACAAAAAATTATTTGTATATATATATGTATATACTTTAATCATAGGAGTCATAATTTAAAATATATAAACATTCATTTATTTGACAGCTATTTGTTTAGGGCCAAGTCTTTTTATTTTAGTAATAGTTTAATCATTGGAAATATATATACACATATTTGTAATTTCCACTTTCATTTATTTTTAAATATGAGAACATAATAACACAGAAGGCCAACTGCAGTAAATGTCTATGCCTTTACAATAAACCTTTATTCTTTTAGTGTTTATCCATTTCTGATTTGGAAACTTTTTTTAGGTAAGTCTCCTTAATTCTCACAATGTATTCAATTTAATTTACAAACACAAAATCATATTTGTATTTTGCATTCCTAGTTTATTGTTTTATGTGATATTTAAATAAATTACATAACAGAAACTAGTAAAACTGGTATGAACTTGTTTGGGAACAAATATAACTCACCTTTGAATAAGCTTTCAACTTAGTGAGTTGCATTGTTACATAGTGGTTAAGACCATGGATTCTGAAACTAGACTGCCTGTGTGTAAATCCTGATTTACTACCTACTGATGGTGTTAACCATGAACAAATCACTTCTGTGTCTCACTTTCCTCATCTGCACAATGGGAATGAAAATAGTATCCACTATTAAATATAGTTGTGAAGATTTATGAAAATCATTTATAACAGATCTTAGCAAGTGTTTGTTGTTGTTTAGTTGCTAAATTGTGTCTGACTCTTATGCAACACCATGGACTATAGCTCTCCAGGCTCCTCTGTCCATGGGATTCTCTAGGCAATAATACTGGAGTGGGTTGCCATTTCCTTCTCCATGGGATCATCCTGACCCAGGGATTGAACCTGCATCTCCTGCATTAGCAGGTGGATTCTTTGTCACTGAGCCACCTGAGAAGCTCAACAAGTGTTTAGAGCTAGTCCCTGATTGGTTCAGCTGGTAAAGAAT
This sequence comes from Bos mutus, assembly GCF_027580195.1. Taxonomy (NCBI): domain Eukaryota; kingdom Metazoa; phylum Chordata; class Mammalia; order Artiodactyla; family Bovidae; genus Bos; species Bos mutus. Next base: position 22,247,807 of record NC_091644.1, on the reverse strand, counting down.
CTGTCTGCAATGCAGGAGACCTGGGCTCAATCCCTGGGTTGGGAAGATCCCCTGGAGAAGGGAAAAGCTATGCACTCTAGTATTCTGGCCTGGATAATTCCATGGATTGTGTAGTCCATGGAGTCTTAAAAAATCGGACATAACTAAATGACTTTCGCTTTAACTTTCATAAATATTAGCTGTTATCATCAGCCAGTCATTCAGTGTACAAAAGATGTTAGTCAATGTGTTTTCCAGAGGAAATGGAAAACCGTAACTACATGGCAAGTGGGTTAAATGGAGTCTGTTAACAACTCTTATTTTCAGTATTTGCTTATTAATGACCCTTACTAGATCCTAAGTATCTTGAGAGCAGAAACTAGATCTGTTCTAATCACAACTATATACCTAACAAACACAGTGCCTACATTTATTGAATATTTTCTGAGTAAATGAATGAATCATGTTCAAATATGGTAGGATGATAAAGTTTCTCCAACATGGTATTAATATGAATGACCTTACAAAAATCAGTTGATTTACACTAGAAAGATATTCAGGTCTCTTTTCAAATTTGATCCTTATAAGAATTTTATAGCATGTGTAATTATCTCTGTTTTATAAATAAGAAGACTGAAGCACAGGATTAATTTGTCCAGGTCACACAGTGAGTCATTGATGGAGCTTGGGCTCAAAATCAGGACTCTTCTCTAAACATTACCCATATAATGTCATTGTCTCAGTGCAAATAGTTCTAAAATAATCTCAGCTAATCCCTTCTGTCTTCATGAATGCCATCTCCCTTGTTTTTCCCATTTGGCTTTTGGTATTCCTTTTTCATCAAATTCTATGCGTCTCTTTCTGGAGATATAGTCACTCAGGCCTAATTTTCTCTATTACTATAACTCTATCATAAAAACAGCCAAGCATGAGATTAAATGTGGTTATGAAATGAGAATATCACTTGTTTAATTTGCTTTAAATACTTCACCTTTGATGCATTTAACAACACAATTATGTTAATACCAATACTACTGCTTTACCACACTATGTCAAAAAGCCTAGTACTTTAGATTCTGTCAAGATCATCTTCTCTTGCAACTCAGTCCCAAAGCATCTGACAAAAAAAAACTTGCTATCAAAAGCTGTTACCAGACAGATTATTAGTATTTCATACAATAGTAGTTTAAGGAAATGATGAAATGACTGAATCTAGGCTAACCTTTAAAATATTATCCTAGCAAATGAAATGAATAACTGAAAGAAAAAGGCCTGGGGGAATATGTGTATGTGTCTGCATATTTTGAAGGTTTTTGAGGAAGAACAAGAACTCAAGTATACAGTCTTTTGTTTAAATGTACTGTCAAGATCAGATCAGATCAGATCAGTCGCTCAGTCGTGTCCGACTCTTTGCAACCCCATGAATCGCAGAATGCCAGGCCTCCCTGTCCATCACCAACTCCCAGAGTTCACTCAGACTCACGTCCATCCAGTCAGTGATGCCATCCAGCCATCTCATCCTCTGGTGTCCCCTTCTCCTCCTGCCCCCAATCCCTCAGAGTCTTTTCCAATGAGTCAACTCTTCGCATGAGGTGGCCAAAGTACTGGAGTTTCAGCTTTAGCATCATTCCTTCCAAAGAAATCCCAGGGCTGATCTCCTTCAGAATGGACTAGTTGGATCTCTTTGCAGTCCAAGGGACTCTCAAGAGTCTTCTCCAACACCACAGTTCAAAACCATCAATTCTTCAGTGCTCAGCTTTCTTCACAGTCCAACTCTCACATCCATACATGACCACTGGAAAAACCATAGCCTTGGCTAGACAGACCTTTGTTGGCAAAGTAATGTTTCTGCTTTTGAACATGTTATCTAGGTTGGTCATAACTTTCCTTCCAAGGAGTAAGCGTCTTTTAACTTCATAGCTGCAATCACCATCTGCAGTGATTTTGGAGCCCAGAAAAATAAAGTCTGACACTGTTTCCCCATCTATTTCCCATGAAGTGATGGGACTGGATGCCATGATCTTCATTTTCTGAATGTTGAGCTTTAAGCCAAGATCAAGGCTTATTTATATATATAACCATTTCTAAAAATGTGTCCCTTTTATGCTCTCTCTTAAAGGGTTCTTTCCTGCATAATGGCAACAGAGATACTGTAAATTTTCCCAATTTTAAGGTTAAGTGGGATTCATCTCTGTTCATTTACATAGCCAAAAGTGTTTACCCTTCACAAGTTTCAAAACAGCCCAAAATTCAACAAAAATTTACGAAATTTTGTTATGTTTTATCCACTGTCTGGAGCACTATGGAGAACCAAAGATCACTTAAGGACAGCTTTTTGCATCAATGAATTTGAAATGGAAAATTCAGATTTGTACAACAAAACTTATTTTATGGGAAGAATGGGGTAAACATAAAAACTGGGGCTTAAATAAAGCATAACCGGAACACTGATAAAAAGAGATTAATTCTAATGGAAATGATCATGTAAGCTTCAGAGAAGAAGTAGTATTGAATATTTGGTTTCTTGATTAGTTAAGTTTGATCTTGCCATTGCTCAGATTTTGGCAAACTACTTATTTGGAAGGGTTTTCAGGACCAAGTACATATTCTTCTGAATGTCATCAATATTGCTTTTAATATCAGAAATTACTCAAAAAATATTCAGAGTGAATATTAATGAACAAAAGTAAGTGATTCACACTTTTGACACACAAAATACAAAATCACAGAAGTATTTTTCAGTATCACCCATCAATTGACATTAAAGGTAGTTGCCAAAGAGAAGGAGATTCAATAATGCTCTGAGTTATCATAGCATTATGCGAGTAAGTATATAGAAGTTTATCATGAAAACTTTTAGAGAGCAAGACTCATTCTGCTAATGAAAATCTGGTATATTTATATTTTTAAATTATTTGGTTAGTTTATAAGCATTAATTTTAAGCACTAAAAAATACCCTCCCTCAAAATTAAAAAAAGTTTTATCTAGGTCATATATCAACTTTTTTACCTTTTAAAAAATCTAGTATTTTTTTATAAAATATTTTTCTCTTGCAAGTGCCATGCTCAGAAAAATAAAGTCATGTAATACTAATATTGCAGAAATTCCAGACTTTTATATAATAATATATTCAACTTTCACTAGAAAGGTGAGAATGTAGTTTTCATCTTACTATCTGTAATGTTACTGAGAAAAGTTCTGTTTCTGACTTTTTTTCTGCCCCTAAGGAGAGGTTACTTCTTTAATCTATCCTGCAAGTTGAAATATTCTCTAAAGTACTATAAAGCAAAACAATTTTATTCTTAGTTGAACTTTGAAAATTCAGACAAGTTATAATTCCTGCTTCTTCTGTGTGTGTCGTGTGTGTGTGTGTGTGTGTGTGTGTGTGTGTGCGAGCACGTGCATGCACGCATGCACTCAGTTGTGTCAGATTCTTTGAGACCCCATTGACTGTAGCTCACCAGGCTCCTCTGCACATGGAATTTTCCAGGCAAGAATACTGGAGTGGGTTGCCATTTCCTATCAGGGATCAAAATGACTGTTATATATTCTTAATTTTCACTCTAGTATCAATTACCATCTGGCAGTCCAGATTCAAGTTTTATGAGGATAAGTGAATTAATAATTTTTGGAACATGTCATAAATATACAACGCTATCACTAGAGCTACTGAGTTTTATGAAATGCTATTTAAAACAAAACACAAAATAGTGTTTATAACAAGACACCAAAAAAAATTTTTTTAATGTGTTAAATAGGTAGTATGGAAAATAAGTAAACCATCCTTATGCAAACTAACAGAGAAGACACTTAAGATGTTGCCATCACAAAGCATCTTAAATAGCAGTCAAAATTACCTTTTAAGAAAGAACAGTCTTCAGAATATTCATGTTCAAGGGAGCTTAAAACTTAGAAGGAAAATCAGTATCTCCATAAAGAGTTTCTTTCACTTTGAGCAACTGGTAGAAAAAAATTGATTTATTATTGCCCATCATTAATTTTTATTTAAAACCTCATCTGTCAGGTCCTTAGTTGTTCTAAGAGTTGATTGATACATGGAGAGATCTATGAAAAACAAAAGTTTTCTCATGTTTTGACCAAAAGAGTTCAGAAACCTAAAATCTAAAAAGCTTATTTTCCTCCTATATTACGTTAACTTTGAGAGGTAGTAATTTAGGATCACATTAAAATGAGTAACCCTGTGGAATAGGACTGATGCCTTCTTTATTGTTCTATACAGAATACAGTTAATTAAGAGTTCCCAGAAAACAAATGATGATGAAACATTTCCTCTTACCTAAATCACAGATAATTTCAAAGGACTCAGCCAAATTAAAAACTCCCTGAAAGCAGTGGATTTTGCCTTCCATTTCTTTCATATTCCTTATAGCACCTCCAAATTCTGCTGACAGAGACAGAAAGAAAGGAAGAAGCGTGGGAGTGAAAGAATGAAATCAAGAAGAGGAAAGGGGAACGGAGGAGGGGAAAGAGGGTGAGAGGAAAAAGATGAGAGAGCTAAATGAGTCCAGTAGATCTTTTTTATTCCTCCAATGGAAGTTACTGAAAGTTTTACATCTGACATTCAGCTGACATTCATCTGAAATTGGTATTCCTGATTTGCTTCAATGACTCACTTAGAAAATATCAAATACAGATATTTCTGTCAATGATAGTCACTTGTCTTTTGCTCTTTTAGGACATTTTCATATAATTGTCCAATATGTATTTCTCACTGAGTTAGCCTAGGAAATATACCAAGTCATAAGAGTATAAAGAAAGAGCATATTTTTCATTTTCCTTTCAAAAACTTTAAAATTCACTCTGATAGTTATTTTTTCACTTCTGAACGATAATCTCTTTAAAAATGTAAAAATGAGGAGGAGGAGAATGACTATATCACTTTATATCTGCACAGCATTTCGTGATTTACAAAGCCCTTTGACCCTCATAACACTCCTGTAAGCAAGCAGAAGTGGTTGGTATTAACTGTATTTCAGAGATGAAAAAGATGAACTGAAGTTCAGACCATGGTATGGCCACTATTCATTCTCTGCTGATCCTGAGGCACTTAACTCTTCTCTAATAATTGAGTGTATGCCACTAAAGAATACGCCTGCCAACGCAGACTTAAGAGATGCAGGTTTGAACCTTGGGTGGGGAATATCCCCTGGAGGTGGGCATTGCAACCCAATTCAGTATCCTTGCCTGGAGAATCCCAATGGACAGAAGAGCCTGGAGGGGTAGAGTCCATAGGATCACAAAGAGCTGGACACGACGGAAGCAACTTAGTGCGCACGTGCATGCACGCACACGCCCACCGCACGCGCGCGCTGTATTGAATAACTTTATATGGAGCACTGTCTTTGTATTAACTTTTCTGTCCACTCTTATTTCATCATTTTTTAACTTAAACATAATGGCACAGGCAGAGAATTTAATTTGGTCTTCACAACAATTTTTTTCATTGATTCAAAAGCTAGAAATTAGATATGGAGACTAGGTATTGCCTAGTCTTGCGTGACTTGCTATATTTAATGTTTTTCTTCCTGGCTAAAATTTAGGATTTGCCAAACAATTTTTATATATTAAAAATGGGGTAGCATCTGGAGAACTAAGAAGGAAAGACTCCAGACAAGATGCCTGTGAAATTATGTAGAGCTTCTGAGGACAGAATGCCATTATTTCAAACAGCATGTGCAGTGGAACAGAATAGGCCAATCTAAGAAGTAAATGACAGACAACCTTAGACAACAAGCTATTTCCCTTTTTTTAATGTTTTTGAAGTTTCTTCCCCTTAATACTAGCAAACTATTTTAGGATATTCAAAATCTAAAATGATTCAGATCTTCTAAGAAAAAAATGGAAGCAGGCTAGTGAAGTAATTTCAATATTTTTAAGGATTCTTCTCAAACATTGTGCCATGAGTAGTTAGATTAGGAAGAGGAGAAATCCCTGGGTAGGCTATGATCAGTTTAGTATAAAATAACAAAATTAATGAATCATTTTAACACTGGGGTTCAAGAATAAGGCAAAACTCAAATTCTCATTTTATCACACACTTAGAAAACTGTGGCAATCGTATTACAACTTAGAGACACCCAGAACTCCCTATTAAGGATTCATGCTGTACATTCCATTTATAAACTGGAAGTGCACTTAGAAATAGGAGCACATTACAGTGAGTTCAAAAGATGTTCTTAACTTACCACTGATCTTTCCTAAAATCCCTCTACTGTTTTTCTTTGTTGTTGTTCGGTCGCTAAGTCCTGTCTGACTGTTTGCAACCCATGGGCTGCAACACACCAGGCTTCTCTGTCCTTCAGTATCTCCCCAAGTTTGCTTAAACGCATGTCCACTGAGTCAGTAAAACTATCTAACCATCTCATTCTCTGTCACCCCGTTCTCTTCCTTCCCTCAATATTTCCCAGCATCAGGGACTTTTTAATGCGTCGGCTCTTCGCATCAGGTAGCAAAAGTACTGGAGCTTCAGCTCCAGCATCAGTTCTTCCAATAAATATTGGGGGCTGATTTCCTTTAGGATTCACTGGTTTGATCTCCTTGCTATCCAAGGGACTCTCAAAAGTCTTCTCCAACACACTTTGAAAGCATCGATTCTTTGGCGCTCAGGCTTCTTTATGGTCCGTGCCAGATGCCACTATCTTCATTTTTGGAATGTTGAGTTTTAAGCCAGCTTTCTCATTCTCCTCTTTCACCTTATCAAGAGGCTCTTGAGTTTCTCTTTGCTTTCTACCGTAAGACTGGTCTCATCTGCATATCTGAGGTTATTGATATTTCTCTTGGCAATCTTAATTCCAGTTTGTGCTTCATCCAGCCTGGCATTTTGCATGATGCACTTACTTTGTATATGTTAAATAAGCAGGGTGACAATATATAGTCTTGACAAACTCCTTTCCCAGTTTGGAACCAGTCTGTTCTGTATCCAATTCTAACTTGCTTCTTGATCTGCCTTCAAGTTTCTCAAGAGGTAGGTAAGATGGTCTGGTATTCCCAACTCTTTAAGCATTTCCACAGTTTGTTGTGATTTGCACAGCCAAAGACTTTGTCATAGTCAAAGAAGCAGAAGTAGATGTTTCTCTGGAATTCCTTTGTTTTTTCTGTGACCCCATGGAGGTTGGCAATTTGATCTTTGGTTCCTCTGTCTTTTATGAATCCAGCTTGAACATCTGTAAGTTCTTGGTTCACCTACTGTTGAAGCCTAGCTTGAAGGATTTTGAGGATTACCTTGCTAGCGTGTGAAATGAGTACAAATGTGCAGGAGTTTGAACATTCTTTGATATTGCCTTTCTTTTGGATTGGAATGAATACTGATCTTTTCCAGTCCTGTGCCCACTGCTGAGTTTTTCAAATCTGCTAGCATATTGACTACAGCACTTTCACAGCATCATCGTTTAGGATTTGAAACAGCTCAACTGGAATTTCATCACCTCCACTAGCTTTGTTCGTAGTGATGCTTCCCTAAGGCCCACTTGACTGTACTCCAGGATGTCTGGTTCTAGGTGAGTGATCACACCATCATGGTTATCTGGGTCATTAAGATTTTTTTTTATAGATCTTCTGTGTATTCTTGCCACCTCTTCTTCTGCTATCTTCTGCTTATGTTAGGTCCATACTGTTTCTGTCATTTATTGTGCCCATCTTGGCATGAAATGTTCCCTTTGTATCTCTAATTATCTTGACGAGATCTCTAGTCTTTCCCATTCTATTGCTTTCCTCTATTTCTTTGCATTGTTCACTTAGGAAGGCTTTCTTATCTCTGTTATTCTTTGGAACTCTGCAGTCAGATGGGAATGTCTTTCATTTTCTCCTTTGCCTTTTGCTTCTCTTTTTTTCTCAGCTACTTGGAAGGCCAATTCAGACAACCATTTGCCATTTTGAACTTCTTTTTTCTTGGAGATGGTTTTCTGTTCTGCTTAGTCACATGTTTTATTTGCTTAGGACTTCCATCCATGCCATTATTCCATGAATTAAATAGTAACAGCTACTTGAAAAGGTTCACTTATGCCCTAGACTAGTCTTAAATAAGGTTTGTTTTTGTATTGTTTTTGTTTTGTTCATTTGTTTTTTGTTTTTAGTCTAAATAGGAGGTTTCAAGTAAGCAGCAAATCAAATCCATTTGGAGACTCCATTCACAAGAACAGGGTTATAGGTGTTTCAAAGCTGGTTTAGAGTGGGTAGGCTCAAGTTAGAAAGACTCATAAAAAGCTGTTAAAGCAGTTAGCATTTGGTCCTGCTTAAGGGACATTTTAATGACTGTTTTAGGAAAAGAATGGTAGCCAGTAGGCCTATAGCTACTCTGAGTAAAGCATCAGTTCAGTTCAGTCGCTAAGTCGTGTCTGACTGTTTGCGACCCATGGACTGCAGCATGCCAGGCTTCACTGTCCATCACCAGCTCCTAGAACTTGCTCAGACTCATGTCCATCAGGTCACTGATGCCATCCAAACATCTCATCCTCTGTCATCCCCTTCTCCTCCTGTCTTCGATCTTGCCCAGCATCAGAATATTTTCTAATGAATCAGTTCTTCACATCAGGTAGCCAGAGTATTAGAGTATCAGCTTCAGCTTCAGTCCTTCCAGTGAATATACAGGATTGAGTTCCTTTAGGATGGACTGGTTGGATCTCCTTGCTGTCCACGGGACTCACCAGTGTCTTCTCCAACACCACAGTTCAAAAACATCAATTTTCTTTGGCGCTCACCTTTCCTTATAGTTGAACTCTCACATCCACACGTGACTACCGGAAAAAGCATAGCTTTGACCAGATGGACCTTTGTTGGCAAAGTAATGTCTCTGCTTTTTAATATGCTGTCTAGGTTGATCATTCTTTTCTTCCAAGGAGCAAGTGTCTTTTAATTTCATGGCTGCAGTCACCATCTGCAGTGATTTTGGAGGCCCCCAAGATAAAGTCTGTCATTGTTTCCACTGTTTCCCCATCTATTTGCCATGGAATGATGGAACTGGATGCCATGATCTTAGTTTTGATGACCATTATATCAACATGAGTAAAACATACACACACATAAACCTGATTTAAACTATAGTGTAAAGAGTTTGAATGTCATGAATGAGTTCTGACATTGGATTAGCACTCCTGGAGGTAACTAAGAGAGTCTGTAATAGTTTTTCCTGACTGCCATTAAAAAAACTTTTATTTTTTGAAATGACTTTAGTGTGGCTCTACTTAAGTATGGATAAAAGGACCAGATAATCTTATAAATTCAGTTTTAAATCTCACAGATTCTATATCAAAAATCAATCTATATCTAAACAATAGGGTAGCAACTAACCTCATGTGACTGTTTTGACTTTAAATAAAAGTTAAAAATCTAGTTCCTCCATTACACTAGAAATAATGTTCAATAGCTAAATATGGCTAATGTGTTCGATATTGTAAAAGACAGATATGAACATCACCTATCATAACTAAAAGTTCTATTGGATAACAATGACCTATAGATATACAGTCCAAAAAACCTCAAAAGTGCTTTTTAAAGCTATTTATGCCCTATATTTCAAACATTATGATTGGAAAATCATTTTTAAAAATAAAAGTAATCTTTTAATAACCATGTAGAAGGTATATTTAAATAATCAAAAGAATCTCTTTTCAATGTTTAGCTAAATTAGTAGCAACAAATAATCTTGTGATGAAACACCAGTTGGATGATTTGCAAGGGAAATCAGACATTCATGTACTGCATTTTTACACTTGGCAGCTTCACTTTAACTTTAAGGCATTCTGCTATACAGAATGGTGCTCTGTTAAAATGGTGCGATGTTTAAGGTTAAGAAACATCTGAGGTAGAGTTTTAAAGTACTCATACATATGTTATCATTTAGCTTATAAACTTTTTGGATTACTTTTAAAACGCCTTTCAACTACAAAATGTATGAAATGTTCAAAAGTTCAAAATTCAGAACCTTCTGTGAATTTAAAAATTAGTCTTGAACTATATATATGAATATGTATGTATACATGTAGGTACATATATAGTGAAAGTAACTACACGTGTAGAAATGAATACTGACATGCCAAGAACAAAAGAGAATGTTCTCTATATTTTTGTGAAGAAATAAGATAAATGCATTTCTTTATCTTCACTATCATTTATCCATTAAGATAGTGAAGCTGATGCAAAAGAGAAAATTAATTTAATCCAAAATATCAAGAAAATAAGTGAACTGGTTGTGTCACACTTGGCCTCCGAACACACATCTTACACAGTCTCACTTACCTACCATTTTCTCATCTTCTTAAAGAAGAGTTTAAACTAGATGACTTTTAAAGTGATCTTTAATTATGAAATTCTCCACATAAAAATAAATCTTTATGATTTATTGGTATATATCAATATATAACTTGTTTAAGTTCTTTCCTAGTAAAATAGCTCACATTCAAATGAGGTAGAAATTCACATATTTAAAAGTTTTCAATAACAGAGAAGGGAAACAAAAACTAAAAAGTCAGGTAGTTTGCAGATGATAGAAAAAAATCAGTATCATATCTGAGAATACAATTCTTCATGTTCACTCCTGGGTACATACGCTGCACTTATTACAAATGCATTGGATTAATTCAAAACCTGAGCTCTCTTTGAAGATTTATCATTTTCACTGATAATATAATAAGGAAATACTGCTAAGTAAAAACACTAGAAGACTCAGAACCTCTTAGAGGACATAACGTAACAATATTTTTAGAGATGTCAAATAGTTGGAGCTTTAGTGTTAGAAGTTTGGAATATGCTGTTCAACTTGATAGCTAAACTGTCAAAGTCAGTACAAATTGACATATGTACTTTCAGAAGGCTAAGACCTTAGATTCTACTGGAAACTAATGTACTTCTTGTGTTAAAGATCCAAGAAATGAGTGTGAATCACTGTTCTTAGCATTCTACTACAGTATTACAGATCAAAAAGTCCAGAACTGGGGTAGACAGAGAAGAACTCATTTTCAACAACCCTCTCCCACCTGGTAGCAAAACGTACCAAACATTTTTTTCATTTACCCTCATGTAATAATGGCATTTTAATTCCAGTTTTTATGAATATTAATGATTACTTTAGCAATTACTTTTTAATCATGGAATTCTATGATCCTGAGTAGTAATAAAAGCTTATGGTTTACATAAAATTGTTCACATCAATACATAACTTCTCTAACTTCTTTTCTAGTAAAATTAGGTAGGCCAGGTACTTTTCATATATTAGCTCATAAAACCTTCATTATTTCCCCATGGGGTTTGTCTCTACTTTATGTATGAGGAAACTGAGGCCTAGAGAGAATATATATGGAGAAGGAAATGGCAACCCACTCCAGTACTCTTGCCTGGAGAATCCTGTGGACAGTGGAACCTGGTGAGCTGCTATCCGTGGCGTTGCACAGAGTCGGACACGACTGAAGCAACTTAGCATCCATGCATGCATGCATTGGAGAAGGAAATGGCAACCCACTCCAGTGTTCTTGCCTGGAGAATCCCAGGGACAGTGGAGCCTGGTAGGGTGCCATCTATGGGGTCGCACAGAGTTGGACACAACTGATGCGACTTAGTGGCAGCAGCAGCAGCAGAGAGAATATATAACTCATCCATGGACTCATTTGCTGAGATATATGCTTTATATTGCATATTAGAAAAACTGGTTAAGAGGGGAGTAGTGAAGTGAAGTGAAAGTCGCTCAGTCGTGTTTGACTCTTTGTGACCCCATGGACTATACAGTCTATGGAATTCTCCAGGCCAGAATAACTGGAGTAAGTAGCCTATCCCTTCTCCAGGGGATCTTTCCAATCCAGGGATTGAACCCAGGTCTCCTGCATTGCAGGCAGATTTTTTACCAGCTGAGCCACCAGAAAAACTGGGCTCTGGTATCCAGATGACACTTTCTATTTAATTTTCAGCACACTTCAGGATTTTAAGTGATTCAGAATGACCAGCTTCTGAAACTCCTTTGAACTAAAGTACCTTAAATTTTACTTGGATTATTTTAAAGTACCTCCATCTGTACATTTATAGCAATGTAGACAATAGCTCTTTATCTCCAAGAGTTTCCTGGAAAACAGAATTACCCTCTCCCCAAAAGTAGTTTAACAAAAATAAGTGAAAGAAGCTCTAAATAACTTTAGTTCTAGAGATTATTTCTTTCAAAGCTACACTTTTCAAGTCCTCTTGACTTTTGAACTGTTTTGATATCAAGTTCTACTTAAATGGTACTTTCCCTCTAAAGAGTGTAAAGCATCTTATATAAGGGTAAATTTCAATATTCAAAAACATTTAGCCTTAGGTCTTAACTACATTTCTGCATGTGCAGAGCTTCCTTCATCATGGCTTGTGGCACAACTATACAACATAGATCTTAAAGATGCATCTCTTTTATCAATAGGGGTTTTTTAAGGGTTGCCCAAATCATTTGTTTCTCAATTCTTGGCAAGAAAACAAAACTGTACACTGCACCAATACAAAATATAATAAAATTTCAGTACTAGTAGACACAGCTCACTTCTACTACCTATATATATTGCCTAATATGTGTCAGGCACTATTCTAACTACACACAGTAACTCACTTAATCCTTAAGGTAACACTATGAGGTAAGTACTGTAATTGTAACATTTTAAAGACAAGGCAACGAAAGCACAGAAAGGTTGACTGACTTGTCCATGACCCTAAGTGGCAGAGTTAGGAATCTAACTCTAGTAGCCTACTTCTAGAGGCTGGACAATAACTTACTGTACACTGTTTCTTAAAAGGAAAAGGGAGCTGACATTGTGACAGATCTAAAACCACACCAATGCTTTTAATTATCTAACTAGTGCATTTCCCAGCAAAGTCAAGTCCAGGGAAACCAAGGTCACTGTCTTTACCCACACCAAAGTTTATTCTCTGAAGTCATTTGCCAAGCAATCACTCATTCAGTCACTTAACAAGCAAACTTTGAAAGCCTATTGTGTGCCTCACTGTCATCCTTGCCAGTCATGTCCGAACTTTGCGACACTATGGTCTCTAGCCCACCAGGCTCCTCTGTCCATGGGGTTTTCCAGGCAAGAATACTTGAGTGGGTTGCTATTTTCTTCCCCAGCTAATCTTCCTGACCCAGGGATCAAGCTCATGTTTCCTACGTCTCCTGCATTGGCAGGCAGATTCTTTACCACTGAGACACTTGGGAAGTCCATTGTATGTCTCACAGGGTGCTATATGATGGGGTTGCAATAAAAGATAAACCCAAGTTGGCCTCGTCTCTCCCAATACTTCCATGTTGGTTGAGGATCTCTTACATTTTCTAGTATCTTGTGCCTACGCCCTTCAGTGTTCTATGCCCTCACTGACTTGTCTCTGGATGTAGGCATCATTTCAACCTCTCTCTCTTCACTAACATATTTAGATTATCTTTTTAATTTCTCCAACACCATCATCCAAGCTTAGGTCTTTACAAATAACCCACAATTATATTATTATAATGATCATGTGTTTTGTTCTGTCTATACTCAATCTTCCTCTAAAGCACCTATTAACAGCATCATGACCCCTTGCCCAAACACTAAATTTGATTCACTAGTGACATCTTAATAATGTTGTAGTATTAATACTGCTTACAATCTGATCCTTAATCAGTCAGACCAGTCTTGCCTCCTACCATCCGCTTCACATATACTTCAGCCTAATAAAAGGTCTATTTGCAATTATTACTTGCTCACTACCTGATCATGTTGACATGTCTCTTGAAAATGTGATTTTTCATGCCATGAAATATCTCCACCCAAGTCTGCACTATGAAATTTTGGAAGGCCCAGTTCAGAAGTCACCTATTTCATGAAACTCTTTTGAGCCCACCAGTTAGAAGTACTCTCTTTAGTCTCTGAATAGTGATAGATCCATCTATGCATCATCTGATGCTCACTTGTTTTGCATTATCTGTGCATATCCCCCCCTTCTTTGACTGTTGTATCACTAAGAATGGGGCAATTTCCTTAACAACATGTATATAGATATTAAATATATATAATACGGTGCTCTGAGCAGAGATTAAGTGTTCTGTGAAATATTGTTTGAATAAGTAAAACTATAACTAAAAAACCTTCTGGTCATAAGTGTCCAGATTTTTTTAAAAACATGTGTGTAACATTATCTTATTTGCTGTTATAAAAGTATCATGTGAAAATTATTTAGAAGGAAGAAAAACTGGACCTAAGGAGTATGAAATGACTTTATAGTCACGTGCTTTATTTAAGGTTACATTCTTTTGCAGTTTTTTATTGCTGTTGTAGATGTTAGTATTGTTCAAAAAAATTATTTGGAAATTAGAGGTCAGAGAGAAAGAATATGGGGAAACATCACTTGTTCTCTAGTATGAATTGGTAAAACTCCAACTGGGAGTACTTTTTGACATGCAGTTCCTAAGTTCCTATCAGAAACTTTGACAAGAGAAGCAATTATGTAAGAGAAAAAGAAAGCCTAAAAGATATGCCATCAATTCACCTCTTTCAGTACTCAAAATTCAATCTTTCAAATTAAGCTACAGACCTGAGCCACATCAGCTGAATATATCACAGAAATACTTTCATTGTATTGAGCTTTAATGTTATTCTTTTAACTTTCATCAAAGTTTGCTTTTTAAAAAAAGCCATAGCTGAAGAATCATCTGCATTTTACGAAGAAAATGTTCATTAAATTATTCTATATTTCTATTTAACTCCAACATTAGAATTGTCTTTAAAACTCTGCTCTGCTTTCTGAAAAATAGAGCTAGATAACTTTTCTTTTTTGACTAAAAAAATGTTCAAAGAAAACTTTGATACAGAAGCAGAGCAAGTAGGTTGATAGTTATGGCTGTTGTATTTGCTTCTTCTTTAATCTCAAGAGTGAATATAGAGATGTACTCATTCATTTATTCATTCATTAAACAAGTGTCTATTATCTGTTTGAATTCTAGGAATACAACAGTGAGCACTAACAGACAAAAGTCTCTAGCCTTGTGACTCATAGTTCTCTCTAATTCTGTGAAATAGATACTAAATAGGATGAAAGAAAAACATATAGAACATGGGATGACAAGTTTTGTTATTGAGAAAAATAACAAAGCAGAAAAGGAGGAGAGGGAATGATTGTCGTTTTAACTAGGAGGAAATGACATTAGATTGAAGATCCACAGAAAGTGAGTTGCACAACTATCTGACAGATTCCTCGAGGCTGGGAATCAAGTTATCACCTGCAAAGACATCAAGGACTTGAGTGTTCAAAGGCTAGCAGGAGACCAGGTGGTTAGAGTAGAGAGAGGGAGGAAGAGAAACGGTCAGTTGGATGAAGGCTGTGGAAACCATTGTGAAGATTTGGGATTTCATCAATTAAGCAAATTAGATGTTTACCCATTTATATTGATAGTAATTGGTTTTTAAATGATGCTTATTTGGAAGTAATGTATTTGTCATAAGTATAAGCAAAAATTGATTCTTTAGGTATATGTGGCTGTTTTGTTTTATGGCATTCATTTTTTTAATTCACTAATTCATTTACTCAGCAAAACTATTAAGTAAAGTATGTACTATGGTGACAAAAGTGGTAATATAAAACAAAATAAATATTCAAAAGAAAAAATATAGTCTGTAACCTCAAATGTCTATTAGTGACTTCTGCTGCTGCTAAGTCGCTTCAGTCGTATCCGACTCTGTACGACCCCATAGATGGCCTCCTACCAGGCCCCTCTGTCCCTGGGATTCTCCAGGCAAGAACACCAGAGTGGGTTGCCATTTCCTTCTCCAATGCGTAAAAGTGAAAAGTGAAAGTGAAGTCGCTCAGTCGTGTCCGACTCTTAGCGACCCCATGGATTGCAGCCTACCAGGCTCCGCCGTCCATGGGATTTTCCAGGCAAGAGTACTGGAGTGGGTTGCCATTGCCTTCTCCAATTAGTGACAGAGATAAATAATGATTTGTTATTAAAATATTTTTTCTATATCTTTTAGGTAAAGAAAAGTATAAAACATGATTGGGGAGGGGTTGATAATCATTTGTGTATTTCATAGAGATCAATGTGGAGAAGAGATTCGAATGAAGCATGATTGGACTCAGGGAGATGAATTAGAAAGCTATAAAAATGAATAAAATCTGAAGCAAGATACTAACAGAGGGTGGAGAGCTAAGTAGAAAGTTATAGGCCATTTTTAGAATGAAGAATTGACAGGACTTCATGACTAAATAGGTGTGGGTGGTGTGAGAGGGGGATGAATCAAGAATAACTCCCAGTTTTCTAACATGAACAACTAAGCGGAGGGTGGTTACAATTAGTGAGTTCAGTTTAGGACAACTTGAGACATACTGGTAAGCGGTGATGAGCTAGTAGTTGATGTCTTGAAAATAATTAAGATAATCCAGAGAGAGGGGGCTCAGTTAAAAGGTTCAAGGACAGAAATCCAGGAATATCAACATTTAAATAGTGGGCAAAGAAAGAGTTACTCATAGAAGGATTGAAATGAATAAACAGAAGAGGTTTTCACAGAAGCAACAGGGAAGATGGCTTTCATGTTTTTCCACATTGTAATCTGTGTCTATCCACAGTGACAAATTCAACATGTTTATTCACTTAACTTTAACAGAATTGTTTATATGAAACATTTCAAATCAAAAGTACCCAATTATTTTTATAAAAACAGGATGGGGAGCATGTGATTTTTTTTTTTAATAAAAAAAAAAAAAAAAAAATAATAGATGGATGGCTGTATCAACTCTAATAAAGACAACAGCAACACTATTTCTAGTAAAAAGTAAATAATAAAAAAAAAAAAATTATTAGAAATTAAAATAGATCCTCCTGAGTTTAAAATGTTGTATATACACTTAACCATTGTTGATTAATCATCCTAAAACTTTAATCCTGAAATTAAAATACACTGTAGATTCATTTATTTCAATCCTTCAAAAGTAGTCACTTCAGTGTGCTTTTTAATTTTTATTTCATTAAAACAAGTTGCTGCTGCTGCTAAGTCGCTTCAGTCGTGTCCGACTCTGTGCGACCCCATAGACGCAGCCCACCAGGCTTCCCCATCCCTGGGATTCTCCAGGCAAGAACACTGGAGTGGGTTGCCATTTCCTTCTCCAGTGCATAAAAGTGAAAAGTGAAAGTGCAGTCACTCAGTCATGTCCGACTCTTAGCGACCCCATGGACTGCAGCCTACCAGGCTCCTCCGTCCATGGGATTTTCCAGGCAAGAGTACTGGAGTGGGGTGCCATTACCTTCTCCAAAACAAGTTACTACATATCAAATAATATAAATTCCTAAAATAAAAGAAGCACCAGTGCTACAAAGAGATGAAAACATACCTTACAAAAAGATGAAAACATGTGCTAAGGCATCAGAAAAAAATCCAGGCTACAGTGTGAGATCTCAAAATCAAAGCTTATCTATGAAAATGAAGTTAATGTATATTCTGAAATCATGAGGATTTAAATGGATTATAAAACTAATAGAAACCCTGTACTTTAAAGAACACATATCAATTTGTTGTCATTCAGGCGCCAAGTTGTGCCCAACTCTCTGTGACCCCATTAACTGCAGCACGTGAGGCTTCTCTGTCCTCAACTATCTCCCAGTGTTTGCTCAAACTCATGCCCATTGAGTCAGGGATGCCATCAACCATCTCATTCTCTGTCACCCATTCACCTTTGCTGTCAACCTTTCCCAGCATCAGGGTCTTTTCAAATGAGTCGGCTCTTTGCACCAGGTAGCCAGTTTTGGAGCTTCAACTTCAGCATCGGTTCTTCCAATGAATATTCAGGGTTGATTTCCTTTAGGATTGACTGGTTGGATCTCCTTGCAGTCTAAGGGACTCTCAAGAGTCTTCTCCAACACCACAATTTAAAGCAACAATTCTTCAGTGTTCAGCCTTCTTTATGGTCCAAATCTCACAGCCATACATGACTACTGGAAAAACTATAACTCTGACTAGATGGACCTTTGTAGGCAAAGTAATGTCTTTGTTTTTAATACACTGTCTAGGTTTGTCCTAGCTTTTCTTCCAAGGAGCAAGCATCTTTTAATTTCATGACTAAAGTCACCATCCTAAGTGATTTTGGAGCCCAAGAAAATAAAGTCTGTCACTGTTTCATTGTTTCCCCATCTATTTGCCATGAAGTGATGAGACGGGATTCCATGATCTTAGTTTTTAATATTGAGTTTTAAGCCAGCTTTTTCAATCTCCTCTTTCACCTTCATCAAGAGGCTCTTGAGTTCCTCTTGGCTTTGTCCCATAAAGGTAGTGTCATCTGAATCTATGAGGATATTGATATTTCTCCCAGCAATCTTGATTTCAGCATATGCAGCCCAGGATTTCCCATGATGTACTCTGCATAGAAGTTAAATAAGGAGGGTGACAATATACAGCCTTGCTGTACCCCTTTCCCAAATTTGAACCAGTCTGTTCTCCCATGTCCAGTTCTAACTGTTGCTTCTTGACCTGCATACAAGTTTCTCAAGTGGCAGGTAAGGGTGTCTGGTATTCCCATCTCTTTAAGCATTTTCCACAGTTTGTTGTGATCCATACAGTCAAAGGCTTTGTCATAGTAAATGAAGCAGAAGTAGATGTTTTTCTGGAATTCTCTTGATTTTTCTATGATCCCACAGATGTTGGCAATTTGATCTCTGGTTCCTCTGCCTTTTATAAATCCAACTGGAACATCTGGAAGTTCTCAGTTCACCTACTGTTGAAGCCTAGCTTGAAGGATTTTGAGCATTACATTGCTAGCATGTGAGATGAGTGCAACTGTGCAGTAGTTTGAGCATTCTTTGGCATTGCCTTTATTTGGGATTGGAATGAAAACTGACCTTTTCCAGTCCTGTGGCCACTGCTGAGTTTTCCAAATTTGCTGGCATGTTGAGTGCAGCACTTTCACAGCATCATCTATTAAGTTTTGAAATAGCTCAACTGGAATTCTATCAACTCCACTAGCTTTGCTCATAGTGATGCTTCCTAAGGCCCACCTGACTTTGCACTCCAAGATGTCTGGCTCTATGTCAGTGATCACACCATCATGGCTATCTGGGTCATTAACATCTTTTTTTTTTTTCATATAATTCTGTTTATTCTTGCCACCTCTTCTTAATATCTTCTGCTTCTGTTAGGTACATACCGTTTCTGTCCTATATTGTGCCCATCTTTGTTCCCTTGTTATCTCCCTTGGTAATTTTTTTGAAGAGAACTCTAGTCTTTCTCATTCTATTATTTTCCTCTATTTCTTTGCATTGATCACTTAGGAAGGCTTTCTTACCTCTCCTTGCCATTCTTTGGAACTCTGCATTCAGATGGGTACATCTTTCCTTTTCTCCTTTGGGCTTTTGCATCTCTTCTTTTCTCAGCTATTTGTAAGGCCTCCTCAGACAACCATTTTGCCTTTGCATTTCTTTTTCTTGGGGATAGTTTTGATCACCGTCTCCTGCACAATATTATGAACCTCTGTCCATAGTTCTTCAGGCCCTTATATATAGCAGATCTAATCCCTTGAATCTATTTGTCACTTCCACTGTATAATTGTAAGGGATTTGAATTAGAGCATACCTGAATGTCTTAGTGGTTTTTCCCTACTTTTTTCAATCTAAGTCTGAAGTTTGCAATAATAATACAAATTTAGTAAAAAGAAATAAATTGTCTATGAAAGTCCAAATAACTTTTAGCACATTTTCTGAAATCATTTTTTGAGAAGAGTCACAATAGATATTAGTTTTTCAGATAAGCAAGAATTATAATCTAAATTCTGGAATAAGACTATTTAAGAGGTTGCTGTATCAGCAGATAAGTTCTCCTTTATTGTTACAGCATTTCTATCTGTCCTCTGTGTTATAATAACATGTGAACAAAGGTCTTGCATAGAGGTTATTATGAAGCCATAAGCTATACTATCACTATACTTAACATTATAACCAAAATTACAACTTAGTCAATTGTAACTGGAAGAAAATTGCAGGCTATACCAAGTGTAGCAGATGTACAGAAGACTGTAGCAGCTGTTAGAAATCTCGAATATTATACCTTATGAAATTATATTTTCAGTTAACATAAATGCTGAAACAGGTTATTCATTCTAAGAAGTTCTTCTGGGGACAAACATTTTCCTGTGCATCAGATTGAGCCTAGTTATTAAAAAAGCCTTCTATACAAGTACATTGGAAAGTTCAGAACTGTAAATGGAGTATCTAGTACCACTTAATTAAGGATATAATCAGGAAATAGTCATGCCTCTATTTACCTGAGTATGATGAACAAGACTTATTAGGAGACCTTTGATATATAATATTTTGTGTGTTATTGACTGTTCTAATATATGTTAATTTATCCACAACCATTAAAGATCAGTTTGACTACCTGGGACCTCAATCTGATTATCTATGGCCCAGAACCCTTTAAGTCAGTTAACCCATCACTCTGGTATAAAACCTACCTCTCACTGAGGGAATTGTCAGTACCTTAAGGAAACAACCCTGCCTTCAATGAGCTGATTAAATTGAAAGTTAGTGATATTCTGTGCTTAATTCATTATTTTTTTAATTTATTTATTTTTAATTGAAGGATAATTGCTTCACAATATTATGTTGGTTTCTACCATACATCAACATTAAGCAACCATAGGTATACATATGTCTGGTCTTGCCAGATGGTCTTGCCAGATGGTGCAAGTGGTAAAGAATTCACCTGCCAATGCAGGAGATGCAAGAGACTTAGGTACAATCCTTGGGTCAAGGGATCCTTGGGTTGGGAATATTCCTTGGGCAAAGAAATGGCAACCCACTCCAGTATTCTTGCCAGGAGATTTCCATGGACAGAGGAACCTGGCAGGCTACAGTCCATGGGGTCACAAAGAGTCGGAGACAACTGAGCATGCCCACACGAGATGTTATACATGTGTCCCCTCTCTTTTGAACTTCCTTCCCACCTCCCATCCCATCCAACCCCTCTAGACAGTCACAGAGCACTGGTTTGAGCTCCCTGAGGCATTTGCAGGGCAGCAATAGAGACGCAGATAAGGAACATTATTTTTAAGTAGTGTTATGAGTTCAGTAATCTCTCTAGCAGTGTTTGTTATAACAACAGCTCCATATTATGCAAAAAATATGAATGCTAAAGTAAAGGAAACAAGCTCCAGTGGTACCATTTACAGCTCTGAGGACACAGGCACACTCTGTGAACCAGACATTTACTTGCTCTACATCTGGTCCTAAGGATTCCAGATAAGATACTTTAATATGTCAGGCATCCTCAGAAATAGCTTAAAATTGTGTGATGGAACAAGAAAGACCTCATCATTAATAACTGGATAAGGATCGTGCTGGTTTCCCAGTCGATAATGGGGGCCATTGCATAAATGTAAAACATTTAAGATCCAAGGTGTCCTGCTTGCCATCACAAATTTGATTTGGGCATATCATGAAAATGACAAGCCAGCATTATGCTTCTTCTCCTCTGTGACATTTATTTTCTTTCACCTTCCACCCTCAGTTTTTATGAATTCTGATGAAAGGATCAGATGTAATATTTTCCTCAATGGATTAAAAATTACGTATCTGTAATTTTAAACAACATACAATTGTGACATGTAAATGCATTTGATGCAAATGAAGACCTCTGAGACTCTTCAGTAGATGCAGTTATAGACAGGGTTAACCAACATGATAAACTAGTATGGTGAGAAAAAAAATGAGTCCTGTAACATTAAAATGCAAGTAGAAGCCATGCCCTGTCATATTTTTTTAAGTACACCATGTAATGTTAGATTGTAAGCACACAATTCAACCCAGCAAACAGTCATTGGACAACTAAGCCATACACCAAAGATACAAAAATGATAAGACCTAGACTGAGCATTTAAAAAGCTAACAATCTTTCTGAAGAGACAAACAATAAGCCACTAAGCATGAAACAATATAAACATTTTAATTTTTTTTTAGATTTCAAAATACTGCATGGAAGAAGTAGACCTTTTTATAAACAAAATGATAAACTTAGATTTTTTTTAATTTTATTTTTAAACTTTACATAATTGTATTAGTTTTGCCAAATATCAAAATGAATCCGCCACAGGTATACATGAGTTCCCCATCCTGAACCCTCCTCCCTCCTCCCTCCCCATACCATCCCTCTGGGTCGTCCCAGTGCACTAGCCCCAAGCATCCAGTATAGTGTATCGAACCTGGACTGGCAACTCGTTTCTCACATGATATTTTACATGTTTAAATGTCATTCTCCCAAATCTTCCCACCCTCTCCCTCTCCCACAGAGTCCATAAGACTGTTCTATACATCAGTGTCTCTTTTGCTGTCTCGTACACCGGGTTATTGTTAGATTTTTATTGATGCTAAGGATAAGTGTTATTTGTGTCATGGAGATACTCGAGGTGTTTTACTTGGTTGAGCAGAAATAAGTAGAAAATGGCAGTACATAATTACACAAGTTGGACTGAGAACTGAGTCATTTAGCCAAAAATGATTCTGAAGTATGCTCTGCCAGAGCAAACCGTTCAGAAATGAACCAAAGTTATTAGAAAAAAATTGCTGAGTTGATGAGCTAATACCTGAATGTGAAACTGCAATAGCTTGATGGAGAGTTCAGGCTCCCCAAACTGTCCTAAGGGGATGTGTGTTACCTGTATTGTTATTGTAAATAATAGAAAATACCAAAAATTATCTGAACATTCAGTAGTATTTCAGTTCAGTTCAGTCACTCAGACTTGTCCGACTCTGCGACCCCATGAATCGCAGCACGCCAGGCCTCCCTGTCCATCACCAACTCCCGGAGTTCACTCAGACTCACGTCCATCGAGTCAGTGATGCCATCCAGCCATCTCATCCTCTGTCATCCCCTTCTCCTCCTGCCCCCAATCCCTCCCAGCATCAGAGTCTTTTCCAATGAGTCAACTCTTCGCATGAGGTGACCAGAGTACTGGAGTTTCAGCTTTAGCATCATTCCTTCCAAAGAAATCTCAGGGCTGATCTCCTTCAGAATGAACTGGTTGGATCTCCTTGCAGTCCAAGGGACTCTCAAGAGTCTTCTCCAACACCACAGTTCAAAAGCATCAATTCTTTGGCCCTCAGCCTTCTTCACAGTCCAACTCTCACATCCATACATGACCACAGGAAAAACCATAGCCTTGACTAGACGGACCTTTGTTGGCAAAGTAATGTCTCTGCTTTTGAATATGCTGTCTAGGTTGGTCATAACTTTCCTTCCAAGGAGTAAGCGTCTTTTAATTTCATGGCTGCAGTCACCATCTGCAGTGATTTTGGAGCCCCAAAAAATAAAGTCTGACACTGTTCCCACTGTTTCCCCGTATTTACTGTATACTTATTTTGCATACAACAGCAGAAAGGACACTAAAAAAGTAATCATGACCCATTTTTGCATGACGAAAATTTTCTTCCAGTCCCCTCTTCTTTCATTTATGAAATAGTTTCCAGACATAGTTTGGAAAACAGATACAGGAACTTAATGACTCCTAAATGCTATAGAAATGAAATCCCATCTGTATGTCCATTTTCAGACTCATGGTTTTCAGCTATCTAATACCTATAAGCTATTAAAGTTTATATATGTTTGTTAATTTATTCAGCAATTCTTTCATTCAATTCAATAAAATTGAGTTCCTATTACGTGTGAGGCCTTGATGATTCACAGATGAATAAGATAATATCTTAATTCCAGAAGCTTAGAATCTAGTACCAAAAGGAAGGCAAATAATTCCCGAAAGTGCTTTAGTTGATATAATGTATTATGTGTGGGTTGTCATAGGACATAAGGTTATAATACTTAATTCTCTCCACCAGGTTCAGGATCAGCTTCATTGAGGAAATAATGCTTGTGCTAAGAGGTCAAAAAGCTTGTGAAGGTAAAATAGAAAGATGCATAGGCCAAACATAGTAGTTTGATTATATTTGAGTTAAAGTATCTGAAATTGCATTAGTTAAACAATTGTGTTTTTTTGTTTAGTTGCTAAGTCATGTCCAACTCTTTTGTGACCCCTTGGACTGTAGCCTGCCAGCCTCGCCTGTCCACAGGTTTCCCAGGCAAGAATATTGGAATTGGTTGCTTTTTTCCTTCTCCAGGGGATCTTCCCAAAGCAGAGATCAAACTCACATCTCCTGCATTGGCAGGCAGATTCTTTACCACTGAGCCACAAGGGAAGTCCATGTTTTAGGTATATATGAAAACAAATAAACCCAGATGTTGGGAGGTCAATCAGAGGACCTCTGCAGTAGTGGGAATGAGAAGCAATGAGAGCCTGAATCAAGAGGCCAGTTTTGTGATGAGAGTCACAGTAGAATGAAGTTTGAGAGGTAAGATAGACAGAACTACCTATCATTTGGATATGAGATATGAATAAGGAAGGATTTGACACCCAAGTTTCTGGCTTGGCTAAGCAATCAGAAGATGATGGTATTGGGGAATAAAGGGAGTGTCATATGGTTTAAGCTGCAGATATGGTGAGCTATGTCCTTTAGGCAATGTGAATTTTTAGGTCTGGAACTTAAGAGAGAAATTTGGGGTCATCAATATATAAGACATTGTGAAAGCATGGAAGTGGATCAAATAGTTGAACATGTCAGATGAATAAAAGTGAAAAGCAAGACTGTGAGAATGCCCAGGATTGTCAGTAGCTGGGAGAAGGATAAAACTCCTAAGGGAGACTGAGAATGAAACAGCAAAGAGACTGGGAAAAGGTAAGAATAGGGAAGCTACCAGTGGAAAGGAAAAGGTGGTCAGCAAATTTGGTTGCCAGAGGAAGAAAAATGAAGAGAGAACTAAAAGGGTTTGTTAAATTCAGAAACCAAGAATTTCATGGTGTCCACTGTCAGTGCTTAGAGAGTAAATAGGAGTTAAAGCCTTTGTTCAAACAAAAATGTGAGGAATAAGGAGTTAGATAAAGGGAAATGGACTGGATGGTTTGACTGTGTTTTCCTGATACAAATTTGAATATGTTCAAAGACTGTAAAAAAAGGAAGAAAACAAAGTGAAAACTGAGCAGCCAGGTGCCAGTTCCAGAGAAATCAACAATTCATGGAAAAACAGAGAAGTACAGTTTAAATAGTAGTCAGTCAATGTCAAACAGGAGTGAAGTCAGGAAAGGCATAGGTAAATTATCTACAGGTTTGAAACCTAGATGCTGAAGGATTTATAACTCAAGGCTCAGTTTCTTTTTCCTGTGGAATAAAACCCAGGTCTACTGCCAACTTTCTCCCTTATTTCCTATACCTGAAGGTATATGTGCCAAGGACACTAGATATCTCAACATCACATAGATGGTGAATAGCATGAAAACACCCCAAGGAGTTTACATTAGCTACATAGACCCTGATCAGTGGAAATATAGTCCCTTATGCTCAGTAGCAAAACAATTATAGAACCACAGTAACTCTGGTCATGTGCTGAATTAGCCAAATCATGCTGTTGAAACGCTAGTGTGTCCCACATGAAGAAATGGTCTAAGAAAAATCTTCCTGAGGGAGTAGGTTTTCCTCCCAAGCTGTCATTTATCTCTTTTCCTATTTCTTCTAGCATAGAGTTTATTTGAATTCTTTTTCTCTCAACCTGATGCAGTAACACCTCTGGATCTCACATCTTTCATCAGACTCATTGATGTGCTGTTGACTCAGTCTGCTAGATCATTAACAATGATTTTTTTTTTTTTTTAAGAAGAGTTAACACCAGTTCTTGCTGTAATGGTTATCTTTCACTCTCTCACTGCTCCAAAGAGAATCATCCATCTTTGTAAGCCTATTCATCAATCATTGGTATTTGTGCTTTGTCCTTTCTGACAGTTTTCAGTCAATGTGACTGAGTTATATGCAGGCCAGCTCAATAGTGCAGGTTAATTTTGATACTGGAGACTATTTTCTCTGTTTATTTCCATAATTCCAAACATTATGTTTTGTAGGCAATTTAACAACTGGGGAATTTTAATGTAAAAATAATTTGCTTCCTTTTGCTTAAAAATTGAGTACCTGGAGTGTAAGTGAATTTTTCAAAGCAGATCAAAGATAAGGAAGAAAATACCAGTTTTGAATCTCTTTGACCTGTAACACTTAATATGAGTGTTTTTCTTTTAACACAGGAAAAAAAAAAAAAAAAAAAATCTATGGCTTAGAACTTAATCCATGGTACTTCAAAGTGTTTAAGCAAAGTTCATTTGCAAGGACCCTAGAAATCTATCTGATTCTCATCTAACCCATACAGTTTTTTTCCTTTACGTTTCAAAGAATGGAGGGTGAGAGATTTGTGCTGTTTTGACATTATATAAATGTTTATTTCTTATAGAGTTTTAAAATTATCTAGTATTGTGATATGGGAATGCAAAGTAGCACTAACTTGTCAGAAATTAATGAAAACCTGTTTTTAAAAATAGGACAAATGGAGGTGAAATGGTTTGTCTAAGAGTAAAATCAATATTAGAAAGATCACATTTGATGCTATGTGAAGTTTACCAAATTTTCCATTGAGTGAAATCCCTGTAAGTGTTCATTATGAATAGTGAGAGCTGGATCTCTGGCCAAGAGTCATGGTTTGCCTTCATTGGCATAGCTTATATTACACTGAGTTTGTAAAATGAATGCAAAAGCTATGATAACTTCTGTTTTTAATGGCTTGCCCAAATTTTTAAAAGGATGACATAAGGATAAAGTAACTTAATAGGTGTTATGCTTGATAAAAAAGCATGATTCTCCTCAATACAATGGAAAAATCTTTGAGGCAACTTGAGGTCAATTTCTCACATTCTTGAAACCTATATTTCCTCACTGGCAAAATAAGAGTAATTGGATTTACCTCACTAGGCAGCCTCTGAAAATTAAATTAGATTTGATATCTAAAGCACCTTGCACAAAGATAACAACATACAGTATATGCTCAATAAATCTGAATTTGTTCCCTTCCCATACATCCTCAATAACATAGGTGCCAAACATCAAAGCACTGAATACACATAAAAACTACCAGGTATCTGATACTAATTAGTTAATTACTAGATTCAGTGAATATTGAAACATACAAAAAATATTATATTGTCTTCCTGTACAGATAAGAAGAAATTATCTGAATCTAGCTTTGCATAGATCAACACACAAAATCAACTAGATCAGATAGCTTTTCTATTTGCACATATATACATAGGTTCTCCACAGCCTCATCAACATCCATTAGTTACTGAATTTTGTGAACTGTCATTGAAACATTACAACAATATTTTGTTGCACTAATTTTATAAACATTTAAAGGGCAATACATATTATTTTTCAGAGACAAACCAAAGTTTAATTTCTCAAGGTTCATGCTGTTTGCTTTAGCAGCATTTGATGAAGGATCTTTTATATACATTTGTAATAGATGAAATAAACCAGATTGTAAATCCTTTGCCTTTCTTTTTTAAAGCAAACCATGTATCAGTTTTTGGTTTGTTTTTTTTTTTTTTTGGTCCAAATTGTGTAGGATAAGTTAAATTGCATTCTATTAACCAACGTGACTGCATTTCTATAAGTATAGTTATGTTGAAATAAAGTTTTTAAAAGCAAAAAAGTATTCTATTCCCTTCCTAGACAGTGTCCTTCCTTGTTTTTAAATTTATTCTACTAACATGTATTGAACTATGCAATAGCTAATGAACTTTCAGTCCAGAGACCTTGTTTCATTTTCATAGCCTGAAATATTATCTGTCCTTTTTTCCAATTACTGTACACTTTACACAACTGTCATCTCAGAATCTGTTGCTACCATAAATCTAATAGGATGGGTTTCAAGGTTCAGCATTCAAGGGTAGGTGTGAGATAATAACGTTTTGATCACTCAGTTTTCTCTACCACAGTAACTGCACCAGGGATTGGGAATCTAATCTAACCTAATTTCAGTTAACTCTAAGCTGCACACACTGCTACAACTTCCTTGCGAAGGTATAAGAAGAAAAAGAAGAACGAAGAGGATCATAACTGTCTTTGATTCCATTGGTATATGCTTTTTGCTATTGCCATCTATTATACATTTTATATATGTATAACCTCCGCCACCCTCACAATACATTTAGAAAAAAATATAAATAGTTTCAGCAGAAAGGATTGGAAGCATTGTACTGGAAATGTTATAAACTGGGAAAGGAGAAGATAAATACACTTCATCTCCATTATCTATCATTCTAAACTCCTTCTGAATAAGCAGAACTGCTGCTGCTGCTGCTAAGTCACTTCAGTCATGTCTGACTCTGTGCAACCCCATAGATGGCAGCCCACCAGGGTCCCCTGTCCGTGGGATTCTCCAGGCAAGAACACTGGAGTGGGTTGCCATTTCCTTCTCCAAAGCATGAAAGTGAAAAGTGAAAGTGAATTCGCTAAGTCATGTCCGACTCCTAGCAACCCCATGGACTGCAGCCTACCAGGCTCCTCCGACCATGGGATTTTCCAGGCAAGAGTACTGGAGTGGGGTGCCATCGCCTTCTCTGGAATAAGCAGAAACAGGGACTCAAATTGTGGCAGGACTTCTAGACCCTGAAAGCATGACCCACTGGGTTAATATAACCAACAGACATTCCAAAAGAGGGATTTAGGGGAAAAAATCAGAGTCAAGAATTAAGCAGCCCAACAGAATCATCAATCTAATAGGGCTTGGAAGATACTTAAAAACTGGGTATAAAACTATGGAAATGGAATCCAGATACACTGGTGAGAGAGATGGGTCTGCAAGAGGAAGAAGTAAAATTTGTGAGTGTGTTCACCTGTTAGAACAGGGAGCGAGTAGGGGATAAGAGTGAGTAGTGGTTAAAGTAGTGGTTAAGACTGAGTAATGGTTAGGAGTGCTGGCTTCAGAGTCTCAGAGTTTATAACCCTGACCCACCACACATTAGCTAGTTATATAATCTTGCTGAGTTTCAGTTTCCTAAGAGGTAAAATATGTACAATAATTATTCCTACCTTATTGGGGTCAGTATGAGAGTTAAATATATTTATAACATTTAGTGTAATGTTTGGCCCTTCCTAAGTGCTCAGTAAATGTTAGCTATTATCAGATCTACTGGAGCTTTAATAGGACTTTCTGGGTAAGTAGATAGGAAATTGGGGACCAAACACTTTTGGGTAGCTATCTTCTTTTGATATCTGTGAATTGAAGGAGAAGATAAAAGAGGTCAGGGTTGCATAAAGAAGAAATAATTATAACTTGCAATAGAGAATACAGAGGGGAGAAAAGAAATAGTCTCTTTTTGAAAATATTGCTCCAATGAACCATGTTTTCAGGGCCCAGAAATCCTGCCTGAATCTGATTCCCTGATTCTACTTATTCAAAAATAGAGTTTAGGCCAAGGATAATGGCAACAAAATGCTCATGCAGTGCCCTTATTTTTTTCTGTCCCATAGCATCTCCAGTAAAATTATTTCACTCCTTTCTGATGAAACTATCTTAACAATTTCCTAGAGTTATGGAGTCTCCAAATGTGTAAAATACCAATACAGAACAAGAATAATTTATTGAAAAGTATTGACCAGTGGTATCAAGGACAGACATGCTCCTCTTCTTTCCAGGAATTCTTTTATGTCTCTGGGAGGTGACTGTGGCAGTGTCTCTTAGCTTGGAGTTGAGTGAAGTTAAACTACAAGAGAAAAGATACAAAGCAAGAGGGAAGACATGAAAGGAGAGTGCTATGTGTAAAAGAACACCAAAGAGAAGGCGTTAACACGGAAATATTTAAATATAGTTACTGGCAAAAGTGTTACTGCAGTGTTACCGTTTGGCACAAGAGGAAAAGATTAGCAATAAATAAACAGAAAGATGTTTGCTTCTTATCTGGCCACTTGTCTATTCAGTTCTTGTACCTTTCCCTTCCTCCTTTTAGCCTCTAAAATAGATAATAAAAGATGCCAAAGATTCAAGGTGCTCCGAGGAGTTCCCATATGTTCATGAAATAGATACCAATACATTTTCAAATGCTAAAATAATCAACCTAAAAGTTATTTCATCTGATTAAATTAAACCAGAATTTCCTGTTCTAGTTTTCCAAGGCAGTTTTCTCCATATCTCTTCTCCTCCATAGTAACATATCCTCCTAGAAATTATAGCTTCAACCATTCTTCCTGCCCTTAGTTCAATGTCATCCTAAAACAAAACAAAACAAACATGATCAAAGGGTCCTAACATCCCCACATATTGAAAGAAAATCTTGGGTTACTGAATATTGTTGCTGCTGTTCAGTTGCTAAGTTGTGTCTGATTCTTTGTGACCCCATGGACTGCAGCATGCCAGCCTTCCCTGCCCTTCGTTCTCTCTCAGAGTTTGCCCAAACTCATGTCCATTGAGTCGGTGATGCCATCCAACCATCTCATCCTCTGTTACCCTTTATCTTTCTGCCCTTAATCTTTCCCAGCATCAGGGTCTTTTCTAATGACTCAGATCTTCGCATTAGGTGGCCAAAGTATTGGAGCTTCAGCTTCAGCATCAGTCCTTCCAGTGAATATTCAGGGTTGATTTCCTTTAGAATTGACTGGTTTGATCTCCTTGTGGTCCAAGGGACTCACAAGAGTCTTCTCCAGCAAAACAATTCAAAAACATCAATTCTTCTGCACTCAGCCTTCTTTATGGCCAACTCTCACACCTATAAATGACTACTGGAAAAACCATAGCTTTGACTATACTGACCTTTGTTGGCAAAGGTTATTGAATGAGCTGTCTGAAATAGTGAAGTGATATAGAAGAGGGAATATTAGATTGTCAAGAGAGATAAAGGATGTGCTTTTCCTAGGAATTTTAAACAAAATGGGAAATTTGCTATCTTAAGCAATCACCTCTCTAATCAGGTTAACCTGGTCTAGATGAAAAAATAAAGCAAAATAATACAATTCTTCTTAAACAAACAGCATTCCTTCACTGTCTCCTTTCTTTCCCTACCTCTATTCACTCCCTTCATGCCCATGGGGAGTAAGTAACAAACATAATAATAGGATTAACCAGGAGACATTACCCAAGGAAAATAATTCTGTAAAAAACAAAGCAAATTCTTCTCAAATTCTAGCAAATCAAGGAGTATCCTCAAATGTATCTAAAAGCTAGTATTTATGATTTTTGCATGGCCTTAGTAATTAATATTCAGTATTCTTGAGAAAGCAAAGCTAGTATGTAGATAGACTTCCTAAAACATGACCAATACCAAGGAAATCAATCATTCATTTTGCATTTAACATAAATATAAATGATATGATTGTCATCCACTAAGAGATATAAGGGCTTCCCTGGTGGCTCAGCTGGTATAGAATCTGTCCACAATGTGGAAGATCTGGGTTTGATCCCAGGGTTGGGAAGATCCCCTAGAGAAGGGGAAGGCTACCCACTCCAGTATTCTTGCCTAGAGAACTTGGGTCACAAAGAGTTGGACATTACTGAGTGACTTTCACTTCAAGAGATATAAAAGCAGTAATACATGAAAATTAAGAATCCAGAAAATATTACATAGCTCTTCAATGTACCACAAGTTACTGATCAAGGCAAAAAATTAAAGTATCTGGAGCACTAATGACACATGTGATTAAAATGCTCTGAATGAAAAATCTCTGATTACTTTGAAAATCATGATAACTTTTACTGTGAGAAAAAGAGTATATTGTGAAGAACCGCATAGCTCTTACAATGAAATGCCAGGATCAAATATCAAAAACAGGAATATGATTTAAAAACACAAAGTAGAGTACACAACAGAAAATGCCAGCAATCAAATATTCTCATTCCCATGAACTGCAGCACTTCATAACATTAATAGCATATAGTGTCTCTCTGTTGTTCTAGCTAGCCTTATGTTTCAAAGCATTTCTTTTAAAAATTTTCATCACCTTGTCTGGTGGCTCAGCAGTATAGAATCCGCCTGCCAGTGCAGAAGATGTGGGTTCAATCCCTGGTTTGGGAAGATCCCCTGGAGGAGGAAATGGCAACCCACTCCAGTGTTCTTGTCTGGGAAATCGCACGGACAGAGGAGCTTGGCAGCCTGCAGTTCATTCAGCTGCAAAAGTTGTACACAACTTAGCAACTAAACAACATGACAAAGTTCCACTGATATAACTAGATATGGTATATTTAGTATTCTTTAATGTTATCTCCTTGTAATGGGGTTAAGTATTACTGCATCAAAAAGTTTATGATCATAAATGGATTTTCTTGTATCCTTATCTCAAAACAGAAAAGAAAATGGCATTAAAACCTGAGGTCTATTAAGCAAAATCAGTAATCATTCCACGTAGGAAAATGTTAGCCTACCTAATGACATAACGTCATTTAGCAAAAAATAGGAAAAGGTGAAGGTAGAAACTGGAAGCCAGAGAAGGCAATGGCACCCCACTCCACTACTCTCACCTGGAAAATCCCATGGACGGAGGAGTCTGGTAGGCTGCAGTCCATGAGGTCGCTAGAGTCGGACACGACTGAGCGACTTCACTTTCACTTTTCACTTTCATGCATCGGAGAAGGAAATGGCAACCCACTCCAGTGTTCTTGCCTGGAGGATGCCAGGGACGGAGGAGCCTGGTGGGCTGCTGTCTCTGGGGTCCCACAGAGTCGGACACGACTGAAGCGACTTAGCAGCAGCAGCAGCAGAAACAGGAAGCAAGTGCTAATTACTTCCACATTTCATGTAGACTATGCCTGATGAGCTAATAGGGCTCTTATTGTTCAACAAATTCAAGAGAACTCCAATACTGAGGGGAAAGTATTAAATATGAAACTCCATTTTCCAAAAAATAGTTATTTATGAGCTACAGACAAAACATAAGTTGAATTTATAGCTCACATACCACTATCAGTGTAATTACTCTGTAATCAAATATATTCTTGACCCAAGACATATATCTGTTTCCCTCTTCAGAAGTACTCTCACTTGGCTTACCAATTATTAATTCTATAAAGTTTAGGTGATAAAATGTCAAGGCTTTATTTCACTATGGTGCTTTACATTTTACTTACAGAAAAAGGAAAATAAACCCCAAAACAATTGTCAAACTAAAAAAAAAAACCTAATTTTTCAATGGTGGATTTTTAGGAAGGACATAGTCCTGATAAACTCAAATTACCCAACATAGAATATGACGTGTTCATCACCAACATATATATAGAGAGAAAATCTATGCTGCAAAGATCCTATGTGTTAGTCCTTCCAGTACAAAGGTCAAAGGTAAAGTATTGATATATGCATGTGTTCTACACAATACACATTGCAATTAACATGTATACACGCATTTGGCACTAGTTATTACTGTAAGCCTCAGTCTTGGCTTATGATGAGTTTGAATTTAAAAATCCCTAAGTAGGCTTAGAATTAGAAGATGTACTACTTGTAACTTATCCTTAAATTCATGATCTAATGCAATCTCCATTTATAAATTAGTAGACTTTGATCTCATCAACTCATTGATTGTGACTAGGCATACACAAATCTCACATAATTTTAAAGACTGTAATATTCATATACATGTTCTCCCTCTGAGTTCCACTGCCTAAATTCTTTCCACTAAAGTGTGATGCTCTGCTGCACAGCCTGCATGCAGGGTTCATGCAGAACCTGCCATGAAGAATCTGCAATTCGGGTCAGTGGGAAGCATTATCCTTAATTTTCATATCACACCAGACACAGTAACTAATTTGTCAAATATCAAACAATTTTTACATAGTCTAGACCTCCTTCCCTCCCTTTCTTGCAATTAGGTTTACTTTTTTCTTTTGCAACTGAATTGTATAGAGAGGAAAATCTATCCTTAGCTCAGCTGATGTAATTGAAAATACGCTGTATTAGATTTCTCCAAATGACTTAAGAACAGTGAAAAAGAAAAAGTGCACCTTCGGGTTAGATTGCAGAATGGATAGGGAGATTAAAAGGCAAGCTCTGACTCTGAAAATTAAATTTAACCTGCCAGTTCCTGAAGTGAAATGTAAGGCCACCTTCCCTCAGCAGCTAGAGTGGGGAGATACTGTTTTGCTCTCTCCAGGCTCCTTTTTACGCTGAGGCTGATGTGATTCCCCAGATTCATGTCCTGCACAGAATTTAAACTATTCTTGTAAGTAACAGCAAAAGGAGTTATTGACTTCCTCTCAGACCGAAAGCAGAAGTGACCACTTGTATCAAATAATCCACTTGGATTTTTAGCTTGTTAAAAATGGGGTGGGTTGTGATTGATGTTAATTTTTATTCAACAGCCTCATCTGTTCTGATATTTTAGGATCTTAAAATGTTTATGCAAAGCTTTGTTTGGATTACTTACATGACAGCGACTATTCTTTATTTGCCAAGGTGACAGCACAAATCACATTACTTGTAGAGGTAGAGAAGTCTTTCCCACAAATCAGCATCACAACAACAAACATTTATTTACTGAAATTTTGAATAGCTACAAAGAAATATAAAACACAGTTACAGTTCTCAGGAACCTTATAGCACAGGGAGATAAAATATTTATGGTACAATTAATCAGTAAGGAAAGACAGTGATACAAGCAATGTCACAAAGCCAAAACCATAGTGGAGACTTTTCCCTCACAGGAATGAGATCTCATTACCCAAGTGACTTATTATTCTTCCAGTTCTCAATCTCTATTTCTAAAATGTATAAATTGGACTAGATTATCTCTAAATTCTCTCCCAATCTAAAAAAACTTATTATCTAATTTCCTACACCAGCCCCTCATAATTTTACTCTATATCTTATCAGTGTCTACCTGGAAGCAAATGGAAGTCAGTGATTTTTGAAAAGACATTCTCACTTATCTATTTTCTCTAGACACTTTTAACAATTCATCAGCCAAGAAGAAATGTAGTCCAATTTCTTTGCATATGTACTAGAGGAGTGAACTATTAATTACTTATATACAAGTTATATGCATTATGGTCTATCCACACATTTTTTAAAATATAATTTTAGATGGGGACATTGAAGTAATTTTAGGTAAAAAACAAGCTTACCTAGTTGCAAGAACTGATGTTTTCTCCTTGACAGACTCTGTACTGTACCTAACACTGTGCTTGAGGTCTCAAAAGATATGCAAATAAATACACCAACTAGATGATTTTTTTTTTAATTCCTGAGATGACTAACTGCAAATCTCTGCCTCCTTCTACCCCATACAGATTTTCTATGTGAGAAAACACAGAAGAACCTTTTCAAATTACTCTTCACTCCTTTTCTAAAACCAAACTTGCTCTTAGGCTTCACTAGCTTGGCAACTCTTGGCCCCAGAACAATAAATGGAACTTAGCAAGCAGAAATCATCTAATCCTAACTGTACTTCCACAAGTCTTACAGCTCAAAACACCAGAGCAGAGGATACATGGGGACTAAAAAAAGAGAGCATTATCATAAATTCCTTCACTTCCACTAAAGATCAGCTTACTCCAGCTTGTGATATTGTTCCAAACTGCTCTACTGCTCATCCTAAATTATTCTAGGGCCTCTCCATTTAGAGGCTGAGGAGAAGGAAGCACAGCAATGATGCTAACAACAAATAACACAACTAGGAAATTTCAATATGAACTAGAATCCAATTCATATTGTGTGGCTCCAAGCACATTGCTTTTTCTTCTCAGATTTCACTATTCCTGTAATTAAAAGCTGCTGCTGCTGCTGCTGCTGCATCACTTCAGGGGTGTCCGACTCTGTGCGACCCCATAGACGGCAGCCCACCAGGCTCCACCATCCCTGGGATTCTCCAGGCAAGAGCACTGGAGTGGGTTGCCATTTCCTTCTCCAATGCGTAAAAGTGAAAAGTGAAAGGGAAGTCGCTCAGTCGTGTCCGACTCTTAGCGACCCCATGGACTGCAGCCCACCAGGCTCC
Organism: Bos mutus; assembly: GCF_027580195.1. Taxonomy (NCBI): domain Eukaryota; kingdom Metazoa; phylum Chordata; class Mammalia; order Artiodactyla; family Bovidae; genus Bos; species Bos mutus. Next base: position 22,212,009 of record NC_091644.1, on the reverse strand, counting down.
TCCATCCATGGGATTTGCCAGGCAAGAGTACTGGAGTAGAGTGCCATTGCCTTCTCCAAATTAAAAGCTACTCTTCCCTAAAAATGTTTAATATTACATAAAATTAAAATTGTCTTTTCTTAATCTGTTTTTAAATAATACAGATTTTCCTACATTAGAACAGTTGACTTTTAAACAGCATATACTGTCATACATTATGCATCAAAACTCCCAAACTGATTATTGTAATAAAGTTCAAACAAATTCAACTGATACATTTTTCAAGTTTTTACAAGTGATGGTACAGCATGCTAGAAAACAAGTTTTGCTGCTATATAAAAACAAAGTCTGCAAACAATTCTCATATTTTTGATTTTTATCTTTTTTTAATGTAGATTTTAGTTCTAAGTGTTTTATATATATATATAGTATGATACAATTGAAATAACAAATTCCTCTGGCTCACCTAACACGGCAAACCATTCATCTCAGTAGGATGTTCACTGTACTTAAGTTGTATATACTTGATTATGTGTTAAGGTACAAGGAAAAATAACAATAAAGATGAGGAATAGAAATAAATTCTAGGACACATATAAAATGTTATAGATATGTCATTCTCTAAAATAGAAGTTTGTAATAAGGTTTTATAGCAATAATATAACTTCTTTATCATAATATTCTATTTTCTGAAAACCAACAGTCTCTTAGAATACTGAGGTTTCTTCAACTTTGACACAATTAACTTTAGTTCAAAAAGGAAAGAAGAAAATTGCTTAAATACTATGATGCACTATTTCCCTAATATGTTGATCCTAAAACCATACAAATACATAGGATATCTGTGGAAAAAAAATCTCATCTCATTGATCTGAGGAGAGACATAATGATGATAAAAGGAATTTGAATTTTTTAAGTTGTCTCCAGATTTTCCTACTATTTGGCAACCTTGGAGAAAATTACCACAATGGATTCAAAGTCAAATGTGAAGAATTTTAGACTATATTCACCAGGGTGCTCATCAGTCAGTATCTATATGCATATCATTTGAAAGATCTTAAAATAGAGCTAGTACTAAAAATATTTCCTTCATTATCTATAATACAAGCAGCATAATTTCATTTATTTACATCTTAAGCACCTTTTATGTTCCCTGGAAACGTTACCACTCAGTATTGCTGAAGAACTAGATAACTGTCCTCTAAGAGCACAGACAAATACAAAATCAATGAGAATTTAACTAACCTTACTTAATGACACATCTGAGAAATATTAACCCTCTCTCCTATGTGACCTATATATTGAATATTTATAAAATAATTGGTCATTGTCCTTAATTTTGTCCCTTTTAGTATATTTTAAACACTTAATATTTACAGCTTCAAAAGTAAGTAGGAAGGTATCCACAGCTCCTTTGTAAATCTACATACTCACATAAGAAGTTAGAAGTCAGGATCAGTCACCACTTCTGGTTATAACAGCAACTTTGTTAATAAAGAGGATGTATCCCAATAATAAAAATTTGTACAAACTTGGCCACCTCATGCGAAGAGTTGACTCATTGGAAAAGACTCTGATGCTGGGAGGGATTGGGGGCAGGAGGAGAAGGGGATGACAGAGGATGAGATGACTGGATGGTATCACTGACTCGATGGACGTGAGTCTCAGTGAACTCTGGGAGTTGGTGATGGACAGGGAGGCCTGGCGTGCTGCGATTCATGGGGTCACAAAGAGTCGGACACGACTGAGCAACTGATCTGATCTGATCTGATCTGAGACATAAAAATTTATTGCAATACAGAAGGAATGAATATATAGAATAAAAGTGTTAAAATTTAACAAAAGCATTAAACATAGGGTTTTTAATTGAAACTCTTTTATTATGCAAAGCTAAGTGATGGCAGAATCACATGACTGATCCACCAGGTCAATCTGAGCTTCTTCAATCTCTGGTCTAATGCCTTATTATAGCATGCTGCAGCTGCTGCTAAGTTGCTCCAGTCGTGTCCAACTCTGTGTGATCCCATGGACTGCAGCCCACGAGGCTCCTCCATCCATGGGATTTGCCAGGCAAGAGTACTGGAGTGGGTTGCCATTGCCTTCTCCGATTATAGCATGAGTTCCCCCAAGATTATATAAGTAGGAGGTTAACAATTGTAACTTTAACCCAAGTAAGATGGTAGGCACTGAGAGAGGGCATCAGAGTGCAGACAGACTGAAACCACAATCACAGACAACTAGCCAATCTGATCACATGGACCACAGCCTTGTCTAACTCAATGAAACCAAGCCATGCCATGTGGGGCTGCCCAAAACGGATGGGTCATGGTTGAGAGGTCTGACAGAATGTGGTCCACTGGAGAAGGGAATGGCAAACCACTTCAGTATTCTTGCCTTGAGAACCCCATGAACAATATGAAAAGGCAAAGAGATAGGACACTGAAAGATGAACTCCCCAGGTCGGTAGGTGCCCAATATGCTACTGGAGATCAGTGGAGAAATAACTCCAGAAAGAATGAAGGGATGGAGCCAAGCAAAACACACCCAGCTGTGGATGTGACTGGTGATAGAAGCAAGGTCTGATTCTGTAAAGAGCAATATTGCACAAGACCCTGGAATGTTAGGTCCATGAAACAAGGCAAATTGGAAGTGGTCAAACAGGAGATGGCAAGAGTGAACAATGACATTCTAGAAATCAGCAAATTAAAATGGACTGGATTGGATGAATTTAACTCAGATGACCATTATATCTACTACTGTGGGCAGGAATCCCTCAGAAAAAAAATGGACTAGCCATCATAGTCAATAAAAGAGTCTGAAATGTAGTACTTGGATGCAATCTCAAAAATGACAGAATGATCTCTGTTCATTTCCCAGGCAAACCATTCAGTATCACAGTAATTCAAGTCTATGCCCTGACCCAAAATACTAAAGAAACTAAAGTTGAACGGTTCTATGAAGATCTACAAGACCTGTTAGAACTAACACCCAAAAAAGATGTCCTTTTCCTTATAGGGGACTGGAATGCAAAATAGGAAGTCAAGAAACACCTGGAGTAACAGGAAAATTTGGCCTTGCAATATGAATGAAGCAGGGCAAAGGCTAATAGAGTTTTGCCAAAAAAATTCACTGGTCATAACAAACACTCTCTTCCAACAACACAAGAGAAGACTCTACACATGGACATCACCAGATGGCCAACACTGAAATCAGATTGATTATATTCTTTGCAGCCAAAGATGGAGAAGCTCTATACAGTCAGCAAAAACAAGACCAGGAGCTGACTGTGGCTCAGATCATGAACTCCTTATTGCCAAATTCAGATTAAATTGAAGAAAGTGGGGAAAACTACTAGACCATTCAGGTATGACCTAAGTCAAATCCCTAACAGTTATACGGTAGAAGTGAGAAATAGATTTAAGGGACTAGATCTGATAGACAGAGTGCCTGAAGAACTATGGATGGAGGTTCATGACATTGTACAGCAGACAGGGATCAAGACCATCCCCAAGAAAAAGAAATGCAAAAAATCAAAATGGCTGTCTGAGGAGGCCTTACAAATAGCTGTGAAAAGAAGAGAAGCGAAAAGCAAAGGAGAAAAGGAAAGATATACCCCTTTGAATGCAGACTTCCAAAGAATAGCAAGGAGAGGTAAGAAAGCCTTCCTCAGTGATCAGTGCAAAGAAATAGAGGGAAACAACAGAATGGGAGAGACTAGAGATATCTTTAAGAAAATTAGAGATACCAAGGGAACATTTCATGCAAAGATGGGCTCAATAAAGGACAGAAATGGTATGGACCTAACATAAGCAGAAGAAAGATATTAAGAAGAGGTGGCAAGAATACATAGAAGAATTGTACAAAAAAAATCTTAATGACCCAGATAACCATGATGGTGTGATCACTCACTAGAGCCAGACAAATGTGAAGTCAAGTGGGCCTTAGGAAGCATCACTATGAACAAAGCTAGTGGAGGTGATGGAATTCCAGTTGAGCTATTTCAAATCCTAAAAGATGATGATGTGAAAGTGCTGCACTCAATATGCCAGCAAATTTGGAAAACTCAGCAGTGGCCACAGGACTGGAAAAGGTCAGATTTGATTCCCAATCCCAATGAAAGGCAATGCCAAATAATGCTCAAACTATCACACAATTGCACTCATCTCACACACTAGTAAAGTAATGCTCAAATTTCTTCAAGCCAGGCTTCAGCAGTACGTGAACTGTGAACTTCCAGATGTTCCAGCTGGATTTTAAAAAGGCAGAGGAAACATAGATCAAATTGCCAGCATCGTCTGGATCATCAAAAAAGCAAGAGTTCCAGAAAAAAACATCTATTTCTGCTTTATTGACTATGCGAAAGTCTTTGACTGTGTGGATCACAATAAACTGTGAAATTTCTGAAAGAGATGGGATTACCAGACCACCTGACCTGCCTCTTGAGAAACCTGTATGCAGGTCAAGAAGCAACAGTTAGAACTAGACATGGAACAACAGACTGGTTCCAATAGGAAAAGGAGTACATCAAGGCTATATATTGTCACCCTGCTTATTTAACTTATATGCAGAGTACATCATGAGAAACGCTAGGCTGGAAGAAGCACAAGCTGGAATCAAGATTGCCAGGAGAAATATTAATAACCTCAGATATGCAGATGACACCATCCTTATGGCAGAAAGTGAAGAAGAACTAAGGAGCGTCTTGATGAAAGTTAAAGAGGAGAGTGCAAATGTTGACTTAAAATTCAGATTCAGAAAACGAAGATCATGGCATCTGGTCCCATCACTTCTTGGGAAATAGATGGGGAAACAGTGGCTGACTTTATTTTTGGGGGCTCCAAAATCACTGCAGATGTGATTGTAGCCATGAGATTAACAGACGCTTACTCCTTGGCAGGAAAGTTATGACCAACCTAGACAGCATATTCAAAAGTAGAGACATTACTTTGCCAACAAAGGTCTGTCTAGTCAAGGCTATGGTTTTTCCAGTAGTCATGTATGGATGTGAGAGCTGGACTATAAAGAAAGCTGAGCACTGAAGAATTAATGCTTTTGAACTGTGGTGTTTGGGAAGACTCTTGAGGGTCCCTTGGACTGCAAGGAGATCCAACCAGTCCATCCTAAAAGAGATCAGTCCTGGGTGTTTTTTTGAGGGACTGATGTTGAAGCTGAAACTCCAATACTTTGGCCACCTCATGCGAAGAACTGACTCATTGGAAAACACCCTGATGCTGGGAAAGATTGAGGGCAGAAGGAGAAGGGGACGACAGAGGATGAGATGGTTGGATGGCATCACCAACTCAATGGACATGGGTTTGGGTGGACTCTGGGAGTTGGTGATGGACAGGGAGGCCTGGCGTGCTGCGATTCATGGTGTCACAAAGAGTCAGACACGACTGATGACTGAACTGATCTGACTGAACTTTAAAAATGTGAATGCTTGACTACTAATGCTTCATAGGTTTAATAGGGCAACATTTATATGATGGACTCCTTTCTTACTACTCTTCCTTACAGGTTGGGTAAGATGCAATATTCTCAAATGGTTGGAGATAGGAAAAAATGTGACAAATGGGAGAGGCATTATGAATAATATCTGGCACCATTCATTGTTCTTGCTGTTTAAAGTACTTTTCAATACTCCAAATGGCTTTGAAAACAATCCTATCTCTCTTAATGATGCCAACCTAGAAGCCTGAACTGTTCACTGATACTACATTTCAGTAGTTGTTTAGTAGAGAGCCCAATATTTCCCTAGAGACCTGCTGCAACTTTCTAGGAACTTTTGGGAATGTTTCAAATAACCCTCACTATAATACTAAAATCTACCATATAGGCAAATACCCTTTGTTTAAATAATAATTTATGGTGCTAATATTTTTGGAGATGAATTTATTTTTTTAAATTTCAGTTAAAAACTAAAACATAGTTGACTTTTTATACAGAGATGAACCAACCAGGATATCCCCGTTTTTAAATAATATAATATCAAATATTAATAGAAGCAGTAAAAATATAGGGGAAAGTTGTGTCTCAGAACCAGGAAGTCCTGAGTCCAAATTCCAGCTTCACCTCTTTGTTCCTGTATATTTTTGAAATAGGCCCTTCGAGTCTCAACTTTCTACATAAAGGATGGCACCCAGCATGGAACATAAGTCAGTTCTTTTCCCTACCACAGGTGCCTTCAAGAGTTTAGGGATGAGAATTGCTCATAGTTCCCTATCAGGTTACCATGTTGTTGGAATAAATCTAATAAAGCAAAAGCTTTGCAGATGGAGATTAAAAAGAGAATGGCGCCATTACTAGATACAGAAAGCAAGGCTGGAGAGAGATATATTAAAGAATCTTTCACAGTTCCCAGTACAAAGAAATAATTAAGAAAACAAAAAGGTAGGTATTGTTTTGAGTAAAAGGACTAAGATAATGAAAAGGAAGACAGCAAAGAAGAAACAGAAGCAATGCTGTGAGCAGGCAAGGATGTTACAGAAAATTTCTAAGCAATAAAAATTTAACATGACACAAAATTTAATCAATACAATATTCTGAAGGCAGACAGTGCTTCAGAAAGATAGATGGTATATCACTTATCATGAGCTTTATTCTTTGTAAGAATTTGCTGGAGTGAGGCCTGGGAATTTCAGCCCTCAGAGCTAACACTGAGCAGAGAAGGAAAGATTTTTAAAAGCCATAAAGATATCAGGGACACCTTAAATTTCCCAAACTACCATATCCCTAATGACAAACTACTTCATAAGTGGTTGTTCTGTATTCCATCATGAATCTGTATTTAGTTATTGGTAGGGGATTATTGTCATGGATGAATATTTTCATCTTCTATTTACACTGATAGTAATATATTTTCTCATGAGTATACTACTATACTCTCACCTCACCTCTTACGTTCTATCACCACCATATATGTGTATTATACTGCTGAGATGCAGATGGAAGACTGCTTGTAAAATATTCGAAAGAACAATATCATGTTTTTATCTCCTCTAAGAAAATTAAAAGTTAGCTTACTGACAGCAAAATAAATATCATCTTCCATGCATAGAGCTGATAGCACATGAGTCGATTATCTGAACCTTAATGGTAGCCATAAAATATAGTTAGTATACAATTTTTAATTCAAGATGAAATGTCTTATACCAATGTCTAAGGAACTAAAATACTTATTTCAAAGTCTCCATATTAAGAAAACATGCTTAATTGAAATCAAGCTTAAAATGTTTATGGAAAAGTAACACTCAGATTGGGAATGATACACTGGCCAGAAAATGGTCAAACTGTAAATTTATTTTCTTTTGAGAAAAGATTCGTGTCTTACTAAACACTACAGGTAAAACGAAGAAATGTCTTTAAAAAGATTAACATTTTGAAAAGTAAAATCACTCTGCTGAGTACAGTTTTGTAAAGCATTTTACTTTGACTATAGTTTTTTCACCCTAAATTTTCTGATAACGGGAAAGAAAGTTGCTCTAACATACGAAAATAACAGTACTTCAATATAGCATACTATTGACAGTTGCCAAACTCCATAAGCTTATACAATGTTCCTTAACAAAATCAAACTTATTTCTTAACTTTTTAAGTAAGTAGCTTACTTAAGTTACTTTTCAATAAGTTCATTTTATTTATAATCCAATAATAAAATTATGAGAATAACAATATTATGTGTATGTGCACCCTCATAAATATTAGTTCAATAGGTTTAGCAATAAGAATTTACTTTTCTTCAAAAATACCACAGATTTCACCCTTTCTAACATGAGCCATAAGTATAAAGCTACATTTTATAACATAACCAAATATGCCTTTCTTTATACAAAATTATTCAACTGATCTAGCTTCAGGATATATGTATAGACATGTGTTAGCACTCCCACTGGTGTCAACCGGACCTTTTAGAAGAATGATTTCTATTCTCCTGCCTGTTAGAAAGCATTGGAATGCTTGCAGGCCCACTGGGGCCTGGTTAAATGGAATATCTCTGGGACTTCCTTTTTGGTTAGAGGTGTATATTTTTGTGGTTTGCAGTAATATCTGTGCATAGTTAGTTATTGCTACTCTTCATAATGTAGGAATAGGTTCCAGTAATATTCCTAGCATTCATTTTGTAACTAATTTTTTCATTAAAATTGTTCACAATTTTATATTCTTTTTTTATGAATCCCAGATCATTCTAATACCAAAACAAAGAACAAAAATAACAGAATGCAACAATGAATCAAAAGAATAATTTATTAGTTTATTCCACAAATTAAAAATTACAATATAAAAATTGTTAAATTATCAGAAATAATAATACATTTATAATTTATTACAAAGATATAAATAATGACCCAATAAGATCATGCATGCCAATTGGTGGTTTAAAAAAATTCCTGAAATTGTGCAGCCATTTGTAAAGCAAAATGTGAATTGAAGGAATGGAAGAATTCAATTCTTAGAAAGGTGCAAGGTCCTAAGACTGAACCAGGAAGAAATAGAAAATATGAACAAATCAATCACCAGTACTACTGAAACTGAATTAGTAATTTTAAGACTCCCAACAAACAAAAGTCAAAGGATCAGAAGGCTTCACAGGTGAATTCTATCAAATACTTAGAGAAGAGTTAACAGCTGTGCTTCTAAAACTATTCCCAAAAAAAATTGCAGAAGGAACACTCGTAAATTCATTCTGTGAGGCCACTATCACCCTGATATCAAAACCAGACAAAGATATCATGAAAAGAGAAAATCAGTGGCCAGCAAAAATCCTCAACAAAATACTAGCAAACTGATACCGAATGATACATTAAAAAGATCATACACCATGACCAAGTGGCATTTATTCCAGGGATGCAAGGATTTTTCAATATCTGCAAGTCAACCAACATGATATACCGAATTAACAAACTGAAGAATAAAAAACATGATCATCTCAAAAGATGCAGAAAAATCCTTTTATTCATGAAGGTCCTTCAAATTGCATAAGCTTCAGGTCCCATGAAACCAGAAACTCCTGATCTATATCTCTGAACACTGTATCTAGTAATCATTTCTACAACTACAGATTTGAAGGACACTCATCAACTTTCTAGAGCATTCACAAAATTAAGGATGACAATAAGGATATTCCAAATTAATTGATGAAAGGAAAATAAGTGTAAAATCAACAACCCTTTACCCAAAAAACAGCAGTAATAATATCCAATAACTTTCAGTAAATATGATTTTCAACAACCATACCTAACCAAATGGATCAATGAAGAAATAAATAAACAATGGTTAACCATTACACTTTCCATATAGCTAGATAATAGAGCTCTGTCTGGGGCTTTCCCAGTGGCTCAGCAGGAAATGCAGGTTTGATCCCTGGGTGGGGAAAACCTCCTGGAGGAGGGCATAGCAACCCACTGCAGTATTCTTGCCTGGAGAATCCCATGACAGAGGAGCCTGGCAGGCCACAGTCCATAATCTCACAAAGAGTCAACCTCAACTGAGCACGCACACATGCTTAGTGTTGTCTACATTTTATTCATAAAGCCTTAGAGTTCAAAAAAGCTCAAGTTCTTGATGTCAAAATACCTGCCTATAGGCCAGAGTATATAAAGAACATGAAACAAACACAAATGCATTCATTCACTTGATGCTAAAAGACATTGTCCTAGTTGGACCCAGAATGATTCTTCTAGTCTAGAGGACACTTTGTACTGAAGGGGTGCCCCATTCTCACTCATTGATTCTGCCTTAAAATTCTGTAGCGACTGAATATAGAAACTACATTTTCCTGCTGTGCAACTAGTTCATAGTAAAATATTATAAGATTGTCCTTGGCTACATGTTTATTATGAAGCCATTTTCTGCAAACAAAGTTATACAGCTATTTGAAGTCAGTAAACACACACACACACATGTATTAAGTCCAGGCTACATAAGCTAGTACTTAGCTATACCCCACTCCAGTACTCTTGCCTGGAAAATCCCTTGGGTGGAGGAGCCTAGTGGGCTGCAGTCCATGGTGTCACAAAGAGTCAGACACGACTGAGCGACTTCACCTTCACTTTTCACTTTCATGCATTGGAGACGGAAATGGCAACCCACTCCAGTGTTCTTGCCTGGAGAATCCCAGGGACGTTGGAGTCTGGTGGGCTGCCATCCATGGGGTCGCACAGAGTCAGACACGACTGAAGTGACTTAGCAGCAGCAGCAGCAGCAGCAGCTATATCCTAACTAAATAACCAATAATTACAAATCTGTATTTAGCTTAGTGAGGTGGGTTCAATTCCTAGGTCAGGAAGATTCTCTGCAGGAGGGTATGGAAACCCCCTCCAATAATCTTGCCTGGAGAATCCCATGGACAGAGGAGCCTGGCAGGCTGCAGTCCATGGGATCACACAGAGTCGGACATGACTGAAGTGACTTAGCATGCAGGTCCACATCCTAGCGTCAACACTGGACTAGCTGTGTGAAACTGAACATTTATTTAAATCTTCTCTGCTTCACATTTTCCATCTTGACAACAGTTTCAATAAACCTATCTTGCTGGGTTTTCATAGGATTGAATGTGAGAATATATATAAGGTTTCCATCCCACGTAATACATAATATCCATTATTTTTAACAATAATAAATGTTCACTACCATTTCAGGATATAACAATAATATGATTAGCCTGATTAGTGTCATTGTTGGTACTTATTAAAATAAGAACCAGCATTAACAATGAAAATAATAATAATTATAAATGGTCAGTGACAGTGGCAATAGGGTATGCTAAAAGTAGCAGATTCAAATATTTTATATGCCAGATGACTAAGATACGAATAAAATCACCAGAGCAGGATGAAGCAAAGGGCAAAGCACGTCATTTACTTGTATAATCTGGATCACCTCAGGAAAGTGCACATGAGGTCATACCAGTATCAAATGAGAAAGGAAGGATCATGTGCCTGCCTGGCAGAAAACGAATTTGCTCATCTTCCTGGGTACAAAAGAGTAAAAACTGAGCATGATTTCTCCTTTCTTGACAGCTTAATTAAGTGCTCTAATTAGTCATAGTTACTAAGCACTAACATGATCAACTCTGCTTCCTGCTGGATTGGCTTTTTTGCTAGTCTGATAACTGGTTAGAAAAGTTAATGGATCTAAATACTGTCTTTAAATAGCAAACAGTTGTAACCCAGCAACACGAGTTTGACTTACTTCCAGGTGTGCCACCAGTAAAGTTCATAAGTTACTGAACTGGGTCCTCCGCCCTGTTCTCATCACTGTACTACCACCATCCACTCAGCTTCCTTTTATCTTTCTCTCCCATTCTTTGTTTCATTCTTCTCCCAGACGTTAGTCCTTTTACACTATCTCAACCTCTTCTACCATCCTTTTAGGGAATTAACCACCAAATTTAAGTCAATGTGTTTGAGTTCATTCCCTACCCTTACTAAACCCTTGTTGAGTTCTCACAACAAGGACTCCAAAAAAAGACCCAGAGGGATGGTATGGGGAGGGAGGAGGGAGGAAGGTTCAGGATGGGGAACACATGTATACCTGTGGTGGATTCATTTCGATATTTGGCAAAACCAATACAATATTGTAAAGTTTAAAAATAAAATTAAATTAAAAAAAATAAATGATATAAGATGGTTTGCAATGGCAAAAAAAAAAAAAAAAAAAAAGTGATGCTAACACCAAAGATATCACTTTCTAACTGCAGAATTATAAGTTGTCAGCAGGAAAAGTGACCACCCAACACTTGTCACATCCTACACAAACCCAGGAAACCATAATGTACCTAAGGCCCTGTCAATGTCCTTCCAACGAATCATTTCTCATGAGCCAAAATTGCTTAACTATTACATCCAATGCAGTAACACCTTTTATGCCTCTAATTACAGGTTTCTATACTTTTGGTAAATTATTTTGTGATTAGATTTCTAGTCATAGCTTCTCATGAAATATCCCCTGTGACTACACTGCGGCATTTGACAAAGGTTTCTGGGATTGTGAAGACACTACATTCAATCTTTATCCATTGCATCGTTTTCACAAGAAAAGTTGTTTCTAGATGTTTATCAGCTATCATATCTTTTCTTTATCTATCACACTGGTTTCACCAGAAAAATCTATAATTCTTTACCCTTTCTTTTTTTTTTTTTTTTAAATCCAACCACAGGTACTATTTCTAGCTCGGACTCGCTACTTTTAAACAACAGCTGTAAATAAGCAGTAAACAACATCTGAAATAAATTACAACATTTTAAAATAAATATATTTGGCTATGTCTCCGCTATATTCAGAATTGAGTAACCAACAGGCTTATATATTCTCTGAACTAAATCCTTTCTCATAGAGTATCATCTTTAGCTTTCATTGTCCTGCAAAGCTTTCTTTTTACTGAGTCTGGGAACACAGAGAATACCTTCTCTAAGTTTAGAAAATATGCCAGTACACAAACATGAAGGATGACTATAGTCTTTTTTCAAGAGGTGCAAACTGATCCAAATAATGTTCCTATTTCCTTTTTTGCAAGGGTCACATGTTGTCTATCTGAAGAATCATGACTAGAGAGAAAATGTTTGCTTCACAGTGTGTCTACAAACCAGAAAACGCCAATGATTCTCAGACATGTGATCAGTTTCTATGTCTGTGAAGATAGTATTACAGGCCTGCCTATCTGCTAGGGCTGTGTCAAAAACTTTGTAGATGATAAATCATTACACAAAAGCATGAAATTATTTTTATCATGATTAAAATATTTGTTCATCTTCCTTCAGTCTTTAAATTCTGCTAACACTACCAGCTGAGAGGAGGACATTTCTCAAGAAAGATGGATAAATATCATCAGCATACACAAATGAGTCTACTTAGTCTTGAGAATCTAATCTTTTAGTTATAATTATCTTGGTTTCCATTCAGTCTAATTTAAGAATTTGAATGACAAGGCAATGTAACATACAGATTTTAGAATGCTGGGAAAAAATTCACTCTGCCCTCAAGTTACTTACATTGTAGTTGTTTATAAGATAAATGAAATGGATCATCCTTTTACAAGAATGTATGGAATCTTGATTATCAATGATCTAAATGAAATGACACAATATTAAATAGTGAAAAGAGTTTATAAGATGGTAGTGATGGCTATTTCTGCAGAGCAAGAATAAAATAATGTTTTGGAATCAATCAGGTATAAGAAAATGGAGAGGATATAAAGGATTGAGAAATATTGATTAATTGCAAAAAACTAGAAGGGATATTTAGAGTCTAAGCAGATTGAAAGAGAATCTTGATGGCAAGAAAGAATTTAGGCTTAAGGTTACATGAAATTGGCTCATGAGAAGGTTTTTAATAAGAATGAGGTATGATCAAAGAAATAGTATGAGAAGTGAAGTGGCTCAGTCGTGCCCGACTCTTTGCGACTCTATGGACAGTAGCCTGCACCTAGCTCCTCCGTCCATGGGATTTTCTAGGCAAGAGTACTAGAGTGGGTTGCCGTTTCCTTCTCCAGGGAATCTTCCCAACCCAGGATCGGACCCAGGACTCCCTCATTGTAGACAGACATTTTACCATCTAAGCCACCAAGGAAGATTCAAGAAATAGTATACTTGGTGCCAACTGGAGAAAGTCTTGAAGGATTTTTAAATTATTTTCTTTTAAGGTGGGGTAGTCAAACTTTCCTGTTTTAGAAAAAATAAATCTGTCTTCCAATGGTTAAGAAAAGGTTTCCTTCAAATTCCTCACTTGTCTTCAAGGCTGAGGAATAAAAATGGAGAAAATCTGAAAACAGACTAGGAACTTTTCAGTCTATCAATATAATCTTCTCAGAAGTAAGGGGCTATGACTTTACATTTATACTAACATATAATTATATATGCACTAGCATACGTGTCTTTATCAGTTGTTTTACAATTAAGATATTCAGATAATTTAGGTACTATAAGGATATTAAAAAACACTGCAGTTGGTGATTGCAACCATGAAATTAAAAGACACTCCTTGGAAGGAAAGTTATGACTAACCTAAACAGCATATTAAAAAGCAGAGACATTACTTTGCCAACAAAGGTCTGTCTAGTCAAGGCTAGGTTTTTCCAGTGGTTATGTATGGATGTGAGAGTTGGACCATAAAGAAAGCTGAGCACCGAAGAATTGATGCTTTTGAACCGTAGTGCTGGAGAAGACTCTTGAGAGTCCCTTGGACTGCAAGGAGATCCAACCAGTCCATCCTAAAGGAGATAAGTCCTGGGTGTTCATTGGAAGGACTGATGCTAAAGCTGAAACTCCAATACTTTGGCCACCCGATGCAAAGAGCTGATTCATTTGAAAAGACCCTGATGCTGGGAAAGATTGAAGGCAGGAGGAGAAGGGGACGACAGAGGATGAGGTGGTTGGATGGCATCAGAGACTCAATAGATATGGGTTTGGGTGGACTCCAGAAGGTGGTGATGGATAGGGAGGCCCGGCGTGCTGCAGTTCATGGGGTCGCAGAGAGTTGGACACGTCTGAGCGAGTGAACTGAACTGAAGGATATTAAAAAATAGAAGATGCTGTTTCTGTTTCCTAAGATTATAATTTTGTTGGGGCAGATAAAATTAGCATTAATAAAAATCTTTTTAAAAGTTTATGTATTTGTACACAATCAATTGCCAAATAACTAAAAAGGCAAACAGCGTGCTATTATATATGCAGATATTTTCCAGTTTTGAAGCACTTTTATAGCAGTTTAATTTATGCTCTAGAACATGCGAAGAAAAGGAAAATTTCAAATGTGGCAGAAATCACATGCTTGCCAAATACGAAACTTGGTCTTCCACATTTCCAGTGGCCTTGCATTTGCTGTGCTGTGTGCTGTGCTTAGTTGGTTAGATGTGTTTGACTCTTTGCAACCCATGGACTGCAGCTTGCCAGGCTCCTCTGTCCATGGAGATTCTCCAGGCAGGAATACTGGAGCGAGTTATCATGCCCTCCTCCAGGGGATCTTTCCAACCCAGGGATCAAACCCAGGTCTCCCACATTGCAGGTGGATTCTTTACCATCTGAGCCACCAAGGAAGCCTGCCCTTGCAGTTAGGCAGTGCCAGGTGACAAGTTCTAGCCAACGGCTGCCTGTGGAAGGAAACAATGCCACTTCTAAGTTAAGGCAGCAAAAAGTCCACGTGTACTTGGCCAGTTTCTCTTCCCCTGCCATAGTGCCAGTCTTTCTCTTCTGCTCCCAAGGCCAGTGGGGAATCTAGCCATCAGTCAAGATGTTGTAGCTACAAATTATAAAGTGTATCTATCAGCCGAGGTTCCTGAGTGACTATGAACAACTCCTAACAACTAGGTTTCGCAAAGGGGAAGATACACACACATACACACACACACACATACACACACAATTAATAAGAAATAAACTTTCATTGTATTAAGCCACTGACCCTAATTTTTATTTCTTGATAGTACAGCATAGCTTAGCCTATCTTGACTAGTACACATGAAAATGAAGAAAAAGGTGCCCTGAACTGTCAACGTAACCTCAGAGACTTACCTGAACCTAACTTGAGAATCAAAGAAATTTTATTTGAATCTACCTGAAAGAAAAACTCATTGTGTCTATTAAATCAGTGAAAAACTAAGGCTAACAACTGAATGATTTGCAGAGGTGTAGTAGGGTAAAAGTAAGATAAAGCTTTGAGAGAATTATCATACTTTCTCTAGGGTACCTGGCACTTGAATTTCTCCTGAGGTTCAGAGAAGCTAAGCCAGAACAGAAGCATTTTACCTTTAGCCTCTCTAAGTGCTAATCATCTTCCTTCACTTCCCTGAGTAATCACAACCACATACTGCTCTGCGGATGTTAAATCTAAATGATGACACTACTAGTTAAAAAACAAACAAGGCTGATTGATCAGCAAGTTAATTTTCATATGTCACCAACATTCCTTTACTGTTGACTCTCTCTGTCCTGAGTTTTTATCTGTCCATTCTCCTGGTTCTCCCCCAAATAGTTCAGCTCATAGAACTCACCTCTTTTCTACGCCACCCCTGGGAATAGTGCCTGCATTACCTTAGCCCCTTAATTTGCATATCAAAATGATAAATACAAGGATACAATACCAGGAAAGCCCCATGTTTAATACTGTAGTGTTTCAGCAAAAGAGACAAGGAAGTTTCAATAGAATAGATTCCTTTTACTGCCTTCACATCTGGCCACCACAATAGAGCTGATGCAGGATAAATATCTAAGTAGCTATGTGAATACTCCTGCACATATCTTTGTTTCTAAGACTTTTGATTAATTTTCACTTAAACCTTAATTGGAAAAAACAACTTCATTGCAAACAGATTCCTTTTTAGCAGAGAAGCCAGGTGTGAGAGAAAATATTTAAGATTACTAATAAGGACCATTCATTGGGCAATGATATTCCAGATTCATGTAAGGTTTTAAAGAATTGGCACACGGTCTTAGAAAAAATATAAGACAGCTTATTTGTTGTACAAAAAATCTTTAGGAAATATCAACTCCCACATTTTCTACCTGCTTCTCTAAACCATAGTTCCGTCCTTAGAAAGAATACTGGAGAGATGAGGAAAAGAAAGGGAATAATGTATTTGAGAATCCATTAATGGTGACCATATTTATATACATTATCTCATTCAACAGCATAAAAAGTTTGAGATATCTGGATATTATTGTTATCTCCATTTTATTATTATTGTTATCTCCATTTTACAGATAAGGAAAGTAAAGCCCATTCATTTAAAGTTGAACAAGTAGTAAACCACATCCAGTCTGATATGAAGCCTATGTTCTTTGCTATATTGTAACTTACAATATAGTAGTAAATCACTTCCTATAAGAAAAATAACTTACTAAAATCACTCGCCAAGTACACACACTAGTAGCGCTATTCCTCAAAGGGATAATCTGCTTAGGTTTCAAATTAGCGATGCTAAATATCAGTGACAAAATGACTCATGTTTTTGTGTTATCTCATAAATATACAGATGATTAATTTTTTTTAAATATATATCTTCTTGCCTTGGTATTTTTCCATCCATTACTTCTGTTTACAAACTCTGTGTGTGTGTGTGTACATATAGAATATTAAGGCAGGCAAGTTGAGAACACCAAATATAAAAAGGTAGGGGAAGGCAGAACTTCCTTGTAGCTTAAACAGTAAAGAATCTGCCTGCAATGCAGGAGACCAGGGTTTGATCCCTGGGTTAGGAAGTTCCTCTGGAGAAGGGAATGGCAACCCACTCCAGTATTCTTGCCTGGAGAATTCCATGGACAGAGAAGCCTGGAGGGCTACAGTCCATGGAGTTGCAGTGAGCTGGACATGACTGGGCAACTAACACACACAGGAGAGGGCATTTAGACAAACTCAGGAGAATGCCAACATTTTAATTGTCTCATCAATTTGGGGTCATCTCTGTAGCTTTTTATACTTTTCCCTGCATTGCCTGGAAGCTACACTTCCAGAATTTCTTGCCAGGGGGAGTCCACACTAGATTATGCTAATGACATGCACTTGTAAGAGATCTGGAAAACAGAAAAGAAAAAAATTATCATTCTCTTCCAACAATCACAGGGAAGCATGTGTCAGACATAAAGTTAGCATAGTCTTCAGCCATTGTGAAAGTCAGTAGCTTGAGTGCCTAGGTAGCCAAGATTAGCATCAATTTCCCCAATTTTTCCACCTTTTTCATCTGCTGGGAGGTAATGGGAATTATCTGACCATAGTCTCCTAGGTTTTCCAATAGTATGTAAGCATCTAATTTTCTGGAATTAATTACTTCTGGCTTGGAAAATCAAGAGTGGTTTCTTTGTTCCTAACCAAATCCTGACCAATGCAGTATGTCCAATAAGGACTCATTATCAGACTATCAGTTCAGTTCAGTTCAGTCAGTCAGTCATGTCTGACTCTTTGCAATCCCACGGACTGCAGCATGCAGGCTTCCCAGTCCATCACCAACTCTTGGAGCTTGCTCAAACTCATGTCCTTTGAGTGATGATGCCACCCAACCATCTCATCTTCTATTGTCCCCTTCTTCTCCTGCCTTCAATCTTACCCAGCATCAGGGTCTTTTCCAATGAGTCAGTTCTTCACATCAGGTGGCCAAAGTACTAGAGTTTCAGTTTCAGCATCAGTCCTTTCATGAATATTCAGGACTTATTTCCTTTAGGATGGACTGGTTTGATCTCCTTGCAGTCCAAGGGACTCTCAAGAGTCTTCTCCAACACCACAGTTCAAAAGCATTAATTCTTAGGTGCTCAGCTTCCTTTATAGTCCAATCCCATATCCATACATAACTACTGGAAATACCATAGCTTTGACTAGACAGACCTTTGTCGGCAAAGTAATGTCTCTGCTTTTTAATATGCTATCTAGGACTATCAGGGAGACTTATTGTATCAAAGTCTTAATGGAGGGCAGTAAAAAATGTGGATGCCTGAGACAGCATACAGCAATGCACAGTAAAAAGTGCTTTCTAATAAATCTGATGCCAGTTATATGTCCAAGATCAAACTAGTCAATCCTAAAGGAAATCAACCCTGAATATTCATTGGAAGGACCGATGCTGAAAGCTGAAATGCCAAAACTTTAGCTACCTGACTCATTGGAAAAGACCCTGATGCTGGGATAGATTGAGGGCATAAGCAGAAGTGGGTGACAGAGGATGAGATGGTTGGATGGCATCACCCACTCGATGGACATGAGTTTGAGCAAATTCTGGGAGATAGTGAAGGACAGGGAAGTCTGGCGTGCTATAGTCCATGGGGTCGCAAAGAGTCACACATGACTGAGCAAGTGAACGATAAACAGCAGCACAGTTCCCACTTGTTATTGGGTTGCCCAAAAGATTCATTCAAATTTTTCTGTAAGCTTTTTTTTTCATTTTCATGTATATTTTAATAATAAAATGCACATCCAATCATGTATTCCCAGAAAGTTTCCTTTCTTGACATACAAGCCTGTGTACCCACTTGCTCATTTCTGTTCTTTAACTGAAGGATAATTGCTTTACAATGTTGTATTGGTTTCTGCTGTACAACAATGTGAGTCAGCTATAATACATATGGAAAAACCCAAATAAACTTTTTGCCAACCCAATACATTTGGGATAATTATAATAATCTGGTAAAACAGGAAAAAACTGACAATCTAACTAGATAAAGCAGTATATGGTAAACACTGAAGATTTGGAAAAGTTAGGGATTTCAATCAAGGAATTAAATTTGTTAAGAAAAGAGTAGGAGTGGTCTTAGGTTCCAGTAGAGAAGCAGAAATAGGCAAGTAATAAGGACTCTGCCATATTTAGAGGGAGGGTAAACTATCACTGCCAGGGCGATATAAATGACATCATGGAAAAAATTGTGACTAATGAATATCTGCCTTAGTTTTAGATAATGCATATAACGTGGCTTTACCCAGTAACCAGGACTCTTTTAAGAATAATTATTCAAGCATCATTATCTAAAGTCACACATATAACTTACATGAGCCAAGTAAGGTTGACCTGTATTATATATAAAATCTTATATCATCTGTGTCACTAGAAATTTTTATTGAGAGGATCCTTAGGCTAGATCTCTAAGATGTTGAATTCTCCAGGGTCTTTAAAAAGAAAAGTTCTAGAAGGATCATGCTAGTAATCCATCTAACACCCCAGACTTCTCCAGAAGGGAATCGACCTAATGATATATTTATGTGCCTATTTATACTCTGTATGTGTACATGCGCACACACACAACACACACACACACACATATAACACACCAACATACCAAAAAGAACACATACATCTGGATGGAACTCTAGTGTCACATGGCACTCTGTGTGCATTCATTAGCAAAATCAGATACAATATATCTTATATTTTAACCTTTCATTTAATAACTCTTGTTTTCAGCTTTTGAGTCATCTTCCCACATTTGTTAATCTATTAACTTTTATTCCATGAATATGTATAACTAATTTTTCTTTACATCATCCTGATATCTAAATTGTTAAAATTCCATACACTTCATTATAATTGTATTGTATAATCTCTGAAATGTTGAGTTGCTGAATCGGTCTTGTGTCCAAAGTTATACTACATATTAACATTCCAGTTAGGTTTAATTTCATTTTCTAAAGTGACTGTTTCTTCAAATCTCATGAATATGTAGAGCATATTTATTGCTAGTACCAGTGTAATTGAAATTACCAAACTCTAAAGAATTTTTATGAACTTATGAGATCCAGAATAAATTATTTTTAAGAGAACTGAAGGATTTTAAGTTCACATTTAATTTTTATCATTTACAATCCCTCAATTATTACTCAGCATTTTTGCATACAATTAAATGCATAAGCTTTATTGATAGTAATTCTCTATAGCATCCATAATTAGAACAAAGTAATTTTGTCTTGTTCTCCTTACTCAACAGTTTGTATTTTAATTTCTGTGCATGCCAATAAGGTTATTCACAGAAGCCAAAGCAAATGTATTTCTTAAGGATTGTTTTGCTTTCTAAGTTACATGGAGAATCAGTTAGAATTCAGTTAGAATGAGTTGTGTTTGAGACGCTTATTGGAATCTGAGTGTATGATATTCTTGGATTAAGTATGGAAGATGATAATTATTCCAATCTCATTTCTATTTCATATATATAAGATGAGGTAGTTTCTTCTAAGTCAGAGGGCAGAATGAATTCTCTGAGAAATTCATACATGCATATTCACAAGTAATTTTCAGCTATCTGAAAATTATGTGAGGTAGGAAGGACTTTCAATAAAGAAAAGAACTTCAACTATTCAGACACTTCTTGGAGTTGCAAAGGAGCTATATATACTGTTCTCATCCTTAGATGCCACCAGCATCTATGGCCCTACATAGCAAATCTCATAAACCATAAGTGTACATGTGACATCCAAAAAGCAGAGCAATGCCCATGATCCCATGTCAAACGGTACAAGGTTCAAGGCACTACTATTCCCTCTCACACCTGGGGAAATATAATTGTTTTTTCCCTCTGAAAGGAAAAGGTAGCAGAGGCATATCAGGAGACATAGTTTCCAATCCCACGTTGACCATATACTTGCTCTATGACTTTGGACAACTCATTTGACTTCTACGAATTTCTGTTTCATCATCTAAAAATTAAGGCTAATACTGTCTATCTTCTTAGAGTTGTGATCAGAATTAAAGACCTCATGAAAATGAGGGGGCCTCAAAATCAATAAAACTATGTATAACAGCACCGATTATTTTCTCAACCCTTTATCAGATCAGATCAGATCAGTTGCTCAGTCGTGTCCGACTCTTTGGGACCCCATGAATCGCAGCACGCCAGACCTCCCTGTCCATCACCAACTCCCAGAGTTCACTCAGACTCACGTTAATCGAGTCAGTGATGCCATCCAGCCATCTCATCCTCTGTCGTCCCCTTCTCCTCCTGCCCCAATCCCTCCCGGCATCAGAGTCTTTTCCAATGAGTCAACTCTTCGCATGAGGTGGCCAAAGTACTGGAGTTTCAGCTTTAGCATCATTCCTTCCAAAGAAATCCCAGGGCTGATCTCCTTCAGAATGGACTGGTTGACTCTCCTTGCAGTCCAAGGGACTCTCAAGAGTCTTCTCCAACACCACAGTTCAAAAGCATCAATTCTTTGGCGCTCAGCCTTCTTCACAGTCCAACTCTCACATCCACACATGACCACAGGAAAAACCATAGCTTTTGTTAGTAAAGTAATGTCTCTGCTTTTGAATATGCTATCCAGGTTGGTCATAACTTTTCTTCCAAAGAGTAAGCGTCTTTTAATTTCATGGCTTCAGTCACCATCTGCAGTGATTTTGGAGCCCCCCAAAATAAAGTCTGACACTGTTTCCACTGTTTCCCCATCTATTTCCCATCAAGTGATGGGACCGGATGCCATGATCTTCGTTTTCTGAATGTTGAGTTTTAAGCCAACTTTTTCACTCTCCACTTTCACTTTCATCAAGAGGCTTTTGAGTTTCTCTTCACTTTCTGCCATAAGGGTGGTGTCATCTGTATATCTGAGGTTATTGATATTTCTCCCGGCAATCTTGATTCCAGCTTGTGTTTCTTCCAGTCCAGTGTTTCTCATGATGTACTCTGTATATAAGTTAAATAAACAGGGCGACAATATACAGCCTTGACGTAGTCCTTTTCCTATTTGGAACCAGTCTGTTGTTCCATGTCCAGTTCTAACTGTTGCTTCCTGACCTGCATACAAATTTCTCAAGAGGCAGATCAGGTGGTCTGGTATTCCCAAGTTGTTTCAATCTTGTGGTAGAAAAAAAGAAAATACTGAAAATGTATTATGGTATAAACTAGCTAGCACCTTACAAAATCTGTTTCATCTTCCTTCTGGGCTCACAGAAAGTTTATATTTCTTTGTTCTCTACCAGTTAGAAATGGCCATATGATTGTATTCTAACCAATGGAGCATGAAGAAAATGATGGGGGATACTGTTGGTCTTTGTCCATAAAAATTTCCCATATTAGGTTTTCCAAGCCCTTTCCCCATTCAGTAGCTAAATGAAGATGACATCAAGGTTCTAGAAAATAGCTGAGCCATAAAGGAAAGTTGGTACATCTCGGGATGACAAAGTGGAAAGCCTCTTACCAACTAGGGACAGTAGTTTTGGATTTCACATGTACAACTTATATAATTTAGTAGTACCTTAGATGAAACAGGGCCTCCTGACAGCTCAGTAAAGAATCTGCCTGCAATGCAGGAGACCCTGGTTTGATTCCTGGGTTGGGAAGTTCCGCTGGAGTAGGGATAGGCTACCCACTCCAGAATTCTTGGGCTTCCCTTGTGGCTCAGCCGGTAAAGAATCCCCCTGCAATGTGGGAGACCTGGGTTCAATCCCTTGGTTGGGAAGATTTCCCTGGAGAAGGGAAAGGCTGCTGCTGCTGCTGCTAAGTCACTTCAGTCATGTCCGACTCTGTGTGACCCCATAGACGGCAGCCCACCAGGCCCCCATCCCTGGGATTCTCCAGGCAAGAACACTGGAGTGGGTTGCCATTTCCTTCTCCAATGCAGGAAAGTGAAAAGTGAAAGGGAAGTCGCTCAGTTGTGTCCGACTCTTCGCGACCCCATGGACTGCAGCCTACCAGGCTCCTCTGTCCATGGGATTTTCCAGGCAAAAGTACTGGAGTGGGGTGCCATCGCCTTCTCCGACAGAAAGGCTACCCTTCCAGTATTTAAGCCTAGAGAATTCCATGGACTGTATAGTCCATGGGGTCACAAAGAGTCAGACACAACTGAGTGACTTTCACTTCACTTAGGTAAAATAGGAATATAGAAAACAAGTGTCAAAAGAAATAAGTTCTGGAGATACAATATACATTATGGTAATTATAGTTAATAATACTGTATTGTATATGTGATATTTGCTAAGAGAGTAGTATTAAGTGTTCTCATCACAAAAAAGAAGGTAATTATGTTAATTAATTTGATTATGATAAGCATTTCACTATATATATATAATCGTTACTTTGCATATCTTTAAAAATTACATTGAACAACATGGGATATACACGAATTTGTCATTCATACCTCATAAAACCTGGGGAAAAATCTACTGTTGTAGAAGATCAAGAATACTGATATCAACTCTTATAGCCAGGTTTTGACAAAATATTATTAGGTATAATAATCCCTTGCTTTAGAGAACTAATGGTCTGTGAGGATCTTCAGGGTTTGTAGAACACTTTCAGTTTTCTCAATCATCCTGGGGTATCATGAGGGGACTGCGTTAGGGTCTGTCTCATCACAATCATTCCTTTACCTCCAGTCACTGCTGCTCTTGCTGAAATTACACATTCTCTAAAATATAGTTAGCCATGCATTTCTTAACCAAAACAAAAACAAAGAAGAAAAAGCCAAATTGTATTAGGTATCCTTTAAAAAATCCAAAATATCAAGTCTAGACTTAAAATATCTGCAGTTACCTTAAAATCTCAAATCATTAAATAATAATTTTTAAAAATGAATATGGTTTTCTCATCTTGAATATTTATTAAGCAAACATTATATATAACAAACCAGTTCCTCACTCAGAAAATTAGAATTAAAAAAAAAATTACCCAAACAAGATTGCTGATAGCAATAAGTGACAACACTACATAAGCAGGATAAAGTTCTGCATAAAGACAAAATGATATCTGGAAAAATTAATGTCACTGAATCAGGAAGCATAGATAGGACATACTTTTGGTCTACCAGTGATATCCTAAGAATACAAAGCAACAGCAGAAAACAATATAATTTGTGGTATTTTAATTATATAATTTAGTTCTCATGTATTTGTGTCTAAAGAGCAAGGTTTATTTTCTAAAGACTGTAATAGAATACATAAGGAGGTTTTTTTCATAGAAGCCTTTTGATTTACTCTACTGAACTCAGATGGATCCACATTCAAATATCTCAAAGGCATGTATAAAATACACATTCTAAAAATTCCTATGTGAATACTCTCTGAAACCAAACCTAACCTAACAATGGCATTTCCCATCCTTTTCTATTGAGAAATACTTCTTATCATGAAAACCAAATCTATTACTTCAAATATAGATTTTTCTTCCCATGTTTATTACTCATAATCCCTCAGGTAATACGTTTGAAAAAGTCCATAGCTTTCTTTTCCCTGGCTAAATAACAAACCCTTTCTTTAAAATGAAACCTGTCCCTTAATTTACCAGGGTGACATTTTTCTTTGCATAGGTGATTAGGTGCCCCTGAATAGCAACCACTTCTGAAAGAAGATGCTTTGAATATATTTTTATGATCTCAGTGCTTATTTTTCCCAGAGAACCATTATACATTCACGAACCCCAGATAAAGACTAGACAGGACACAAGCATGACAATTAATTTTCACAAACTATATTAAACAGTATACCACAGAAGTAAAAAACAATTAAGTATATGTATATTTATATATTTGTGTGTGTGTGGTATTAGAACTATTTTATGATAAATGAATAGGTAATTTTAATTTAATTTTGATTAAAACTGCCTATTTAATATTTATTGAGCCAAAATACCATACACTAAAAACTTGATAACTCCCAAAATCATTTGCACATATTCATTTTACTCCCTATGTAATACGTCAAAGAAAATTGCTTGTTTCCTGTAACAACACTTCTATAATTCATTTCAGAACCAGTAATCAGTCAACACATTTTGACAGATCTCAGGTTAGAAACATGTGCACAAAAATGCTTACTGCTAGAAAGAAGTTTAATTTTATTTTGAGTAAATAAATTCATATAATAATTTAGATCAATGTTTCCCAAACTAACCTGGTATAAAGAATCTTTCAGCTTTTTTCCTAAGGAATGTCCATGGTAAAGACCAGGAGTAAGTATGTTAAGAAGCACTGAGGGATTCAAAATGAGAAAACACAGATTTAGACTATGCTGAGTTCTCCTACTCATTCATTCATGTAGTCATCAATTCAAATTGTTTTATTCATTCAACCTTGGCACGTTTGTGTGTTAGATGTAATAGGATATATAAAACACGCTGCTAGGATCACAAATAAGTGAAATGAAATATGATAAATTCTTGACTGAAAACATACAGGGTTGCAGTAGGTACACAAAGGAAGGACTCTCAATTTTACCGGAGAGGTTGGGTAAAGGTCAGTTCGGGCTTCATAGAGAAAATAGCACTTGAACCAAATCTCAACCGAGTAAGTGTCCACTAAATGAAGAACTAAGGAAAGAACATCCTACTAAGAGAAACGATGCTGACAATTGTGCAGAATAAATTGGCTGAGTATGAAATTAGAAAACATATCTTTTTGGGAGACTATTTAGAAAACTTAT
Source organism: Bos mutus (assembly GCF_027580195.1). Classification (NCBI taxonomy): domain Eukaryota; kingdom Metazoa; phylum Chordata; class Mammalia; order Artiodactyla; family Bovidae; genus Bos; species Bos mutus. The sequence goes on along the minus strand of NC_091644.1, from coordinate 22,186,217 downwards.
GACTGCCAAAGGAAACTAAGCTGAAGCGATGAGAAATGGTTAAAGGAGAGAAAAATACGCAAAATTAAGGATTGGGGGAAGGTAAATAGAGCATTACTATTCAATCAATATAGTTTCAGTTATGCAAGATGATTAAATTCTAGAGATCTGCTGCTATACAACTTTGTACCTATAGTCAACAATACTGTATTACACCTAAAATTCTATTAGGAGGGTAGATATCATGGTAAGTGTTTTTAACCACATTTTCTTAAAGGAATTATTGGATCTGGTAATTGATTAGACACAAGATAATGGAAGGAGAGGAAATAAGAGAATCCACAATTGTTTTGAGTCTGCATAAAACAAAGATGGTGCTATTATTTCCAGGTAAAGAGAATGATAAAAGAAGACCAAGTTTGGGGAAGAAATAGGAATTCAGTCTTGTACAGGTAAAGCTGGGGACATACATGTGGATTTGTCCATTAAGCAACTGAATACATAAGTCTTGGATGGATAACTGAGTTTAGAGGCATGGATTTGGAAGGCAGTCACAGGTGAACAGTGAGTGAGGTCTTCAGATCAGATCAGTCGCTCAGTTGTGTCCGACTCTTTGCTACCCCATGAATCGCAGCACGCCAGACCTCCCTGTTCATCACCAATTCCCGGAGTTCACTAAGATTCACGTCCAATGAGTCAGTGATGCCATCCAGCCATCTCATCCTCTGTCATCCCCTTCTCCTCCTGCCCCCAATCCCTCCCAGCATCAGAGTCTTTTCCAATGAGTCAACTCTTCACATGACGTGGCCAAAGTACTGGAGTTTCAGCTTTAGCATCATTCCTTCCAAAGAAATCCCAGGGCTGATCTCCTTCAGAATGGACTGGTTGGATCTCCTTGCAGTCCAAGGACTCTCAAGAGTCTTCTCCAACACCACAGTTCAAAAGCATCAATTCTTCGGCGCTCAGCCTTCTTCACAGTCCAACTCTCACATCCACACATGACCACTGGAAAAACCATAGCCTTGACTAGACGAACCTTTGTTGGCAAAGTAATGTCTCTTGCTTTTGAATATGCTATCTAGGTTGGTTATAACTTTCCTTCCAGGGAGTAAGCATCTTTTAATTTCATGGCTGCAGTCACCATCTGCAGTGATTTTGGAGCCCAGAAAAATAAAGTCTGACACTGTTTCCACTGTTTCCCCATCTATTTCCCATGAAGTGATGGGACCGGATGCCATGATCTTCGTTTTCTGAATGTTGAGCTTTAAGTCAACTTTTTCACTCTCCACTTTCACTTTCATCAAGAGGCTTTTGAGTTCCTCTTCACTTTCTGCCATAAGGGTGGTGTCATCTGCATATCTGAGGTTATTGATATTTCTCCCAGCAATGTTGATTCCAGCTTGTGTTTCTTCCAGTCCAGCGTTTCTCATGATGTACTCTGCATATAAGTTAAATAAACAGGGTGACAATACACAACCTTGACGTACTCCTTTTCCTATTAGTATTAAAATCATACAAAGAATTTTCTAGCCTGAGAAGCAGATTAGGAATAGAACTTTTGCACATTCTACTATTTCAAAACTGAATGGAAAATAAGAGACAATGGGAGAACAAGAACATACTGATATTGGGAAAGCTAAGTTGAGAGAATTTAAATGATACCTCACCAGCAAATGACCCAAATATATCAGAAAAAAAAGAAAATATGCCATTAGATTTGGCCATTAAGAGGTCAGTAATTGAAAAATGGTATGAGTTGAAGAAGGAGTAGGAGGTAAACAGGAAACAGAGAGAGTAGGCTATATCTCAAATTGATTATTAAAAAGAAGAAAAAGCTGTAGACGGTGGTGAATGTATACACTTTTAAAGAATCAAATAATCTCAGAATTTAAAAGATTTGGAGAAAGCACCTGGTACATTTCCTTCAACCCTAATGCAGAAATCATTTCCAAAGCTTCCCTTACAGGTAATGGGGTCCAACCTCTCTGCGTGAATATTTCGTGGAATACAAAGCTGATTAACTCAAAAGATATTTCATTATACTTGCTCTTGAAGTGTAAGATATATATAGAAAAAGACACACAAAGTGATGCTGAGTACTCATAAACTGAATATGCCTGTGTAAGCAATATCTAAATGAAGAAGTAGATATAATAAGCATATGGAAGTGCACAACCATCCCCCACCCACACTAACAGTAAGCAATTTATCTTTTTCCTATTCTTAAAGACATTCTTCTCACAATCACACAGTTATATGCACATTTTTATCTTTTAGCTCAATTTGCTAAAAGGAACAAAATAAGAGCGGCCAATATCTTGACTTTTAAATATATAGATTAAGCCTCCTGGGTATTGAACTGTCTATAAATAGAACCATTCAGTTTCTATTTTGTTGCATCTAGTCTCTTTCACTCAACATTATGTTTATTAGTTTCATTCATATTGTTATATGTGATGGATATTCATTCAGTCTCATAACTAAAATATTTCATTATGTTAATATGCCAATTTATTTATTGTTCTATTGACAGGCATTTCTTTGGCACACTAGTAGAAAGAAGCCTGCTATGAACACTCTACTACATGTTTTTTGTTAACTTATATACATATTTCTTTTACATGTAAACCTGGAAATAGAATTGCTGAGTCACAGAATATGCACTGCAGATGCTGCCAAAATTCCTCCAAAGAACTTGTTTCAATAAGACATACACCAGTAGATCAAGAGAATTTCAGTTACTCTACATCCTTATCCAACACATATAATATTGTCTACCTTTTCATATTAGTCATTCTAATGAATATGTTGTATTCAGTTCAGTTCAGTTCAGTCGCTCAGTTGTGTCCGACTTTTTGCCACCCCATGAATCGCAGCACGCCAGGCCTCCCTGTCCATCACCAACTCCTGGAGTTCACTCAGACTCATGTCCATCGAGTCAGTGATGCCATCCAGCCATCTCATCCTCTGTCATCCCCTTCTCCTCCTGCCCCCAATCCCTCCCAGCATCAGAGTCTTTTCCAATGAGTCAACTCTTCGCATGATGTGGCCAAAGTACTGGAGTTTCAGCTTTAGCATCATTCGTTCCAAAGAAATCTCAGGGCTGATCTCCTTCAGAATGGACTGGTTGGATCTCTTTGCAATCCAAGGGACTCTCAAGAGTCTTCTCCAACACCACAGTTCAAAAGCATCAATTCTTCGGCACTTAGCTTTCTTCACAGTCCAACTCTCACATCCATACATGACCACTGGAAAAACCATAGCCTTGACTAGACGGACCTTTGTTGGCAAAGTAATATTACCACATCTTAATTTGCATTACTGTAATGACTAATGTAGTTGAATAACTTTTCACATATTTGACTATTTGGATATACTATTATATGAAGGGCCTGAGACTTTTATTCATTTATCATTGGACTATTTCTCTTTCTTATTTGTAGGAGTACTTTATGTAATCCAGGTATGAGTCATTTGTCAGATATATGTATTAAGAATACCCTACCCCACTCTATGAATGTCTTTTCATTTTCTTAATAGTGTGCTTTGATGAAAAACCGTTCTTAACTTTAAGCCAATCTATACATTATTTTCTTTAATGGTTATTGCTTGTGTTTTAATTATGACATCCTTCCCTACTCCAAGACATAAGACTTTCTTCTGTTTGCCTCTATTTCCTTCCATTCTAATTATCCCTTTGACTGTGTTCCCTTCTTTTTCATTACTTGTGTGTGTGTGTGTGTGTGTGTGTGTGTGTGTTCTCGACTGCTCAGTCACGTCCAACTCTTTGTGACCCTGTGGACTGTAGCTCACCAGGCTCCTCTGTCCATGTAGTTTTCCAGGCAAGAATACTGGGTTGTCCAAGGAATCTTTCCAATCCAGGGATGAACTCATATCTTCTGTGTTTCTTGTATTGGCAGGCAGAATTCTTTACCATTGTGCTACCTGGGAAGCCCTTCTTATTACTTACCTTCTTTGTATCAATCAAATTTATATCATTACCCTTATTTCTATTAACATTTTATTTACACTTTATTCTTTTAGGTTTTACATGAAGAATTATGTCATTCATTTTGGGGTTAGATCAATATAATACAGTTATTACTTTTATCATCTATATTGTTAAGTCATAGAAATTTCTAACCCCACTTATGCCTTCTTGCATTTTGTGTTACTTCTGTCACTATTGCTCTATCTGTACTTTAAACTCCATAAAGCATTACTCTTATTGTTTAACATAATTCATGATCATTTATGTTTCACATCTAATTACAAGTTCCAGTGCTCCTCAATTGCTCTGATATTTCCATTGCTCCACTTAGGGTCATCCTTCCACTTATAGAAATTCACTGTAGTATTCCTTTTAGCACAGGCATGATAGTAATGAATTCTCTCCATTTTTATTTGTTTTTGTAGTTTTGGTTGAACATTTTGGTCAGAAAACATCTTTGTTACTTTATTTTTGAAGGACTTTTGTTATAAAAGTTTGTAAGCTTGCAGTTCTTTGCTCTCAACACTCTACATTCTATTTATCCTCTATCTTCTCTTCATTCTCAAACTTATTTTGCTCTTTGAGGTAATGAGTCCTTTTCTTTGACTGGTGGTAAGATTCGTCACTTGTTTGTTTCTATTTATGAGCCACGGCACTCCCTGGATTTTGACTGAGAACCTGAGAGATATTTATCTTCTCAGCTCCGAGGGGACACAAGTACTTTTTCAGAAGTTTTCCGTTTATTTCCTCATGATAGCTTATGGTGAATGTATGTTGGATTTGTGATCTCTGAAGAAGATTTAGCTTCGGGACCAGGGACCAGACTTGATCACTCAAGAGCTTTTGTGTAGCAGAGTTTTATTAAGTGAAAAAGGGACAGAGAAATCTTCTGACATAGACTTCAGAAGGGGGACGGAGAGTGCCCCCCTAGCTAGTGTTAGCAAGGGAGTTATACTTTTTAAATTAGTTATTACAATAAATCAAAAGAATGCCTCAAGGTTGTAAAGATCCTACCAGACCCACTCCCATAATATGCATTTTAAGATAACAGGATTAGTCCAAAGGTTTTCAGGAAGGAGAAACCTGTCCTCAAGCAGGATACATTATTGTTATATAATCCTTACTAAAGAATGTAGGAAAAAAAAAGTTTGTCCTTTCCTCCTCCTTGAGAATTCCAGACCCCTATGTCCTCCTTGAGAGCTCCAGACCCCTTTCTCCTCTTCGGGGACCTCAGACTTCTTATCAACTTGCCTAGGAATTGACTTTCTCATTCAGGCCCAAACAACTAAATAATCGGCTTGCAATGCAGGAGACCCAGATTTTTCCCTATATTGGGAAGGTCCCCTGGAGAAGGGAATGGCAAGCCACTCCAGTATTCTTGCCTAGAGACTCTCATGGACAGAGGCGGCTGGTGGGCTACAGTCCATGGGATCTCAAAGAGTCAGACACGACTGAGTGACTAACACTTTCACTTTCACACAGCAACTAAAAAATTTGGCAAGTGTCTTCAAGAAGTGTTTAGCCTTGTGTTTGAGTTTAGCATCTCCCTCCCACTAAATCCTCTCACTAGAATATTTCCTAAATATCAAAAGTCTATGGAAGCTTTCACTCTGTCTTTCAGAAGCCTTTATCCTAGTTCCCCTGCTTCTTATGTGGCCTCAGAACACAGCAAACCCCATGGAGAAAGCTGGCTATGTGTTTTAGATCCCTCAAATTTCCAATTTGTCATCTCAGCCTTGTACAATCACTGAAAGTCTCTCTGGTCTTTCTTACTCCCAAAAGATGCCTTTTGCCTGGGCCTCACCCAATTCCTTGGCCACACTATGAAATAGCAAATGCCCTCAGGATAAAAATAGGAGTCAGCAGCCCATCTTAGAATGCTTTCCCTCCTTCAAATTTTAGTTTGTTTAATCCTTGTTGCTTCAGCTCTAGGAAAAGTGAAAAGTGAAAGTGAAGTCATTCAGTCGTGTCCGACTCTTTGTGAACCCAAGGACTGTAGCGCACCAGGCTCCTCCATCCATGGAATTTTCCAGGCAAGAATACTGGAGTGGGTTGCCATTTCCTTCTCCAGGGAATCTTCCTGACCCAGGGATCGAACCCGGGTCTCCCACATTGCAGGCAGATGCTTTACTGTTGAGCCACCAGGGAAGCTTCAGCTCTAGGAAGTATAGCTAATTTATTTGGTTTGTTCTATATATTACAAAAGAAAAACTAGTCTGCCATAACCTACCTGGAAATGAGGAAGCAATTACATTTTAATGGCTCTAACTGGTTTTCAAAACTCCTTATATTGAGACAAAATTGACTCTCCTTCATTTTCTACTCTTCGTCCTAATTTTGAAATATGGATCAACAAAGAAATATTTTATCCTCATATATTTATCTTTTTGAAGAATTGTCTCCTTTAAATCTTTCTCTCTTCACACTAAATGCCAATAAATTCTAAACTTTTTTTATGCTTAAATCCTTTGCCTTCCTGGTCATCATCTTCAGGGAACACTCCAGATTGTCAGTATCTCTCTTAATAAACAAATCTGAACAAATATACTAGATGTTGTCATTAAATGCAATGAAGGAAAAAAGAGAATCATATAATGATTAATATAGTTATAAAAGAAATTATCTGATAAGCTCTTTAAAAAATCACATGAATAAGAGCAAAAAAATAACATAAAGACAGAAAAAATTACACAAAACAGAGACAGAAAAAATGTGATGAAAGCTTCCAAAATGAATAAAAGCTCATGAAAAATGCTAAACAAAAAAACACATTATAAGACACATGTATCCCAATGTTCAGAGCCACAGCCACACTATTTGTAATAGCTAGGACATGGAAGCAACCTAGATGTCCATTGAAGGATGAATGGTTAAAGAAGTTGTGGCACATATACACAAAGGAATATTACATAGCCATAAAAAGGACTGCATTTCTAGTGAGGTGGATGAATCTAGAGCCTGTTATACAGAGTGAAGTCAGAAAGAGAAAAACAAATTTTGTATATTAATGTATATATATGGAATCTAGAAAAATGGTACTGATAAACCTATTTTCAGGGCAGGAATAGAGACAGAGAACAGACTTTGGACACAGCAAGGGAAGAAGAGGGTGGGACCAATTGATAGAATAGCAATGACACACACACACTACCATATGTAAAGCAGATAGCTATCAGGAAGTGCTGTGTAACACAGGCAGCTCAACCTGGTGCTCAGTGACAACCTAGAGAGGTGGGATGGGGTGGGCAGTGGGGGGAGGTTCAAGAGGAAGGGGACATAAATATACTTATGGCTGGTTCACATTGTTGATGTCAGAAGCCAACACAATATTGTAAAGGAATTATCCGCCAATTAAAAATAAATTTTTAAAAGCACACTTTATTCTTTTTAAAGACTCTTTTCCCCAGGCTACCTCCATTCATTCTCATAGTTCAATCACATTTTATAGGTGAGTTAACTCAGAGGATTTTTCCCAATGTCAAAAATATAGTTAATGGCAAAAAGAATAGATATACATGTATGTTTAACTGAATCATTCTATTGGACACCTGAAACTAACACTACTACATCAACTATACTTCAGTATAAGATAAAACTTTTTTTTAATGTAATTATTGGTAGAGAATTTCTTGGTTTAGACAGAGATATTTATTACATAGCTATATTCAATCTACTGTATTATCCAAATAATGGCAAGTAAACACTTTTAAAGTTTACCATAAAAATTTAGATAGAATGACCTTCTAAAAACACCAACAATTCAATTATTCAAAGATAAATATGTCTAGTAAGTTCTCTCCTAATACTAGCTAAAGACACGAATATAGAACCACAAAATACATATCTTAATATCACTAAGGTTTTAGAGAAGGGAGATAAACAGGATTTCAGTATACACATATTTCCGTATCTCTATTTCACATTTAAGAATCAAGCTACCTATTAAAATGATCATAATTTTAAGATAGTTTAATTCTAAAAGTATGCAGCTTTCTACCTCCCTCTTACATATTAAGCAAATATCTGTGTAGTTGATCTCCTCTCTTTAAGTACCTAGGGATGCATTTAGCACCTGAGGTGGTTACTTTGAGCTTCTAATAATATGTTTGTTTTACCAGAGCTGCTGTTGCCTGAACAATTCAAAGATTCATTTGCAGTTACTCTGGTTTAGAGAAGAGGGATATAAATTTGGCTGTTTGGGGTTGCTTCTAAGAATTTCTCTATATAAATCCCATTTAGAATGTTCTTAACTGAGGGAGTTTAAAGTGAAATATAATGGCCAAAAATCTTAAATTTGAAAAAAAAACCCTCAAATCTCAAAGCCCCCTTTACCAGTAAGTAGGAATAGTAATGACCTAAAATTTAAAACAGGACAGAGTATTTCATTCCACAATTACAGATGAGATTATGGAAATAATTCACCTGAGAGAAAGGTGCCAGTTTTATTTAAATTCACAGTAAGGAGTAAATGAGAGCAGAAATGACTTGAGCCCGGGCACAGGTTTGACATCTGCCATTATTAAGATGGGAAAGAGACCTGGAAAGGGAAGCCGAAGACATTTAAGACAAATTTTTCTAATGTTATGAGACTGCACACTTGAAGTGTTGCCAATGTTTAATATTTTCTCTAAGTAAGATACAGATGAAACTCTCCAGTTCAGGAAATTAAATGGGCCCAAACTGCCACTAGGAGGCAAAGGAAGCTATTATAAATATTTGGAAGTCTGAGTTAACACAGAGAACCTGATATGTTGCTGGCACCTTGTAAGTGCTCGTTACTATTAATTGAGTTGAATATGAATTGAATTGCGGCTTTACTAAAAGCATACTTCCTGAGTTAGGAGGCCTTAGCAAACAGGGCCAAAAATTAACTCACAAATTCAAAGCCATCTATTTTTAAAATGCATGATAAGCAACACAGGAAGCTTTTACAAATAGCCAGCAAAATCTGAGCTTTCAATCAACAATTTCTTTCACCGAAGGTGTAGAGCATGGAACAGATCCAGAAGCACAGATGGTATTTTTCATCTGCACATGCAATTTCCTTTTTCTCCATTTTTATATAAACCTCTCTCTCATTTTTTTGAAGAATGATAGAATTTACCAGTAAAATTCAACACTATTTACAGCCTCTGGAAATGTTGTTCACCTCCATTTCACATTTTTAGCAGCAATTTAACTGTCTTTCAGAATGTGTAGAAAGATGGGGGGGTGCTTTATAATCTCCCCTTTACTATATCTTGAATAATTTCAGAAGCTTTAATTCCTCCAGGGATCTAAAACTTCTCCAGCATTTAAAGTAAGTGCCTTTGTCCACCCTTATCCCTATTTTCTTTGGATTAGGGATACCAATTATTCATAGAATCTTAAGGCCAAAATGAATCTTGGAGGTCATGTTGAGCTGCTAGTGACTTGCTCAAGGTCACTTTGCTGGTTAGTGCAGGGAAGGTGAGACAAGTACTCTTGCATCACACTTCACAATTATAGAGCCACATGTACAAAGATCAATACATAGATGTATCTCCAAAAATTCATTTCCAGGACTCCACCAGGATGGAAATTCCTCATTTTTCTAAAGTAAATCAGATTCACTTGAGGATGAAAAGAAGTCTGATATTCAAAATCCAAATATCATGGTTCATAACTGGTGAACTGGTACAGCATGGTGATAATAATAGTAATAGTAATAATAATAATAAAATAGATGGAATGAAATTCCAGATATCCAAATATAATATAGGAAAATAAAAATAAAAGTTTCTAAGTCATGTCTGACTCTTTGTGACCCCACGGACTATATAGTCCATGGAATTCTCCAGGCCAGAATACTGAAGTGGGTAGCCTTTCCCTTCTCCAGCAGATCTTCCTGACCCAGGAATCGAACCAGGGTCTCCTGCATTGCAGGGAGATTCTTTACCAACTGTGCTATCAAAATGAACTTGTAAATTTTGGTAAGAAAACAAATAACATAATGCTACAACATAAACTAGAAAAATATTTTAAAAGGAATCTCATTTACCTTTGGAAAAACACCCAATTGTAATTTAAAAAATGAATTAATATATCCACTGATTGTTATGTTAATGACTCTGGCCTAGACCTCTCTCCAGAACTGAACAAACCTGCTTCCCAACATCTTCATTAAGCTATGTCAAAATCTCTACATCTTTATTAAGTCTAACACTAAACTTACAGACAAAGCAACCGTGAATCACCCTTGCAATGTGTCCTGTTCCAGTGAATGCCCACATCAGGACACTTCTGCACCCAGAAACCTAAACATCCTTGAGATGGTCTTCTCACTCATTCCCAATTGCTAATCCTTTTCTCTACAGAAAGGATCCAAATCCTGTCCCTCTTCAGAAATGCTTTAGACACGACAAAATTTCTCTACCTCCTGGCCACCAGCCCCATGCACACTGCCTTCTCACCTTTCTAATGGATCCTTCAGTAGCCTCCTAACAGCTTTGCAGATATCTACTCTGGACTTTAGCTATCTCTCTTCTTCAGAATTATCTTTTTGTAAATACAAATCAGTTCATGCCACTTTCCCACTTAACATTCTTCATTGGCTTTCAATTGTCTTATGCTAACGCACAAACCTTGTAAAACCCCTCAAAATATCATAAAATGGACTATAAGGAACAAATGATGTGTCCCTGATGACCTCTTAAACCCATCTCAAATAGGCCTTCCCATCATCACCATTTCAGTCCAACCCTGTGATTTCTCATCCATCCATTCCAGACTCCCCTTCCTGTAAGCTGCCCTGATCCCTTGTACAGCATTTACGTCAGCCTGAAAATGCCTCTTCCTACCTTCACTCATCTTAACTCCTATGAAACTTCCTTAGGGAAACTTTCCATGATGTCCGTCCCTCAAAGAGTAGTTCCCTGTACTTTTCCTCCATGACCAATATCAAAATTTATAATAATATATTTGTGTGACTATTTGTTTAATTGTGTATTCCCTTACTATAATATCTGCTTCTATTTACTCATTGCACTAATACTTAGGACAGTAGCTGGCACATAATACATATTCAATGATTGTTTATGAAATGAATTAAGGAATAATTCAATAGAGAAGAATAAAGGGGAGGAATGGAGGGAAGGATGAGAAAGAGAGCAGGAGTGACTTTTAATAAAAAATTCACCAAGAGCTTAGAAAGTTCCATTTTAGGTTTAACTGTTAGCTTGGATAATTGTGGGTTGATAGGAAACATACTAGGTCATAGAGAGCACAGTCACACTCTGATCTGCTGCTGCTAAGTTGCTTCAGTCGTGTCCAACTCTGTGTGACCCCATAGATGCCAGCCCACCAGGCTCCGCCATCCCTGGGATTCTCCAGGCAAGAACAGGGGAGTGGGTTGCCATTTCCTTCTCCAATGCATGAAAGTGAAAAGTGAAAGTGAAGTCACTCAGTAATATCCAACTCTAGCGACCCCATGGACTGCAGCCCACCAGGCTCCTCCATCCATGGGATTTTCCAGGCAAGAGTACTTGAGTAGGGTGCCATTGCCTTCTATAGAAAGACCTAAAGCATGATTGCCATAATGTTTATGTGTATGCATTTGTGTTTCTAAGAAAGTGAAGAAGGAAATGATCAGCAGGAAAGTGGCTGAAGGAGATACCAACAAAATGTTACTCCTCTTAAATTATTTAGGATAACAGTCAAGGCAATTATTGTGGTTTATTTATTTATTATCTTTTTTGCTGATGTCTTCTTAAAAGACATGAAATCCTAAAATTCAGGGTGAAGCTAGCAGGCCAAATATAATTATGAGAGTGTGAGAATGCAAAAGCAGAGCCTCCCCCTCCCCAAAAAAATGCCAATGCAATGCGGTAGAGCACTTCATTTGATTGTGTGATTAGAACAGTGGTATAATTTGGCTCCCATTAAGAGTTTTCTGAAACTGGGATACATTTTCTAAAACACTCTTAATCCACTTCAACTACAACCTACACCATGAATTTAATGTCACCAACAATTCATACTATTGTATGAGGACAGGGAATAATCCATATTTATAAGTTTTAGAGACAAGATTTGCATTCCCAGTTTGGTTTCCCTCATGCTCGTCTGGCTGTATTTTTTGTGTGGGAATATATGCGAGGTTGATTTATGAGCACTTGCATAAGCTTTATAGAACAAGGTAAGAATCCTAGGAATTGAAGAAACCATCATAAATACAAATACCAATGTCCATGGTCCAGCTTACTGCCAACTTTCTGCCATAGATACAGGATTCAGTGACACAACAGGGCCTACATCTAAGATCTGGGAGAAGTGCAATCTCAGATAAAACTAGTGTGTCTAGGTTTGGGATGCCTTGAATAAAGCAACAGATGGACAAATATCTCCTCAGGACCAGGCAAGACAATAGAGAAAGCAAAGTAATGGCTCTCAAGTATCTGTGATATAAATGGGGAGATAAGAGGTAACTCATGATAAAATAGTAACTAACACACAGCAACATGTATGAAGTACCAGGGGAGGAGCAAAATGAAAAATTGCCACAGTTCAAGAGAAGGATGATATTTATAGACATTTTTTGGTGTTTCCCCACCCCCACCCCCCATAGAGTAGGTAGAATTTAACCTAGCTCCCAACAGGATCCAGAGAGGCAGGGAAGAATTTTCAAGAGAAATCCAAGATGAGTGACAACCCCAAATGCTTGCAATTCTTTATAAAGTGCCCCCTTCTCTCAAGACAAAAAAAATCATCCTGTCATATAAACTAGGGGGTTGTTTTGTATGTTAGAGACATTTTCTGCTATATTAGGTTTTGAAACTGTATTTTTCCACTTATCTTAGAGCATCTCTTTTGGAGGGCGGGGAGAAAGCATCAGCAGGTTAATTTCTACCTTCACAGAGTTTTTTTTTGTTTTTTGTTTTTGTTTTTTTGCTGTTTATAGTTTAAAACAAAACTACTGAAGTACGGAACAAAATTGTGGAAGTCAGGAATACATATCATGAAACTGATGTTAATTTTTTTTTAAGCTGTACTATGTATTACAATTCCCACTGATTATTTTATTAAGTTCAGACATCAGAATAGATTTGCTGACACAGATTTTTTCATCTTCAGAGAGGAAAGTTATTATTTTATTATTTATCATTTTTATGCTTAAGGCTGCTCACTGGTGTTTAATCAGCAGGCATAATCTATTTAGTTTGATAGATATGCATAGAAAAGTTGAAGTGATGTGCCTAAAGCTAAACTGCAAATAAGTATCCCATTCCAGAATTAGAATTCTCAGTCCTTTTTACTTAGTTGAATATTTGATATTTGAACTATGATACTTTCCACCAATAAGCCAACAATTCTAATAATGTGCAAAGGCTTCTCTCTCCTTCTTGTTCTGATAGAGTTTATACATTTTTGAGCACTTCAGTTTAATTGCATATCAAATATAGATTAATGTGGCAACAGAAATAATTATTGGAAAATGACTAATAGAGCATTTAAAATGCTCAATTCTCTAAGCTCATTTCAGCTGTATATTGAATGGTGATACACGAGTGACAAGCTATGGACTCTGCAGAAAAAGATCAGAAGATATGATGGAGTGTTTCAATCAGGAAAAATGTTACAATCTTCCATTTCATTTATTGAGAACTTATTATTTCAGGAAATACAAATGTATTATCTCCACAGCTAACAACTAAATTTTAAGGCAGGGATTATTATATCCATTTAACAGACACCAATATTGTAGCTCAGAAAGGTTAATTAAGGGCAATCAATTAACTGCCCAAGATGCCCACCTAGTAAGTGATGGAGATTGAACCTTTTTCCCTATCCTCAGTGGGAATACCTGGTTCTTGACCTCAGGCCCTCATCATCTCTCACTTTCCATTTTACTGTATTCTCATAACCTTATTTCCTATAAGAAATACAGTTATTTCTGCTTCTCCATCTGCATTGTTTGGTACTGCCATTTTGAGTAGTTTCAGTCCCCCACCATGTCACCAGAGGTCTCTGCCTCTGCCTAGAATGGCCTTTCTGCTTTTTTCCTAAGAGTTCTTATTCATTCAAGTCTCACCTCACAAGTCTTCTCTTTTTGGCCTTTCCTGATCCTAGCCTAACAAAGCTGACTGTGCCCTTCTCTGAGGTCCGTAAATAACCCTGTTAAAGGCTGAGCTTACTCATTTGTATGTTTATATACATGGAGGCCTCTTAGAGACTGGGAGTTTCTTGAAAACAGGAACCAGGCCTCAATTATCTTTGAATTACCAGTGTCTAGCACAATTCCTGAAACCGAATTAATATTCAATAATAGAATACTTATATCATTTTGGATAGAAGCTTAAGCCCGACCCAAAGTGATTGCAAATGACATGGAGCATGTTGATCCTTTGCCCATTATAATGTAATTGAGGTTGCAGTCAGCACTCTTAAGAATCAAAAGGTTTTCTACAATACTACAGAGAAAATTTTTAAAAATTAGAAACCAGAGATTTTTCATGCTACATTTTAGTTAAAAATTAGATCAGTTAGTTTCATTTGGTGTTCATTTCCCTTGTTACATTTATTAATTATCAAATATATTACTTGAACAACTGCTTGCTCCCCATAGTCCATCTGGGCTCTCTTCTCAATAATGCATTGAAGTCATAAGTACTAGATTTATTGCCTCGGCGATTTCCACAGCACAAAGTATGAATTCAGTACAGCACTGAGCAGAAGGGAGAGCTAATGGGTAAGGCAGAAAATGCTTAATCAATATCACTTGTGGCATAAGTTTAAAACCCTAAATCCCCAAGCAGATTTTGCAAAGGGCTACATTCAAGGCCCAAGTCTCTAGAAATGCATTTACTGTACCACGAAGTTAAGAATCATTTTCTTTCCTCCCAAATTCTTGATTACTCCACAGGCCTCTTAAGGATACACTGAGTCTATGAACAACAATTCAGTCAGCCCACAGGAGAAGAGATCCCTGAAAGAATGATGTAGGAATATATTATTATTTCCAGAAAAGGCCTTTCCTCCCCACATGATTTTTTTAAAGATAAAATATCAATTTTGGATCAGCAGAGAGGAGAAAATTTCAGAATCTTAATGTTGAAAGAGACCTTACAGATAAGACATCAGCCCTGGAACTGGTAGAAGCACCTTCTGACCTAGATAGTCCAGAAGGGATGGACCACAATATCATTGAGTCAAGAGACTGACCAGATTTTGGTGACTAGGAGCCATCTACCTCCTGTATTAACTAAGTGATCATTAAGTAGGAATTTAACTGGAAAGTTGAATTAGGCAGGCATTTCAGAAATGATATAGTCGTGCATTATGACAGAAGCCCCCTGTGTGTTCTGACAATAAAGCAAGTGTGCCCCGAAGGATCAAGAGGGGCGAGTGTGATCAGGGACCCACTTAGCATTCTGATACAAAGACTTCTGCATTATTAAACTTCTGGCACTCTGAATCCCTTTAAATACCCACAGGAACTATCTAATTTATTAGGAGAAAAGTCTTTTGTCAAAACCATATTGCTAATGTCTTCAGGTAGAAAGAAAGGGTCTAAAGCGTAGCCCCAGTACCATGACACAAATATAAGCTACACAGTTCCCTTCTCATTAAGCACACAGTGAGAAATAAATAATCAACATAATGATTAGCAAACTGGTTCAATAAATTCTTCAGTGTTGTTTCATGGGCCTACCATCTAGGAAATGTTGTCTCAGTGCTAAAACTATGGTTTTATTTTTCCTGTTATTCCCATCCCCTAGACAGAATGATCCCATCCCATTATGTTGTTTTTTATTGCCTACATCAACACATTTCAACAAAGTTCTTGGAAATTCATTTGAATTATATGTGAAATGTTCTTATTTTCTAGAATTTTTCTGTATTTAATTTGTATTTTTAATTTCTCCTTCAGAAGAAGCTAAGAAAACCTGTATTATTCAGATATTGGACAGTGATTATAGCTCAACAAGACCTTAGTACATTTATTAAGAAACTACAGAGTCTTTGTCCTACTCTGTCACTTTAGTATGCCTCAACTTTATGTCCTGTAATAAAAAATTATAAAATCATTAAAATAAACAAATAAGCCATTCAAAATACATTAGTTCTCCCCAAAGGCACTTAGCATGATTCCCATTATATTATTTTGAGAGTTTGATTTACTTTTAAAAGCCATAAATATTTTATTAAATTGTAAGCAATTGAAGCAAATAAAAAAGCATATAAGAAAAGAATTAAAATAAAAGGTAAGAAAATCTAATGAGTTCTCTATTCAGTTCATTTTAGTTGCTCAGTCATGTCTGGCAATTTGTAACCCCATGGACTGCAGCATGCCAGGCTTCCCTGTCCATCACAAAATCTGGGAGCTTGCTCAGCTCATGTCCTTCAAGTCCGTGGTGACATCCAACCATCTCATCCTCTGTTGCCCGCTTCTCCTCCTCCCTTCAATCTTTCCCAGCAACAGGGTCTTTGCCAATGAATTAGTTCTTCTTATCATGTGGCTAAAGTACTGGGGCTTCAGCTTCAGCATCAGTCCTTCCAATGAATACTCAGCCTTGATTTCCTTTCTGATTGAATGGTTTGATCTCCCTGCAGTCCAAGGAACTTTCAAGAGTCTTCTCCAACATCATAGTTCAAAAGCATCAATTCTTCAGCACTCAGCATTCTTTATGGTCCAATTCTCACATCTATACATGACTATTGGAAAAATCATAGCTTTGACTAGTCAGACCTTTGTTGGCAAAGTAATGTCTCTGCTTTTTAATATACTATCTGGGTTGTCACAGCTTATCTTCCAAGGAGTAAGTGTCTTTTAATTTCATGACTGTAGTTACCATCTGCAGTGATTTTGGAACCCAAGAAAATAAAGTCTGTCACTGTTTCTATTATTTCCCCATGGAACTGGATGCCATGATCTTAGTTTTTTGAATGTTGAGTTTTAAACCAGCTTTTTCACTCCCCTCTTTCACTTTCATTGCATGTTCTTTAGTTCCTGTTACCTTTCTGTCATAAGGGTGGTGTCATCTGCATATCTGAGGTTATTGATATTTCTTCCAGTAATCTTGACCCCAGCTTATGATTAATCCAGCCTGGTATTTTGCATGATGTACTATGTATATAAGTTAAAATAGCGGGGTGACAATATACAGCCTTGACGTGCTCCTTCTCCAATTTTGAACCAGTCCATTGCTCCATGTCTGGTTCTAACTGCTGCTTCTTGACCTGCATACAGACTTCTCAGGAGGCAGATCAGGTGGTCTGGTATTCCCATCTCTTGAAGAATTTTCCACAGTTTGTTGTGATCCATACAGTCAAAGGCTTTGGCATAGTCAATAAAGCAGAAATAGAAGTTTTTCTGGAACTGTTGCTTTTTCTATGAGCCAACGGATGTTGGCAATTTGATCTCTGGTTCCCCTGACTTTTCTAAATCCAGTTTGTACATCTGGAAGTTCTCAATTCATGTTTTGGTAAAGCCTCACTTGGAGAATTTTGAGCATTGCTTTGCTAGCATGTGTGAGATAAGCACAATTGTGCAGTAGTTTGAACATTCTTTGGCATTGCCTTTCTTTGGGACTGGAATGAAAACTGACCTTTTCCAGTCCTGTGGCCATTGGCCTGTGCTGGGTTTTCCAAATTTGCTGGCATATTGAGTGCAGCACTTTCACAGCATCATCTTTAGGATTTGAAATAGTTCAACTGAAATCCCATCAGCTCCACTACCTTTGCTCATAGTGATGCTTCCTAAGGCCCATTTGACTTCGTACTCCAGGATGTCTGGCTCTAGGTGAGTGATCACACCATCGTGGTTATCTGGGTCATTACGATCTTTTTTGTATAGTTCTATGTATTCTTGCCACATCTTGTTAATATCTTCTGTTTCTGTTAGGTCCATACTGTTTCTGTCCTTTATTGTGCCCATCTTTGCACGAAATGTTCCCTTGGTATCTCTAACTTTCTTAAAGAGAACTCTAGTCTTTCCCATTCTATTGGTTTCCTCTATTGCTTTGCACTGATCACTTAGGAAGGCTTTCTTATTGTTCCTTGCTATCCTTTGGAACTCTGCATTCAGATGGGTATAGCTCTCCTTTTTTCTCCTTTGCCTTTTGCTACTCTCCTCTTCTCAGATATTTAAGGCCTCCTCAGACAACCATTTTGCCTTTTTGCATTTCTTTTTCTTGGGGATGGTCTTAATCACTGCCTCCTGTACAATGTGGTGAACCTCTGTCCATAGTTCTTCAGGCACTTTGTCTATCAAATCTAATTCCTTGAATCTATTTGCCATTTCTACTATATAATTGTAAGGGATTTGATTTAGGTCATACCTGAATGGTCTAGTGGTTTTCCTTACTTTCTTCTGTTTAAGTCTGAATTTTGTAATGAGTTCATGATCTGAGCCACAGTCAGCTCCAGGTCTAGTTTTTGCTTACTGTATAGAGCTTCTCCATCTTTGACTGCAAAGAATATAATCAATCTGATTTTGGTACTGACCATCTGGTGATGTCCACGTGTAGAGTACCCTGTGATGAAAAGGACATCTTTTTTTGATGTTACTTCTAGAAGGTATGTAGGTCTTTATACAACTGTTCAGCTTCTTTGGCATTAGTGATTAGGACAAAGACATGGATTGCTGTGATATTGA
This sequence comes from Bos mutus, assembly GCF_027580195.1. Classification (NCBI taxonomy): domain Eukaryota; kingdom Metazoa; phylum Chordata; class Mammalia; order Artiodactyla; family Bovidae; genus Bos; species Bos mutus. Next base: position 22,167,633 of record NC_091644.1, on the reverse strand, counting down.
ATGGTTTGCCTTGGAAATGAACAAAGATCATTTGTCATTTTTAAAATTGCACCCAAGTACTGCATTTCAGACTCTTTTGTTGACTTGAGGGTTACTCCATTTCTTCTAAGGAATTCTTGCTCACAATATTAGATATAATGGTCATCTGAATTAAATTCCCCCATTCCAGTCCATTTTAGTTCACTGATTTCTAAAATGTCGATGTTCACTCTTGCCATCTCCTGTTTTACCACATCCAATTTGCCTTGAGTCAAGGACCTAACATTCCAGGCTCCTATGCAATATTGTTCTTTACAGCATCAGACTTTACTTGCATCATCATCAGTCACATCCACAACTGGGCATTGTTTTTACTTGGGCTCCACATCTTCATTTTTTCTGGAGTTATTTCTCCACTCTTCTCCAGTAGCATATTGGACACCTACCGACCTGGGGAGTTCGTCTTTCAGTGTCCTATCCTTTTGTCTTTTCATATTAGGATGGAATATAATCATTTTCCAAGGTCATGTCAGTTCAAAGAAGAGTTGCCTCATTTTGGCAAGACTTCTCAGGGAGTGGATATAATCAGGGGCTCTAGGTTCTAATGCTTCCTTATAAACAAGCATCTGTACTCACAGCTAGTATCATTTACCAATTTTCCTAGTTATGATAATAGAAGCCCAGAGATGGTAGACAATCTATTCTCACATCTATTGCTCCTTGAATTAGCCTCAAATGTGTGGCACAATTCTGTGCATGGAGTGAGAATTTCACAAATCCAAGGTAGGAAGGGTAATAGAAAGAAAATACCAAAGATGTTCCTATTAGGAAAAAGTCACTAAGCATTACATAACACACATACACACACAGAACTCCTTCCTTATTTACCCTTGGTTTTGCTTTCTGTGGTTTTGGTTACCTGTGGTCCATCATGACACAAAAATATTACATGAAAAATTCTAAAAAGAGGCATTTAGTATGTTTTAATTTGTGTGCCATTCTGAGTAGTGTGATGAAATCTCTTGCCCTCCATCTCAGGACCACCAGAAATGCAAATCATCTCTTAATCCAGCATTTCCACACTGTACATGTTACCTTCCCATTAGTCACTTAGCAGCCATCTCCATTAACTGATCAGCTTTAGAAGTATCCCAGTGTGTGTGTGCAAGTAACACTTATTTAACTTAATATTGCCCTCAAAGCACAAAAGGAGTGATGCTGGCAATTTGGGTAGTCTCTTACTATGCTTAAATTTATAATTAAACTTTATCTTAGATATGTATGTACAGTAAAAAACAAACAAACAAACAAACAGTATATATTGGATTCAGTACCATCTATGGTTTCAGGCATATACTGAATGCCTGGTTCTAAGACACACACAGGTCTTAGAATACCCTGTGGATAAGGCAGGTCTAGTATATATATATACTTTTATACATAATATGCCTATAGTATATAACATAAACTAATTTTTATTATAAATTATACTACATTATATACTATACTTATATATTTTATATAGTATAGCATGTTCATTATCCCATATAATATCAGAAACCCATTAAGAGATTTTAAAACTAAATTTGAGGGGAGAGAATCAGATATTAAGTGTGTGTATTTGTTAGTTGCTTCATTATATCCTACTCTGTGACCCCATGGACTGTAGCCACCAGGCTCCTTTGTCCATAGTATTCTCCAGGCAAGAAAACTGGAGTGGGTTGTCATTACCTTCTCAAGGGTATCTTCCCCACCCAGGAATCAAACCCCAGTCTCCTGCATGGGCAGGTGGATTCTTTATCATCTGAGCCACCAGGGAAGCCCTATTAGGAGTATATTCATTGAAAATTTAATTTATAATTCTACTCTAAGTTTCATTCAAGTGACATCTTCCTTAGTAACCTTGAGAAAATAAAAATCATTTTGACCCCCTAGATTAGATTTTCTAACCTTTACATTATATTTCTTTAATCATACATTTCTGAAAAATTTGTAACCTGTTCTTCATTTTGAATCTTGACACTTTGATTATAGATACTACAATACTTTCATAGGGCTTCCCTGGTAGCTCAGTTGGTAAAGAACCTGCCTGCAGTGCAGGAGACACAGGTTAAATCCCTGGGTAAGGAAGACTACAATACTTTCATAATAGATACTTAAATAATACGAAAATGATGAACTGCTAATAACATTCATAATGATAATAGGTTAAACTTTTCATGCAAAAGCCCATATCCCATAGGGAATCTATCTGGAGTACATATCTATACATAAGTTTCATCCTTTTCTTCATCACTGATCTTATATCATTCAGATTCTAGATTAGCAATATAAATAAATAAGACACCAATAATAAAACTCTTACATAAAACGCCTCATGTTGTTTTATATTTATGCCTTTATTGCTGAATGTCCAGCTGTGTTAAAAGAAGCTAAAGTATATTCTCTCATTACAGTATCTTGATGATAGTAAAGACTGTTATGCAACCTCAGGCTTGAGTTTTACTGTGCAAATATGGCCTAAAATATTTTTACTTTTTTATTGCATTTGATATCTATTTTGTACCTTGAATTGAAACCAAATCATTAAACTCTTAATAAAATAAAGTGGACCATTAAGAAATAACATCTCACATTTTCTCTTTATGTAGCTTATTTTTAATTAGTTTAATCAAACTCATGGTTGAAAACATATCATCTGCACATATGCATAGCTGATAACACTGATCAAAGACACAACCATTATTAACTTGTTCATTATTACTAAGAAACTAGTGTCAGATATACTACATCCTATGAACTAAAGTAACAAATAGAGAACCCTAGAAAATGACAGTTTGTAAATGCTAGGTATAGCTGTGCAAAAAACAGATACTAAAGTGAGACAACATAAGTAAAACACTGAGAAGAGCTAGATACTCCCCAACCCCAACATTACTTCCAGTCAGTCCAATGATAGTCACCACTCACAGAATCTATACATATTAACACAGCTTAGAAGCTGATCTTTATTTAAATGTCATCAAGAAGTGTTTTGTTGTTGTTGTTTAGTCACTAAGTCAATGTCCATTTCTTTTGCAACCCCAAGGACTGTATATTGTCAGGCTCCTTTGTCCATGGAATTTCCCAGACAAGAATACTAGAGTGGGTTCGGTCACTCAGTCGTGTCCAACTCCGCTATACCATGGACCACAGCATGACAGGCTTCCCTGTCCTTCGCTATCTTCAGGAGTTTGCTCAAACTCCTGTCCAATGAGTCAGGGATGCCATCCAACCATCTATGCTTTTGTCACCCCCTTCTCCTCCTGCCCTCCAATCTTTCCCAGCATCAGAGTCTTTTCCAGTGAGTCAGCTCTTTGCATCAGGTGGCCAAAGTATTGGTGCTTCAGCTTCCATATCAGTCCTTCCAATGAATATTCAGGGATGATTTTCTTTAAGATTCACTGATTTGATCTCCTTGCTATCCAAGGAACTCTGAAGTGTCTTCTCCAGCACCACAGTTCACTTTTGAACTGTGTCAATTCTTAAACACTCAGCCTTCTTTATGGTCCAACTCATACATATGTACGTGGCTACTGGAAAAACGATAGCCTTGACTAGATGGACCTTTGTTGGCCAAGTGATGTCTCTACTTTTTAATACACTGTCTAGGTTTGTCATAGCTATGCTTCCAAGGAGCAAGAGTGTTTTCATTTCAAGGCTGCAGTCACTGTTTACAGTGATTTTGGAACCCAAGAAAATGAAGTCTATCAGTGTTTCCATTTTTTTTTCCATCTATTTGCCAAGATGATGGGACTGGTTGCCATGATCTTCATTTTTTAAATGCTGAATTTTAGTCAGCTTTTTCATTCTCCTCTTTCACCTTCATCAAGAAGCTCTTGAGTTCCTCTTCACTTTCTACCATAAGGGTGGTGTCATCCACATATCTGAGACTACTAATATTTTTCCAACCAATCTTGATTCCACCTTGTGATTCATCCAGCCTGGCAACTCTCATGATATACTCTGCATATAAGTTAAATAAGCAGGGTGACAATATACAGCCTTGACATACTACTTTCCCGTTTTGAACCATTCCATTGTTCCATGTCTGGTTCTAACTATTTCTTCTTGACCTGCATACAGGTTTCTCAGGAGGCAGGTAAGGTCATCTGGTATCCCCATCTCTTGAAGAATTTTCCAGTTTGCTGTATTCCACACAGTCTAAGGCTTTAGTGTAGCCAATGAAGCAGAAGTAGATGCTTTTCTGGAATTCTCTTGCTTTTTCTATGATCCAACAGATGTTGGCAATTTGATTTCTCATTCCTCTGCCTTTTCTAAATCCAGCTTGTTGATTTAGAAGTCCTCTGTTCACTGTTGAAAACTAGCATGAAGGATTTTGAGCATTACCTTGCTAGCATGTGAAATGAGTGTAATTGTGTGGTAGTTTGAACATTCTTCGGCATTGTCCTTCTTTGGGATTGGAATGAAAACTGACCTTTTCCAGTCCTGTGGCCACTACTGAGTTTTCCAAATTTGCTGGTATGTTGTGTGCAGCACTTTAACAGCATCATATTTTAAGATTGGATATAGCTCAGCTAGAACTCCACTAGCTTATAGTAATGCTTCCTAAGGCCCACTTGACTTCACATTCTAGGATGTCTGGCTACAGGTGAGTGTCTACACTATCGTGGCTATTCAGGCTATTTAGACTTTTTTTGTACATTTCTTCTGTGTATTCTTGCCACCTCTTCTTAATCTCTTCTGCTTCTGTTAAGTCCTTACTGTTTCTGTCCTTTATTGATAATGTCAAGAACAATATTGCATAGGAACCTTAAATGTAAGGACTATGAATCAAGGCAAATTGGATGTGCTCAAATAGGAGATGGCAAGAGTTAACACTGACATTTTAGAAATCAGTGAACTAAAATGGATGGGAATGGGTGAATTTAATTCTGATGACCATTATATCTACTACTATGGGCAAAAATCCCTTACAATAAATGGAGTAGCCCTCATACTCAACAAAAGAGTCTGAAATGCAGTACTTGGATGCAATCTCAAAAACGACAGAATGATCTCGGTTCTTTTCAAGGCAAACCATTCAAAATCACCGTAATCCAAGTCTATGCCCCAACCACTAATGTCGAAAAAGCTGAAGTTGAACAGTTCTATGAAGACCTACAAGACCTCCTAGAAGTAACACCAAAAAAAGATGTTCTTTTCATCATAGGGGACTAGAATATAAAAGTAGGAAGTCAAGTGATACGTGAAGTAACAGGCAAGTTTGGCCTTGGAGTACAAAATGAAGCAGGGCAAAGGCTAACAGAGTTTTGCCAAGAGAATGCATTCATCATAGCAAACAACACAACAACTCTTCCAACAACACAAGAGATGACTCTACACATGGACATCACCAGATGGTCAATATTGAAATTAGAATGACTATATTCTTTATAGTCAAACATAGAGAAGCTCTAAACAGTCTGCAAAAACAAGACCTGGAGCTGACTGTGGCTCAGATTATGAGCTCCTTATTGCAAAATTCAGACTTAAAGAAAGTAGGGAAAACCACTAGACCATTCAGGTATGACCAAAATCAAATTCATTTTAATTATACAGTGGAAGTGACAAATAGATTGAAGGGATTAGAGCTGATAGAGTCCCTAAAGAACTATGGAAGGGGGTTCACAACATTGTACCCAAGCCATCCCCAAGAAAAAGACACACAACAAGACAAAACGGTTGTCTGAGGAGGCCTTACAAATAGCTGAGAAAAAAAGAGAAGGTAAAGGAGAAAGGGAAAGATATAACCATCTGAATGCAGAGTTACAAAGAATAGCAAGAAGAGATAAGAAAACCTTTTAACTGAACAGTGCAAAAAAAAAAAAAAAAGGGAAAACTGAAGTAGGTAACCAGGTAATCTTCCCCACTTAGGGATCAAACCTGCATCTCCTGCATTGGCAGGTGGACTCTTTACCAGTAAGCCCCCTGGAAAGACCAAGAATTTTTTTACTGCACTATAATAAAAGCTATATTGTCAGTACTTACCTTTTTTAATGTTCCTAACATTTATGTCATATGAATTCAAAAAGAGAACAATGAATATTACATTAATAGTACATTATAATTATTCTAAATCATTAATAATAAACTAGATATACATATTAGCTCATTCTTATCTGAAGATCTGATTTCACCCTACAAACATTAACTTTGTGAGAAGCAATTCTTTTCCCTGCCAGTGTTTCCACTAACAAGAACTTTCAAATTTTTACTAATAAACAGTGTGTATAACCCCTGTGATGTCTTTATTCTCTATCAAATTTACATTCATGATTGCTAGATAATGCTAAGATAAATTAAATAATAGCTATACACACACACACACACACACATATATATATATGTCATATATATATATGACTGGCCAGGTCAGCTCAAAACGGTATCTATGCAAAGCTCACAGCAAAGGCAGGTATTTCCTTCAACTTCCTCCATACATGTCTAGGAAAACAGGAGTGTTCTACAACTGCTTGATTTTGAAGTCAGAGAGTTGGTTTTGTTCTTTCAGGATCCCAAGAGTACTCAATAATGGATGGATGGATGGATGGATGAATAGATGGATGGAACAATACCTATTGATACTTATGTGCATATATTCAAGAAATTAAATTCTGAATGTCATAGAAATTCAATTCTGAATAAATTCATAGCAGAATCTCATTCCTACAGAATCAAATTCTTCTGAGGAATTTTCATCAAATAAATATTTGAACTAAATCTCCAAGTGCAGGATTTTTATGCAGTTGGACAGATGTATATACAGTATTGAGCTTCCTCGGTGACTCAAATGGCAAAGAATCCCCCTGCAATGCAGAAGACCAGGGTTTGATCCCTGGGTTGGGAAGTTCCTCTGGAGAAGGGAATGACTACCCATTCCAGTATTCTTGCCTGAAGAATTCCATAGGCAGATGAGCCTGGTAGGCTACAGTCTATGGGGTTGCAAGAGTCAGATACGACTCACTAACTAACCATATACAGTATCATCTCATTTAGTTTGAAGGTAGTTTCAACCAAAATCTGAATTAATTTAATAATAAAGTTGAAGAGAAGTTATAGCATCATTTGAAAGCCTATTTATTTGGAAGACAGCTACAAGGATTCATGGAATCCTGAAGTACTGTCCTCTAGGTTCCAGACAGAAATAAGAAAGAACCCCTAAGAAAGTTGGAATATCAAGGTCCTACCAATGCAGGACAACTCACTAGATCAGGTATATAACAAACAGAGAGCCTGTTTTGTGAAGAATGCCAAAATGACAGTAAGCTGGTGAGGAAGAAAAAGCCATAGGATGTTAGAAATCATGACAGAAAACCAAATGTAATGCCAGTGGTCAGGGAAATCCTACTTAGAACCTCTCTATGAGGCTAAGTGCACTGCCAGTCATTCATAGAGTTCATCAGTTACTTGTAGCAATACTAAACACTGTTATTTGTTTGCTTTGTAGTGTTTATTATAATTGGTGATTTTCATTCTCACATATTTATACAAATCTAGATTTAAAATACCAGTTGCTGTATCATTACGATAAGATCCTCAAGTGAACTGCTATAATGACAATTTCCAGAAAAAAGAAAAAGCGTGAGATTGTTTTCAAACTGATTAGCAACTGTACCTCATGGCACAACCATATGAAAAAAACACATTTGGAAACATAGGAGCAAGATTAGTGGGGCCTTTGAGCCATAGTCTCAATTTGGATTCCATTCACTTTACCTGGCAACAGAGCCAACTTAGCAGGCATCACGCTGTGCAGAAGATTTTCATGTAAATGAAAACAGTTTGGGGCATTTTGCTTTCCCTCAGTAAAAGTGAAATATCACTTTTCACTGGCACTACAAAAATAAAACAGAGGTTAATATAGAAGGATCCAGGGCAGAGTCCATTACCAGGAGAACTAATTTGGCAGGTGCAACAACCTCTTGGAGATCATGGTCCATGATTCTAGTGAGTACTAACAAGTGAAACATGCAGGTGTAGAAGGTATTAAAGGACAAAGCACAGATATAACATTCTGAAATTTATAGGAGTAAAATCACCAAATTAAGAAAAATCACTGTATTTTCAATATTGTTTTTTATCATTTTATATATTTCAAATTTAAACTAATTCTTTATATATATTTAAACTAATATCTTTATATAATTCTTTAAAGAGCTCAACAACATTGAGATCTTTAAATAAAATTAATAAAAAACTTTTAAATAATTGAAATAACAAATGAAGAAGTTCCCAAACATTATAATGCAGCTCTATGTGACTCATTATTAGTGTGGAGTTTTGAAATTCATTTTAGCCCTATACCTCTATCCTAGAATCATAATGACCTGGCCTTGACATCATAAGACTTTAACAGATTATCTCAGTCATACAGTTCCCATAAAACCCAGTCATCCAGGGATGAATATTTTTAAATTCTTCCCAGACTGTGCCCATTACTCTATTACTTAATATATTCATGCATTCATTCATTCAATAAATACATATTTAGTTCTTACTGGGACCACATGAAACAACAAAAGGCAAGGAAAACTGTGATTAGTCATAGATTTTGGCTCAAGGAGGTTATGGTTCTAAGATAAGATATATGTACAAATAAAGACCACAGAAGACCAAATTTCAAAATATACATATCATAAAAGTGCAGAGGAAGTACCTTGATAATTTAAGGAAAAGAAAGAGCAAGAGTAAATTAATGGGTGAGAGAGATGCCAACTGGGGAGAAGAAAAATGCTCTTCCTATGTGGAGTCTCTTCTCTTTCACTTGCTAAGTGTATGCTAGAAGACTTTATGTTTCATCCAGAAGCCTTGAGGACAAGTACTTGGTGTATCTCCAGCATCTAGCCCAGTACCAGAATCAGCAAAGGCATTCAGCATGTCTTTGTTGAAGTTAATTAATTAATGAATGGATATTTCTATTTGGGTTTTTGGGTACTAGCATTTGAATTTATGAAAATACATTATAACCCCTAGTTATTTCTTGTTGCAAAACTGAAATAAAAACAAATAGTTCTGTAAAAAATAAAATACACTCACAAGTGAAAAAGTCATTTAAATATTTGATACATTTTTAAATTGAATTTTAATGAAAGGATAACTATTAATTTTCAAACATAATTCAATTTTTTTCACTTTGTGAAATCACTCTGCAGGAGTTCACTATAATGTTATTTTCACACAAAAGGCACTAGAAGAATTATTATCCTCCTGCAAATAGTGTTTTCTTTCACATTATTCTCAAGTTATAGACATTTGAAATTTTTCAAAATCATATTGAGCTCCTACTTATTCTATACTTGTAATCTCAAGATAGCAATTGTTAGTTTAGTTGGCAACTTAGATCTTAAGAAAATACTAAAATTTAATATTATGGCATGGGTTATATGTAAGAATTTAAAAGTATAAAAAAACTAGTTTTGTTTTCTAAGTTTAAGGGTAGCATAACATAAATTCAGGCTTTTAATTACTGAAAGTGCTTCTTTAAATAAATTACTAGTAGAATCAAGATAACTAAAATTAATGCTGCAACAGTCTATTGTGCTCACATGAATTAAGCATTAGAATGCTTAAGAGCACCAGAGATAGATTGCTCTTCAAACAAATTTCAAAGTGTAAAGTATATTATCTTTGTGGGAGGGTCTATAAAAATAACTATTGAATCACTTCTCCAGCAATATTGACTCTGGCCAATAAAACTGGAAAATAGCAAAACTATTTTCAAATAAAGATGACTAGTTTGTTTTGCATTCACAAAGTATAAATAACATAGGAGAATCAGCCAGAGCAGAGTATACACACACACACACACACACACACACATATACACATCCTTATATATGCACACATCTGTCTCCTAGCTCACTCCATCCTTTGCCTTCCTTTCCTCTCTTGCATATTTGTCTGTCTCCCCACTAGTCTATGATTGTGTTAAAATGCAGTAATTATATCTTATTTATATTTATTTCTGAGCTTCCCCATTTCTGCAGTCCAGCACTTACCTATAACACTTTTCCATACAGAAATAAATCAAAACAAGTATCATTTAATATAAAACAAAATAATCAGATTAACTGAGGTTTCTAACTTTTTGAATTTTGTGTTAAGAAAAACTAACATCATTTAATTGAAAAAATTTCTACCAATTTCCAAATCGACACAGATATCTAGCTTTAAAATCCCTAAGTTCAGTTCAGTTCAGTCACTCAGTCGTGTCCGACTCTTTGCGACCCCATGAATAGCAGCACACCAGGCCTCGCTGTCCATCACCAGCTCCCGGAGTTCACTCAGACTCACGTCCATCCAGTCAGTGATGCCATCCAGCCATCTCATCCTCTGTCGTCCCCTTCTCCTCCTGCCCCCAATCCCTCCCAGCATCAGAGTCTTTTCCAATGAGTCAACTCTTCACATGACGTGGCCAAAGTACTGGAGTTTCAGCTTTAGCATCATTCCTTCCAAAGAAATCCCAGGGCTGATCTCCTTCAGAATGGACTGGTTGGATCTCCTTGCAGTCCAAGGGACTCTCAAGAGTCTTCTCCAACACCACAGTTCTAACGAATCAATTCTTTGGCACTCAGCCTTCTTCACAGTCCAACTCTCACATCCATACATGACCACTGGAAAACCCATAGCCTTGACTAGACAGACTTTTGTTGGCAAAGTAATGTCTCTACTTTTGAATATGCTATCTAGGTTGGTCATAACTCTCCTTCCAAGGAGTAAGCATCTTTTAATTTCATGGCTGCAGTCGCCATCTGCAGTGATTTTGGAGCCCAAAAAAATAAAGTCTGACACCGTTTCCACTGTTTCCCCATCTGTTTCCCATGAAGTGATGGGACCAGATGACATGATCTTCGTTTTCTGAATGTTGAGCTTTAAGCCAACATTTTCACTCTCCACTTTCACTTTCATCAAGAGGCTTTTTATTTCCTCTTCACTTTCTGCCATAAGGGTGATGTCATCTGCATATCTGAGATTATTGATATTTCTCCCGGCAATCTTGATTCCAGCTTGTGCTTCTTCCAGCCCAGCATTTCTCATGATGTACTCTGCATAGAAGTTAAATAAGCAGGGTGACAATATACAGCCTTGATGTACTCCTTTTCCTATTTGGAAACAGTATGTTGTTCCATGTCCAGTTCTAACTGTTGCTTCCTGACCTGCATACAGATTTCTCAAGAGGCAGATCAGGTGGTCTGGTATTCCCATCTCTTTCAGAATTTTCCACAGTTTATTGTGATCCATACAGTCAAAGGTTTTGGCATAGTCAATAAAGCAGAAATAGATGTTTTAATGGAACTCTCTTGCTTTTTCCATGATCCAGCGGATATTGGCAATTTGATCTCTGGTTCCTCTGCCTTTTCTAAAACCAGCTTGAACATCTGGAAGTTCACGGTTCACATATTGCTGAAGCCTGGCTTGGAGAATTTTGAGCATTACTTTACTAGCGTGTGAGATGAGTGCAATTGTGCAGTAGTTTGAGCATTCTTTGGCATTGCCTTTCTTTGGGATTGGAATGAAAACTGACCTTTTCCAGTCCTGTGGCCACTGCTGAGTTTTCCAAATTTGCTGGCATATTGAGTGCAGCACTTTCACTGCATCATTTTTCAGGATTTGAAATAGCTCAACTGGAATGCCATCCCCTCCACTAGCTTTGTTCGTAGTGATGCTTTCTAAATCCCACTTGACTTCACATTCCAGGATGTCTGGCTCTAGGTCAGTGATCACACCATCGTGATTATCTGGGTCATGAAGATCTTTTTTGTACAGTTCTTCTGTGTATTCTTGCCACCTCTTCTTAATATCTTCTGCTTCTGTTAGGTGCATACCATTTCTGTCCTTTATCGAGCCCATCCTTTGATATCTCTAATTTTCTAAAATCCCTAAAGGTCTCCCTAACTAATCTTACACATATTTTATCTGGGAATATAACTAAGGATCCTGTCCCAATCCAGAATGTTCTCCAGATTAGACCCTTCCCTTTACACTTGAATTTGCCCAATATGAGCTTAGGAAAAGCAAAGAGTTCTAATTTTGAGTCGTCATCACCATCTACCCACATCATGAATCCCTGATCAACCTCAGGTTTCTTTCCTGAGGACCCAAAGTGTAAAGCAGTATCATAAAGCTAAAGTGTAGCTTAGCAAATCATAGGTGTTTTCCATAAGAAAATTAAGATCCAGCATTGACAATTGACGTCAATAGTACCAGACACATTATACTATGCTCAACTATTTAGACTCAAAAGCCAGTGTGATTTAGATAACATGAGGAATAAGCAATAAAGCATATTGGTTAAGAAGTCAGGGAACCACTTCTGTGATTCACTAGGTAAGTGAATTTAACTAATTAAACTATCTAAATCTTAGTTTTTTCCAACTGTAAAACAGGAATAATTATATTTATCTTACAACAGCCATGGGAGGCTTAAATAAGATGACCTAAGTCCACCATGTAGCATGGTACCTAGCACACAAGAAATGCTCAATAAATGATAGTGATAATAATGAGGGGAAGTCAGAGGCATGTCCAGGCAGGAGTTGACCAAGAGATGGAATAAGTGCCACAGCCACTCAGGTGGCTAGGCAGAGAACCACTGTGGAGATCCCAAAGAATAAAGGTAGGACCAGAGGTAACATCTAGGCAGGCTTTGACACTCTCACAGTGAACCAAGCTTCAGTGTGACAATTTCTTACACTACATTTCCTTTCATTTTATCAACTGCTTGAATACTTAGAAACCAAAATAGTAATTAGTCATAAAATTTTCAAGATTCAAGCCAGCAGAAAAGATATGTTCTATCAAGTTTCTTAATATTACTCAGATAATACCAATGAAATAATATCAAAGACACAACTTTCTATTTTTACCATATTTAAACCTACCAGCCTGTACACAAAACTCATGTTTGGTAGTATGAGTAGAAACAAATGTTTGGAACTAATCCCCAAACATATATCAAGTTGCACATACTCTAATAAAAACAAAGTCTGTCTGGAAAACTTCCATAAGCTTATGTAAATGAAATCAAAAGTAGGGGCATCAAGATAAGTAAGAATAAAGCTCTTATCAAGTGCATTTTGAAAAAAGTTAAAACACTTTAAATAAATTAAGAAATGTATGCTGCCAAGTCACTTCAGTCGTGTCCGACTCTGCGCGACCCCATAGGTGAAAGCTCATCAGGCTCCCCTGTCCCTGGGATTCTCCAGGCAAGAACATTGGAGTGGGCTGCCATCTCTTTCTCCAATGCATGAAAGTGAAAAGTGAAAGTGAAGTCGCTCAGTCATGTCCGACTCTTTGTGACCCCATGGACTGCAGCCCACCAGGCTCCTCCGCCCATGGGATTCCCCAGGCAAGAGTACTGGAGTAGGGTGCCATTGCCCTCTCCAAGAAATGTATAAACAGTGATATAATACACATGTATTTATACTCACATATATCTATATGTACATATGAAATAGTGTTTATAAGGAAGCCAATTTCCCATAATAATGTATATTTCAAATCTTATTTCTTTGCAAAGACAGAGTACTGTTGCATACATGATAAAGAAAAAGAAAAAAAAGAAGCATTCACTATTTTCTACATTCTGCTTACATTTAATTAAACAGAAATATAGCTAATCTACAGAAATGAATTTACAAATATTTAGTTCTCTTTATAACTTTACTGATTAGGCATACTATTTATGCAATCACTAAAATAAACAAGGTAATACTATTTTGAGCAAGATAATGGCAACAGAAATGCGAGAAGTAATGCATGTAAAAGATACATGTCACTCATGTCAGTAAAGTTACTGACAAATAACGGGACATCTGGAACAAGGGACAAGGAAGAGCCAAATGGATTGGCAAAGCTGACTTAACCTGGTGTTCCCCAAAACAGAATAAGGGCCATGGGAAGAAGTTAGGTTGGATCCAGAGCTAATGAGCCCACTCTAAGACAAATTTAGAGACAAATTAGAAAAACACTATTCTGAAAAAATAATGCTTGTTTCTTACTTTATATATTAACAGGTAGAAATAAACTCAGTTGAAAATTTCTTATATTTAGAAGAATAACAAATGTAATATAATAGGCCCCTGAATTATAACATAAAATAAAGAAAAATATGTCTTGATAGTGATAAAGGCTAGGTCTCAAAAAATTAATTCCTTCATGAAGCAAGTCTGTTTTTTCACTGCATGCAAATTATTGAAAAACAAAACCCTGTTAGCTACAAAAAATTTAAGAATCAATCTTTCAACAACCCACAAATGTAGAATACTTGTTAGGTAAGATTGGCCTTATAAAAACGGAAGACTTCCCCTGTGATATATGGGAACAGTGTGAGCATTCTGCTCAATGAAAATCAATAGAAATATTTATAATTACAAAAAACTCTACTCAGAAATAACACTTAACAAGCAAAAATTTCTATATTTTGCAATTCTAGAGGAAAAAAACAGGCTTTTTCTATTCCCTTTCAAAAATGGGCTGTCATTTTTGTTCTGTAGATACTTACTGTACTTAAAATAATCTTTGCTATCCTACAGAAAAGATGTTTAAATGGCTTATAACTAATTAGAATATGAACAATATACATTAACATTCATATATACACATGTGTTTGTACAAATACACATAGATATTATTTTGCAGTGAATACAGGATTATTAAAATGACCATTTTTATGTAATCACAAACTGGAAACTTTAAAAAGCTATTCCTTCCCCTTAAAGTCGCAAGAGTCCCATTTTAAGTAAATGGGAAAAAATACTGAATAATGAGTTACTTTTATTCATCTAACACTATAAAATTTGTGTGTGTGAAAGGTACGTATAAGTGATGCTGAGAGAGACACTGGAAAATTACTGCTTAGGCATATCATTGATGTAAAGAAGTAACTAGTTTAGTAGACTAGAAATTTTTCCTGAGGGGAATTTCCTAAATAATGGGTTAGCTACTAGCTCAACATTAGAATAGCATATAACGATTTCTTAGCTCAGACTCTAGATTATATTCCTTTGTGGAGAGTTAAGTTTTCATATCCCTGGATCTCTATAAGTTATGCCTTAAGAATAATTAACTCATCTGAAAAATACTTACCTAAAGCAATGAAGAAAATCACAAGTAATTAAAAATAGGAGTTCATCAGGTTAAAATTCACTGAAAGAAACTGTTCTCTCAAAAAGATAGGACAAGAAGATTCTACAGACACTTTAAATAGAGCCCTGATCAAAAGGTCTGGGAAGCAGAGCCTTCTTAGATTTATATCACCTACTGCCCTTCTTAAAACATTTCTGACTAGCTAATCAGGCACTCAAGTTTGCTGTTCATTTTCATTTCATAAAAGAACATATTTGGGTCATCTTCAGGTAGGTTGACTAAGCGATTTATTTTCCAAAATGGGGCAAAAGCATAAACTGGGACTGACCTGGTGAACACTCTGTCCATAGGGGAGAGCTTGGCTGTGTGCCTCTCCTGCTTCAGCATATTAATAGAAATCAGTTAAAAATGGAGAAAGGGACCAAGACAGAGAAGATGAATAGAGCACACCCAGGTCAGACCTGAAAGGGAAAAGAAAGCAAAGGGCACAAGGTCATGTGACTGCTGATTATGCGAGGAAGGGGAGGGGCTGTTGTATTTACTGACTGAGACAAGGATTTACATGGATTGTATCTGAGTCTCAGGCTATTTGTTTAGTGCCAGTGGCTAGCTTTTCCATCACTGTGCTGGGCTGGGCTGTGCTAAGTCACTTCAGTCGTGTTTGAATCTTTGTGACCCTATGCACTATAGCCCGCCAAGCTCCTCTGTCATTGGGATTCTCCAGGCAAGAATACTGACGTGGGTTGCCATGTCCTTCTCCAGGGGATCTTCCTGACCCAGGGATCCAACCCACATCTCTTACGACGTTTCCTGCATTGGCAGGAGGATTCTTTGCCACGAAGGCCACCTGGAAAGCAGTCAGCCACTGTGTTTGTCTGAGTGTGTGTGTGTAAATAATCTCTCTCCATATGAGCATCCCTGGTGGCTCAGTGGTGAAGAATCAGCCTGGAATGCAGGAGATGCAGGTTCGATCCCTAAATTGGGAAGATCCCCTGGAGAAGGAAACAGCAACCCAATCCAATATTCTTGCCAGGGGAGCCTGGTGGACTACAGTCCAAGGGTTGCAAGAGTCAGACACAACCTACCAACTAAACAACAACAAATAGGTGTAGTATACACCTATATATATTTTATATAATAGCAAATACGAAATATTTTGCAGTGTCTAAATATGTCTCAATATTTAGACAATTTGTCTAAAACTAATGTGTCATCAAAATTTGCATTTGATATCATAAGTAATTGGCCACAAGATTATGTTCATTTATGTACAATAAATATATGTACAATATTTCCGTGCTGTATATATGTGTATGTCAATATATGTGTGTATTCCTTATAAATATACATGTGAATGTAACTAATCCTTTTAGATTTTCAAAATCAATAAGTCAACCTGGGAAAATCTACTATGATTTTATATCCACAGGTTTAGTTGTTAAATTCTACTCACTAATGCAATTGAGTATGTTATTTTCTTGATATTAAGATATCAGATCAGATCAGATCAGATACTCAGTCATGTCCAACTCTTTGCGACCCCAACTCTTTGCGACAGCACGCCAGGCCTCCCTGTCCATCACCAACTCCCGGAGTTCACTCAGACTCACGTCCATCGAGTCAGTGATGCCATCCAGCCATCTCATCCTCTGGTGTCCCCTTCTCCTGCCCTCAATCCCTCCCAGCATCAGAGTCTTTTCCAATGAGTCAACTCTTCGCATGAGGTGGCCAAAGTACTGGAGTTTCAGCTTTAGCATCATTCCTTCCAAAGAAATCCCAGGGCTGATCTCCTTCAGAATGGACTGGTTGGATCTCCTTGCAGTCCAAGGGACTCTCAAGAGTCTTCTCCAACACCACAGTTCAAAAGCATCAATTCTTCGGCGCTCAGCCTTCTTCACAGTCCAACGCTCACATCCATACATGACCACAGGAAAAACCATAGCCTTGACTAGACGAACCTTTGTTGGCAAAGTAATGTCTCTGCTTTTGAATATGCTATCTAGGTTGGTCATAACTTTCCTTCCAAGGAGTAAGCGTCTAATTTCATGGCTGCAGTCACCATCTGCAGTGATTTTGGAACCCAGAAAAATAAAGTCTGACACTGTTTCCACTGTTTCCCCATCTATTTCCCATGAAGATATCACCAGCTTTAAGAATCACTTTCAGTTTCAGAGAAAATACATGTTAGACATCCACACTGATGATAAGTACCATCCCAATTTCAGAAAGATTAAAATGTGAAAAATATGACTGGACATTTAGAAAGTATAACTAAGGAGTCAGAAGTTTTAAAATAAAACATATACCCAAATAAGAGACTCTTTAAATATAATATGTGGGACTTTAAAATAAACAATGAGAGCTAATTACTTAACTGATATGATTCAAATTAAGACTTACGCTCCAGATACAAGCAGCCTCTAGATACTAAATCGAGCAGGACCTTGTCTGTGTACACACACAGAGAATAAATGTATCATGGTTTGTTATTTTTCATAAATCAGTACCATAGAAATTATGAATTATTCACAGTAGAGTTAATTCCAAGTAAGCCAGGAATGATATAGCATACATAAAGCATAAGTTTCCATGACAAATAAGAACAAGCATATAAAATCCTACAGATATACGACCCATAACACATTACAGAGCATTGATTTCCCAGAGGCTAACGTGAAACTCACACACACGATAACAGTTCTATTTTCCTTCTCTCCTGTAACTCAAATGTATTCATGGTGCACAATTACTTTTGCATAATAGTATATTTCAGTTATCTGGGCTATTTCATCTGTAACAATAGGAGTTCTTCCTTATTTTAAATGACCATCTTTGGAAGCATCCTATTATTTTCTAATTAATATTTCAATCACTGTGATCATTCTTTAAAGTGCATGGCATCTTTTATTCACACATCAGAGAACATGCTTCAGATTTTTTTAAAAATCTACAAATAAATAGGAATGATTTTCAGGAATATAATTTTTTATATAGGATTACATTTTTGTCTCCAAGGACTAAGCTCTACACATTTGAGACATTGAAATGTTCACAATAAAAAGAAATAATAATCTCATAGGAAGTCAGTATTTTTATTTAAGAGAAAACAAGCAAATGATAGATCAACTAATTTTTACTAAAGGAAAACTAAATAAAGGTAGAAGGATACAGTAGATGGAAAGAGAAGAGGCAAAAATGGTTCTTTGCATGGAGAAAAGGACTAAGAAAGTAAACAAAGAGGTAATGGATAAAACGTGGGCATTCTATTTTTCTTAGCTTTGGGCTCCAATCTTAGCTGAGGTTAGAAACAAATTTAGTCTGATACACTCTAACAGAAATATATTTTATCCACCACTAAACAAGAATGGGGGAAGGTTTTATCCAAGGTAATTCAACAATATGAATAAATAATTAGGATATTAAACAGATTCTTCAAAACCGCCTATTTTTTAGAACAACTTTTTTTATCTTATTGAAAAAATGCGAATAATCTCTCGACTTTGACATCTGAATACATTTCAATCTGCCTTTTGTCTGTAACACATGTGTTTCCCTTATGCTCACAATGGTCACTTTTGTTTTTTCTTCATATTTTGAGAACTTGCTTCCTTTCGTTAAGCTGCAACCAGCAAGAGTCCCTTCCATATATATATATATAAAACTGATCCCTTCAAACTAGCATCATGCTTTGTTGCTTTTAGACCTTAATAGGAGCCATAGATTCTTTCTGGGAGTTTTCCAAACTTTAGATTTTAGATATATGGATCAAGATACAGACGTTAAAGTATCAAAGAATCCTCACGGCAAAATAAATATTAAGAAGTTACTGATCAGAGATACATAGTCACAATATTTACCGACAGTGACTGAGCTGTGACACAGGTACAGGGGTACAAGATTATTTCCAAAATCATGGCAGTCAGGCACTATCACTGCTATTGTCCAAAAGAGCACGTATGGGAGTACAGAAAAAATGCTTTTTAAAAAAGGTATCATGAGGATAACCCTATTCTTTATTTCATAGCATGTTACAATGTTATAGCTTTTTGCAATAATATTAAGCTACAGTATCCAGATTATATGAACACTTTAAAATGTAAAAAAAAAAAAAAGAAGAAGAAAAAAAAGTTATTGAGTAAAAAGAGCCAGAATGACTTGCCTAGACAATTCTCTTCCACAGTGACTCTCAAAGTGTGATATGTGGATTAACAGCACCAGTCATATGTGAACTTGTAAGAAATGCAAATTTCAGGTCCAACCCCAGACCTACTGAATTAAAAAAAAAAAAGGGAAGCAGAGATTGGAGCTGAAGAAGGGGGAGGTTCTTTTTATATATAATGGGCTTCCCAGGTGGCACAGTGGTAAAGAGACATAAAAGACATGAGTTCAATCCTTGCCTCAGGAAGACCCCCTGGAGAAGGAAATGGCAACCCACTCCAGTATTCTTGTCTGGAAAATTCCACTGGACAGAAGAGCCTGGCAGGCTATAGTCTATAGTGTCACAAAGGCTTGGAAATGACTAAGCGACTGAGAACTCAAACTTTGAAAACCACTTCAATGTTCAACTGTATTCTAATACCAAATAATATTTTTCCTAGTTTTAAAACCACAAATTTACCCCACTGAACGAAAAGCATTTTTTTTTCCCAAGAAAGCTTTTAGCATTTTCGGAATCACTTAGTTCCCTATTTATCTGAAGGTTCAAGTGAAGAAATAAGCAGCTCCTTTTCAGGCTTTAAAACTGTGGCATTGTGTTTGCTAGTATGAGATTGAGGGACATTAGTGGGACCGTGTGGGGGGTTAGTCAGATCAGCATTTCAGACTCCAAATCTCACCCCCAAAACTGTTTGTCTTTTTATAACTGACTTTTCTCATGTCATTTTTCTCCAGATACCTTTATCAATGAATGTGTCAACTTTTCTGGCATACGACCAGCCCACAATAAGTTACTGTGGGGTGCATCATGAACTTCTCTCTCATAAGTCTTTTGAAACGAATGCACAGGAAGATACGATGGAAACACACCTAGAGACTGAGCTGGACCTGAGCACAATCACAGCAGCTGCCCGAATCACTGACCATAAACAGCCGCTGGCTTAACTGAGCCAAGTGGTAACCAAGAGTTACCACCAAACTGTGTAACCTCAAGGACAAAATGAGGAAGATTTGTTCATTGTGGACTCTAAAAACAACACAATCCCCTGTTAAAATAAACAAAAATCCAAGATTGATTTATGAAATAAAGAAGACATGAATTGTTTCAAGTCTACACTTTGTAATTAGCTAAGTTGTGCAGTATTTTTTTGACTTAAAAAGAGTATGACCCTGAAAAAAAATCTTTTTCTTTTTTCTCAAAATTCATCCTACCTATCTGTAAAAACTGTACAGAGCTAATGTATTTTTCATATTGTAAAGTTTCAATTACAAAAACAATTGGTATGTACAGTACCATAATTTAATTACATTTTACTTTACAAACTTTACACATTTCAGTTTCTAAAATTTTAAATTAACAAATATTATTTCTTGTGTTATTCAGAGTTACTCAGTTTTGTAGGGACTGTTTTGTTACTGCTTTTGTGCCCAGAAACCTTGACTCTAAAATTCTGTGCTGTGCAAAACATGCACGATTTTTATCATGCTTACTGCGTAGAATTTTATCTACTTGTTCCAGAAATAATACATTAACCAAAAAGGGTTTAATTGTTAAGACTTGTAAGAAGTTCTTCAATTACATAGACAGGTTTTTCTTATAAATGAAAAAAAAAAATCAAAGATTTTTTTAACACTTCTCAGATTAACTGTTGCCTTGAATTACAGCCTAGTTTCTAAGCAGTGAAATGTAATGATAAAGAGGGATATTTTTAACAATATATTTCCGAATGAATGACTCATTATTTCATTCTTTTGAGTAACCCATTGTTAAGGGTGTGGGGGGGGGGAGCATGGACAAAACATCACTGGAAACAAAGGCCGTAACCACAGCAACAGATTTTGATACACTTAAAAGGTGCAGCTGCCAGGGACAAAGAAAAACTTGTTAACATCTCATTATTTCAGGCCAAGGTGGGAGGATAAAGCATAATAATTGAACAGTAGACACTTTTCTCTTAATTAACCTGAAGTGGTTTACCTAAAAATAACCATCAGTCTGGGCAAAATGTGCCTGGTTTTTAAATCAATTTCTCGTTTAGAATGGTGAGGCTACATTTTAGGATCATCTCAAAGGGATGAAAATTTTCACTTTGTGTGAAAATATATATGAAAATTTTCACTTCGTGTGCTACATCAATTTTCTCCTGGGGGAGAACTCTAAATATTTACAGCTCATTCAATATAAACGAGAGCCATTGTGAAGAACTTTATCACTGAAGTAGACTGTAAACATCCTTAAAATATTCTGTACTGTTTATATTGCTATTTTATAATGAGGTTCACTTCCAAATTATCTGAAAAATAACTTAGAGTAATTTGAAACCACCCTGGATCCTATATTGATTATCTGATTGTATTATAAAGCCAATTCAATCAAATTATGAAAACTTGACTTTTCAGAGGCTGAAATAATCAACTTGTTTCTGTCCTTTGCTTGACACAGGTTACTGTTTTGAAAATATTGTCATTTTATCTATGGTATTCATACATTCTTTTGTGTTTTGTGAAACATATAAGTTTCAATTGCTGGTACACTAGAAGTGCATTTTTATGTTGCCATTTTTAATTTATGACATCAAAAATAGGTTGGGAATATATCTAATAGGGATAAGACAGTCAAAAATAATGAAGAAAATAATTTGTGAAAATTGATGTCAAACGTTTAATTTTTTATTTCTTCCAAAGAAATTCAAATTTGTAGTTTTATGCAGGTTTATCATTGCAAATTTAAGAGCAGCTTCAAGAAGAATGAATTTAAATAATGAAGAGCAAATTTTTGTTAAAAGTATAGTCAGAAGGAAAAAAAAAATGTTGGAAGAGCAAACTTACTAATTTAAATGAAACTAAATGTCACAGTACTTGTATCAACTACTTTGCATTCCAGATTTTGTAATATATTTTGCATAAATTATTTGCTATTCAAAAATTTTTGTGATTTTCAGTTTAATTTTAATCTCTATTTTTTTCCAATTCCTAATTTTCTTGTAATTTATTACTGTCAGAATATTCTTAATCCTCTATACTGGGATTTTGCTTTGCAGTTAGCAAATCTATAGAGGATTAATTATGAATCTATTATGTGTGGATCTGAAATCAGATACAAAATTTTATTTATTATGTAAAACAAAATGTCATTTGCAATTTTTTCTTATTAGAAGTTGTCCTTGCAAAGATTCAAATATCTTTTAATTTGTGTAAATGAGCACTTTATATATCTTTCCAGACATTTTCAAATTGACAAACCATTTTTAGAAAGTTTAAGGTTCCAGGGAGCCTCACAAATATATGCCCTTTATTTCCTGAACGAAACCACTTTCTTTTTTAGGCATTTTAAGTTCCTCTAAAGTGAACCACTATAAACAGAAGCATACACCTTGGAACCATAGCTCTGCGTATCTGAGGACTTACTATAAGCTACATACAGTAAGAGCCAAGTAAACTTCGAATTTTTGTTTTCCTCATATTTGAAATTAAACCCAATGGACCTTTAACAGGAAAAAAAAAAGTTCTGGGTTACTTGTTTGCTTAATTTTTATTTTACCATACCCAGGGGTGTGGGCACTGGGGGAAAATGAAAACCTGCTAACGGAGATTGTGTCTGGAATATTTACATTTGCAATTTATACATTTGTGTCTGAAATCTTGTTTCTAACTTATCTTTTTCAGGATTCAATAATCTCCTATTTCTTCTTTCTAACCACTCCATGTCTCCCTACTTACTATTCATTTATTTAAACAACTGAAATGCTTCTGTATTTGGAGTTGAAAAATGCAGTTTAGCCCCGTGTGGTTACAGTAACAGCAATGGCTGCAAACAAATTTATGCAGTGTTTTGAGGTTTACAAACCACATTTCACATTTTGTCTTTATAACCAGTGAAGACACATTAATCTCAAAGAAGTTGAAACTTGCCTAAGAACATAGGGCTAATAATTTATGGAATTGACCTACTCTCAAAATTCAGACCCTATCCTATTAGTCTTTCCACTAATCTAAAAGCTTTCCCTCTCTAATTAGGGCCAGAGAATTTCCAGATAGTAAACAGCAATTTAAAAAATGTTTGATATGTTGTTTAGTCATCCCTAATTTAAATCAGTTCCTCTATCTGTATAACATATGAGCTAAATGGAATCTCTGTGTGCTATGCTGGGCTCTCACATTAAAACTCTATTCAGAAAGTATAACAAGTCATCGGTTTCTTAACAAATCATACTGTTTGTAAATGTGTAGAATTGTTGCTTCCAGGAATTAGATGTATACTGGCCCCAAGGTACAGAATACAATTGAGAAGCACAAGATAAAAGACAAAGATCAAAATTGAGATTATGTGTAGAGTTATAAGGGGCTTCCCTGGTGGCTCAGAGGTTAAAGCGTCTGCCTCCAATGCGGGAGACCCAGGTTCGATCCCTGGGTCAGGAAGATCCCCTGGAGAAGGAAATGGTAACCCCCTCCAGTATTCTTGCCTGGAGAATCCCATGGATGGAGAGACAGATTCAGTGTGTAAAGTTGAATATACGTTTAGCACATGTTCAATTAAACTCAATTCAGAGCTAATTGGGAAAACCTTTATAATTTTCTTTTTTCCTTTTTTGTTTCAGCAAGAAATAATTATTGAACCATGAATTCTTATACCTAGAGAGAATAAAGAATAATTTTATCTATTCTCCTGCCAACAAAAATGAAAAGCAATTCACCCAAACTGATGTACAAATGATAAAACATACACTAATAAGTAAATAATATTCTTGATCAATTCATTTTTATCATCTCTATCCCTATTTCCAAAACCATAAAATCAGACATATTTTAATATGAAATTATATTTTTAGAAGAAAAGAAAACATGCCCAAATTTAACATTTAAGAGAAACCGCATAATCCTGACTTGAAATCAGATCAGCATGACTCCACAACCTGCTTAGAAATAGCAAAATTTTTTTTGCAAAAATATTTTTTAAAATAAAATAACTGTGTATGACATTAAAAATATGTATTTGTTTTTCTCTATTCCTTACTGGAAGACAGATATCATCTCTCATACTAAACATTAAAAATAAGTAAAAAAACAGAAAGCATGAAAGCAGGTACCTGATGTGAATGATTTGTAAGCTGGAAAAAAGAAAATCTGATGTAGAGTTTCTAATTGCGAATTAGCAGCAGCAGCAGCAGCACATGAAGGGAAAAGTAACAGGACCAGCAGATATTCAACCTCAGGAAAGAAGATGAGAAATCTCTAAAGTAGATACGATAACATCTTACATTGGTATGCTGCTGCTGCTGCTGCTAAGTCGCTTCAGTCCTGTCCGACTCCGTGCGACCCAATAGATGGCAGTCCACCAGGCTCTCCCATTCCTGGGATTCTCCAGGCAAGAACACTGGAGTGGGTTGCCATTTCCTTCCCCAATGCATGAAAGTGAAAAGTGAAAAGTGAAAGTGAAGTCGCTCAGTCCTTTCCGACTCCCAGCAACCCCATGGACTGCAGCCTACCAGGCTCCTCCATCCATGGGATTTTCCAGGCAAGAGTACTGGAGTGGGGTGCCATCGCCTTATCGGTACATTGGTATAGCTCTTAACAATTTATCTCTGGGTAAAAATATAATAATCTCATAATACATAAAAAGTCCCAAGGTCCAGATGCGTGGATTATAGAATAAGAAATCGAGAACAGTTGGTCTTGCAGTAAGTAAGAGCCTCCAACAACTTTTTTACCTTCAACTCACCACAGCTGTCCTTAAGTAGAGAGGTACCAAGGGCAGGGGATTCAGGCTTTCAAAACTCTTCATTTTACTGTGCTAAATTGCTTCAGTTGTTTCTGACTCCTTGTGACCCCATGGACCATAGCCTGCCAGACTCCTCTGTCCATGGGATTCTCCCGGCACAGATACAGGAGCAGGTTGCCATTTCCTCCTCCAGGGGATCTTCCCAACTCAGGGATGGAACCTGAGTCTCTTATGTCTCCTGCACTGGCAGGCAGATCTTTACCACTAGTGACATCTGGGAAGCCCTTCATTTTACTATTATCTCTAATAGAGAAGAAACATTTGAAAAATTTAAAAATATATATATTGAATGGTGATGGGTTATTTGTAAAGATCTCTCATGACTTACATTATGATTTTATTATGAGATAGGAGGCTGCTTCTATGTAACATTTTTAAGTTAGGGTAAAATCAATGTTTGAAAAAGTCCACAGTTGATTATTTACCTTTCTAATAAGGATGGTGAGCTTAAAGCAACAGAGTGTCTCAGTCATCTAGGACTTAGAGAACTCTTGAATTTCTTCCTCCTCTCTCCCAAATATTTATACACTTTGCTTTATGATATCTGTCTTCCCAACAAAGTAAGTGAAATTTTATCTTGTATAAATCAAATAATAATTCAAATATATCAAATGACTATGTGAAAAACTATCCTTGGAGTAAATTGTTCTTGCTTTCTAATATGAAACACCACTCAGTAACTCAATTCTTGTAAACTGATTCCATATATCTTGTGTGAATTATGCAGCACACTTATACTGCATGGCCTTAAAAGTTCTACGATGCAGTCTTTGCCCCAGACTGAATAAAATAAAGGACTATCTCTAGTTTTGAGCAGGTCTATAGACACTGAAGAGTGATTGTTTTCAGTCATTTTCAATTTCTGAGTTTATTTGTCTGGACTAAAATGAAAAACAATTTTTTTTGGTGGCTTACTGGTAAAGAACTTGCCTACTAATGCAGGAAATGCAGGTTCGATCCTTGGGTCAGGAAGATCCCCTGGAGAAAGAAATGGCAACCCACTCCAGTATTCTTGTCTGGGAAAATCCCATGTACAGAAGAGTCTGGCGGGCTGCAGTCCATGGGGTCACAAATGATTGGACACAACTGACCCATTAAAACAGCAATATGAAAAACAGTATTAAAATAATATGAATGGATAAAGGTGACAGCTATAATTTTTTTCTATTTGTTAATTTAAACTTGTTTTCTATTCATTAGTTTAAACATAGCCTCAAAATTACTATTAATAGAACAAAATGAGCCCAAATCCCCTGGATCCATACTAGATTTACTGAATCAGAATCTTTGGAGTTAATCTCTGAGTCATGCTAAATTTTGCAAAATATTATTCAGATGAACTTACTTTTACTAAACCATTCAGTTACTTTTTATTCTAGTCTAAAATGATCCTCGTAG
Organism: Bos mutus; assembly: GCF_027580195.1. Taxonomy (NCBI): domain Eukaryota; kingdom Metazoa; phylum Chordata; class Mammalia; order Artiodactyla; family Bovidae; genus Bos; species Bos mutus. The sequence continues at coordinate 22,141,193 of NC_091644.1, read as the reverse complement.
CTTCCTATTCCAATGTGAATCTAGTTTGCTAAGGCTGCTGAACATTTTTCTTGATTAGAAGAATGTACAGCAAAGGACAACTATACCCAAAATGGTCAGATTGTTTCCTGACAAACTGTATTATTTATAGATTTTTGTTCCCCACTAGCTCTTTCAACAGAAATATCTGAAAACCATCCTAAAGTAGTTGGGTTATTCACTTAAATGATTTACTTTCATGGATAATAATCTAACAGTTGAAAAACTTGAGTTGAGGAGAGAGGAAAGACTTAATTTATGATGTAATAGGCATTGTGCTGTCCTCATATCATTCTCAAACTATCTTAGGAAATAGATACAACCACTGTTTTTAAAAAAAAAGAAAACTTTTTTTTTTTTGAATAATTTGTAGTTGAATAATTTGCCAAGGCTTTTACAGTAGAGTTGGAGATTCAAATCCAGTTCTCCTGACTCTAAGGACGTGCTCCTACTACCCAATAGCACATTTTCAAATGTTAAAAAAGACTATAATCAATATAATTGTGTTCGTATATTTTAATAAGGGGTGTGGAAACCAGAGGAAAAGAACATGCTTTTCTATTCCTAAACAGAAAAATTGATTAAGCTGTTTCACACTGTGTAGAGATTACCTTCAGTACCCCAAGTCTACAACTTAATGGAAAGAAAGACCCATTATTTTCTTGAAGTTTTATACACTGTTTCCTAAAAAGGATAAACATTTGCAAGAAGTTCCTCAAAAAACATGTACTCCTAAATACTCATATTGTATTTTCATTTCCAATCTTCCTAGCTGTATTATAAACTTGTAACAAAAATATGATCAGTAGATATTCACAATACAAACTTCAATTAGTCAAAGATGGAAGGAATGTTGGCAAACGAAGCAAAACTTGTATAGATGAACAGTCAGTAAAGTACCCAGTGCAAATGACAATGTCAAAAATAGACCGATCATCTACAGTCACAAAGGTTAACTGGCAATTGGACGCATGGGTTGCAGAATATTCCCTGTGGTAAGTTTATGTAGGGATATTTTTTGTAGAAGCATCATTACTTACACAAATGTTTTCATCATTACATACAGGTGGCCAAATAAAACTTTTATTTTTAAACTCACATCTTCAAATAAAACTTCCTCAGCCTCAGCTATTAGCAAACAATTATTAAATAGCCTCTTGATTCCATTAATGTCTCTAGGAGCTTTTTATTAAACCACTGGACTAACAATCTCTTCTGTTTCTCCCTGAACTTGTACAAGACCAACGTTATATAACTGGGAAGATGCCTTATCATTTTATTTATTTTCTTATACTACCTGAACACGTAGCAGCCATGTAAAAAAATTTTTTTTCTTTTATACTTCATGTGGGAATCAAGAGCCAGTAGAATACTCTTATAAGTCACAATTCTACTAAAAATTGCCGCTACTACAACTGTGATAAGACTATGCTTAAATTTAAAACAACTAATAAATACAGCTAAGAAAGAAGCTTAAGCATCCTGAATCTAATATCATTATATCTGTTCATCCTGGCATACAGAAATTACATCTGAAACATCTAAAGTAATTCTGATTTGAGAAAATAAAGATGTTCCTTGTTTGTGAATTGAAGATATGATAAAGTACAATGAAGAGGACAAAAACATTACACATATTGAGAGGTAAGTGAAAGAAATGTGATTCATTCTCATTAGATAACCTTCCAGTTAGTTCTAAAAATTAAGACTAGTAATTAAAATTTACAATAACATTTATGCCATCAAATGTCAATATGTAAAAACCAATATGGATATTAGGGACATAAAAGCAAACATATTTGTGATAGCAATATGTATCAAATAGAATTAGTTCGACCAGAAGAGAGAATACTAAGGATAAAAAATACTTTGAAACTATCACCATTACTTCTCCAGAGAAAACTGAAAAATCAGAATAAAAGATTCAAACTAAATACCAAATGCTCTTTTCAAGATCAATTTTGAAATAGCCCAAATAAAAGCCTCAAACTGTTGCTTTCAACTGTAAGTAACTACATTAATTCATATATACCTAGTCAAGTCAAATTCTGATGTTGAGAAATGAATTGTTTTAAATATCCTTCATCTGTTCTTACTGTTTTACATTAACGATATAGTTGCTTTCAGTTACAGATCCATAAATGCAATGCCCCAAACACTGTATTGAAAATGTAAAAGTCTGGATCAACCCTATCATTTTACTGGCTTCCATGGTGGCTCAGACAGTAAAGTGTCTGCCTACAATGCAGGAGACCTGGGTTTGATCCCTGGGTCGGGAAGATCCTCTGGAGAAGGAAATGGCAACCCACTCCAGTACTCTTGCCTGGAAAATCCCATGGACAGAGGAGCCTGGTAGGCTACAGTCTATGGGGTCACAAAGAGTCAGATACGACTGAGCAACTTCACTTCACTTCATAAAGCAATTATTAGAATAGCATGTCCACCAAAGTAGAGCTGGAAGTATGTTTCAAAGTCCTCTCTAGCTTTTCCTGATGAAGACACTTGTAATATTCATTATCTATAGGTCTTATTTTACATTGATTTATAAAAGAAGGAAATTATTGCCCTGAGACAAGACCCTAGAGACCAATTTTAGCTCTAGTCTGACTATACTTATGTAAAAGAGATCGTGGGAAAGAAACTGAATATCTCTGAACTCTAGCCATCTGGAGAAAAAGTTGAGATCTTTGTAAAGTCAACAATTTTTCACATTTGGATTTGATTAAATCTTAAGTTTAGTATACTGAACATTCTTCACAAGTCTTCATCAGTTTCTCTTTAACAAACTTCAAACTTGAGTTTCTTGGACCAATGTTGGATTTTAGTCATGGCTACTTCACAATGAACCCTTGTCATACTTTATCATTTTGTGGAAGAATAACATAAGGTCGAGGTTCAGTTCAGTTCAGTTCAGTTGCTCATTCGTGTCTGATTCTTTGCAACCCCATGAATCGCAGCACGCCAGGCCTTCCTGTCCCTCACCAACTCCCAGAGTTTGCCCAGACTCATGTCCATCGAGTCAGTGATGCCATCCAGCCATCTCATCCTCTGGCGTCCCCTTCTCCTCCTGCCCCCAATCCCTCCCAGCATCAGAGTCTTTTCCAGTGAGTCAACTCTTCGCATGAGGTGGCCAAAGTACTGGAGTTTCAGCTTTAGCATCAGTCCTTGCAAAGAAATCCCAGGGCTGATCTCCTTCAGAATGGACTGGTTGGATCTCCTTGCAGTCCAAGGGACTCTCAAGAGTCTTCTCCAACACCACAGTTCAAAAGCATCAATTCTTCAGCGCTCAGCCTTCTTCACAGTCCAACTCTCACATCCATACATGACCAGGGGAAAAACCATAGCCTTGACTAGACGAACCTTTGTTGGCAAAGTAATGTGTCTGCTTTTGAATATGCTATCTAGGTTGGTCATAACTTTCCTTCCAAGGAGTAAGCGTCTTTTAATTTCATGGCTGCAGTCACCATCTGCAGTGATTTTGGAGCCCCCCAAAATAAAAATAAAGTCTGACACTGTTTCCACTGTTTCCCCATCTATTTCCCATGAAGGGATGGGACCGGATGCCATAATCTTAGTTTTCTGAATGTTGAGCTTTAAGCCAACTTTTTCACTCTCCACTTTCACCTTCATCAAGAGGCTTTTTAGTTCCTCTTCACTTTCTGCCATAAGAGTGGTGTCATCTGCATATCTGAAGTTTTTGATATTTCTCCCGGCAATCTTGATTCCAGTTTGTGTTTCTTGCAGTCCAGCGTTTCTCATGACGTACTCTGCATATAAGTTAAATAAGCAGGGTGACAATATACAGCCTTGACGTACTCCTTTTCCTATTTGGAACCAGTCTGTTGTTTCATGTCCAGTTCTAACTGTTGCTTCCTGACCTGCATACAAATTTCTCAACAGGCAGATCAGGTGGTCTGGTATTCCCATCTCTTTCAGAATTTTCCACAGTTTATTGTGATCCACACCGTCAAAGGCTTTGGCATAGTCAATAAAGCAGAAATAAATGTTTTAATGGAACTCTCTTGCTTTTTCAATGATCCAGCAGATGTTGGCTATTTGATCTCTGGTTCCTCTGCCTTTTCTAAAACCAGCTTGAACATCAGGAAGTTCATGGTTCACATATTGCTGAAGCCTGGCTTGGAGAATTTTGAGCTTTACTTTACTAGCATGTGAGATGAGTGCAATTGTGCAGTAGTTTGAGCATTCTTTGGCATTGCCTTTCTTTGGGATTGGAATGAAAACTGACCTTTTCCAGTCCTGTGGCCAGTAAGACATGGTCTTACTGTCATATACTTTCACTTACTGAGGACAGACAATTGACCATGCTCTATAACTTCCACCAGAAAGAAATTCTATATAATTTCCAGAAACAATAATTTAATACTAAGCACTTTAAGACAAAATGATAATAATTAACAATGAGAGCTTCTCAGGTGGCTCAGTGGTAAAGAATCCACCTGCAATGCAGGAGAGGCAGGTTTGATCCTTGGGTCGGGAATATCTCCTGGAGATGGAAATGGCAACCCACACAAGTGTTCTTGCCTGGGAAATCCGATGGACAGTTGAGCCTGGCAGGCTACCATGCCTGGGGTCACATAGAGTCGGACATGACCTAGCAACTAAAAAACAACAACACTTAATGAATGTTTGCTTTTCTAAACATTATACTTGAATTAAGTCATCTAATACTCATTAATATGGTTAATTGTTGTTTAGTTGCTAAGCCATGCCTGTTTTGCAACCTCATGGATTATAGCCCACCACGTTCCTCTGTCCATAGGATTTCCCAGGCAAGAATACTAGAGTGGGTTGCCATTTTCTTCTCCAACTATGATTAAATAATAATTGTAGAAGTAAATACTATTACTAGCCCTTAAAAAGATAAGGAAAATGATGCTCAAAGTGATTATGTAACATACGTCTATTAAACTGCGGAACAAGAATTCAAATTCAAATGATAGATATATTGACAAACTGATCCCTACTAACTGCCCATTTAAAGTTGGCTTCATAAGCAAAACACTTAACGTCTATTCACTTAAGGCTATGACTGAAGTCACCAATATAATGTATGTGTTTATTATCCATTTATCCATATTATCCAGGTACCTAATATATGCCTACCAGAAAGCAGGAATCTTTGAGAGAGATAAAAGGTATATGATACAGTCCCTATTCTCAAGGAGTTTATAGACTGAGCCATAAAAGACATTCACAAAAGGGAAAAAAAAAAAATCCAGGCTAATTCAAGTATCTGCCATTGCACACAATGATAAGCAGATGAAATCAAAGTTAAGAGTTGTTGAGGCTTACTTCACTCTGTATAATAGGCTCCAGTTTCATCCACCTCATTAGAACTGATTCAAATGTATTCTTTTTAATGGCTGAGTAATACTCCATTGTGTATATGTACCATAGCTTTCTTATCCATTCATCTGCTGATGGACATCTAGGTTGCTTCCATGTCCTGGCTATTATAAACAGTGCTGCGATGAACATTGGGGTACACGTGTCTCTTTCCCTTCTGGTTTCCTCAGTGTGTATGCCCAGCATTGGGATTGCTGGATCATAAGGCAGTTCTATTTCCAGTTTTTAAGGAATCTCCACACTGGTCTCCATAGTGGCTGTACTAGTTTGCATTCCCACCAACAGTGTAAGAGGGTTCCCTTTTCTCCACACCCTCTCCAGCATTTATTATTTGTAGGAGGGAGGGGGGTTCAGGATGGGGAACACATGTATACCCATGGTGGATCCATTTTGATGTTTGGCAGAACTAATACAATTATGTAAAGTTTGAGAATAGAATAAAATTAATTAAAAAAAAAAAAAAGAGTTGTTGAGGATAATTCTGGGCAAAAGTGAGAACTAAAGACTAGAAGACGAACAGTATTCAGTTGGGTAAAATTAAAAAAAAAAGAGGAAAGTGAAGAAAGAACATTATGTTTTTATTCATGTAGGTTTGTTATCCTGAAAGTAATGTTCGAGTTGTGCTTCTCTGGCATAGAAACAGAAAGCTCAGGTTCTTCCTGATTGCCTTTCAGTTCAGACCCAAATTTTGCTCTGGCCACAGCAAACTTAGGGCCTTTCTACATGGACATAAATATTTTTCAGCTTTTCCTCAACTCTATTTCTCTTTATACTGCAATTTATCCATTGTGTTTTATAATTCATTGGGGTGGGGTAGTGGTAAATTTTATTAATCCTTTGTGGAAAATGCTATGTCTGTTTCAGTAAAATGTCCATAAAGCATTTTGAAAACTGATTCAGCCAACTTTATTCATTTGAAATAATTTTGTGAATTAAATCAAATAATTTCTTAGAAGCTAACAATAATAAAATCCTCAAATTACTGTTTGGCATCAGGTGGAAAAAATGGCCTACAAGTTACTTTACTTTCTTTTTAAAACCTTTTCAGTCTTTATGTTAAAATTGGTTAATACTAACCATAATTTCTATTCTGAAGGAGATCAGCCCTGGGATTTCTTTGGAAGGAATGATGCTAAAGCTGAAACGCCAGTACTTTGGCCACCTCATGTGAAGAGTTGACTCACTGGAAAAGACTCTGATGCTGGGAGGGATTGGGGGCAGGAGGAGAAGGGGATGACAGAGGATGAGATGGCTGGATGGCATCACTGACTGGATGGACGTGAGTCTGAGTGAACTCTGGGAGTTGGTGAGGAACAGGGAGGCCTGGCGTGCTGCAATTCATGGGGTTGCAAAGTCGGACATAACTGAGCGACTGAACTGAATTGAACCATAATTTTTATTCCAAAAAATAAACACAATTTTTATTTTTGATTGCTACATTTTACAAATAAAGAAACTAAAGTAGAACATGATTAAAGGCCATGATCAATATCATTTTGGGAAAAGAAAACAGATCCACTACTAGAATTCACATTTACTCGATATTATTTTTACTATAGTACAATATTTCACAAAATATCAAGTTCAGTTCAGTCACTCAGTCGTGTCCGACTCTTTGCGACCCCATGAACCACAGCACACCAGGCCTCCCTGTCCATCACCAACTCCTGGAGTCCACCCAAACCCATGTCCATAGAGTCGGTGATGCCATCCAACCATCTCATCCTCTGTTGTCCCCTTCTCCTCTTGCCCCCAATCTTTCCCAGCATCAGGGTCTTTTCCAATGAGTCAGCTCTTCGCATAAAGTGGCCAAAGATTTGGAGTTTCAGCTTCAACATCAGTCCTTCCAATGAACACCCAGGACTGATCTCCTTTAGGATGGACTGGTTGGATCTCCTTGCAGTCCAAGGGACTCTCAAGAGTCTTCTCCAACACCACAGTTCAAAAACATCAATTCTTCAGCGCTCAGTTTTCATTATAGCCCAACTCTCACATTCATACATGACCACTGGAAAAACAATAGCTTTGACTAGACGGATCCTTGTTGGCAAATTACTGTCTCTGCTTTTTAATATACTGTCTAGGTTGGTCATAACTTTCCCTCCGAGGAGACAAAATATCAGAAAATATTTTGATTTTTTTGACAAAATTTAACAAAATAAGCTGAATTATTTCTGCCTTTAAAGTACAGACAATTTTCAATAAAGCTGTTATTTTTTAAAGCACAAATGAGGCTGAGAAACCTCTTTCCATCAAATTTTGCTTGTCATTTGAACTATTAACTTGCAGGTATCTCCGTGTCCACTTGATAGTTACACATTTTCTTTTTTTTTATTCAATCATCTTTATTAACCTATCAATGTTATATTTTATACATAACAGCTAGTCTTCTCAAAGGAATCTACTTTAGTACATCATGTTAATAATAAAAAGCCAAGTAAGAGGGCTGAACTTCAACCTATCATTTTAATATCCTGTGGACAAAGCAAGCTAGAAAATCAATCACTTTGCACACATGTAAGAGTAGTGTTCCAAAATAAGTAGGAAGCTGCTATACTTTCAAGCAGGGGAGGAAAAAAACTTCCATTTTGGTCTTTTTTCTTCCAGCAAATTATACTTTCAATTAACAGCAATAATGGTATCATAAAAAAATGCTCTGCTTTTTAAATCCCTGAACTTCAATACAAATTAAAATAGTAGTATTGGAGTCTCTTGGGAGGCAAACAGCTAGCAGCTACGTTCATCAGTGTAACTGAGCCTCTTAATAGATAACCTGGTCCAGGCTGGGTACAGCCCTGACCAAAGGGAGGACAGCTACGTGCATATGGGTTAGACCCACTTGCAAGAGGGGTCATGGTACTTCCAGGAGGTGGGGTGAAACCTGGTCTTGGCTGGTAGGCCCCGGGTTGGCTTAGAGCCATTCCCGGTTGTGAGGCAAGGGCCACAGTGTAATTAGTGGGCTGAGAAGTTTGGGTAGTGTAAGTTTGTGGAGGGTAACTGCTCGCCTGATACTGCTGTGGAGGCTGAGCAGGCAGTTGCTGTGGCTGACCAGAAAAGGCAGGTGCCGGTGCCTGGGAAGTTGGTTGCTGGCCATATCCTGGGAACTGCTGAGGTTGTTGGGGTCCAGTCTGCTGACTATAGCCTGAATACTGAATACCGTACTGCTGCGGCAGCTGGGGGGGGGTGCCTGTGGCTGCTGAGTGCCATAGCTGGGCTACTGCGAGTACTGCTGATACATCTGACTTGCTTGAGTCTGAGCTCCTGTATATGGTGGCTGCTGTGGCTGAACTCCTGGTGGGTGAGCTGCAGAGGGGGAGGAAGCAATGCTGTTGGGAGTTCCTGACTGGTGTTCTGCAGGAGCACTGGGAAGCCCTGAAACCTGATCATCTGTTAAGCCAAACGCCTACATGATATTTTTATTGATTTCATCTTGGTTTTTTAAAGGATCAAAAGCTGACATACTTGCTGCCGTAATCTGAGTAGACTGTTTACCAGAAGAATCAGCAGCAGCAGGCTTTTCTTCCCTGCCATCCACAGTGTCGTTTTCACCAATGCTGGAGGACGGGCCTGGTTCTCCAGGTGGTTCCAAACTATCCAGTGAGCAATTCACTTTATTTCGAAGTTCTATCAGTTCTCGACGAAGGTATTTCACCTGACTTGATTCAAGGGGTCTTGGTTGGCCATTAACAAATAATGTCAGTTTCAGTATCCTACTACCCTGAATTGCAAAGGAAAGGTCAGAACTATCAAAAATTGTTATAAGATCTCCATCTTCATCTTTATGTTTTATTGTAACTTCATCATTACTCAGAAGTTTTCCTCTGAAGACTCGCTGCTTCATTAACACTAATTCATCATAAGTAATATCTTCATTATGAATGGGAATTCGTCGAATATCCTCCCCAAGTTGAGCTTTTATGATTAGTTTCCCACTCAGATCCAACTGCCCATTCATGGTGGACTCCAGGATGTTCTATATATGTAACTCTAGAGAAAGACGTTTTCCTGAGGCCGCCACCATCGGGCTCTGGGGCGTTGGGGGAAGGCTGCAGTCACAGCCCACTCGGTTGCCCTCCAGGGCGCCGCACCTCCTGGCAGACAAGCGCAGGCCCCGACCAATCGCAATGACCCACCAAGCCTAGCGAGAGCTCGATAGTTACACATTTTCATTCACAGGTACAATTTTCATTCAAAGTATTTTTATTTGTATAGAGATTATTTTTATATTATTCCCACAATTATCTTGGTGTTTTTAATCCAATTCAGTCAAATAAATATTAATTTTTTCAGCTTTTACTATAACATGCCAAGGACTAAGGTGATAAAGTGAAAATCATGTAGTATTTTCCTCCGATAGTTAGCTACTCAGTTTCTTTCCACATATAAATACTAAAGAAGATTTTTAAAAAATTTCCCCTTCCACAATCTTCTAAATTTAATCCTCAAATCATGAGTATTCAATTTATCCATTCCATGGTAAGTTCAGGATACATGAATTTTGTTAAATAATAAATAAATGTAATGGATTGTTAGATGCTTTGTTTTTAACATGTCCCATGCAAATCCTGTGTGTGTGTGTGTGTGTGAGAGAGTGAGTGAAAGCCTATATTGCATTTCTAACCTCAGAAATATGTGAAAAAATGTAGAAGAGTTGTATTTTCCTGTGCAATTCAAATTTTCACCACTTACTGATTATGACATGACTGATACTGAAGTAAATGAAATTTAGGATATATGTAGGGTCTTTTGTATTCTATTCTATCAAACAATTCTTTTAGAAAGTGAGAAATATTAGTAAAGTGGTCAGTTCATCTGATACAGTAATAAGCACAGTTGTTCTGGTAGGTGTTCAGCATCATTAACTTTTCACTTTTTAAAATATGTTTTTCCCTTAACAAATTCCTCTCTTGATGAGACTACCATTATTCCCAAAGGATTTCATTGTTTGTTTGGTGTTTAAGGCAATTTCTTATTAAATTCTTAAGACTGCACCTTGCATTAAGCTGAGACAAAATAGTTGAAGCAAATTCAGTATTTAGTTCAAGGCATAGTTTTGTGATTTTCCCACTTATAAATATACATATTTTTAATATTAGAATTCCAGAATGTATCGATATTAACATGAAGAGAATTGATCTTGAAGAATGCTATTCTAATGAATACCAAAGAACTTGTGTCTTAGTGGTCCCCTAAAACATTCTTGTGGATTATGAAGTGTGATATGACAAGGGTAGTCATGACAATCCAAAATACGGATGTGAAATGTGTACTACATTCAAATCATCTTTTTCTAAAATAAATTTCATATAAATTTTTACTCTAGTTATCTATAGCATGGCCCATGCTTTATTGTAGTAAATGAGCCCATAAAACTAAGTTTATTAGACTGGAACTATTTCTATTAAATACCCAAAGTATTCCTAGTGTGAGTGTTTTGAATGTTTTTGAAATGTTGCATATGCAGGGTGCATATTTTTTCCCATTTTAAAAAATTTTGTTTAATTTTTTAATGACTATAAAATTACAGCAGCATTGAGGTTTCTGAAGTTTCATGACTGTCCTTAAGTCCTATTAAGAAGCAGCAATATCTAGTCTGGGAAACTCAAGTTGGTTTACAAAGAAAATTAATTTGCTTTTCATTTCATGAGGCCCTGTTACAATTAGTATGAAATACTGACATTTACATTCCTGAGTGCAATAAGAGCAGGATGGAATGGTGATGGCAAATAATTGGACAATCTCCAGAGAGGCTTTGAGAAACACTATTAGATCTCCATCTGCTAGTTGGAAATTCCATGTTCATAGTTCATAATGCCAGCTAAAATAAAAGGCTTCGATGATTTCTACCACTCCTTTTCAGGCTTGTACCCCATCTACTTCCAAAAGGACTTGTGACAATTTATGGACTAAAACACTTGCATAATTAAATATTTTCAGCTAGTAATGACTAGAAAACAGGCTACATTTTATTATTGCTGTTGAATTTGCCAACGTATACTAAATTTGCTATAAACACATTCCCTTAAAAAATTCTAGTTTGAAAACATTTACTAAATAGAAATCAAAAGAAAATAAGTAAAAGAGCAGAAATAAACAAAAATTAAATAAGGGTTTAAAATAAATTTATGAAGATGTAATTCTAAGTAATACTTGACTGAAATAATTTATCATGCCTTTGAATTCCATGAATAAAATAATATTCACTTTATCCATTCCATTAAGATATACCATAAGTAACTTTCATAGAAAATTTCAAAAGGGGCCCTAAATAAATCACAGAATGATTAATATATTTAAGTCTTCTTTTCCATGTCTATGTATGCTTCCTTTTTTCCTTTTCTCCACCTTTTTTTTGAGTGATACCTGATATATACATGTCTGCTTACATAGTAAGCAAGGGTGACAAGACTTGAAGAGGAAAGTTTATATCAATTTATCTTGTAACATAAATTGTCCAATTATATAATACTATGCAGTTTTATTAGAGCACCAAAAAAATAAATAAGGTTATATTATTTAACTAAGTTCCAGATCTGACAACCAAACCTAGTTTCCAAAGTAAATCCTTTTTTCCATAAATTGAATATTCCAGAGCCTAAAAAATTTGTATAATGCTCAAAGCTCCCTTCTAAAAAGATCTTTTGACATTTTTCATAAAAGCAAATCTTTTCTCATGGCTGTGTTTTAGGACTTCCACAAATCCCTTGAATAACCAATAACTTGGCTTTATATGACTATACATGTATATTTATGAAAGATCCAGAAGTTTGCAAATGGGAATTGCTAAAAATATATATATATATATATATATATATATATATATCTTAAAATTATTTCTGTCAAATCATCTGTGATTCAAAGTCATCCACTGGAGTGTATTTATATATGGTACTATAATAGACAATAAGATAAAAATAAATTTACTACAGGACATTCCCACTTCTCCCTAGAGTCATGGTGTTCCAGAGAAAACACCACTCTCCTCAGGAATACCAGTATACAATTTTAATACATGAAAAGTATGCACCTGTTTTACACACTCAGTCGCTCAATCATGTCTGACTGTTTGTGATCCCACAGACTGTAGCCTGCCAGGTTCCTCTGTCCATGGGATTTTCTTAGCAAGAGTACTGAAGTGGGTTGCATTTCCTCCTCTAGGGGATCTTCCTGACTGAGGGATCAAATCCACACCTCCTGAACTGGCAGGCAGATACTTTACCACTGAGCTACCTGGGAATCATTGAACTGTTACTGGTTATGAAATTACCAGATGGTAATGTTTTTACCAAAACAAACCCTGAGGCAACATTCTGTGGAAAAAAATTAAAACCTTTTTTAGAAATAAGAGTAACAGTTAATAATAAATTATGTGCAAGTCACTCCAGCACAGTGTATTTCAATCACTTCAATATTTTTATCTCTATCAAAAAAGTGTCAGAAATGAGGCATGAAAAACTATTAACTGAATCATTCACACATTGAATAGATGTTGTTTGTCAGTTTGTTCTTTCAATGGAAATAATGAACAACTTATTTATTTATAACTGGTAATTATGATAATACACCTACATTTTCCACTCTTTTTGGTATAGCATAGATATTTTATAATTGTCTTATTTCATACCTGATCTAAGATCATAAGCATCTATAAAAATTTTGTCTTTCTCAGATTTTCCATAGCTTCCTTTGACTTGGGATATAATTAAAATATTTTAAATGACTTGGTTCCCTTTTCTTTTTTTCTTTTTTTGCCTTTTCCTCTGGTAGAATTGACCTTAGTGGCTCAGTCAGCAAAAAATCTGCCTGCAATGCAGGAGACCCAGGTTTGATCCCTGGGTTAGGAAGAGTCCCTGGAGAAGGGCATAGCAACCCACTCCAGTATTCTTGCCTGGAGAATCCCACAGACAGAGGAGCTTGGTGAGCTATAGTCCATGGGGTGGCAAAGAGTCGGACACGACTGAACGACTAACACTTTCTTTTCTTTCAAATTTATGCAACTGAAGACTGAAATCTGACTTTTAAGTAGATGCAGAATACATTTATATAATCACTATGGAGTGAATCTTGTTAGCTCTTGGACTTATTTGTCATTTACCTTATTTTCTTTCTGGGTAGAAGGATACAGGGCAGATAAAGAAAGATAATAGAGGCTGATTTATACTTCAGAGAGAAGGAATTCTTGGTCTTAAGAATCAAGGCAAAAAGGCTTGCTGCATACCATTTTTCAATTATTTTTAGAACAGAGAGAAACATTTCCCTTGAACTTTTCTCCTCTAACCCTGAAATCAATTTCATCTTTTCTAGACTTGCAACAGTTTTTCCATCTTGCTGTAGAACATGCTATATGTACACTAGCCACTGCCTTCAACATGCACTAAGCTCCATATAAGAAAAGCCTTGGGGAATATGCTTCTACATTTACTTGGACTATTTACAAGGGAAATATTCATCACATTATAAAACATAATTTTTAAAACACGTGAAAAATTTATCTGAGTTAGGTCAATGAAAAACTCCCAGTGAGATATGGTTGTATTTTGTCCTCAATGAACACCAGAGCCCCGTAACACTTCCTATTTTTACATGTCAGCTCAGGAACCCACAGCTAGCTAGGTTAGACCTGATAACAGGCTAACAGATTAACCATCCCGTTGAGCATCCTGGCTTTTGTCTTTTTTTTCATATTATTTCCTCTCAGTAATCCTATTTTGTTTTATTTCATATGTCTTTTGTTATAAGCAGTCTCATATTACTTGGGAGGGGGAGGTGAAAAGTATAAGGAAATACAATAGAATTGCTATTCTAAATGTATTTTTTGTTCTTATTGTGACAGTTGTTCAGTAGCTAAGTCATGTCTGTCTCTTTGCAACCCCCTCTTTGCAGTTCAAATACAAACTGCAGCACATCAGTCTTCCCTGTCCTTCTCTGTCTCCCAGAGTTTGCTCAAACTCATGCCATTGAGTTGGTGATGCTATCTATCCATCTCATCCTCTGCTATACCTTTCTCCTCTTCCCCTCAAACTTTCCCGGTGTCAGAGTTTCTTTGCAACTCAGGTGTCCAAAGTATTGTGGCAGTGGTATAATCTAAATTTTTGAATACTTGTTTATTTCTTTGTAGCATCGTGCCCAGTTTCCACTATCTCATCATATTCAGATTTCCAATTCCTTGATTTGCATCTCCTTTATGAGCTCCCTTGGTGTCTCAGAGGGTAAAGAATCTCCTTGTAATGCAGGAGACCCTGGTTCGATCCTTGGGTCAGGAAGATCTAGGAGAAGGAAATGGCAACCCTCTCCAGTATTCTTGCCTGGAGAATTCCATCAACAAAAGAATTACTGGCAGGCTACAGTCCATCAGGTCACAAAGAGTCAGACATGACTGTGGCTAACACTTCACACTATGAGCTATAGAAACAAACTTATACACACACACACACACACACACACACACACACAAAGACACCCACTCACACAGCACACTCCTTCTCCCATATACTCTTCTTCAGATACAAAGATCACTAAGCAAAGTAAAACATACATTTCAGTATGTTTTCCACCATTTGAAACATATTCTCAAGTGCTGGAATAAAGACACTAACAAAGTATATTATCAAAAGAGTTAATGAGGTTTTAAAATGAAGTTCTCAAGAATTTTTAAAAAGTATTAGAGTAAGCCAAAAGTCTATAGGTTATCAAGGGCCCTTAACTATTTGCTACTAATAAATTTTACGTTAAAGTTAACTAGATATAGCTTGTAGACCACAAACCATGATAACTACATTCCAAACATTCCTTCTTTCACTTCCTTTATATCCTAACCTACTGAGCTGCCCATCTACTCCTCCAATTCCAGCCCCAGATCAAAAAGAGAATATTTTTTCAGTTACAACCAAGTATACCCATATGGAAATATCTTCAGCATGATTTCATGATCCTAGTTAGGTGTCTTCTTCCACTTATATTCAGAGAATTGGGGTTAGTATGTTAGTTAAGTTCTGAAACTTAAAATGTAGGTTTTAGGTATTATGTTAATAAACTATGAAATAAATATGAACAAAATCTCCTGAATTGAGATCTAAAATGAATGCAGTTTTCATGTTTTTTCCCAAAATTTAATCATGGTTAACTTCAGTCATAGATCATAAAAATTCATATAAAGGAAAAATAAATTAATATTTCATCAAAAAATATATTAATCCATTCACACATAACATTTAATGTGTATTTATATGGTTAAACACTAGCCCAGCTACCAGATTTATGAAGCATGCAATAAAGACAAACTTAAAATATAATAATTCTCACTTGACATCAAATGCCATCTTTAGTTGAAAGTCCTAGTGCCCCATTATTCCTTAATATCAGAGAAAAGATAAAATACAAGAAAAGGAAAATCAAGAAAGGGTATGCCAGATGTTGCATTCTGTTCTCAATTATATAATGTCTATTTCATGAAATTTCTTCAAAAATTAAAGAAAGAATAAATGAGTATCAATGCACTATCTCTATATCTAAAACTAGCATGCTTAATAAGTTAAAATTTTGGAATATAAAAATTCTACATTTACAGATTTAATTTATATGCAGAGAAGATAAAGGACTTGCCTGTAGATCAAACAGTAAAGAATCTGCCTGCAAAGCAGAGACCAGGGTTTGATTCCTGGGTTGGGAAGATCCTCTGGAGAAGGAAATGGCAAGCCACTCCAGTATTCTTGCCTGGAGAATCCCCTGTACAGAGGAGCCTGTTGGGCTACACTCTGTGGGGTTGCAAAGGGTCAGACAGGACTGAGTGACTAACACACACAGAGAGGTTGTAAATTACATTTCAGGTCTGTACAACTTTGATAAACAGAGATGTCTTCCTCATCAATAGAGGAAAATAAATTTATAAACCTGTGCAATATAAAAGTACAAGTAAAAATCTTAAGTAAATTACTAAGACAACTTCATCAGATCAGATCAGATCAGTCGCTCAGTCGTGTCTGACTCTTTGCGACCCCATGAATCGCAGCACACCAGGCCTCCCTGTCCATCACCAACTCCCGGAAGTTCACTGAGACTCACATCCATCGAGTCAGTGATGCCATCCAGCCATCTCATCCTCTGTCGTCCCCTTCTCCTCTTGCCCCCAATCCCTCCCAGCATCAGAGTCTTTTCCAATGAGTCAACTCTTCGCATGAGGTGGCCAAAGTACTGGAGTTTCAGCTTTAGCATCATTCCTTCCAAAGAAATCCCAGGGCTGATCTCCTTCAGAATGGACTGGTTGGATCTCATTGCAGTCCAAGGGACTCCCAAGAGTCTTCTCCAACACCACAGTTCAAAAGCATCAATTCTTCGGCGCTCAGCCTTCTTCAAAGTCCAACTCTCACATCCATACATGACCACAGGAAACATATATTTTGGAGTCTCCATATATTTTTTCTTGTTTTTCATGTCATTACATTTTCTTAGGCTATATATATATAGATGCAGCGGGAACTACATTACTACTAGCACATACATAAAGTTGGATGAGAAATTTGGATTCGTGATTCTTAATTTTTTTCTAACCCTAAATGCTTAAAGATGTAGCACAATATCAGCAACTCACTATAATGATGGTGCTCAGTAGTGGTGGTGGTATGTGTGTGTATGGTTTGTGGTAGGAATGGGGGGCCTGGTATGAACAGAGATGCTACCTTCTGTGCTTTTTCTTGGTTTTTCTCTGCTAAGAATCAACCCGAAGTATGTACTTCAATTACCCCCTTTTAAAAAGTCTCTTATCTTCATTTGGGTCTGAAGTTCATTCCTAAAGAATATAATGCAACTTTGGGCTAACCCCAATCAAAGAGACCCCAAAGAGAGATCTAAGCTGTAAAATGCATATGTGGATAACCCAGAAATGAGATTATATATCAAAGAAGCCTATAAAAACCTATCTTAGAGGATCCTATATGTGTCAGTTCAGAATCTCCATGGTTCTCACAAAAAGTCCAGCCCATTCTTCTGGAAGCCACTTTGGTCTGTATACACCAGACTTCAGCTGTGGTGTGATATTTGATTAACTTCAAGATTATGGCAACACCAACTATCTGTGCTTCACCCAAAGGCCTCCTGGAAGCAATTAGTCTGACAAGAATGTAAATGAGACAATTCTGGTCACCTAGGTGATCATGAATTGATGGGGGAAATAAGGAAAAGAAAGACAAATTGAGAAGTATGCTACAGACAGCACTTTTTCTGGCAACAGATTTCCACCAATACTTTTAAAGAATTCTCTGATAGGAAACAGAGTTAAGGAGGGTAAGGGGAAAGGTAAAACTGGATCTTCAGATCCTAGAAGCTGAAAGAGACTCTTTTTAAAAACAGAGCTGTCCCATTAGTTTTTTTGTAATAGCATTTCATCTAACACTTTCTAGGTCAAAATATTTGAATAAACACCTAGAGAAATTTAGCAGTTTAGTCCCATCTGCTTACTCCTATACATTATTTTTTTAACATACATTTCTGCTCAGCATTAATATGTTTCCTCAGTATTTGACACAATTTTTAAAAGGTTATTTCTCTTTTTTACCTTGCAGTTAAAGAACAATGAACCAGATCTGACTAGATGAGTCAACTATTCCCTAAGTATAACTCCTGGAGTTGTATTAATTTCATTTGCTGCAGTCACAGTATAATTTACTATTATATAAATGGCTTAAATTACAGCATTTGAACATGTGCCAGGAAATAATACTTTCCCCCAAAGCAGATGAATTGTGGACCTGAAATACACGATGCACCTTGAAGGTGCTTATCATTCTTCCAAGGAGTGACTTATCACGTGATAGGACATTTGATTTGAGTGGTGACCTTCCAATAGCAATGAAGTGCATTTCAATTATTTGGAAATGTTACTATGAAAAATGAATTAAAATAAATATTTAAAGTGGATAAATACAGAAGCTTGTTCAGTAGCGCTTCCTTTGGGACGTGGGAAAGCTGGAGACTAAGAGCAATAACAACTTTGACTTCCCTTCCTTGAATTTCTATAGAAGGGCCTTTCTCAACCCTTTTCCTTATGCTCTCCAAAATAGCTCAAATATCTGAGGAAATTTGGTTATTTGAGAGTCTCAGAGAAGTGTTATTAAAATTTATATAAAGGAAACAAACATATCATAGAAAAACTAAGCATTATTTAGTACAATCAGTTCAGTTCAGTTGCTCAGTCACATCCGACTTTTTGCGACCCCACAGACTGCAGCACACCAGGCTTCCCTCTCCTTCACCAACTCCCGGAGCTTGCTCAGACTCATGTCCATAGAGTAGGTGATGCCATCCAACCATCTCATCCTCTGTTGTCCCCTTGTCCTCCAACAGAGGATGAAATGGTTGAATGGCATCACTGACTCAATGCACATGAGTTTGAGCAAGCTCTGTGACACGAGCAGGCTCCAGCAGTAAAGAACTATTTAGTACAATAGTTCAAGTAAATTTGCACATCCTAAAACCTAACCACTTAGAAGTCACTTTTGGAAATTAACGTATATAATATCCCTTATGATCTTTTTTTTTTTTTGGCCTTAATGACATCTACTTTAATCACCTTTGCTAGTGGTTCCAGCCCTTACAATCTTGTTTTCATGGCTGGCATAGATCCAGCCATGAAATGCTAAAAAACTAAAAATGCTCTAAATAGCCATAATATGTATGTATATATTTACATATATAATAATATATGAACATACTAGTTATAAGTATATGTATTCACATGCATGCAAGTGTGCTTACTTATGTCTGACTCTTTGCGACCCCATGGACTGTAGCCAGCCAGGCTCTTCTGTCCATGGAGTTCTTCAGGCAAGAATACTTGAGTGGGTAGCCATTCTGTTCTCCAGGGGATCTTCCCAACCCCAGGATCAAACCCAAGTCTCCAGCATTGCAGGCAGATTCTTTACTGTCCGAGCCACCAGAAAAGCTCCAAATACATGTATTTGAGTTTGCTAAATATAGTGTGCCCCTAGATTTATTCACCCATTCAATACATATTCACTGAGAACTTGCTATCTTCAAGACACTGTTAGGAATTAAAAGATAGGTGGAGGTGATGGTCTAAAAGAGGCTTAAAAAGGAAGTCTGTCAAAATTCAGAATAAATTAGAAAGAAAAATTTAATTACCCTCAGGGGAAACAATGATGATAAAAAACATAATCCAAGGTGCAGTGGAATGATCAACAGAGTGAAAAGCAGAACACTGGCTGTGATCCATGGGAACTTTGTCAAGGTCAATTCACCTTCGGGCTTCTGTTACCATATATGATAAATGAAAATTTAACCATGTGATCTTCAGAGTCCCCTCTAGCTCCAATATTGGATAAAACTATGCTCCATAAGCCTGATTTAAACCAGAAGGTGCAAATCTCATTCTTCACTTGTAATGGCTTCACTGATGAATAGCAATGTCAGCTAAAATGAATTCCATGTCTTCTTTCCTTTCCTGATTCCAATTTGATGGAGGTACCAGTTAGCAATAAAATAGCACTGAGGAGTTGGGACTCACAAAAGGACAGAACTGCACCCAATATCAATATACTACGATGATGGGATTATAGAATCATTATTTTTACACCCAAACATTTTGAAAATAGCTAATGAAAACAAACAATGAAGAGTAGATAGACAAGTAGAATGTCAGTGAAAATAACCAGGAGACAAACGTGTATAAGTATTTTCTTGTTTGAACTTAAGAAAAATTAATGTCTAGTGATATTTTATTCAAAAATTTTATGTGCAAATTCAATCATGAAGCCATGGCAATCACGGGATAAAAGATAAAGTTTTATCATTAATTAGAACATGGCTTGGTTTGAAAAAAGTTTGGTAGTAAAATCAAGGTTAAATGAAATATCATGAGGCTGTGCAATTACGTTAATAATGAGGTGCCTCAGGGATCAGTGCTAGTACAGGTGTTCAAATATTTATTAATGACTTGGAAGAGTTGTGAATAATATGAAAGCACATAAATGGATGACTTCAAGATATTTATAGCAATCAAAATAGGTGAATAGCTGCTTTTCTTGACCCATTCATAAGCAATTATTTAGCATATTACAGAAAATAATCAACGAGAGCAAATTAATGTGAAGTACCTGATTTTTCTTAATATGCAAATAGCTACTGAAGTAGCTATTGCCTTTCAGGCAAGAGTGGGCAGATCTAAGAAGACATCTGTCCAGTAAACAGCTCTTTATACTCAAACAAACAACAAAAAAAAAATACTGGAATAAAGAATAATGTAATAAAATATTTACCTAAACTAATATGCATTGCTGAAAAGTTTTGCACACCAGAGTCTTGCTCTACTGTTGAGGCAAGGTGTGGCTCCTCAAACTACACACTAGGATTATCCGGTGTGTCTAATCTAATGATGTGTTAAATGTTATTCAGTCACTAAGTCATGTCCAATTCTTTGTGACCCCATGGACTGCAGAATGCCCAAATTCATTTCCACTGAATCAGTGATGCTATCTAACTATCTCATCTTTAGCCACCCCCTTCTCTAGCCTTCAATCTTTCCCATCATGAGGGTCTTTTCCAATGAGTCAGTTCTTTACATCAAGTGGCCAAAATATTGGAGCATTAGCTTCAGCATCAGTCCTTCCAATGAATACTCAGGGTTCATTTCCTTTAGGATTGACTGGTTTTATCTCCTTGCTGTCCAAGGACTCTCAAGAGTTTCTCCAGCACCACAGTTCAAAAGCGTCAATTCTTTGGCACTAAGCCTTTCTTGTGGCTCAGTTCTTACATTGGTACATCACCACTGGAAAAACTATAGCTTTAATTATTCTGACCTTTG
Source organism: Bos mutus (assembly GCF_027580195.1). Classification (NCBI taxonomy): domain Eukaryota; kingdom Metazoa; phylum Chordata; class Mammalia; order Artiodactyla; family Bovidae; genus Bos; species Bos mutus. Next base: position 22,119,994 of record NC_091644.1, on the reverse strand, counting down.
TCAGCAAAGAGATGTCTCTGCTTCTTAATATGCTATCATAGCATAGGTTTATCATAGCATAGGTTTGTCATAGCTTTCCTTGCAAGGAGCAAGTGTCTTAATTTCATGGCTGCAGTCACCATCTGCACTGATTTTAGAGCCCATGAAGGTAAAATCTATCACTGTTTGCACTTTTCACCTTCTATTTGCCATGAAGTGATGGGACCAGAGGCCATGATCTTACTTTTTTGAATGTTGAGTTTTAAGCCAGCTTTTTTACTTTCCTCTTTCAACTCATCAAGAGGCTCTTTAAGGTTCTCTTCACTTATTGACATTAGAGTCTTATCTTCTGAATATCTGAGGTTGTTAATATTTCTCCCGGCAGTCTTGATTCCAGGTGGTGATTTATCTGGCCGGGCATTTCACATGATGTACTCTGCATATTGGTTAAATAAGCAGGGTAACACTATATAGGCATGACAATATAAAACATTATACTCCTTGCCAAATTTTGAACCAGTCAGTTGTTCCCTGTCTGGTTCAAATTGTTACTTCTTGATCCACATACAGGTTTATCAGGACACAGGTAAGGTGATCTGGTACTCCCATCTCTTTAGGGTTTCCTACGGTTTAATGTGAGCCACACAGTCAAAGACTTTAGCATTGTCAATGAAGCAGAAAGAGATGTTTTTCTGGAATTCCTTTGCTTTCTTCATGATCCAATGAATGTTGGCAATTTGATCTCTGGTTCCTCTGTCTTTTCTAAATCTACCTTATACATTTGGAAGTTCTTGGTTCATGTGCTGCTGAAGCCTTGCTTGAAAGATTTTGAGCATAACCTTACTAGCATGTGAAATGAGTGCAACTGTGTGGTTGTTGGAATATTCTTTTTTTTTTTTAATTTCACTTTTATTTATTTTAATTAGAGGCTAATTACTTTACAATATTGTATTGGTTTTGCCATACATCAACATGAATCCGCCACGGGTGTACACGTGTTCCCAATCCTGAATCCCCCTCCCACCTCCCTCCCCATACCTTCCCTCTGGGTCATCCCAGTGCACCAGCCCCAAGCATCCTGTATCCTGCATCGAACCTGGACTGGCGATTCTAAGAAAGCTGTGGTACATATACACAATGGAGTATTACTCAGCCATTAAAAAGAATACATTTGAATCAGTTCTAATGAGGTGGATGAAACTGGAATATTCTTTTGCACTGCCCTTCTTTGGGTTGGAATTAAAACTAATATTTTCCAGTCCTGTGGTCACTGCTGTGTTTTCCTAATTTGCTGGCTCAGCTGGAACTCCATCAACTCCACTAGTTGTGTTCCTTGTAATGCTTCTGAAGGCCTACTTGATTTCACACTCTAGAATGTCTGGCTCTAGGTCAGTGACCACACCATCGTGGTTTTCCTGTCATTAAGACTTTTTTGCATAGTTTTTCTGAGAATTCTTGCCACCTTTTCTTAATCTCTTCTGCTACTGTTAGGTCCTTACCATTTCTGTCCTTTATCATGTACATTCTCACATGAAATATTATCACAAATTTTCTTGAAGAGATCTCTAGTCTTTCCCATTCCATTGTTTCCTCTATTTCTTTGCATTGTTCATTTAAGAAGGTCTCCTTGCTATTCTCTGGAACTGAATGCTATTCTGCATTCAGTTGGGCCTATCTTTACCTTTCTCCTTACCTTTAACTTCTCTTCTTTTCTCACCTATTTGTAAAGCCTTCTCAGAAAACCACTTTACCTTACTGCATTTCTTTTCTTTTAGAATGATTCTGATCACTGCTTCCTGTACAATGTTAAAACCTCTGTTGATAGTTTTCCAGGCATTGTATCTAAATGCCTCAGTTCAGTTCAGTTCAGTTCAGTTACTCAGTCATGTCCAACTCTTTGCTACCCCATGGAATGCAGCACACCAGGCTTCCCTGTCCATCATCAACTCCTGGAGCTTACTCAAATGCCTGTCCATTGAGTCAGTGATGCCATCCATCTATCTTACCCTCTGTTATCCCCTTCTCCTCCTGCCTTCAAGTTTTCCCAGCATCAGGGTCTTTTCCAACAAGTCAGTTCTTCACATCAGGTGGCCAAGTATTGGAGCTTCAGCTTTAGCATCAGTCTTTCCAATGAATATTCAGGACTGATTAGTTTTTAGGATGAATTCATTGGATCTCCTTGCAGTCCAAGGGGCTCTCAAGAGTCTTCTCCAACAGTTCAAAAGCATCAATTCTTCACACTCAGCTTTCTTTATAGTCCAACTCTCACATGCACACATGACTACTGGAAAAACCATAGCTTTGACTAGATGGACCCTTGTTGACAAAGTAATGCCTCTGCTTTTTAATATGCTGTCTAGGTTGGTCATAACTTTTCTTCCAAGGAGCAAGTGTCTTTTAATTTCATGGCTCAGTTGCCATCTGCAGTGATTTTTGACCCCCCAAAAATAAAGTCTGTCACTGTTTCCATTGTTTCCCCTTCTTTTTGTCATGAAGTGATGGGACCATATGCCATGATCTTAGTTTTCTGAATGTTGAGTTTTAAGCCAACTTTTTTACTCTCCTCTTTCATCAAGAGACTCTTTAGTTCTTCTTCTCTTTCTGCCATAAGGGTGGTGTCATCTCCATATCTGAGGTTATTGATATTTCTCCCAGCAATCTTGATTCCCACTTGTGCTTCATCCAGCCCAGCATTTCTCATGATGTATTCTGCATATAAGTTAAACAATCAGGGTGACAATATACAGCCTTGACGTACCAGATCTAGTCCCTTGAATCTATTCATCACCTCTATTGTATAATCATAGGGATTTGATTTAGGTCATATCTGAATGGCTTAGTGGATTTCCCTACTTTCTCTAATTTAAGCCTGAATTTTTCAGTAAGGAGCTCATGATATGAGGTACAGTCAGTTCATGATATGAAGTACAGTCTTGACATATCAAGACCAAGTCAGCTCCAGGTCTTGTTTCCTGATAAGCTTCTCCATCTTGCCCTTTAAGAACATAATTAATTTGATTTTGGTGTTGACCATCTGGTGACATCCATGTGGAGTGTCTTCTCTTGCATTATTGGAAAAGGGTGTTTGCTCTGACCCTGATGTGCTAAATAGTTTCCTATTATCTTCCACTCCTTTCTAACATTTGGTGATTCAGGGGAGTTCCCAAATGTCTTTCAAGTGAATGACATTTACAAGGGCCTCCCCAACTTGCTCCATTCTGAAGTATTTTCCTGACATTAAGTTTTATGTATTAAAATTCCCAAACTGAAGCTCTCAAGCTTCAGAAAAATTAATAGTAATTCCTCTTCATAATAAAACACAACACCATTCAAAAATAGCATGAATTATATATATTCTACTCCCCTGTCCTAAGATTATTTAATTATTGTGCATTACTAGGAACTCTTAAATGTAGCATAGATTCAATTATAATTCACTCACTCAAAAACCATTTTCTGAGTCCTTGCTTTATCTAAGTGCATAGTGATAATAAGAAGAATGTAAAGAACTAATAAAACATGGAGCCTGCCCTAACAGGATTTACAAAGTCAAGTCACCCTTCTCATGAGCTAAGTATTTCTTAATCCTGGTCTATATAGATCACAAATAAAAATGCAATGTTATAATAAATTTTAAACATATTAATAAGAATTAGTACTGTTTTTCCTAGGTATATATAATAATTTAAAAAATTTTTTTATTGGAATATAGCTTTTACAATGTCATACCAGTTTCAAGTGTACAGCAAAGTGAACCAGCTACACATATACTTATATATCCACTACTTTTACAAAAATACTTTTAACCACAAGCAACTATTTTCTGCTACCATTTATCTTTTCTATCCAGGAGCAAACTTGATCTGTGCTACTAATTTTCTCATTTAAAAAGTTAACTTGGTAGTCCCCAAATTTTAGAGGAAAATAAAAGATTCCTAACCTGTTAGAAATTGAGCCGATACGCCAATATAAGTAGAATGAAACCAAATACTAATACAAACATCAAACTGTCTCCAACACACCTCTACAAAATAACCCATCAGTAAATCCACTAATATGGAAGGAAGTATGTGTGAATGTGTGAAGCATTGAGAGTTCAATTTTTTTCAAGGTTTGGTAAAGGACTTCCATTCCCTATATATGCCTCCCTGTAAGTTTCAGATGTGAACATATGTAGACTTTGGGAATCTCAATGTTAAATGGGACCTTAGACTTCAAATATTGTTTTAACTATAAATTTTCTCTATACTATGTGACATGTCACCACTAGAGACTTAAAAAAAAAAAAAAAGAAACTCACGAATAAAGCCAAAGATTCACGGTAAAAGATAAACTTGGATAAGTAAGTGACTATGAACCTTTGTTAGAACTTCAAACATATAATTTATTAGTGAGATTTACTAGAAAGTATGGAACTATATATTTGTAAAATTCACAATTTGGAGAATGATTCACATAGGAGGTATGAGAATTACGCGAATTTCTCTTTCTAGATCTTTCAGTGGCTGTAGGTTATTTTAGAGTGTGATTTAAGTATAATTTTAGCAAAAGGAAACAAGTAGTAAATGAGAGAATTCATTAGCAGGTAGTCAAGCATACCTAGTCTATCAATCATGCTGCTATTTTTAATTATCAGCAAATTTAATTTTGTCTCAAGGGGAGTGAATTCATACTTTAAAGTATCAGTACATCATATTTAGTTTGAAAAACATTTTAGAATGTGTCTTGATTATAAAATACCAAAAGTACTTCCCATATTAGTCTCCTCCTTGTTGTTTAGTTGCTAAGTCTGTCTGACTCTTTGCAACACCATGGACTGTAACCTGCCAGGCTCCTCTGTCCATGGGTTTTCCCAGGCAAGAATAATGGAATGGGTTGCCATTTCCTTCTCCATGTGATCTTTCCAACCCAGGGATCGAACCCGCAGCTCTTTCATTAATAAGAAGATTAGATTTCCTAGGCAGGCAGAAAGTAATGGTATCCCTAATACAAATCAGGGCATTTTAAAACAACCAAATGGTGTTTCTAAAAATATACCTTTGCTCAAGTAAACAGACTTGTCATGGTAATACAAAAAAAAAAAAAAAAAATCTGGATCAGGCCTAAAATTGTAAAAGAGCATATGAAAGGGATACAGAGTTTTGTATTGATTTACACAGAAAAGGCAGATCTGGTTATTTGCTCAAGACTGAGTCCACAGTGATTAAATAAATGTAATGGGCTTTCACACAATTCCAGCTTTTAAATGTCAGCCAATGACTATGAAATGATGTTTTTAACTGGGATAATCTATGTCATATTCTATTTCTCTCCTGAATCAAGTGAATTACTCAAGTTAGGTTAATCATCTTTATCACTCTAGATTACAATGGAAAGCAAGCATCTTATGCAGCCTACACAGTGTTAGGCTCTAGAAGCTCAGCCTAGTGAAGAAAGGTACATATTGATTTAATATACACACAGACTCTTCAAGGTCAAACATCAAGTTTAATGAAAGAAGAGTACCTGAGTGAGTGTTAATACTCTTCTCTATACCAGTGCTTCTGGATCTTAAAATACTCTGCACTTCATGAGAAAGTTATGTGGCATTTGAAACTCCTCCTAAAGTGAAAGAAAGCTCTGATGTCCAAATGGAGCAGTCAAGAAAATTGAGCACTATTCAGAAAACAGAATACTGGAGATTTGAGTGCACCCTCCTGCATGACAGTGAGAGTTACAAATGAGAAAAGAGAATGAAAGATTACACCTATTGCATATATCTTCTTTACTGCGCATTCTCTTGATGAATACGATGGTTACACATAGCACATAGGCTGATGAAATTCCTTTACTGTACAAAGAAAAGCTACTCTTGTTTTACAAAACATATCATAAGTCTTCCCTAAACACAGACTACATTTAAGTTGTTATTCAACTGTATGGAGAAAGAACTGATGTTGGGGGCACTGAGTCACAATATTGTACTCTTGGGGTACAAATGAAGCATACTTATTGCTAGTAGTCACTACTTGCTAGATTTCAAATGCGAACTTGGATTTTAAATATTTCAGAAAGAATTTCTCTCAAAGTCTCTATTGTTATTGTATCTCTTTCAATTTTTACCACACCAACAATATTCCCTGAGCAAGATTCCAAAAACTCACACAAAAGCATTTCCTCAAATGCCTTAAATCTTCCTCTGCTCTCAATTTCTTAAACGAATTATAGCTCATTGGAACCCTCCCAAGTGGCCCATTCTGCAAAGCTATATTTAAAACCATTTTCTATGTTGCATTTTTTTTTTTTAGCCAACTGATGAAATTTTGGTCAATCTTGTCAACAGGGCCTCCGTGTAGGCGCTGTTGTAGTTACCAGCTTTATAAGGATTGTGTGAAAAGGACAGACACTCTGTGGCATGCATTTATTGAGAGACACCAGAGTGAATCATGAATAGAGAACTTGAAAGGGAATCAAGGGAGTTAAACTGTAACCAGGGAGAGTATATTTGTCAGTGCATGGGTAAGGCATCTAAACAGATTGTTAGCCTTACAGTGTCTTCTCTACAGATCATGCAACCTGGAGTTCTTAACCATTAGATTCATTCCTCTCACACACTGCCTGAAATACAAACCATTTTAGTTACAAGAATCATATTTGGAACAGAAAGCATATTTCACAGTAGTTCAGAGTAACTCATTAGAGCCCAGTGGTACTGACCACAATGCAAGTAAGTTCTAGTGAAGCAAAAAGATAGTCTCAAGTGTCCACAGGATCAGGCAGGTGCTAGTCATGAAATAAAAAAGAAAAGAAGACCAGTGCTAGTGTCAACTGACTACCAGCCACAACGTATGCTAAACAGGGAGTAGTGGAAACTGAAGTAAACGAGAGAGCCCTTACCTCATCTAAAGGGGCAACTACCACCCGCCCCAGCAGACTGTTGCCCAACAGGACATAGATCCGTATCTTCCAGTTTTTCTAGAGAAACTAAAAATCTCAATTTTTGTGGGAAATTTCCAATATTCAAATGTCATAAACTCATTCTATTTTTTGTGTGTAATATATTATGGGTCAACACTGTTCAGGGCAAATCAGATATAGGTGAGGGACAGATTTGGCCAATCTGTTGACAATTTCCTATCTAGAACATAGAGAAGGGAGGTTCAGAGGAATAAGTGTGGATTCTAGGCTATTAATTAAGAGACCATATAAGGGCCCTAGAGAGCATCCTTTTCTAATGGAAAAGATCCTCAAGCAGAGTCTACATAAAAACCTAATTGTAGTATGCTATGTGTTATGGGCAAAGACACACCCTTTTTAGAAAGCAAATATATTTGGATTTTATTTTTAAAGTTTTTAAATTCTTTTTAATGTTATTTAGTTTCACCCTGTCCTGTGAAAGAAAGGATTTAGGATAACATGACCAAAGTTCCAATTAGATAAAATTTAAAATGACTTATGACTGAAAGACCTAGAAGAAATGATGCTAATAAAAATGAGATAAAGTACACCAAATGCATGCTGAATACAGTCAGAAGAATAAAAGTCTCATTAGCCATTAATTTATAAAACTGATTACCATGTACATGATGAGGAGAGGTGGTGTTAACTATTTTGCAAAGTTCAATTTGCTTTTTTTTAAATGCAGTTTCATCTTCAATGTGAATGAATATATCTTGCTTATAGTTCATAAAGTAATAAACATATATCAGAATAAAAGAGCATTTTTATGTAATTTGACTGTTTAGATTCCACGTCTTCACAGTAAAAAAAAGTGTTATTTTTAAAGGGTGCGTTTGTAAGCCTAAATAGAGGACAGAACAGATCCCTTCTTACTTAGAATTTTTATACTCCTTCAGCTGAAAGGGAAAGATTTTTCAATAATAAGAAAAGGCACTGTGAGTTACAGACGCATTGGTCTGATGAGGCTATATACAGGATATATTACCAGCAATATTCCAACCTAATGTGTCAGAATTGAACAGCTCTTTTTAAAAAGTTACATTAATAAAAAGTAAGCACTTTACCAAGGTAAATCAATTGTTTTTTGTTGTTATTCTTAAGGAGAGAAAAAAAATAGGATGATGCAGTATCAGAGTGGTAGGCATTAGTGTATTCCAGCCTAATTTCAATGCCAAATCCAGACCATTAAATGTGATTTGGAAAGGCTCAGCTCTTAGAGTATCAGAGGATGTGCAGTCCATGCGTAATGAAGAAGCACTCCTGTAAATCAGCAGATAAGCATCATGCATTCTGATGAACAAAGCATAGAGGTTGGAATTAACTAAAAAGCTCTCCTTTATACAGCTTCCCTTCATAACGGGTAAACTATTGCCAGGGAGATAGGGACCAGGTCTCTGCATTTAATTTTTTTTAACAAATATTTATTGAATATCTACCACTTGATGGGTGACAGTTCTAGAAAAAAATGATCCCAATGAAACTCCAGTCAATTCATGCTAACTCAATAGGCTCTATTCTGTTGAGAGTTGAGGCAATTACAATTACAATAACAACTTTAGCTAATCAAAATAATTAGTTAATTGTATTTTTTATAACAACAAAATACTGTCATCAAAAAATCATTAACAACAGCAAAATACTTCCAGACAATCTGAACACCTTCCTTAACCCATCTCTACTTCTCAGTCTTATACCTTACACAATGAAAAATCCCATCTCTGAGTAACAACTCCTGACTACTGCAAGATGTTCACTTATAAAAAGCAAAGTAAACTTTCATAGGATGATCTACTTATTGACAAAGAAGAGCAATATATAAACTTCAAAAAGGTCTTCAATTGCAAGGAAGGAAATCAAAAATCATGTGCTTTATAATCTTCAATTAATCCGATAATTTAACTCATTAGAATGCTTTCATCTTTTTCCTCTAGCATTCTAAACTGTTAAGTGTCTTAGAGTGTATTAAAAATATTATATTTCAAGAATAATAAACACAGTCCTGAAACTAAGTCCTGCTGCCAATCATACACACACACATATATATATATATATAATTTTTTTCCTTGAAGAATGTTTCTGTATTAACAGGTATTACATAAAATGAAAAGGGAAGGGGACCCACAGTCAAATATAAGAAATACTGGTTAAACCAATTCCAGAAGTCAAAGTTTGTCTAGGTAGCCATCAGCCATTCTACTGTTTTAAAGATCTTCCTTGAAAATCCTAAAAGGTAACCACTAGACCACATGTTCTTAGGAGATGGATTCCTAAGGTATTCTTAGGAGATGGATTCCTAAGGCTTCAAGGTACAGTAGTTTAACTGCATTTTGATAGATGGAGGTGAAAATGTGAAAAATTTTTATTAACACTCAGTTTTAAAAGCTTTATTCCTGTGGTACACCGAGACAAGGGGATTCCAGAAGTTACTTTTCAGGGTTTGGTCCTTAGAAATTGGTATATTTTTATTAAGTTTTGTTAAGCTTTGGTACATTTTTGTTAAGTTCATTTATGTTAAGTGCAATTTGTATGTAAGTGAACATGGGATATTCTATATAAACACTATCATCAATCATCAAAAAAAAAAAAAACATATGGTGGAAATAATGCAATAATCCATTTCTAGGTTATATTTCTCACATAGAGAATAATTAATTTTCAGTCATTTGTCATGGGTACACAATGTATAATTAGAACTGCTTCATGGTGAACTCTCTCAAAAGAAAAATTTGTAGTATCCAGAAAAATAAGCCATTCAGTGTTCTAGGCTTTATGGTAAAGGCTTCCAAAATAATAGAATGTATTTTGTACATTTTTACCAGTATAAAAAGCTACCAGAAATTCACCATTCCCAAATCAAGACAACTTATGCCTAACACATTCAAAACTTACCGGGACTAATTATGAATCATGTTAAATATAAAGTGTTATTTTCTTCACATAATTTCACAAAGTCAGATAAACTTATTTGCCAAAGGGCTTACAAAATACTGTTACTCCACACCTACCAACATGCCAATCAAAGAACCACCAATAATGTTGGCATTAGTGGTTAAAGGGCAGTGAAATTTTTATATCAACAAGGTCTGAACAGGCCTCTCAGACAGGAGGCTTGGGCAAAATCATTTATCAAGTTAAGTCAGGTGAATCTGTAATCAATGAGCAGAGTTCTGCTGGAACTGCAGTGCCCCAGGGAAGCAAGTTGAGTTATGTGCTACAGAAGAAAACATTGATTATTGCTTTTACTTGTTTATTTCTCCACGTAGAATAGAAGTGAATATTACTAATTTTGCAACTATTTAATTCAGTTTTCACTAAGTACTATATAAAACATAAATAAATGATAAGAACTAGAATTGAATGAACTATGTTATTAATAAAGCTTTGGAACTTAGCATTTTTCCAACAACAATGAATGAAACTAAACTATTGATTTCAGGGACCTGCGTGTGACTATCATTGTCTAAAACAGACTTATTATAATGTAGTGAGAGATGAGTTCTAAAAAAGTATTTTGTTCCGTCCTTTTTAATGAATCATTAGCAATTGATATTCTTTCCAAATATCAATATTTTTAGTGCTCCTAAGGCCAGTGTATCATGAAATAAACTTATACCATTCCTCAAACTTACATCTATGAATGTTCAAATTCGACTCTAAAACATTTCTCCACACTGACAGTATCTCTGCCTATAAAAGTTTATAAGGAAAGAGTAACCAAATAGAACCAAAACAACTAGAGTGGAATTGAATCATAAACACATGTAACTTATACAATTTCAGTTGTATAAGTTGAAAATAAACAGTGCCAAAGATTCTGTCAGCCAATTCGTATGGCCTGGAGAGAACATCAAATAGGAAATGTTAATTACTCTGTCCTCAAGAGCACAAAGGTCCAAGTATTGATACATCTCCAAATATGAGCAACTAGCCTTGTTCAGGGTGCTTACAGGATTTAAAGATGCACATTTTCACACAGTATAACTCTTGAAAGAAAGCCAACTACTTCTGATACTCAACCAAAGAAATGCTGGAAGGAAAACTGGCTATGTTGAACTTACTGTGACATAGCATACTGATTTTCAATTTACTCCTAAAAGTAATTTTAACTATATGTGTTTTTTTTTTTCTTCCTGCTGACTTTTGGAATCCAACCTATGGTCTTTTCTATAGATAAATAATATCATGCAATTCCTTTCACTGCTAACAAAAACAAGTACTTTTCATAGTGAATGATATTACAAAGAAGAGGATACTAATTTCTATCCCTGACATGGCTAACAGAATTAGATGAGACAGACCAAAAAAATAAAAGACAAAATCACTTATAAAAATATAATAATTATAATTATTACCGTTTGCTTTTTAAATAAAAATTTCATGTCAATGTATTCAATATATCTTAGCTACTAAACTAATATAGGCTTATTAAGCCTCTTGAGAAATCTGTACGCAGGTCAGGAAGCAACAGTTAGAACTGGACATGGAACAACAGACTGGTTCCAAATCGGAAAAGGAGTACATCAAGGCTGTATATTATCACCCTGCTTATTTAACTTATATGCAGAGTACATTATGAGAAACGCTGGGCTGGAAGAAACACAAGCTGGAATCAAGATTGCTGGGAGAAATATCAATAGCCTCAAATATGCACATGACACCACCCTTATGGCAGAAAGTGAAAGAGGAACTCAAAAGCCTCTTGATGAAAGTGAAAGTGGAGAGTGAAAAAGTTGGCTTAAAGCTCAACATTCAGATAACAAAGATCATGGCATCCGGTCCCATCACGTCATGGGAAATAGATGGGAAAACAGTGGAAACAGTGTCAGACTTTATTTTTATTTTTTTGGGCTCCAAAATCACTAGAGATGGTGACTGCAGCCATGAAATTAAAAGATGCTTACTCCTTGGAAGGAAAGTTATGACCAACCTAGATAGCATATTCAAAAGCAGAGACATTACTTTGCCAAAAAGAGTCGTCTAGTCAAGGCTATGGTTTGTTCTGTGGTCATGTATGGATGTGAGAGTTGGACTGTGAAGAAGGTTGAGCGCCGAAGAATTGATGCTTTTGAACTGTGGTGTTGGAGAAGACTCTTGAGAGTCCTCTGGACTACAAGGAGATCCAACCAGTCCATTCTGAAGGAGATTAGCCCTGGGATTACTTTGGAGGGAATGACGCTAAAGCTGAAACTCCAGTACTTTGGCCACCTCATGCGAAGAGTTGACTCATTGGAAAAGACTCTGATGCTGGGAGGGATTGAGGGCAGGAGGAGAAGGGGATGACAGAGGATGAGATGGCTGGATGGCATCACTGACTCGATGGACGTGAGTCTGAGTGAACTCTGGGAGTTGGTGATGGAGAGGGAGGCCTGGCGTGCTGCGATTCATGGGGTCACAAAGAGTCGGACACAACTGAGCGACTGAACTGAACTGAAACCATACTTACAAAGTATAGTTGAATGACTGACTGTAAACCAAACTTCCCAACAAATTCTTATACCTTGAGGAGAATTCATCTTGGTCAACAAATCGTTAACAATGAAACACTCTGAGCCTTGCTGGATAGTTCAAACTAGACAGATATTCTGGGAAGCCAGATAATGACAACCAAGTAAATTGGGAAGCCAGTCATGTACTGTTTTGGGATTTTTCTATCCCTGTTTTTGTTTTTCCTCTTTAAGGAATGAAAGCCTCTCTAGTAGAATTCTCCACTGGTTGACATCAGTCCTCTTACCACAACTACAGTATATATTTTCTGCCTGACAACTCAAACCATCAAAGACTAAATATTTATTTCTGTTTATTTCTTTACCATCTCATGAACTAACAGGTATTTTTTCCTCTATTTTGATGTATTTTGCATATTTGCATTTAGGTTTTAACTCATTATTAACACATTATGTACCCTTATTGACTTCCTTTATGATACACATTTAATGTTGATAAAACAATAATAATACAGTACATAAATAATGCAAGGGGTTCCAAAGCTTGTATTTAGCTGAAGAGAGAACCAGAATTATGCCCCACAAGCCATCTTCACTATAAAATAAGCATAATCATCCAGGATTTTAGATCCATGTCCTCACTTTTCATTTCCTTCTCTAGTGTTGATTGCCCATTATGATGGTTAACTTTATCTACTCCTTCTAGGGAAAGACTGCTCCCACAATTAGGAATATGGTCTGAGCCTCAGTGACTTCCATCTATGGCTCAGCAGTAATGAATCCATCTGGGTGCAGGAGATGCAGGTTCAATCCCTGGGTTGGGAAGATCACCTGGAGAAGAAAATGGCAACCCAAGTATTCTTGCCTGGGAAATCCCAGGAGTCTGCCAGGCTCCAGACCATGGGGTTGCAAGAGTCTGACATGACTTGGCAACTAAACCACCACCACCACCTGATCCTCAGCAAGCCCAGCTAAACAGTCAGACTCTAGATCACTCTCCAAAATCTGAGTCACAACACTGGAATACAACAGGAGGTAACACTGTGTGGAGACCATCAAGAGTCCTATCTAGGTGCAGCTGTACTAAGCCCAGTCCAGTTCCTTTACAGTGTCTCCTCAGGACCTAACTTCACCCATGCCGCCATTTTATATTTTTAATAAATAATAAACATTTCTTCCACCATCTGACTTAGAGTTGTTATTATTACAAAGTCAGTAGGAAATAACTTGAGATTGTGATCAGAACATTTACAATTCTACATATGTACACATATATTTGTGCACACGTGTGTGCTCAGTCCCTCAGTCACATCCGACTCTTTTTCACGACCCAATGGACTGTAGTCCGCCTGACTCCTCTGTCCATAGAATTTTCCAGGCAAGAATACTAGAATGGGTTGTCATTTCTTTCTCCAGGGGATCTTCCTGACCCAGGAATTGAAGCTGTGCATTTTGCGTCTCCTACACTGACAGGCAAATTCTTTACCACCATGCCAACTGAGAAGCCCTGATACAGATGTTATATTTAGGAACATCAAAAAGAGCTTGGTTGAGTCATTTACCTTCATTACTTCACATAACTACTACATATGTTTTTCCTCATGTATTCTGTCTAGCAAATGAGACTAATCAGTTGCTCAAACTCATTCTTTGAGAGTCATTTTTGACTCCTCCTTTTCCTTCTCACCTATATCTAATTCATTTTCAAGTCTTATAAAATCCAGATCTAACCTTGTGATGGTTACTCTTATATATCAATTTGACTGGATCATGAGGTGCCCTTTTGTTGGTCAAACATTCTTGAAGTCTCTGTGATAATTTTCTTGGATGCAGTTAGCATTTAAATCAATAGAATGAGTAAAGCAGATTACCCTTTCTTATGTGGGTGGGCCTCATCCAATCAGCTGAAAGCCTGAATAAAACAAAAGGGCCAACCCTCCTACAAACAACAGAGAATTCCTCTTGCCTGATGGCCTTTGAACTGAGACATCAGCTTTTTCTCTCTGACTTCAAATGCTAACTGAAACATCAGCTCTTCCTGGATCCCCAGAATGCCAGCCTTCAAACTGGAATTATATCACTGGCTATCCAATTCTCAGTTCTTCAGGCTTGCACCAGAACTAAACCATCAGTCCTCCTGGGTATCCAGATTACCAACTTGTTCTGCAGCTCTTGAGACTTGCCAGCCTCCCTAATTATGTCACCCAAATTCCTAATAATAAATATCTCTCCCTTGCTTCCACCAACCCTCATTATCAGATCAGATCAGATCAGTAGCTCAGTCATGTCCGACTCATGGCGACCCCATGAATCGCAGCACGCCAGGCCTCCCTGTCCATCACCAACTCCCAGAGTTCACTCAAACTCACGTCCATTGAGTCAGTGATGCTGTCCAGCCATCTCATCCTCTATCGTCCCCTTCTCCTCCTGCCCCCAATCCCTCCCAGCATCAGAGTCTTTTCCAATGAGTCAACTCTTCGCATGAGGTGGCCAAAGTGCTGGAGTTTCAGCTTTAGCATCAGTCCTTCCAAAGAAATACCAAGGCTGATCTCCTTCAGAATGGACTGGTTGGATCTCCTTGCAGTCCAAGGGACTCTCAAGAGTCTTCTCCAATACCACAGTTCAAAAGCATCAATTCTTCGGCACTCAGCCTTCTTCACAGTCCAACTCTCACATCCATACATGACCAACTCTCACATTGCCTTGACTAGACAAAATTTTGTTGGAAAAGTAATGTCCCTGCTTTTGAATATGCTATCTAGGTTGGTCATAACTTTCCTTCCAAGGAGTAAGCGTCTTTTAATTTCATGGCTGCAGTCACCATCTCTAGTGATTTTGGAGCCCAGAAAAATAAAGTCTGACACTGTTTCCACTGTTTTCCCATCTATTTCCCATGACGTGATGGGACTGGATGCCATGATCTTCATTTTCTGAAAGTTGAGCTTTAAGCCAACTTTTTCACTCTCCACTTTCACTTTCATCAAGAGGTTTTTGGGTTCCTCTTCACTTTCTGCCAAAAGGGTGGTGCATTCCGCATATCTGAGGTTATTGATATTTCTCCCGGCAATCTTGATTCCAGCTTGTGATTCTTCCAGTCCAGCGTTTCTCATGATGTACTCTGCATATAAGTTAAATAAACAGGGTGACAATATATGGCCTTGACGAACTCCTTTTCCTATTTGGAACCAGTCTGTTGTTCTATGTCCAGTTCGAACTCTTGCTTCCTAACCTGCATACAAATTTCTCCAGAGGCAGATCAGGTGGTCTGGTATTCCCATCTCTTTCAGAATTTTCCACAGTTTATTGTGATCCACATAGTCAAAGGCTTTGGCATAATCAATAAAGCAGAAAGAGATGCTTTTCTGGAACTCTCTTGCTTTTTCCATGATCCAGCGGATGTTGGCAATTTGATCTCTGGTTCCTCTGCCCTTTCTAAAACCAGCTTGGACATCAGGAAGTTCACGGTTCACATATTGCTGAAGCTTGGCTTGGAGAATTTTGAGCATTACTTTACTAGCGTGTGAGATGAGTGCAATTGTGCAGTAGTTTGAGCATTCTTTGGCATTGCCTTTCTTTGGGATTGGAATGAAAACTGACCTTTTCCAGTCCTGTGGCCACTGCTGAGCTTTCCAAGTTTGCTGGCATATTGAGTGAAGCACTTTCACAGCATCATCTTTCAGGATTTGGAATAGCTCAACTGGAATTCCATCACCTCCACTAGCTTTGTTCGTAGTGATGTTTTCTAAGGCCCACTTGACTTCACATTCCAGGATGTCTGGCTCTAGGTCAGTGATCACACCATCGTGATTATCTGGGTCGTGAAGATCTTTTTTGTACAGTTCTTCTGTGTATTCTTGCCACCTCTTCTTAATATCTTCTGCTTCTGTTAGGTCCATACCATTTCTGTCCTTTATTGAGCCCATCTTTGCATGAAATGTTCCTTTGGTAGCTCTGATTTTCTTGAAGAGATCCCTACTCTTTCCCATTCTGTTGTTTTCCTCTATTTCTTTGCATTAATCACTGAAGAAGGCTTTCTTATCTCTTCTTGCAATTCTTTGGAACTCTGCATTCAGATGTTTATATCTTTCCTTTTCTCCTTTGCTTTTCACTTCTCTTCTTCTCACAGCTATTTGTAAAGCCTCCCCAGACAGCCATTTTGCTTTTTTGCATTTCTTTTCCATGGGGATGGTCTTGATCCCTGTCTCCTGTACAATTTCACGAACTTCATTCCCTAGTTCATCAGGCACTCTATCTATCAGATCTAGACCCTTAAATCTATTTCTCACTTCCACTGTATAATCATAAGGGATTTGATTTAGGTCATACCTGAATGGTCTAGTGGTTTTCCCTACTTTCTTCAATTTAAGTCTGAATTTGGCAATAAGGAGTTCATGGTCTGAGCCACAGTCAGCTCCTGGTCTTGTTTTTGCTGATTGTATAGAGCTTCTCCATCTTTGAGTGCAAAGAATATAATCAATCTGATTTTGGTGTTGCCCATCTGGTGATGTCCATGTGTAGAGTCTTCTCTTGTGTTGTTGGAAGAGGGTGTTTGCTATGACCAGTGCATTTTCTTGGCAAAACTCTATTAGTCTTTGCCCTGCTTCATTCCGTATTCCAAGGCCAAATTTGCCTGTTACTCCAGGTGTTTCTTGACTTCCTACTTTTGCATTCCAGTCCCCTATAATGAAAAGGACATCTTTTTTGGGTGTTAGTTCTAAAAGGTCTTGTAGGTCTTCATAGACCCGTTCAACTTCAGCTTCTTCAGCGTTACTGGTTGGGGCATAGACTTGGATTACTGTGATATTGAATGGTTTGCCTTGGAAACAAACAGAGATCATTCTGTCGTTTTTGAGATTGCATCCAAGTACTGCATTTCAGACCCGTCATATATATATATATATGTATATATATATATATATATACACACACACACACACACACACACACACACACACAATTGCTTCTGTTTCTCCGAGAACCCTTAGAAAGCTGCTAAAACTCTTCATCTCTCTGACTACTGAAATAGTCTCTTCAGCCTTCTGAGTTGTTTTTCAACATCTACTCTGAGCTCATTCCAATCCTACATGCTTGCTATAAATACATAAATAATGTATAGATACATAAATAATGTGGACCTATCTGATATCATAAAATCAAAGCAGGGAAAATCAAGCAAACAACCTCCATTTATCCATGATATAATTATCTTCATAAGGTTTATTTCTGTTTTTGATACATATATCTTGCTTCTAGGTTTCAATAACTATCTCACCATATGGATTATCCTCAAATAGCTAGTAGAAAAGAAACAGGTTCTAAAATTTGTTTAGTATTCTCTTTCCAAAATGTAGAAATAACCCTCACAAGTGCTTACTATTTATGTAAGACAGAAAAGGGGATAATTGAAAAGAATACAGGGTTTTCCCATCATCAAATCCCTCATAAAAAGCTCTATTCTATTTCCACTTTTAAAAATGATTCACTTCATCACTACATCTCTCATTGGGAAATAATTCCAAAATGAACTGATCTTTTCTTAGTATTACCATAAAATATCATTCCTCACTTTAACAAAACTAGTGGCCCCTCTGCAATTTTCTCTACCACAGTCACTTGCAGGCTACACTCTTCAGAGGTATATTGAGAGTTGCCTTGGGCAGGAACATTTGCCTCTTTTTTGTTAACAGTTTTACCCTTTAACAATATTTTTAAATAATCAAAGGCTTAATTTCTCCAATTTCTTCTTCAGTATTACTTTGGCACAGATTTGAGAATTAAGTGAGGTGGAAATCAATATTCTCCATGAAGTGACTGCCCTGAGAAGGTGTCCACAATAAAAATAAATAGGTGTCCTGAGCACAAAGTATTTTTTCCCATAGGTAAACTACTTGAGGGGGAAAAAAAAAAAAAAACACCTTAATGCCTCAAGAATTTAAGATATCCTGTGGCAAATTCATGTTGATGTATGGCAAAAGCAATACAATATTGTAAAGTAATTAGCCTCCAATTAAAATAAATAAATTTATATTAAAAAAAGAATTTAAGATATTTTTTAAATAAAGAAGAATACAATTATGTATTTCTTGGTAAAATAACTACATTTAGCAAAAGGTTTTTTTCTTTTCCTGCTAAACATAGAAAATTGAAAAATTAATGCAAGCTGGAACGGGGCTGATCATGGAAAAAAGTGTAAATTAAAAATGTACATTAATTTTAAAATATATCTGACCATATCAATTATAAAAGACTGCAAATATAAGGGAGAGAAAAAGAACAGTGAAAATTAGTCTGCTCGTTCATTTGGAACCCTTCGATAAAAAGCTCTCTATCTTCTCTGGACTGTCACCCCCGTGAGGGAAGGAACTGTGACATTTTATATTAATCTCTGCATAGCATTTGCCTCTTTACTGCGCCTGTGACAGTACTTCATAATAAAAATTTTTCAGATTTTTAAATGGAACCGTTTTCATTAAATAAGAAACTAACAAGATGTGTTTGCCATCCTGGTTGTCTTGGAACATTAACTATTTCATTTCAAATGTCATCCCTTTGCTCGCTAAATTTATTTCTTGCTCAGACTTAAGTTAAAAAGTGATCTCAAATTTAATAACAACTTCATAATTTAGTTTTTAATTGTTTTCAGTGATTTACTTTTAAATGACCAACAACTCTGACACAGTAGCTTATTAGCTACAAAAAAAAAAAAAAAAATTTGTGGGTTAAATCAAATACAACCTTCAATTAAACATCAAATGTAAAGTCAAACAGCATTTCCCCATGTTTATTACATAAGACACTTTGAAATATACACAATAATGAGACAGGAATCATTAGTATTATAGAGATGAAAAGAACCTTCAAAAGTAGGATTTTACAATAGAAAGAGCAGTTGAAATTTACTGCATATTAAATTTTACCACTCTTAGATATTCTTTTACTTTCTTATGAGCCTCAGGGAAACATAGAGAGGAAGATACTAAATGGAATCCTTCAATATTGTGAGTAGAAAACCTCTGGTTGTACACATGCCCATTCACACATTTAGCAAGCATTCACTGATCACTATCTGGAGCTAATCATTGTGAAACCCAGCAGAACCCTGTGGGCAAAGCCTTCTGTTTCCTGTTTCTTATTTGCAGGAAAATGTCTTTCAGCCTCCTAGAGCTTCCCAGAGTTCCAAATGGCAAGTTCAAATAATTACTAATTAGAAGAGGGAGAGAATGCAGTAAGAAACAATAGCACAGCATTGGACCTGGGCCTCACACCTCCATAGAGTATGTGCATAACAATCTGATACACATCTCTTGAGTTCTTCTGCAGGAACTAGGGTCCCCATCCAGGTGGAAGATGATAACTTCAGGCTGAGCACAAGCATGGGGAGCCAAGACTGGTTGGAATCAGGTTAATGGTTGAGATTTCTGGACCACCCTGTTAACTCAGTTCAGTTCAGTTCACTTGTTCAGTTGTGTCTGACTCTTTGTGACCCCATGGACTGCAGCACACCAGGCTTCCCTGCCCATCACCAACTCCTGGAGCTTGCTCAACCTCATGTCCATCCCTGTTAACTCATCACCAACCAAATGCAAGAGGGTTACACACCTTGAAACCCTCCCCTGAAAATTCTACTTATAAAAACTTCTTCCCTGAAATTCATTGGGGAGTTCGGGTCTTTTGAGCAGGAACCATCCATTTTCCTTGCATGCAGGCCCTGAAAATAAACATTTCTCACTCTAAACTTCAATGTTTTGGTTTGTTTGGTGTCGTTGTGTGTTGCACACACAAACTTGGGTTCAACAACTGTGCTAATGCAACATACCCCCACCAAAATTAGGCCTGTTAAGAAACCTTCTGTACAAGGTGATTCCTGCCTGATATTACCCATTCAGAAAAATATTAACCAAAAGAGTCAACCAGGACTCATACATAAACATATTTAGGAATTTTCTTATTCATGAAATCAGAAATTATAAAGATTTCCCACTAGGAAAGAAAGATGGAAATCCCAAATCATAATTTCTAAGATTTAAAGTTAGATAAACCTTCTGGAGTAGATTTGTGGTAGATGAGCAGAGTAAGTCAGAAGAAATGCGCTCTATATAAGGGTCTAAGAATTTGTTAGATCTGTTTCAGTACACTGCATGGTTCATTAGGTAGAAGCTTTCCTAGGCTACTCCATCTCTGCATAATGATTATTCTGAGCATGGAAATGGAAAATAAAAAGATGAATAGCCATGTAACCCAAACTTGAAGAATCAATGAGTCCTGGCCAAGGGTGTACCCCGAGAGCAGAAGACAAGCAAGCACCTGGTTGAGCATCTCTGACAGCAGAAGTACATAGAAATGGAAACACTGGCAGTAATGGAGATGTTAGGTAGTTAGAATAGGAAAAAGGAGTCCAGAATGGTGGTGGCTAAAAGACAAGAAAGGGAAAAGCCTGCAAAA
The DNA here is from genome assembly GCF_027580195.1 of Bos mutus. Classification (NCBI taxonomy): domain Eukaryota; kingdom Metazoa; phylum Chordata; class Mammalia; order Artiodactyla; family Bovidae; genus Bos; species Bos mutus. The sequence goes on along the minus strand of NC_091644.1, from coordinate 22,099,190 downwards.
ATAGAATAAAGGAAGGTCTGAGGACTGGCGTGAGGACCTCAGGTAGAACAAACAGCACTCCTGGCTAGCACAATTTACATAGGGCAGGCCCAAGGGGAGGAAAATACATATAAAAAGGGGAGCCAAAGGGCCAGGGGTCTCTCTCTCTCCTCTTCACGTCTTTTGGGTCGGCATGCCCTCATGCCTCGAGGATGTATTTTCCTTTACTTTCTAAATAAAACTGAGCTGTAACATGGAGCTGTAACACTGATCTGTCTGAGAGCTGAGACATGGTCTGTCTGAGGGCTTTAATGTCCGTGGCTTCAAATTTTTGTTGTGAAGAGACAGAACTGAGGAAATTACACACTCCCCTGACAGAGACATCAAATATTTCTTCCTCTATATTAATTTCAGGAGGTTTAGGATAAGTTTTAAAAAATATAGGTCATTCAAGAAAGTGGGAAATGAATCAAGAGAAGGACAAACACAGTAAGACATGCAGAGTTTGGAACAATTAACTTGAAAAATTAAAGAGACTTAGCTTTCATTTTACCCTCTTCTGCTCAATATTTCAGGACACTATCTGTCACTCTTCTTCCCTTCTCACTTTACCTTAACTAAGACAGAACTCAGAACACGCTATGCATTCAATCCCAAGCCCCTTTGCTGTGCTCCTTCTTTTCCCTGAAAGGCTCTAGGAAGCCTTTTCTAAGCCATGTGGGTTTGGTTAGATGCCCTTCTTTTATGTCTCTATATCAAGCATGTGTTTACAGGACACAATTATATGCTTCCATTTCCTCGTCGGTAAAATAAGATGATAATAGCATATACCCCATAGGGTTGTTTTGGTGATTAAACAAGGTGGTATATGTAAAACCACTTACAACAATACCTGAGACAAACTACTAGGGGAGGGGGGCATTTACTTGTGGAACTATGCCCCATGGGGGGGGCAATTAAGTTGGAGAGGGGTTTAATAGATTTGATGAAAAAATAAAAATTGGGAGGTTAAAAGTTTGAATGACTTTGTAGAGTAAATATAACAGGTAAACCCAAAGGATAAAAGAAGCTATGATTATAAAATGAGATATTATTGTTTAAGATGTCAGAGACTGAAAATTTTATACAAGGATAGTGGAAACAGTGTCAGACTTTATTTTTCTGGGCTCCAAAATCACTGCAGATGGTGACTGCAGCCATGAAATTAAAAAACACTTACTCCTTTGAAGGAAAGTTATGACCAACCTAGATAGCATATTCAAAAGCAGAGACATTACTTTGCCAACAAAGTTTCGTCTAGTCAAGGCTATGGTTTTTCCTGTGGTCATGTATGGATGTGAGAGTTGGACTGTGAAGAAGGCTGAGCGCCGAAGAATTGATGCTTTTGAACTGTGGTGTTGGAGAAGACTCTTGAGAGTCCCTTGGACTGCAAGGAGATCCAACCAATCCATTCTGAAGGAGATCAGCCCTGGGATTTCTTTGGAAGGAATGATGCTAAAGCTGAAACGCCAGTACTTTGGCCACCTCATGCGAAGAGTTGACTCATTGGAAAAGACTCTGATGCTGAGAGGGATTGGGGGCAAGAGGAGAAGGGGATGACAGAGGATGAGATGGCTGGATGGCATCACTGACTCGATGGACATGAGTCTGAGTGAATTCCGGGAGTTGGTGATAGACAGGGAAGCCTGGCGTGCTGTGATTCATGGGGTCGCAAAGAGTCGGACACAACTGAGCAACTGATCTGATCTGATCTGATGATCTAATATATAGCCATATGAAGGGGAGTTGAAACTTGCATTTTTCAGAATCTTTGGGCACTGTGCTTAGAATTTTACAGGTCATTGCACTTAATTATCTGACTGTTTTTATAGATGAAGAAATCAAGGATGAATAAAGGTACATGGCTTGTCCAACCTTGCACGGTTAGTCACTAACAGAGCTGGAACATAAACTCTGACTTATTTAACTCTGAAGCATATATGCTTTCCACTATAACACACCAAGTACATAATGTAAGAAAGTGGGGAAGGAAGGATGGGTCAAAAGTTATTAGATTTGACCTAATGAAAGAAATCTGAGACTAGGCAGTGGATGGGGGACACAAAGACACACAAGTCATTCACCTGATGGCTGAACTTGAATGGAAAAGGCTCTTAATTCCATAATCACTGAAAAGTATAGAGAAATGATGATAAAAAAACAAGAGAAGTGATAATAAATAGCCACTGGGTAGCCCGTGGTGAGTTCTGCTGAAGGTTGGCACCATGATAAGTAAGAAAGTAGATTACTGTGATGTATAATGAATTTTCTTATAAAATAATATGGTGCATACTGGAATGCTGAGGTAGCAGACACTCTCCCAATCATGTGCATTAGAAAGCAGAGAGACAAGTTCTGGGCTACTCTGGATCGTTGGCTTATACAGTCCCTACTTATTATACAGACCACTGAACCTTAGGTACCCAACAAGAGAGCAAGGGAGGCACTGGGGACCAGTATCCAGTCAGTTTTATCCTAAGTCTTGTGAATATCCTGTATACTCTTTGCTTGCCAGTTTAGTGGTAGGCCATATTGAAAGCAACCTTAAACAAAGGTCAAGTCATTCTATAGTCTTAAAGTTTGTAACAATTTCTGAGATCCGGAAGCTCAGGATAGGGACAGAACAGCCAGACGTTATGAGCTTCAGAGAAAGGAATTCTTACACAATAAAACAACAGATACTGTGGATTTAGTGGTAAAGGGTAAGGTGAATAAATGCCCACTGACACAACTGAGACTCATACACTCAGAGGGTGGGTACATGAGCAGATTTCACTGCAAACGGTGGCATGAGAGAGCTAGCTTTTGGTTAATGGAAAAGGCTGAGAAGGGTGTCTTTAAGGTGTTCAAGTTTGTTTTCAAGCTCATGTGTATCTAGAGAACAATGGGAAGGGTTTTGAGATGAATAACAAAGGGAGGATAAGTATAGAGGAACAAAGAACAAAGTAGAATAATAATATTGTCAGTGACCATGGGTGACCCCAGGGGCTGGTATTTTGTACTGTTACCACAGATGGCAGGGAATAAAAAATGGTGGTATGACACTATTTCAGGTTTTTCCCTGTATCTCTGATATAATGCAAATATAGCCTTCCAGCTGAGTATGATTCCCATCTCACAATGAGAGTAAACCTTTTCCCATCATAACAGAACTGGTCAGGTAAAGCAGCAATACCAGTACATGTTTTGGAATACTGGGATAATCATTTAACTCCCTAAAATGAAAGCATTGGTTTAAATATCAGAAATCATGCAATCTCACAAATATGTCAATTTTCTTGATAAATAATAATATCTACTGTAACTCATTCAAATTTCTTCTTCATCAATCATATGTGTTTCTACTCTAATATATACTGGCATAACAAACTTCATAGGTATCAAAAAACCTTAAAGTAGAGAAGAACTGTACAAAAAAGATCTTCACAACCCAGATAATCATAATGGTGTGATCACTCACACTCACCTAGAGCCAGACATCCTGGAATGTGAAGTCAAGTGGGCCTTAGGAAGCATCACTACGAACAAAGCTAGTGGAGGTGATGGAATTCCAGTTGAGCTATTCCAAATCCTGAAAGATGATGCTGTGAAAGTGCTTCACTCAATATGCCAGCAAATTTGGAAAACTCAGCAGTGGCCACAGGACTGGAAAAGGTCAGTTTTCATTCCAATCCCAAAGAAAGGCAATGCCAAAGAATGCTCAAACTACCGCACAATTGCACTCATCTCACACGCTAGTAAAGTAATGCTCAAAATTCTCCAAGCCAGGCTTCAGCAATACGTGAACTGTGAACTTCCAGATGTTTAAGCTGGTCTTAGAAAAGGCAGAGGAACCAGAGATCAAATTGCCAACATCCACTGGGTCATTGAAAAAGCAAGAGAGTTCCAGAAAAACATCTATTTCTGCTTTATTGACTATGCATAATCAATATGCATAAGACTTTGACTGTGTGGATCACAACAAACTGTGGAAATTTCTGAAAGAGATGGGAATACCAGACCACCTGACCTGCCAAAGAATTGGAGCTTCAGCTTCAGCATCAGTCCTTCCAATGAATATTCAAGACTGATTTCCTTTATGATTGACTCGTTTGATCTCCTTGCTGTCCAAGAAACTCTCAAGAGTCTTCTCCAGAACCAGAGTTCAAAAGCAATAATTCCTTAGTGCTCAGCTTTCTTTACAGTCCTACTCTCACATCCATCCATGAAACCCGGAAAAATCATAGCTTTGACTAGACTGAACTCTGTTGCCAAAGTAATGTCTCTGCTTTTCAATATGCTGTCCAGCTTGGTCATAGCTATTCTTCCAAGGAGCAAGTATCTTTTGATTTCATGGTTTCTGACACCATCCTCAGTGATTTTGGAGCCCAAGAAAATGAAATCTTCCACTGTTTCATTTGTTTCCCCATTTATTTGCCATGAAGTGACAGTACTGGATGCCATGATCTTTGTTTGTTGAATGTTGAGTTTTAAGCCAGTTTTTTCACTCTCCTCTTTCACTTTCATCAAGAGGCCCTTTAGTTCTTCTTTGCTTTCTGCCATAAGGGTGGTATCATCTGCATATCTGAGGTTATTGATATATCTCCCTGCAGTCTTGAGGGAGAAAGATTATGCTTCAGCTTATGCTTCATCCAGTCCAGCATTTTGCATGATGTACTCTACATAAAAGTTAAATAAGCAGGGTGACAATATGTAGCCTTGATGTACTTCTTTTCCAAGTTTGAACCAGTCCATTGTTCCATGTCTGGTTCTAACTGTTGCTTTTTGGCTTGCATACAGATGTCTCAGGAGGTGCGTTAGGTGGTATGGTATTCCCATCTCTTGAAGAATTTTCCACAGTTTGTTGTGACCACACAGTCAAAGACTTTAGCAAAGATAATGAAGCAGAAGTAGATGTTTTTCTGGAATTCTCTTGGTTTTTCTATGATCCAACGGAATTTGCAATTTGACCTCTGTTTCCTCTGCCTTTTTCAAATCCAGTTTGAACATCTGGCAGTGCTTGGTCATGTACTATTGAAGCCTACCTTGGCAAATTTTGAGCATTACTTTGCTAGTGTGTGATATGAGTGCAATTGTGCAGTAGTCTGAACATTCTTTGCATTGCCTTTCTTTGGGATTGGAATGAAAATTGACCTTTTCCAGTCCTGTGACCACTGCTGAGTTTTCCAAATTTGCTGGTATATTGAGTGCAGCCCCTTCACCACATCATCCATTAGGATTTGAAATAGTTCAACTAGAATTCTATCACCTCCACTAGCTTTGTCCGTACTGATGTTTCCTAAGGCCAACATGACTTTGCATTCCAGGATGTCTGGCTCTAGGTGAGTGATCATACCATCTTGGTCCTTTTGTGTCATTAAGATCTTTTTTGTATAGTTCTTCTGTGGATTCTTGACACTTCTTCTTAATATCTTCTGCTTCTGTTATGTCCCTACCATTTCTAATCTTTATTGTGCCCATCTTTCCAAGAAATGTTTCTTTGGTATCTCTGATTTTCTTAAAGAGATCTCTAGTCTTTCCCATTCTATTGTCTTCCTCTATTTCTTTGCATTGATCACTTAAATAGGCTTTCTTATCTCTCCTTGCTATTCTTTGGAACTCTGCATTCAGATGGGTATATATTTCCGTTTCTCCTTTGCCTTTCCCTTTTCTTCTTTCTCAGCTATTTGTAAGGCCTCCTCAGACAAACATTTTGCCTTTTTGCATTTCTTTTTTGATCATTGCCTCCTGTACAATGTTACAAACCTCTGTCCATAGTTGTTCTGACACTCTATCAAATCTAATCCCTTGAATGTATTTGTCACCTCCCACTGAATAATCATAAGGGATTTAATTTAAGTCATACCTGAATGGTCTAGGGTTTTCCCTACTTTCTTCAATTTAAGTCTGAATTTTGCAATAAGGAATTCATGATCTGAACCACAGTCAGCTCCTGGTCTTATATTTGCTGACTGTAAAGAGCTTCTCCATCTTTGGCTGCACAGAATATAATCAACCTGATTTTGGTATTGATCATCTAGTGATGTCCTCGTGTAGAGTATTCTCCAGTGTTGTTGGAAGAGGGTGTTTGCTATGATCAGCGGGTTCTCTTGACAAAACTCTGTTAGCCTTTGCCCTGCTTCATTTTGTATCCCAAGGCCAATCTTGCCTGTTATTCCAGACAAAGTGACATAGGGTTCCTCTAACCATACTGAAGGTTTTCAAGTAAGAAACTTGAATCTGTAAACCCAGCAGAGGAAATCTTTCTAGAAAGAGAATATTAAGAGAAATCTTGTCAGAGAGAAAGACTAAAAGACAAATTATCTGAATTTTGAAATAAATACCAAATGACTGGAATGACATGTGTTACCCTCCAAGAGAAGAGAGAGTATTTATCGAGTATACATTCAGTTTTGATGAGGTGGTAAGGGGCTAGCATTGGAACTCGGCAAGGAGTGACATCAAACCTCTATCATTGTGGTAGAAACTTTCTGGCCATTATTTCTTACTTTCTTTACTAGATAGCTGTGGTTGAATATCACGGACTGAATGAGAAGAGGTAGTAGAAAAAATCTTAAAGTTCAGAAAGAAAACATCAGGCCAACAGCCTACAGCAGTGAAGACAACAGAAAGGCATGAATGGCATTTGGTAAGGATCTCTCTAGGAGTGTCAAGACAGGGTCTAAAGGTAGGTAAAAAAAGTCCCTTAGCCATTGTGACCAAAGTTTGTATACTGTGCGCAAAGTTGGTATATTGGATTTGACATAAGAAAATAATTTTGTTGCCTTTGCTGTATTTAATTTTTTTAAGTATGTGGATTGTTCTTACAGTTTTACAATCAGATTGATCCCCTCTAACATGCTTCATAAAGTGAAGAGGAACTAAAAAGCCTCTTGATGAAAGTGAAAGAGGAGAGTGAAAAAATTGGCTTAAAGCTCAACATTCAGAAAACTAAGATCATGGTATCTGGTCCCATCACTTCATGGGAAATAGAAGGGGAAACAGTGTCAGACTTTATTTGGGGGGGCTCCAAAATCACTGCAGATGGTGATTGCAGCTATGAAGTTAAAAGACGCTTACTCCTTGGAAGGAAAGTTATGACCAACCTAGATAACATGTTCAAAAGCAGAAACATTACTTTGCCAACAAAGGTCTGTCTAGCCAAGGCTATGGTTTTTCCAGTGGTCATGTATGGATGTGAGAGTTGGACTGTGAAGAAAGCTGAGCGCTGAAGAATTGATGCTTTTGAACTGTGGTGTTGGAGAAGACTCTTGAGAGTCCCTTGGACTGCAAGGAGATCCAACCAGTCCACCCTAAAGGAGACCAGTCCTGGGTGTTCGTTGGAAGGACTGATGCTGAAGCTGAAGCTCCAATACTTTGGCCACCTGATGCGAAGAGCTGACTCATTGGTAAAGACCCTGATGCTGGGAGGGATTGGGGGCAGGAGGAGAAGGGGACGACAGAGGATGAGATGGCTGGATGGCATCACCGACTCGATGGACATGAGTTTGGGTAAACTCCGGGAGTTGGTGATGGACAGGGAGGCCTGGCGTGCTGTGATTCATGGGGTCGCAAAGAGTCAGACACAACTGAGCAACTGAGCTGAACATGCTTCAAGTTTATTATTTTCATTAATCTCACAAATTTTATTAGTCTTCACACTTTGAGGCATGGTTTTTCATACAACTACTTATTTTCTTATAAGCTTCTAATCTTTTTACTAGGGGCACAAGATAGTGTTGAGAAGTTCCTGCTCCTACATGCAAGCAGGTTTTATTTTTATAACAAATCCTAGCATAAAATCCATCTGACTCTAACCATCCAAAATTCTGTCTTACTCTCACAATGTTTTGAGGTGATATACATTATACATCTTTTCTCTATTTATAATATTTATTTGTTACAACTACTGAACAGAATGAAGCAGCAGAAATCTTGACATTGTGTAGGCTTGGTAAGAGCAACTGCAGAGGGACACATATGTTTAATTAAATTCTTTTTCAGAAAAAAAATGGAAAAGTTTAAACAGTATTATTCTGTGTCCCACCTTAACCCTGCCAGTTGAGTGGTTGGAGATCTATTAAAGAGAACAATTTGTATAAGTAATCATGACATGCATCATTATAATTTATTTATTTATTTATATAAGTAGATATTAATATAACTCCAGAATAGCTGTTCCCTTCTCCAAGGGATCTTGCCATCCCAGAGACTGAACCCAGGTCTCCCGCAAGGCAGGCAGATTCTTCACCATCTGAGCCACCAGGGAAGCCCTCCTAAGGTTCAAGCTTAGTCATAACATTACACCATTTCTCTGGATATGTAATATTCTAGGCATGGTCACTTGCTTAAAAAATAGGCAAATGAACTTTTATAACAGGAAGAAATTTCAAAGCACTTCACTTTATAACAGGAAATTATTTCAAAATAAAGATTATTTACTTTTCCCCCTTCAGATGCACCTCTGAAAAAAAACACTGACATATGTGTATATCTGTGTGTGATTGTGTATTTTAAAGTTCGTGAAATCTGTGGTAAAAGAGTTAAAATCCATAAGAAGTCTTAGAATTAATAAGGATTCATAGCTAGGAAACACAGACCCAAATCCCATTAGCTAACACACACGCGTGCACACACAGGCAGCAGTGGATTTTTCAGCAACAAACAACAGCGTAAGTGGGCACTGGAAACAAACTTTCCCAGGATGCGGCAGAAATATTTCATATTTGTAAATGATGGTCTTTTTTATCATAACTTGTTATAAACTAAAGTGATTCATAGATCCTAGTCTTCTGAAAAAGAATGGAAATTTTGCTGTCTGCACCTATAGCTTACATAAACTGGTATATTAGATACTCCAGCAATCAGCCTTAACATATATTTCTTTTCTCCTCTTTAGAAAGAGTGCATATTAAGTACCCAACACATGCCTGACATAGTACACATACATGCTTATTAAATGATAGGTATTCATAGTAGATATTATTTTCTCTCATCCCCCTACTTGAAGAAAATATTCCTTCAAATCAGAGGGTTCAAATATCAACTCCCAACTTCTTAGATGATCTTCCCAGGGTTGAGCATCTAACTCAAATTAGGTCATCATAAATGTATCAAATACAGAAAAGAATTAGCTACCTTATTATTTACTCTGTTGTGTATGTTGTTCTGTCCATTAGTATCCATGTGTTTTCTATTCTGGGATATTCTAGAGATTTTATAGAAATTCAATTTCCTACGTTATTTATCTGTAGGGATAGAGTGGAAAGCGCACTTTTAAATGACTTTTCTTAGGAGCCAAAGATAGACACTGATCTTTGGCTGCTTTGATATATTTAGCTGACACATATGTACTTAATGTAAATATGAATTAATAAAATTACGCTGATACAGATTTTTCAGGTATACTAATAAGCTGGAGTAGGAAAATAAAGGATATAAATTTACGTGATTTTTTAAGTTTGATATTATGGCTCTTCACAATATTTCAAATTCTAATTCAGTTCAAAACTATAATAAATGTAAAAGCCTATGAAACTCTTACTTTAATGGATGCTGAAATAAGAGGATAGAGAATGTTGTAATCATTATGTTTATAAAACATTACAGTACAGAACTTTAAAGATCAGGAAAAAATGAATTCTTACACTTTTGTCCCAAAAGAAAATTTTCTTAACTCAAAGGGAAATCTCTAAAAGTGTATTTATTTTTCCTAATGAATATTATGGGATTTCTAAGCCTACATTAGACACTCAAGACTTTGATCAGTTTACAGAGTGCTTTAATTCTTTGAACAATTTTTTTAGAAGCTTCCCAGTGAGAATATATTAGAATAACTCTGACTAAATAGATACAGCAGAAAGGATGGAACGTTTTATTCCTTATCTTTGAAAACCATCCTTATTTCTGGCATATTATACAACATGTATCTACACCTGTTCATTCAAATTGCTATTGTAAGTAGCCATAAAAAGAGAATGTCTTAAAACTGGCAATCTCCCACTTCTCTACAAGATGGTTAAAATTCTCTTATTGAGTGCTGCTGCTGCTGCTAAGTCGTTTCAGTCATGTCCAACTCTGTGCGACCCCAGAGACGGCAGCCCACCAGGCTCCCCCATCCCTGGGATTCTCCAGGCAAGAACACTGGAGTGGGTTTCCATTTCCTTCTCCAATGCAGGAAAGTGAAAAGTGAAAGTGAAGTCTCTCAGCAGTGTCCAACTCTTAGCGACCCCGTGGACCGCAGCCTACCAGGCTCCTCCGTCCATGGGATCTTCCAGGCAAGAGTACTGGAGTGTGTTGCCTTGCCTTCTCCACTCTTATTGAGTACTTTGGTTAATAACACATTTTAGGATTTAAACTCATCTAAAAATTTAGACAAATTGTAAATATTTCATATTTATTCTGTGTTAAGATCAGAATGGGCTACATTAGTAATCTACTCTAGCATACCAAAAAATTATTCCATTTATATTACTTATTATATTAAACTGACATATTAATAATTTGAATTTAATCCAGATCTCTATATATATTAGAATTCAAAATAACTTTTAAAAATAAAAAGAACCCTAAACCCAAATATATTAATTATCTGCGTAAGAAAAGATGACCAGTAAAAGGACAAGTACAAATTTTATAAAAGTTTAACTACAAATAACTACAAATGAAAATAAAACATATTTAGTTTCTGACGTCAATGTAGCCCAATAAAAAGCACTCTGATATTTATGAAAATACCATAACAAAACCCTTTTTGGTAATAAAAACACATATCCTAAGAGTGAGTTAAGTCTTATCTGATTTTATTTTCCATGTTAACAGGGAACATCTTGTTTTTTCCTTTATGAAAGGCCACAGGAGTAGCATGCATGAACAATGTTTTCTATTTCTGTGGAAACATTGTTATATATGACATTTCATCTTTAGGCCTACCTAATTGTATGAAGTGTTGACCAAATGTCAAGAAAGATATAACATAGAAAGAAAAATAAAGTGATATCATTCATGAAAGGAGATAAAGAGTTAAGAAAATGGAAAAGGAATCCTGCTTTCAAGCAGCTTAAAATGTAACATCACTTCAATGTAAGGCATGCTCCCTTGCCATCTCAAAGAGAATATTTGGTGATCAGAGAAAAGAATGCAAACTACTTAATTTTTTGTAGTCAGCTCTGTCATTTAACCATAGTCTAATAAGTCACCTCTGGACATTACTGCCAAAGAATTTCTAAAATGCACATCAGGTACTTCATGTGATAACACAGGCTTAAGAGGAATGTTGCTAGGCTTAATTACTGTTTGCAAAAGCACCCTAAGGCTTTTACAAACAAATGCAATAGAATGACAAAATACTACTATTCTATCATCTCCCCAGCCAAAGCAAGTTTTGGCCTCCCAGTACTGCTGGCAGCAAAATAAACCTGACATCACGCTTCTAAGTCCAATTGGCAGACCAGCTGTGCTATTATCCCCAGAAAGAGTGGTCATGTACAGTAATACCCACATTATATGTCCATGACCAAGCCAAAATTGCCCCCTTGGAACACAGTTCAGCCTCTGAGAGTGTAGAGCTGAGAAGACCTGCTGAGTTCAGCTGATCAGTCGTGGTGAGGGACATTTTAGTCTGATAATGGCCCTAAATTACAGATACCAACTTGGTGCCTGAGACTCAGGGCAAAAGCAGCTATTTTCTTTCTGTGTGAACATCCACCAAAAATATGAATGCAGCTGCCTTAGTCTTAATTTTTCTTCTCTATTTTTATGGGATATTTGAGGTCATGACTATAAATACAGATAAAATTTATATAAAACATCAAATTAAGTGAAAAGCATTTTATATATTCTAAAACACATTTACACATTTTCTTATTTATAGATTTTAGAGACATATGAAACCCAGGCCCCAAGCCAATTGGTGATTTAATGAAGAACTGCATAGCTGTGTATTTTCAAGTATAAAATATACCAAAAATGATAAGAGGCTGGTAACTCAGTGTATTACTTATAGCAATAGCTTGGTATAAATTTTCCATATGATTGATTTATGAAAAAAGCCTATATTCTGCAAAGGAAAGATTCATCTTATTATACAAAGTTAATCTTTATGAAAATTTTAAAAATGTTTCTATACCAGGAGGAAAATATCATTTATTAGGGCTTTGTAAATATATAGAGAAAGAGAAAGATTATAAGAGGGAGAAAAAAAGAAAATAATTCCATAATCCCTTTGCTCAGATAACAGCTTGTTTTTAACAGTAGAATATGGTCATAGTCTCCTCTCCCCCACAGCTCTCTGTCCTGATAGATAATTAGTTTTTAATAGTTTCCTGAGTTTCTGTCCATAAAAAGAATGTTTTATGCATGCTGCTGCTGCTGCTAAGTAGCTTCAGTCGTGTCTGACTCTGTGCGACCCCATAGACAGCAGCCTACCAGGCTCCTCCGTCCCTGGGATTCTCCTGGCAAGAATACTGGAGTGGGTTGCCATTTCCTTCTCCCTGTTTTATGCATACATCAGCATATATATATATATATATATATATATATGTCAAGTAAGAAAGAGAAATTATATACAGCCACTTTTTAGGTTTTTCTGTTACAAATAGTGAAATTCTTAGGTCAAAAGGTACACTCATTTTATTGCACTAGACACACTAAACATATTTTGCAAAGCAAAAAATCATTTCTTATAAAATTATTCTTTATATAAATCAGGGAAAAACAAAATATTTGGTAAACAAAAGGAAAATAATTTAATATTCATTTGATACCACTGTTAAACGGATGAAAAAGGAAAGGGACATTCTGCAAGGAAGTATACTGAACTTCCTACTTCCTTCCCCAGATTCCTTTAAATTTGAAAAACTGGGCCTCTAGAGCTCACCTACGCTGCTGCTACTGCTGCTGCTAAGCCGCGTCAGTCATGTCCAACTCCGTGCGACCCCATAGACAGAAGCCCACCAGGCTCCTCTGTCCCTGGGATTCTCCAGGCAAGAACACTGGAGTGGGTTGCCATTTCCTTCTCCAATGGATGAAAGTGAAAAGTGAAAGGGAAGTCGCTCAGTTGTGTTTGACTCTTAGCGGTCCCATGGACTGTAGCCTACCAGGCTCCTCCGTCCATGGGATTTCCCAGGCAAGAGTACTGGAGTGGGGTGCCATTGCCTTCTCCAAGAGCTCACCTATACATCTCTCCTAATTCTGAAATCAATCTTCTTCCCCTATTTGGGGAAAGCATGGGAAGTCAAACTTATTGAATATCCAACTTTTCATCTTGGTTCCATCCTGAACTTTTACCTTAGCTTTAAAAAAAAAAAAAGCAGGGGCCAGGCGGGGGTGGGGAGGGATTTGTATTTTATCTTTGTAACTAAATCTTTGATCCTAAGACTTGGTTCATAACTGTCTGGTGTCCCAGTTCCTCTAATAGATTAACCTTCCTTTAGAATTTCCAAGAACTGGAGTCTTGATAGTGAATCGCAGATCCCATGGATGGCTCCCTGCCATCTGTCCTCTGTGACATTCCCTGCAAATGTATTAAGACCTCTGCCATCTGTTGTCTACATCTAGACCTTCTTGACAATACCGTCATGACCTATTGTTATGGCCAGTTGCTTCAGTCTTCCCAAGCACAGACCACCCTTCCCATAACTGACCTCTAAATTCTTGTTAGCACTAAAATGAGCTTTGGCTTGACAGAAATCAATTTGAGACTTCTACTATAGTATTTTATAAATTCATGTTCACCTCTTAGTAATTCAGTTCCTTTTTGCAACTTGAATACTTCAAAGACATTTATTCCTTTAGACCACTGGAATACCATTTAGTTAATTACCACTGTGGCAGAATAAACTGTAGCCCGTAGCAGCAAATAACAAAAGCACTCATAAAATGCCAAATTGTTCCTTCAGAGAAAATTACCATCAGGAAAACTGAAGTGATCAAATTAAAAAATAAAAATCTTTAATGTGCCTATATTGATGCTGGAGAGGAAGATGAACGTCTACATTTCTGAATGAAAATTCAGGTATCCAAATGGCATTTTCTCACCCTAGTCTGAGATTGTCAGCTATTTATCTGTTATTGATGCCATCCTCAGACCACTGCCTCCCAAATCTACTTGCCAAGAATTATCCATTGTTCTTCTGCTCCTCCACATTCCTTAGGTCAAGCCTTGTATATCAGAAGGTCAAAACTACCAGTATTGAGAGTGACAGAAAACATGTGTTTGCTGTGTATTGTAACCTCCCTCTGGTGTCTCCAAGATTTCGTGCCAACACCCTGATATTCCTGGCTCTTCCATACCTGTATCTGGATATTTCTGAATCTACACTTCTAGATGATGTTCAGGTCCCCAGGGAGGAAGGAAGAGAAATTGTACCCTGACCTACTTGTCTTCCCTATGGTTCTCTTCTTCCCACTATCCTTCAGGTGAAAAAGAATGTTTTTTTGTACTTTCCCTTCTCGGGTAATTGGAACTTCCTCGTGATAAGCAAAACGCAGGTCTAGGGCTTTCCCTTTCCTCTATAACCTATCCCCCTTTGTCCCAATTCAGTGAACGCAACATAGTTGTTTGTTGGGGTGAAGGGAAAGGGGTAGGGAGGAGGAGGGAGAAAAGAAGCTTACTTAGTAAGATGGGAATTATATTGAGAGTATTTTTAATATTATACCAATCATACATGGATTTACTATTATTCACCATAAATATACTTACTATTAGGGCTTCCCTCTAGCTCAGTCAGTAAAGAATGTGCCTGCAATGCAGGAGACCCAGGTTCAATTCCTGGTTGGGAAGGTCCCCTGGAGAAAGAAATGGCAACCCACTCCAGTATTCTCGCCTGGAGAATCCCATGGACAGAAGAGCCTGGCAGGCTACAGTCCATGGGATTACAAGAGTCAGACACAACTTAGTGACTAAACCATCACCACCACCACACTTACTATTATCCTAATTTAACCTTAACATGGAAAAAGTCACCAGATATTAAAAAAAGTAAATGCTTAGTCAGAAAACACTTCGTATTTATTTGCAGTTCTTGATTCTTAACATACTGAGGATATATTCTACCTTTAAGGTTTGGAAAATGCCACGTCAAAGATCTTTTTTTGGGGGGGCTGCCCTCCTCCTAATATATATCAAGTGTCATCAGATGTTCCAAATTTGAATTATTGACTATTGTATTGAATCATCTTCTGGATCCATGAGTTGCACCTCTTACCTTACATACATTAATACTTGCTTGGAAGCTGCACTGAAATAATGTTGAAATAACTTGGGTCAAAAGCATTAGATGAAGAACAGGTCTTAATAAAAGCAAACCTTTAATTATTCTCCTCTGTATTAAGTGCATAACCCTCTGTGATTTGCAAAGTTTTTAAAAATACTCACGGTTGATAACCTACAGACATATAGGAATTGTCTAAGTGATCCAGGGGAATCTAGTTATTATAGTAGTGAAGTAAAGGCTATGGCTACAGTAGCAAGGCAGGGTCCATCTCTCTAGCCTCCTTTGTCCCCGGGCTGTATAACATTATCATGTCATATACCATATGAACAATTTAGGAGGCTAATGTAGGTCACTTCTGAGATTTAGCATTAAGACTAGGTTAGAGGGGACTCTAGATTTACTAAAGCTTCCACAATATATCCTATTTCCAGTGAGAGACTTTATCTTGGGGGGCTCCAAAATCACTCCAGTCACTGATGGTGACTGCAGACAAGAAATTAAAAGACACTTGCTTCTTGGAAGAAAAGCTATGACCAACCTAGACAGCATATTAAAAAGCAGAGCATTACTTTGCCAACAAAAGTCCATCTAGTCAAAGCCATGGTTTTTCCAGTAGTCGTGTATGGATGTGAGAGTTGGACTATAAAGAAAGCTGAGTGCTGAAGAACTGATGCTTTGGAACTTTGGTGTTAGAGAAGACTGTTGAGAGTCCCTTGGACAGCAAGGAGATCCAACCAGTCTATCCTAAAGGAGATCAGTCCTGAATATTCTTTGGAAGGACTGATGCTGAAACTTAAACTCCAATACTTTGGCCACCTGATGCGAAGAACTGACTCCTTGGAAAAGACCCTACGGCTGGAAAAGATTGAAGGCAGTAGGAGTAGAGGACAACAGAAGATGAGATGTTTGGATGGCATCACTGACTCGATGGACATGAGTTTGAGCAAGTTCCAGGAGTTGGTGATGGACAGGGAAGCCTGGCATGCTGCAGTCCATGGGGTCACAGAGATGGACACGACTGAGCGAATGAACAGAACTGAATGAGAGAAAAAAGAAGGATTTTAACTCTCTGCTAGATGGCACTGGTGAGTTTTTCCTCTGAATATAATCCTTTGGAGATCAAAAACAAGATTTAAGTGATAATGAAATCTTTGGTGCTAATTTTCTGATCTAATGAAGAATATTCTATGTCTACCTATCTCTGAGAGAATAGCAAAGAGATACAACAAAAAACACACTCACATTCTCTTTGCTTTGACAATATAGATGAACATTCAGACAAAAATATACTGACAACTCTGCCCATGAGTATCATAGCCACATATGCTACAACATTTACATAAATCCTCTCAGAGAATAAACAAAAGTATTCAAATGGATTAGCTGATAAGAATTTAGGACACCCAAATTATGTAATTCTTTAGAATGGCAAGCACAGAATTCATGGGATTTGAAAGAAATGTGTTTACATGGATTAGACTTTCCTGGGCTTTTGCCAGCTCAATATAGGCCACGTCCCCAAATTTTAAACAAAATATTTTACATTCAGAAAATTCTAGAAATATGTATACTATAATTTTTACGTGTCTCCATCTCTTATTGCATTAAAATATTTCTCCTTGCCAAATTATAAAATCTATGTTCAAATTGTTACTTGTTCAAATTGCAATTTGCAGTCCATTAAACTGAAACAACTCAAGGAGAGTGAATGCAGCACTGAAAGGCAAGAGAGGCTGGGAATCTGGGACCCTGGGATCTAGAGCAGATGACTGAGTGACCTTACATAGTTATTCAACCTCTCTGTGCCTCAGTCTTCTCACCTGAAAACCTGGGATAATAACCGTACATAGCCCATAGAATGGTTATAAGGATTAAATGACATGTAAAGCTCTCAAAATAGTAACCAGCACTAAGTACTCTGTATTTGTCAACCAAACACATATTGCACTAAAGCACAAAATGTATCCTTTGCTTCTAAAGTGAAAGCACAATAAAAGCTCTTCAAAGAATCTGCTGGGTAGAACAGCAGGAGACGAACAGCTTAAGGATAAATTGAGGTAAATGAGAAACGCAACATATTTTTGTCCTTGTAGTATCCTGGTCTCCAGTATATGTGGGTTTTTGAATTAAAACAGTACATTTTACTCTACAATTGTATTTTTCTTTTGTTTTGCTCTTCTTTTCCCTTAATAAGGCTCTCTTTTTCACTGGTCCCCAGGAAATTCCAAGTTTGATTCAATGCTGACCTCAACATACAAAAATGAGAAACAAAAATGTGAAAACATTACTAACTCTTCTTTGTAGCTTGCTAACATTGGAGCTGTGTACACTAACCTTTTGGATTTTAATAGCACTTCTCTACAGCTTGATATCATATCAACAAGGTAAGCATGAAAAATGTATTTTTAAATTGCCATTGTTTGTTCACTAACCTCTGAATAAAAGCAGAATGAGTGGGATACAGATAGTTCACATCATCAAGAAGTTACTAGGGCCTGATAAAGTACCTGAAACTGGCCTTTCTGATGAGAAGAACATTGGAAAAGATTTAACTACCAGACTATCTATCCATTGATCACCTATCCCAAATTCCACTAGTAGAGATATATTTGCTTGGATCATAAAGATACTTTATTCTTTAAGAGTGTCCAATTTTTTTTCTTCTGTAGTATAACAATGTGAAGATATCATTAAAACAAGCATTCACTATGAAAACATCTCCAAAGATCCCACAATCTGTCACTTCATCATCTATATTTCCACAGTATTCAGCCTATAGCACAGAGAAAACACATCATGTAATATCATTATTAGATATCAGGGTGTCTTTCTGCTCCACAATGAATTCCTTGAGAATCTCTTTTCTGAGTATCTTTAAATTCCTTTCACTGAAGGTAGTGACTGTCACACAAACACAACATGCTGCTGCTGCTGCTGCTGCTAAGTCTCTTCAGTGGTGTCCGACTCTGTGCAACCCCAGATGCGGCAGCCCACCAGGCTCCCCCATCCCTGGGATTCTCCAGGCAAGAACACTGGAGTGGGTTGCCATTTCCTTCTCCAATGCATGAAAGTGAAAAGTGAAAGTGAAGTCACTCAGTCGTGTCCAACTCTTCTCGACCCCATGGACTAGAGCCTACCAGGCTCCTCTGCCCATGGGATTTTCCAGGCAGGAGTACTGGAGTGGGGTGCCATTGCCTTCTCCAAAAACAACATGCAACATCAGTAAATAAGGAACTTAGAAGCACGCTTGAAATAGTAGTTGCAAGGACCACTCTAACTAGGTCAAAATTTGAAAACACAAAAAGTCTTTGTAATTATGCTGTTTAATACAATACTAAAATTGTCCTTGTAGCAAATATAGCATCAATTACAAAATAGAGGCATCTACTTTCTTTCTCAACTACTATGAAACATTTATTTATATTTCATTCAGAAAACCTTAAAACTTTCATACCTGATTTATTTTATTGTTAGCGTACATAAAATCTAATTTAGGAAGACTATATCCTCAGGGAGACAAACTTTTGTCAATCAAAAATAATTAAATTCAACAGGATAATTGTTTATATGAAATGAAAACACAAACCATAACTCAATCATTAGTTTTAGAATCCCCTATAAAGAGATGTCATTGTAACAATATTACAACTTTTCAATATTTTAAATTTAAAAATCTCAGGAAGATAATTTATTCAATAATTGAAATCACTTCTTGAAATAAAAAATGCATTCAATAAATATTTTCTGAATATTTATTTTATGCACTGTTCTAGGGGTTAGGAATAAGACACATGGGTCCCTGCTCCCTTGGAGATTGTATTTTAATGAAGGAAGACAGTAGATGAGTGGATGGCAGGATGGAGGAATAGTTAGCTAAATGAATGGACAAATAAGAAAAATATCACAAATGCATGAGTATTATCAGCTCAGTTCAATTCAGTCACTCAGTAGTGTCCAATTCATTGTGACCCCATGGACTGCAGCACACCAGGCCTCCCTGTCCATCCCCAACTCCTGGAGTTTACTCAAACTCATGTCTGTCGAGTCAGTGATGCAATCCAAACATCTAATCCTCTGTTGTCCCCTTCTCTTCTTGCCTTCAATCTTTCCCAGCATCAGGGTCTTTTCAAATGAGTCAGCTCTTCGAATCACATGGCCAAAGTATCAGAGTTTCAGCTTCAGCATCAGTCCTTCCAATGAATATTCAGGACTGATTTCCTTTAGGATGGACTCGTTGGATCTCCTTGCAGTCCAAGGGACTCTCAAGAGTCTTCTCAAAAGCATCAATTCTTTGGTGTTCAGCTTTCTTTATAGTCCAACTCTCACATCCATACATGACTACTGGTAAAACATAGTTTTGACTAGACGGACCTTTATTGGCAAAGTAATGTCTCTGCTTTTTAATATGCTATCTAGGTTGGTCATAACTTTTCTTCCAAGGATCAAGCTTCTTTTAATTTCAGATATCAGTCACCATATGCAGTGATTTTGGAACCCAAAAAAGTTTCTCACTGTTTCCATTGTTTCCCCATCTATTTCCCATGCAGTGATGGGACCAGATGCCATGATCTTAGTTTTCTGAATGTTGAGCTTTAAGCCAACTTTTTCACTCTCCTCTTTCACTTTCATCAAGAGGCTCTTTAGTTCTTCTTCGCTTTCTGCCATATGTGTGGTGTCATCTGCATATCTGAGGTTATTGATATTTCTCCCGGCAATCTTGATTCCAGCTTGTGCTTCCTCCAGCCCAGTGTTTCTCATGATGTACTCTGCATAGAAGTTAAATAAGCAGGGTGACAATATACAGCCTTCATGTACTCCTTTCCTGATTTGGAACCAGTCTGTTGTTCCATGTCCAGTTCTAACTGTTGCTTCCTGACCTGCATATAGATTTCTCAAGGGGCAGGTCAGGTGGTCTGGTATTCCCATCTCCTTAAGAATTTTCCACAGTTTGTTGTTATCCACACAGTCAAAAGCAGGTTGATGGAACAGAATGATTAAGTGCTTGTTTTGGATTGGGCATTAGAGAAATCCTCTCTCTGGATATGGTATTTATGACAAGACAAAGACAATGAGAAAATGAGGAAGAAGAAAACTAAGCCAGATTTGAAGGCTGCTTCATTTGAAGACTTAGTAATTATAACTTAGAACTTCAGGCTGCTTTTCTTTCCTTTTACTCCCCAAGAAGCAAACAAGTGGTACAAATATGAAACAAAAGTATGTTGCAAATAGTTGTGGGTTTTTTTGCCTTTTTCCACTTGGAGGATGCCTATGTGTAATGTTTTTAGTCAACATAGAGCAAAGAATTCATCAAATGTAAGCTTCTTGTCTTTTACACTTTAGGAGCTTTGGGAGAAGGAATGTCAACGCTCAAGAGTCCACTTTAGTACCTAATAGAGAAGTTCTTGCCACACCACAGTTACATATTTCTAATTCTATGCATTCTAGAAATGGGATTTAATGTAGAGTCCTTAAGAAGGCAAAGGGCTTAGGTGCTCAGGAAACCAGGTCTCCCAGTGGAGTTGGAACAGAGTCGGAAAGGGAACTAGTGCTATTTTAAAACAGATCAGTGGGGCCAGATTATACAGGGCCTTGTAAACCTCGGTAGGGAATTTTGACTTTATTCTATGTGCCCTGGGAAATCACTAGAATGTCTTAAACAGGACACAATCTGGTAGACTGAAAATATTAATCCTGTTACTGGATGGAAAACAAAAACAGAAGCAGAGAGGCCAGTTAGAAAGCTATTTCAGTAGAATTGTCAAGAGATGATGGTGGCTTAGATTAACGTGGTAGTGGTACATAAGGCGGCAAGTAAGCTCTTGAGACATATTCTGTTGTTAGAGCCCTCAGGATTTAATTATATGTTAATGTGCGATAAAGGAAATAGGAACCTCAAAGGATCAATCCTAGATTTTCATCTGTTTGTTGAACAAGGTGCCATTCGTGATATGGGAAAGAGTAAGGAAGAACAGATGTCAAAGGAGGGGACATTAATATCCTATCACAGAACAAAGGGGCTGTTCATTTTCTCCTATTATTCAGAGGCATGGGAACAAAAAGGTAGTGCTGCTAAAGCAAAGACAAAAAGGAAAAAAAATCCTCACACAGCCAAGTAATTTACGGCAGCTGTTAAACCAATCTAAATTCACTAAATTCAAGCATTGAATTCAAGAAACAGATTACCAACTGAACATGTGACTTCAATTAACAATGAAACTAATAATTTGTTGAAAGATTTAAAGATATTTGTAATGGAAAAATCCAATACAAGAACTTATTTTGTTAGCTTGTACTCCATTATTTACAGAAAGTAATTATTTAACAATGAAAAATGTAATGTAAAGACACAGAATTCTTTAGAATTCCATATATTAATTCTAGAAGCCAGGGAACTCTGGGAGTTCCCTAAAGCCTATATCCCTACAATGCACTTGCATTTCTAGAGGAAAGATTTTGAGTTAAGGAAATCAAAAATCAAGAACAGAAATGGTCACAGAGTTTAGCTACAATGTGATATATTCTAATCTTAGCTTTACCAATGGATTGGTATACTACATCATTTCAAACTGAATTTTTACTAGTAAATTTAAATATTATTCTACATTAGTTCTTGTCACTGGGGAAGGAGATGGAAAATTCCTACTAAGCCATATGTGCGAGAAGGTCCCAGAATGTGGAAGATTCAACCAAAATTTCCTCCAGTATTTTTATGGAAAAAAAGGAATTTTAAGAGAGCCAATATTTCCCATCATATACAGCATTCACATTATTGATCTGCAAAACAGTGAGTATCAGCAAATAGACTTACTTTCAATTCTCTTATTAATAGTTTTTGGAAACTTAAGAATACTCAGTAGTGGTTTATAAATTAAAAGAGCTGGGGAGACCGGGAAAAATTTTTCATAGAAATCTGTAAGAATCGTAAGTACTACACACAAACTGAATTATTTTCAATATAAAATTGCTGACACATGAGCAAACAAGAGAGTAACAGAAAGTTGTACAATTCAGTGACATGACAATGAGTAGAAAACCCAGGATTGAGAGGGCTGTCTATAAGCCAGCAAAATGAGGGAAATCGCACTGGGGAAAAATTGGTTTCAGGACATACGTAAACACAAAAATCCTCACATACATTGTTTCCAGAACTTATGAACTAACATTCTCATTCCACACAGTCATCTTCCTAAAAATAAACCTGACTCTAGGTCAGGGGAATATTGTTTCCCGAAAAGCCAGAATCCTCTCTAAGGTCCTACATGAACTAATATGTTTTTCCAGTGTGTGTCCAAGCCAGTACAGCAGCAAAAAGCTGGCTCTTTACCTCTGGTGTAACATGCATGGGAATAATATGATCATTTTAAAACCTGGGATAAATTGGAGCAGGTAAAAGCATGCATTTCTCTCTACTAGATAGGGCCTTGATAAAATGACTTTGATTCCCCCAGTTTCAATTGTAGCTTGCCTGAAAATGCAGGCTCACCGTCACTGTAATTCCTTCATCAGAAAAATCTCTAACATCCAATAAGGATAAAGAAATAATAGTCAGATAAGACACATTTACTGACAAACACACCATGTCAAGATTTCCTCATACAAAGCACTATACTCTCCTTTGATATGATATCTAATATCACTCCAAGCAAAAATCTTCTGGGTAAAGATTAAAGTGCTCCAACAAAGTAAAAACTTATGGGTAATTTGTAATAAACTTGCAGTAAGCGTTATTGCCAAGAAATGGACCAATTCCAGATAGGACTTCTATCAGAGCTGTAAGAACTGGGTTTGTGATTAAATAGTTTATACTTTTAAGTAAAATTTCCCATGTTTCACATTTTGAATCCTCCAATTTTCAGCATATTGAATACTGAAAAAAATTAAGCTTAAATTTATTCTTGAAAGGGTAAATTGTACTTATGGCTAAATCAAATCCTAATCCAGCTCTCCACTCTGGCCATATTCTAACATATTGGTAACATGAAAAGCAAGAAAATCAGGGTTCTGGCTTAAAATTTGCTTCTTAAGGAAAATACGCAACACAAAATCCATACATTATTCCCAGGTTCCTTTCTGGCTGTCAGGATGCTTACATGTATTCTCCATATGATTATACTTGGTGAGCTGTCACTGATCTATCACAGGGTACTAGTTGTAGCTTGAAAGTAAAATTCTTTTCTTCCTTCGCCATGAATGGGGGAACAATCTGAACAGAGAGTCAAAAGAAAGACAGTAATATGAAATTTCTAAGTTAGGAACTAATAATCTCCTATTGGAATACAACTGATTTGCATGTGAAGATGGTAAGTAATTTGCCTAACATCACACAGTAATGCTAGTCTGAGACTTTTCTGTGAAGATCAAGTAAATGAAGGTGTGTAAAATGCCCGGCACATTGCCTGGCCCCATAGTTAATATTGAGAGAATGTAGATCCTGCCCATGAAGAAACTTCCTAGTTCCTTTTTTGGTGTAATATGCTATCAACACACTATGACATTTTGATAATATTTTTTGAATTTGAGAATCAGGAAACAACAAATAACAAAGCATTTTCACTTAGAATTCTAATAAATCATTGGCATTATCCACAATCTGTGTATATCAGAGTATTTCATTGCACATTTATTCACAGTGGCTTCACTAAACCAAATTATTGGAATGTGCTAAGTCACTTCAGTCGTGTCCAACTCTTTGCGACCCTAGAGACTGTAATCCACCAGGCTCCTCTGTCCATGGGATTCTCTAGGCAAGAATAGTGAAGTGGGTTGCCATTTCCTTCTCCAGAGGAGCTTTCTGACCCAGGGATTGAACCGGCATCTCTTACATCTCCTACATTGGCAAGCAGGTTCTTTACCACTAGCACTATCTATGAAGCCCCTATAGCCCTTATCAAAAATGTTGAATATAGAAAAGTTAACAAAGATCAATTTATTCGAGATCAATTATGCATTTGAATAATATATTGCCAGTGTTTAATCAGGACAAAAATAATTTTTAATAACTAAATTTTGAATGGTAAGCAATCTTTTTCCAATGAACTGATTTTATAAATGTCTAAGAAGTATATTTGGAAGTTCCATGGAATTTTGATTTGAAAACTTCAAATATAAGGTCCTTGAATGTCTGCATTTAATTTGTAGAAATAAATTCACTTTAAAACTTCAATGTACTCAAGAGATTAACTGTATTTAGAAAATGAATATAAATGAATCAGAATATACAGCAATGCTAATTTTAATCAGAATATGGCTTTATCTTGGCTATTTGCGTAAATACTAAGTAACTTATTTATTTGAGCAAAAAAATGACTTTCATCTCCACTTTAATGAAATTGCCCCTCACACTGCAAAGATCATGTTAATAACTACCTTGAAGAATCCCTAAAGGAGAACTAATTTAATTACCAAGCAATTACATATTTGAGATTCTAAGCTAGAAAAAAGAGTCAAGAAGATTCTCAGCAATATCAGGATTGAGATCAGGAAGCATACTCAACAATCATCAGACCATTCTCTTTTAAATGATGCTATGTTATGCAAAACTTGTGAGACTTTACTAGCTTAAAGTCAGTGATAAATAGAGCAATAAGACTATGGACAGATTCCATTATCTGCATGAACTGTGTACAGGGAGATGTAAAGAGGCCAACAACACATCATATTCAGCAGATTTATCAACCTTATTTTAAGCTTTATATGAAAAAGGGAAAATGAAATTTGCTCATCATGTCCAACTGTTTGTGACGCAATGGACTATACAGTCCATGGAATTCTCCAGGCCATAATACTGTCGTGGGTAGCCTTTCCCTTCTCCAGGGGATCTTCCCAACCCAGGGATGGAAGCCAAGTCTCCCACATTGCAGGTGGATCCTTTACTAGCTGAGCCATGAGGGAAGCCCAAGATTTTTATGAAGAGAGAATAAAGAAAAGATTTACTTGAAATTAATTTTTGTTCTACAAGGCTAACCATATTTCTTCTATTCTATAAATGGATGGCAACAAGTATCTCCCCACCCCAGGTTTCAGCTCCACAATTTCAAGAAAATTTTCTTCAATATCTAATGGAATTTTTCTCTATGATATGCAGATGGCTAACTCCCAAATATGTCTTCAAGACACAAATACTTTTCAAATGACATTTTTCTATCTTTTCAGCACCATATTGCTGATAAGGCTTGCTTTTCTAGTATTTCTACTGTCTAGACAAATCAAAGAAAAAGGTCTTCATTTGGATATCTTCCCCAAAATAACTCAACTAGGAATACACAGCAGTAGAAAGAATCCTCAAATGTCATTTTTGCCTTGTTTAAATTTTATCTGAGTATGTAGAACCCCACAAAAGAATTATAACACAAAATTTTCCATCACAGTGTGATCTTTTGGTGAACCAAATAAAAATAAGGTAATAGATTTTATTCCTTTATTATTTCAGAAAGCAAGGGGAAAAGTTATGACCCATCCATGATACCAAATACCACATAGAAAAGTTTAAAAGTGAACACTTTAAGGAGGTTTATAAACAAAAAGTGACTTTTTTCAGATTATCAATAATAAAACAAGCTTCATCTTCCTCATGTATCCTGTAGCTCACCAATCAGAGCTGCCCTTCCCTTTTCAGTCTAGATAATAAGCAGTTCAAACTCTCTTTCCATGACATATAAAGCAGGGGCTCTTCCCAAGGTCTCTGCAAGTCACTAGAGGCTTATATGCTCAAGCTTATATTTTAGTTCCCATTCCTATTAAAACAGGTCAGTTTATGGATTATCACAGCATTCTGCAGAGCAGGACCCATATGTCAAAATCAGTCCTTTTCCGTGATTCACACAAAATAAAAATTGATGTTTAGTAAACTTTATTGAAGGTTTGAGGAGAAAAGTTAATCATAGAATAAAAATTTAAGATTATTCATTAAAAATTTTTATTCTTAAAAGGAATTTGAGCGATTCTACCACATGACTATGCCATCCCCTTCCATCCTTCCTTTCTTCTTGCAAACCCTTTATCCCCTCCTCTGCCTTCCCGCTAACTGCAGAGACTAGTTTAGTTTTCTCTTTTGTGCTTTATCTCCTGCTCACTGCATTGTCACCCAAATTATTTCATATATTTTCTTGTCAAAGACAATTTCTTCTCCAAGAGAAAGTCTGAAGCCACATGTTGACATAATTTTTTTCCTTCCCATTGTGATGTACTCTAGTCTGAATCGGCATTTGTCAAACTTTCCTTTTAACAGAGGAATCTTTTTTTTCAAATGAACCCTACTATATGACATATACATAGAACACATATACAAAGAACCCTAACATGACTAAAAGCAGAGCTGCTCTTTGAAATGGAGGCAGGGAATGGACCTGAGACTACTTTGGCCTCATTTTTCACCTCTTAGATCTAATGGCTCCAAGACAAATCTCACTGGAAGACAAGGTCTACGTATATTCAAACTCAACAAATACTGGATTTCATCTGTAAGAAGAAGAAACTACAGAATTTAATAATCTATCATATTTAAGAAATATGAGAAAAATGAGTCAAAGTTGACCTGAGGTTTATGTGCATATTATATTGAAAGAAGGATAATATCATTGCTAGAAATAAACTAGAGAAAGTATGTATCACTTTTAGTGCCATAATTTGTGAACAATAAGGAGGTCCTTTTCATAAAGCAATTTGATGAAATGATCAGATGGCCACTTAAGAAATGATAAATTGGGAATTCCCTGGTGGGCCATTGGTTAGGACTCTGCTTCCTAACCAATGAACTGTGAGAGGCACAGGTTCAATCCTGGTTGGGGAACTAAGATCTCACAAGCTGCAGGGTGAAGAAATAACAAATAATTCTAAATGCATTTAACATAAAACTTAAACATTGTCACATGAATAATTAATGTTCATATTCATCTGTTTCCCACAATTATAATTACACATTTTAAATTAACTTCCTGTTGATATATGATATGATTAGCTAAATTAAATTTCAACATTTAAGCCTAAAGAGAATAGGCTACTTATAATTTTCTACAAAATATCTTTCATTTATTATACTGTGTCAATGGCACCCCACTCCAGTACTCTTGCCTGGAAAATCCCATGGATGGAGGAGCCTGGTAGGCTGCAGTCCATGGGGTCGCTAAGAGTTGGACACGACTGAGCGACTTCACTTTCACTTTTCACTTTCATGCATTGGAGAAGGAAATGGCAACCCACTCCAGTGTTCTTGCCTGGAGAATCCCAGGGATGGGGGAGCCTGGTGGGCTGCCGTCTATGGGGTCGCACAGAGTCGGACACGACTGAAGTGATTTAGCAGTAGCAGTAGCAGTTCCTATCTAAACTTTCTATATATCTTTTCAGGAAGGATAAGTTTTATATAAATTGAAGTCAACTAGGTTATAAAAGGAAGAAAATGGAACTAACATTTATATGTCTACCATAAGCAAGGCACAGTCCTCACACTTTTATATCAGCAGTTTTCATTCTAGCTACACAAGAAAAACTCCCAGGGATCTTTTTTAGAACTTTCTTATGCCTGAGTGCTGCCCCAGGAGATTGTGACTTAATTGGTCAGAGGTGGGGCCTTGACTTAAGAATTTTTTAAGGTTCTCTAGGTGATCATACAGAGAAGGCAATGGCACCTCACTCCAGTACTCTTGCCTAGAAAATCCCACGGACAGAGGAGCCTGGGAGGCTGCAGTCCATGGGGTCGCTAAGAGTTGGACACATCTGAGCGACTTCACTTTCACTTTTCACTTTCATGCATTGGAGAAGGCAATGGCAACCCACTCCAGTGTTCTTGCCTGGAGAATCCCAGGGACGGGGGAGCCTGGTGGGCTGCCGTCTCTGGGGTCGCACAGAGTCGGACACAACTGAAGCGACTTAGCAGCAGCAGCAGGTGATCATAATGGGCAACTAGGATTGAAAATGAGTTTCATGTTCTTTAGCTTATATCTTGACCAAAACAACCTGACCAGTTAATTTTATTATCCCTTATTTAATATTAGAATGTTAAATTTCAGAAAGATTCAGAAATTTGCCTTGGGGCATAAGAAAGTAAATATTAGAGTTGGAATTTAAACCCAAGTTTCTCTGACTACAATGATATTTTTAACCCCCACTCTGTCAAATTCAAAATTCTAGAATTACTACTATGAATTAATTGTGAATATCTGCATTTCATATTGCTTCCCAGGTGACTCAGGGGTACAGAATAGGCTTGCCAGTGCAGGAGATGCTGGTTCGATCCTTGGTTGAGCAGATTCCCTGGATTGAGCAGATTCCCTGGGTTGAGCAGATTCCCTGGAGGAAGAAATGGCAACTCACTCCGGTATTCTTGTCTGGGAAATTTCATGGTCATAAGAGCCTGGCAGGCTATGGTCCATGGGGTCGCAAAGAGGCAAACATGACTGAGCACGCACGGACCACACATATTTCATTTCACTTTTGGCTTTAACAAAAAGTGAAATAGAATCTCTTTATCTTTCATTTATTAACAAGACACCATTTTATTTCTCAGTGAAGTGTAATTAATTTACAATACTTGTATTAGTTTCTGGTGTACAACAAAATGATTCAGTTATACATATACACACATATTCCTTTTCATAGGCCTTTCTATTAGGTTGGTGCAATAGTAATTGCAGTTTTTGCAATATTGAACTTTTCCATTTGATATTGGAATAGATTCTTCAATAAATGTGGTTATGCTATACATCATTTTCATGCTCATTTCTTGTTTTATGATTTTTTTGCTGGTGACATTACTTGCTATTTTTATTTTATATTTATTTTAGAGTGGGACAATGATGTTAGACAAAAAGAAAATCTGAATGATTTTCTTATTTGAATTCAACATGGGTTGTAAAGCAGCCCCGAGACAACTCACAACATGAACAATGCATTTGGCCCAGGAACTGCTAATGAACATACAGAGCAGTAGTACTTCAAGAAGTTTTGCAGAGGAGATGAGAGACTCGAAGGTGAAGCACATAGGAGCCAGCCATTGGAAGTTGGCAATGACCAACTGAGAGCAATCATCGAAGCTGATCCTTTACAATATACAAGAAGTTGCCGAAGAACTCAATGTGGACCATTCTACAGTCATTCAGCGTTTGAAGCAAATTGAAATGGTGAAAAAGCTCAATAAGTGGGTGCTTCATAAGCTGACTGAAAATTTTTAAAAATCGTCATTTTGAAGTGTTGTCTTCTCTTATTCTACACAAGGAACCATTTCCCAATCAGACTGTGACATGAGACCAAATGGATTTTATACGACAACCGGCAATGACCAGCTCAGTGGCTGGACCAACAAGAAGCTCCAGAGCACTTCCCAAAGCCAAACTTACACCAAAACAAGGTCATGGTCACTGTTTGATGGTCTCCTGGCCATCTGACCCACTACAGCTTTCTGAATCCTGGTGAAACCATTACATCTGAGAAGTATGCTCAGCAAATCAATGAGACGCACTGAAAACTGCAATGCCTGCAGCCAGCACTGGTCAATAGAAAGGCCCAATGCTTCTCCGTGACAACAGCCGACCATGTATCACACAACCAACACTTCAAAAGTTGAATAAATCTGGGCTACGAAGTTTTGCCTCCTCCGCCATATTCACCTGACCTCTCATCTACCGATTATCACTTCTTCAAGCATCTTGACTATTTTTGCAGGGAAATGCATCCACAATCAGCAAGAGGCAGAAAATGCTTTCCAAGAGTTCATCAAATCCAGAAGCATGAATTTTTATGCTTCAAGAATAAACAAACATTTTTCCTTGGCAAAAATGTGATTGTAATAGTTCCTATTTTGATTAATAAAAATATGTTTGAGTCTAGTTATAATGATCTAAAATTCACAGTCCAAAACCACAATTACTTTTGTACCAATGTAATATTATGGTTTATTACAGGATATTGAATATTGTCCCCTGTGTTATACAGTAGGAGCTTCTTGTTTATATGTCCTATATATAGTAGCTTGTATCTGCTAATCCAAAATCCAGTTTATCCCTCCCCCAATCCCATTCCCCTTTGGTAACCATATATTGGTTTACCATGTCTGTGAGTCTGTTTCTGTTTCATAGATAAGTTTATTTCTGTCATATTTTAGGTTCCACATACAAGTGATATCAGATGATACTTGTCTTTTTCTAACTTACTTCAGAAAGTCAGATAAGTATTAATATGATAATCTCTAGATCTACCCATGTTGCTTCAGATGACATTATTACATTCTTTTTATGGCTGAGTAGTATTCCACTACATACATACATATATATATATATAGAGAGAGAGAGAGAGTCTGCCTCCAAGTATTGGCTATTGTAACCAGTGCTTCAGTGAACATTAGAACACATATATCTTTCCAAATTAGAGTTTTCTCCAGATATATGCCCAGGTGTGGGATTGTTGGGTCATATGGGCTTCCCTAGTAGCTCAGCTGGTACAGAATCCACATGCAATGCAGGAGACCCCAGTTTGATTCCTGGGTCAGGAAGATCCCCTGGAGAAGGGAACTGGCTACCCACTCCAGTATTCAGGCGTGGAGAATTCCATGGACTATACAGTCCATGGAGTCACAAGGAGTTAGACATGACTGAGCGACTATCACTTTCATGCTAACTCTATCTTTAGTTTTTTAAGGAGCCCCCATACTGTTTTCCATAGTGGCTGTACCAATTCACGCTCCCACCAACAGTGTAGCAAGGTTCCCTTTTCCTCACAGCCTCCCTAGCATTTGTTATTTGTAGGCTTTTTAGTGGTGGCCTGGAGAAGGAAACGGCAACCCACTCCAGTATTCATGCCTGGAAAATCCCATGGACCGAGGAGCCTGATGGGCTACAATCCATGGGGTCGCAGAGTCGGACACGACTGAGCGACTTCTGTGTAATGGTGGCCATTTTGACCAGTGTGGGTGGTATCTTATTCGTGTGCTTAGTCACTCAGTTGTGTTCTACTCTTTGCAACCCCATGGACTGCAGCCCACCAGGCTCCTCTTTCCACGGGGATTCTCCAGGAAGAATATTGGAGTGGGTTGCCGTGCTCTCCTCCAGGGGATCTTCTGAATCCAATATTCAAACCCAGGTCTCCCACATTGCAGGCAGATTCTTTACCAACTGAGCCACCAGTAAAGCCTTTCTTTAATAATCAGTGATGTTGAGGAACTTTTCATCTGCCTACTGACCATCTGAATGCAAGACACCATTTTCTTAATTGAACTAATTAAACTGTCACAAAAGATGAAATTACTTTGTATTTTATGCCATTAAGGCATCATATATATTCCAATTTTCAAGATGTTTCTGGTTTTTTTCTCACAGATAATCTGTTAAATTATGGATTTTAAATTTGCCTATCAGAGATAAGAAGGAAGATGAAATATAAAATTATTTGATAAATATAAAATAGATTACATTTGTCAATTATTTTGTTTATCACCTTTCAGGAGAAAGGTGGTGTTTGATATAAAATATCATATTTATTTAGGGGCTTGAGGGAGGAGCCTGGTGGGCTACAATCCACAGGCTTACAAAGAGTTGGACACAGCACAGCACAGCATGGCTATCTAAGCAACAGCCAAACTTGAACAGAATATTTAATAAAAATATATTTTCAAAACATATAATATATGTAAGCATGTATAAATACAAATACATATTAATATTTTGTTTTAACTTTCAACAAGTTTATATATATTTTAAGCTAATTTATGAATGCTTGATCCTAGAGAATGAAATGGCAACCCTCTCTAGTTTCTTGCCTGGGAAATTCCGTGGACAGAGGAGCCTACCCGGCTATAGAGATAGTCCATGAGGTCGCAAAGAGTCAGACAAAACTGATAATGCATACACACACACACATAAATGCTTGATAACTTTATGACAAGAGTAAAAATTTAGCATGCAATTACATCTAACTAGCTGAAAATATATAAATAGTGTGCATTCTATTGCTTTCCACTTTAAAATATATTATCAAAGGGCTTTAAAAAAAAAAAGTCACACTAAATAGTGATATTACCAACTCCCTAAGGGCAATGAATTCCACTAAGCTAGAATTCATATTTCAGAGAGGAGATGGATAACATCTCACAATTCAACCTCAGCAGGAGTCATTTAGTCAGGCACATACATGAGGACTATATTTCTCATTGGATTACAAATCCAATAAGAGCTTTGCCTTTGAGTTACTAGCGCTACAAAGATTAAATCAAGGTATTATAAGAAAAGGAAAAGCCCTTGGATGCTTGGAGATTCCTAGAATAAAATACTTAAATTTTTTTTTTAGCTTAAATGAACAAGCATAGGAGTCATTTAGTCCTGATTTTTCACTATACAAACCATCAACAAGGCTTTTGCAGTAGTCCACCCTTCATTTTTGACCCCCTCCAATCCTGTACCTACTGTATTTTGCTTAATATTTCAGATTGCTGGCATGAGCTTCAGTGCCTAGCATGATCTCTGCCCTGCATCATCCCACACTACAGTTGTCTGATATCTCAAGACTGAATTTACTCTGGCTTTCTTTCAGGTATTTCTAGGGACTAAGGTCTTTCTCACTGCAGTGTATCTGCAGAAACAATTATGTTTTTCTGAAAAGTATTTTCTCATCTTCACCTCTCCCCTCACCTGGCTAAAAACTTCCTCTCCTTGGCTCCTAAAATGCAAAGGCTTTCATATCGTCTCCCCTCCTTTAGTTTCAAATTTAGTCTTAAGTACCCTGCACATTTCTTTCATTTCTATACCAATTTGTCATTTTATATTAATTTAAGAGACTATTATTTTATTTCTGTATCACCACTAGGCTCTTGGTTTTCTGAAAGCATGGAACACATTTTGATAATTCACCCTTATATTCTCTTTTTCAATACCAGGTACATAACAGATGTTAGTCCAATATTTGAATTTCAATTAATGTAATCCACCATATTAATAGGTTACAGAAGAAAAATCACATGATCATATCAATTGATGCAGAAAAAGTATATTTCTGACAAAATTCCACACCTTTTAATGATAAAGACTCTCAGAAAAGTAAAAAATAGAAGACAACTTCTATACCTTCTTTTAATTAAAAAAAATCAAAGCTATGATCATACTTAATAGTAAAAGACTGAACACTTTCATCCTAAGAGATCAAGAAGGCAAGGATATCAGCTCTCACCACCCTTATTCAACATAAGGCTTGAAGTTCTAGGCAGTGCAATGAGGCATAAAAAAATAAATAAAAGGCATACAGCTTTAAAAGGAAGAAATAGAGGACTTTGGATCAAGATGGAAAAGTCAGAGGACATAGAACTCACCTCCTCCCACAGTCACAACCAAAATACATTTACATGTAGAAAAATTCTCAGTGGAAACTAATCTGGCTAAATGACTCCTGTAAAACCAAGACTTTGAGAAAGATACATAGGGAGGAGGGGAAGAAAAACATCCGGGTTGGGAGCTCAGCCTCTGGGAGGGGACCCAGAGAAAAGGGTTATTACACAAGCGGACACCACCTGGATGGAATGAGCGGTGGAGCCACAGATTAGATACCCCAGCCCTGGGGTCCTGTGCAGGGGAGACAAACCCTCTTAGGTGGTTGAAGGACCACTGGAAGGCTATGGGAACTGAAAGGCTGTGGGAAGCCTGGACTCCCTCTTGAGGCACATGCATGTGCAGGCTTGCTCCAGAGGAAGAGCAGAGAAGTTTGCTCCAGCAGCTGCCAGGTTTCCCATGACCTGGCCTCACAACATGCACTCTAGCCCAAGAGAAGCAAACATTCCAGCTCTGCTCACTTCATGTCACAGTGTGACACTGGATCGAGCTCACCCAAGACTGGAGAAATGACGCGACCATGGGATGCAGAGGCATCCTGGTACAACGGTGGAGCTTGGGTGAGGGCAGCAGTGGCCATTGTTGCTATCTACTCAAAAAAAGTACGTAAGAAGCAGTCCAGATCTCTGACAGGGCATGCTCTACCACAACTCACATCACGATACTTGTCAAGAGGCCACACAGGCCCTGCCTGCCCTGCATAACTGGCTATTCCACTAAACGGTGGAGGCAGCAATTGGCTATGAGGGCAAAAGGGAACTTGCAATGGGGGCTGCACCTGAGAGAAAGCATGGACGCCCACACAGACAATGCATCGGGCCTCTGTCCATGGCCAACACAAGCCAAGAGCCCACACAGGGCCACGTGCTTGAGGACCACCCCCACGCCAGCGGGGGCAAGGTTCCCAGAACAGTGAGGGGGGAAAACACACACTTAAAGGGAACAGAGCCAGCTGGGATCCGACTCTCAGGGAGTCTACTCCAGCAACTCAGGATCAGACTCCACCCCTCAATATGCAGTTATGGCCAATGAGCAGAAGGGTAGTCCCACCTCACACCCAGCACCAGCTCTAGCCCCTCCATCGCCAGCTCCACCCGCTACCTACAAGAGCGCTGCCAGCACACCCTGAAGAAAGATAGGCTTGTATCCACAAGAAATCCAGCTCTTCCACCAAAGGCACCAGGTGCACAGTCTGTAAGGGAAGCTCCCACCTAAGACAATACCTTCCAGACTGCAAAAGGAAACTGTTTTGCCTAAATTCATGGAGACAAATTTAAGCAAAATAAAAAGGCAGAGGAACTACTGTTAATTGAAAGAGCAAAGAGAAAACCTCTGAAAGAATAACTAATGAAACAAAACCAATTTATCAGATAAAGAATTCAAAGCATTGGTAATAAAAACGTTAAGTGAGTTAGGGGGAAAATTGACGTACACAGTGAAGACTTTAACAAGGAACTAGAAAATACAAAAAAGATGAATGAATGAATAATTCAAAAGCTGGAATAAAATACATACTAGAAGGAATGAATAGCAGACTAAGTAACAGATATGAATGCATAAGTAATCTGGAAAACAATATTGGTAATCACCAGCCAGAGTAGTAAAAAGGAAAAAAAAAATTTAATGAAAACAATTTAAGAAATCTCTGAGATAACACTAAGTGTACCAACATTCACATTACAGCAATCCCAGAAGGAGGAGAGAGAAGGGGGATGAAAAAAATATACTTGATATTATCACTGAAGACTCCCCAAACCCAAACAAGGACTCAGATATCAAGCTAAAGGAAGCACTATCTTGTGCCATGCCGTGTGTGCTCAATCGTGTCTGACTCTGCGACCCCATGGACTGTAGCCTGCCAGGATCCTCTGTCCATGG
The DNA here is from genome assembly GCF_027580195.1 of Bos mutus. Classification (NCBI taxonomy): domain Eukaryota; kingdom Metazoa; phylum Chordata; class Mammalia; order Artiodactyla; family Bovidae; genus Bos; species Bos mutus. The sequence goes on along the minus strand of NC_091644.1, from coordinate 22,063,798 downwards.
AATTTTCCAGGCAAGCATGCTGGGGAGCAGGTTGCCATTTCTCACTCCAGGGAATCTTCCCAATCCAGGGATCAAATCCACATCTTGCATCTCTTGCATTGGCAAGCAGATTCTTTACTATTGCACCACCTGGAAGCTTCCTCAAAGGAAGTTCAGAGGGTTCCAAACAAGATTCACAACAAAGATGTATCATACTTAAAATTGCAAAAGTTAAAGAGTGAATTCCAAAAGCAGCAAGAAGAAAAACACAAAGGAACCTCTATAAGGCTATTAGCTAATTTCTCTGCAGAAACTTTGCGGGCCAGAAGAGAGTGTCATGATACACTAGAAATACTAAAAGGGAAAAACCTGCAACCTAGGATACTCTACACAGCAGGATAATCATTTAGAACAGGAGTTAAAAGAACTTCTCAGATTAAAAAAACTAAAAATTCACCAATACTTAATCTACCATAAAAGTAATGTTAAAGGGTATTCTTAACGTAGAGAAGAAATAAAAATCCATAGAAAAGGGAAAATCCCACTAGGAAGGACAGGGAATCAACCATAAAACACATGAAAAGATGTGCAACATCACTAATAATTAGAGAAATGCAAATCAAAACCACAATGAGATATCATTATCACTTGTCAGAAAGGCTATCATCAAAAAGTCAACAAATAACAATTGTTGAAAAGGATGCAGAGTAAAGGGAACACTTGCACCCTGTTGATGAGAATGTGAACTAGTGTCACTAGTCTGGGAAACAGTATAGAGGTCCCTGAAGAGACTAAAAATAGAACTACCAGATAGCGCAGCAACTCCACTTCTGGGTATATATCTGGAAAAAATGAAAACACTAATTTGGAAAGATGTATGCACTCCAGTGTTCACAGTAGCAATATTCACAATAATGGAATCAACCCAAGTGTCCAATAACAGACCAATGGATAAAGAAGATGTGTTATATACCAAAACGAACATTGTTAACCCATAAAAAAGGAATGAAATTACACCATTTGTAACAATGTGGATGAACCTAGAAAATATTGCACCAAGTAAAGTAAGTCAGATAATGACAAATATTGTATAATATCATTTCTGCATATAATCTAAAAATAAATATATATAGCAAGATAGACTACCAGATATAGAAAACTAGTGCTTACCTATGGGTAAGGGGAGGGTGAAGAGTCAAATAGGGATATGCATTACTTGGATATCCTTATTAAGAGGCAGGGGACATCTGTACGTCTCTGACTGATTTATAAAGAAAGCTCAGCGCCAAAGAATTGATGCTTCGGAACTGTGGTGTTGGAGAAGACTCTTGAGAGTCCCTTGGCCTGCAAGGAGATCCAACCAGTCCATCCTAAAGGAGATCAGTCCTGAATATTCATTGGAAGGACTGATGCTGAAGCTGAAACTCCAATATTTGGCCACCTGATGCAAAAAACTGACTCATTGGAAAAGACCCTGCTGCTGGGAAAGATTGAAGGTAGGAGGAGAAGGGAACAACAGAGGATGAGATGGTTGGATGGCATCACCCACTCAATGGACATGAGTTTGAGTAAACTCCAGGAGTTGGTGATGAACAGGGAGGCCTTGAGTGATGCAGTCCATGGGCTCACAGATTCAGACACAACTAAGCAACTGAACTGAACTAAATGATTTATATTGATATATGGCAGAAACCAACACAATATTGTAAAGCAATTATCCTGCAATTAAAAATTAATTTAAAAATAAATTTGTCAATACAAATGACTGTGTATAAATTAAATAAGCAAAAGGAAATGTAGGCATTATTGTCTAATAACTTTTAATGGAATATAAACTACAGAAGTACTGAATCACAAAGCCGTAATCCTGAAACTTATATAAGCTACATAAGTTTGTTAATCAACTATATTCAATAAAAAAGGAAGAAATAAAACTACCCAAGTGTGTACAAGACATGAATTTCTATGTTGAAAACAAGGAATCTAAAAACAAGAACAAAAAAGCCCATAAAACCTTGAACTTCAAGTGAGTTGAACAAGGTAATAGGATACAAGACTACAGGATATGAGGTTATAGGGTGGTTATAAGGTTTATAAGGTTTATATAGGGTGTTTTATAAGGTTATAAGGTTTCCCTGGTGGCTCAGTGGTAAAGAATCCATCTGCCAATACAAGATCTTCCTTGGTCAGGAAGATCCCTTAGAGAAGGAAATGGCAACCCACTCCAGTATTCTTGCCTGGGAAATCCCATGGACAGAGGAGCCTGGCAGGCCCCTGTCCACAGGGTCACAGAAGAGTTGTACATGACTTAGCAACTAAACAACAACAGGATATAAGATAAATACATATAAATCTATTGTATTTTTATATGTTTGTGGCAAATATGTGGAAATTGAAATTTAAAATATAATATCATTAACAGTACCTGAAAAAAAATGTAACAACTAGGTATAAATCTAACAAAACATGTTCAGGACTTATATGCTGAAAATTACAAAATGCTGATGAAAGAATTCAAAGAAGATCTAACAAACAGAGACATACCATGTGTTCAAGAATTGTTAAGACCCAATATAGGAAACATGCAAGTTCTCCAAAGTCGATACATGGTTTAGCATAATTCTTATAAAAATCACTGAAATTTTTTGTAGATACAGATAAGATTATCCTAAAACTTATATGAAAAGGCTAAAAAGCTGGAAAAACTAAAGAAACTTTGAAATAGAAGAATAAAGTAGGAAGAATAACTGTAAGCATTTTCAAGACTAAGTATAAACCTATAGTAATTAATACACTGTGGTATTGATCAAGGGATAGACAATAGTTCAATAGCACAGAGAGTCAATTCCAAAGGAAATCAATCCTGAATATTCATTGGAAGGACTGATGCTGAAGCTGAAGCCCCAGTACTTTGACCACCTGCTGAGAAAAGCCAACTCATTAGAAAAGACCGTGATGCTGTGAAAGATTGAAGGCAGGAGGAAAAGGGGATGACAGAGAATGAGATGCTTGGATGGCATCATGACTCAAAGGACATGAGTTTGAGCAAGCTCTGGGAGATGGGGAAGGACAGGGAAGCCTTCAGTCCATGGGATCACAAAGAGTCGGACATGACTGAGCGACTGAAGAATAGAATTGACAAAGACGCAAAAGTAATTGGGTAGAAGAAAGTAATCCATTTCAACAGATAGTGCTTGAGTACTTGGATATGAATAGACAAAAAACTAACCTTGAGAAAAATCTCACATCTCATAAAAAAGTAACTCAAAATGAATCATAAATGTGAAATGTAAATTTAAAACATGAAACTATAAAATTTTAAAGAAAATCTTTAGCACCTAGAACTTGGTGAACAGTTCTTAGACACAAAAACTACAATACATAAAAAAAAAAACCCTGATAAGATTGTCTTATCAGCTGCAGACTGCAAGAAAACATTTGCAAATCCCATAGCTGAAAATTTTCTCATATCTAGAATATATATAGAACTCTTAAACAACAGCAAAATACAAACAATCCAATTTAAAAATTGGCCAAAAAACATGATGAACCATTTCACTGAAGAGTATACACAGATAGCAAATAAGCATATGAAAAGATGTTTGCTATCTCCAGCTATTAGGGAAACATATGTTAAAAATATGATCTTCAATGAGTACACATCTATTAGAAGAACTAACATAAAAATATTAAATATACCAAATGTTGGTCAGGGTGCAGAATAACAATGCCTCTTGTAGGTGGAAATATTAAAAAAAAAAATACAGCCATTCTGGAAAATAGTTTGGGAGTTTCTTATAAACTAAACATTTATTTGCCCTATGACCCAGTAATCACACTTCTTGGCACTTATCTCAGAAAAATGAAAACTTATGTCTATACAAAATCCTGTACACAACTTTTCACAGAAGCTCTGTTTGTAATAGCCCCAAACTGATAACAACAAAAATGTCCAACAATTGCTGAAGGGCAAAATAACCTGTGGTACATTCATACTGTTGGCATATGAAGAATAAATTATCAATATATGAAACTGGGATGGATTTCTAGGGCATCAGGCTGAGTGAAAAACCTTAGTCTCAAAAGATTACATACTGTATGATTCCACTTATGAAATATTTCAGGAAACTTAAAATGATAGAAATGGACAACAGGTTAGCATTTGCCAGGGCTTAGGGATGGTGGGATGCCAAGGCAGGGTGGGGGGGTATTGATATACTATAGTTACATAAGATACAACCAATGCAGGAAATTGGGCAAAAGGTACACAGAAACTCTCTGAACTATCTCCACAACTTCCTCTGAATTTATAATTATTGCCAAACAAAAGTTTTTCTTTGTAGAAAATTTAATTATCATATACAGGAATAACATCAACAAAAAGAAGGTCTATTAGTCTATGCATAAACATTATTAACATTTTGTTACACTGTTAGCTTTATTTTAAAGTCAAATCTAAAATATATGTGTATTTCACACTGCTATATTTCAAATGGATAACCAACAAGGACCTACTGCGTAGCACATGGAACTCTGCTCAATGTTATGTGGCAGCCTGAACAGGAGGGGAATCTGGGGGAGAATGAAAACAACTATATGTATAACCGAGTACCTTTGATGTTCACCTAAAAGTATCACAACATTCTTAATCATACTCCAAAATTAATTTTAAAAAAATTTGTTAAGTTTTTGTTTAATCTTTGTTTCAAGTCTTTGAGAGGCATTCCTGGAACAGTGGGATAACCCCAAATTGAGAGAAGATGGGCAAGTTTTCCCATACTGTCTAAACAGCTCATTATAAAAGTAACCATCAAGTAGATTCACTTACTTCTAGTTCACAAACTTCTAGATTTTACATAAAGGTCAGAAACTAGATAAAATAAGCAGCAAATTCTTGTAAAGGAGTTATAAAATTAGAAAGAGCGTCTGTTTCTACAAAAGACATGACTATCAGAAATAGTGATTATCATCTCTCTGCTACATCAAAACAAAAGAGAAAAATAAGTTGTAAGCCAACTGCCCCGTTGTTAAGCCAACTGCCATACTTATAGTACTGCCAATTTTGTGGGGGGTTTGCATATTTTGTTCTCTGAGCCCCTGCTACTATGCTTAAAATTGCCCCAAAGGAAAGAAGACTTAGTAACCACAGAGGCTGAATGAACACTTGCTCGTGACAGTTCTCTAGCATAAATTATATAATCACTCAGCATTCAATCATTCTGATTCAATGCCACTGAAAAGAGCAGGTGATCATCATGTACATTTTGGGAATATCAATTGTGGATGACCTGGAGAAGTTTCAAAGTCACTTCTTAAATGCAATTATGGACATCATTACAGCAAAATTACACCCAGTCACAAATAAGCCTTATTAAAAATGAAATTCTGCAACAGGTCACTTAACTAGGTTTTTTGTTTTGTTTTTTCATTGGGAATAGTCACTTTTGCATTACAGGCAGATTCTTTACTGTTTGAGCCACTAGGGAAGCCCTTTCAATAGAATCTTGACTTCTAATCAGATAAGGTTTACCTACTTCACATCTGTTATGAAGATATCTTTGGTGGTTTTATTTTTAACATAGGACTTATATGAAAGATTTGTAGAGATTAACTAAATCTATTCTTTGAGCAAACTGCAGGAGATAGTGAGGGACAGGGAAAACTGGTATACTACAGTCCATGGGGTCACAAAGAGTTGGACACAACTTAGTGACTGAACAACAACAATGCTTTGCACTATATCAGTTTTTGTCTTCTTCCTTACAAAGCTGTTGTTAAAAACCCTTGACCACTATGTCTAGGGGGATGGTCTAACTCATCTTTTGTACCTTCTAGGCAGTTCCTCAGGATTCCCTGGTGGCTCAGATGGTAAAGAGTCTGCCTGCAATGTGGGAGACCTGGGTTCAATCCCTGGGTCAGGAAGATCCCCTGGAGAAGGAAATGGCAACCCACTCCACTAATTCTTGCCTGGAACATCCCATGGACAGAGGAGCTTGGCAGGCCACGGTCCATGGGGTCACAAAGAGTTGGAGTGATGTTTTGCATATACTGAACTAAATAAAATACATTATTCAAGTTAATTTCACCTGCTTCTTTTACTTACATGGCTACCAGAAAATTTTAAGTTATATTTGACTCAGATATTATCTAGTTTGCATAATATTTCCACTGAAAAGCACTGACTCTGATAATAAACTAAATCATATTTCCATTGTGTAGCACAATGGTAGTTCATGGTGTTTACATCATTAAATAATTTTCAGGCATTTTAATTACCTCATGCTAAATCTTATGTGAGATACATAAGCACATTAGAAATCAGTATTTTGGTATTTCTATAAAACTGATTTCCTTTCCTGAGATTTAAATACACAGTTTACATTTAATATACCTATATGTTTAGTATATAATTGCAGCAATTCATTTTATGTAAGATTTCAAAGTTTCTCAGAGTATCTCTATATGACCCCTGATTACGATTATGTATTAATTTTCTATTGCTACTGTAACGAGTAACCACAAATGTAGTGATTTGATACTAACTTATTACCTTATGGCTACATAAGGCAGAAGTATAAAACTGGCCTAAAATAAAGGTGTCAGGAAGGCAACGTTCTTCTCAGAGGCTCTAGATGAGAATTGATCATTTGGGTTATTGGAAGATTTTCCAGACATCAGTTGAAGGCAATTTCCAGGATTTAGAAGCTCTCCTTGGATCATGTCCCTCTTCCTCCAACTTTAAAGCCAATGTTGGGCTTCACTTCACAGACCCACAAGCCCTGTACTTGCCCAGCTTCAAGACTGACAAAAGAACACAAGTCAGAGACCAGTAGTTTAAAGCAGCGGTCCCCAACCCTTTTGGCACCAGGGACTTGTTTCATGAAGACAGTTTTTCCACAGGATGGGCAGGCCGATGGTTTCGAGATGATTCAAGTGCTTTACATTCATTGTGCACTTCATTTCTATTATTATTACATCAGCTCCACCTCAGATCATCAGGCATTAGGTCCAAGAAGTTGGGGAACCCTGGGTTTAATGGCTGGGAGAGCTTACCCATCTGAAGCAAGGTCCTGGAGAAAGGCCCAGAAATGTGCAGCAGACACTAGCAGGACATGGTGACAAAGCAGGACAGTCTTTGCTCTCAGGAGGAGGATGGAGATTGCAGGTTATTAGGGAAGTGATGTCAGGTGGGTTCTTTAGTTACCAGGGAAACCAGCAGAGGGCCACGTACCTCACTGCCCCTTTGATAAGAACAATCACCAGCTGGGACCTGGAGTAAGTATGTAGAAAGGTCAGGCAGGTGGGTGAAATATAGATGGAGCAGGCACTAGTCAGGCAGGAGATGTACAAGAGCAAAAGAATGGCTATCTTTAGTGGCCGGACCATATAGCTAGCAATGGCTAATTGACTCTCTCATGCTTTGAATCTCGCTTTCTTCCACCACACCTTTCTCTGATCCAGTCAAGAAAGGTTCTCTGGTTTCAAATAACTGTTTAGATTGATCCCACCTATTTAATCAAGCTTAATCACTCCATCACAAATCCCTGTACATCTGCAAAATCCCTTGTACCATGTAAAGTGGAGTGTTCATAGTTTTCAGAGATGAGCGTGGACATCTGCTGGGGGTGGGGTGGGGCATTATTCTGCCTACCACCGATAGGAATCAACTTTTTACAGGGAGATAAAACTCCTTATAGATATATCCTTGCCATATATAAATGTAAGAAAAGTATTTTTCAAATAAGGTACCTTGCTCTCAGACTGAATCATACTGATAATCTAAATCCATTAGGACATTAGAGATTTACTTCAAGTTTGTAGGAATGTCAAACTAAAATAGTCAAATGCAGCTCTGGGACATTAAAGCAAACAACTATTGGAGTAATAAAGCTTTGCAGTCAATAATCTCAGCTGAGTTTTTCAGATACAAGCTGTGATAGTTATGTCTAAAGAAAACATTAAGGCAAATATAGTTTCAATTTATATATCAGAAGAAAACAAGCAAATTAAGTCATGTCAGAATTCAAAAAGCTCTTTTATTATGTTCATAAGACTTTAAAATATATATTAAAATTTCTGATTTTAAAAAAAGGACCCAAATAGGATGAGGCAATGTATAGATCACTAGCAATCTTCTCCAACTAATTATTAAGTATAATCAATAGCCAGGCAAATCAACTGCACAATTGTTTATCTGTGTCTGACTGGCTAAACTTATTTTAGCACAAAAATAGAACTACAAGTTGACCTTTGATCCTGAACTTGTATTATAATGGTGTAGTAACTTTTTATTCAGAGCCTATCTACAATATTTCATTAAGAAATATTGAATATGCTTCAACGGTAAAAGGTTCTAGTACAAATTCCAATGTAGCAGGGTATGAGGGGATCCAAGCAATTCTCAGAACACCAGCTGGGTGTCCTATGCTGCTGCTGCTAAGTCGCTTCAGTCGTGTCTGACTCTGTGCAACCCCATAGACAGCAGCCCACCAGGCTCCCCCATCCCTGGGATTCTCCAGGCAAGAACACTGGAGTGGGTTGCCATTTCCTTCTCCAATGCATGAAAGTGAAAAGTGAAAGTGAAGTCGCTCAGTCGTGTCTGACTCCTAGTGACCCCATGGACTGCAGCCTACCAGGCTCCTCCATCCATGGGATTTTCCAGGCAAGAGTACTGGAGTGGGTTGCCATTGCCTATAATTCAATTCAATTCTGATACTGCTGCTGCTGCTAAGTCACTTCAGTTGTGTCCAACTCTGTGCGACCCCAGAGACGGCAGCCCACCAGGCTCCCCCGTCCCCGGGATTCTCCAGGCAAGAACACTGGAGTGGGTTGCCATTTCCTTCTCCAATGCAGGAAAGTGAAAAGTGAAAGTGAAGTCGCTCAGTCGTGTCTGACTCTTAGCGACCCCATGGACTGCAGCCTACCAGGCTCCTCCATCCATGGGATTTTCCAGGCAAGAGTACTGGAGTGGGTTGCCATTGCCTTCTCCTAATTCTGACACTACCTACCTTTAGATAGCATCAGATTCCACAGGTAAGGCTTCAGCTCTGCAAACAGCCTGCCTACCCCACCCCACATCAAATGCCAATAATAAGTTCAGATTGTTACCTATGCATCTGACCATCTGGCTATAAACCACAGGTTCCCACTAACCCTTCCTCAGGTTCAATTAATTTACTACAGCAACTCAGAACTCAGAGAAACATTTTACTTAGTATTAATAGATTATAATATATGGCTGTATCTCAAGAACAGCTAGATGGAAGAGATGCATAGGACAAGGCACGTAGAAAGGGGTGCAAAGCTTCCATGCCTCTCCAGATGCACCACTATTCCTGACCCTCCACGTCCTCATCAGTCCAGAAGCTCTCCGAACCCTGTCCTTTTCGGGTTTATATGGAGGCTTCATTACATCACTGCATAAATCATTGGCCATTGGTGATTGAACTCAACCTTCAGTGCCTCTCCCTTCCCTGGGATTCAGGAGGATAGGACTGAAAGTTCCAATCTTCTAATTACATGGTGGATTCTCCTGGCAGCTAGCCTCCATTCCTAGGTCCAAAAGTTACCTCATTAACATAACAATAGACATCTTTACTACTCTCATCCCTTAGAAAATTTCAAGGGTTTTAGAAGCTCTGTGCCAGAAGTGGGACAAAGACCAAATAAATATTTCTTATTATAAATCACAATTTTACAAATGGAAATTGATCTATAAAAAAAAACCTACTAAGATGATATTATCAGAGACTCATAATTCAGGTCTGCCCCTTGGCTCAGAGGCTAACGCATCTGCCCACAATGCAGGAGACCTGGGTTTGATCCCTGGGTCTGGAAGATCCCCTGGAGAAGGAAATAGCAACCCACTCCAGTATTCTTGCCTGGAGAATCCCATGGATGGAGGAGCCTGGTGGGCTACAGTCCATGGGGTCTCAAAGAGTTGGACACGACTGAGCAACTTCACTTACTTACCACTTACTTAAAGAAAGATAGGTTTAAATTGAAATACAGCCTGTTTTGAAAGCAAAGAAAAATCAAATATTTGCAAGCAACCTATTGGTAAACTAATGGTCAGTAGTTAGTCGCATATCCCCTTTTCTTCTTTCCCCTTCATTTCATCCAAATGGAACTGTTTCTATTCCCCATACCAAATGCACTATGCTGACTCCTGCTTCTGTGTCTTTGCACCGGCTGTTACCCCAACTCTTGAATTCCTACCTTCACTTGATAAGAGCTTTCTCCTCTGGGATGCCTTCCCTGTTCAGTCCTAAGTTGAGCCACTTCCTAGTTGCTGCTATTACTGGACTTAGCCCTGACAAGCATTTCAGCTCATATTGTGCTCTATTTTACTTACTTGCTTATATGTCTGATTTCCCTTGACAGCTAAGACTGAGATTGCTCAAACCAAAATCACCAGTTGTAAGCACAGTGTCTCTAGAACTATGTGACTAGAAATTGCAATAATACTAATAAAATTTTAACTCAAACTTTGTATTTTAGCTATATTTAATGGTTAATACAAAATCTATCAATAAAATATGTTAAATTCCTCTTAAAATCCTTCATAAGTATTATCCTACCTATAATACACAGTCATATAATAGTCTGCTTGGAACAGTCCTGACTTATGCCTTTTATATATCTATTAAGGCCTGTTAATCATCTCATCTCCATTTCTCAAAAGTATCCTGATTTGAATGACAAATTATATGATTACCTTAAATTTCCTGAACATTATCAATGGCAAATTAAATACGACAGAAGATCAAATATTTCAAAGCCTACAAAAGAAAAACTTTTTATTTTTGCAATTAACTGTTACACTGGATTCTATGATGCTTCACTCAGATCCCCTTTTCAATTCGAAATAACAGCTTCTGACGGCTTGTAGCTTTGTCTCTGTCCAGGATCAGAGTCTCAGCTACAGGGAACCGCCCCATACAAGGTTACACTGTTTCCAAAGGTGGCCCACAGGTAACGAACAACAGCTGTAAGGACAAAAAGACTCTCTCCTCAGTTCAGTTCAGTTCAGTCGCTCAGTCGTGTCTGACTCTTCGCGACCCCATAAATCGCAGCACACCAGGCCTCCCTGTCTAACACCAACTCCTGGAGTTCACCCAGACTCACGTCCATCGAGTCAGTGATACCATCCAGCCATCTCATCTTCTATTGTCCCCTTTTCCTCCTGCCCCCAATCCCTCCCAGCATTAGAGTCTTTTCTAATGAGTCAACTCTTCACATGAGGTGGCCAAAGTATTGGAGTTTCAGCTTTAGCATCATTCCTTCCAAAGAAATCCCAGGGCTGATCTCCTTCAGAATGGACTGGTTGGATCTCCTTGCAGTCCAAGGGACTCTCAAGAGTCTTCTCCAACACCACAGTTCAAAAGCATCAATTCTTCGGTGCTCAGCCTTCTTCACAGTCCAACTCTCACATCCATACATGACCACAGGAAAAACCATAGGCTTGACTAGACGGACCTTTGTTGGCAAAGTAATGTCTCTGCTTTTGAATATGCTATCCAGGTTGGTCATAACTTTCCTTCCAAGGAGTAAGCGTCTTTTAATTTCATGGCTGCAGTCACATTTTGGATTGGAGTGATTTTGGAGCAGTGATTTTGGAGCCCAGAAAAATAAAGTCTGACACTGTTTCCACTGTTTCCCCATCTATTTCCCATGAAGTGATGGGACCGGATGCCATGATCTTTGTTTTCTGAATGTTGAGCTTTAAGCCAACTTTTTCACTCTCCTCTTTCACTTTCATCAAGAGGCTTTTTAGTTCCTCTTCACTTTCTGCCATAAAGGTGGTGTCATCTGCATATCTGAGGTTACTGATATTTCTCCCAGCAATCTTGATTCCAGAGTGTGCTTCCTCCAGCCCAGCGTTTCTCATGATGTACTCTGCATATAAGTTAAATAAGTTTGGGACAACTGTGAGGGGCCAGCCTATCTCCAGGTCTTTCCATAGAATGGCTGAGATTTCTATTGCAAGTCAGCTTCTCCCCTCTGCCCAATCCTGCCTTCTTCACTGCCTTCCATGTATAACTCCCAAGAGAGCACTCCAATAAATCTTCATGCCACCCTTAACCTCCAGGTTACCTGACCTAAGATAGCACTCTTTCTCTTCTTTGTAGTATCCTCTCCTGGCTATCAAGTATGCTGGGCTCAGGACCCTTATTTTTTGTCCAAGTTTGAACTGACACTGCATGCCAGGACTCTTGCTTCCTATTTGTTCTTTTCTTTTCTATCATTTAACCCATTTTTCTTTTTATGTAACAGAAATCTGAATAAAGCCCAGGGTTTAAAAAAACACATAGCAAAGACTTTTGAGAACTATATGAGCAGTACCTGAACATTGGCGGGTAAAGGAATCCATTTCTTGAGAAAGGGACATTTGAAACAATCCACAGAGTGAATGACTAACCTGCTCCACAAATATTAGAAATCATGACTGTCTCTGCTGGAAGGCAAAAGATGAAAACAAAAGACTCTCAGCCTTCAGGCTTTCTGGTCTAGGGTATATAATCTTTAGGGACGTCCATCTGTATATTCTTCTTTGCACAGAAACTATATTGCCACTTTATGATATCCTCTATTACTTTCTAGTTATTTTTATTTTATGCAAATTACCTCTTTCTCTTCCTGTGCTCTGGCTCTATCCAGGTACTTCTCCTTCCCCTTTTTTAAAAATAATTATAGCTATCTACCTTTTTTATTTTAGCTTTTCTTTTTAATTCAATAATCATGTAGCCTACATCTCTGCAGGGATCTCTCTATTAACTTTTAAGAAAGACTACAACATTAGTTCACAAATAAAAGATCCATGGGAAGAGTTCATTCCCTCGAAAGAAGAATCTATAAGCCTCCTTTTCCCCAGTGAGCACTGCATGAATTCCTCTTAAATATAAAAATGATCTTTATTAGCCAGATTTGGATAATTCCAAAATTAGCTTGTTAAGAAAGATTGAGTAATTATTTAAAAAATCAGCCCTCCAGTAACTCAGGAACCTTTGGGAAGAGTAAGACTAAAACCCAAAGCAGTTGAAACAATACCATCTTATTTGTAAAACAATTCATAGACTAGATACCTCCCACTTCCTTGTTCTTAAAAAAGGCACAGAAAAGAAAGCAAGAAATACAAAATCAAATTTAGCCCTTTTAATCAGAACTCTACCATTTATTATTTCTCTCAACTCCCTAATTGTTGAATTCTTGGCTTATACATCACAACTTCAAAATCTGTCTCCAGTTTCCTTGATTTTAACAATTCCTTTCTGTGTTCTTGAATTTTTATTTCATGTTATAATATGAGTTTGGTTCATCTCTCTGATTTTAGAATATCTACTATTGTACAAACCTGTAAGGAAACTATTTGCTTATCTTCCTCCTCTTACTTCTTCATTAGCTGAGGTAGTAAAATTCAGATCTATAAACTAAACCACATGGTTTCCAACATACTCAAAAACTAGTCACTATGATGGCATAATTGACAAATTTAAGGATAAAAAATATAAAGCATCTAAAACAGTGAACTGATCCAATAACGATCAACTCTAAATGCAGTCCATGAAGAAAGGAAGGAAGGAAGAGAGGGAGGGAGTGAGGGCAGGGAGGAAGGAAAGAAAAGGAAATAGACTTGGAAGCTGCCTGTACATTTTTAGAATTTTAATTCTAATTTGTCTCTAGAATTTGAATAGTCGTTGCATACAGATCATCCTAAGTGCTTTACCCTTTTAACTTGAAAAATAAGGCTGAAGTTACTTTCAAAATGGTTTTTCAAAAGAGAGGTGAAAAATCCCCATAATCTCTGATTCAGACACCAAATCTTTGGTGTCTTCACTGAATCTATATAATTCCCCAAGATTGGGAATGAATTAAACCCAAGATACACAAATGAAATTGGTCTCTAAATATAAAAAGCGCCTCATTTGCTTTTTAACTCACTCAACAAATATGTAACAAGAATCAACAATACAATATGCTTTCACATAAAACAGCAAAAAGAAAACATCAGGCTAGTGAGGTCTGCAAATACAAATTGGGCCCTTTATGCAGCTCAAGAGTATTCATGTACTCTAGTGGTGCCATCTCTCATTCAACTCTCTAACATTCTTCTGTAGTAAAGTACCAATCTGTAAACTTCAATAATAATTCTACATCCCCTGATGATCCTCTCTTCAACAACACATACAAAGTTAACATCAACAGGATTTCAATCCAACACCAGAAAAATAGTCATGTCTGCTAATTCTTAGTACTAAAGCATGATGACCACCCATCTCCATTTTCACCTGCTATAGAGAAACCACCATTTAAAAGTGACTGATTTCCTTCTAAAATCCTTCCTTCTTTAGAGAGCCTCCTTGTTCCACCCCATCTAGGTGACGAATTCTTTAATTATATTATACATCAGAGAAGATGGTCTAGACCTAACCAATCCTGGAGGCATAACAAAGTTGGCAGAAATACCTAAGAAAAATAAACTTCTATGTTTTAAAAGACAAAAGCTAAACTTTCTCTGATACTGAATGTTCACTGGAGTATATTTTTTAATGAATAAAAATCCTGTTTTGAAATATAACAAGAGGTGGATCCAAATGTAGAGATTGTGATGAGAAAATTTTGTTTCTGAATATTCACATTGATTTTTAGAAGAGAACTATACTTTGCAAAATAAGACCTTTTATCACAGGAAGTCTACTATATAAATTTAGTAGATATTTGAAAGTCATTTCATTTGAGTGCCAAAGAATTGATGCTTTTGAACTGTGGTGTTGGAGAAGACTCTTGAGAGTCCCTTGGACTGCAAGGAGATCCAACCAGTCCATTCTAAAGGAGATCAGCCCTGGGTATTCTTTGGAAGGAATGATTCTAAAGCTGAAACTCCAGTACTTTGGCCACCTCATGTGAAGAATTGACTCATTGGAAAAGACTCTGACGCTGGAAGGGATTGGGGGCAGGAGGAAAAGGGGATGACAGAGGATGAGATGGCTGGATGGCATCACCAACTCAATGAACGTGAGTTTGAGTGAACTCCGGGAGTTGGTGATGGACAGGGAGGCCTGGTGTGCTGCGATTCATGGGGTCGCAAAAGAGTCGGACACGACTGAGTGACTGAACTGAACTGAACATGGCATGTATAATATGTAATAATTTTATTCATTCTTTCATTCAAAAATACAATTTTTTTTGTATTTTGTAAAATAAAAATGCCAAGCATTGTGCCTGGGACTTCAGATAAAACAGTAAATAAAACAGACATGCGATCTGCCTGTAAAGAGTGCAGGCAAAGTGAGTATGGGATATAAACTACAATGGATTTGAAGCATAAGGATTGATAATGATTCTACAGAAGAGACTAGGAAAGACTAGTACTAGGTATATGGCCATGAGTCACCCAAAGACATCCATGTCCACATTCCTAGAACCTGTGACTGTTAAGTATACCTGTGGCAGATTCATGTTGATATATGGCAAAACCAATACAATATTGTAAAGTTAAAAAATAAAAAATAATTAAAAAGTAAAAAAAAAAAAAAACTTTGCAAAAGAAATTAAGGTCAAGGGTCATAAAATGGGATGATTATTTTGAATAATACCAGTGCACTGAATCTAATCACATGAGTCCTAAAAAAGTGGAAAACCTTTCCTGGCTGTAGTCAGAGAAAGAGATGTGAGGGCAGAAGCAAGGTTAGAGAGATGTGACACTGCTGTCTTTGAAGACAGAGGAAGATGGCATTGAACCAAGGAATGTGGGTAATCTCCAGAAGCTAAAAAAAGGCAAAGAAATAAGTTTTTTCCCGACAGTCTCCAGAAAAGAATATATATGTATGTTTAAAATGAAAATATTAGAGCAAACATATATTATCATATGTTTTAGTAGTTGTCTATTTTATTTGTTATAGACCCATCTGGACTCACATATTACGAATTTATTACTCAGTTCAGTTTAGTCACTCATTCGTGTCCAACTCTCTGTGACCCCACAGACTGCAGTACACCAGGCTTCCCTGTCCATCACCAAGTCCCAGAGCTTACTCAAACTCATGCCCATAGAGTTGGTGATGCCATCCAACTTATTGAACATAACAGCTTCAGTCAAAAATGATTGAGACTTGCTGATCAGTTTAAGGAAGTAAAGTTATTTAGATTCAAACTGGTCCCATGAATTGAGCTTGAGAAAAACAAACTATATTTATTTCACACCATTGATATGTTCTGAACTCAATAAACTTGCAAAATTTGAAGCCTTGAAGTCACAGTCACATAAAAGATCCACAGATCATGATGAGAGTTAACCTTGCTTTAACTTTTCCTGGTTATTTTCATTGCATCTGAATTATTATTAAGCATTTACCCTATTAAGATAGTTCAATAACAAAAGCTCCAAACTAATCTGAAAAGCAAGTCAGACCCACCAAATGAAACACAACACTCCTTAAACTAGTGAGTTGAAAACCTTGGTATGCGAGTTGTCCTGAAATATTTGACCGAACTCAGAAAGGTTTGAGTTCAGCTAGTTTCAGGAAAGTACATTCTCTTTCATTCCAGCTACTGAAACAGTTATAGAGAAGCATTATTTGTGATAGAAACCTAGAGTAAAAGTAAACCTGGAAATTTTTTCTGATAATATACTCCACAGTGGTTCCTGCTGTTTAAAACCAAAATTCATTGGCTTGCTCAGATACTCATATTAGGCCCAAAATTCTGCACTTGTATATAAAAAGGAACTATTATACTGATTTGGGATGCTTTTTCATAATGTGATAAGTGCAAATTTGTTTATTAATAGGTTATACTTATCAATAAAATGTTAAGATATCGTGCATATGAGTAGGTTTCTGACCCTGTAGACCACCACTGCTTAACTGTAGCTTCTCCGGCTCTCATCTCTAAACCAATGTGAGGGCAGCTTACCAGACAGTATCCACATACACACACTAAGTCTTTCATTCCCTGAGAAAAAAAGTGCCTTCCTCAACACATATTTAACCTTATGCCCTAGGAAAAATGAATATATAAATATTCTTAGATCACCCAAAGAACAAGCTTTCTCACCTCTGTGTATTTCCTTTCCCGTTCTCTTGTTCTCACCATTAAACCTCCCTACGTTTTCTCCACAGTTATCATGTAAATATAATAAATAAATACAAATGAAATGCTTCGGGCACATTGTCATTTTAACTGTAAAAGCTGAGATGAAGCAAGCACTAATTCAATTTCCCTGTATCCACATAGTAATTACTGAACACCTGCTACCTGAAAGGCACACAATGGTGGGGCCAGAGACACAGCCCTTGCTCTCCTAAAGCTTCTGACCAGTGGAGAAGACAAATAGGCAAACACAGGAATTCCAACAAGCATGAGAGCTATAAAGGGGAAAGCGCCATGAAGGAGAGCTATTTAATGGGATGTTTGCACTCATTTACCCGAAGGAGAGAAAAGGAAACATGGGAAAGAGGAGGAGGAGGAATAAGAAGGCATCCATCAATCATGAAGAGTAGTGCAATCTAATCCATTAAATAACTGAGAAATATCTGAATTCCTACAATTAAGTCTACCTTTAAAAAATGAAAATTAAAATAATTATCTGGACAAGCTTTAAAAAAAGCTACTTACCTTTGATCTCAATTATTTGGACGTTATAGATGGAAGAGTCTTTCCACTTCACTCATAATAGAGAACTTACCTTTCTTAAACCAAAATATCTAACAGAAAGATATTAGTAACATAAATAAGTTTTGTAAATTTGAAAAATGGGCCTTGAAACTGAACATCAGAATAAAACCTCATTAAAAAAAAAGCAAAAGACAAACAAAAATTTTCATATTTTTGTGCCTAACCTAGTATATTTGATACCTAGAATAGATACTTTTTAAATGACCCCCTACTCTATATGACAAATTACTTTTCAGTGATAATCATTATTTTCCTGATTGGCTCCTTAACTTTAAAGCAGTTGACAATTTCAGAAGAGAAACAGATTTCAAGTTGTTATTCAAATTGAATAAAATATTTCATGTATGAAATTTTCACTTATCTAAAAAATTATAACCTCCTGCAATTTATACTGTTTCATTGTTAGAATTTTAAAATTAAAATAAAAATTCCAAGTGATCACATGAAGTAACAGAATTAAAGTAATTCTATTTCTAGTTCTTTGTCTTTACAACCACTGGGTCATCCTTGTCCATACTGAATCTGCTGTGTAAATCTATAAAGAATATAATGTTTATTAAAGGCTAATCATAAAAATGTGCTAATTTGAATTATACATACATATATATTATTAAAACTCAACAGTAACCACTGTAATTATTTAGGATTTAGAGAAAAAAAATGAATTTGTGAAAAACATTATCACGGACTTTGAGAATTGCTGGTGCAGAACAACTTTTACTTGGCTTTATTATTTTTACAAATTTCTAGAGGTGATGCACCTTCTCAATGATTGCACCCAAGGCAGAATGTTCCCATAACTTCATTCTCTGCATGAAAAGTTTTTAACCCAAAGTTGAAGAAAGCTATAAAACCACCACTATTTGTATGTGATATATATGTTTATTATATACAGGAACAGCTTCAGTGGCCTGGGCAAAAGGCATCATGTTCAGAACGGAGCCCCATGCTTGGATTTTAATGTTTTGAAATTCGTAATAATCTTTGAATTTGTGTATTTAAGTGAAGTCTGATGGGGCAATAAAGCATATATCCTGGACTCACAAGCAGTCCGGACTTCCAGCACTTCAAGGAACAGATCTTCAGCCAACTGTTCCCCAACCCAGCAATTGCTGCCACCCTCCACTCCTGGTGGGAGCCTCAGTACAAAGCAGGATGGGTGGGAGGCATGGGTGGGGCTACAAAAGTATGTGAGAATCTATGTGCTCCTGCAAGTATCCCTATGCCCCAGAGAATCAAACATTAAATAGAAAATAAAAATCACCTCTCTTGGTTCGATCAAGACTGTTAAAAAAGGAAAAGCTTTCATTTTTTCCCCTGCTTATGAACAGGCCTTACATTTTCACTTTGAACTGGGCTGCACAATTATGTAGCCATCCTTGCCTATGTATGTAGGTGAGTATCTGCATGTGCATGCTAACTTTATCTTATTTAATAAAATAAATTTACTTATAATTTTATAATTTATAAATTAACATATATATGTAACTTTACCATATTTTATCTACAAAATGAAAATAATAATTTTAATAGTTTATACTTCAAGGGAGAAGGAATTTCAACACAATATTATCTTCTGAGTTTCTTAGAATTGGTGAATTCCCTTTAAAAATCTTTCACTAAAAATATATTATATGATAAAAATAGTGATATTCCAGCTTCAGAAACAGGACATGACATTACTAATATGTTCTTATTAACAAAATCTGCTTTGCAACTTTGATTTCTTGACAGGCTAGAGATTTTTGGTCAGGAGCCAAAGTCATCAAATATTAAGAGTATGGAGATACATCAAATGTGTTGAAGTATCCTTAAAACTCACTAATTTTAGCACATTTCCATTATTCACATAAATTACTTATACTGAACAATCCTAAATCTTCAACCTCAAATGTAAAAAATGGTATGCTTTGTAACTCATCGTTTTCAAAATATACCTTCATAACTCTTCAATTATCCCACTTAAAGCAGATGAACAAAATATTTCTATTATACATTTTTTTCTTTTCTTTACCTCTATTATTTAAGGAGTCAAAATCCATGATATTGAATATATAGCTGATGATGACCTTAAGACTTTCTTATTTAAATGAAACTAAGTAGTCATAGTTACTCCTTAGATGGATGTATATAAATATATATATTAGATATAGATATATAAAGACTACATCACAAATAAATATATATGTGAAATGATACCAAAATAACCTTGAAACAAATATTTTTGCATTTGTCTAAATTCAGACTTCATTTCTAATATTCCTGAGAGAGAGCTAAAACTGCAAGAAATCTATGACATTATATCATATTTTAAAAAGGTGCACAGCAAGGAAGATCCAGAGCAGCCAAAAATAAAAAAACAATTTTTTTTTAATGTCCCCTGATCCCGATAGCATTGACTTTACCCAACATCATCTAAATTTTAACTCTTATTCAACAATGTAATCCTGAGCAACCTGCCCTTTTCTTTGTCTTCTTTTTATCCTTTAAATTGATGGGCAACTCCAGTTTCCTTTCCCCAATCCTGACTCCCTTCTCCAACTAGAATTTAAATACTGTATCAAGCAAAACAATCAGATAGAAATAACCTTCTGGTTAAATTCCATCCCTAAAAACTCCTATCTCCTTGCTGTACTCTGGGAGCAGTTCATGCAGAAGCCAACTCAAAAGCTCAATCCATGTAAAATCATGTACTCATTCATAATTTATTACATTTTGTACACTGAAAGAACCTCAGCACATTCCCAATGTATGGGGTCAGGGAAAACCGGTTACCTACATTGTTCATGTACTCTGAAAGCAGGTCCTGGAGAGCCTGGCGAATGGCATTGCATTCTGCAATAATCCGCTCCCGATGGAAATCTCTTGTGCAGGAAGAGTCGGCCAACAGAGCAGCCCCACTGATAATGGCTTCAAGGCGTTTCTCTAGGGACGGTCTTATTTCCTCCTCAGTCACTGTGAGTGGATCCAAGACAATTAAACTCTAAAGGAAAGACATATTTCGATGGTTAGAACTCCATGATATTCTAATTTTTTTTATTATTATGTTTTCACATTTAGAATGCATACCTGATGAGAAAGAGAATTGTGTTTTTACTGCCTCACCCAGTTCACACATCATTCTATAAAGCAGTTATTATTCATGTAACAAAAATCGTGAAATTACGAGCACTGGTTCTAGTGTCAGTCAAATCTGTATTCAAATCTTGCCCTTCCCACTCATCAATGGTGCAAGTTCACTCAGGTGTCCTATGTACTGTAAGCCTCACCTTCCTGATCTGTAAAACTGGAATACTAACATTGTTTATCTCATAAAACTTCTGTAAGAATGATATGAATGCTTAATATAGTGACTGGCACATATTAACTGTTCTTTACAATGGTCATCTTCATATAGCACTTCATTGTTTACAAAATGTTTTCACCTATATTATCTCATCTTGACAACACTATAAAGAGGTAGGCAGCAAAGATATTGTTAACCACACATTTCAATCAATGGTGAAAGAGGCTGAGACTGTCTTGCTGCTGCTGCTGCTGCTAAGTAGCTTCAGTCGTGTCCGACTCTGTGTGACCCCATGGACTGCAGCCTACCAGGCTTCTCCATCCCTGGGATTCTCCAGGCAAGAACACTGGAGTGGGTTGCCATTTCTTTCTCCAATGCATGAAAGTGGAAAGTGAAAGTGAAGTCATTCAGTCGTGTCTGACTCTTAGCGACCCCATGGACTGCAGCCCTCCAGGCTCCTCCATCCATGGGATTTTCCAGGCAAGAGTACTGGAGTGGGGTGCCACTGCCTTCTCCGAGACTGTCTTACCCAAGGTCATTAAGCTAATAGGTGAAGTTCAAGCAAGTATTCAGGTCTTATAATACCTAATTCAATAGTGTTTTCATTATGCCTCACTGCAAATCAACACTCTAATTAACCTTAACACAAACATATCAAAGAGAATTCTGAATTTTAATTATTCATTTTGAAAGTAAAATTTCATCTTCCTGTTGATTACAACTTCCAGCCACTTCCCAACACTGGAAGCTCACATGGTATTTTTAAGGTTTCCATTAGATGTGTCTTCAGGAAATAGAAGACAAGATAATCTACAGACTTTGAAGAAAGGGTAGAAAATATGAGGCTCTACAGGTCCTTTATTAAGATACATCAAGAAAGGAAACTTTTCAAGGTTTGGGCATAATGTGATAATTAGAGAAAGAATATCAAATAAAAGCTCTCTGTAGATGCTTTAACATAAAAGGAAATCATATAGTGATCTTCAAAATATGTGTGTATGTGTGAGTCTTTACAGTCAAAAACACACTAAAAATCACTGATCTTCAGAGTGTAGCTTTAAAAGCTACAGCTCCAGACCAAGATAGGAGGATAAAATCATTATGAAGAGAAAATATAATTTTGAAACAATTACACAAAAAGAGAAAATAGTGCTGTGTAATGTTCATATATGATATAATTTAAACTATAAACTAGAAAAAGATCTTATAGAAAATTGGTTAAATATCTTATATTTATATCCTGTCTTCAACGAAAATTTCTACTTCTCCCTCTCTCTGTCCCTCTCTCTTTCTTCCCCTGCTACTGCTGCTGCTAAGTCACTTCAGTCGCGTCCGACTCTGTGTGATCCCATAGACGGCAGCCCACCAGGCTCCCCCGTCCCTGGGATTCTCCAGGCAAGAACACTGGAATGGGTTGCCATTTCCTTCTCCAATGCATGAAAGTGAAAAGTGAAAGGGAAGTCACTCAGTCGTGTCCGACTCTTCACGACCCCATCGACTGCAGTCTACCAGGCTCCTCCGTCCATGGGATTTGCCAGGCAAGAGTACTGGAGTGTGGTGCCATCGCCTTGTCCATTTCTTCCCCTAACCACCATTTATTTTCAAGGTTAACTTCTCTGTCTGTGCTCTGATCTCAAGCCCTCTTCAGTTGTTCCTTTCTTACATTTTGAGTTCATCTTAAGAGTCTAGTATGTACCAGATAGTAGGAATTGGTAATGAAATGGAGAACATCCTTGCCTTCACCTCTAGGGCTCACAGCCTAGAGGTACTGACAAATAGTAACCAAATAATCACACAAATAAAGAATTACAATGTGAATGTGTTGTTGTTGTTATTCGGTCACCAAATTATATCCAATCTGAAATGAAAGAATTGATAGTTAAGAATTAATTGACCAGGCATCAGTTCAGTTCAGTTCAGTTGCTCAGTCGTGTCTGACTCTTTGTGACCCCATGAATCACAGCATGCCAGGCATACCTCTGGGCAATTTGGTGTGTAATCAAGATGATTAAAGGCAAAGCAGATATGAGTTCCAGAGAATTCACTGGATTCTAAGAGAGGGTTTTGGATTTCGACAGAACAATGGAATTGAAAATTTTGAGGAAATCTTATACAGATCTTATTTTATCAAATCAACTTAAACAGGTATCTGGGTTATAATTATGTGAAACTTAAAGCAAGAGGCAAAATACTCTGAAACCTGGAAACAAACCAAAGTTAAGAGACAGATTCTATCTCTAGAATAATATAGTTAAAGCATCCAATCTGAACTTAAAGGGACACAGAAAACTACCTTAAAGACTGAGAGTTGTGTAATCAGAAACAGAATATATGCTGGGCTAATCTATATAATAGTACTATAGAAAAATCAGATCCTATAAAAAAAAATGATCAAATTATAAAATCATATGCACATTCACAGGTATTTTAACATTTAAAAGATGTATATGATCCTGCACTGAGAGTGTGGTAACCAACACAATTTAGAATGCACTAAATCTTTTACTGGAGTAGCTGTAGTTTAAATCGTCATTGTTAATCTTTTTTTTTTTTTTTTTTTTTCTGTTGTACCCTAGAGCCTATCTTTCAGGAAAGAACAAATAATGTAAGGGTTATTTTATTCAATATGAGTTATGGTGAAAGAAAACCCTGTGGCCTTGAGAAACATAGAAATGTTAACATTTGAGAAGATTGAGATGATGGCTCTCATGTATTTGGAAGTGAACAATGTGAGGTGAATCTATACAAAATGAGTTGGAAAGATTGCCAGAATATATTGCAGAATAAAAAAATTTCAGAGTAATATGTGCAGTGCATATATATTAGAAAAAAACAAGCACATTATAATGCTTGATATTTTCTCTGAGTATATATAAGTATATTGGAGGCTAGGAAAAAGTTTAAGTGCCATGACAATTGCTATCTCTGAAAAGAATTGGATTGGAATGGTGGTCAAATTTTTAATTTTTAAATTATAGCCTAATTGTGTACTACTTCTGAAATTGCAAACTAATTGAAAATAAAAATTCTTAAAAATTTTAAAAGAGGAAATGGCAATTATGAATCAAACATTTATTATTTTTTGGATTCTAGAAATTAATAAACTATTTTGGAATCATAACAGAAAGATATAATGTTCCCAGTATTTACCAGAATGAAATATATCAAGTTTTTATATCAATTAACTTGAAGGATTTAAATTTTCCTATGTTGTTTCATCATTTCAAACATGTTTAGTTAATATATGTCTTTTAAAAAATAAAGACATGTGACCTCAAGTACCAGGGCACTCTTTTTCAGTGAGCTTAGAAGTCAGAACACCCTGAGTGTGAATCTTGCTCTTTCACCCACATTGAGAAAGTGATTTAAACTGCCTAAGAGTTTATTTCATTCATGTAGAGTGGGGAAAATAAAACCTGTGCCTTTCATACAAGATTTTATATAATGTAGCTTTATAACTATTTTAAGAACTGGTGGGATAGGTCCCATCTCCATTTCCTTGTACTATAATTTTTACCTTTATATGCACTACCATCTATGCCAGATGGTCAGCACATAGAGTACTACAAAGAAAGCTACACTTGCTAAAACAGAAATCTCTGCACATTACACAGATGTGTATCATATAGTCATCCATTCTATATAAATATTTATTAATCATCTAATATAGTTCAGATTCTAAGCAAGACTGGTCATGCCTTACCAGGACATGTAGGAAGTTATAAAAAAAAATCTTAAACAAGCTAAAGCATAAAACCAATAAGCTTGGAAAAAGTTTTCTGTGTTTTAATAAACATGATGTAATAAACTCCATTCATCATTCAAACACTCTATATTCTGATGAGATAGATGCGATTTACATTCAAAACACTAAAAGTCTTACACCTTTTCTCCAAAGTGAAATTGCCTATCAAAAGAGATGTGGCTATGATTTTAATCAAGTATCAACATTCTTCACAAAAACACATGCAGTGCTTCAAGTTGAGAGCAGCAGAAGTAATAACCACAAAGCATAAATAATGTTTCCCAAGCAACTATATTATCAGTCTTCAGAGTGAGTGATAAAAATGGAACAAAATTTCTCCTTAAGACTATCAACAGAATATGCTACTGAGAGAACTCACAGGCTCTCCTTTGTCTGGTATATCTCTTACTGTAATGTGTTTCCACTTAAATAACCTAAAGAATGGAAACTTCAGATATAAAAAAATATAAAAAGGCAAAATGTGAAAAATAAACTATAAATTAGCAAGATTATCAATAAATATAATTAGTAAATTAGTGTAAATTACAAAATTTACTACATATTCATTTATATAAAATAAAAATATATATAACTCATATTCTATTTATAGAATATAATTACATATATTCTATAAATATAATATATATTTATATATATTATATATATATAATATATAAATACATATAATTACAACAGAAGAATATTTTAGAAAGTCATTCAATATTCTTGTTAAACAAATTAGATGTATACATACTACCTAAAATTTTTTTTCTCTAAATTATAGGTGAAAAACACTTAAATAGCCCAATGAGTACTATGATAGTGGCTTTACCAGAACACCAATAAAAATTTTCAGTTATCTACTTAATTTTACCTGAGATAGTAACCTCTTCTAGACATATTTCTGTCAAGAGTTCAACAATTCAATCCATGCCCCGCACCACATCATGGATTGTTTGCTTCAGTTTTTATCTGGTTATATCAATAAAAAAATAAACCTTCAAAGATTCTTCTATTTTCAAAATCTCTGTTTAAAAGATTTTTAACATAAGCACTTCCATGTTGTTTTCATTATACTACTGAATTTAATATTGAATAAATCTTAGTATATATTTTTAACAGAATATTGCTGACTAAGGCAACATATTTCAACGAAGGAACAAGTCTGTTATTATCTATTTGGAAATATGTGTTTACATGTTTGTTTTATCTCTACTCACAGTCTGTTTTCAGGCCACGTGTAAAGAGAAGGCACTAATAATACATAAGCAATGATGATTACCTTATTCTTCTACACTGAACATACAGATAATACAGATAATTTTTATACACAATAATGTCACCAAGCATATAACATGCTCCAACATTTTCAAGTAGTGTTCATTCTTAACTGTCTCAGTAATGTCGTGTGTGTCCTACCTTCTATGTCCAAACTAACTGAAAACCTAACAATACAAACCGGTAAAATTTAAACAAATATTTGAATAGTTCTTGCTTTGTGCAAGGTTCATGCCAGTTGTTATGTCTGTGGAGTTCTCCCAAAAAGCAATTTCATCGACAAAGGAGAGAAAAAGTTCAGAGGGGGCAACTGGAAAAAATAAGTAATCCCATTTGTGCTCTATTTCTATTTGATTCCACCTTCCGCTTCTGTCTATAATTATGTCCTTTGGGAGAAATAAGTTCTGGATTCATGAGTGGACTGTAGAACATAGAAAAATGAGCAGCCAGTGTGGCAAGTCATACTGAGTAATTGTAAAACTCTGAAAGTCATGTCTGCCCTAAAATCCCTTTTAAAAAGAGGAATAAGAACGTGGGACTAGCAGAGAAAGTAGCATTGGCATATATACATTACCAGGTGTAAAACAGACAGCTGGTGAGAAGCTGTTATATAACACAGAGCTCAGTCTGGTGAAGTCGCTCAGTCGTGTTCGACTCTTTGTGACCCCATGCACTGTAGCCTGCCAGGCTCCTCCATCCATGGGATTCTCCAGGCAAGAGTACTGGAGTGGGTTGCCATTTCCTTCTCCAGGAGATCTTCCCAATCCAGGGATTGAACCCGGGTCTCCCGCATTGTAGGCAGATGTTTTACCATCTGAGCCACCAGGAAGTCTAAAATCCCTTTTAAAAAGAGGAATAAGAACGTGGGACTAACAGAGAAAGTAGCATTGGCATATATACATTACCAGGTGTAAAACAGACAGCTGGTGAGAAGCTGTTATGTAACACAGAGCTCAGTCTGGTGCTCTGTGATAACCTAGAGAGGTGGAACAGTGGGAGGAGAGAGGCTCAAGAAGGAAGTGATATATGTATAATTATGGCTGATTTGTGTCGTCGTATGGCAGAAACCAATACAACATTGTAAAGCAATCTTCCTCCAATTAAAAAATAAATTTAAAAAAGAAAGTGAAGGAAAAGAAGCAGCTTACTATAAGCTCTTGTGCCATGCACATTGGCAGTAATGAAACCAACCAGCTACTGAGTTTAATTATTGAGCATGACATTTAGATGATAAGAGAATGATTACAAAACTCCTTAACAATTTGGCCCCCAAATTCAGCTTTCACTATTATAGAAAACTTTCAAAGGCTACTGGTTTTTCTATTATTATAAATGTTAGGTGTCTAACATGTCCCTCTCTGAATATTACAATATTCTCATAGCTTTGGTAAATAGATGCAGAACATTAAAAATAAAATTTAATGTAAAAAGAATACATCTACAAAACCAAACTATTATTCAATTGAGTGAGTAAGTGAAAGTCGCTCAGTCGTGTCTGACTCTTTGCAATCCCATGGACTATACAGTCCATGGAATTCTCCAGGCCAAAATACTGGAGTGGGTAGTGTTTCCCTTCCCCAAGGAGTCTTCCCAATCCAGGGACTGAAACTGAAAGGTCTTCCGCATTGCAGGTGGATTCCTTACCAGCTGAGCCACAAGATATTGATTTTATGCAGTGTGATATGTATGCTGTTAAAGAGCATAAAGTTCAGTTCAGTTCAGTAGCTCAGTCATGTCCGACTCTTTGCGACCCTATGGACTGCAGCATGCCAGGCCTCCCTGTCCATTGCCAAGTCCCAGAGTTTACTCAAACTCATGTTCATTGAGTCGGTGATGCCATCCAACCATCTCATCCTCTGTCATCCCCTTCTCCTCCTGACTTCAATCCTCTCCAGCATCAGGGTATTTTCAAATGAGTTAGTTCTTCACATCAGGTGGCCAAAGTATTGGAGTTTCAGCTTCAGCATCAGTCATCCCAATGAGTATTCAGGACTGATCTCCTGTAGGATGGACTGGTTGGATCTCCTTACAGTCCAAGGGACTCAAGAGTCTTCTTCAACACCACATTTCAAAAGCATCAATTCTTTGGTGCTCAGCTTTCTTTATAGTCCTACTCTCACATCTATACATGACCACTGGAAAAACCATAGCTTTGATTAGATGGACCTTTGTTGGCAAAGTAATGTCTCTGCTTTTTAGTATGCTGTGTATGTTGGTCATAACTTTTCTTCCAAGGAGCAAGTGTCTTTTCATTTCATGGCTCCAGTCACCTTCTGCATTGATTTTGGAGCCCCAAAAAATAAAGTCTGTCACTGTTTTCCCATCTATTTGCCATGAAGTAATGGGCACCAATGCCATGATATTAGTTTTCTGAATATTGAGTTTTAAGCCAACTTTTTCACTCTCTTCTTTCACTTTCATCAAGAGACTATTTCTTCTTTGCTTTCTGCCATAAGGGTGGTGTCATCTGCATATCTGAGGTTATTGATATTTCTCCTGGCAATCTTGATTCCAGCTTGTGCTTCAAAGAGCATAAATCTACATATTAAGTTTAGTAATGCATAATGCCATGAAGAAAGATTCCACTTGGAGGTTTTTTGGGCTCCATTTGAAAGCTTTCTACTCAGGTCGCCATAAAACACTAGTTTACCTTTATGAATGCTAAGCAAAATTGTGGTAAGGTCTCTTTCTCCCTAAAAGTAATTGAATAGAAGGTCAAAGTCAATACTTGGAAGGATCACTTTACCTAGAGAGACTAGCAGGGATATATATCAAGACAGAAATATCAGGTGTCAATGAAAACTAATTTAGGTAAGAATGAATAGGAATATTTTTCTGGAGTGTGGATGAGAAATTACTAAATTTAAAGGGTTTTCAATTTAACTTAATTGTGTCTATATCTGCTCATTTCACATTTGAAGATCTGTCAAGGGAAAAAAAATGTGATTAAATTTCAAAATATCCTTAGTGATTACATGAGTCAACAAGAAATGTAAACTCTTACGTTGATGAAAAGAGTAGAGCACCCAACAGTTCAAATTAAGGAGATTTTCAAAGTAAGGTAAGGCAATTGCTCCCTGAAAAGAGCACAAAGTTCCTTTAGAGTCAGGATCCTTGGTTGATATCAGCACTGTGACTCTCCCACTCTCTGGTAAACTGTAGTCTGTTTGCTAGAGGTAAAGTGACCCCTTCCTCCAAATACTGAGGATCAGTGAGTGGGGGTCTGCAGCAAGTCAAAACACTCATGCCTTCCCCAGCTCAAGCCACTCTTGCTGTTTCATGACCCCAAAAATGCCCATTGATCATGTATCAGATAGAAAATGATTTTCAGTCTACTGCCCCTTTCTCATTAATATCCCAAGCCCAAGAGAGTCATGTATATACTTTTCATTCACCTCTTCAATGATAACTGTAACATAAACCCCATAAACATTGCATCTTATTAATATTACATTTAAGTTCTATACTCAAATTAGAAATATTCAAACTTAGAAATTCTATAGTGTTAGAAATGTCGAATAAAATAGACTATTCATACCTTCTGTATGATGTGTCACAGTGTGAAGTGCCTCATCTGTTTTTCATCAAGATGTGAGTTGCTTTCAACTGATGCTTCTTCAATCTCTGGACCAGTCACCTGATGGCTAAATCTGTTTACCACACTGCTGTATCTATCACCAGAATTCCAACTCTACCTCTGACCTCCCTCTATCTTCATAATGCTGAGTCCATATACCAGTCCAATAGTCACATGACTAAGTCATGTAAGAAGAAAAATATGGTCAGACTCATTCTAGGCATTGAAGAAGCAGCTCAGTTGGTAAAGAATCTGCCTGCAGTGTAGGAGACCTGGGTTTGATCCTTGAGTTGGGAAGATCCCCTGGAGAAGGAAATGGCAACCCACTCCAGTATCCTTGCCTGGAAAATCTCATGGACAGAGGAGTCTGGTGGGCTTCAGTCCATGGTCGCAAAGAGTCGGGCACGACTGAGCAACTAACAACACACTAACATGCCTATCAATAAACAAGAATAATTGGCCTCCCTCAAAGCAACTTCACTTCTTCAAAACTCATGGCCATTGCAGGCTGCTTAACAAATATAACCTCTGGAAACTGCATGACAGATCCATGCATCTGCACTTGTATACATTTACACAGGCTGCTTTTCCATCTGCAGGATATGACATATGCCAGTTGATTGGCTTATAGTAGGCTTGGAGAAGAGTCAAAGAGAGTGTTGGCAGGCACTTCATGTCTATTCATTTTTCATTTTTTCCCTTTGCTCAGGGGCTTTTGGTCTTTACTCTTTTGGATCCTTCCTACTAAATTATTTATTCCACTTCAAGTGGTCATTTGTAGCTAATAGAGCTAAGATTTTGTGAACATATATGTTATACTTAGTCCAAATTGCTTAGATGTCAGTAATCAACCTAAATTAGCAGACTTCATTTTAGTTGCAACTCTATCTTGAATTTCAAATGTTAAAAGTGAGCTGGGATCAGGTAATGGGAACTTAGCAAAGTGCAAGTTCATCTGAAAGTAGCCAAAGGATTTAGGCAGGACTATATAGTTGGGTGGCGGTGGGGGATTCAAAATGAAAATTCAGAGCCCTTTGTTAAAAATGTACTCAGAATTTCAAGACGGCAACTTCAGATGATTATGGTCAAATTTATTTAATGTAATAAATAAATTAAAATAAATTTATTTTATTAAAATAAAACTTCCAAACATGGGGTCCTGTGTCACTGTGCAGGTTGTACACCCATGAAGACAGCCCCAGATCTATGGAAGAAAACATGAGATATTTTGCCATTTATTTCAACCATTAAGCTACTTATTGTAAAAACTAATATGTTGACAGTATTTTCTTCATAATCTATAGTAGTTTCAACAAAAGTTTATATTTAGAGTTTACAAAGATTTTTTTTTTTTCTTTTCAACTGTTCTGAGAGAATAAGCTTTGAAATTCTACTCAGAGCATAAAGTTTAACGAGGTTTTGAAGTATAATTGCCTGCCACTTCTCTTGGCTTTCCAAATCCACTGTCAATACTAAAATGTGCAAACAAAGCTGGTAAATGATAAATCCATAGCTAACCCAAAATCTTAAACTTAGCAGTGAATACCTGCCACTAGCAAAGGCTATAGGTGCCAAAGTCTATGAAGAGCATGGCCATTGTACAATGTTCTCTGTAATAGGCAGCAGTCAACATCCTAAAGAGGAAAGTATGGCACTCTATTATGACCCACACCACTAACCAAGTTTTACCTAACTGTGTCCTAAAAACAAAAGACTAAAATTTCCCACCCTCCAAAGTTTTATTCAAGCAAAACCAGATTCCTATAAATTAAAACTGGAATTCACAAGACCAAACACCAAAAAAATTATATTTTACTAAATTTTTAAAGATAAGAGCAGATCAGTAACTTAAGTTACTTCACATTTCTTTATCTCAGTTTATTCTCAGGATATCTCTCAAATAAACACATATCCATTTTGAGCAAAGTGCTTTGTCCAACAGATTGACCATGTTAGATAGAAAATTTGCTACATTTTGCAGAAATAAAGTGACCATAATTGATCACTGTACGTGGTAAATGTAACATTCCAAAGACTTTGTGATAATCTGATTATTAATTGCATCTACAGCTATATGAAGAGGGAATCATGGGCATCTCTGCTAAATAAAACTACAGAATCTTCTGGACTTTGAATAATTTTAACTAATATTCTTTAAAAAATAGTTATGGAAATGTTAAATTACTTATTTCAGTTAACATACCAAATTACATGTGTTCAAATGATTCCCCTTCATAAGACTAACTCTAAATAATATATGTGAATACTCAAAAGCTTTTAATAATTTATGTTTGGCTGTCTCCTCCACTTTATATCAGATCTTCCTTCTCCCGATTCAGTTCATCCCCCCTATTGAGGATATGATGCCACCATTCTTCCAGTCATAGATCTGTTTGATATCTAAGCCATCTTGGGCCATTTTCCATTCTCATCCTGTAGTCACTACAACTGTCTCATAGATCTGTTTGATATCTAAGCCATCTTGGGCCATTTTCCATTCTCATCCTTGTAGTCACTACAACTGTCAACTCTTCCTTCTTTATATCTGTCTCTTCCCTTTCCATTTCAACTGCCCTAGTTTTAGTCCTTATTATCTCTTACCCTAAATGTTAAAAAAAATCTTTTGATTCTTTTTGCCTCCAACCGTTTAGTCCTACAAATTAATCTACACATGTGTGTTATGTTAGTCACTCAGTTATGTCCGGCTCTTTGCGACCCCATTGACTATAGCCCACCAGGCTCCTATGTCCATGGAATTCTCCAGGCAAAAATACTGGAGGGTGTTGCCGTTCCCATCTCCAGGGGATCTTCCTGACCCAGAGATCAAACCCAGATCTTCTGCACTGCAGGCAGATTCTTTACCATCTGAGCCACCAGGGATCTACACATGACAACTGATTAATCTCCCCACATTTGTTTTATTTTCTCCCTTCAGTAATCAAATAATCATCATTTAATAAATTCCAAATTTCTTAGCTTGATATTTGGTATGGTTCCTTCAAATTTAGTTTCCAATGCAGATTGTCTACCAGTCTCCTGCTGTAGACACTATAACACAGCGTTTAGAAGCATGGGCTGGGAATTCCAATCTCATTACTGCAGAAAGGAGCAATATTATCCCTCTTTTTAAAAGAGGAAAATATGAACTTAAGAATGCAATTTCCCCTAGAAGAAAACAAACTTTTATTAAAAGGAAATTTTAAGGCAAATCTCTTAGAACCAAATGCACTTTTTCTCCCCGATAAGTACCATGAAATGCCTTAATCACTGCTATTAAGAAAGCTGAATCTTTAAGCTCTGAAACTAAAGTACATTGATTTACTGATTAATCAAACTGGCATGACAGTCCCAAATAGGACTAACCTCAATTTTGTTCTACTATTCATCCTTAATGGTGTGTTCCTGTGAGCAGTTTTCTGCCAGTCCACGTAAAGATTCTCTTACTGGAAAACTATCTTATTAAAGGATCCCTATATACACAACCAAAGTGTAAATCTTAATGTTTATTCAGGCATTGAAGTCTTATTGTTTATAAACAATCATTGTTTTACTCTGATGCTTTTATAAAATGAAGTTCCTCAAGAAGATTCCTAAAAAGGACTTTTTACAAGTATATTTCTGATAATTTTTAGATTATATCACTAAACTGGCTAAGAAATTATAAAACCCTAATGGAAAACCTAACAACTTCATCCAGATCAACAGGAATTAATTATGTGAGACTGAATGCATTGATAAATGTTATTCATAATTTATGACTTTTTCTGTAATACATTGGTTTCACTCTTTATTTTCTAAAAAAAAAAAATCTTTCCTCTTACACTACAACCTATAACAAGTTGATAAAGTATACCTTTGTAAACAAAGATGAAACATTTTGTTTCCCTCTGTACCTGATCTTTCTAGAACTTGGCTTCTCCAGCTGGCTCACCTGTGAACTTGATGGCTTACTGCAATCAAATTAAAACTAGTTACACTAATCATTGTTTTACTATGTTTTCTCTTGTTATTTTCAAATTATTTGTGCCTTGTACCTCTCTCTGATAGACTAGGACTTCATTAACATTGCCAACTGTATTACTTATATCCTGTTTCATAAGATTGGTATCTCTTACATTATCCAATGTGTAACCAGACCTCTGACAAAATTAATGATGTTTAAACATATTAAGAGAGTTGATCGTATATTTAACTCTACACAGAATACTGTAATAGTGCAACTCCAGATATGGAAAGAAATAACAAAGAAAACTTCCCTAGATCATAATAGACTAGTAAGACAGGTGATCCAGAGAATTTTAGGTTATCAACAAGGCCTGATCTAAAAATTTAACACATTGAGTGGCCTATCAAAAGAATCTTTATCTGATCTGGAAATAAGCCTTATGTGGTACAAACTCAGTCATAAAATGTCTCCCAAACATTGGTCAAATTTATGACCAAGAAGAGGCACTGTGGATAAAGAATGTCACCTGCCACATCAGTAAGTAAAGGATGCTGTAGCCATTAAGATATCAGCCACTGAAGCCACCCCCTGCCATGAACCTGGGGGATTCACAGTGGAGAAAAGCAGGATACTGAGCTTAGATAGTTATGGTGTATATCAAAGAATTGATTTCAATGAGCCCAAAGGTGCTAGAAAGTGAGGGGATGGAAAATGATATTCTATGCAAAACAAAAAGAAAGCTGTGTCAGCAATACTTGTATCAGACAAAACAGACTTTAAAAGGAAGACTGTAACAAGAGACAAAAAAGGCCATTACATTGTAATAAAGAAATCAATCTAACCAGAAGATATAACAATTATAAATACATATGCATCCAATATAGGAGCATCTAAACACACAAAGTGAATGCTAACAGTATTAGGAAAGAAACTGATGGTAATAAGATAAAAGCAGAGGACTCTAGTATCCCACCTACATCATAGGACAGATATTCAGACAGAAAGTCAATAAGAAAACAAATGTTTTTTAATGTATGTATTCAGGTTATTGAATACATACATAAAAAACATTCCACCCAAAAATTGAAGAATACACATTCCATCCTGAAATTGAAGAATACACACTCTTTTCTAGTAAATATGGAAGATTCTTCAGGATAGATCACATGCTAGGCCACAAGACATATCTCAGTAAATTAAAGAAGACTGAAATTATATCAAGCATTTTTCTAAATACAACCACATGAGATAAGAAAACTGCAACAAGAAA
Organism: Bos mutus; assembly: GCF_027580195.1. NCBI lineage: Eukaryota > Metazoa > Chordata > Mammalia > Artiodactyla > Bovidae > Bos > Bos mutus. The sequence continues at coordinate 22,029,041 of NC_091644.1, read as the reverse complement.
CTGAGAAAAAAATAAACATGTGAAACCTAAACAGTATACTACTAAATAACTAATGGGATTGAAGAAAACAAAGAGTAAATAAAAACATATCTCAAGACAAATTAAAATGGAAATACAACAGGCTAAATCTATGGGATGCAGCAAACGTACTTCTAGAAGAAAGTTTATCACAATAAAAGCCTAATCCACAAATCAAGAAAAATCTCAAATAAGTGATCTAATTTACACCTAAAATAAGTAGAAAAAGGACAACAAACAAAACCTAAAGTTAATAGAAATAGGAATATAATAAAGATCAGAGCAGAAGTAAATGAAATAGAGACTAAAAACAGGGACAATCAGTGAAACTAAAACCTGATTATTTTAAAAAATAATAAAATTGATAAATTTTTAACCTGACTCATCAAGAAAAAAAAGAGAGATAACCCAAATAAATCAAATCAGAAATGAAAGAACGTAAGTTACAAACAACACTGCAGAAACACAAAGAATCATAGAGGTTACTACAATTATATGGCAACAAATTGTAAAACCCAGAAAAAACATATAACTTCCTAGAAACATATAATCCCCAATTATTAATCAGGAAGAAATAAAAATATTAACAGTAATTACTAATAAACTTAACAGTATCAAAAAACTATCAACAAAGCTGGAGAAATCATGCTGCCTGATTTCAAACTATATTGCAAAACTATAGTAATTAAAAATATATGGCATTGGGATAAAAGCAAACATGTAGATTAATGGAGGACTTCCCTGGTGGCTCAGTGGTAAAGAATCTGTCTACAATGCAGGAGATGCAGGAGACGTGGATCCAATCATGAGGTCTAGAAGATTCTCTGAAGGACTGCATGACAACCCACTCCAGTATTCTTGCCTGGAGAATCCCATGGACTGAGGAGCCTGGCAGGCTACAGTCCATAGAGTTGCAAAGAGTCAGACATGACTGAAGCAACTGAGTTTGCAGGCACTGATTAATGGAACTGAATAGAAAGCCCCCAGATATAACCATGATTATATCGCCAATTAATCTACAACAAAGGAGGTAAGAATATACAATTGGAAAGTGTCAGCCTCTTTAACAAATGGTGCTTGGAAAACTGCAACATGCAACAGAACCAAACTGGACTAAATTCTCACACCTTACACAAAGATAAACTCAAAATAGATTAGAGACTTAAATGTAAGACCTGAAACCATAAAACTCTTTGACATCAATCTTAGCAAAAAAATTTTGGCTCTGTCTCCCTAGGCAAGGGAAAAAGAAGCAAAAATAAACAAATGGGGCTACATAAAACTGAAAAGCTTTCTCCATAAAGACAGAAACAGTTAACAAAATGAAAAAGTAGCTTACTAAATGGGAAAAGATATTCTTAAATGACATATCCAATAAGTGATAAATAATCAAAATATACAAAGAATTCAAACAACTCAACATCAAAATAACAAACCCAATTAAAAACTGGCCAGAGGATCACAATGTACATTTCTCCAAAGAAGACATACAAATAACCAACAGACACATGAGAAGATGCTCAATATCACTAATCATCAGGAGAATGCAAATCAAAACCACAATGAGATAGCACAGCACACCTGTCAGAATGGTTACAATCAAAAATACAGCAAGCAACAAATGTAGGCAAGGATGTGGAACAAAGGGAACCCTAGTGCACTGTCAGTGAGGTGGTACATTAGTGCAGTCACCAGGAAAAACAGTATGGAGGTTTTTTAAAAATTAAAAGTAGACCTACTATAGACTCAGCAATTTTGCTTCTGGGTATTTACCCAAAGAAAACAAAATACTAATTCAAAAAGATACATGCGCACCAACTTACACTGCAGCATTATTTACAATGCCAAAATATGGAAATAAGTGTCTATCGACAGATGAATGGATAAAATAGATGGAGGGGAAGAGGTCAAGATGGCAGAGCAAGAGGACGAGGAGTTCACCTCCCCCACAAACACATCAAAAATAGATCTACATTTGGAAAAATTTTCATAGAAAACTAACTGGAAACTAACAAAAGAACTTCTATACAACCAAGGGAAAGATACACACACAATTACATAGCACTGGAAGAAAAGCATCAGGTCAGGACCTGTACACCTGGGGGGATTCTAAGAGGAAAAGAGATATCACAGGGGCAGATACTCACTTTGTGAAGTCAGCAAGTCAAGTCACAGACTGAGTGTTCTAGTTCTAGGGTCCTGCACATAATAAAAACCCCCATTGGCTGCTAACAGAAAGGCTGGGACAGGTAGAAAGACTTAAGGAGCTAGATTCCACTCAGGAGGAGTGCATGGTCCTGACTTGCCTCCAGGCAGGGCAGAGAGCTCTGCCCTAGCAGCTGCCACTTCTCTATAGTTTCCAGTTCAAGCCAAGCAAATTCCCTAGCCCAAATCACTCCACATACTGCATCAGCTTTAACTCTTCCATCACCAGCCACACCAACTACTAAGATAATAGTGGCCAGTACACCATGAGGAAAATCAAGACTGGCATACACATCAATTGCAGTGGTCCCACAAAAGGCATTGGGCATATGAAGTCTACCTAAGAATGCTCTCACATAAGAACACCTCTTCAAGATCACAATAGATAAATGCTTCATCTATATTCAAAGATACAAAGTTAAGCAAAATGAAATGCACAGGAACTACTCTCAACAGAAAGAGCAAGAGAAAACCCCTGAAAAAATAAATAATGAAACAGAAATAAGCAATTTATCAGACAACGAGTTCAAAATATTGGTAATAAAAATACAAACTGCATGAGGGAAGAAGATTAAACAAAAATGATTTTAACAAGGAACTAGAAAATATAAAGAACACAATATCAAAATAAAAAAGTAGAAGCAATAAGAAACAGACTAAATGACCCAGAATAACATATAAGCAATATGGAAGGTAGGGTAATGGAAATCATCCAGTGAGAACAGCAGGTGGAAAGACAAAAATATAGTAAGGATTGAAGGTCACTTAAATAAGCTAGTACATATATTAAAAAAAAAAGTAAAATCAACTATAATAAGCAATAAAAGGGTAAGCAGAAAGATATAAAATATGACATCAAAGACAGAAAATACAGTTCAGTTCAATCACTCAGTCATGTGCGACTCTTTGCGACCCCATGGACGGCAGTACACCAGGCTTCCCTGTCCATCATCAACTCCCAGAACTTGCTCAAACTCACGTCCATCGAGTTGGTGATGCCATTCAACCATCTCACCGTCTGTCATCCCCTTCTCCTCCTGACTTCAATCTTTCCCATCATCAGGGTCTTTTCCAATGACTCAGTTCTTTGCATCAAGCGGCTAAAGTACTGGATAAGATTCTCATCAGCTTCAGCATCAGTACTTCCAATGAATATTCAGGACTGATTTCCTTTAGGATTGACTAGTTGGATCCCCTTGCTGTCCAAGGGACTCTCAAGAGTCTTCTCCAACACCACAGTTCAAAAGCATAATTTCTTCAGCACTCAGCTTTCTTTATAGTCCAACTCTCACACCCATACATGACTACTGGAAAAACCATAGCTTTGACTAGACTGACCTTTGTTGGCAAAGCAATGTCTCTGCTTTTAATATGCTATCTAGATTGGTCATAGCTTTTCTTCCAAGGTACAAACGTCTTTTAATTTCATGACTGCCAACACCATCTGCAGTGATTTTGGAGCCCAAAAGATAAAGTCTGTCACTGTTTCAATTGTTTCCCCATCTATTTGCCAAGAAGTGATGGGACCAGATGCCATAATCTTAGTTTTCTGAATGTTGAGTTTTAAGCCAATTTTTTCACTCTCATCTTTCACTTTCATCAAGAGGCTCTTTAGTTCTTCTTCACTTTCTGCCATAAAGGTGGTGTCATCTTTGTATCTAAGGTTATTGATTTTTCTCTCTGTAATCTTGATTCCAGCTTGTGCTTCATTCAGCCTGGTATTTCTCATGATATACTCTGAACATAAGTTAAGTAAACAGGGTGACAATATACAACCTTGACATACTCCTTTCCTGATTTGGAACCAGTCTGTTGTTCCATATCCAATTCTAACTGTTGCTTCTTGACCTGCATACATATTTCACAGGAGACAGGTAAGGTGATCTGGTATTCCCATCTCTTGAAGAATTTTCCACAGTTTGTTGTGATCTACACAGTCAAAGGCTTTGACATAGTCAATAAAGCAGAAGTAGATGGTTTTTCTGGAACTCTCTTGCTTTTTCGATGATCCAGTGGATGTTGGCAATTTGATCTCTGGTTCCTCTGCCTTTTCTAAATCCAGCTTGAACATCTGGAAGTTCTCAGTTTACATACTGTTCAAGCCTGGCTTGGAGAATTTTGAGCATTACTTTCCTAGCGTGTGAGATGAGTACAATTGTGTGGTATTTTGAACATTCTTTGGCACTGTCTTTCCTTGGGATTGGAATGAAAACTGACCTTATCATTCAGATTGGCTATGGCCCAGTTTCTGTGCTCATCTTCTCCTGCAAGAACTCCAAAATTACAACTTGCTGCTGACTAACCATCGACAGGAGAATGTTGGGTCCCATCAGAAAAAGATACCCACATCCAAGGGCAAAGGAGAAGCCCCAGTAAGATGGTAAGAGGGGCTAAATCTCATTTAGAATCAAACCCCATACCCATGAGAGATGCTCAGAGGGCTCAGACAAAACCTTGTGCACACCAGAAGATCCCACAGAGACTGAGCCAGACCTGCCTTTGAGTGTTTCAGTGTCTCCTGCAGAGTATAGGTCAGCGGTGGCCTGCTGCAGGGGCAGGGGCTCTGGGTGCAGCAGTCCTGGGTGTGGCATAAGCCCTCTTGCAGGAGGTCACCATTAACCCCACCATAGAGCTGCCGAGCAGATGATCCACAAATTGCAGAACAATTATACCAAATAAATTCTCTCACTATTAAGAAAGTTCTAGGACCCACAACAGATTTCCCAACCTGGGTATATGGCAAAGGGAGTGAGAAACTCCAGGGAATTTGATATTGGAGGACCACTGCTGCTTCTAAGTCACATCAGTCATGTTCGACTCTGTGGACCCCATAGATGGCGGCCCACCAGGCTCCCGTCCCTGAGATTCTCCAGGCAAGCATACTGGAGTGGGTTGCCATTTCCTTCTCCAGTGCATGAAAGTGAAAAGTGAAAGTGAAGTTGCTCAGTCCTGTCCAACTCTTCATGACCCCATGGACTGTAGCCTACCAGACTCCTCCGTCCATGGGATTTCCCAGGCAAGAGTACTGGAGTGGGTTGCCATTGCCTTCTCCACATTGGAGGACAGTGGGATTTAATTACAGAACTTACACAGGCCTGGGGAAAGACTCTTGGAGGGCACAAACAAAACCTGTGTGCACCAGGACCCAGGAGAAAGAAGCAGTGACCCCACAGAGACTGATCCAGACTTGCTGTGAGTGTGAGAGTCTGTGGTGAAGGTGTGGGTTGGCAGTGGCCTGCTACAGGGTCGGGGGCACTGAGTGCAGCACTGCATGCATGGACCTTTTGAAGGAGGTAGCCATTATCTTCATTACCTCCACCATAGTTTGGTCTCAGAAAACTGGAGAGGGTGAGTAAAAAATGTAGATTTTTAGATACGTTGGAATTTAAATGACCATCAGTGTAAATCAAGTAGATATAAATATGGGTCAATGTATATGAAGTCCATGATAACCACAAATCAAAAGCCTACAATATGTGCCATGGTATTGTCACAAAAATGGATTCATAGATCAATGGAACAGAATAGAGAGCCCATAAATAAACCCATGAGCTTGCTAAGTCGCTTCAGTCATGTCCATTTCTTTGCTACCCTATGGACTGTAGCCCAGGCAGGCTCCTCTGTCCATGGGATTCTCCAGGCAGGAACACTGGGATGGGTTGCCATGCCCTCCACCAGGGGATCTTCCTGACCCAGGGATGGAACCCGTGTCTCTCACATTGCATCTCTTTCATCTCCTGCATTGGCAGACGGGGTCTTTAGCGCTAGTGCCACCTGGAAGCCCAAATAAACCAAGTAACTATGGTCAGTTAATATACAACAAAGGAGGGAAGACTATACAATAGAAAAAAGACAGTCTCACAAGAGAGCCGGGAAATTTGGACAGCCACATGTAAAACAGAGAGATTAGAATGCTCCAATATACACCACATATAAAATGCTTTAAAGACTTAAAGGAAAGACTGAATTCCATGAACCTCGTAGAAGTGAACATAGGCAAGACACTCTTACATAAATCATGGCAATATTTTCTTGAATCAGTTTCTTGAGGCAAAAGAAATAACAGCAAAAATAAACAAATGGGACTACATGAAACTTAAAAGTTTTTGCACAGCAAAAGAAACAATAGACAACATGAAAAGACAACACACCAAAGGGTAGAAAATATTTGCAAATGATATGACTGGGAAGAGGTTAATACTCAAAATACACAAATAACTCATACAACTCAAAAAAGACCCAATCAGAAAATGGGCAGAATACCCAAAGAGACCAAACAAGACATTCAAATGGCTATAACAGGTACATGATATGATGCTCAGCACCACAAATTATTAGAGAAATATATATCAAAACCACAAAGAGATATCACCAGACACCTGTCAGAATGTGTCTAATAAAAAGTCTATAAATTTAAAAATGTATAAACAAAAAGCCTCCAATAAAAAATGTGGAGAAAAGGGAGCTCTCATACACTTTAGTGAGAATGTGACTTGGTGCAGTCACTATGGAAAACGGTGTGGAGGTCCTCAAAAACCTAAAACTATAGTTGCTATATAATTTGGCAATTCCACTCCTGGTTATATATGTGGAATAAAGAAAACACTAATTCGAAAAGATACATGTACCTCAATGTCCATAGTAGCACTATTTATAATAGCCAAGATATGAATGTAACCCAATGGCCCATCAACAGACAGCTAGAAGAAGAAGATGTGGTACATATAGATATATAATGGAATGTTACTCTGTCATAAAAAAGAATGAAATGCTGCCATTTGCAGAAGTGTGAACTGACCTAAAGAATATGATGCTTAGTAAAACAGGTTAGAAAAAGAAAAATACTACATGATACCACTTACATGTGGGATCTAAAAATAATACAAATGAATGTATGTATAAAATAGAAACACTCAAAGATATATAAAACAAACTTGTTATCAAGAGGAGAGGGAAGAGGAAGGGACAAATTAGGGCTATGAGATTAACAGATACAAAATGTTAGGTATAAATAGATAAACAATAAGGTTATAATGTACAAAAAGGGATTAAAATCATTATCTTATATCTATAATGGAGTATATTCTGCAAAAAAAAAAAAATACTGAATGACTATGCTTACACCTGAAACTAACATAATATTGTAAGTCAATTATACAATAAAAAAGAAAAATGTAAGAAAAAGGAGCTATGATTCATACATAAAATGGAATAGTACTCAGCATTAAAAATCACATCTGCCATCTACATCATGAATGGAATTGGATGATATTATGCTAAGTGAAATAAGTCAGAGAAAAACAAATACCAGATGATCTCAGTTAAATGTGGAATCTAAAAAAAAAACAAAAACAAAAAGAGATATAAAGAACAAATGAGTGGTTATCAGAAAGGAGAGAGTAGGGGTGGTGGGAATAGATAAAGATAAAGAAGTAAAAACCTCCGGTGTGAAATAAGCCACAGGAACATAATATATGCATAAGGAATACAGTCAATAGTATTATAATAACTTTGTAAGGGGACAGATCGTTACTAGAGCAATCATGGTGATCATTTCAAATGTATGCCAGTATCAAATCACTATGTAGCAAACATAAAACATATAACAATGTATGCCAACTATATTTCAATTTAAAATAATAATAAAAATAAACAAGTAAATGTATAGAATAAAATTCCACTAGAAATACTAAGAGAAAATGGAAATCCACTTTAATATGGGAGATTTCAACTCTAACCAATGAGGTAGAAATAAGAGTAAACATTAAGATAATTCATTTATTACAATTAAGAAGTACAAGAAAATAAATTTTTCAAAGTCTCTATGAACAAAAGGAGAATTCACATTTTTTCAAATAGATAAACAATTTTTAAAAAACATGAATTAAGCTCCAAAATAATCCCTGAAGTTTTCCCAAAAAAATTCCAAAAAGCTTTCCAAAATAAAAACCTATATTTTATTACCAAAATTCAGTGAAATTAGATATTAGTTCTAAAAGATGACAAAAACAAACCAAGTTTCAAATCCAAGTTTAAATTTTTTAAATGCTCTTTTAAGACTCTTAGGCAAAAAAAAAGAAAAATATTAATTAAAATTTGTAGCACCCCACTCCAGTACTCTTTCCTGAAAATCCCATGGACGGAGGAGCCTGGTGGGCTGCAGTCTATGGGGTCGCAAAGAGTAGGACACGACTGAGCGACTTCACTTTCACTTTTCACTTTCATGCATTGGAGAAGGAAATGGCAACCCACTCCAGTGTTCTTGCCTGGAGAACCCCAGGGATGGGGGAGCCTGGTGGGCTGCCGTCTATGGGGTCGCACAGAGTCAGACACGACTGAAGCAACTTAGCAGCAGCAGAAAAAAGTCACTTCAGTTGTGTCTGACTTTTTGCAACCTTATGGACTATAGCCCGTCAGGCACCTCTGTCCGTGGGATTTCTAGCAAGAATACAGTAGTGGGTTGCCATGCCCTCCTCCAGGGAATCTTCTGGACCCATGGATACAACCCACATCTCTTACATCTCCTGCATTGGTAGGTGGGTTCTTTACCACCAGAGCCACCTGGGAAGCCCAAAGTAAAAAGTACTGCCTCTCAAATATAATGTATCCAGAGAGGAATATGGCACCATGAATAAATTTAAGACATTAGAAAAAAATGGGGAAGACTAAAAATTAAATAAATGTACTCAAGATACAAAAGAACAGCAAAATTGGTCTTCTCTGGTGGCTTAGTGGTAAAGAATTCTCCTCCCAATGCAGGAGACATGGGTTAAGTCCCTGGTCTGGGAAGATCCCATATGCTATGGAGCAACTAAGTCCATGTGCCACAATTACTAAGCCTGTGTTCTAGAGTCCAGGAGCCACTACTACTGAGCCTATGTCTGGAACTATTGAAGCTGGCATGCCATAGAGCCCGTACTCTACAACAACTGCAATGAGAAGCAACTGCAATGAAAAGCCTGCAACTGCAACCAGAGAAAAGCCCACACAGCAACAAAGACCCAGCACAGTCAAAAATAATGTTTAAAAAAAAAGGCAAAATTAACCTTCAAAAATTAAAACGTAGAAGTTAATAATACTAAAAGCAGAAATTAACTAAATTTTAAAATAAACAGAAAACTTAATTAACAAAAGATATCTTTACAAGGAATTAAAAAGAAAAAGTCTGAATTGTCATATTTAGACTAAAAAAAATGTAGACGAAACATGTTCCTAATGTCATTCATTGTTCAATCTTTTCTACTTTGAAGAATTTATTGAAGCTTTCTTTTTTGCCTTTGATCCATTTTTGTGTAGCTTCCATGAATATTTGGGCTTCCCTAGTAGCTTAGATGGCACCCCACTCCAGTACTCTTGCCTGGAAAATCCCATGGACAGAGGAACCTAATGGGCTGCAGTCCATGGGGTCGCAAAGAGTCAGACACGACTGGGCGACTTCCCTTTCACTTTTCACTTTCATGCACTGGAGAAGGAAATGGCAACCCACTCCAGTGTTCTTGCCTGGAGAATCCCAGGAACGGGGGAGCCTGGTGGGCTGCCGTCTATGGGGTCGCACAGAGTCGGACACAACTGAAGCGACTTAGCAGCAGCAGCAGCAGCAGCAGCTTAGATGTTAAAGAATCTGTCTGCCAATGTAGGAGATCTGGGTTCAATCCCTGAGTCCTCTGTTCATGGGATTTCCCAGGTAAGAAAACTGGAGTGGGTAATTATTGCCTTCTCCAGGTGATCTTCTCAAACCAGGGATTGAACCCACGTCTCTTGATTGCCAGGTGGATTCTTTACCACTGAGCAACTTGGAAAGCCCAATGAATAAACAATAAATAAACATAAAAACTGCTCTATTTGGCCTTCTAATACTATGCCTTAAAAGAACTTTCCTAAGCTAGAGTTCAACCAACATTAAGTGTGAATTGTCCACTCCTATTACATAGTCTCTATTACTTCCATATTTATTCCCCCCTTACTTTTTCTTATTCTTATTTTCCACTAGGGAAATCCCTAATAACACTAACTAACACTGCTGCTGCTGCTGCTAAGTCGCTTCAGTTGTGTCCAACTCTGTGCAACCCCATAGACAGCAGCCCACCGGGCTTCCCCGTCCCTGGGATTCTCCAGGCAAGAACACTGGAGTGGGTTGCCATTTCCTTCTCCAATGCATGAAAGTGAAAAGTGAAAGTGAACTTGCTCAGTCGTGTCCGACCCTTAGCATGGACTGCAGCCCACCAGGCTCCTCTGTCCATGGGATTTTCCAGGCAAGAGTACTGGAGTGGGGTGCCATTGCCTTTCCAACTACATAGTACTAAATTTCATCCCACAATAGTTTTCCTGGAGAGCACAGCTTATGACCCATGAGTGAGGGTTTCAAGGAAGAATGCTATGTTGAATTCTAATAGTTTGGTTTACATATTTCTCATCTCCTAAAGCAGCACTCAATTCCTAGAATCACAGACAATTTCTTTTACTTCCTTTCTAGTTCCATGAAGGATATGACAATGAGGGACAGGAGAAGAGTTAACTAATAAAAGGGATTTTAATGACCCAGATAAACATGATGGTGTGATCACTCACCTAGAGCCAGTCATCCTGGAGTGTGAAGTCAAGTGGGCCTTCGGAAGGATCACTAAGAACAAAGCTAATGTAGGTGATGGAATTCCAGTTGAGCTATTTCAAATCCTAAAAGATGATGCTGCAAAAAACTTAGCAGGACACACTTAGCACCACAGGACTGGAAAAGGTCAGTTTTCATTCCAATCCCAAAGAAAAGCAATGCCAAAGAATGTTCAAACTACCACACAATTTCAATCATTTCACATGCTAGCAAAGTAATGCTCAAAATTCTTCAAGCTAGGCTTCAACAGTACACGAACTGAGAAATTCTAAATGTTCAAGCTGGATTTAGAAAAGGTAGAGGAATAAGAAATCAAATTGCCAAAATCCGTTACATTATAGAAAAGGCAAGAGAGCTGCAGAAAAATATCTACTTCTGCTTTATTGACTATGCCAAAGCCTTTGACTGTGTGGATCACAACCAACTACAGAAAATTCTTCAAGAGATGGGAATACCAGACCACCATTCCTGCCGCCTGAGAAACCTGCATGCAGGTCAAGAAGCAACAGTTTGTACCAGCCATGGAACAATAGACTGGTTCAAAATTGGCAAAGGAGTAGGTCAAGGCTGTCTATTTTCACCCTGCTTATTTAATTTATATGCAGAGTACATCGTGCAGAATGTCAGGCTAGATGAAGCACAAGCTAGAATCAAGATTGCTGGGAGAAATATCAATAACCTCAGATATGCAGATGACACCACCTTTATGGCAGAAAGTGAAGAAGAACTAAAGAGCCTTTTAGTGAAAGTGAAAGATGACAGTGAAAAAGTTGGCTTAAAAGTCAACATTCAGAAAAATAAGATCATGGCATCTGGTCCCATCACTCCATGGCAAATAGATGGGGTAGCAATTGAAACAGTGACAGACTTTATTTTGGGGGACTCCAAAATCACTGCAGATGGTGACTGCATCCATGAAATTAAAAGACACTTGCTCTTTGGAAGAAAAGCTATGACCAACCTAGACAGTGTATTCAAAAGCAGACACATTACTTTGCCAACAAAGGTCCATCTAGTTAAAGCTATGTTTTTTTCCAGTAGTCATGTATGGATATGAGATTTGGACCGTAAAGAAGACTAAGTGCCAAAGAATTGAAGCTTTTGAACTGTGGTGTTGGAGAAGACTCTTGAGAGTCCATTGGACGCCAAAGTGATCAAACAAGTCAATCCTAAAGGAAATCAATCCTGAGTATCCATTGGAAGGAATGATTTTAAAGCTGAAGCTCCAATACTTTGGCCACCTGATGTGAAGAGCCGACTCATTAGAACATACCCTGATGCTGGGAAAGACTGAAGGGAGGAGGAGAAGGGGACAACAGAGGATTAGATGATTGTATGACATCACTGACTCAATGGACATGAGTTTGAGCAAGTTCAGAGAAGTGGTACAGGACAGGGAAGCCTGGCATGCTGCAGTCCACAGGGTTGCAAAGAGCCAGGCATGACTGAGCCACTGAACAACAACAAAGCTAATAAATATTGATGGTCAACTGCCTGACATGAAACTCATGATGCAAATTCTTCGTAAGAACTTATTTTAAAATTGTGCTCTAGATTTCAGGTTTACCTTTTTCAGGTTTTGGAAAATTGAAATAAAATCATAATTGTATCTAGCTACCTAGAAATCATCTCTAAGTTTGATACCACATTCATGGAATCATAAGATTGAACATTCTCAGTAATATCATGTACAGCATGTATCTAATAGTTCCAAGAGGCCAAGAGCAAGCAAGGTCTAGCAACCATTATTATCTACATATTTTAATTACAAGGTACTCAATCCCTTCCTTTTTGAATCATCATATATAAGAGATTTTGTTGTCCTCTTCTTGGGTTCATTAGATGCATTAAAAATCTGTCACCAGGTTCAAATGTCAGCTACTCATTATCTTTACAACAAATATTTATTAAACAATTACTATGTCCCTGTCACTGTGCTAAGAAGTGGGGAATGTTTATATGATATCATTCGTCTACTCAAGAACTCGACACTAATAAGGAAAAATAGGATAAACTAATGTATTAAAAACATATGCAAATGTATTAAACAAATGTATTAAACTCAAGATCTAATTGAATTTCAACACTGGCCATTATTTGGCACAAGAGCTATTACTTAGAAAGGGCAGTTACTGAGGGGAGGTGGTCATGAGAAACAAGTTAAGGTATGTCTTCTAATTCTTGTTTCTTTTCAACATAGACAAGTAATGCAACTTGACAGAAGAGTAGTTTGCTTCTTTAAAAAGGACACAATAATTTCTAACCTATTTGCTCCACAAGGCAATTTGGTTCTAATAAGAAAATGTGTAAGTAAACATGCTAAATAGTGCAAATGTCAGGTGCTAGTATTAAGCCAGTACCTAAAACAATGCCTCATATAGACTAGATTTAACAAATATTTATTAAATTTAATGAGAACCTTGTAACATAACCTATTCTCAGATTTATCATCCTATTGTAATATATTTTATTAAATTTTAAGGACTACTTCATACACAAGAATGTGAGTGAATAATAATAATAAAGCATCCATGAAACAATGCAGCTTATGAAAATGAATTGTGCCCACTGACTTTAAAGCTCCTGATGTGGCTATGTACCCTCTCTCTCTACCCACTCCACTTTTACATTTTGCATTAAATATTCTCTCCTTTTTATAACTTATCATATATGCCTGTACCGCTATATACATATAGGCAGATAGATGTATGGTTTAGTTTTGCATGTCTCAACCTTTATATAAATGGAAACATTTTGCATGGATTCTTACATGGCTTGCTCTTTGTTAGGTAAAGCTTTATGATGTGGTATTCACTCATGTTAATTTCTGTAGAGCTTCCCTTGTGACTCAGCTGGTAAAAAATCCACCTGCAATGCAGGAGACCTGGGTTCAATCCCTGGATTGGAAAGATCCCCTGGAGAAGGGAAAGGCTACTCACTCCAGTATCGTGGCCTGAAGAATTCCATGGACTATGGAGTCCAATGGGGTGGCAAAGAGTCAGACACAACTGAGCAACTTTCACTTTCACTTTCTTTTCATGATAATATGCACTGCTATAACTTATTCATTTTCATTCATTATACTCACACTTCTAATTTTAAGAAAAATAGTTTTAATGACTCAAATGTAAGTATAAAGTTCACTATAAAAATTAATAGGAACCCTTTATTAAGTAAAGAAAATTTACTTCTCTTTATAACTTGCTAGAAGTTTCAAATAAACTATATTGAATTTTTCAAAAGTTTTCTATATACTCTGAGATTAAAATATCTCTTTTTTCTCTTGGGTAAATAACATCTGTAGATATTCTAATGTTGAACTAACATCACATTCCCAGAATAAATCCAACTTTATTATAATGAGTTCTTTATTGCTTAACAGTCTGCGTACATTTTAAGATTTCTGCATCCTTAGATTGGCATGTGAATTTTCTTCCTTGTCTTACCCATGAACTGTTGGTATTGATTTCACCAGCTTCATTTAGTGAATTGAAAGCTGGTACTTCTTTTGTTGTTCTTAGGAAGTTATATTTACATATACTCAAAAGGAATTTTAGTACTCTTCATAAACATATTTGAGACTAGGGTTTGTTTTGAGTAAAAACTGTTAACTACTAATTCAGTTCTTTAGTTCACATTATCTACTCTTGAGTCAGTTCTGCTAAATTATGTTTTCCTAGGAATTTTTCTAAATTTCATCCAAATTTTAATTTGTATCAGGATAAAATTCTTCATATATTTATAGTTATGTTATATCCATATATAACATCCATCCAGAATGTTAGGTCCATGAATCAAAGTAAATTGAAAGTGGTCAAACAGGAGATAGCAAGAGTGAACATCGACATCTTAGAAATCAGTGAACTAAAATGGGCTGGAATGGGCGAATTTAATTCAGATGACCATTACATCTACTACAGTGGGCAAGGATCCCTTAGAAGAAATGCAACAGTCATCATAGTCAACAACAGAGTGCAAAATGCAGTACTTACGAAGTACAGTCTCAAAAACTACAGAATGATCTCTGTTTCCAAGGTAAATCATTCTTTATCACAATAATCCAAGTCTATGCCCCAACCACTAATGTTGAAGAAGCTGAAGTTGAATGGGTCAATGATGGCCTACAAGACCTTCTAGAACTAACAAGAAAAAATATGTCCTTTTCCTCACAGGGGACTGGAATGCAAAATTAGGAAGTCAATAAACACCTGGAGTAACAGGCAAGTTTGGCCTTGGAGTGCAAAATGAAGCAGGGCTAAGGATAACAATTTTGTGAAGAGAACACACTGGTCATAACAAACACCCATTTCCAACAACACAAGAGACGACTGTACACATGGACATAACCAGATGGTCAATACCGAAATTATATTGATTATATTCCTTGCAGCTGAAGATGGAGAAGTTCTATATGGTTAGAGAAATAAGACCAGGAGCTGACTGTGGTTCAAATCATGAACTCTCATTGCAAAATCAAGACTTAAATTGAAAAAAGGAGGGAAAACCACTAGACCATTCAGGTATGACCTAGATCAAATCCCTTATGATTATGCAGTGGAAATAACAAATAGATTCAAGGGATTAGATCTGATAGAGTGCCTGAAAAACTATGGACAGAGGTTCATAACATTGTACAGAGGCAGTGATCAAAACTATCCCCAAGAAAAAGAAATGCAAAAAGGCAAAATGGTTGTCTGGGGAGGCCTTACAAATAGCTGAGAAAAGAATAGAAGTGAAAGTCAAAGGAGAAAAGGATAGATACACACATCTGAATGCAGAGTTCCAAAGAATAGCAAGGAGAGATAAGAAAGCCTTCCTAAGTGAGCAATGCAAAGAAAGAGAGGAAAATAATAGAATGGGAAAGACTAGAGATCTCTTTAATAAAATTAAAGATACCAAGGGAACACTTCATGCAAAGATGGGCATAATAAAGTACAAATATGGTATGGATCTAACAAAAGAAAAAGAGATTAAGAGGTAGCAAGAATACACAGAAGAACTGTACAAAAAAAGATCTTAATGACCCAGATAACCACGATGTTGTGATCACTCACCTAGAGTGAGACATCCTGGAGTGCAAAGTCAAGTAGGCCTTAGTAAGCATCACTACAAACAAAGCTAGTGGAGGTGATGGAATACCAGCTGAGCTATTTCAAATCCTAAAAGATGATACTGTGAAAGTGCTGCACTCAATATGCCAGCAAATTTGGATAACTCAGCAGTGGCCACAGGACTGGAAAAGGTCAGTTTTCATTCCAATCCCAAAGAAAGGCAATGCCAAAGAACGTTCCAACTACCATACAATTTGCACTCTTCTCACACACTAGCAAAGCAATGCTCAAAATTCTCCAAGCTAGGGTTCAACAATACGTGAACTGAGAACTTCCAGATTTTCAAGCTGGATTTATAAAAGGCAGAAGAACAAAAGGTCAAATTGCCAATATCCATGGGATCATCAAAAAAGCAATAGAATTCCAGAAAAACATCTACTTCTGCTTCATTGACTATCCTAAATCCTTTGACTGTGTGGATCACACCAAACAGTGGAAAATTCTTCAAGAGATGGAATACTAGACCACCTGACCTGCCTCCTGAGAAATCAATATGTAAGTCAAGAAGCAGCAGTTAGTACCAGACATGGAACAATGGACTTGTTTCAAATTGGGAAAGGAGTACATTAAGGCTGTATATTGTCACCCTGCATCATGTGAAATGCTGGTTTGGATAAAACAGAAGCTGGAATCAAGATTGCAGGGAGAAATATCAATAACTTCAGATATGCAGATGACATCACCCTTATGGCAAAAAGCAAAGGGGAACTAAAGAGCCTCTTGATGAAAGAGGAGAGTAAGAAAGCTGGCTTAAAACTTAACATTCAAAAAATGAAGATCATGACATCGTTCCCACCACTTCATGGCAAATCGATGGGAAAACAATGGAAACAGTGAGAGACCATATTCTTGGGCTCCAAAATCAGTGCAGATGGTGACTGAAGCCATGAAATTAAGATACTTTTTCCTTGGAAGAAATGCTATGACCAACCTAGATGGCTCTTAAAAAGCAGAGACATTACTTTGCCAACAAAGTTCTGTCTAGTCAAATCTATGGTTTTTTGAGGTGTCATGTATGGTGAGAGTTGGACCATAAAGAAAGCTGAGCACTGAAAAATTTATGCTTTTGAACTGTGCTGTTGTAGAAGACTCTTGAGTGTCCCTTGGACTGCAAGGAGATCCAACCAGTCAATCCTAAAGAAAATCAGTCCTGAATATTCATTGGAAGGACTGATGCTGAAGCTGAAGCTCCAATACTTTGGCCCCATGCCATGATGTGAAGAACTGACTCATTGGAAAAGACCCTGATGCTGGGAAAGATCAAAGCCAGGTGGAAAATGGAATAACAGAGGCTGAGATGGCTCAATGGCATCACCAATCTGATGGACCTGAGTTTGTGCAAACTCTGGGAGTTGGTGATGGACAGGGTAAAGAGTCGGACATGACTAAGTGATTGAACTGAACTGAATCCTTCTTCCTAATATAGCTCACCAACAAGTCATCAATTTTATTAGTCTTTCCAAATAACATGCTTTTGTCTTTGTTGACCCTCACTATAGAATCTTTCCTTTTGCTTGTGATGTAATCAATTTCTACTCATATTCTATTCCTTTTAGATTTGTTTACTGTTCTCTTGCAAGCTCAAAGTGGAAACAGCTCATTAATGATATACTCTGCATATAAGTTGAATAAATAGGGAGACAATATACAGCTGTGTCAAACTCCTGCTTGATCTAATCTGTGCTAAACTCCATCTATTGATTTTTTTTTATCCAATTGCATTATTCAGCTCTATGATTTGCTTGTTTTTTCATCATTTCCTCTTTGTTAAAATTCTTACTTTGTTCATAAATTGCTCTGCTAACCTCACTGAGCATCTTCCTAACCATTATTTTGGATTATCTGTTTGGTATATCACAAATCTTTATTTCACTATAGTCGACTTCTGGAGAGTTTGTTCTTTTATTTGGAACATATTTCCTTGTTTTTTCTCCTTAACTATTTCTGTTGATTTCTATGTATTAGATATAATAGCCACCTCTCTAAGTTGAGGGACTGGTCTCAAGTAAGAGATGAACCCCAATAATCAGCCCATCCAGCTAATCTGGATGCTTCTCAAATCTTTGTGCTAGTCTAACTGGAAAA
Source organism: Bos mutus (assembly GCF_027580195.1). NCBI lineage: Eukaryota > Metazoa > Chordata > Mammalia > Artiodactyla > Bovidae > Bos > Bos mutus. The sequence continues at coordinate 22,011,014 of NC_091644.1, read as the reverse complement.
GCTGGGATACTAGATCTGTCATCAAACCCCTACCAGGAAGAAACTAGTAGCTGTGCTTTATTGCTGGCACCAGCCTGGGAAAGGAGTTGTGGAAACAGGGTTCAGGAGGGCTCATTCAAAACTGCCACTTTGTTCTCTGTGGACCCCAAGAAACTGGAGAATGTATGGCTGCATTGGCTCCCAGAGGCAGGCAAGTTAGAAACTAGATCTTCAGCCAGTAGTCAGAAAAGTCTACTATACTAGATGTGTAGTCCAACTCCTTTCAGGAAGAAGATGGAGAGTTGGTTATTTCACTGGAGTAAGCCAGAAGAAAAGCCATGGAAAGTGCCCACATGCAGGTTCAAAGTCCTAGGAGACTAGTGATTGCCTATCTCATCAGTTCCCAAAGACAGCTGAGTTAGAAGCCAGAATCTGGTCAGCAAGTGGAAAAGATGCTGCTGCTGCTGCTGCTGCTGCTAAGTTGCTTCAGTTGCGTCTGACTCTGTGCGACCCCATAGACAGCAGCCCACCAGGCTTCCCCATCCCTGGGATCCTCCAGGCAAGAAAAGTTACGTGCATTCTAATCCCTTCCAAGGAGAACTGGAAGCTGGACTTTATTGCCTGCTCATTCTAAACTGAGCCAGTGGGGAGAGCTACATGAATTAATTGAAAACTACCTTTTTGTTCTTTATGGCCCCAAAGGTCTAGCAAACACTGGGCTCCATCAGGTGCCAAATATAGACAAGCTAGAAGACAGTCCCTTTGATAACAGCCAGAAAAGTTGGAGTGCTAGATATGTGGCAAAATCTTTTCTCCTCAAGAAGCTGGGAGATTCCTCTCAACTGTATGAGGTTGTGTTAAGAATGGAGTTTATGATGAGAGTGTGTCTCAGTTTTTCCTGACTCTTTTGAGGTGGGCATTTTCTTAGTTAACCAACATGCAGGTATCTCTCAACTATTTTCTGGATTTCCCTCAGAGGCAACTGATAGATGTGTAGTTATTTACTCAGTGTGTTTATGGGTAGAGGGAAAAGTCAGGAGCCTCCTATTCTGCAATCTTGCTGTTGGTGGTGATGGTTTAGTCATTCAGTCATGTCCTACTCTTTGCAACCCCATGGACTGTAGCCCGCCAGGCTCCTCTGTCCACGGGATTGGGTGGAGTGGGTTGCCACTGCAAGAATGCTGGAATGGGTTGCTATTTCCTTCTCCAGGGGCAATTTTGCTGAGAATAAAGCTAACCCTATTTTCTTTTTAAAATGTTCTTTTTGCATTTGGTGTTCTTCAGTTTCATTACAATATTTATAAATATGGATTTCTTTCTATATATCTTGCCTGGAAATTATTGGAATTTTTAACTATGGATTTTGTTGTCTTCCATTAGTTCTAGGAAATTCTTAGGATTTATTTTATACTTCTCTTCTTCTGTATCTTATATCAGATTATTTTAGATCTTGTCACACTATCCTCCATCTCAACTTTTTTTTAAACATCTCATTTTGTGTCTCTGTGGTGTATTGCAAATAACTTCAAATACATCTTTCAGATCATTAATTTGCTATCTAATCTCTTGTTTTGCCTAACTATTGAATTTTTCACAATATGTTTGTCATTTTAGATAGTTCTGCCTGATCAATTTTGATAGACTTTTGTTTCTTCATTACAGTCCTCATACTTTACTGAGTAAATGAGAAAATAATATTTATTAAGCATACTAATTTACATTTATTATCTTACTATTTCAGTATCTGCAGTGTTTTCAGATCTGATTCTGCAGTTTGCTATTTCTACAAAACTTCATTCATGTATCTTGCTTATTTGTGTGTCTTATGACAACTTATTTCCCTTGAACTTGGATGAGAATATTTTGTGGACTGAGAGTATGGTGCAGAATTTGAGTTTACTTCTGGCAGTTACTTCCATGTATTACCAAAACAGGATCCTTTACATTTTCAGCTGAAGTTTTAGAGGCTACACAGATAATATAACTTTTGACTCAAAGTCCAGGTAAGAATAGACTACAAAATTTCCAGGATTTTGTTTTTTGTTTTTTGTTTTTTTTTTCTGAACCACCTAGGGCCAAATTAAGCCAGTCAAGTTTTCCTACTACCTCCTGCTGTAGAGGCTAGTGTTTTTGTTGTTTATCCAGTGAGATGGTCAAATAAAAGGATTCTCAGATTCTTGGAAGGGTCTCATGTGCCTTTTCAGCGAATAGGCTTTGTCTTTTGTCCTTAGTTCATGATCTTTCAAAATCCAAGTTACAGGCAATAATGCAAAAGAAATTCCCTGTATTGCCTATCACAATGCAGATGCTGGCCTGCTAGTTTGGATTTGTGCTCTTAGCACCTGGCTGGCCCCAGGAAATTTCCCTAATTCACCCATCAGATTATACACATAGTTAAAAATGTTTTATCTATTATTTTTAGTTCTTCTAGCTCACCATATTCCTAAAACCCAAACGATGTTTTCATATTAAATTGCTTCTAGATATTACTGATGCCTATTTTTCTTTAGCTCCTAAACACTAATTTGATTAATAGAGGTCCTGTTTTCTCTCTCAGGTAAAAATATAATACAGGGTCTACATATCTCAGAATTATTACTCTTAGTAAAAGGCAGCATAGCTTGGCAGTTACATGGAACATAAACTAAAGCAAGAAAGCTACTGGGAAAAGATTTTTTTCTCTTTGGGCTCTCTTATGACAGAAAGGAATCTGAGCAGCATATCATCCAGCTATTTTTCCCTGTGGTTTTCTTCACTATAAATTTGCAGCCCAGTTAAAAGTTAGGCAAAATAGAGTACATACTCTAACAACATACACTACAAGTTGGAGAAAAGTGCAAAAACAAGGATAAGGAAAAAATACTCTTCACTCCTATATTGCAAAATGACAGGCACCATTTCTTTACTCATTATTTCCTTCATTCATTCATTGATATTTACTATATATACAGCATTGTCCCAGATGTTGGGGATACAACACTGAATAAAGGAATATATGAATGATGACACATAAATGAATACATAGAAAGAAGATAAGAATACAAAGTTGACAGCTCTTTGAAAATGACACAATACTACAAAACTCCTTTGTCATTATCATCTTTATCACAAGAGAATCTGGATAATCCTGTGGATTATGATTATAAAAGCTGTGTTTTCCTTACACACAAGAGCAAATACACCTTAGTAGACTTGACGTTTCAAAGCAATTTTCACTGGCAAAGTTTCTGACTTAAAATACATTCAAAATTCTGTTAATCTACAATTGGACACTTCTCAATTCTCATTCAGTCATAAATGCAGAAATAACACTCTATAATTCACATTAGCTTTTCAAATAAATTAATCGATTTAGCCTAGACTGTGTTCTAATTCAACTTCTATTTTCTCCAACAATAAATCTCAGGTTTCATTTCCACAACCAGCTATGGACCAGAATGAAAGATTTAACGAAGCTTCAGCTTGGTAGTTGTTGAGTAAGCACTCTGATACATTTCTACACTATAAACATTTAATGAGACTTACTCCCAAAGAGTATTTACTACATCAATTTATTTCATAGTATTATGTTTGCAGAAGCAAGATAGTGCAAAGGTTATTTTGGATCCTTTACCAATACCATTTCCTGTAAATAAAGAAAAGTGCAACCATTTAATTTACAAAATCATTTTAAAAGGCTAAATGCTCAATAAATTCTGCTTTATCTAGTTCAGACAGCCTCAGAAGCTATTTGTAACTTGGGTATAAAATGTATATAAAATTTAAGCATTTTTATATCAGCTTTCTGTCTCTAACTTTGACTGGAACTGAATTTCAAAGGTTGTTGAGACCGTATTGGGATTTCTGGGCAATATATTTGAAATTCCACCCTGCCTTGATAAGGGAGTCAGCCACTTATCCTACAAAAAGAAAGTCTCTATCACTATACGTATGCCCATTCTCATCCAAGCCACAAACACACATACACACACACACACACATATTACTTTTTCCTTTTCTCCAACCACTGCCATTTCTCGCCTATCACTTTCAACTAAAGTGAGAAAAGAGAAGTCCCTGAAGGAAGACAATTTCAAAATCTTCTGCCTTCTTCTAATATAGAAAAAAGTATCTGAGATAAACTGGACCTCTTTTTTTTCACATTTTTTTTTTTTTTTTTATTTTTTTTTTTTATTTTTAACTTTACAATATTGTATTGGTTTTACACAAGCATCCTCTGACACAATTCGGTTTAGTACTATGAAAATGTGATACACAATCCTATCTGTCCACTCTTGCAAATTTCACCTCACCATTCTAGTCACTCCCCATATACAGACTATTTACACTTAAGTAACACAGGTACCCAGAAAATAAATTTTCAATAAAAAGTTATGCCATCTTTGGGGCTAAGTGACATTTATAATTTTTCTGATGGCTCCAATAAACTAAGAATTGTAGAATAAATTTTGTTGAATTTTAATTAAGCACATTAATATCTACCTGTGAGAATTCAGTATAACACAGAAGTTAGAAATATCTTCAAAAGTCAGACAGACTAGATCCTGATTACTACCACTCACTAGCCTTCTGATTTGAAAAAAACTTATATAAATCTGTTTTATTTTCTGTAAAACAACAATAACAACAACAACAACAAAAAACCACTTCTATGGTTTGTTGTTATTTAGTGAGTAAGTTGAGTCCAACCCTTTGCAACCCCATGGACTGTAGCCCTCCAGCTCCTCTGTTCATGGGATTTTCCAGGCAAGAATACTGAAATGGGTTGCCATCTCCTTCCCCAGAAGATCTTCCTGACCTAGGGAGTGAACCCACATCTCCTACATTGCAGGCAGATTCTTTACCACCTGGGAAGCCCCCACTTATAATGGACACTTGTAAAAAGTGATAAACTTATGTTAGATGTTTAGCTATCAAAAAATGCTACATATTGTTCCATGGGAGATATAATGTTCAGCTAGTATCACTGGTATAAAATTAGTTGAAAACATAATCTTGCCTACAGGGTATTTTTCAATCTTATTGTGAAGACAAAACACTCATCTAATAGACAAGTTTACCAAGTATTGATTACACAGGGCAAACATTTAGATGATTGGGTATTATTAAAGAACCATCATTATTTTTCCACCTCATCTAGACAAATAGGTCCTAAAATTTTCACATTAATGGTAATAATTGGGAACTTAATAGATTATTTCATTGATGCCAACAATTAGGAATTTAATAAGATTAGAAATGAAAATGCCTGTTTAAGATGTGTGACTAAAGTAAAAGCATATGGAAAGGTTATTTTAAATTTAAATGAATTATATATCTAGTAAGTTTATTGTGAAAGTAATAATGTTAAGAACAACACAAGAATTATAGGCTGTGTGCTTGTTTAAGTTATCAGTAAAACTTTAGTAATTTTAATTGTGCTTTTTTTTTCCATTATGTAAGTATCTGCTTCCAAATAGTCACCTCTGCCACTAATAATGAAAGCTAAAATCTACTGAGAACTCATTATATGCCAGCCACTGCTATGAGCATTGTTACATGTATTATTATTCACTGAGTCAGACAACACTAAAGTATAGGGCCTATTATTATTATTTTCAATTTATAGGCAGGAAATTAGAAAATTAAGAGTTGAATAAAATAGCTTACTTAAGATTGCATGGGCAGCAACCACCACAGCACGGATAGGAACCCAGGTATTTGGTCTCCTGAACCCTTATCTTTAAGCATTATATAGAATTGTCTTCCATTAAACAAGTACATATCTGACTTGGATAACCAATGATCTTTGACATTATACTGGAATGTCTGAGAAATAGCTCAACATTTTGCAAACTAAGTTGCTGATCTTCCTCTCAAAACTGACTTCACCCATTTCTTCCCCATCATAGTCGATAAAAACTCATCCAATTGCTCAAGCCAAAAAATAAACAAACAACAACAAAAACTTGGTAATTATCTGTGGTAGGAACAGAGAAGTACAGCCCACGTCTCCCTTCCAGGTAGGACTTGCTGCCTAGCTGTGGAGAGTGAGACCAGCAAATGTCCCTGGCTGTCAGTTCCTTTAGGATCTGCCTCAGCTGCAGAGAGGTTATCCCCACTCCCCATGTCTGCAGGTCAAACCCTTTCCAGGGCAGGGTGACCTGCCTCCAGTGACTGAAAGAGGCTTGACTATTTTTGCCCGACAAGATACACTTGAGGTTAAGACTCACGTCAGAGCTCCTTGCTCACTGGTTCAGCTTTGGAGGTCCAGCTCACAGGTAGACTTATTCCTCTACTCAGTCCTGCTCCCTTCCTCTTCTTTCATAGACATTAATTCCTAACAACACCTTGTATCCCAAACTCTGTCTAGTGTGTGCTTCTAAAGGATCTAAACTGCAACACCAGCCATGACTCTTCCCTTTCTCTCACACCCTACAACTAATTTGAATTGTCAAATCCAGCTTGCTCTTCTTACAAAATTTAGCCTTAATATTCACTAGCCACCCTGCTGCTGCTGCTGCTAAGTCGCTTCAGTCGTGTCCAACTCTGTGCAACCCCATAGACGGCAGCCCACCAGGCTTCCCCGTCCCTGGGATTCTCCAGGCAAGAACACTGGAGTGGGTTGCCATTTCCTTCTCCAATGCATGAAAGTGGAAAGTGAAAGTGAAGTTGCTCAATTGTGTCCGACTCGTAGCAACCCCATGGACTGCAGCCTACCAGGCTCCTCTGTCCATGGGATTTTCCAGGCAAGAATACTGGAGTGGGGTACCATCACCTTCTCTGACTAGCCACCCTAGTCCAGACTAAAATGTAAAGAGGTCGTGAGAGCAGTGCTCAATTATACCCCAAGCAGAAAGAACAGTTCAATAATAAGTATTCATGGAATGAATAAACTCTATATTTCATAAACTGATCTATGTAAAATAAAGTCATATCAATATAATTAACAATCACAATTTAAATTCATTGACATCCTTGGAAGAGATGTAAAGGAATCAGAAGTCTACTGATAGAATGTGGTTGTTGTTTAGTCACTCAGTTGTGTCGCCTCTTTTGCGACCCAGTGGACTATAATCCTCCAGGCTCGTCTGTCCAAGGAATTTCCCAAGCAAGAATACTGGAATGGGTTGGCATTTCCTACTTCTCAACCCAGGGATTGAACCCATGTCTCCTGCATTGCAGGCAGATTCTTTACCACTTAGCCACCCAGGAAACCCACTGGTAGAATGCTGCTGCTGCTGCTGCTAAGTCGTTTCAGTCATGTCCGACTCTGTGCTACCCTATAGACGGCAGCCCACCAGGCTCCGCCGTCCCTGGCATTCTCCAAGCAAGAATACTGGTGTGCATTGCCATTTCCTTCTCCAATGCGTGCACGCATGCACGCTAAGTCACTTCAGTCATGTCTGACCCCATAGACGGCAGCCCACTAGGCTCCTCGGTCCACAGGATTCTCTAGGCAAGAATACTGGAGTGGGTTGCCATTTCCTTCTCCTTACTGGTAGAATATCTACCTGCTAATCAATTCCCTGGAAAACACAAACAGTGATTGAGACTGAGTAGGGTTTTTATTTACTCATACTCTGAACTCCAACCCAAGCATCTTAAAACACACACATTTAATTATTTTCTTACTGGTATACCAAATCACATTTTAATTTTCTCTCAACTTACCTCAAGCTCATCAAGGGCACTTCCCAGTGTTGCTGCCTGAGGCTCTGGTGGGCCTAACATGTTCTGGATGCCCTGTGAAGCATTTGAAATTACATTGAGGGCATTCTGAATTTCTCCACAAACTGTGTCCTTGCTAGCTTTAAGGGATGCAACATCAGAATGTTCCAAACAAGCTGAACAAATTGAATGAAGTATGGGTGAGTTCTCCTTCAATGAGGCCCGGGCACCTGCAATTTCATCCCTCTGATTTGGAGATTTTAGGTCCTGAGGAGAGAAATAAAAAGAGAGGTTATGGAAGAAAGATTTATACAAAGAAGCTCCATTTTTCTGCCAATATAAACAAAAAGATAATAGACACTAGGAAGTCATAACTATAAGTTAAACTTAAGAGCATAAATTATTTCTACACTCTTGAATCTGTTAAAAGTTCTATAAAGCTGAGACAATTAGCAAATAAAGGTCACAATGGTACGGATGTGTGATAACTAACTTTTACATGTGTCAGTCATATACTTATGTCAGAAAAATACTCTGGCATTCACATTATTAACTGAATTATAAGAGGGCTTCAATTCCAAGGATGCTGATTACCTATTTGCATACACATGATGATTCCATTTAACGTTTTTGTTAAAACTAAACCAGTTAAGGATATTAAATTAAACCTCACACCATTCAGCTATCTTTCATTCTTTTTCAGAAATACTTGCTAATAAATTAATCTTAGATCTTTCTTTCTTCAACATTTATTCAGCATATAGTTATTGAGCATTTAGTATATGCTAGCCCTTGTTCTTAGATGTCAAGTGCACAGAAGGGAATTATCCTATAGGGACCTTGTTCTCCTGAGGCTTATATTCTTGTTTGAGGGAAAGGGGACCGAAAGCAAATGATAAACTACATAAACAAATACATAAGACAATCTCAGGTAATGACAAATTCTATCAAGAAAACACAAAAGTGAGTGTCAGCAACTGACAAGAAGAAAAGCTAGTTTAGCTTGGGTGGTCAGAGGAGATAATTCCTCAGAGATGACATTTGCAATAAATACAAATAAAAAGCATTTCAAACAGTGGGAGGAGAGGAAAGAGAAAGTCCTATGTAAGTGATAGTGGATCGAAACCAGCTCAAATCTACAGGAAAATTCCTTGGCAAGTACAATCTTAGCCAAGAGATGAACGTTAACATCATCAATGATGTCACAAGGATATCGGGTGATTTTTGATATATTGTGACAAGATGAGTACTTCACCTGCCCGGAATTCTCTCCAAAGCCCATAGTCTCAATCTAATCATGAAAAAACAACAACAAACAACCCAGATTGGGGAAAATCCTACATGATATCTGGACAGTATTCCTCGATTAAGATCATAGAAAACAAAGGGACTGGCTGATGAAGTATCACAGAGCAGGGGAAACTGGAGAGACATGAAAACTAAATGCAACATAGAACCCTGGATCAGATCCTGGAACAGAAAGAAGACATTAATGGAAAAATTAATGAATGCCAAATAAAGTCCAGAGTTTAGTTAGCAGTAATGCATCAATGGATGCTCATTGTGGCAAATGTAAGACATTAACAGTGGAGGAAATCAGAAGAGTAGATCAGAAATTTCTGTATTATCTTTGCAACTTTCCGAGAAATCTAAAATTATTAATATAAAATAAAAAGTGTAAAGAAAACTAACTCAAGTGAACTGAACAATAATTTATGCATTCCACACATAATATCTAATGTAATACTTATAAAAACTCATGGTACATATTATTCCTCTTTTTAAAGATGAGAAAACTGGCTTCCTTCAAGAGTGCTGTCTCCAGGATCTTACGCATTAACTTTCCATGATTTGTTACACAGTGATTTGTATTTATTGCCTCAAAGGTAGTAACACCTTTAAAAAGTTTGGAAACTCAGAATTAGGGGTAGAAAAAATCATAAACTATGCATTTAATTATTATCTGACATACCCCAAATTTTATCTGTCAGAAAGTTAGGTATGGTATGGGTTCCTGGGCCAACTGACTGAGCTCAATGTAGCATTTCTTGCATTGTAGCACAAGTCAGTGTGACTAAAACATGATCTTAACAGCTTCTTGCAGGGAATGGATTTCTCTCACTTGCTATTATACAAGGATGAGGACTTGTGTTATACAATGACTTATAGTTTATAAAGTGTTTCTGGATAGTATCTCACTGATCATCACAACACCCCTCGAGGCAGTTAGGCTGGTGTTATCAGCCCCATTTTAACTAAACAGGTATTTAGTATCAGGAGATTAAAAAGCTGGCAGAACTGAGATGTAAACTTAAATCTTCTGATTGCAAATCCCATGACTATTTCACAAGACTCTGCTACCTTTGAATAATGCTACCTGAGGCTAATAAATGGCTGCACTACTATATTTTAGCTCCTTCCTTTCTGAAAATAAAGGCTGTCTGCTACTTCAGGTGGGCTTTGAGAGAGATTCACTTTTTTACAAGATGCAGGGAGGACAGTTAGAAGTAGCTGTCAATTCACTGTTCCTACTCATTAATTACCCAGAAAAGACACTGCATGGTTTTCCTGACTTGCTATGATTTCCCCTCTAGATTTCCGGTCTGGGTTCAAGTTTCAGCTCTGTCATTAGTATTCCACGCTGGGCAAGTCGGCTTTTCAGTGTCTGTGTTTCCATCTGTAAAAATGAGGATAACTGTACTCCTGCCAACCTGGTAAGGGGGTTCAGTAAGTAGCATAACAGAATTGGAATATGCTTGTAAAGTAGTAGGGAACTACAGGAAAAGTTCAGAAATATTTTATTCCTAAAATTTATCACACTTGGGGCACTGTTTTTGTTCTGTGATAGCCCGTGATTTTCATATTCCCAACAGTTTTGTACAACTGTGTGTGTGTGTGTGTGTGTGTGCACGTGCTCAGTCATTCAGTCATGTCCAGTTCTTTGCGACCCCAAGAACTGTAGCCTGCCAGGTTCCTCTGTCCAAGGAATTTTCCAGGCAAGAATACTGGAGTGGGTTGTCATTTCCTACTCCAGGGAATCTTCCCAACCCAGGGATCGAACTGACATCTCTTGCTTCTCCTACATTAGCAGGTGGATCCTTTATCTACATTTATCTCAATGTGACTTAGAGGAAAAATAATTTAATGTTTAAAAAGGATGTACACTCCTCCAAGGAATAATGACACCATGTATAAATATTCAGAAAGAACTGAAGAAAATTCTCCGCATATTACAGTATAGCTATAACTATTTAACTTCTTCTGAAATGACTTACACCTTATACTTCTCTATTTAGAATGACAAGGTCAATGTTTAGGTAGTTTCTGGAAGATGAAAGTCAGTGAACATGTATTATTACAAATAAGCATAAAGTTAAAACATTATTCCTTTTACTCTGATAGTAGCTATATATATATCACTGTTAACTATGCTAATTTTTATGCTCTAGGAACTTTGAAGTTTTAAAAATTGTAATATATTTCAGCTTTTGAGCCTATACTTTGTTATCTCTGCCTAAAGCAATTTCAGAATTCTTAATGAGCACTGATAGCCTAAATAGCAAGCCAACAAAGCTTGTGAGAAAAGTTCAGTGAATGTAACAAAAATCATATTATGGCAGCAGGTGGAAAAAGGCAGGTTACAGAGTTTAGGAAAGAAAAATTGAGAAGACAAGGTTATTTCTCCTAAAAGACATCCCAAAGGATAAATTTAATGTAGTAAATAAGCACACAAATAAAAGGACAGCTAATGAATGTCACACTTCTAAACAAAAGTTGTGGCTCTTTTGTTTTAACGATCACATGAAAGGTTCATAAGTTGTCTATTTATACTTAAATTTAAAGCCAGGTCAAAATAGGAATTAAATGGTAGGGTCAATTAGGGATTTCTCTGGATGAAGAATTGTAAAGAACTGCATCTTGAGGATTGGTATTTATTTAATATCTTTTTTTAATGCTCCAGAAGAAAAAGCTTACATGAGATTTCCAAGTTAGGGAGACATTAAATGCTTCCAGCTGATGAAGAAATACACAGATGGGACTTAAAAAGAAGATCTTACAAGTCTGTGCAAGTGGGTAGAGAAGCAACATATGAGTTTTAACCCTGGCAAGAGAACAAAATATATTTAGGGATTTTAAAGATCATAAAGTATAAAAACGGAGGGCTCTAAGCTATCAGTTAATTAATTCAACTGTTCATTCAACAGTATTGTTGAGCCCCCCTGTACATATCAGGCAGTGTGCTAAATGTTAAGCAAGCAAAATAAAGAGCTTACAGATCAGAAGGGGAAAACAAAAAATTTACATGGGAGTTAAAATAGAGTTATTGATAGCATAGAGGAAAGTTCTTCAGATTGAGGGGAATTGAAGAAAATTTGTCAGAGGAGAAGACTCTTAAACAGTGAGCAAAAATTATTCCTGTGAACAGTGTAGAGAAAACAGCATGTCCAAAGGCCTGAGGCATAACAGAGCAAGGAGCCTGCATGCTACTGCAAGTACCACTACAAGTATAGGGACACTGAGCAAGAATGGTGATGAATCCCTCTAGAAAGGCAAGCAGATGCCACGCTCAAGAACTGTGAGTGCTACAGCTCAGATGTGTGTTCTTCAAAGATTGCTCTAGCAGTGACCATTTAGTGACCAGAGAGAATGAAATTTCAGTCAGGAAGACCGTGCAATAATCCAAGCAAGAGACAGTGCGGGCCTAAATGCTGAACACTATTGCTAGCCCATAGTAGGATGGGTCCAGAAATATTTATGAGGGAAAAAGGTAAGACACTGTGATACTTAGATGGGGAAGAGGAATGAAGGGATCTAGAAGCTTCTAGAAAATTGTTTTAACCACTGTGTACCTCGTGATGCATTCACTAAGATGGAGAATATGGGATGAATAATGCATTTGAAAGAGTAAGGTAAAGTACATTTTGTTATCTGCCAAATGTGAGATGCCAGCATACTATCCAAATAAAAATGTACTGTACATGGATTGAGAATTGAACAAGAAATAGAAATCGGTGGATCAGTAGCTTATAGTTGGGAGCTAAAGTCATGTGTGTGGGAGTTACAGGGCCTTCACCAGGCCTTCACCAGGATAAATGTTACAAAAAAGAGAACCTGGGAGTAATCATAAGTTGTTTCTTGCAGATGTAAAACTGAAAGTTTTCTGGGCTAGCCCAAAAACCTAAATATGTATTGTAAATTAACAAAAAGGACATCAGAAGATATTGAACTCTCAAAAATAACAAAGAAGCAAGCAAAAACACATCCATATCTTAGAGTTTAGGGCCCCAAATACTGTGGATAATTATGGTCACTATATTCTAAAAAATGAATTAAAATTTTAAAAAAAAGTGCAACTTGGAAGACTGTATGACTTCTGTATGAGGGAGCTAAAAATACAGGGTCAATTTTCTTCAAAAAAGGGAAATTTGTATTGGAGTATCCATGATTTTTTAACAGTATAGAAATTATAAATGAACTTTACAAGTTGTTGATGAACTTCTTTACTAAATATAGAAACAATAGATCAAGGAAGAAGCATTTTAGATTCTAGTGAAATCAATTAAAAATACATCTATTCATATTGCTGTCTCCCTCACTTTATTACACTTCCCTTGAATGCAAGCACATAGCTTAGTTATTTTTTAATCCATTATCTAGCAGTACACGGCACATATAAGGATCTTAATCATTTTTGAAGAAACAAATAGAAAAATTAGTAAGAAATAAGCAAGAGGAAGTTATACTCAGAAAGGGTAAGAAACTTGGGATATGATTATTTCAAGAAAACAAATATATGGAAAATATACATAATCCAGAGAGTCTAGACAAACTTGCACATGATAATTCTACAAAAAGCTAAAGAGTACAATTAAATTATATCTATCTTTACATCAAATTTTAGTGAAGTCACTGATACAACTGCTTTGGAAAACTGATAGTGTCTACTAAAGTTTAATATATATGTACATTCCCACAAGCCAACTTTGTTCCACTCCTGGGAGAAGATACACATTTATGGAAATATTTTCATGTTCACTAAAAGTCACATACAATTGTTCATAGAAATACTCTTCATATAGACCCAAATTAGGAGCAACCCAAAGTGATAAGAATGAACAAAATGCAGTTACATGCCACAATATAAAATATGGAATGAAAATACCAGACATAAAGAGTACATATTAATCTTATTTGAGTCTGTCTATATAAAGTTCAAAGTCAGCAAAGCTAATCTATAATTTAGAAATCAGTATAGTGTTTATTCTTTGAGAGTGATTAGAGACTAGAAAGGGGCATAAGGGATCATTTGAATTCTGGCAATTCTCAGTGTCTTGCCCTGGGTACTTGTTACCTTGGAGGTGGTATGTTTAGCTTGAAAAATTAATTGACCTGTATGCATATAGGCTATACATTTCATGAATGCATATTATACTTCAATTTAAAAAATTTATATCAAAAATCAAACAAAACAAAAGTGTTACTAAAGCCAAGCACATAGTCACTGGTATAAAAAGCTATATAGACCTGTTATGTTACATTTCCCATGATATTATGAGAAGGATGAAAAAGTTGGATGTGAAATACATTTGTAAATATCATCGACCCATTTAAGGACTTCTGTTTAAAACAGAAAAAAATCTAAATGGTTCAAAAATAAGAAGGGAAAGTTCCTATAACTTGGCCATCAGAAAGGGCAAAGCTAAAGGATTTTCACAGCAATTGATTCCATACACCCTTGAACAAACACACATTTCAAAGAATCAGAGAAAACTTCCTTACTAAGCTACATTCCGGCTCAAGTGGATAGCTCAGCAGATACCCTGCTCAACAAAGCAGAACTATATGTGCATTATTTTTTCTCTTCCAGGTGTTTAAATGAAATTTCTGGAGCTGACAAAAGCACTCTGGTAGTGGAGGGATGGGAGCTCATAAAAGAGCAGTTTTGTTTTCTTAAGACTAAGAGATATACAGCAGAAAAGTCTAATGGATACTTTGCTATTTGGATTCCATTCTTGGTTGGCTTTTATCCCATCTTCTTTCTGCCAAGATGCCGCCTGCTAACTGCTTCACTGGACTGGGCAGCTTCATGTTCTATTAGAAATCCAAATAGTGCAAACACCTGCTAATTTAAATGTTTTTCCCCAACATAAATTAGAAAGTGGATACTTAGCATTAACTGAGCTGAGGGATATAATATGGTGAAACAAGAACAGACTGCAAAGATGAAAAGAAGGTTCTGAGGAAAAAAAAAGATTAAAAAAAATGGAAGATTTTATAATCAAAACATTATTAAGCAGCAGAGAAAGACCTTCACTGATTTTTCTATTCTTATTTCTCATTTTCTATTTCATGTTAATAGAATAAAATCAATAAAGAAGAAAATAAAAGAATTCTTCAAATTCAAATAGAAAACTGAGAAACTATATAATGATCGTATTGAAATATGTACTCATACCCAGGGTATGTACTCTGAGCCTTAATGCATACCTGGAGTAGTTGAAATACACCAAAGTGAATATTAAAACTCCAAAGAAACCTCCTAGGAAAGCAATATTACTTAATTCTGATGCAGACTATTGTGTCAGTTAAGAAAATATATATATAAAGTTCAGAAATGCACTGCATTCATTTTCTATCCATCTGAAAGAAACATAGTATGCATTAATCTATTATTTGCCTAAAATTTATATCTAAAAATAAATATTATCTGAAGTCATCTATCATATGATTATAGTAAAAGGAATAAGCAGAAAGCACTAAAAAATGAGCTACTTCAATAAGATCCACTTGCTGTGCTTCATGCTTCCTTCCATTTGTGCATATACTTTATCACTTAATCTAATAAAAATTCAAATATCTGTAAGTCAGAAAACTTTTCCCGTATAGATTAATTAGTACCTGTGAGAGTTATCTTGAGTTTTAATATCTAGTCAAGGATCAATAATTATCATTATCTTTATAATTCCTTATATAAGTTTCTGTAACTCACTTGAGAGAAATAAATCATGGCTTCCCAAATATTCTGGCATATCTCAGAAAATGAATAGAGTTACTTAGTATAAATGGGATCCAAGCCCAGGGACATTGATGCGACTTCTTAGTTAATAATACTTTACATTCATGGAGTGGTTTATCCTGCTTAATATGTTTCCAGTTATTCTTTCACAAAGAATACCTTGAGAAGATATAAAAAGTACTATTATTTTTTAAATTAATAAAATGTGGTATTGCTGATTGTTTCTAGTAAAGCCAACATTCATTAAATAGCTGTAATGCTTCCTACAGGGAAACACTATTTTCTCTCATTTAATGGCCCAGTTATGAATAAGATCCAGGATTGGCTCCTATATTAACGCTCTTTCTACCCAACACTATTTTTTTTGTTATTGTCAGTAGCTTCATTATCTCTCACAAAGTCTGTCTAAGGACAGACTGTAGGTTCTGTAGTGGCCCAAAAGAAAATACACATTTTAGGCATTCCTTCCTAACAAATAATTGTCACACCTAATACAACTCAGATAACAAACTTATTCCTTAACTCAGTTTTAGAATAAGGCTGATAAGAAAACCTCAGGCCAAAATTGTAACACTATAAATTAAACTGTGATTGATAAGGTTATTTATTTTGCCAAAAACATATTTGAAGAAAGAGTAAAAGTATCCTCTTGACCTTTTTAATCTACTATTGATAAAGGAGCAACTCTAAACATAGCAACTTAGTAATGATAGCTTAATGGTTGCTTTTCCCAGAGGTTAAAAAAAAAAAAAAAACTGTTTGGCTTTTTAGTTTAATTCAGCAGCCCTGAAACACCTGCTACAAAGTATGACTGCAAAGCTAAATCTATAAACTCAGGTGCTTATTTTAAGTGTGAAGCATGAATAGCCCAGATGTCAGTCAACGGAAAGTGGTGAAGCTCTCATACACTAGAGAGTATCTAGCCCATTTAAAAACCATTCAAATCCAACTGTAGCCAAACAAACTACAACAACAACAACAACAACAAATCCCTGACCTCTACTCTAAAATTCTAGCACAGAAGCTTGTGTAAACCTTATGAATGCAGCCTCCATGATTTATATTTACACCATATGTGTATCTGACCTTGGAAGAGATTGGAAAGATGGATAATACATATCCCTGGGCCTGAGGAGTCTACCAAACATGAGGTGAGGCAAATGCTGGGCAACTCCAAGGCAGGAAGTCTGTCTCATAACGAAGACAGCATGAGCTTTGGGGTTACAATTCCAACACAAAAACATTCCGATAGGAGGAGATTTTGATTGTCATAACTAACCTTACTTCAGCTACAACATGGGGATGATAATTCCTACCTTCCAAGGTATTAATGAGGTTACCTAATTTAATGTGAAATATTTTCCAGAATTTTCTTATATGACCTCTCTCTGTGGCAAACTCTATGGTAAACTATTGGCCATATTCCCTCCTTAAAAGTTTCTCCTCTGTCCTCTTAGATGACAATGAATACTAAATTTAGGTTAACAGGAAGTGACCTCTCTACTGAGTTCCAGCAGAATAACTCAAGTTGGATCTCAAAATAAACATGTCCAAAAACTGAACCCATTGCTTTTCTTATACACACTCCCAAAAATGTTTCTCCTTAAACATTCTCGGACTGAAGCACCCCAATTCCCAACTCACTAACAATAAACTTAAGGAGTATCCTTGACTCTTCCATTCCCTCATTCCAATCATTAGGTAAGATCTGTTATTCTCCCTATCAAATACTTCTCCAGTAAGTACCCTTTGTTCTTATCCTCATTACTAATAGTAGTCTAGAGGAAAAATGATTAGGGAGAAAATGGAAAAAGTGTGACACAAGGAGGAGAGAAAAAAATCACGAAATATTAGAAACATTAGCTTTTTGGCTAATACAATATTTTGTCTATGATACAATTAGAGGAATCTCTCTAAACTTCAAATATGATCCTCACACCCCAACTTGAAATTTTCAAATGGCTTTTAATTCAACCACAATAAATTTCATATTGTTTATTATAGACAAACATGATCTGACTCCAGCTTCTCTAACTTCACTTTCTACCACTTCTCTCACAGGAACCCTTTCCTCTAGTCACATAAAATCACATGAGGTTGTACAGGTGCCTTTGCATGAGCTATGCCCCTACCTCCCCTCATATCTCCTGCTGCGTGTCGTTTATCCTTCAAGACATTCTCACATTCTGTCATCTGCAGACACACTCACATGTTCCAACAGTACTTACATAGCACTAATCTAGCACTTATTAAACCATTACCATTGGCTATATTTATTCACTGACATATCTATGTTTCTCACTGAATTATGAGTTCCTATTGGGGCCCAAATAATGTCCTAATTCTTTCATTCCCTGGGCTTTGTATACAGAATGACCAATTAATTAATACCATCTATCACCACTTTAAAGACATCGGAAAACTTTGAGGGTTACTGCCTTAAAATAATTCACTTCTCCAGGAGATAAAATTTCTAATTCTGAAGAGGAAATCACAACTGTAAAGAGCTAAGTTACACTCATTCTAGAATGGAAATATTCTTCTTTAATTGTGTTCCCAATTAGGCTAACTAGATTTCCCTATGAACTATTCTTCCAAGTGTTCTGGCCTAGCTGCTGATGACAGTTTTTACCACTTACATGCAAGGGTGTCATTCAGTGCTTATTGCTGTGTATCTCAGGTTGTTCTCAAAATACCTAATTTCTAATTACATTCCCTAGCAGGAAGCAACACCTTAAGCAGAATGCATGCAGGATGTCCCATATTTAACATGTTTTTAGAAAGTTAAGTTAGTGTTCTCTACATTAATCAATAATCAGATCTATTTGATTGAGGAAAACAGAAATAACTTAGGTTAATAATCTGGTTAAGTTTTAAGTATTCTTAGATGTTGATCTCAATAAAGTATTTATACAGTAGAACTGAACTAAGAGCTATGAGGAAATACAAATACAAAGTAAAAATAAGCTCCCACTCTGAAGTCCTCCACTCTCTGGAAATTATTAAATAATACATGTTAAATGGTGAAGAAAATTAGTGGGACAGATCAGAATTGTAACAGGAACTGTAAAGAAGAGCAGGGCTCAGCATTAAAGAATCCACCTGCCAATGCAGGAGACTCGGGTTTGGTCCCTGGGTTTGGAAGATCCCCTGGAGAATGAAATGGCAACTCACTCCAGTATTCTTGCCTGGGAAATCCCATGAACAGAGGAGCCTGGTGGGCTACAGTTCATGTGGTTGCAAAGAGACAGACATGACTTAGTGACTAAACAACAAAAAAAGAAAAGCATGGGTAGGTTAAGAAATTCTTCACAGAGAGGCATGTGAACATTTCAAATTTATCAGGTAAAAGAGAGTAAAAAAAGCTGACTTAAAGTCAGTTGGCTCTTGAGACTTCCCTGGTGGTCCAGTGGTTAAGACGTTATACTTCCAGGAGGCATGGATTTGATCCATGGTTAGGGAACTAAGACCCCAAATGCCATGGGCTGTGGCCAAAAAATAAAAACGAATAACAACTAAAAATAAAAGTCAGTTGGTTCTCTAGTATGCTTCTCAAACAGCATATCAAAACCTGAGCTCCTGATAATACCCCTCGACCCTCTACTCCCAGTATTCATCAGTTCAGGAAATGGCAATTCTTTCAGATGTCCAGGCCAAAAAACGTTTCAGCCTTTACTGCTGTTTCTTTCAAACGTCTTATCTGTCTTGTCAGCAAAATTTGTCAGTTTTACTTTCATTTATTGAGAATTTGGCATCTTATCACCTCTAGCATGTCATCAGTTCACTGCTTTGCTCAAACTACCCTACACACCTTTCTGACCTCATCCTTACTACTCTCCTTGCTCACTATGATCCAACAACATGGACCTCCTTGCTGGTTCTCTAAAACTCAATGCACATCGCACCTCTACCTTAGGCTATCCCATCGCTGGCACACTCTTCTGGATCTGTGACTTCTCTTACTTTTGAGTCTTTACTCAAAAGTCAACTTTTCAGCAAGGCCTCCACCCTCTATCAAAAAATTCAACAATTTCACTCTCAATATGTCATAATCCTTCTCTGCTTTATTTTCTTCATATTACTGTTCATCACTAATACACTTTATATTATTACTACTTACCATGTTTGCTTTCTGTCTTATTCAATAGAATGTAAGCTTCATGGGGGCACATGAAATGTATTTGCCAAATGCTCATTAATGAATGAATGAACATCAACTCAAATTAAAATTTTGCAATTACTTCGAAATATCTCACACATACAAAAATTATCCTATCACATATGGGAATAAAATACCAGAAAACTGTGTAGTTATACCTAGGAAGACAGATGAAGGACACAAAAATAGACAGCACAAAACTTCCTGCTTACTTTTCCCTCTTATTCCAGAGATAGATTTCAAAACAAGTTTACCTATATATATATGTATTATGATTTGCTTCTGAGTTTTACTTATGTCATATTTCATACTTTCCAGAATGCATACAGAAAGCTTCTGAACTTAAAACATAATGGCTATGGCTGTAGTTGAAAGGTCAATTGTATATGCCTGTCTATTAGAAGGTAAGTTATATTTAAAATCCAGATCCCTAACTAACAAAGATTTTGCCTTACTTAAGAACTAGATAGTGTGAATGTATCTTCTATACACTGAGTATCCACTGTTTAGTTTTTGCCAATTTAAATACTCACATCTCTAGGAATGGCTGCAATCCACCCTGGTATATAAAATAAATTAGCATTCTTGCACTCTGGATAAAAGTATGTGTTTAGCACCAAATGGAATCAGCAGATGACTAAATACTCTTTTTTGCCTTGTTTCCATAATAAATACAACAGATGCAAAATGCTGGAATGTGGACAGCTCCTAGAAGGATGGTGTTTTCCTCTAATGCAGAAATAACCCATTCAAAAACGCATTCAATAAAACACAAGAATCAGCAAGAACCACCTGGTTTATTTATTCCCATCAAGGTGATGATGGCAATAACTATACCACAAATACCTCTGTAGCCCAAATGAAGTATAAGACTGTCTTTGATATTAAGCATCACCAATTATCTCATAAAGTTATAGCAATGGTAATTCAAGTCCAAGATAAAGGATTGCCACATAAATGATTTAGAAAAACTATAATTCACACTAAATACTGAGCATTACCCAAACTCAGGAGACAGTTAAAGACATGAGATATGATCTCTAAAATATGAGGTAATAGAGGCGGACCCTTTCAATATTAAGTATGAAAAAAGTACCTTACTAGTAAGACCCAATTCCATCATATCACCTCTTTAAAAGAATACTGCACAAGGAATATGACAGTACATCACCCTTCATTCCATAAGGTTCTCTAGCTCCTACTACCCAAATGTAAGTTGAATTTTCATTCCCATGTCTATTCACTGTTGGATATGTAAGGAATGAATACTCAGAGACATTCAGTTTCAGTCAAAGAAAGACAAAGATATTCTCTAACCTGATAAAGGGAAAACCCACAGTAAGGAAGATCATGTGTGTGCTTAGTCACTCAGTCGTGTCCCATTCTTTATGACCCCATGGCCTGTAGCCTGCCAGGCTCCTCTGTCCATGGGCATTCTCCAGGCGAGAATACTGGAGTGGGTTGCCATGCCCTCCTCCAGGGGATCTTCCCAACCCACGGATCAAACCCAGGTCTCCCACATTGGAGGCAGATTCTTTACCATCTGAGCCACAAGGGAAGCCCAAGGAAGATCATACTTAATCTAAATGCTTAAAAGACTAAATGCTTTCTGCCTGTGATCAGAAATAAGACAAGAATATCCTCTTTCACTTCTATTCACTATCTAGTAAAATAATTTAAGAATGGAAAATAAGCAAAATGCGTCTAAATTGGAAAAGAAGTAAAACTATCTATTTGAGTACAACATTATCTGGTATACAGAAATCCCAAGAATTTTTTTTTTTAATTAGAGTTAATATATGAGATGAGCCGTGTTTCAGGATACAAGGTTAATGTACAAAAATTAATCATATATCTATACATTTAACAATGAACAATCTAAAAATAAAATAAAGGAAAAATACTATATATAATAAAATCAAAAACATATTTAGTAATGAATCTAACAAAGTAAATCCAAGACTTCTACACTGAGAGCTATGAAAAAGATACAAAAATATTAAGAGATTTAAATAAGCAGCAAAACTTTTCATGTCATGGAATGAAAGACAGTAGTATTTTGATGGCAATAATCCCCAAAACTAAACTATAAATTCAGTACAATCCCTATCAAAATGCCAGTTGTATTTATTGTAGACATTAACAAGATGAATCTAATATTCTTCTAAAAAGGCAAGGAACCCAAAATAGCCAAGATAAACTTTAAAAAGAACAAAACTGGAAGACTCATACTTTCTAACCTCAAAACTTACTAAAAAACTACAAGAAAGCATGATACTGGCATAAGTATAGATATATAGATCAATGGAATAGAATTGAGGTTTAAAAATAAACCCTTAAGTTTATAGCCAATTAATTTTCAACAAAGGTATGTAGACAAACCACTGGAAAAAGAAAAATCATTTCAATAAATAGTTCTGGGACAACTATATCAGTTCAGTTCAGTTCAGTCGCTCAGTCGTATCCAACTCTTTGTGACCCCATAAACCGCAGCACGCCAGGCCTCCCTGTCCATCACCAACTCCCGGAGTTTACTCAAATTCATGTCCATTGAGTCGGTGATGCCATCTAACCATCTCATCCTCTGTCGTCCCCTTCTCCTCCTGCCCTCAATCTTTCCCAGCATCAGGGTCTTTTCAAATGAGTCAGCTCTTCGTTTCAGGTGGCCAAAGTATTGGAGTTTCAGCTTCAACATCAGTCCTTCCAATGAACACCCAGGACTGATCTCCTTTAGGATGGACTGGTTGGATATCCTTGCAGTCCAAGGGATTCTCAAGAGTCTTCTCCAACACCACAGTTCAAAAGCATCAATTCTTTGGTGCTCAGCTTTCTTCACAGTCCAACCCTCACATCCATACATGACCACTGGAAAAACCATAGCCTTGACTAGACAGACCTTTGTTAACAAAGTAATGTCTCTGCTTTTTAATGTGCTGCCTAGGTTGGTCATAACTTTCCTTCCAAGGAGTAAGCGTCTTCTAATTTCATGGCTGCAGTCACCATCTTCAGTGATTTTGGAGCCTAACAAAACAAAGTCAGACACTGTTTCCACTGTTTCCCCATCTATTTGCCATGAAGTGATGGGACCAGATGCCATGATCTTCGTTTTCTGAATGTTGAGCGTTAAGCCAACTTTTTCACTCTCCGCTTTCACTTTCATCAAGAGGCTCTTTAGTTCTTCTTCACTTTCTGCCATAAGGGTGGTATCATCTGCATATCTGAGGTTATTGATATTTCTCCTGGCAACCTTGATTCCAGTTTGTGCTTCATTCAGCCCAGCATTTCTCATGATGTACTCTGCATATAAATAAGCAGGGTGACAATATACAGCCTTGATGTACTCCTTTTCCTATTTGGAACCAGTCTGTTGTTCCATGTCCAGTTCTAACTGTTGCTTCCTGACCTGCATACAGATTTCTCAAGAGGCAAGTCAGGTGGTCTGGTATTCCCATCTCTTTCAGAATTTTCCACAGTTTATTGTGATTTTCCACACAGTTAAAGGCTTTGGCATAGTCAATAAAGCAGAAATAGATGTTTTTCTGGAACTCTCTTGCTTTTTCGATGATCCAGCGGACGTTGGCAATTTGATCTCTGGTTCCTCTGCCTTTTCTAAAACCAGCTTGAATATCTGGAAACTCACAGTTCACAGACAATTGTTTGTTTACATGCAAAAGAAGGAAGATGAACCCCTACCTCATATCATACACAAAATTAAATCAACATGGATCATGCACCTTTTAACAGCTAGAGCTATAAACTCCATTCATGAGAAGTGTTTGCACACTTGCTTTTTCCTGAGGCAGAGTTGAGGGTGCAGGTTTTCCACACCACCACCATGTGCACTCAAGCACGAACTGAGTGAATAATCCAAGCCTGCTTGAAAGCTTGGTTGTGACATACAGACATGGTTCAGACATGAAGCAGCATCTGAGAAAGATAGGGACAGCCATTTCTAATGCTTACACAGGCAACTCATCATAATAAGTCCCATCTGCCTACAGCCAAATTGCCACAGCTTGTATCCCAACACACCAATTGCTTTGAGGCACAGCTCCCACTACAGCAAGAGTGGCAGAGGCTAAGGGAAGAACCCAGTTATAAGAGATAAAGATGACTTAGACCCAAATCAGTATTTGAGTAGAGTAAGGGTAGGCATTACTGGTGTTTACGCAGGTAGTACATCAGAAGCAGTACAGATCTCTGACCCTGGCGTGTCTACCATAGCCTCCATCCAAACTGAGAGTCTACACCAGCCCCTCTTGTTCCAGCATTGCTCCTTTCTGGGATGAGGAGCACAAACATAAAGGGAATGGAGCCAGCTTGGATCCAGCCCTCAGGGCTTCGGCTCCAACAATTTGAAACCTGTTCTTGCCCCTAGTAGGGCAGTGATAAGCACCAGAGGGGAAGAACCAACTCATACCTGGGTCCAGCCATAGCTTCTCCATCTCCTACCCCAATGCCACCAAGATGACAACTGCCAGCACACCCTGAGTAAATATGTAATTTGTCCTCACATCAAATTCATCTCTCTCTCTCCCACCAAAGCCACTGGGCACACACATACTATATAGGGACATTCTCACATAGGGATATTCATTCTATTATTAGCATGCAAAATATATTAAATAATTGTTTCACTTAATTTCATAGACAGATAGTTAAGCAAAATGAGAAGACTGAGAAATTGGTCTCATTGAAAGAGAAGAGAAAAGCCTGGAAAAATAAACTAATGAAACAATTTACCAGGTAAACAATTTAAAGCACTAGTAATAAGAATGCTAATGGAATTCAGGAAAAGAATAGAACACAGTGAGAATATTGACAAGAAACTAGAAAATATGAAAAAGAACCGGTCAGAAATGAAGAATATGATAATAACAATGAAATACACACTAGAAGGAATTAACAGAAAACTGGTGATACAGAGGAATGCATAAGTGATCAGGAAGACAGAATAATGAAAACCACCTAATCATAACAGCAAAATGAGAGCAGTTTAAGGGACTTGTGAGACAACATTAAGTGTACCAACATTTATGCTACAGGGGTCCGAGAAAGAGGAGAGAGAGAAAATGGTTGAAATTGTACTTGATGAAATTATGATTGAAAATTTCTGGAAGAAGGAAACAGATATTCAGGTATAAGAAACACAGAGCATATCAAACAAGGTGAATTCAAACAGACCAAAACCAAGACATATCATAATTTAAGCAGTGAGATTTAAACAGGGAATTCTAAACTTAGCAAGAGAAAATCAGTCCTACACAATGGAACCTCCATAAGGCTATCAGGTGATTTCTATGCAGAAACTCTGCAGGTGAGAAGGAAATGGAACCATCTATCCAAAGTGCTGAAAGGGAAAAACCTACAACCTATGATACTCTGCCCAGCAAGATTATCACATACAATAAAAGGAAAAATAAAGAACTTCTCAGACAAGCAAAAACTAAGAGTTTATCAATACTAAACCTGTTAAAGGGTTTAGTATTTTCCTCTAAATGGAAAATAAAGAAGTAAGAATCTTTAATATCTAAATGGAAAATAAAAGTAGAATCCATAGGAAAAGAAAAATCCCATTAGTATAGGCAAATAGACAATAAAGACTGATGACCAACCACCTAAATAAAGTAGTATAAAAATCAAAAAACAAAAATGAAAAATCAACTATCTCTACAATAATCAACAAGATAACTTGAAGATGTAAATATAAAATGTGGGAAAGGAGAGTAATGAATGTAGATGGTTTTGGATGCTCTTGAATTTAAAGGACTAACTATTTAAAGTAAGTAGATATAATTACAGGTCTACATATATGTCCCATGATAACCACAAATCAAAAGTCTACTATATATATATATATGTATATATATATACATACTGTATACACATACACACATATATATACAAAAACTAGAGAGAAAAGAGCATAAGCATATTGCTAAAGAAAATCTTCAAAGCACAAAGAAACAAAAAGAAGAAAAGAACACAGAAGAATTACAAAACAACCAGAAAATAAGTAGTAAAATAGCAGTAAGTACAGCTAATCAAGAATGGCATTGAAACATGTATAATATCATATAAGAAACAAATCACCAGTCCAGGTTCGATACAGGATACAGGATGCTTGCAGCCAGTACACTGGGATGAACCAGAGGGATGGTACAGGGAGGGAGGTGGGAGGAGGGTTCAGGATGGGGAACACGCGTACACCCGTGGCAGATTCATGTTGATGTATGACAAAACCAATACAATATTGTAAAGTAATTAGCCTCCAATTAAAATAAGTAAATTTAAATTTTTAAAAAAATTTTTTAAAAATCAATAGACCAAATGTTCCAGTCAAAAGACATAGGGTGGTTTATCAGATAATCAATAAAACCCTTCAATATACTACCTACAAGAGACTCCCTTCCAGGAGAAAAGACACACACAGGCTGAAAATAAGGGGATGGAAAAGGATATCTCATGCAAATGCAAACAAGAAAGCAAGAGTAACAATACTCATATCAGATAATATACACTTTAACACAAACTCTGTAACAAAAGACAAAGGACATTATACGTAATGATAAAGGGAAAACACAAGAAGATAATAAAGATAACACTTTAACATAAGTACATCATACAAGAACATCTAAACATATAAATCAAATATTAATAGACATAAAGGGGGAAAATGATGGGAATAAAATAATATTAATAGTAGGGTACTTTAACACTCCACTTACATCAATGGACAGATCATCTAGACAGAAAATCACAGAGCAACAATGATCTTAAATGACATAGAAATGACAAAATAGACCAGTTAGACTTAATAGTTATCTACAAGACATCCCATCCAAAGATAGGAGAATCCACATTCTTTTCAAGTGCACATAGAATATTCTTCAGGATGGATCATGTATAGAGATACAGGCCAACCCACCAAAACAAGAAAAAACTCAAAAACCTAATATACCAAGCTAAAGCAGTGAGAAAAAGAAAAATAGGCAAACCCTGGAGTCAGCAAAAGGAAAGAAATAATAAAGATCACAGAGAAAATAAATAAGACAAAAAATAGAAATATCAGTGAAACTGACAGGTGGACTTTTGAAAAGATATACAAAATTGGTAAACTTTTAGCCAGGATCATCAAGAAGAAAAGGGAGACATAAATAAACAAAAGAAGAAATGAAAGAGGAGAAATAATAACCAATACCACAGAGATACAAAGAATCATAAGAGGATACTATGAATAATTATATGCCAGCAAATTGGACAACATAGATGAAATGGAGTGATTTCCAAAAGCATACAATCTTTCAAGCCTAAATTAGGAAGAAATAGACAATCTGGATAGACTGATTATGAGTAATGCAAATGAATTTGTAACTTTAAAAAATTCCCAGCAAACAAACATTGGCTTCACAGGGGAATTTGATCAAATATATTAAAAAGAGCTAATATCTATCCTTATCAAACTATGCCAAAAATTGAAGAAGATATTCCCAAATTCATTATATGAGGCCACCATTATTCTTATACCAAACCCAGACAAAAACACTACAAAAAAAGAAAAAGAGAGAGAGAGATTTACATGGCAATACCTTTGATGAATCTAGATGTAAAAATCCTCAACAAAATATTGGCAAACCAAATTTGCCAATAAATAAAAAAGATTATACACCACAATTAAGTGTGATTTATCCCAGGGAAGCAAAGATGGTTCCAAGTTCACACATCAATCAATGTGATATGCCGCATCCCAAAAGAAGTATAAAAATCACATGATCATCTCAACAGATGCAGAAATAGCGCTTGAAAAAAATTCAACATCTATTTATTACAAAAACTTTCATCAAAATTGGTTAGAGGGAACATATCTCTACACAATAAAGACCATTTGTGACAAATGTACAATTAACATCTTACTGAAGAGATTTGGCTCCTGGGAGTACAGAATGCAGAGTCATAAGAGGTAATAGGGAATGCCAGTACCATAAGAGATCACAGCTGTTCCTTGCAGTGTTCTCTGACAGAACAATACTAAAGGAAATCACAAATGAAAAACAATGACAGATGATGACAATGATGACAGTGACGGAGATGTACACAAACATTGACTGGCAGAACAGAGTAAGAAAGACTCCTGGTTCTATCCCCAGACCAACCAGGAGGGATGCAAAGTGATGTGTTATGAGGGCCACTGACACATCCACAGTTCATTCCTTATTGGAAAGTCAGACACAGAAGCTAGCATGCCGGGACTGAACCATGAGGGACATGTATTTAGTGACTATTAGTAGGGTTTCAGGTACTTAGTCTTCCTTCTATGCTTTGTGATAGAGACAGCATTTCTTATTTAAGTGGAAATACTGTGTTCTCTCTTACCAATTTATTTCGATTATATTCTCTAAATTATTACAACCTCTTGTATCGTCCTTTTTCAGATTGATCATCTTGCTACCTTTGATATTCAGAATATTGGTAGAAAAAATATCTAAAGCTGATGTAACAAATAAAATGTCCCAAAATAGCCTTCAATATTAAGGTTAGATTTACTGAATACACATCACTTATAAATTAATGAGAAGTACTAATAAGTTGCAGGGTCTAAGAAGAGTCATTTAGATGGAAAAGAGGAAGGGACAAGAGGAAGTGATGAATAAAAATTAACATATATTGAGCATCTACTGTATAGATGGCAGTGTTCCAGGTGCTTTCCCATCTCCATGAAGTAAGAATCCCTATTGTCATTCTTATATATAAGAAGAGAAGCACAGAAAGTTTATAATTCATCCAAGCTCACAGAACTACTACTATTGTTGGTACAGGAATCTAGATCTTTCTGACCTACATCCATGTTCTAAGCACAAGGCAATGCTACGTTTATTAACTTCTCTCAAACTCATTTTTCTAATATAATAAATGAGATGTCCAACTTTTGAGGGGTCACTCTAAAATAAAAATTTTTATGTGATTGTTCTTATGGTACAAAATTACAATAATTTCTGAAGTCTATTACAACTCTAAAATTCTCTAATTATATCTTAAATAGTATTTAGAGGGAAAATTACACAGTCTAACAGTCCAACAATACTAAGACAGTGTTTCTTCCGTGTATTATGTTGATACACAGGTCGATTGACTGTGTATAGTGATTACTAAGTGTCAACACTGCTATATCCAACCTATAAATATTAAATTTTCAATACTAATAATCCTATGAAACCTAGTATCATCTCCATGTTGCAAATAATGTTAAATGTCTAAAGCAAACAATACTGGTAAGTGATGGAGGTGGAGTTTTAAACCAAAATATCTAGCTCCAGAATCCAGAGGCTTAATCAGTAGGCTGTTAGACCTTCCAATAAGAACCGAAAACACTCTAGTAGAGCTTCACAGTGTTTTAATAGTCTAATTTTAATAGTCTATACATTTTTATTTGATCCCATTATATTGTGCTTATTATAAGGATAAAGAAAAACACAGCTTGTTCAATGTCATATAGCAAGTAGCAGAAAACAATCTGAATTTTTGCAATACTGTGTGAAATTTTTCTTAACTCTTTCCACTAAAAACAAGCATCAGAAAGACATACAATAATTTAAATGCAAGATATTAAATGAATAGATATTAACAGATATAATAGATGAGAGAATAGGAGCAGTAAAATGGTGATTTCTCTTCTTTGAAATGTTCATACATTGTTAAATTTCACTTATCACTGAACTGGGTTAGATTACACTAAGGCCTTTGAAGCTTAATGATTTAAGCCACTTAATTAAAACATAAGAAAAATAATTATTTGCCCCCACCTTTCCTATGTTTTTCTCTCTTTCTTTAATTTGATGTAAATTATTTTTTTCTTACTGTATTGATTATTCACTGAACTAGGAAACCTATTCTTCATGCTAGGGAAGCAATGCCCTGTCATCTTGATTTTTGTTTTTAAAGTGGTGCTTTTTTAAAATTTATTTTAATTGGAGGATACTTATTTTACAATATTGTGGTGGGTTTGCCATACCATGAATCAGCCACAGGTGCAAATGGGTCCCCCCATCCTGAACCCCCTTCCACCTCCCTCCCCACCCAATCCCTCTGGGTTGTCCCAGAGCATTGGCTTTGAGTGACCTGCTTCACGCATCCAACTTGCACTGGTCATCTATTTTACATATGGTAATATACATGTTTCAATGGTATTCTCTCAAATCATCCCACCCTCGCCTTCTCCCACAGAGTCCAAAAATCTGTTCTTTATAGCTGTGTCTCTTTTGCTGCCTTGCATATAAGATCACTGTTACCATCTTTCTAAATTCCATATATATGTGTAATATACAGCATTAGTATTTCTCTTTCTGACTTACTTTACTCTGTATGATAGGCTCCAATTTCATCCCCTCATTAGAATTGACTTAAATGTGTTCCTTTTTATAGCTGGGTAATATTCTACTGTGTATATGTACCACAACTTCCTTATCCACTTGTCTGCCAATGGACATCTAGGTTGCTACCATGTCCTAGCTATTGTAAACAGAGCCGCAATGAACACTGGGGTACATGTGTCTCTTTCAATTCTGGCTTCATCGGTTTGTATGCCCAGCAGTGGGATTGCTGGGTCATATGGCAGTTCTGTTCCCAGTTTTTTAAGGAATCTCCACACTGTTCTCCACAGTGGCTGTACCAGTTTGCATTCCCACCAACAATGTAAGAGGGTTCCCTTTTCTCCACATCCTCTCCAGCAAGAAATAGTGGTGCTTTAAATAGCCCTTATGTATGAATAAGGAGTGGTATGCACCCTTTAAGATGACTTTCAGTGGTTCCTGCTTCCTGATATATATGCCCTTGAGTAATAGAATATTGAAACTGGAGTCAAATTGGCATTGGCATTGCTAGCTCATATTTATAATTCTGAAGATATTAGACACAGGATGGGATGGGGCAAAGGAAACTGGAATATGAATTAGCATTTTGAATATATATAGTAATTGACCATGACAAATTTTGTCTATAAAATGGACAGCTAAAAGGACAGATATAGAGTACTATTGTTATATAATTTTGCAGTATTCAGTTTAATCCCTTTTATGAAAAGATACCCTAAATGTTTATGTAATATGAGGCATACCTGGATAGATATGTCTGCTGAGATAGATTTTTTAATTAACTTATTTATTTTAATTGGAGGATAATTACTTTACAATATTGTGGTGGTTTTTGCCTTACATCATCATGAATCAGCCATGGGTACACATGTATCCCTCCATCCTGAACCCATCTCCCAGCTCCCTCCCCACTCCATCCCTCTGGATGTCATCTTGATTTTACACCAGAATTATGCCTCAGTCTGAATTGTTTACTTAATCACCTCATTGCATTACCAAATGACTTCTTTTGATCCATTTTAACAGCTAAAAATATTAGGATATTGAATTTACTTTTATTATTAAATTAACAACAAATATAAACCATAATCAAACATGTTGCTTTAGATTTCTTTTTGGAGAAAGTAATAGGACACAAATTTCATTATTACTGGATTGTTTACCTGAATGAAGGATCACCTAATAAAGATGACAGTTCTTTCCCTAAAAAATTTTTTATCCCTACAGTCAATTAAATTATATAAGATGGGATGCTCTAGCAATTTTCTTAGGATTAATTACCTAGGAACTAAACACTGCTTTGAAAAGTTTAAAAATGTTAGGGACTTAATTTCTTTCCCACGAGGTAAAGGATATAGGACACAACATAAAATATTCAATCTCAGCTTTAATTAAGATTATTAAGATAAAATAAAGGAGGAAATGGAGCAATACAGGGAGGAAAACAGCAAAACTTCCATAACATAAACATTCAAAATATCTAACAGTATTTTTATGAAACTCAGAACAAATTTACACATTTAATACTGAAGAGTTTAAATAGCTAATAATAAAATGTCAAAATACAAATTCTATTAGTATCTTCTTTTAAATTTTTTAAAAAGCATCCTTGCTAACATTTACTACATATGAGGCATTATGCTTACATATAAGTCATACACTTTACCAGTTTACAGCTATAAACATGTTTGTAATTTTAGAATTCTGATAGCAAATAATCATTTTATAATCATAAAATAATATCAAACAACAGCTATCTAAATAGTTTTTTGAATCTTCATGGATGCTTACACAGCTGGGCTTTTTAAGACCACTGTGTGCATGATAATTGCATAGCAATAATTCTAAGCATGTTGTTTTAAAAACAAGCAGACTCTTGGGGAGTTAAAGATGGAGTTTGTGCTTTTTTAACTAAAAAAATAATCTAGAGGATAAAGTGTATAAAGGCTCCCAGAGTGCAATGCTGAAAATACAAATTTCAGTTTAAACTAGAGAAGGCAAAAGCTAATGTTCTCATTGCCACGTAAATTTTCTCACATTATACCTGGGTGGTGTTCTTGCTCTAATTATGTTCCTACATGAATGCCTTATTACATATAATGTCAGAATATTACAGGGAGATAAAGTGTGTCTCTTGGCTTCTGTTTGTTTTGTATATAATCTTAATGTTTTACTCAGTGAGGTTTTGTATTTAATAAGAATGCTCCAGTACACTGATACACGAAACACAAGTACAAAATTTTTTTAAACAGTGGGTGGACTAGTGTTTCATACCTTTTTTTCATAATTATGTCTTTTAATTGTTCATTCAGTCCCTTATTTTTATGCACAATTTTTGCCTTCTTTTGTATTTTTTTTTGTTCTGATTACTGTTTTGAGTAAGGAGAATTGAACTTGTTCTTTAAAAGCAATAATGAACAAATAATATTACAGAGAATATAAAATAGAATGTCGAA
Organism: Bos mutus; assembly: GCF_027580195.1. Classification (NCBI taxonomy): domain Eukaryota; kingdom Metazoa; phylum Chordata; class Mammalia; order Artiodactyla; family Bovidae; genus Bos; species Bos mutus. The sequence goes on along the minus strand of NC_091644.1, from coordinate 21,978,386 downwards.
TTGAGGTTTTATGTAGATTTCCATATATATATATACAATGCATTTCTGAAAAAGAGAACAAGAAGTTACTTTCAAGATTTGAAAAGTAATAACTCTTACATTCTGCTTATATCATCATCACTAAATTTAACAAAACTGACCCAAGTGTCCAAGAATTTATGAAGTTTTCATTTTCCCAACATTTATTAAGAACCCACTGCATATCAGACAATTCACCAAGTAAATGAGATACAGAGATTAACAAGAATATGCCCTTCCTTTGCTCTCTCTACAAAAGCAATCCCCATTCAAAAATCTGGGTTTCAACACTCATTTTAACAATGATATTTTCTGAAAATATTTTTCATAATACCCAAAGTTTCTTAAAGTAACCATACATAATTTTCCAAAAGTGAATATCTAGCAATCTTTCATGGCATTTTGTTTACCCTACAATTCTTTTTAATTTTAAACAATACCTAGTTTATTATATCCCTTTCCATGAAACCAGAAGCTCCAAGTTATTCAACTGATCCTAAAAATCAGTCATTTTCTCAGCAAAAAAAAAAAAAAATTCATCACATCAACATGTAACTTAAATATGCTCTCTTTTAAGGTAAGTGTTGGTTTTGGATTAGAAGTTTTCAAATATTCTCTCAAGAATATTCTCCAGACTGGGCAGTTCAAGGTGGCAGCATAGGAAGAGCCTGAATTTACCTCTTCACAGGGACACAACAAATATTAAACTATATTTAGATAAATTCCCTCTGGGAAAAAACCTACAAACTATCTGAACACTGTTCCTCAACAAAGGATAAAAAGAACTGCATAAAGACAATAGGAGAGGCAGAGAAACTGTCTCTGACCACCCCCAGTGTGACAGTACACAGAAGGGAGGAATCTCACCAGATAGGCACTTCTCCAGGAGGAGAAAGGAGTTGGCATAACATTATGTACCTTAGGTTCTGGGGTCTACAGCAGAGAGCCAGGTTTCCAAAACATCTGACCCAGAAAAGCAACAGGGCTGATGTCCAGGAGTCCCAAAGTGCTGTAGGAAACTCAGATTTTCCTCTGAAAAGGCTCACATGTGCCCTCAGTTGCCTCAGGACTCAGCAAAATAAGACAAATTTGAAAAGTGCCAAAACTATCTGTGAAGTGGAAGTGAAAGTTGCTCAGTCATGTCCGACTCTTTGCAACCCCATGGACTACACAGTCCGTGGAATTCTCCAGGGGAGAATACTGGAGTGGGTAGTCTTTCCCTTCTCCAGAGGATTTTCCCAACCCAGGGATCAAACCCAGGTCTCCTGCACTGAGGGCAGTTTCTTTACCAACTGAGCCACAAGGAAAGCCCAAGAATATTGGAGTGGGTGGTCTACCCCTTCTTCAGCGTATATTTCCGACCCAGGAATCAAACCCTGGTCTTTTGCATTGCAGGTGGATTCTTTAACAACTGAGCTATCTGGGAAGCCTGATTAAAATTGCTCAGTCGTGTCCACTCAGCCGTGTCTGATTCTTTGTGATCCCATGGATGATAGAGTCCATGGAATTCTCCAGGTCAGGACACTGTGAGTGGGTAGCCTTTCCCTTCTTCAGGGGATCTTCCAAACCCAGGGGTTGAACCCAGGTCTCCCACACTGTGCTCAGATTCTTTACCAGCTGAGCCACAAGGGAAGGAAGGATAGTTTCAAATCTAAAAGCTTTGACTCGAGGAGTAGGGAGAAGTGGAAATGCTCTCCAAGAAAAGGTGCTGGCAGATGCCAAGGCTGCACTCTCTACCTAACCTGCTAGCACAAGTTCAGTTCAATTCAGACGCTCAGTCACGTCCAACTCTTTGTAACCCCATGGACTGAAGCACGCCAGGCTTCACAAACTCCGGAGCTTGCTCAAACTGATGTCCATCGAGTCGGTGATGGCGTCCAACATTCTTATCCTCTGTCATCCCTTTTCCTCCTGCCTTCAATCTTTCCCAGTATCAGGGTTTTTTTCCAATGAGTCAGTTCTTCACATCAGGTGGCCAAAGTATTGGAGTTTCAGCTTCAGCATCAGTCCTTACAATGAATATTCAGGACTGATTTCCTTCAGGATGGACTGGTTGGATCTCCTTGCAGTCCAAGGGACTCTCAAGGTCTTCTCCAACATCAAAGTTCAAAAGCATCAGTTCTTCGATGCTCATATTTCTTTACAGCTCAATTCTCACATCCATAAATCACACCTGGAAAAACCATAGCTTTGACTATCCGGACTTTTGTCAGCAAAGCAATGCTGCTTTGCTGCTTTTAAATATACTGTCTTGGTTGGTCATAGTTTTTCTTCCAAGGAGCAAGCACCTTTTAATTTCATGGCTGCAGTCACCATCTACAGTGACTTTGGAGCCCAAGAAAATAAAGTCTGTCACTGTTTCCACTGTTTCTCCATCTATTTGCCATGAAGTGATGGGACTGGATGCCATGATCTTAGCTTTTTGAAAGTTGAATTTTAAGCCAGCTTTTTCATTGTCCTCTTTCATTTTCATCAAGAGGCTCTTTAGTTCCTCTTCGCCTTGGGCCGTAAGGGTGGTATCATCTGCCTATCTGAGGTTATTGATATTTCTCCCAGCAATCTTGATTCCAGCTTGTGCTTCATCCAGCCTGGCATTTCACATGATGTACTCTGCATATAAGTTAAATAATCAGGGTGACAATATACAGCCTTGACATACTCCTTTCCCAACTTGGAACCAGTTCGTTTTTCCATGTCTGGTTCTAACTGTAGCTTCTTAACCTACATACAGATTTTTTAGGAGGGAGGTAAGGTGGTCTGGTATTCCCATCTCTTTAAGAATTTTCTACAGTTTGTTGTGATCCACACAGTCAAAGTCTTTGGTGTAGTCAACAAAGCAGAAGTACATGTTTTTCTGGAACTCTTTTGCTTTTTCTATGATTCAATTGATGTTGGTAATTTGATCTCTGGTTCCTCTGCCTTTTCTAAATCCAGCTTGAACATATGGAAATTCTCAGTTCACGTACTGCTGAAGCCTCACTGGGAGAATTTTGAGCATTACTTTGCTAGCATGTGAGAAGAGTGCAATGTGTGGTAGTTTGAACATTCTTTGGCATTGCCTTTCTCTGGGATTAGAATGCAAACACCTTTTCCAGTCCTGTGGCCACTGCTGAGTTTTCCAAATTTGCTGTTTTATTGAGTGCAGTACTTTCACAGCATCAGCTTTTAGGATTTGAAATAGCTCAGCAGGAATTCCATCACCTACACTAACTTTGTTCGTAGTGATGCTTCCTGAGGCCCACTTGACTTTGCATTACAGGATGTCTGGCTCTAGGTGAGTGATCACAGCATTGCAGTTATCTGGGTCATTAAGATCTTTTTTGCATAGTTCTGTTATTCTTGCCACCTTTTCTTAATATCTTCTGCTTCTGTTAGGTCCATACTGTTTCTGTCCTTTATTGTGCACATCTTTGCATGAAAGTTTTCCTTGATAGTTCTCATGTTTTTGAAGAGATCTCTAGTCTTTCCCATTCTATTGTTTTCCTCTATTTCTTTGTATTGATCGCCAGGCGATCAATGCAAAGTGTGCAAGCTCAAACATGGGAGTGAGTGATCACAGCACTGTCCTGCCACACTGCTAAAGCCAGAGAGCTCTGGTACTCGCGGGTACCTTGGCTGAGGTGAATGGATGCAAATCGTCACAGCAGTCTCTTGCTCCCTGGCTGAAGTGTGTGAGGGCAGCAGACTGTGACACTCCCTCCCCAACCCCCTGGCTGGGGCTAGCAAATGCAAGTGGTCACAGTGTCACTCCTCTCCCAGACTATGGCCCAGCCAACACGCCCCGCCCTCTGCCTGGGGCTGGTGAGCCCAGGCAGTTGTATTCTTTCACTCCCCAGCCTAAACTTGACACATACATAGGACAGACAAGTCACGCTTATGAGGCAATACCAAGTCCAGGATCATATACTGCCATTTTCCCTCTGACTTCCTGAAGTAAGAGAGCACGCCCTACCCGCTACAGTCTAGCTTCCCAACTACCGCCAGTGGGCAAGCACAGTCAACACAGGGGACATCCCTTAACTGCCTGGCCCTGGTGGCCTGGGGGACTGACGTTCCTGAGCTCCAAATACTGCAACAATTAGAAATACAGTACTTGGGAGGCCACCATCCCACAGACAGCAGAATGAAACACACCCAGTCTACCTATGAAAAAGACCTATTTACTTAGCCTGGAGCCTCACCATGAGGGGCAGGATTCAGGTTTCCCACACATCTAGAAGCTAAGGATGCCTGCTCAAGGAACATAAGCATGGATATATTATCTTTGTACATACAACTGGCCTCACTACAGCTCAATAAGACTCCTCAGAAAGGAGCATTTACCCTTGTCAGAAGCACCAATTTCTGCAACTGTCACCCAGCGGACATCTCCAGATCTCATGGCTCATGGGCCAATAGGGATTATAATCACAGTTTCATAGGATTACAAATATCTTCATACTTTAAGACCTCCTGCATGAGCAACTGGCCTCCAATCAGCCTGAAATTAGGTGCTAAGTAAGATTCTTCCCCTCAAAATACTGGCAGTTCTCGGCATATCCTTAAAAACAGGAGCATATCAAGAATAAACCAAGCAGTATAAACAGCTATAAAGAGCCAAGAAATGACTGAGACTAGGACAGGGCTCAAGGAATAGGCTAATCACCCACACAAGACCACCTCTTCAAGACTAAGACATGTAGCCTTCCTGCCTACTGCATAGAAACAAACACAGAGAGCCAAACAAAATGAGGAAACAGAGAAATATTTTCCAAATGAAAGAAGACAACCCCTCATCAAAAGACCTCATAATAAAGAGATAAGTAAATTATCTGATACACAATTTAAAGAAATGATCATAAAGATGATCCCTAAACTTGGGTGAAGAATGGATGAACACAGTGAGAACCTCAACAAAGAGTCAGAAACTATAAGAAAAAAAAAAAAAAATCAGAGGTGGATAATACAATAACTGTAATGGAAAATACATAAGAGGGAATCAACTGTAGATTTCATGGTACAGAAGAACAGATAAACATCTGAGAGACAGAGTAGTAAAATCACCCAATCTGAACAGCAAAAAAAAAAAAAAAAAAATTTAACAAATAAGGATGGCTTAAGGGCCTCTGAAACAACATCAAGAATACTAACATTCACATTAAAGTGTCCCAGAGGGAGGGAAAAGGGGAAAGGAGCAGAAAACATATTTGAAGAAATAACAGCTGAAAACTTCCCTAACCTGTAAAAGGAAACAGACATTCAGGCCCAGGAGAAACAGTCTCAAACAAGATGAACCCATAGGATGGCTCAGATGGCAAAGAATATGCCTGCAATGCAGGAAACCTGGGTTCAATCCCTGGGTCGGGAAGATCCCATGGAGAAGGAAATGGCTACCCACTCCAGTATTCTTGCCTGAAGAATTCCATAGACAGAAGAGCCTAGCAGGCTGCAGTCCATGGAGTGGCAAAGAATCAGAAATGACTGAGCGACTAACATACTTTCAGAGAGATCCATTTGAAGACACACTGTAATTATCATGTCAAAATTTTAGGGACTTCTCTGGTGGTCCAGTGGTTAAGAATCTGCCTTGCAATGCAGGGAATGCAGGTTTGACCCCTGGTTGGGGAACTAAGATCCCACATGCCACAGAGAAACTAAGCCTGCACATCACCACTACTGAGCCCCAGTGCCACAATTAGAGAATCTGTGCCCCCACAATAAAAGATCCCATGTGCTGCAACTAAGACCCAATGCAGCCGAATAAATATTTTTTTTTTAATTTTAGATAAAATTTCACAAGTAAAAAGAAAATTTGAAAAACAGCAATAGAAAAACAACTCGTGATGGTGGTTTAGATACTAAGTAGTTTCCAACTCTTGCGACCCCATGGACTGTAGCCCACCAGGTTTCTCTGTCCATGGAATTTTCCAGGCAAAAATACTGGGCTGATTTGTCATTTTCTTCCCCAGGGGATCTTCCCGAACCCAGGTCTCTTGCACTGCAGGCAGATTCTATACTGACTGAGCTACCAGGGAAGCCCAGAAAAACAACTATTTACATATAAAGGAAGTTCCATAGGATAATTAGCTTTTTAGTGTTTCTCTTGGATTTCTCTCCATGCTTTTAATCAAAGGATTGATGATATACCTTTACAACACGTTTAAATCAGCTTTAGGACTCTGAACATAAATCTAAAACATCAAATCTCAACCTTGACCCTGAAATTGCATTATGCCAAAATAAACAATCAAAAAAAGCATTTAGAATTAAAAGATCTGGATACAATCTTAGCTCACTTGCTTCCCAGCAAGTCAATAAGTCCTTGAGCAAATCATTTTACTCCAGAGGCTTGGATAACTTAACAAAGAGTGAAAAATACTTATCATAAGCAACGTTTCAAAAGATGACATAAGATAAAATTTAGGCAGAGAGAGAGAGAGCCCAAATGTTGCTGCCTGCTCCGCAAATGATCATATTTTTACAGTATACGTTCCACCTTCCTTGCTTCTAAATCCCATGACAATGTATGTATTTGCCTGATTAGCAAACACAGTTTCAGTTTTTCAACTATAGGATGCTAAGTGACATTGCTCTATGGTTTTGCCTCTTTCCTACAATTGCTCAACTGGAATAGATTCATCAATAACACAAGTAATTTCCTACAAAGTATGACTGGAATGGTGTTGGAAAGGTGACCTTTCCAAAAACACAGTTCCTCTACAGTTCTATCTAATCTATGCAGTGCCACCATTACAAATTCATTACTTTGAATTAAAGTATAATCTCTCCAGCTGTCCTTTATTTTATGCCAGTACCCTAAAGGAGTATTTAATCGGGAACAACTATATTCTAACCTTATTTAACACTATACTAAGTAACAAATAAACCCAATAACAAGTTGTTGTGCTGTACAGTCACTCAGTTGTGTCTGACCCTTTGCGACCCCAGGATTGCTGCACACCAGGCTTCTCTGTTCTTCACCATCTCCTGTAGCTTGCTCCAGCTCATGTCCATTGAGTCAGTGATGGCATCCAACCATCTTGCCTCTGTCAGCCCCTTCTCCTCCTGCCTTCAATCTTTCCCAGCATCAGGGTGTTTTCCAGTGAGTCAGTTCTTCGCATAAGGTGGTCAAAGTATTGGAGCTTCAGCTTCAGCATCAGTCCTTCCAATGAATATTCAGGTTGATTTCCCTTAGGATTGACTGGTTTGATCTCCTGGCAGTCCAAAGGACTCTCAAGAGCCTTCTCCAACACCAAAGTTCAAAAACATAAATTCTTCAGTGCTCAGCCTTCTTTATTGTCCAACTCTCACATCCATACACGACTACTGGAAAAACCACAGCTTTTTATACAGAACTTTGTTGGAAAAGTGATATGTCTGCTTTTTAATACACTGGCTAGGTTTGGCATAGCTTTTCTTCCAAGGAGCAAGCATCTTTTAATTTCATGGCTGCAGTCACCATCTGCAGTGATTTTGGAGCCCAAGAAAATAAAGTAAGTCACTGTTTCCACTGTTTCCCCATCTGTTTGCCACCTACTTCTGCTTCATTGACTATGCTAAAGCCTTTGACTGTGTGGATCACAACAAACTGTGGAAAATTCTTAAAGATCTGGGAATACCAGACTACCTTGCTGCCTCCTGAGAAATCTGTATGCAGGTCAAGAAGCAACAGTTAGAATTGGACATGGAACAACAGACTGGTTCCAAGTTGGGAAAGAAGCATGTCAAGGCTGTATATTGTCACCCTACTTATTTAACTTATATGCAGAAAACATCATGTGAAATGCCAGGCTGGATGAAGCACAAGCTGGAATCAAGATTGCCAGGAGAAATATCAATAACCTCAGATATGCAGATAGCACCACCCTAATGGCAGAAAGTGAAGAAGAACTAAAAAGCCTCTTGATGAAAGTGAAAGAGGGCAATGAAAAAGCTGATTTAAAACTCAACATTCAAAAAAATTAAGATCATGGCATTTGGTTCCATCATTTCCTGGCAAACAGAATGGGAAAGAATGGAAACAGTGACAGACTTTATTTTCTTGGGCTCTATAATCACTGCAGATGGTAACTGCAGCCATGAAATTAAAAGATGCTTGTTCCTTGGAAGAAAAGCTATGACCAACCCTGACAGCATATTAAAAAGAAATGGCATTACTTTGCTGACAAAGGTCAGTCTAGTCAAAGCTATGGTTCTTCCAGTAGTTATGTACGGATGTGAGAGTTGGAGCATAAAGAAGGCTGAGCGCTGAAGAACTGATGCTTTTGAACTTCGGTGTTGGAGAAGACTCTTGAGTCCCTTGGACTGCAAGGAGATCAAACCAGTCAATACTAAAGGCAATCAGTCTTGAATATTCATTGTAAGCACTGATGTTGAAGCTGAAGCTCCAATACTTTGGCCACCTGATGCAAAGAACTGACTCACTGAAAAGACCCTGATGCTGGTAAAGATTGAAGGCAGAAGAAAAAGAGGATGTCATAGGATGAGATGGTTGGATGGCATCACCAACTCAACAGGCATGAGTTTGAGCAGGTTGTGGGAGTTGGTGATGGACAGGAGAACCTAGCGTGCTGCAGTCCATAGGTTTGCAAAGAGTCAGACACGACTGAGCGACTGAACTGTACTGAACTGACTGATGGGACCGGATGCCATGATCTTAGGTTTTTGAATGTTGTGTTTTAAGCCAGCTTTTTCACTCTCCTCTTTCACTGTAATCAAGAGTTCTCTAGTTCCTCTTTGCTTTCTGCCATAAAAGTGATGTCATCTGCATATCTGTTATCACCTAAATAAGAGCCATAATCTGGAGTGATAGAGGATATAGGTATGTCTCAGTCAGTTGATGAAGGGGAGGAAAGGGTGGACCAGAAGCTAGATTCTGAGAACTGCAGATTTGTGATGAGAAACGAATGACATATTGGAAAAGAACCTAAAATACGTAAAGAGTGCAAAATGGAAGGCTTGAATACAGATTGGCTAAATATGGCATTTGCTTCTGCTTTACAATTAGCTTTCCCTTTGTAAGTAGTCCTATTAGACAAATTTGACAACAAATGCAAAATATTTTATCCAGAAAATAATTTTTAGGAATGACCTTAAATACAGAAAATATAGTGGCTGTGATTTGACAAGTCCCAGAAGGTCCTCTAACTCCAAAATACCTCTCACATCCAGTGCCTGCACTTTCATTCTTAATCCCATTAGTCAAGAAGTACCTTCTCATAATGTCACCTTTGAAATTCAAACACTACAGGATAACATTGAATCACAACATATTATGTGATTGCCACTGACAAATCCAGTTCTTTATTTGACAAAAGAAATTTAAAACATCAAGTGCTCTGATAAAGAGGAAGGTCAGTGATCACACATATGATCAGCCTGTCTATAAGTCAGTTTAGGAGATGGTTTTTAATAAGCAGTGAGCTGCCTATGCTCCAAAATTTGCCTAAGGTTGACCTTGATAACAGTGTTTATATATACAAACATAGCTCACACTGGAAAGCAGATGCATTGGAATGACGAGATTTAAAATGTTCTCAGAAAATGTTCAAAATCTCCCTAAACTTAAAGCAAGGCCAAGCTTTAAAATCAAGAGGGACAGAAATGCTAAGAATACTCCTGCATTTAACTGAGTTCAAGTAGTTAAAAGGTCTAAAAATTAACCATGAAACTTGAAAAATATGTAAATGATCTTCAAAAATAACATTTGGAAAACTGAACGTCAGAAATATCAACACTGTAGGTGCCAAGAGGGAGGCATTTTGCAATGACTAACAAATTAAGGCATCTTAATGTGAAGGCTGATTATATAATGCATAATAAAGCAGAGGAAGGAGGAGACAGAGGTGTGCTTTCTCATTAGTTCTGGCTTAGAACCATATTGCATAACATAACCAGATTTACGAATATAAAGCATCTTAAAAATCTATGGCTGTTCTCTGAATCAGATCATTTCTATAGCACAAAGTGGCTGTCATTCCAAATATCTACATTTATTCAGAATATTTTCATTTTCTCTGTTCACATAAAAATCTCAAAGCTATAGTACTCTTAATGGTCAGCAGGGGTAATTGGAATAGAAAAAATAATTCAGAAAAGAGAAATCAGAGGCATATGCCACATTTTCAATATTGCTGCCTCTGTTTCATGCTTTTTTTCCTTACATACCCAGCTACACAGAGTTCTATTTGAACAAAATGTATATGCCTTCAAAGAGTCAACTAATAGTCAACACTAATGTAACATTTACTATGTGTCAGGCATTGTTTTAAGAGTTTTATGTAAATTACCTCACTTATAGTACTCAATGCATTTCAATAGTATAATAGTACAATATTATTTGTACTTAAGAGATAAAGAAACAAGAGTCAAGATGTAATCAATAGTCAAAGGGTCTGAAATTGAGTTGAGGAAAAGAAAAATAGAAAGGTAGAAATCACTAAGCCCCAATCAAAGTGACAATAGTCTCACATCTATTTAGATTACAAATATATGGAAAAGAAGAAAAAGAGACAGAAGGAAGAAAATAGACAATGATTATTACTAAAAATCACAAATTTTCACATGTAATAGAAAAATAACACCGAACTGTCACTTAAGAAATTTAATTCCCATAGTAAACAAGAAGAGACTTTACCCAACCTAATACCTACTATTTTATAAAAATTGCTATACCTGAAAGATTAAAAGAGGTAGTATTCTTAACCTTTCCAGGACTACTTTCAAAAGCTATAAAGCAGAACATTCATTCAAAAAGAATGTCAACTGGCTCTGGAGCTAACCTGAGATAATAATGTAGATCTTGAGATGAGAGGAAAGTTTATTACTACTGACCATGTGATTCTCTAGCTTACATTAAGGAGAAATAGGAACTACCTCAAGATAGAATAAATTATAAGGATACCTTACAAAGGAAATTTAGAATATAAAATGTTGACAGTATATATGAATGTCAGAAAAGTTTATATGTCCACAAACCACAAAAGCATAGCTGTTTTTAAAAATAAAACAAACAACTCACATTCTCACTGTGGTTTCACAAGAGTTCCTGTGGATCTTAAGGAACGAAATGTCCCTACCAGAGGCAGAAAGAAACACAAATTAAACAAGATTATAAAGTCTACAGTGATTTAAAATTTGTCAGGAAAAAATTAATTCACAAAAGCAGAGATAATGCTAAAAATGATAATGCAAAATAATAAAAAGAACAAGTAAAAATAGCAATGGTAATCAGCCAAGGCGAGTATCACAGTAAATTACTGCTCTATCTGAAATGACAGACTCCAGGATTCTTTAAATATGTCTTTGAGGGGAAAATATTTTCAAAGAAAGAACTGTACAAGTTCAACTAATTAACATCTTATGCTTACACAAATTGCCTGGTTGGGAGAACGGGAGAACACTTGATGCCACAACATACGAATTTGGATAAAACTAAGTCCACAGAGGTCAGCAATGCCATATGGCAAGCACCCAACATGACATAATAAGCAGTGGCTAGAGTATTCAAACTAGTCAACCATCGCTGCCAGGCCATGGTACCCTCCTTCTTCAAATGAGTTCTAACTTAAGTCGTCAGTTTCATCACCTCCCAGAAGCCCGAAAGAACACTCTAGTTTAAAACCACCAATACAGTACACTAACGCACATATATGGAATTTAGAAAGATGGTAACGATAACCCTGTATGCGAGACAGCAAAAGAGACACAGATGTATAGAACAGTCTTTTGGACTCTGTGGGAGAGGGAGAGGGTGGGATGATTTGGGAGAATGGCATTGAAACATGTATAATATGATATAAGTCCAGGTTCGATGCAGGATTCAGGATACTTGGGGCTGGTGCACTGGGATGACCCAGAGGGATGGTACGGGGAGGGAGGTGGGAGGGGGGTTCAGGATTGGGAACACGTGTACACCCATGGCGGATGCATGTTGATGTATGGCAAAACCAAAACAATATTGTAAAGTAATAGCCTCCAATTAAAATAAATAAATTTAAATTTAAAAAAAGAAAGGAAAATAAAAACAACAACAACAAAAAATAAAGCCTGATGGAACTGCATTGATTTCAGACCTAGTACTATTGTGACTGGGTATAATTGTATTATAGCATCATAAACACCACTTTCAACAACTTTCCTGGATGTCTCGGCACTGTTGTGAGAGATATAAGTCAGAGGTGGAGAAAAGTTACTAATACACTGATTTGTAGCATGGAGAATTGTGTAGAATCTTTACCTTCAGTATTAAAGTCCAAAGGGTATATTAACAAGTGCAGATGGTAGTCTTCATTCTTCACAAGCACCTCTTCATTAAAAAAAAAGGAAAAACACCTCATCCTTAAAGGGAGGATTTAGAGGGCAACTGAAAGACCTGGATCTTCTGCTTTCCAGCCTCCCTGCTTAATGTTGGTTAGAATGTTGTTCATAACCACTTCAATCTATGCCAGGGAAAGGATATGCAGGTTAAAAAAGAAGAACCAGATGTGAAATTCTATAAAATGCCAGCTGAGTCACATCCTAGACTCTGAGGATTTATACACATTTCCACTGTTGGCAGGGCCGAGAGTAGTGACAATTTTGCTGTCACTGATGAAGAACTAGCAAATCAGAGCAGAAAAGGACATCTCCCTAGGGAATGAGAACCTCAACTTCAATAAATGAAGCAACGCTGATGAGATGAAATTTACATTTAAGTCACAAAACTACTGGGACTGGACTGCAATTTTTAAAAAAATGTATCAGACAATAAAACAATATGGTAATGTCAGCTTTTTTTTTTTTTTTTTTTTGCTGTGTATATCTGCTAGAGTACTTTAAAAAAAAAACAAACATTTGAACAAGGATTGAATAGAAGCTTTTATATTACAAATTTAATATTCAGGAAATATAAAAAATTAATAATCACTGCAGTTTATTAAGGACCTACTATGGGTAAGGAATCTAATACATTTTATTTCATTTAATATACTTGATTCAGATAGATCCATTTTTAAGAGAAGGAAATAAGCTCAGAAAGGGTCAATAATTAGCCCAAAGTCATGCTTCTAATAAGGAAAAGAAGTGGAATTCAAACTTAAGTCACATGACTGTTAAAACCATATTCTATGTGCCTCAGAATAAAATTCACTATTAATTTTTTAAGCTGTAATGATAAATGTTAAGGGCTTACTATGTTCCAGGTTCATTATCTCACTTTATCCTCTAAACAGCTAAATGAGGTAATATTTTACCTGTTTTATAGTTAAGAAACTAAGACACAAAGAAAGTAAGTAACATGTCCAGTTAGCTAGTGGGAGAATCATGGTTCAAATTCCAAGTCACTGCCTCCAAAGACTCAATGTGTTTCCAAAATCCATAATAGTTATGGATTTTAAACATTTGCTTAATGCCAGGTCCTTGGGAACTTCCTTCATTTTGCAAATTATAGTGTTCACCTGGCTGGCTTTATCCTTTACATGTTTATTCTCTCCTATCTTCTTCTCATTATAGATAACATAACTGTCTAGTTTCATGAAATTTTAGAAATAGAATCCACCCTCTGATAAATTAACCCAGCAAGGACAAAAAGGAAGTTATTAACAAAATACAACTTACGGCCTAAATTTCCTACCAGTGAGGTACCCTTACATGACACTGTAATGCAGCATTTCCAAAATAAGTAAATATAAAAAATCTTTTTTAAAAGACTGGAAAATCCAATTCTACTATTTTGAAGGTAATAATCAGATATAATAATTCAGGATAAATTTTTGAAATCAGATACAACTCTAATAGAGTTTTTGTACACTTTTAAAAATAACATCAAAACACTGTAATCTAGCTTTGAAAGCTCTCTACATATTCTTCCAAACCCTGTTGACCAGCTCTTCTGGTCTATTTCCCATACCATGTACAAGTCCCTCTCAGTCTTGCTTTTAGAACCTGGACACCTATCTCCATGTTTCCATCTTCTAAAATTAGACTCAACCATTCATCCTCAGTGTTTCTGCCAAAGTCTCAACTACGAGCTGTTAATGGCCCATATTCCATTATTTTGAAATTCTACCAACAAATTTGTGGTAATTTGAACATAACATTTTTATCTCCTCTCTCCCTTCAGTTTCACTAAAACATTAAAGGGAGAACATACAAAGAAAATAAAAGGCATTATTGAGTGAGATTTTCAACAAATGAGGGGAGAGGAGGTAATGAAAGACAGATAATGTACTTAACAAAAAGGAAAAAGGTATAGCTTAAAGAGGAGAATAAAGATCAAAAAAGAGCTGATTCGTTTTATAGAACCCTTAGAGAGGCTCAAGATTCTAAATCTCTCATCGTGGAACATAGAATATCCACGTATACCTCTCTCCCATCCCCTACATTGGATATTAGCACCAAGAGAGTACTATAATTTTCATGGGAGAAATTTAACTGGAGAAGTCAATAGTCAGAGACCTCAGGTACTAAAAAGAGGAACAGTGAAACTGAAGGTAGAAATAGATGAATTAATTAAAAGTCCACGTACTAAGTCATAAGACTCTCCCCCTACCATCCTCTATCTTGTCAAATGCAAAAAGTTGGGAACCAGCATCTTCCACACACAAGAAATGAACAATTACTTCCCTGAAAACACTGAAATGCCCTGAGAAAAATATTTTTGTTTTCAGGCTTGAGGTTCTCCAACACCCAAAAGATTCCAAAATGAAGTAGGTCAATAAATAAGACATAGAAACAGATCCTCAAGTCATCTTTTTTAATGCCTCATTCAAATATAGACTCAAGAATCATCAAACACTTGATGAAAGTCTCCAACATGAAACACAGACCAAAATAAACAAACAAACAAACAAAAAACCTGGAAAAAAGTGATATATGCTAGAAACATAAAAAAAGTCATCAGAAAATATTCATCAGTATAATCAGGAAGATATATGAAGAGCTTAAAATGACAGTCATAATATAGGAATGGGATGCTGTGGAAAAAGAAAAAAGTAGAAAACAATAAGGAGCATGAAAAAATTGAACTTACATTATACCCAATGCACATGGTAAACTATATTGTTTAAAAATATTCTCTACTCTTCTCCTAGCATCAGAATTTTTTTCTTCCCAGCCCCATCAATGGCAGGCTATTTGCTGTTGATTTCATTTTGGCAAGTAAATAAATGTGTTTCAATGTAATGTTTCACAGAAACTTTAAAAGTAAGCATGTGGTTTACATTTTTTTCTCCTCTGACATTTGCTCCAGCATTCTGAATCTCCCAAGGAAGGTAGTGTGGACAGGTCTAGTGATGACTACAGTGAAAAACTATTGTGATTAAGAACTAAATTTCTGTTGTTGAAAGCCAAAGAGATTTGGAGCATCTTTCTTACTTCAGATAATCTAGTCAGTTCTGACATTACGATATGGTTGATCACACTGATGGAGCTTCAGACTATTCAAAAAGCCTGAGTCTGAATTAGTAGGCATATGAATAACTAAACAAATAAAAATAATTAACTTTGGGGAGAAAAAAAAAAAATTTATACAGGAACAAATTGTAAATCTATTACCCTATATGGCTCAGAGTAAAAAACATTTATATAGTCATTATAACAATCACTTGATAATGGCTGAACCAAAAACTGATACAATGCTGTCAAAATAAGAGGAAGATCTATGTGTGTTTATAAAACTGTTTAGAAAATCCTAATCTTCTCTAAAAGGAAGTCAGTAGAGATCAAATATTGAAAAGTCAACAAAAATAGTATGCTGTGTGATATTTAAGAATATGTATATATATACTAGAAGAATTAAAAGATTTAAAGTAGTTGTCTCAGACACATGAGAACCAGAAGATAAGAAGTTTGGGACATGCAACTGTCATTCTTCAATACAACATTATTTGGCTTTTACTGTATTATTTTGATAAAAGATAAATGAAAAAAAAAAACAGTTTTAACATTTACAAACATAGAGTTAAGTATCCAAGAAACAAATGGAAGAGTTTTTAAAAGGCTAAGAATAATTAGGAAATGGAGAGGGAATAGGCAAGGGACTGCTATTTTTCACTTTAAGCTTCTCAATGCTATTTGATTTTCTGGATTTTTTGCAAGGCAATTTGATAAAATTTTAAGTTAAAATTTTCCAAGGGAAAATAATTAGAAATATCAACTGAAATCTGTAAGTGAAATTTGTTTTTGCTATACTTAGTCAAATCACCAAAAAACAAATTCATGTCAAGAATAAAGTAAAGAACTCAATAATTTATATCCTGGTAAAATCAATAATTTAAAACTGTGACCTCCATATTTTGTTTCGGTTTTTTTATAACGAGAATTTTTAGCACAGTTATCTGGGTGCTTTGGAATCTCAAACATTATTCTAGAGATCTAACGTACAGTACAGATGTAATGTATAGTGACTATGATTATTAATACTATACTACAAACTTGAAAGTTGCTAAGAGAGTAGATTTTAAAATGTTCTCATCACACATACACACACACATACGGTAATTATATGATGTAACGCAGGAGTTAGCCAAGGTTACGGTGATAATAACTTTGCAATATATAAATGTATCAAATCATCACCTTGCAAACCTTACATGTATACAGTGTTATATGTCAATTATATCTCAACAAAGCTGAAAAAAAGAATCTCAATCATCATCAAAAATAAATTAGACAAATAAATGCAGAAAAAGCCTTTGACAAAATTCAGCACCCATTTATGATTTAAGCTCTTAAAAAAATGGACATAGAAGGAACCTACCTCAACATAGTAAAGGCCATATATGGTAAGCCTACAGCAAATGTTATTCTCAATGGTGAAAAACTGAAAGAATTTGCCCTAAACAGGAACAAGACAAGGGTGTCCACTTTCATTACTATTATTCAACATAGTTCTGGAAGTCTTAGCTACAGCAATCAGAGAAGAAAAAGAAATAAAAGGAATCCAGATTGGAAAAGAAAAAGTAAAACTCTCACTGTTTGCAGATGACATGATAATGTACATAGAAAACCCTAAAGATAGTATCAGAAAATTACTAGAGCTAATCAGTGAATGTAACAAAGTTGTAGGATACAAAATCAGTACACAGAAATCACTTGCATTTCTATATAATAACAATGAAAAATCAGAAAGAGAAATTAAGGAATCAATCCTATTCACCATTGCAACAAAAGAATTAAATATCTAGAAATAAACTTACCTAAGGAGACAAAAGAACTGTATACAGAAAATTATAGGACACTAATGAAAGATGACATCAAAGATGTCATAAGCAAATGGAGAAATATTGCATGTTCCTGGGTAGGAAGAATCAATATTGTGAAAATGACTATACTACCAAATGCAATCTACAGATTCAACACAATCCCTATCAAATTACCAATAGCATTTTTCACAGAACTAGAACAAAAAATTTCACAATACATATGGCAACACAAAAGACCCTAACTAGTCAAAGCAGACTTGAGAAAGAAGTACGGAGCTAGAAGAATCAAGTTCCTGACTTCAGATTATACTACAAATCTACAGTCATCAAGACAGTATGGTACTGGCACAAAAAGAGAAATATAGACCAACAGAACAAGATAGAAAGCCCAGAAATAAACCCATGCACCTATGGGTACCTAATTTTTGACAAGGGAGGCAAGAATATACAATGGGGCAAAGACAGTCTCTTCAATAAATGGTGCTGGGAAAACTGGACAGCTGCATGTAAAAGAATGAAATTAGAACACTTCCCAACACCATATAGGGCCGGGAGCCGGTGAGGCATTCCACTCATGACAAAGGTCATGAGGAAGGAGGTTCGGCATACGCAAAGGCTGGATCGAGCCTCAGGAGTCCCTCTGGATATTCTCGAGCATCTACCCCCAAAAAAACCAGAGTCTGCCTACTTTATTGCTTTGTGCTCTCACCTCTGACTTTACTGGGGGCTGTCCCCCACCACCATCTCGCTCTCTCTGTCAAAGAGTTAACTTACAGCTCCAATTAATAAAGTTCCTGGGTAATTAGGAGTGTTTAAATCCAAACCCCTCAGATAGCTCTCTAACTCGCCTGACAAGTTTACCTGGACTCCTACAGCTATGCATATGATTGTTTACAGTCTCCCAGCCTCGAGAGGCACAGGAAGCTTAAGATATTCAAATGGCTTAGAGCCTCTCAGAGAGTTAGAAACTGTCAGAATAAAACTAGTAAAAGATTTCATTGATGAGCCAATGCTTGCTGCCAAGTTTTCACATCCCCTGTATTGTATCCTTGAATGTGTATTAATTAATACAGTTGGTATGTAGAAAAAATAAGTAGTGGCCTTAGTGTTAGCAACTTTAGACCCTTAAGGTAATAAATTCTTTCCTTTATTGTAAACCCATTACACATCCTCCCTATAGGAATGCAATTGTATCTAACACCTTCGGAAGATGGCGCCAAACCTTAAAATAATTACTCTTAGAGAAAATAAGTCTTTGTTGATAAGTCTTTGTCAAGAGTCATAAAATGTTAATAGGCCTTCTGGCCAGAAGATGATGTAAATCACTTAAACCATTTGTATACGATAAATTTGCAGGAAAGAAACCCTGGTTTTTGATAAGGATCAAAGACTGCTGACTTTGCATCCCCTATTATCCTCTATGTGTAACTTAGGGTATAAAAGCCCCTGTTGAAAATAAAGCTACGGGCCTTGCTCACCAAAGCTTGGTCTACCCATGTCATTCTTCCCCTCAACTTCCAGCTGAGTCTCCATCTGGAGCGCCGAAATCCTCTGCGACCATTTATTTGCCTGGGCTTCTAAGACCCACTCGAGAAGGTGTCTAAGG
This sequence comes from Bos mutus, assembly GCF_027580195.1. Taxonomy (NCBI): domain Eukaryota; kingdom Metazoa; phylum Chordata; class Mammalia; order Artiodactyla; family Bovidae; genus Bos; species Bos mutus. The sequence continues at coordinate 21,959,600 of NC_091644.1, read as the reverse complement.
TGGGGCACCTTCCGCTATTCGAGAGGGCGCCTGCGGCCTCCGTGGTCAGAGCTAACCTCGTGTCACAGGTTATATTGATTTTCCGCATAAACCAAGCTACTCAGCTTCTTTTCTCCACTGAATTTTCCTACTGAGCTAGCCTCATTCTATTACTCTTTATATCTCTAATTAACATTTGAATAGGTCGCCGAAGCCGTCTCTCCTTCGAATACCCTGGATCAGCCGGGGCTGGACCCCGGCAATATAGAAAGACAAACTCAAAATGGATTAAAGACCTAAATGTAAGACCAGAAACTATAAAACTCTTAGAGGAAAACATAGGCAGAACACTCAATGACATAAATCAAAGCAAGATCCTCGATGACTCACCTCCTAGAGTAATGGAAATAAAAACAAAAGTAAACAAGTGGGACCTGATTAAGCTCAAAAGCTTTTGCACAGCAAAGGAAACTATAAGTGAGGTGAAAGGACAACCCTCAGAAAGGTAAAAAATAATAGCAGACGAAACAACTGACAAAGGATTAATTTTTAAAATATATAAGCAGCTCATATAACTAAATGCCAGAAAAACAAACAACCCAATCAAAAAGTGGGAAAAAGACCTAAACAGACATTTCTCCAAAGAAGACATACAGATGGCTAACAAACACATGAAAAGATGCTCAGCATCACGCATTATTAGAGAAATGCAAATCAAAACCACAATGAGGTATCATCTCATGCTGGTCAGAAAGCCCACAGTCAAAAAGTTTACAAACAATAAATGCTGGTGAGTGTGTGAAGAAATGCGAACCCTCTTACACTGTGGGTGGGAATGCAAACTGGTAACGCCACTATGAAGAACTGTGTGGAGATTCCTTGAAGAACTGGAAATAGAACTGCCATATGACTCAGCAATCCCACTGCTGTGCATACACACCGAAAACGAGAATTGAAAGAGACACACATACCCAAATGTTCATTGCAGCACTGTTTACAATAGCTAGGACATGGAAGCAACCTAGATGTCCATCAGCAGATGAATGGATAAAGAAGATGTGGTACATATACACAATGGAATATTACTCAGCTATAAAAAAGAACACATTTGAGTCAGTTCTAATGAGGTGGATGAAACTGGAGCCTATTATACAGAGTGAAGTAAGTCAGAAAGAGAAACACTAATACAGTGTATTAATGGATATGTATGGAAATCAGAAAGACAGTAACAACAATCCTATATGCAAGGGAGCAAAAGAGACACAGATATAAAGAACAGACCTTTGGACTATGCAGGAGAAGACAAGGGTGGGGTGGTATGAAAGAATAGCACTGATGCAAGTATATTACCAAATGTAAAATAGATGACCAGTGCAACTTTGATGCATGAAGCAAGGCACTCAAAGCTGGGGCTCTGGGACAACCCAGAGGGAAGTAGAAGGGGATTCAGGATGTGGGGCCATATGTGCACCCATGGCTGATTCATGTTGATGTATGGCAAAAACCACCACAATATTTTAAAGTAATCATCCTCCAATTAAAATAAATTAATTAATTAAAAAATAAATTACTTTCAATATGCAATACTATACTTACTAAGGCTGGGTAATGCACATCTCAGAATCATTTTTCAAAAACACTAAAGAGTTTATACTTAATCTTCATTTAAACCAGTATTTTATTAACTTAACCACAAATTCCAGTTAAACACAATAAATATTAATTAAACAACTATCATATATGTGTGTAAGATTGCCTTAACTTTTGTAGGAAATAAAAGTTAAACTATTTCAGTCTCCATGATCCAGGAATTTATAATCTTGTAAGGAACATAAGGGTTTCCCTGGTGGATCAAGTGATAAAGAATCCACCTGCCAATGCAAGAGATGCCAGTTCAATCCCTGAGTTGGGAAGATGCCCTGGAGAAGGAAATGGCAATCCACTCCAGTATTCTTGCCTGGAGAATCCCCTAGACAGAAGAGTCTAACAGGCTATAGTCCATGGGGATCACAAAAGGTCAGACATGACTTAGTGACTAAACAAGAACAACAAAAAAGGACATAAGATATGCATAGCAATTACCATAATAAAGTAAAAAATTATAAGGGCATAAAAGAGATAGAAAAGGGGAAGAGAAATGAAAATTACTTATAATTCAGAGGACCATGGAGCAGATGGTCTTTGAATATAGGCTCAAACTGAACATATAAAGCCAGAGAAAAGAAAATTATATGGGAGCAAAATAGTAATATCAATAAAGAATGTAAAAAGGAAAGTGTGGCACATGTCAGCCTAGCAAGTCATTTTGGTTGGATCATAACTCAGGAGAAAAGAAGTGATAAGAAAGAAAGAAAGTATTTTGGGACCAGATCATAGATTTCTTTGAGGATCAGTTAACCATTTTAAAATTCATATAACAGAAATTTTGGAATCCTTAAAGGTTTTTGAGAAACAAGTGACCTGTCTAGAATAACATTAAGGAAAATGTACATTTAATCTGAAAATGTACATAGTAAGGATAAAAGAGAAGAAATAAGAGCCATGTTTTATTTAACATTAATAAATAATAAGGAGAAAGTCACACTGTATAGTTATATTGAAAAAATTTTTTGAGAAATATCTTCATTCTCAATCACCAAGTACATTTCAAACATGCCTTAGTATTTTGCCAACAACATGAGTATCGTAAAAAATAAAATAAGCAAGTAACACAGCAAGTAACTGTGAGCTCAGTTGAGTCCATTCTTGAAGACTGATGGACTGTAACGTGCCAGACTCCTCTTTCCATGAAATTTTCCATGCAAGAATACTGGAGTGGGTTGCCATTTCCTACTCCAGGGGCTATTCCCGACACAGGGATCTAACCCACATCTCCTGCATCTCCTGCACTGGCAGATGTACTCTTTACCATGGTACCACCTGGGAAGCCCTGAAGTAACACATACAATGATCTATATAAACTGTATATTTATACTATTGATTAAAATGCTTCCTATTATTACCAAATTCAGACTTAAATTGAAGAAAGTAGGGAAACCACTAGACCATTCAGGTATGACCTAAATCGAATCCCTTATGATTATACAGTGGAAGTGAGAAATAGATTTAAGGGCCTAGATCTGATAGATAGAGTGCCTGATGAACTATGGAATGAGGTTCGTGACATTGCACAGGAGACAGGGATCAAGACCATCCCCATGGAAAAGAAATGCAAAAAAGCAAAATGGCTGTCTGGGGAAGCCTTACAAATAGCTGTGAAAAGAAGAGAAGTGAAAAGCAAAGGAGAAAAGGAAAGATATAAGCATCTGAATGCAGAGTTCCAGAGAATAGCAAGAAGAGATAAGAAAGCCTTCCTCAGCGATCAATGCAAAGAAACAGAGGTAAAAAGCAGAAGGGGAAAGACTAAAGATTTCTTCAAGAAAATTAGAGATACCAAGGGAACATTTCATGCAAAGATGGGCTCGATAAAGGACAGAAATGGTATGGACCTAACAGAAGCAGAAGATATTAAGAAGAAGTGGAAAGAATACACAGAAGAACTGTACAAAAAAGATCTTCACGACCCAGTATATCACGATGGTGTGATCACTGACCTAGAGCCAGACATCCTGGAATGTGAAGTCAAGTGGGCCTTAGAAAGCATCACTACGAACAAAGCTAGTGGAGGTCATGGAATTCCAGTTGAACTATTTCAAATCCTGAAAGATGATGCTGTGAAAGTGCTTCACTCAATATGCCAGCAAACTTGGAAAGCTCAGCAGTGGCCACAGGACTGGAAAAGGTCAGTTTTCATTCCAATCCCAAAGAAACGCAATGCCAAAGAATGCTCCAACTACCACACAATTGCACTCATCTCACACGCTAGTAAAATAATGCTCAAAATTATCCAAGCCAGGCTTCAGCAATACATGAACCATGAACTTCCTGATGTTCAAGCTGGTTTTAGAAAAGGCAGAGGAACCAGAGATCAAATTGCCAACATCCACTGGATCATGGAAAAAGCAAGAGAGTTCCAGAAAAACATCTATTTCTGCTTTATTGACTATGCCAAAGCCTTTGACTGTGTGGATCACAATAAACTGGAAAATTCTTCAAGAGATGGGAATACCAAACCACCTGATCTGCCTCTTGAGAAACCTATATGCAGGTCAGGAAGCAACAGTTAGAACTGGACATGGAATAACAGACTGGTTCCAAATAGGAAAAGGAGTTCGTCAAGGCTGTATATTGTCACCCTGCTTATTTAACTTATATGCAGAGTACATCATGAGAAACGCTGGGCTGGATGAAGCACAAGCTGGAATCAAGATTGCCGGGAGAAATATCAATAACCTCAGATATGCAGATGACACCACCCTTATGGCAGAAAGTGAAGAGGAACTCAAAAGCCTCTTGATGAAAATGAAAGAGGAGAGTGAAAAAGTTGGCTTAAAGCTCAACATTCAGAAAACAAAGATCATGGCATCCAGTCCCATCACTTCATGGGAAATGGAGAAACAGTGGAAACAGTGTCAGACTTTATTTTTCTGGGCTCCAAAATCACTGCAGATGGTGAATGCAGCCATGAAATTAAAAGACGCTTACTCCTTGGAAGGAAAGTTATGAGCAACCTAGATAGCATATTCAAAAGCAGAGACATTACTTTGCCAACAAAGGTCCGTCTAGTCAAGGCTATGGTTTTTCCTGTGGTCATGTATGGATGTGAGAGTTGGACTTTGAAGAAGGCTGAGCACCGAAGAATTGAGGGTTTTGAACTGTGGTGTTGGAGAAGACTCTTGCGAGTCCCTTGGACTGCAAGGAGATCCAACCAGTCCATTCTGAAGGAGATCAGCCCTGGGATTTCTTTGGAAGGAATGATGCTAAAGCTGAAACTCCAGTACTTTGGCCACCTCATGCGAAGAGCTGACTCATTGGAAAAGACTCTGATGGTGGGAGGGATTGGGGGCAGGAGGAGAAGGGGACGACAGAGGATGAGATGGCTGGATGGCATCACTGACTCGATGGACGTGAGTGTGAGTGAACTCCGGGAGTTGGTGATGGACAGGGAGGCCTGGCATGCTGCGATTCATGGGGTCACAAAGAGTCGGACACGACTGAGCGACTGAACTGAACTGAACTGATTCACCTAAAGGAGGAATAAATGTCTTCAGGTAGAAAAGAAAGAACTAAAGTAAATGTGAAAATTTCCTTACTTATTTTCAAACAGGTGCTGTTCAAAAAAAAAAAAAAAAACCTGCAATTAATGAAGTTTCTGAAACATGAATACATCTGAATAGTAGACATATGGTAGGAACAGCAAATAAGCAGACCAAGCTGAAGTCCTAATTTGTCAAAGTAAGCACGTTAGTATTACCAATCTGTTAATGTTGGCAAGGAGACTCATTTTGACAGTTTCTTTTGTATCAATAAATGAGTGGATTTCAAATACTCTAAATAGAAATATTAAAAGAGGCCCTTCTAAAAGTACGTATCAACCCAATAATTTCTAGATGCTGTTTCAGTGTAGTCTACAAACATTTGCAGGACAGCAAGTCAGGAGGGAAGAAATGTCTTAAGCCCATGAGTTCTGTACTGAATGCTAATGTATTTGAATATGATGGATTTAACACAGAACTGAGAATAAATGACTTTCAGCAGCTGCACTCTAGACCTATAAATCGCTCTTAGTACTACAAAATCCATACAGAGAAATTAACAGCTGGATAATTTACACCACCAGTATTTGTCAAGAAAAAGCTGAAAATACAGAACCTCCTTTTTTCATAGTGCACATTTCACAAAAATTAAAAATTATCCTTGAAGAGAATCTATTTGGATAAATGTTTCTTTTCATATTGGCACATTGTTCCTTTAAAATACCAAATCCTTAATTCCTCTCATTTTAAGGAGTATCTTTTTTAATTAATTAACTTATTTTAATTGGAGGCTAATTACTTCACAGTATTATAGTGGTTTTTGCCATACATTGACATGAATCAGCCATGGGTGTACATGTGTCCCCCATCCCCACCCCATCCCTCAGGGTTGTCCCAGTGCACCGGCTTGGAGTGCCCTGTTTCATGCATCGAACGTGGACTGGTGATCTATTTCACATATAGTAATATACATGCTTCAGTGCTATTCTCTCAAATCTTTTAAAAGGATAAAAACAGCAAATGAGAAAAGTTTTCCTTGTGACAAAATGCAAGCACAAGGAAAAGTCTGTTAATGTTTATTTTGTGTTCCAATTGCTATGCTCCGGTAAAATCCTACAAAAGGAAACACATGAACCAGATGACTTGTAGAGCACAGTGATTCCAAAAATCGTACTTAAGCTAATATACTAATTGTAAAATTGCTGAGATTAAGTTTATCATTCTAGTTCTTGGACAAACTTTGGAGATTGAGTAAATAAAATTTAATATAAGGACAGTCTTAAGCTTCTTAAAGAATAATACAAACAGTAAAAATGTGCTCCATATAAGAAGTGAACTCTAGAAATAGAAGCTGTAGTCACTAAAGGGATATTAGCTCATGTGTCAGCAACTACATAACTTGCTTGCAACTTCCATTAAAGTCAATACAACAGAATGCCTAAGTGCTGATTTCGGTCACAAATCTACCATTGTTTGAGTTTTCATGCGACTCTGATTCATAAGGAAGCCATTTGGGCCTGATAATAACACCAAAGAAAAAATTTAATGTCCTCAGATGGAGCTATAATGTCCTCTATGTAGGAATTTGACAATATGAAAAAAATTGGACCTATTTTTCAAATGGACCTCAGTCAGGTTCAGATATATAAGTTCCTTTAAAACAATGATCATAGGAAATTATATCAATTAACTTTTTTCTCCAAATATGTAGTCCAGTGGACTCTAATTGCAATATTATATAAACACTGGTAGAAATACACACAGAGGGACAGGAGAATGGGCAACTTTTTTGCCTACTGTATACCTCATTTCTCTAATCTCTTTATTTTAAAATTATATAGTTGAGGGCCCAAACAAGGGCCCCTCTCTGTCAGTTGTCCTTAAGTTAAACTCAAGTCTTCTCAGCACATACATAGCCTTTCAGGATATTACCTGTTGAGCAGAATGCCAGAGAAAGAATCATAGGTATCTCATAGCAGAAGTAGATGGGTTAACCAAAAAAAATGCAAGCCCTAAAGTTTCACAGAGGGTTGAAGAGCAAAGAAAGAACACATAAATTTATGTGAAATTAGTTTCATTCATATAAACAGAAAGACTCAGCTGCATTTTTCTTAAGGTATACTATTTACTAGTTCAGGGCATGAACCACCATCTAGAAAGGTAACTGCAAAGCAGAACTATCAAAGGAGAAATTCTTGCACTGCTTTAAAATGGGAATAGAGGACTATCACTAAATATACCCCCCAAAAAAAGTACCATTGTTTATAGGTCACTAAATCCACAGAACTTTATACATTTTTATGATTCTCTTCCCTGCACTTTCGACAGGACTTTGAATCTCTCCCAGGATCTCTCTTAGGAGTTCAGCCACAGAACTGAGCTAACTTAAATGCCCTACCATCCTTGCTGTTCTATAATCACTGAAGTTGTCCTAAATTGCTCAAGTTAAAATATTCTGTGGTTCTAAACTGCTCCAAACTTATTTCAAGAACAGTAGTACCCAATTTTTTTAAATGTCCATTCAATAAAAGTATTAAGTAAAATCAATACTTTATTAATTCACAGTTGTGAAAGCCAAACCATTTTAGCAGTAAAGGATATAGAGTAATATTTAAAGAACTGAGAAGAACATTTTATTTCTTATAAGTTGTAGTGCACTGAAGCATCTCAGCAATTACTTGTTAAAGTTTCTGGCCTCAAATAACCTTAGAATTTTAAGGTCAATTTCTGGTCTGTCTCTTTATTACTCCAAACATCTATCTTTTTCGTGGAAGTATTTTTATAAATCTCTATACCCCACCCCACACCACCACTGCTTAATGGATGGCTATCTGAATTTCAATTGTTTGTCAAAATCCATAATTTCCACTTATCTTAGCCATCTCAGCCCATAGAGACCCCTTTCTCATATGAAGTTTCATACTAGTTGTTATTTGAGGTATAATGTAGTAGTTAAATGTATAAGATTTTACTACTAGACATCCCTATAGTAGAGTCCTATCATTCATTATTTATAAGAGTAATAAGTCACCTAACCAACATAGAGTTTAGCTTCCTGTTTCTTAATTGGCCTAATTTCAATATTGTTTTGTCTCAAATAATAGGAAAACCTGGAGAGAGGGAGAGAGACAGGAAATGGCCTGTCAGTGGAGCAATCAGAACAAACACAAGACTTATCGATTAAGTTCATTATAAGACACTCATGAAGCAATTTTTTCATCTGAATAGAAATTATAAAGAATACCTTAAAAAAAAGTAAACTATAAAATTATATATAGTGAAAATATGTGCATGTTATATGACACTGGGATTTGCTTCAAAATAATATGTGGGGGGATGAAGTAGGTGTGACACAGATGAAACAAGATGGGCCATGAACTGATAATTATGAAAATGGGTGATGGAAACATAGATGTTCTTTATACTATTATCTTTATTTTTATGTTTGTTTAAAATGTGCTGTATTAAAAGATTATAAGTGCATTATGACCTTAATTAAAAGATTCATTATAAATGTGTATATATAACTATATATATACCTATATATACACACAAGGGTGCAATATTATATAACAATATCAATCTATCTATCTATCTATATATATATATATATATACACAATATTATGTGTGCAATATTATATAACATATATGCTTATCTTGAAAAAAATCACCAAAATATTAACAAAGGCTAACGCTGGGTGGCTGGCCCTTTCATATTCATTAATACTTTTCTAATTAGACTTTCAAATTTATAGGCATCCTGGTTCTTAAAGGATACTAAATTCACTCTGCTTTGTGATGCCAAATTATCTGGAACTCTTAAATTCATAACTCTATATGATGACTATTTCTACCAATTCTGTATGACGACTATTTCTACCATAAGAATCCTTTTGGTTGTTTGTTCAATGTCCACTGCCCTCTGAGGAGGCTGGCTCCCAGTACACTGAGATGGCCCATTATTTTCTGAGTATATTGCCGGGTGGTTGTATGTACTGTGAATGAATATTTTTTTATATAAAATAAAGGGGAAAGAAGATTTTATGAAGCTGAATGAAGATAAACTACAGGAAAGGCAGCCAGGAGTTGAGACGCTGAATGCCTCAGTCCCAGGAAGACTAAAGTGAAAGAATATCCTTAGCAGTGTGATGGAAAAGAGATGAGTTTTGAAGTGCATACAAGTCTAACAAAATTTTGAATGTAGTTTATTATGAAGTGTACAAGGTAAAATCTTCCTCCTAAATTACTTGCAGTAAAATCAACATTATTTACTGACATTTTGGATGTAAGTTTTTCTGGAGAATACAAAGAGATATTCAATCTTGAGTTGCTTGTTTCAGGGGGTAGTAATTAGAAAAAGACATCTGAGATCCATACTAAATGAGTGGCATTGATTGTAGTTTAAATTGCTCATCAAATATGTTAATTCAACCATTAAACCTAGAGTTTAAGTAATACCAAGCCTTCCAAAGAGTAGGATTAGTCTATTAGTAGACATACATAACAATGACCTTTAAACTTGCAAAGAGCTACAAAATCATTAAATCTAAACCCTAGTTAAAAATCTAAGAACTCTATATGTTTAAATAACTTGTTCAAAGCCACTCTGCTAGTTACAATTACAGCCAAATATAAAACTAAAAATTTTAAGCCTAAGCTCATAAGGTGTATTGGGAGAGATGGAAGGAGAAAAAACAGAAAATGAGAAGAAGTGAGAGTGAAAAACAGGGGACAGAGAGAATTTCATCCATTGACAATAATAAAGCCTAGCATAACTTTATAAAGTTCCCCGAGCCTTACTATTACACAATTATTATATAAATAATACATTAAATAATATACCTTATCATAAAAGCATACCAATATTACACATTCTCACTTTTCACATTTTCATCAGTATCATCCCTTTGTTGCAGGAAGGGGGACCCCTTCCAGGGCCTGAAACTGGGCTCTTGTCTAACACTTGGAAGTGAATTATCTGAGGAGACACATGTGCTGACAAAGCAAGAGATTTTATCGGGAAAGGGCACCCGGGTGGAGAGCAGTAGGGTAAGGGAACCCAGGAGAACAGCTCTACCATGTGGCTAGCAGTCTCGGGTTTTATGGTGATGGGATTAATTTCCAGCTTGTCTTTAGCCGGTCATTCTGACTCAGAGCCCTTCATGGTGGTGCAGCCAAGATGGTTGCCAGCAAGGATTCTGGGAGGTGGTCGGACATGTGTTGTCTCCTTTTGACCTTTCCCTAACTCTTCTGGTTGATGGTGGCTTATTAGTTCCATGTCCCTTACCAGGACCTCCTGTTGTAAAAGAACTCATACAGATGGTTACTATGGTGCCTGGACAGGGTGGGTGGTTTCCCCTATGTTAGTTTTAGAAATTAATCCAATTGTTGAGTTTGTGGCCAATTACCTGTGTGTAGTTCTGTGTTACCTTGATAAATTTCTCTACTACAATGCTCTAACTGGTTGGCCCTGAGAAAATTTACTTAAAAAAAAAGAAATTATAGTCATATTCAGGTCACTATTGATATTACTAGATGTGATCCCCTCAACCTGGCCAATTAATAATGCCTGCTCTGACTCTGGCCATAAATTTGCATTTTCTTCTATTATTCAAGTTCAATCAGAGCAACAAGCAAAGTTTCAGCAAAGGAAAAAATCTCCCACAGTCATGGGATGGATTTATATTGATAACACCAGGCCATGGTAATTTAGGTTTAAAGTCTCCTGTATGTTGGAAACAATTAAATCATACTAAAGATAATCAATCTAGTAACACTAAAAAACTGGCCTATGTGCATATAGACAGTGCCAATATATAATTTCCCTGGAAGATAAAAACTCATACAGAGTAGACTAAGTCAGATGACCTGGGATATACTGGGCCACATCTAATGGAAGCTATAACTTAACTAATACTGCTGGCTATGTTATTTGTATTTCACCTGTTTTACAAAATTGCTGTTTCTTACACTGCCAAATGTGTGACTGAGGCCTCTGATAAAATGATATATAGTTCCCTGTGAGATCGATCATGGTAACAGTATAACTCTAGATATGGGAAGAAGCAACGTGAAGAGGAACTAAAGAGCCTCTTGATGAAGGTGAAAGAGGAGGGTGAAAAAGTTGGCTTAAAACTCAACATTCAGAAAACGAAGATCATGGCATCCGGTCCCATCACTTCATGGGAAATAGATGGGGAAACAGTGGAAACAGTGTCAGACTTTATCTTTTTGGGCTCCAAAATCACTGCAGATGGTGACTGCAGCTATGAAATTAAAAGACGCTTACTCCTTGGAAGAAAAGTTATGACCAATCTAGATAGCATATTGAAAAGCAGAGACATTACTTTGCCAACAAAGGTCCATTTAGTCAAGGCTATGGTTTTTCCAATGGTCATGTATGAATGCAAGAGTTGGACTGTGAAGAAGGCTGAGCACCGAAGAATTGATGCTTTTGAACTGTGGTGTTGGAGAAGACTCTTGAGAGTCCCTTGGACTGCAAGGAGATCCAACCAGTCCATTCTGAAGGAGATCAGCCCTGGGTGTTCTTTGGAAGGAATGATGCTGAAGCTGAAACTCCAGTACTTTGGCCACCTCATGCGAAGAGTTGACTCATTGGAAAAGACTCTGATGCTGGGAGGGATTGGGGGCAGGAGGAGAAGGGGACGACAGAGGATGAGATGGCTGGACGGCATCACCGACTCAATGGACGTGAGTCTGAGTGAACTCTGGGAGACGGTGATAGACAGGGAGGCCTGGCGTGCTGTGATTCATGGGGTAGCAAAGAGTCGGACACGACTGAGTGACTGAACTGAACTGAACTGAACTGAACAAGAAGGAATGTTTTCCTGAACCAAGAGGCTAATAAGGTGATCCAGAGAATTTTGGATACTGTTTTATGGCCTAGTCCAGTAATAGCACATTGAGTGACCTGTCAGCAAAATCTTTGCCAAACCTAATAATGGACATTCTCAGCACCATGGAATAAAATGGTCATGAAATGCCCCCCTCAAAACCATGGTCAAGTTTATGAGCAAAAAGGGGCTCTGCCAACTGAAAACTGACACTTGCCAGCTACGTCCACAAAGACTAAATCATGGCCACTGCAACTGCTTACCTTCAACTCCCCTGAAAGGAATTCAGGGTAAAAATCAGGAATGAGACACTCTGTGCTCTGAGAAAAACTGGCAGAACAGGCCTTCAGATAGTTAGATCTTTTCAAGAAAAGATTTTATGAGTCCCAATTCTTGCATCTTCTCATACCTAGAGAAACACTGACATCGCTAATGGTGACATCTGCTTTGGCTATTAAGGAAAATTTTACAATTAAAAGTCAAAATAGAGTTACTGTGGTTCAGACATCTGGGAAATCACAAGGTGATTCTATGGGTATAATTTCAGACTAGACCTTGTATTGCTGAACACTTGAGTTTTCTGAGTCATGTCAGGTTTGGTTGCCACCATTTTCAAAACAGTGTCTGTTGGAAGCTAGTAACTGCAACCTTACTTTTTATAAAACTAGGCAACTGGCTACTTGGCTACAAGTATCCCCAAAGTGCCAGGTCCAGACTGAGTTTAAGGCTTATTCTTCTTAACAGAAATGAGATTTATTTTGTCTATTAAAATTCCAGTTATCAATCCTCCAACTACTTCTAATTGAGTCTGTTACACCAAAATGGCAGACCAAGGGATCGAGATTTTAATCATACAAGACTCAGATCTAGGACTTGGAACGCAGGAATACTTCCAATTCAGTGTCTATTCTCCAAGCTGAGACCGTCCTATGCCCTACTTTGACAGGAAGTTATCACAGTCATAGTTGCCTAATTCCCTAAATTAAAACTGAGCGGGACTCTGTGGGGCTCTGGAGTACAGATCTGTTCTGTGTTCTCCATTTCTTTCCTGTAGGATATAGGCTTCATTCAGCCTCCTTGACCTTCCCTGAGTTCCAAAGTGAAAAGTGAAGTCACTCAGTCGTGTCCGACTCTTTGCGACCCCATGGACTGTAGCGTACCAGGCTCCTCTGTCCATGGGATTTTCCAGGCAATAGTACTGGAGTGGATTGCCATTTCCTCCTCCAGAGGGTGGATTCAAATAATTGCTAATCAGGGAAGGGAGGGGGATACAGAAACAAAGGAGAAACAATCAAATGGTGGTACAGCCTTGAGACAGGGTCCAGGTTCCTACTCAAAAAAATATGCATAACAATGTCTTTGAGTTCTTCTACAGAACTGGGGCCCCCACCCAAGTGGGAGAATGGTAACTTCAGGCTGAGCACAAGATTCCTGGAGCACAGCTCTGTTGCCTCACCACCAATCACTCAAAGTCACAAACCCTGCAGCCCTCACCCCAAATGTTGCCTTCTGTTTCTGGGGACCAGTAATGACCATTCTGTTAGGTCTCCTGTTTGGCCCTATTTCATCTCTGAGAGGAGCCAATAGTTTCTAATTAAATTGCTGTTATTACAAGGGTGAACGCTGGTTTCAGGCTTGACTTAGATCAGGTAGAGAGAGACTTCTGCTCTGCTAGGCAGACCTACATCCATGCACAGCAGGAAGAAGTTACAGAAGAAAGAGACCGCCCCAATTCCCAAGAAGTATCTTGAGTATGCAGTCTCTCAGGGGGGAGTTGCTAGGGAAAGCACGTTGACTGAAACCACCCACCCTGGCCAGGCACCATAGTAACCATTTGCATGAGTTGTTTTACAACAGGAGGTCCTGGTAAGACACACGGACCTAATAAGCCACCATCAACCAGAAGAGTTAGGGAAAGGTCAAAAGGAGACAACACATGTCTGACCACCTCCCAGAATCCTTGCTGGCAACCATCTTGGCTGCACCACCATGAAGGGCTCTGAGTCAGAATGACTGGCTAAACAACCTGGAAATTAATCCCATCACCATAAAACCCGAGACTGCTAGCCACATGGCAGAGCTGTTCTCCTGGGTTCCCTTACCCTACTGCTCTCCACCCGGGTGCCCTTTCCCAATAAAATCTCTTGCTTTGTCAGCACATGTGTCTCCTCAGATAATTCACTTTCGAGTGTTAGAAAAGAGCCCAGTTTCAGGCCCTGGATGGGGTCCCCCTCCTGCAACACCTCCACCACTCTCTTTACTTTTTCTTTCATTACCAATTTTAATTAATCTTTATACTTTTGGAAAAAATGAGAAGCCAGTCAAATATTTCTTATTCCAGAGATGATCTTAACCAAATATGAAGACTGAACTAAATAAACAGACCAATAGCAGCAATGAAGAACTATTTAACATTTTAAAATTTATTCTCTAACAAAAATGTTCACTTAAACATTCTCTCTGTTCAATAGTTTATTAATTACTTAATCTATATAATTCATTACATTTAATCACTTTGATTCAGTTGCAAGTCTTTGTTTTCCTGGTGTGGCACACCCTCACTAAATGTAAAATATATAAGCACCTTGAGTGTTCTTTATACACTTCTGAGTGACTATGAAAATTTATTTGACCACAGAGCTTAAGAAGAAACCACTAGATCGGATCAGATCAGATCAGTCGCTCAGTCGTGTCTGACTCTTTGCGACCCCATGAATCACAGCACGCCAGGCCTCCCTGTCCATCACCAACTCCCGGAGTTCACTCACACTCACGTCCATCGAGTCAGTGATGCCATCCAGCCATCTCATCCTCTGTCATCCCCTTCTCCTCCTGCCCCCAATCCCTCCCAGCATCAGAGTCTTTTCCAATGAGTCAACTCTTCACATGAGGTGGCCAAAGTACTGGAGTTTCAGCTTTAGCATCATTCCTTCCAAAGAAATCCCAGGGCTGATCTCCTTCAGAATGGACTGGTTGGATCTCCTTGCAGTCCAAGGGACTCTCAAGAGTCTTCTCCAACACCACAGTTCAAAAGCATAGGGGGAAATGCATAGCACTGCTTCTACACTCAGACTACATATTTTCTAATATGTGTAATGCTTTACAATTTGTAAATATTTTAAAATATTTATTATACAGTAGAGACTTATTGGAGAAGGAAATGGCAACCCACTCCAGTGTTCTTGCCTGGAGAATCCCAGGGACGGGGGAGCCTGGCGGGCTGCCATCTATGGGGTCACACAGAGTTGGACACAACTGAATCGATTTAGCAGCAGCAGCAGCAGAGACTTATTAGTAGTAAAGTTTATTTGGAATAAAAATTACTTTCCCAATATGTTTTAATCTCATAGATTGTTTCTGTCATTTATGTAATATAGTACAAAAAAATTTCTAATGGGACAATCACTATTCAACGATTAATCATGAACAATTGATATATAATCAAATCACTTTTTATTTAGTTCTGATATAAATATCCTACCAGCAAAATGAATCAAATTCATCTTATTTTTTTTAGATACTTGGAATGTAATAAGAAAGATGATCATTTCCAGAAAAAAAGATCTTTGGATTATCTTTCACAATATGCATTCATTCACTCAATATGCATTATTTGATCCATCAAATAAATAATGACTACTTACTATATACAAGACCTTATGATAAGACCACATTATGATATAGAGTGAACAGCCTATGTTTGTAATCAATAGAAAAGTCCTAACTTTTGTTTTAATTGTATTACCAGGGCTCACTATTACACAAATACAGTTTTTACATAATTATCACCTAAAGTAAATTAATTAAAAATTAAGAGTATAATAACAAATATTATTTTGAACTTATAATCTCTATGAGAAAATAATTCCACTCTATTCCTTAAGGAACTCTGTCTAAAATTACTTTAAATGGAAATTTTATAACTGTATGTCATAACCCTACTGCTAGCTTTGGCCATACAAAAATTTTCCTTTTGTATGAGGAAATAAAAATCTAACTGTGGAGAGAGGTAAGAAGGTACATAAACAGTAAAATGCCATGATAGATGCTTTTCTGCAGGTATACTGCCATGGGACCACAAATAAGGGCAGAAAGCAGCGGAGGCAGATTGCAGGAAAAGCCTCCTCAAAAGAAGTAAACATTTGGTGCAGGGTCTGAATAAGAAAAAAAAAATTTTTTTTTTAAATAATCAGGGGAAGAGTAAGAGGAAGAAGAGGAGAATGAAAAGAAAGAGGAAAGGGAGGAGAAAATGAACAGCTACATTTTTATAGGCTCCACAGAGTTTCGCCTACATTATCTCATTTAATGCTTAGAACAAGCTTTGAGTTAGATGCTATGGGTACTGAAATTTACTAGAGCTGTGTTTCTGGCAGTGTCAAAAGAAAGCAGTGTGCTCCAGCAGAGAAAAACACTTCCCCTGTTCGAATCAAGTTGATGGTCAGAGTAAACAGGTAAGCCTTAAGAACAAGATGTGTTTTGTGCTCAGTCTCTCAGTCATGTCCAACTCTTTGCAACCCTATGGACTGTAGCCCACCAGGGTCCTCTGTCTATGAAATTTTCCAGGCAGGAATACTGGAGTGGGTTGCCATTTCCTACTCCAGAATGAGATGTGTTTTAGAAAGAGTAGTAAGAGAAGGAAATAAACAAATCCCCATCCCTACTGTGTGACACATTTGTATGTTTTTAATGAATTAAAGAAAGGATAAAGTAAGAAACAGGGAAAGAGAAAGAAAACCCATGATCGAAGGTAGACTGAAGACAAATTGTGAGTGGCCTTCTCTGGTGGCTCAGATGGTAAAGAATCCTCCTGCAATATGGGAGACCCTGATTTGATCCCTAAATTGGGAAGATCCCCTGGAGAAGGGACCAGTTACCCACCCCAGTATTGTTCCCTGGAGAATCCCCATGGACAGAGGAGCCTGGTAGGCTACAGTTCATGGGGTCAAAAAGAGTCAGACATGACTGAGCAACTTTCACTTTTGCTTTCAATGCCAGAACAAAACTTTGAGACTTATTTACATGAGAAACAGGGAGCCAAAGGCTTTTTAACAGTAAGGAGGTGACATGACAACCCTCATAGAGAAGGTTATTAAAGGAAATAGAAAGTAGAGACAATAAATTATGTAAAGAAATTTCTGCAACATCTGGGTAAGAAATGGAGAAATTGCAAACTAGACAGAAATTGGGAGTAAAAGGTAGTACTAAAATATCAATTAGGAGGAATATTTTGGCTTACACTCAATATTGTATTTTAGGTTTCTATATTGGACAGCTGGGAGGACAGTGATACTCCTTAATTAAGTTTGAGAATATAGAAGGGAAGTTAGAATATAGGGAAAGTTAGGATGGTAATGATACGGAGAAGGCAATGGCACACCACTCCAGTACTCTTGCTTGGAAAATCCCATGGACGGAGGAGCCTGTTAGGCTGCAATCCATGGGGTCGCTAAGAGTCGGACACAACTGAGTGACTTCATTTTCACTTTTCACTTTCCACTTTCATGCACCAGAGAAGGAAATGGCAGCCCACTCCAGTGTTCTTGCCTGGAGAATCCTAGGGATGGGGGAGCCTGGTGGGCTGCCATCTATGGGGTCGGATAGAGTCAGACACAACTGAAGTGACTTAGTTAGTTAGTTAGGATGGTAATGATAATAAAACAATATTGCTATTATGCATAAAAAAGTATAATATATAATTTTCACACAGTGGTACAAAAATATTTCAAAAGGTAAGCTTCTGAGAATTCCAAGGGGTTAGTATCAGATCATATTTACTGATTCACTTAACAATGCAAAAGCATATAATGGAAAAATATCTATAGTGTTTTAATAAAAGCTTTGTTTGATATATAACTCATATACTATAAAATTCACCCTTTTTTTTTTTAATTTTTTTTATTTTTAAAAAAAAATCACATGCTCCCCATCCTGAACCCTCCTCCTCCCAACCTCCCCATACCATCCCCCTGAGCCTTCCCAGCGCACCAGCCCCAAGCATCCAGCATCGTGCACTGAACCTGGACTGGCATCTCGTTTCATACATGACATTTCACATGTTTCAATGACATTCTCCCAAATCTTCCCACCCTCTCCCACAGAGTCCATAAGACTGTTCTATACATCAGTGTCTCTTTTGCTGTCTCGTATACAGGGTTATCGCTACCATCTTTCTAAATTCCATATACATGCGTTAGTATACTGTATTTATGTTTTTCCTTCTGGCTTACTTCACTCTGTATAATAGTCTCCAGTTTCATCCACCTCATTAGAACTGATTCAAATGTATTCTTTTTAATGGCTGTGTAATACTCCATTGTGTATATGTACCACAGCTTTCTTATCCATTCATCTGCTGATGGGCATCTAGGTTGCTTCCATGTCCTGGCTATTATAAACAGTGCTGCGATGAACATTGGGGTACACGTGTCTCTTTCCCTTCTGGTTTCCTCAGTGTGTATGCCCAGCAGTGGGATTGCTGGATCATAAGGCAGTTCTATTTCCAGTTTTTAAGGAATCTCCACACTGTTCTCCATAGTGGCTGTACTAATTTGCATTCCCACCAACAGTGTAAGAGGGTTCCCTTTTCCACACCCTCTCCAGCATTTATTATTTGTAGACTTTTTGGATCGCAGCCATTCTGACTGGTGTGAAATGGTACCTCATAGTGGTTTTGATTTGCATTTCTCTGATAAAGAGTGATGTTGAACATCTTTTCAAGTGTTTGTTAGCCATCTGTATGTCTTCTTTGGAGAAATGTCTATTTAGATCTTTTGGCCCATTTTTTGATTGGGTCATTTATTTTTCTAGAGTTGAGCTGTAGGAGTTGCTTGTATATTTTTGAGATTAGTTGTTTGTCGGTTGCTTCATTTGCTATTATTTTCTCCCATTCTGAAGGCTGTCTTTTCACCTTGCTAATAGTTTCCTTTGATGTGCAGAAGCTTTTAGGGTTAATTAGGTCCCATTTGTTTATTTTTTGCTTTTATTTCCAATATTCTGGGAGGTGGGTCATAGAGGATCCTGCTGTGATGTATGTCAGAGAGTGTTTTGCCTATGTTCTCCTCTAGGAGTTTTATAGTTTCTGGTCTTACGTTGAGATCTTTAATCCATTTTGAGTTTATTTTTGTATATGGTGTTAGAAAGTGTTCTAGTTTCATTCTTTTTACAAGTGGTTGACCAGATTTCCAGCACCACTTGTTAAAGAGATTGTCTTTAATCCACTGTATATTCTTGCCTCCTTTGTCAAAGATAAGGTGTCCATATGTGTGTGGATTTATCTCTGGGCTTTCTATTTTGTTCCATTGATCTATATTTCTGTCTTTGTGCCAGTACCATACTGTCTTGATAACTGTGGCTTTGTAGTAGAGCCTGAAGTCAGGTAGGTTGATTCCTCCAGTTCCATTTTTCTTTCTCAAGATCGCTTTATTCGAGGTTTTTTGTATTTCCATACAAATTGTGAAATTATTTGTTCTAGCTCTGTGAAGAATACTGTTGGTAGCTTGATAGGGATTGCATTGAATCTATAAATTGCTTTGGGTAGTATACTCATTTTTACTATATTGATTCTTCCAATCCATGAACATGGTATATTTCTCCATCTATTAGTGTCCTCTTTGATTTCTTTCACCAGTGTTTTATAGTTTTCTATATATAGGTCTTTTGTTTCTTTAGGTAGATATATTCCTAAGTATTTTATTCTCTTCGTTGCAATGGTGAATGGAATTGTTTCCTTAATTTCTCTTTCTGTTTTCTCATTATTAGTGTATAGGAATGCAAGGGATTTCTGTGTGTTGATTTTATATCCTGCAACTTTACTATAATCATTGATTAGTTCTAGTAATTTTCTGGTGGAGTCTTTAGGGTTTTCTATGTAGAGGATCATGTCATCTGCAAATAGTGAGAGTTTTACTTCTTCTTTTCCAATTTGATTCCTTTTATTTCTTTTTCTGCTCTGATTGCTGTAGCCAAAACTTCCAAAACTATGTTGAATAGTAATGGTGAAAGTGGGCACCCTTGTTTTGTTCCTGACTTTAGAGGAAATGCTTTCAATTTTTCACCATTGAGGATAATGTTTGCTGTGGGTTTGTCATATATAGCTTTTATTATGTTGAGGTATGTTCCTTCTATTCCTGCTTTCTGGAGAGTTTTATCATAAATGGGTGTTGAATTTTGTCAAAGGCTTTCTCTGCATTTATTGAGATAATCATATGGTTTTTGTTTTCAATTTGTTACTGTGGTGTATTACATTGATTGATTTATGGATATTGAAGAATCCTTGCATCCCTGGGATAAAGCCCACTTGGTCATGGTGTATGATCTTTTAATGTGTTGTTGGATTCTGATTGCTAGAATTTTGTTTAGGATTTTTGCATCTATGTTCATCAGTGATATTGGCCTATAGTTTTCAACCCAGAGACTTTGAACACATGTTTCTTAGGTTCACGTCAAGCTGCCTTCGTGATCCTGCACGAGCCCTTTCATCTCATGGAAAAACAAGCCCGAGGTCATCCCATCCCACCAGCCCAAGGACTGCCTGAGGATGACAGTGGACACCTGGACCAGTTCCACCCATCAGAACACTGACACAAGCTTCCCTAACCAGGAAACCTTGACAAGCCACCTGTACAAACCCACACACAGTGAGGAATAGCCACAATAAAGAGAACTCCACAAACTGCCAGAATACAGAAAGGATATCCCATACTCAGCAATTTAAACAAGATGAAGAGACAGAGGAATAGCCAGCAGATAAAGGAACAGGATAAATGCCCACCAAACCAAACAAAAGAGGAAGAGATAGGGAATCTACCTGATAAAGAATTCGAATAATGATAGTGAAATTGATCCAAAATCTAGAAATTAAAATGGAATCACAGATAAATAGCTTGAGACAAGGATTGAGAAGATGCAAGAAAGGTTTAACAAGGACCTAGAAGAAATAAAAAAAGAGTCAATATACAATGAATAATGCAATAAATGAAATTAAAAACACTCTGGAGGCAAATAAATAGTAGAATAACAGAGGCAGAAGATAGGATTAGTGAATTAGAAGGTAGAATGGTAGAAATAAATGAATCAGAGAGAATAAAAGAAAAACGAATTAAAAGAAACGAGGACAATCTCAGAGACCTCCAGGACAATATTAAACGCTACAACATTCGAATCATAGGGGTTCCAGAAGAAGAAGACAAAAAGAAAGACCATGAGAAAATACTTGAGGAGATAATAGTTGAAAACTTCCTAAACTGGGGAAGGAAATAATCACCCAAGTCCAAGAAACCCAGAGAATCCCAAACAGGATAAAAAACCCAAGGCGAAACACCCCAAGACACATATTACTCAAATTAACAAAGATCAAACACAAAGAACAAATATTAAAAGCAGCAAGGAAAAACAACAAATAACACACAAGGGAATTCCCATAAGGATAACAGCTGATCTTTCAATAGAAACTCTTCAAGCCAGGAGGGAATGGCAAGACATACTTAAAATGATGAAAGAAAATAACCTACAGCCCAGATTATTGTACCCAGCAAGGATTTCATTTCAAGTATGAAGGAGAAATCAAAAGCTTCTCAGATAAGCAAAAGCTGAGAGAATTCTGCACCACCAAACCAGTTCTACAACAAATACTAAAGGATATTCTCTAGACAGGAAACACAAAAATGGTGTATAAATTCGAACCCCAAACAATAAAGTAAATGGCAACGAGATCATACTTATCAGTAATTACCTTAAACGTAAATGGGTTGAATGCCCCAACCAAAAGACAAAGACTGGCTGAATGGATACAAAAACAAGACCCCTACATATGTTGTCTACAGGAGACCCACCTCAAAACAGGGGACACATACAGACTGAAAGTGAAGGGCTGGAAAAAGATTTTCCATGCAAATAGGGACCAAAAGAAAGCAGGAGTAGCAATACTCATATCAGATAAAATAGACTTTAAAACAAAGGCTGTGAAAAGAGACAAAGAAGGTCACTACATAATGATCAAAGGATCAATCCAAGAAGAAGATATAACAATTATAAATATATATGCACCCAACACGGAGCATCGAGTATGTAAGACAAATGCTAACAAGTATGAAAGGAGAAATTAACAATAACACAATAATAGTGGGAGACTTTAATACCCCACTCACACCTATGGATAGATCAACTAAACAGAAAATTAATAAGGAAACACAAACTTTAAACGATACAATAGACCAGTTAGACCTAATTGATATCTATAGGACATTTCATCCCAAAACAATGAATTTCACCTTTTTTCTCAAGCGACATGGAACCTTCTCCAGGATAGATCACATCCTGGGCCATAAAGCTAGCCTTGGTAAATTCAAAAATAGAAATCATTCCAACATCTTTTCTGACCACAATGCAGTAAGATTAGATCTCAATTACAGGAGAAAACTATTAAAAATTCCAACTTATGGAGGCTGAACAACACGCTGCTGAATAACCAACAAATCACAGAAGAAATCAAAAAGAAATCAAAATTTGCATAGAAACGAATGAAAATGAAAACACAACAACCCAAAACCTGTGGGACACAGTAAAAGCAGTCCTAAGGGGAAAGTTCATAGCAATACAGGCACACCTCAAGAAACAAGAAAAAGTCAAATAAATAACCTAACTCTACACCTAAAGCAACTAGAAAAGGAAGAAATGAAGAACCCCAGGGTTAGTAGAAGGAAAGAAATCTTAAAAATTAGAGCAGAAATAAATGCAAAAGAAACAAAAGAGACCATAGCAAAATCAACAAAGCCAAAAGCTGGTTCTTTGAAAGGATAAATAAAATTGACAAACCATTAGCCAGACTCATCAAGAAACAAAGGAGAAAAATCAAATCAATAAAATTAGAAATGACAGTGGAGAGATCACAACAGACAATATAGAAATACAAAGGATCATAAGAGACTATTATCAACAATTATATGCCAATAAAATGGACAACGAGGAAGAAATGGACAAATTCTTAGAAAAGTACAACTTTCCAAAACTCGACCAGGAAGAAATAGAAAACCTTAACAGACCCATCACAAGCATGGAAATTGAAACTGTAATCAAAAATCTTTCAGCAAACAAAAGCCCAGGTCCAGACGGCTTCACAGCTGAATTCTACCAAAAATTTAGAGAAGAGCTAACACCTATCCTGCTCAAACTCTTCCAGAAAATTGCAGAGGAAGGTAAACTTCCAAACTCATTCTATGAGGCCACCATCACCCTAATACCAAAACCTGACAAAGATGCCACAAAAAAAGAAAACTATAGGCCAATATCACCCTTTTAAAGGATACAACTCAGTGGGCATTAGTACATTTACAAAGTTGTGCATCCATCACCATTGACTTTGAAATTTTTCATCAACCCATAAAGGGACGTGGTTCCCAACAGCAGTCAATTACTCACCACTTGCTCTTCCTCAGAACCTTGATAACCACAAATCTACTTTCTGCCCCTATAGATTTGCCTATTCTGGACATTTCATATAAATAAAAATACAATATTTTTGTTTTTTATGAGTGACTTCTTTCATTTTGCCTAATATTTCGAGTGTATACATGTTGTAGTACATGCCAGTTCTTTCTTTTACTTCCTTTTATTTCATTTCATGGAAGGGCCATATTTTATTTATCCATTATTCAGCTGATGGACATTGGATTATTTCTATTCTTGACTATTTTGAATAATGCTCTTATAAATATTCAAGTACAAATTTATTTGTTGTTGTTGTTCAGTCTCTAAGTCGTGTCTGACTCTTTGCAACCACATGAACTGCAGCATGCCAGGCTTCCCTGTCCTTCTCAGTCTCCCAGAATTTGCTCAAACTCATGTCAAATTCATGTGTGGGAATAGTTTTCCATTTGTATTTAGTATATACTAGGGTTGGAATTGCTGGGACACATGGGTCATATGTTTAACATTTTAAGAAACTGGCTAATTTCCAAAGTGGCAATATGATTTTCAATCACACCAACAATATGTAAATTTTAATTTCTCCACATCCTTGCCAACACTTGTTACATTTCTGTCTTAGATTTTAAGACCCCTTCCTAATGGGTATCAAGTAGCAAGTCATTGTAGTTTTGACTTGCATTTCACTAATTGCTAATGATGCTAAGTATCTTTTTATGGGCTTATTGACTATTTCTATATCATCTTTGAAGAAATGGCTTCCCTGGTGGATCAGCTGGTAAAGAATCTGCCTGCAATGTGGGAGACCTGGGTTCAATCCCTGGGTTGGGAAGATCCGCTGGAGGAGGGAATGGCTATCCACTCCAGTATTCGGGCCTGGAGAATTCCACTGACTATTTAGTCCATGGGGTCACAAAGAGTCAGACATGACTGAGTGACTTTCACTTTCACTTTGAAGAAATGAGTTTAATTATTATACAGAGTTTTTCCCAGCTTTATTGAGATATAGTTGTTACACAACATTGTGTAACTCTATGATATACAACGTGATGAACAACACACACATATATTGTGCCATTCTAATATGTATTATGAGAAGATACTTCATTGCAGTTTCAACTTGCACTTCTTCATGATTCGTGATGTTGAACAACTTTTCATGTACCTGTTGGCCATTGTATGTCTTCCTTGAAAACATGTCTGTTCGGGCCCTCTGATCATTTTTAATAAGATTGTTTGATTTTTTGCTATTGAATTGTATTAGTTCATTATATATTTTGTATGGTAATCACTTATTAGATAATTTTTCTCCCATCCCATAGTGGTATGCTTTAATTTCCTTTGCTTTATCTTTGGTGTATTCTTTATCTTTCTGCAGGTTGACTATATTACCCACTTCTTTCTAGCCTCCATGATTTCTCATGAGAAGTCAGTTCTTAATATTATTGAGGAGCCACCACACATAATAAGTCCATTTTCTCTTGCTACTTTCAAGTTCTCTTTTAAATTGACTTTTGACAGATTGAATATGAAGTGTTTAGATGTAGATCTCTTTAAGTTTATCATACTTGGAGTTGTTTGACTGTGAAAATGAATGTTTCCCATCAAATCTGGAAAGATTTCTTCCAATAAACTCTGCCACTCTCCTCTGTTTCTGGGACTCTCATTATATATATGTTTATATGTGTTCATGCTAAGTCGCTTCAGTTGTGACTATAGCCCACCAGGCTCCTCTGTCTATGGGATTCTCCAGGAAAGGATACTGGAGTGTTTGTGTACTTGAGAGTATCCCATAGGCTATGTTCATTTTTCTTGATACTTCTATATTCTGTTCCTCAGACTGATTAATCTCAATTGGCATATCTTCAAGTTTGCTGATTCATTCTGTCAGCTCAAATCATCTCCTTCAGTTAATTTTAAAGCCCCTTTAATGAATTTTTCATTTCAGTTATTGTACTTTTTAATTCCAGAATTTCTATTTCATTCTTTTTTATAATTTTTATTTGTAATCCCTATTTAGCAAGTTGTTTCTCTCTTACCTTGTTTTAGCTTTCAATGATAGCTTCCTTTAGTTCTTTGAATATTTTTAAATTAACTAATATAAAATTTTTGTCTAATAAGCCTAGTATCTGAGCTTTTCAGGGACTATTCCTATTAATTATTTTCTTTCCAACGTATGGTCCATTATGTGTCTCATAGTTATTTGTTGAAACTAGCATTTTAAATAATTTATTATAATGTGGCAACTCTAGAGATCAATTTATCCCTTCCTCCAAGTGTTTTTTTTTTTTTTTTTCCTTGCTGTTGCTGTTACTATTGCTATTGTCCTTTGTTTTAATGACTATCCTGGACTAATTATGGAAAGCTTATATCCTTGTATACAGTCACTGCCTTGTCTGCTCAGTTAGTATTCAGATAATGTTTGTAAGATTTCCTTAAATGCCTTGACTCAGTAAGTATCCCCTTTTTTAACAGGGTGTGTGTGTGTATTAAATTATGCCTTTTATGTCTGCATTTTAAAACTCTACCCTGTCCTTAAGTCCCTGTTTGCACACAAAATCAAGGTTGGCCCAAGGTGAGAGACTAGGGCCTTTCATGTCTTTCCTGGGCATGCCCACAGTCCTACACATGTGTTGGACTTCCTGGTCCCCCCAAATAATTATATCTTTTCTAAGCCCCCAAAGAACATCTCATTCTCCATATTTTTCTTTTAAAGTCTTGAGCCATCTTATTGTTTCTTTAACTAATATCATGGCCTCAAGACTTGTTAAATTAAACAATTTATGCTAATCATTTACAACAAACCTCCTGAAGTTGGTTCTTTCCCACTGAGCAGTTTAAGTTACGTCAATTAAAGACAAATCCTATGAGTAAGGCTTTCTAAGTAGCAACAAGGCAGATTAAATAGTGACAGGTATCTCAGGGAAACGAAGCTTTGTGGGGGCGGGGGTGGATGAGGGCTGGAGATTCAAATTCATTCTGCCCCCTCCAGTCGCTGCTAATCACCTTGTTTCACAGCTACTATGGATGTGTCCTACTGACTTTCAAAGCTACTGTGGATCTGGTGTGGGGTTAGGGGAACAGAAAAAGGGCAAATTCAGTTCAGTTCAGTTCAGTCACATCTGACTTTTGTGACCCCATGAATCACAGCATGCCAGACCTCCCTGTCCATTACCAATTCCATGAGTCCACCCAAAGCCATGTCCATTGAGTCGGTGATGCCATCCAACCATCTCATCATTCGTCGTCCCCTTCTCCTCCTGCCCTCAATCTTTCCCAGCATCAGGGTCTTTTCCAATGAGTCAGATCTTTACATCAGGTGGCCAAAGTATTGCAGTTTCAGCTTCAACATCAGTCCTTCCAATGAACACACTGGACTGATCTCTTTAGGATGGACTAGTTGGATCTCATTGCAGTCCAAGGGACTCTCAAGAGTTTTCTCCAACACCACAGTTCAAAAGCATCAATTCTTCAGTGCTCACCTTTCTTTATAGTCCAACTCTCTCACCCATACATGACCACTGGAAAAACCATGGCCTTGATAGATGGATCTTTGTTGACAAAGTAATGTTTCTGTTTTTAATTTGCTATCTAGGTTGGTCATAACTTTCCTTCCAAGGAGTAAGTGTCTTTTAATTTCATGGCTGCAGTCACCATCTGCAGTGATTTTGGAGCCCCCCCAAAATAAAGTTTGACACTGTTTCCACTGTTTCCCCATCTATTTCCCATGAAGTGATGGGACCAGATGCCATGATCTTGGTTTTCTGAATGTTGAGCTTTAAGCCAACTTTTTCACTTTCCTCTTTCACTTTCATCAAAAAGCTTTTTAGTTCCACTTCACTTTCTGCCATAAGGGTGGAGTCATCTGCATATCTGAGGTTATTGATTATTCTCCTGGCAATCATGATTCCAGCTTGTGCTTCTTCCAGCCCAGTGTTTCTCATGATGTACTCTGCATATAAGTTAAATAAACAGGGTGACAATATACAGCCTTGAGGTACTCCTTTTCCTATTTGGAACCAGTCTGTCCAGTTCTAACTGTTGCTTCCTGACCTGAATACAGGTTTCTCAAGAGGCTGGTCAGGTGGTCTGGCATCCCCATCTCTCAGAATTTTCCACAGTTTATTGTGATCCACATAGTCAAAGGCTTTGGCATAGTCATTAAAGCAAAAATAGATGTTTTTCTGGAGCTCTCTTGCTTTTTTGATGATCCAGTGGACGTTGGCAATTTGATCCTGGTTCCTCTGCCTTTTCTAAAACCATCTTGAACATCTGAAAGTTCATGGTTCATGTATTGCTGAAGCCTGGCTTGGAGAACTTTAAGGATTACTTGATTAGCATGCGAGATAAGTGCAATTGTGTGGTAGTTTGAGCATTCATTGGCATTGCCTTTCTTTGGGATTGGAATGAAAACTGACCTTTTCCAGTCCTGTGGCCACGGCTGAGTTTTCCAAATTTGCTGGCATATTGAGTGCAGCTCTTTCACAGCATCATCTTTCAGGATTTGAAATAGCTCAACTGGAATTACATCAACTAGCTTTGTTCATAGTGATGCTTTCTAAGGCCCACTTGACTTCACATTCCAGGATGTCTGGCTCTAGGTCAGTGATCACACCATCACAATTATCTGGGTCGTGAAGATCTTTTTGTACAGTTCTTTTGTGTATTCTTGCTACTTCTTCTGCTTCTGTTAGATCCCTACCATTTCTGTCCATTATGGAGCCCATCTTTGCATGAAATGTTCCCTTGATATCTCTAATTTTCTTTAAGAGATCTCTAGTCTTTCCCATCTGTTGTTTTCCTCTATTTCTTTATATTGGTCACTGAGGAAGGCTTTCTTATCTCTCCTTGCTATTCTTTGGAACTCTGCATTCAATTGGGTATATCTTTGCTTTTCTCCTTTGCTTTTCACTTCTCTTCTTTTCAAAGCTATTTGTAAGACCTCCTCAGATAGCCATTTTGCTTTTTTTGCATTTCTTTTTCTTGGGGATGATCTTGATTCCTGTCTCCTGTACAATGTCACAAACCTCCATCCATAGTTCATCAGGCACTCTGTCTATCAGATCTAGTCCCTTAAATCTATTTCTCACTTCCACTGTAGGGCAAATAAAATACCACAAAAATCATTACTGTTAATGAAATCCAGCCATTTTTCTTGTTGCAAGCCTTTGATTAATTTTCAGAGTTCTGATAAAGTTGATTATGAACATTTTTGTCACTGTTCTCATTGCTTTTATGAAGATGTGGATTTTCAGAGGTCCCCACAGTGCCATTTCAAACCTGCTTCCCTGAGGTTATGTTTTTGAATTATGTTTAATAGTGAATTGATATAATGGAGAACAAAGAAGTATCTTTAAAGTAATTGACTGTTCAATGAAGATAACAGAATGCATGCAGCCAAATTAATATTATTTTACTCAAATTCCCATCTTAGGAAGAAATACCACTTATTCTACGATGGTTCACACACAAATATATTTTGAATTTTTAAATTTTACTTCAGTTCTGTCGCTCAGTCATGTCTGACTCATTGTGACCCCATGAATCACAGCATACCAGGCCTCCTTGTCCATCACCAATGCCCAGAGTTCACTCAAACTCATGTCCATCGAGTCGGTGATGCCATCCAGCCATCTATCTCATCCTCTGTTGTTCCCTTCTCCTCCTGCCCCCAATCCCTCCCAGCATCAGAGTCTTTTCCAGTGAGTCAACTCTTCACATGAGGTGGCCAAAGTATTGGAGTTTCACTTTAGTATCAGTCTTTCCAATGAAAACCCAGGACTGATCTCCTTTAGGATGGACTGGATCTCCTTGCAGTCCAAGGGACTCTCAAGAGTCTTCTCCAACACCACAGTTCAAAAGCATCAATTCTTTGGTGCTCAGCTTTCTTCACAGCCCAACTCTCACATCCATACATGACCACAGGAAAAACCATAGCCTTGACTAGATGGACCTTTGTTGGCAAAGTAATGTCTCTGCTTTTGAATATGCTATCTAGGTTGGTCATAACTTTCCTTCCAAGGAGTAAGTGTCTTTTCATTTCATGGCTGCAGTCACCATCTGCAGTGATTTTGGAGCCCAAAAACATAAAGTCTGACACTGTTTCCACTGTTTCCCCATCTATTGCCCATGAAGTGATGGGACCAGATGCCATGATCTTAGTTTTCTGAACGTTGAGCTTTAAGCCAACTTTTTCACTCTCCGCTTTCACTTTCATCAAGAGGCTTCTTAGTTCCTCTTCACTTTCTGCCATAAGGGTGGTGTCATCTCCATGTCTGAGGTATAGATATTTCTCCCAGCAATCTTGATTCCAGCTTGTGCTTCTTCCAGCCCAGTGTTTCTCATGATGTACTCTGCATATAAGTTTAATAAACAGGGTGACAATATACAGCCTTGATGTACTCCTTTTCCTATTTGGAACCAGTATGTTGTTCCATGTCCAGTTCTAACTGTTTCTTCCGGACCTGCATATAGGTTTCTCAAGAGGCAGGTCAAGTGGCCTTGTATTCCCATCTCTTTCAGAATTTTCCAGTTTATTGTGATCCACACAATCAAAGCCTTTGGCATAGTCAATAAAACAGAAATAGATGTACCATGAGGTAAATGAATTTTTTAAATTTTATTTTCATAATAACTATTTAGATCCTTTGTGAGAAATTTAACTGAACAAAGTCTAATTTAAAAAATATTTAATCAAGCTGAAAATATAATCATCTTTATCCAAACCAAGTGGTACACATAGCTTTTACACTCAGTCATGTCTGACTCTTTGCAAACCAATGGACGAACTCTCCAGGCCAGAATATTGTAGTGGGTAGCCTTCCCCTTCTCCAGGGGATCTTCCCAACTTAGTGATCAAACCCAGCTCTCCCACATTGCAGGCAGATTCTTTACCAGCTGAGTCACAAGGGAAGCCCAAGAACACTGGAATGGGCAGCCTATCCCTTCTCCAGCAGATCTTCCCAACCCAGGAGTTTAACCAGCATCTCCTGCATTACAGGTTGATACCTTACCAACTGAGCTATCAGGGAAACAAATGATAGCTATGAAGTAATCAGAATAATATTTTTGTTTGGATTATAATTTAACTATAAAAAGTTCATTTCAAAAAAGTAATTCCTCAAAATATGATAATATTGAAATCGTTTTATAGCATTCTTATAGGCTACGTTTGACTTAAGTTCTAAAATGAGTGCTAAAAATATCAGTCTTGTTATTATTTTATTTTCAAGTCATATGTGTGTTAAAAGCCTTTCTACTAACCAGCTCTAGTCACACTAGTCAGGCAAACAAAAAATTAGCAAAACACTTGTAATGCCTTCTGAATTCCCTTCTTATATTTCATCTATACTCCTACTGTGCTAATTTAGGACTTCATGGACTCAAACTACCATGTGATTAGTAAAATGCATGCATTCTTACCTACAAACCCTTAAAAAGAAAAATTATACCAGGTGTTAAGAAAAATAAAGAATTATATACCATGGCATCTCCTCTGGAAGTCTTTACAAACTAGTTGATGATAAGATATAATTTCCTTCTCACAAAACATAATTATCAAAAATATGATAAATACAACAAATATAGCAAATGAGATGGGATAGAGATCCAAATGGTCTAGAATGTTTAGGAAGGAATTAATATAGGAAGTAAGGCTTGAAAAGATTTTGAAGGATAATTAGAATTTAAAGATTCACTCTTTAACTCATTCTTTTAACCATAATAATAATGAGTAACATAATAATGAGTACACAGTAGGTGAAGATATTAATGAATAAACATTGACTAGATGATTTTGATGCACAGTAAGGAGAAAAAGCACTATTGATGGGAAAAACAGAATGATCAAAAACATAGAGGTAGGAATAAGCATGACATGTTTAAGGGAATGCAAAACTCTAGCTTTATTAAATCAAATATTATATGATTATCTGGCAATTATGGCATTATAGAGCTAGCTAAAGGTCCTAAGAAGGGCTTCCTCAGTCGTGGCTCAGACCGTAAAGAATCTGCCTGCAATGTGGAAGACCCTGGTTCGATCCCTGGTTTGGAAGATCCCCTGGAGAAGATAATAGCAACCCACTCAAGTATTTTTGCCTGGAGAATTCCATGGACAGAGTAGCCTGGCAAGCTACAGTCCATAGGATCTCAAAAGTCAGATATGACTGAGCACTAACAATTTCACTTTCAAAGATCCTTAGAAATCATCTTTAGCTTCTGCAGAGCATAGGATACCACCAACAAAATGAAAAGACAACCCACAGAATTGGGGGAAATATTTGCAAATGATGCAACCCACAAGGGATTTGTCTACAAAATATACAAAAAGCACATGCAGCTCTGTGTCAAAAAAAAAAAAATTAAAATAAACAACCCAATCAAAAAATGGGCAGAAGATCTAAATAGATCTAAATTTCTCCAAAGAAGACATACAGATGGCCAAAAAGCACATGAAAAGATGTTCAACATCACTAATTATTGGAGAAATGCAAATCAAATCTACCTTGAGTTATCACCTCAAGCAGGTCAAAGTGGCCATCATCAAGAAGTCTACAGGCAATAAATGATGGAGAGAGTGTAGAGAAAAAGGAAACGTTCTACACTGTTGTTGGGAATATAAATCGGTACAACAATTATGGAGAACAGTATGAAGCTTCCTTTAAAAACTTAAAATAGCATTACTATATGACCCAGGAATCCCAGTCCTGGGTATATATACAGAGAAAATCATAATCTGAAAGAATACATGCATCCCAATATTCATTGAAGCGCTATTTACAATAGCTAAGCCATGGAAGCAACCTAAATGCCCATTGACAGAGGAACACATAAAGAAGAAACGGTACATATATATAATGGAATATTACTCAGCTCCCCAAAAAAGAATGAAATAATGCCATTTGCAGCAACATAGACAGATCTAGAGATTAATACACTAAGTAAACTAAGTCAAAGACAAACAACAAGTAAATCACTCACATGTGGAATCTAATTTTTAAAAGATATAAATAAACTAATTTACAAAATAGAAGCAGACTTATAGATAATGAAAACAAACTTATTGTTACCAAAGGGGAAACATGAGGGGTTGCTGTTGTTTAGTTGCTAAGTCATGGCTGAATCTTATGACCTCATGGACTGTAGCTCCCTAAGCTCCGCTATCAATACGATTTTCCAAGCAAGAATACTGGAGTGAGTTGCCATTTCCTTCTCCAGGGGCTCTTCCTGACCCAGGGATCAAGTCTGCATATCCTGCACTGGCAGGCAGATTCTTTACCACTGAACCACCAGGGAAGTCAAACATGGGTGGTGGGGAATAAATTAGGAGCTTGGGATAAACACACATATACTACTATATATAAGATAGATAACCAACAAGGACCTACTATATAGCACAGGGGACTCTCCCAATATTTTGTGATAATCTATATAAGAAAAGAATCTTAAAAAGAATGAATATATAACTGAATCACTTTCCTGTACACCTGAAACTAACACATTATAAATCAACTATACTCCAATAAAATTAAAATATTAATTAAAAAATAAATCATCTTTAAGCCTCACATTTTTTAAATTTTATTTTATTTTTAAACTTTACATAATTGTATTAGTTTTGCCAAATATCAAAATGAATCTGCTACAGGTATACATGTGTTCCCCATCCTGAACCCTCCTCCCTCCTCCCTCCCCATACCATCCCTCTGGGTCGTCCCAGTGCTCTAGCCCCAAGCATCCAGTATGGTGCATCGAACCTGGACTGGCATCTCATTTCATACATGATATTATACATGTTTCAATGCCATTCTCCCAAATCTTCCCACCCTCTCCCTCTCCCACAGAGTCCATAAGACTGTTCTATACATCAGTGTCTCTTTTGTTGTCTCATACACAGGGTTATTGTTACCATCTTTCTAAATTCCATATATATGCGTTAGTATACTGTATTGGTGTTTTTCCTTCTGGCTTACTTCACTCTGTATAATAGGCTCCAGTTTCATCCACCTCATTAGAACTGATTCAAATGTATTCTTTTTAATGGCTGAGTAATACTCCATTGTGTATATGTACCATAGCTTTCTTATCCATTCATCTGCTGATGGAGATCTAGGTTGCTTCCATGTCCTGGCTATTATAAACAGTGCTGCGATGAACATTGGGGTACACGTGTCTCTTTCCCTTCTGGTTTCCTCAGTGTGTATGCCCAGCAGTGGGATTGCTGGATCATAATAAGCCTCACATTTTTAAGATGAAGAAAGTAAGGTCTAGGTAATGGCCCAAGGTCATTTGGCTAAAAATGATATAAAAAAATCAATAAGGCATCTAAGAAGTACTTATGATATATCAAGCACTGAGCTAGACACTTCATATAAAATAAAACTGTGAGTTGGGAAATATTACAATGATATCCAGTATATTGCACAAATGAATAAATTCTCAAATAAATAAATTCTTAAATAGCTTCAAAAATGAAATATCAAGGGAGATAGTCTAAGTAATTTGAACAGTTTTTTAAGTAACACTTGTTTTATAAAGAGAAAAGGGATGAAAAAGGAAAAGAAACCATTCTATATGGAATATAAAAATATGTTTATATATATATGCTTTTACTAATTCAACCACTTACAATGATGTGTGGCCTAAGAATATGTCTTTATGAAATTAAGGTGTTGTTTTGTTTTTGTTTTTTTTAAACAAGGGTTCCTGCAGGTAGCAAATACATTTGCTTTTCCTGTGACTACTCCAGGAAATACACTGAATACGCCTGATTTCACCATAATGGCAACATAATGCAGAACTCAATGCAAAATAAAAAAAGAACACTAGGCCATCATTTTTAGTTCCTTTTATACTGACAAAACTTGATCAGAATGAGGAACAGTTTTATTTTTTACAAATAGAGAGAGGGTTTTAGTGTCTATTTTGGAATAGTAGGTAGCATATCAGCTGTTTGGGGCCACTCTGGGCACTTTAAAATTAATGTGTTGGGCCTAACAAAGGGCATATTTTCCTTCTGCATCAAAAGTGGATGCTGGTTCCCAGCAGATACAACATGTTTCTACAAGTATGGCACTTATTTATTATTCCAAGTAGTAAATGGAGACATTTGCCTTCTAGAGATGCAGCTCTTAAGTCAGTCAAAAGAAACCAGCAAGTAAACCTCAGTGACTCACATACCCACACAGGAACAAGCTGATTTCTCATGAGAGTTGTATTCAACTTATGGCTAAATAATGCTATTTTAAATTCCCATCTGTGGGACATATAATTCTACAAAATGAATGTGGGCTTTGGAGCCAGAGAGCTCTTAGCTCAAATCCCAGTTTTACCATTTTACTAGTTGTGTGGCATTTAGAAAATCCATTTACTGCTCTAGATTTCATTTCCTCTTTAAAATGGGGACAGTATTACATATCTCATAGAGTTAATATGAGGATTATGCTATCCTCATAAACATAGCAAAAGAGCTGGTATACAGTAGGCACTTAATGAATGGTGACTATCATCTGTCCCCTCTGAAATTTAAAGTTACCTACTATCTAAGCACCTTTCAGTTCTGATCAAACTTTACATTAGTATCATAAAATCATCGGATGTTTCTCCCACTATATAGAGTAACAAAAGAAAAACACTTAAGAAATTGAAAGACTTTGAGATACAATTTTTCATGTCTAGAAAATTAACTGTGTATTAACTCTTAAAGTACTATAACACAGAACTGGTTACAAAATTTTAAAAGAACACAATATTAATCTACAATTAATATAACATATTAGTTGTTTCAACCTAAGGCATTCCAAAGGCCTGAGAATTGTTCCTGGCTTGATTTTACAGAATTTCTTTTCCTATTCTTATTAAACCTTAAAAGATCCTTAAGTACAATTTCTTGTCACTTCTTTTGAGATCTTCAAAAAGTCAAGAGCTCTACTGAGTTATCCCATGACGACTGGCACATGAGACAATTTCTTATACATATTGTCTTTTTGATATTCAAACCCATTTCAAACTAAGTTAACAGATTTTCCATTACTTTCATGCAAATATTTTCTGAATGTCTGCATATAAATATAGCAAAACAATCTTCTGGAATAACTGTGTGTGTTCCCATAAAAGGTTTCCCTTATGCACATATAGCTCAAATTAACAGCATATAATTGACTTGAATTCATTAGATGGTTTTTCTTCTTATAGTTGTTTATACCCAGTTCACAGGCCAGGTCAATCTGTATCCTCTACAAGTAAACAAATAATGTGATCAGCCTTGAAAATCTCATCAGATATATTTTCTAATATATATTCTTTGTCCAGAATAATCTTAATAATATTGTGAAATAGAATACTACTCAGAACACTAGTATTTTATACTGTTTCAAGGATTGTAGAGAAACAAATGGTTACAGTGACTTTAGTACTTTCCATGATAGTATAATTAAGGTCTAGTTTTAGTCTTAAAGGAGTGCCAAATAGGCTTTGAATAACTAAAAATAATAGCTTTAACTGAAAGTGCTAGAGCATCTTGACCGCCACAGTAATGAGCCTCTGCAGTCAAAGTGAATTTAGCCCATTCTGTAACTGACACTGTTCATAAAACAATTTAAAACCATTTCATGCTTTGTTAGTATGCACAATTTCCAAACTATTAAGTAAACCATCAATGTCAAGAACAGTGGTTTATAATCATTGAAATGGACTCTCAAAATAAACAACCTACTATTCTGTTAAACTGTTTTTCCTGATGCTGGAAGCAGCATTGTGAAATGGCTTTGAAACCCAACAGAACTAAAGATTTCTCCTGTAGGTCAGTTTGGCAAAGGTGTCTTCATCCTAAATGAAGTTAGGCTCATGGAAAATCTTTCTAGTATTTGTGTTTGAGTCCCAATGACAGGAGTACAGACTACTTCTTTGCATGAGCTTTTACTTATGTATTCCAAAATGTAATAAAATCTTCTTAGCATATGAATCCCAACAAGGAGTTTTACAACACTCGTCTGACTACCAAAGCAACCAATTTAACTGAATGTATTCATTTTATAAGATGGAGGTCTTTTCTATTGCTTAATAAGGGTGTTTACAGTGAGTTTTTACTATATATTATCTGTGCATTTTTATCCTTTTTTTCCATGCAAATAAAATTGCAACCTTATTAATATTGATAGAAGATGTGGAACAAACCAGTTTTCAACAAAGTGGTTCTTTCTTCAACAATGACAACAACAACAACAAAACTATGCTAAAACTATACTGAAGTTCCCTACAGAAAGCCAAAAATTCAAAAGAACCAAGCAGGAACACTCCACACTGCCCTCGGACATCCGTAACTAGATTAACTCCTTATGACTTACTTAAACTCTGTACCCCAAGAAAGTTTTCAGAAAGACTTTTTCCAAGTGCTTCTTCCTGTCACCCATAAATCTGCTTTCTGGCACTAAGTTATAGATTAATGATGTCTAAGCTTTTTTGATCAAGCATTCCCATTCAGAAAAAAGAAAAATTCAGCATCCATACTCAATGTATTTATCTATACATTACATATAAATACTAATCCTAGCCTTTAAATATTATTAAACCTAAGTTTTTATTTTCTTAAATAAAAATTTTGAATATCAGTAGAAGTTTTAACATTTTTCATAGACCCCCGGATCATCATGCATGCCTCCTGGGTACTCCACTTTGGAGTAATAAATAAATTCTGGATCATTAGTAATGGAAGAGGCAAAACATAATTTTGGTTAAAAACCTTAATTGTTAAAACAAAAGGGAAAAGACAGAAATAAAATACTAGGTCAAAAATAGTATAAGTGTGTTGAACATCACTATATGCCAGGCACTTCACATAAAGTATCTTACTTAATCACCAAAAGAACTCTTAAAGGAAGCATCACTTTTTGCTCTTATATAGATGAGGAAATTAGGATCTGGGTAATTAACACTTAAGATCTAGGTCTCAAAACCCATGATTGTCAGAAGACTGGAAGTTAGTAAACAGGAAAAATAAACTATCAAATATCTGTCTCTTGTATATTCCAATCCTAAAAATCTATTCCCACAAAGAAGAGAAGTCTAAGGATCCACTTATTGCCTGGTTCTTCTATCCTTGATATAATCATCAAAATATAGCACATTCTGTAAATTTATTTCAAGGTGCTAGGGATAAAGGGTGAAGAGAAAGTGTCAGTCTCTCAATTATTTCTGACTCTTTGTAAGTCCAAGGACTGAAGCCCACCAGTCTTCTCTGTCCATGGAACTCTCCAAGTAAGAATACTAGAGTGGGTAGCCATTCCCTTCTCCAGAGGATCTTCCCGACCCAGGGATCAAACACGGGTCTCCCACACTGCAGACAGATTCTTTACCATCTGAGCCACCAGGGAAGTCCAGGGATAGAGGGTAAAATATACTAAATTACTATCAGTAGTTGAGAAAATCATCAATTAGCCTTTGATTGCCTATCATTTCTTAATCAGATAACATGGATCCAATAAAGTCTTTAGAATCTCTACAAACAATTTTTAGTACTGAGATGCCCTATATTAAACATGCAAATGCCAGCATCTCCAATAATTCCCATGATCAGAGTGTTAAGAATGTAGTAATACCTCCTTTTTCTGATTTAATTAGGTTAATTACAGACCTACACAAATTGGGTAGCTTATAGGTCCACATATCCTAATATACAATGTAAAATGTAAACAAAAAATATTACATACTACATACATTCATAAATACATATGCTTATTTGCATGATTCTCTTACAGACCCAAATATTATTGATTTAAGATTGGAAAAGAGCATGACTTCAGTCAGTTCAGTTCAGTCACTCAGTCATGTCTGACTCTTTGCAACACCATGGACTACAGCATGCCAGGCTTCCCTGTCCATCACCAACTCCCAGAGTTTACTCAAACTCATGTCCATTGAGTTGGTGATGGCATCCAACCATCTCATCCTCTGTCATCCCTTTTCTCCTGCCTTCAATCCTCCCCAGCATCAGAGTCTTTTCAAATGAGTTAGTTCTTTACATCAGGTGGCCAAAGTATTGGAGTTTCAACTTCAACATCAGTCCTTCCAAGGAATGTTCAGGACTGATTTACTTTGGGATGGATTGGTTGGCTCTCCTTGCAGTCCAAGAGACTGTCAAGAGTCTTCTCCAACATCAGAGTTCAAAAGCATCAATTCTTCAGCACTCAGCTTTCTTTATAGTCCAACTCTCACAATCATATGACTACTGGAGAAACCATAGCTTTGACTAGATGGACCTTTGTTGGCAAAGTAATGTCTCTGCTTTTGAATATGCTGTCTAGGTTGGTCATAAAATTTTCTTCCAAGGAACAAGCATTTTTTAATTGCATGGCTTCAATCACCATCTGCAGTGATTTTGGAGCCCCAAAAAACAAAGTGTATCGCTGTTTCCCTATCTGTTTGCCATGAAGTGATAGGACTGGATGCCATGATCTTAGTTTTCTGAATTTGAGCTTTAAGCCAACTTTCTCACTCTCCTCTTTCACTTTCATCAAGAGGCTCTTTAGTTCTTCTTCACCTTCTGCCATAAAGGTGGTGTCATCTGCACATCTGAGGTTATTGATATTTCTCCCAGCAATCTTGATTCCAGCTTGTGCTTCATCCAGCCCAGCATTTCTCATGATGTACTCTGCATATAAGTTAAATAAGCAGGGTGACAATATACAGCCTTGATGTACTCTTTTTCCTATTTGGAACCAATCTGTTGTACCATGTCCAGTTCTAACTGTTGCTTCCTAATTTGCATACAGCTTTCTCAAGAGGCAGGTCAGGTCATCTGGTATTCTCGTCTCTTTTAAAATTTTCCAGAGATTGTTGTGGTCCACACAGTCAAAGGCTTTGGCATAGTCAATAAATCAGAAGGAGAAGAAAATGGCAACCCACTCCAGTATTCTTGCCTGGAGAATCCCAGGGATGGGGGAAGCCTGGTGGACTGCCGTCTATGGGATCGCACAGAGTCGGACATGACTGAAGCGACTTAGCAGCAGTAGCAGCAGCAGATATTTTTTTGGAACTCTCTTGCATTTTTGATGATCCAATGGATGCTGGCAATTTGATCTCTGGTTCCTCTGCCTTTTCTAAATCCAGCTTGAACATCCGGAAGTTCTTGGTTCACATACTGTTGAAGCCTGGCTTGGAGAATTTTAAGCATTACTTTACTAGTGTATGAGATGAATGTAATTGTGCAGTAGTTTGAGCATTCTTTGGCATTGCCTTTCTTTGGGATTGTAATGAAAACTGACCTTTTCCAATTCTGTGGCCACTGCTGAGTTTTCCAAATTTGCTGGCATATTGAGTGCAACACTTTCACATCATCATCTTTTAGGATTTGAAATAGCTCAACTGGAATTCCATCACCTCCACTAGCTTTGTTCATAGTGATGCTTCCTAAGGCCCACTTGACTCCTCATTCCAGGATGTCTGGCTCTAGGTGAGTGATCACACCATCATGGTTATCTGGGTCATAAAGACCTTTTCTGTACAGTTCTTCTGTGTAGTCTTGCCACTTCTTAGTATCTTCTGCTTCTGTTGGGTCCATACCATTTCTGTCCCTTATCGAGCCCATCTTTGCATGAAATATTCCCTTGGTGTCTCTAATTTTCTTGAAGAGATATTTTCAATCAATATAGATAATATAGAGACTTCAATCAATATAGATAATAAAAAGAACTAACTCTAATGATTAGAAGCAGTGATATATTTTTAAATTTTTTATAGAAATAGTACTAAGATAATAGCATTTTCCAGAAAATATAATACATAGAATTTTTCCAAAAACTCACTCAACCATGGAAAATAATTCCCCAAAGCCTATACTATCAATTTAAGAATATAAAAGAAATTTGATTTTCTAAGTATGAACATTGCCCTCATACTTTTAGTTTATTTTATGATTCACATAAAAAGATTAACAGTTCTAGTGGCTAATACCCAAAACAAAATGTAGTCTGGCTGGACCAGACTACATATAGAAAATTAATAAAGATGACATACAAGTACAATTATTAAATAAAGTCATAGAATAGAGAAGTAGAAAATTATTTATTTTAAAAAACTCCAGCTTCATAAAAACAAACTTCTCTTGTTTCAAGAGTAATTTAAACCAGATTCAAATAGGATTCCAAGATTATTCAATTCACATAAGAAAGTTCTATTCTCTTATAGAAAAAATAAAATTCATTACCAAATTACATTGCTTTTATAGGACAATAAAATACAAAGCCTCACAAAATCAAGAAGTTACTAAAATATGCAAAATTATAATAATGGTAAAATTTAGAAAACTCTTCATGTGCCAGTATCTGTGCTAAGTATTTTATTATCACTTTGAATCATCACAAGCACCGCAGAAGTTAGATACTATTTGTGTCCCTATTTCTAAGCAGAAAAACTGTAATGATTAAGAAATGTTACCAAGGTCACATCACTAATGAAATAGCCAGACTTTGACTCCAAACTATCTTACTCTGGACCTTTCTCTATGAACGATTACATATATACAGTGCATGAGTGCTAAGTTGCTTCAGTCTTGTCCTACTCTTTGTGACACTTTGGGCTGTATCCCACCAGGCTCTTCTGTCCATGGGATTCTCCAGGCAAGAATACTGCAGTGGGTTACCATGCCCTCCTGCAGGGGATCTTTCTGACCCAGGGATAGAACTGGAGTTTCCTGCATCTCCCGCATTGGCAGATGGGTTCTTGACCTCTAGCACCACTGTAAGACAGTTCAAATACTAACAATGAGTACCCTAGTACCTAGTACTCTAAGACTAGCTTTGCAATTCCTCCCAGGTAAACTTTCTAAAAACTTCTTTAATCTACCTAGTGTATGTCTCGAAGATTAAAAAAGATGATTCTGCACATACATTTTATTCTGTAACACAAATTGATGCAAGCAATGTTTAATTTGCTTATTTATTCACTCATTCTTAAGTAATAAAACACATGATGTGACAAGCTGCAGAAAGTGTAAGATTTAAAAGGATAGACTTTGGAGTCAGATGCATGAGGGTTCACAACACACCTCTGGCTCTTTCTAGCTAATCAACTAGTTGATTAGTTTTTAGCTGATTTCTAGCTGATCAACTATAATCAACTGATCTCTCCAAGTTTTTTTCTTTTTCTATAAATGGAGATAAAAACACCTGCCTCATAAAACAGCTATAAGAGTTAAAATAATATATGTAAAATGTTCAATACAGAGCTTGGGACATGGCAAGCTTCCAAAATGTGATACTTATGATTATTTGTAGGGGATCTAGAGTTAACAGTGTGTTCTGTGGTACAAGAACAAAGAAAAGGTAATTGACCTCTTAAGTAAACAAAACTGGGCCTTGGCATGAAACATGAATAAAATGTTAAACCAAGTCCCCTGACTTCTGTAAGTCTCTACAGCACTTGATCATGTATCTGTTTACAGAACATTTCTCTTCTCTCTAGTTCATTTCATTGTTATCACTAACAAGTGATTTGTTTTCATTTCTTTCTCATTTCCTGTGCCCTGTTTAAAAGTTCTTGGCATAGCTACCCTTATGAGGACCCAAGTAGTTTGTTTTCCCCTAGTTCCCAGGTGGCTCAGTGGTAAAGAATGCACCTGCAATTCAGGAGACACCGGTTCAATCCCTGGGTCAGGAAGATCTGCTGCAGAAGGAAATGGCAACCCTTTCCAGTATTCTTGCCTGAGAAATCCCATAGACAGAGAAGCCTAGCAGGTTACAGTCCATGGGGTCACAAAAGAGTCAGATACCACTTAGCAACTAAACAACAACAAGTACAATACTTAGACTTTGTACTTGAAACTCTAGGATTCATTTTACTATGTAACAATCTGCATTGAACATCTTCCTAGAATAACCCTAAAGATTATTTAAAAGACCACCAGAAAGGAAAAGAAAACTTTATATATTACCATAACCTCTGCACAACATTTACCAATGTAAACACAGCCTTTCAGTGAAAAATGAAAGTAAAACTGGAATCCAGTTGGTTCCCCATGATTTAGTTTAAAACAGTAAGCACACTCACTGTAATATACAAGTGACTTGTCAAATATGAATATAAAATGTCACCACATTGTCTTACCCACTTCAGATTCCATAATCAGTCCTCCTCCCATTTGTACTTCTTTAAACTCCTAATTTGCTCTTTTCTTCAATAGCTACAATGAAACCATAACTTAAGAGAAAGAGCTATTTCATCAACATCTGTAATAAAACCTAAAAAGGTTTTAGTTTTATTTAATATAGTAAGCAATTAATAGAAAAATGTGAAATTGTTCATACACTATTTTTAATTAATTTTTATTGGACTATCATTGTTTTACAATGTATTAATTACAATATACAGTTTCTACTGTACAGCAAAGTGAATCACCTGTATGTATAATATATCCCCTCTTTTCTGGATTTCCTTCCCATTTAGGTCACCACAAAGAACTGAATAGGGTTCAGCTATATATAGCTAATGTATAGCTATGCTATGCTATGCTATGCTAAGTCACTTCAGTCGTGACCGACTCTGTGCGACCCCATGGATTGCAGCCTAACAGGCTCCTCCGTCCATGGGATTTTCCAAGCAAGAGTACTGGAGTGGGGTGCCATTGCCTTCTCCGATGTATAGCTATAACCCTGAGCTATAAGTTAGGTTCTCATTAGTTATATATTTTATATATAGTATCAATAGTGTATATATGTCAATCCAATCTCCCAATTCATCTCACCCACTGTTCATACACTTTAGACTCAAGTGAAAATAATAATGGCTTTGAAAGAGGAACATTTTTGATTAGGAATATGAAATAGGAACAGATCACATGGTTCAAGTCGTGTTTAATCCAGAATATTCTGTGTGGTTCCCATATATCACAATTAATGTTATTCATTATTAAGTTTGAAGCTTTGACTAGCTATCAGCACTTACTGAAATTTTGTCCTCCCTATTCAATACTAGATAAAATTAACCATTCCACTTTAGGATACTAAATTGTATAAATTCCTGCCAAGACTTGATAAATCAGAAGTAGTGATTAGAACCACTGGCAATTTTCTAAATGAAAAGGAATTTTTAAATATCTACTTATTTTTATTAGTTATATAAAAGAATTATTTTTGAAAATAAAGTTGCTAAGCTTGATCAAGTAGACTTTCTTTTTTTTTTTTTTTTTAATGAGTAGACTAGGTTTGTCCAGCATAACATTTTGAGAAAAACTCCTTCAGAGATCCTCTTAGAGGTAATGAGAAGGAGCCCCAGTAAAGGTAAAATCTACTAAGCCAATAGACAACAATCAGCTTAAATTGTTTCCATCAGTAAACGCCAATTTTTATTACAAGGCAGAATGTAATTAATTTTGTTTCATT
The DNA here is from genome assembly GCF_027580195.1 of Bos mutus. Lineage (NCBI taxonomy): Eukaryota > Metazoa > Chordata > Mammalia > Artiodactyla > Bovidae > Bos > Bos mutus. The sequence goes on along the minus strand of NC_091644.1, from coordinate 21,915,837 downwards.
TAATACATATTTTAATAAAATGTAGTTCCTAAACTAGATAATATCCTATATTTCTAAATAGTTCAAAGTGTTAAAGATTATTTATGACAGGAACATGTTACCAATAAATATATTAGGTTTTTTCTCCTTCTAAATTACCTCTCTTAAATGCTATAGGTCCAATTGACCCTAAATATTGTGAATGAATTCCAGTCACTAAAGAATCCCATAAAAACTTACAAAACACCAGTTAAGGTTATAGATTCTATTAGAAAGATTTTACTGTTATATAACAATGATGGTTAATATATAATTATTCATACACACACACACACACATCTCCCCCTCCCAGTGTTAGCATAATGTTTGGCACTGAATGGGCATGTTTGCTTAAAAAAATCAGTAAGTGTGTAGAAACTCAAATATTTAAACTAAACCTAACACTCAGAGAAAATACAACAATGGAAACAAGATATAAAATAGAGAAGATCCATTATCGGCACAATTTTGGGGTAAAAAAAATACATACAATCATCTAATAACTTCAAATTTAAAATGTATTAAACTAAATCAAATTAATTATCTCAATAACATTCCCTTCTGCCCCAAAATTTTCTCTACATATTTACCCTTCTGCCCAAAATTTCTCTCTTAATTAAATAAGATTTTTAATTTGCACAAGCAATTCAGGCAATATTTTTACAAATGAAGTGATTTGATTTCATTTTTAAGAACAAATACAAACATATGCATGATGTCAAATCAAATAAACAAATTCATTAGCACATGAAATTTGTATAAAGAAAACAAGTCATGTGAAAGTTACTCCCAGTTCCGCCACTGAGATGGGAATTTAAAAAGATTTAAAACATTGCTAGTTTAATCAATCTCAGTGACCCTTTTTATTGGAGGGAAGTACTGATTTGATTTATAAAAGTTTAATTCCAAATTAGAACAGCTGTTGATATCCCTTATCAACCATTATTTTGTTATACATGATAGGAAGATAAGCCGATAAGGTCACCTGCCTAGAATGGGATGCTACACATTATTTACGGCTCTAATTTTTGTTCAGTAATTGGTAGATGCCATTCTCATTCTGCTTGCTAATGACTATGATATACTGCTAAGGTAAATTAGAGAAGTAGAATGTTCTCTTACTTTTAGCAGTATTTCCTAAAAGTGATTCAATGAGTTTTAGTTGAATTAAGTACCATCACCCATACCACTTTGCTGAAGAGATCTGTATAATTAAAGGTATGTTTTTTCCAGTGAAAGAAAGTGAAGTCGCTCAGTCATGATCCATTGGACTGTATTTGCAACCCCATGGACTGTAGCCCACCAGCTCCTCCATCCAGGAATTTTCCAGGCAAGAGTACTGGAGTGGGTTGCCATTTCCTTCTCCAGGTTATCTTCCTGACCCAGTGATAGAACTCGGGTCTCCCGCATTGAAGGCGGACGCTTTTACAATCTGAGCCAGCAGGGAAGCCCCTATTTTTTTTCCAATAGTCACATACAGATGTGAGAATTGGATCATAAAAAATGCTGAGTGCTGAAGAATTCATGCTTTCGAACTGTGGTGCTGGAGAAAACTCTTGAGAGTCCTTTGGTCTGCAAGGAGATCAAACCAAACAGTCCTAAAGGAAATCAACCCTGACTATTCAACAGAAGAACTGATTCTGAAGCTGAAGCTCCAATACTTTGGCCACTTTATGTGAAGAGCCCACTTATTGGAAAAGACCTTGATGCTGGGAAAGATTGAAGGCGAAAGGAGAAGGGGTGGCAGAGGATGAGAAGTTAGATAGCATCACCAATTCAATGAACATGAATCTGAGAACTCCAGGAGATTGTGAAGGACAGGAGAGCCTAGTGTGCTGCAGTCCATGGGGTTGCAAAGAGTAGGACATGGCTTAGCAACTGAACAACAACAACCAATATCATAATTTAACCAAGAGATTCTAACACTAAAAACACATCACCCATGAAAAGAACTTGAATAGAATGAAATTTGTGTATTTGTTTGACACCGGTCTCTTTCACTAATTATCCCTTCTGTAATGCAGTTTTGGGTAGAATGTAGTAAGCATTTCATGATCAGCAACTAAATACCTATTATCTATGAGAAAACATATATTTAAAGTTGGTCCGTTGAATTCAAAATGAAAGTAAAGTACTCCAAAGAAAAAGAAGAAAGGTATTTCTCAAAGTTTTGAGGGAAAAAACTAACTGTTTAAGATTAACACATAAAAGATCAGAAGTTTCAAAATTATAAAGCCTTTCTCACTAGAAGAGAGAAGAATTAGCAACTAAGGAAACCCAATTATTGGCACGTTATGATGTATACGTACTTTCAAAGTTGGAAACATTTGAGTCACATGGGAATCCAAATTGAATCATGTGGGAAATTAGGACAAGGATTATTATTATTTTTTTTTTTTTACTACAAGAGTTTCTCAGGGACTGTTGCTGAGACCTGCATATACATAAAGGCCTTGATACAACTAAGAGTAAATAAAGTCTTCAGTTCCTATAGTGGACAATTCCATGCCAAGTTCTAATGTATACAGCCTCTCACAATAGAATCAAGCTGTCAAGAACTCGTCATTTCTCAACGTCTGAAGATTTCAATGTGCTTTTTAATTATCCCAGATGAGAATAAATTAATAGCTGACTAAAATCCATTTAAGTTAGAAGGCATTCACCTTTGACTCTAATGTTTTATTCTGTTAAATCTTATTTATTCTACTAGTTATATCAGATATTGATAAGCAGTGTTACACAACAGATCTTTGAAAAGCAGAGTGTGCTGTACACATGAAGAAACACCATTTATAATTGCAGTGCCACATCTGAGGGAGGATCTCTAGGAGACATTGTGGATGTCATGAATTTTTCAGGGAGATAGAAGTTAAATGTCTTACTCTAACAGAAGTTTTCTTCTCTGGGTAAGCAATGACTCTGCAAGATATTATTGTTATTATAGAACTTATCTTAATAAAGAGGTTTCTGAGGAAGAACATAGTCAAAAGTTATAGCATAATTTTTTCCTTTTCCTCTCTAAAACATTACTGGGTGCAAGGTGAAGGCACTCAACGTGTTGTGGTATGGTATCACAGCCTTACAGAGTCTAATCTCCCAGCTGGCACTATTGCTGAGCCTCTAGCAGGCCATGCCACCATTTTACAAAGCCAACAGTTACTGAATAATATGTACATGGTAAGACAAATAAACTCTATGAGTTTGAGATCACTGACACTGTACGAATGCCTATTAATTGCAGGTCATGTTATGGGGATAATATGGAGATGGATTAGACATTTTATAAGTTTATAGAAGGCAGAAGCAGAAGATATTAAGAAGAGGTGGCAAGAATACACAGAACTAAACAAAAAAGATCTTCATGACCCAGATAACCATGATGGTGTGATCACTCACCTAGAGTCAGACATCCTGGAGTGTGAAGTCAAGTGGGCCTTAGGAAGCATCACTACGAACAAGCTAGTGGAGGTGATGGAATTCCAGTTGAGCTATTTCAAATCCTAAAAGATGATGCTGTGAAAGTGCTGCACTCAATATGCCAGTAAATTTGGAAAACTCAGCAGTAACCACAAGACTGGAAAAGGTCAGTTTTCATTCCAATCCCAAAGGGTAATGATAAAGAATCTTCAGTACCACACAACTGCACTCATCTCACATACTAGCAAAGTAATGCTCAAAATTCTCCAAGCTAGGCTTCAACAGTATGTGAACCACGAACTTCCAGATATTCAAGCTGGATTTAGAAATGGCAGAAGAACCAGAGATCAAATTGCCAACATCCACTGGATCATAGAAAAAGCAAGAGAATGCCAGAAAAACACCTACTTCTGCTTTACTGATTATGCAAAGCCTTCGTGTAGATCACTACAGTGTGGAGAATTCTTCAACAGTTGGGAATATCAGACCACCTTACCTGCCTCCTGAGAAATCTGTATGCAAGTCAAGAAACAACAGTTAGATCTGGATATGGAGCAACAGACTGGCTCCAAATCGGGAAAGGAGTGCATCAAGGCTGTCTATTGTCACCCTGCCTATTTACCTTATATGCCGTGTACATCATGCGAAATGCCAGGCTGGGTGAAGCACAAGCTGGAATCAAGATTGCTGGGAGAAATATCAATAACTTCAGATGTGCAGATGACACCACCTTTATGGCAGAAAGTGAAGAGGAACTAAGGAGCCTCTTGATGAAGGTGAAAGAAGAGAGTGAAAAAGCTAGCTTAAAACTCAACAGTCAAAAAAATGAAAATCATGTCATTCAGTTCCATCATTTCATGGCAAATAGATGGGGAAACAATGGAAACAGTGACAGACTTTGTTTTCTTGGACTCCAAAACCACTGCAGATGGTGACCAGCCATGAAATTAAAAGACACTTGCTCCTTGGAAGAAAAGCTATGACCAACCTAGATAGCATTTAAAAAGCAGAGATATTATTTTGCTGACAAAGGCCCATCTAGAAAAAGCTACGGTTTTTCCAGTAGTCATGTATGGATGTAAGAGTTGGACTATAAAGAAAGCTGAGCACCAAAGAATTGATGCTTTTGAACTGTGGTGTTGAAGAAGACTCTTGAGAGTCCCTTGGACTGCAAGAAGATCCAACCAGTCCATCCTAAAGAAAATCAATCCTGAATATTCATTGGAAAGATGGATGCTGAAGCCGAAACTCCAATACTTTGGCTATCTGATGGGAAGAACTGTGTTATTGGAAAAGACCCTGATGCTGGGAAAGATTGAAGGCAGGAGGAGAAGGGGGCCATAGAGGATGAGATTGTTGGATAACATCACTGACTTAATGGACATGAGTTTGTGCAAGCTCAGGGAGTTGGTGATGGATAGGGAAGGCTGGCATGATGCAGTCCATAGGGTCGCAAAGAGTCGGACATGACTGAGCAACTGAACTGAACTGAAATATGGCAGAATCACTGCAAAGAGAAAGCAAATAAATATTTGGATTTTGAGTTTTGTGAAGACACAGCACTGCCTACCCCATCCACAAAAAGCTAGGTAGCTGTATGGTCCCATCAGAATGATGCTATATCAGGAATTCAATGTTAATACCTTACCTAGGCAAGTTGGATACTCAGTAACTGGTAGAAGCCACATCAACAACAGGAAGGGAAAATTCTTGTTGCTGAGCCCTGTATACTTATATTCAACCACTATGTCCACATTGTACAGGAATTCCTTGATCAAGCCCCAGGGGTAATTTGTCCACCTATAAAGTTTGCTCCTTATCTACTGTGTATCTCTTTGATAGGTATTAATGTTGGACAGGAATAGCTTTACACTCCACGACAACTCCTAGAGCTCTCCTCCAGACCTCCGTGTCACCAACTTCACAAGTTGTTGTGTTTTTTTTTTTTCTTTCCAAGTTCCAAACAAGCCAGTCAGTGTGTTAGGCACTGACGATGAATGAACATATATGATACCTTAAGACATCTCTACTTCTCCTCCAATTTAAAACTATATGCAGGGCTCAGAGTTCAGTCCATTGAAAGAATTTCCCCTCCTGTGGTCTTTCATGGTTATTCCAACTGTGGTACAGCACCTACCCCCTACAATTGATTTCAGTGTACCATGCAAATCCGTCCATAAATCAGAACCACACATTTTCTTTCTCTAATAACAAGGAAAGAGTTTCCTATTTCCTTCATATGAAACTCCACATGAAGCTATAAGTATGCACTGAGAAAGAGGCAGAAAAGTAGCAGGACCAAGTACCTTGGAAATACATCACCTACTTAAGAAGTTTACTTGTGCCTTCTGGGCCTTTTCAGGCCCCCTCTTAAGACTCACATTTATAGATTTATAATGAGATGCTACTGGGAACATCCAGTTTTATGGCTCTCTATATTAGATAACACCTGGTTCATGATGGGCAGTTCAGGTCACATACTCACTTTGTGCCCCATGGTCAGATAGGTGTTCAGTCCCTACAAGGATCCATAAGCAAGCTAGAAAAATGTTTTTTAAGTGGAAATAGTTATTGACAAAAGACAGGTCTATGCTTTGGCATTCGCCAGAAGTTCCAAATAGTATCTCTGGCACATACATATTGAAAACATCAAGCTTTCTTTCTGGGTAGAAATTCATGGGAAGAACAGTTTGCTCTGCAGATAAAACCTCTTCTCTTTCACCTGGCCTTATTCAAACTGGCAGCCTTAAAATTTACTGAGCCAATGGGTAGTAGCATCCCACATAAAGGTAATACATGTTGCACTCAAAATCCAAAGAGGCTCACCAAGCATTACACCTCACTTAGCGGCAGACAGGGTTCAAGGTGCAGGTGCAATAATTTGTTTCTTGCTTTTAAAGAAATAGCCTGACTTGGTTTTTCTACCACATCCTGACATGCCTATATGTCACTAAGGTGACTAGGATACTTGCTACTTCCTGCTCATTAAGTTAAATTAGAATAATATTTTATGTTCTATTGATATAAAGGAAACCCAATCCCTTTGGATTATGTGTGTCAGTGATCAGTTGATTACTACTTATGGTAAAATTGTAAATGCCACATAAATGCAAATGATTTCTAATGCTTTCCTTACCAACAGAAATGGAAAATATAACACTTCCAGAGGGGTTGTGCTAGTTCACTCCTATAAAGTTACCATAACTGGAACTACGTGTGCAATTAACACCACCACCTGAGCAAATGTGCAAAAACATAATCTTGTATTTGATGACCTGTGTGACTCTTGCACTTGCCAGACAGTCACATTAAACAAGAACAATCTTATTTTTGTCCTTTATGGTGGTACTAATCTCTGAAGTTTTCTCAGAAAGGTGGCATTACTTATGGTTTCCTATCTTGGGCGGAGTAGGGGATGCCACTCCAGGAACTTCTATTTGATCTTTTTTAATCATAATAGCCCAGGTGGCACTATTGGTAAAGAACCCACCTGCCAATGCTGGAGACATAAGAGACGCAGGTTCGGTCCCTGGATTGGGAAGATACCCTGGAGAAAGCCATGGCAACTCACTCCAGTATTCTTGCCTGGAGAATCCCATGGACAGAGTCTGGCAGGCTACCATCCATGGGGTTGCAAAGAGTTGGACACGACTAAAGTGACACAGCAATCATAATAGCTTTCATTCTGTAGATCAGGAAACCAATGTGTCAATCTGCCAGGCACTGATTATATCTATTCCAATTATACATTCAACAATAGGGAATATCCTGTTGTACTCACAACGTTATCATTTATCTCAAGACCTCCATAAATCTTTACTCTGATTGTATAGTAGTATGATAGCAATCAAGGTCTCTGGGGATCAGTATACATTTTTATCTAGAATCTAATAAATCAGAGGGTCTGAGTATTTCCCTGTCTTCAGTGTTACAGTCACCCTGAAAGAAGACTGCAGGGCTCTGTACCTTATGAACATTTCCAATTCCTGCTGGCTTTCATGGGGTCATCCCTGCATGAGATGGTAGGGCTATTGTTGTTTATCACTAAGTCATGTCTGACTCTTTCCCAACATCATAGACTATAGCTCATCAATCTCCTCTGTCCACGGCATTTACTGGAATGGGTCGCCATTTCATTCTTGAAGGGATCTTCCTGACCCAGGGATCAAATCCACATCTCCTGCACTGGCAGGCAGATTCTTTACCACTGAGCTACCTGGGAAGTCTGGTAGTAGTGTAGTATCTATGTATTTACAGATGGTCTCATTAAACCATAAATATCCATCCCTAAATCAGGTCCATAAATCATAAATTAGGTTGTTTGCTCTTTTATTAATATATAATAGGAATATGTTTAGATATATTGTGGGGAAAAATTACAATATACACCCATAGGTACATTGCAAAGTCCTTTTAGAAAGGGGCCAGGCCTCTGCCTCATCAAAGAGGCTCTGGGGTGTGAACTGACATATATACATAACACTTGTTGATGTTCAGTCGCTATGTCATGTTCGACTCTTTGTGACCCCACGGATTGCAGCACACCTGGCTTTTCTGTCCATTACTATCTCCCTGAGTTTCCTCAAACTCAAGTCCATTGAGACAGTGATGTCATTCAATCAAATGATCTTCTACCACCCCCTTCTCTTCCTGACTTCAATTTTTCCCAGCATCAGGGTCTTTTCCAATGAGTCAGTTCTTTGCATCAGGTGGCCAAAGTATCAGAGCTTCAGCTTCAGCATCAGTCCTTCCAATGAATATTCAGGGTTCATTTCCTTTAGGATTGACTAGTTTCATCTCCTTGCTGTCCAAGGACTCTCAAGAGTCTTCTCCGGCACCACATTTTGAAGTGTCTCAATTCTTTGGTGCTCAGCCTTCTTTATGGTCCAACTCTCACATCCATATATGAGTACTAGAAAAACTATAGCTTTCACTATACAGACCTTTGTGGGCAAAGTCATGTCTCTGCTTTTTAAAACACTGTCTAGATTTGACATAGCATGTCAAATTTTCATTTTCATAGCGGCACTCACTGTCCACATTGATTTTGGAGCACAAGAAAACTGAAATCTGACACTGTTTCCATATTTTCCCTATCTATATTCCATGATGTGATAGGACCAGATGCCATGATATTAGTTTTTTTAATGTTAAGTTTTAAGCAAACTTTTTCACTCTCCTCTTTCACCTTCATCAAGAGGCTCTTTAGTTTCTCTTTGCTTTCTGCCATAAGGTGGTATCATCTGCATATCTGAGGTTATTGATATTTCTCCCAGCAATCTTGATTACTTCCAGCTTGTGCTTCATCTATCCTGGCATTTTTCATGATGTACTCTGCATGTCAGTTAAATAAGCATTGTGACAATATACAGCCTTGACATACTCCTTTCCCAATTTTGAACCAGTGTTTTTCCATGTCTGGTTCTAACTGTTGCTTCTTGTCCTGCATACAGGTTTCTCAGAAGGCAGGTAAGGTGGTCTGGTATCCCATCTCTTTAAGAATCAGTTCAGTTCAGTCTCTCAGTTGTGTCCGACTCTTTGTGACCCCATGGACTACAATGTGCCAGGGTTCCCTGTCCATCACCAACTCCCAGAACTTGCTCAAACTCACATCTATCGAGTCGGTGATGCCATCCAACCATCTTATCCTCTGTTGTCCCCTTCTCCTCCTGCTTTCAATCTTTCCCAGGGGTCAAATGGAGAAGGCAATGGCACCCACTCCAGTACTCTTGCCTGGAAAATCCAATGGACGGAGGAGCCTGGTAGGCTGCAGTCCATGGGGTCGCTGAGGGTCGGACACGACAGAGAAACTTCACTTTCACTTTTCACTTTCATGCATTGGAGAAGAAAATGGCAACCCACTCCAGTGTTCTTGCCTGAAGAATCCCAGGGACGGGGGAGCCTGGTGGGCTGCCATCTATGGGGTCGCACAGAGTCAGACATGACCGAAGCGACTTAGCAGCAGCAGCAGCAGCAGAGGTCAATGGCTTTAGCATAGTCAATGAAGCAGAAGTAGATTTTTTTTGGAATTCTCTTGCTTTTTCTATGATTCAGCATATGCTGGCAATATGATCTCTGGTTACTCTGTGTTTTCTAAATCCAGCTTGTACATCTTGAAGTTCTTGGTTCACATATAGCTGAAGCCTAGCCTGAAGGATTTTGAGCAAAATCTTGCTAGCATGTGAAATGAGTGCAATATACATAACACTAATAGTACTCATTTCTTTCCACAGGACTTGTCACAAGGCAGAATTTTTCTACCTATACATGTCAGGTAGTACATTAGAGGATGCATATGTGTTTTATTCTCAGAATTGCGTAATCAATAACCTATTTTTTACAGAATAATGGTTCTCAAAGTGTGGTCTCCAAACAATCAACATTACCTGATTAGAATTTCAGTTAGAATTAAAAATGTTCAAATCCCACTTTAGACTTTATAAATTAGAAATTCCGGGATGGGGTCTAAAAACCTGGGTTTTAACAAGTCCACTGTGAGTCTGGTACATAGTAAGGTTTAAGAACCACTCCCAGAGATCCCTGTAAGTTGAGTCATCCTTGTGACTTGTTGTGATAGTTTGAGACATCTTGTTTGTAATGATTAAGAGCCACTAGAGAAGGCGATGGCACCCCACTCCAGTACTCTTGCCTGGAAAATCCCATGGTTGGAGGAGCCTGGTAGGCTGCAGTCCATGGGGTCGCACAGAGTCGGACACGACTGAGCAACTTCACTTTCACTTTTCACTTTCATGCATTGGAGAAGGCAATGGCAACCCACTCCAGTGTTCTTGCCTGGAGAATCCCAGGGACGGGGGAGCCTGGTGGGCTGCCTTCTATGGGGTCGCACAGAGTCGGACATGACTGAAGCGACTTAGCAGCAGCAGCAGCTGATCTATGTCATCTTAAGACCCCTGTCAATCCTATTAGGATCAGATAACTCATCTTTATTATAGCATAACCCAATATCATCTCCTTCCTACAGAGGACAGCAAACACAGAGTTATTTGAGGATGCTATAATCCCCTTTACCAATGCATTTTAGTGCTTTAACAAAAGAGCATCATTTGGCCTTCCTCAGGAGTATGGTTAGAAGTAGGTTTATTGAACTCCCCTGGTGGTACCATGGATATAAATCTCCCAAGCAGGGGAGATGGTTTTGATCTCTGGTCTGGGGAGATTCCACAAGCCACAGAGAAACTAGGCCTGTCTGCCACAACTTCTGAGCCTGTGCTCTAGGGCCCGTGAGCTGCAGCTACTGAAGCTCAGCCACCTAGAGTCCATGATCCTCAACAAGAGACGCCACCACAGTGAAAAGCCCTTGCACCGCAGTGAAGAGCAGCTTCTGCTCACCGACAACCAGAGCAAGCCTGTGCACAGCAACAAAGACCCAGTGTAATCAAAAATTAAATACTTTTTTAGAAAAGAAGTTGGCTGACCTATTCCAGCATTTTCATTTCCCTAAACCACTGAATTCCTTCTTCTACCATATGTCAAGTAATTGCAAACATTTCTACCTCATTAACTATAGGTCATCACTGAGTTCAGGTTTCAATTAATATACTTCATAGACTATTAATCCCTATCCCAAATGCCCAAGCCAATGTATTAAATCCCAAATTCCATGTGAGTACATAAATGCCAGTGAATTTAGTCTGATAAACCTTAGCATTTATTCCATATGTGTGCCAATACGGGTTGTTGAGATTTTGAACTCTTTCAGTGTAAAAACTATGCCTCTTTTGAGTAGGCATTGTACCTCTCCATCTAGGGTAGGTTGAGTCAATAAAAGTTGGCAAAAGGTGGGTTCAAAGGTTAATCAGCATTAGTGTGCTGGGCAAGTAAAAGAATTTTATGTACTGAAGGGCTAGATCTCTTAGTAGGGAGGCAGGATATGGTTAGGCTTAAGGCTAGAGGTTATTCAGTCATATCTGCCCTAAAACTGAAGGAGATGACAGTATCCTTCATTGCAAGTCTGCAGTGGATGACTTCTTACTTGTCTACAGAAGTCCTAAATTATGTGTTTATGATTTTTAATTATTCCTTTTTCCTATTTAGCCTTCTTGGAATCATAAGAAGAAGCCAGAGGATTCCACAGTCTTTAAGTGTATTATCATTGCCATTAGCTAAGTATGAGTCACTTTCCATCTATACTTCATCCCATATAATAATTTGAGTAATTGTAATGTTACCGTATTAGGTGAATTACCCATATTTCATTTTACTCCTCTGCAATATATATAATAAAACAAATTCCAGAATTCTACTTTGAGTTCTGTTTTATGGGACCAGTTTTTGTACAGTAGGAGAGAATATTAGGATCTCATCAGTAAACAGATGACACACCCAAATTATAATAATAGAAAATGTATTTAATAAAGCCGTGGGCAAGATGCAAGGAAACAATAAGGCATTGGTTCTCTAAGTGTGGTCTCTGGAACAGTAGTAGCATCACCTGGACTTGTTAGAAATACAAATTTGGGGCCTTACTCATGACCTACTATATCAGAAATTCTGGGGATGGGACTCAGCAATTTGTTTTAACAACTCCCCCAGTTAACCCTTCCAGTTAACTCTAAAGTACACCAAAGTTTGAAAAACATTGACACAAGGTACAATGCATTAACCATTTGCTAATAATAATTGAGGATATCACCCCAAAGACCAAAGAGGCAAGAGAATGGAATAGCAACTGGAAACAAGAGAAAGTCACATAGAGAGAATGACTTTTACAGGAACAATGACTCTCGGTAAGGAAACCCATTCTATCCTTCATTGCTGTTCAGTCACTAGGTTGTGTCTGACTCTTTGCAACCCCATGAACTGCAGTACACCATCCTATTCTAGAAAACCCATAATAAGAAATAAGACAATTGTAATTCAATTTCACTTATTTACTTCTCCCAGTTTTCAACCTGTGCTCCTAAGTGTCTAAATTCAACCAGCAGCTAGAAGGCAAGAGAATCTGATCATTCTGTCCACTTGGACAGCTTCCCAGGGAAGAAAGCAAGTTGGAAAATGAAGATTATATCTGGAAGGGCAAATGCAGGAGATCTAGCATGCATGCCTAACATACTATTTATTGAGCATATTATTTATTGAGCATATTCCAAATTTGACAAAACTCCAAAGCATTTATTTGAGAAAGTTATAGATTAATAATATTTTACAATTTCCATGATAATAATGGTTTCCTCAGGAATAGTTATTTACTATTTAATCAAATATCTGGATTTCAGTAATGAAGTTCTTTTTTGATTCATAAAGAATTCCTTGCCTTGTACACTGGGGCTTAACACAATACTAGGTATGTTGTAGATATTAAACAAATGTTAGAGATTGTCTCTACTATTCATTTTATAATCACCTACCTTTTCCCTATATAGACATTTAATTCTCTACCTTGTTTCCACTCTACATTCACTGAACTGAAGATCTAATTTGCCACTAAATCCTCCGAGACTTCTGCTCATATCAGGACCCTGTTCTTAAGTGCCATAATCTAAACTTCATTCACCCACAAGCTACAGCATACTGATTTATTCAATTCTTTTCTGCTGTAAACTAGATTTCTTGATTTGTTTAATATCATGTACTGTTGGGGGATTACTCATGGTTTTGGTAAGAGAATCAAATAAACTGCTGTAGCTTCATCTAGCTATTCTAATCTCTTATCATTGACGTTGCCTTAATACATGAGATATGAACATATGTACTGTAGAATTAGATTAAATTAAGTGTCTGTATCCATATTGACTTCCAGATCTCACAGATGGCACTGTGCACTTATCTTGATCTATTTCTATTGCATAATCCTTGTATCCTTCTATTCAGAATCTACTTGAACTTCAAGTCTCAGCCATTCTCATTGGTCCCATCCCTTCATCTACAATACTCTAGATATTAGGAATACAGTGTTTTATTTATACCATTTTGCCACACACATTCCCATCAATGCTTCATCTTTCACACCACAAAAAATTAAATAAGAAAAGATTCTGGACAGTCAGCAAATATAATCATTTTAAAGAGAATCTTTCAAGAAAATTGAAACCGCACTGCATTGGATATTGTCTAGTTATTATGAATGTTTCTCTCAAATATCTCTTGCAGATCTACCTCCTGACTTTATTGCAAATGAAGGAAATGTATTTGTAATTACTTTTGTTAATGTTCTGCTAAATAGTAAAAGAATATATCTTTCAAGGCTTTGGAAGGGTCAACAAACCAATCTCACACAATCCTTATTTAGCATCTGCTATGTGTCCAACATTATGCTAGCTGCTAGTGACTAAAAGGTCAAAGGAAAAATGTTCTCTGCTTTCAAATGAAAAAAATTAGTAGGTAATTACAGTGAGTGGTATTTCATAGAAGTACATACTGGGTAGAATACTTTAGACTCTGTGATCAGAGAAAGCTTCCAAGAGGAGATATAACTGGGTCCTAAAGGAAGAGTAGACTTAGCCAAGCAAAAGGAGTAGAGATGAGAGAAGAGGGCAGGGTATAAGAAAGGAGCTGCACACACAGTCATGAAGACAAAAGAGAATGTGAAACCTTAAAGTAAAAGGTGAATACGTATGTAGGGGCAAACAGACAAGGAGGGTGTTCCTTATGCTAAGAATATGCTAAAAGCCATTGAGAATCATTGAAAATTTTAAATCAAGGAATACAAGAGTAGTACTTTCCTTTTTAGAATATTATTTGGCTAGTAGTTAAAAAAAAAAAAAAAAACTAGATGGGAGGGAGGAAAGAAATTGGGGCGACCAATTCAGGTACCATTACAGTAAAAAAAAAAAAAAAAAAAAAAAAAAAAGGAGGCAGTAGAGAGAAGAATGAATCTACATTAAAGTGGTCATGTTGAGATGGAGGGAAGTAGATTTCTTAATTTGGAAAAGACTAGGGAGTAAACTCAACAGGACCTGATGAATATCTGACTTGAGTAGTCAGGATAGATACCAGAGGACACAAATACATGACTGAGCTCAGGATGAAAAATGGGCACAGATGAAAATAGAATGAAAACTATGTGAAAACAAAAAACTGCATTGTATCTTACAGCCAAGACAAGAGTTTGAGGAGAGAGTGGTCTGTTGCATAGGTTGAGTAAATAATACATAAAAAGATGATTAGAAAGTCTTTGGCAAATTTTGCCAAATGAGTTTCAGATGTAAGATGGAGGTAAAAAAACAGATTATGGAGAAATAAGGAACAAATAGAAGGTGAAGAAACAGAGAAAGTATGACTTTCTCTTGCAAAAAGCTTAACAATAAGAAAAAATATATACTTAAAGGAGCTTAGAGGCCAGTAAATGTGGTGGTATTTTTTAGGATAAGAAGAACCGGTATTTGCATAAATACTGATAAGAAAAAGCTAACAACAGTAATCAAAATATAAGATACTGACATAAAAACTGACACATAGACCAATGGAACAGAATTGAGAGTCCTGAGATAAAGTCATGCATATAAATATACCTATGCTTCCACAAGAGTGTCAAGAATACACAAGGAAAATAGAATTTATTCAATAAATTATGTTGGGAAAACTGGATATCCACATGCAAAAGAACGAAATTAGACCCTTATCTCACATCATTCACAAAAATCAACTCAAAATGAATTAGACACTTATTTAAGTGTGTGCTATAACACCATATCATATCATACATAAGTGTAAGATATGGCACCAAAAAACTCCTGAAAGAAAACACAGGGAAAAGCTTCTGAACATTGGCCTAGGCAATAATTTCAGGATATGACACCAAAAGCACAGGAAACAAAAGCAAAAATAGACAAGCAGGATTAGACTAAACAGCTACTGCATAGCAAATGAAAAGGCAACCTATGTAATGGGACTACACTTTGCATACAATATATCTGATAAGAAGTTAATCTTCAAAATAATTAACTACAACTCAATATCAAATAATAATAATACTAGCATAATCAAAAATTGGGCAAGCAGTAGTCTTTAAAGTGGTGACAATGAAAAAGCTAAAAGCTTTCCCTCTACTATCAGGAAAAGGATGCCTATTCTCACCATATCTACTAAACATAGTAACAGAAAAACTAACAAGAGCAATTAGGCAAGAAAAGAAATAAAAGGCATTCAGATCAAAAACAAAGAAACAAAACTGTTTCTATTTGCAGAAGACATATTATATAGAGAAAAATCTGAAGACTCCACCAAAAATAACTGTTAAAATAACTAAATTCAGTAAAATTATAGATACAAAAAATGAATATAAAAAAGTTTGTTGCATTTCTACACACTAATAGTGAACTACCAGAAATAGAAATTAAGAAAATAACTCGATTTATAATTGCTTCAAAAAGAATAAAATACCTAGGAATAAATTTAACCAAGGTAAAATACCAATACCCTGAAAACTGTAAGACTCTGATGAGTGAAACTGAACAAGGCTCAAGTAGATGAAAAGATATTCCATGCTCATGATGAGAATAATCAGTATTGTTTAAATGTCCACATTACCCAAAGAAATCTGCAGATTCAATGCAATCCCTATCGAAATTCACAACACACTTTTCATGAAAAAACAACAAATATTTCTAAAACTTGTAGGGAACTGCAAAAGACCGTGAATAGTCAAAGCACTCTCTAGAAAGAACAAAGCTAGACACAGCATACTTCCTGATCAGTTCAGTTCAGTTCAGTGGCTCAGGCGTGTCTGACTCTTTGCGACCCAATGGACTGCAGCACGCCAGATCTCCTTGTCCATCATAAACTCCCAGAGTTTACTAAAACTCATGTCCATTCAGACTGTGATGCCATCCAACCATCATATCCTCTGTCGTCCCCTTCTCCTCCTGCCTTCAATCTTCCCTAGCATCAGGGTCTTTTCAAATGAGTCAGCTCTTTGCATCAGATGGCCAAAGTTTTGGAGTTTCAGCTTTAACATCAGTCCTTCCAGTGAATATTCAGGACTGATTTCCTTTAGAATGGACCAGTTGGATCTCCTTGCAGTCCAAGGGACTCTCAAGGGTCTTCTCCAACACCACAATTCAGCTTTCTTTATAGTCCAACTCTCACATCCCTACATGACTACCGGAAAAACCATAGCCTTGACTACACAGACCTTTGTTGGCAAAGTAATGTCTCCGCTTTTTAATATGCTGTCTAGGTTGCTCATAACTTTTATTCAAAGAAGCAAGTGTCTTTGAATTTTATGGCTGCAATTGCTATCTGCAGTGATTTTGGAGCCCCAGAAAATAAAGTCTCTTACTGCTTTCACTGTTTCACCATCTATTTACCATGAAGTGATGGGACAGGAAGCAATGATCTTTGTTTTCTGAATGCTGAGCTTCAAGCCAACTTTTTCACTCTCCTCTTTAGCTTTCATCAAGAGGCTCTTTAGTTCTTCTTCACTTTCTGCCATAAGGGTGGTGTCATCTGCATATCTGAGGTGATTGATACTTCTCCTGGCAATCTTGATTTCAGTTTGTGCTTCATCCAGCCCAGAGTTTCTCATGATGCATTCTCCATATAAGTTAAATAAACAGGGTGACAATATACAGCCTTGAGGTACTCCTTTTCCTATTTGAACCAGTCTGTTTTTCCATGTCCAGTTCTAACTGCTATTTCCTGACCTGCATACAGATTTCTGAAGAGGCAGGTCAGGTGGTCTGGCATTCCCATCTCTTTCAGAATTTTCTGCAGTATATTGAGATCCACACAGTCAAAGGCTTCAGCATAGTCAATAAAGCAGAAATAGATGTTTTTCTGGAACTCTGTTGCTTTTTCAATGATCCAGCAGATGTTGGCAATTTGATCTCTGGTTCCTCTGCTTTTCCTAAAATCAGCTGGAAGTTCACAGTTCATGTATTGTTGAAGCTTGGCTTGCAGAATTTTGAGCATTACTTTACTAGCATGTGAAATGAGTGCAATTGTGTGGTAGTTTGAGCATTCTTTGGCATTGCCTTTCTTTCAGATTGGAATGAAAACTGACCTTTTCCAGTCCTGTGGCCACTGCTGAGTTTTCCAAATTTGCTGGCATATTGAGTGTAGCACTTTCACAGCATCATCTTAGGATCTGAAATAGCTCAACTGGAATTCCATCACCTCCACTAGCTTTGTTCATAGTGATACTTCCTAAGGCCCTCTTGACTTCACATTCCAGGATGCCTGGCTCTAGGTGAGTGGATCACACCATCATGATTATCTCAGTCATGAAGATCTTTTTTGTACAGTTCTTCTGTTTATTCTTGCCACCTCTTCTTAATATCTTAATATTCCAACTGGAGAAGGGAATATCAAACCACTTCAGTATTCTTGCCTTGAGGACTCCATGAACAGTATGAAAAGGCAAAAAGACAGAACACTAAAAGATGAATTCCCCAGGTCAGTAGGTGCTCAATATGCTACTGGAGATCAGTGGAGAAATAACTCCAGAAAGAATGATGAGATGAAGCCATAGAAAAACAACACCCAGTTGTGGATGTGACTGGAGATGCAAGCAAGATGCTATAAAGAGCAATATTGCATAGGAACCTGGAATGTTAGGTCCATGAATCAAGGCAAATTGGAAGTAGTCAAACAGGAGATGGCATGAGTGAATGTCAACATTTTAGGAATCATTGAACTAAAATGGACTGGAATGGGTGAATTTAACTCAGTTGAGAATGGATAAGAAAGCTGTGGTACATATACACAATGGAGTATTCAGTACAGTTCAGTTCAGTCGCTCAGTCGTGTCCAACTCTTTGCGACCCCATGAATCACAGCACGCCAGGCCTCCCTGTCCATCACCAATGCCCAGAGTTCACTCAAACTCACGTCCATCGACTCAGTGATGCCATCCAGCCATCTCATCCTCTGTTGTCCCCTTTTCCTCCTACCCCCAATCCCTCCCAGCATCAGAGTCTTTTCCAATGAGTCAACTCTTCGCATGAGGTGGCCAAAGTACTGGGGTTTCAGCTTTAGCATCATTCCTTCCAAAAAACACCCAGAACTTATCTCCTTTAGGACGGACTGGTTGGATCTCCTTGCAGTCCATGGGACTCTCAAGTGTCTTCTCCAATACCACCGTTCAAAAGCATTAATTCTTTGGTGCTCAGCTTTCTTCACAGTCCAACTCTCACATCCATACATGACCACAGAACAAACCATAGCCTTAACTAGATGGACCTTTGTTGGCAAAGTAATGTCTCTGCTTTTGAATATGCTATCTAGGTTGGTCATAACTTTCCTTCCAAGGAGTAAGCGTCTTTTAATTTCATGGCTGCAGTCACCATCTGCAGTGATTTTGGAGCCCAAAAAAATAAAGGCTGACACTGTTTCCACTGTTTCTCCATCTATTTCCCATGAAGTGATGGGACCAGATGCCATGATCATTTTCTGAACGTTGAGTTTCAGGCCAACTTTTTCACTCTCCTCTTAAACTTTAATCAAGAGGCTTTTTAGTTCCTCTTCACTTTCTGTCATAAGGGTGGTGTCATCTGCATATCTGAGGTTATTGATATTTCTCCTAGAAATCTTGATACTCAGCCATTAAAAAGAATACATTTGAATCAGTTCTATGAAGTGGATGAAACTGGAGCCTATTATACAGAGTGAAGTAAGCCAGAAAGAAAAACACCAATACAGTATACTAATGCATATATATGAAATTTAGAAAGATGGTAATGATAACCCTGTATGCGAGACAGCAAAAGAGACACAGATGTATAGAACAGTCTTATGGACTCTGTGGGAGAGGGCAAGGGTGGGATGAATTGGCAGAATGGCATTGAAACATGTATAATATCATATGTGAAACGACTCGCCAGTCCAGGTTTGATGCATGATACAGGATGCTCGGGGCTGGTGCACTGGGATGACCCAGAGGGATGGTACGGTGAGGGAAGTAGGAGAGGGGTTCAGGATGGGGAACACGTGTACACCCGTGGCAGATTCATGTTGATGTATGGCAAAACCAATACAATATTGTAAAGTAATTACCCTCCAATTAAAGTAAATAAATTTATATTAAAAAAAAAATAACTCAGATGACCATTATATCTACTACTGCGGACAAGAATCCCTTAGAAGAATTGGGGTAGCCACCATAGTCAATAAAAGAGTCTGAAATGCAGTCAGTTCAGTCAGTTCAGTCGCTCAGTCGTGTCCGACTCTTTGCGACCCCATGAATTGCAGCACTCTAGGCCTCCCTGTCCATTACCAACTCCCAGAGTTCACTCAGACTCACGTACATCGACTCAGTGATGCCTTCCAGCCATCTCGTCCTCTGTCGTCCCCTTCTCCTCCTGCCCCCAATCCCTCCCAGCATCAGAGTCTTTTCCAATGAGTCAACTCTTCGCATGAGGTGGCCAAAGTACTGGAGTTTCAGCTTTAGCATCATTCCTTCCAAAGAAATCCCAGGGCTGATCGCCTTCAGAATGGACTGGTTGGATCTCCTTGCAGTCCAAGGGACTCTCAAGAGTCTTCTCCAACATCACAGTTCAAAAGCATCAATTCTTCGGCACTCAGCCTTCTTCACAGTACAACTCTCACATCCATACGTGACCACAGGAAAAACCATAGCCTTGACTAGATGGACCTTTGGTGGCAAAGTAATGTCTCTGCTTTTGAATATGCTATCTAGGTTGGTCATAACTTTCCTTTCAAGGAGTAAGCGTCTTTTAATTTTATGGCTGCAGTCACCATCTGCAGTGATTTTGGAGCCCAAAAAATAAAGTCTGACACTGTTTCCCCATCTATTTCCCATGAAGTGATGGGACCAGATGCCATGATCTTCGTTTTCTGAATGTTGAGCTTTAAGCCAACTTTTTCACTCTCCACTTTCACTTTCATCAAGAGGCTTTTGAGTTCTTCTTCACTTTCTGCCATAAGTGTGGTGTCATCTGCATATCTGAGGTTACTGATATTTCTCCCAGCAATCTTGATCCCAGCTTGTGCTTCTTCCAGCCCAGTGTTTCTCATGATGTACTCTGCATATAAGTTAAATAAGCAGGGTGACAATATACAGCCTTGACGTACTCCTTTTCCTATTTGGAACCAGTCTGTTGTTCCATGTCCAGTTCTAACTGTTGCTTCCTGACCTGCATACAAATTTCTCAAGAGGCAGGTCAGGTGGACTGGTATTCCCATCTCTTTCAGGATATTCCACAGTTTATTGTGATCCACACAGTCAAAGGCTTCAGTGTGAATAGATGTAGAAATAGATGTTTTTCTGGATCTCTCTTGCTTTTTCCCTGATCCAGCAGATGTTGGCGATTTGATCTCTGGTTCCTCTGCCTTTTCTAAAACCAGCTTGAACATCAGGAAGTTCATGGTTCACGTATTGCTGAAGCCTGGCTTGGAGAATTTTGAGCATTACTTTACTAGCATGCGAGATGAGTGCACTTGTGTGGTAGTTTGAGCATTCTTTGGCATTGCCTTTCTTTGGGATTGGAATGAAAAATGACCTTTTCCAGTCCTGTGGCAACGGCTGAGTTTTTCAAATTTGCTGGCATATTGAGTGAAGCACTTTCACAGCATCATCTTTCAGGATTTGAAATAGCTCAACTGGAATTCCATCACTTCCACTAGCTTTGTTCACCTTTGTTCACCTCCACTAGTTTTGTAGTGATGCTTTCTAAGGCCCACTTGACTTCACATTCCAGGATGTCTGGCTCTAGGTCAGTGATCACACCATCATGACTATCTGGGTCGTGAAGATCTTTTTTGTACAGTTCTTCTGTGTATTCTTGCCACCTCTTCTTAATATCTTCTGCTTCTGTTAGGTCCATACCATTTCTGTCCTTTATCGAGCCCATCTTTGCATGAAATGTTCCCTTGGTATCTCTAATTTTCTTGACGAGATCTCTAGTCTTTCCCATTCTGTATGCAGTACTTGGATGCAATCTCAAAAATGACAGAATGATCTCTGTTCATTTCCAAGGCAAACCATTCAATATCATGGTAATCCAAGTATGCGCTGACCAGTAATGGTGAAGAAGGTGAAGTTGAATGGTTCTATGAAGACCTACAAGACCTTCTGGAACTAACACCCCCAAAAAGATGTCCTTTCATTATAGGGGACTGGAATGCAAAAGTAGGAAGTCAAGAAACACCTGGAGTAACAGGCAAATTTGGCCTTGGTGTACAGAATGAAGCAGGGCAAAGGCTAATAGAGTTTTTTCAAGAAAACGCACTGGTTATAGCAAACACCCTGTTCCAACAACACAAGAGAAGACTCTACACATGGACATCACCAGATGGTCAACACCAAATCATATTGAATATATTTTTTGCAGCCAAAGATGGAGAAGCTCTATACAATCAGCAAAAACAAGACCGGGAGCTGATGTGGCTCAGAACATGAACTCCTTACTGCCAAATGCAGACTGAAATTGAAGACAGTAAGGAAAACCATCAGACCATTCAGGTATGACCTAAATCAAATCCCTGATGATTATATAGTGGAAGTGAGAAATAGATTTAAGGGACTAGATCTGAAAGAGTGTCTGATGAACTATGGACAGAGGTTTGTGACATTGTACAGGAGAAGAGAGCAAGATGTCCCCAAGAAAAAGAAATGCAAAAAAAGTAAAATGGCCCTCTGAGGAGGCCTTACAAATAGCTGTGAAAATAAGAGAAGTGAAAAGCAAAGGAGAAAAGGAAAGATATACATCCTGATATCAAACTGTATTACAACAATATAGGAATCAAACAACTTGGTATTGGCATAAAAACAGACACATAGATCAATAGAATAGAATAAAGAGTTCAGAAATACACCCACATGTATACAGCCAATCAATTTGCATAAAGAAACCAAAAATATACAATGGAAAATAATCTATTTAATAAATGGTGCTAGGAAAACTAGACAGCCCCATGCAAATGAATGAAACTGTACCACTATCTTACATCAAAATGTTAACTCAAAATGGATTACAAAAATGTCAACTCAAAATGGATTAAAAACTTGAACATATGACCTGAAACCATAGAACTCTTAGAAAGAAACATGAGGGGTAGCTCCCTGTCAGTAGTACAATTATCTTTTTTTTTTTTTTTTTTTGGTGTGGGGGAGGTGGAAATTGACACCAAAAACAAAGGCAAGAAAAACAAAGACAAACAGGTGGGACTACATTAGTCTAAGAAGCTTCTATATTGCAAAAGAAACTTTACAGAAACTCAAAAGGACACTTATGAGATGGGAAAAATACTTTCAAATCTCATATCTGGTAAGGATTAATATCCATAACATACAAAGAACTCATATAACCAATAGCAAAACAACAAACAATCCAATTTAAATATGCTCAGAGATACTGAATAGACATTTTTCCAAAGAAGACATACAAATGGCCAACAAGCATGCTGAAAAGGTACTCAACATCACTAACCATCAGGGAAATGCAAACTACAGTGAGATATTACCTTACACTATACAGCTATGATCAAAAATGAAAGAAAAATAACAAGCGTTGGCAAAGATGTGGAGAAACAGAAACCCTTGTGCATTGTCAGTGGGAATGTAAATTGATACAACTACTATGGAAGACAAAATAGAGGTTCCTCAAAAAATTAAAACTAGAACTACCATTATGATACAGCAATCCCACTTCTGGATATACAGCCAATGGAATTAAGAGTAGGATCTCAAAGAAACATTTGTACCCTGTGTTAATTATAGCGTTATTCACAATAACCACAACATGGAAGCAAACTAAATGTGCATTAAGAGGTGAATGGATAAAGGAAGTGCACTATATACATACATGGAATATTATTCAACCTTAAAAATGAATGAAATTCTGCTATTTGTGACAATATGGATGACATAGGTATTTCCCAGGTGGTGCTAGTGGTAAAGAACCCACCTGCCAATGTATGAGACATGGAGATGTGGGTTCAATTCCTGAGTTGGGACGATCCCCTGGAGGAGGGCATGTCAACCCACTCCAGCATTCTTCCCTAAAGAATCTCATAGACAGAGAAGCCTGGTGGGCTACAATCCATGGGGTCACAAAGAGTCAGATAGGATTGGAGCAACTTAGCACACTTGCATGCACACTCACCCATAGATGAACCTGGATAATATTATGCTAAGAGAAATAAGTCAGACACAGAAGGGCAAACACCACATGATACCACTTACACAATGAATTTAAAGTAGTCACATTTATAAAAGCAAGGGAGTGGAATGGTGGCTCTCAGGGGCTGAAATCAGGGGGAACCAGAAGATTTTAATCAAAGGGTACAAAGTTGTAATTCTACATGATAACTAAGTCCTAGATATCTACTTATAACATAGTACCCAAAGTTAACAATATTATATTATACACTTAAAATTTTGCTAACAGGGGAAATCTTATATTAAGTATTCATATCACCAAAAATAATAATAATTAGAATAACAATAAGAAGGAGGGAGGAAATTTTTAGAGGTGATGGATAAGTTTATGGAATAGATAATGGCATAACTTTCACAGGTATATACAGGCACACCTCAGAGATATTGTGGGTTTGGTTCTAGACCAATACAATAAGGCAAATATCCCAAAAAGGGAAGTCACACAAATTTGGGGGTTTCCAAGTACATATAAAAGTTATATTTACACTATACTGCACTCTATAAGTATGCAATAGCATTATGTCTAAAAATGCACATATAAATATCTTAATTTTATTTTTTTAATTAAATCTTGTTGGCTTATGGTTGATTTACAATGTTGTGCACATACCTTAATTTTAAAATGCTTTATTGCTAAAAATGCAAATCATCATGTGAAAATGCAGGCTTGCCAGGAGCCTTCTATTTGTTTTCAAAAAATTATCTGTGAAGTGCAATAAAGAAAAACTCAATAAAACAAGTTATGCCTGAACTTATCTCTAAATTCAGGCTGTACACATTATGTACAGCTTCTTATATGTCAAAAAAATTTTAAAGGCTAATAAAAATAGAGGTTTAGAAAAGAATGATGATATTCCCTTCACACCAGAGATTAGGGTATAAATAGTAAGACATGCTGCTGATACAAAATGTCTTTCAAGTAATATGTCACAATAAACCTCTAAAAGCTTGAATGTATACTCCAAAAAGAGTGGTGCAAGATATGAAATAGATTGTTAAAGAAAAACTTTTTACTAATCTAAAAAAAAAAATGTACTTCCTGTCTAATATCTTTAAATTGTGAAAGCTGATAAAACATCAAAGATCATTAATTTATAAACTTGGATTATAAGCCTCAGAGATAAGACATGGAAAGTTTTACTGGAAAAGTTTACAAAATTGTAATAAGCTGCCAGAAAAAGACGAAAGATTTTGCATGCCAACACGGACGGCATTTTACAAGCTAAAAAGCTATTTCAAATCCTAAACGTTGATGCTGTGAAAGTGCTGCACTCAATATGCCAGCAAATTTTGAAAACTCAGCAATGACCAGAGGACTGGAAAAGGTCAGTTTTAATTCCAATCCCAAAGAAAGACAATGCCAAAGAATGTTCAAACTACCAAACAATTGCACTCATCTCATACACTAGCAAAGTAATGCTCAAAATTCTCCAAGCTAGGGTTCAAAAGTACATGAACCAAAAACTTTCAGATGTTCAAGCTGTATTTAGAAAAGGCAGAGGAACCAAAGATCAAGTTGTCAACATATGCTGGATCATAGAAAAAGCTAAAGAATTCCAGAAAAACATCTACGTGTGCTTGATTTCCTACACTGAACCCTTTGACCATATGGATCACAAAAAAAAAAAAAAAAAAAAACTGTTGAAAATTGTTAAAGAGTTGGGAATACCAGACCACCTTACCTGCCTCCTGAGAAATCTGTATACAGGTGAAGAGCATAGTTAGAACCGGACATGGAAAAACAGACTGGTCCCAAATTGGGAAAGGAGTATATCAAGGTGGTGTATTGTCACCTTGCTAACTTATATGCAGAGTACATCATGCAAAATGCTGAGCTGGATGAAGCACAAGCTGGAATCAAGATTACTGCGAGAAATATCAATAATCTCAGATATGCAGATGACACCCTTATGGTAGAAAACAAAGAACTAAAGAGCTTCTTGATGAAAGTGAAAGAGGAGAGTGAAAAGACTGACAAAACTCAATATTCAAAAAACTAAGATCATGGCATCTGGGCCCATCCCTTCATGGCAAATAGATGGGGAAACAGAGCAAACAGTGACAGACTTTATTTTCTTGTACTCCAAAATCACTGCAGATGGTGACTGCAGCCATGATTTAAAAGACGCTTGTTCCTTGAAAGAAAAGCTATGACAAACATAGACAGCATATTAAAAAGCAGGGACATTACTTTACCAACAAAGATCCATCTAGTCAAAGCTATGGTTTATCCAGTAGTCATGTATGGATGTGAGAGTTGGACCATAAAGAAAGTTGAGGACCAAAGAATTGATGCTTTTGAAGACTCTTGAGAGTCTCTTGGACAGCAAGGATTACAAATCAGTCAATCCTAAAGGAAATCAATCCTGAATAATCACTGGAAGAACTGATGCTGAAGCTGAAGCTGAAGCTCCAGTACTTTGGCCACCTGATGCAAAGAATTGACTCATTGGAAAAAACCCTGATGCTGGAAAAGATTGAAGGCAAGAAAAGAAGGGGACAACAAAGGATGAGATGGTTGGATGGCATCACTGACTTGATGGACATGAGTTTGAGCAAGATTTAGGAGTTGGTGATGGACAGAGAAGCCTGGTGTGCTTCAGCTGTGGAGTCGCAAAGAATTAGACACAACTGAGCAACTAAACTGAACTGAACAGTTCCCAAAGACTTCTTACTCCTCCTTCAGTCCTCCCAACCCTACAACATCCATCACACTACCAAGACTCTTGCCTAGACAGTTTGGTTCATGCCTTCTCTGGAGCCATGCACAGTTGGAATCCTAAACAACATGCAGGAATCAAGGGAATGCCTGACTTCTAGGTCCTGGTCCTTCTAAGGTAAAACTGAAACCATTCTTATAACTGACTTTCCTGGAAAGAGTATTCAGAGGAAACAATTATTTCTACTTTAATGTAAATGTACATGAGAATGGAAGCAAATGGTCTGTGTGCTAAGAGAAAACCTGTAGAAGATCCAAGGAAGGGAAAAGAGAGGAGGGAAGAAAAAAATATAAAAACTAAGAGAAAGTATAACATTGTGAGTGCTCTGGACACAAACTACCTGAATTCAAACCCTGGCTTTATTTTTAACTTGTTGTAAGACTTTAAACAAACTAATTGTCTGTGAAACTCATTTTCCTCCTCAGGAAGTACCTCTTACAGTTATTATGTGATGAAATGATTAACAAATGCAAAATGTTTGCTTAATGTCTTCTATCTAGTCTTGCTAGCTTCTCAGTTCTCTCTTTGGTATCTTCCTCATTGAAAAGTAAGGGAAATCAACTTGCCAAGTGGCAGAAATTAACATCTACTAATTGATTACATTATACTAGTAATATACACAAATTGATTTAATGTTAATTAAAAATCATAACATATCTTCACAGACTGAGTTTAAACAAATTACATGAAAAGCTTTCTAAGTCCTAAACCTCTGACTTGTATATAACATACTACTAGTTAATATTTTTGTTTCACTTAAACAACTGAATGTAATGTCCTATTAACATAAACCACAACACTAGTAGCAGAGGTACACTCAGTCATATTCTAGTCATTTCATGAAGAAAAAGGTTATGCTCATTTTGAAGAGTATCCTTGAAAAGCTGCACTAGTTAAGACTCAGTATTCTGAGGGGCAGTCCTAAAATGGCAGAGGATTAGGAAGGGAGACCACTTTCTCCCCCACAAATTCATCAAAAGAACATTTGAATGCTGAGTAAATTCCACAAAACAACTTCTGAATGCTGGCAGAGGACATCAGGCACCCAGAAAAGCAGCCCATTGTCTTCTAGAGAAGGTAGGAAAAAATATAAAAGATAAAAAGAGAGACAAAAGAGGTAGGGATGGAAATCCATCCCAGGAAGTGAGTCTTAAAAAGGAGAGAAGTTTCCAAACACCAGGAAACACTCTCACTGGCGAGTCTGTGGAGAGCCTTGGAACCTCAGAAGGCAACATAACCGGGAGGAAAAATAAACAAATTAAAACCCACAGATTACGTGCCCAAAGGTAACTCCCAGCGGAGAAACAGCACAGACGCCTGCATCCGCCACTAGCAAGCAGGGGCTGGACAGGGAAGCGCAGGCTGCATTGCTTAGAGTAAGGACGGGGCCTGAATGCCCCTAGGGCAATCTGAGGGAACTAACTTGGGATAGCAAACCAGACTGTGGGATAGCTATCCGGCGAAAAGCCCTACCCTAAAACACCACCCTGGTGGCACAGATGGTAAAGCGTCTGTCTACAATGCAGGAGACCCAGGTTCCATCCCTGGGTTGGGAAGATCCCCTGGAGAAGAAAATGGCAATCCATTCCAGTACTATTACCTGGAAAATCCCATGGACAGAGGAGCTTGGTAGGCTACAATCCATGGGGTCACAAAGAGTCTGACACGACTGAGCGACTTCACTTTCACTTTCAAGATACCGCCAGGCTGGCTCATAGAACAAAGGGCTGAGCAAAGCTAGCCGGCTGCAGACCGGCCCATTCCCCACCAGAGACAGGCAGGCAAGGGCAGCCAGAGCCAGAAGGGGGCAATCGCGGCCCCAGAGAGGCATCATCTACCAAACTGCAACCAGGCTTTGTTGCTAACCAAGACTTCTTGGGATTCTGGATGGTCGACATCCACCAGAAGGGTTGCAGCTAGAGATCAGCTCCCCAGGTGTGCAGGTTGCACACTCAGAAAATCGAGCAGCAGGGACG
The DNA here is from genome assembly GCF_027580195.1 of Bos mutus. Taxonomy (NCBI): domain Eukaryota; kingdom Metazoa; phylum Chordata; class Mammalia; order Artiodactyla; family Bovidae; genus Bos; species Bos mutus. Next base: position 21,887,626 of record NC_091644.1, on the reverse strand, counting down.
GGGGAGGTGACAAGTCGCAGTGACCACGCTTGCCAAGCACCTGGTCACCTGAGCTGCTCGGATCTGGGAAGGGCACAAAACCAAGTCTGCACCTTTGTGGAGTACCCAAGTACCTGAACCTGAGTGGCTTAGACCTGGGAAGTACATACAACCCAGGGCCGGCCTCAGACAGTTCCAGGCAGAGCAACCTAGAGCCTAAGCAGTGTAGACAGGGAAAGCACACACACCGTGAGCAGGTGGGGGTGAGACACTGCGAGCACACGCCAGTGTTACTTGTTTGCAGTGTTCCTCCCTCCCCACAGCACGACTGAACAAGTGAGCCTAAAAAAAGTGTCCACCACCGCCCCCTTGTGTCAGGGAGGAAATTAGACACTGAAGAGACCAGCAAACAGAAGCTAAAACAGAGGGAACCAGGGGAGGAGCCAAGATGGCGGAGGAGTAGGACGGGGAGAACACTTTCTCCCCCACAAATTCATTAAAAGAGCATTTAAACGTCGAGTAAATTCCACAAAACAACTTCTGAATGCCGGCAGAGGACATCAGGCACCCAGAAAAGCAATCCAACTCTTCGAAAGGAGGTAGGAAAAAATATAAAAGACAAAAAAAGAGACAAAAGAGGGAGGGACGGAGTTCCGTCCCGGGAAGGGAGTCTTAAAAAGACAGAAGTTTCCAAACACCAGGAAACCTTCTCACTGCCGAATCTGTGCTGAGCTTTGGAAGCACAGAGGGCAACATAACAGGAAGAAAAAATAAATAAACAATTAAAACTCGAAGATTGCGAGTCCTATGGTAACTCCCCCAGCGGAGAAACAGCGCAGACGCCTGCACGCGCCATTAGCAAGCGGGGGCTGGGCAGGGAGGCGCAGCGCGGGCTGCATGGCTTAGAGTAAGAATCTGGCCTGAATACCCTGAGCACTATCTGAGCGAAATAATTTGGGCTAGCAAACCAGACTGTGGGATATCTACCACGCGAAAAGCCAGCCCCAACCTAAGGCACCGCCAGGCCCGCGCACGGAACAAAGAATTGATCAGAGATAGCCGGCTGCAGACCTTCCCCCTCCGGTGACAGGCAGCCAGAGCCGGAAGGGGGCAATCGCAGCCCCAGAGAGACATTATCTATAAAACCATAAGCAGGCTTCTTTGCTACCTAAAACTTTTTGGGGGTCTGGACGGTTAACATCTGCCTGAGAAGGTGCTCTGGTTTTACACCCAGATAACCGAGTGGCGGGGAGGCGATAAGTCGCAGCATTGGCGCTCACCAAACACCTCATCACTTGAGCTGCTTGGACCTGGGAAGAGCACAAAACTCAGGCCCAACTGAGTCTGCGCCTCTGAGGACTACCCAAGTGCCTGAACCTGAACGGCTTGGACCTGGGAGGTACATGCAATCCAGGGCCAGCCTCGGATTGTTCCCGGCGGAACAACCTAGAGCCCGAGCAGTGTGGGCAGGGAGGCTACACGCGCCGTGAACGGGGGCAGACCCAGTGTGGCTGAGGCACTGCGAACGCACGCCAGTGTTATTTGTTTGCAGCATCCCTCCCTCCCTCCCCACAGCGCGACTGAACAAAGAGAAGAAATACAGCTCCACCCATCAGAACACCGACACAAGCTTCCCTAACCAGGAAACCTTGACAAGCCACCTGTACAAACCCACACACAGCGAGGAAAAGCTACAATAAAGAGAACTCCACAAACTGCCAGAATACAGAAAGGACACCCCAAACTCAGCAATTTAAACAAGATGAAGAGACAGAGGAATACCCAGCAGATAAAGGAACAGGATAAATGCCCACCAAACCAAACAAAAGAGGAAGAGATAGGGAATCTACCTGATAAAGAATTCCAAATAATGATAGTGAAATTGATCCAAAATCTTGAAATTAAAATGGAATCACAGATAAATAGCTTGGAGACAAGGATTGAGAAGATGCAAGAAAGGTTTAACAAGGACCTAGAAGAAATAAAAAAGAGTCAATATATAATGAATAATGCAATAAATGAAATTAAAAACACTCTGGAGGCAACAAAAATAGTAGAATAACAGAGGCAGAAGATAGGATTAGTGAATTAGAAGATAGAATGGTAGAAATAAATGAATCAGAGAGGATAAAAGAAAAACGAATTAAAAGAAATGAGGACAATCTCAGAGACCTCCAGGACAATATTAAACGCTACAACATTCGAATCATAGGGGTTCCAGAAGAAGAAGACAAAAAGAAAGACCATGAGAAAATACTTGAGGAGATAATAGTTGAAAACTTCCCTAAACTGGGGAAGGAAATAATCACCCAAGTCCAAGAAACCCAGAGAATCCCAAACAGGATAAACCCAAGGCGAAATACCCCAAGACACATATTAATCAAATTAACAAAGATCAAACACAAAGAACAAATATTAAAAGCAGCAAGGGAAAAACAACAAATAACACACAAGGGAATTCCCATAAGGATAACAGCTGATCTTTCAATAGAAACTCTTCAAGCCAGGAGGGACTGGCAAGACATACTTAAAATGATGAAAGAAAATAACCTACAGCCCAGATTATTGTACCCAGCAAGGATTTCATTCAAGTATGAAGGAGAAATCAAAAGCTTCTCAGACAAGCAAAAGCTGAGAGAATTCTGCACCACCAAACCAGCTCTACAACAAATACTAAAGGATATTCTCTAGACAGGAAACACAAAAATGGTGTATAAATTGAACCCCAAAACAAAAAGTAAATGGCAACGGGATCATACTTATCAGTAATTACCTTTAAACGTAAATGGGTTGAATGCCCCAACCAAAAGACAAAGACTGGCTGAATGGATACAAAAACAAGACCCCTACATATGTTGTCTACAGGAGACCCACCTCAAAACAGGGGACACATACAGACTGAAAGTGAAGGGCTGGAAAAAGATTTTCCATGCAAATAGGGACCAAAAAGAAAGCAGGAGTAGCAATACTCATATCAGATAAAATAGACTTTAAAACAAAGGCTGTGAAAAGAGACAAAGAAGGTCACTACATAATGATCAAAGGATCAATCCAAGAAGAAGATATAACAATTATAAATATATATGCACCCAACATGGGAGCACCGCAGTATGTAAGACAAATGCTAACAAGTATGAAAGGAGAAATTAACAATAACACAATAATAGTGGGAGACTTTAATACCCCACTCACACCTATGGATAGATCAACTAAACAGAAAATTAACAAGGAAACACAAACTTTAAACGATACAATAGACCAGTTAGACCTAATTGATATCTATAGGACATTTCATCCCAAAACAATGAATTTCACCTTTTTCTCAAGCGCACATGGAACCTTCTCCAGGATAGATCACATCCTGGGCCATAAAGCTAGCCTTGGTAAATTCAAAAAAAAATAGAAATCATTCCAACATCTTTTCTGACCACAACGCAGTAAGATTAGATCTCAATTACAGGAGAAAAACTATTAAAAATTCCAACATATGGAGGATGAACAACACCCTGCTGAATAACCAACAAATCACAGAAGAAATCAAAAAAGAAATCAAAATTTGCATAGAAACGAATGAAAATGAAAACACAACAACCCAAAACCTGTGGGACACAGTAAAAGCAGTCCTAAGGGGAAAGTTCATAGCAATACAGGCACACCTCAAGAAACAAGAAAAAGTCAAATAAATAACCTAACTCTACACCTAAAGCAACTAGAAAAGGAAGAAATGAAGAACCCAGGGTTAGTAGAAGGAAAGAAATCTTAAAAATTAGAGCAGAAATAAATGCAAAAGAAACAAAAGAGACCATAGCAAAAATCAACAAAGCCAAAAGCTGGTTCTTTGAAAGGATAAATAAAATTGATAAACCATTAGCCAGACTCATCAAGAAACAAAGGAGAAAAAATCAAATCAATAAAATTAGAAATGAAAATGGAGAGATCACAACAGACAACACAGAAATACAAAGGATCATAAGAGACTATTATCAACAGTTATATGCCAATAAAATGGACAACGAGGAAGAAATGGACAAATTCTTAGAAAAGTACAACTTTCCAAAACTCGACCAGGAAGAAATAGAAAACCTTAACAGACCCATCACAAGCACAGAAATTGAAACTGTAATCAAAAATCTTCCAGCAAACAAAAGCCCAGGTCCAGACGGCTTCACAGCTGAATTCTACCAAAAATTTAGAGAAGAGCTAACACCTATCCTGCTCAAACTCTTCCAGAAAATTGCAGAGGAAGGTAAACTTCCAAACTCATTCTATGAGGCCACCATCACCCTAATACCAAAACCTGACAAAGATCCCACAAAAAAAGAAAACTACAGGCCAATATCACTGATGAACATAGATGCAAAAATCCTAAACAAAATTCTAGCAATCAGAATCCAACAACATATTAAAAAGATCATACACCATGACCAAGCGGGCTTTATCCCAGGGATGCAAGGATTCTTCAATATCCGCAAATCAATCAATGTAATACACCACATTAACAAATTGAAAACAAAACCATATGATTATCTCAATAGATGCAGAGAAAGCCTTTGACAAAATTCAACACCCATTTATGATAAAAACTCTCCAGAAAGCAGGAATAGAAGGAACATACCTCAACATAATAAAAGCTATGTATGACAAACCCACAGCAAACATTATCCTCAATGGTGAAAAATTGAAAGCATTTCCTCTAAAGTCAGGAATAAGACAAGGGTGCCCACTTTCACCATTACTATTCAACATAGTTTTGGAAGTTTTGGCCACAGCAATCAGAGCAGAAAAAGAAATAAAAGGAATCCAAATTGGAAAAGAAGAAGTAAAACTCTACTATTTGCAGATGACATGATCCTCTACATAGAAAACCCTAAAGACTCCACCAGAAAATTACTAGAATTAATCAATGATTATAGTAAAGTTGCAGGATATAAAATCAACACACAGAAATCCCTTGCATTCCTATACACTAATAATGAGAAACAGAAAGAGAAATTAAGGAAACAATTCCATTCACCATTGCAACGAAAAGAATAAAATACTTAGGAATATATCTACCTAAAGAAACTAAAGACCTATATATAGAAAACTATAAAACACTGGTGAAAGAAATCAAAGAGGACACTAATAGATGGAGAAATATACCATGTTCATGGATTGAAGAATCAATATAGTGAAAATGAGTATACTACCCAAAGCAATTTATAGATTCAATGCAATCCCTATCAAGCTACCAACAGTATTCTTCACAGAGCTAGAACAAATAATTTCACAATTTGTATGGAAATACAAAAAACCTCGAATAGCCAAAGCGATCTTGAGAAAGAAAAATGGAACTGGAGGAATCAACCTACCTGACTTCAGGCTCTACTACAAAGCCACAGTTATCAAGACAGTATGGTACTGGCACAAAGACAGAAATATAGATCAATGGAACAAAATAGAAAGCCCAGAGATAAATCCACGCACATATGGACACTTTATCTTTGACAAAGGAGGCAAGAATATACAATAGATTAAAGACAATCTCTTTAACAAGTGGTGCTGGGAAATCTGGTCAACCACTTGTAAAAGAATGAAACTAGAACACTTTCTAACACCATATACAAAAATAAACTCAAAATGGATTAAAGATCTCAACGTAAGACCAGAAACTATAAAACTCCTAGAGGAGAACATAGGCAAAACACTCTCTGACATACATCACAGCAGGATCCTCTATGACCCACCTCCCAGAATATTGGAAATAAAAGCAAAAATAAACAAATGGGACCTAATTAACCTTAAAAGCTTCTGCACATCAAAGGAAACTATTAGCAAGGTGAAAAGACAGCCTTCAGAATGGGAGAAAATAATAGCAAATGAAGCAACCGACAAACAACTAATCTCAAAAATATACAAGCAACTCCTACAGCTCAACTCCAGAAAAATAAATGACCCAATCAAAAAATGGGCCAAAGATCTAAATAGACATTTCTCCAAAGAAGACATACAGATGGCTAACAAACACATGAAAAAGATGCTCAACATCACTCATTATCAGAGAAATGCAAATCAAAACCACTATGAGATACCATTTCACACCAGTCAGAATGGCTGCGATCCAAAAGTCTACAAATAATAAATGCTGGAGAGGGTGTGGAGAAAAGGGAACACTCTTACACTGTTGGTGGGAATGCAAACTAGTACAGCCACTATGGAGAACAGTGTGGAGATTCCTTAAAAAACTGGAAATAGAACTGCCTTATGATCCAGCAATCCCACTGCTGGGCATACACACTGAGGAAACCAGAATTGAAAGAGACACGTGTACCCCAATGTTCATTGCAGCACTGTTTATAATAGCCAGGACATGGAAGCAACCTAGATGTCCATCAGCAGATGAATGGATAAGAAAGCGGTGGTACATATACACAATGGAGTATTACTCAGCCATTAAAAAGAATACATTTGAATCAGTTCTAATGAGGTGGATGAAACTGGAGCCTATTATACAGAGTGAAGTAAGCCAGAAGGACAAACACCAATACAGTATACTAACGCATATATATGGAATTTAGAAAGATGGTAACAATAACCCTATGTACGAGACAGCAAAAGAGACACTGATGTATAGAACAGACTTATGAACTCTGTGGGAGAGGGAGAGGGTGGCAAGATTTGGGAGAATGGCATTGAAACATGTGAAATGTCATGTATGAAACGAGATGCCAGTCCAGGTTCAATGCGATGCTGGATGCTTGGGACTGGTGCACTGGGACGACCCAGAGGGATGGTATGGGGGGGGAGAAGGGAGGAGGGTTCAGGATGGATTTTCTTTTAAAAATTTAGAAAAAATAATTAATAAAAAAAAAAAAAAAAAAATAAAATAAAACAGAGGAACTGCCTTGGAAGTGACAGGTGCAATAGATTAAAAACCTATAGTTAGCACCAACTACATAGGAAGTGGCCTATAGATCTTGAGAAGTATAAGCCAGATCAAGGAACTATCTGAAAATGAACTGACCCCACTGTCCACAACACCACCAGAGAAAGTCCTAGAATATTTTTACTATTATTATTTTTTACATTAGAAAAAATTTTTTAATTTTTAAGTCCTCTGTTACTCCTTTAATTTTCATTTTATAACTTACTATTACTTTGCAAAAAAAAAAGACCCTATTTTTTAAAGCAAAGTTCATATATATATACTTTATAATTTTTTGTGACTTGGTTTTTTTTTTAATATTATATTTTTGAGAATCCAACCTCTATTCTAGAATTTTAATCTTTGCTTTTTCATATTTGTTATCAATTTTGTACATTTAAGAACCCAATCTTCAATACCCATTTTTACTTAAGAGTGAGACTACTGGCTTGACTGCTCTCTCCCCCTTTGGACTCTCCTTTTTCTCCACCAGTTGCCTCTATCTCCTCCCTCCCCTTCTCTTCTATACCCAACTCTGTGAATATCTTTGTGTGTTCCAGACTGTGGAGAACACTTAGGAACTGATTACTGGCTGGATCTGTCTCACTCCCTTTGATTCCCCCTTTATCCTCATTTCACCTTTTCTCAAGCACACACAGAACCTTTCCAGGATAGATCACATCCTGGGCCATAAATCTAGCCTTGTAAATTCAAAAAAAATAGAAATCACTCCAAGCATCTTTTCTGACCACAATGCAGTAAGATTAGATATCAATTACAGGAGAAAAACTATTAAAAATTCCAACATATGGAGGCTGAACAACACGCTGCTGAATAACCAACAAATCACAGAAGAAATCAAAAAGAAATCAAAATATGCATAGAAACAAATGAAAATGAAAACACAACAACCCCAAAACCTGTGGGGACACTGTAAAAGCAGTCCTAAGGGAAAGTTCATAGCAATACAGGCACATCTCAAGAAACAAGAAAAAGTCAAATAAATAACCTAACTCTACACCTAAAGCAACTAGAAAAGGAAGAAATGAAGAACCCTAGGGTTAGTAGAAGGAAAGAAATCTTAAAAATTAGAGCAGAAATAAATGCAAAAGAAACAAAAGAGACCATAGCAAAATCAACAAAGCCAAAAGCTGGTTCTTTGAAAGGATAAATAAAATTGACAAACCATTAGCCAGACTCATCAAGAAACAAAGGAGAAAATCAAATCAATAAAATTAGAAATGAAAATGGAGAGATCACAACAGACAACACAGAAATACAAAGGATCATAAGAGACTATTATCAACAATTATATGCCAATAAAATGGACAACGAGGAAGAAATGGACAAATTCTTAGAAAAGTACAACTTTCCAAAACTCGACCAGGAAGAAATAGAAAAATCTTAACAGACCCATCACAAGCACAGAAATTGAAACTGTAATCAAAAATCTTCCAGCAAACAAAAGCCCAGGTCCAGACGGCTTCACAGCTGAATTCTACTAAAAATTTAGAGAAGAGCTAACACCTATCCTGCTCAAACTCTTCCAGAAAATTGCAGAGGAAGGTAAACTTCCAAACTCATTCTATGAGGCCACCATCACCCTAATACCAAAACCTGACAAAGATCCCACAAAAAGAAAACTACAGGCCAATATCACTGATGAACATAGATGCAAAAATCCTAAACAAAATTCTAGCAATCAGAATCCAACAACATATTAAAAAAAGATCATACACCATGACCAAGCGGGCTTTATCCCAGGGATGCAAGGATTCTTCAATATCCGCAAATCAATCAATGTAATACACCACATTAACAAATTGAAAAATAAAACCATATGATTATCTCAATAGATGCAGAGAAAGCCTTTGACAAAATTCAACACCCATTTATGATAAAAACTCTCCAGAAAGCAGGAATAGAAGGAACATACCTCAACATAATAAAAGCTATATATGACAAACCCACAGCAAACATTATCCTCAATGGTGAAAAATTGAAAGCATTTCCTCTAAAGTCAGGAATAAGACAAGGGTGCCCACTTTCACCATTACTATTCAACATAGTTTTGGAAGTTTTGGCCACAGCAATCAGAGCAGAAAAAGAAATAAAAGGAATCCAAATTGGAAAAGAAGAAGTAAAACTCTCACTATTTGCAGATGACATGATCCTCTACATAGAAAAACCCTAAAGACTCCACCAGAAAATTACTAGAATTAATCAATGATTATAGTAAAGTTGCAGGATATAAAATCAACACACAGAAATCCCTTGCATTCCTATACACTAATAATGAGAAAACAGAAAGAGAAATTAAGGAAACAATTCCATTCACCATTGCCACGAAAAGAATAAAATACTTAGGAATATATCTACCTAAAGAAACTAAAGACCTATATATAGAAAAACTATAAAACACTGGTGAAAGAAATCAAAGAGGACACTAATAGATGGAGAAATATACCATGTTCATGGATTGGAAGAATCAATATAGTGAAAATGAGTATACTACCCAAAGCAATTTATAGATTCAATGCAATCCCTATCAAGCTACCAACAGTATTCTTCACAGAGCTAGAACAAATAATTTCACAATTTGTATGGAAATACAAAAACCTCGAATAGCCAAAGTGATCTTGAGAAAGAAAAATGGAACTGGAGGAATCAACCTACCTGACTTCAGGCTCTACTACAAAGCCACAGTTATCAAGACAGTATGGTACTGGCACAAAGACAGAAATATAGATCAATGGAACAAAATAGAAAGCCCAGAGATAAATCCACGCACATATGGACACTTTATCTTTGACAAAGGAGGCAAGAATATACAATAGATTAAAGACAATCTCTTTAACAAGTGGTGCTGGGAAATCTGGTCAACCACTTGTAAAAAGAATGAAACTAGAACACTTTCTAACACCATATACAAAAATAAACTCAAAATGGATTAAAGATCTCAACGTAAGACCAGAAACTATAAAACTCCTAGAGGAGAACATAGGCAAAACACTCTCTGACATACATCACAGCAGGATCCTCTATGACCCACCTCCCAGAATATTGGAAATAAAAGCAAAATAAACAAATGGGACCTAATTAACCTTAAAAGCTTCTGCACATCAAAGGAAACTATTAGCAAGGTGAAAAGACAGCCTTCAGAATGGGAGAAAATAATAGCAAATGAAGCAACCGACAAACAACTAATCTCAAAATATACAAGCAACTCCTACAGCTCAACTCCAGAAAAAATAAATGACCCAATCAAAAAATGGGCCAAAGATCTAAATAGACATTTCTCCAAAGAAGACATACAGATGGCTAACAAACACATGAAAAAGATGCTCAACATCACTCATTATCAGAGAAATGCAAATCAAAACCACTATGAGATACCATTTCACACCAGTCAGAATGGCTGCGATCCAAAAGTCTACAAATAATAAATGCTGGAGAGGGTGTGGAGAAAAGGGAACACTCTTACACTGTTGGTGGGAATGCAAACTAGTACAGCCACTATGGAGAACAGTGTGGAGATTCCTTAAAAAAACTGGAAATAGAACTGCCTTATGATCCAGCAATCCCACTGCTGGGCATACACACCGAGGAAACCAGAATTGAAAGAGACACGTGTACCCCAATGTTCATTGCAGCACTGTTTATAATAGCCAGGACATGGAAGCAACCTAGATGTCCATCAGCAGATGAATGGATAAGAAAGCGGTGGTACATATACACAATGGAGTATTACTCAGCCATTAAAAAGAATACATTTGAATCAGTTCTAATGAGGTGGATGAAACTGGAGCCTATTATACAGAGTGAAGTAAGCCAGAAGGACAAACACCAATACAGTATACTAACGCATATATATGGAATTTAGAAAGATGGTAACAATAACCCTGTGTACGAGACAGCAAAAGAGACACTGATGTATAGAACAGACTTATGAACTCTGTGGGAGAGGGAGAGGGTGGCAAGATTTGGGAGAATGGCATTGAAACATGTGAAATGTCATGTATGAAACGAGATGCCAGTCCAGGTTCAATGCACGATGCTGGATGCTTGGGACTGGTGCACTGGGACGACCCAGAGGGATGGTATGGGGAGGGAGAAGGGAGGAGGGTTCAGGATGGATTTTCTTTTAAAAATTTAGAAAAAAAATAATTAATAAAAAAAAAAAAAAAAATAATAAAATAAAACAGAGGGAACTGCCTTGGAAGTGACAGGTGCAATAGATTAAAAACCTATAGTTAGCACCAACTACATAGGAAGTGGCCTATAGATCTTGAGAAGTATAAGCCAGATCAAGGAACTATCTGAAAATGAACTGACCCCCCACTGTCCACAACACCACCAGAGAAAGTCCTAGATATATTTTTACTATTATTATTTTTTACATTAGAAAAAATTTTTTTAATTTTTAAGTCCTCTGTTACTCCTTTAATTTTCATTTTATAACTTACTATTACTTTGCAAAAAAAAAGACCCTATTTTTTAAAGCAAAGTTCATATATATATACTTTATAATTTTTGTGACTTGGTTTTTTTCTTTAATATTATATTTTTGAGAATCCAACCTCTATTCTAGAATTTTAATCTTTGCTTTTTCATATTTGTTATCAATTTTGTACATTTAAGAACCCAATCTTCAATACCCATTTTTACTTAAGAGTGAGACTACTGGCTTGACTGCTCTCTCCCCCTTTGGACTCTCCTTTTTCTCCACCAGTTGCCTCTATCTCCTCCCTCCCCCTTCTCTTCTATACCCAACTCTGTGAATATCTTTGTGTGTTCCAGACTGTGGAGAACACTTAGGGAACTGATTACTGGCTGGATCTGTCTCACTCCCTTTGATTCCCCCCTTTATCCTCCTGGCCACCTCTGTCTCCTTCCTCCCTCTTCTCTTCTGTGTATAACTCTGTGAACATCTTTGAGCAGTCCAGACGGTGGAGAGCACATTGGGAAGTGATGACTGGCTAGCTTGCTCTCTCCTCTTTTGATTCCCCATCTTCTCCTCTTGCACCCCAAAACAATGAATTTCACCTTTTTCTCAAGCACACACAGAACCTTTTCCAGGATAGATCACATCCTGGGCCATAAATCTAGCCTTGGTAAATTCAAAAAAAGTGAAATCACTCCAAGCATCTTTTCTGACCACAATGCAGTATGATTAGATATCAATTACAGGAGAAAAACTATTAAAAATTCCAACATATGGAGGCTGAACAACACGCTGCTGAATAACCAACAAATCACAGAAGAAATCAAAAAAGAAATCAAAATATGCATAGAAACAAATGAAAATGAAAACACAACAACCCCAAATCTGTGGGACACTGTAAAAGCAGTGCTAAGGGGAAGGTTCATAGGAATACAGGCATATCTCAAGAAACAAGAAAAAAGTCAAATAAATAACCTAGCTCTACACCTAAAGCAACTAGAGAAAGAAGAAATGAAGAACCCCAGAGTTAGTAGAAGGAAAGAAATCTTAAAAATTAGGGCAGAAATAAATGCAAAAGAAACAAAAGAGACCATAGCAAAAATCAACAAAGCTAAAAGCTGGTTCTTTGAGAAGATAAATAAAATTGACAAACTATTAGCCAGATTCATCAAGAAACAAAGGGAGAAAAATCAAATCAATAAAATTAGAAATGAAAATGGAGAGATCACAACAGACAACATAGAAATACAAAGGATCATAAGAGACGACTATCAACAACTATATGCCAATAAAATGGACATCTTGGAAGAAATGGATAAATTCTTAGAAAAGTACAACTTTCCAAAACTGAACCAAGAAGAAACAGAAAAATCTTAACAGATCCATCACAAGCACAGAAATTGAAACTGTAATCGGAAATCTTCCAGCAAACAAAAGCCCGGTGCAGACGGCTTCACAGCTGAATTCTACCAAAAATTTAGAGAAGAGCTAACACCTATCCTACTCAAACTCTTCCAGAAAATTGCAGAGGAAGATAAACTTCCAAACTCATTCTATGAGGTCACCATCACCCTAATACCAAAACCAGACAAAGATGCCACAAAAAAAGAAAACTACAGGCCAATATCACTGATGAACATAGATGCAAAAGTCCTTAACAAAATTCTAGCAAACAGAATCCAACAACACATTAAAAAGATCATACATCATGACCAAGTGGGCTTTATCCCAGGGATGCAAGTATTCTTCAATATCTGCAAATCAATGTAATACACCACATTAACAAATTGAAAAATAAAAACCATATGATTATCTCAATAGATGCAGAGAAAGCCTTTGACATCCATTTATGATAAAAAAACCTTCCAGAAAGCAGGAATAGAAGGAACATACCTCAACATAATAAAAGCTATATATGACAAACCCACAGCAAACATTATTCTCAATGGTGAAAAATTGAAAGCATTTCCCCTAAAGTCAAGAACAAGACAAGGGTGCCCACTCTCACCACTACTATTCAACATAGTTTTGGAAGTTTTGGCCACAGCAATCAGAGCAGAAAAAGAAATAAAAGGAATCCAAATTGGAAAAGAAGAAGTACAACTCTCACTGTTTGCAAATGACATGATCCTCTACACAGAAAACCCTAAAGACTCCACCAGAAAATTACTAGAGTTAATCAGTGAATATAGTAAAGTTGCAGTATATAAAATCAACACACAGAAATCCCTTGTATTCCTATACACTAACAATGAGAAAACAGAAAGAGAAATTAAGGAAACAATTCCATTCACCATTGTAACAAAAAGAATAAAATACTTAGGAATATATCTACCTAAAGAAACAAAAGACCTATATATAGAAAACTATAAAACACTGGTGAAAGAAATCAAAGATGACACTAATAGATGGAGAAATATACTGGGTTCATGGATCGGAAGAATCAATACAGTGAAAATAAGTATACCACCCAAAGCAATCTATAGATTCAATGCAATCCCTATCAAGCTACCAATGGTATTTTTCACAGAGCTAGAACAAATAATTTCTCAATTTGTATGGAAATACAAAAAACCTCGAATAACCAAAGCAATCTTGAGAAAGAAGGATGGAACTGGAGGAATCAACCTGCCTAACTTCAGGCTCTACTACAAAGCCACAGTCATCAAGACAGTATGGTACTGGCACAAAGACAGAAATATAGATCAATGGAATAAAATAGAAAGCCCAGAGATAAATCCATACACCTATGGACACTGTATCTTTGACTAAGGAGGCAAGAATAGACAATGGAGAAAAGACAATCTCTTTAACAACTGGTGCTGGGAAAACTGGTCAACCACTTGTAAAAGAATGAAAACTTGTAAAAGAATAAAAGAATGAAACACTTTCTAACACCATACACAAAAATAAACTCAAAATGGGTTAAAGATCTAAACGTGAGACCAGAAACTATAAAACTCGTAGAGGAGAACATAGGCAAAACACTCTCCAACATACATCACAGCAGGATGCGCTATGACACACCTCCAAGAATATTGGAAATAAAAGCAAAAATAAATAAATGGTACTTAATTCAAATTAAGAACTTCTGCACAACAAAGGAAATTATAAGCAAGGTGAAAAGACAGCCTTCAGAATGGGAGAAAATAATAGCAAATGAAGCAACAGACAAAGAGTTAATCTCAAAAATATACAAGCAACTCCTGCAGCTCAATTCCAGAAAAAAAAAAGACCCAATCAAAAAAATGAGCCAAAGAACTGAACAGACATTTCTCCAAAGACATACAGATGGCTAACAAACACATGAAAAGATGCTCAACATCACTCATTATCAGAGAAATGCAAATCAAAACCACAATGAGGTACCGTTTCACGCCAGTCAGAATGGCTGCTATCCAAAAGTCTACAAGCAACAAATATTGGAGAGGGTGTGGATAAAAGGGAACACTCTTACAGTGTTGGTGGGAATGCAAACTAGTACAGCCACTATGGAGAACAGTGTGGAGATTCCTTAAAAAACTGGAAATAGAACTGCCTTATGATCCAGCAATCCCACTGCTGGGCATATACACTGAGGAAACCAGAAGGGAAAGAGACACGTGTACCCCAATGTTCATTGCAGCACTGTTTACAATAGCCAGGACATGGAAGCAACCTAGATGTCAATCAGCAGTCGAACGGATAAGATAGCTGTGGTACATATACACAATGGAATATTACTCAACCATTAAAAAGAATACATTTGAATCAGTTCTGATGAGGTGGATGAAACTGGAGCCTATTATACAGAATGAAGTAAACCAGAAAGAAATACACCAATACAGTATACTAATGCACATATATGGAATTTAGAAAGATGGTAATGATAACCCTATATGCGAAACAGCAAAAGAGACACAGATGTATAGAACAGTCTTTTGGACTCTATGGGAGAGGGTGAGGGTGGGATGATTTGGGAGAATGGCATTGAAACAGGTATATTACCATATGTGAAACGAATTGCCAGCCCAGGTTCGATGCATCATACAGGATGCTCGGGGCTGGTGTAGTGGGGGATAGGATGGGCAGGGAGGTGGGAGGGGGGTCAGGATGGGGAGCACATGTACACCTGTTGTGGATTCATGCCGATGTATGGTAAAACCAATACAATATTGTAAAGTAATTAGCCTCCAATTAAAATAAATAATTTTTTTTAAAAGACAGTATTCTAAGTAAGTCTGAATTAGATACTGGGTCCTGCTCTACCTACCATCTCTTTCTAAAAGATAGTACACAACCTATAGCCCCAAACTTCAGGTTATTTTCTGAGCATCTCAAAATGGTTGTCAGGTAAAATACCACATAAAGCTCTGTCCAAGGGATGGAAATAATAATTTGTTAGGCAAGTAAGATCTCATCACTCTGGAACTAAAAAGGAAAAAGTATATACAAAATCAACCAGAGGAATTGGGAATTAACACACAAAAAGAAACAGAGTCATATTAATGGCCTGGTACTACAGTAAAGATCCATGAAACTTGTGTTACTAAGAGGACAATAACATTATCTGGCCCATATTCCCAAGGTCCTGTGAGTCTGACAACCTGCACTCTCATAATACTCCCATTATTCATGTTTTCTATGACTAGAAATTGATGAACTACCTCATACTGATATTTAATTGTCATTCCCTCCCCTTATATGACCTATATACTTGCTAGATCACCCTTTCCAACAATCAAGAAGAGACTAAATTATAGAATCAAATCTTTAAGACATGTTTCCTACATTAAAAGTTAAATGGTATGCATAATGAGTACTGAGAGACTTCATTAATTAAACGTGCCGGTTAAGAGAACTAAGCATAATGTTCGGGGGGGGAGGGTGGAATTATAGAATTAAATCAAACTATTTAAATACTGAAAGTTAACTTAGAGACCAATTAGTCTAATCCCTCATTTGAGAGGAAGGAAATTGGGAGTTAGGAAGTAAGTCACCAGGGGCTCAGAGACTTGCCAAAGTTAACACAGCTATTTAGAGACACAGGCAAAACCAGGATCAGAGTTATGAATTTCTACTTCAAAATTTTGCTTTGCTTATCATAAGAGAATTTCAGTTCTCAAAAATTGACTTCAACTCTTGGTCTAAATTGACTCCTTTTAACCTCTTTGCTTTAATTCCAACATCCTTGAAAGATGCTAATATAATTGAGACTGTGGAAAGAATACTATCTCATCTTGTGAAGAAGTTTGAAGACAAACAGCACCATTACAATTATGACTCATCTCTAAAAGTTTAATGTTTCAACCTTTGCTTATTATTGTCTTTTTATGCAGCATGATTAATGCAGTCTATTTCTCATGATTGTCACAAGAGCCATGAAATCTCTCACTTCTTTTGTAGTGACTTAGTTTGAAATAAGCATGCACAATAAAAACTTTTTCTTGAATGCTTGAGTACATAAATTTACCAAATAAAAAGCTTATACCACTCACTCACCATCATCAAGTAAAGCAGTATTTCACTTTACAGCATCTCCTAGCTCAATGTTTGTGGGAAGTCTAAATTGCTTCATAAACCTCAGCTACCCTACCACTCTGTAGGAAAATGTATGGGAGATGGTAGTATGAGTGTAAGAACAAAAAGAATGAGGGGGGAAAGGAAATGAATGTGGATTATAAGCCTGGGAGACAACAAATGAGGCACAAAGAGAGAAATGAAAAAAGATAATTAGCATATGTATGTGTATGTCTGTATACATATGTAGGCATGTGTGTCAGTGTGTGTGTTTATTACATACAGTTGATCATGGGGTATAGTCAGAAAGAGGTCATCATGTCATTGTTCTGACTGAGCTGTTGCAGAACAGGAACTGCGATGAAAACAGCAGCAACCAAGGTCAACTTAATTTTGATCAATATATAGTGACAATAGTGTTATGTGTGTGTGTGTGAGTCTCGGTCGTGTCCAACTCTTTGCTGCTGCTGCTGCTGCTGCTGCTGCTGCTGCTGCTAAGTCGCTTCAGTCATGTCCGACTCTGTGTGACCCCATAGACGGCAGCCCACCAGGCCCCACCGTCCCTGGGATTCTCCAGGCAAGAACACTGGACTGGGTTGCCATTTCCTCCTCCAATGCATGAAAGTGAAAAGTGAAAGTGAAGTCGCTCAGTCGTGTCCAACTCTTAGCGACCCCATGGACTGCAGCCTGCCAGGCTCCTCCGTCCATGGGATTTTCCAGGCAAGAGTACTGGAGTGGGGTGCCATTGCCTTCTCCAACTCTTTGCTACTCAATGGATTATAGCCCACCAGTCTCCTCTGTCCATGGAATTCTCCAGGCAAGAATATTGGAGTGGGTTGCTATTCCCTTCTCCCGGGGATCTTCCTGACCCAGAGACTGAACTCAGGTCTCCATCTGACTCACCAGGGAAGTCCCAAGTAGTTACATATCATACAACTACATCATGGATTCTTTACCATCTGAGTCACCAGGGAAGCCCCAATTAGTTATAGATAATTCTCCAAAGATCTCAAATAACATGATAACAAACCAAAAATGCTAACATAATTAATCCCACTGTTGCTGACCAAAGGTAGCAGCGTTAAGCTCTGAAGAGTATTTTGAAAATGTCTGTACAGCATTGTTCTGTACCAAGATCTCCTGACAGCCTGAAATGTACCTTTCCTTTAAAAAATTGCCACCAAGGCATCTAAATTAGAGAGAAAAGTAAAATTATCTGTTCGCAGATGACATTATCTTATATGTAGAAAACTATAAAGATTCAGAAAAAGAAATTTGTTAGAACTAATAAATTCACAAAAGTTAAAGGGTACATAACCAACATACAAAAATAAATTACATTTATATACATAACTGAGGAATCCACAAAGGAAATTAAGAAAACAATCCTATTTACAGTAGCATCAAACACAGGCCCCCAGCTCACCCCGGGGCCTGCCAGCTCCAGTAGCCCTGTTGTGTCCCCAGCACCAGGATCCCAGTGGATTCTTATGAACAGGCCTCCAACTGATTCCAGAACCTGCCATATTCAGCAGTCCCAGACAGCTCTTATTACACGTGGTTCCCACTGGGCTCCTGTAAACCCAGGCTCCCAAAACATTGTAGTGCTGGCCAGCTCCTGCAGCCTTCCGTTTCTCCTATGGCCCCAGCATCCCAGTCAGGCCCCAAGAACTGGAGCTTCAAGCAAATGCTGCAAAGCAAGACTTCCATACAGGGCCCACAGAAAACCAACTACTGAAAAACCAGGGTTTCCACCCACCCCAGCACCAGGTCAGTTCCCTTAACCCAGGCCCTCCAGTCAACCTCAGCACCACACTGGCTCCTGAGGACACAGACTTCAGACCAGATCCCATGGACCCAGGCTCCAGGTTCATACCAAAGCTGAATTTGCCCATGTTACCAGAGTGATCCTGACACATGTTTGGTGCCTGAGGACCCAGAGTCTAGAACTACCCATGCAGACACAAGTATGAAGTCCATCACTGATGCCTCAAATTCCAGGACTGTCCTGGTGAACCCAGGCCCAAGAACACCAGCAGTAAGCCCACCTGAATCTCACCATTCCTATTCAATACAGTCCTAGAAGTTCTAGTCAGATTAATTATGCAAATAAGCAGTTAATTAAGCAAAGAAATACAAGATATCCAGATTAGAAAGGAAAAAGAAAAAGTGCATCTGTTTGCAGCAGATAGGGAGGAGAGCTTGAGGGAGAATAGATACATGTACATATATGACTGAATCCCTTTGCCATCCACCTGAAACTATTACAACATTGTTGACTGGTTATGTTCTAATATAAAATAAAAACATTTTTTAAAAACAGTAAAAATCTAAAAACAGAAAGGAAGTAAAGCTACATCTGAGGATGATATGATCTCATACATAGAAAATCCTACTAATTTGTTAAAGTGGCAGGATACAAAATAAACATATAAAAATCAGTTGCACTTCTATATATTAACAAAAAAATATCTGAAAAAGAAATAAGTAAGTCAATCCCAATCGCAATAGTATCAAAAAAATAAATAACTTAGGAATAAATGTAACCAAAGATGTGAAACATCTGTACACTGAAAACTATAAAACTTAGATGAAAGAAACTGAAGAAGATACAAATAAATGGGAAGATATCCTGTGCTCATGAATTGAAAGAATTAATACTATTAAAATACTCATACCACCCAAAGTCATCTACAGATTCAGTGCAATCCATATCAAAATTCCAATAGCATTTTTCACAGACAGAACAAACCATCCTAAAATTCATATGGAGCCACATAAGAATTCAAGTAGCCAAAGCCATCTTGAGAAAGAACAAAGCTGGAGGCATTATACTTCCTGATATCAAATTTTATATCAAAGATATGGCAATCAAATCAATATGGAACTGGCATGAAAACAGACATATAGATCAACAGAGGAAACTTGAGAGCCCAAAAACAAACTCACACATTTAAAATCAACTAATTTTTGACAAGGGTGCCAAGAATACTGAATAGGGAAAAGATAGTCTCTTAAATAAATGTTTTTAAACTATTCATACTCAAAAGAATGAAACTGGACTCCTATCTTATACTACTCATAAAAAATTAACTTGAAATAGGTTAGACTTCAACATAAGTTCTGAAACCATTAAACTTCCAGAAAAAAAATAGAGTAAAAATTTTCCTTGATATTTGTCTTGGCAATGATTTTTTGTATATGACATGAAAAACAGGCAACAAAAGCAAATACAAAGAAGTAAGACTGCTGCTGCTGCTAAGTCACTTCAGTCATGTCTGACTCTGTGAGACCCCATAGATGGCAGCCTACCAGGCTCCCCCGTCCCTGGGATTCTCCAGGCTAGAACACTGGAGTGGGTTGCCATTTCCTTCTGCAATTCATGAAAGGGATAAATGAAAGTGAAGTCGCTCAGTCTACATCAGGCTAAAAAGAATCTGCACAGCATCTGCACAGCAAAAGAAACAATCAGCAAAATGAAAAGGCAATCTATGGAAAGGAAGAGAAAATTACAAACCATCTGTCTGATAAGAGATTAAATCCAAAACAATAAGATTGTGTCAATACAACTCAATAGAAAAAATGTAAGAGAACTTAAATACACATGTTTTCAAAGAATATATGCATGTGAATGGTGAACAAGTACATAAAAAGATGATCAACATTACTAGTTATCAGGGAAATGCCCATCAAAACCACAATGAGACATCACTTCACAACTGTTAGAACAGATATTATCAAAAAGATAACAGCTGTCCATCAACAGATGAATGGATAAAGAAGTTGTGGTATATATACACAATGGAATATTACTCAGCAGAATGCACCATCAGTTCTAAATAGGTGGATGAACAAAGAACCTATTATACAGAGTGAAGTGAGTCAGAAAGAGAAAGATAAATGTATTCTAATGCATATATACAGAATCTAGAAAAATAGCACTGACGAATTTATTTACAGGCAACAATGGAGAAACGGACATAGAAAATAGACTTATGAACATGGGGAAAAGGGAGAAGAGGGTGAAATGTATGGAAAGAGTAACATGGAAACTTACATTACCATATGTAAAATAGATAACCAAGGGGAATTTGCTGTATGGCTCAAGAAACTCAAACAGGGGCTCTGCATCAACCCAGAGGGGTGGGATGGGAAGGGAAATGGAAGGGAGTTCCAAAAGGGAGGGAATATATATATACCTATGGCTGATTCATGTTTAAGTTTGACAGAAAACAGCAAAATTCTGTAAAGGAATTATCCTTCAATAAAAATAACTTGATTAAAAAAAAACAGCTATTATCAAGTGTTAGTAAGTATATGGAGAAAAAGGAATCTTTGTGTACTGTTGGTGGGAATATAAATTGGTATAGCCACCAGGGAAAACAGTACAGAGGTTCCTCAAAAAATTAAAAATTGAACTGCCATATGATCGATCAATCCCAATTCTGAGTATATAGCCAAAAGAATTAAAAGCAGGATTTCAAAAATGTACTCACATACCCATGTTCACAGCAGCTCTATTCACAATAGGCTAGAGGTGGAAGAAATCCACCTTCATTTACAGGTGAATGAATCAACAAAATGTTGTATATACACACAGTGGAATATTGTTTAGCCTTAAAAGGGAAGAAATCCTGTCACATGCTACAATGAATGAACCTTGATTAAATCATAATAAATGACTCCATTTATGATCAAATAGGGCCTCCCCAGGTAGTGCTAGTGGTAAAGAACCTGCCTGCCAATGTAGAAGTCATAGGAGACACAGGTTCAATGCCTGGGTTGGGAAGATCCCCTGGAGGAGGGCATGGCAATCCACTCCAGTATTCTTGCCTGGAGAACCCCATGGACAGAGGAGCCTGGCAGGCTACAGTCCATAGGGCTGCAAAGAGTTGGACACGATTGAAGCAACTTAGCACTAGCATGGTATGATTCCACTTATATGATGTATCTAAAATAGTCAAATTCACAGAAACAGAAAGTAGAATGATGGTTACCAGGGTATATGTAGGGGTAAAGGGGAAGGGGGATTGTTGTTTAATGAGTATAGGGTTTCAGATTTATAAGATGAAAAAAGTGTGGAGATTTGTTTCACATCAGTATGAAAATAGTTAACATTACTGAGCTGTACACTTAAAATGGATGCTGTTATTGTTGTTCATCCGCTCAGTTGTGTCTGACTCTTTGCGACCCCATGACTGCAGCACGCCAGGCTTCCTTGTCCTTCACCATCTCCCAGAGCTTGCTCAAACTCATGTCCACTAAGTCAGTGATGCCATCCAACCATCTCATCCCCTGTCCTCCCCTTCTCCTCCTCCCTTCAGTCTTTCCTAGCATCAGGGTCTTTTCTGAGTCGGCTCTTTGCATCAGGTGGCCAAAGTATTGGAGCTTCAGCTTCAGCATCAGTCCTTCCAATGAATATCCAGGATTGATTTCCTTTAGGACTGACTGGTTTGATCTCCTTGCAGATTTAAAATGGATAGGATGGTAAATTTTATTGGGTTTTTTTCCATAGCAAAAAATAAAGAGAGAAAAAGTTGCCACCAAAAGCAGATATTAAGGAACAAATAGATGTTTCATTTACCTAAATGAGATCCAGAAGAATTTATATGAAGTGTCTGTGGCAAGATGAAGCTATACTTTACTCAGAATAAATAAATACCCAAGGGTGTGATTTTCTGTGCAATACAGAGAGTGATGGAAGGGTTAAACAAATAGGTGGATAAAATAGGAGGAAATTTTTAGAGGCCCATACCTTGGAAGATATTCAAGTAGGAAAACACATTGAAAAGTTCACAAGATTGTTCACATAGTATATTTTACCATTATAAAGCCTCTAATTAAATATCAAGCTCTGTGCATCTTTTGACATGTAAACCCAATTAAATACCAACTGAAAAAGCATTAAATTACTACCCCTAAATAATTTCCTCCTACTTCCATAAATAAAGCAAGGAAAGTAAATTGCACTACAAACAGCTGTGATATCCATCACACAAACACATACACATACACACAAACACAAAAAAAAACTCTTTAAAAACCAAAGTTTTCTGAAATATCAAATTTATAAAAGGAAAGAACTAACATACTCATTCTGATAAACCCCTAAATGTGCTCACATATAGTTTTTAGTTTTTACATAACTTAATTTATTATTATTTCTAGTTATTACAAATTAGAATGGTTTTGTAAGATAAACAATTCTGAAAAATAAGCCTACCTGCTGTTTTTGTTTTACTTTTGCCCTTTATATATATATATATCTCACATGGGTGCCATGGAGAAGGTAACTAATATAAAGAAGTTTACAAAATTATAATTTAGGATGCTTCTTCTGTATCAAATGGGCCTTAAAAATGATACAATTGAAATTTGGACATGAAAAGATTTTGACTCTGGAAGACACTGAAGCCCCTTGGGCAATCACCTGTGGCCAATCTATAGTAGGTTAATAGAATAGAAAATGAATTAATAATGGTATCTGAAGAGGAAGAATGAGACATGTAGAATAAGTTTCAGAAAGCTAGGAAAGAAAATGAGATGGATACAAGAAGAATGAGATCAGATTCCAAGTTCTTTCTATAGAGGATCATGGAAGAAGGGTGACCGGCAAGAGATGACTTTGAGCAAGAAATATAGTATTAAAATTAAAATCTTATAAAACTAATTAATAGTAATTAAAAGCATATCTATGATTGCTTATGGCCAGGAGTGGAAAGGGTGTTGACTGCAAAGAGGCACAGGAGAACATTCTGGAATGAGGGAATTATTTTATATTTTGATTGTGGTGGTTACACGAGTGGGTACCTGTCTCAAAACTTACTCAACCATTAAAATGGGTACATTTCATTGTAAATTGTACCTCAATAAAAGTGATTCTTTGAAAATCAAATGCCTGGAAAAGCACACTCTCAGTCATATATCTGACTAAGCATATAAGAGGAAAAAAGCACCAAAGGGCTGCTAAAAATAATTTTGTATGAATAAATAAAGTAAGGAAGGCATAAAATTATCCTATAATCTTAAGGAACAATGTGTTCTAGAAGAGTAAATTTCATAGAATATTGAAGTTTATGTTTCTTAAAACCTCCTATTTTTCCAATTTATTTCCCATAAAATCCGCATCCCAATATTCTTTCTACTTCACTGGGTCACTGAATCCATCAATCATGTCACACCCATAAAGGCACACACACATATCAACCCACCCCACCACCAGTACACTACATCCCTGTCTCATGTCCTGTCTTAAGTTACATTTTAGAAGCTGGTTTTTCTAAGAGTTATGCCTAATGGCTTATGAACAAAAGATTTAAATTATATTTGAGGTAAATTATTAAAGGTTTCTGGTATTCATTGGAACCCTCAACCAGAGGTAGAGAGAGGAAACAAATGAACTGAGTATTAACCAGGTTGACAAAAAAAGAAGAGGATTCTAGGCAGTGGGAGGAGGAACATCAATAAAAGAAATAGCTCGTTGCTTCAGGGAATTACAAATAGTCAATCTCTCTGGAAATTGTGAGAGGACAAGAGGAGGTTGGACAAGCAAACGTCAAAGAAAAGATTTTGAAGTGCTGTGATCAATGATTCTGTAACAGCAAAACCTGGGTTTTGCTTACTGGTGTAGCTCTCAGTTCAGTTCAGTACAGTCCCTCAGTCGTGTCTGACTCTTTGGGACCCCATGAATCGCAGCACACAGGCCTTCCTGTCCATCACCAACTCCCGGAGTTCACTCAAACTCATGTCCATCGAGTCGGTGATGCCATCCAGCCATCTCATCCTCTGTCGTCCCCTTCTTCTCCTGCCCCCAATCCTTTCCAGCAACAGGCTGTTTTCCAATGAGTCAGCTCTCTGCATGAGGGGGCCAAGGTATTGGAGTTTCAGCTCTAGCATCTGTCCTTCCAATGAACACCCAGGACTGATCTCTTTTAGGATGGACTGGTTCGATCTGCTTTAGATGGACTGGTTCGATCTCCTCGCAGTCCAAGGGACTCGCAAGAGTCTTCTCCAACACCACTGTTCAAAAGCATCAATTCTTCGGCGCTCAGCTTTCTTCACAGTCCAACTCTCACACCCATACATGATCACTGGAAAAACCATAGCCTTGACTAGACGGACCTTTGTTGGCAAAGTAATGTCTCTGCTTTTGAATATGCTATCTAGGTTGGTCATAACTTTCCTTTCAAGGAGTAAGCATCTTTTAATTTCATGGCTGCAATCACCATCTGCTGTGATTTTGGAGCCCAAAAAAATAAGTCTGACACTGTTTCCACTGTTTCCCCATCTATTTCCCATGAAGTGATGGGACCGGATGCCATAATCTTAGTTGTCTAAATGTTGAGATTTAAGCCAACTTTTTCACTCTCCTCTTTCACTTTCATCAAGAGGCTTTTTAGTTCCTCTTCACTTTCTGCCATAAGGGTGGTGTCATCTGCATATCTGAGGTTATTGATATTTCTCCCAGCAATCTTGATTACAGCTTGTGCTTCAGCCCAGAGTTTCTCATGATGTACTCTGCATATAAGTTAAACAAGCAGGGTGACAATGTACAGCCTTGACGTACTCCCTTTCCTATTTGGAACCAGTCTGTTGTTCCATGTCCAGTTCTAACTGTTGCTTCCTGACCTGCATATAGGTTTCTCAAGAGGCAGGTCAGGTGCTCTGGTATTCCCATCTCTTTCAGAATTTTCCACAGTTTATTGAGATCCACGTAGTCAAAGGCTTTGGCAGAGTCAATAAAGCAGAAATAGATGCTTTTCTGGAACTCTCTTGCTTTTTCCATGATCCAGCGGATGTTGGCAATTTGATCTCTGGTTCCTCTGCCTTTTCTAAAACCAGCTTGAACATCTGGAAGTTCACGTACTGCTGAAGCCTGGCTTGGAGAATTTTGAGCGTTAATTTACTAGCGTATGAGATGA
Organism: Bos mutus; assembly: GCF_027580195.1. Lineage (NCBI taxonomy): Eukaryota > Metazoa > Chordata > Mammalia > Artiodactyla > Bovidae > Bos > Bos mutus. The sequence goes on along the minus strand of NC_091644.1, from coordinate 21,861,879 downwards.
GTGTGATTGTGCGGTAGTTTGAGCATTCTTTGGCATTGCCTTTCTTTGGGATTGTAATGAAAACTGACCTTTTCCAGTCCTGTGGCCACTGCTGAGTTTTCCAAATTTGCTGGCGTATTGAGTGCAGCACTTGCACAGCATCATCTTTCAGGATTTGGAATAACTCAAGTGGAATTCCATCACCTCCACTAGCTTTGTTCTTAGTGATGTTTTCTAAGGCCCACTTGACTTCATGTTCCAGGATGTCTGGCTCTAGGTCAGTGATCACACCATCGTGATTATCTGGGTTGTGAAGATGTTTTTTGTACAGTTCTCCTGTGTATTCTTGCCACAGAATTTTTATATCTTAATATTTTCTGCTTCTGTTAGGTCCATAACATTTCTGTCCTTTATTGAGTTCATCTTTGCATGAAATGTTCCCTTGGTATCTCTAATTTCCTTGAAGAGATCTCTAGTCTTTTCCATTCTGTTGTTTTCCTCTATTTCTTTGCATTGATCACTGAGGAAGGCTTTCTTATCTCTCCTTGCTATTCTTTAAAACTCTGCATTCAGATGCTTATATCTTTCCTTTTCTCCTTTGCTTTTCGCTTCTCTTCTTTTCACAGCTATTTGTAAGGCCTCCCCAGACAGCCATTTTGCTTTTTTGCATTTCTTTTCCATTAGGATGGTCTTGATCCCTGTCTCCTGTACAATGTCACCAACCTCTGTCCATAGTTTATCAGGCACTCTATCTATCAGATCTAGTCCCTTAAATCTATTTCTCACTTCCACTGTATAATTCTAAGGGATTTGATTTAGGTCATACCTGAATGGTCTAGTGGTTTGCCCTAGTAAATAATTCATGCTCATTATTTGACAAATGAATGAACATATGGATAAATGAATTGATAAATAAATGACTTAACTGTGAATGGTCTAGTATATTATGGTAAATAATCAAGACAGTCTCTTCAATAGGTGAGAAACTGGACAGCTACCTGTAGAAGAATGCAATTAGAATACTCCTTAACATCATACACAAAAATAAACTCCAAATTAAAGATTTAAATGTAAGGCCAGACACTATAAACTCTTAGAGGAAAACATAAGCAAAACACCCTTTGACATAAATCGCAGCAGAATCTTTTTTTTTTATCCAACTCCTAGAATAATGAAAATAAAAACAAAAATAAATAAATGGGACCTAACTAAACTTAAAAGCTTTTGAGCAGCAAAGGAAACCACAAACAAAATGAGAAGACAGCCCTCAGAGAAAATATTTGCAAACAAAGCAACTAACAATGGATTAACCTCTTAAACACACAAACTGCACATGCAGCTCAAAATCAAAAAAACAAACCCAATTAGAAAGCAGGCAGAAGACCTAAACAGATTTTCCTTCAAAGAAGACATACAGATGGCCAATGAACACATGAAAAGATGCCCCGCATCATTAATTATTAGAGAAATGCAAACAAAAACTACAGTGAGGCACTACTTCATACCTGTCAGAATAGTCATCATCAAAAATATACAACCAATAAATGTTGGAGAGGTTATAGAGAAAAAGGAAACCTCCTACACTGTTGGCAGGAATATAAACTGATACAGCCACTGTAGAGAACAATATAGAGGCTCCTTTAAAAACTAAAGATGGAACTACCATATGATCCAGCAATTCCACTTCTAGGTATATATCCAGAGAAAACTGTAATTCAAAAAGATATATGTAGCTCAATGTTCATTGCACCACTATATACGCTAGCCGGAAATGGAAGCAACCGAAATGTTCATCAACAGAAAAAAAAAAAAAAAAAGATACAGAAAATACATACACACACACACACACACACACACACAATGGAATATTACTCAGTCACAAAAAGTATCAAAATTGTACATTTACAGACATGTGTATGGGCCTAGAGAATGTCATACAGAGTCCTGTGTTTAGTGAAATGTCAAAAAGAGAGAAATAAATATTGCATATTAACACATATATGTGGAATCTAGAAAAAATGGTATAGATGATCTTATTTGCAAAGCAGAAATAAAGACACAGACATAGAGAACAAACATATGGATATGAAGGGGGAAAGGGAAAGGTGGGATGAATTGGGAGAATGGGATTGACATATATATACTGCTGCTGCTGCTAAGTCGCTTCAGTCATGTCCGACTCTGTGCGACCCTATAGACGGCAGCCCACCAGGCTCCCCATCCTTGGGATTCTCCAGGCAAGAACACTGGAGTGGGTTGCCATTTCCTTCTCCAATGCAGGAAAGTGAAAAGTGAAAGGGAAGTAGCTCAGTCGTGTCCAACTCTTAGCGACCCCATGGACTGCAGCCTACCAGGCTCCTCCATCCATGGGATTTTCCAGGCAAGAGTACTGGAGTGGGGTGCCATTGCCTTCTCCGATATATATACTACTATGTATAAAATAGATAACTAATGAGAACATACTGATCAGCACAGGGAACTCTACTTGGTATTCTATGGTGACTTAAATGGGAAGGAAATCCCCAAAAAAGAGGGGATATATGTATATTTATAGTTGATTTGGGCTTCCCTGTTGGCTCAGATGATAAAGAATCCACCTGCAATGTGGGAGACCTGGGTTCAAACCCTGGGTTGGGAAGATCCCCTAGAGGAGGGCATGGCAACTCACACCAGTATTCTTACCCAGAGAATCCCCATGGACAGAGGAGTCTGGCAGACTACAGTCCATGGGTTCATAAAGAGTAGGACATGAATGAGCAACTAATCACACACACACAGCTGATTCACTTTGCTGTACAAAAGAACCTGACACAGCGGTGTAAAGCAACTATACTTCAATTTTAATATTTTTATTAAAAAGAAGTGACCACAAATAATATCTAAAGTATATCAGAGGAAAAGAATGTAAGAATTTTATGTTCAGTCAAGCTATTAATATTCATCAACTATAAATGAAATCAACAATCTTAAACATATAAGAACTTTGCAAACAGAACACTTATGAGTACTTCCTTAAAAAAATTCCTGAGCCACAAAATCCAGCCATCCAAGAGCAGATTCAAAACAAAGAACTTATTAAGGAGAGAAATAATAGTAAAAGGGCTGGTGATTGGTCAGAAATAAACTTTAAATGCAACTTTTAAATGGATGAAGTTTTTAAATTGATTCAATAACTGATAATTATGGCTACAGAACAAAAGGAAAATATAAATTAAGACATGTATAGAAAATAATACATCAGAAGTTAGAGGATGGGAAGATCTGATAGAGAGTGCAGGCATGCCAAGTCACTTCAGTTGTCTCTGACTCTTTGTGACCCTAGGGACTGTAGCCTTCCAGGCACCTCTGCCCATGGGATTCTCCAAACAAGAATACTGGAGTGGATTGCCATGCCCTCATTCAGGGGATCTTCCTAACCCAGGGGATGAACCCAAGTCTCTTAAGTCCTGCATTGGCTGGTGCATTCTTTACCATTAGCACCACCTGGGAAGCTCCTGATAGAAAATATATATGTATTATTTTTTCATTTTTCTTAGAAAAAACTTATGGTTACACTGCTTTTTAGATATTTTGTGCTCTACAGCCTCTGCATCACTCCCAACCATGCCTTTTGTCCTGTGATTACCACAGCAATAGTGGAGTAGACAGCAGCTGACATTGACTTTAACTGAGTAACATTTTAGTTGAAAATAAGAAATACGAAGTTTAAAAAAAGTGTTCATTTCAAACACTTAAAATGGTTTATATTTTTCATAATAATGGGATCTTTCATGCTCCATATTATTGTAACAAAAAAATATTTTTCTGAGTGAAGTTAACACTTCCTCTGATTTTACTTCAATCCCTTTTCTTTCATTTAATTCAAGTAAATTAATTCTTGGTATTTAAAATTGCCATGTATACTGTGATCTCATTTTCCTAAAATTCTATCCAGCTATATTTTGCTCAATACAGACACATTGAGAAATGTTCAAAAAGATGTTCAAATGTTGAGAACAGTTATTTCTGGAAAGCAGAATTGGGAGTGATTTTCTGCCTTCTTCTTACTTTTCTATGTGGTTTAAATGTTCACGATAAGCATATGTAATATAGATTATATATCATATGTGATATAGAGCATAAAAGGCATAACAAAAGTAATCAAAATTTTTATCTAGGGTTTTAGTACAAACAAAACCCAAGTTTATCTCACTACCATTAACAAAAGCAAAGCCTTGCATGGTTACAAATATATGAAAGGAATCAAAACTATGACATAAAGTCTTCAAAGATCTTATATCTTGTATGTCATATCAAACTTATCTCTTTAATAGCAATAGACATTTTATGCTAATACTGGCTTAATGCCATATCTGTACAGAGCCACTAGTTACAGCACTGGTTGAGACAATATAGCATAAAGTATTTAATAGCAACATCCCAAAAGATTGAGATATATAAATATTGCTTAATGAACAGGAAATTTTTTATCTGTGAAATAACATGTCATGTCTTACCTCCTCACATTCAGAGGAAGTAGTTAATAATTTCCCCCTTGAAAATAAAAAGTATTCTTTAAATGCCTACACTTCCAAGTACACATAATAATTAAAGCGCTTTGAATTTAACCTTTAAAATTTATTCTAAAGATTTCTTTTCACTTTTTGTTTTGATTATCAAAACAACAAAAAGGCATTATTAAATTGCCTTCCACAGCTGTCACCAAAATCATATCTTTAGCAAACATACACCACAGACCTATTTGCATCCAACATTCCTTTCTTTTTTGTTTAAAAGCAATAAATTTTTGAAAAACTGTCAATCTTCTTTTCAGTCTGATTCCATTTTGAAAGAAAAAATTAGACAGTAATTATCTGTTGACTTCATAAGCAGCTTATACCATCTTGGGTTTAAGGTCAAACATTCTATTTTCTGTATCTATGTTCATTAGATGCTCTTTAGCTGCATTTCACACACCTTTCAACAGTGCCTTCTTGGTGTGACTTTTATAGAGTTGCTAATGAGAGAAGTTTTATTTTATTTCTATAGTTTGTGTGAAAAATTGAAGTTAAATGCTTTTAAAGCAGGGGGCAATTTAATAAGATTTTCTTCATTAAACGATAGCAATTATGGGGCCAAACAGGGAGAACCTAAAACGTAATAAAAATAAAAATTTTATGGTGGAAGGGATAAGTGCAAGGTGTGAACATATTTAACTGAATTATCATATGCTCTAATAAAAAGGGAAAATACCCCTATTAGGTGTTTAATATTTGTCTTACCTTCCACTCATCCAGAGATTGGACCCTCCAATCACTCTCTATTCTAAACAGAAAGAAATAACTGAATATACTCTACCTCAACTGCCTGGAAGGAGGTTGGTGTTCATTTACTAATTACACTAATTTTAGTAAAATGCAGTTGAATAAGTCACCAGGATTCTCTGGAACTTGAAGGAGAGATTTATATTCTACCTTCTGCACCCTATCTTCCATTCTCATAATGATGAACATGTGATTTTAAACAAAACACTTGTCATCATTTAGGGCTTAGTTCTCCAACTGTAAAATGAAGAATTTAGGTTAGATACACAGTTATTAAACACTAGGAACTCAGAGAATCTAAATAAATGAAAATAGCTAAGTCTTTCCCTAGTGAAGCACACATATACATAAACCCTACAATGTCAATGCTCTGCCAAGACCAGTACAGACTGGACACTAGTCCTCTCACCCATTCTTAACTCTCTGACTTCATCTCCATGTTAACTTTGATCCAGGTACACTGGTTTCTTCCTTTTCCCAAATGTGACAAGCAAACTCTCCCCTTAGACAATTCCATCCACTGTTTTTCTGCCTAGAAGCTTTGTTTTTAACCTCCAAGATGTTGTTAAAATGTTGTGTTTCCAGTAAGCTCACTCTGATCACCTTATTTAAAATTAGAACCAACCTCCCCTTCCAACACTACTGGTCCTTGCCTTTTGCTCTAAATTTTATCCCTGGAGCATATCATAATCTAGCTATGTACAAAAGAATTAACATAGCAAGCTTGACTGCTATCCTTGGAAAGCCTTGCTCACAAGGTTAGCCCTTCGCTAGTATCTAGGAACTTGGATTTCAGGAGGATTCTCAGATTCCCAAAACATATAACAATGGCTCTCTACAACTAAGCTGTGCAAACAATATGGTTTATACTGAATATCTGTTTTCCTTCAAGGAGTACACAATTTTAATATGTGCCAAGCAGAGGATGCTTATGTAACCAGTCCCCAGTAAAAATATTGGGAACTGAATGTTTAATGAGCTTCACTTTTATGTTGTCACAATTTGCTGTGAGAATTAAGTGCATCCATGTCCTTTAAAAGACATTAAAATAATACTCTGGAAGTGTGTGCCTGGTCTCTCCCAGACTTACCCTTGTTCCTTTTCCCTCTGCTGATCTTGCTCTGTATGCTGTTACTATAACAAAACTTAGCTATGAGTATGATTATATGTTGAGTACTGTGAGTCCTCCCTGTATCATTGAACTCAAGAATGGTCTTGGGGAGACCCCATACTCTAACACAACATAAAATTTATTTATGAATTATGGTTACCTTCTGTCTTCAACTGTAAAAGTGAGAGCTAGACATCTTGTTCTATTCACTGGTATATTCCAAGAGTCTAAGAAACACCCTAGTACATAGTAGGTCCTTAATAAATATTTATTGACTACATGAACACACACAAAATTTTGCAATTAATTTAAGGAAGTTAATTGAGCTCCCTAGGGAAGCCCTACTCACTCATGCTAGTGAGAATTCCTTGCCAAGATGGTGTCTACTCACCTTAACAATGAATATTCAAAATTCTAAGCAAGAAGATCCATGAACTGTTTTCTATTCAATCCCTGAAAATAGCCTAAATTTAAGGAGAAGAGGTAGAAGGAAGTATGTATGTTTTAGCAGGGCACACTTTATCAAACATTGTTCTCAGAATTAAGTGTGATAGCATATTTTAAACTATGCAAAACCCTGGCTATACACAAGTCCTTGATGGAAATAGGAGGTTTTCATTTTTCATGGATACTAAAGTTTCAGAAGGTCTTGTAGGTCTTCATAGAACCATTCAACTTCAGCTTCCTCAGCATTACTGGTTGGGGCATAGACTTCGATTTCTGTGATATTGAATGGTTTGCCTTGGAAATGAGCAGAGATCATTCTGTGGTTTTTGAGATTGCATCCAAGTACTGCGTTTTGGGGGAAAGGCAATGGCACCCCACTCCAGGACTCTTGCCTGGAAAACCCCATGGATGGAGGAGCCTGGAAGGCTGCAGTCCATGGGGTCGCTAAGAGTCGGACATGACTGAGCGACTTCACTTTCACTTTTCACTTTCATGCATTGGAGAAGGAAATGGCAACCCACTCCAGTGTTCTTGACTGGAGAATCCCAGGGATGGGGGAGCCTGGTGGGTTGCCGTCTATGGGGTCACACAGAGTCGGACACGACTGAAGTGACTTAGCCACTGCGTTTTGGAATCTTTTGTTGGCTATGATGGCTACTCCATTTCTTCTAAGGGATTCTTGCACACAGTAGTAGATATAAAGGTCATCCAAATTAAATTCACCCATTCCAGACATTTTAGTTCACTGATTCCTAAAATGTTGATGTTCACTCTTGCCATCTCCTGTTTGACCACTTCCAAACTGCCTTGATTCATGGATCTAACATTCCAGGTTCCTATGCAATATCGCTCTTTATAGCATCGGGCTTTACTTCCATAACTCGTCACACCTGCAACTGGGTGTTGTTTTTGCTCTGGCTCTGTTTCTTCATTCTCCCTGGAGTTATTTCTCCACTCTTCTCCAGTATCATACTGGCAACATAATAGCCTGGAGAGTTCATCTTTCAGTGTCCTATCTTTTTGCCTTTTTATACTGTTCATGGGGTTCTCAAGGCAAGAATACTGAAGTGGTTTGCCATTTCCATCTCCAGTGGACCACATTTTGTCAAACTCTGTGCCATGACCCGTCCATCTTGGGTGGCCCTACATGGCATGGCTCATACTTTCATTGAGCTAGATAAGGCTGTGGTCCATGTGATCAGTTTGGTTAGTTTTCTGTGATTGTGATTTTCATCATGTCTGCCCTCTGGAAGATAAGGATAAGAGGCTTATGGAAAAGAGGTTGATGGGAGGGACTGACTGAGGGGGAAATAGGGTCTTGTTCTGATGGGCAGGACCATGTTCTGCTGCTGCTGCTGCTAAGTCACTTCAGTCTTGTCCGACTCTGTGTGACCCCATAGACGGCAGCCCACCAGGCTCCCCCGTCCCTGAGATTCTCCAGGCAAGAACACTGGAGTGGGTTGCCATTTCCTTCTCCAATGCAGGAAAGTGAAAAGTGAAAGGGAAGTCGCTCAGTCATGTCTGACTCTTAGCGACCCCATGGACTGCAGCCTACCAGGCTCCTCCGTCCATGGGATTTTCCAGGCAAGAACACTGGAGTGGGGTGCCATCTTCTTTTCTTTCACATGTTCAGTAAATCTTTAATCCAATTTTCTGTTGATGGGCGGGACTGTGTTTCCTCCCTGTTCCTTGACCTGAGGCCTAAATATGGTGGAGGTAACGAAGATAATGGTGACCTCGTTCAAAAGGTCCCATGCATGCACTGGTGCACTCAGTGTCTCCAAACCTGAAGCAGGCCACTGCCGACCCACCCCTCTGCCAGAGACTCCTGGACACTCATGGGCATGTCTGGATCAGTTTCTTGTGGGGTCATTGCTCCTTTCTCCTGGGTCCTGGTGCACACAAGGTTTTCTTTGTGCCCTCCAAGAGCGGAAGTTGAATGGTTCTATAAAGTTGAATGGTTCTATGAAGACCTACAAGAACTTATAGAACTAACACCCAAAAAAGATGTCCTCTTCATTATAGAGGACTGGAATGCAAAAGTAGGGAGTCAAGAGATACCTGGAGTAACAGGCAAAATGGGCCTTGGAGAACAAAATGAAGCAGGTCAAAAGTTAACAGAGTTTTGCCAAGAGGACACACTGGTCACAGCAAACTCCCCTCTTCCAGCAGCACAAGAGAAGACTCTACTCATGGACATCACCAGATGGTCAATATCAAAATCAGATTTATTATATTCTTTGCAGCCAAAGATGGAGAGCTCTATACAGTCAGCAAAAACAAAACTGGGAGCTGCCTATGGCTCAAATCATGAACTTGTTATTGCCAAATTCAGACTTAAATCAAAGAAAGTAGGGAAAACCACTGGACCATTCAAGTATAACCTAAATCAAATCCCTTATGATTATATGATGGACGTGACAAATAGATTCAAGGGATTAGATCTGACAGATAGAGTGCCCGAAGAACTATGGACAGATGTTTGTGACATTGTACAGAAAGCAGTGATCAAGACCAACCTCAAGAAAAATAAATGCAAGAAGGCAAAATGGTTGTCTGATGAGGCTTTACAAATATCTGTGAAAAGAAGAGAAGCGAAAGGCAAAAGAGAAAAGGAAAGACATACTCATTCAAATGCAGAGTTCCAAAGAACAGCAAGGAAAGATAAGAAAGACTTCATCAGTGATCAATGCAAAGAAATAGAGGAAAACAATAGAATGGGAAAGACTAGAGATCTCTTCAAGAAAATTAGAGATACCAAGGGAATATTTCATGCAAAGATAAGCAGAATAAAGGACAGAAATAGTACGGATCTAACAGAAGCAGAAGATATTAAGAAGAGGTGGCAAGTATACACAGAAGAATTATACAAAACAGATCTTCATGACCAAGATAAACACGATGGCATGATCCACTCACCTAGAGCCAGGCAACCTGGAATGTGAAGTCAAGTGGGCCTTAGGAAGTATCACTACCAACAAAGCTAGTGGAGGTGATGGAATTCCAGTTGAGCTATTTCATATCCTGAAAGATGATGCTGTGAAAGTGCTACACTCAATATGCCAGCAAATTTGGAAAACTCAGCAGTGGCCACAGAACTGGAAAAGGTCAGGTTTCACTCCAGTCCCTAAGAAAGGCAATGCTAAAGAATGCTCAAGATCAGATCAGATCAGATCAATTGCTCAGTCGTGTCCGACTCTTTGCGACCCCTGAATCGCAGCACGCCAGGCCTCCCTGTCCACCACCAGCTCCCGGAGTTCACTCACACTCACGTCCATTGAGTCAGTGATGCCATCCAGCCATCTCATCCTCTGTCGTCCACTTCTCCTCTTGCCCCCAACCCCTCCCAGCATCAGAGTCTTTTCCAATGAGTCAACTCTTCCATGAGGTGGCCAAAGTACTGGAGTTTCAGCTTTAGCATCATTCCTTCCAAAGAAATCCCAGGGCTAATCTCCTTTAGAATGGACTGGTTGGATCTCCTTGCAGTCCAAGGGACTCTCAAGAGTCTTCTCCAACAACACGGTTCAAAAGCATCAATTCTTTGGCGCACAGCCTTCTTCACAGTCCAACTCTTACATCCATACATAACCACAGGAAAAACCATAGCCTTGACTAGATGAACCTTTGTTGGCAAAGTAATGTCTCTGCTTTTGAATATGCTATCTAGGTTGGTCATAACTTTCCTTTCAAGAAGTAAGCGTCTTTTAATTTCATGGCTGCAGTCACCATCTGCAGTGATTTTGGAGCCCAGAAAAATAAAGTCTGACACTATTTCCACTGTTTTCCCATCTATTTCCCATGAAGTGATGGGACTGGATGCCGTGATCTTCGTTTTCTGAATGTTGAGCTTTAAGCCAACTTTTTCACTCTCCACTTTCACCTTCATCAAGAGGCTTTTTAGTTCCTCTTCACTTTCTGCCATGAGGGTGGTGTCATCTGAATATCTGAGGTTATTGATATTTCTCCCGGCAATCTTGATTCCAGCTTGTGTTTCTTCCAGTCCAGCGTTTCTCATGATGTACTCTGCATATAAGTTAAATAAACAGGGTGACAATATACAGCCTTGACGAACTCCTTTTCCTATTTGGAACCAGTCTGTTGTTCCATGTCCAGTTCTAACTGTTGCTTCCTGACCTGCATACAAATTTTCAAGAGGCAGATCAGGTGGTCTGGTATTCCCATCTCTTTCAGAATTTCCCACAGTTTATTGTGATCCACACAGTCAAAGGCTTTGGCATAGTCAATAAAGCAGAAATAGATGTTTTTCTGGAACTCTCTTGCTTTTCCCATGATCCAGCGGATGTTGGCAATTTGATCTCTGGTTCCTCTGCCTTTTCTAAAACCAGCTTGAACACCAGGAAGTTCACGGTTCACATATTGCTGAAGCCTGGCTTGGAGAATTTTGAGCATTACTTTACTAGCGTGTGAGATGAGTGCAATTGTGTGGTAGTTTGAGCATTCTTTGGCATTGCCTTTCTTTGGGATTGGAATGAAAAATTACCTTTTGCAGTCCTGTGGCCACGGCTGAGTTTTCCAAAGTTGCCGGCATATTGAGTGAAGCACTTTCACAGCATCATCTTTCAGGATGTGGAATAGCTCAACTGGAATTCCATCACCTCCACTAGCTTTGTTCATAGTGATGCTTTCTAAGGCCCACTTGACTTCACATTCCAGGATGTCTGGTTCTAGGTCAGTGATCACCTAGATTATCGTGATTATCTGGGTTGTGAAGATCTTTTTTGTACAGTTCTTCTGTGTATTCTTGCCACCTCTTCTTAATATCTTCTGCTTCTGTTAGGTCCATACCATTTCTGTCCTTTATCAAGCCCATCTATGCATGAAATGTTCCTTTGGTATCTCTAATTTCCTTGAAGATATCTCTAGTCTTTTCCATTCTGTTGTTTTCCTCTATTTCTTTGCGCTGATCACTGAGGAAGGCTTTCTTATCTCTTCTTGCTATTCTTTGGAACTCTGCATTCAGATGTTTGTATCTTTCCTTTTCTCCTTTGCTTTTCACTTCTCTTCTTTTCACAGCTATTTGTAAGGCCTCCCCAGACAGCCATTTTGCTTTTTTGCATTTCTTTTCCATGGGGATGGTCTTGATCCCTGTCTCCTGTACAATGTCACGAACCTCATTCCATAGCTCATCAGGCACTCTATCTATCAGATCTAGGCCTTTAAATCTATTTCTCACTTCCACTGTATAATCATAAGGGATTCGATCCAGGTCATACCTGAATGGTCTAGTGGTTTTCCCTACTTTCTTCAATTTCAGTCTGAATTTGGCAATAAGGAGTTCATGGTCTGAGCCACAGTCAGCTCCTGGTCTTGTTTTTGCTGACTGTATAGAGCTTCTCCATCGTTGGCTGCAAAGAATATAATCAATCTGATTTCGGTGTTGACCATCTGGTGATGTCCATGCATAGAGTCTTCTCTTGTGTTGTTGGAAGAGGGTGTTTGTTATGACCAGTGCATTTTCTTGGCAAAACTCTATTAGTCTTTGCCCTGCTTCATTCCGTATTCCAAGGCCAAATTTGCCTGTTACTCCAGGTGTTTCTTGACTTCCTACTTTTGCATTCCAGTCCCCTATAATGAAAAGGACATCTCTTTTGGGTATTAGTTCTAAAAGGTCTTGTAGGTCTTCATAGAACCATTCAACTTCAGCTTCTTCAGTGTTACTGGTTGGGGCATAGACTTGGATTACTGTGATATTGAATGGTTTGCCTTGGAAACGAACAGAGATCATTCTGTCTTTTTTGAGATTGCATCCAAGTACTGCATTTTGGACTCTTTTGTTGACCATGATGGCTACTCCATTTCTTCTGAGGGATTCCTGCCTGCAGTAGTAGATATAATGGTCATCTGAGTTAAATTCACCCATTCCAGTCCATTTCAGTTAGCTGATTCCTAGAATGTCGACATTCACTCTTGCCATCTCTTATTTGACCACTTCCAATTTGCCATGATTCATGGACCTGACATTCCAGGTTCCTATGCAATATTGCTCTTTACAGCATCAGATCTTGCCTCTATCACCAGTTACATCCACAGCTGGGTATTCTTTTTGCTTTGGCTCCATCCCTTCATTCTTTCTGGAGTTACTTCTCCACTGATCTCCAGTAGCATATTGGGCACCTACTGACCTGGGGAGTTTCTCTTTCAGTATCCTATCATTTTGCCTTTTCATACTGTTCATGGGGTTCTCAAGGCAAGAATACTGAAGTGGTTTGCCATTCCCTTCTCCAGTGGACCACATTCTGTCAGATCTCTCCACCATGACCCGCCAAGTATGCTCAAACTACTGCACAATTGCTCTCATCTCACACACTAGTAAACTTCTGCTCAAAATTCTCCAAACCAGGCTTCAACAATACGTAAACTCTGAACTTCCAGATGTTCAAGCTGGTTTTCAAAGACAGAGGAGCCAGAGATCAAATTACCAACATCCACTGGATCATCAAAAAAGCAAGAGAGTTCCAGAACAACATCTACTTCTGCTTTATTGACTATGCTGAATCCTTTGACTGTGTGGATCACAATAAACTGTGGATAATTCTGAAACAGATGGGAATTCCAGACCACCTGATCTGCGTCTTGAGAAATCTGTATGCAGGTCAGGAATCAACAGTTAAAACTGGACATGGAACATCATACTTGTTCCAAATGGGAAAAGGAGTACATCAAGGCTGTATATTGTCACACTGCTTTTTTTTTTTTTCCATCTTTTAAAAGTTTTTATTTTTTTAATTTTTTTTTTTTTACACAATATTATATTAGTTTTGCCATACATCAACATGAATCCACCACACCCTGCTTATTTAACTTGTATGCAGAGTACATCATGCGAAATGCAGACTGGATGAAGCACAAGCTGGAATCAAGACTTCCAGGAGAAATATCAATAACCTCAGATATGCAGAAAGTGAGGCAGAACTTTCTGCCTTAAAGCAGAAAGTGAGGAAGAACTAAAGAGCTTCTTGATGAAAGTGAAAAAGTAGAGTGATAAAGTTGCCTTAAAACTCAATATTCCGTGAACTTCCAGATGTTCAAGCTGGTTTTAGAAAAGGCAGAGGAACCAGAGATCAAATTGTCAACATCTGCTGGATCATCGTAAAAGCAAAAGAGTTCCAGAAAAACATCTATTTCTGCTTTATTGACTATGCCAAAGCCTTTGACTGTGTGGATTACAGTAAACTGTGGAAAAAAAAAAAAAAAAAAAACTACTTACGCAAAATGCCCTTGTAAAGGAATAAATACTTACCCTGAGGCGTTGTTGCAGCCAAATCAATTCTATACTTGGGTTCCTTTTACAATCTACGCTGTGTAAGTTTAGTTTCATTATCCATGAGGAATATGAGCAAAATATAAAAAAAAAAAAAAACTCAATATTCAGAAAACTAAGATAATGGTATCTGGTCCCATCACTTCACGGCAAATAGATGGGGAAACAATGGAAACAGTAAGATACTTTATTTTTTTGGACTGAAAAAAATCACTGCAGATTGTGACTGCAGTCATGAAATTAAAAGACACTTGCTCTTGGAAGAAAAGCTATGACCAATCTAGACAGAATATTATAAAGCAGAGACATTACTTTACCAACAAAGGTCTGTCTAGTCAAGGCTATGGGTTTTCCTGTAGTCAGGTATGGATGTGAGAGTTGGACTATAAAGAGAGCTGAGCACTAAAGAATTGATGATTTTGAACTGGTGTTGGAGAACACTCTTAAGAGTTCCTAGGACTACAAGGAGATCCAACCAGTCCATCCTAAAGGAAATCAGTCCCGAATATTCATTGAAAGACTGATTCTGAAGCTGAAACTCCAATATTTTGGCCATTTAATGCAAAGAACTGACTCATTGGAAAAGACCCTGATGCAGGGAAAGATTGAAGGCAGGAGGAGAAGGGGTCGACAGGGGATGAGATGGTGGGATGGCATCACTGATTCTATGGACATGAGTTTGAGTAGGCTCCAGAGTTGGTGATGGATAAGGAGGCCTGGCATGCTAAAGTCCATTGGGTTGCAAAGAGTTGGATATGACTGAGCTACTGAACTGACTGACTGAAGGCTTCAGAATTAGATTCAAGAGATCCTCCTAAAGCCAGACTTTTGAAACTCAGTAATGTTTTGAGCCAATTTAATCTACTGGCAGTCTCACAGCCTCTTTAGGATGAAAAACATGGAAAGTTAAAGAGATTTTCAGGAGGAAATTGGAAGAAGCCAACAAACACATACCCCTACCTTTTGGACCTGTTAAAACGTGTCATAATATTGAATTCCTTTATTAGGAAACTTCTTTGTGGCCCAACACTAATGACACTTCAATATATGAGAATGTTGTGAAATTGTGAAAGGTCAATATAGCCAATTTCAGAGAGGGAACATGAGCACCAATCATTAAATAATCAATCCCCATGTTTATTGTTGCAGAGTATCATTGTTCTAGAATTAATTGTTATTCTTGTCTCAAAGGATCCAAGAGAAAAAAGATTAAAGAGATAGTAAGAATACTGGGCTTCCCTTGTGGCTCAGCTGGTAAAGAATCTGCCTGAAATACAAAGACCTGGGTTAGATCCCTGGGTTGGGAAGATACCCTGGAGAAGGGAAAGGCTACCCACATCAGATGCCAACACATCATAATCTTTTGATCATAATGCATAAACTTATTACCATATTTACCAGTCTAGTTTCTGAGCCCCTTTCTTACCTTGCTCTATCCTTTCTTCCTACATGATCTCAAATATTCTCATGACTTTAAATATTATCTGCAAGTTGACAACTCCAAATTTTGTATCTCCAATGCAAACATCTCTGAAATGCAAACTTGTTTATACAATTTGACATCTATTTTGGATGTCTCCTCAAAGACATCTTGAATATATGCAAAATGGAATTTCTGGAACTTTCTTTTCCTCTAATACATGCCTCAGATCTGTTCCTCTTCAAGTCCTCCCATCTCTGTAAGCATCATCTCCCTCTGCTTATTTGCTCAGGATGAATACATGTGTCATATTTGATTAATCCTTCTGCTTCACCTCCCCACTTCCATATCAAATCCATCAGTCAGGTGTATCTCTGTGACTACACAGATCACAAACCTGTCCAACCCCTTCTATGCTAATGAGGCCCTTGTTCAAGGCACTGTCATTTTTCACTTGGGTTCTGACATGGGGAGAAAATTCCATATTTATAGTTAAACAAAAATGGACCTTTTATAAAGTTGTAATACTAAAAAATTTGAAATAGGCATTTCAGAAAAAAGTCTCAAGCATGTGTTTGCTGCTAAGTCACTTCAGTCGTGTCCGACTCTGTGCGACCCCATAGATGGCAGCCCACCAGGCTCCCCTGTCCCTGGGATTCTCCAGGTAAGAACACTGGAGTGGGTTCAAACATATGTTTAATGGAACATAAATTTTATTTTTTCACTTTTTTAGTGATTAATAAGACATTTTAGGATATTTAATGTTTAGAGTTCATATATATGTATGCTGATACATTTATTAATACATTTTCACTGCAATAATAATAAATTTACTGTAGTGTTAAATATGAGAATTCTGACTAGCAACATTAGATAAGCCTGCTTTTTATAGTAATCATTCTAATTGATTTAGCCATTGATCCCACCCCACAGATGTAACATTTAATGATAGTAAACAACAACATACTTAAAGTGCATTTGGCAGTTTTTCCTTTTAAATTTGTAAGTTGTTTTCTATCTAAAATTTGGCCTTAATTACTACTTTAAAGGAAAAATCTTGAGCTCCATTATTGTCCAATGTGTTATATTTATGGCATGATTTTGCATGTCATACAAACTGTACTGTTCTTACAAAATAACTCAAGTAAATGATTCCAACTATTAAAATAAGAAGAAATTTTAAAAGTAAACTCAAATCATCAAGTATTTCTGGAGAGCCTACTTGCACAAATGGTAACCTACTTACATTGTCAAGAAGGCCTGAAATAATCAGTTAACTAAAATAAGAGATTAATTAAACTTAAAGACACTCAAAATTATAATGTATTAAATGAGACAGAAGTTTACTTTGCTCTCACATGGAAGATCGAAATAAGTGATCCAGAGCTAGTATGGTGGCTCTGTTCCATAAAGTACTCAGAAAACCAGGTTCCTCCAAGATTTTCATTTCACCACCTTATCCTCATAGTTCAGTTAGAGTTCTAATCATTTCATCCATATTCCAAGCAGCAGGATAGAGACAAAGGCTTCACACAGGTTAACTTTTAGGAAAGGCTATGGAAGCTACCCACTAAATGTTTTACTTTCACCTCAATAACCTTAATTATATCTCAAAACACAATTACCGCTATAAGGGACACTGAGAAACAGTTCCTTTTGACTACTGGATTTTGTTATTGGAAGACAAAGAAAACTCATATTGGGGGTAACCATTTCACTGCCATATCACTCTCCTTTTCTTTCCCAAAATTCACATCTCTGAATATTTAGCAACTAGTCTTCTAAGTCCTGCAACAGAAGAGAGCATGCAGCAGTTGTTAAATGCATGGGTCTGTAAACAGCTTAGATTTGAATTCAGTCTCCAATGTGTCTGCATCTGTGAAATGGAGATAATGGCAATATTTAATCCTTGGAGTTTTGTGAGAATTAATCAGTTTATTCATTATATGCTCTTGGCACAATGTCTCACACATTAAAAGATAAGCTCAATAAATATTACTATCATATCAACTCAGTCAAGAAGAAATGAGAGTAACCTAACTGTAGGTTAAATATTCCCTGTAGTGTCATGAATACTCAAATATTCCCTGTAGTGTCATGAATACTCAGTGTCTTGGGAGGCTCCTGAAAAACAAAGCTATCATTACAGATTTCACAAAAGTACCATTGCCATCTCAGTACTATTCTTAATAAAAATAAACAGGAACTGACTAGTATAAAGTTATATTTTATCCAAAAACTGGTCTTAATTCACTATCACATTAATAAGAAAATCTAAATACACAGATTACTCTTAAAACATTCCTCAGACAGCACGTGGGATACATTGATATTTCATCCTGACAGAGAGAAATAGAATGCAGATAAGTAGGAAAAGCAATTAGGGAAAGTGTGTCTGTTAAAATCTTTCAACACCAAAGCTAAGAACAGAATTCAATATTCCTCTCCACTAATGCTGTGGACAAAACAGTGGAATTCATGCTTGCTAAAACCATCTTCACCTGAAAATACTGTGAGACTGTCTCACAAATCAGGCAATAAAAATAATGTGAAAGAATAATTTATCTGTCTTATTTTTTCCAATGTATACTCATATATTTTTTATCTGTCTTATTTTTTTCCAACATATACTCAAAATTACTTTTAAGGCTTTACTGACCAAAGTGACTTGTTTAAAATAAATCAGGAGTGGAAAAGCTATCAGATTACTCTGTTGGAGTGGTGTTGCTCAGATGTCACCTTTTTGTCCATATTTTCCAGGCTTCTAATGTTAAATTTAAGCTCCTGTTGGCAAACTGTTTTTCCTCTTTTATCTTTCTCTGGCACAAAATGATTATCTTACTTCAGCTGCTATAGTCCAAACTTGTGAAATACAGGATAAAGAAAAATGAATAAACCACCCTGCTCCTTATGTCCCAGCATCACTTATGTGCAGCAGGAAGTCCCAGGCATAAGCCACAGGGAAATATCACAAATATAAAGCAATTCATTTAGGACTTATTTAGGAGCATGTTAATTTTATTTTATCTCCAATGGTTATCTATCCATGCTATAATAATAAACCACATGCCATCTCTCTGGGCCGTCCCAGTGTACCAGCCCCAAGCCAAACATGTGTATACCTATGGCGGATTCATGTTGATATATGGCAAAACTAATACAATATTGTAAAGTTAAAAATAAAAAATAATAATAATAATAAACCATATGGAATTCTTGTCTGTAGTAGGGGAAAAATTAAGAACACAGAAAGGGCTAGTTCAGAATTAGAGCAGCATGACCCAGAAGGCAGTTCTATCACTCAGCTACTCAATGACATGACCATCTGAACATCTTTTCCTTACTTGGTCACAAAGTAAGATGAATATATATCTGTTAATATCCTTGATATGAAACATGGAATCCTTTCTAGCCAAACATAACCTCACCAAAGCCACATGCTTTAGAATAAAGTTAATATTTTAGAGAAGTCGACTGCTTCTAGAATTTATCATTAAAACTGAATTCCATGCAGTGAGGAGGATCCCTGGGGAAGTTTCAAACATGAGTTCTTCCCAGTGAATTTCATCTTTACTTCTGAATCTGAGGCAAAAGCACCTGGGATTCCACGAACTAGGACTATAGCATCACTGAATGAACAAGGTGCCAAGATGAAGAGCAAATTAGAAAGAATGAAAAATCTAGTCACTATACTTATAGAAATCTGTGTGATTCAGTCTAGGGGGAAAATGGGAGGAAAAGTGCATATTAGTTTAATGAGATGTAGATAAAATATTTTAAATTGGCCCAAGTGTTCTGGTTGAATTATCTGGAATAATAAAAGACTAAATTTCCCAGAAAATCTTTGTCCCAAAGTTGAATGATTTTCTAGTTCATACATTTGATGCTTCATGAATAAAACCATCAAGGAGGAAGTAGATGGGGGAGGGCTCGATTATGAGTTCGGAATTAGTAGCTTCAAAATATTACATATAGAATAGATAAACATCAAGATCCCACTGTATAGTACAGGGAATTATATTCAATGTCATGTGATAAACCATAATAGAAAAGAATAGGAAAAAGAATATATATGAAATAACAGAATCACTTTGCTGTACTATAGAAATTAATACAGCATTATAAATCAATTTTACTTTAATAAAATAATTTTTAATAAACAAAATAAAACCAAAAGATCATATACATATACTCTTCTTTTTCCTTAGGATAAAATAGTTTTGAAAAGTAAAACCTGAGCCATAATGGGGTTGATTTTGGAAATGTAAATGGCAAACCCAAGGACTCACTGAAAAAAGGTGAATTAGGAAATCATGTTCTTATAACGGCTCCAGTACTTGAAAAGAAAAAGATAAAACCACTTTCTACAAACTGCAGGCATATTTTTCTCTAAGATGTCCTACTTCTACACAGTAAGTGTTGATCCACAATTTTAACAAGAACTCAAAGTGTCTCTAATGGTAAAATTTAGGGAGGTTGAACTTCATTTCCACAGAAACAGAATTCATTTTTTGAGAAATGCTAACTAAAAAAACTTTTGTGTTCTATTGATATAGAATAAAATCAGATGCAACCATGCTAAACTTCTTGAAGTCTACTTAAATAAGTTTATCTTGTTAACTTGGATCTATTTCAATTTTTTTTTCAAGTAAAAATACATATTTCACCTCATTTCACATTCCATGAGCTAGACTGTCTAGTCTCAATGAGAATATTCCTACAGTCTGAGAAAATTCCTACACTATGAAACTCTATTTCAATAGCTTCCAAACACTCAGTAAGCAATATACTCACACTCCTGAAAGCTTTTCCTACCTTTAATTTAATTTAGCTCTAAGCTACAGTACATTAATGTCTCTGCATTCTTTATGTCTTCTTATGTGTTATCCCTACATACCAGCTTCTGTGAAGACACATATGACCTAAACAATCCATATATAAGTTGACAGAAATGAAGGAGGAAAGGGGAAGGTTTAAAGTTTAAATGGTGGACATCAGGAAGAGGAGCCTATGCATACTTAACTTTACCAAAGTGGTACTGCAATGAAAACTATAAGAAAGACTTCAGTTCAGTTCAGTTTAGTCGCTCAGTCGTGTCCGACTCTTTGCGACCCCGTGAATTGCAGCACGCCAGGCTTCCCTGTCCATCACCAACTCCCAGAGTTCACTCAAACTCATGTCCGTTGAGTTGGTGATGCCATCCAGCCATTTCATCCTCTGTCGTCCCTTTCTCCTCCTGCCCCCAATCCCTCCCAGCATCAGAGTCTTTTCCAATGAGTCAACTCTTCACATGACGTGGCCAAAGTATTGGAGTTTCAGCTTCAACATCAGTCCTTCCAATGAACACCCAGGACTGATCTCCTTTAGAATGGACTCCTTGGATCTCCTTGCAGTCCAAGGGACTCTCAAAGGTCTTCTCCAACACCATAGTTCAAAACCATCAATTCTTCGGCACTCAGCTTTCTTCACAGTCCAACTCTCACATCCACACATGACCACTGGAAACACCATAGACTTGACTGACAGACCTTTGTGGGCAAAATAATGGCTCTGCTTTTGAATATGCTATCTAGGTTGATCATAACTTTCCTTCCAAGGAGTAAATGTCTTTTAATTTCATGGCTGCAATCACCATCTGCAGTGATTTTGGAGCCCCCAAAAATAAAGTCTGACACTGTTTCCACTGTTTCCCCATCTATTTCCCATGAAGTGATGGGACCAGATGCCATGATCTTCGTTTTCTGAATGTTGAGCATTAAGCCAACTTTTTCACCCCCCACTTTCACTTTCATCAAGAGGCTTTTTAGTTCCTCTTCACTTTCTGCCATAAGGGTGGTGTCATCTGCATATCTGAGGTTATTGATATTTCTCCCGGCAATCTTGATTCCAGCTTGTACTTCTTCTAGCCCAGCATTTCTCATGATGTACTCTGTATATAAGTTAAATAAGCAGGGTGACAAAATACAGCCTTGACGTACTCCTTTTCCTATTTGGAACCAGTCTGTTGTTCCATGTCCAGTTCTAACTGTTGCTTCCTGACCTGCATATAGGTTTCTCAAGAAACAGGTCAGGTGGTGTGGTATTTCCATCTCTTTCAGAATTTTCCACAGTTTATTGTGATCCACACAGTCAAAGGCTTGAAAGACTGTTTTCAAAAGAAAAGATTTCTAGTACATTCAGGTACTAGTGGAATGAAAGAGAAAACAACCACTCTTGTACACTAGTGCCCCCTCTCTGTAAGTTCCAACATTCGTGAACCTCTAATAATAAAGCAGGACTGAGACTACAAAAGCTGATGTAAGCTGGGATCAGAAATAACAAAGGGCCAATACAGTTTTTTCCTCCAAGAAATTCTGTTGTATTGCAAGATTTACAGTACATTGGGATGTTACAGTTACATTGGGATGTTAAGATTTCTCACTGTATTTTTATGATAATTATACTTTGATATACATGGCATTTACCATTGACAGCTTATATATTCTGTATGCTGGTTTCAAGCTAGATGAGGTTTGAATGCTCTTCAGGGATAAGTAATTTTTTTCCTCCCCATTTTAAGAAACTGTACACAGTTCAGATAATAATAATGACTCAGAAACAAGAAGATTAGAAAATTGAATAAAGAAGACCCTAAAAAGACAAGGAAGTTTCATACCCATACTATATATTTTGTTTGCTGACTGAGTAGGATAATGGAGTTAAAGAACACTGAAGTTGGAATATGGGAACACAGCTCTAATTCCATCTATACCAGAGTCTTTTAAGACCCTTTGTCTCTTTGGGCCTTAGATGCTTCAGATGGAAAATGAGAGGTCAGATTAGATCATCAGTTCAGTTCAACTGCTCAGTGGTGTCTGACTCTTTGTGACCCCATAGACTGCAGGACACCAGGCTTCCCTGTCCAACACCAACTCCCAGGGCTTGTTCAAATTCATATCGGTGATGCCATCCAACAATCTCATCCTCTATTGTCTCCTTCTCCTCCTGCCTTCAATCTTTCCCAGCATCACGGTCTTTTCTAATGAGTCAGGTGCCCAAAGTTTTGGAGCTCCAGCTTTAGCATCAGTCCTTCCAATGAATATTCACGACTGATTTCCTTTAGGGTTGATTGGTTTGATTTTCTTGCAGTCCAAAGGACTCAAGAGTCTTCTCCAACACCACAGTTCAAAAGCATCAATTCTGGACAAAAGTTCAAAGTATCACAGATGATACGCTACTGCTGCTGCTGCTAAGTCGCTTCAGTCGTGTCTGACTTTTTGCGATCCCGTGGACGGCAGCCCAACAGGCTCCCCTGTCCCTGGGATTCTCCAGGCAAGAACACTGGAGTGGGTTGCCATTTCCTTCTCCAATGCATGAAAGTGAAAAGTGAAAGTGAAGTCGCTCAGTCATGTCCGACTCTTCGCGATCCCATGGACTGCAGCCCGCCAGGCTCCTCCATCCATGGGACTTTCCAGAGTACTGGAGTGGGGTGCCATTGCCTACTCCAATATAAAACAAAAAAAAATTTTTTTTAAGTCTATACTTTTCATCACCATATTTTGTCCCAGGTAGACATAAGTCCTAGTTAATGGCACCCCACTCCAGTACTCTTGCCTGGAAAGTCCCATGGATGGAGGAGCCTGGCGGGCTGCAGTCCATGGGATCGTGAAGAGTCGGACATGACTGAGCGACTTCACTTTCACTTTTCACTTTCATGCATTGGAGAAGGAAATGGCAACCCACTCCAGTGTTCTTGCCTGAAGAATCCCAGGGACAGGGGAGCCTATTGGGCTGCCGTCCATGGGATCGCAAAAAGTCAGA
This sequence comes from Bos mutus, assembly GCF_027580195.1. Classification (NCBI taxonomy): domain Eukaryota; kingdom Metazoa; phylum Chordata; class Mammalia; order Artiodactyla; family Bovidae; genus Bos; species Bos mutus. Next base: position 21,838,537 of record NC_091644.1, on the reverse strand, counting down.
CACGACTGAAGCGACTTAGCAGCAGCAAAGCATATGTAAAAACAGCAAATTTGTAACTGGTCAAGTTTGAGCAAAGATAGTGACTTGTCCAAAATCACACAGTGATTCAATGAAGAAGTCAAATGCCCCAATTCCCAGATCTTATTTGAACTGAATAATGGCAAGACTATTACAAGACACAATTGGGATATATATTGTATATCCTAAGTATTATAAGGAAACTCAAATGAAAGCATACAATGCTTAGTTTTTAGAGTGACAACCAGAAATGTTAATACTTACTCAACTCCAGTATTCCATAAAAACATCTCTGTTCTATGTCGAGTTATGCCAAAAATATTTTTTTTACTATACAGAACTAGAAAAACCTGACGTAAAAAATTAACTAAATAAAATACTTTTCCGCTATCTTATGTTTTATTCAGTGATCACATTTCTAAGTTCATGAGGAAAAAAATACTTTTACATTGAAATAGCTCTTAATAAAAATAAGCTCTTTTAGAATGAAAATAGATGAGATGTGACAAGTCTCTAAGGAATTACTGTTGTTCAAGCCCTCACTTTGTTATGAATGTGTTTAGTTCTGATTGATTTAGAAAATTGTAATAAATAAAAACTGTCCAACTTGAATATAGTGTTGATTCTCTATGCATGCCAGCATATGACAAAATTTTTTTCTCATTTCAGCCTAAAAAATGTAGCCTTTATCCTCAAATAAATGTGTGAATACATGTGTAACTTTAGTTTTTCTTCTTTTTTGTGACTAGTGGTTAATTTTTATTTTATTTTATTTTATTTTTAAACTTTACAATATTGTATTAGTTTTGCCAAATATCGAAATGAATCTGCCACAGGTATACATGTGTTCCCCATCCTGAACCCTCCTCCCTCCTCCCTCCTCCTCCTCCCTCCTCCTCCTCCTCCTCCCTCCTCCCACCTCCCCCTCCTCCCACCTCCCTCCCCCCCCATACCATCCCTCTGGGCCGTCCCAGTGCACCAGCCCCAAGCATCCAGTATCGTGCATCGAACCTGGACTGGCAATTCGTTTCATACATGATATTATACATGTTTCAATGCCATTCTCCCAAATCTTCCCACCCTCTCACTCTCCAACAGAGTCCATAAGACTGTTTTATACATCAGTGTCTCTTTTGCTGTCTCGTACACAGGGTTATTGTTACCATCTTTCTAAATTCCATATATATGTGTTAGTATACTGTATTGGTGTTTTTCTTTCTGGCTTACTTCACTCTGTAATTTTTTATTAGAATATAATTGCTTTACATAATAAAAATATTGTTCATTAATGTATACCTGGTTTTATTAATATTTCCAGTATTCAACTATTGTCCATTTCAAGTTTAAGAAATGTAAAAGCATATTTTGAATCTTTGCTAAAGTAGGAGTGTCTGTATTTATCCACATGGTTCTATACAGTAGAAGTGTAATATCTAACAAGGAGTAAAGGATGTATAGGTTTATTGCATTTTAAAAAGTTAATTTTCATTTAAAACTATTTTTAAATAATGTAAGAATATTCCAAGATAAAATCAAAGAAAAGAAAAATAAGGCTAAATTTTTATCAAACTTATCTGGCCTTCCCTGAAGTTCTTTGTTATCTTCATAGACTTGATCTAAATGTTTAAATCTGCCCAACAGCAAACTCCAGGAGACAGTGAAGGACAGGGACGCCTGGCGTGCTGCAGTCCAGGAGTTCACAAAGAGTCAGACACGACTGAGCGACTGAACAGCAACAACAAAACAGTGTCCATGCTGAGACCTGCTTCTAAACGCTCAGCATACTCACATGTCAGGTTCAAATAGTGATTTAATAGTCGTTTTTTCTCAAGGCTAACTCCAGCAAGGACTGATCCTTGAGTTGCCACCCTGCCTTGTCTTTAGAGGAACAGACGCCACTCTCAGTTTGACCTCTCAGGGGCATGACCTACCCCAGGCAGGTCAGTTAAGAAGCCCTCCTTTTAACTGCAGCACAACCAGTACAATTCATTTGCTTCTGGTGTTTCTCCAGAATTTGAACTGGCATAAATGTATCAAATTGTTAAGCAATATTATATAGGCTGTGATTTAAATAAATAGCTTTAGATATAGAATAATATATTATAATGAGTATAATACTTCACTTAGAAAAGGAATAAAAACATCTAGTGGATATTGTCATGTGTGATGTTCCCATTTTAGTGTCAACAGGAACTAAATGATGCATAAGTTTTAGCATTATTTTTTTTTTACTGAAGTACAGTTGATGTACAATATATTAATTTCTGCTACACAGCAAAGTGATTCACTGCCAAATATATATGTTCTTTCTCATATTCTCTTCCATTATGGTTTACCATAGGATATTGAATATAATTCCCTGTGCTAAACAGTAGGACCTTGTTGTTGATCCATTCAGATCAGATCAGTTGCTCAGTCGTGTCCGACTCTTTGCAACCCCATGAATCGCAGCATGCCAGACCTCCTTGCCCATCACCAACTCCCAGAGTTCACGCAGACTCACGTCCATCGAGTCAGTGATGCCATCCAACCATCTCATCCTCTGTCGTCCCCTTCTCCTCTTGTCCCCAATCCCTCCCAGCATCAGAGTCTTTTCCAATGAGTCAACTCTTCGCATGAGGTGGCCAAAGTATATATATATATATATATATATATATATATATATATATATATATATAATTTATGTCTGCTAACAATAATAATATTATTTTTAAGTAATCATCATGTTTATTTAGCATCTTATTGCAAAGAGAGAATTTTCAGAAATTAGGACCCCAAATCCTAGAATAAAACTTCAATTCAAATGACATTTTTTCTACTCCTTTGTGTAGTCACTGTGAAAGGCAAGAAAAGCATAAACAGAACAAAGAGATGGCAAGACAAATGAACATAAGGCTTTGTGGTTTTTACCACCTACTTATTGAGCTAAGACATATATACATTTTAAAAACATAGACAAAGGCAAATAAAAGACTGGACTTCATTTGGAAGAGGTAAGGTTCAGAGCTCCTTAAAGGGCAGTACCTCGACAGATTGCGTGGAGAAACTTTTCGGTTCAGTCTGAGTTTATTCAGGCCTTGCTAATATTGTGGACACAGATGAGAGATTATTAATTGAAATAACCTGAATCTCTTAACCATAACAACCTAATGCCAGGCCTCCATCCTTAAGAGTGTCTATACATGCTCCGAGTATCAATATCATTCATCCCTGACTTCCATTTGGGAATGCTTCTCTGGGACAGAAGAAAGCCATATCGCTGTCCACAATGCTGGTGCCCACAGGACAGACCATAGAAATGTGACCTCCAAGAGATGCCTACCTCGACGGGTAAACACATTGCCCTGCACTCCCTGGAGTCCTCCTGAGCCAAAATCACACTAATGAGCAAGAGTGTGACAGAACTTCTTTTCCCTACTCTGTGGCAACTTATTTCTACTAAGCACCAACACTATGTTCATGAAAACAGCTCCTTCAGCCCTGTCTGTGCCCCTTTTCACCAGGTCAGAAATGCTGACATAGGAGACAAGCAGCATGCCGTAATAGCCGTAATAAAAGGCTAACTCCTAGAAGGCTTTGCTAATTGCTCCTCTCCAGCTCAGCCTCAAACTCCCAGGCAAAGCAGCTCCTTATGACCCACCCACTTGTAGATCACCTGACTCAGACATGGTTTGCATGTGTGCGTGCTGAGTCACTTCAGTCATGACAAACTCTTTGTGACCCTGTGGATCATAGCCTTCCAGGATTCTCTGTCCATGGAGATTTTCCAGGCAAGAAAATCTGGAGTGGGTTGCCATGCCCTTCTCCAAAGGATCTTCCTGACCCAGGGATCGAACCTGTGTCTCTTGCAACTCCTGCATTGCAGGCAAATTCTTTACCACTAAGCCATGGAGGTAGCCCCAGACATGGTTTAATTGCACCTAAATGGGAACTTCTGAGAACAAGAACCAAGCAAAGATGTCAGGGAACTCAGGAGACTGACTTGCTTATGTTAGAAGATTTGCAGTGATGATTGTGGCAGACAGGCTGGCTGAATAAAAGTCCTGTGGTAGATGGTGCTCAGTTACTAATTGCTGATGTGGATTGAGCCCTGACCACTTGGTGCAAAATGCTTTATGCAGGTCCTATCAATACTTATTTTAAAAATGAGAAACCGAAGTTTAGAAAAATTAATTTTTGAATACTACACTCAGCTAATATATGTCAAATCTGAGTATAAAACTAAGTCCAAGTAATGCCAGAATCTCTGTACATAAGTGGAGCTTCCCTGATGGTTCAATGGTAAAGAATCTGCTTACCAAGGCAGGAGACATGGGTTCAGTCCCTGAGTCGGGAAGATCCCTTGGAGAAGGAAATGGCAACCCACCTCAGTATTCTTGCCTAAAAAATCCCATGGACAGAGGAGCTTAGCAGGGGTCCGTGGGGTTGCAAAAGAGTCAGACGTGACTCACCAACTAAACAACAACAACAACTGTGCATAAGCATTAGACTATATACTGTTGTGAGGACACCAGTGAAGGGCTATGAGTGAACGATGGCATGGGGAAAGAAGAGCTGTAGAAATACTGGACATGAGGAAGAATAATCAGGAGAGACCAGAGGGGTGAGAAACTGAATTAAAAATGTAGTTAAGAGGAGGTCTTGTTGCTTTCATTTAGTGTGAAGTCACAGAAGTTCAGTCCTAGTCAATAGCAATACTTAAAATTTCTCATTGTACTATGAATTTTCCTTTATAAATAGACTAAAGCAGTCTCCTGGAATATCAGCATTATGCTTAAGTTTTAAGATTACAGGCACAAAGGTCTCTGTGTTAATGATCAGCAAAAGGAAGTAAGGGAAAATATTTGCTTATGTTATGAAAACCTTACCACCAACAACAAAATTACCCCAGATGATAGGAAAACATCTTTCATTTCAGTTCAGTTCAGTCACTCAGTCGTGTCCGACTATTTGCGACCCCGTGAATCGCAGCACGCCAGGCCTCCCTGTCTGTCACCAGCTCCCAGAGTTCACTCAGACTCACGTACATCGAGTCAGTGATGCCATCCAGCCATCTCATCCTCTGTCATCCCCTTCTCCTCCTGTCCCCAATCCCTCCCAGCATCAGAGCCTTTTCCAATGAGTCAACTCTTCGCATGAGGTGGCCAAAGTACTGGAGTTTCAGCTTTAGCATCCTTCCTTCCAAAGAAATCCAAGGGCTGATCTCCTTCAGAATGGACTGGTTGGATCTCCTTGCAGTTCAAGGGACTCTCAAGAGTCTTCTCCAACACCACTGTTCAAAAGCATCAATTCTTCGGCGCTCAGCTTTCTTCAGAGTCCAACTCTCACATCCACACATGACCACAGGAAAAACCATAGCCTTGACTAGACGGACCTTTGTTGGCAAAGTGATGTCTCTGCTTTTGAATATGCTATCTAGGTTGGTCATAACTTTCCTTCCTAGGAGTAAGTGTCTTTTAATTTCATGGCTGCAGTCACCATCTGCAGTGATTTTGGAGCCCAGAAAAATAAAGTCTGACACTGTTTCCACTGTTTCCCCATCTATTTCCCATAAGGTGATGGGGCCAGATGCCATGATCTTCGTTTTCTGAATGTTGAGCTTTAAGCCAACTTTTTCACTCTCCGCTTTCACTTTCATCAAGAGGCTTTTTAGTTCCTCTTCACTTTCTGCCATAAGGGTGGTGTCATCCGCATATCTGGGGTTATTGATACCACTATATATACCTATCAGAATGACTAAAATAAAAGAAATAACACCTGGTGCTGGTGAAGATACAGAGCAATGGGAACCCATAGTTGCTGGTAAGAGCATGAATGGCACAGCCACTATGAAAAATGGTTTGCCGGTTTCTCATAAAATTTAACATACACTTAGTATACAATCCAGCAATACTAATCCTAGGTGTTTACCTAAGTGAAATGAAAACCTCTGTTTATACCAAAAAAATGTCCTATATGTAAATATTTATATCATCTTCATTCATAATCACCAAAATCTACAAATAAACCACAGGTCCCTCAAAGACGAATGGTTATAAACAAACACTGGTACATCCATACTATGAAATTACTCAACAATAAGGAGAATCGAACTATCGACTGATAACGTAAAACAAGTGCATGAGTCTTAAATGCTTTAAGTAAAAAAGCCAGAATCCAGAGGCTGAACAGTATATGATTACATTCATTTATATGACGTTCTGAGAAAGGCAAAACAAATCAGTGGTTGTCAGGTGGTAAGGGTGGGGGAAGATTTGGCTTTAAAGGGAGAGCATAAGGTAATGTTAGAGGAGACGAGGGTTGTAAAAGTTTTGTGTTTTAATTGTAGCGATGGCCATGTAACCCTACGCATCTGCCAAAACTCATGGAACTGTACACTAAAAAAGGGAATCTAACTATATTTAAATTAAAATAAATTTAAAAATAAAACAGAAACATCTCTCCTACAACTAAGCATAAGGCAAAAATTTCACATTTTCTAAATGTTATAAATCACTGAAACATCACCACACAGAGTACCATTTATAAACAAGATAATTTGAGTATTTAAACCACAAACTAGACAATAATTTTTCAAAAAATTATATACAAGGCATAAAAATATACTTATTAAAAGCATAAGTAGTTGGCCAGAATGTTGTTTACCACCTCCGAATAGCCATAAAATGTTTATAGATTTTTACATCTTTTACAAATAAAGTGGAGTAAATTAATGCAAAGTTGTCTTCCTGGGAGAAGCTGTCAAACTTTGCACTTTTGGCCAAAAGGGAATTTGTGACTTCCTATTATGCTAAATTTGGTACTAAAGCCTGAATGAACCACCCCAAATGGGCTATTTACTATGATAAATACTGTTTCTTAACAAGAGGGAAACTGGTGGCCTGGGAAGATAACTGCTGAGATTTTAATGTATCCTCTGAAACACTCTGACACACTCTGCTAGAGAGAATAATTTATTATCAGCAGAAGTCAGACTCAAATTCCATTTCCTATAAAAGATCATCAAAAAACAAATGCAATTTAATTGACCAAATATGTATTAAGTATTTACTATATGCCAAGCACTGCCATAGCCACTAGGTAAACAGAGTTGAAAAAGAATGCAATATTTGCCTTTAAAGAATGCACAGACTAGCAAGAGAGAGAGGCACATAAACAGTTAAACTTGCACACAATAATTTAATGTGTAATGTGTAATGTGTAATGATAGAAGTGTGTTCGGGGTATGGGGATAACAAAAAAGGATATTATCAACCAGATCCTGCTGCTGCTGTTGCTAAGTCGCTTCAGTCGTGTCCGACTCTGTGCGACCCCTTGGACTGCAGCCTACCAGGCTTCTCCGTCCATGGGATTCTCCAGGCAAGAACACTGGAGTGGGTTGCCATTTCCTTCTCCAAAGCATGAAAGTGGAAAGTGAAAGTGAAGTCCCTCAGTCGTGTCTGACTCTTAGTGACCCCAGGGACTGCAGCCTACCAGGCTCCTCCATCCATGGGATTTTCCGGGCAACAGTACTAGAGTGGGGTGCCATTGCCTTCTCCCCAGCCAGATCCTAGGACTCCCTAAAACCTGCCTTCAGCGATAACTGGACTTCTAACAGGAATAAATGGAAGGCTGCATGGATTGAAGAGTTCCATCCTTGATTTTTGCACAAAGGGCTGATAAAGAGAATAATAAGTCTTTTTATAGCTCATGCTAAATCCCTTCAAGCTAACCATCCTTCTAAAAATTAACATAGAAAAGCATGAATGTCTCATTTCCTCTGTGTGTTAGCTGTGGTCATAGATAGCACATAATTCCAACTCACAATTTCTAGCAATGTTGACCTAAAGTAATCACCCCAAAGCTCTCATCATGGGTTAAACAAGTAAAGTGAGCATTCTGAAATGATAGAATCCTATTTCCTGTTTTCAAGTGCTTTCCTGAAACTTCTAGCCCTATAAAGTAAGACTAACCAGAGGACCTTTTCTTCCTTATTTCAGTTCTATTCATCACAAATATTAATTACAGGTGTGTGCACCATGGTCACATGTCAGGAAAGAAGTCACCAGAATGTTTTAAAAACAAAATGGTATGGAAAAAACACAAGTGCCACATATTTGAGGAGCAACATCATGGAATGATGGAATTTTAGAAATGGGAAAAGCTTTATAGCAAGATCTGGATTCAGATCCTGCCTCTTCCATATACTAGCTCCTCACTTTAGACAACTTACCTTGCCTGTCTAAATGTCCGTGTCCTCATCTGAAAGACATTGGCACTATTATTCTTGGGGTAAGTGCCATACAAGAATGATTCTCAAGCCTGCTACATGCTGGAACTCAACTGAGATTCTGTTTTCATTGGTCTAGAGCCTGGATCACAAAAAAAGCTCCCTAAGGTGTTCTACTGTGCATCTGGGGACACAAGCACTAGATTACAGTATTTGAGAGAACTCCCTAAACTTTAATTCAGTGCAAATTTGGCAGTTTGTTAAGTACCATTGAATTCATCCTATTATTCAAGTTTCATGATCTGAGAACACTAGTAATTCAGAAGTTAAATTTGGTGTTTATCTGTAATGCCTCACTTGACAAGCAAACCGTCTCTATTAATCAACAACTGAGAATTGTTCTAAGGAGCTGAATAAGATGTATACATTAAATATTTTTTAAAAGCATGGTATCTGACCTCAAGCAGTATAAACTTTCTTCCACATCTAAGTCCTTTTATATTTGGCACATACATTAAATGACTAAAGCCAATTAATGTGCAAATATAATATAAATATACAGTGAGGACACTGTATTCAGCCTATAATGAAGAAACCTGAACTTGAAAAGTAAATTAAGCAGCTCTTAGGATTTCCAGTTAAATCTTTGACCAATAACCTACCCCATCTTTGTCCTTGGCCTGAATCCTGACTACCTTCCAACCTTTACAATAACAATCAGCAAGAGGATAGCCTTCCTAATACAAATTTCATCATTATTAGAATCATTATTAAATCTTGCTTTCTGAGCAAGTATATCTGCTTAAGAACTAATGAATGCATAGCATAAACCAAAGAAGGAAAAGGACATGGATATACCACACTGGTGCAGTCAGTGAGCCTGGGAGATAAATGGACCAAATGCATATATATCGTTTCACATTCTCCAAAATAACCCTAAATGGTTGCAGCAGAACTTAGATCAATGAATATTTATTACTGAGTTTATTATTTTTTAACATCTTTTTTCTGAGCACCTAGCAACTAAAGTACCTTTAAACTTGCAAAGATAGATGCTGCAAATATCTAGGCTGAATTACCCATTTCTATGTTTGAAGCTTGAATTATTCATTTATACATTTTATTTCTTAAAAAGGAAAATAAACAACATGGTAAAGAAAGGGGATACTAAAAAATCTCCTTGCTGTAGATTTCAAGATTTTCAAGCTGGTAGGAACCCAAAAGGCCCCTTCAGGAATAAATAATAGATTTATTCTACAATCTAATTAATATTCACCAACTATGCTATTTATGAAACAAAGTAATATATCCAGGGAATGCAACTGCATGTAAGCAAAACTAAGCATATTAATGAGTGAAAAAAAATTTACAAAATAAGGCTAGGAAAAGTATGTACACAAAAAATAGTTTTTCCTCAAAACTGTACTCAAATATTGAGAACAGTTGGTGGATCCCATTTAATTGCTGGTTTTATAATAAAGCACATGCTTAAATTAGAGCAACAGTGTGAGCAGTCCGTGAGACCTCTGCCAACAACCACCTATGGCATCAATCTCTTATTTGAAAAGGAATTGAATGCTTCTTATTTCCATGTGCAAATGATTATGCAAGACCATGGAAAGTCTAGACCCATAAGCTTACCAATTTAATTAATTAAGTTCCAAAGTAATAACCAATTATTCTCTAAACATCTTGAGACTAACATTGATCTATTTATTCCTATTTACTTATGAATAGCAATAGAAGCTTATAAATTATCACCAAAATAGAGCATGCCACTAGAATGTGAGAAGAAAATTTCAAAATGTCTATTTTATCAAAAAAAAAAAAAGAAAGAAACCAAGCTTTACTGATATTTAACAGAGATTACAATGGCCACTTCCCTGTCTCTCAACTGTAAACAAGACAGCCACAAGATATGTAGAAGGAAACGAGAGGAGCTGGCTTTACAACACATTAGATAGTACCATGGTATGTATAGTCACAGTTAATTTATGGGTTATATTATCTAGTTTTAATCTATGCTAACCTTACAAAATAGAAAAATTTTTTTAATATTCTTGCAAAGAGAAACTGGACTGAAATTATACTAAATATAAGCAAAGTATATGAAATTAAGAAAACAATGCATGAACACAAATAAAGTTCAACAAAGAAACATAAACTATTAAAACACACACAAGAATAGAAATCCTAAAGTTAAAAAATGATGCTTAAGAATTGATATTTTTGAACTGTGGTGTTGGAGAAGACTCTTGAGAGTCCGTTGGACTGCAAGGAGATCCAACCAGTCCATTCTAAAGGAGATCAGCGCTGGGTGTTCTTTGGAAGGAATGATGCTGAAGCTGAAACTCCAGTACTTTGGCCCCCTCATGCGAAGAGTTGACTCATTAGAACAGACTCTGATGCTGGGAGGGATTGGGGGCAAGAGGAGAAGGGGACGACAGAGGATGAGATGGCTGGATGGCATCACTGACTCGATGGATGTGAGTTTGAGTAAACTCCAGGAGTTGGTGATGGACAGGGAGACCTGGTGTGCTGCAATTCATGGGGTCGCAAAGAGTCGGACATGACTGAGAAACTGAACTGAACTGAACTGAACTGAGTTGAAGAATTAAATAGGAAATTTTCACTGCTGATTCAATTAAGTAGAAGAATTATTGACCTAGAATAGAGTTCATCTGAAATATCCAGTCAGAGAAGCAAAAATAAATAATTGTAAAATGTTAACAATGTCTACATGAATCATGAGATATCATTAAAATAAACAATTTATATACTGTTGGAGTCATGGGAGAAGAAAGGAGCAGAAAACTTACTTAAAGAAATAATGGCTGAGAACTTCCCAAATCTGAGAAGAAACTGGACATCTGAGTTCGTGAAACTAACAATCAAACCCAAAATTTTAACCCAAAATCATACTCTTCAAGACATATTATAACAAAACTGTCTAAAATCAAACACAAAGGGAGAATTTTTAAAGCAACAAGAGAAAAAATAGTTGCTCACATATAAAGGAACCCCCAAAAGGCTATCAACAAAATTCTCAGCAGAAACCTTGCAGGTCAGGAAAAAGTGGGATAATATATTCAAAGTGCTAAAAGAAAAAACTGCCAGCCATGAATATTTTACCTGGAAAATTACTTTCAGAAATAAAAGAAAGATAAAGACTCTAGCAAACAAACAAAAGCTGATTATCCATCAGTTGAACCTTGAAAGATATGTAAGGTGGCTAATGTCACCTAATGAAAAGAGACCAGGGATGCTGCTAAAATCCTACAATGCACAACACAGTCTTCAAAGTAAAAAAAAATTATCCAACACTAAATGTTGAAGAAAAGCTATAACCAACCTAGGCAGCATATTAAAAACCAGAGACATTACATTGCCAACAAAGGTCTGTCTAGTCAAGGCTATGGTTTTTCCAGTAGTCATGTATGGATGTGAGAGTTGGACTATAAACAAATCTGAGCACCGAAGAATTGATGCTTTTGAACTGTGGTGTTGGAGAAGACCCTTGAGAGTCCCTTGGACTGCAAGGAGATCCAACCAGTCCATCCTAAAGGAAATCAGTCCTGAATATTTATTGGAAGGACTGATGCTGAAGCTGAAACTCCAATACTTTGGCCACCTAATGCTAAGAACCAACTAATTGGAAAAGACCCTGATGCTGGCAAAGATTGAAGGCGGGAGGAAAAGGGGATGACAGAGGATGAGAAGGTTGGAGGCATCATCGATGTGATGGACATGAGTTTGAGGAGGTTCTGGGAGTTGGTGATGGACAGGGAAGCCTGGCGTGCTGAAGTCCATGGGGTCACAAAGAGTTGGACATGACTGAGCAACTGAACTGAACTGAGATGTTGACAGCTCTGAGGTTGAGAAATCCTATCCTAATGAAAAGGATACTCCTCTATCTTAAAAAGAGTCTATCATATGTTAATTAGAAATGCTTTTGGCTAGCAAAACTTGAAACAAATGATGGTTAATTTTACTGCAATCAAATGTATTAAAAAAAAAAAAAGACTGCCCACAGTTTAACCTCAAAGGGTAATAGCCTCAAGGTCACAAAGTGGCTGCTATAGCTACAGACATCACTACCACATTCAAGGAGAAAGCTCTGAGCACTAGCCACATCTGTGCCTTTTATCAGGAAAGCAAAACCTAGTATCTCATGGTGCAGATCTACCTTTTAGAGATTTTGTAGACAATTTAAAAAGCAGCACATGCTTCTTTAATTGGACAACCGGTCACACATTCTGCTTTACATTATGTCGTCATAAGATATTAAGTTAGGAAGTGAACAAAAGGAACTGGTAAGCCAAATACCTCTCTTTCACTACAGAGTGAGAGAGAAAATAAAAAACTATTGATCAGAGACTAACAGTGAAAAATCTTGGAAACCCTCTTCAGGGAACACTGGGGAAAGCAGTTTAATTACAGACAACAATCTTAGCTGTTGGCAGGAAAAAGCATTCCTGACTAGCCTGCTGGGGTCCTTCAGAGATATTACAGTCTTGATAAGAGAAATTCAATATATGTCAAAGCTCAGAGATATATGTTAGAGCCCATAGGTACGATGCCTTTTGAATCTATACAAAGTCAATGATATAAATTCAAGAATTCTGACTTAATTTAAAATGAAAGAGGCATATTTGCAATCCAGTGTGCAGATAAAAGAGCCCTCTTCCTCTGGGGAAGCACATATCCTAAGCAGTCTAACATACTTTAATTTGGACTTCCGTTCGGTACATAAACAACACGCACCCTGCTGAACTTTATATAAGCCCCAGTAGATGTAATACATTCAGATTTTCAAATAGATCTAAAAAAATTCAACCACTGAGATTGCTGCTAAAAAGAAAACTTATGAACTAGAAAGCAAAATATGTGTACAGCAGCCTGTAGGGAGAAGAAAGAAGGTATCTATCAGAGGGAAATATTGAGAAGTTAGCATGAGGAAAGTTTGTTTAAACAATAGATTGACTTGGAACTAGCTGAAACCTCCCAGGTCTTTATAGTTTAGCATGTCAAGAGTGAGATGCTCTAGTTAATTTCATATGATAAACTTGAACTTCACATCTTAATACTTTTCTTTTTTTTTTTTAGCATTTTTCTTTTTTTTTTTTATTTCAAAGAAAATTTTCTTTAGATTAACAATTAACAACTGCTTAAAGTAAAGGTTCTGGAAATTTTCAGATAAATTATTTTCAAACTCTTGAAGGTTGCTAAAAACTAAGGTTCAAAATTTATGTTCAATCTATTCTTTTTGTGCAAAAAGGCATTATTTTATAGAATTCTCTGTGCTCTTTAGGGCTTCCCTCGTGGTTCAGTGGTAAAGAATCTGCCTGTCAATGAGGAGACACAGGTTCAATCCCTGGTCCAGAAAGATGCCCTGTGGAAGGAAATGGCAACCTGCTCCAGTATTCTTACTTGGAAAGCCCCCCACAGGAGCCTGGTGGTCTACAGTCCATGGGATCTCAAAGAGTCAGACACAACTTAGCAACTAAACAACAACAACTATGCTCTTATCATGTATGAAACGAGTCGCCAGTCCAGGTTCGATGCAGGATACTGGATGCTTGGGGTTGGTGCACTGGGACGACCCAGAGGGAAGGTATGGGGAGGGAGGAGGGAGGAGGGTTCAGGATGGGGAACACAGGTATACCTGTGGCGGATTCATTTCAATAGTTGGCAAAACTAATACAATATTGTAAAGTTTAAAAAGAAAATAAAATTAATTAAAAAAAATAAAATAAAATGTATTTAGCTAGTACTGCAATAAGTAGGATACAAGGGAAGCTTCTTTGGGGCATTTCGGGCTGTGAATGGGTAACTGGGTAACTATGAGAAGCACCAGATGCACTGCCGTTAATTAAATTCTATTGTCATTTGCCCACAATAACAAATGCAGAGCTTTGTTTGGGTATTTATGCAATAACTCGGAGAAGGCAATGGCACCCCCACTCCACTACTCTTGCCTGGAAAATCCCATGGACGGAGGAGCCTGGTAGGCTGCAGTCCGTGGGGTCGCTGAGTTGAACACGACTGAGCAACTTCCCTTTCACTTTTCACTTTCATGCCTTGGAGAAGGAAATGGCAACCCACTCCAGTGTTCTTGCCTGGAGAATCCCAGGGATGGGGAGCCTGGTGGGCTGCCGTCTATGGGGTCCCACAGAGTCGGACACGACTGAGCGACTTAGCAGCAGCATGCAATAACTATGCCTCAACCATTTAAAAGGAACCTAAAAGGACACATCTAGGGCATGCAAATACAAAATTTGACCTTTTGCAAAAAACACTCACTGCGTACATAAATATATAAAATATTTTAAGTATGTTTAAAATTGCAGTATGAATAAGTGAGAGTCGTGTCCAACTCTTTGAAACGCCATGGACTGTACAGTTCATGGAATTCTCCAGGCCAGAATACTGAAGTAGGTAGCCTTTCCCTTCTCCAGGGTATCTTTCCAACCCAGGGATTAAACCCAGGTCTCCCACATTGAAGGCATATTCTTTACCAGCGTAGCCACCAGGTAAGCCCAAAATTGCAGTTTATTAGTAAATTATTATAAATTCACTACTAGCCTAATTCTGTCCTATTATTTTTTAAAATAATTTAAAGGCCACACTGTATAGCAAAATGAACAAAAAACTAGGAGGCAAAATACCTGTATTTTGGTTCTAGTTTTAATCTTAGTAAGTCACTTATCCAACACCAAGTCAGATACCAAAGGAATATTTCATGTAGATAGGCACAAGAAAGGACAGAAATGGTATGGACCTAAGAAAAGCAGAAGATAGTAAGAAGAGGTGGCAAGAATACACAGAAGAACTATACAAAAAAGATCTTCATGACCCAGATAACCACGATGGTGTGATCACTCACCTAGAGCCAGACATCCTGGAGTGTGATGTCAAGTGGGCCTTAGAAGAATCACTGAACAAAGTTAGTGGAGTTATGGAACTCCAACTCAGTTATTTCAAATCCTAAAAGATGATGCTGGCAAAGTGCTGAACTCAATATGCCAGCAAATTAGGAAAACTCAGCAGTGACCAGTTTTCATTCTAATCCCAAAGAAAGGCAATGCCAAAGAATATTTGAACTACTGCACAATTGCACTCATTTCATATGCTAGCAAAGTAATGTTCAAAATCCTTCAAGCTAGGCTTCAACTGTATATGAACCAAGAACTTGGAGATGGAAAAGCTGGATTTAGAAAAGGCAGAGAAATCAGAGATCAAATTGCCAACATCCGTTGCATCACAGAAAAAGCTAGAGGGTTCCAGAAAAACATCTACTTCTGCTTCATAGACTACGCAAAAGCATTTGACTGTGTAGATCACAACAAACTGGAAAATTCTCTTAAAGAGACAGGAATGTAAGACCACCTCACCTGCTTCCTGAGAAACCTGTATTCAGATCAAGAAGCAACAGTTAGAATTGGACATGGAACAAGGGACTGGTTCCAAATTGGGAAAGAAGTACATCAAGTCTGCCTATTGTCAACCTACTTATTTAAGTTATATGCAAAGTACGTCATGTGAAATGCTGGGCTGGATGAAGCTCAAGCTGAAGTCGAGATTGCCAGGAGAAATATCAATAAACTCAGATATGCAGATGACATCACCCTTATTGCAGAAAGCGAAGAAGAACTAAAGAACCTCTTGATGAAGATGAAAGACAAAACTCAACATTCAGAAAACAAAGATCATGACATCTGGTCCCATCACTTCATGGCAAGTAGATGGAGAAACAATGGAAACAATGATAGACTTTATATTCTTGGGCTCCAAAATCACTGTGGACAGTGACTACAGCCATGAAATTAAAAGACGCTTGCTCCTTGGAAGAAAAGCAATGACAAACCTAGACAGAGTATTAAGAAGCAGAGACATTACTTTGCCTGCAAAGATCCATATAGTCAAAGCTATGGTTTTGCCAGTAATCATGTACAGATGTGAGAGCTGAACAATAAAAAAGGCTAAGCACTGAAGAACTGATGGTTTCAAACTGTGGTTCTGGATAAGACTCTTGAAAGTCCCTTGTACAGCAAAGAGATCAAGCCAGTCAATCCTAAAAGAAATCAATCCTGAATATTCATTGGAAGGACTGATGCTGAAGCTGAATGAAGCTCCAGTACTTTGGCCAACTTATGCAAACAGTCAACTCATTGGAAAAGACCCTGACACTAGGAAAGATTGATGGCAGGAGGAGAAGGGGACAACAGAGGATGAGATCATTAGAGGGCAGGAGGAAAAGGGGACAACAGAGGATGAGATCGTTGGATGGCATCACTGACACAAAGAACATGAGTTTCAGCAAGCTCTGGGAGATGATGAACAACAGGGAAGCATGGTATGCTGCAGTCCATGGGGTTGCAAAGAGTCAAACATGACTCAGCAACTGAGCAACAACAAAGTCATTTAAAACTTAAAATCAGTTTCAACCTGTGAAAAATGAAGATGATGTAGCCTGCTTGCCTAATTCACAGGGCAGCTGTTTATAATTATATGCTAAACCCTCAGGAAAGTATTTAAAACTTGTATCCCTTCATACAAAGATATTATTAATATGAATAAATGCAAATATGAATATAGGATGTGGGGGAAAATGGTGGAAAAAAGGAGTTGAAAGTATATTTAGAAATCATCACATGAACATGATGAACAGCAACATGCTTCTTTTCCCAAAGGAAAAGCAGGAACAAGTTCAGATTTTTAAAAGCTCCTTTTCACATTTTCTCTTTAAATGGGGTCTGTTTGTGACAGGTCCAAACTTAGTACAAACCACTTGATCAAAATAAGAAATCCAAGACTTTAGAGAACAAAGATAAAAATCTTAAATCCTAAGTGGAGCACAGAATTAGTCTGCAGAGCAAACAGAACATTATATAAGAGAGGCAATTCGTCTATTGTCAAATTAACCTGATTTCCAGCCAAGGCAATGTTCTTTTGAAATATGCTAAAGATGAAATGCTAAGAATCTGAGAGGTCTTACCAATTTTTGGAATATTATATTTTTATTTAAAATGGACCAGATAAAGTTCTCAAGTCTAAGAAACTCCAAGATACAATATCAGAAGGAAAAAAAAAAAAAAGAGGGAACATGCTGTAACCTCTGAAAAAGGGATGAAAACGAAAGTCAAGTAGAAACTTTTCACAAAAGACTACTATTCAATGAATAAAATAATATGCTAGAAACTAACCATAGTCTTCTAAGAGGCAACAGTGCAAAGGAAGACTGATGAGCTGCATGTAAAAATTAACTCAACAGATACTCATTAAGTTAGTACCTAAAATAATATCTAAAATATTGTATGTTTTGGGTGAGAAGGTGTTATGATCTATGATCCCCACCACACTCATGAAGTACTAAAAGACCAATTTTTTTATAACTAAGGAAAAGTTTAATATACTCAAGAATCTAAATGAATGGTATATATGCTATACCCACAAATGTTTCAACATTTGCTAATGAGTGTCAAGGGCAGTCAGGAAGATGAAGATAGTTTGGAATACCTAGGAAAGTCTGCATGTAAAAGTGGAGGCCAGAAACAGAGGAATTAGAGGATTGGTATGACCTAGGAAGGTGGAAAAGCAACTACTGTCACAAGAGCCTTACACATTTGTGGTCTTAGAGAAGGGAAATCCTTAAGGGATTGCTTTCAATGCACACCTTTCTTTTTTCATTTGAACATTTGAGAGGCTCAAGTGTGTTAGCAGAGGTCACTATGAATCATCATCAAGAATTAGAATCCTAAAACCTTGGTGTTTTGGAGTACCAAATACCAAATCCATTAACCTGACCTCAAGCTCCCAGTCTAGGATCCCCCCCTTATCTATGGGGGACACATTCCAAGACCCCCAGTAGATGCCTGAAACTGAAAATAGTACCGAAACTAACATATAGTTTTTTTTACTATACATACACACCTAATTTATATACCAGGAATAGGAAGAGATTAATATTAACTAATAATAAAATAAAACAATTATAACAATATACTTTAATAAAAGTCACAGTAGATCTTAGCAACCTCAGATTTTTTTCCTCTTCTTTCTTTCTCACTTTCATCTTCTCACTAAAAGGAAGCATGTTACAGCTTCCCTTTGGCATATCCAAATTGCCATTATCATTATTCTTGTGTTTTATGGTCCTTGAAAAGTGAAAAGTGCAAGTGTTAGTTACTCTGTCATGTCCAACTCTTTGTGACCCCATGGACTGTAGCCAGCCAGGCTCTTCTATCCATGGAATTCTCCAGGCAAGAATACTGGAGTGGGTAGCCATTCTGTTTCCCAGGGGACCTTCCTGATCCAGGGATCAAACCCAGGTCTCCAGGATTGCAGGCAGATTCTTTACTGCCTGAGTCACCAGGGAAGCACGTTTGGAGTCCTTATTAAGTGAAATAAAGGTTACTTGAACACGAGATCTGCAATATTGCAACAGTCAATCTGCTAACCAAGACACCTACTAAGCAACTAGGGGGCAGGTAGTTTATACAGCATGGAAACACCGGACAAAGGAACGATTTACCCCCAAGGTGAGTCAGAGTGGAAAAGTGCACAGATTAATCCCACTACTCAGATCAGCATGCAATTTAAAACTTGTGAATCATTTATTTCTGCAGTTTTTCTTTTAATAGTTTTAGATCAAAGTTTACCACAGCTAACTGAAATGGCCAAAAGCAAAACCATGGGTAAGGGAGACTACTGTACTATGGTTCTGATGAGTGTCTCTCCTCCCCTTGAATACCTCCCAGAACTCACAATTTCATGAAGCAATCAACTCCCCACTTTGTTTCAGAATATTTCACAGATAGGAATTGAAAGCCTCATAGAATTTGAAGTATACAGACAAATATCCCAAGTTTCTATCCACAAAAACACTGAAAATTCAAGGAGAAACATCTGAATTATAAAATGAAAGAATTTCACATAATCTTTAGTTTTCAAAGCTAGTCAATCTGTAAGGAAACTAAAACCCAGACTTGCCTAGGGTCACAAAGCAATTTAGTGGCAGAACCTGGTCTAGAAATTCAATCTCCTGCTTCTTAAAACCTTACAATATGTATTAACAGTCCCTTATACTCTAATCCAAAGGAGTCTATTTTGTGTTCCATATCAAGAACTAGATACTTTGTTTCACAGCCCTTATGGTTAAAAAAAAAAAAAAAAAAAAGTATTATATCTCTTGAGATTTGTTTCCCTTCCTTTATGTATTATAATTCTTTCAAATAAAGCAAGGTCAACAGCTACTTTATGTAGCTCTAAAAATTGTAAGAGGTTAATTGGAAGATCTGACTCAAAGCTTAAGCTAAATATACCACCCCCTCCACAAACCACCACCCTTGCCCTTGCTATCTTTCATATAAAAATTATACATTTTAACTTCTGTTATCCATGCACTCTCTGCCCATGGATATCACATGCAGAACATACATATGGAAATTCTACAGATTCATTTCCACATAACACTTTCAAAGGAAATAGTGCAATCATTGGGTGCTTTCTAGAATTGAAAACACTCGCTCAGAAATAGAACCTCTAGCACTATGTGCGGAGAAGGCAATGGCACCCCACTCCAGTACTCTTGCCTGGAAAATCCCATGGACGGAAGAGCCTGGTAGGCTGCAGTCCGTGGGGTCGCTGAGTTGAACACGACTGAGCGACTTCACTTTCACTTTTCACTTTCATGCATTGGAGAAGGAAATGGCAACCCACTCCAGTGTTCTTGCCTGGAGAATCCCAGGGACGGGGGAGCCTGGTGGGCTGCAGTCTCAGGGGTCACAGAATCGGACACGACTGAAGCAACTTAGCAGCAGCAGCAGCACTATGTAACATGTGAAGCTCCACTAATTAACCACTGCCCTACTGCCTTGTTTTATTTTCCTTTTTGGTGGGATCAATTGGTAAAATATTGCTATCTAGCTGTGATATCAATATCTATCCATCATACCCATACATTCATTGGAAGTTCTCTGGTAACTACTTTAATACTTAAAATTGTTAAGTTAGTTTACTTAAACTACATCCAATGACAGATGGGTCATTAAAAAGCCTTCATAGACAGAAGCTTATCCACTGACAGTTCATCAAAAGCCAATATTAGTTTCTTTTATACCACCTTTTGAATTAATTAAACAGAGTTAGAAATGGAGGTTTTCATCAACCATCTGAGTCTCTCAAGTTTTTCAGGATGCTTTGTCTAGTTAATTCTTGCAATGTCTTATAAAGGGAGTGCAATCATTTCCACAATCAAAGGATCCCTGCCAACACAGAACCCAAGGCACTGAATCCTTAGACACAGTGCTTACTTGGTACACTTTAAGAAAAAAATTTAATGAAATTGTGTTTATCAATTTTCCTATTTTTATCAATTTATCTTATTTTTAAAAGATTTAAAGCAATGCATGATAAATGCATACATAAAATAAAAATTAAAACAACAATAAACTAAAATTCAACTAATGAAGTTATGTGACAGAAATTGTATTAGAAAACCTTAGTTTGTAAGAGCTTCCCAGGTGGCATTAGTGGTAAAGAACCCACCTACCAATGCAAGAGACCTAAATGACACAAGCTCAATCCTTGGGTCTGAAAAATCCCCTGGAGAAGGGCATAGCAACCCACTCCAATATTCTTGCCTGAAGAAGCCCATGGATAGAGGAGCCTGACAGACTACAGTCCAGAGGTTGCACAGTCGGATATGACTGAAGCAATTTAGCACAAACTATTAATCTCCAAGGTTTAACCATGAACTCCCTGGTAACAGAGCTCTCATCACCTGCTGAGCATGGATACATTTGTTTTTTGCTCTATATACATTTATATATACATGCCTCTGTGAGAAGATAGTTGCAGTGTAATGGCAAAGTATGAATTGTTCACTTCATTCTTGAAACTGTATTCCTTACTTCGCTTAACATTATACTTCTTAATAAATTTACTCTCTTATTAAACATTAATTGTCCTTAATTTTTAATGTACTGGATGATTTGTTTAAAACATATTTCTAAACAGGAAGTATAATGTTTTAATTTATTCCTTCACCTATTTATTCAATGACAACCAATACAATCAGGACCTACCTCAACTTTACATGCATTATGCTCACAACAGGGCTTTCCTGGTGGCTCAGAAGGCAAAGAATCTGCCTACAATGCAGAAGACCAGGGTTCGATCCCTAGGTCAGGAAGATCCCCTGGAGAAGGGAATGGCAATCCACTTCAGTATTCTTGCCTGGAGAATCCCATGGACAGAGAAGCCTGGTGGGCTATAGTCCACGGGTTGCAAAGAATTGGACATGATTGAGTGACTAACACTTTTCACCTCATGCTCACAACAGTCCAGGAAAGAAATTATTACTGTACCCACTTTATGACTGAGGAAACTAAAACTCAGAGAGAGGTTATACTAATAAGGAGCAGAGTTGGAATTTGAACTCTTTTGCTTAATTACAAATTAGTATTCTCACTACTACATGATGCGAGTTCTCGTAACAGTACTAACTGATCATGTGTTAGGCACCAAAACCAACTCAAAAGCTAATATAAAATTAGAATCAAAACTAGAATATGAGCCTGAGATTTTAAGATGATACTCCACTTAACCTCACTACCATAACTACAGCTATGGCAGATACATCTTGAAAGTCAGTGACTAGTTACCAATAAATTCAAATATATAGTCAGCCAATAGATATGTACTATAAATGTCAGCAGCATGCAAAGCATTGAATATATCAACTAAAGCAAAAATAAACCACTTATACCATCTAAAAGTGATGTTCATTAATCAGAGACAGAAGCAATGTGGAGGTAAAAACAATCTGTAGGTTTTTAAAATTTTTCTTCCAGCTTATTGGAGAATTTATGTTCCACCCAGTATCAGAATAGCTTTCCTGACTTATTTCTAAGTCAGGATTAATGCTTTAATATTAAGGACCACTAACTGGTTCCTTACTCTTTGCACCATTAAATTCTACAGAATTAAGATAAATCTACACTTGTGTAAGATACATTGCTATTTTGCTCCTCATCATTATGTATATATTTATACATCACTTTGTATCAGAAAGGCTACAGAGTGCCTTATAGGAATACATAAAACACAAATTAGCACAATTAAAAATTGATTGAAAGAAAAATTAAAGGTGAAGACAAAGTGAGTGACATATTACTGAAGTGGGCTATATATTTGGCTTTCTTTTCAGCAAATAACTTGAAATTGGAAAACTTATAACTTAACAGAATGTACAAATCCAAGGAGTTTTTTCATTGCTTTAGAGAAATAGAGTTATTCTTGGTATTAAGATGTTCTGGTGATTTCTCCAAAATTTCTTAAAAAGTTTATGTGAACTAATAAACAATTATCTTCATTCACACAATACATGAAATAATATTTTCACAGGTCTGGTTTTTATTGTTCTCAGAATAAAAGAAAAGTATTGTTTCATGCTTGTAATCTTCTAGATCCTCTAACAGAATAGATTACTATTTGTGCAACAAACTGTCAGGCCCGCCTCCATTATACAGGCTTAGAGAGAAGGAAAACTAAAATATAGCCCTGAGATTGGGTTCATCTATTTAACAGAACTAAGAGAGAAAAGGGAAGAAATATAGGGCATTTGTATGAACTGGGTTACAGAAAGAGCTTTCTGGTAGCTTATACCACTAAGAGAGAAAAATTCTATAGCTGCTACATATGGGAGATTTCAGAGAAGGCAATGACAACCCACTCCAGTACTCTTGCCTGGAAAATCCCATGGATGGAGGAGCCTGGTAGGCTGCAATCCATGGGTTCGCTAAGAGTCAGACACGACTGAGCAACTTCACTTTCATTTCACTTTCATGCATTGGAGAAGGAAATGGCAACCCACTCCAGTGTTCTTGCCTGGAGAATCCCAGGGACGGGGAGCCTGGTGGGCTGCCATCTATGGGGTCGCACAGAGTCGGACACGACTGAAGCGACTTAGCAGCAGCAGCATGGGAGATTTTGAAAATGATAAATTGAGAAAAAATATTTAAGAAGCCTTTACTTTGTTATATACAATTATTCCCCTTTGGCTGTCTGATAAGACAAAGTAGTAAAGATTTAAATTTACTTTCAATGATTGTGCATGCCACTTTGTTGTTTCTTTGAATGTGAAATGCTACTAAAACAGGGCATGAGATGGCTAACTTTATGCAACTTACATTTTAATGACCTCAGTATAGTATTCTAGCATCCCAGACCTCCTGTGGTTCCAACCATCTGCCCACTGTCTCACAGTGGACAAGAAGGGACTTCTCTCCATCTGTCCAGAATCCACTTATGCAAGAAAAAGACTTTTTAAATTTTTTTAGACTCTAGAAGTTTTCTTTCAAAACCAACAAAGGACATAATGGGGAAATTTGGACCAATAAGACCACGTGCACCAAATATCAGTTTTGAGGTGTCTCAAATCTTTATAGAGACTTTATAGACAACCTCTTGGTAATCAGATATTGGTTATCGTAGTGATTTTAAGCCTTATTCACAAACTTTCATAAGCTAAAGCTTGCAGTATTACCCTTTGTAAAAATTCATATGTGTGAATTCATATTTCTAACATACCGTTAGAAACACTAGTTTGAATGAAAAAGAAATAATTTACTGAACAGTTCTCCAACTCTCCACCCATTCTTACTGCTTCCCCACTCCACTCTTCAAAACCAAGTCTACAAGTACAACCTGAGCACCCTGGGCCCCAGGCAGCACCACCATCAGGGCAAAACAGCTTTGCCCAAGAACCACATGCCCACAGAAGGTTTGACAGCAGGTGATATCATAATGACTGGTTGAAACACACCTTGCACAGTCTCAAAAATAACTTTAGGGGTGCTGGAGGACAGCAGCTGTACAAATGGAGTCTATAAACCTTTGCAACAGATATTTAATACCCATGTGGTCTCCTCGATACACCTAGGGTAGTAAGGGGATATCTAAATCATATACAAAGTGGAAACAATATCACCTGACCTGCTATGTCTCCACATTGCTTTTAAGATTTAAAGATAAAATGCAGACAAAGGCACTCAAAAAATATAACAAACAATATAAGTACAAGGTAATGTTATAACCAACTTCCAAATTTTAAAAAATTACTTATCAATGAAGTAACTTACTAACATATTTTAAATAATTACTTGCTGACAAAGGTCCATCTAGTCAAAGCTATGGTTTTTCCAGTAGTCACGTAGGGATATGAGAGTTGGACTATAAAGAAAGCTGAGTGCCGAAGAACTGATGCTTTTGAACTGTGGTGTTGGAGAAGACTCTTGAGAGTCCCTTGGACTTCAGGGAGATCCAACCAGTCAATCCTAAAGGAAATCAATCCTGAATATTCATTGGAAGGACTGATGCTGAAGCTGAAACTCCAGTACCTTGGCCACATGATGCGAAGAACTGACTCATTGGAAAAGACCCTGAGGCTGGGAAAGATTGAGGGCAGAAGGAGAAGGGGACGACAGAGGATGAGATGGTTGGATGGCATCACCGACACGATGGACATGAGTTTGAGCAAGCTCGGGAATTGGTGATGAACAGCAAGGCCTGGCGTGCTGTGGTCCATGGGGTCGCAAAGAGTCAGACATGACTGAGTGACTGAACTGAACTGAACTTATTGATTGGTTTCAATGTTAACATTGAATGAATGTCTAAATTGTCATGCACTGTAGGGAAGGTGCTCCTAAAAATATATAACTTATTTGGAGACCCATGCATTCTTATTTTTTATATCCAGACACTGAATTTCATTTTATTTATTTATGTTTGACCCTGTCCTCAGCTATTAGAAATTCTTCTGAGCAGAAATATCCCCTATACAGCCCTTACATCACACACAAGTCTCAGGCTCCACAGCCCCCTACATGTCCATCTCTATCTTCCCTGTCAACATGCCATCCTTCCTCTCCTCTCTTTAGATGGCAAAATGACCCTTCCTCATATTCTTTTACTTTAAGATCTAACTTCAATACTTGTTTGAACTGTGTCAAAGGGTACAGCCCTTACATCACACACAAGTCTCAGGCTCCACAGCCCCCTACATGTCCATCTCTATCTTCCCTGTCAACATGCCATCCTTCCTCTCCTCTCTTTAGATGGCAAAATGACCCTTCCTCATATTCTTTTACTTTAAGATCTAACTTCAATACTTGTTTGAACTGTGTCAAAGGGCTTCATTAAACATCAGCAAAAGCAGATTGTATGATAAAATACACCTGAGAAAAGTAAGCATAAGGGAGAGAAAGAGCATTGGGAAACATCTTCTTAAAATACTGTAGGAAAAAGAGAGGTAAGAAGACCTATTTTAATCTCAATAGTCTTAATATATGTTTTGAAAACTGTGACAGTAAATGGAATATGAGAGTTTTCATTTACTTATGACTAAAACACTGAGGATGATAAAGGTAGAAAATAATGCCTATTACTTACAAATCACCTGATACTAAATAACAGGAAATCCAGTCACAGCACTAACATGAGTTCCACATAATGTATTTTTCAAAGCAAACCATAAATTTCTTTTTATTCATTCAACTCTGTTAAAAACATATAAAATTCTCATAAAGGTTAAGCATTTTCTCAGTCCTCATCCCAAATCCTCTACCCTGACTAACTATACTCCTTTAAGTCATCTAAAGTTCTGACCTGCAACGGGAAGCCTATTAACTAAATCAGCATGGGAGGTGGGCGTTGCTAGAAAAAAGCAGCTCATACCAGTGCTGTAAAATGCAGAAAATCTTTCATAAAATGAAAGAGAGCGTGGATATCTGTAAAAGGCATGAGTGCTTTGAAATATGCCTTAGGAATCTTAGCCCTTCACAATACCTACACATAGTTACCTTTTGGTAAGAAAAAGAGTAATTTTCCAAGATCTTAAAACATTCCTGCACAATACTGGCTAAGGTCATTTTGATCCACTATGACTCTGCCAGCTGTCACATTATAGTATCTATATTAGAATGATGATTCTCACCTCTAGGATATTAGTCAAACAGGATTCTGATTACTAACTCAAATAAAAATAAAGGGAGAGAGTATCAAGTATCCACAAAAAATTGTTTATAGTAACTATAGTTATACAGGTTATTTCTAGAGAAAGCTTATTCCCTAAGCCAATGTTTTTTTTGGCATTTTTTATTACTACGTGGCTCAAAAATGACTTTCATGCTCAGCAGGCACATAATAGGCAAAGAACTGATAAATTGAAAAGCTATCATAAGAATATAAAACAAAAATTCTATAAAAATTGGCTTATGTGTCCTAGCATGTCAAAAATATGATATACTGTCAGTTATTCACCACAAATAAAAATGAAAGTTGGAAGCATTATATTTTAATCCTGATTTTTACCCATATACAGCCCCCATATCTATCTTAAATGATACTTATGTGCAATATTTTCCCAAATATACATTTTATTAGTAGCTTTCCCTTAAACATGAAACAAAATCATAGCAGTTTCTCTTCACATTTAAAAAACTTGTTCAGTAAAAATATAACCAATGAAAAGTTTCTTCATAAAAATAAATCTAATTCTTAACCATAGGCTAATGACACTTAAAGGAATTGTTTTGTAAGTTGACCACCAGATAGGACATCTCTCCTAGACTGCAACACAAGGAGAAAAAAATCTAAAAGAGTGTTTGTTAGAAGAGGAAGTATAAGGGACACCACAGGAAGGAGTCATTTATAATCATTTTCTCCTTCAAGTAATTTAAAGCTGTGGACCAGGAGCCAGATGATGACAGGGGATATACTCCCCACTAAGTAAGAATTGAGATAACCATCTCTAATATAAGCAACACAGAAGTAATTGTTCTCATAAATCCGTTCACTGTGTTAATACAAAATACCAACCCTATGGTGCTGACAGCAGCAGGCAGGAAAATGGTAAAAAAATTAGATCTGGCACTTACACGTAAAGTTAGGTGAACATATCACAGTGATATCTATTTTGGAAGAATGCAAACAGAACTAGACAGAACCATGATGGAACAATTTTGGGAATTTGAAGAGCAGAAAATATTTTCAGATTACAACATAGATTCTAAATGATAAAATTACATTAGCAATAATAGGTAAGATTTTTTAACATTTACATTAAATCCATTATCCAACTTAATTCCCCAACATCTATACGTATCATATTATTTCTCTATTTTGCAAACAAGAAAACACAGGCTTTCAGGCTACATCTAGTCTAATGGCAGCACCACCCATCTTAGTTTTCATTTCAGAGACCTTTCCATGATCTCAAACTTCATATGTATATATCATACATATATATGCACACACAGAAAGAAAGGGAGATAAGTAAATGAATTTTTAACACTATTACTGTGTTAAAAAAATCAGAAAGTTATCTAAAGATAAATACCAACATTAACTCATAAACATCAGTTATTCAGAAAGGAAATAAAAGACGTGTCTAAGAAGACACAAAGTTCAAACTCAATTTGAACCTTGAGAAATAGAGTTACATATTTAAATATGTAATTTATTTGATATGAGACTATTCAAGAGAATATCAAAAATAAAATATTAAATATTTCAGAATTTTACTTAAAATTTTATAGATAATATCATTAGTATAGTATTATAATCATCATCTTAATAGAATTATCCTCCCAGCTATACAATTTTATTGTGTTTTATTACAAGTATGAGAAATTAATCTTTCTGAATTATTAAAGAGTAAAAAATATCACATGGTCAAATTTTAAAACATTATTATTACTTTCATAGAATCTTATCAGTATTTCTCATTAAACATGTCAACACACAATTGCTACACTCAACTGCCTAGACTCTGATTAAAATCTTAAATCATTTTATTGATAATTAAATAAAATTGCAGTTCTTGGCTAAGGCATTGAAGGTCCTCCAGTCTCTGACTCTTCCTAACTTTTTCAACACCATTTCCTACCCTGTGATCCAAATATGCTTAATACTTTATCTTTTTACACATGTATAGCTTCTTCCCTAAGGTTTTGTCCAACTGGAACACCTTCTATCATTTCTTGTTAAAATTGTGTGGGATCTTTAAGGCCAGCTAACATATTATGGCATTTCTGGTGGCTTCCCTGATCCTGTCAACTACAGAGGATCTCTTCCTCCATTAGAGCACCTACCAAAGTTTGACTCATGTCTCTGATAACTGTCATACCTCCTAACTATAAGCATCGTGATAACAGATTTTCAGATGTATCTCACATAACATTTATCATAGTGCCTGTGATCAAGTGTACATTCATGTGGTCTGCTTTTACTACAAAGTTGAAAAAAGTAGAGCTTATATCCTGACTAAAATTCTTGATGTCAAATAAACTCTGAATACATACTTCAAAACTTTCAAGACATCAATAAGAATTTTAACTCTGTTATGAGTACTTATCATTTATAACTAATTTGTTCCCATATCTAAAAATCTATTTCATCACCCACAAATGTTCTGTACCATGACAAGGTATGAAAAATAATTCTCTCATATTTTGAACAGGTTTGCTTTTAACAAATTTCACAAATAACTAAAAATCAGAAATAAGCTTATAGATACATTTATTGTGGCATCTTGTGTTGATCATGAGAATAACAAAATGAACAATTCACAGGAAAGTGGTCCCAGATATCAAATCCTGTCCCCCTATAAAGAGCACATCCTAACATCAATGGAATGAACACTTCAGGGAAAAGATGATATTGAGATCACACGATTTTATTTGGCTATCAAACAAAGGATTACTTGCAAGAGACAAAAAGGTTTAAGTCCTAATAAATAATATACCACTCAAATTTTTTTTTAATAACCCAAAAGTTATGCACACAAACAAGTTAAATTTAGTGTATATGTGCAATTGGTATAAGCATTTATACCACATTATTACTTACCAAAGTGCTGTCAGTAATATGAAATATAATACTCCAAAGGGTATTATCGGGATTTAATTTTATTGGACTTTTCTTTCACACTAAACCACAGAGGCTAAATTTCAATCACTTAGAAAAGAATTTCAGATTTAAAAAACAGACATATTTACAAATAAATTAAGAAACGGTCATTTAACTCTTTATTAACATCCTAAACTGTGAGAGTTTAGCTAATAATATGGCTCTGGACTACTGACATGTTTGTTTCAGATATAAAATTTTCACATAAATCATTCCTAGGCCAAAACAAATATTGAAAATATTTTTAAAAAATACAAATTACTAGTGGTCATCACATGGTAAAAACAGTGACATCATAATGGATAGTACAAAGCCAGGAATTATCAATACTAAAATTTACAAGAGTTCCAGAAAAACATCTATTTCATCTTTATTGAATACACCAAAGCCTTTGATGTGTGGATCACAACGAACTGTGGAAAATTCTTACAGAGATGGGACTACCAGACCACATTACCTGCCTCCTGAGAAATGTGTATGCAGGTCAAGAAGCAATAGTTAGAAGTGGACATGAAACAACAGACTGGTTCCAAATTGGGAAAGAAGTATGTCAAGGCTGTATACTGTCACCCTGCTTATTTAACTTATGTACAAAGTATATCATGGGAAATACCAGGCTGAATGAAGCACAAGCTGGAATCAAGATTTCAGGGAGAAATATTAGTAACCTTAGATACAAAGATGACACCATCTTTTTGGCAGAAAGCAAAGAAGAACTAAACAGCCTCTTGATGAAAGTGAAAGAGAGTGAAAAGTTGACTTAAAGCTTAACATTCAGAAAACTAAGATCACAGCATCTCTCCCATCACTTCATGGCAAATAGATGGGGAAACAATGGAAACAGTGACAGATTTTATTTTGGGGGGCTCCAAAATCACTGCAGATGGTGACTGCAGCCATGAAATTAAAAGACACTTGCTTCTTGGAAGAAAAGCTCTGACCAACCTAGACAGCATATTATAAAGCAGAGACATCACTTTGCCAGCAAAGGTCCATCTAATCAAAGCTATGGTTTTTCCAGTAGTCATGTATGGATATGAGAGGTGGGCTATAAGGAAAGTTGAGTGCTGAAGAATTGATGCTTTTGAACTGTGGTTTTGGAGAAGACTCTTGAGAGTCCCTGGGACTGCAAGGAGATCCACCCAGTCAATCCTACAGGAAATCAGTCCTGAATATTCATTGGAAGTACTGATGCTGCAGCTGAAACTACAATACTTTAGCCACCTGATATGAAGAGCCGACACATTGGAAAAGACCCTGATGCTGGGAAAGACTGAAGGCAGGAGTAGAAGGGGAGGACAGAGGATGAGATGGTGAGTGATGCCATCCAACCACCTCATCCTCTGTTGTCCCCTTCTCTTCTTGCCTTCAATCTTTCCCAGCATCAGGGTCTTTTCCAATGAGTCAGTTCTTCACATCAGGTTGCCAAAATATCGAAGCTTCAGCTTCAGCATCAGTCCTTCCTATAAATATTCAGGTTTGATTTTCTTTATGACTGACCGGTTTGATCTCCTTGCAGTCCAAGGGACTCTCAAGAGTCTTCTCCAGCACCACAGTTCAAAAGCATCAATTCCTTGGCGCTCAGCCTTCTTTATGGTCCAATTCTCACATCTGCACATGACTACTGGAAAAATCATAGCTTTGACTATATGGACTTTTGTCGGCAAAGTGATGTCACTGCTTTTTAATACACTGTCCAGGTTTTCACAGCTATTCTTCCAAGTAGTAAGTGTCTTTTAATTTCATGGCTTTAGTCACCATCTGCAGTGATTTTGGAGCCCAAGAAAATGAAAAATGACACTCTTTCCACTTTTCCCCATTTATTCGCCATGAAGTGATAGGACTGGATGCCATAATCTTCTTTTTTTGAATGTTGAGTTTTAAGTCAGCTTTTTCACTCTCCTCCTTCATCTTCATCCACAGGCTTTTTAGTTCCTCTTCACTTTCTGCCATTAAAGTGGTATTATCTGCATATCTGAAGTTGCTGATAGTTCTCCTGACAATGTTGATGTGAGTCATCCAGTCCAGTATTTCACACAATGTACTCTGCATATAAGTTAAATAAGCATGGTGACAATATGCAGCCTTGATGTACTTCTTTCCCAATTTGGAATCAGTCTGTTGTTCCATGTCCACTTCTAACTATTGCTTCTTGACCTGCATACACATTTCTCAGGAGGCAGGTAATGTGGTCTGGTAGTCCTATCTTTTTAAGAATATTCCCCAGTTTGCTGTGTTCCACATAGTCAAAGGCTTTAGCATAGTCAATGAAGCAGAAGCAATACTTTTTTAAATTTCCTTGCTTTGTGATCCAGCAGATGTTGGCAATTTGATCTCTGGTTCCTCTGCCTTTTCTAAATACAGATTGTACATCTTGAAGTTCTCAGTTCATATACTGCTGAAGTCTAGCTTGAAGGATTTTGAAAATAATCTTGATAGCATGTGAAATGAGTACAATTGTGCAGTAATTCGGAGAAGGCAATGGCATCCCACTCCAGTACTCTTGCCTGGAAAATCCCATGGATGGAGGAGCCTGGTAGGCTGCAGTCCATGGGATCGCTAAAAGTCGGACACGACTGAGCAACTTCACTTTCACTTTCATGCATTGGAGAAGGAAATGGCAACCCACTCATGTTCTTGCCTGGAGAATCCCAGGGACGGGGGAGCCTGGTGGGCTGCCGTCTCTGGGGTCGCACAGAGTCGGACACGACTGAAGCAACTTAGCAGCAGCAGCAGCAGCAGTGCAGTAACTGGAAAATCCTTTGGCATTGCCTTTCATTGGGATTAGAATGAAAACTGACCTTTTCCAGTCCTGTGGCCACTGCAAAATTTTCCAAATTTGCTGGCATACTGAGCGCTGCACTTTCACAGCATCATCTTTTAGGATTTGTGATAGCTCCACTGAAATTCCATCACCTCCTCTAGCTTTATTCATAAAATGCTTTCTAAAGCCCACTTGACTTCATACTCCAGGATGTCTGGCTCTAGGTAAGTCACCATACATCATGCTTATCTGGGTCATTAAGAGCTTTTTTGTAGAGTTCTTCTGTATATTATTGCCACCTCTTCTTAATCTCTTCTGCTTCTGTTAGGTCTTTGCTATTTTTGTCCTTTCTTGTGCCTATCTTTGCATGAAATGTTCCCTTGGCATCTCCAACATCATACTGTAGCTACAGGGAATAACTACAAATGGACATAGAAGTTCATTTTAGCGGTGATGAAAATGTTCCACAAATTGGATTGTAGTAAACAATGATGGGACTTCCCTGGTGGCTCAGACGGTAAAAGCATCTGCCTACAATGCAGGAGACCTGGGTTCAATCCCTGGGTTGGGAAGATCCCCTGGAGAAGGAAATGGCAACCCATTCCAACATTCTTGCCTGGAAAATTCCATGGACAGAGGAGCCTGGCAGGCTCCTCCCAGTCAATGGGGTCGCAGAGTCAGACACGACTGAGCGACTTCACTTCACTTCACTTCAAACGATGATGCTGTTCAAATGCTGCACTCAATATATCAGCAATTTAGAAAACAACAGTGGCCACAGGACTGAAAGAGGTCAATTTTCATTCCAATCCCAAAGAAAGGCAATGCTAAATAATATCAAAATTATGGTAAAATTGTGCTCATGTCACATGCTAATAATGTTATGCTCAAAATCCTTCAAGCTAGGCTTTAGTAGCATGTGAACTGAGAACTTCCAAATATTCAAAGTGGATTTAGAAAAGGGAGAGGAATTAGGGATCAACATCTGTCGGATCATAGAAAAAGCAAGGGAATTCCAAGGGGAAAAAAATCTGCTTCATTGGCTACAAGCTAGTAAAGTAATGCTCAAAATTCTCCAAGCCAGGCTTCAACAATACGTGAACCCTCAACTTCCAGATGTTCAAGCTGGTTTTAGAAAAGGCAGAGGAACCAGAGATCAAATTGCCAACATCCTCTGGATCATCGAAAAAGCAAGAGAGTTCCAGAAAAACATCTATTTCTGCTTTATTGACTATGCCAAAGCCTTTGACTGTGTGGATCACAACAAACTGGAAAATTCTTACAAAGATGGGAATACCAGACCACCTTAACTGTCTCCTGAGAAACCCATATGTAGATCAAGAAGCAACAGTTAGAACCGGACATGGAACAACAGACTGGTTCCAAATTGGGAAAGGAGTACGTCAAGGCTGTATATTGTCACCCTGCTATCCCTGTTTATTGAAGAATCAACTGTAATGTTTAATAAAGCTAAACTAAATGTTATGGCTTTCTGCCTTCATTAGTAAAGACAATGTACATTTAACAAGTCAGAAAATGCTTAAAAATAATTTTCTGTACAATGTTTCAATCAGTCCTCACAACTAGATAAGGTAGGAGGAGGGCATTATTAGCCCTATTTTACAAATGAGGAAACTGAGACAATGAGGAAACTGACTCAGATGTTAAATGACTTTATTTAAAATTCTATGTCTAATGGTTGGGAACTTGGACTAATCTAATAGTTGTTCCACTACACTACACTGTGTCTCCATCCACATAAAATGGAACTATGAAGACATTTAACAGCATAAATCTTAAATGAGTTATCTAATTAGATAGGATAGTGCCGAAATATGCATCACCCTTGCCTTCAAACCAAAAGAAGACACCTTTTCATTCTTCTATACAAGCCTCTAGAGTAATTTTGTCATCAATTACAAATAAATTAAAGTACTTTTTCACACTCGGGGAAGAATGTAAATGAATATCATCAGCAAAATAATTGGTCTTCAGCAATTTAGAAACCAATGTAAGTTTAATCTTTCCTTTGCCAGGGAACATATGTGCCAACTGAGACACTCCAGAGTTATGATTCAAATTTCATTATTTTATAAAAATAACAGTACAGTAGTTATATTCATAAAATTCTCTTCCTTTAATTAGGCACAAATTTAATGTACTAGTGTTCCTTCAGGGTTAAACAGGATACATTAAAAGCCAATATCAACTAACAAACTACCATTTTATTCTTAATAGTGAAAAGGCATTTAAATCTATTTGTGTAGTTTGTACTTTCAAACCCCTAAAACAAATTTTTAAAAAATTATCAAATTGTTGTAAAGATTATGCATGATGGTATAAATTTTCAAATTATTATTAAAATAGTGTCTGAAAACATCTAAATTATATATTATTTAAATTATAGTACAAAACCTTTGCAGGAATAAATTCATCTAATTTGTAACTGAAGAAGTAATTTGTTATGACAAGTGACTCACAAGGCAGATTCCCTGTATTCAAGTCTCAGCTCTGACTTTTCTAGCTGTGTGACTTTGTAAAGTAGTTAAACCTCTGTTTTACATCTGAAAATTATAATATTAGTATCTACCTCACACAGGTATTTCAGGAGTATTAAATGAGCTAATATGCATAAAACTAAGAATTTTGCTTCCAGTACACAATAGGTACATATTATCTTTATTTTCTCAGAGCACAGAGTGTTGTTATAAGACATTAAGCAAGTTAGTAAAATAGTTGACTCTCCCCTTCTTAACATTATAGGATATAATGTTTATTGTTCAGGGGTTAATAAGTCTAAGTTGAAATAAAGACTGCCTTTTTTCAATAGTTAAAAGTTTAGCTTTTGTTGTTTTTAAGAAAAGTAATTCTCACTTACTATAAAATAGTGAAGTATGCCACAGATACAGTGCACATGTGAATATCTCTGCTTCATAATGAAATAATATCACCTTTATCTCATAATTTTAGAACAGTGCCTGACAACTTCTCTTCACCAAAGATAGTCTAGGGAGTAGAAAAGGAAGAAGGTGAATTCCTCTTAATCATCTGAATCAAAAGTCATCTATAAAATCTATGGTACATGCTATGTGGATTGACACAAAAGACAAGGTTTTTGATTAATATTAAAGCAAAAGAACTAAAAACTTTGAATACCACTGATACTTTACAGGTTGAAGAAAGTTACATTTAATAGTGAGGAACATCATTATAACATGGAAATATTCTATTATAAATTCGGTCTTAGAGATTTTTCCCTATAATTATAATTTCATGGCTATCTCATGAAGTTAATGTCTTCTACAATCTAGTATTTCATTGTTTGTTTGTTTTTTAACAGACCAACCTCATCTGTTCTAACATCTTCATAGATTACGTTTGAAGAGTAAACATGCCTCTGCTGCTGCTGCTGCTAAGTCGCTTCAGTCGTGTCCGACTCTGTGCGACCCCAGAGATGGCAGCCCACCAGGCTCCCCCATCCCTGGGATTCTCCAGGCAAGAACACTGGAGTGGGTTGCCATTTCCTTTTCCAATGAATGAAAGTGAAAAGTGAAAGTGAAGTTGCTCAGTGGTGTCCAACTCTTCACAACCCCATGGACTGCAGCCTACCAGGCTCCTCCATCCATGGGATTCTCCAGGCCAGAGTACTGGAGTGGGTTGCCATTGCCTTCTCCGAAACATGCCTCTAGTAGAACAATATTATCAGCTTCAAAAGCCTAACCACAAGCACCCCTTCCCATAATCACATGAGGATTAAGAAGACTCATCTACACCCCATGAGTTTTGTTTTTTTAGGAACATTAAGCACTCACTTTACACAACAAGCCTTCTCTGGGTTTCTTTAATAACTGAATGTTGATTTTTCATAAATCATGTTTTTCATCACCTAATGAAAGAAGTTGATCAGATTAGTAAGACTTTCCTGATACAGATACTTCCTCCTAGTCTTTCTAAACTCTCCAGAGTGACAATAAGGTATTCTGCATGTCATATAAACTCAAAAAAAAAAAAAAAAAAAGGTATATGCTGAGCAAATGAAAGTATTGGTATTGGTAACAGAATAAACTCATATTTTTTAATGTAAATAGATAAACATAGATGCAGGTATATGTGTATTTGTGCAATATCATTAATACTGGGAGAAAACAACATCATGAACATACTGAGGAGAGACTATCACTTTTGTGTTATTCCTGCCAAAAATGTATAGCTTAAATCTATTTAATCATTCTAAAGGAGATGGGTCCTGGGTGTTCTTTGGAAGGAATGATGCTAAAGCTGAAACGCCAGTACTTTGGCCACCTCATGCAAAGAGTTGACTCATTGGAAAAGACTCTGATGCTGGGAGGGATTGGGGGCAGGAGAAGAAGGGGACGACAGAGGATGAGATGGCTGGATGGCATCACTGACTCAATGGACTTGAGTTTGGGTGAACTCCGGGAGTTGGTGATGGACATGGAGGCCTAGCGTGCTACAATTCATGGGGTCGCAAAGAGTCGGACATGACTGAGCAAGTGAACTGAACTGAACTGAATCATGAAAACATGAGCCAAATCCAAATTGAAGAATATTCTTTCAAATAACTAGCTTACACTTTTAAAAAAAATAACAAGGTCAATATAACAAAGTTTGAGAGATTCTTCTAGATTAAAGGAGACAAAAGAAACAAGAAAAGAGTGTATTGCATGTGCCTGCATTGGTCCTGACCTGTGAGAAATAGTCACAATTTGGGGACAATTTATAAAATTTGAATATGTATGAACTCTAAATTAGGTAATAATATTTTATCAGTGGTAAGGTTCCTGAGTTTTGATACCTATGTTGAGATTATGTGGGACAATGCCCTTGTTCACAGAAAATAATGAAGTTTTTAAAGGTAAAGTATCATAGTGTCTCCAATTGA
This sequence comes from Bos mutus, assembly GCF_027580195.1. Lineage (NCBI taxonomy): Eukaryota > Metazoa > Chordata > Mammalia > Artiodactyla > Bovidae > Bos > Bos mutus. The sequence goes on along the minus strand of NC_091644.1, from coordinate 21,801,670 downwards.
CTCTCCAAAAGTTCAGAAAAAGGAAGAGAGAGGGAGAATAATAAAGTAAATGATACACAATGTAAACAATTAATGAATCAGGGTAAAATGTATATAGGTAATAATGAGTTCCTTGTACTACTCTTGCAACATTTTTATAATTTTGAAATTATATCAAAATTTAAAATTACTCAAAAACGCATCTATCAAAGATAAGAGTATCTTTCTAAAACGCATAGTCATCCAACAAAGAAGAAAAGGTATTTGATCTTTTGAATAGAGATGATTTCTAATATACCTTAGAATTTCCTGATTTTATACTCTTTGGCCAAATTTATTCTGCAAAGTGACATAATATTCTAGATCACTTCTAATAGATTTAGAAGGTTTATTTTTTTTTAAGTCACAAAAACAATTAAGTTTTATATATATTTGTGGTGAAGAAGTGAAGTCACTCAGTCATTTCCAACTCTTTGCAATCCCCTGGACTGTAGCCTACCAGGCTCCTCTGTCCACGGGATTGTCCAGGCAAGAGTACTGGAGTGGATTGCCATTTCCTTCTCCAGGGGATCTTCCCAACCCAGATATCAAACCCAGGTCTCCCACATTGTAGACAGATGCTTTACCATCTGAGTCTGCCAGCATCTTCTAGTCCTTCTTTTGGAAATAACATGTCTTTTTCCCACTAGCACACTGACCTTTCCTCACTTCATATGATTCTGTAAAAGCTGTTAATATTTTCAGTTTATCTTTCTCTTCCCAGGTGTGGGCACAAGATCTGGGTTGACCTATCAGAACCCATTGGTCCAGGGTTTTCATATGGCCCAGGCAGAGTCCATCAGTGTGTTTTGGGGAACTGATATGGGGGAAAATGGTAATCATCAGCTGAAAAAAACAAACAAACAAACCAATAACAAAGTAAGCCTGGAGTTCCTGAGAGGTCTCTTTGCTACATTATGGAGAAAGTCATTCTAAGATCAGAGCTAACCCAGAAGAAAGCAAAAGCTAGTCTGGGTTGTATTCCCAAGATAGAGATTTATCTAATTCAGAAATAATATATATTAAAAGCTTTTTTAGTTTTAAATCAAATCCAGAAGAAGAACCTAAATATCCATTTTACTGTCTTATTGCAAACTTCTCCCGAACCGAAGCACGTGAAGAAAAGAGCCAACCAATGTCAGGACATCAGATATGATGATTGGTGACAGTGTGTATTATTTTCTCAGCTTCATAGAACAGATATGTATATACAATGCCAAGAACAGAACTTGGCACATAATGGGTGATCAGTCAACATTTGCTGAATGAATGAAGGTTGGTGACACTCAGCTCATACAAACTACTATTGTAATAAAAAATGGAAGTGCCCAAAAATGCTAACTAATATAGAATGCACATATCACCTTCCCTTCAAAATATTTTCTAAATTTCATACATAAATCTACTTAGGTCTTTTTATTCAGTTCAGTTCAGTTCAGTCACTCAGTCATGTCTGACTCTTTGTGACCCCATGAATTGCAGCACACCAGCCCTCCCTGTCCATCACAACTCCCGGAGTTCACTCAAACTCAAGTCCATCGAGTTGGTGATGCCATCCAGCCATCTCATCCTCTGCCGTCCCCTTCTCCTCCTGTCCCCAATCCCTCCCAGCATCACAGTCTTTTCCAATGAGTCAACTCTTCACATGAGGTGGCCAAAGTACTGGAGTATCAGCTTTAGCATCATTCCTTCCAAAGAAATCCCAGGGCTGATTTCCTTTAGAATGGACTGGTTGGATCTCCTTGCAGTCCAAGGGACCCTCAAGAGTCTTCTCCAATACCACAGTTCAAAAGCATCAATTCTTCGGTGCTCAGCTTTCTTCACAGTCCAACTCTCACATCCATACATGACCACTGGAAAAACCATGGCCTTGACTAGACAGACCTTTGTTGGCAAAGTAATGTCTCTGCTTTTCAATATGCTATCTAGGTTGGTCATAACTTTCCTTCCAAGGAGTAAGAGTATTTTAATTTCATGACTGCAATCACCATCTGAAGTGATTTTGGATTAAGAGAGCATAAATGCTGATTCAGTTAGGAAAATTAGTAAGTACTCAAAAAATTAGCAAGTCTATGAAATTTAGGTCAAATGGCTATTAATATAATTTCCCCTAATGAGTATTCTGTTACTTTCATCCATTTTCTCTTGAGTGTGACTGATTAGAAAGTTTATGTGAATAAACAAATGGATACCTACTTCTAGACACTCTGCATTAATGTTAACACATCAACAAGGATCCAGTCCTGATTTTTTCAACATTTTAAAACATAATAAAATTCTTTACAGGGTTTCAGTTCAATATTCTTGTCATTGCAAGAAAACAACATTAAAAATGAAATGAAAGTCAGATATGACAGGGAAACTGCTGATTTGCTAGGAATGTACAGCTATTCTCTTCTTGATGTTGATAAAATATTAGTTCCCACATACATACATATGATTTTCTGCTTCTCCTACAAATATCATGAATAAAAATTTCAATAGCAAGTAAGTTAACTCATTCCCATTATTAAAATTGTACCATAAAAGTACTTCATTTATCAATATCTTTAAAGATAACCAAAAGATTCTGATCATACAGTGTTTGCTAAGATTTCAAAGTACCTGGAATAAGTTTCCAAATGCTTTTCTATATTTTGAGACAACTAATTTCTAAATATGCTATTTCCAACGTTGAAAAATATAATTATTATATTTGACAATTTTCTTCCTAGCACTTGAAAAAACTCTCTAAACGATTATTTCTGTATTTATTTAATTGCTCTCACACACTAAATTGTAATTTGTAATTTCCATGAACAGAGAATGTGTTTGATGGTGTCTTCTTTGTTACCCAACTACCAAGCCTGGCCCACAGCTGGTACTCAATAAATGTTTGTTAAATAGATAAATGGGATTGCCAACTTGCCCAGTCCTTGCGAAAATATTCAAGAAATATTTCATTCAACTCAAATGTATTTAGTCTCTACTACTACTTTCAAAAAGTATGTATTAGAAGTGCTTCCAGAATTAACTGGGGACTTAAATATCTGTGTGTCTCTTAAAACACTTATCATAGTACCTTCTAAGGTATTCAATGAGTATAAAATTGAAATAAATTACATAAAGTGAAAATTTATTTGCTTTTCAGTAAAGTGAAATGCAATAGGGAAACTTTAACAACACGGCAGAATCCAAAGATAGATTAACTTATTTCTTTTTTCATTTTAGCCATACCCTTCATTCACTTAATATTTATTACTTATTTACTATAAAAAACAACAACACCACCACCTCATATGGACTTCCCTGGTGGTTCAGATGGTAAGAATCTGCCTCTAATGAGGGAGATCCAGTTTCGATCCCTGGGTTGCGAAGATCCCCTGGGGAAGGAAACGGCAACCCACCCCAGTATTCTTTCTAGAGAATTCCTGGTGGGCTACAGTCCATGGGGTCACAAAGAATCGGACATGACTGAGCGACTAACACACTCACTAATACCCACTATAGGCCAAGAACCATACTAGATGCCAAAGATACTAAGGCAGATAAAACACAGGTTAGTGTGGGAGATACATGAAAAAGTAATAATGGCATACCCAATATGAAACCTCTGAAAAAGAATTATACACAAGAGAGATTCCAGAATGTAGTGTAGTAGAGAGGTGTTCTCCCTGAGGATGGGATCAGGGAGGGAGAATCAGGAAACTTCAAAGGGGATGAGTGATCGGGCAGAAAACAGGGAATTATTAATTCTATACAAAGGGAATAGATAGAATGTATGCTTGGTTCTGCAAAACTGAATTTCTTCTTCTCTTTAGCCAATGTTGTTCTGTGATGCTTTTGATAAGAAGAAAACTGCAGAGTAGTGTCTAGCTACTAAAGACTTAGACTTCCTTAACTTCCTATCAAATATGACAGGAAGCACTATCCAGATATTAATGTTTTACCTCTGCCCTCCATTCAAAGATGGATTCTTAAGTGCCCAAGTAGTGCAAAGCCCTGGAACTGGTTTCACTCACTCTGTAATGATCAGAGAGATCATCTGCTACCCACAGCTGGGCCATTGAGACCATGAGTCACCATTCTGAGATGAAGAGGGACAGACAGAGGTGCTATGACTATTTTTATTGCTTTCAGCAGAGTAAAAATTATCAGCCCAAGGGCTTTCCAATTATAACTCCCTTATTTCATATTCTGTTCTGAGGCAAAAATTGTTACCTATTCATTTATACAAAGCACAGATTTAAAACATTTAAAACATTAAAAACATGATTTTTAAATAAAAATACTTTATTCAGGAGATTTGTACACACTGTATACTACCCCACTCTGTTTCCAGAAAGGCCTGGAAGACAAGAGACCTTGGTTTATTTGAGACATAGGTGATATAGGGTCACCCTGTGTTAACCACAAGGCATTATGGGAGTGTTGCAGGCCCTAAGGAAGAGAGTTTACTGGAAGGTCATACAGCATGAAACAAACTCATGAATGTTTCAGGACATGGTATATTCAGAGGCCAGCAAGAAGTCACATGTGGCTAGAACATGGAAGAAATGAGTAGAAGAAGTAGAATGATGTTGGAACATTAGGACTAACTTGTGAAGAAATTTACATTCTATAATAATAAGATTATTATGATTTTATCTTGCTAGCAATGGAAACCAGAAACACTTTCAAAACAGAGAACTTTTGAAACCATGTTGATAACCACATGGCAACATGAAAAATGGACAGAAAATGAGAAAACCATGGGAGCAAGGGAGTCAATTTAACTAGAGAAGCTTATTCAACCTAAAAGAGTGAGTTAACATGATAGACTCAACTGTGGGATTTCTCTGCTTAAAAAACAGAATATTCTAGCTTGGCTTGGTCTAGACAAGTTTGTAAAAACATAATATAATAGTACTGAAATTTCTTGGATCTATCTACTTATTGATTAGCATTATCAATTTTTTCTCTATTTATTAATGTTTAAGTACCACATGTATGTTTCATAAAAATCATTTTCTTCATAAGTTGAAAAAAACATATGAGTAATATACTGACTAAGTACATAAATTAAAAAATCACTGTGTTTAGGTTTGGCCATTAAAACAAGCAAGAAAAGGAAAATTACTGTTGGTCTAGAGAGAAGAGTTATCAGATATTGTTTTAAAGAAATATCAAGGAACTTTTAACCAGTCCATGAACATCTGCCAAAGATAACATGATGGGAATTTAATTTAATGTGTCCTAACCATGGAATATATTGGTTATATTGTTTTCTAATAACAGCTAAAGTCTGTCAAACTCCTAGCATTTTATTGAGCTGTCAAGGCCAAAGAGAAGACCATTCAGAAACTTCTGCTCTAACAACAGCCACTTACAGCAACTCTAAGTTATCTGAAATACTTTTTTCTTACCTCACTAAGAATGTGTCAAGAAAGTGATAACTTAGAAGATGCTTGAAACTATTTGGAAATTTATTTAAGTACTTGTTTGTTCCCTTAAATTATGAGTTGTCTAAAACTTGTTTTTTCTTAAAAGTAGGTGTGGAAATCTATGAAAAAAAAAAAAACAAACATAGTGGGAATTTAGATTATTATAAGTAATAAGATCCTGTATATTGAAATTGTTTGAAATGCAAACAACAGTATATAATATTTCAAAATTCATTTAAGAGAGCACTAAATAGCTAGTCTTGGGGGGAGGGAGACTAAAAGAAGAGAGCAAGTCTTTACTATAGCAATTCATCTGACTTACCTGTGGGAATTTAGGGAAGTGAGGAATCTTTTTCAAAGAAGATAACTTTAAAAAAAGAAAAGTAGATTTTAGAAATTAGAAAGAATCGTGTTTTGGACTATAATGATAAATTCCTTTGAAACCTAAGGGATGCATAAGGAAATGGCCACTTTGGAGGTAATGAATAGGAAAAAGCAAAGCCCAAATTGTAAAACAAAAACTCTGTTATTTATGATTTGGTAATTAGAGATTCGAGAGTGTATGGACTGCTGTCATTTTGCCATAAAAGAACAAACACTTTCACCAAATTGCTTTCTTTACCATCTTTTCTTCACCATATTTTCTTCTTCCTTGATTTCCTTCCACCTGAACACCTGAAACACTTCCATTTCTCCAAACAAAATATCTTTGTTGCTCTTGTTCTAATGGTTAGTGAAATTTTCTCCAGGGCTTTTTTTTTCAGGATCAAAAGACACCAGTGTGGTATAATCAGCTAAAAGCAATTGTGGCCAGAATCAAAATTTCTCACTGAGGAGGAAAATGATGCTCAGAGTAAAATATGAATTACTTCTGGGGGAAAAAATTCACTGTAATCATCTGGCACATCATAAGGCTCTCTCTTATTTTCTTTTCTCATTGCAAGATTCCCAACCTAATGCAAAATTCTGTATTTTATCATTCCAAACCACCTCAACACTGGGGAATTGTAATGGACACATATGTAAGTAAGGAAGAAGAATATTGATCATATATACTTCTTAACCAAAGATTCAAGTTTGTAGGTCCCAAGTCACAGGAGCATACTCCAGGGAAGAAAGTCAGTGCTAGCATGTGGAAGATAGCAAAGAAAGATACCTGTGCCCTAAAGCAGAGATTCTCACACTTTGGCGTGTCAGAATCACCTAGAGGCCTTGTTAAAGCAAAGACTGCTGAGTCACATCTCCAGAGTTTCTGATTCACTAGGTCTGAGAGGAGCCTGAAGTTTCACATTTCTAACAAGCTCCCAGGTGATATCAATGCTGTTGGTCCACAGACCACACTTGAATTAGCAAGGTTTCTGAGGCCTCCCTCAACTCATGTTTAGGTATAAGAAAAGTGTACAAGTTCATTTAGGAAAATTAGTCTCTGAATTCCAAATATAACTCTTTATTAACAATTACCCATGAACTATATATGGGGAATATATATAATTAAAGCTGGAATTAAATTAACTTTGTAAGAGTAGAAAGTTGTAAGCAGTGGAAAGTTGTAAGAAAATCTTGAAACAAAGACATGATTTCATTAGCTAACCAGTCAGCACCTTCATGATACACTAGGCTGAAAATTTCAATGTATAAGAAGCTCTAACCTTTTCTAGATTCTCTCTGTTATCATGAGACTGTCAACTGGATTATGAAATGGAGCATTCTTTTCTTATCATTTAACTTAGTGCAGGGTAATTAATTTTTCATTTATCTGAGATAAATGGACAAAAACCAGGTAATTTCACTTCATGAGCTTTAGGAAAATTATTTTATGTCACTAATGGCCATACCTGAGTCCTGTTCTACCTAACTCTGTGTAGGCACCAGGTATCTTTTGGAAGATGCCTAAAAGACCCACTAATTTTACTTCTAGCAAAAGCCTAAATAAGAGTGACTAGACACACACTATAGCTAGATGGTTCTTCCAGGAGTCCCTAACCCCAAGAGTGAGGCAATCACACTGTCCTAGAAATCCACTCTGAGTTCAAGCCCCAAATAAGTTTTATGTTCCAGAATATTCTTAGAGGTAATACTATGCCAGAGCCAGGAAGTACTAAAAAAGGCAAAATTGTAATTAAATATAACATATAGTTTGATATCATAGGATAGCATCCTGGCCTTCTTTTTAAAAATTCATGAAATTTTGGCCCCTTTGCTTTGTAAGAATTCAAAAAGCTCTTATTACTGCTAAGAAATCCTATTGCTTTCTCAAGAGAGTCCTTTTCCCTCAACTTTTAAGGTGGTCATAGATATTTTTCTCATAAATACATTGTTTTTATATAAAATAAACAAAATAAGTAGGACTCAAAATAACTCAATCTTATCAGGTGTAGTGTCTCTTTGTGTCTAAATTAATAAAAGGAACAGAGCAAAATTTGTCAGTGAGTTGGGAGGTGGGGTCTGAGGGATTCAAATCCATCCATTGCTGGCTTCAGTTTGGTGTCACCTGTTAACACTGTTCTTTCCAGGTTTGGGTCTAGATGAGGATGATTCTGAGTCCTGGGGCTGGTTAGACTTGCAGAAAAGTAGTGATAATTACAGAAAACCTCCATTAGTTCTCTAGCTCTTTTAGCCTGTTCCAAGAAGACTGGACTCAGGGTCTACCTTTCATCTCTCTGTACCTACAGAAAAAAATCTTCCCACTAAGCCTTCCCCTTCCCTTCATGTTTCCCCCAGAAACTTAGTCTACCATTTTGAGAACAAGAACCATGAGGAAAACAGGAGCCAATCACTAATACTATTATATCTAAATAAGAATCTGAAATCAATTAGCATAAACATTTAAAAATAATATTTATATGTATAAAAGTATCAAATATCACTTGACTCTAGAACACATAAATGTAATAGTTCAGAAATTAACAATTGGCACCCCAGGTAATTATGGTAAATTAATGCTCTTACCTAATTCCATAAATTTGCCTTTATAATTTTGGGGTACTTTTACAATCTAAAATATTTTTCTATTAACTGATAAATAATAAAAGCGAGATCATTTATATAACATTAATGTGTTGAAAATATACAAATGAACAAATCATTTTTAATGAACCCTTAAAAATAGAATTATAGACCTTCAAATTAATTAAGAACATATTTTAATAGGTTTTCCCAGAGCACAGCTATAGTAATTGCAGTTGTAAAGAGAAATATTAACACTGTACTATAGCACAATAAATGGACAAATATCTGGGGAAATGGATTAATTACCAAAGTAGTTTCAGTAAAAACAGAATAATTGGCAATGCTTTTTCACTTCTGCAAATCTCAAATAACATAGTCCTTCCAGAACTTTAAAGCATCTGCCTGCAATGCGGGAGACTCAGGTTCGATCTCTGGGTTGGGAAGATCCCCTGGAGAAGGAATGGCAGCCCACTCTAGTACACTTGCCTGGAAAATCCCATGGATGGAGGAGGCTGGTAGGTTACAGTCCATGGGGTCACAAAGAGTCGGTAACAACTGAGTGACTTCATTTTCTTTCCTTTCCAGAACTTGATTATGATATCTGTTTTTATCCTTATTGGATTTGGTCATTACACATTAACCCTATGAAGTGGAATTTTCTTTGTATTTTTCAAATATTTATTAGGTTACTAATTAAAACTTCATCCCCTTCTTACAGATAAAATCCCTCAAAGTATCAAAATAAGCCCTTAAACTTCTCTCATTGACTTTCATTAAAATAGATTAGGAATAAAATGATATGGTTTGTATGCATCTTTCTTCCATATTTTGATATATTTTAAAATGTTTTTTTATAAAGGTAAAATAGCTTCAATAGGAGTAACTAATGTTATAGAAAAACATCTAGTTTTGCTTTATTGACTATGCCAAAGCTTTTGACTGTGTGGATCACAATAAACTGTGGAAAATTCTGAAAGAGATGGGAATACCAGACCACCTGACCTGCCTCTTGAGAAACCTGTATGCAGGTCAGGAAGCAACAGTTAGAACTGGACGTGGAACAACAGACTGGTTCCAAATTGGGAAAGAAGTACATCAAGGCTGTATATTGTCACCCTGCTTATTTAACTTATATGCAGAGTACATCATGAAAAATGCTGGGCTGGAGGAAGCACAAGCTGGAGTCAAGATTTCTAGGAGAAATATCAATAACCTCAGATATGCAGATGACACCATCCTTATGGCAGAAAGTGAAGAAGAACTAAAGAGCCTCTTGATGAAAGTGAAAGAGAAGAGTGAAAAAGTTGGGTTAAAGCTCAACATTTAGAAAACTAAGATCATAGCATCTGGTCCCGTCACTTCATGGGAAATAGACGGGGAAACAGTGGAAACAGTGGCTGACTACATTTTGGGGGGCTCCAAAATCATTGCAGATGGTGACTGCAGCCATGAAATTAAAAGACACTTACTCCTTGGCAGGAAAATTATGACCAACCTAGACAGCATATTGAAAAGTAGAGACATTACTTTGCCAACAAAGGTCCGTCTAGTCAAGGCTATGATTTTTCCAATAGTCATGTATGGATATGAGAGTTGGACTATAAAGAAAGCTGAGTGCTGAAGAATTGATGCTTTTGAACTGTGGTGTTGGAGAAGACTCTTGAGAGTCCCTTGGACTGCAAGGAGATCCAACCTTTCAATCCTAAAGGAAATCAGGCCTGAATAGTCATTGGAAAGACTGATGTTGAAGCTGAAACTCCAATACTCTGGCCACCTCATGCGAAGAGCTGACTAATTTGAAAAGACCCTGATGCTGGGAAAGATTGAGGGCAGGGGGAGAAGGGGACCACAGAGGATGAGATGGTTGGATGGCATCACTGACTCAATGGACATGGGTTTGGGTGGACTCTGGGTGTTGGTGATGAACAGGGAGGCCTGGCATGCTGCAGTTCATGGGGTCACAAAGAGTCGGACACGACCGAGCAACTGAACTGAACTGAACAGATTCACTTTGCTGTACACCTGAAACTAACATAGCATTGTTAATCAACTATATTCCAATAAAAAAAATTTTTTTAAGTTCTCTTTAAAATTTTCAGAATCTGACTTCTATGTTACTCAGGAACAATCAGTGCATAAACCACTTCTTGTTGTGGTTCACAAGCCTTCTAAATGCTTTTTGAGAAATAACTTCGGTTCTAATAACATCAGGAAGGTACCCATGTTATTCTTATTTGACAGATAAACTAAGGTTTCACAACCTTTTTGGCAGAGATGGAATTCAACCCAGCCCATCTGGCTTCAGATTCCATGTTTTTAACCAGTTATATATGGATACAACTATGCAGGAAGTGGCAGAAGATACAAAATAATGGGCATACTGAGAATTTGAAATCACCCAAAACTGGGACCCTCCTGGCTAATATATATTCATGCCACACTAAACAACCTTCCATTAAGATTAATAAATCTCTTTTTCAAGAGACACAAGGTTAAGAGTGCTAGTTTGCCTTAGAAAAATAATAAAAGTAAACTCACATAGTTTGAAAAGAAATTCATCAAATAGGAGCCTTGCCAGAGATAGTACTGCCATCTCCTATGCAATTCATTTCGATAATCCCAAACTAAATCTTTTCCCCAACGATGTTCCTCCTCCTGTGTTCCCAGGAAATGGTAAACACTAGCCACTTAATTACAAACCTGGGCACCATTTAGACTCTACCTTCTTCCCCAGCCCATGCATCCAACCTAAATTCCCTTAGGTTCTACTCCTAAAGAGTGCTATAATCCAGCCATTGTTGCAACGCAAGTCACCACAGTCTCCTGGACCGACACTGTGGGCTTCCTAATTAGTCTCTCAACCTTATCCATCCCGCCTTTCCATCCCCGTTTACTCCACACCAAATTCACTCTCCATAGCCAGAGATGTTCTGAAAATACAAATCTGAATCATATTACTGTCCTGCCTCAAATCTTATAATGCTTTCTGGTTTCCCTTTTTTAAAAAAGTCTAAAATTCTTAGCATTCCCTGAGGCCCCTGATAGCTTGGTCTATCTGATTCACCCCTTACTTCTCCATTTCCTCTCCCTCTTTCTCTCATCTTCTTTCTCTTTCCCTTTCTCTCCCCCTGCCTCAACACTTTTCCTCACTCGTGAAGGTACTGTGTTTGCTTTTCCCTCTGGGCCTTCAGACAAGCTGATTCTCCTCCACTATATGCCCTGCTTTCCTCTCCTCATGGACTTCACTTTACTAATTGCTATTAATTTTTTTTTAAATCTCATTGTAGAAGTTATATCTTAAGAAGATACCCTGGGCAATCAGAATCTCCCATCAGGGTAGACCATGCTATGTTTTACCATTGACAGCCCTAATACTAACATTTATTGTTTCATGTTTCATGTGTGTGTGTGTGTGTGTGTGTGTATACACACTGAGTGTAAGTTTCATGAGAACAACAACCTTGTATATTTTGTTTATTGTTGTTTCCAGAATATAGGAAAGTGCCCACCAAAAGAATGCTCAATAAACATTTGTCCAAAGCACAAAGAAATGACAAATTTCAAGGTGTGGTCCTGGGGGTAAGTGGCTGAAGTGGAGAGAAAGGCATCTGAAGTTAAAGGGAGTGGAGTAATATCTTCATCATATTAAATAAAAATGCAAAACAAAGATGTTTTCAGACACACAAAAACTGAAAGAATTCATCACCAGTGGACCCTTTGTCACTAAAAATGCTTATGGGAGTCCTTCACAAAAAAGGAAAATAATAGAAGATGGAAACCTAGATCTAAACAAAGGTATGAAAAGAACCAAAAATGGTAAATATACAGGTAAATACAAATAATTTTTCTCAATTTTTAAATGACTACAAAAAATAACTGCTTAAAGCAAAAAAACAAAAAGCCAATTACAATGCATTGTGAGATTTATAACAAATATATAAGTATGTTAGCAACAATAGCACAAGGACCGGGAGAAATGGAAGTATACAGTTGTAAGATTCCAAATGAGGTAAAGGTAAACTGGAATAAAGATATACACAATACACCCTAAAGTAATTACTATGATACAAGCAAAAATTCATAACTAAAAAGCCAAAAAGGAGATAAGATATATATTGAAAAAAGTCGATTGTCTGCAAAGGAAGAAAGAGAGAACAAAAAGCAAATGTGATGAACAGAAAACGAGTAACAAGATGGCACATTTAAATCCAACTCTATAATTACATTAAGAGGAAGAGCTTGTCAAGTTGGATAAAATCAAAATGAAAATATTCACTACATATTAGAAACCTACTATTAATATAAAAAGGTTAAAAGTAAAAGGCTGGGGAAAGATACACCCTGCTAACAATAATCAAAATAAAGATGAAGTTACTATATTAATATCAGACAAAGTAGATCTCAGAGGAATAAATACTATAAGAAATAGCCTAATGGTCAGATGGCAATCCAAGGCAATTGCCCCTACCCTAGAAGAACTGGTGGTGATCAGGAACCATCCTCAAATCTATATCAAGGAAGATTCCAGGGTGTTGGGTAATTTGAGGCCTCTCACAACTACCTGCCCCCACATGGTATGCAAGGTTCTTCATAAGTAGTTATCCACTTGTCTCTAGGCTCAACTTTTGCCCTTCATTCTCCAGCCACACGGAATCACTTGAATGCAGGTTCTTAAATGAGGTTGTTTTCTCTGCTTTCAAGTCAGCGCTGCTCCAATTCCATCTCCCCCTTCCTCTGCTATCTTTGCCCCTACCTTCATTTTTTTTTTTTTTTTCTCTCTCTCTCTCTCGCTCTCTAGAACAAAGGCTACTGGTCCTCTTTATGTTGCATGAGAACAGCAATAACTCCAGGAGAACTTCTTGCTAGTTAGGTGGTACTCATGTGTGCTTCCACTGAACCCTATTTACATTCAATATTTCGATGACCTTGATCATGTCATTCATCCTCTTCAAGGGTCAGCTTCTGAGTGAGGATAGCAATACCTGCCTTACAGAGCCATTGTCACAATGTAAGTAAACAGCTAAACACAATGTTGGGTTCCTTGGATCTATTCAATCAGACCAATTCAGTTCATTCTCTCAGTTATGTCCGACTCTTTGTGACCCCATGGACTGCAGCACGCCAGGTCTCCCTGTCCATCGCCAACTCCTGGAGTTTACTCAAATTCATGTCCATCGAGTCAGTGGTGCCATCCAACCATCTCATCCTCTGTTGTCCCTTTCTCCTTCTGCCTTCAATCTTTCCAGCATCAGGGTCTTTTCCAATGAATCAGTTATTAGCATCAGGTGGCCAAAGTATTGGAGTTTGAGCATCAACTTCAGTCCTTCCAAAGAATATTCAGGACTGATTTCCTTCGGGATTGACTGGTTGGATCTCCTTACAGTCCAAGGGACTTTCAAGAATCTTCAATACCACAGTTCAAAAGCATCAATTCTTTAGCACTCAGCTTTCTTTATAGTCCAACTCTCACCTCCATACATGACTACTAGAAAAACCATAGCTCTGACTAGATGGACCTTTGTTGGCAAAGTAATGTCTCTGCTTTTTAATATGCTGTCTAGTTTGGTCATAGCTTTTCTTCCAAGGAGCAAGTGTCTTTTAATTTTATGACTGTAGTCACCATCTGCAGTGATTTTGGAGCCCAAAACAATAAAATCTGTCACTGTTTCCATTGTTTCCCCATCTATTTGCCATGAAGTGATGGGACCAGATGCCATAATCTTAGTTTTCCGAATGTTGAATCTTAGTTTTCTGTTCAATCGATGGAAGCAAAATTGTTGCTCTTGTTTTAGTTATTCTGCTGTTGTTATAGTTATCACACTGTATACTATTTGTTCATTTTTCTGCCTTCCCAATTAAACTGTGATGAGGGCAGGAATTAAATCTTATATTTTATTTTATTGTCTATATCAAACACATTAAACACTTGCAGTAAGTATTCCGTGTATTGAATGAATATGCATTGAAATATATAATTATTGGATGACTATGTAATGAATAGGTACTGAATGAATGAACAAATAAATGAACAGATGAATGAACAGTGGAAGTTTCTGTTTGTGTCATCATCACGTGCTCCTTAGACATTAATTCCCACAATATCTTGGAGTGGACAGATTTGAAGTATCCTTAGCCATATCACCTTTTGAAAAATGGAGTTTCAAAAAAATTTCCCCAAAGTTCAGACTTTTAAATCCACTAAGTATTGGCTAGTCAGAATTTCCTCCATTTCTTGTACCTCCCTCTGCAACAGACCCTTTCTCACCTCTGAGTTTTTTGCCTAACCTGAAAACAATCTCCTCAACATGCTTTTATAATTTTGACATTTCAGTGACATTTTCCTATTGAACCATATACTAGTCTTTCTTATCTCCCCTATTAATCCGAAACCCTTTTCAAGACAGGCATTTGACTCTATTTTAATATGTCCCTAGAATTTAAAAACATTAAAGAGCCACACTCTGGAATAAGTCAGACCTAAATTTGAATCTTAAGTGTTTGTTACTTGAAAGCTGAGTACCCTTGAGTAAGTTGCCTCAATTCTCCATCTCAATTTCCTTATTTGGAAGTTGGAAATCATTGAATCTATTTGTAAAGTTGTCATTAATAATTAATAAAATAAGGTCCATACACATATTAAGAACACCATAAATAGTACATCTAGCACAGGTGCTTAATAAATAACAGGGCTATCTTTCCTTCAGGAAAACAGAAAGTTATCACAAAATTTGGACACATTTTAACCATGTCCAAATTAAATCTATTTTAAGAAAAGCATTGCCTATTATTTCCTGAGTTTAATATATTAACCATAAAAAATAAGAGGGCACCATACGCCTGGTTTCCCAGGTGGCGCTAGTAGTAAAGAACCCGCCTGCCAAGGCAGGACTGACGTGACTTAACGCGTGTGACTTAACATGATTGACGTGACTTAACATGATTGACGTGACTTAACATGATTGACATGACTTAACGCACACCGTATGTCTATCTGTTTTTGTCTGTGTATGTGTTTGCATATTGTTGTTGTTTAGTCTCTGAGTCACGCACAACTCTTTGCGAGCCCATGGACTGTAGCCTACCAGGCTTCTCTCTCCATGGGATTTCCCAGGCAAGAATACTGGAGTGGGCTGTCATTTTCTTCTTCAGGGGATCTTCTCCACCCAGGGATTGAACCTATGTCTCCTGCATTGGCAGGTATATTCTTTACCACCGAGTCACCAGGGAAGCTCATGTTTGTGTATAAGTCCACTCTAACAAAGAAAATTTTCCTAATATATGTATTCCTAACAACTCAACTATATTCATCCTCCTCCTCCTCCTAAGTCGCTTCAGTCGTGTCCGACTCTGTGCGACCCCATAGACGGCAGCCCACCAGGCTCCCCCGTCCCTGGGATTCTCCAGGCAAGAACACTGGAGTGGGTTGCCATTTCCTTCTCCAAACTATATTCATACTGAAACCCAAACCAAGTCATGGAAGTTTAAAGCTGAAACCAATAATGAATCCTAATAAAGCACCTAATTCACGCCTTCATTAGAAAAAGGTCACAACTTACCAAATTCATACAGTTAGTACATGGCAGAGACTTGTAGCTGCTTCTACAAGTATTTTTTTTTTTAAGTATTACCATTTTCTATCTAAATTCACATTGCCTGAACCTTCTATCTCCTGAATACCTGTCAAATCAAAAAGCAAACTTAACAACAATGAGGAGTTGATGGGTATACAGATTACTTCAGAGCAGTAGCACATTATGCCTGTCATTCTGATGTATTGCTACAGGAACATGCTCTATTGTTCTATAAACTACTAATAAAGTTTCTCTTTGTTACATATTCAATTGTTTGAGCTTTTTTGAAGGATTTCTCTCCTTTTCTCTTCTTACTTAGCTTTTATTCATAATTAATGTTCAGACATGAGATCTTTTTATATTAAGTTTTAAACTCAATTTCTATTGTTATTTCAGATGTAATTACTGCTCTTTTCTGGCAACAGCTCTGAAGTAAAATCCACATTCATTCTGCTCTACAACACAGACAAACTCAGCACATACCTCCATTCATTCTTTCACATTTATTCTTAAGGACAGACTTTGAAAAGGTAGTAAACAATAAACTTGAGGCCCAGTAAGTGAATTAAGAAGAAAGGGGGCGCACTATCACTCAAGGTAAAGATGTCATTCCTACTTATTAAGCACTTGGCAAGTGGGTTATGGGGGAATCACTTTTAACTACCACCACCACCACCATCCCCTGCCTTAAGAGAGAAAACCTTGCCTGTGTGTCAATATAGCTGAGGCAAAGCTGCCAAAACTATCCTAGTCTGTACATTACATGAGGGCAGTCATTATTTTCTTACTTTTATTCACTGCCAAATCTCACAGAGCAGTAGCTGGCACACTGCAGGCTCTCTTTAACATGTGCTGAATGAAGGAAGTACACAGGCCTTACCTGCCTTAGCATCAAAGACTGACTGCAATTCTTTACAACATCACTAAGCATCTAAAATTAAATCCAACTTAAAAGATTTTTGTCTACAGTAGAGTCCGACAGTAAGCCTCATATAGGAAAGAAAGGAAGAGAGGGAGAAAAGAAGTCCTTTCAGTTCTTAAAGTATTACTAGTATTCTGAGGAAAAGCCAAAAGTAGCCTGAATATAAGCAGACCTTCTTTGGGTAATAATAGCATCACCAATAGAACTTTTACATTTGAGATACAATTCTAGAATTGCATGTAAATTTTATCTGAGCAAGTTACTGCATATAGCGATCACAGAATTTAGCTCCTTGCACTGAAATTGCCCATAATTCATCCATTTTCCCAACTGGACAGTGGGCTTCCTGAAGGTGGAAGAGATTATCATTCATTTTATCCTAGTATCTGATACATGGCAGATGCTCAGTAAATATCAGAGAGAAAAGGAAAAGGGGAAAAACCAGTTCACACACTGATCTGTTTATTCCCTCAGATGATAATGAAGCATAGTTTGCAGCTTAACCTTTCATCCAGCACAACTTTGATATAGTCTCTGTCCTCAAGCACCTCATAATACAGAGTAATAGACAAGGCATATGTGAAGAAAGATGCCTGGATTTTAATTGGTATCAGTCATTTGTGAACACCACACATTTGTTGATTCAGCTGAAGGCTCCATCCTTCCTAACTAAACTTTTCCAGTGTGCCCTCTAAAATCCATCCACAAGCAAAGCGCTCTCTACATCTCCTGCCTATCCATCCCCCAAACTCCCTTGGAGCACTCTCAAGGGCCGAAGACCTCCACAAAAAACTCTCTAGGGCAGCCTCTTCAATTCTCTATGAAGCAGACAGGGTTTCCTTCTAAAATCCTGAAGGAACATCTCATTCCTTTGCTTAGAAATCCCAAGTACCCTCTCAATCAAAGAAAAATCTAAAGTTCTAACCATTTTCATATCATCTGATTCCCTCTCTGACACATTGACTATGCCAGGACAAAGAAAAACAAGAGGCATAATTCTTCCTGTTGAAAATGAGGAAAGGACCCCACCTATCCCTTTACACTTAGAGCATGTAGCTTTTGAAAACATGTAATATAAGACCTCTTTTCTGGAATTGAGCTGCAGGAGCTCAATTCCAGAAAAATAAACAACCCAATCAAAAAATGGGCCAAAGAACTAAATAGACATTTCTCCAAAGAAGACATACAGATGGCTAACAAACACATGAAAAGATGCTCAACATCACTCATTATCAGAGAAATGCAAATCAAAACCACAGTGAGGTACCATTTCACGCCAGTCAGAATGGCTGCGATCAAAAAGTCTACAAGCAATAAATGCTGGAGAGGGTGTGGAGAAAAGGGAACTCTCTTACACTGTTGGTAGGAATGCAAACTAGTATAGCCACTATGGAGAACAGTGTGGAGATTCCTTAAAAAACTGGAAATAGAACTGCTTTATGATCCAGCAATCCCACTGCTGGGCATACACACCGAGGAAACCAGAAGGGAAAGAGACACGTGTACCCCAATGTTCATTGCAGCACTGTTTATAATAGCCAGGACATGGAAGCAACCTAGATGTCCATCAGCAGATGAATGGATAAGAAAGCTGTGGTACATATACACAATGAAATATTACTCAGCCATTAAAAAGAATACATTTGAATCAGTTCTAATGAGGTGGATGAAACTGGAGCCTATTATACAGAGTGAAGTAAGCCAAAAAGAAAAACACCAATACAGTATACTAATGCATATATATGGAATTTAGAAAGATGGTAATGATAACCCTGTATGCAAGACAGCAAAAGAGACACAGATGTATAGAACAGTCTTTTGGACTCTGTGGGGGGGGGGGATGATTTGGGAGAATGGCACTGAAACATGAATAATATCATATATGAAACAAATTGGCAGTCCAAGTTCGATGCATGATACTGGTTGCTTGGGGCTGGTACACTGGGACAACCCAGAGGGATGGTACGGGGAGGGTGGAGGGAGGGGTTCGGGATGGGGAACACGTGTATACCTGTGGCGGATTCATGTTGATGTATGGCAAAACCAATACAATATTGTAAAGTAATTAACCTCCAATTAAAATAAATAAATTTATATTTTTAAAAAAGACCTCTTTTTGAGCTTTATGTCCCAGGAACATCTTTCTAAGGACCTGGGAGCTATCTCCTTGAAACGGAAACATCAAAATAGATAGCATCATATCCATGAGTGTGTTTCTGTAGCCAATATTTTATAACTTTAAATGGAGTATACAAAAATTATGAATCACTATGTTGTATGCTTGAAATTATTATAATATGTAACTCAACTATACTTTAGTTCTAAAAATAGGAGCCAAGCACCCCAATCTCCCAGTTTCTGCAGGAAGACTGCAGCCTAACTTTAGCTGTGTACCTTGCTCTAAGTTGCAAATCTACCTCCTATCATTAATATATGAGAAACTTGTTTTCCATCTGTGTAAAAACCAATTAGCTAACACAGATGGTCAACCCAATTACCAGGTGAATCTAGGATGAACTATATGTGACAAATGGTGCTGTTAAGTCCTTTTCCTTGAGGAGCAGGTATTTTATCTTGAAAACATGTATGCAATGGGTTGCATCTGCTTTATCTATAAAAAGATAGGATTTCTTTCTGTCACTGCAATTCCTTAGCACAGCAGTCCCCAATCTTTTCCTTACCAGGGACCAGTTTCATGGAAGATAATTTTCTACAGACCAAGTTGGGGTGGGGAGGTGGTTTCAGGATAACTCAAGCACATAACATTTATTGTGCATTTTATTTCTATTATTACATCAGGCCCATCTCAGATTATGCCTTAGATCCCGAACGTTGCAAGGGATCTTGCATAGGGAACGTTGCATAGGGACCCTTGCAAGCAAGGTATGCCTATGATGCATACCACACTTTATTTTAAAGCATAATCAATAAAGAAAAAAAAAAAAAGCTTTCTCTTTACTGCCTTTGTGGAGAGAGTTTCTGATTTGAGAGACTATTTTGTTTTTAATTATATTTCTCAATGTCTACCACTTTTTCTTTGCTCCTTTCTCCTTCAAGGAATAGCCTAGACCTTTGCATGGCCCATCCGATCTGTTCAGAATATTCCATACCACTACCCCCCATATAGGCATGGCCCATTCCCTCTCCACTAATCTCTGCTCAAAGGTCACCTTTTCAGAAAGGTACTCTCTTTCCAACCTGCATCAGATAATACCCCTCAATCATTATCGCCTCTTCTTTCTTGGCTTTGTTTATACACATAGCACTTATCACTGCATAGTATGTAAGTATCTGCTTATTCTATATATGAGAACTAACAGTAAAAAAAAGATGTCCTTTTCATCATAGGGGACTGAAATGAAAAAGTAAGAAGTCAAAACATATCTGGAGTAACAGACAAGTTTGGCCTTAGCGTACAGAATGAAGCAAGGCAAAGACTAAAAGAGTTTTGCCGAGAGAAAGTGTTGATTATAGCAAACACACTCTTCTTCTAACAATACACAAGTTCACTCTACACATAAACATCACCAGATGATCAATACCAAAACCAGATGATTATATCTTTGTACCCAAAGATGGAGAAGATGACTATAAGTCAGCAAAAACAAGACTGAGACCTGATTGTGACTGATATTATGATGCCTTATTGCAAAGTTCTGACTCAAATTGAAGAATGTGGTGAAAGATACTAGAGCATTCAGTTCAGTTCAGTCCAGTCACTCAATCGTGTCCAACGTTGCAAACCCACAGACTGCAGCACACCAGGCTTCCCTGTCCACCAATTCCTGGAGCTTGTTCAAACTCATGTCATCGAGTTGGGGACGCCATCCAACCATCTCATCCTCTGTCATCTCCATACCCTCCCACCTTCAATCTTTCCCTGCATCAAGGTCTTTTCCAATAAGTCAGTTCCCCATATCAGGTGGCCAAAGTACTGAAGCTTTCACCTCAGCATCAGTCCTTCCCATGAATACTCAAGCGATTTCCTTTAGAATTGACTGGTTTGTTCTCCTTGCAGTTTGGACTCTCAAGAATCTTCTCCAACACCACAGTTCAAAAGTATCAGTTCTTCAGTGCTCAGTTTTGGTGTTTTTTTTTTCTTTTTTTTTTTTCAATTTTAATTTAAAAAAATTATACATGTGTTCCCCATCCTGAACCCTCCTCCCTCCCCATACCATCCCTCTGGGTCGTCCCAGTGCACCAGCCCCAAGCATCCAGCATCGTGCATTGAACCTGGACTGGCATCTCGTTTCATACATGACATTTCACATGTTTCAATGCCATTCTCCCAAATCTTCCGACCCTCTCGCTCACATCCATACATGACTACTGGAAAAAACATAGCTTTGACGAGTTGAACTTGGCCAGCAAAGTAATGCTCTGCTTTTAATATGCTGTCTAGGTTGGTCATAGCTTTTCTTCCAAGGAGCAAGTATCTTTTAATTTCATGACTGTAGTCACCATCAGTTGTCATTAATAATTAATAAAATAAGGTCCATACACATATTAAGAACACCATAAATAGTACATCTAGCACAGGTGTAATAAATAACAGGGCTATCTTTCCTTCAGGAAAACAGAAAGTTATCACAAAATTTGGACACATTTTAACCATGTCCAAATTAAATCTATTTTAAGAAAAGCATTCCCTATTATTTCCTGAGTTTAATATATTAACCATAAAAAATAAGAGGGCACCATACGCCTGGTTTCCCAGGTGGCGCTAGTAGTAAAGAACCCGCCTGCCAAGGCAGGACTGACGTGACTTAACGCGTGTGACTTAACATGATTGACGTGACTTAACATGATTGACGTGACTTAACATGATTGACATGACTTAACACAATCGTATGTCTATCTGTTTTTGTCTGTGTATGTGTTTGCATATTGTTGTTGTTTAGTCTCTGAGTCACGCACAACTCTTTGCGAGCCCATGGACTGTAGCCTACCAGGCTTCTCTCTCCATGGGATTTCCCAGGCAAGAATACTGGAGTGGGCTGTCATTTTCTTCTTCAGGGGATCTTCTCCACCCAGGGATTGAACCTATGTCTCCTGCATTGGCAGGTATATTCTTTACCACCGAGTCACCAGGGAAGCTCATGTTTGTGTATAAGTCCACTCTAACAAAGAAAATTTTCCTAATATATGTATTCCTAACAACTCAACTATATTCATCCTCCTCCTCCTCCTAAGTCGCTTCAGTCGTGTCCGACTCTGTGCGACCCCATAGACGGCAGCCCACCAGGCTCCCCCGTCCCTGGGATTCTCAGGCAAGAACACTGGAGTGGGTTGCCATTTCCTTCTCCAAACTATATTCATACTGAAACCCAAACCAAGTCATGGAAGTTTAAAGCTGAAACCAATAATGAATCCTAATAAAGCACCTAATTCACGCCTTCATTAGAAAAAGGTCACAACTTACCAAATTCATACAGTTAGTACATGGCAGAGACTTGTAGCTGCTTCTACAAGTATTTTTTTTTTTTAAGTATTACCATTTTCTATCTAAATTCACATTGCCTGAACCTTCTATCTCCTGAATACCTGTCAAATCAAAAAGCAAACTTAACAACAATGAGGAGTTGATGGGTATACAGATTACTTCCAGAGCAGTAGCACATTATGCCTGTCATTCTGATGTATTGCTACAGGAACATGCTCTATTGTTCTATAAACTACTAATAAAGTTTCTCTTTGTTACATATTCAATTGTTTGAGCTTTTTGAAGGATTTCTCTCCTTTTCTCTTCTTACTTAGCTTTTATTCATAATTAATGTTCAGACATGAGATCTTTTTTATATTAAGTTTTAAACTCAATTTCTATTGTTATTTCAGATGTAATTACTGCTCTTTTCTGGCAACAGCTCTGAAGTAAAATCCACATTCATTCTGCTCTACAACACAGACAAACTCAGCACATACCTCCATTCATTCTTTCACATTTATTCTTAAGGACAGACTTTGAAAAGGTAGTAAACAATAAACTTGAGGCCCAGTAAGTGAATTAAGAAGAAAGGGGGCGCACTATCACTCAAGGTAAAGATGTCATTCCTACTTATTAAGCACTTGGCAAGTGGGTTATGGGGGAATCACTTTTAACTACCACCACCACCACCATCCCCTGCCTTAAGAGAGAAAACCTTGCCTGTGTGTCAATATAGCTGAGGCAAAGCTGCCAAAACTATCCCTAGTCTGTACATTACATGAGGGCAGTCATTATTTTCTTACTTTTATTCACTGCCAAATCTCACAGAGCAGTAGCTGGCACACTGCAGGCTCTCTTTAACATGTGCTGAATGAAGGAAGTACACAGGCCTTACCTGCCTTAGCATCAAAGACTGACTGCAATTCTTTACAACATCACTAAGCATCTAAAATTAAATCCAACTTAAAAGATTTTTGTCTACAGTAGAGTCCGACAGTAAGCCTCATATAGGAAAGAAAGGAAGAGAGGGAGAAAAGAAGTCCTTTCAGTTCTTAAAGTATTACTAGTATTCTGAGGAAAAGCCAAAAGTAGCCTGAATATAAGCAGACCTTCTTTGGGTAATAATAGCATCACCAATAGAACTTTTACATTTGAGATACAATTCTAGAATTGCATGTAAATTTTATCTGAGCAAGTTACTGCATATAGCGATCACAGAATTTAGCTCCTTGCACTGAAATTGCCCATAATTCATCCATTTTCCCAACTGGACAGTGGGCTTCCTGAAGGTGGAAGAGATTATCATTCATTTTATCCTAGTATCTGATACATGGCAGATGCTCAGTAAATATCAGAGAGAAAGGAAAAAGGGGAAAACCAGTTCACACACTGATCTGTTTATTCCCTCAGATGATAATGAAGCATAGTTTGCAGCAACCCTTTCATCCAGCACAACTTTGATATAGTCTCTGTCCTCAAGCACCTCATAATACAGAGTAATAGACAAGGCATATGTGAAGAAAGATGCCTGGATTTTAATTGGTATCAGTCATTTGTGAACACCACACATTTGTTGATTCAGCTGAAGGCTCCATCCTTCCTAACTAAACTTTTCCAGTGTGCCCTCTAAAATCCATCCACAAGCAAAGCGCTCTCTACATCTCCTGCCTATCCATCCCCCAAACTCCCCTTGGAGCACTCTCAAGGACGAAGACCTCCACCAAAACTCTCCTAGGGCAGCCTCTTCAATTCTCTATGAAGCAGACAGGGTTTCCTTCTAAAATCCTGAAGGAACATCTCATTCCTTTGCTTAGAAATCCCAAGTACCCTCTCAATCAAAGAAAAATCTAAAGTTCTAACCATTTTCATATCATCTGATTCCCTCTCTGACACATTGACTATGCCAGGACAAAGAAAAACAAGAGGCATAATTCTTCCTGTTGAAAATGAGGAAAGGGACCCCACCCTATCCCTTTACACTTAGAGCATGTAGCTTTTGAAAACATGTAATATAAGACCTCTTTTCTGGAATTGAGCTGCAGGAGCTCAATTCCAGAAAAATAAACAACCCAATCAAAAAATGGGCCAAAGAACTAAATAGACATTTCTCCAAAGAAGACATACAGATGGCTAACAAACACATGAAAAGATGCTCAACATCACTCATTATCAGAGAAATGCAAATCAAAACCACAGTGAGGTACCATTTCACGCCAGTCAGAATGGCTGCGATCAAAAAGTCTACAAGCAATAAATGCTGGAGAGGGTGTGGAGAAAAGGGAACTCTCTTACACTGTTGGTAGGAATGCAAACTAGTATAGCCACTATGGAGAACAGTGTGGAGATTCCTTAAAAAACTGGAAATAGAACTGCTTTATGATCCAGCAATCCCACTGCTGGGCATACACACCGAGGAAACCAGAAGGGAAAGAGACACGTGTACCCCAATGTTCATTGCAGCACTGTTTATAATAGCCAGGACATGGAAGCAACCTAGATGTCCATCAGCAGATGAATGGATAAGAAAGCTGTGGTACATATACACAATGAAATATTACTCAGCCATTAAAAAGAATACATTTGAATCAGTTCTAATGAGGTGGATGAAACTGGAGCCTATTATACAGAGTGAAGTAAGCCAAAAAGAAAAACACCAATACAGTATACTAATGCATATATATGGAATTTAGAAAGATGGTAATGATAACCCTGTATGCAAGACAGCAAAAGAGACACAGATGTATAGAACAGTCTTTTTTGGACTCTGTGGTGGGGATGATTTGGGAGAATGGCACTGAAACATGAATAATATCATATATGAAACAAATTGGCAGTCCAAGTTCGATGCATGATACTGGTTGCTTGGGGCTGGTACACTGGGACAACCCAGAGGGATGGTACGGGGAGGGTGGAGGGAGGGGGGTTCGGGATGGGGAACACGTGTATACCTGTGGCGGATTCATGTTGATGTATGGCAAAACCAATACAATATTGTAAAGTAATTAACCTCCAATTAAAATAAATAAATTTATATTTTTTAAAAAAAGACCTCTTTTGAGCTTTATGTCCCAGGAACATCTTTCTAAGGACCTGGGAGCTATCTCCTTGAAACGGAAACATCAAAATAGATAGCATCATATCCATGAGTGTGTTTCTGTAGCCAATATTTTATAACTTTAAATGGAGTATACAAAAATTATGAATCACTATGTTGTATGCTTGAAATTATTATAATATGTAACTCAACTATACTTTAGTTCTAAAAATAGGAGCCAAGCACCCCAATCTCCCAGTTTCTGCAGGAAGACTGCAGCCTAACTTTAGCTGTGTACCTTGCTCTAAGTTGCAAATCTACCTCCTATCATTAATATATGAGAAACTTGTTTTCCATCTGTGTAAAGCCAATTAGCTAACACAGATGGTCAACCCAATTACCAGGTGAATCTAGGATGAACTATATGTGACAAATGGTGCTGTTAAGTCCTTTTCCTTGAGGAGCAGGTATTTTATCTTGAAAACATGTATGCAATGGGTTGCATCTGCTTTATCTATAAAAAGATAGGATTTCTTTCTGTCACTGCAATTCCTTAGCACAGCAGTCCCCAATCTTTTCCTTACCAGGGACCAGTTTCATGGAAGATAATTTTTCTACAGACCAAGTTGGGGTGGGGGAGGTGGTTTCAGGATAACTCAAGCACATAACATTTATTGTGCATTTTATTTCTATTATTACATCAGGCCCATCTCAGATTATGCCTTAGATCCCGAACGTTGCAAGGGATCTTGCATAGGGAACGTTGCATAGGGACCCTTGCAAGCAAGGTATGCCTATGATGCATACCACACTTTATTTTAAAGCATAATCAATAAAGAAAAAAAAAAGCTTTTCTCTTTACTGCCTTTGTGGAGAGAGTTTCTGATTTGAGAGACTATTTTGTTTTTAATTATATTTCTCCAATGTCTACCACTTTTTCTTTGCTCCTTTCTCCTTCAAGGAATAGCCTAGACCTTTGCATGGCCCATCCGATCTGTTCAGAATATTCCATACCACTACCCCCCATATAGGCATGGCCCATTCCCTCTCCACTAATCTCTGCTCAAAGGTCACCTTTTCAGAAAGGTACTCTCTTTCCAACCTGCATCAGATAATACCCCTCAATCATTATCGCCTCTTCTTTCTTGGCTTTGTTTATACACATAGCACTTATCACTGCATAGTATGTAAGTATCTGCTTATTCTATATATGAGAACTAACAGTAAAAAAAAGATGTCCTTTTCATCATAGGGGACTGAAATGAAAAAGTAAGAAGTCAAAACATATCTGGAGTAACAGACAAGTTTGGCCTTAGCGTACAGAATGAAGCAAGGCAAAGACTAAAAGAGTTTTGCCGAGAGAAAGTGTTGATTATAGCAAACACACTCTTCTTCTAACAATACACAAGTTCACTCTACACATAAACATCACCAGATGATCAATACCAAAACCAGATGATTATATCTTTGTACCCAAAGATGGAGAAGATGACTATAAGTCAGCAAAAACAAGACTGAGACCTGATTGTGACTGATATTATGATGCCTTATTGCAAAGTTCTGACTCAAATTGAAGAATGTGGTGAAAGATACTAGAGCATTCAGTTCAGTTCAGTCCAGTCACTCAATCGTGTCCAACGTTGCAAACCCACAGACTGCAGCACACCAGGCTTCCCTGTCCACCAATTCCTGGAGCTTGTTCAAACTCATGTCATCGAGTTGGGGACGCCATCCAACCATCTCATCCTCTGTCATCTCCATACCCTCCCACCTTCAATCTTTCCCTGCATCAAGGTCTTTTCCAATAAGTCAGTTCCCCATATCAGGTGGCCAAAGTACTGAAGCTTTCACCTCAGCATCAGTCCTTCCCATGAATACTCAGAAGCGATTTCCTTTAGAATTGACTGGTTTGTTCTCCTTGCAGTTTGGACTCTCAAGAATCTTCTCCAACACCACAGTTCAAAAGTATCAGTTCTTCAGTGCTCAGTTTTGGTGTTTTTTTTTTTTTTTTTTTCAATTTTAATTTAAAAAATTATACATGTGTTCCCCATCCTGAACCCTCCTCCCTCCCCATACCATCCCTCTGGGTCGTCCCAGTGCACCAGCCCCAAGCATCCAGCATCGTGCATTGAACCTGGACTGGCATCTCGTTTCATACATGACATTTCACATGTTTCAATGCCATTCTCCCAAATCTTCCGACCCTCTCGCTCACATCCATACATGACTACTGGAAAAAACATAGCTTTGACGAGTTGAACTTGGCCAGCAAAGTAATGCTCTGCTTTTTAATATGCTGTCTAGGTTGGTCATAGCTTTTCTTCCAAGGAGCAAGTATCTTTTAATTTCATGACTGTAGTCACCATCTGCAGTGATTTTGGAGCCCAAAAAATAAAATCTGTCACTGTTTCCATTGTTTCCCCATCTATTTGCCATGAAGTGATGGGACCAGATGCCATGATCTTAGCTTTTTGAATGTTGAGGTTTAAGCCAGCTTTTTCACTCTACTCTCTCACTTTCATCAAGAGGCTGTTTAGTTCTTATTCACTTTCTGCCATAAAGGTGATGTCATTTGCATATCTGAGGTTATAGATATTTCTCCTGGCAATCTTGACTTCAGCTTGTGCTTCATCCAGCCTGGCATTTCACATAATGTACTCTGCATATAAGTTAAATAAGCAGGGTGACAATATACAGCCTTGACTACTCCATTCCCAATTTGGAACCAGTCCATTGTTCCATGTCCAAATCTAGCTGTTGCTTCTTGACCTGCATACAGATTTCTCAGGAAGCAAAAGATGGTATTTCCATCTCTTTAAGAATTTTCAACAGTTTCTTGTGATTCACACTCTCAAAGTATTTACTGTAGTCAATAAAGCAGAAACAGATATTTTTTTGGAACCCTCTAGCTTTTTCCTATATTCCAACAGATGTTGGCAATTTGATTTCTGGTTCGTCTGCCTTTTCTAAATACAGCTTGAACATCTGGAAGTTCTCAGTTCATGTACTGTTGAAGCCAGGCTTGGAGAACTTTGAGCATTACTTTACTAGCATGTAAGATGAGTGCAATTATGTGGTAGTATGAACACTCCTTTGCATTGCCTTTCTTTGGGATTGGAATGAAAACTGACCTTTTCCAGTCCTGTGGCCACTGCTGAGTTTTCCAATTTTGCTGCCATACTGAGTGCACCACTTTCATAGCATCATCTTTTAGGATTCGAAATAGCTCAACTGGAATTCCATCACTTCCACTAGCTTTCTTCGTATTGACACTTTCTAAGGTCCACTTGACTTCACACTCCAGGATGTCTGGGCTCTAGATGAATGATCACACCATTGGTTATCTGAGTCATTAAGATCCTTTTGTACAGTTCTTCTGTGTATTCTTGCCACCTCTTCTTAATATCTTCTGCTTCTGTTAGGTCCATACCATTTTTGTCCTTTACTGTGCCCATCTTTGCATGAAATGTTCCCTTCCTATCTCCAATTTTCTTGAAGTGACCTCTAGTCTTTCCCATTCTATTGTTTTCCTCTAATTCTTTGCACTGATCACTGAGGAAGACTTCCTTATCTCTCCTTGCTATTCTTTGGAACTCTGCATCAGCCCTGCCTGTAAACCGAAAATTGGATTAAAGATTTACTGAGCATGGCCCTGCTGATCAGAACAAGACCCCGATTTCCACACAGTCAATCCCTTCCATCAGGAAGCTTTCACAAGCCTCTTAACCTTATCCATCAGAGGGCAGACAGAATGAAAACCACAATCACAGAAAACTAACAATATTGATCACATGGATCACAGCCTTGTCTAACTCAATTAAACTATGAGTCATGCCGTGTAGGGCCACCCAAGATGTATGGGTCATGGTGGAGAGTTTTGACAAAACATGGTCCATGGGAAAAGGGAATGGCAAACCACTTCAGTATTCTTGGCTTGAGAACATATGTACAGTATAAAAAGACAAAAAGATTTGACACTGAAAGATGAAATCTCCAGGTCAGTAGGTACCCAACATGCTACTGGAGAAGAATGGAGAAGTAACTCCAGAAAAAATGAAGAGACAGAGCAAAGCAAAAACAATACCCAGTTGTGGGTGTACTAATAATGGAAGTAAAGTTCAATGCTGTAAAGAACAATATTTCATAGCAACCTGGAATGTTAGGCCCATGAATCAAGATAGATTGGAAATGGTTAAACAGGAGATAGCAAGAGTGAACATCATCATTTTAGGAATCAGTGAACTAAAATGGACTGGAATGGCTGAATTTAACTCAGATGACCATTATATCTACTACTGTGGGCAAGAATCTCTTAGAAGAAATGGAGTAGCCCAAACAGTCAACAAGAGAATCCAAAATGCAGTACTTGAGTCCATCTTCAAAAATGATAGAATGATCTCTGTTTGCTTCCAAGGCAAGCCATTCACTATCACCGTAATCCAAGCCTATGCCCCAACCAGTAATCTGAAGAAGCTGAAGTTGAATGATTCTATGAAGAGCTACAGGACCTTCTAGAACTAACACCAAAAAAAAAGATGACCTCTTTTCATCATAAGGGACTGGAACGCAAAAGTATATAGTCAAGTGATACCTATAGGCAAGTGATACCTAAAGTAACAGGCAAATTTGGCCTTGGAGTACAAAATGAAGCAGGGCTAAGGCTAACAGAGTTTTGCCAAGAGAACGCACTGGTCATAGCAAACACCCTCTTCCAACAACATAAGAGAAGACTCTACACATGGACATCACCAGATGGTCAATATAAAAATCAGATTTATTATATTCTTTGCAGCCAAAGATGGAGAAGCTCTATACAGTCAGCAAAAACAAGACTAGGAGCTGACTGTGGCTCAGATCATGAACCCCTTATTGCAAAATTCAATGTTAAATTGAAGAAAGTAGGGAAAACCACTAGACCATTCAGGTATGACCTAAATCAAATCCCTTATGTTTATACAGTGGAAGTGACAAATATTCAAGGGATTAGATCTGATAGGCAGAGCACCTGAAGAACTTTGGATGGAGGTTCATGACATCATACAGGAAAAGGTGGTCAAGACCATCCCCAAGAAAAAGAAATGCAAAAAAGGCAAAATGGTTGCCTGAGGTGGGCTTACAAATAGCTGAGAAAAGAAGAGAAGCTAAAGGCAAAGAAGAACAGTAAAGAATACCCATCTGAATACAAGACATTCAGGCATGACCTAAATCAAATCCCTTATGATTATACAGTATAATTGACAGATGGATTCAAGGGATTAGATCTGATAGACAGAGGGCCTAAAGAACTATGTACAGAGATTCAAAACATTTGGAGGCAGTTATCAAAACCATCCCCAAGTAAAAGAAATGCAAAAAGGCAAAGTGGTTGTCTGGTGAGGCCTTACAAATAGATGAGAAAAGAAGTGAAAGGCAAAGGAGAAAAGGAAAGATATATCCATCTGAATGCAGAGTTCCAGAGAATAGTTTGAAGAGAGGAGCCTTTTTAAGCGAACAATGCAAAGAAATAGAGGAAAACAATAGAATGGGAAAGACTAAAGATCTCTTCAAAGAAAATTAGAGATACTAAGGGAATATTTCATTCAAGACAGCACAATAAAGACAGAACCCGTATGAACTTAACAGAAGCAGAAAATATTAAGAAATGGTGACAAGAATACACAGAAGAACTATACAAAAAAGATCTTCATGACCCAGATAACCACAATGGTGTAATCATGGTCTTAGGAAGCTTCATTTCAAACAAAGCTAGTGGAGGTGATAGAATTCCAGTTGATCTATTTCAAATCCTAAAGATGATGTTATGAAAGTGGTACACTCAGTATGCCAGCAAATTTGGAAAACTCAGCAGTGACCACAGGACTGGAAAATGTCAGCTTTCATTACAATCCCAAAGAAGGCAAAGAATTTTCAGGCTAAAAGACAACTGAGCTCTTTACACATGCTAGCAAAGTATTGCTCAAAATTCTCCAACCTAAGCTCCAACAGTACGTGAACTGATAAATTCCAGATGTATAAGCTGGATTCAGAAAAGGCAGACAAACCAGAGAGCAAACATCCACTGGAACTAGAAAAAGCTAGAGAATTCCAGAAAAACCTCTATTTGTGCTTCTTGACTACACTAAAGCCTTTAACTGTGTATATCATAACAAATTGTGAAAAATTCTTAAAGAGCTAGAAATACCAGGCTAACTTACCTGCTTCCTGAGAAACCTGTATGCAGGTCAAGAACCAACAGCTAGATTTGGACATGGAACAATGAACAATGGGAAAGGAGTACATCAAGGCTGTATATTGTCACCCTGCTTATTTAACTTATATCCAGAGTACATCATGTCAAATACCTGGCTGTATGAAGTGCAAGCTGGAATTAAGATTACCAGGAGATATATCAATAACCTCAGATATGCAAAGGACCACTACACTTATGGCAGAAAGTGAAGAGTAACTCAAGAGCCTCTTGATGAAAGTGAAAGAGGAGAGTGGAAAAACTGGCTTAAAACTCAACACTCAAAAACAAAGATCATGGCATCCAGTCCCATCACTTTATGGCAAATAGGGAAACAATGCAAACAGTAACAGATTTTATTTTCTTGGGCTCCAAACTCACTGAAGAAGGTGACTGCAGCCATGAAATTAAAAGATACTTGCTCTTGGAAGAAAAGTAATGACAAACCCAATCAGCGTATTAAAAAGCAGAGACATTACTTTGCCTACAAAGGTCCGTCTAGTCAAAGCTATGGTTTTTCCAGTAGTCAGTATGGATGTGAGAGCTGGACAATAAAAAAAGCTGAGTACCAAAGAATTGATACCTTAGAACTGTGGTGCTGGATAAGACTCTTGAGAGTCCCTTGGACATCAAGGAGATCAAACCAGTCAATCCTGAAGGAAATCAACCCCAAATATTCATAGGAAGGACTGATGCTGAAGTTTAAGCTCCAAAACTTTGGCCATCTGATGCAAAGAGCCAACTCATTAGAAAAGACCCTGATGCTGGGAAAGACTGAAGGCAGGAGGAGCAGGGGACGACAGAGGATGAGATGGTTGGACTGCATCACCAACTCAATGTACATGAGTTTGAGCAAGCTCTGGGAGATGGTGAAGGACAGGGAAGCCTGGCATGCTGCAGTCCATGGGGTCACAAAAAATCAGACACGACTGAGTGACTGAACAACAAACAACAACAACAATAGTTGTGTACAATATTACATAAGTTTCAGGTGATTCATAACTTTTGTAATTCACAGCTTTTCAAGGCTATACTCCATTTACAGTTATAAAATATTGGTTATATTTTTTTGTGTTGTATAATATACCCTTGAAGTTTATTTTAAAAATATTGTGTTTTGAAGTTCCTTGACATTGTTTTTGTATGGGTATGAAGCTAACGTGAAATACAGCTAAGGCTTATTTTCTTTTGGACATGAGTCTGAGCAAGATGAGTGACTGAACAACAATATTTGCTTATCACCCATTATCTACCTCCTTGACTCTGATAAAATCTCCATAAGAGCAGATTTTCCTATTTCATTCACTTCTTGTATCCTCAGAGCCCAGAACATTGTAGTACAGATGACATTAATTCAGTGAATAAATGGTAGAGCATTATTAATTATACAAACTAAAAGAGATTAACCTAAAATGCCATTAGAATGAACCACTTAATTTTGCAGAAAGTGCAATTCTGCATAGTTAGAACTATAAAAAAGCTTAGCATTTAGCTATAGGAATACTTGAGTAAGAATGTATTATAGCTACTTACCTCTTGTTACCTCTGATTTAAAAAAATTTACAAATTGGTAGCAGAGAATTATTATCCTCATACACTGACATTTGTACACATGGTCCTATCTCACTAATCAAATAATTGGAGGTGAAAGGAAAAGAAATGATCTTTAATGACTTAAAGTGGAATGTTAGAATATGTGAATAGTGGGAATGTAAATTGGTACAACCATTATGGAGAACAGTATGGAGGTTCCTTAAAACGCTAAAATTAGAGCTACCATATAATCCAGCAATCCCACTCTTGGGGATATATCCAGAGAAAATCATAATTCAAAAAGATATGTGCACCCCACTGTTCATTGCAGTACTATTTACCATAGCCAGGACATGGAAGCAAACTAAACGTCCATCAACAGAGAAATGGATAAAGAAGATATGATACATATATACAATGGAATATTATTCAGCCATAGAAAGGAATGAAATAAATGCCATTTTCAAAGCAACATGGATGGACCTAGGGATAGTCATACTGAATGAAGTAAGTCAGAAAGAGAACGACAAGTATTATATGCCATTGCTTATATGTGAAATTTAAAAAAAACAAAGTGGTACAAATAAACTTATTTACAAAATAGTTATAGAGTCACAGATATAGAAACAAAGTTATGGCTACCAGGGGGGAGTGAGGGGGGAGGCAGCAGGGATAAACTGGAAGATTAGGATTGATATATACACACTGCTAAGTCGCTTCAGTCATGTCCGACTCTGTGTGACCCCAGAGATGACAGCCCACCAGGCTTCCCCGTCCCTGGGATTCTCCAGGCAAGAACACTGGAGTGGGTTGCCATTTCCTTCTCCAATGCATGAAAGTGAAAAGTGAAAGTGAAGTCGCTCAGTCCTGTCCGACTCTTAGCGACCCCATGGACTGCAGCCTACCAGGCTCCTCCGTCCATGGGATTTTCCAGGCAAGAGTACTGGAGTGGGGTGCCATTGCCTTCTCCATATACACACTACTATATATAAAATAGATAACTAATAAGGACCTACTGCATAGCACAGGGAACTCTATTCAATACTATGTAATGGCCTATATGGGGAAAGGATCTAAAAAATACTGGATATATGTATAATTGATTCACTTTCCTGTATAGCAGAAACTAACACAATATTATAAATCAACTACACTCCAATAAAAAAAAATTTTAAGTATATGTGAATAAATATCCTTACACAGAAAAAATGATCCTGGGTATGAACATAAAGCAAAGATGAAGAATGTTATCATTTATTGCTTTATGCAATTCCATTCAGAATACAATTTAAATTTGTTCAGAACTTGGCAAAATAATTCATCTGAAAAATTAAGTAGATAAGTCTTAAAAAAAAAAGACATTAAGCATCCTAAAACCATAATAATAAAACAAAGAAAAACTGATTTAAAAGTAGATTAATAAAACATGATAACTACTCTAAAATTAGAAAGAGTATCTAACTCATAATTTCAAAAACATCCCAACTCAGTGAAGAATGAATGAGAAAAGTGATTATTTAGTAAGTGTTTTTCTAATAGCAAATTACACATTTAGAGAAAAAATAACTTGAACACTTGATTTACATTACATAGTAAGAGAAATTCCATATCAGTTACAGGGTTAAAGATTAAATCCTATAAAACTTGGGAAAAATGGCTATTTATTACTAATATAAAGGGAATGATCTTTCTAGGCTTTGAAACTATAGAAATGAATTTAAAAGAATAAAAATACGTGACATTATATGTCTTAAGTAGAAAGTAATTTTGAAAGAAAGATTTTGCAGTAAATATGACAAATCTAGTTTAATACACTGACTACACAAAGAACTCAAACAAGCAGATAAGAAAAAGACTAAAATCTCAAAAGACAAATGAGCAAAGGTCAAAAACAGACAGTTCATAAGAAAGAAAATACATCTAGCAAAGAGACATGTGAAACAAGCTCTGGCTCTTATCCTAGATTCTGCTTTTGGGATCCAATCCATTGAGCTCTTGGGTTCACACTTTCTGGTTGCCAATAGTTGGCCTTCATATTGCTCTTCAACTCTGCCCTTGCTTTTCAAATGGAATTTGATGTTTTATTGCTGCTTCTTCTGTTCTGATCCCCACATAATCTCAGATCTCACATTCACAAAGCAATGCCTTAAAGGAGTAAGTACAGGAAATCTGTACTTTTCCCTGCCTTACATTTTACTAATTCAGTGCTGCTATATAAAAGTAAAAGTGACAAAAAGTCTAAACTTTCTGTCACTTTTCCATTACAGTATCCAAATGAGTGAACAATGCATAATGATCCATGTTATGATACTGCAAACACACAGTTAGAGCTCAGTAAGTATTTAGAATGGGAGGAAGAGAGGGAAGGGAAGACTCTGTATGCAACACTTCAAAGTATCCAAAGCAGCTATGAATTCCAGGGTGTTGTTTATCTACCAGGCACTATGGATAGAGTTTTGGCAAACATCTACAATAAACTTTTATTGATATCAAAATATAAAAAGAAAAATTGCCCTCAATTATACTATGGTCACTTGATTAACTTTAAATAGTAGTATTATAAATATATTCAGAAAGTTTATATATTAGGTGATCTTATAACAAAAAAATTTCAAAAGGTACCTTATGACAGCAAAGAAGTTAAGGCCACACATAAATTAAATTAGTTATTAATAAGAATGTAATTTCAAACTATATTTACAAAGGAATTTTCCTACAGCAACATGAATAGACCTAGAGATTGTCATACTGAGTGAAGTAAGTCAGACAGAGAAAGGTAATTATCATATGATATTGCTTGTACATGGAATCTAAAAAAAAAAGGTACAAATGAACTTATTTACAAAATAGAAATAGAGTCACAGATGTAGAAAACAAACCCCAGAGGTTAAGTGCAGGGGTGGGGGGAGATAAATTATTAATAGGAGATTGGGATTGACACATACACACTGCTGCTAAGTCTCTTCAGTCGTGTCCGACTCTGTGCGACCCCAGAGATGGCAGCCCACCAGGCTTCCCCTCCCTGGGATTCTCCAGGCAAGAACACTGGAGTGGCTTGCCATTTCCTTCTCCAATGCATGAAAGTGAAAAGTGAAAGTGAAGTCTCTCAGTCATGTCCTACTCCTAGCGACCCCATGGACTGCAGCCTACCAGGCTCCTCCATCCATGGGATTTTCCAGGCAAGAGTACTGGAGTGGGGTGCCATTGCCTTCTCCAACATACACACTACTACATATCAAATAGATAACTAGTAAGAATCTACTGACTAAGATCATGGCATCTGATCCCATCACCTCATGGGAAATAGATGGGGAAACAGTGGAAACAGTGGCTGACTTTATTTGGGGGGGCGGTGCTCCAAAATCATTGCAGATGGTGACTGCAGCCATGAAATTAAAAACACGTGCTCCTTGGAAGAAAAGCAATGACAAACCTAAACAGCATATTAAAAAGCAGAGACACTATTTTGCCAACAAAAGTGTGTCTAGTCAAAGCTATGGTTTTTCCAGTAGCCTGTATGGATGTGAGAGTTGGACCATAAAGAAAGTTGAATGCTGAAGAATTGATATTTTTGAACTGTGATGTTAGAGAAGACTCTTGAGAGTTCCTTGGACTGCAAGAAGATCCAACCAGTCCATCCTAAAGGAAATCAGTACTGAATATTCATTGGAAGGACTGATGCTGAAGCTGAAACTCCAATACTTTGGCCATCTGATGAGAAGAACTGACTCATTGGAAAAGAACCTGATGCTGGGAAAGATTGAAGGCAGGAGGAGAAGGGGACGGCAGAGGATGAGATGGTTGACTAGCATCGCTGACGCGATGGAAATGAGTTTGAGCAAGCTCCAAGTGTTGGTGATGGACAGGGAAGCTTGGTGTGCTGCAGTCCATAGGGTTGCAAAGAGTCGGACACAACTGTGGGACTGAAATGAACTGAAAGGATAGCAGAGGAAACTCTACTGAATACTCTGTAATGGCCTATATGGGAAAAGAATATAAAAGAGAGTGGATATATGTATATGTGTATATCTAATGTACTTTGCTATACAGCAGAAAGTAATAAAACCGCACTTTGCAGCGCTTAAGGCTGCAAAGGTCTTCAGTAGTCCTGATGCAGGCTTTGGAAATTCAGACATGTCCAGGAGGGGAGGATTTAATTTAATTTGTTTTAATTTCTTCACTTTGAAGGAAAGAATAGTCAGGAAGTATGATCCACAGATAATCCATTACAATTAAAGAGTGATTTTGAAATAATACAGTAACGTAATATTAAGATTGCCCTCAGCCTCAGCTAAAGCCTGGATGTGCGAAAGAAAAACTGCAACAAAATAACAAATAAAAAAATAATATAATCACATCAGTGAAATCTCTACAAGGAACTGTGAACACAACTCAGTTCACAGGCAGTAGCTGAGAGTGCTGGCCACACTTCAACATGTGGCTGTCCAAGTGTTATTTTGACACTTATTCAGTAGAGAACATCTACTGTGTTACCATACCAATAGGGAGGCAGCCAGTGACAGAGGAGCACTGCAGTCTGGGCACTATAGGCCTGCTACTTCCACTGCTAACCAGTCTGGAAATTGGGGCCATGTAGCCAGTCATCAGCAGGAGAGAAAATAGTGACTGCTTGGTGAGTGCTAAATTCACAAACACACGTGAAAGACATGAAAGTCCCACAACGCTGGAATAGTCATACAAAGACATTTTGATGATGATGAAAATGACTCTAATATACCCTTAAGTAAAGTCACTCAGTTGTATCCGACTCTTTGCAGTTCCATGGACTATACAGTCCAAGGGATTCTCTAGGCCAGATTACTGGAGTAGGTAAGCCTTGCCCTTCTCCAGGGGATCTTCCCAACCCAGGGATTGAACCCAAGTCTCCAGCATTGCAGGCAGATTCTTTACCAACTGAGCTATTAGGGAAGCTCAGTTTAATACACCCTCAGAGGAGGCCCAAAGAAACAAACATTGTATAAGGAATTCTATTCATTAGACACATAAAAATCCTTGTTATGCATTAGAAAATAAACACTGAGAGTCAAATGATCAACCTCACCATGTCATTTCTGAAAGATACTGCACACAGTTTGTGGGAAACTTTCCAAGGTTTACCTTCTGCTTTTGTCCTTGCAAGGACTATTGTTGCAAACTCATGGTAAAATACTAGTGGATCTACATTGACAAGGACACTGCAAAGTGTATTCCAGAGTGTATTCCAACGTGTATTTCCAGCATGGAAAACAAACTTCACCTTCCAGATTCCAATTTCATCAAACCTAGTGATGATCCATTAGGAAAAGAAAAAAAAAAAGACAAATTCTTTAAGTCTTCAGAGGGAGACTTAAAGAATTCAGAACAGTTTTCTGTGAGCAAAAATGTGTAAAAAGGAGTGGAAGGAAAAAATCTGCAGGAGTCCAAGGCCTTGTTGTGATGAATGTAACATGACAAAACAACCTTCTAAACAGTACTATGTGAAGTTCCCTTTTGTTAATTTGGAATTTGAATATTTTAGATCCAATTTCCTAAGTGCAAAAGTGATCTGTCCTAGAACAACATGATCCTGTTTCATGGACTACAGATAGAAACCATTATAGCCAAATGTGTGCTCTACAACAACAAACACGGTTTTTTTATCTATTTCATTTTTTATTTCTCAGAAAACACATTCATACAGAAAAAGAATTTCCTATGCATGTGAACAATACACATAAAATATACATTGCATATGTGATAACATCATATGAAATCTACAGAGAAAGAAATGTTTCTATATATCAGGCAAAACCACTGTGCTAAAGATGAGTGAATTCTCTGAAGACTCTTTCAAACACTTTCAGGCTGCCTCTCCTTTAATTTTAAGGTACATTAATAATACAATATTTTTTAGACTTGATCCAACAGATTAAAAAATGTGCTAAAGCCTTCAGCGGACAAAAGATGGATCAGAATTCTCTTGGCTATTTAAGAAATACATATACAAGTGAATTCAATCCACAATAGAACTTATGTTTCTTCTATGATGATAAAAATGCTGAAAACAAGATACAGGGGGTAAATTTCCCTGGCTCTATTGGAAAGCTCAGGCCAAAGTCAAAGAGAAAGGAATAACTGAAGCAATCCAGTGAAAAAACTCTATTGCAAAGCAATGAAATACTGATTCACAGTGAAAATTTCAAGTCAAATAAAAATGAAGCATTGTTGTATAGTGGGAAGAATATTGACCTCACAGTCAAAAGTCTTGCATTCCAATCTCGCTCTGTTCTTGCTAGCTGATAACCTGTGCCAAGTCTCTTATATGTCATATTAAGAGTGAATCAGATCATTTCTAAAGGTGTTCAACTCTAATATTTTATGAGTCTATGAATCTCTACAAATGGAATCAATGTACAAGAAAATGAGTCAAATGAAAGTAGGAAGGTACTAAGGAAAATGGAATAACTAACAGAAAGCCATGCACAATTTGCATTGAAAAGGCAAAACCTTTTGAAGCACTGTAATCTCATAAATAAAATATAACCAATCTACTATATATAAAACACAATTTCTAGAATTACAAAATAAGAATAACCCCCAAACATAAAAATTTATTCTACTATACATATAAGGAATTTCAAAGTGATTTAACTTGGGGTGATGTTTCCAGTTGTGCAAAATAGTATGAAATTACCCTAAATTACTGTATGCAATAACCAAGAAATAGAGGAAAACAACAGAATAGGAAAGACTAGAAAGCTCTTCAGGACGAGAGCTCTCTTACAGATACCAAGGGAACATTTCATGCAAAGAAAGGCTCAATAAAGGACAGAAATGGTATGGACCTAACAGAAGCAGAAGATATTAAGAAGAGGTGGCAAGAATACACAGAAGAACTGTACAAAAAAGATCTTCATGACCAAGATAATTACAATGGTGTTATCACTCACCTAGAGCCAGATATCCAGGAATGTGAAGTCAAGTGGGCCTTAGAAAGCATCACTACAAACAAAGCTAGTGGAGGTGATGGAATTCCAGTTGAGCTATTTCAAATCCTGAAGGATGATGCTGTGAAAGTGCTGCACTCAATATGTCAGCAAATT
Organism: Bos mutus; assembly: GCF_027580195.1. Classification (NCBI taxonomy): domain Eukaryota; kingdom Metazoa; phylum Chordata; class Mammalia; order Artiodactyla; family Bovidae; genus Bos; species Bos mutus. The sequence goes on along the minus strand of NC_091644.1, from coordinate 21,761,508 downwards.
TGGAACACTCAGCAGTAGCCACAGGACTGGAAAAGGTCAGTTTTCATTCCAATCCCAAAGAAAGGCAATGCCAAAGAATGCTCAAACTACTGCACAATTGCACTCATCTCACACACTAGTAAATTAACGCTCAAAATTCTCCAATCCAGGCTTCAGCAATACGTGAACCGTGAACTTCCTGATGTTCAAGCTGGTTTTAGAAAAGGCAGAGGAACCAGAGATCAAATTGCCAACATCCTCTGGATCATGGAAAAAGCAAGAGAGTTCCAGAAAAACATCTATTTCTGCTTTATTGACTATGCCAAAGCCTTTGACTGTGTGGATCACAATAAACAGTGGAAAATTCTGAAAGAGATGGGAATACCAGACCACCTGACCTGCTTCTTGAAAAACCTATATGCAGGTCAGGAAGCAACAGTTAGAACTGGGCTTGGGACAACAGACTGGTTCCAAATAGGAAAAGGAGTACGTCAAGGCTGTATATTGTCACCCTGCTTATTTAACTTCTATGCAGAGTACATCATGAGAAACACTGGGCTGGAAGAAGCACAAGCTGGAATCAAGATTGCCGGGAGAAATATCAATAACCTCAGATATGCAGATGACACCACCCTTATGGCAGAAAATGAAGAGGAACTAAAAAGCCTCTTGATGACAGTGAAAGAGAGGAGTGAAAAAGTTGGCTTAAAGCTCAACATTCAGAAAATGAAGATCATGGTATCTGGTCCCATCACTTCATGGGAAATAGATGGGGAAACAGTGGGAAAAGTCTCAGACTTTATTTTGGGGGGCTCCAAAATCACTGTGGATGGTGATTGCAACCGTGAAATTAAAAGAGGCTTACTCCTTGGAGGGAAAGTTATGACTAACCTAGATAACATATTAAAAAGCAGAGACATTACTTTACCAACAAAGGTCCATCTAGTCAAGGCTATGGTTTTTCCAGTGGTCATGTATGGATGTGAGAGTTGGACTGTGAAGAAAGCTAAGCACAGAAGAATTGATACTTTTGAACTGTGGTGTTGGCAAAGACTCTTGAGAATCCCTTGGACTACAAAGAGATCCAACCAGTCCATTCTAAAGGAGATCAGGCGTGGGTGTTCTTTGGAAGGAATGGTTCTAAAGCTGAAACTCCAATACTTTGGCCACCTCATGCGAAAAGTTGACTCATTAGAAAAGACTCTGATGCTGGGAGGGATTGGGAACAGGAGGAGAAGGGGATGATAGAGGATGAGATAGCTGGATGGCATCACTGACTCGATGGACATGAGTTTGAGTAAACTCCGGGAGTTGGTGATGGACAGGGGGGCCTGGCGTGCTGCGATTCATGGGGTTGCAAAGAGTCAGAAATGACTGAGCAACTTAACTGAACTGAACTGAATAATTACAAAAGAATTTCTTCACTGTACAGTTAGTAACAAGTATTTCTGAAGAAATTTGTGAAACTGTCCTTTGAACAATCAGATTACATTTCATATTACATTGTATGATACCAAATGTATGAAATCAAGATTTCTTTTTCATGTTTACATTTCTCAAATTAGGATATGTCTTCCAAGTGACGATATCTTAAATATCAATACAATGAAATATGGCAGTTTTTTATATGCATGTCTTCTCTATCAGATTGTATTTGACAAGGAATAAAGATCAGAACTATGAAAGAAATCAGAATTAACCCATGATAAACCAATGAGACCATCTTCCTTAAAGAATTTCAACCAATTTACCTCTTCACCTCTGTGGTCTTCCTCTCCAAAACCCATAACCTCAGTCTAGCCATGAGAAAAACAACAGACAATCCCAATTAAGAGACATTCTACAGAATTTCTGACTGGTACTCCTGCACACTGTCAAGGTCATGAGAAACAAGAAAAATCTAAAAGACTGTCACACCACAGAGGAGACTAAGGAGGCTAATGGCTAAATGTAATGTAGTACCTGGATTGGATCCTAGAACAGAAAAGGGACAGTAAAGGAAAAGCTAAGGAAATATGAATGAATGTGGTATGAATGAATAATGTGTGAATGTTGGCTTCTCAGTTGTAACAAATATCTCATAAAAATGTTACAATGGGAGTCACTGGAAGAAAGGCATAGGAGAACTCTCTGTACTATCTTTTGTAACTTTTCTGCAAACCTAGAGTAGACACAACTTAGTAACTAAAAAACAACAACAAAAACTGTTCTAAAATTATATTAAAAAGTCAAGCCACGCATAGTTTCATTCATGTATTCCATAATAAATTGGCTGTATGAATTAAAAACAGAAACTCAGGATTCAATTCTAAACAATTCAGATTTTTAAAAAATAATGAAAGTAATACTGCAATAATACAGAAAAATAAAATGCACCAAGAATTAAGAAGGTCTTATCTCAAGATTGTTATATTGAGTGAAGTAAGTCAGAGAAAGACAAATATCATATATCACTTATATATGGAAACTTTAAAAAATGGTACAAATGAACTTACAAAACAGAAATAGAGTCACAGATTTAGAAAATGAATTTATGGTTACCAAGGGGGAAAGCCGGTGTTAGGGGGAAGGCGATAAATTGGGAGATTGAGATTGACATATACACTCTACTATATAACTAAGCTTATATGTGGACTCTAAAAAAAAAAGTAGGAATGAACTTATTTACAAAACAGAAGTAGAGTCACAGACACAGAAAACAAACTTAAGATATGAGGGAATAAGGTGGGTGAGGGATAAATTGGGAGACTGGGACTGACACACCTCTATATATAAAATAGATAATTAGAACCTCCTGTATAGCACAGGAAACTCTACTCAATACCCTGTAATGGTTTATATGGCTTATATGGGGAAAGAATCTATTTTTGAAAAATAGTGAATATAAGCATATGTATAACCAATTTACTTTGCTAAATGGTAAAAACTAACACAACATTGTATACTCCAATAAAATTAAAAAAAAATAGTAATAAAGTTCCAAGACATAACAAAAAAAAAAAGAGCACCTATCTCAATTCTCACTAAGGATACAATTTTTCATTTGCAACAAGACCTAAAGCATAAGTTAACTCATTTGATACAAAGTAACAAGTTTTCATTTGCAACAAGACCTAAAGCATATGTACACTCATTTAATACACAAATAGTTAAAGCCTCAACTGTTGTGCATGCCTATGGATAGTAATATTTCTGAAATAATGAACCTTGTCCTCCCTTTTTCTGATAACCCATCATAACTCTGGATGTCTTGAGTTTCTGGGAAAGACTTATGGGAAAACGTGTGAAATAAGTCATTAAACTTGGGCTTCAACTGCTGCACAGCTCATAAAACAAATAGAACTAAACTGATTTATTGGAGCCATCCCATTTTTGCTCAAGAGACAAGGCCAAAACCACTCTTCAGGGTTAAAATGGAATATGCTCTCTGTGTATGAAAGTCAACAGTGTAGTCAGCAATCGCTATGCAGTTTAATTCACTAATCTCCAACTTATGAACAAATTGTGTTTTAAACTACTGCCCCCTCTCTTAAGTGTAATGACAACAATCTTATAAAGAATTGTTAAATTCACAGTCTAGCTCAGAAAAACTTTTTTAACCCATAAAGTAAATAAAAGAAGTTAAGAGGAATGTAACCAGAGTGACTACTGGACTGGGGATTCTGTTTTTCATGCCATGAAAATACATAGTGAGCCAAATGCAACCTTCCAAAAAAGAAAAAGAAGAAAGAAAAAAATGTATATATCCTGGGTTATTTTCTACTCAGACTCTACCTCATGTTTTCTAAGGAGAACAAAAAGTAAGTATGCAGGGCAAGACAGTTTGAGAGAATGAAAGCAGGTGGGAAAATAGGATTTGCAAAGGATAAAAAGGAAAGGCCACTAATATAATAAATGCCTGAGAACATGATCCTTTTTCCTGAGTTTGTGCAGCACTAGAGTTTCAAGAACTCCATATTTAGAGAGATTTTCAAGGCTCTGAATAGAAAAGTGTGGAAATTACTCCCCTGCTAGAGCCAAGGTATGGTCACTAAGATGTGAAGATGTTCTGAGCAACCAATAAAGGTACCTAGACATGGAAAGACACTAACCTGACCCAGTAAGACATGAAAGAAAGCCCTGAGCCAGCAACCTGCCAAGGATATCTGAGGGATTCCAGGTAACAATTTAAGGCCACATACCAAATAGAGTGTAGGCTTTGGAAATAAACATCTGGATTTGAAATCTCTGCCTTTTGCCCTGTGATGATGAGAATCTTAACTGCTCTAAATTTCAGTTCTCTTATTTATAAAATTAGAATAAAAGCACTCACTTCTATTAGTTTTATATTGCTGCTGTAATAAATTACCACAAACTTGGTAGCTTTAAACAGTACAATCTCTGCTTCTCTCTCTTCTGCCACCCTTTTCCATTATTAAAGATTTTTGTGATTACCTTGGGTCCACCCAGATAATCCAGAATAATCTCTGTCCATATCTTAAAGTTAATTGACTAGCAACCTTAATTGCAGCTATAACCCTAATTTCTCCTTTACCATATAACAAAATATTCATAGGTTACAGTGATTAGGACATGAATACGGTTGGGGCACCATTATTCTGCTATTGCACCATTACATAGGGTAACTGTAACAATTACTTGTGATCATGTATATAAAGTGGCTAATATTCAAATTAATATTGAATAATTATTATTATTTAAAAAATTCAAAAAATTAATAGCTCTCCGAGCCTCTCTATTTCCCCTCCCCATTTACCATCAAAGCTCTTCCTCTAATAAATCTCTTGCATCCAATTGGTATCTGCTTCTTAGAAGCCCTGATTAACCAGCTGCATCAATTTCAGCAGATCATCCATACTGTCAAGAATCATTATGTTAGAACTGGGAAAGATTAAGAAATCCTCTACTCCAGTCACTTCATATTACAAGACCAAAATGAAGGAAGCCTGCCCAAGTTCTGTAGCCCGTAGGAAACATACACGCGTGCTAAGTAGCTTTAATTGTGTCCAGCTCTTTGCGACCCTATGGACTGTAGCCCACCAGGCTCCCTATTCACGGGATTCTCCAGGCAAGAATATTGGAGTGGGTTGCCATGCCCTCCTTCAGGGGATCTTCCTGACCCAAGGATCAAACCCACATCTCTTGGGTCTCCTGCATTGGCAAATGGATTCTTTACCACTAACACCACGTAGGATGCCCAGTGGGCAACACAGCTAGTACAAAATACCTATAATGCTTTTAGGATAATTTTATGCCACATGAGGAACCCTAGGGAAGGAGCTAGCTCTTTTCTGGCTTGGAATTAGGGTTTCAATGTGCAATTTCTAGACGTCAAAAAGAATGTTCTAATAGCAGTGACTCTTAACAGAGTAGAGGAAAGGGGTCAGTGATGAAAGAAGATGGTTAGATGGTTATGTCTCCTCACTAGTAAAAGCTCCTATGCAAGTTCCAGTAGGAACGGCAGAAGCAGCACCAGTCATCATGCTTATCTGTTCGTAAGTGTGAGACTGCTGATGCTACATCCTAAGGTATAATGTAAAATGTTTCCAGGAAACATTTCTAAGGGAAATGTAAGGGGAAATTGTGTCCAAAGTTTTATCTAGAAATTCAGGTTTCTGGGAACAAGCACCACTACTTAGAACTTACAGACCAGGGTCTTATTCCATCCCTGAGAACAAGAATGTCTAATTTACTTCCGCTAACAAAACTTTTCTTCAACTCCCTAGAAATTGGTGGTATAAGAAAGCACATACACCAGGGCAATAGCATCAAACGACAGTTTTAAGAAGTGATGCTTAAAACAGAACACATTAGTGAAAGGGGGATACCACTGTGAAATATGTTAATATTGAATACCATGTCTATTGTAACCACATATTCAATGTTCTGTGTGTCTGCAATAGGGCTACTACTGAAAACTCACTATCTGTGCTGTAGTACACTCATTCATTTCACCCAAATGATAGTGTCCTTTCCCTAGTGGCTTCAGACAGTAAAGAATCTGCCTGAAAATGCAGGAGACCCAGGTTTGATCCCTGGGTCAGGAAGATCCCTGGAGATCTTGGGAATGGGTACCAACTCGAGTTTTTTTGCCTAGAGAATCCCATGGACAGGGAGCCTGGCAGACTACAGTCCATGAGGTCACAAAGAGTTAGACATGACTGAGTGACTAACACTTTCCCCCAATTAGTTTGAGTCTGGAGGAAATTATAATGGTCACAGTGAAACATCCCATGCAATGAGGAATTGGCAAGAGCATGCAGATCCAAGACTGATTCATTCACATTGTGTTTTAATATCAGGCTTTGCCTGGTGGAGGGATAGAGGATAGGAAAATATCAGTGTCTTATTTCTGCCCATGAGGTCAGCCACCATTAGAGTTTTTGCAAAAAAGTAAATACACAAAAATCAATTTGCACATCTCTTTCAAATAGGCTGTCTTCATCTTTTTAAGCTAAGACCTACACTTTTTCTTTGATGAATGTTTTATAAGCCTTCTCTATTTTCTCTCCTGCATAGTAATGCTTCTGTTAGAAATGAATATAATTTAGAATTCATGACTGGGTATGACATGCCCGGAAAACTAGTTTCAGTACCTCAGATCATAAACTGTATATGTCTCATGTTCATAGAGCAAAAGTAAAATGTCTTCATCACTTTTTAAAATTACTATGTAAGTGAATTACTCCTTTGACATATGCCTTAAGATAATATTTTCATTTGTTGGCAAAAATAAAAACCTTAACTTTTCCTTTGGTTTATGAAGATTTAACCCTACTTCACGTTCCCCCATCTTTGAATCTGATAACTACATTCCGAGCAAGCATGCTCCAAAGTCAGAGTCTCACATATTCCTTCCCTTTCCAGAAATACTGTATATCAACTTTCATTTTTATGACTCTCTTTACCTATCATCACATTCTTACTATGCCTCATAAATTCTTTCTTTTTTGCAAGCATTTTCATAATTCCTCATCTTGCTCCAACACAAGATTAAGGCATATGAGTACCCCTTCTTTCATACTAATATTTTTTAAACAGGTATTCAGTATTTGTTTATATATTTAACACTGCCCAAGAGAAGGCAAAGAATGAAGGCAGTACTTCCCCATAGTTTTGCTTTCATTTTGACTAATGAATTAGAGGTAAGCTTAATCTTTAACTTCTGGACACAGGGGCATGGACTGAACCTGAACTCAAATGAGCTGATGTTATTCCTAGGACATAGTCCATGGAAGAAAAAAAAGTGCTGTAATTGATTAACACTAGTAGTATGTCAAATGTGTAATGACATCACACTGCTTAAACTTGTCCAAGAGACTTTTCATAGTTGATAACCTCCATTTCTATCTATCTTAAAAAAAAAGGATTCACTGCAATTAGTAGAATTTACTCAAGGGGTTTTCAAGACATACGGATTATTGTTGCAAAGGGGAAAAACATAAACAAGATAGATGACTTACTTTTCCACTTTTAGTACTCTTATTTCTAGGATGGTAATGTGTTTTAATATTTTTTCAATTATTTATTTTTGCTGCTGAGGGTCTTGAGACTTCTTTTGGCATCCTTTTTGATTATATGGAGTTCAAAAAAAGCTTCTTTAAAAAAATAAAAGGCCATTTATTTTTCCAATACAAATTTCATTATAGAGGTGCTATTAATCATAGTAGAAGATACTAACCAAAAAGTAGAACAAAAAGAAATGAAAATATATTGTGTCCAGGTTACAGAATCTCTGAGAAAAGACAACTCAAAATCTCCCAATACTGCACAGTAAATTACAAAGGTAATAATGTTCTGTCATGTGAATATCCAGGCCTATTGTACTTCACATGATTTGTGAGTTGGTGGTGTGTGAAGCTGGCATTGAAAGCAAGATCAGTGAGTAATTTAGATTAAACGTGCTGAATTTACAGAATTTACACTACGTAGACACTAGAAATTGTCAGGCATTCTGTCTCACTAAAAGTTGCTGGGGAAAAAGGCAAGTTCTTCCTAGAACTGCAGTTCTCAAGCTACAGTCTAGGAACAAGCACTTTTCTGAACATTTGGCTTGGTAAGATAGAATGAACATACTATGGAGGGAAATATCCCAAGAGGCTATTGCGAGAACATTGATATATTAGGTTATTTCTCTTTTTCAGTGAGTCTTCAGAGCGGGACATTTGGAGAACCACTGACCATAAGAACTGTATTCTAAGATATTAGAAGGAGAATCCCTAGTATCTGCCTCATGTCCCATCAATGGTGTTCCCCAAGCCCACAATTTCTGACCTACTTATCACATAGTTCATGAAAAAAAAAAAAAAAGAACAATGAGGTAAATAAAAATAGAAAGTTGTTCAATGTGGTATACAATTTACATTTTCAATACGGCATTCATTTATGGCCATAATTAGGACAGCTTCATTATTTACAGTTTTCTAAATCACCTAAAAGGAATAAATACAGAAGCAAAAAAAGTTACACAAAGTGACTGCAAAAGAGGCACTGAAGGTTACTGCAAAATTTCAACAGAGTAAGAAATACAAACAATTTGTTTCCCATTCTCTATTCCTCCTTGGGCTCTATTTGGTGCAAGCTTTCCCTAGTTGGGCTATAGTCCCTGGAGTTGCAAAGAGTTGTACACGACTGCGCAACTAACACTTTTGCTTTTACTTTTGCCTACTGAGTAAACCTCAGCAATATATCATTAATCTAATACTCATATCATTGAATATTCTGTTTTAAAATAACTACACATACTCCTTTAAACATACAGCAACACAAGCAACATGATGAGTTAGGATATGACTAGTCCTAGAAAGAGAAGCTTTGGCTAGCCTTTCTTTATTTTCTCACATAAGAAAAATGAGTTCACAGAAGAAGCCTGGATGGCCACATTGAGGCAAACTACGCCACTGACCAGCCTCAAGGAGAAAAAAAGAGTTACCTTGTTTTCAATCACAACTTTCCAAAGAATAGTATAATAATTGCATGACTTCCTTGATAAATCAAAAGAAGCTCAGATTCAATTCAGGATCAATGTACTACATCCCTAGAGGAAAAATAGCAGAGAGCAGTGAGGTCAGCACTAGCTCTGTTACAGATTTGGGGATTGCACCAAACAGACTCAGGCTATTCTGACCACTACAAGTGCTTAACCCGGTAACAGACGTGTTCCTTTGGGGGTGGCATCAATTGCCACCCTCTTTCATCCCTATCACAAGAGCTGAAAAGCTCCTTCCACCCCCATCAGAGGAACAGCAAAGCCAAAAACTACACTTCCTCAATACCAGTCAACTACAATGTCCTGTATGCAAACAGGTTTTGCCAGTGAGGTGCATTCTTGAGTGATTCAGAAAGCAAGAAGAGAGATAGAGGACATCTTCTCACTGTGTTGGTATCAGCAAGGGAAGTTAGTCAGTCATGTTTGCAGCAGCCAAGTGCCTCATCATATTTCTAGTCACCAATTTTGTGGGTGTGAAAGGAAGCTGCTATAACACAGTGGTTGGTGGTAGCAGCTTCATGACCTCTAGAGCTCAGCTCTGAATCTCAGTTTCTGAAGTAGCCCCTCTGACTTCCACTGTCCCAGTCATTCCTGAAGATGTTATAACCACCTACATCACTCTGTTCCCCTGATTCCTACTGCAAATACCTACAATGGTTACTATTTCCTGCAATGAACTCTGATTGACAAATGTCTTCTCCTGCTCTACTTTTTAGTGGGAGATGCTATAAATCAGTGTTACCATTCAATATTCAGGTAATTAATAGCCTTGGTCAACTAACACACACTTCTAAATGGTTGCTTACATTAAATACACTCACTAATTTCATAAGTGTTTTTCTTATACTTAAGGGCACATCTTTAAACAAGGAATGGAAGAAGAATGGCAAGAGAAGCTAGAATAAAGCAGAAATTTTAGTCTCATACAAAATCTCAGGGCAGGACTCTGACTGGCTCAACTGGGATCTGGCATCTAATTTGATCCCTGGACCAATTTACTGTGGCTAGAATGAAACTTCTACAACAAAATATAGCTTCTAGAAACCAGCTCTACAGCAATGAGTGGAAGGAAGGGGTGGTACCCTTAGAAGGAAAGAGAAGCAGATATTCTAACAGATTTTTTAGAATATCTAATAGATATTCTAATAGAATAATTATATTGTATTCAAATCCTAGCTCTCCTAATTACTAGCTATTGGCCTAGGGTTGGTTATGTAATATTTCTCACACACAGTTTACTTTCTATCAAAATAAGATGATTTTTTTTTAATTTTATTTTATTTTCAAACTTTACATAATTGTATTAGTTTTGCCAAATATCGAAATGAATCCGCCACAGGTATACATGTGTTCCCCATCCTAAACCCTCCTCCCTCCTCCCTCCCCATACCATCCCTCTGGGTCGTCCCAGTGCACTAGCCCCAAGCATCCAGTATCGTGCATCGAACCTGGACTGGCAACTCGTTTCTTACATGATATTTTACATGTTTCATTGCCATTCTCCCAAATCTTCCCACCCTCTCCCTCTCCCACAGAGTCCGTAAGACTGTTCTATACATCAGTGTCTCTTTTGCTGTCTCGTACACCGGGTTATTGTTACCATCTTTCTAAATTCCATATATATGCATTAGTATATTGTATTGGTGTTTTTCCTTCTGGCTTACTTCACTCTGTATAATAGGCTCCAGTTTCATCCACCTCATTAGAACTGATTCAAATGTATTCTTTTTAATGGCTGAGTAATACTCCATTGTGTATATGTACCACTGCTTTCTTATCCATTCATCTGCTGATGGACATCTAGGTTGCTTCCATGTGCTGGCTATTATAAACAGTGCTGCGATGAACACTGGGGTACACGTGTCTCTTTCCCTTCTGGTTTCCTCAGTGTGTATGCCCAGCAGTGGGATTGCTGGATCATAAGGCAGTTCTATTTCCAGTTTTTTAAGGAATCTCCACACTGTTCTCCATAGTGGCTGTACTAGTTTGCATTCCCACCAACAGTGTAAGAGGGTTCCCTTATCTCCACACCCTCTCCAGCATTTATTATTTGTAGACTTTTGGATCGCAGCCATTCTGACTGGTGTGAAATGGTACCTCATAGTGGTTTTGATTTGCATTTCTCTGATAATGAGTGATGTTGATCATCTTTTCATGTGTTTGTTAGCCATCTGTATGTCTTCTTTGGAGAAATGTCTATTTAGTTCTTTGGCCCATTTTTTGATTGGATCGTTTATTTTTCTGGAGTTGAGCTGTAGGAGTTGCTTGTATATTTTTGAGATTAGTTGTTTGTCGGTTGCTTCATTTGCTATTATTTTCTCCCATTCTGAAGGCTGTCTTTTCACCTTGCTAATAGTTTCCTTTGATGTGCAGAAGCTTTTAAGGTTAATTAGGTCCCATTTGTTTATTTTTGCTTTTATTTCCAATATTCTGGGAGGTGGGTCAAAGAGAATCCTGCTGTGATGTATGTCAGAGAGTGTTTTGCCTATGTTCTCCTCTAGGAGTTTTATAGTTTCTGGTCTTACGTTGAGATCTTTAATCCATTTTGAGTTTATTTTTGTGTATGGTGTTAGAAAGTGTTCTAGTTTCATTCTTTTTACAAGTGGTTGACCAGATTTCCCAGCACCACTTGTTAAAGAGATTGTCTTTTAATCCATTGTATATTCTTGCCTCCTTTGTCAAAGATAAGGTGTCCATATGTGCGTGGATTTATCTCTGGGCTTTCTATTTTATTCCATTGATCTATATTTCTGTCTTTGTGCCAGTACCATACTGTCTTGATAACTGTGGCTTTGTAGTAGAGCCTGAAGTCAGGTAGGTTGATTCCTCCAGTTCCATTCTTCTTTCTCAAGATCGCTTTGGCTATTTGAGGTTTTTTGTATTTCCATACAAATTGTGAAATTATTTGTTCTAGCTCTGTGAAGAATACTGTTGGTAGCTTGATAGGGATTGCGTTGAATCTATAAATTGCTTTGGGTAGTATACTCATTTTCACTATATTGATTCTTCCAATCCATGAACATGGTATATTTCTCCATCTATTAGTGTCCTCTTTGATTTCTTTCACCAGTGTTTTATAGTTTTCTATATATAGGTCTTTAGTTTCTTTAGGTAGATATATTCCTAAGTATTTTATTCTTTCCATTGCAATGGTGAAAAAAACTTACTTGGATAATAGAATTTTGTGAAGCTAACAATAATACAAGCAAAGCAATCAGAACAGCATGCAATATACCATTAGTGTTCAGTAAACCTTCATTTTTCATCTGTATCATTATCCTAATACTTCAGCTAACTAGGGGCATTAACTATCAATGTGCTTGGCAAAAGAAACCAAAATTCACCCTTGATTGCATTTTCTTGGCTTCTAGATCCTACACCTGGAAGCCAACTAAGAAAACTGACCACACAAACTCACATCAGGTTATTAGCTCAAAAATGACATTATCTTTCTAGCTGAATTTAAATGATACAAAGGTAAGACAAAAGAAATTCATGTTTATAGTCATGCCCTCCAGGGAAGAGAACAATGCACATCTATTTCAAGATGTGTGTTCAATTTAATTCAATATATTTTTTTTTAATCTGGTTTTCCTGGAAGCAAAGTGAAGTGAAGTGAAATTCATTCAGTCGTGTCCTACTCTTTGTGACCCCATGGACTACACAGTCCATGAAATTCTCCAGGCCAGAATATTGGAGTGGGGAGCTGTTCCCTTCTCCAGGGGACCTTCCCGATCCAGGGATCGAACCCAGGTCTCCCAAATTGCAGGCAGATTCTTTACCAGCTAAGCCACCATGGTTTCTTAGAATTTGCTGCAAACCAACATGTGCAACCAGAAATGAGGTTTACTTAGTTGATTTATCAGAAGCCACTCAATAATACTAGACCAAGGGTCAGGAAACTTTGTCTGTAAAAAATGACAGTAAATATTTCAGACGTTTGTGAACAATGTCCTTTTTGTAAATACTCAACTCTGCATTGAAACATAAAGCAGCCATACACAATATTTTTTAAATGAACATGGCTGTGTTCCAATAAAACTGTGTTTACAAAAACATGCAACAGTCTAGGCAACAGTTTCTGGTCCAGAAGCTATAGATGGCCAATCCCTGGTATATATTTGAAACTATATGCAGCTTGTGTGTGTTTGTGTGTGTGTGTGTGTGTGTGGTCTGCAGTAAAGAGTAATGTTTCAAGTTTCAAGGGAGTCACATTCCTAAAAAATTATTCATGCCATCTAAATATTTATATTTATTCACGTAAGTCTGTTTACAATATTTCTTAAATTTTAATGTCTTAAGGATCCACAGCAATATAGCATTAATTGCTGATATTATAAATTTTTCTAATATAAGCATTTAAAGCAATACATCTTTCTCTAATAAAGCTTTTTAAAATACAAAGAGATAAAACTAAGAGTACATGTGGCATATAAATCTTGAAAACATCTCAAATCTGGTTATTCATACTTCAACTCAGTGCAACTGTGAGAATGTTAGGTAGTTAGAATAGGAAAAAGGAGTCCAGAATGACACTGGCTAAAAGACAAGGGAAAAGTCTGCATAAAAGGAACAAAAGAAGGTCCGACTGGAGTGAGGACCTCAGGTAGAACAAACAGCACTCCTGGCTAGCCTAATTTTACACAGGACAGGCCCAGGGGGAGGAAAAAAACATATGAAGAGGAGCCAAAGGGCCATAGGGTTTCTTCTCTTCGTGTCTTTTGGGTCGGCATGCCCTCACGCCTCGAGGATATATTTTTTCTTTATTTTCTAAATAAAACTATATATATATATATATAAAATTGCATAAACTGATGGACTTATTCTAAGAAGACGTCTTTCTTTATTCACATCCATATCTTTTCCTCACTAGAGTAGCCCTTCCTTCCCCAATTTCTTTACTAATTTAAATTCTTCATGTTGTTCTAGGTCCAGAGAACAAAAAAGAAGTTAACTCCTATATAAAAAATTCTTTGATTCCCCCTAGTCTCCATTAATTATTTCTCCTGTGACTCTGAAAATAAAATGACTGTTTATATCACTCCTAAGTCCTGTCACATACTGTTTACTCATGTAATTTTTACTGCTGTTGGCTGCTGCTGCTGCTTCTGCTGTCATTTTATAGGAGCAGCAGACAGACTGTACGTTTCTTCTTTTTTTTTTTTTTTTTTTGATGTGAACATGGTGTGCCACTGATCCCAATTTTGTCTCTCTCTTTTTTTTTTTTTTACTTTACAATATTGTATTGGTTTTGCCATGCATCAACATGCATCCGCCACGGGTGTATACATACATTTCTTTCTTGAGAGCAGGACTGAATCTAAGACCTCTTTGAATTGCCTAGCTGACCCTTTCACATACTTTGTATATACAATGACTATAAAGTTCATTAAGGCTAAGACATCTATGCAGCCCTCTTTGTAGGAAGGGCCTTTCAGCGATTTGCAGCCCTTTTAACAGAAAACAGTTGGAAATGATCCTATGAAAAAAAGGAAGGACAGTCTGTCCCCAAGAGAGACCTCCAGGGAATGATTATTCAGGATGTGTAAATCTCTGGGCTTTTGTTTCCCTTTTACCTAGAGACCTCTACAGAAACCATTTCCATAATACCTATCAAAAGTGTAGGTAAGAAAATTTTTAAAGTACAGATCATTCAGAATTGTTCCTTTTTAGAAACTTTAGAACAGGAAAATGTTTGATGGGGAAGAAATTGCAATAAATGCTTAAAGAATTCTAACACTTTGTGAACGCAATTGCCTGTGTTTCTGCTGTCTCTCATAACCATAGGTGGGTAATTGAGAGTTAGCATTGCTTCTGTCAGGTGCCATGGAAGCATTTAGTTTCAGGGTAGAAAGATCCAAAGATATTTTGCATCATTTTAAATAATAATGCCTTATGTATGTGGTATCATTATAAACATTACAAACTTTTGATATTTTAAAAAGATTGCCTTTCATTTAGAAAGGGATTCTTTATTACATAGAATTTTTTAAGCAGCTATATTACTCTCATTCTCTAGCCTAAGAACATAACTACTTTTCAGCTTTAATTACTCAACACAAGTGCCAGCTCTATTACTCTCTGCAATAGAATGATGGTTTCAAAGTCATCCTCCTCGAGTATTTAACAGTTTATATGTTAGAGTACAGATGGGAAAAGAAAAGTAAAATAGGGGAAAGAATGAGACTATAATCAGTTTTCTTAGTAAACATTCTTTCCTAAAACATAACTATCTGTAAGACCAGGATCTACTTAGCTTATACATCAATTTATGACACTTGTTAAAATGTAAAAATCCAAAACAAACAACTAAATAATACAGGTTTAAGTAAATGGCACATTTCAGAAAGGCGTTATAGTCTCCAGGGAAAGATCTACCATAAAACAATTATCTTTGATACTTTTGTATGCCCTGTTCCCAGCTTTGGTTATAATTCACCGTGGAGGTCAACTCAGCACCCTGGGGAGAAAACTACAGCCCATCGAGGAAAAAAAAAAAAACACAAAGGAGACTGTGGAATGTTCTTTTTTATTTGAAAGTAAAAAACAGCCTCTCTACTGCACATACACAGAAATTAATAACCACATGAATATGAAGTATTTAGTTATTTATTCCTACATCAAAAGACTGCCATTTACTCTGTCAACTGAGAACAATTCCTCTCCTTCCAAAGTCATATTTTTGTTTCAATTTAGATATTATTTTCACCTGTATGGTTTTCTCTATATAGAATTTCTGCAGGTTTGTTGTCTACCTGTCAGTTTACTTCTCACATTACCATTTTAGTTTGCATCTAAAATTTTGCATATGCATCCAAAGAAGAATCAAGACATTCTGAAGTTAATTGCACTCAATTATCAAATGTTCCTTGGATCTAAAGACATACTAATATGCATCACAATTTGTTTCTGCCAAAACACATTTTCTCCTCTCATCTGTACAATGCTGCTTTTTATAATTGTATGTGATGCCTTATTAATGGTATCTCTTAGGGGAAATATGCCCAGATTCATTTTTAAAATCTAGGTAATCTAAATATGTTCAAAGTTGTGCCACAGATTAATGAACTAGAGTTAGAAAACAGCACAACAAAAGTTTTGGGAAGTGATAGCTTAAGCTTTATAGTCTTATAAAGACTATAAATAGCAATAGCTTTATAGTCTTAGTCAACTCATCAAATATAATGGTGAAATATAAATATTATAACATAACCAATTGTTTTATCCTCTTACTACTTAATTATAATTGTTCTGGAAAAGTTCTGTGTTGCCATTGCTTTTAAGATAATCAAATATGCAAAGTCAAAAACTAGGATATATTTTTCTCACTGGGAGGAATTTCAAATTTAGCAGTACAGTCACGTGTGAACAAAGCCAAAGATGCCAAGAGTAAAATGTGAGTTTGTCTGTCTCTAAAGAGGGACGAAATTAGCTCAAGGGGAAAGGGAGGTAGAGAAACATCACATACTTAGAGATGTAAACCAATGTTTGAAAATCTAAATATTGTCTGTCAGTAGCCAGCATATACACATAAAATTGTTTCTGAAGTATCACAAATAGTTTCTTGTCTTCCCAGATTTCTGTCACTTTCCTAGTGCTTTTTTTAGAATAACTGAAAGATCTGATTTAATCTACACGTGCTTCAAATTATCTTAGCCATATTATAGTGAAAATCCAAAATAAAAAATAATAATGAGTGGGTGCTTCCTAATTTAAATGAGGGAGCAGATCAGAAAACAAAAGACATACTAAACAAACAGAAAAATGTTGAACTGAAGTCAAATCTCATAATAAGATTTCACATTTAAAAATTTCAGAGGGAAAGCTACCTTAATCACTAAAAGTCTACAGTCTGATCATGCTTAAGTTTTTAACTATACATTTCTATTTTGGTAAACCAAGCATTGCAGAATCTCCCATCCTCTTCCCATGCCCAACAACCATAATGTATATGCGATATCATGATATTAGTCCTATTCAAGCTTAGATGATATTAGACCTTCACAATTTTCTCTACTTTTAGACTTTGTTTTCTCTTAGACTTTCATACCATTTAAATATTGCTTTTCAATTTATTGTGTATTCCCTGTACATCATTTCATATAGTCTTTACAACTATAATGGTCATCTGATTTCCATTTATTGAATATTCTAAATAAACTTTTTACTTAACATTTTATAGAAATATCTTTAAAAACATAAGCCCTATGGATGCTTCTCTGGGTTGTACCATGTCTGACTCTGTGACATTAAGCTTCTTAAACTTTCTGGGCCATGATCTGTTCTAAAACTGCATAATATTTATATCTGCCTCATTAAAATATTTTGAAAATCAAATGAGTTAATATATGTAGAACTCATGTTAGTACATGCAAAAAATACATGTAAAACTGACAGAGATTATGAACTCAGTAAATTTTATAGCTATAAAAGCTCACCTTTCTTAACAGAATAGGAAATATAATTTTTTAATTAAAAATTGTTCTAAAAGTGTACCACCATCACATATATATGACAATATATATTGAGCCAAAGAGAATTAAAAAATCAGTCTAAGAGAAACGGAACAATTTTTACATGGCTCATTCTGTCCCACCAAACTCAGATTTGTGGTTCAGGTGCAACTCTGGCCCTCTTGCTTTCCACTTCTACTGTTTAGAATCAGATAGTACAGAGGCTACAGCTTGGAATAAGCTGCATTTATTCCTGGATCCCTGAATCACCAGGAGAGGAAAGATGTCCAGCAAGGAGGAACATACATTGGACTGTTCAATAAGCCAGGAAACATCTATTGTGAGCCTCCTGCTGAAATAAGGGAGATTCTTTTTAACAAAAGTAATTGATAGCTCAATTAAAACAACCCATTTTTCTTATTTCTTTTCATTTGCTATGATGAAAACCTGTGTTGGTATTGTTGTTCAGTCACTCAAACGTGTCCGACTCTTTGTAACCCTATGGACTGCAGCATGCCAGGCTTCCCTGTCCTTTGCCATCTCCCAGAGGTTGCTCAAACTCATGTCCAAAGAGTCAGTGATGCCATCCAACTATCTCAGCCTCTGTCCTCCCCTTCTCCTCTGGTTTCAAGGTTTCTCAGCATCAGAGTCTTTTCTAATGAGTCAGTTCTTCATAGAAAATGACCAAAGTATTAGAGCTTCAGTTTCAGCATCACACCTTCCAATGAATATTTCCTTTAGGATTGACTGGTTTGATCTCCTTGCAATCCAAGGGACTCTCAAGAGTCTTCTCTAACACCACAATTTCAAAGCATCAGTTCTTTGGCACTCAGCCTTCTTTATGGTCCAACTCTCACATCTGTATGTGACTACTGTAAAAAATCATAGCTTTGACTATGTGGACCTATGTCAGCAAAGCAATGTCTCTGCTTTTGAATATTCTAAGTTTGTCATAGATTGTCTTCCAAGGAGCAAGTATCTTTTAATTTCATGGCTGCAGTCACCATCTGCACTGATTTTGGAGACCAAGAAGAGAAAGACTGTGACTATTTCCATAGTTTCCCCATCTATTTGCCATGAAGTGATGGGACAGAAGCCATGATCTTCATTTTTTGAATGTTGAGTTTTAAGCTAGCTTTTTCACTCTCCTCTTTCACCTTCATCAAGAGGCTCTTGAGTTCCTCTTCACTTTATGCCATAAGGGTGGTGTCTGCATATCTGAGGTTATTGATAATTCTCCCAGCAACCTTGATTCCAGCTTGTGCTTCATACAGTCCAGCATTTTGCATAACATACTCTGCATATAAGTTAAATAAGCAGGGTGACAATATACAGCCTTGATGTACTCCTTTCCCAATTTGGAACCAGTACATTGTTCCATGTTCAGTTCTAACTGTTGCTTCCTGACCTGCATACAGATCTCTCAGGAGGCAGGTCAGGTGGTCTGGTATTCCCATCTCTTTGAGAATTTTCCACAGTTTGTTGTGATCCACACAGTCTAAAGCTTTAGCATAGTCAATGAAGCATAGATAGATGCTGTTAAAGTCTGTGTTGGTGTAAGGAAGCTTAATCACACTACTCTGAGGCTGATGTTTGTATTTTCCATCTACTGTCAGAAGTAACTGAGAAAAAAAGGAGGGCTGGAAAAGTGTACCTGGGACCAGTACTAATTTTCTGATCATTTCATGAGCTGAGCTGAAAATTCTTACTAAGAAATCTTTTCTGGTCCCTTAACTTAAACCTTTAAAAAGAACTGCATTAAAAAGTTACGAGAATAAAAGTTATTAAAAGAAGATGTACGGTGCTATTCATTATAACCTAAAACCATTCTGATTTCCTGATTTTTTCTCCTTACTTTTAAGCCTCTTTCTACATCCTAACATCCCTCAAATATATGTGAAATCAAGGATTTCTCATGAAGGACATTTTAGTCCCCCTAAAGTTCCAATCAATTTAATCCTTTATGAAGTTCCTGCATTCACTCTTCAAGAAACATAGATATGTTTGAGACCCTTTTTAAATCAATTTTTCAAAGTCACTCCAGTCTTTCAGGTAAATATATAGTTTAGTTGATATTTTTGAAGGCACAGGCATAGTATGTACCTGACTCGTCACTTGGAGTTTGTCTAGGTACATATACTGCTTTAAATAAATGATGTTATCTTACCCAGCATACTAGAACTGTATTATCTAGCAAGCTTGCTACACACACACACATACACAGCAATGAGACTATAGCTGTTACCTAATTGGCCTTATCATCTGGTCCTTCCTAGATATAATAGAAGTACCATTCAATAGGCTGGTAATAGACCAAACCAGATATCTGTTACTTTAAAGAAAGATTTCTCAACTCCAGCACTATTGACATTTGGAGCCAGATAATTCTGTGTTGGGGTGGGGTGGGGTTGGGGGGCGGTGGGTATCTTTACATTGCATAATGTTTTTAGCATCCTCTAGCCACTGGATGCCAGTCACACCCCTCCCCCTCCTCCCACCACAGTGAAACAACCAAAAATGTGTCTAAACATTACTAAATGTCCACTAGAGGACAAAAACTGTCCCCTGGTTGAAAGCCACTGCATAAGCAAAAAGTTTTGATTCCCCTTAGAATATAGAACATAGTAAGAGTGTATTAAGCTCACAGAGCAAGCATCCTTTGTGAAGCTAACTAAATCTGCATTTCAGTGGCTTAAACTTCTGCTGGAACAATGGTGCTAGACAGTAGTCTATAGCTTCAAAGCTATGGTTTTAGTAATTCCTTCCCAGCCACAAATTCCCCATTTGAAAATTCTATTACATGAAATTTTAATTCTATTTAACTCTTCAGCAAATAGAAAAAAAAAATGGATTCCCCTAACCAGAGTAGCAAATTTCTCTTGTTGAGAATAATAAGAAAAAGAGGGAATTGGAGTTTAAAACAAAGAGAGGCTAAGGAAAAGGAAAAACTTGGCTGATTCCCTTCACTGTTCACCTGAAACTACCACAATATTTTTAACTGGCTATCCTATCCTCCAATAGAAAATAAAGAGTTTAAATTGAAAAAAGGATGACCCAGAGGGATGGTATGGGGAGGGAAGTAGGATTCATGTTGATGTATGGCAAAACCAATACAAAATTAAAGTAAAGTTTTAAAGTAATTAGCCTCCAATTAAAATAATAAATTTATATTAAAAAATTTAAAAGAAAAAAAAGGAAAAGGAAAAACAAATAGATTGTGCAGCCATGGCTTCCTCTTCCTGTAGGAAGATCTTGGCCTTAATTATGTATGCTTTTGTCTCTGTCAAGAGGAAGATATATTATTTATTCAAAATATTTATTGTGAGCTGATTAAGGGCTAGGCACTATTCTAGGGTCTTTCTACAAACAGAATGAGATTGTTTGCTACAAGTATAAAATTGACAGTCAATGGTCAGATACAGGGACCAACGATGGAAACCACTGTTCTCTTCTCTCTGGCAAACTCTTTATCAAGTTCAGTTCAGTCGCTCAGTCGTGTCTGACTCTTTGTGACCCCATGAATCACAGCACGCCAGGCCTCCCTGTCCATCACCAACTCCCAGAGTTCACTCAGACTCACATCCATCGAGTCAGTGATGCCATCCAGCCATCTCATCCTCTGGCGTCCCCTTCTCCTCCTGCCCCCAATCCCTCCCAGCATCAGAGTCTTCTCCAATGAGTCAACTCTTCGCATGAGGTGGCCAAAGTACTGGAATTTCAGCTTGAGCATCATTCCTTCCAAAGAAATCCCAGGGCTGATCTTCTTCAGAATGGACTGGTTGGATCTCCTTGCAGTCCAAGGGACTCTCAAGAGTCTTCTCCAACACCACAGTTCAAAAGCATCAATTCTTTGGCACTCAGCCTTCTTCACAGTCCAACTCTCACATCCATACATGACCACAGGAAAAACCATAGCCTTGACTAGATGGACCTTTGTTGGCAAAGTAATGTCTCTGCTTTTCAATATGCTATCTAGGTTGGTCATAACTTTCCTTCCAAGGAGTAAGCATCTTTTAATTTCATGGCTGTAGTCACTATCTGCAGTGATTTTGGAAGTAGCAAATCTGTGTCCCTCTTGAGTCAAATTCTACCACAAAAATTATATCCTTATAATTAGGATATTTTTCCAAAATCACCATTTAATGATTCAATGATTGGTTATTTACTAATTGTTAGGCACCTTGGCAGATGTGTGAAATGTACACAGCATGGATGTGTTAGGAAACTGTTGACTGAAACCACCTGCCTTGGCCAGGCCGTATCGCTTGAGTTGTCTCACAATAGGAGGTCCCAATAAGGAACATGTTGCTGCCACCGAAAACTAACCAGGAGAATTTGGGAGAAGACAACCAACCTCCCATTGTCCTTCTTGCTGGAATCCTTCTTGGGTGAGAGATGCACATGCCACCAGGAAGGACCCTGAGTCAGACTATGGGCCAAGCAAGATGACTGACCAGAGACAACCCAGAAATTAACCCCATTACCATAAAACCTGAGATCACAAGCCACGTGGCAGAGCAGTTCTCCTGAGTTCCCTTACCCTGCTGCTCTCCGCCCTGGTGCCCTTTCTCAATAAAGTCTCTTGCTTTCTGTGTCTCCACAGACAATTCATTTCTAAGTGTTAGACAAGAGCCCACTCTCGGGCTCTGGAAGGAGTCCCCCTTCCTGCAACAGCTTCACTCATCAGGGAACTCACACACTTTTGAGGGAGGTTTGATTTACAGCCTACATTCCAGTCATACTAAACTACTTATAGCTCCTTGACCTGCCCTTCTATTTCATATCTCTGTGCTTTTGCACATAGATTAATCAGTTTATGACAGAATTATGTTTTCCCCCTTCTCTGCCTGTTCTATCCACCCTTCAAAATGTGAGTTAAGACCTGCCCTCCGTAAAATCCTTCAGGACACTTTCCAACAATGGGATTAATCAGATCTCCCTTTGTTCCACTTTCATACATGTATATGTGTTTGCTCACTTACCACAATATATTACAGTCACTTGCTGTATGCTTCTCTCTCCTCCAAAGCTACGAGTTCCTTGAAACTAAACACTATTTTTCAATATTGCTTCTCCATAATGTAGTTAAAGCTAAAAAATGTTGGCTGATGACAAACTGAAAAAAATAAAATTGTAGTAAAGATTGTTATAATATGACAAAATGCTTAACTAATATAATCTGGATAAGTTTAAATCTATCAGTTAAGTCACAGTCGTGTCCGACTCTTTGCGACCCCATGAATTGCAGCACACCAGGCCTTCCTGTCCATCACTAACTCCTGGAGTTCACTCAGACTCCCGTCCATCGAGTCAGTGATGCCATCCAGCCATCTCATCCTCTGTCGTCCCCTTCTCCTTCTGCCCCCAATCCCTCCCAGCATCAGAGTCTTTTCCAATGAGTCAACTCTTCGCATGAGGTGGCCAAAGTACTGGAGTTTCAGCTTTAGCATCATTCCTTCCAAAGAACACTCAGGGCTGATCTTCAAAATGGACTGGTTGGATCTCCTTGCAGTCCATGGGACTCTCAAGAGTCTTCTCCAACACCACAGTTCAAAAGCATCAATTCTTCAGCACTCAGCTTTCTTCACAGTCCAACTCTCACATCCGTACATGACCACTGGAAAAACCATAGCCTTGACTAGACGGACTTTTGTTGACAAAGTAGTGTCTCCGCTTTTCAATATGCTATCTAGGTTGGACATAACTTTCCTTCCAAGGAATAAGAGTCTTTTAATTTCATGGCTGCAGTCACCATCTGCAGTGATTTTGGAGCCCCCCCAAATAAAGTATGACTCTGTTTCCACTGTTTGCCCATCTATTTCCCATGAAGTGATGGGACCGGATGCCATGATCTTCGTTTTCTGAATGTTGAGCTTTAAGCCAACTTTTCCACTCTCCCCTTTCACTTTCATCAAGAGGCTTTTTAGTTCCTCTTCACTTTCTGCCATAAGGGTGGTGTCATCTGCATATCTGAGGTTATTGATATTTCTCCCAGCAATCTTGATTCCAGCTTGTGCTTCTTCCAGTCCAGAGTTTCTCATGATGTACTCTGCATATAAGTTAAATAAGCAGGGTGACAATATACAGCCTTGACGTACTCCTTTACCTATTTGGAACCAGTCTGTTGTTCCATGTCCAGTTCTAACTGTTGCTTCCTGACCTGCATACAGATTTCTCAAGAGGCAGGTCAGGTGGTCTGGTATTCCCATCTCTTTCAGAATTTTCCACAGTTTATTGTGATCCACACAGTCAAAGGCTTTGGCATAGTCAATAAAGCAGAAATAGATGTTTTTCTGGAACTCTCTTGCTTTTTCCATGATCCAGCGGATGTTGGCAATTTGATCTCTGGTTCCTCTGCCTTTTCTAAAACCAGCTTAAACATCAGGAAGTTCACGGTTCACGTATTGCTAAAACCTGGCTTGGAGAATTTTGAGCATTACTTTACTAGCATGTGAGATGAGTGCAATCGTGCGGTAGTTTGAGCATTCTTTGGCATTGCCTTTCTTTGGGATTGGAATGAAAACTGACCTTTTCCAGTCCTGTGGCCACTGCTGAGTTTTCCAAATTTGCTGGCGTATTGAGTGCAGCACTTTCACAGCATCATCTTTCAGGATTTGGAATAGCTCAACTGGAATTCCATCACCTCCACTAGCTTTGTTCCTAGTGATGCTTTCTAAGGCCCACTTGACTTCACATTCCAGGATGTCTGGCTCTAAGTCAGTGATCACACCATCATGATTATCTGGGTCATGAAGATCTTTTTTGTACAGTTCTTCTGTGTATTCTTGCCACCTCTTCTTAATATCTTCTGCTTGTTAGGGCCTGAAATCACCCTTTCCTCTAATGTCCAGGGGAAAAAAAGGACTCAAGCCCTTATCTCACATGCTTTTGAAATTTTCAAGGATTTCCAGGAACTTTTATACTCACTGGACACTTCTGAGAGAATTCTTGATCCTTCTCACTGCTTCACCTTCTATAGATGCTTTCTTTTTCACACATGCTTACCCTATGTGTGGGCACCATCCCTTCTCCACTATCCTTTAAACCTCACTAACAAAAATCTATAAGAAGCTTTTATTGCATATTGGTGATAATAGACATAGGTATAACAAAACACAGAACATGAAACTTCCTAATATTTAAAATTAAAAATATTCATGTTCTACCTATCATTTTATCATGCAAGCCAATTAGCAGTTTCCCACTTCACTTCCATCCAAAACTTGGGTCTGGGTATAACTTTGCATAACATAAGAGACTCATCAAATTATACTGCTAATTATCCCTCTCTTATGGAATGAATTGTGCCCCCCACCCCCCCACTAAAATCACATACTGAAGCGCTCACTTAGTGATAGGACCCTACAGAGCTAATTAAGGTTCAATGAGGCCATAAGGCTGGGACACTAAACTTATAGGACTAGTGTCCTTACAAGAAGATGAGACATCCTAGCATGTCTCTCTTTCCCCCTCCTCCTCTTCTCCTCCTCTCTCTCTTTCCTTCCCTTTCCTTCCCTGCTGCCCACTCTCTTGCCCTCTGTTTCTCTCTGTGTCTCTTTCAGCATGCACAGAGAAATGGCCATGTCAGGACACACTGACAAGGCACCCTCACAACCTGAGGAGAATGTCCTCCCAGAAACAAACCCTACAGGTCAAGATGCCTTGTTATGGAAGCCCTAGGTGTCTCAGACACCTTCCCTCCCACCTAACAATGAAAGAAAAGAAGAGAGGAGATAAAGAGATCATTGAAATTATAAATTTTGCTTTAACATAGCAGAGATCAAATTCCTATCTAGGAGTAGAACTATATAGGGATTTATGGCAAGTTTATAGGCTTCAAGGTCAATATATAAAAATCAATTGTATTTCTATATATTAGCAATGGACAATGAGAAACTGAATTTTGTACAAACAGTATAATTTACAATAGCACCAAAAGAATAAAGTACTTACGTAAATCCAACAAAATACAAATAAAATCTGTATGCTAAACACTAAAATGCACTAAGAAAAGTCAAAGAAGACCTAAATAAATGCAGATACACTGTGCTAATAGATTAGAAGACTAAATATTGTTAAAATGTCAACCTTCTCTAAAAGGAACTATAGAGGAACACAATCCCAATTAAAGTCCCATCATAATAGTTTATAGAAATCCACAAGATGACTGCAAATTTTGTATGGAAAGGCCAAATCAATTTTGAAAAAGACTTACTCGTTAGCCACAGTAATCAAGACAATATGGTATTGGCTTCAGAGCAGAAATTCAGATCAGTGGAACAGAAGAGATAATCTATAAAAAGGCTTAAGCATGTATGACAGATTAGTTTTTTATTGATGTATAGTTAATTTACAATGCTGTATTAGTTCCAGGTGTATGGAAAATGAGTCATATAGACATATGAATTTTTCAGATTCATTTCACTATAGGTTATTGTGAGATATTGAATATAGTTCCCTGTGCTATACAATATATTGTTGTTTATAGTAATGTGTGTTTGTTAATCTCAATCTTCTCATTTGTCCCCTCCTCACCCAGAATCCCCTTTGGTAACCATAAATTTGTTTTTTATGTCTGTGAGTTTGTTTCTGTTTTATAACTACATTCATTTGTATCATTTTTTTTAGATTCCACATATAAATGAATATCCTAGCATGTCTATTTGTCTTTCTCCGACTTACTTCACTTAATGAAAGAATTTGCCACAAACGACATTATTTTATTCTTTCTATGGTTGAGTAATATTCCATTGTGTGTGTGTGCATGTGTATATATATATATGCCAAATCTTCTCTATCCATTCATCTGTTGATGGACATTAGGTTGCTTCCATGCTCTGGCTATATAAGTTATTGATTTAAGTTGCTGATTTCTTAATTTCAAATGTATTTTAAATACTCTGCAACTGTGTCCTCCTCCCTTCATGATGACTGTTTTTTATATCATATTTTACATGTAACTGTTTTGCATATTCTTTAACTGCTTATTGTGGATACAGATAATTTTACTATTTTTGTCTTTTAAACTCTCTACTAGTTTGTGTGGGGATGAATTCTTTACTGTATGTTTGCCTTTACCAGTGAGCTTTGCCATTTTATAACTGTTCTGCTTCTAGTTGTGGCCTTTTCTTTGCCCCCAAAGAGGTTTTTTTAGCATTCGTTGTAAACCTGGTTTCAGTTCAGTCAGTTCAGTTGCTCAGTCGTGTCCGACTCTTTGCCACACCATGAATCGCAGCACACCAGGCCTCCCTGTCCATCACCAACTCCAGGAGTTCACTCAGACTCACATCCATTGAGTCAGTGATGCCATCCAGCCATCTCATCCTCTGTTGTCCCCTTCTCCTTCTGCCTTCAATCCCTCCCAGCACCAGAGTCTTTCCCAATGAGTCAACTCTTCGCATGAGGTGGCCAAAGTACTGGAATTTCAGCTTTAGCATCATTCCTTCCAAAGAAATCCCAGGGTTGATCTCCTTCAAAATGGACTGGTTGGATCTCCTTGCAGTCCAAGGGACTCTCAAGAGTCTTCTCCAACACCACAGTTAAAAAGCATCAATTCTTCGGCGCTCAGCTTTCTTCAGAGTCCAACTCTCACATCCATACATGACCACTGGAAAAACCATAGCCTTGACTAGACAGACCTTAGTTGGCAAAGTAATGTCTCTGCTTTTCAATATGTTATAGTGGTACTGAATTCTTTTAGCTTCTGCTTGTCTGTGAAGCTTGGATTTCTTCATCAAATATGAACAGGAGCCATGCTGCATAGAGTATTCTTGGTTATAGATTTTTCCCTTTCATCACTTTAAATATATCATGCCACTCCCTTCTGGCCTGCGGAGTTTCTGCTGAAAAAGCAGTTGATAGCCTCATGGGAGCTCACTTGTATGTTATTTGTTGCTTCTAATATTCTCTCTTGATCTTTATTTTTTGTCTTTTTAATTACCGTATATCTTGGTTGTTCCTCTTTGGGTTAATTTTGCATGGAACTCTTTGAGCTTCTTGGATTTGAGTGACTGTTTCCTTTCTCAAGAGAATTTTTCAGCTATTATCTTTTCAAATACTTTCTCAGGCCCTTTCTCTGTCCCTTCTGGAACCCTTATAATATGAATACTAGTGTGCTTATCCCACAGTATTGTCCCATAGGTCTCTTAAACCATCCTCATCTCTTTTCATTCTTTTTTCTGTTTTGTAATAGTGATTTCCACCATTCTGTCTTTCAGCTCACTTCCAGTTCTGTCTCTATTATTGATTCCTTCTAGTACATTTTTTAGTTCAGTTATTGTATACTTCAACACCATTTAATTGTTCTTTACATTTTCCAACTCTATGCTAAAAACTTAAAACTTCTCACTCTGTGAAGCCATTCTTTTCCTGAGTTTTTGGATCATCTTTATGATCATTACTTTGAACTCTTTCTCAGCTAGATTTCCTATTCCCGTGTCACTTAGCTCTTCTTCTGGGATTTTATCTTGTTCCTTCACTTGGAATATATTCCTCTGCTGGTTCATCATGTATAAATTGCTATTTGTATTTTTATGTATGAGGTGGTTAGT
Source organism: Bos mutus (assembly GCF_027580195.1). Lineage (NCBI taxonomy): Eukaryota > Metazoa > Chordata > Mammalia > Artiodactyla > Bovidae > Bos > Bos mutus. Next base: position 21,733,537 of record NC_091644.1, on the reverse strand, counting down.
TATGTGTCTTGACCTTGGAGAAGTGACCTCTTCTAGGAGACATCCTGTGCTTCCTAGCAATGCAGTTTCCCTTCGTCACCCAAGGGCCAGAGGAGAGCTGGTTCCTATGGTAGAGTCTGGCTTGTATTTGCCAGCTGGTTCCACAGGCTGCAGGATTGTAGTTTATTGCTTCTGGTGTCTGCTCCCTGGTGAGTGAGGCTGGTCTAGGGGCTTGTGCAGGCTTATTGGTAGGAGGAGCCGGTGCTTGCTAACTGGTGGGTGGAGCTGGGTCTTGGCTGTCTGATAGGCATGGCCATGTCTAGGGCCTGTCTAGACGTGGCTGTGGGCACAAGAGGTCTTTAGGCAACCTGTCTGCTAATAGGTGGGACTTGTTGTTTAGCCTGGCACATCACAGTGCTGGAGCTTACATGTTGTTGTGGGTGGTCAGGAGTTGGGGCTGATGACCCAAGATATCAGCCATCATGAGTTCATACAGATGAATTCTCCCTGACATGTCTGCCACCAGCGTCTATGTCCCCAGGGTGAGCCACTCCCCACCTCCCCAAGAGACCCGCTAAGATCAACATTTAGGTCTGATCCAGGTTCCTATGAAATTATTGCTTTTGACCTTAGTCCTGACACATGAGATCTTGTGTGCATCTTTTAAGACTGATGTATCTATTTCTCCCAGTCCTGTGGGGCTCCTGCAATCAAGCCCCACTAGCCTTCAAAGCCAAGTATTCTGGGGGCAGCTCCTCTTTTTGATGCCAGACTACCCGGGCTGGGGAGCCTGATGTGGAACTCAGAATTCTCACTCCTGTGGGAGAATCTCTGCAACATTCTGGGGGTATGGGATTTCATTACATCACAAGTCTATCCCCCCTACCCCCTCTCATTGTGGTTCCTTCTTTAGGTCTATAGTTGTAGAAGATACGTTATGGTAGGTTTCAGTCTTTTTCATCAGTGGTTATTCGGCAGTTAGATATGATTTTGGTATGCTCATGAGAGGAGGTGAGTTCAGGGCCTTTTTACTCTGCCATCTTGGCTGCTTTCAACAGGTTAATTCTCTTCAAAGGCACAAAGGTAATTCAGTGAAGAAGAAAAAAAGTATTTTCAAGAGGTGCTGGAACAATTGTACATTATATACCAAAAAATAATGAACCTCAACATACATCATATACAAAAGTAATTTGAAATGGGTCATAAATCTAAAGTCTTAGTCCAGTTAAAACTCAAACAATGCAAATAAGAGTAATTATGTAAAACTTTTAAAAGAGAACATAAGAGAAAATCTCAGTGACCTTGGATTAGGCAGTGACCTGTTCAATATGACACAAAAGTACAATCCACAAAAGAAAATTTGATAAATTGAACTTTATCAGAATTAGAACTTCTAGTCTTCAAAAGACATGTGAAGACAGTAAAAAGACATGCATAAAAAATATTTGCAAAGCACATATCTGATGAAGGATTTATATCTAGAATATATAACAAATTCTCAAGTAATAAGAAAGCAAACAACCTCCCTGTTATGGGCTGAATTGTGTTTCCTCAAAATTCATCTGCTAAAGCTCTAATGCCCAGTACCTCAAATTGTGGCTATTATTTAGAGATAAAGCCTCGAAAGGCGCGATGAAGGTAAAATGAGACCATTAACGTGGACCCTATTTCAATCTGAGCAGTGTCCTTGTAAGAAAGGAAAATTTGGACATCAAGGGTAACTAGGAGTATGCACACACGGAACAGACTGAAAGACCATATGAGGACACAGAAAGGAAGCAGCCATCCGCAACCCAGAAAGAAGCCTCGGAAGAAATCAAACCTACTAACTCCTTGATCTTGTACTCCTAGCTTCCAGGACAGTGATATAATAAATTTCTGTTGTGTAAGCCACCCAGTTTGGGGATATTTTGCTGTGGCAACCTAGCAATGTAGTACAATACCATGAAAAAAAAAAGTAAGAGATTTTAACAGTTACTTCACCAATAAAAGATACGTGGATGGCAAAGAAGCACATGAAAAGATTTCAATATAATTAGCCATTAGAGAAATACAAATTAAAACCACAACAAGCTACATTAAATTCCTATTAGAACAGCTAAAACTGAAAACGTATATTAAACTTCTGCTACAGAATAACAGAATGCTCATAAAAATACAAAGAAACTGAAGCTCTTATCAGTTGCTGCTGGAAATGCAAAAAGTTACAGCCACTTTGGAAACCAGTTCAGCAGTTTCTTACAAAGTTAGTCATATGCTATCATCTAACCCAACAATCCTACTTTACCTAAGTAAAACAAAGATTTATATTCACAAAAACTTTCACACAAATATTTTTAGCAGCTTTTCTCATCATAGCCAAAAGTGGGAAATAACTCAAATATCCTCCGAATGGTGAATGGATAAACAAATTCTGATACATCTATACACTGGAATAACACATAGCAACAAAAATAAACTATTGATACATACAATTGGGTGCATTCCAAATGTGTTGGCTAAGTGAAAGAAATCGCAGTCAAATAGCTACATATTGTATGATCCCATTTATGTGAAACTCTTTTTAAAAAAAAAAAAAGGCAAAACTGTAGAGACAACAAAGCAATGCTTGCCGGGGACCAAGGGTCAGGAGAGTGGTTAGCTGCAAGGAGCATGGGGGATTGTAGGGGATGGTAGAACTATTCTATATTTTTATTGTGGTGGTAGATATACAATTGCATGCATTTTCAAAGTTGATAGAACTATACACTATAAAGAGTGAACTTGCTGCATGCAAATTATAGCAACAAACTTGACTTTAAAAAAATTCCTGGCTAAGGCAGGCTTCCTCCCTCAAAATCCACAGCATACCTAGAAATAAAATAGCAAAGGTGGTGAGTTTAAAATAGTTACAATATGGCTATATCCCTGTATTATTTTAGTGATGAAAAATAAGTTGTAAAGATTCAGGAATATACAGAGGATTGTGTCTGCATGCTGTCGCTTCAGTCATGTCTGACTCAGTGTGATCCCATGGACTGCAGCCCGCCAGACTCCTGTATCCATGAGATTCTCCAGGCAAGAATACTAACTAGTGTGGGTTGCCATGCCCTTCTCCAGGGGATCTTCCTAACCCAGGGATCAAACCGGAGTCTCTTTTGTGTCCTGCACTGGCAGCTACCTGGGTTCTTTACTGCTAGCGCCACCTGGGAAACCCATATAGAGGGATACATCACTTTTAATATTTCCATCAAAAGTAACAAAAAATTTTAAGTAACTCCCAATGTTGGGAACATTTATCTGAAACCCTTAATTTCAAAGATTTCTGTAGTTTGTTATGGGTTTAACACAGTGAAATTTCAATAAATACAAATAAAGGTAATAGGCAAAGGAGATCTAGCTTTTATCAGATTTCAGTCAGTAATTTGAATTATGTTTGACTGAAGGTGAGAAATCACTGATTTCTTTAGCAAGGGGGACTAGGATGAAAGGATGAAAATTGTGTTAGGAAAATTATTTCAGCAACCATGGATGGAATGAGTTTGAAGGAAAAACCTGAAATAAAGAAACAAAAGAAGAGTCCTGGGCTAGGGTGCTGATAATACTGACCATAGGATTGTATTCATTACATCCAAAATGTATATCTTTCCCATGTTTTGCAAAATACTCAGAAACAATGTCACGTTTGTTATGTGAAGGTTATTTGAAGTTGAGACTCAGATGGCAAGTTGGCCTACAAAATTAAAGCTCAAGTGACTGTGTTAACTCATGTAAGGTCATGACAAGAGCACCCAAGTCAAGTGGTGGAGGTACAGGGGAAGCTAGATCTGGTTAAGATAGAAATTAATTCTGATTTAATTTTCTCATCATTGCCTTTTTATTTTCTACTGGTTATCATGGTTAATATCCCCTTGGACAGTAATATGTGGCTTCACTGCAGCATTTCCAACCAGAGGCAGAAGCTAAAAGCAGACCCAGCCAAGCCCACAGTCTACAAAGAAGGCCCAGCTTTCATCTGAATCTAGACAGTAAAAACTTTCTTTCAAATAAAGCAACTAAAGGTCTCTCCCTTTGAAGGCCACCTGTCATCATTTGATAAGAAACACTTCTTTGTTGGTTTTCTTTTGTTTCACCAAGATTAGTATTTTCCCCTACAGGGATATCAATGATGTCATACCTTCTGTATTTTAAAAACTCCAAATTAGAAGCCTGATATCTAACAAAACTCCTAAAAAGCAACTTAAACCTAAGGAAATTTTAAAAGGCAAGTCACTAGTAACATCAGTGTCACAACCTAAGCTGTGAAGTCAAAGGTGTCAACTTCTGTGGCACCTACACAATTGAGCTGGCTATCAGAAGCAGTCTACTCCAAATTCACTCACCTTTTCTATTTCCAGGACTGCCCAAGCCCTGGGAACAAGGGTCTCCTTTAGCCAGAAATACACATGGGCTCTCTGCATAAAGCTGAAGTTTGCCTCCATAAGCAAAGTCTTTTTTCAGATGTCTCCTCATGTCTGAGGTGGATGTCACACTGCATGTCTGGACACTGATCTTCACTCCCTTCCTTTACAACATGGTTCATGAGCCCTCATCCTTCTCTGAGCCCTAATTCCAGTGGACCTTCTGATTCCTGATAGTCAAATACTTAACGACTCTTGCTTTGCTATATATTCCTAATTTCTGAATTCTTGCTTGATTTCTTATCTGTGACTTATTTTATCAGCTAGTATTCATATAAATTTTGTTTCCATTTCCTTCATGTATTTTGTAGATCCTTGTATGCCCCAAGTTTAATTTCCATCAGCTTGTTTTCTCATTTGTAAGGTGAGGAAAATAATAATATTAATGTAGTTAGCACAAGGATTAAATGAAGTAATAAGTAAAGTGATTTGCACAAGTTGAAATAGTGAAAGTGACTAGATAATTGCTAACTGCATCCAAGCATATTATACCTGGATAACAGGACTTTACCTTCTGATTTTATTCTATATTCATTGTTGTGGATGTTGTTCAGTCGCTCCAGTCACGTCCAACTCTTTGCAACCCCATGGACTGCAGCATTCCAGGCTTCCCTGTCTTCACCATCTCCCGGAGCTTGCTCAAACTTATGTCCATTGAGTCGGTGATGTGATCCAATCACCTCATCCTCAGTCCTCCCCTTCTCCTCCTGCCTTCAATCTTTCCCAACATCAGGGTCTTTTCTAATGAGTCAGCTCTTCACATCAAGTGGCCAAAGTATTCGAGCTTCAGCTTCAGCATCAGCCCTTCTAATGAATATTCAGGATTGATTTCCTTTAGTATTGGCTGGTTTGATCTCCTTGCAGTCCAAGGGACTCTCAAGAGTCTTTTCCAAGTAGATAATAGCCATTTTCCACCATAAGAAGGGAAAATTCCTTTTTTAAGAATGAAGAATTACGGAGCCCCTTCTCACCCTTCCCTTCTGAAGGTTAAGTAAATTCAGTTTCTTTCCAGTGACTCATGTTTTCTCACCCTTAATCATTTTTACTACTATCTTCCACTTAAGTTCTCCAAAGTTAGTTTGGAAAAAAGAATACAGATTTCCAATAACATTGATATATACAAGTTGATAACAAATTCTAAAAATGCTTACTAAAAGTTATCCTCCCAAATGATTACCTGGAGCCCTCAGTCCTGATACAGGCCTCTCCCAATGTCCCAGGCACCACGCCTCACTCTGGGTAAGGCTTCAGAGGACTCAAGATGCACTAACCTCTGAATCGCTGCTCTAGCACAAGGATAGTAGGAAAAAGAGCAGCAACAAGGAAGCCTGCAGGAAGTATTAGTTTTCTGTGTGTAGTTCAGCTAAGAGCCAGATAAAACTGACCATCCTAAGCATGACCATTATGGTCAAACAGTAAGACATCCTCCTCAGCAAAACTGCCTCCTCCACTGGCTGCAGAGTTTCCTGACCATCCCAACACCACCTGCTGTGCTTTTATTAAGCTTTTGTTAGCTGAGAGGCAGCAACTCTAAGAAACCTATGGAAGAGTGTATATTTGCATGTCTTCTCAGCTTCTGGCCAAGTTGCCCAAGTCAAATAGTTGCTGAAACACAAAGGTGGCTCCCTCCACCAAAGTTGGGTGATAAAGAGAGAAAGGAATGTAAAGTCATCTAATCAATCAAGGACAATTTTCAGGGAAAGTGGGACATCTGCGTTTAAGGTCTAAAAATAAGCCACCTCATACACTGCATGGTTCCCCATGGAGGAAACAAGGATGCACTCAGAAGAGCTGTAGTTGTAACCCAGATCTCTGGGAACACGACTAGAGCTAGTGGGAAGAGCTGTTGTACACATAGCTGATAAACAGTCCAGCAGGCTACCTTATCTCTACGGGAGAAGCAGAATCATGAGTCCCATTCCTGAGGGTTGCAGAAACTAGCAACCCCACACACCTGTCAAGGTCGTGATGACCCCCAGCTTGAGTCCTGGCCATCCAAGCCATCACAACATGTCTTCTGGGTAGACACAAGAGTGTTCAGATTTTCTGCTACTAGAGTTTTGTGGATGAGAGGGCTCTACACTCAGAAGACAGACATGAGGGTACCTCTAGGAATCCCAAGCTTATGACAGACAGAGGAGAGCCTCCTGCTCACACTAATAATTAAGCAGGGATTAGTGCATCTGAGAATGTTTGTGAGGGAGGTAGATGTTGGGAAATTAGAAATACATATCTTTGTCAAGTTTCTAAATTGGTAGTTCCCAGGCAACAAGAGACAGTATGCGGTCATAGAGTGTGCTGGGAGGAGAGAAAGAGAAAGACAAGAAATAAGTAAGTAAAAAATGTGGTGAAAATAGTATAGGGGTACAAGAATGGAATTCAGGAAATAGGGAATATTAACTTTTAATAACAAAGGTATTCAGGAAATAGGGAATATTAACAAATGGTATTCAGGAAATAGGGAATATTAACAAATGGTATTCAGGAAATAGGGAATACTAACTTTTAATAACAAAAATAAAGACATTGAAAAGAAATAAATAGCTCTTTAAAAGGGTATATAGATCAAACATTACTTGAATCAGCTGATTTCTTATTGTATATGATTATTTTTCCCTAACATGTATGAGTACAGCAAGTATTACATAGGCAGCAAACTAAACTAAATTCACTTTCTAAAACAATTATCTCCATATCTCTGTTACTATATCTGTTATAGATTGCTCTGGGAGTCTTTTTTTTTTTTTTACATACCTAAGATTTAGCTTTCACTTACAGTAAATTATTCAAAAGCAATTCAAAGTAAAATCTGTTTTTGTTTCATTACTAAAATATATTTTTAAGGTCCAATGCTGATTACAAGTGAATAATTTCCTCCACTCCTCAATAGCTGCCTCTGCAATTGCCAAAAATATAGGTAAATTAGTCTTTTTGGTTGAGAAAAATGAACCATTACTTTACAACCTAAGTTGCAACTTGTCATTTTGCATTTGAGCATTCATTCACTGGAAGCTCATGTGGCAGGTAATTTTTGCTCTTTTGACAAGAACTTACCATTTAAGCATGGAAAGAAGCCAAGAAGAGCACCTTGGCCCACCTTCTCAGAGGCTCAGATAAGTAACCAGACAAAATCAATATCATGAAAATGAAATGCCAAATTGTTTTAAAACTGCTTAGCTCTCACTATTATTTCTAGTACTTAGCTACTCTTCTTGAAGAAAAAACTCACCACTGATGCCTTTAGCATAAAAGCACCAATCTTGATGTAATTTTATTCTCATGTATTTTTCCACTGGTAATAAATTTTGAACACTCTAATTTGCTTTCTATCACCTATACCCTAATCTGAGTTTGTCCAAGAACGAAACTGCTGCTAATTCTCACTTGTGCTAATTTCTCTACCTTTCTTAATGGTAAGCACACCATTTGCTTTATAAATTGATGTAGTTGAATAATTTATGTATTCAAACTGAAATTTCACAACACATTGAAAACTATCTCAAATTATTTTTTCAAACAAAAAATAAACTATATTACTATGAGATAAATGGAAATATTGTCTTTTAGTCCTTTTAAATATTTATGATCAAAAACCTGAATAGCCAGGGCAATGGCAGCCACATTAAACCCAAATCTCCAAAAAAATTGTAAAGCAAATAGAACTACAGGAATACCTCACAGGGAATGCAGGTTCATTTCAAGACCACTGCAATAAAGTGAGTCACAAGATTTTGGTTTCCCAGTTCATGTAAAAGTTATATTTACATTCTGTCGTACTCTATTAATTGTGCAATAGCATTATGCCCAAAATAAATGTATATATCTTAATTTTAAAATACCTCATTGCTAAAAAAAAAATTCTAACCATAATCTGAGCTTTTGAATCCTAGTAGTAACAGCAAAGATCACTAATCACAGATCATCATAACAAATATAATAATGATGAAAGGGTTTGAAACATTGTGAAAATTACCAAACTGTGATACAAAACATGAAGTGAGCAAATGCTATTGGAAAAACAGCACGGATAGATGCTTGATGCAAGGCTGCCACAAAACCTTCACTCTGTGAAAAAAAACAAAACAGTATCTGCACAGAGCAATAAAGCAGAGCATAATAAAATAAAGTATGCCTAAACGCAAAACCTATGCCTTCAATGTAACTAAAAATGAGAGAAAAAATAAATTTCAAATTACATTTAAATAGAAAATTCACACCAAATCCTAGCATGCTATCCCTCATGATCCCAATGTAAGCTTTCCTGAAGAGCAAAGACAGTCTGGGGAAGAAAACTGCACTGAAAATAGAAGATAGAACTCAGCTGCAATATTTACAATTGATCTAAAATACAGTTAGAGAGAAATTCCACTCTAATTGCAAAAGTACTGAAAAAAAAGTCCTGGTAGATGAGAGCTAACTAGAGAGAAGGAGCATTGTCCAGGACTTGAGGAAGCAGTCTTAAAAAGGCTTTGAGGGAGAAGAGGGTAAAAAAGAATGGAGAGGCACTCTCTGAAAACTGAACATAAAAAAAATTAATAATGGAAATTCAGGACCCTGCAAGACAAAAGAATATTTTTAAACTAAAAGATTAATAACTTTCCATTACCACTCCTTCTGAAACAGTCATCCAGGAAATAAACTTTACAACCTTGACAGAAGAGCTTGAACTAGGAATCTTGTAAACCATCCAAACTATCACAGAAATGCAGAGGCTTAAGCAATCTACAAGTAGAAAAGACTAATATGACATGAAAATGGAAATATGAAGCAAAACAATTCAGTTGATGAAAATGTCCCCCCAAAACAATAGTGAAGAAAAAGAAAACTGAATTAAATAGCCTCAGAAGATTTTGAATGCTCCCCACCAGAAAAAGAGAGAGAGACAGAGAGAAATACACACAGAACTAGAAAATTACTTACACACTTGACAACTAGACATTAAAATACTAAAATCAAATTTGTCCCTGGCACTGTTCTAGGTGTTGGGGAATAGAGAAAAAAGAGTGTTTTCTATGATTTCAAGGAGCTAATTATATATTAAAAGGAGACAGAAAAATAAACAAAGTACAGTATGACAAGTGATATGATAAAAGTATGCATGGAATGCTTTCAAAACACATAAATGGGCATCTACTCCAAATTAGGAGCACTCAAATCTACAACTTGAAGTATAAGTAAGAGCCAGGCGAGGAGCCTCTGGGAAGAAAATACTCAGGTGGACATAATGAAATAAGCAAAGGAATGAAGCCAAAGGAAATGTAATGTATTCAAAGAAAAATAAATATCCTGATATGTCTGAAAACAAGGTATTTATTAGAAAATGAAGGGTCTTAAATGTCTTATAAAACCTCGATTTTATTCTAAAGACAATGGAAAACCACAGAAGGATTTTACACGAGGACATGCTCAGGTTTTCATTTTTAAATAATTTTTCTAGCAACAATATATAGGCTGAATTAGAAAGGGGTGAAACTAAATGCAAGAAAATTGATCAGCGGGTATTTACTAAGGTAAGAAATACAAGTGGAAAGAAGGCATAAGGATGGAGGGCAAGATGATATAACAGTTTTTGATTTGAATTGGAAAAGTTAAGTAACCAGATTAAGTCTGGATTGTAGAGAAGCATTTGGGATGGAAATGAAGATATGAGAATCATCTAATCATCAGATTAGGGGCAATTATTGAGTCTATAGGTATACATGAAATGACTTTATAGGTTATACCGCGAATACAGAAAATGAAAAATGAGGAGGAAGGAAAAGGAAAAGGAATCACGTCTGGGAAACATCAACATTAACCCAGAAAGAATATGAGACCTGTCCAGACAAACAGTAAGATATTTTGAAGAAACGCAAGAAAGAAAGAAAATTAAGATTCACAGAAAGGAAGACCAGTTTGTGTTGAGCCCCTTATAGAAGTTAAAAGGTCTGAAAACTATTAGTTGGATATGTGATCATAATAAGAACAGTGCTGGTGCAATTAAAGGGCAGAAACCAGATTACTGAGAAGTAAAAGGTAAATTGGATGTTAAAAAATGTATTATATTCCTTGTCCAGGGAATGCATAAAAATGTTAATAACAGATTGCTCTAAGTCTGTCGTAGTTTGAAGATCTTTGAAAAATAAAAATGCCTGTGCTTTCTGAAGGTAGCTTTACTGAGATAAGAAGGGACTTCCAGGCCGCACTTCTTTGGTCTCCTATTTTCTTAAGCCTCACCTAGCCTAACACATGAAAAAACAAAAAAAATCATTAATGGAATATTTTTATAACATAGCTTTCTTTATATTAAGAGTTTGGTTTTATAGGCTTAACATCTATTTCAAAAAACTATATTTATATTACCTGTTTTCATTTATTTTCATGATCGATTTTAGAATTTTTAGGATATCTGATACTTGGTGAGAACAGAACACAAGTTAATAATAATTAGCTACAGGAAATATCAATTCCCTCACTTCTTTCCAACAGATGTAGTTAGTAACCAGGTTTGCTCACCTAAAATCTTCCAGAAACTTTGCTCTGAGGAGTAGAGGAGAGATGAGACTGTTACTGGAGAGGATACCACTTTGAATGAAGGTTGTTCAGACCAAACTGTAAGAGTTTAATATGCTAGGAAGGAAAAATGAGTAAGAAATTTGAAACTAAAGAGAAAATAGGCATGAAGGAAATGGCAACCCAGTCCAGTGTTCTTGCCTGGAGAATCCCAGGGACGAGGGGAGCCTCGTGGGCTGCTGTCTATGGGGTCGCACAGAGTCGGACATGACTGAAGCGACTTAGCAGCAGCAGTGTAGCAAGGAACAGAAGGAAATGGAATCCAGAATGTTGGATTATTCTGGGACAAAAGAGGAAACTAAGAGTAAGGAAAGGAGACTGGTTGTGACATTGGGCCATGAGACTAAAAGACGCTCCTTGGAAGAAAAGCTCTGGCCAACCTAGACAGCATATTAAAAAGCAAAGACATTACTTTACCAACAAACGTCCATCTAGTCAAAGCTATGGTTTTTCAAGTGGTCATGTATGGATTTGAGAGTTGGACTATAGAGAAAGCTGAGTGCAGAAGAACTGATGCTTTTGACCTGTGGTGTTGGAGAAGACTCTTGAGAGTCCCTTGGACTACAAGGAGATCCAACCAGTCCATCCTAAAGGAAATCAGTCCTGAATATTCATTGGAAGGACTGATGCTGAAACTCCAATACTTTGGCCACTGGTTGCGAAGAAGTGACTCATTGGAAAAGACCTTGATGCTGGGAAAGATTGAAGGCAGGAGTAGAAGGGGAGGACAGAGGATGAGATGATTGGATGGCATCACCAACACGATGGACATGAGTTTGAGCAAGCTCCAGTAGTTGGTGATGGACAGGGAGGCCTTGCATGCTGCAGTCCATGGGGTCACAAAGAGTTGGACACAACTGAGCAACTGAACTGATACGGACTGTGATACTGAGATCTCAAAACAGTTACTGAAAGCCAACTATCCAAACTAGGTGAAAGGCTTCACATAATCAAACTGTATTTCACTGGAGTAGAGGAGTGAGTTGTTTTTCTGATTGCTTTATAATTTTAAAGTTGCTAATCATTCAGTTCAGTTCAGTCGCTCAGTCGTGTCCGACTCTTTCAACCCCATGAATCGCAGCACGCCAGGCCCCCACTCCAGTACTGTTGCCGGGAAAATCCCATGGATGGAGGAGCCTGGTAGGCTGCAGTCCGTGGGGTCACACAGAGTCGGACACAACTGAAGCGACTTAGCAGCAGCAGCAGCAGCAGGCCTCCCTGTCCATCACCAACTCCCGGAGTTCACTCAGCTAATCATTAGAGCTATTTAACTCAGTACAATATTCATCTAGATGACATCACTGTGCCAGTGCACTATTCTGGCTAAAATCCCACTGTTTTAATTGCAGAAACATTCTTTGAATAAAATGCTAAGTTAAAAATTAGAAGCATCTCCTGATTTCTTTAAAATAATTCAACTAATTTCAAAAGGCATGATTCCTGAAAAAATTCTGAAGATTCCTTTTATAGTGTTGACCATAAAGGAAGAGTACGCTAGAAAAGATAGCAACAGCTATCAAACCACCCAGATTTTAAGAGTACTTTTCTTTATACAATAATATGCTTCTAAGAAGTTCTTTGAAAGTTGAATTTGTATTGTGAAGACCATTTGGACCCGGCAAAACCTAATTCTGCAACTTACTGTTTGTGTTTTCTAGAAAAAGTTACTAAATAGCTGATTTTCTTGCAAATCTCTTAAACTTTTCCATTCTATGTGGCCTGATTTGTGTGACAGAGGGCCAGCCCAACCCATCAAGATGAGCCAAGAATTGCCTCTTCTATGAAATCCAATATTAACACCCATTGTAAAGCACCCACATCAAACTTCACAGATTGATGGAGTAAAGTACAGGCTAATTTTATGCCTTCACTGGCTAAGTGCACCAAAGAGCAGGGCTGCCAGATTCAGCAACTGAAAACTCAAACACTCTCAGTCAAATTTCAATGTCTAGCAAATAATGAATATTTTTAGGATAAGGAGGTACCATGCAATATTCAGGACATACTTATACTAGAAAACTGTCATTTATCTGAAATTAGAATGTAACTGGGCATACTGTATTTTATCTGGAAACCCTAAGTGAACTGATTATCCCAGCTGGCTATGGGCAAAGTGGAATACAAAACCAAAGTAAATGATTAATCCTCTGGGGCTACACACACACCCACACATACACACACACACTTACCCCCATCTAAATCTCTGCTGTATTTCCAAACATCACAACGTTGCCTCATTCAGTTCTGGATTTGGAACTTTATAGCAAATACAAATTTCACAAACATGAACACGAAGGTGCAAAAATGTAACTTTGGGTTTTTTCAGCTTTAATGGACACATTTTTCTATAATAAAATTAATTTTTTTATTCCAAGCTCTACTTTGCTCAGAGCAGAAATTTCATTCAATCCCATTCAAGTAAACTCAGTCCATTTCAGTGATTTCTCAGTCATACTCAATTCAATCACATTCAAGTTAAATCGCTCTCTCAGATGTTTTCTCCTGATTCCTCCTCCCTGGGGATGAGTCTAAGACACAGAAGGATTCATTCAGCTGCCAACACAGGACAGTTGGGAATACAGCCATCTACACATCCTCCTGGATCTGCCTTGGTGCGTTACAGGCCTCCTGTTCCTGAAGCAACTCCACCCACCTGGTCTTCAGCACTGGAGAGCACTCGCTCATCTGGCAACTAGACAGTCGGTAGCTCTCTCAGTTCCCGCTGCATCCTGTGGCACTGGTGATACCTGCAGTCAGCTACAACCTCCCTCACCCGTCCTTTTATCTGCTGCCCCTGTCGCCTCCATGCAACCAAGCTCCCTGACTCCCTCTCTTAGATGAATCCTTCTCTACACTCAGGTCCCAAGGAAATTATCTGATGTCCTCCCACACTAATTCAGAATTGAAGAAATATTCTGGCTGACAACATGGCAGAAAAAAACTCACTCTGACTTAAGATCTTCAGAAACCTTTTTACTCTCACATTAGATCTAGGATTCATTGGTCATCTCAGATAAGTTATATTATATCTCCCACCCTATCAAAATGCAAGAGCAGTAGAGACAGTACTATAGACAGTAGTACAGACAGTTCCAAAACACAAGAGACAACTCCACACATGGACATCACCAGATGGCCAAAATCAATATCAGATTGATTATATTTTCTGCAGCCAAAGATGGAGAAGCTCTATAAAGTCAGCAAAAACAAGACCAGGAGCTGACTGTGGTTCAGATCATGAACTCCTTATTACAAAATTCAGACTTAAACTGAAGAAAAGAGAGAAAACCACTAGACCATTCAGGTATGACCTAAATCAAATCCCTTAAGATTATACAGTAGAAGTGACAAGTAGATTCATGGGGATTAGACCTGATAGACAGAGTGCCTGGAGAACTATGGACAGAGGTTCATAACATTGTACAGGAGGCTGTGATCAAAACCATCACCAAGAAAAAGAAATGCAAAAAAGCAAAATGGTTGTCTGAAAAGTCTTACAAATAGCTGAGAAAAGAGGAAAAGCTAAAGGCAAAGGAGAAAAAGAATGATATATCCAGCTGAATGCAGAATTCCAAAGAATAGCAAGGAGAGATAAGAAAGCCTTCCTCGGATATCAATGTAAAGAAATAGAGGAACACATTAGAATAGGAAATTCTAGAGATCTCTTCAAGAAAATTAGAGATACCCAAGGGAACATGTCGTGCAAAGATGGGCACAATAAAGGACAAAAATGATATGGACCTAACAGAAGCAGAAGATATTAAGAGGTGGCAAGAATACACAGAAGAACTATACAAAAAAGATCTTCATGATCCAGATAACCACGATGCTAGAGCCAGACATTCTGGAGTGCTAGGTCGAGTGGACCTTAGAAAGTGTCACTACAGACAAAGCTAGTGGAGGTAATGGAAATCACAGTTGAGCTATTTCAAATCCTAAAAGATGATGCTGGGAAAGTGCTGCACTCAATATGCCAGCAAATTTGGAAAACTCAGCAATGGCCACAGGACTAAAAAATGTCAGCTTTCATTCCAATCCCAAAGAAAGACAATGCCAAAGAATGTTCAAACTACCGAACAATTACAATCTTCTCACATGCTAGCAAAGTAATGTTCAAAATTTTCCAATTCTCCAAACTTGGCTTCAACAGTATGTGAAACAACAACTTTCAGATGTTCAAGCTGGATTTAGAAAAGGCAGAGGAACCAGAAATCAAACTGCCAGTATCCGCTGGATCATAGATAAAGCAAGAGAGCTCCAGAAAAACAAATATTTCTGCTTTATTGAATATGCCAAAGCCTTTGACTGTGTGGATCACAACAAACTGTGGAAAACTCTTAAAGAGATAGGAATGCCAGACCACCTTACCTGCCTTCTGAGAAATCTGTATGCAGGTCAAAAAGCAACAGTTAGAACTGGACATGGAACAATGGACTGGTTCCAAATCAGGAAAGGAGTAGGTCAAGGCTGTATATTTAACAGCCTTAAAGAGTTACATACAGACTACGTCATGAGAAATGCCAGGCTGGATGAAGCACAAGCTGGAATCAAGATTGTCAGGAGAAATATCAGTAACCTCAGATATACAGATGACACCACCCTTATGGCAGAAAGCAAAGAGAAACTAAAGAGCCTCTTGATGAAAGTGAAAGAAGAGAGTGAAAAAGCTGGCTTAAAACTCAACATTCAGAAAACTAAGATCATAGCATCCAGTCCCACCACTTCATGGTAAATAGATGGGAAACAATGGAAACAGTGACAGACTTATTTTCTTGGGCTCCAAAATCACTGCAGATGGTGATTGCAGCCATTAAATTAAAAGACACTTGCTCTTTGGAAGAAAAGCTATGGCCAACCTAGACAGTATATCAAAAAGGAAAGACATTACTTTGCTGACAAAGGTCCATCTAGTCAAAGCTATGGCTTTTCCAGTAATCACATATGGATGTGAGAGTTGGACTGTGAAGAAAGCTGAGTGCTGAAGAATTGATGCTTTTGAACTGTGGTGTTGGAGAAGACTCTTGAGAATCCCTTGGACTGCAAGGGGATCCAACTAGTCCATCCTAAAGGAGATCAGTCCTGGGTGTTCATTGGAAGGACTGATGCTGAAGCTAAAACTCCAATACTTTGAGCACCTGATGGCGAAAAACTGACTCATTGGAAAAGACCCTCATGCTGGGAAAGATTGAAGGCAGGAGAAGAAGGGGACAACAGAGAATAAGATGGTTGGATGGCATCACCAACTTGATGGACATGAATTTGAGCAAGCTCTGGAACTTGGTGATGGACAGGGAAGTCTGGCATGCTGCAGTCCATGAGGTCACAGAGTCGGATACAACTGAGCAACTGAACTGAACCAAGTACAGACAGTGGTAGGAGACAGGAACAAAAACAATATCTAAGTTTGGTCTATTCTCATCAAATTCTCCTCCATCTCCCCAGTTTGCAGGGTGTTTCCTAGGGTGGCAGGAAACAGAAGAAGAGACAATCCGGTTATGCCTACTTGCCTCTCCTTATACGATATTAAGTATTTGCAAAATTTGTTTAAGTATGCCTGATTTGAAACTTCTCTGAAACTTCTTTGCAACTTCTTTTGAAACTTCAGTGTGAGCAGTCCAGGGGAGAAAACAGTAGAAGTATATAATTAATGCCTCAAAGTAAAATTATACCACATGATCTTGCATTTTGCTTCCAGGAAAGTAACCCCAATTCCATATCACCCTGAACTCTAACTTTTCCATATCAATCTCCCATCTTAATATTCCTTTAGCAGTTACCATGTGCCCTCCAGACCATTAGTTCCCCCACCAATAACCCATTTTTCCCTTATGTCTACAATGTGCTCATCCATACCCCTTCTTATACTGTGTCTTTGGCACTCCCTTCAGACAATCCCACTTTCTACCCATTAAGCATTAGGAATTCCATATCAGTCTTTTTCATAATGAACTGGGAAAGAATGGACAGAGTAGGGACTAGAACCAACAGGCTTGTTCTTATGGGACATTATCAAAATATAACCTGTTTTCAACCATTACTGTAAGGCTCAGGTCATAACCCTATAATAACATTCCCATCACAAGGTAATTGTAAGAATTAGGTAACCTAAAGAACTAGCCTGTGTAGTAGGCATTCCTATAGCTTCAGAGATGGGAAATCTTTATTACTATAGAGTATCAAATAGGCAGTGTCTTCCTAGCATTCCAACCTCTCTGTCAATAATCTGTAAATGAACAGTTATGTACACTAAAAGTTATCCTGTTGTTTTGTGAAGAATTATCAACTATTTTTATTAAAGTGAATTGCTGCATAGTATGTTTCTTACATTGGATAGCCCTAGTAGAAAATATTTATATAATTCTGGGAAGAGTCTATCCTCTTCCCATAAACTCACTTTATAATTCTATTATTTTTTTTCTTTCTAGTAGAAAATGGTTTCCATGCATAGAGAACACAGCTTTTATCTTGCTAGGTGACAGACTTATATATGCCTTTTTAATTTCAATAGACTAACCTCACATGCTGGTGGGGATTTTATTCATGAATATATGACTTGTGTTAGTGCTTAGGAGGAAGATAAATTTCAAAAAGTAATGAACTATTTTCCACCTTTACTGAAGCCAAGTTTCAAGTTTTTATATTTAATACATTATCTCCTTATAATGCATTTTCTTTAAAAAAAAAAATCCAAACTTTCCAAATCAGTCCATAATAATTTTGAGTTTCCTTTTCAGCAGAATGCTCTCATCCCCTATTGTTTATTCCAGTCCTAGCCCAAGAGAACCTTTTGCAAAGCCAGTTTTAGAGTATGGTTGAGTTAAGGAGAATATTCATGTAAGTGGATAGATATGGTATGCGTGATTGTTTGAGAACATGGTTATCTGCTATGAAGAAATTTTTAATTACTTATAACGATCCAATGAAATAAATCCTTGCCACTGTCTTAATTCCATCAATTTTGAAATAAAGTTCACCATCAGAACTATAAATAAGAAATGTGGATCATAATTTTCATTAAAAATAATAAGTTGTATATTATTCCTGGTGTCTATAATTCCTCTGATACACATATATTTTTTTCAGAACACTCATAGAGACTATTCATTTCACCTTCAACACGTTATATGTTAATCTTAACTAATTTTTTTTATTATTCTAGAGTGTTAATGCTCTGTTTAGCTTATTAGTCTTCAATACAAATGTTTTAATGCCAAATTTCATAAAAATAATGTTATCACTCTATCTATCCTAAAAATACTCATAATTACCCATGCTCTTTAGTATCATCAACAGTTTTTTTAGTCTACTCCAAGATCTTAGATTGTGTTCACTGATCTCAGGTCTCATATAGAACCAATGCAGAAATACCCTAAAAATGCAGGATGATAACATCCATTCTGGAGAAGGCAATGGCACCCCACTCCAGTACTCTTGCCTGGAAAATCCCATGGGCCGGAGGAGCCTGGTAGGCTGCAGTCCATGGGCTCACTAAGAGTCAGACACGACTGAGCGACTTCGCTTTCACTTTTCACTTTCATGCATTGGAGAAGGAAATGGCAACCCACTCCAGTGTTCTTGCCTGGAGAATCCCAGGGACGGGGGAGCCTGGTGGGCTGCCGTCTATGGGGTCACACAGAGTCGGACATGACTGAAGTGACTTAGCAGCAGCAGCAACATCCATTCCACTTACACAAACATTCTGTAAAATTCTCATCTTCAATCTTTTTCATATTTATATCCCAATGACAAGATCTCTATAGCAGCAATGTATGCAACTGGTTCTTAAATTAAGGGTAAGAAATAAACCATTCCAAACCCTTTTTAACTACAGAGTAACAAATTAACCAAAGTATTCTATTTGCACAACCAGATGTATGGATCACAAGAAAATGTACAGCCTTTGATACAAGTCTCTCATGAGCATTACATATTCACAAGGGCTAACTTACTTATCATACATTAGCTAATACAGTATCTAATTTAAGTTTCCTTTCCTTCATAAACACCCCACTGTGGTATACTTTGATTTTCTCTTTCAGGCATCTAATTGTAGACCAATATTTAACCATTAAAAAAGGTCAAATATCTTAAATATCTTAAGCCAGGAGTTATGTACTCCCTGTTTTTCCTGGTAGATTTCAAAGATATTCCAAAAAAGATAATTTCTTCTAAGTTCAAAACAAAGTCCAGGTATACTTAGTTCATTTACTTCAGCTTAGTCTTTAGATTCAGAGAAGGCAATAGCACCCTACTCCAGTACTCTTGCCTGGGAAATCCCATGGACGGAGGAGCCTGGGAGGCTGCAGTCCATGGGGTCGCTAAGAGTCGGGCACGACTGAGCGACTTCCCTTTCACTTTTCACTTTCATGCACTGGAGAAGGAAATGGCAACCCACTCCATTGTTCTTGCTTGGAGAATCCCAGGGATGGTGGAGCCTGGTGGGCTGCTGTCTATGGGGTCGCACAGAGTCGGACACGACTGAAGCGACTTAGCAGCAGCAGCAGCAGCAGCAGTCTTTAGATTTAATGTTTCCATGTCCTAAGTAAAATAAACATCATTCCCCAGTTGGTATTTTGACATTAAATGTGTCTACTCTTACTGTATAACGCAGACATGTTTTTATTAGAGTGAGCAAGAGGCAAGCTAAAAGTTTCTATCCATTTTTTCTCAAAAATGCACACTGATGTTTGCCTAAAATTTTCTCTTTTTCATTTTTATTATTTTTTTATTTTTAATATAAATTTATTTATTTTAATTGGAGGATAGTTACTTTACAATACTGTATTGGTTTTGCTATACATCAACATGAATCCACCATGGGTATACACGTGTTCCCCATCCTAAACCCCCCTCCCACCTCCCTCCCCGTACCATCCCTCTGGTTCATCCCAGTGTACCAGCCCCAAGCATCCTGTATCATGCATCAAACCTGGACTGGCAATTCGTTTCATATATGATATTATACATGTTTCAATGCCATTCTCCCAAATCATCCCCCACCCCCTCTCCCACAGAGTCCAAAAGACTGTTCTATACATCTGTGTCTCTTTTGCTGTCTCATATACAGGGTTGTTGTTACCATCTTTCTAAATTAACTATAAAACACTGGTGAAAAAGAAATCAAAGAGGACACTAATAGATGGAGAAATATACCATGTTCATGGATTGGAAGAATCAATATAGTGAAAATGAGTATACTACCCAAAGCAATTTATAGATTCAATGCAATCCCTATCAAGCTACCAACAGTATTCTTCACAGAGCTAGAACAAATAATTTCACATGGAAATACAAAAAACCTCGAATAGCCAAAGTATCTTGAGAAAGAAAAATGGAACTGGAGGAATCAACCTACCTGACTTCAGGCTCTACTACAAAGCCACAGTTATCAAGACAGTATGGTACTGGCACAAAGACAGAAATATAGATCAATGGAACAAAATAGAAAGCCCAGAGATAAATCCACGCACATATGGACACCTTATCTTTTATACAGTGGATTAAAGACAATCTCTTTAACAAGTGGTGCTGGGAAATCTGGTCAACCACTTGTAAAAGAATGAAACTAGAACACTTTCTAACACCATATACAAAAATAAACTCAAAATGGATTAAAGATCTCAATATAAGACCAGAAACTATAAAACTCTAGAGGAGAACATAGGCAAAACACTCTCTGACATACATCACAGCAGGATCCTCTATGACCCACCTCCCAGAATATTGGAAATAAAAGCAAAAATAAACAAATGGGACCTAATTAAACTTAAAAGCTTCTGCACATCAAAGGGAAACTATTAGCAAGGTGAAAAGACAGCCTTCAGAATGGGAGAAAATAATAGCAAATGAAGCAAACTCTCTCAAAAATATACAAGCAACTCCTACAGCTCAACTCCAGAAAAATAAATGACCCAATCAAAAATGGGCCAAAGATCTAAATAGACATTTCTCCAAAGAAGACATACAGATGGCTAACAAACACTTGAAAAGATGTTCAACATCACTCTTTATCAGAGAAATGCAAATCAAAACCACTATGAGGTACCATTTCACACCAGTCAGAATGGCTGCGATCCAAAAGTCTACAAATAATAAATGCTGGAGAGGGTGTGGAGCCCTCTTGCACTGTTGGTGGGAATGCAAATTAGTACAGCCACTATGGAGAACAGTGTGGAGATTCCTTAAAAACTGGAAATAGAACTGCCTTATGATCCAGCAATCCCACTGCTGGGCATACACACTGAGGAAACCAGAAGGGAAAGAGACACGTGTACCCCAATGTTCATCGTGAGCACTGTTTATAATAGCTAGGACATGGAAGCAACCTAGATGTCCATCAGCAGATGAATGGATAGGAAAGCTTGGTTATACACAATGGAGTATTACTCAGCCATTAAAAAGAATACATTTGAATCAGTTCTAATGAGGTGGATGAAACTGGAGACTATTATACAGAGTGAAGTAAGCTAAATACAGTATACTAACGCATGTATATGGAATTTAGAAAGATGGTAACATTAACCCTGTGTACGAGACAGCAAAGGAGACACTGATGTATAGAACAGTCTTATGGACTCTGTGGGAGAGGGTGGGAAGATTTGGGAGAATGTCATTGAAACATGTGAAATGTCATGTATGAAACGAGATGCCAGTTTCATGCATGCTTGGGGCTGATCCCAGGGGATGGTATGGGGAGGTTGGGAGGAGGAGGGTTCAGGATGGGGAGCATGTGATATTTTTTTTTAAATAAAATTAAAAAAAAAAAAAAAGAAAAAAAAAAAATAAATAAAAGTAAAAAAAAAAATAAATAAATAAATTCCATATATATGCATTAGTATACTGTATTGGTGTTTTTCTTTCTGGCTTACTTCACTCTGTATAATGGGCTCCAGTTTCATCCACCTCATTAGAACTGATTCAAATGTATTCTTTTTAATTTTCTTTATTCACGTGATACCCCCAGGATATGCTGCTCTGATCCAAAGTGAAAAATCCTGAGAAAATGAGCTTTGAACTCAGTTTTTTACTCAAAAACTGATAAAGAAGTTCTAAAGCTTGAGTAATTTACCACATTTCATTTCTTGAAATTCACAGATGATGATTAACAAAATTGTCAAAAGTATCCTAACTATTCCTAATGACTTTAACATTAAAGCTCTGGAAATGACCTAAACACATTTAATTTTACAAATTTTACCTTTAATTCTACAAATATAAACTTAAGATGAAGACATAAATATATAACTATCTGCGATGAAACATCTGGTGTACCATTCATCCTGTACAACTGAAAGTACCAAGAAAGAGTTCAGTAATTTCCAAGGTTTGGGTAGAGAGCTTAGCACAATAGACACAAATATCAATATCTAAATCAGAATGGGGAAATAATATAATTTCTTCATGAAGCAAAAAGTGAGGTTACAAAATATGTAACTTAAAATCAGAGCACAAAAAAGGCCCTTGAAATAATCAAAACAGTTTAATCCCCTAATCTAAGGAACTCCTATCAGCAACCAGCACCATGTTTGGAAAATCAACCACAGGTCAGCTGTTGATGCTGAATGGATGCAGCAACAGATCATTACCTACTTAATTGTGTATATACCTAATAGGCTCATACAGCTCCTTTGGAACAAAGATTTTGTAATGGAGTACATGATAAATACTTAACTACGGTGCAACCAGATGCTATAAGAATATGAGCAGCATTTATATAGAGAATATTAGCATGTATTAATGCTGTATGATACAATAGAGAAAAAATCAGATTCACAAAAATACAGTTAAGAGAAGACTACAGTGTAAATTATAGGTTGGTTGTGGCATCTTGCTAAAAGCCCCTAGGTGATATTAAAAATATTAAGCAAAATATGATTAACTTGGTCAATGAATACAAGTATCGGCTGCTTATAGAAGACAAGCTATCTACATTGCAAAAATTCAAAGATATCTCACTTCAAATGTAATACGACTTTGAAGAATATTAACTAGATTAATTTTTTGTCATTTGAAACCAGATTGCATGGAAGAAAACCTATAGATATACATAGCCTTATAAATCACTGAACAAAATGCGGAGCAAGCCAGCAATCCTGCTTCATCTTCTGGTGCTATTTCCCCTCACCTAGATGTATTTCAGCATGTGTTTCTACTGCTGTCACATTTGGAGTATGAGAAATGATATAAAAGCTGATTAGCTTCCTCCTAAATGGAAAACTTGAAACTAACCAAATATGGTATTTTAGAGAGCAAAAAATGAGTATGCTTTTAAAAAATAAAGGAAAAATTGAAATATCTCATTACATATTAAATTAGCCTTCTGGCAATCAGCCCCTTACAAACAAACAGCTTTACATCTTCAAAAGGCAGCATGATTGGTGTGTGCATAAGTTTAAAGCTCTGCTGTCAGCAGAACCGTTGCCCTCATCTAAGCAGCATCAATACTTATTTTGAATTTTAGCCAGTAGCACTCTAGGCATGCTCCAGGCACTACTATCAACACAGAGAGCCATAACGATAGCAGTAATCTTTTTGCCTGACAAGGACACAGTAACAGGCATTGTGATGTTTTCTGATTGTATACTCAGGTAGAGACACACAACTTGGATACACCAATTTAACAAGAATGTGTTTGAGACTTTAATTTTCATCAGTTGTATAATAAGTATGTGATCAAGCTTACTTTTCTGGAGCAAATGCTGCTGAACCAATACCAGCTTGTCCCATGGTCAGTCTGGCCAGATCACAATGAACACTGCAAGGTTAAAATACTACATTCTCACTCTTCTTCAGCAACCTGTACCTTATACTCAGCTGTCCTCATATGCAATCTTTCACTTGCAGCAAAAATATACAAAGGACAACTTCTACAACTACTGAAATACATAATCCATAAAAAAAATAATATGCACGTGGCTAAATGTATCCTTTCACATGACAATGAAACATCAAAATAAACTATAAAATTTGTGAGAAGGGAAATTATAGTAGGGGAGAAATATCTTCTATGTCCAAACAGAGACATGAACCTTACTACTGGACCATAACTCAAATCCAAGATATTTATTAAGTACTTACCGTGTTCCAGGGACTGTATTAGGCTTTTGAGACACAATTGGAAATAATACTCTCCGGCAATTTAGTACTGAAACTCCATTGATATTCGAACTGTGGACCATGGACGGGTAACATAACCATCAATGGGGAGCTTAACTTTCCAGTCTCACTCTAAATCTACTGAATCAAAATTTGTACTTCAACAAAATTCCCCTTGCTATTTGTATACATATTAAAGTTTAGGAAGCACTGATTTAGAGGGCACAGGATCTAGGTATTATCAAAGAAATACAAATTCCTATGCAATAGAAAAGAACAAAATTATCTTTTTGAATTATTTGCATATCCATGTACTGAAGTGGTTGAACTAGGTGATGCATATAGTAATCCCTGTGCCCTATGTGCTATGTGACTTCAGTTGTGTCCAATTCTTTGCGACCCTATGCACTGTAGCCTGCCAGGCTCCTCTGTCCATGGGATTGTCCAAGCAAGAATAGTGGAGTGTGTTGCCCTGCCCTCCTCCCAGGGGATCTTCCTGACCCAGGGATCCAACCCACGTCTCCTGCAGATACCACATTGTAGGTGGATTCTTTACCGCTGAGCTGTGGGAAAGCCCCATATAATCCCTACCTTTTCTAAAATGTTGTAATATTATTGCATTGTCTTTCCATTTCAAAAAATGGCTTGATTAATTTTTTATTACTGGCAAAAATAGTAACTGGCACTATTGAATGATTTCCATCTATATGCAACTCAATGTCAAATACAGTTTATATAGTATACACACACACACATATGTTAAAAGTACCTATAATTACATTCAGAATACAAACCAGAGATACCAAAGGATCAATATACAACTGACTGATTTATGCTAAAAGACTCAGAAAGAGAAGAAAGTGTAGCTGCTCAATCCTGTCCGACTCTTTGTGACGCTACGGACGGGACCTCAGTTCCTCAAAACAGAACCAAAGAAAATATTGCTTCCTGCTATTGTCCCAGCTCTGTATTAACAAAGGGTATAAGTATAACCTTGTACGAGACATCTAATCCCCTTGTGCCTCATTCTTTTCACATCTAAAATATAACAGTCGAGTTAGATGAATTCTTCCCTGCTGAGTCAAACAGTAAAGAATCTGCCTTCAATGCAGGAGACCCAGGTTCAATCCTTGGGTCCAGAAGATCCCCTGGAGTAGGGAATGGCTACCTACTCCAGCATTCTTGCCTGGAGAATTCCATGGACAGAGAAGTCTGGTGGGACTACAGTCTATGGGGTCACAAAGAATGGGATATGACTGAACGAATAACACACAAAGACTCTTTAGTTTGAAGTTCACTGACTGATTCTTCTATATCCTCTCTGGTTTTCTCTTAAGCCTCGAGAGGTCACAATCCTAGCAGTGAAAAGTTATCTCATTTGTACACAAAGGTCACTTTCAAACTACAAAACAAACTAGAGAAGATATCATTTTCAGAATTAACTCTTAGAATTTTAATTTCTCATCAATACCAACTTTTATTGACAATCTTATAGACTTAGGTATGTCAATATAAGACATGAACAAATAAGTGCCACTTTAATGCAGTTACTAAAGTTTTTTTTTTACCACCTCTAAAATTCCTATCAGCATTGTAAATTTTGAAAACAACCCATAACAAAGAAGTAACTATTTCAATAAGCATTCCTCACTATAAAGTAGCTATAAGCTTCCCATAAGGCAAACTGTCATATAGCAAACAACCTCGTAAAAAAAATTAATAAATCTTTTCTCTTGCATGAAAATCAGTTAGTGCATTTTTGATTCAACAGCTCTCTACCTAATTGCCACCAATAAACTAAACTCTGGAGAAAACAGATGGAAACAGAACAGCAAACCTTAGAACTGAAAAGATTTCTCTCTAATGTTTTACTTTACTAATTTAATAGAATAAACTTATTTGTCATGACTATTAAGTGTATACAATGTGGAAATCACAGTTTAGAAGGAGAACAAGTATATAATATGCATCATTTTGATCATCTGTTTTTAAATAAAGGATGAGGTTCTTCTATAAAAATCCATAAGGTGTTTTAAATTCATACTATAGCTATAGAAAATGAAATCACCTTATAAAGATCTGCAGTTTATGAAGGAATAAAAACGGTTGAATGGCTATTGCAAAAAGCTAGAAGTTAGGAAATGTGAATATTAATTTTGAATCTGCTACTGATTCAAGACGACCTTGAATGATGCACCCAAATTTCTCTCTGTATCAGAAAACCGAAGAATAAATTTAATGCCATCTTTTTTTCCCTGTGAGACAAACAGCTATGTGCAATCGAATAAAAACAGAATTGCATATGCAGTGGACAGAGTAAAGCATATCTGGACTGTTTGGACTTTTTTGTAGCATGCTTTTTAATCCTGGAGAAGGCAATGGCACCCCACTCCAGTACTTTGCCTGGAAAATCCCATGGATGGAGGAGGCTGGTAGGCTGCAGTCCATGGGGTCGCTAAGAGTCGGACATGACTGAGTGACTTCACTTTCACTTTTCACTTTCATGCATTGGAGAAGGAAATGGCAACCCACTCCAGTGTTCTTGCCTGGAGAATCCCAGGGATGGGGGAGCCTTGTGGCTGCCGTCTATGGGGTCACACAGAGTCGGACACGACTGAAGTGACTTAGCAGTAGCAGCAGCAGTATTATAATCCAACATTGTCAATATCTGTTCAGTTTTTAAATGATGTCTGAAATGCTGTGGACTCTTCAGAAACAGTTTTATAAATGGCATAAATAACCATTTTACTTGATCTGGCAAATAAGAGACAGAATACCGTCTAAGATAGACATAAATATTTTAATGCAGCAGTTTTTGGTTCACTTACTCTTAAAAGGAATAATTCAATCAGAACTCTTTCAAGAGATTTGGATTAATTACAGAATAAGTAAGAGAAGGATCTTCTCCCAATTGAGCTATTAAAATATTTCACCCGACAAAGGCCAATGAAGTGAATCTATTGCTTATAGAACCCTCTTTCTAGAAGTTTAGCACCTCCTCATAACACTCATTCAGCTCCCATTACACTCTTTCTTAGACTGCAGCTGAAACTCCAGTACTTTGGCCACCTCATGCGAAGAGTTGACTCATTGGAAAAGACTCTGATGCTGGGAGGGATTGGGGGCAGGAGGAGAAGGGGACGACAGAGGATGAGATGGCTGGATGGCATCACCGACTTGATGGACATGAGTCTGGGTGAACTTCGGGAGTTGGTGATGGACGGGGAGGCCTGGCATGCTGCGACTCATGGGGTCGCAAAGAGTCGGACACGACTGAGCGAATGAACTGAAGTAATTCCAGGTGCATGTGTACTTTATTTTTTAAGTTCTTAAGTAAAATATATTTACAACTTCCATTTTAGTGTTAACAAAAATGGGAAGTTAGTTTTCCCTTACACTGTCCTTACAGATAGACAACTCCCAGTGCAATATCATTGAATATCCCCTTATCCAAGATGATCCATAATATTTTTATTTCTATAAGTCTTTACATGGCTAAAGACTAATACTTAAAAAAACAACCAGCCTAAAAACTATCTGTTTTGTTTTGCTCAGCATTGATTTCACGAGAACCCTACATTGCTGTCTTGTGTCCCTCAGAATTCTTGAGTTCTAGGGTAAGCCTAGGATTCTTTTCTATGTGGTCAGTCACTATCTATCTAGGATTTTCTTTCTTAATGCAAGGTGTTAATTTGCAGTCATTTTTACTAAATAAAATTCATTTGATTTATTTCTCTCTTTCTTCATTGTTAAGGGGTCTTTTTAAATTCAATTCCTATTCTATAATATATTATATACACTTCAGGTTTTGGAGTTATCTAAAGGAATTAACTCACTCAGCTCAGAAAAAGAAAAAGGCAGTGTTCACTCCTGAACATCATCACTAAAGAGAGAACAGTATTTTACTGAATGATACCACTTGGAACCACAAGGGAAGTTTAGGTACATGTGTTGTAGTTATTACATGAGTTTGAGCTTAGTCAGAACATTAGGTCTAATACATGACTTCTGTCACAGATAATCATGATACAATACTCAGTACCTTAATTTTAATACCCATCAAAAAACACTACCTCAAGAACACATCAGGGTTTCCAGTTCAAGATAGTGGAGTAGAAGGACGTGCACTCATATCCTCCGGCAAGAGCACCAAAATTCTAGCTAGCTGTTGAAGAACCATTGACAGGAAGACTCTGGAACCCACCAAAAAAAGATACTCCATGTTCTAGGCAAAAGAAGAAGCCACAGCAAGACAGTAGGAGGGGCACAATCATGACAAAATAAAATCCCATACCCACTGGGTGCATGACCCATAGACTGGAGAACAATGATACCAAAGAAGTTTTCACACTATTATGAAAGTTCTGAACCCCACATCAGGCTTCCCAGCCTGGGGATCTGACAAAGGGACTGGGAATCCCCAGGGAATCTGGCCTTGAGGGCCACCAGGATGTGATTACAGACCTTCCAGAGGACTAGGGGAGACAGAGACTCCAGGCTTGGATGGCACAAAGAAAAGTTTGGGTGCACCAAGACCCAGAGGAGAGAAGCAGTGACCCCACAGGAGACTGAACCAAAACTATTTGCTAGTGTTGGAGGGCCTCCTGTGGAGGCATGGGTCAGCAGGGGCTCACCACAGAGATGGGGGCACTGGAAGGCCCCCTTGGTGTAAACCCTATTGGAGTTCACTATTTACCATACCATAGAGCCTGTAGGGGCTGGGAGGACCAACCCCACATCCAAGGAGCCATGGCTGCACTGGCGCCGGAGGGCCTAGAGGAGCTATCCCACGTTGAACGTCAGGAAGGGCGGCGGTGAGGAGATACCCCTCGTCCAAGGTAAGGAGCAGCGGCTGCACTTTGCTGGAGCAGCCGTGAAGAGATACCCCAAGCCCAAGGTAAGAGAAACTCAAGTAAGATGGTAGGTGTTGCAAGAGGGCATCAGAGGGCAGACACACTGAAACCATACTCACAGAAAACTAGTCAATCTAATCACACTAGGACCACAGCTTTGTCTAACTAAATGAAACTAAGCCATGCCCATTGGGCCATCCAAGATGGGCGGGTCATGGTGGAGAGATCTGACAATGTGGTCCACTGGAGAAGGCAATGGCAAACCACTTCAGTATTCTTGCCTTGAGAACCCCATGTACAGTATGAAAAGGCAAAATGATAGGATACTGAAAGAGGAACTCCCAGATCAGTAGGTGCCCAATATGCTACTGGAGATCAGTGGAGAAATAACTCCAGAAAGAATGAAGGGATAGAGCCAAAGCAAAAAAAATACCCAGCTGTGGATGTAACTGGTGATAGAAGCAAGGTCCGATGCTGTAAAGAGCAATATTGCATAGGAACCTAGAATGTCAGGTCCATGAATCAGGAAAAATTGGAAGTGGTCAAACAAGAGGTGGCAAGAGTGAATGTCAACATTTTAGGAATCAGCGAACTCAAATGGACTGGAATGGGTGATTTTAACTCAGATGACCATTATATCTACTACTACGGGCAGGAATCCCTCAGAAGAAATGGAGCAGCCATCATGGTCAACAAAAGAGTCCAAAATGCAGTACTTGGATGCCATCCCAAAAACGACAGAATGATCTCTGTTTGTTTCCAAGGCAAACCATTCAATATCACAATAATTCAAGTCTATGCCACAACCAGTAACGCTGAAGATGAAGTGGAAAGGTTCTATGAAGACCTACAAGACCTTTTAGAACTAACACCCAAAAAAAGATGTCCTTTTCATTATAGGGGACTGGAATGCAAAAGTAAGAAGTCAAGAAACACCTGGAGTAACAGGCAAATTTGGCCTTGGAATACAGAATGAAGCAGGGCGAAGACTAATAGAGTTTTGCCAAGAAAATGCACTGGTCATAGCAGACACCCTCTTCCAATAACACAAGAGAAGACTCTACACTTGGACATCACCAGATGGTCAACACCGAACTCAGATTGATTATATTCTTTGCAGCCAAAGATGGAGAAGCCCTATACAGTCAACAAAAACAAGACCAGGAGCTGACTGTGGCTCAGATCATGAACTCCTTATTGCCAAATTCAGACTTAAATTGAAGAAAGTAGGGAAAACCACTAGACCATTTAGGTATGACCTAAATCAAATCCCTTATGATTATACAGTAGAAGTGAGAAATAGATTTAAGGGCCTAGATCTGATAGATAGAGTGCCTGATGAACTATAGAATGAGGTTCGTGACACTGTACAGGAGACAGGGATCAAGACCATCCTCATGGAAAAGAAATGCAAAAAAGCAAAATGGCTGTCTGGGGAGGCCTTACAAATAGCTGTGAAAAGAAGAGAAGCGAAAAGCAAAGGAGAAAAGGCAAGACATAAGCATCTGAATGCAGAGTTCCAAAGAAGAGCAAGAAGAGATAAAGCCTTCCTCAGCAATCAATGCAAAGAAATAGAGGAAAACAACAGAATGGGAAAGACTAGAGATCTCTTCAAGAAAATTAGAGATACCAAGGGAACATTTCATTCAAAGATGGGCTCGATAAAGGACAGAAATGGTATGGACCTAACAGAAGCAGAAGATATTAAGAAGAGATGGCAAGAATACACAGAAGAACTGTACAAAAAAGATCTTCATGACCCAGATAATCATGATGGTGTGATCACTGACCTAGAGCCAGACATCCTGGCATGTGAAGTCAAGTGGGCCTTAGAAAGCATCACTATGAACAAAGCTAGTGGAGGTGATGGAATTCCAGTTGAGCTATTCCAAATCCTGAAAGATGATGCTGTGAAAGTGCTACACTCAATATGCCAGCAAATATGGAAAACTCAGCAGTGGCCACAGGACTGGAAAAGGTCAGTTTTCATTCCAATCCCAAAGAAAGGCAATGCCAAAGAATGCTCAAACTACTGCACAATTGCACTCATCTCACACGCTAGTAAAGTAATGCTCAAAATTCTCCAAGCCAGGCTTCAGCAATACGTGAACCGTGAACTTCCTGATGTTAAAGCTGGTTTTAGAAAAGGCAGAGGAACCAGAGATCAAATTGCCAACATCCGCTGGATCATGGGAGAAGCAAGAGAGTTCCAGAAAAACATCTATTTCTGCTTTATTGACTATGCCAAAACCTTTGACTGCATGGACCACAATAAACTGTGGAAAATTCTGAAAGAGATGGGAATACCAGACCACCCGACCTGCCTCTTGAGAAACCTATATATATGCGGGTCAGGAAGCAACAGTTAGAACTGGACATGGAACAACAGACTGGTTCCAAATAGGAAAAGGAATACGTCAAGGCTGTATATTGTCACCCTGCTGATTTAACTTATATGCAGAGTACATCATGAGAAATGCTGGGCTTGGAGGAAGCACAAGCTGGAGTCAAGATTGCCGGGAGAAATATCAATAACCTCAGATATGCAGATGACACCACCCTTATGGCAGAAAGTGAAGAGGAACTCAAAAGCCTCTTGATGAAAGTGAAAGAGAGGAGTTAAAAAGTTGGCTTAAAGCTCAACATTCAGAAAATGAAGATCATGGCATCCAGTCCCATCACTTCATGGGAAATAGATGGGGAAACAGTGGAAACAGGGTCAGACTTTATATTTGGGGGCTCCAATATCACTGCAGATGGTGACTGCAGCCATGAAATTAAAGACGCTTACTCCTTGGAAGGAAAGTTATGACCAACATAGATAGCATATTAAAAATCAGAGACATTACGTTGCCAACAAAGGTCCGTCTAGTCAAGGCTATGGTTTTTCCAGTGGTCATGTATGGATGTGAGAGTTGGACTGTGAAGAAGGCTGAGCCCTGAAGAATTGATGCTTTTGAACTGTGGTGTTGGAGAAGACTCTTGAGAGTCCCTTGGACTGCAAGGAGATCCAACCTGTCCATTCTGAAGGAGATCAGCCCTGGGATTTCTTTGGAAGGAATGATGCTGAAGCTGAAACTCCAGTACTTTGGCCACCTCATGTGAAGAGTTGACTCATTGGAAAAGACTCTGATGCTGGGAGGGATTGGGGGCAGGAGGAGAAGGGGACGATAGAGGATGAGATGGCTGGATGGCATCACTGACTCGATGGACGTGAGTCTGAGTGAACTCCGGGAGTTGGTGATAGACAGGGAGGCCTGGCGTGCTGTGATTCATGGGGTCGCAAAGAGTCAGACATGACTGAGTGACTGAACTGAACTGAACTGAACTGACAGCCTGTATACCCCAGGGCTGGGTTACCACCTTAGGCCAAACAACTACCAGAGAGGGAGTGCAACTCCACCCATCATCAGATAATTGTAAAATTGATAAAGCTTTAAGCTTTACTGAGTAAGGCCCTGCCCATCAGAGCAAGACCCAGTTTTTCCCATTGCCAATCCCTCCCATCAAGAAGCTTACACAAGTCTCTTAGCCTCATCCATTAGAGGGCAGGCACAAGAAGTACAGTCTCACAGCAGCTAAAACAAAAACCATATTACAGAAAGTTAATCATGATGAAAAAGCAGAAAGTTATGTCCCAGATGAAGGGACAAGATAAAATCCAAAAAAAACAACTAAATGAAATTGACATAGGCAACCTTCCAGAACAAGAATTCATAATAATGATAGTGAAGATGATTCAGGATCTCAGAAAAAGAATGGAGGCCAAGGTTGAGAAGATGCAAGAAACATTCACCAAAGACCCAGGAAAACTAAAGACCAAACAAACAGAGGTGAATAATACACTGGAAGGAATCAATTGCAGAGTAACTGAGGCAGGAGTACAGATAAATGACCTGAAGGACAGAATGATGGAAATCACTGCCGCAAAACAGAATATAGAAAAAAGAATGAAAAGAAAGGAAGACTGAGAGACCTCTGGAACAACATTACATGCACCAACATTGGCATTATAGGGGTACCAGAAGAAGAAAAGACAGAGAAAGAAAGGACTTGAGAAAATATTTGAAGACATAATTGCTGAAAATTTCCCAAACATGGAAAAGGAAATTGTCTGCCAAGTCCAGGAAACACAGAGAGTCCCAGGCAGGATAAACCCAAAAGGGAACACACTGAGACACATAGTAATCAAACTGACAAAAATTAAAGACAGAGTTATTAGAAGCAACAAGGGAAAAATGACAAGCAACATACAAAGGAACTCCCATCAGGCTATCAGCTGATTTCTCAAGAGAAACTCTACAAACCAGAAGGGAATGGCATGACATATTTAAAGAAATGAAAGGGAAGAACCTACAACCATGAACTCTACCCAGCGAGACTCTCCTTTGATTTGACCGAGAAATCAAAAGCTTTCCAGACAAGCAAAACTTAAGAGAATTCAGCACCACCAAACCAGCTTTACAACAAATGCTGAAGAAACTTCTCTAGGCAGGAAACACAAGAGAAGGAAAGACCTACAGAAAATAAACCCAAAACATTTTAAGAAAACGGTAACTGGATCATACATATCAATAATCACCTTAAATGAAAATGGATTAAATGCACCAACCAAAAGACATAGACTGGCTGGGTGGATGCAAACATGTGCACGTATGCACTTCCACTTACCACATCACTCTACATGACCCCAAATTGTATGTAATTATTTTATATTGTTAAGTTAATCATGTTCTCATTATGACTTGCAATTGCAATTATTTTTTACTTTTTGTCTGGCTACTGATTGTGAAAACTGATAAACATCTTTTACTATTGTGATTACATAACTATTATTCACTTAATACCACTGTATCATGATTGGTCAACAGGGAAATAGAACTCTATGCTACTAAAACTAGTATCTACCATAAAAACCTGTAATCAGTTTTTTTAAATCCATAAACATATCAGAATTATCTTGAAATTTTTTGAAAAAGACAAATGCTCAAGTGTTGCTTTTTTCTCCAGAGTTCCAGATATGTTTCTAATGAGTAGTCATGTTTAAAAACAACTGGACTATATGAGGATCTTCTACTTTTATCTAGTTTGTTTCACATTTTCTATTTCATATTCAGTGTTCCCATTTCATTTAGTTTGAAGTTAAGTGGCTCAGTCATGTCTGACTCTTTGCGACCCCATGGACTGTAGCCTACCAGGCTCCTCCATTCATTGTATTTTCCAGGCAAGAGTACTGGAGTGGGTTGCCATTTCCTTCTCCAGGGGATCTTCCCAACCCAGGGATTGAACCTGGGTCTCCCGCATTGTGGGCAGACACTTTACCCTCTAAGCCACAAGGGAAGTCCCTTCATTTAGTTTATGTTCTCCAATTTATCCATCACTTCTCTTTTTTTTTTATGTTCTTTCTCAAGCCTTTATCAAGTGTAGTAGAAAAGTTGTTTATACATATATATATATATATGTGTGTGTGTGTATAATATATATTGTAGAAAATCTATGAATTTTTGCCTAACTAAAAAAATTATGACATTTTGAATCCATTTGTTTGACTTAGTATGAATAGAATGCTAGGTTTCTAATTAAAAAAACAGATATGCAACAAGCAGCAAAGGTTTACTGTATAGCATAGGGAACTATAGTCAATATCTTGTAATAACTTTTAATGGAAAATTTTTCAGAAATAATATATGTGTATTTATATAACTGAATCACCTTGCTGTGCACCTGAAACATTGTAAGGCAACTATGCTTCAATAAAATATACATATTTAAAACACACACACAAACACACATACACATTAAAACCAAATGCTGCAGTTCCCTTTTCAAAAGGTATGAACACTTTTATGACAGAGATCAGTAACCACTGCTACATATGTCCAAAACCATTATATCCCATATGTTCATAACAGTGCTGAATCCTATGTGAAGTACAAAAGTATATGAAAGACAGCATATCCTTATAGAACTTACCAACCACCTAGGATGAAGACTGATGAGAATTATACAAAAACAACACTGTAATAACTACAACTTATACTAACCACATGCCAGGCACAATGCTAAGTCCCTTATATATTGATTTCTCTATGTATTTTAAAGGATTTAAAGCATATATGTACTTTACACTTTATATATTGCTTTCTCAAAACAGGTTATAAGTTAGGTATTACTTTCCTAACATTTTAAAAGAAGAAACTACAGTGCCTAAAGCAGTATAAATAATCTAACAAGATTCGGTTGACTACAGGTCCACACTTTAACCTGTACTACAAGGATCTTCAATGAATGTGTAATCATTTAGATGTTAAATTGCATGACACTGATAAAAGCTAAGAATGACAAAGAAGGAAGTTTACATACTGACTGAAAGCCATAGGATAAAGTGTCATAAGGAAGACTACACTTCAGTTTGGCTTTAAAGGAAGATTAGTAATTAAATAAATATAAAAGGGCTAGATATTATAAACATCAAGTTTATGAACCCTGTGAAAAGTTCAGAAGGCAAGAATAGCATGCCATGATCAGGGAGACAAGAGGGAATTCAGAGTTCCTGATGTGTTCCAACATGGATATGTATCTGAAGTATATTTTAATTTTACATATTTTCTCATCAGTGTATAAATGTGCTTTAGTCTACATAAAGTTCAACTTAATAATGTCAACTTTATACCAAAGGACCTCAGAAGCCTCTGGAAGCAGGATGTGTCTTATAATGTTATTTTTAATATTTTAAGTATTAAGAGGACTTCCTTGGTGACTCAGTTAGTAAAGAATCTGCCTGCAATGCGGGAGACCCCCTATAGTGCAGGAGACCCAGGTTTGATCCCTGGGTTGTGAAAATCCCCTGGAAAAGGAAATGGCAACCCACTCCAGTATTCTTGTTTGTGAAATCTCATGGACAGAGGAGCCTGGCTGGCGACAGTTCACAGGGTCACAAGAGTTAGACACAACTCAGCAACTAAATCACCACCAGAATATCAAACTTTATTTTATTCCAAAAAGCAAAGCCCCAAGAACATCTCTTTATTTATAAGCTCTCAAATTAACACATAAACCTGGGTTCTACATAATAGCTAAATCTTGCTACTACCACTTTTATATATCATCAAGCAGGAGGATAAAAATCAAGCAGTCTAAGCAGATAAATTCAAAGATTGCATCTCCAGATATAGTAAAACCTCAAAGTCTCCAGATTCTTCGATTAATAAGACTTTGGTATCCATTTACTTCAGACAGATTCATCCTGGAAAAACCACCAGGAGAGGAGAGGAAGAGGGAAAGGAAACAAAAGGAAAGGAAGGCAAAGCTCATCTACACCTAGGAGACAAAGCACTATAACCATCGCCCCCAATCCACAGTAAAAAAAAAATGGTAAAAGAATAGAGTGCAGTATTCCTGGGTCATATCTGGCCCAGGGAAAGAAATCTCTCAAAATGATCTTTAAAATATCATAGAAAGGGACATAAAATAAAATCTATGAAAGAATCCAAGAAAATAATTATAGTTCATTGGGAATTCTTAATACATAGGTAAGGTAACCTTGATGTTTTGTGTTCGTTTAAAGAAATAGATGGAAAATGGAATATATTAGGAGAAAACCTAAATACATAACGGCAAGAAGCAATATGTCAGTGCTTGGCATCCAGGAAGCCTAAGGGTTAATATCCTTCTGTATTTTAAAAGTGCAGTAAAACATATCAATTTTAGTTGCCTATAATCTGAGGCCAAAACTTTTGGCATACTTCCCTCTTCATAGTGATAAAAGTACCAACAAGTATTTATTGAGTATTTGTCATGGGTCGGATAACTGTTGTGCGCACTGCAGAAGATACAGCATTGAAGGTGACAGACAAGGTCCTGCCCTTACGGAGCTTACGTGCTGTCACAAAAAGAAATGATAAATATGGTTGGACCAGGGAACAAAGCATGACTAATTCTCTGGTACAAAGCATCCTGCCTTATAAGGCAGAAGCTTTCTTGCTGAACGACAGTTTTACAGAGACCTGAATCTTTTCCAGTAGGAGAAACTTATAGTGTGTGTTTATAGGTTTGGGGGATGTTACAGGGAGTAGGGGTGTAGGCTAGGGCTTCCCTGGTGGCACTGGTGGTAAAGAATCGGCCTGCCAATGCAGGAGACACAAGAGACATGTGCTCGATCCCTGGGTCAGGAGGATCCCCCAGAGGAGCGCATGACAACCCACTCCTGTACAATTGCCTGGAAAATCCCATGGGCAGAAGAGCCTGGGGAGCTACAGACCATAGGGTCACAGTGTCAGACATGACTAAGCGAGTAAGCAAGGACAGAACATGAAAGCAAATCCCACCAAGTCAGAAAAGAGCTTATATTCTGACTGTTTACACCTTGCCCATCCAGTAAACACAATACCTCTCTGGCTTTGGTACAGAAGAACTGGGTTAATATTACAAATTTCTAGGAAGCTTTAATACATTTGGAAGCTAATGGGAAATAGTTTGTCTTTTCCCTGCCACCTCCCTTGTTCAGTATGTCTTCTTGCAATCCTTTCTTATTTTCCCTTTTTCTGAGACTTTTTTTTAAATTCTTCAGAAATCAATGCTTTAACCTACTAAATGCTTATAATATAAAACCAAGTATAGTTTCATTTCCAACATTTTATCCCTCTCATCTTATTCCTAAAACCCCCTTTCCCTCTTTTTTATTACTCTTTGATCCCTGACTTTCTACTCTACCATCCTTTTTCTGACAACTTCACTCCAATTCCCCTTCTATCTTTTCCAGTCAGAAAAAAAAAAAAAAAAAGATCACTAGATACAGGGAAAGACAGAACCAAGTAAAACAAAGGGTTAACAATATGCTATACATGCAGGTAAGTTCATTTTGTAAGAATCTGACATTTCAAGTTTAAAAAACTGCCTTATGCGAATAAATTTTCTTGGACTAGAATTACTAGATATAACACTCAAAGACTACAAAAATAAAGTTTTAGGGACTTCTCTAGTTGTCCAGTGGTTAACAATCCACCCTGCAATGCAGGTGATGTGGGTTCAATCCCTGGTCAGGGAGCTATTAATAAGATCCCACATGCCGCGGAGAAACTAAGCTCTCACACCAAACTAGAGAGACTGTGGGCCACAATGAAAGTTTTGCATGATGCAATGAAGATCCCATGTGCCGCAACTAAGACCCAAAGCAGCCAAATAAAATAATAAACATTAAAAAATGAAGTTTTACATATTTTCTTAGCTGTCTGAAGATATTCTTTCAAAAGTCCTTTTGTGTTTTTGTATGTATTGAACAATTTGCATGAGAGAGAGGAGGAAAAAACTGCCCCTGTTTTCTGCCTCTCATCAGAAGTCCCTTTTCAAATGCCTCTTTAAGTCCCAGATCTGGCCTCTCCTGAAACTGCCTTCATACCACATACCTAGAATGCCTCACTTTATTATCCCTCCAGTTTGTCTCTCTGCAGGGATATTGGGGACAGCCCAGATTTGGAGTCAGACTGATTTCTACTGGAAGATCAGCTTTACTTCTCCAGTGACCTTAGGCAAGTTACTTAACTCTCTAAACAATTTTCTCAACTGTAAAATGGTGAAGCCAATCTCATTACATTGTTATAAGCATTTAATGATCTAATCCATAAATGTTCTAATCACACTATGTGGCATACAGTTGTCATTTAATAAATAGCATATATGATTTATATATGCATACACATATGTATACATATATAAATACCCAAGTGTCCATCTTTTCCTCACATACACATGCGCTCTACCTGTCTGTTTTCAATGCCATTCTCCCAGAGATCTGCCTTTCTGCTCTTGAAGCATTCACAATTTTCCAGATTCACAATTAGCTAATGTAGGAATCTAATCACTGAAAATATGCTAATGAGAAAGGATAAGAGAAGAGGACAGTGACTATCGCCTGCCAACTCCAATACCCCCCAACGGTAAAATACGGCTCTTGGAAACAAAATTGTACTAAACTACATAGGCTGGAGCAGTGATTCACAGTATGAATTTTAAGCAGTATCATTTGGGAGCTTACTGGAGTAGTTCTCAGTAAATGTGACTGCTTCTTTTACATGTGTTAATACATAGGCCATCACTAATACAAGAATAAAGAAATAAATGGACATGGTATCCTTTTTCATATGAATTAAGGTATGTACAGAGATACTGCATTTGCCCCAAAACACTCTTCAAAACAAGGAAAATAAGACCATGAGAAGGTTAAATATCCATGTAATGTCTGTGATAAAGCAAACCCTAGAACACAATTCTCTTTTCAAGTCACTATTTCTAGGCCATACCATGTTGACTTCATAAAGTTTATGTAGGACATACTACTTTGAAATCCCCCTTTCAAAAGATGCAAAATTTGTAAATTAAGCAATGTCAAGAAAGCCACACCATCTGCCAGACTAACAGGCAAGTCTCTTAAG
This sequence comes from Bos mutus, assembly GCF_027580195.1. NCBI lineage: Eukaryota > Metazoa > Chordata > Mammalia > Artiodactyla > Bovidae > Bos > Bos mutus. The sequence continues at coordinate 21,694,189 of NC_091644.1, read as the reverse complement.
TAATGGACTCAATGCCAGGCCATGCAAGTCAGCCATTTATTCATTTTTCTAGACGCTATCCATCACTGAGCACATTCCCAAATTTCATGCAACATAATTTAAACATTTAACTGGTTGTTCTGATTGGAATAAACATTCAGCCCAAGTAAAAGCTTGACAATCCTGACACCTAGTGGCTGTGAAAACCTGGGTGAGATCCAGTTTGGGAAAAGTAGCTACCTACCATGGCAATATCTTACAAACTACAGAGAATTTAATGATTATTAATACTACAAAATACCAATTCTAAAAGCAACACCATAAAATTCTATTTTGGCTCTGATTTGTCTATTGGTCTATACAAAGAGGCTAAAACACTTGGGCTTGTAAAGCATGTTTTCCTTCAACCTTACACATTTGGCAAACTTACTAAGCCTCAGAGATCAAACAAGGAAACTAAAGCTAAACTAAAAAAAAAAAAAAAAACAAATAAATTATTTGGCATATTTATGATTCCCTTCTTTAATTTTGCATGTACATTCACATCCTTTCTTGATCTTGAGGTGGTTTTTCTCCTCATGTATCCCCCTGTCAAATATAAAAGCCATCTATTCAAGCCACATAGATGCTCCCTTTATGTCACTAAAGCATCCTTCATCAAAGGATAGCTGAACCCTCACAAGCCAGCAGGAATTTTCTTTAAGAAAGGTATAAGGACACATGGAAACCCCCAAAGTGCACATCTAAAAGCAAGGACGATGCTGAATGCTGCAAAAAAAAAAAAAAAACATATGAACACAGCAGGTCAGCATCACACAGCACAACTTATTTCTGCCCCAAACATTAGAATATAAGTCTCCCCAGACCCACCTAAACCTCTGACAGGCAGAAAGGTGAGAAGGCTTAAAGTGTTCATATCCTCCACCAAGGAGAGCTCTGAGTCCTACCTGCTGACGTTTGAAGGCTAAATAGTCCAGATTTTCAAGCTCCTTCCCAAGCTTCTGGTAGGTTTTCTTGAGGTCAGATTTGTTGGAAACATTTTTAAGAGATTCAAACGTCCTTTGAAACTGAAATCGAAAACAAAGTAAATCATTAGGATAGCAGCAGATTTTTCTCAAATTCCTAACCAGCTAACACAGACAAACGGTCAATAGTGAGCCTCAGTTTCTTCCATTCATAATACAGAGATAACAAATGCCCTTAAATTAAATAATGAGACAAAATTATAAAGAATTAGAAATGATATGCTAAGTACAAGCAACATTACTGCATGAATGAGAAACTTGTTTAGTCCTCATTGTAACAAAAGAACATACAGAATTTACTTTTCATGGTTTAGGATGCAATGTTACCCTTAAAGAAAAAATTACAATGAATGTATAATTTCCAATAATAATGAGAAAGTATTAATATTAAAAGATCTCTCACATCCCAATCATGGAAACAAATTATGGAAAAGTACCCATTTGTCTCTATAGAAACACTTATGCAGAATAGGTACCCAGCAAACTTCAGCCAGGAAGACTTCTCAGATCTTATATTTTGAGAAGAAAGAAAAATGAATGTTTTGATGACCGAAGCATATGTAGCATGTTCAGCAAACATTTATTCATTTCTGCTCTATAACAGACATGTTATTAAATTGATTCTGCTGAATCAGAATGCTTCCATTCATTTTTAAGTCAGAGACTACATAAACACAAAGGAGACAATTTGCAGTGTATCACAGAATAGTGTTCTGCTACTAATAATTAATTAAGCAAAAAGATCTCACAAGACATTGAATTCTTGGTTTATTTTAGTAAATTAGAATGTACTTTAGAAGATTAGTGATTGAAAATGTCAAAGTAATACCATTTGCAAGACATTTGCATTTACTCTCTCTTTATGTCATTTATTTCCCATATTCTCAATGTGTGCCATTAGATAAAGATCTCTAAATAGAGACTTCACCATCTTAAACACACCAGAATTCCACTGTGACTGTAATGCTATGAGACAGGCTAATAAAATTTTATAGAATATAATTAAGTTTCCAGGGAAATGATTTGACCCTTACTATTTCAAACTCTGTGGAATAAGTCACAATATAATGGCATTCTACTGAATTAAATCCTTAATTTCATGAAAGTAACATATTTATCTCAATCCGGGTGACACAGGAAAAAGAAATAGGAAATAATGCTAAACTTTCACATCAGGACAATAAACTAAACAATCTTTTAGAACCTACTATGCACAAGGCAGTATGAATATAAAACATATTTCTAAAATAACTAATACAATTATGTAAAGTTTAAAAATAAAATAAAATTTAAAAGAAAAAAAAAAAAAAAAAAAAAAATAAAATAACTTACAGACTACCAGGGAAATTAGACATGAAACTCAAAATGGGAAAGATACTGACATTTACTGCATGCCTACTCAGTGTCAGTTACTTCATCCTTTTCAATTTAAGCTTCATAAGAACCACAGGAGTTCCTATTTCTCTTCCATTCTAAAAGTAACTAAACTGAGACACAGAAAGTTTAAGCTGTTTTATTTTTCAATAATACATAATTTTAATTCATAAAACAATAATTCCTTAATTTTTATTTCTTTTGGCCATTTCTTCTAATCTGACTTTTCTTTCTTTATGCCTTTCTCCTAAGAATCACAAAGGCTTTTATTAAGCCAAATGATATCTTTTTCCCAGTTTTACTGAGATATAACTGACATAGAGCACTGTATAAGCTAAGGGGTATGGCATAATGATTTGACTTACATACATCACAAAATGATTATCATAGTAAGTTTAGTGAACATCCCTCATCTCATAGAGTTACAAAATAAATGAAATATAAAAAAATATCATTTCCTTGTGATGAGATCTCTTCAGATTTATTGTCTTAATTTTCATATATAACATATATCGTCAAATATATTTATCATGTTGTACATCACATTTCACGGAGAAGGCGATGGCACCCCACTCCAGTACTCTTGCCTGGAAAACCCCATGGACAGAGGAGCCTGGTGGGCTGCAGTCCATGGGTTCGCTAGAGTCGGACACGACTGAGCGACTTCACTTTCACTTTTCACTTTCATGCATTGGAGAAGGAAATGGCAACCCACTCCAGTGTTCTTGCCTAGAGAATCCCAGGGATGGCGGAGCCTGGTGGGCTGCCGTCTATGGGGTCGCACAGAGTTGGACACAACTGAAGTGACTTAGCAGCAGCAGCAGCAGCACATCACATTTCTAGTACTTATTTATCTTATAACTGGAGTTTGTACCTTTTGACTACCTTTGTCCAATTTCCCCTCCCACCATACCTCACCTGGTAATCACAAATCTTATCTCCCTATACATATAAATTTTGGGGGTATTTTGTTTGTTTGCTTTTGAAGTATAATTGACCTACAATACTATATCAGTTCCTAGTATACAATATAGTGATTTGATATGTCTATACATTTCAAAATAGAACTAGGTTTTAATATTTACACTCTTTCTACTCTACCATTAACTTTAACACAAGACAAAGTAGTAAAAAGAGTACAAAAAAGGAGACAAAAGTAATGTGGTAAAATAGAAAAAAACCCACTGATACCGTTGGAGAGGCTCAGGCCATATAGAAGACATGAAGGAATTTGAGTTGGGTCTGGAAGGAGTCTTCAGAGCCTTAAATGGGAACTGATGCTACCCATCAGTTTAAACATAGCCAAAGTCTGCTCATTTTCCCCTTTTGTAGCATAGTAAACAAACTTCTTTTAGCATAATTTTAATGACCTGTATATTAGCTATTTATCATATTATATGATCATTTCTGTACCTTGCCCATTTCTTGGTTTCTTCTCACTATGTTTAAATGAAACTAATACCAGATCTGAGATTCTAAACAATTTAGAAATTTTACCTATGAATTAATATAAGCTTTTACCAATCAACCTGTTCAGTTTTAAAGCATTCCTTATCCTCTGCATTTTTCTCTTTCCTAAGACATTAGCTTTATTTCTTAACTATCTCTTCTTCACATTGTTCTTTATGAATTTTATGCAACTCCAAATAGTAACTTTAGGGTAAACACATTTGTAAGGCTTCAAAATAAGAAACATGAAAACCAACACTTCCAGGTAATATGTTCATGACCAAAGAAAAAAAGGGAAATCCAGTAATGATACATCCCCACAGGATGTTTTCATTAACAGTGGGAGCTTGCATAACATGGAGATTTTAGCTTGAACTTTCATTATTAGGACTTATATCCTTCATTTATTGACACTAACTAGTTCCGAGTACTCAGACTATGATGATTCGTTCATTTAAGCAGTTTTTTTCACTTACAACAACAAATAATTATCAAGGAGAGGTCATATAAAATCTATAATGTAACTTGAAGTTAGATCTCTATTAAACATATCCCATTCCCATCTGCTCACATATACACTTAAACATGCTAAAGAGTAAAGAAGTAATTCTGCCTTACAGGTGAAGCTGAAGTACAAAAGATAAAAATAAGACAAAAGTTAAGATTCAGATTTTACTTAAAGAGATTTGAGGTTACCTTGTCTTGAAAATGTTTATTCCAATATGCCACTGTACTTAATCACTCAAACAGACCTCTTGAGATATTCTACATTAGTTTAGTACACTGTAATTTCATTGTCATGTATGGATGTGAGAGTTGGACTGTGAAGAAAGCTGAGCACTGAAGAATTGATGCTTTTGAACTGTGGTGTTGGAGAAGACTCTTGAGAGTCTCTTGGACTGCAAGGAGATCCAAACAGTCCATTCTAAAGGAGATCAGCCCTGGGTGTTCTTTGGAAGGAATGATGCTACAGCTGAAACTCCAGTACTTTGGCCACCTCATGTGAAGAGTTGACTCATTGGAAAAGACTGACACTGGGAGGGATTGGGGGCAGGAGAAGAAGGGGACGACAGAGGATGAAATGGCTGGATGGCATTACTGACTCGATGGATGTGAGTTTGAGTGAACTCTGGGAGTTGGTGATGGACAGGGAGGCCTGCTGTTGCTGCTGCTGCTAAGTCGCTTCAGTCGTGTCTGACTGTGCGACCCCAGAGACGGCAGCCCACCAGGCTCCCCCGTCCCTGGGATTCTCCAGGCAAGAACACTGGAGTGGGTTGCCATTTCCTTCTCCAATGCATGAAAGTGAAAAGTGAAAGTGAAGTCGCTCAGTCGTGTCCGACTCTAGCGAACCCATGGACTGCAGCCCACCAGGCTCCTCTGTCCATGGGGTTTTCCAGGCAAGAGTACTGGAGTGGGGTGCCATTGCCTGGCATGCTGCAATTTATGGGGTCGCAAAGAGTCAGACACAACTGAGCGATTGAACTGAACTGAACTGAATTTCATTATATTTACTGCTTCTCAATAAAGATCTCTCAATTGAAGCTGGGAAAGGAAGCATGATTAAGAGATTTTAATATTTCTGGATTTTACCTGTTCAAAGTTTTGATTGCAAACTTTAAAGAATCCCCAAATAATTTGTTGAACACTGAGTTTATCCTATGTTAATATTTTTAACTCATTGGAAACTAAATTCAAACTTAAAAAAAAAATCCTAATGAATAAATTTGAATCCAAAACAAATCTAAACTTTAGGTATGTTATAAAACTGTCAAAACTGAACATTAAAATAGCCTCGTACTGAGACGGAAATCCAAATTCTGTCCAATCTGACTGCTGTTGCTGCTGCTAAGTCGCTTCAGTCATGTCCGACTCTGTGCGACCCCAGAGCGGCAGCCCACCAGGCTCCCCCGTCCCTGGGATTCTCCAGGCAAGAACACTGAAGTGGGTTGCCATTTCCTTCTCCAACTTATGAAACTGAAAAGCGAAAGTGAAGTCGCTCAGTCGTGTCCGACTCCTAGCGACCCCACGGACTGCAGCCCACCAGGCTCCTCCATCCATGGGATTTTCCAGGCAAGAGTACTAGAGTGGGATGCCATTGCCTTCTCTGTCCAAACTGACTACTTTAACCAAATTTCACACGACAGACAAGAATAAGAAGATGCAAACAGCATCTCTAAAACCAAAAAGTAAGTATTGTGCATCACAAAAGTGAGCATTGTAAACTCACATCCAGAGTGTTTTCTTATCAAATTCCTCTTCGGTCAGAAATTATAATAGTAAGAATCCACAAAATAAAACAACAGAGGCCATGATTGCTCCTATCCCATTAAAATAACTGAAAATCTGTTTTGCAGAAAAGAGAAGCATGAATGTGGCAGAAAAGAAAATATCTAGTTTGACTCAGCATTCCCTCTTCCCAAATACATTTTCCTCCTTTTCCTGACAACATATTTTTAAATAAATCTAAGCCAATGTTCTATACAAACTACCCATTCAATGAGTTCATGAAAATTATGTAGATTCATGGAGTAATTTGAGAAAGAGGACAAGAAGAAACCAGCTGAAACAGCAGGAAAAAGTGCATTCAGAGCAGTAAAGCTTCCCTGGACCTCATTGCCAATGCCCTGGCTTCCTCTTGTAGTCAGATCAATAGAATCAAATAATTCCACAGCTCCAGCAGCCTACTAATTTCTATAATGAAAAAATATTGAGTAGCACTGCTCCAAAAGAACAGCCAGTTCATCAGCTGTCATTTTCCCTTATTTAATATTTTGTGCATTTGCATAAGATGTTAAGGACTTCCCTGGTGGCTCAGACGGTAAAGCGTCTGTCTACAATGTGGGAGACCCAGGTTCGATCCCTGGGTTGGGAAGATCCTCTGGAGAAAGAAATGGCAATCCACTCCAGTACTATTGCCTAGAAAATCCCATGGACAGAGGAGCCTGGTAGGCTACAGTCCATGGGGTCTCAAAGAGTCGGACACGACTGAGCGAAGATGGTAAGTGTTACTTGTAACATAAAAAGGAATTCCATACTCACAGCATTATGTACACAAAAGAGTATCCAATAAGTACCTGATTGAAAGCAATGAATCACTAAGTGTGATCTTAGTGTCCCTAAAATGTCAGTGTGAAATAGTACCAAAAGATTCTGGAAACTAAAGCAGAGGAAGGAATGTTCAAAGAATAAATATTAATGCTCTATAAATATTAATGTTTAGAGCAAAAATGTTTTGAGCATAAGAAAGGCTAATCCACCCTATTTAAATATGGCAATGACAGAGCAACCAAAGTGAAGCATTATTAAGAAAAAAATTATTTCATTTTCTGAACTTAATCCATTGACTTTCATATTTTCCAAATGAATTTATAGGATAATACGACTCACGAAAGGAAAGCTTACAGCTAAAGCTGAAAATTAAAGGACACATACATCGCAAATGATTTTTTATTGTAAGGAATGATAACCAAAACTAAATTAAGAACATAGAACAAAATCGAACTTGAAATCTGAATTAGAAATAATTCTGTAGTGTTGATGGTACATTGTTCTTGAAGTCTGGATTCAAGTCCTTGCTGTGCCATTTAATAATTTCGTACCTTGGGACAAGTCACTATTACTTCAATTCTTGATTGTGATACCTATAAAATGGGAGAAGTTGTCCCTGCCTCCTTACTTTATAAAATTGTTGTGAAATCAGTTGAGGAAAAATAAGACATTCATTCAACAAATACTTAATATTGGCCTGGCAACATGCAAACCATGCATGAAATGGAGGGGAAAAAAATAGCTCTTGCTCTAAAAAAGCATATAATTTAGCTTTACAGATTACTGCTTTATAAATTTTAAAGTTCCATAAAAGTATGAAATCATTGTGTATATGGTACATATACACAATGGAGTATTACTCAGCCATTAAAAAGAATACATTTGAATCAGTTCTAATGAGGTGGATGAAACTGGAGACTATTATACAGAGTGAAGTAAGCCAGAAGGAAAAACATAAATACAGTATACTAACGCATGTATATGGAATTTAGAAAGATGGTAACGATAACCCTGTGTACGAGACAGCAAAAGAGACACTGATGTATAGAACAGTCTTATGGACTCTGCGGGAGAGGGTGGGAAGATTTGGGAGAATGTCATTGAAACATGTGAAATGTCATGTATGAAACGAGATGCCAGTCCAGGTTCAGTGCACGATGCTGGATGCTTGGGGCTGGTGCGCTGGGAAGGCCCAGGGGATGGTATGGGGAGGTTGGGAGGAGGAGGGTTCAGGATGGGGAGCATGTGATTTTTTTTTTAAAAAAAATTAAAAAAAAAAATTAAAAAAAAAAAAAAAGTATGAAATCATTGTCATTAAACTCATGACCATTCAGTAGTGAATGAGGATTGAACAAAAGAGTAATCCAGTAATTATTTATTGAGAATCTCTCAATTTCTCTCAGCAAGGGATTTTTGAAAGAAATAGAAAGAAAAGATACATTATTTAGATTTTTCTTCAATATTGCTACAAAACTTGCTTATTTAATTAATTTTAATATGGCAGAACACTTAACATAAGATAAATGCTCCAAAAAAATTAAGTATACAATATATTGTTGCTGTCTACAGGTACAACGTTCTGAGATTTCTAGTTTATTCACTTCGCTTAACTGAAACTTAATGCACACTAATTCCCCATTCTCTCTCCCCCTTACTCTCTGTAAATCACCACTCCACTCTTTGATTCTATGATTTTTACTATTTTAGATATCTCATATAAATGCAGTCATGCAGCATTTATCCCTCTGTGACTGGTTTAGGTTATTTAGCATATGTCTTCATCTATGTTGTTACATATTATAGAATTTCCTTCCTTCTTTTTGAATACTGAACAGTATTTCACCATGCATATATACTACATTTTCTTGATCCATTTACTTGTAAACATATAGGTTGTTCCCAATCTTTAATGAATGATGTTGCAATGAACATGGGAGTGCTAATATCTCTTTGAGATCCTGATCTCAATTCTTTTGAATAAATACTTAGAAGATAAATTGATGGAGCAAATGATATTTGTATTTTTAATTTTTTTAGAAACCTCTGTACTGTTTTCCATGGTATGGAAAATACTACAGTATTAGCACTTTGCTGATAGCTCAGTTGGTAAAGAATTCATCTGCAATGCAGAAAACCCTGTTCAATTCCTGGGTTGGGAAGATCCCCTGGAGAAGGGATAGGCTACCCACTCCAGTATTCTGGCCTGAAGAATTCCATGGACTGTATAGTCCACGGGGGCGTAAAGAGTCTGATATGACTGAGTGACTTTCTCATCACTTACCATCACCATGTTTTGCGTTTCCACTGATGCTGTACAAGGGTTCCAATTTCTCCACATCCTTACTAGTGCTCGTCTTTTTAAAATATTATTGATAGTAATTCTGACAGGTATGAGGTGATATCTCATTGCGGCTTTGATTTGCATTTCTCTGATGATCACTGTCAGTAGGCATTTTTTTCACATATTTGTTGGGTGTTTATATGCCCTCTTTGGAGAAATATTCAAGTTCTTGGCCCATTTCTGTTTTTATAATTTTATTTATTTATTGACTATGCTAGGTCTTTGTTACTGTGCGGGCTTTTCTCTAGTTGTGACAAATAGGGGCTACTCTCTAGTCTCACTGCACAGGCTTCTCGTGCAGTGGCTTCTCGCACAAGCTGTGCTGGAGCATGGGCTCTAAAGTATGCAGGCTTCAGTGGTTGCAGCTCCTGGGTTCTGGACTTCGGGTTCAGTAGTTGTGGTGCACAGGCTTAGTTGCTCTGTGGTTAGCCCATTTCTTAATTGGATTGTTAGTTTCTGAGTTGCAAAAGCTCCTTGCATATTTTGGATATTGACCCTTTATCAGATATATGATTTGCAAATACTTTCCCCTATTCCATAGGTTGCCTTTTCTGTGTTGATTGTGTCCTTTCAATGCAGAAGCTTTTTAGTTTGATGGAGCTCCACTTGACTATTTTTGGTTTTGTTACCTGTGCTTCTAATGTCATATACATAAAATCATTGCCAAGACGAGTGTCGTGAAGATTTTCCCTGATCTTTCCGTCTAGAAATTTTAGTTTTAAGTCTTACAATTAAGTCCTTAATCCATTTTTGGTTAATTTTTGTGTGTAGTATAAAACAAAGGTCTAATTCCATTCATTTGTATCTGAATATCCAGTTTCCCACATCATGTGTTGAACAGATTATCATTTCCCAGTTGTATATTCTTGGCACCTTCATTGAGGATTAGTTGATTGTACATGCGTGGATTTATTTCTGGGCTCCCATTCTATTCCACTGGCCTATAGGTCTGTCTTTATGCCCGTACCATACTGTTTCAATTACTGTAGCTTTGTAATATTTTTGAAATAGGGTAATGTGATGCATCCAGCTTTGTTCTTCTTTCTCGAAATTGATTTGGGGTTTTCATGTGGTTCCATATGAATTGTAGAGTTGTTTTTAAATTTCTGTTTTAAAAATGCCATTGGAACTTTAATAGGAATTGCTTTCAATCTGTAGATTACTTTGGATATCGAGTGTTTAACAATACTAATTCTAGGTACAATACTAATTCTATGTTCAATCCATGTACACAGGATGTCTTTCTATTTCTGTCTTCTGTAATTTTTTTCATCAAAGTTTTATAGTTTTTTCAGTAGCACAAGTCTTTCACCTCCTTCATTACACTTATTCCTAGGTATATTATTCTTTTTGGTGGTATTGTAGAAGGACATTGGTTTTCTAATACCCTTTGTAGATAGCTCATCATAAGTGTACAGAAATGCAGTTGAAGTTGCTGTGGCTATGATTTTCAACACAATGTTTAATAAGACTGGTAAGAGTTCACATCCTTCTCTTTTTCCTGATCCTAGATGAAAAGCTCTCAGTTTATCAACATTAAGTATGGTTTAAGTTGTGAGGTTGTCATATATGGACGTTATTATATTGAGGAACTTTTCTATCCCTAATTTCTGGAGAGTTTTCTTCATAAAATGATGTAAAACCTTTTCCCGCATCTACTGAAATGATAACATTATCAGTTCAGTTCAGTCGCTCAGTCCTGTCTGACTCTTTTTGACACCATGGACCACAGCAAGCCAGGCTTCCCTGTCCATCACCAACTCCCTGAGCTTACTTAAACTCATGTCCATCAAGTCAGTGATGCCATCCAACCATCTCATCCTCTGTTGTCCCCTTCTCCTCCTGCATTCAATCTTTCCCAGCATCAGGGGCTTTTCCAGTGAGTCAGTTCTTCGCATCAGGTGGCCAAAGTATTGGAGCTTCAGCTTCAGCAGCAGTCCTTCCAATGAATATTCAGGACTGATTTCTTTTAGGATGGACTGGTTGGATCTCCTTGCAGTCCAAAGGACTCTCAAGAGTCTTCTCCAGCACCACAGTTCAAAAGCATCAATTGTTCAGCACTCAGCTTTCTTTATGGTCCAACTCTCACATCCATACATGACTACTGGAAAAACCATAGCTTTGACTAGACGGACCTTTGTTGGTAAAGTCATGTCTCTACTTTTTAACAAGCTGTCTAGGTTGGTCATAGCTTTTCTTCCAAGGAGCAAATGTCTTTTAATTTCATGGCTGCAGTCACCATCTGCAGTGATTTTGGAGCCCCCCAAAAATAAAGTCCCTCATTGTTTCCCCATCTGTTTGCCATGAAATGATAAGACCAGATGCCATGATCTTAGTTTTCTGAATGTTAAGTTTTAAGCCAACTTTTTCACTCTCGATCTTTCATTTTCATCAAGAGGCTCTTTATTTCTTCACTTTCTGCCATAAGGGTGGTGTCATCTGCATATCTGAGGTTACTGATATTTCTCCTCGCAATCTTGATTCCAGTTTGTGCTTCATCCAACCCAGCATTTCATAGGAAGTAATCTGCCTATAAATTAAGCACAGTAACAATATACAGCCTTGACATACTCTTTTCCTGATTTGGAACCAGTCTATTGTTCCATGTTCAGTTCTAACTGTTGCTTCTTGACCTGCATACAGATTTCTCAGGAGGCAGGTCAGGTGGTCTGGAATTCCCATCTCTTTAAGAATTTTCCACAGTTTGTTGTGATCCACACAGTCAAAGGCTTTGGCGTTTCTTCTGTTCATGTGCTGGTTTTACATTAATTGATTTTCATATATTAAACTATTCTTGTATACCACATAAAACCCACTTGATAATAGTGTATTATCCTTTAATTAAACTATTGAATTCAGTGTGTCTGTATTTTTGAATATTTTTGCATCTATACTCATTAGGGATATTGGCCTATAATTTCTTTTCTTATGGTATTCTTATCTGGCTTCATAAGTGAGTTTGAGATTGTTCCCTCTGCTTCAGCAGTTTGGAAGAGGTTGAGAAGGACTGACATTAATTCTTCTTTAAATATTAAGTAGAATTCACTAGTGAAGCCATCTCGTCCTGGGTTTTTCCTTTTTAGGAGGTTTTGATTATTGATTCAATCTTTATTCTTGTCATAGGTCTGTTTAGGCTTTCTGTTCCTTTATGATTTAGTCTTGGTGGTAAGTTGTATGTTTCTAGGAATTTATAGGAGAAGACAATGGCAGCCCACTCCAGTACTCTTGCCTGGCAAATCCCATAGACCGAGGAGCCTGGTAGGCTGCAGGTCCATTGAGTCGCTAAGAGTCGGACACGACTGAACGACTTCACTTTTACTTTTCACTTTCATGCATTGGAGAAGGAAATGGCAACCCACTCCAGTGTTCTTGCCTGGAGAATCCCAGGGACAGTGGAGCCTGGTGGGCTGCCGTCTATAGGGTTGCACAGAGTCAGACATGACTGAAGCGACTTAGCAGGAATTTATACATTTCTTCCAGGTATTGTTTGTTGGTATATAATTATTCATAGTAGTCATTTATTATCATTCTTAATTCCTGTGACCTTAGTTGTAATGTATTCTTTCTTTCTTATAATTTTATTTGTTTGAATCTTATCTCTTCTATTTAGTCAGTCTAGCTAAAGTTTGTCAATTTTTCTATCTTTCTAAAAAAATACCAACTGTTAGTTTGATTGGTTTCTTCTCTTGTTTTCCTATTTTCTATTTCATTTATTTCTGCTATAATGTTTGTGATTTCCTCCCTTCTTCATTCTTATAAGTTCAGGCTTAGTTCTTCTTTTTTAGCTCTTTTAGGTATAAAGTTAAGTTCTTTACTTAAGAACTTTCTTCCTTTTTTAATGTAGGGATTTATCTCTCTAACTTCCTTTTTAGTACTACTTTTGCTATATCCTGTAAGTTTTGGTATGTTTTCATTTTCATTTGTTTCAAGAAATTGTCTAATTTCCTTTCTTATTTCAACTTTGACCTGGTGCTTCAAAAATATGTCATATAATTTCACACATTTGTAAATTTTCCAGTTTTCCTTCTGTTGTCAATTTCTAGTTTCATTTCATTATGGTCAGAAAAGATCCTTGGTATTTATTATTGCCATTTAATTAGTTGCTTTTGTCAGTCTCTTAGTTCTTTTTCCTGTCCTGTTCTTTTTTTTTTTTTTTTTTTTTGTCTTTTCCTCTCTTGCTGTCTTTCTTTATGTTTTGTTGGGGGGGTTTTGTATTGATATGCTTTGATTTCTTTTTTTTTTCTTTTTGTGTAACTTCTTTAGTATTTTTTGTGGTTACCTTGGAGTCTACCTAAAATAATCTTGTAGCAATCTGTTTTGAGTTGCTAACAACCTAAGTTCAATTAAAAACTCTACACTGTTACTTCTCTCTCACACACACACACACACTTTATGTTATTGTTATCACAGTTTTCATTTATTTATATTATATATTTTTACCATGTATTTAGTCATAGCTATTTTAAATATTTTTGTCTTTTAACTTTTATGCTAGAATTAAATGTGATTTACCTACCACCATTACTGCTGCTGCTGCTGCTGCTGCTAAGTCGCGTCAGTCGTGTCCGACTCTGTGCGACCCCATAGATGGCAGCCCACCAGGCTCCCCGTCCCTGGGATTCTCCAGGCAACAACACTGGAGTGGGGTGCCATTTCCTTCTCCATTACAGTAATATAGTATTTTGCATTTATTTCTATAATAACCATTACCCAGGATGCCTGGCTTCAGGTCAGGACCTAATGAAGCTCAGGCTCTGATGTCTCATTGCAAAAATTCATTGAGAGACAAAGCCATAAGAGGTGGATTTGTTAGGATTCAGAGAGAAGCCACTCTTTAAGGTGTGGGCCATTGCCAAGGGCAAGGGCTTGGGCCATGGAATGTGGCCTGGCTAGGTTTTGCCAGTGGGGTGAATTCATATGCTAATGAGTGGGAGGATCATCCCAGCCATTGGGAAATCACCCACTCCTCTGTCTTTTGACAGGACTTCCCTGGTGGCTCAGACAGTAAAGTATCTGTCTATAGTGTGGGAGACCTGGGTTCAGTCCCTGGTTTGGGAAGATCCCCTGGAGAAAGGAGGGGCAATCCACGCCAGTACTATTGCCTGGAAAATCCCATGGACAGAGGAGCCTGGTAGGCTACAGTCCATGCGGTCTCAAAGAGTCGGACACGACCGAGTGATTTCACTTTCACCATTATTGTAATTTCATATTTTCTTATGCTGTAGTATCACTGTTTCAAATCTTTTCAACTTGAAGTATACCTTTTAGCTATTCTTGTAAGCCAGGTCTAGTGGTGATGGACTCTCTCAGCTTTTGCTTAGGAAAGTTTTTTAGGGAAAAACCCCACTGTCTTCCTAAGCTTTGTGTAGTACCATGTTTACTATGATGTTCTCAAGCTCCACAGGCTGCAGCGCCAACAGGCTTACTGAGCTGCACCACCAACCAGGACTGCACAAGGGAGCTGAGGCCAGATGGCAGCTGGCACAACTCTGCTTGGCTCACAGTGACACACCACAGCCACCCAGGCCTCCTAGGCCATGCTGCCTGTCACACAGTTTCCACTGCTCCTGGGTATTATCCCAATACCCTAGGAAATTCTTTATCTCTCCATATTTTGAAGATCAGTTTTGCAGGGTATAGTGTTCTTGGATGAGTGTTTTTTTTCTTTCAACACTCCTCCTGGCCTACAAGTTTCTGCTGAAAAATCCACTGATAGCTTTATGGGGGTATGTGACAAGTCACTTTTCTCTTGTTTGTTGTTTTTCACTTTGACTTTAGATAATTTGCTTACAATAATCCACCTCCCCTTATTTGCAGGGATGCGTTTCAAGACTCATAAGGGATACCTGAAACTACGGATAGTACCAAACCACATATATACTATTTTTTTCTTATACTGGCAGATACATAACATAAAAACTATGGATATACTGGACAAAGAGATGTCCTGTACTAGACAGAATAGAGCAGGATGGCATGAGATTTCATCACACTACACAGAACAGCATGCAGTTTAAAATTTATGAATTATTTCTGAAATTTATCATTTAATATTTTGGGGTCATATTTGACCATGGGTAACTGAAACCAAGAAAAGCAAAACTACACATTAGGGATACTACTGTATAATGCGTCTCAGTATAGATTTCTTTGGGTTCATCTTTTCAGTATCACTGAGAATTTTTAAGAGCTGGATGTCTATTTCTTTCCCCTGATTTGGTGGGTTTCCAGCCATTATTTCTTTGAATAAGCTTGCAGGTTTTTTTCTATTTCTTTTTTCTCCTCTGAGGACTTCCATAATGCATACATTGTTCTGTTTAATGGTATTTCATAAATCCTTTATCTATCTTCATGCTTTGTTAAAATTCTCTCTCTGTTCATGCATTTCTCTCCTGGTCTCAGTGAGCATCTTTATGACTGTCATTTTGAATTCTCTGTCAATATCACATATTGACAGAATTCTCTGTCAAAATCATATAACTCTGTTTCTTTAGGGTGTATTTTGAGAGATTTATCTTATTCCTTTGTTTGGAACATCTTTGCCTGGTTCTTCATTTTCCTTAGCTCTCTTTGTTGGTATCTATATATTTGACAAAGCAGGCGCCTTTCCTCATCTTTGTGGACTGGCTTTGTGCAAGAGAAGACTTCCCACCAATAGTGGGGCTTCTACCAATGCCCCTTCCTAAGGAAAAACAGACAACTGTAGTTTTTGTCTACTTACTCTATACTGAGTCAGAGAGGGCAGGAAGCTCTGGTGTATACCAACCTAAGCCACTCCCTTCATTTTCCCCCACCAGGTAGGTAGACTTTGATGGATCC
Organism: Bos mutus; assembly: GCF_027580195.1. Lineage (NCBI taxonomy): Eukaryota > Metazoa > Chordata > Mammalia > Artiodactyla > Bovidae > Bos > Bos mutus. Next base: position 21,678,154 of record NC_091644.1, on the reverse strand, counting down.
ACCAGAGCTCTAAGACTAGCAAGACAGAGCCAATTTTGAGGGGATACTTCTCAGAAAAGCTGGAGTACTGAACTGTGAACCAATCTCCAGGGGTAGGGACTCCAGTGAGAAGGTGTCTCAAATATCCCTAGTGAGGCCAGACTAATCACAAACCTATTGATCCATCATTCAGTGAGCTTTCCACTAAACCACAAGGTCTCAAAGATTTGAGACCAAAAGTTTAAGTTCACTGTATAAACCTTCCCCAGGTGATCTCATACAAACCTATTGCTTCTCCTAATACTTACTTCTTGAGGCTTTTCAATCTACCTCTTGTTTATTTGTTTCAGATATATATTTCAATATCTAGTATATCTCATGTGCATAGGCCTAGTCACTTCAGTCAGTCTCACTCTTTGCAATCCTATGGACTGTAGCCCACCAGGATTCTCTGTCCATGGGATTCTCCAGGCAAGAATGCTAGAGTGGGTTGTCATGCCCTCCTCCAGGGAATCTTCCCAATCCAGGATTGAACCCGCATCTCCTGCATCTTCTGCATTGCAGGCAGACTTTTTACCACTGAGCCACCAGAGAAGACTAGTATCTCTCATATGGATCTCAAATCCAACATGTATGAAATCCATAGACTGCTTCGCCTTTATGTAAACAGCAAACCAATATCCTTAATGCCCAATCAGATGCCTGAAAGGTTGCTTAATGCTTCCCTTTCCCTCTAAATAGATTCCAATCACTTTCCAAATTGCAGGCTGTTCCTCCTTCATTTTTATCATTACTTCCCCACCCCACATAATCATTTCACAACCAGAAAACTGTATCAGTCTCATCACTGTCCTCTCTGCCTCCACTGTGCCCCCTGGGTCACTGCTACCAGAATAATAGTCCTAAAATTCAAATCTGTCTATATCACTTCCCTGCTTAAAATCTTCAATAGTTCTCCCTTCATTTTCAGACTAAAGTTCAAACTTTTTAACTTAGCATATGGGCCTTTCACAAGTAGGTCAGTGTCTGATTCTGCAGTTCAACTCTTGTTCCTCCCAAACAATATGCCTTTATCTGAGCCATACAGAACTACTATTGGTCTTTGAGCATATACTGTTCCCTCCAGCTAAAATGCTCTCAGCCTCCACTACTTTCTTTGTCTGGTTAAATCATTCTGCAAACTTGCCTCTGCATTATTATCAAAACACTTCCTTGATACAATTGCCATCATGCCTCCACAACACCTTATACCAGCTTCAATCATATTAACTTATACTAGGACTTCCCTAGTAGCCCAGTGGCTAAGACTCCATGTTCCCAGTGCAGGGGGCATTGGTTCAACCCTTGGTCACGGAACTAGATCTCACATGCTGCAACTAAGGGTTCATATGCCACAATGAAGATTGAAGATCCCACATGCCAAAAATAAGACCTGGTGCACCAAATAAATACATATTTTAGTAACATTATGAATTTATGTCTTTGGTCTGTATATTCCAGAACAGGACCATGGTAATATATTTTCTAAATTTGACTCTCTAGCACATATTATGGTGACTGGCACTCAGTAAGCACACAAAAAAAATAACCATCTGCTGAGTGGACTAATTAATTAATGAAACTCAAGCTACCTGAAATGATGCAGGTCCTTTTTAATGTTAAACATTTCTTTAACATGGCTTAAATTTTCTTTGTCCCTAGCATTTTTAGTATAAAATTTAATACAAATCTAGCAATTTGTGTCCTATTTGTCTCCATTTATTTTTTCCCTTAATCCATCTTATACCAGTCTTGTGACAGGATTTTTTCTTTAAACCTTGAAATGACCCTATTATTTTGCCTAGAATCTTCTGAAGAATATACTTGGTTTCTAATAGCATTTAACTGTACAGCAATTTCTCTTGTTGTAGACTGATGACATTGTTAATAATAAGATTTAGGAAACCTTTTGCTGGTACATATCTGCATTTTAACAATAGAGGGTGGCATCAAAAATTCTCAGTGTTATCATTATTATAATATGTGACTTTATATCAACATTATGAATATTCTTCATATTCACAATTACTGGTCTGTATACAAATGCTTTATAGCAATGTTTGTAGCAAATATTAAATATGTATTTGACACAAGTTGTTAAATAGAGGTGCCATTTCTTATAAGGACACCTATTTCTAATCCAAAGGGACAAATATTCCCATTGTAAGAAAAATAAAACTGGCTATGGTATGATAAATGGAAAAAGCCAGAAAAGTTAGTTTAACTCAGGAGTCAAATTTATTTCCCTTCATTTTTAGGAATAAGGATAATATTGCACCTCAAGAGATGAAAAATGGATGTAAGATACCACAGTGGGAAAAGGTAGGACAGGGAAAGGAAGGAAGGTAAAGGAAAATTTGTGCCAGTTCTTACCACGTATTTTATATACTATATCATTTAATCTTCACAATGCCCTTAAGTTATTCAGGCTTTATCATCCCAACATCCCAGAAGAAGAAACTAAGGCTCACAGATTTTTAACTTTCCCAAAGTCACCCAGCTAATCAGCAATATAACCAGGATTCAAGCAAGGTCTCTGTGCTGCCAAATGCCATAGTTACTCTCCATATTGTTCTGACCCCAAAAAAACAAGAGCTATGCAAGCCAACATTCTCTCAAAGAAAACGGACCCTTATAAAATTCATATGCCAATAAAATAGGATGTGGAATCTTGAGATGTATAAATAGTATAAAAATATTCAAAAACCTTGAAAGGTTCCAGACAGAAATTTTTTAACTTAAATTCACATAGAAAGTTATAAGCAATGACGGTAATAAAGCCAAATGGCCTTTTCAAGTTTCTATAATTAATTATATACTGAAACAGCATCACTTTTTTCTCTGTCCTCTCTTACTTTTGATTTGGACTTATTCCACCTGACCCCACTCCTTGGAAGAAAACACATACTTGCTTAAGGAACTAGATATGTTTAAAACTGCAAAGTCAAGAATCCCTGATATACTGAATTATATATTAACTCTGTGTTGGTTGGAAGTACTTATCCCATGGAGAGTTACTCAGTGAACCATCTTTGCGCAAGTTGGTGATCTCAGTCTATGTTTCATAAATGTTTGATCATAATTACATCACTGGGATAGTCTCAGTGGATAGAGGATAATTTAATAAAGATAAAGAATCAGGAAATATAGAGGTACATACTATCAATCAAAAACAGAGTAATATTTCATTTACTAGACTTCTAAAAGAAATAGGGATCCCCAATAGGGATGAAAATTCTATTTAGAAAAATTATAATAAGGAAGAAAAGAGTAAGGCCACTTAAGAAACCATTGTGACAGCAAAGGAATTCTTTGATACTGTTCAATAAAGATTAAATACCAAAAAATTGTAGCAGGGATTTTTGTGGGCGTTACGGGGTGCGGAGCCAAAATGACCAGAAACTCGCATAAAATAGCAAGATAAGACTGGAGGAAAAGCAGGTATTTGTCCATCATATCCAAAACTAGGAAAAGAAATAAAAAGGTAGTCCACTGCATTTGAAAGAAGAATATGTGCCCAGAAGAAGAACTCTATATTTTCATAGCTGATGCCCTCCCCAGAAAGAGTATTTATAATATATTATTTTATAATAGGATGTTGAGTGTGTGTGAAAGAAAAAGGGGTGGAGGGAGGAAGAAAAGAGAAAGAGCTGACTACAGAATTCCTGGGAAAGGAACTATTTATACTGAGGAAAATACCTTCAGGTGTAATTTAAGATGGGGATAGTGATATATGAGGAAACAAATTAGCAGAGGTCAAGTCAACAGTGGCTTGATAGAATATCTTACTGCTTAGGAATATGAGAGAAAACAAAGAGCAGGTAGTGAGAAGAGGTGGAAGGACAATGAGATGAAGTTGCTAAAGGATTCTAAGTGGTAAGAGTATACCACTTAGAATATACTGTTATACTACAGAATCCCCTCCTTTTTGTCTTCCCAAGTTTCTAATAGGTTTGCAATACATACATAAAAATGCATTGTAAGGGAGTATTTGTGTGTGTGTGTGTGTGTGTGTGTGTGTGCGTTGTGTGTGTGTGTGTGTAAAGAGGGAAAGGGTCTACTTCCAAGTATGAATTAACATACCGTAGAATACAAGTAGAAAGATCATCCATAAGCTAAAGTAATTCTGTGGGAGCAAAAACTTGGAGTCAGAGGTGACCCTGAGAATATGAGCCTAACAGAATTTGCAGAAATCTTGGGGATAACATTATACTAACAGAATGAGGGTTCAAGCCAATTATATCTAGATCTTGAAAGTGAAAGTCGTTCAGTCGTGTCCGACTCTTTGCGACCCCATGGACTACAGTCCATGGAATTCTCCAGGCCAGAATACTGGAGTGGGTACCTTTCCCTTCTCCAGGGGATCTTCCCAGCCCAGAGATTGAACCCAGGTCTCTCACATTGCAGGCGGATCCTTTACCAGCTGAGCTACAAGGGAAGCCCAGAAGGAAGCAGAGAAGTGGTTTGCAATAAGTAAGTAGAATGCGAGTAATTGAAAACTGAAGGTCAAAAAAATAGAAAAGAAATAAAAGCAAGCAAGCAATGATCACTTAGAGCTCTCATGGGGTTACTAAAAGTAAGTCAATCTATGTCTTCTATGCCAAACTAACCTCATTTCTATATAACTGGGGTTGCTGCTGCTGCTGCTAAGTCGCTTCAGTCGTGTCTGACTCTGTGCGACCCCATAGACGGCGACCCACCAGACTCCCCCATCCCTGGGATTCTCCAGGCAAGAACACTGGAGTGGGTTGCCATTTCCCTCTCCAATGCATGAAAGTGGAAAGTGAAAGTGAAGTTGCTCAGTCGTGTCCGACTCTAGCGACCCCATGGACTGCAGCCCACCAGGCTCCTCCGTCCATGGGATTTTCCAGGCAAAAGTACTGGAGTCGGGTGCCATTGCCTTCTCCGATAACTGGGGTTACTAGACTGATAAATCCATGATGCCACAGAGAATACATCTTAATTTCAGAAAGGTCTTGAGAAAGTGCTTGAGGATAAAATAAAGAAACATAAACATAGTTTACACAGCAACCCAATCAAGTGAGTTTGAAGCTCATTTCAACAGCTTTATTCGAAATGTGTGAATATTTGACCTTATCTAAAACAAAGCTCTATCAATATTTTCCATTTCATTAGACATTTTTTCAGGAATAACTAGCTGAAGAAATCTGAAAATGACACCCAGGTTAGGAGGGGAAGATAAATCAAAAGTCAACAAAGTCTGGACGGATATTAGAAAAGACATAATTAACAAGACAAAATTCAATGAATGTAAAGATAACATCAATCTTTACATATAATAATAAAAAGATAAACTGTATCAGAAGAAGAGGGCTTCCCAGGTGGCACTAGTGATAAAGAGCCTGACTGCCTATGCAGGAGGTATAATAGACACAGGTTCAATCCCTGGGTTGGAAAGATTCCCCGGAAGAGGGCACAGCAACCCACTCCAGTATTCTTATCTGGAGAATCCCATGGACAGAGGACCCTGGTGGGCTACAGTCCATGGGGTTGCAAAGAGTTGGACATAACCGAAGTGACTTAGATACATCAAAGAAGGAAGACCTAGATTAAGAGTAGTCCAAGTTCACAGACTCTTCACAAAAACAGTGTGAACCAACATGACAAGGGTATCATAATAGGTAAGATAATAATAGACATTAAATCAGAGAGGTAATTATCTGAATAAATTATGGAGTGTTCTTATCAGAACATTTGTTTTATTTCAAGACGATTTGACTTCAACATTTTATGGCTGTTACTTATAATCTAAAATATGCATAGAAAAAGATTTATAGAGATGATTCTTGGGTTTTCCGTTTCTTATATTGGCAGATTAGTAACTCAATCCAGCCCTTCAGCTGAAGAAAACGAACAAGATTTGATGAAATATAAAATACTTCATGTTAAAAACATTAAAGATCTAACAAAAGAGTGAGGAAATTCCTGAGATAAATTCCAGATGAGGTAATGTTTCATATTCAAAGATATCCATTTACATGGGAAGACAAGACACCATCAGCATAATAAAAACTGACATAATGTCAGTAGCAAAAGCAAACACTCAGGGAGTCCAGGCCCTGAAGTTTTCAAACTTTAACCATAAAACAAATCTGCTTATAATGTTCAAGTACATCAAAATCAAGACTTAAACAAAATCATACAAGATATGGAAATTCCAGAGTATCCAGAGTTATCTGAAACTGGTCAAAAGTCAAGAATTTTTAGCTTAAATAAGAAAAGACATATGTAAGTCCTAAGAGTAATCATCAGTTATTTGAAAATGCACTTTCTATTGCCTTGATTCTGTGTTGCTCCAGAAGATAAACTAGAAGCAGTGAAAGAAAATAGCAGGGATGCAGCTTTAAACTCAGCTTGAGAAAAATGTCTTCAATGACTGGATTGCAGCCTAGTCCATGGGATTTTCCAGGCAAGAATACTGGAGTGGGTTGCCATTTCCTTCTCCACTTCAACGACTAGAATTATCCAAAATACACTTTACTGTCTAACAGAATTGAGATTGCTATCACTGTACATGATCATCTATATTGTTAGACAGATGTGTCTATTTCATACTGAAGGACAGTCTATCTACTTCAGCAAGATACTACATTAGAAGGGCACTGAAGTTTCTCCACTATGATTTTTTCATTCTAAGTACAAATTTAATAGAATCATAAACTAAAAATATTCTAAACCACTATATCCCAACATACAGTCTGAGAAAACACCAAGATTAGTATATTATAGAAGAGTTCTAGAATCACGAAATTTGGGAAACTCTGGGTTAAGCAAAGTTAAACAAGTTTCTTTGCTTTGACATTTCTCATTAACTTTAATGTGCTAATGTGCATCAAACATTGAGAGAAGAACTTCCCTCGCAGTCCAGTGGTTAAGACTCCACATTTCTAATTCAGAGGACATGGGTTCCATCCCTGGCTAGTGAACTAAGATCCTACATGCTGTGCAGCCAATAAATAAATAAATAAAGCATTCAAAGGGAATTTCTGTGTGTGCAGCACAGACCGTTAAAAAGCTTTTTTTCATGCTGCATATTTAGAAGACAGGCTCTGCAGAATACTTCTAAGGGAATGTTGGGCTATATAATTCTAATTTTAATATCCAAAAGATTTTTTTCAACTAGCCTTCATTCTGTGTGAAACATTAAAAGAATTGAGTTGAATAATACAACTCAAATTATACAGATAATTCATATAATATATATTACATAATGTTAATAATACAAATACAACTTATAAATTTTATTAAGATGTAACAATAAAAAAAACCTGTCACAATAAGGTCTTCCCTTTTTCATAGATAAAGTATCATTGTTTGATTAGACATGCTTACAAGTGATTTAAATGATCTAGCCAAAGTTCAGGCTCTAATGAGGAATCAGTAAATGTGGGAAAGAGTGGCTAGAGTTAAGAATGCCTCCTCCTACTGACTTACCTAAATTCCCTTAACAATTTGCTATAGGCCCATGAATTTGTCTAAACGTTTCTGAAAGCTATTTACAGTGAAAGCTGTTCTAACACTTGGAGAACTAAGTTCCCAAAGTTGCTTTTTATCTATTGCCTTGAGCAAGCTTCTTAAATTCAATATGCCTGAGGTATTTTTTCATGAATAAAATAGGAATCATAATCACTGAGCTGCTGTGAGGTTGAATTAAAGGAGATAATCCCCCACATTTCTTGACCCATTATAAAAACTCAATAACTATTAAGTATAATTTTATTACAAAAATAGCACTTTGTTTTTCTTTGATCTACAATTACCTCCTGCTTCATTTGAATGATACAATATGTGTGAATTAGCTAGCACAGTGCCTAGTACCTAGTAGCAATCAATTAAAATGTTAGTGAAGGGACTCATGGTCTTATATATATAGTTACTGCCTAATTGATTATAAGGGAAGTAATTTTCACCTTACAAAAGCCTTTCATTCTACCCTATCCCAACAAATCCAGAGTTAAAACATAGGAAATATTGGGTCATGGGACTAGGAATTATCTGGCATTTATTCTTTCATAACCACTTATAGCTATAATATTTATTAGCATCTGTTTTCACATATGGCTGTTGTTGTTGCTCAGTTGCTAAGTCCTGTCCAACTCTTCTGCAACACCATAGACTGTAGTCCACCAGATTCCTCTGTCCGTGGGATTTCCCAGGCAGGAATACTGGAGTGACTTTGCCATTTCCTTCTCCAGGTGATCTTCCCAACTCAGGGACTGAACACATATTGCTTGCACTGGCAGGTGGATTCTTTACCACTGGGCCATCAGGAAAGCCCTCCTTCATGGATCACAGCATTGTCATAGTGAGGGGGCTTGCATAACTCAATGAATCTATGAACCAAGCAATGCAAGGCCACCAAGATGAGCGGGTCATAGTGAAGAATTCTGACAAAATGTGGTCCACTGGAGAAGGAAATGGCAACCCACTCTTGTATTCTTGCCTGGAGAACCACATGGACAGCATGAAAAGTCAAAAAGATACGATGCGGGAAGAAGTGACCCCCAGGTCCAAAGGTGATTAATATGCTACTGGGGAAGAGCAGAGGGCAATTACTAATGGCTCCAGTAAGAATGAAGAAGCTAGGCCAAAGTGGGAACAACACTCAGCTGTGGATGTGTTTGGTAGTGAAAGTAAAATTTGAGGCTCTAAAGAACAATATTGCATAGGAATCTGGAATGTCAGGTCCGTGGATCAAGATAATTTGGATGTAGTTAAGCAGGAGATGGCAAGATTGAACACTGACACCTTAAGAATCAGGGAACTAAAATGGACAAAAATGGGAGAATTTAATTCACATGACCATTTTATCTACTACTGTGGGCGAGAATCCCTTAGAAGAAATGAAGTAGCCCTCACAGTCAACAAAAGAGTCCAAAATACAGTACTTGACTGCAATCTGAAAAACAACAGAATAATGTCAGCTTGTTTTCAAGGCAAACAATTCAGCATCACAGTAATCCAAGTCTATACTCCAATCACTGATGCCAAAGAAGCTAAAGTTGACCTGTTCTCAGAAGACCTTTAGCACCTTCTATAACTAAAACCAAAAAAAAAGATGTCCTTTTCATATATAGGGGATTGGAATGCAAAAGTAGGAAGTCAAGAGATAACCAAAAAAAAACAGGCAAGTTTGGCCTTGGAGTACAAAATGAGGCAGGGCAAAGAGTTTAGTCAAGAGAACACACTGGTGACAGCAATCACACTCTTCCAGAAACACAGCAATGACTATACACATGGACATCAACAAATGGTTAATACCAAAATAACATTAATTATGTCTTTTTTTGTAGCCAAAGATGGAGAAGCTCTATACAGCCAGTAAAAACAAGAACTGGAGCTGACTGTGGCTCTTATCACAGCTCCTTATTGCAAATTTCAGGCTTAAATTGAAGAAAGTAGGGAAAACCATTAGGCCATTCAGATATGACCAAAATAAAATTCTTTATGATTATATTAATATAGTGGAGGTGATGAATAGACTCAAGGCATTAGATCTGATAGGCAGAGTGCCTGAAGAACTATGGACTGAGATATATAACATAATACAGGAGGCAGTGACTGAAACCATCTCCAAAAAAAGAAATGCAAGAATAAGAGAAAGTGGTTGTCTTAGGAGGCTTTACAAATAGCTGGGGAAAGAAGAGAAGTGAAAGGCGGGGAGAATAGGAAAGATATACCAAGCTGAATGCAGAGTTACAGAGAGTAGCAAAGAGAGATAAGAAGGCCTTCCTAAATGAACAGTGCAAAGAGGTAGAGGAAAACAATAAAATGGGAAAGACTAGAGATTTCTTCAAGAAAATTGGAGATATCAAAGGAACAATTCATGCAAGGATGGGCCCAATAAAGGACAGAAATGGTATGGACCTAACAGAAGCAAAAGATATTAAGAAGAGGTGGCAAGAATACACAGAAGAACCATACAGAAAAGTTCTTAATAACCACAATGGTGTGGTCACTCACCTAGAGTCATGCATCCTAGAATGTGAAGTTAGGTGGGCCTTAGGAAGCATTACTATGAACAAAGCTCATGGAGGTGATGGAATTCCAGCTGAGCTATTTCAAATCCTAAGAGATGATGCTGTGAAAGTGCTGCACTCAATATGTCAGCAAATTTGGAAAACTCAGCAGTGGCCACAGGACTGGAAAAGGTCAGTTTTCATTTCAATCCCAAAGAAGGGCAATGCCAAAGAACATTCACACTATTGTACAATTGTGGTCATTTCATATACTATCAAAGTTATACTCAAAATCTTTCAAGTTAGGCTTCAACAGTATGTGAACCAAGAACTTCCAGATGTATTAGAGTTTAGAAGAGGCAGAGGAACCAGAGATCAAATGGCAAACATCTGTTGGATCATGGAGAAAGCAAGACACTTCCAGAAAAACATCAGCTTCTGCTTCATTGACCATGCTAAAGCCTTTGACTGTGTGGATCACAACAAGCTGTGGAAAATTCTCAAAGACATAGAAGTACCAGGCTACCTTACCTGCCTCCTTTATGCAGGTCAAGAAGTAACAATTAGAACCAAACATGGAACAATGGACTGATTTAAAATTGGGAAAGGAGTAGTCAAGGCTATATATGGTCACTTTGCTTGTTTAAATTACATGCAGAGTACATCATGGAAAATGCCAGGCTCAATGAATCACAATATGGAATCAAGATTGCTGGGAGAAATATCAACAACCTCAGATATTCAGATGATACCAACTCTAATGGCAGAAAGTGAAGAGGAACTAAAGAGCCTCTTGATGAGGGTGAAAAAGAAGAGTGGAAAAAGTTGACTTGAAACTCACCATTCAAAAAACTAAGATCATGGCATCTGGTCCCGTCACTTCATGGCAAATAGAAGAGGGAAAAGTGGAAGCAGTGACATATTTTACCTTCTTGGGCTCCAAAATCACTGCAGACAGTGACTGCTGCCATGAAATTAAAAGACACTTGCTCCTTGGAAAAAAAGCAATGACAAACCTAGACAGCATATTAAAAAGCAGAGACACCACTTTGCTGACAAATGTCCATATAGTCCGACCTATGGTTTTTCCAGTAGCCTTGTATGGATGTGAAAGTTGGACAATTAAGAAAGCTATCACCAAAGAACTGATGCTTTCAAATTATGGTCCTGGAGAAGACTCTTGAGAGTCCCTTGGACTGCAAAGAGATCAAACCAGTCAATCCTAAAGGACATCAATCCTGAATATTCATTGGAAGGACTGATGCTGAAGCTGAAACTCCAAAACTTTGAGCACCTGATGCGAAGAACTGACTCTCTGGGAAAGACTGTGATGCTGGGGAAGACTGAAGGCAAAAGAAGTGGTCAGCAGAGGATGATATGGTTAGATAGTATCACAGATTCAACGAACATGAATTTGAGCAAGCTCCAGGAAACACCAGAAGACAGAGGAGCCTCACGTCATGCAGTCCATGGGGTCACAAAGCGTTAGACCCGACTTAGCTGAAGTGAACAACAACAAATATTCACATATTAAAATATGAATCTCAAAAATATCAGAGATTTGTTTAAGGTGTCCAGGAAACCATCAGTCAAGTAACAAAAAATATTGTTCAAATATCTCACCTATAAATCTGGTAGACAGTGGCTGGGGATGAGAACTAATCCCTTTCCTGAAAAGCTACTTAATAACAAAATAAACTATCAAAAGAAAAGGAATATGAAAGTATAAATGAAAGGGTTAAGACAAACTCTTCCCTTTTAACCCTACTTTAGGGTTAAAATAAACATTAGTAAGTATAATAGTCGCTCAGTCATGTCCGATTCTTTGCTACCCTATGGACTGTAGCCTTCCAGGCTCCTCTGTTCATGGGATTCTCCAGGCAAGAATACTGGAGTGGGTTGCCATTCCCTTCTCCAGAGAGTAAGTAAGAGAATAATGCAAAAAAAAAAAAAAAGAGATTTAGCTTAGCAATTAGAGAAAATTATTTTGATACGAAGGTCAATCAGCAAGGCATTTGCTTAACAAAGTTACAATAGTCACCAAGCACCTTTATGAACATGCATATATATTTATGAACAGAAGAGCCAGGGTCCTATTTAAAGTGAGAGGAAAAGAAGAGACTCCAAAGTGTTCTTTGCAACCTTTTCATCTCGACACTATTAAGGACGGTCAAACTAAATAAATTAAGAAAGTGATAAAGGCTAAAAAAAATTGTCCTTCTACTAACTCATGGCTAAATGGTTTTGTCTAGCAAAATAAAGCAAATGAGATATCTTTCTGCCTTTTTATCTACTAGTTTAAATATATTCTTTACTCTTATTAAATAAATACATTTATACATTTTCATAATGCATTGCTACAGACAACACAGACTACCTGGAAACATGTACTGTTTACCTTGGACCAAGAGGAGCTGGCAAAAGGAGTTTTCATTCATAATTAGGACAAATTTCCACATGCCTTAAGCTTCAAGGTTTTTCTCTCTCAAATAATTTATATTCACAGATTTATTTTCTGTATTATCTTTATAATTATGTTATTATGTATTTATTTACATACGTATATAGGGCATAATAACTTAAATGGTCAAAAGCCTAGAAATTTTCTAGCCATTTCCTTATCAATAAGCCTTCTTCTGTTTTTCAGTCTCCCACTGGCTTTAAAACTAACTTCTGGCTTCATTCTTGTGAAGTATGTATTAGTTTTACAACCTAATCAAGTCAACTTCTGAATGGTGACATTAAGAAATGAGAGGACAGATGTGCTCAGATTGATGCTGGGTTCAGAAAATGGAATTATAAGTGAGAACAATGCCAAGGTAAACTAAGTCATCTTTTACTTACAGCTGACACATGCTGCAAGAGACACATGACATCAATCATATCTGCGAGGACAAGGAGTCTGGTAACTGCAGCCAACAAGGCACGGGCAGCCTGAACCACAGCTTCCCTTTTCGGGAGATAGCAGGGGTCATCTGCAAATCTCTCAGCTGATACTTTCAGAGCTTCACCTGAAACACACAACCCCAGATATATTATATTTTAAGCTTCACTTATGCCTGTTGCAACATTTATCATCCAACCTAATTCCAAGTACATTCCATGACTAAGCATAATATTAAAATACTGTCACTTGACACTAGAACATTGTCTCTTAAGAAAGAATGCACTTTCAAATTGATATTTGTTTTTGATAAATGTTCTGGAGTTTAAGAATCATGGTACCATTTTTCTGCATGAAAATTGTGTTCAATTGACTAGCAACATCTAATAAAATTGCTGTCAACTTCTGCATTTGCTGAATCTCATTTTCTGTGAAAGGTTTCATTACTAAGACTTCAATCGGAAACAATTTTGTTTATAAAAATAAGATAAATCTTCACTGAGTTACTTTCCAACTCAATGGATGTTAGAAAAGAACTAGCCTTTAAGATAGTAAGACAGCAGTTCTCTGATAAAAGTTTAACATAGGTAGATTTATTCTAAATTGTCAACATACTAAATAAACTATATCCTAAACTTAGTCACGGAAATAATATTTCACGGTACTTGTTAGAGAAATATACTCACTATTTTTAAGGTTTCTTCATTTAAAATATGTTCTTTATAAAAGTAACATGTATCCATTTATTTTAAGAAGTTCACAGTTCAGAAAGGTACAAAATGAAAAGTTCCTCTTTACTCTACTCCATTAACATAATTGCTAAAGACAGCACATCAACTATTTTTTAAATTTTTTAAATTTAAACATTTTTATTATGAAAATGATATGACTTGCTACTTTTAAATAATTCACCATACTAAAGAATATAGAGTGAATTTTTTGTTTGTTTCCATAAAAATCCTCAAAATAACCATTAAGTTCTTATATCTATCCAGAAATTTTTCTATGAATGTATGTTTTATGTGTGGGCATATATATACATATATACACAATATATTTTATTAGTATATTCAGTCATATATATTCATATTATTTAAAGATTTATATCATACAGAAAACATAGATATTATATGTTATAAAGGAAACATATAGAAGATATAGATTCAGATTCTTTTCATAAATAGTATTATACTATAGACTTCCCTGTAGCTCAGTCAGTAGAAAACCTGCCTGCAATGCAGGAGACCCAGGTTCAGTCCCTGGGTCAGGAAGGTCCCCTAGAGAAGGAAATAGCAACTCGCTCCAGTATTCTTGCCTGGGGAATTCCCATGGACAGAGGAGCCTGGCAGGCTACCATGGCGTTGTGAGTTGGACACAACTTAGTGACTAAACCACCACCACCATTATGCTATAAAAACTTTCTACATTCTTTTCACTTATCAATTTATTTTCTTTACATATTGGGATACAGATGATCAAGAGGCAACAGAGCACAAAACTTAACAATGTGGGCACAAGTCACTTAGCTCATTTTTTTCCACTATAAGTGGTTTTTGTTCAGTCACTCAGACACGTCCAACTCTTTGCAACCCCATGGACAGTAGCAAGTCAGGCTTCCCTGTCCTTCACTACTTCCCAGAGTTTGCTCAAACTCACATCCATTGAATCAGTGATGCCATCCAACAATCTCATCCTCTGTCACCCCCTTCTCCTGCCCTCAATTTTCCCAGCTTCAGGGTCATTTTCCAATGAGTCAGCTCTTCATATCAGGTGGCCAAAGTATTGGAGTTTCAGCTTCAGCATCAGTCCATCCAGTGAATATTCAGGACTGATTTCCTTTAGGATTGACTGGTTTGATCTCCAGGGACTCTCAGGAATCTTCCCCAGCAACACACTTCAAGAACCTCAATTCTTAGGCACTCAGCCTCCTTAATGGTCCAACTCTCACATCCATACGTGACCCCTGGAAAACCAGAGCTTTGACTAGACGGACTTCTGTCAGCAGAGTGATGTCTCTGCTTTTTAATACACTGTCTAGGTTTGTCATAGCTTTCCTTCCAGGGAGCAAGCATATTTTATTTTCATGGCTGCAGTCACTGTCCACACTGATTTTGGAGCCCAAAAAAACAGAATCTATCACTGTTTCCATTTTTCCCCATCTATTTGCCATGAAGTGATGGGACTGCATGCCATGATCTTAGCTTTTTAATGTTGAGTTTTAAGCCAGGTTTTTCACCCTCCTCTTTAACCTTCATCAAGAGGCTCTTTAGTTCCTCTTCCCTTTTGGACATTAGGGTGCTGTCATCTGAATATCTGAAGTTATTGATATGTCTCCCAGTGATCTTGATTCCAGCTTGTGCTTCATCCAGTCTGGCATTTCACTGCATATAAGTTAAATAAGCAAGGTGACAATATACAGTCTTTACGTACTCCTTTCCCAACTTTGAACCAGTCCGCTGTTCCATGGCCAGTTCTAACTGTTGCTTCTTAACCTGCATACAGGTTTCTTAGGAGACAGGTACGGTGATCTGGTATTCTCATCTCTTGGAAAACTTTTCACAGTTTGCTGTGATCCACATAGTCAAAGACTTTAGCAGAATCAATGAAGAAGTAGATGTTTTTCTGGAATTCTGTTGTTTTTTCCTATGATCCAACAGATTTTGGCAATTAGATCTCTGGTTTCTCTGCCTTTTCTCAATCCAGCTGGTACATCTGGTTCACATACTATTGAAGCCTGGCTTGAAGGATTTTGACCATAACCTTAATAGCATGTGAAATGAGCACAATTATGAGGTTGTTTGAACATTGTTTGGCTTACCTTTCTTTGGGATTATAATGAAAACTGACCTTTTCCAGTTCTATGTCTACTGCTGAGTTTACCAAATTTGGTGGCAGAAAATCAGAGGTACCACGAGAACATTTCATGCAAAGACGGGCACAATGAAGGGCAGAAATGATAAGGACTTAACAGAAGCAGAAGAGATTAAGAAGAGGTGGCAAGAATACACAGAAGAATTGTATAAAAAAGGTCTTATGACCTGGATAACCATGGTGGTCTGGTCACTCACTGTAAATGTAGCTGATAATAGTAAGTACAATTTTTATGAAGATTAAATAAGAGCAGTGTTTGGAACTTACTAAGACTTGATTAGCTGTTTTGTCATTCTTTTTAATGCTTGAATAAAATTACATTTAATTGATATATTATAACTTCTTTTCCAGGTCTTCCATTTTGTTAGTAAGGCTCTTTCCAGTTTTGTTGAGAAATAATTGGCATGTATCACTGTATAAGTTTAAGACATAGAATATGATGGTTTGATTTACATATATCATAAAAAATACTATCAGATTAAGTTCATCTGATAGTAACATTCATCATCTCATATAAATAAAGGAAAAGAAGGAAGAAAAGGGGAAAAATGTTCTTTGTGATGAGAATTCAGGATTTACTCTCTTATCAGTTCTCCTTTATATAATACAGCAGTATTAACAATGTCATAATGTTGTACATTACATCCCTCGTACTCATTTATAATGGTTAATGTGTACCTTTTAACCATATTTATCTAACTCCCCCTCCCACCACACTCAACCTCTGATAACTGCAAGTCTGATCTCTTTTGTTATGAGTTTGGTCTTATTTTTGCCTTTTAGATTTCACAAGTAAGTGAAATCATAAAGTATTTGTCTGCCTTTGTCTGACTTATTTCACTTAGAATAATGCCTTCAGGGTCTACCAATATTGTTTCATATGGTAGGATTTCCTCATTTTTTTGTGGATGAATAATAGTGCATTGTGTATATGCCACATCTTCTTTATCCATTCATTCATCAGTGGACATTTAGGCTGTTTCCATGTCTTGACTATTGTAAATAATGCCTCTAAGAATGTGGGGATACAGATAACTTTTTGATTTCATGTTTTTGTTTGCTTTACATATATTAACAGAAGTGGAATTGCTGAATCACACCATAGTTCTATTTTTAAATTTTTGAGAGTCCTTCATACTGTTTTCCATAATGGCTGTACCAATTTAAAATCCCACCAATAGTACACAAGGATTCCCTTTTCTCCACACTCACACCATTAAGCTCTTATCAGATGTATGGTTTGCAAATATTTTTCTCCATTCCATAAATTGTCTTTTTACTTTGTTGATGATTTCATTCACTGTAAGAAATTTTTTACTTTGATCTAGTTCCACTTGTTTATTTTTCATTTTGTTTCTTATGCTTCAGGTGTCATATCCAAAAAAATCATTACCAAGGTCCATCACAAGAAGATTTATTCTTATGCTATTTTCCTAGGAATTTAATGGTTTCAGACCTTATTTTAAATATTTAATCCATTTTGAGTTAATTTTTCTGATTGATGTAAGATAGGAGCCCAGTTTCATTCTTTTACATATGAAATTCAATTATCCCAGCACTATCTATTGAAGAGAGACATCACTTTGCTGACAAAGGTCCGTATAGTCAAAGCTATGATTTTTTCAGTAGTTATGTAGAATGTGAGAGTTAGACCATGAAGAAGGCTGAGCATGGAAGAATTGATGCTTTTCAAGTGTGGTGCTGGAGAAGACTCTTGAGAGTCCCTTGGACTGCAAGGAGATCAAACCAGTCAATCCTAAAAGAAGTCAACCCTGAATATTCATTGGAAGGACTGGTGCTCAAGCTGAACCTCCAAACTTTGGCCACCTGATGCAAAGAGCCAACTCACTGGAAAAGATCCTGATCTGGGGAAAGATTGAGAGCAAGAAGAGAAGGGGATGACAGAAGATGAGATGGTTGGATGGAATCACTGATTCAATGGACATGAATTTGGGCAGACTCAGGGAGATAATGAAGGACAGGAAAGCCTGGCATGCTGCAGTTCATGGGGTTGCAAAGAGTTGGACATGACTTAGCAACTGAACAACAACAATAATTTATTGAAGAGACTGTCTTTTCCCCTTTGAGTATTCTCATCTCTCTTCATAAATATTAGTTGACTATAAATGTTTGGGTTATTT
This sequence comes from Bos mutus, assembly GCF_027580195.1. Taxonomy (NCBI): domain Eukaryota; kingdom Metazoa; phylum Chordata; class Mammalia; order Artiodactyla; family Bovidae; genus Bos; species Bos mutus. The sequence continues at coordinate 21,660,260 of NC_091644.1, read as the reverse complement.
CTGGGCTCTTGATTCTCTTCTATGGATCTGTTTGTCTGTCTTTATGTATGAGGCCCCTATTGAACACACAAATTATTTCCAACTTTTTTCTATTCCAAACAATACTACAAAGAATGCCCATAACATGTATCTTTGCATGTATGGACAAATTTAGCTGTAGCATAAATTCTTAAAATTAGAATTGCTGAGTCAAGAGGTAAATGAATTTTAAGTATTGAATACAAAAAATTCTCTAAACACAGCCAATTCACCAACATATGAAAGGGCCTGTCTCATCTACTTTACTTCATGACTCTTTTGTTCCTATTTATTCACAATCTTCAGCATAAAAAAAATGCAATAAATTATTATTGAAAATAACAAGAATAATATTTCTTAATATGGATAAAACCTGTGAAAGGTCTGAGACTGTCTTAATATGTTAATACATTCCATTTGGTTCTCCTTCCTAAGCAATACCATGATAAGTAACAAGATGGCAGAGTATAAGAGTGTGTGCTCATCTTCTCCTGCGAGAACTCCAAAATATGACCATTATATCTACTACTGTGGGCATTATATCTACATTATATCCCTTAGAAGAAATGGAGTAACCAACATAGTCAACAAAAGCGTCCAAAATGCAGTACTTGGATGCAATCTCAAAAACTACAGGATGATCTCTGTTCGTTTCCAAGACAAACCACTCAATATCACAGTAATACAATTCTTTTTTTTTTAATTTAAATTTATTTATTTTAATTGGAAGCTAGTTACTTTACAATACTGTATTGGTTTTGCCATACATCAACATGAATCCGCCACGGGTATACATGTGTTCCCCATACTGAACCCCCCTCCCACCTCCCTCCCTGTACCATCCCTCTGGGTCATCCCAGTGCACCAGCCCCAAGCATCCTGTATCCTGCATCGAACCTGGACTGGCAATTCGTTTCTTATATGATATTATACGTGTTTCAATGCCATTCTTCCAAATCATCCCCCCCTCTCCCTCTCCAACAGTAATACAATTCTATGCCCCAAGCAGTAATGCTGAAGAAGCTGAAGCTGAACAGGTCTATGAAGACCTAGGAGACTTCTAGCACTAACACCCAAAAAGATGTCCCTTTCCTTATAGGGGACTGGAATGCAAAAGTAGGAAGTTAAGAGCTACCTGGAGTAACAGGCAAAGTAGGCCTTGGAGTACAAAACGAAGCAGGGCAAAGGCTAACTGAGATTTGCCAAGAGAACACACTGGTCATAGCAAACACCCTCTTCCAAAAACACAAGAAAAGACTCTACACGTGGACATCACTAGATGGTCATACCAAAATCAGATTGATCATATTCTTTGCAGCCAAAGATGGAGAAGCTCTATACAGTCAGCAAAAACAAGACCGGAGCTGACTGTGGCTCAGATCATGAACTCCTTATTGCCAAATTCAGACTTAAATTGAAGAAAGTAGGGAAAACCACTAGACCATTCAGGTATGATCTAAATCAAATCCCTTATGATTATATGGTGGAAGTGGCATGTAGATTCAAGGGATGAGATCTGACAGACAGAGTGCCTGAAGAACTATGGATGGAGGTTCATGACATTGTACAGGAGACAGGGAACAAGGCCAGCCCCAAGAAAAAGAAATGCAAAAAGGCAAAATGGTTGTCTGAGGAGGCCTAAGAAATAGCTGAGAAAAGAAGAGAAGCTAAAGGGAAAGGAGAAAAGTAAAGATACAAGCACCTGAATGCAGAGTTCCAAAGAATATCAAGGAGAAATAAGAAAGCCTTCTTCAGTGATCAACGAAAATAAATAGCAGAAAACAATAGAATGGGAAAGACTAGAGATCTCTTCAAGAAAATCAGAGATATCAAGGGAACATTTCATGTAAAGATGGTCTCAATAAAGGACAGAAATGGTATGGACCTAACAGAAGCAGAAGATATTAAAAAGAGGTGGCAAGAATACACAGAAGAACTATATAAAAAAGATCTTCATGACCCAGATAATCAAGATAGTGTGATCACTCACCTAGAGCCAGACATCCTGGAATATAAAGTCAAGTGGGCCTTAGAAAGCATCACTACAAACAAAGCTAGTGGAGGTGATGGAATTCGAGTTGAGCTATTTCAAATTGTAAAAGACGATACTATGAAAGTGCTGCAATCAATACGTCAGCAAATTTGGAAACTCAGCAGTGGCCACAGGACTGGAAAAGGTTAGTTTTCATTCCAGTCTCAAAGAAAGGCAATGCCAAAGAACGTTCAAACTACTGCACAATTGCACTCATCTCACACGCTAGCAAACTAATGCTCAAAATTCTTCAAGTCAGGCTTCAACAGTATGTGAACCGTGAACTTCCAGATGTTCAAGCTGGATTTAAAAAAGGCAGAGGAACCAGAGATCAAATTGTCAACATCTGTTGGGTAATTGAAAAAGCAAGAGAGTTCCAGAAAAACATCTACTTCTGCTTTATTGACTATGCCAAAGCCTTTGACTGTGTGGATCACAACAAACTGTGGAAAATTCTTCAAGAGATGGGAATACCAGACCACCTTACCTACCTCCTGAGAAACCTGTATGCAGTTCAATAAGCAACAGTTAGAACTGGGCATGGAACAACAGACTGGTTCCAAATAGGAAAGGAGTACATCAAGGCTGCATATTGTCACCCTGCTAATTTAACTTAAATGCAGTTACATCATGCAAACTGTTGGACTGGATGAAGCACATGCTGGAATCAAGATTGCCCAGAGAAATATCAATAATCTCAGACACGCAGATGACACCACCCTCATGGCAGAAAGCGAAGAAGAAAGAAAGAGCCTCTTGATGAAAGTGAAAGAGGAGAGTGAAAAAGTTGGCCTAAAGCTCAACATTCAGAAAACTAAGATCATGGCATCTGGTCCCATTACTTCATGGCAAATAGACGGGGAAACAATGGAAACAGTGACAGACTTTAATTTGGGGGGCTCCAAAATCACGGCAAATGGTGACTGCAGCCATGAAATCAAAAGATGCTTGTTCTTCAGAAGAACAGTTATGACTAACCTAGACAGCTTATTAAAAAGCAGAGACATTTACTCTGACAACAAAGGTCCATCTAGTCAAAGCTATGGTTTTTCCAGTGGTCATGTATGGATGTGAGAGGTAGACTATAAAGAAAGCTGAGCACCAAAGAATTGATGCTTTTGAACTGTGGTGTTGGAGAAGACTCTTGAGAGTCCCTTGGACTGCAAGGAGGTCAAGCCAGTCCATCCTAAAGGAAATCAGTCCTGAATATTCACTGGAAGGGCTGATGCTGAAGCTGAATCTCCGATACTTTGGCCACTGGTTGCGAAGAAGTGACTCATTGGAAAAGATCCTGATGCTCTGAAAGATTGAAGAAAAGAGAAGGAAATGACAGAGGATGAGATGGTTGGATGGCATCACCAACTTGGTGGACATGAGTTTGAGCAAGCTCCAGGAATTGGTGATGGACAGGGAAGCCTGGTGTGCTTCAGTCCATGGGGTTACAAAGAGTCAGACATGACTGAGTGACTGAACTGAACTGAACTGAAGCAACACCAAGTTAGGAACTCAGGCTGTGAAGTCAGACAATTCTGAGATCAAATTCTTATCTGCCACTTCTAGTTCTGAGACTGTGGACTGTTAAATATTTTCAGTGTCCTTACCAATAGGAACTGGATTAAAATATTAATTGTCTCACAGTGTTTCTAGGATGTTTAAATGAAATATATTTTATAATATACATTTAACACAGTATCTGAACATGAAAAGTGCTCAACAAATGGTAGTTGTTATTTTCTCAGGAAATTTCTAGTAGAGACAGTAAATTTTTAAACCAGTAAATGGTTTTTTTTTTATGTGTTTCTCTGCAAGTCAGAATTGCTAGTAGGAGACTGGAAAATTAGAGTGACCTCTGAAATTAAGAGAGCAAATGAATTCCCACAAAAGAAGATTATCTTTTCTTGTCATGTGTCTGAATTGTAAAGTTATGATAGCCTTTATAGAACATTGTCTTTGACTTCACATACTAAAACTAAATATATATTCAAAAAGAATTATATGTTCTTGACTCTAAAGATGTTAAGATGTTGAACAACTGGCTGAAGAGACATACTCAGAAAAAGGTCATTTAAACATTAAACAATTACAGTCTTTGTCTCTGTTAAGGCAATATGAAGACCCAGCCAAGTAGCACTGTTGGGTTATTCCTGGAAAAAAAAAAAAAGTTACTCCTGAAATACATTAATAAAGATGTAGTAAGTAAACTTTCTTATTACTGGACTTACTACCTTCCCTCCTGTAATACTGCCAATCTTTTCTAGCTGTTTTCAGTCCATAGTTCTGCTTTCAACATAAACATTACTTTCTGCAGGAAGCCTTAGCCCCCTATTACTAAAGCAGGTCTTATGGTAGGGTTCTATGCTTCCTATCATAATCCTTATCATCACTTATTGTGTGAGTGCATACTAAGTCATTTCAGTCGTGTCCAACTCTTTGCGACCCTATGGCCTGTAGCCCACCAGGCTTCTCTGTCCATGGGATTCTCCAGGCAAGAATACTGAAGTGGATTGCTGTGCCCTTCTCCAGGGGATCTTCCTGATCCAGGGATTGAACCTGCATCTGTTATATCTTCTGCATTGGTATGTGGGTTCTTCACCACTAGCACCACCTGGGAAGCCTTCACTTATTGCAATAACCTGTATCAAAGCCTGTCTTTTCTTCTGAATCAGAAGACTGTGAGTGTAAGAGGTGTACTGGTCCTGTCATCACAATATTCAGAGTGTAGTATAGCACGTGAGTTTGTGCGCTTCCCAAATGGCTCAGTGGTAAATAATCTCCTTGCCCAATGCAGGAGATGTGGGGTTCAATCCCTGGGTCGGAATCCCCTGGAGAAGGAAATGGCAACCCACTCCAGTATTCTTACCTGGGAAATCACAAAACAACAACAATAAGGACTCTGTGAGAGTAAGAGAAATACTGGTCCTGGTCACTACAATATTCACAGGGTCTAGAATAGCACTTACTCTCTTGCATAATTCTATACATTGAATGTGTATTGTTGAATGAATACATGAATAAACATTATTCAACTTTCCTTTGACAAGTTTTTGTTGTTATGTATATAACACAGATCCATCATAGGCATCTGAGATCTAGAGCATTTTGCAGCCCAAGTTCATCACTGAGAGTTAACAAACACGGATACAATCTAAGCAGGGCTCAGGTAGCTGCTGTACAAAGTACTAAAAGGCACAGAGGAAAAGGACCTACCTCTGTGTGAGGTGTCAGAGGACATGTAACTAAATACTCTAGGTAAGAGCAGTATGTTCCAGCTATTGACAAAGATAGACAACTTATAGAATTTAGCTCATTCCCAGTCAAACTGACTTGTGTTCAGAGAAAATAGATATTTTCCTAATTAAACATTTAAAAAGTATAACAAATTTCCCTTCTATCTAGAATATTAGCATCTGTGCTTTATAAAGTCTACATGTGAGGAGTCTATTCTTCTGAAATAATTCCCAATCTTTCTTATAACACTTTTACCTTGAAGTTAATTGGAAATTTTACTTTCAAAAAACATAAAAATAAAAAACATTTTTTCCTTCAAGAAATTCCACTCTCTATATAAAAGCAATTTACTACATGTCATAAAAATATCACAAGAACTAGATTCAGAAAGTTTCCTTTCTACTGGGATCATTTTGTTCCTTTCCTATCAAATATGCTCCTTTTAATCTTCAGAAAAATCCATTATGAAATGCCTGCTTGAATTAATACTAAGGTATAAACTTTAGAAAAATTATATAGGTACATCTTATACCTATACAAATGTAATATAGGAAAACTTCTACATATACAAAAATTTAATAGGAAAGGTTTTCTATGATCCTATGAGTAAACTTCAAAAGGTAAAAAAAGAACACTTCTGGGACAGATAGACACATTACAAATTATTCTTCACTTTATAAAAGATATGTACATGTTTCTTTTAAATATCAAGTTCCTTTACTACATTCAAAAGTTTAACTTCACTTTCTAAAAATGATCATATTGATTATAAATGTGAAAATCAAAAAAAACACCTCCAACTTTTATAATTAACATTATTTGTGACTCAATTAAGGTTTCTAGTTATGCCTTTGGCCACCCTTCCATTTGTGTTTTAATATACCAAACACACATAACATGCACTAGTACATATTAATTGATTCAATACATAATAACGTACTCTGGTAAAATGGAGTTCACAGGCTCAAAGTGTGCACTAGGGGTTTGGTTTTATTTGTTTTTCATTGGGAAACAGTCACTTTGCATGTTAAAGCTCCTAAGAGGTAGAAGCTTAAATTTAACTTTGAAGCAGATCAATTGTGGCTGGGGGTGGGGGGAAAGGGGGGGAGAGAAGAGGGGAAAATTACTTCAACAAGGTACTAAACTTACACAGATATTTAAAAATAAGCAAAGATCCTCCTTTAAGATGTTTTAGCCAGTTTGACTGCAAGGAGCAAAAATGCTTATCATAGCAGGGGCTTCCCTAATGGCTTAGACAGTAAAGAAACTGCATGAAATACAGGAGACCTAGTTCAGTTCCCAGGTTGGAAGATTCCCTGGAGGACGGAATGGCTTCCCACTCCAGTATTCTTACCTGGAGAATCCCATTGACAGAGGAGCCTGGCAGGCTATATATAGTCCATGGGATCACAAAGAGTTGGACACTTTCACTTTCACTATCATAGCAGACGAAAGAGCTGAAAAGCTAGCATTGTGTGGACTTGGGCTTGGGAGCTACAAGGACATCAGCAGGACCTATGGAATCAGAATATAGCTGCCTATGGTTGCCTTTGTAATTATATGCATTTTATTTCCCTTGCATTATCTTTAAACTCTCAATAAAGTCTTATTAAAATTTACATTTTAGTTCCAATCAAGGCAGAGAAACAAAGACCAGATTTCCTTCTCACCTAAAAAAACAAAAAATAGACAAAATACATGAAAAATAGTTGTGAAGAGCATTAGGCAATAAAGGATAGAAATGGTAAATAGGAAGAACCCTTTGATAGCCCTAGCTTAGTGCCTTGAGAGGCTTCCCAGGCCACAGATAGGAAAGGGAAACTAAGAGACTGGAGAATATTCTGAGCAGAAAAGACAAAGCTGAATCTCCAGGGAGATTGTGACCACTAATGTATGTTTATGCAGGAAAGAAGATAGCTACACACAGAGAGAACTCAGAAGATCTTAATTCTTGAACATTCAGCTGGATACTGATCAACACATACATTGGAGGAAACTACCCAAAGCTAGGGAAGTTGCTCAGTCATGTCCAACTCTTTGCAACCCTATGGACTGTAACTCCTTTATCCATGGGATTCTCCAGGCAAGAATACTGGAGTTGGTTGCCATTTCCTTCTCCAAGGGATCTTCCTGACCCAGAGATCAAACCCAGGCCTCCCTCACTGCAGGAAGAAAGAACCATCCAAAAGGATTTTAAGTAATAGTACTTAACACTTACACAGAGCTGGAAATACTGCTTGTTCTCACTTTCAGAATGAAGAATTTCATAACTCATGGAATATTGGATAGAGTACATAGAAGGGTCTTACCTCAATAGTGGGGAAAAATTAGTCCTGGATTGAGCATTGTCCCAGTCCCTCCAACAAGGAAATTCAAAGAGAGTAGAATTTCCACCCTAAAGACCAACAGCAGCCATGCATTAGAGAATAGCAGCGGCCACATAAAGGCAACAACAGGACAGCATATTGAAATAACTAAAGTGGAAAGACATAGGCAATCTGCCACCAATCCCTGCACCACTGAGAACAATCAAACTGAGTTGGGAAATATATTGACAGAGTTAATTCCATAAAATTATAAATTTGTCTAAAACATAAAATATGATGGCAGCTAGTCTATAAAACTGATGGAAGGAAATATCTCCTAACATCATACTTGAGATATAGCAGAAGCTGTCTTAAAAGCCCTTCTCTTAACCATCTCTTTAGATGAATCAACTCTTTATTTCCTCTCAGCAACACTAATGATCCCCCTCTTTCCTGCTCAATACCAAAGGAGTATCTCAAGTATATTGAAGACTTCCTGATCCTACTAAATTAAGGCATGCCAAGAGTCTATTAGTTTCTTCCCCAATATTTTCATGTGAGTTATAATTATAACTGTAATTTTATTAAGTATGTAAACTTATCCAGTAATAGTACAAAAGGTTTGTCATTTCTTTGAAAATTAATTCAAATCCTTGGAGACAATAAAGGTGGGTTCCTAAAACTGTTATCAAATTGAATGTGAGGGAAAAAATGGTAAAAGTTGGGGCAAAGGAAGGGAGAATATTATAAAACATCAAGGCTTTGGCAGTTAGGTAGCTTCTCAAATGTCACTAAGTTCTTTTCCATAAAGACATCAAAATAGGAAGCCATAGTCAATGTAGAATTGGTGTGATTTAGGCAAAAGCAACTGTGTGAGACTCAATCAACAGACCTATACTAAAAATGAGCCTGGGCCAAAAGTCAAAATATTGGCTAATGTTCATGTTATATTCATTAAGATAAAATACTTAAGGTATAGGGGGGTGTGTGTGCATGAAAAACAAACTTTTCACTTCCAATAAAAAGAACAATATATTTGAAGCAAAAATTGTCTGTGGCTAACTTCTCTGTTGGTACAACAGATAGGAATCTGTCTGCCAAAGCAGGAAACGTGGGTTCAATCCCTGATCCAGTAACATTCCAAATGCCACAAAGCAACTAAGCCTGTCTGCCACAGCTATTGACTCTGTGCTCTACAGCACAGGAGCCACAATACTGAGCCCATGTGCCTCAGGTACTGAAGCCTATGTGCCTAGAGGCCATGCTCCACAAGAGGAGCCATCTCAGTAAGAAGCCCATGCACCACGAGGAAGAATAGATCCCGCTCAACACAACTAGAGAAAGCCCATGGGCAACAACGAAGACCCAGCACAACCAAAAGTAAATAAATTATTTTTTTTAATTATCTGTTGTATCTTTAAACATAGGAAATAATCTCTACATTTCAATCATATCTAGGCAAATTTTAATTATATATTTATATGTAAAAATATATAGCTCAATGCTTTAAAAAAAAACCTTTATTAATTACTTTGCCAACAAAGGTCCATCTAGTCAAGGCTATGGTTTTTCCAGTGGTCAGGTATGGATGTGAGAGTTGGACTCTGAAGAAAGCTGAGTGCCGAAGAATTGATGCTTTTGAACTGTGGTATTGGAGAAGACTCTTGAGAGTCCCTTGGACTGCAAGAAGATCCAACCAGTCCATTCTAAAGGAGATCAGCCCTGGGATTTCTTTGGAAGGAATAATACTAAAGCTGAAACTCCAGTACTTTGGCCACCTCATGCGAAGAGTTGACTCATTGGAAAAGACTCTGATGCTGGGAGGGATTTGGGTGCAGGAGGAGAAGGGGACGACAGAGGATGAGATGGCTGGATGGCATCACTGACTCAATGGATGTGAGTCTGAGTGAACTCCAGGAGTTGGTGATGGACAGGGAGGCCTGGTGTGCTGTGATTCATGGGGTCACAAAGAGTCAGACATGACTGAGCAACTGAACTGAACTGAACTGAATGTCTTTAATGTGTAAAATATTTTATACAATATACAAGCTATTCTTCTAAACAAACTGTAATATAGAAGTTTTAAAATAGAGCTATATGATGACACTTCAGAATCTCAAAGATGATAAACTATTTTTTTTTTATTGCCAAAGAACTGGCAAAGTAATTTCATGTCATATTTTAAGTTGACAATAATTTTAGGGTAATAAAATACATTAAATATATTTGAGTATTATATTTAATATTGTACTTCCTACAACATTATCTCCTAATATTTGGAGTATCATATATTTAAAGCCACTTATAGTAAAAGAAAAAAAAGGTGACAAGTGAACATAGCAATCCATATAGTAAAATAAACAATAAAAATAAATAATAATATGGAATTACAACTCAATTAAATGTTCAAACTTAGAGCTGAAATAGCTGCCAACAATTGCTGTCTACTGAATCTTTCTCCAAATAATCTATTGACTAATATGCCACCTAAACACTTTCAATATTATTCTTGATGTCAACTTAATTCTTTGAGGGGAAAAAACTAAACCTTACAACTAAGATGCTAGACTAAAGTTAATAATCCATTATTTCTCCCTTTACTTGGTAAATCTGAGCAAAAATAGCTTCTATTATATTATGCTGAATTAGCAACACCTTGTACCCTTGATGTTTTTATATCTCTTAAAAGAATCTCACATTAGTGCTTTGAAGTTGAAGTGGCAATGCTATCAATATTTTCTAAGACATACCTAACCCTTACAAAGAGTTCATTCACTCATATAACAAGTATCTGTTGAGCAATGCAGGAGGAAAAGCACCATGGAGTATATGATGTTGGCCAAAATGTGGACTCTGCAAGGGATCCCCAAATAGGAAAACAAAGCACTTCAATAGGAAGATTCTTCCGTTTGGATATGAATGTCAACCTATTCAGATGTATTCCATTGACGTATAATAAAACAGAACTCCATAGCACAGAAAAACATACACATCATCACAATAATCTTTCATGAGCAAAGATCCTAACGTCTTTCTCTTTTTAAAATAGTCCTAAAGTCCAGACTCCACTTCAAGATGACAATAAAGGAGGATCTTGAACTCACCTCCTCCCATGAACACATCATATCTGTAGCTATATATGGAATAACTTGCTTTGGGGAAAAAAACCTAAAAACTGTCTGAGTGGTTCCTACTCAACAGGTGAATAAGGGAAAGCTCATATCAAACTGGGTAGGAGAGGATAGGATACAGTCTCACCATGAACCTCATCCTGAGCACGACAATCTACAGTCAGGAGGGAACTGAACACCCAGAGCGTCTCCTTAAAAAGTAGAGTTTGAATGACATATCAAACAATCCAGCTTTTAAGATCTGTACCAGAGAAACAAGCTCCTAACATACCTAGCTTTGAAAACCAATGGGGATAACTTTCAGGAGACCCACAAACTTATAACAAACTGAGAAATGGATCTTTAAAGGTTCATATGTGGACTCACTGGCCTCAGAGCCCCATGCAGAGGCACCTAGACTTTAGGTATATGAGGCTTGTTTGTTATTCTGAAAGCATCAACCTGAGGGGCAGGCAACTAATTTTTCTAATTTAGCACAAATCTAGGAGCCTTCTGGCTGGCAGGCACCATCTTCACTCTCTCCTTCTGCCTTATTCTAGTCAGCAGGGACTATCTTTTTCTTTTTCACGTTTTTACTATCCCCACCATTTTTTTTTTTTTTCTTTTTTCCCTGCAGTTCCCATCTATATGCTCTTCCTCTATTATTCCAGCCAGAAGGCACAATATTCACACTCTCCATCTGTTGTGCTCCAGAGTGCCAATATCTTCCAGAGGGAGTTTAATACAATGTGATGCCCTGGTTTTTAAATTTGGTGCTCTGGTTTTTGTGGCCATTGCCTAGGGTATGCCCTTTGATGACCCGGCTCTGAAAGCGAGGGGGGTTCCAAGTCTGGTGTACCACAGGACTATAACAATCAGAGAGACAGTCATAGCATACTATCTCTCCCAGGGCATAACACAGAAAGAAGACTGAAACACACTTTCCGCTTTTTCTGTGAAAGGCCTTGTCCAGGAGTTTCAAAGGGAGGGAAGGCTTCTGGTTTAGCACCAGTTAGGGGCCTACACAGATGCTTTCAAGGAAAGGAGGACAGCAGATGCTATCTTTATGTTCTCCTTCTGCATTGCTCCAGCTCACACGTATCTCCTAGAAAGGAATTTATCCCTTGTCTGGCACATGTATTTTCTTGGCTACACCAAGGGACAGCTTTACATTGCCTGATTTTAGAGGCCAGTGGGAATTATGCTCATGGGTTCCACAGAACTGTACCAACAAAGAAAGATTTATTAAATGGCTACCATCCCCAGGATATAGCAAGAGGTAACAGACCCCAGGAACTCACACTTTCTGTGAAAGAGGCCCATTAACTTATCATCATAGCTGTAGTCTGAGGGGCAGGCTACTAATTAAACATATATTTCAGTTCAGTTCAGTCGCTCAGTTGTGTCCGACTCTTTGTGACCCCATGAAATGCAGCACGCCAGGCCTCCCTGTCCATCACCAACTCCCAGAGTCTACCCAAACCCATGTGCATCAAGTTGATGATGCCATCCAACCGTCTCATCCTCTGTTGTCCCCTTCTCCTCCTGCCCTCAATCCCTCCCAGCATCAAGGTCTTTTCAAATGAGTCAGCTCTTCACATCAGGTGGCCAAAGTATTGGAGTTTCAGCTTCAACATCAGTCCTTCCAATGAACACCCAGAACTGATCTCCTTTAGGATGGACTGGTTGCGTCTCCTTGCAGTCCAAGGGACTCTCAAGAGTCTTTTCCAACATTACAGTTCAAAAGCATCAATTCTTTGGCACTCAGCTTTCTTTATAGTCCAACTCAGTGTATATCCTTTTCTTGAAATTGCAATGAAGAAATACATCTTTAAATTCAAAAAAAGTTATGAGGAAGAAATGAAAAATAAGAGTGACCATATTTAGGTACTGCTTGGTCACTGCCAATGATGATTGCAGCCATGAAATTAAAAGACGCTTATTCCTTGGAAGGAAAGTTATGACCAACCTAGATAGTATATTGAAAAGCAGAGATATTACTTTGCCATCAAAGGTTCTTCTAGTCAAAGCTATTGTTTTTCCAGTGGTCATGTATGGATGTGAGAGTTGGACTGTGAAGAAAGCTGAGCGCCAAAGAATTGATGCTTTTGAACTGTGGTGTTGGAGAAGACTCTTGAGAGTCCCTTGGACTGCAAGGAGACGCAACTAGTCCATCCTAAAGGAGATCAGTCCTGGGTGTTCATTGGAAGGACTGATGCAGAAGCTGAACTCCAGTACTTTGGCCACCTCATGAGAAGAGTTGATTCATTGGAAAAGACTCTGATGCTGGGAGGGATTGGGGGCAGGAGGAAAGGGGAACAACAGAGGATGAGATGGCTGGATGGCATCACCGACTCAATGGACATTAGTTTGAGTGAACTCCGGGAGTTGGTGATAGACAGGGAGCCCTGGCATGCTGCAATTCATGGGGTTGCAAAGAGTCGGACATGACTGAGCAACTGAACTGAACTGGTCGTTTTAAAATAAGATCACCAGTCAGACTTAGGGAATGAGCATATAGTTGCTGAGGGGAAGGATGGGGGGAAGGGCTGATTAGGGAGTTTGGATGGACAGGCAACACACTGCTTATTTAAACTGGATAACCAACAGGGACCTATCGGTATAGCACAGGGAACTCTGCTCAATGATATGTGGTAGCCTGGATGGGAGGGGAGTTTGAGAGAGAAAGGATACCTAAATATATATGTTTGAGTTCCTTTGCTGACCACCTGAAACTATCACATTGTTACTGGCTATACTCCAATCCAAAATAAAGTTTGAAAAAATTAAGATCACCAATTCTCACTTATAACCAATCTTAACAAATCTCCATTATGTTTAAGTAGGTAACAAACAGAAGTCATCCTTTTCTGTGCTAAAAACTCAAGCTCCACACCTATAATCAAAGCAATAAATGTCTAGCAAATGTATCCTTTCAAATACCACCTTATTCAGAGCAGTAGTGCTAAAAATTAACAAGTAGGATTTTTACCAATTGCAAATAAAGTGTTCATTAGGTAGAAATGACAGAAATGATTTTAGGGCTCAACTGTATCGTCTTCAGTTCAGTTCAGTTCAGTCAATCAGTCATGTCCAACTCTTTGCGACCCCATGGACTGCAGTACACCAGGCTTCCCTGTCCATCACAAACTCCCAGAGTTTACTCAAACACATGTCCATTGAGCTGGTGATGCCATCCAAACCTCTCATCCCCTCCTGTCTCCTCCCACCTTTAATCTTTCCCAGCATCAGGGTCTTTTCCAATGAGTTAGTTCTTCACATCATGTGGCCAAAGTACTGGAGTTTCAGCTTCAGCATCAGTCCTTCCAATGAATATTCAGGACTGATTTCCTTTAGGATGGACTGGCTTGACTTCCTTGCAGTCAAAGGGACTCTCAAGAGCCTTCTCCAACACCACAGTTCAAAAGAATCTATTCTTCAGTGCTCAGCTTTCTTTATAGTTCACCTCTCACATCCATACATGACTATTGGAAAAACCATAGCTTAGACTAGATGGACCTTTGTTGACAAAGTAATGTCTCTGCTTTTAATATGCTATCTAGATTGGTCATAACTTTTCTTCCAAGGAACAAGTGTCTTTTAATTTCATGGCTGCAGTCACCATCTGCAGTGATTTTGGAGCCCCAAAATAGAAAGTCTGTCACTGTTTCCATTGTTTCCCCATCTATTTGCCATGAAATAATGGGACCAGACGCCATGATCTTAGTTTTCTGAATGTTGAGCTTTCAACCAACTTTTTCACTCTCCTATTTCACTTTCATCAAGAAGCTCTTTAGTTCTTCACTTTCTGCCATGAGGGTGGTGTCCTCTGCATATCTGAGGTTACTGATATTTCTCTGGACAATCTTGATTCCAGCTTGTGCTTCATCCAGTCCAACAGTTTGCATGATGTACTCTGTATTTAAGTTAAATTAGCAGGGTAACAATATACAACTTTGACATAGTCCTTTCCTGGTCTAGAGCCAGTCTGTTGTTCCATGTCCATTTCTAACTGTTGCTTCCTGACCTGCATACAGATTTCTCAGGAGGCAGGTCAGGTGTTCTGATATTTCTATCTCTTGAAGAATTTTCCATAGTTAGTTGTGATCCACATGGTCAAAGGCTTTGGCATACTCAATAAAGCAGAAGTAGATGTTTTTCTGGAACTCGCTTGTTTTTTCAGTGACCCAAAAGGTGTTGACAATTTGATCTCTGGTTCCTCTGCATTTTTCAAATCCAGCTTGAACATCTGGAAGTTCATGGTTCATTTATTATTGAAGGCTGGCTTGGAGAATTTTGAGCATTACTTTGCTAGAGTGTGAGATAAGTGCCATTGTGCAGCAGTTTGAGCATTCTCTGGCATTGCCTTTCTTTGGGATTGGAATGAAAACTGACCTTTTCCAGTCCTGTGACCACTGCTGAGTTTTCCAAATTTGCTGGCATATTGAGTGTAGCACTTTCACAGCATCATCTTTTAGGATTTATAATAGTTCAACTGAAATTCCATCACCTCCACTAGCTTTGTTTGTAGTGATGCTTCCTAAGGCCCACTTGACTTCACATTCCAGGATGTCTGGCTCTAGGTGAGTGATCACACCATCGTGATTATCTGGGTCATGAGGATCTTTTTTGTACAGTTCTTCTGTGTTCTTGTCACATCTTCTGCTTACATAAAACTCACAAAGACATCAAGGCAGTTAACTGTACATACCAAGAATATAAAGAGGTATTTAAATTTCTGAAAAATTCTGAAAAATTATTACACTAAATTCTGAAAAATTACACTAAAAATTCTAAAAATTACACTAAAATTCTGAAAAACTATTATACTAAATGCATTCATAATAGTATCAAAAGAAAAAAGTATTTTGGAATAAACTTAACAAAAATAGTGCACGATTTATACACTGAAAACTACAAAACATTTCTGAAGGAAATTAAAGACAACAATAGGAATGATAGCGTATATTCATGAATGAAAATATTTAATATTGTTAAGATGGAAATACTCCCAAACTGGGCTACAGATTCAGTACAATCCCTAACAAAACTTTGCTGGCTCCTTTGAAGTAACTGACAAGCTGATTTTAAAATTCATATGGAAATACAAAAGGCCCAGGATTGTCAAAAGAACCTTGGGGAAAAAAGAGCTAAGTTGGAGGTTTCACACTTCCTAATCACACCTCATAAGTGTGATTTCAAAACTTACAAGAAAGCTAACATAAATATAACTGATATCCCAGAAATAAACCCTTACATTTATGGTCAACCAATTCTTAACAAAGATGCCAAGAAAATTCAGTGGAAAATTAATAGCTATTTTCAATATATGGTGATGAGACAACTGGATATCCACATTGAGAAAAAGGAAAAAAGTGAACCTGAACCTCTACCTCATACCATACCCCAAAGTTCACTCAAAATGAATCTCAGACCTCTGCCTGAATTAAACTATAAAACTCAGGAAAAACCCATGGGAGTAAAACTTCATGATCTTAGGTTAGGAATAATGTCTTATATATGCAACCAAAGCAATGTTTAAAATAATACATAAGGCAATCAAAAATTAAACTTTTAGACCACATATAGCCAGAGCAATTTTCAGCAAGAAGAACAAAGTTGGAGGTATTCTGAACCTCCTGATTTCAAAAGTATATTATTGGCATAAAAACAGACATAGACCAATGGAACAGAGTACAGAGCCCAGAAATAAACCCACACATATGCAGTCCATTGATCTTCAATAAATGTGCCAGGAATACACAATGGAGAAAAGATATTCTCTTCAGTACATGGTTTGGGAAAATTAGACACCCACATGCAAAAGAATACAATGGACTCTTTCCTTAGTCCATACGAAAAAATCAAAATGGACTAAAGATTTAAATAAAAAACCTGAAGCAATAAAACTTTTAAATAAAAACAGAGAAAAAGTTTCTAGACATTGGACTGGCAAATCATTTCTTCGATATGAAACCAAAAGCACAGACAACAAAAGCAAAAACAGACAAGTGGAATTACAACAAACTAAAAAGTCTCTGCAAAGAAAAAAAAAATAGTTAACAAAATGAAAAGGCCACCTACAGGAGAGATTTTTAGCAAACCATATATATCTGATGAGAGGCTAATATTCAAAAAATAAGGAATTCCTACAATTCATTAGCAAAAAAGCAAACAAATAACCCAGTTTAAAAATGGCCAAAGGACCTCAGTAGACATTTCTCCAAAGAAGACATACAAATGACAAACAGGTATAAGAAAATACACTCAACATCACTCATAATCAGGAAAATGCAATTCAAAACCACATTGCAATATTACTTCACAACTGTCAGGATGGCTATTATCAAAAAATCAAAGGACAGCAAGTGATTGGGATATAGAGAAAAGGAAAGCCTTGCACGTTGTTGATGGGGATCTAAATTGGTACAGCCACTATGGAAAACAATATGGAGGTTCCTCAAAAAATTATAACTTTAGTCATCATTTGATCCAGCAATCCCACTCTGAGTACATATCCAAAGGAATTTAAGTATGAATCTCATAGAGATACTTGCACTGCCATGTTCAGTGCAACATTATTCAAGATAGCAAATGTAAAGTAACCTAAATGTCCATTGATGAATAAATGGATAAAGAAACTGTGGTATATACATATAACAAAATATTATTTAGCCTTAAAAAAAGAAGGAAAGTCTGCTATTTGCAACAACTTGGATAGACCTGGAAGTTACTTCCCTGTGTGAAATAAGCCAGACACAGAAAGAAAAATTCTGTGTAATCTCCAGAATCTAAAATAGTTAAGGCATAGAAGTAACTAATTATTTCCAGAAGCCTGAGGGAGGGGTTAAGGGGTGATTTTGATCAAAGCGTACAAAGTTCCAGTTGTGAAAGATAAAAAATTCTGGATGTCTACTGTACAACATAGGCCTATGATTAGCAATGCTGTATTGTATACTTAAACTTTGCTGAGGGTAGATTTTGTGTTAAGTGCTCTTAACACAAAAGGAAAAAACAAAAGCAAATAAAAACAGGAGGGACGGTTTTTGTAGGTGATAGATAAGTTTATAACATTGATTGTGATGATAGTTTCACAGGTGTATACTTGTTTTCAAACACATCATGTTGTATACATTAAATATTATAGTTTTTTATGTATCAATAACACCTCAGTAAGGCAGTTTTTTAAACTTTGAACTTCAAATACATCAAGAAAGGGAAAAGAGAAGTCATAGAATGGTAAAAATATTTTGTATATCATGTATCCAACAAGAAACTTATATCCAGAATCTATTTTAAAAATCTTACAACTCAATAACAAAAAGACAATCCAGTTTTTAAATGGAAAAAGGATCTAAATAGATATTTTTCCAGAGGAATATAAATGGCATATAAGTACATAAAAAGATTTTCTATCAAAAATATAATCCAAATTACTAAAATTTCAAATGTACAAGCATTTTAGTAAGGCCATGTGTATAGGTTATTTTTTCCCTGTATAGGTACTTTTTTAGTAGTCAAAAGCAAAGAACTAAAAACTTACCTATACAAGAGATAAAAGAGAATGAATATATATGTGTGTGTATCAGAAAGTGTCACTATAATAAACTGTTATCTACAGTGAATAATTATTATAATGAAGTAATAGAAAAGTAGTATTTAAAGTACAACTAAAATGGCACCCCACTCCAGTACTCTTGCCTGGAAGGTCCCATGGGCAGAGGAACCTGGAAGGCTGCAGTCCATGGGATCGCTGAGGGTCGGACACGACTGAGCAACTTCCCTTTCACCTTTCACTTTCATGCATTGGGGAAGGAAATGGCAACCCACTCCAGTGTTCTTGCCTGGAGAATCCCAGGGATGGGAGAGCCTGGTGGGCTGCCATCTATGGGGTCGCACAGAGTTGGACATGACTGAAGTGACTTATATCAGCACTTCTTATAGCAGCAGCAACTTCTTTCTAGGCTTCTCTGGTAGCCGAGCTGGTAAAGAAGTTGCCTGCAATGCAGGAAACCCCAGTTCTATTTCTGGGTTGGGAAGATCCTCTGGAGAAGAGATAAGTTACCTACTCCACTATTCTTGGGCTTTCGCGGTGGCTCAGCTGGCAAAGAATTCACCTGCAATGTGGGAGACCTGGGTTCGATCCCTGGGTTGGGAAGATTCCCCTAAAGGGAAAGACTACCCACTCCAGTATTCTGGCCTGGAGAATTCCATGGACTGTATAGTCCATGGGATCCCAAATGAAAAGAATATCAAGATCATCAAAAGAGTGGGAGGAAAGGATGCTGAAAACTCCTGTTTACAATGCTGTAGCTAAACCCTGAGCAGAATGCACCTTCCTTAGAAGTCCCTGGAAACCTTGTAGAGCCTGCAGCTGCTGCTAAGTCGCTTCAGTCGTGTCCGAGTCTATGCGACCCCACAGACGGCAGCCCACCAGGCTCCCCCATCCCTGGGAATCTCCAGGCAAGAACACTGGAGTGGGTTGCCTTTTCCTTCTCCAATGCATGAAAGTGAAAGGTGAAAGTGAAGTCGCTCAGTCGTGTCTGACCTTCAGCAACCCCATGGACTGCAGCCTATGAAGCTCCTTCCATGGGATTTACCAGGCAAGAGTACTGGAGTGGGTTGCCATGGCCTTGTGTGTGCTAAACACAAATTTGAGCTATAAAAATTAGTTCTCTTTTGCACAAAATGAACAGCAATAAAAATCAGTCTTTATTTTATTTTTCTCACCAATGATAAATTTAGTCTGAGAAACATGATTTTTAACAAAAAACAGTTGAAATATCTTTGTAACTCCTTAAATTCCCGGTTCTTTTATCTAAGACAATATTGGAAAACAGACTAACTCCAGCCTTCCTTCCCTGTTTATGTATAACCCACAAGCTAAGAATGGTTTTTACATTTTTTTAATGGTTAGACAGAAAAATAAAAAGATGAATAATATTTTGACATGTGAAATAACATGAAATTAAAATTTCATTTTACATAAATAATTCTTTATAGAATATAGTCACAGTTTTTACTTTATTGCCTATGTATATCTATAGCTGCTTTCCCACTTCAAAGACAACGTTGAGAAGTTGTGACATACTACATATGACTCACAATGCCTAAAATACTTACTATTAAGCCTTTGGGGCTTTTACAGAAAATGTTTGCTAACTCCTTATCCGAGATAAATGAACATTCTTAATCTTAAAAAAAGAAAAACTCAAGTGCTCCAACAAAAAAAGAGAAAAGAAAGTTCACACAACTCTCATCTCCATTTTGATGTGCATAAATGTGGCTCTAAAAATCCAATTCTTTTTCATAAAATCTTCAGTTGGCTTTCATATCTTAGGCTAAATGTATGGACCTAGCCCGAAAATCCAGACAACATAAAGTCTGATTTATCCCTTGCTGCTGTTAAGTCACTTCAGTCGTGTCCGACTCTGTGCGACCCCCATAGACGGCAACCCACCAAGCTCCCCCATCCCTGGGATTCTCCAGGCAAGAACATTGGAGTGGGTTGCCATTTCCTTCTCCAATGCCTGAAAGTGAAAAGTGAAAGTGAAGTCATTCAGTCGTGTCCGACTCTTAGAGACCCCATGGACTGCAGCCTACCAGGCTCCGTCCATTGGTGTTTCCAGGCAAGAGTACTGGATAAAATTTGACCCAGCACTCCTTTGGCTACAATATTTATACATCTAATAATTTTAGCATCTCAGGAAATTTCCTTATGCTTCTGTAATATGGTTCCCTGAAGAAAGCTTAGCCAACTTCAAATAATACTCCCAGTGTGATGCCACAAGGAGTTATGAATTTTATTCTCAGCTCCAAAGTATAACAGTGAATAACTGTATTGCAGGGTCAACAACCAACTCACCCACCTTGTTCCCTAAACAAAGATTCTGGAAACATAAGAATGAAAACAAGTAGAAAGCCTTTACTCCCCAGAGAAAAGTACTAGATAAACACCCACAGAGTTCTTAAAAGGCAAAATTGTTCTGACTGTCGTATTATTATTTTATATCTTTTTATGTGAAGATTTATCATATCAAATCTATTCCCATGGAACTTCTAGAATAATTATTCAGCAAACTTTCACATCTCAGTCCATCATGAACCCCTTACTACCAGCCACACAATTTTAAAGGTTTAAATGTTCATAGCCAGTGAATTTTCAGTAGTGACTTAATTCCAATTGCCTCCCTCCAGGAATGGTTGAAACCAACATTTACTGAACTTGGCAATGTCACAGACTGAGGAAGAAAAGAGAGGTCAAAACTATTGGGTAAAAAGAGGAGCAATGAAAACTTTTGGAATATAGGGGAGATAGAGTGAAGAAACCAAGGAAGAAAGAGTTGTTAATTCCTTCTTTTGGATTATTACTCTAGATTGTGAATATATCTGGTGAGGAAGATAAAACAGTAAACCTCATTGAGAGCCTCTATTATCAAAAAGATAAGAAATACAAGAACTAAACACCATCTTGTATTAGTATAGAGGAAAGGGTAAAAATAAACATTCAAGAATACAATCTAACAACTCGGTGATTAATTTGATGCTATACGTCGATACATGTTTAAGTGTAGCCGTTCCACATTTCATAGACTCTTACAGTTTTTTCTAGTTGTTAGTAGTTAGACCCAGACTGGCCATATGCATAAGCCAATTTAGAACAGTAGTTATAATTTTCATGCAATACTA
The DNA here is from genome assembly GCF_027580195.1 of Bos mutus. NCBI lineage: Eukaryota > Metazoa > Chordata > Mammalia > Artiodactyla > Bovidae > Bos > Bos mutus. The sequence continues at coordinate 21,638,877 of NC_091644.1, read as the reverse complement.
CTTTTAAACAGGTTCTTCATTAAAACTCTTTTCTCTAGCCCTTTTTAACCCCCTTTTTCTTCAGCACTCATTCCTTCACATTGCCAGGAACTTCTCTTGTTCTGTGATACTAAATTTTCACTGATTTGGGGACACTACTATGCCTCATGGTTTTGTCCTAAAACCACAATTACAATTTGAGCATGATATTAATATGTTGCATGGGTGGGTAGTTTGGTATGTATGTGATAAACAGTTTTGCTATAAAGACCATGTTCTGTTTTAATTCATTTTATTGAAGTGTAGTTGATTTACAACACTGTGTTAGTTTCTGCTATACCACAAAGTGATTCAGTTATACATATATATATATATATTCTTTTTCATATTATTTTCCATTATGGCTTATTACAGTATATTGAATATGGCTCCCTGTGCTATGCAGTAGGACCTTGTTGCTTATCCACAAATACAATAGTTTGCATCTGCTAATCCCAAACTCCCAATTCATCCTTCCCCACCTAACCTCTCCTTGCTGCTGCTAAGTCATTTCAGTCATGTCCAACTCTGTGCAACCCCATAGACAGCAGCCTACCAGGCTCCCCGTCCCTGGGATTCTCCAGCCAAGAACACTGGAATGGGTGGCCATTTCCTTCTCCAACGCATGAAAGTGAAAGTGAAGTCGCTCAGTCGTGTCCAACTCTTCGCGACCCCATGGACTGCAGCCTACCAGGCTCCTCCGCTCATGGGATTTTCCAGGCAAGAGTACTGGAGTGGGGTGCCATTGCCTTCTCCGTCACCTCTCCTTAGCTACCACAAATCTGTGAAGAGCATGCTCTTCAAGTAACTTCAGTAATTCCTTTCTCTCCATAATGACCCCTCAGGCACTAAAACACACTAGCTCCTAAAATCCTTCATAACTAAACCTCTTAGACTTATATTTCACAATATTTTATTATGTGGGAAGTTTAATTCATTTTACACAGGTTTATTCATATTCACTGGTATAATATCGCTGATATTTTGAAGTCAGTCCAGCCTCTCTTAATACTTCTTTTGTTAGAAACTATTAATAATAAGCTCTGATCCTGAAGGAACACCTTGGGTAACCAGCTAAACCTGGACATTTTACAATCCTGTTAAAATATTACTATTATAACTGAGAAAATCTCCAGCACAAAGTATCTCACATTGGTGTAGGAGAAATAATAACAGTCTGAATGTTAAGAGACCTACTTTCTACTCATCAGCAGTATACAAGGAATGGCATTTGAAAATACAGAAAAGAAAATTACCTTTTGGAAATTAAACTCTGTAGTCATCACATACACATGGATTAGAAGAGAGATATACTCAAAAGAGAAAGAAATTTTCTTCTCACATCCAAGAACATTATAGCAATGAACCAACATTGCTAGCGTCAAATGAGCAGTCATCTTAAGAAACATAATGGATCCCAAGAAGCAGATAGTGACTAATCTTGACTACTAATTGATTACAAGTATTAGCATGACTATTATAAACAGCACTATAATGAACATTGGGATGTATGCATCCTTTTGGGCCACATTTTTCTCCAGATATATAGTAAGCAGTGAGATTGTAGGGTCATATGGTAGCTCTACTTTTAGTTTCTTAAGGAACCTCCATATTGTTTTCCATAGTGGTTACATCAATTTACATTCCCACCAACAATATAGGAGGGTTTCCTTTTCTCCTCTTCAGCACTTATTGTTGTGGATTTTTTTTATGATAGCCATTCTGACTAGTATGAGGTAATATCTCATTATAGTTTTGATCTGTATTTCTCTAATAATTAGCAATGTTGAACATCTTTTCATATGCCTTTTGGCCATTTGTATGTCTTCTTTGGACAATACATGTACCCCAGTGTTCACTGCAGCACTGTTTACAATAGCCAAAAATGGAAGCAACCTAAATGTCCATCAGCAGAGGATTGGATAAAGAAGATGCAGTACATATATACAACGGACTATTATTCAGTCATTAAAAAGAATGAAATAATGTCACCTGCAGCAACATGGATGGATCTAGAGATTGTCATTCTGAGTGAAATAAGTCAGACAGAGAAAGGGAAATATCATACGGTATTACTTATACAGGGAATTTTTTTTAATGTTACAAATTAACTTATTTACAAAACAGAAACAGACTCACAAACTTAGAGAACAAATTTATGGTTACAACAAAGACCTACTGTATACCAAAGAGAACTCTACTCAATATTATATAACAAACTAATTGGCAAACGAATTTGAAAAAGAATAAATATATGCATATGTATAACTGAATTACTTTGTTGTACCACTAAAACTAACACAACATTGTTAATCAACTATACTCCAATATAAAAGAAGAAGTTATTTTTAAAAAAAGTATTAGTGTGTCTTCTCATGCTAATCAAAAAAGGTATTATGTCAACCTTGGGGAAAAAAAACCACAGGAGTTGGTTATATCCACTCAAATACCTTCCACCAGAATAAGAGGTTTATGTAATAAACTTTAAATACTATAACTCTATTGGTAAGATTAGGATGGGGAACAGGTGTGCACCCGTGGCGGATTCATGTTGATGTATGGCAAAACCAATACAATACTGTAAAGTAATTAGCCTCCAATTAAAATAAATAAATTTACATTTTTTAAAAAATAATAAATTTTAAAAAAGAAATTATAGATTAACCTGATGATTTTTAACTTTATACCATTAGCCATACCATTTATCCCACTTCCTTTGTTCTATTTCCGTACTCACTAAGCAATCTTCTGGTTATTATTTATGTTACCAATATTGGTCTGTTTACACTGAAAAAACATATGGTTGCATGAGTGTACTTTGTTATGCATAATAACTTTATTTTTCATTACAAGTTTAAAGATGATTCTGATTTTATATTTTAGCTTCATAATGTCAGAATGAGCCTAAGTGAGAATGAACCTGCTGCTGCTGCTGCTGCTGCTAAGTCGCTTCTGTCGTGTCCGACTCTTAGTGACCCCATGGACTGCAGCCTACCAGGCTCCTCCGTCCATGGGATTTTCCAGGCAAGAGTACTGGAGTGGGTTGCCATTGCCTTCTCCGGAGAATGAGCCTAATGCCTCTTAAATCTGGTCTTGGCATATGTATCTGACAGGAATCATACATGCAAAAAACAAAATCCACCCTAGGTAACTTAAAGAGAAAGCAATTTGTTCTGGGTTGTTAGATTATTTGCAAAATTTCACAAGGCCTGGAAAAGCCAGGTTTGAATGCTACTCAGGCAGGAACACCACCAATCAAGAAAAATTTTCAGAATGCCATAGTTATGCTTTAGTGGAAATCTCACCATTATCACTCAATACCTATGATACTAGGAACCAGACCTGAGAACCTATATTGGGACTACCTCAAAAGAACAAAATGCTCAGCCACCAGTCTGCAAGAAGATCCTATTTCTCTGGATACCCTCATGCTGCATCCCTCCAAGTCTCGCTCCCTGGCATTTAGATTTTTGGCAGAGCCCGGGACACATTCCCAGCTGCAAGAGAGCCTAGGAAATGTAGCTTTTATTTTTCTAAGCAATTCAGTACTGGAGAGCACACCATAAATGAGCTAAAATAGGTCAGGTGAACCAATCTCCAATATCTATCAAAAAACTTCTTAAAACACTTAAACTAAAGGATTGTATACCTGATATATTTCTCTTTCTCAACTATATGACATAAATTTAGGATATTAATATCTATCTTATTTTCTTGTAGAGGTTGTTATACAGATCATGCCACTGATATATGTCAAAGTGCTTTGAAAAGTAAGAATGACTAGATGACCATTACAAAAATTACCAATTGTTGAGAGCTTTCCATGTGTCATTCATGGAACTAAAAACTTTAGATTTAATATAATAACTATGGTAGAAGAGTTAGGGGAAGATTTTAACCACTACACAAGTTTGCCTCCTCTCATTATTTGGTATGTGACTATTAAAACACATAAATTCCTAGATACTTTTAATTATTCATCTATTTACTTAGATCAAATAACTCTCAAGCTCAATGCTTAAAACTAAACCAAAAATGTAAAAGAACTATTCATTTTTCAAAGAAACCTGCCCAGAAAATGACTTTCAGAAGTTTCACACTTTTTAGTAATTAAACCTAGCCTGCTAAACTTTATTCATAACAATACTCAACTGTTTAAAACTGTATAGCCGTTTCCTGATTACTAAGATATTAAAAGCAATCTTTTCTGTCTTAAGGTGAGTTCAGCTCTGAATCAGCTAACCCTAAATTATTTAGTTTCACTTAGTTAATTCTCTGTTTCAGGTAAACTATTTACCATATTCCTGTTAACCCTATTAACTTACCTTGGCTCAGACCATTACCTCAACTGGGAGGTCTATCAGGACCATTAGCTCTTTCAAGTTAGTGCCATGAGCACTCTTAAATAACCAGGTCTTTTTTCTGGTTTCAACAAGATGGAAATTTAAAAGTACAAAAAGGAAGGAAAACATAAGACTGTTAAGAAGAGTCAACAACAGTTGGGTGCCTTCTTCGCAGTTGGAGAGCTGATGGAAGGACTTGACAGATGAAACAAGAAGAGAAACCTACAGTCTAGAATATACCATGACGAATCGTCAGGGAATATGGGAGTCATCTGCCTGTTAGAAACCAAAGAGGCTCTAGCTTAGAGGTTTGATACAGGGCAGAAATAAGCAGGGGTCTGAAATCTGGGTGATTAACTGAATTCCTGATATATGATATATATGCTGAGCTCACCGCCCTTTCTCTATTGCTGTTTGCAAAACAACATGCACCTCAACAGTTACACCTAAATAATAAAAAGGGAGCTTTTTTATCTGAAGAAATTGAGGAAAGTCATCTGGGGAGAACTGAACCATCTAGTGTGTTATTGAATTCCACAGTAAAGCCCCACTTATTCTGACATGCAGAGAGAGGTTCACAGCTGTTTTGTGGCAAAAAAGAGAGAGAATGCCAGAAAGAGAAGAATGTGGGATAAAAGACATGATGTGCCTAGCCCAGAGGGGTCTGGAGATGATAACCATGTAGATATACTACTGAAAGAAAGACAATGTTTCAGAAGAGAAGTCTCTGTGGGGAAAAATAAACAGAAAGGAGGATTCCATGAAACAACTGCTAGGATTGAAAGAGACACTAAACTTTTAACTGTGTAAAGAGATTTAGAATCTCCTTAGAAAACCATATATACACATAATTGAAATGACAACTAGACCAAATGGTAGCATAATTTTAAGGCATTGAAAATAAAATCCATTTGACCTTGATCCTGGAATGATTCCCCTTTTGATTGGCCCAGGGGTTGTGATATTTGACCCTTAGAGAAGGAGATAAAATTTTAGCATACTGTTCAATACTTTATCATGCAGTGAATAAAATGTATAGTCACAATAACATTAATATTGTACACTGGTTTTCAACTTTTACTATCATCCAATGGACAAATGCAGATGTTTCACTATGGTTGAATATCAGAATTAAAATCTTAACATCTTAACAATGTAAGAGGAAAAGGAGACGTGATAAAAAGTAAGTGAAAGGTGGAATGTAAAAGTAAAGAGAGAGAAAATGGATGGATGCTGTTATTCTTCCCATACACAAAAGAAAATCAGGATAATGACCAGAGGTGATAAAATATGAAAGAGGAGAAGAGCAGTACAACTAAAATCAAGCAGTCCAAGGAAAAGAGTGAAGTTAAAGAGGAAGTTTAGATGGTCAGAATTTTTATATTTCATAAAAGGAAGTGAATGGATGACTTAAGTTGATAAGTAAAGGAAAAGAAGTTATAAGTATATAATTTAGTTATGTAGTAACCACCAGAAGATCTAAAATCTAAAAGGATTCCTTCAGCATATGCGACTACAGGTAGAGGAGATTTTCTCTAGGGTGTGGAACTGAAAGTAGCAAGGGGTAGGACAGAAGATTGGTGCTTTTCACCATAAATTTTTCTGCATTATTTGATGTTTCATAATGTGTGTATTTTTCTCCAAATTTTTTTTAGATCTGAATCAAAGTTCAACTTCTTCTGAAACAATTATCAATTACGTATCTTCACTAACGATCATTCTACCACCACTACAAGGTACTCTCTTAACCCCTGCATATTTAGAGGCACTGTAACATCTTGAACTTGTTCATCTCTACAATTATTCTCATTTTATTTCCTAAAAGTTTCCTTTAAAATGTGGTTACCAAAATATTTTAAAATGTGTATAGTGGCTCACATTAGTTTTCTATTTGACTATTCTGAGCTAAAGTCTTTCTCTGCCTAATCCCACAAAGGAACTCTGAAGAATGAGTGGCACCAGGATCCTCTCCCCTTGAGGCAAGGAAGTCAATCTTCTGTGTCCCTGGATCAGTTACTCAAGGTTCCACTACTTTAAGTTCTTTGAAATCAGAGATCAGAACTTAAAAAATAAAATACTAAGTTTTTGATACAAAGTGCAAAGTATATTTAGTTTGGCTAATATATTAAGAGGATGAGAGGGTTGAATAGCATCTCTGACTCAATGGACATGAGCTTGAGCAAACTCCAGGAATCAGAAAGGATAGGGAACCCTGGTGTGCTGCAGTCCATGGGATTGCAGAGTTAGACACGACTTAGCAACTGAACAATAGCAACAGATATATTAAGTAGCCAGCAAAAAAATAAAAAATTGCCATTAGAATTTACCTAATACTTGACTTTCTTCAGTCCATAAACTAACATTCTCTCTTCATTTCACATGCCAATGCTTTATTCTTCTTGTAATTTTTAACAAATGTTTCTGAAATGATTTTTAAGAGTTCTGAAATATTCCAGAGAATATTTATCGAATTCTGTCACTTTATGTGAGATACAGAGGATTGCACCTGTCCTCCATCTTATAGTCTGATCTCAAGAGGATGAAGAGAAAAGACAGAAACTACAGAATGCTGTCTCTTCCACGTGCTCCAAGCCTTAGCAGCTGCCCTTCTCCAAGCAATGCTTAAACTTGCTTCCTTTTCTGTCCAGATTGCATTCTTACGAACTGGGATAAGAGACAAAGAACTATTATCTCTGGCTCTGAGAATTTTTTTTTTTTTTCTGGGCTTTGTCCTTTTTCTTGAACATCAATGAACTGATTCTATCCCAACCCCATCATTGTCTGTACACCAGCTCCTAATGACTTTATGATAAATACATTGATCCAAAAGGCATGAAAGAGTAGTATAGCTTTTAATTATAACATTTCTCCTTGGAAAATATAAACCAGAAGTCTCTTTAAAGAGAAATCAAAACTACTGACAATTGTCTAGCACTTAGGTAACTCAGAAACAAGCATCAATACAGCTATGCAAAATATTGCCATTTCTGTGTAATGAGTTTCACGTTTAATGCCCAAGAGAGACAGACACCTAACTAACAAAATATTACACAGGAAAACCACTGGTGTTTGGTGATTTCCATCCTTTAAGACTTATTAACTATATAGTGGTCTTTAATCAAATCCAGTATGGCACATAGCAGATCTGTGGTCAAATTTATGAAAGAGTCTCCCAAATATTCAAAACTATATTATGTCTGTGAGTTACACTTTGAGATGGGTAAGAAACATAAGAGTGGCCACTAGCCAGTGACTAACTGAGTCTATGACATAAAAGGCTGGCTCCCTTGACTCAAGGGGAGACAACTCCAGTGTCATTCATTGTCCAGAGTTCCCAGTGGCGTCAGGCAAAGACAGACTTTAGCTCTGCACTGTCCAATAGAAAATAATATGAGCCACATACACAATTTAAAACATTTTGGTAGCTACATTTTTAAAATATTCACATTGAGAAACATTTTTTAAGTATATGGGTAAATATTTTTAGAGACAAAGACAGTCACTACATAATGATCAAAGGATCAATCCAAGAAGAAGATATAACAATTATAAATATATATGCACCCAACACGGGAGCACCACAATATGTAAGACAAATGCTAACAAGTACGAAAGGAGAAATTAACAATAACACAATAATAGTGGGAGACTTTAATACCCCACTCACACCTATGGATAGATCAACTAAACAGAAAATTAACAAGGAAACACAAACTTTAAACGATATAATAGACCAGTTAGACCTAATTGATATCTATAGGACATTTCATCCCAAAATAATGAATTTCACTTTTTTCTCAAGCACGCATGGAACCTTCTCCAGGATAGATCACATCCTGGGCCATAAAGCTAGCCTTGGTAAATTCAAAAAAATTGAAATCATTCCAAGCATCTTTTCTGACCACAATGCAGTAAGATTAGATCTCAATTACAGGAGAAAAACTATTAAAAATTCCAACATATGGAGGCTGAACAACACGCTGCTGAATAACCAACAAATCACAGAAGAAATCAAAAAAGAAATCAAAATTTGCATAGAAATGATTGAAAATGAAAACACAACAACCCAAAACCTGTGGGATACTGTAAAAGCAGTCCTAAGGGGAAAGTTCATAGCAATACAGGCACACCTCAAGAAACAAGAAAAAAGTCAAATAAATAACCTAACTCTACACCTAAAGCAACTAGAAAAGGAAGAAATGAAGACCCCAGGGTTAGTATAAGGAAAGAAATCTTAAAAATTAGGGCAGAAATAAATGCAAAAGAAACAAAAGAGACCATAGCAAAAATCAACAAAGCCAAAAGCTGGTTCTTTGAAAGGATAAATAAAATTGACAAACCATTAGCCAGACTCATCAAGAAACAAAGGGAGAAAAATCAAATCAATAAAATTAGAAATGAAAATGGAGAGATCAACAACAGACAACACAGAAATACAAAGGATCATAAAAGACTACTATCAACAATTATATGCCAATAAAATGGACAACGTGGAAGAAATGGACAAATTCTTAAAAAAGTACAACTTTCCAAAACTAGACCAGGAAGAAATAGAAAATCTTAACAGACCCATCACAAGCACGGAAATTGAAACTGTAATCAGAAATCTTTCAGCAAACAAAAGCCCAGGTCCAGACGGCTTCACAGCTGAATTCTACCAAAAATTTAGAGAAGAGCTAACACCTATCCTACTCAAACTCTTCCAGAAAATTGCAGAGGAAGGTAAACTTCCAAACTCATTCTATGAGGCCACCATCACCCTATTACCAAAACCTGACAAAGATCCCAAAAAAAAAAACTACAGGCCAATATCACTGATGAACATAGATGCAAAAATCCTTAACAAAATTCTAGCAATCAGAATCCAACAACACATTAAAAAGATCATACACCATGACCAAGTGGGCTTTATCCCAGGGATGCAAGGATTCTTCAATATCTGCAAATCAATCAATGTAATACACCACATTAACAAATTGAAAAATAAAAACCATATGATTATCTCAATAGATGCAGAGAAAGCCTTTGACAAAATTCAACATCCATTTATGATAAGAACTCTCCAGAAAGCAGGAATAGAAGGAACATACCTCAACATAATAAAAGTTATATATGACAAACCCACAGCAAACGTTATCCTCAATGGTGAAAAATTGAAAGCATTTCCTCTAAGGTCAGGAACAAGACAAGGGTGCCCACTTTCACCATTACTATTCAACATAGTTTTGGAAGTTTTGGTTATTTTTAAAGATTTTTTTATGTGGACCATTTTTACAGTTTTTATTGAATTTGTTACAATAGCACTTCTGTTGGTTCGTTGGCCACTAGGTATGTGGGATCTCAGCTTCCCAACCAGGGATTGAATCTGCACCCACTGCACTGGAAAGTTAAGTCTTAACCACTGGACCACCAGGCAAGTCCAGGTAAAAAAATTTTTTTAATTTAATGTAAAAATAGGTAAAGTGAGTTTCTAAATTATATGTTTTTTACCAATATATTCAAAGTATATCATTTCAACATTCAATAAATACAAAAATTATTTGTTTTTGTTCAGTCACACAGTCGTGTTCAACTTTGCAACCCCATGGACTACAGCACGCCAGGTTTCCCTGTCCTTTACTATCTCCGAATCCGCTCAAATTCATGTCCACTGAGTTGATGATGCCATCCAACCATCTCATCCTCTTTAGCTTATCCTTTAGATAAGCTAAATTAGCATTAGGAGTTAAGAAATTAGACTAAAGAGATATGCAATTTTTATTGAATATTTGCCAATCATTAGGCAGGGGCAAACTAATATGTGTGAAGAAAGAACAAATGAAAAGGAATATGAATGTATAGCCTAGAGGGAAAAAAAAAGATAATTGTAGAATTAAAGTCTCTCGAGAGAAGAGAAGAGATGAGCTGAGCTATGATCCAAGTAATGATTGGAAAGGATTAGTTTTAATGTGTAAAAAGGAATACGACTTCCTTTGAAACTGAAGAAAGAGATGAGAAGAGTCAAAAAATCTTAGATTCTTATTTCTAACCCTTAGAAACTGCTGACAGCTTAATGCACACTTTAACACTAGAATATGCAACTATTCTATGCAACTATCAGACCCGTCTTCCATGAGCATAAACTTTAGATCATTTGTCAGCATTACATACTCTGTTACCTTTCCACACATTTATGAAATAACTACAGCGTGGTACCATCCCTTTAGCAAAGTGCCACACTAGCAAAGCCATGACTTTACGTATCATGCCTTTAAGTTCAGACTTTATCAGCTGAGGTTTCAGACCACATTTTAGTTTCTAGGATTCATTAATTACAAATCAATCTGTTAATGTGCATTAAATCTTTGCTCCTGTCTTTGAATTATACATCAAAGTAAAGGGTATATGTTACATAGAAATAGAAACATCTATTTCTGCTTTATTGACTATGCCAAAGCCTTTGACTGTGTGGATCACAATAAACTGTGGAAAATTCTGAAAGAGATGGGAATACCAGACCACCTGACCTGCCTCTTGAGAAATCTATGCAGGTCAAGAAGCAACAGTTAGAACTGGACATGAAACAACAGACTGGTTCCAAATAGGAAAAGGAGTATGGCAAGGCTGTATATTGTCACCCTGCTTATTTAACTTATATGCACAGTACATCATGAGAAACGCTGGGCTGGAGGAAGCATAAGCTGGAATCAAGATTGCTGGGAGAAATATCAATAACCTCAGATATGCAGATGATACCACCCTTATGGCAGAAAGTGAAGAAGAACTAAAGAGCCTCTTGATGAAAGTGAAAGAGGAGAGTGAAAAAGTTGATTTAAAGCTCAACATTCAGAAAACAAAGATCATGGCATCTGGTCCCATCACTTCATGGGAAATAGATGGGGAAACAGTGGAAACAGTGGCTGACTATATTTTGGGGGGCTCCAAAATCACTGCAGATGGTGATTTCAGCCATTAAATTAAAAGACACTTACTCCTTGGAAGGAAAGTTATGACCAACTATACAGTATATTAAAAAGCAGAGACATTACTTTGCCAACAAAGGTCCATCTAGTCAAGGCTATGATTTTCCAGTGGTCATGCATGGATGTGAGAGTTGGACTATAAAGAAAGCTGAGCACAGAAGAATTGATGCTTTTGAACTGTGGTGTTGGAGAAGACTCTTGAGCGTCCCTTGGACTGCAAGGAGGTCCAACCAGTCCATCCTAAAGGAGATCAGTCCTGGGTGTTCATTGGAAGGACTGATGTTGAAGCTGAAACTCCAATCTTTTGGCCACCTCATGCGAGGAGCTGACTCATTTGAAAAGACCCTGATGCTGGGAAAGATTGAGGGCAGGAGGAGAAGGGGATGACAGAGGATGAGATGGCTAGATGGCATCACTGACTTAATGGACATGAGTCTGGGTAAACTCCGGGAGTTGGTGATGGACAGGGAGGCCTGGCGTGCTGCAGTTCATGGGGTCGCAAAGAGTCGGGCAGGACTGAGCGGCTGAACTGAACTGAAAGGGTATATGAGTTACTTAATTTCTCTTACTTTCAAAACTGACATGGCTGTTACTTCTCATATCAGCCTGCCTACATGCCATAGATTCAGCATATCAAGTGACTGAAATTGAGATGGCTGCACACACACATAGAGTACTCCCCAACCCACTGCACAGTCTTCTCTGATGGGTCGGTGGTAAGGAACCCACCTGCCAATGCAGGAGACATGGGTTCCAACCCTGGATTGGGTTGGGAATATCCCCTGGAGAAGGAAATGACAATCCACCACAGTATTCTTCCCTGGGAAAATTCCATGGACAGAGGAGCCTGGAGTTGCAAGGAGTTGGATGTGACTTAACAACTGAGCATGCACACACAACTCCCTACAGAGCAGTTCGAGATGGGCAACACTGAAGAGTTTGCTGAGAATATCAAATGCACTATTATAAAAGCCTGATGCTGGGATTAACAGATACAAACTACTATACATAAAACAGATAAAAAAGATTTACTGTATAGACATGGGATTATATTCAATATCTTATAATAACCTATAATGGAATATAATCCAAAATATATATATATATAACTGAATTGCTTTGCTGTATACCTGAAACTACCACAGTATTGTAAATCAACTATACTTCCATTTTTAAAAAGTCTGCTGCAGATTTTTCAAGTGAACACTAAGGGATTCCACATTGAGTGTTTTCCAGCAATTAGTAGTTTACAAGCAATGTGGCTAATTAGCTCATCAGTCTTCAATGGAAGTGTTTCCATAAACATTCTGCCAATTACAAGACACCATGCATGCATGCTAAAATGTGTTTGAACAAGAGTTCATCATCCCCTTTCTAATGAAGAATAAACAGCAACTTCTAAAACACACTATACTTGGTTGAAAAGATTATTGTATTTGTGACTATATGCTCATCTAAGAATACTCTTGAGATATAATAACAGTTAAATACATACAACATCAACATAGCAATAGATGGAAATAACAAGGCAGCAGCTGTTGCCTTTGAAACCATATATAGGCTGTGAGTAAGTGGTGGTAAACACCAAACATTTTATCTAAGTCCTAACTGCAGTGCTGTTGAGCAGAGTGGATAGAGCTAACCTATTACTTAGGGATGGTTAACTAAAAATGAACTGCTATTTTCTTTTGTTAAAAAATGTCCCATAGATATGAGTTTCAAGAGATAAGATCTTTCAACTCAGGTGACCCAAAATGGACACTAATAAATTTCTTAAATCTCTACTTTCCATGGGAAATGATTTATTTTCTTATACCAAAAAAAAAAAAAAAAGCCCTGAATTACCAGGAAGGCAATAGGTAACATTAAAGGTTCAATATTGGAAATTCTATAATGGCATTTGTTGTTTGAGTAAGTACTCCAGTATTCTGATAGGAAGACTAATTACACTTTCAAGATACCATCTTCCAGAAATAATCATTTCTAGGAGTAATTGTCTTCTCTGACTAATACGGATGATAGTAAGTTTTCATTCCTAATTCCTGCTTGGGGAAAAAAATGTAAACCTAGGGTCTTGCAAATCATAAAAATAAAGAACTATGGAAATGTAGAAAGAGGGAGAATTTTTTAAATACCCTAAATACATATATTATGCACAAGAAGAATGTGTACATTTTACCTGTTTGCTTCTCACTGGAGGGAGATAGTCCTCTAGGTACAAGTCACATCATATATCCTGCTAGAAATACTCATGAGCCAGCAAAGTGGGGCAAGCTGTCAGCTGCTGCTGGCCTAAGCTTTTCAAACATGCCATTTAGTTGGGAGGCTCCTGCATTAGTAGACTAGACAGTGTAGCATTTCTTTTAGTATAAAATACCATAGCCCCATATTTGAGAAGAAATTAATTAGAGGGCCCCTGATGGATTAAAAAGCTCCTCATTTATTGGCTCATGGTGGCCTTGGTGGAGACCCACAATTAAAAATAGATGCGGAAATATTTTAGCAGTGGCAGGATTCCAACATATTTGCAAGTCCTCTCCCATTTGACATATGTGAACATGAAGGCCATAATACATGTTTCCAACTGCTGACTTTGGTAGGCTTAACTGCCAAGACTACTGGTCTTAAACAACACTTTTCAGCTCCAGATAAGTTAAACCAAAGTATATGGGGATTTGATAGGTGTTGTACACCACTTCTGTAGGCACCTTGGTTTGTCTGGAAGTATACAAAAGAGTTAAATCTTAAATTTAACTTAAATTTCTCTGAACACTCTTGAGATCTCAAATTATCCCTTTACACATTAAGGAGGCACCTCTTTTATATCTAAAACTGTGTAATTATTAAGATAAAGCAGTTAATGCTTACATGAGAAAGCTAAATATTATTTTTAAATATTCTAAGGAAAAAGACTCTGATTTGACTGACAGATCTTTAAGACTTTTGCTAAACCCAGATCATTAGTTATTTTTTTTCCAAACAGCACAATTAATATCTTTAGTGTTTATCTCAAAAACTTATTATGATATTTCATGATGTTAACAAAACTTCAAAGTATAATTATCCCAGTCACTACAATAGACCATGTATCACCATACATACCTTTCTACATATGAGAAAAAGTAGCATCTTTAGAATTAGAGATCTGAGAACAGCTTGTGTGCATGCATGCTCAGTCACCAATAATGTCCAACTCTGTGCAACCCTATGGACTGTAGCCCACCAGGCTACTCTGCCCATGGGATTCTCCAGGCAAGTATAGTGGAGTGGGTTGCCATGCTCTCCTCCAGGGGATCTTCCTAACCCAAGGATGGAACCTGCATCTGCCTGTGTCACCTGCATTACAGGTGGACTTTTTACCCACTTAGCTACCAGGGAAGCCCCCTGAGAAGAGGATATTTTCCTAAATGTTTATTAATATAAAGTATGTATTTCTCTATCAAAACAGTCATTTGTTCTTTGCAATTCTATGTATGAATAGCATGCCATATACTGGGTCACTTCTGTAAAATTTGCTTCTAACATAAGCCAAATAAAGTACCATAATCTTACCATCATAAGGATACCAAAGAAACAGACCATATGTGTTTGCATGGCTCAAATGTTTCCCTCTTTTTAAAATTACTATCCAAATATTTCATTTCAAAGGTAATATCTCAAGAAGTACCAATCTTTAAAAGACAACTGCGTTTTTACACACCAACAACATCAGAAATATAATTGAGTCCAGAAACACATGTATATGGAACTTTGGCATTTGACAAAAGTGACGTACCAAAACTGTGTTTTGAAATAGTTGCATCAATTTACATTCCCACAGGCAACATATAAAATCCTATTGCTTCAATGTCTGTCTAACATATTAGATTTTTTAATTTTTACCAATTGAATTGCATAAAATTAAATATTATTTGCATCTCCCTGATAATCAGTGTGGTTGAACATCTCTTTGATTTTTGTTGGTGCTTATTCTTTTGTAAAAATTTTTCATGGTCATTTTTCCTTTGCTTATTGATTTATGCATTCCTTATGTGTTCTTGTAGCTCATTTGGTAAAAAAAAAAATCTGCCTGTATTCAGGAGACCTGGGTTCAATTCCTGGATGGGAAAAATCCCCTGGAGAAGGAAATGGCAACCCACTCCAGTATTCTTGCCTGAAGAATCCCATGGACAGACAAGCCTGGCAGGATACAGTCCATGGGGTCACAAGAGTCGGATGCAACTTAGCAACTAAACCTATAACCTACACCTATGTGTTTTTCTTATAATGCCTAGTGTTTATGCCAATATCTTTCCTAGATTACCTTCTCATTTTCCTTAAAAATTTTATGATGTAAAAAAGTTCTCAGAGACTTCCCTGGTGGTCCAGTGGTTAAGAATTCACCTTCCAATGGATGGGACCTCGGTTTGGTCCCTGATGGGGGAACTACGATTCCCACATTCTTCAGGGCAACTAAGCCCATGCAATGCAAGGAGAAATCCAGCATGCAGCAACTAAGACCCATGTTGTTCAATCACTCAGTTGAGTCCAATTCTTTGCCACCCATGGACTGCAACACACCAGGCTTCCCTGTCCTTCACCATCTCCTGGAGCTTGCTCAAACTCATGTCCATTGAGTCGGTGATGCCATCCAACCATCTCATCCTCTGTCATCCCCATCTCTTCTTGCCTTCAACCTTTCCCAGCATCAGGATCTTTTCCAATCAGTCAGCCCTTCACACCAGGGTCAGCTCTTTGCATCAGGGGCCAAAGTAGTGGAGCTTCAGCTTCAGCATCAGTTCTTCAGTGAATATTCAGGACTGATTTCCTTTAGGATTGACTGGTTTGATCTCCTTGCACTCCAAGGGAGTCAAGAGTCTTCTCCAATATCACAGTTCAGAAGCATCAGTTCTTCAGTGCTCAGCCTTCTTTATGGTCCAACTCTCATATCCATACATGATTTCTGGAAAAACCATAGCTTTGACTAGACGGACTTTGTTGGCAAAGTTATGTCTCTGCTTTTTAATACACTGTCTAGTTTGGTCATAGCTTTTCTTCCAAAGAGCAAGCGTCTTTTAATTTCATGGCTGCAGTCACTGCCCACAGTGATTTTGGAGCCCAAGAAAACAGTTTGTCACTGTTTCCTTTGTTTCCCCACCTATTTGCCATGAAGTGATGGGATCGGATGCCATAATCTTGGTCTTTTTTTAATGTTGAGTTTTAAAGCAGCTTTTTCACTCTCTTCTTTCACCTTCATCAAGAGGTTCTTTAGTTCCTCTTCATTTTCTGCCATAAAGGTGGTATCATCTGTGTATCTGAGATTACTGATATTTCTCCTGCAATCTTGATTCTGGCTTGTGCTTCATCCATCCCAGCATTTCACACGATGTACTCTGAGTATAAGTTAAATAAGCAGGGTAACAATTTGCAGCCTTGACATCCTCCTTTCCCAATTTGGAACCAGTCCATCATTCCATGTGCTGTTCTAACTGTTGCTTCTTGACCTGCATACAGGTTTCTCAGGAGGCAGGTAAGGTGGTCTGGTATTCCTAACTCTTGAAGAATTTTCCAGTTTGTTGTGATCCACACAGTCAAAGGCTTTAGCATAGTCAATGAAGCAGAATTAGATGTTTTTCAGGAATTCTTTTGCTTTTTTTATGATCCAATGGATGTTGGCAATTTGACCTCTGGTTCCTCTACCTTTTCTAAATCCAGCTTGAACATCTGGAAGCTCACGGTTCACATACTGTTGAAGCCTAGCTTGGAGAATTTTGAGCATTACTTTGCTAGCGTGTGAGATGAGTGCAATTGTGCGGTAGTTTGAATATTCTTTGGCTGAGACCCATGCAGATAAATAAATAAATAATTTTTTTTAAATAAAGCTCTTAATTTTGATATAATAAGATGTATCAATCTTTTCTTTAAATTTGTTTCATGATTAATAAATCCTGTTGAACATCCAAAGCCTTACAAATATTCACCTTTAATTTTCACCGAGTTTTTAATTTTTCTCTTAATATTTAGATCCTAAATTCACCTGAAGCTAACTTTTTGTATATGATTATAGGAAACCAAATAGCATAGTGACTGAATAAGAGAGAAGTCCAAAAAAAAAAAAAAAAAAATGCAGCTGAGAGAATGAGATATAAAGCAAACAATTTTGCCCTCCTTGAGGAAATGAAAGTGAAAGGGAAAGTTGCTCAGTCGTGTAGAACTCTTTTCTAACCCATGGACTATACATCCATGGAATTCTCCAAGCCAGAATTCTGGAGTGGGTAGCCTGTTCCTTCTCCAGGGGATCTTCCCAAACCAGGAATCAAACCCAGGTCTCCTACATTTCAGGTGGATTCCTTACCAGCTGAGCCACCAGGGAAGCCCAAAAATAGTGGAGTGGGTAGCCTATACCTTCTCCAGCAGATCTTCCTGGCCAAGAAATCGAATCTGGGTCTCCTGTATTACAGGCAGATTCTTTACCAACTGAGAATTGAGTACGTGAGGGAGAAAAAATTGGAGCTCTGAGACTGCCTAAGATGAAATGTCCTATTAAATATCCTATACTTTCAGTTGAGAACTCTGAGTTGCTACATCCAAGAGTAGCTGTGTGTGCTCAGTCACTCAGTTGTGTCTGACTCTTTGTGTACTGTAGACCACCAGGACCCTTGGACTGTAGACCAGCAGGTTCCTCCATCCATGGAAATTTTCCAGACAAGAATATGGGAGTGGGTTGCCATTTCTTTCTCCAGGGGATCCTCCAAACCCAGGGATCAAACTTACATCTCTTGTGCCTCCTGCATTGGCTGGCAGATTCTTCACCACTAGGCCACCTGGGAAGCCCAAGGGCTAGCTAGAGATAGAATAATCTTTAAAAATTAATTTTTAAATTTTTCATTCATGATGCCAAGCATTTGATCAAAAACTATCCAAGACAGCAGTAGACAAAATCAGTTACTTTAAAAATCAAATGAAAAAAACAGACAATAGAAACAAACCTATAGGAGAACCACATATTGAAAATGTCAGATACAGAAATTAACTTAAAAGGAAACATTCAAGAAAAGTAATGGCAAGACAAAATTTCATCAGGGAACTAGAATTTGGAAAGAAATTAAAGAAAATTGTTTCCATATCTATTTTCACAGAAATAAAAACTATTTTTAAAAAACAAATGAAAATTAAAGAAATTAAAATGTATGATATCTAAAGGAAAAATTCACTGGATGGACTTAAAAATATCCTGAAGATGCCAGGGGGAAAAGTGTGATGAATTTGAAGAAAGATTTAAAATTAAAATGTTTTAAAGTATCATTTAAATATCATTTTGAAAAATGAGTTACATGTTTTGAATCAGAAGACTCATAAATATTGAAATATCAACTCAGCACAAACTGATCGACAGACCCAATTTAATCCCAATCAAAATCTCAGCAGGCTTGTTTTATAAAAATTTCCAAGATTTTTACGGATATGCATGGGACCGAGTATAACCAAATGAAAATAATTTTGATTTCAATACTTACTCTGGTATACAGTAATCAAAACAATGTATTATTGCCATAAGGATTGATATGGAATCAATGGAACAGAAGAGAGTTCCAAAGTAGACTCACACAGAGATGGTTAACTACTTTTCAACAAAGGTGCAAAAATGATTCAGTTGAGAAAGATTAGGATTGTAAGGGGTTTTTTCAACAAATGGTATGGGAACCATTAAACTTCTATATGCATCTATATGATATTGTTTTAATTGTATTCTCATATAAAAAAATGAGTTATTACCTCTAAATCACACCGTTTATAAAATGTATATCCATGTAGATCATACAGGTAAAACAATTAAGCCTGTAGATGACAACACAAGAGGATATCCTCCTGACTTTGTAATAGGCAAATTTTTTAAACATAAAAAAAATCTCTACCCATAAAGGAACAAAATGATTAACCTGAATTTATCAAAACTACTTATAAATAACAAAAATGCTTAAATAAAGGAAGAAGACTTTTTAATATCACAACTAAAATCTCATATCAAGAACAAATTTAAACTACAATGAGTTTTTCAAGGCAATAGAAATAAAAGCAAAAATAAACAAATGGGACATAATCAAACTTATAAGCTTTTTCCCAGCAAAAAAAAATCATCAACAAAAAGAAAAGAGAACCTATAGGATGGGAAAAAATATTTGCAAACAATGCAATCAACAAGGAATTAATTTCCAAATGATACAAACAACTTAGACAACACAATCACAACAACAAAAAAATACCATCCAATCAAAAAATGGCAGAAGACCTAAACAGACATTCTCCAGAGAAGACACACAGCTGGCCAATAAGCACATGAAGACACTCAACATCACTAATTATTAGACAAATGCAAATCAAAACTAGAATAAGTTATCACATCACACAGGTCAGAATGGCCACCATTAGAAAGTCGACAGATGCTGGAAAGAGTGTGGAGAAAAAGGAACCCTCCTATACCGCTGCTGGGGATGTGAATTGATTGTCACTGTGGAAAACAGTATAGAGATTTCTTTAAAAACTAAAAATAGAATTGCATTTGTTGTTGTTGTTGTTGTTATTCAGTCACTAAATCATGTTCCACTCTTTGTGACCCCATGGACTGCAGCACACCAGGCTCCCCTGTCCTTCACTATCTCCCAGAGTTTGCTCAAACTCATGTCCATTGAGTCAGTGATACCATTCAACCATCTCATCCTCTGTCGCCCCCTTCTCCTCCTGCCCTCAATTTTTCCCTGCATCAGGGTCTTTTCCAATGAGTCGGCTCTTCATATCAGGTGGCCAAAGCATTAGAGCTTCAGCTTCCACATCAGGCCTTCCAATGAATATTCAGGGTTGATTTTCTTTAGGATTGACTGGTTTTATCTCCTAGCCATCCAAGGGACTCTCAAGAGTCTTCTCCAGCACGAGAGTTCACAAGCATCAATTCTTCAGTATTCCATCTTCTTTATGGTCCAACTCTCACATTCATACATGACAACTGGAAAAACCATAGATTTGACTATCTAGACCTTTGTTGACAAAGTGATGTCTCTGCTTTTTAATATGCTATCTAGGTTTATCAAAGCTTTCCTTCCAAGGACTGAGCATCTTTTAATTTCATGGCTGCAGTCACCATCCACAGTGATTCCGGACCCCAAGAAAATAAAATCTGTCACTGTTTCCACTTTCTCCCCTTCTATTTGCCATGAAGTGATGGGACTGGAAGCCATGATCTTCGTTTTTTGAATGTTGAGTTTTAAGCCAACTTTTTCACTCTCCTCTTTCACTTTCATCAAGAGGCTTTTTAGTTCCTCTTCACTTTCTGCCATAAGGGTGGTGTCATCTGCATATCTGAGGTTATTGGTATTTCTCCTGGCAATCTTGATTCCAGCTTGTGCTTCTCCAGCCCAACGTTTCTCATGATGTACTCTACATGTAAGTTAAATAAGCAGGGTGACAATAGACAGCCTTGACATACTCCTTTAATGCTCAAAATTCTCCAAGCCAGGCTTCAGCAATACATGAACTGTGAACTTCCAGATGTTCAAGCTGGTTTTAGAAAAGGCAGAGGAACCAGAGATCAAATTGCCAACATCCACTGGATCATCGAAAAAGCAAGAGAGTTCCAGAAAAACATCTATTTCAGCTTTATTGACTATGCCAAAGCCTTTGACTGGTTCCAAATAGGAGTGTTTACCTTATGACCTAGGTATTTCATTCCTAGATATAAACCCAACAGGATGTCTACATTCATGAGCCATAAGTATTGCACAGATACATACATAAGAGGAATGTGCATTAAAGCCAAAAATTGGAAACAACTCAAATATTCATCAACAATAGAGTGGATAAATAATTTTGGCCTATTAAACAATGAAGGGGCTTCCCAGGTGGCACCAGTGGTAAAGAAAGTGCCTGCCAATACAGGAGACACAGGAGACCTGGGTACAATCCCTGGGTCAGGAAGATCCCCCAGAGGAGAGCATGGCAACCCCCTCAAGTATTGACACCTGGAGAATCCCATGAACAGAGGAGCCTGACAGGCTACAGTCCACAGCATCACAAAGAGTTGGACACAACTGAAGTGACTTAGGATGCACATATTCAACAACAAAAACAAATGAACTACTATATGGCAAGGCCTCACAAAGATAACATTGAGCAAAAGGAGCCATACTCAAGAGGTGACATACTGTATGATCCTACTTATACAAAATCAAAATGAGGGGGAAAAAAAAAATTACTCTGTGTAATAAGCAGGATAATGGTAACCTGTGTGGTGAGAGTAGTAACTGACACAGGGTATGCTTCTAGGGTTCTAGTATTGTTCTATTTTTTATTCTATTACTCTATTATTGTTATTCTATATATTCTATTGTTATCTATTTACTTCTATATATTTTGATTATTTATTGTTATTCTACATATTCTATATATTCTATTCTGTAATTCTATATATTCTATTATTGTTCTATTATTGATCTAGGTAGAAGTTACATTCATATATTCACAATGAAAATATATTGAGTTGTTTGACAACGTGTATTTTTTGTATATATGTCATTCTTAATGAACCACTAAAAATCCTTAAAGCAATTGTATGACTTGGAAAAAATGTCTGTTGTAGAAGAGCAAAGGTTACACAAAAGTAGCAAATAGGCTACAGGCAAAAAATGTAATCCAGACATTATAAATAATTCTTAGCTAATTCCTAGGTAACTATTATATGAATATTCTAAAACTATTTAATACCAGATTTAATACTTTACCATTGTAAAAGACTTATTAGGTTATGAGTGACCATATATAATCAATACATGGACCACAGTTTCTGGATCTTGACAGTTTCACCTTTCCTTTCACCATTCTCCCCCAATACTATCCATATACTATCTTCTACAAGCAGCTTCTTTAGGTAACCAAATGCCCATTTTATTTATCACTTCGACTGTCTAGCTAAAGCCACAGAAGGCAGTAAAACAGAATAAAAGAGACTCCTATAATAAGGCTATGTAAATTATACTATGTTTTTATTAGAAAAAAATTCTGAATTAGTGTCAGAATTCTTCTTGAAAATAAGTCAATATATATACAGTATAGATAAAAATATCCTCTACTTGCAGTATTCTTTACTCTTTCAAAAGTATTAAACTTTGCTCTTCAAAACTCCTTCACATTATGACACTAGACAAAGCACACACACACACAAATAAAAAAAGAATGAAAGCACGAAATTTTTAAAATATGTTTCTAGTATTATACAGAGTTACTTGGATCAGAACGCATTCTCCTGATACTTTAACTCCACCACTGAGCTAAAATTCCTTCCAAGTTTTTGAGAACAGTGCTCTCACTATCACTATCTCTGCTATCCACAAGATAAGCATTGGCCATTCCCCAAATTCCAGAACCATTTGCCATTTTACTGCCTTCCTCCTACACACCAGTGGCAGGAATTCAATTTGGCAGTTGGTCAAAAAGATTAGGAGTATAAAGCACTTGGTGATCTTTAACCAAATGTATTTGTTGTGTATATAGCATATGCCATGTATATGTATTTCACACATTATCACAGAACACACTGAGGGATACATTGCATAATTCTAAAATCCAAAGAGACTTCTCTTTGAGAACTTTTCCTTAAAATAAGTTACTTCTGTTGAGCTAAAAGTGTTGATCACTGTTTTTTAAAAAAGCAAATACCATTTCCTGACAATTATTACAATTATTATTCTCTTCTAAGAAAGACCAACATCTTACATATTTACTGCCAGGTGATTTATGGAAACTATGTTGGCAAATAGATCTCATTTTCTGAGAGAAAGAGTACTAAATAGGGTTCATATTCTTTCCAAAGAATTAGCAAAGAAACCATAACTATAAAAGATATTTCTTCATAAAAATAGGCAAAAATAATTATAAATTTTTGTAATATAAAATGATGCTTAGGTTCTTTTTTTATTTAACAAACATTTATTAGGTGTCTGTTATGTATCAAATAAACGTGATGCTTGCCACCTTTAAGAAGTTGTGTCTAGAGACTTCTCTGGTGGTCCAGGGGTTAAAATTCTGTGCTTCCACTGCAGGGGGCATGGGTTCAATCCCTAACCAAGGAACTAAGATCCCACATGCCATGCTACTGTACAGCCAAAAAATAAAAAGAGAAAGGAGAGAATGGTAAAAGTCAAACATGGAACGTTGTGGGAGCTGAGTTTAAAAGTTTGAACTTTATCCAGAAAGATAATCCCTAATCCTTCCAAAGTTACTAAAAGGATTTTAAGCAGGGAAGTAAAATAAGTATATTTTCATTTTTTAATTTATTATTTTTAATTGAGGCTTCCCTGGTGGCTCAGACGGTAAAGCATCTGCCTGCAATGCGGGAGATTCAGGTTCGATTCCTGGGTTGGGAAGACCCCCTGGAGAAGGAAATGGCAATCCACTCCAGTACTCTTGCCTGGAAAATCCCATGGACAGAGAAGTCTGATAGGCTACAGTCCATGGGGTCGCAAAGAGTCGGACACGACTGAGCGACTTCACTCACTCATTTTTAATTGAAGGATAATTGCTTTACCTTATTGTGTTGGTTTCTGCCATACATCAACATGAATCAGCTATAGGCATACATATGTCCTCTCCCTCTTGAACCGCCCTACCTCCTCCCATACCATCCCACCACCATTCTAGGTAGTCACAAAGCACCAGATTTGAGCACATGAAAAGAAGCTCAACATCACTCATTATTAGAGAAATGCAAAACAAATCTACAATGAAGTACATTTTACTTTTTAAAAAACACATTTGGCTTTGGTATTGGGCAAGGCTAAGGCAGTAATCCAAAATTCAGAAGGCAGCATTAACAATGGAGAAGAGAGAACAGATCTGAGAAACAAAAGGAAAATTTGTTAAACTTGGAGACTAATTGGAAGAGAGGGGTGGAATAAAAACAAAAAGTCTAACTGATTTGGTAACTAAGTGGATGACAATACCATGGCAGATAAGACAGGAGGAAAAATCGGTCTGAGGTGGTAGGGAGCAAGGAGGAATGATGAATTTATTTCAAATTATCTTAGACATTATGTTTTTTATATATTTTCCGAAGAATCTCTTTAATATATAAATCATACATAATATATATGGGCTTCCCAGGTGGCAATAGAGGTAAAAAAAAAAAAGAAAACCTGCCTGCCAATGCAGGAGATACAGGAGATGCAGGTTAGATCCCAGGGTAGGGAAGATCTCCTGGAGGAGAGCATGGCAACCCACTCCACTATTCCTGCCTGGAGAAACCCATGGACAGAGGAGCCTGGCAGGCTATGGTCCATAAAGCTGTAAAGAGTTGAATACAATTGAAGCAACAGCATGCACACATATAGCATATATAACCAAAAAAATTGTATTTGACCTAAAGTTTATTGTGATTAATTATTCATTTTAATTATTTAATTAGTAAAAATTCCCTGATCTTCTTAAAATTATGTTTGGGATGGGGATTTTTGCTTCTTTATGCTCTCAAAATAGCTCCTAACACATTCTGATATATAAAATCAATCCACTAACTAAAAGAGTATTGCTCAGTTCTTTATAAAATAGCCTGCTAATGATATATTCATTATAAGACTATTCAAGTAAATTTATACACTACCATATGTAAAATCGATAGCCAGTGAGAATTTTGCTGTATGACTCAGGGAGCTCAAATCAGTGCTCTGTGACAACCTAGGGGGCATGGGATGGGGTGGGAGGTGGGAGGGAGTTCCAAGAGGGAGCTGTATGTATACCTTTGGCTGATTCGTGTTGATGTATGGCAGAAACTAACAATATTGTAAAGCAATTATCCTTCAATTAAAAATACATAAAAATGTTTAAAAAAAACTATTCAAAATATCAAAAGGTGAAATACATGCTTTTAGTATGTAATTTTGTGTGTGTGGTTTTTTAACTGGAGGATATTTGATTTACAATGTTGTGTTTATTTCAGTTGTACAGCAAAGTGATTTGGTTATACATATACATATATTCCTTCTTTTCTAGATTCTTTCCTCATATAGGTTATCATAGAATATTGAGTAGAGTTCCCTGTGCTATACAGTAGGTCCTTGTTGGTTATCTGTCATATATATAGTAGTATGCCTATGTTCATATCAAGCTCCTGATTTATCACTCCCATTACATTTCCCCTTATCATGTACTAGTAACACAGCAGCAACGTGAGTTATACATAGTTTATGCAAAACAATTTTTTATGTTTAGGAAATATAAACCTCCAGAAAAATGAAAAATGTACCTCTAAGATGGCCAGGTCTGAAACTTCCATCTCCAATTGTTTACAAGGAAACTGACAATTTTTTTATGTATGGGAAAAGACATCTTCAGCTTCATTAGTCGTTTCTGATTTCATGACAAAAAGTGTACATTTCTCTGTTTATTATGGCTAAACTATGGTGTGAGGAGAACAAATGAAGGAAGAATCAGGAGTGGGGCTCTGAGCCTTGGAGCTGCCTAATGAGCCACTCTGTCGCCCACAGTTAGCTCCTCAGAGCTCAACAAAAGACTAATTAAACTCAAATCAACTAAAACACAACACTCAAATCTAATCCCATAAGGATATGCAATTGCTTCCAACCAGGACTAGAATACTCACTTTCTTTGCGAACTTCCTCAAGTGCCCCAGTAAGTTCTTCCTTTAAAACTGTGGCTTCCTGAGCAATCTTCTCTCCCTTGTCTAATAAATTCCAAGTTGCTTCCTCCACAGAAGCTAGAAGGACTCTGGCTCTTTTTGAACGTCCTTTTTTCCTGTTGGAAGGATTCTGGGGACAATTTACAAGTGTAGTAACCTAAAATTGGAAAAACACAAGTCACTCATCAGACAAATTGCAAGAGGAACAGTCTTGGGATATCATAGACCAGAACAAAAAGAAGTATTTCGTAATAATATGATTCATTCTCAATACTACAAGTACATTCTCAAAAGTCAAGTCAAGTCACCAATAGCAATATTATCAGCTACCACAGACTTCCCAACTAAAGATAGGAAGAAAGGAAGGAAGGAAGGAGGGAATCTCATCAAGTTTTACTATTGGAACAATGCAAAACATAGTATATATAATATCCACATATATATTATTTGATATATATATATATCTCTCTCAAATGATTATTTATATCACTTTGTAACCAGCAATCTACATTAAGAGGGAGGCAAAAATAATTACAGTTAAGTCAGTAGGTAGTAATCTATTTAGATTAAGAAAAGAGATTACTAATGTGTGTCGGGTGTGGTGCAGAATCACTCTGAAATATGTAAAACAGTGGCTATCTAAGGAGGGCAAAACCCAAGTTCTCACTATGACCTACATTCTGGCCCTTTGTAAACTCTTACCTCTCTCCTACACTATCCCCTAACTCAGTTGGCCTCCCCAACACTCAGATCCCCCTCAACGTGTCCTATCAAGAAGCCTTTTCTGACCACCCCAGTCCTCATCCTCTTCCACTCTGTTCCCTCACTACCCTTTATGCTTCTTCAGGACATTTCAGAGCCTGATATTTTTTGTTCATATATGTTTATTGCACCCTTCCAACACAAAATGTAAACTCCATGAAAACAGGAAATGTGGTTTCTTTCTCCTGCACTCAGAACAATGCATGGAAGTTGGGGTGGTGGTGGTTGTTGTTCAGTCACTAAGTCATGTCAGACTCTGTGACCCCATGGACTGCAGCACACCAGGCTTCCCTGTCTTTCACTATCTCCCAGAGTTTGCTCAAACTCACATCCATTGAGTCAGTGACGTCATCCAACCATCTCAACTTCTGTCATTCCCTTCTTCTCTTGCCTTCAGTCTTTCCCAGCATCAAGGTCTTTTCCAGTGAATCGGCTCTTCGCATCGGGTGGCCAAAGTATTGAAGCTTCAGTTTCAGCATCAGTCTTTCCAATGAATATTCAGGGTTTATTTCCTTTAGGAATGACTGGTTTGATCTCCTAGATGTCCAAAAGACTCTCAACAGTCTTCCCCAGAACCACAATTTGAAAGCACCAATTCTTTAGTGCTCAGCCTTCTTTATGGTCCAACTCTCACACCCGTACATGACTACTGGAAAAACCAAAGCTTTGACTACATGGACCTTTGTCAGCAAAGTGATGTCTCTGCTTTGTAATACACTCTCTGGGTTTGTCATAGCCTTTCTTCCAAGGAGCAAACATCAATTTCAACATAAAGTAGTTAAATAAGTGTTTCTTATATAAATGGCTTAATGAATGGAGTAATTAAACCAATGAACTTTTTTGTTAATTAATTTTTTAATTGAAGGATAATTGCTTTACAGAATTTTGTTGTTTTCTGTCAAATATCAACATGAATCAGCCACAGGTATACATATGTCCCCTCCCTCTTGAACCTCCTACTCATCTCCCTCCCCACCCCACCCCTCTAGATTGATACAGAGTCCCTGTTTGAGTTCCCAGTCATACAGCAAATTCCCATTGGCGATCTATTTTACACATGGTAATTTAAGTTTCTATGTTACTCTCTCTATACATTTCATCCTCTCCTCCCCTCTCCCTGATATCCATAAGTCTGTTCTCTATGTCTGTTTTCCCATTGCTGCCCTGCAAATAAATTCATCAGTACCATCTTTCTATATTCCCTATATATGCATTAGTATATGATATTTATCTTTCTCTTTCAAACAGAGAAACTTTTTAATATCTATATTTTAAATTGCCTGAATATGTTAATAATGAGCATGTATTACTTTTGTAGATTTGCTAAAATAAAAATAAATTCAAACTTCCCTAGTGATACAGTGGATAGAAATCTGCCTGCCAATGCAGGGGACATAGGTTCGACCCCTGGTCCAGGAAGATTCTACATGCTGCAGGGCACCTGAGCCCATACACCACTACTGAGCCTACTTGGCACAACTACCAAAGCCTGCACATTCTAGGGCCCCGTGAGCCACAACTACTGAGCCCAAGTGCTACAACTACTGAAGCCCATGTGCCTAGAGCCCATGTTCCACAAGAAAGCCACTGAAACGAGAAGCCTGCACACCACAACTAGAGACTAGCCCCTGCTCTTTGCAACCAGCAAAAGCCCACATGTAGCAACAAAGACCCAGTAGAACCAAAATAAAAATAAGCAAATAATTTAAAAAAAAAGAATAAACTCATGATAAGAGCATTGTTTAGAAACAGAAATTAAGTATCTGTATTTGGAAATAAAACCTTATACAAAATTACTGTAAATATATCCATTTAATTTAATACTGTGAAAAATATCCATTTAATTAAACCTTGAATCCCAATAACTAAATATGGTTAACATTTTCATAAGCAAACTTGAAGATCCCCATTGTAGAGAAGAAAAAGACACTTGTATCCACTATTTTAAAAAGGCCTGAAACTCTTGTTGAAAGCTAGGCTCTTGTATGTCATCAAAGAGCCAAGCCTTTTAACAATCATGTGCCACACTTTGACAACAGACTATACATAATCTTTCCTGTTCTGCAGCCCCTGGAGACTTTGCTTGTTTATTATTAATGGAGCATTAAATATTTGTTTATTTGACTAACTGGATCCAGTTCTTAGCCAAGAACTGAGAAGGGAGTTGGTGATGGACAGGGAAGCTGGGTGTGCTACAGTCAGTCCTGCTGCTAAGTCGCTTCAGTCGTGTCCGACTCTGTGAGACCCTAGAGATGACAGCCCACCAAGCTCCCCCGTCCTTGGGATTCTCCAGGCAAGAACACTGGAGTGGGTTACCATTTCCTTCTCCAATGCATGAAAGTGAAAAGTGAAAGTGAAGTCGCTCAGTCGTGTCCGACTCCTAGCGACCCCATGGACTGCAGCCCACCAGGCTCCTCTGTCCATGGGATTTTCCAGGCAAGAGTACTGGAGTGGGGTGCCATTGCCTTCTCCAACAGTCAGTCCATGGGGTGGCAAAGAGCTGGACATGACTGAGTGACTGAATTGAACTGAACTGAGAAAGAACTCACAAGCTACAGGGGAAATATATGGATGAAAATAATTTTCATCTGCCCTTTTATTCCCCTCCTCTGTCCAACAAACCTTCCTCTTTATCCTAGTTTGCTGTATTCCCATATTCACAACCCAGAGTGGATTTCCTTATAGCAAGCATTTATTTCCTTTCTTGGAAAATCATAATAATCATATTATCCTTTAAGATTATATTAAGTTTAAATAATATAAAGTGTTTTTTAAGACACAAAATATGGCACAAGTGTTGGATGGTATTTAACGTGTGTTTTCTAGTCCATCCCCATGAGATCCTTGTCAAAGATGTTCTCTCTGGGCCTATCTATATCTTGCTCATAGGGTCCTCCAAGCTAAATGTGAAGGAATCAATTAACAAAGCACATTCTGTGTGCTCTACAAGCAGTCAAATAGGGCCACATGTCTTTATCGTGCATTATGTAAAGATGATAATAAGTCTGGTTTATTACATGGGTTTTCACATATTCCAAAAGACAAGTATCTTGTTATTATCAGTGTAATTTATATATCAAGAGTTAAAAGATACTTGTCCAGATTAAGACAAATTACAGCACCTTGCTTAAAACTTTTGTTTTAAATGAACAATAAGTATCATTGTCTAAAATGTTCCTTCAGAATTTATTTTAAGTGCCACAGTTCATGACGCTTCCCACTGAACATTCCTCTATTATTGTTCAGATCCACCAAGCGCCAAATGTTTTCCATAGAATAGCCTGAGCTTTCAAATTAAAATGAGCATTCCAGAAATGCTTTGTTCCTTATAATAAATGCCAGAGAAGTAGGAAATGTGAAAAGAACATTGTGCTTCCATCAAAAAAAAAAAAAAAAATTGCACCTTGCAAGTTGTTCAAGTTTAACCTAAATCTTCTTTTTAAATACCTCAATATAGTTATTTAATACTGACTAAACTAAAGTCATGATGCTTTCAATGATTCATTTTATCTCAAAAAGTACATATGATGTAGTAGGCCTTGGAATATAAAAATATAGAAAGCTAATTTTTTTTTATCCCAAATCACCTATGGGGATCTAACCAACTATCATAAGTGACCCGGGGGGCTTCCCTTGTGGCTCAGCTGGTAAACAATTCACCTGCAATGCAGGAGACCTGGGTTCAATCCCTGGGTTGCGAAGATCCCTGGAGAAGGGAAAGGTTACCCACTCCAGTATTCTGGCCTGGAGAATTCCATGGACTGTATAATCCATGGGGTCGCAAAAGTTGGACACGACTGAGCAACTTTCACTTTCACATAGATGACCATGACCCCTGAAAGTAGATGATTCTCACCAAGGGCTGGAGGGTGCATATGTTTTCTGAAACCATCTCCCATCTCCTACCAGCAAACAGTAAAAATTAGCCTGAAGCTATTTTGTAAAATAATTCTTGTTTCTTTTCCAGCACAAAATCAGTTATATACCAGGAACACAAAAACTTTATTGGAATTTATAGCAAAGATTATTCTAATGTAAGACCCAAGTTCAGATCTTGCTAATCTTTCTTTTTACCACTGTGCAGAACTGACCCCTTTCCTTCTTTATCAGACTTACAGAGTCCTTCTCAAATGGAAAGTCTTTGACCTCAAGTGTACAGCTCTTAAAGAACTTGGGTTTTGTTCACTTTTCTTCAGTCTATAAATCTCTTCTAGGCTACAGACACACCTTCATCATAGATACAGAATCAGCTCCCCACTGATGTGGTCCTAAATTAGAGATAAGAGTCAAACACGACTGAGCATCTTCTCTTTCACTTTTCACTTTCATGCACTGGAGAAGGAAATGGCAGCCCACTCCAGTGTTCTTGCTTGGAGAATCCCAGGGATGGGGGAGCCTGGTGGACTGCCGTCTATGGGGTCGCACAGACTCGGACACAACTGAAGCGACTTAGGAGCAGCAGCAGCAGCAGTAATATAAAAAGAAGAAATTTCTTACTTTATGCATTCTTCTCATGCATAATTCCATAATACCAAGTGTATTTTAATGGTGTGTAACACTTATACATTAAAATTTAGAGTACAAAAAAAATAAAAGGGTTTTCTAATCTTTCCTAATTCATGTATGCTTTTTAGGTACCCCGAAGATACTGAAATTGATATGCTAGGAAACTACCCTTTCGTGGAACACAGCCTTGTGAAGGGGCTTGCATAACTCAGTGAAGCTATTAGCCATGTTTGCAGGGCTACCCAAGATGCACAGGTCATAATGAAGAGTTCTGACAAAATGTGGTCAACTGCAGAGGGAAATGGCAAACCAGCCCAGTTACTCTTGCCACAGAACCCCATTAACACTATCAAAAGGTAAAAAATATATGACATTAGGAGATGAACCCCCCTCCCAGATGGGAAGGTGTCCAATATGCTACAGGGAAAGAGCAGAGGATAATTACTAATAGCTCCAGAAAGAATGGAGCTGCTGGGACAAAGCAGAAACAACACTCAGTTGTGGATATGTCTGATGGTGAAAATAAAGTCCAGAGCTGCAAAAAAAAAAACCAATATTGTATAGGAATCTGGAATGTTAGGTCCATAAATCAAGGTATATTAGATGTAGTCAAGTAGGCGATGGCAAGAGTGAACATCAACATCTTAGGAATCAGGACAGGAATGGGTGAATTTAATTCAGATAACCATTATATCTACTACTGTGGGCAAGAATCCCTCAGAAGAAATGGAGTAGTCCTCATAGTTTACAAAAGAGTATGAAATGTAGTGCTTGAGCACAATCTCAAAAATGACAGATGATCTCTGTTCATTTCCAAGGCAAACCATTCAATATCACAGTAATCCAAGTCTATGCCCCAGCCACTGATCCCAAAGAATTTAACCAGTTCTATAAAGACCTACAAGAACTAATACCAAAAAGGATGTCCTTTTCACCATAGGGGATTGGAATGCAAAAGGAAGTCAAGAGATGCCTGGAGTAATAGGCAAGTTTGGCCTTGGCATACAGAATGAAGCAGGGTAAAGTCTACCAGAGTTTTGTAAAGAGAACACATTGGCCATAGCAAACACCCTTTTCCAACAACACAACAGATGACTCTGCACATGGATGTCAGAAAATTGTCAACACTAAAATCAGATTGATTATATTTTTTACCACCAAAGACGGAGAAGCTCTATGCTGTTGCTGCTGCTGCTAAGTCACTTCAGTTGTGTCCGACTCTGTGTGACACCATAGACCGCAGCCCACCAGGCTCCCCTGTCCCTGGGATTCTCCAGGCAAGAACACTGAAGTGGGTTGCCATTTCCCTCTCCAATGCATGAAAGTGGAAAGTGAAATTGAAGTTGCTCAGTCGTGTCTGACTCTTCGCGACCACATGAACTGTAGCCCACCAGGCTCCTCCATCCATGGGACTTTCCAGGCAAGAGTGCTGGAGTGGGGTGCCATTGCCTTCTCCGGAGAAGCTCCATACAGTCAGTAAAAACAAGACCTGGCTCAGATCATCAGCTTCTTAATAGAAGATTCAGGCTTAAATTGAAGAAAGTAGGGAAAACCACTAAACCATTCAGGTATGACCTAAATCAAGTCCTTATGATTATACAGTGGAGGTGATGAATAGATTCAAGGGATTAGCTCTGGAAGACAAGAGTGCCTGAAGAACTACAGACAGAGGTTCATAACATTGTATAGGAGGTAGTGTTCAAAACTATCCCAAAGTAAAAAAAAAAAAAAATGCAAGAAAGCAAAGTTGTTATCTGAGGTGGCCTTACAGATAGTTGAGGAAAGAAGAGAAGTGAAAGGCAAGGGAGAAGGGAAAGATATACCCAACTGAGGGCTTCCCTGGTAGTTCAGCGATAAAGAATTGGCCTGCAATGCAGGAGACACAGGAGACATGGGTTTGATCCCTGGGTCAGGAAGACCCCCTGGAAGAGGACATGGCAACCCTCTCCAGTATTCTTGCCTGGAGAATCCCACAGACAGAGGAGTCTGGCATGCTCCAGCTCACAGTGCTGCAAAGAGTCGTACATGACTGAAGTGATTGGGCATGCATGCACACCCAACTGAATACTGAGTTCCAGAGAATAGCTAGGAGAGATAAGAAGGTCTTCTTAAATGAACAATGAAAAGAAATAAAGGAAAACAATAGAATGGAAAAGACTAGAGATCTCTCCAAGAAAATCAGAGAAGCCAAGGGAACATTTAATACAAAGATGGACACAGTAAAGAACAGAAACAGCAAGGACCTAACCAAACAAAGCAAAAGACATTAATAAGATATGGCAAGAATACACAGAAGAACTGTACAAAGAGATTTTAATGACCTGGATAACCACAATGCTGTTATCACTCACCTAGAACCAGATATCCTGGAGTGTGACTTCAAGTGGACCTTAGGAAGCATTACAATGAACAAAGCTAATGGAGATGATAGAATTCCAGCTGAGCTATTTCAAATCCTAAAAGATGATGCTGTTAAAGTGCTGCACTCAATATGTCAGCAAATTTGGAAAATTCAGCAGTAGCCACAGGACTGGAAAAGGTCAGTTTCCATTCCAATCCCAAAGAAGGGAAATGCTAAAGAATATTTAAACTACTGTACAACTGTTCTAGTTTCACATGCTAATAAAGTTATGGTCAAAATCCTACAAGCTAGCCTTCAGCAGTACATGAACCAAGAACTTCCAAATGTACAAATGACATTTTGAAGAGGCAGAGGAACCAAAGATCAGATTCCCAACATCTGTTGTATCATAAAAAAAAGCAAGAGAGTTCCAGAAAAACATCTACTTCTGCTTTATTGACTACACCAAAGCCTTTGACTGTATGGATCACAACAAACTGTGGAAAATTCTGAAAGAGATGGGAATACCAGACCACCTTACCTTCCTCCTAAGAAACCTGTATGCAGATCAAGAAGCAACAGTTAGAACTGGACATGGAACAATGGACTGGTTCAAAATTTGGAAAGGAGTACAACAAGGCTGTATATTGTCATGCTGCTTATTTAACTTATATGCAGAGTACATCATGCAAAATACTAGCTGGATGAATCACAAGCTGGAATCAAGATTGCTGGGAGAAATATCAACAACCTCAGATCAGATGATACCACTCTAATGGCAGAAAGTGAAGAACTGAAGAGCTTCCTGATGAAGGTGAAAGAGGAGCATGAAAAAGCTGGCTTAAAACTCAACATTGAAAAAAACTAAGATCATGGCTTCCAGTGCCATCACTTCATGGCAAATAGAAGGGGCAAAGTGGAAGCAATGACAGATTTTATTTTCTTGGACTCCAAAATCACTGTGGACAGTGACTGCAGCCATGAAAATAAAATACATTTGCTCCCTGGAAGGAAAGCTACGACAAACTTAGACAGTATATTACAAAACAGAGACATCACTTTGCCAATAAAGGTCCATCTAGTCAAAGCTATGGTTTTTCCAGTAGTCGTGTACGTAAGTGAGAGTTGGACATAAAGAAGGCTGAGAACCAAAGAATTTTTGCTTTTGAACTGCGGCACTAGAGAATATTCTTGAGAGTCCCTTGGACTGCAAACCAGTCAATCCTAAAGGAAATCAATCCTGAATATTCATTGGAAGGACTGATGTTGAAGCTGAAACTCCAACACTTTGGCCACCTGATGCAGAGAGCCGATTCATTGGAAAAAGACCCTGATGCTGGGAAAGATTAAAGGCAAAAGGAGAAGGGGGCAGCAGAAGATGAGATGGCTAGGTAGAATCATCAATTCAATGGATATGAGTTTGAAAAAACTCTGGGAAATAGTGAAGGACAGAGGAGCCTGGCGTGTTGCAGTCCATGGGGTTGCATAAAGTTGGACACAACTTAGTGAGTGAACAACAGCTAAGGGATTCAACTGCCACTGTAGAGACCCACACTAGTGTGCAATAGGAGCAATACAGAATACGGCATGAGTTTGTGATCTATTTTCATTTGTCACATTAGTGCAATGCCTTCGTATCTCAAATGGTAGTACTGTAGAAAGTCTTCTCTAGTGCCAACTTGGGTAACACATTCATATTCTATAACCATATTCTTTCCTAATCTAACTTTTTTAAATTTTTCTATCACTGTAATATAAAAACCCATGTCAACAGCTATCTCTTTTCTTACTTATTAGATAAAATATTTTGAATTTTAACCCTTCTCTAATAGCTCACAGGAGCCTTCTTTGCTACTTTGTTTCCTTAAGTTAATTTTAATGGGTGAATAAGGCTTCTCTGGTAGCCTTATGGGTGAAGTAAAAAATTAGACTTTTAAGCCATGTTAATTAGCTAAAACCATCAAACAGGATTATGAAAGAAATTAGAAGGGTAGGGGAAAATTGTAGAATTATAAAGCAAGTGATTTTTTAAAGTAAAAGGTATCATCCAGTCTTAAGGTGAAGGGTCCTTTCTACAAGTCATTAATAATTTCAACTGTTCTTTATTTCCTACAAAAGCAACCTTCACTATGTTAACAAAAGTACTGGGAAAGATTGAAGTGTTGAGAACCTAGAAAATACATATCCTTTGATCAACATTCAGTGCTCTCCCCAAACCAAATACTATCTTCGTTTTGGCCAATAAACATTTATTAAGCACATATTATGTCTAAAACAATATCCTAGCCATTTAAAAAAGAAATATAAGTAAGAAAGACACATAACTAGCTGTGATATAAAAGGCAGAATGGCTGCTTAAACTTATAAGTAAAAGGAAAGTTCTGAAGAGACTACAAATATTCATAAGGATTAAGAAGTGTTTCCAAAAAGAGCCTTTAAAGACAGACCATCTTCTGGCATGAGAGACAGAAGGGAAGTCAAGCCAGGTAAAGGGATCATGTGCAAAGCAACAGAGATGGAAATTATTTCTGTTTGAGAGTAGCAGATAGTCAAGTTTGGCAGGCCGAAGGGTAAAAACAGGAATTTGGGCCAGAAATTAGGTCAGGAAGTTGGTTGTAGCTTGAGTACAGAAAGTGTTGAAAGTCAAGGAAAGAGTTAATATTCAATTCAATAGGCAATAGATATTTCACACAACATAGCCAAAGTGGAAGCCTTTTTCCCACAACCTGTTTTTCCTCCATCTCTATTTCTTACCTCAGGTCATCTGGGCTACCCTACTGTCTCTCATCCTCCTCTCCAAGGTCTTTATGCTAAGCTTCTAAGTCGCTTCAGTCATGTCCAACTCTGTGCGACCCCAGAGACGGCAGCCCACCAGGCTCCCCCATCCCTGGGATTCTCCAGGCAAGAACACTGGAGTGGGTTGCCATTTCCTTCTCCAATGCATGAAAGTGAAAAGTGAAAGTGAAGTCGCTCAGTCGTGTCTGACTCTTCATGATCCCATGGACTGCAGCCTTCCAGGCTCCTCTGCCCATGGGATTTTCCAGGCAAGAATACTTGAGTGGGGTTCCATCACCTTCTCCGAATTTATACCTTACTTTTGACTAAATTTTCACTCTCATCTTCCATTCATGGAGTTTGACAACAAACTACTTGTTACACCCAGAATGGGAATGGCATCCTTAACCTAGAACAACTCTCCCTTCACACAGCCACCTGTATGTACCTCTCATACCACTCATTATAGTGTTTTGTAGTTAACTGTTAACATACTGCCTCCCCAGCTTTACCAGGAACTCAACAAGGGAAAGGGCCATGCTTGACTCATCCTGAAAATCCAGAGTCAGGGTACTGTAAGTAATAAATAAAAGGTGGTTGACTTAATTTTAAAAAATGAGTGAAATTCTAGATGTTCAAAACCTTAATCAAGAGCCACAATGCTGAGTGATATGTACTAGGTTACCAAGAAAGCTGATAGCTAAAGCAAAAGTAAATTTTAAGTTTTGTGATAGCACATGATAGTTTTTAAGTCAAAGGCAATCACTAATGCAGGATACTCTGTCATTTCCCATGTCTAGTATCATGAAAAAGCAAGATTTTGCAAACTGAATAAGCGAATCTCCATTTGTATAGTTTATTTGTGATCTGATTAGTTCAATGTGATCTAGAAACAAGTATATACTTATATTCAGTCTTTTCTGGTTAAAAAAAGAGAGAGAGAGAGAAAAGGCTACATAGCTTGTTTTTGAACTCTACATAAAAAGACCAGGCACAGAGAGAACAAGATGATGGAGGAGTAGATGGATGTGGAATACATCTCTCTCCACAGATACATTAGGAATACACCTTCAGACACAGAAGTGCATTCAGAATACCAGTTGAGAGTGCACAGGAGTACCTGACCAGCAGAAAAGAACATACAGACCCACGCAAAACTCAAGATCAAGCCCTGAGCCTTTGGAGTGGGAGCACTGAATCCAAGACCCTAGACTTCTAGAGAACTAACCCTAGGAGGTATCAAATACTGAGAATTCACACAAAGGAAACCACTATAATACAAGACCCAGCATCACTCAACCACCAGTAGCACCCTGTGCAGGATGCCTCATCTAAACAAACAAACAAAACAAAAATACAAACCAAATCATCAGCAGACAGTATTACCACCTCACTCACCCTTGCCCATCAGGAGAAAAACAAACAAAAATTAAGCACAAATATCACCCTATTTAAGAAGCTTACACAAACCACTGAACCAAACTTAGAGGTCAGAAACCAAACAGAAAAAAGAATTCAACCCTGAAGACTGGGAAAAGGAGACCTCAAACACAATAAGTTAAAAAATATATAATGAATAGGCAGAGAAATACTACACAAATGAAAGAACAAACTAGAAACACAGAAGTCCAAATAAATGAAGAGGAAATAGGCAAAATACCTGAAAAAGAATTCAGAATAATGATAGTAAAGATGATAAAAACCTTGAAAGCAAAATAGAGAAAAATGCAAGAATCAATTAACAAAGACCTAGAAGAATTAAAGAAGATACATGCAGAGACAAACAACACAGTTACTGAAATTAAAAATACTCTAGAAGGAATCAATAGCAGAATATCTGAAGCAGAAGAACAAATTAATAAGCTGGATGATAAAATGGTGGAAATAACTTCTGAAGAGCACAATAAAGTAAAACGAATGAAAAGAACTGAGGATCGTCTCAGAGACCTCTGGGACAATATCAAACACACCAACTTACAAATAATAGGGGTCCCAGAAGATGAAGAGAAAAAGAAAGGGTATGAGAAAATTTTTGAAGAGATAAGTTGAAAATTTCCCCAACATGGAAGAGAAAATAGTCAACCAAGTCCAAGAGGCACAAAGAGACCCATATAGGATAAACCCAAGGAGAAACACACCAAGACACATACTAATCAAACTAACAAACACTAAACACAAAGAAATAATATTAAAAGCAGCAAGGAAGAAGCAACAAGTAACATACAAGGGAAACCCCATAAGCTTAACAGCTGATCTTTCAGCAGAAACTCTGCAGACCAGAAGGGAATGGCAGGATATATTTAAAGTACTGAAAGGGAATAATCTACAACCAAGATTATCGTACCTGGCAAGGATCTCATTCAAAATTGATGGAGAAATCAAAAGCTTTTCAGACAAGCAAAAGTTAAAAGAATTCAGTACCACCAAACCAGCTTTACAACAAATGTTTAAAGTGAAGGGAAGTGAAAGTGAAAGTCACTCAGTCATGTTCGACTCTTTGTGACCCCATGGACTGTGTAGTCCATGGAATTCTCTAGGCCAGAATACTGGAGTGGATTGCCTTTCCCTTCTCCAGGGGATCTTCCCAACCCAAGGATCAAACACATGTCTCCCACACTGCAGGCAGATTCTTTACCAGCTGAGCCACGAGGGAAGCCAAATGTTAAATGGACTTATATAGTCAAGAAATACAAGAGAACAAAAAAGATTTCCAAAATCAACCCCAAACAATTAAAAAATGGCAATAGGAACATACATATCAATAATTACTTTAAGTGTAAATGGATTAAATGCTTCAACCAAAAAATACAGACTGGCTGAATGGGTACAAAAAGAAGGCCCATATTATGCTGTCTACATGAAACCCACTTCAGACCTCAAGACACATATAGACTGAAAGAGGGAGGATGGAAAAATATATTCCATGCAAATGGGAAGCAAAAGAAAGCTGGAGTAGCAATCCTCATATCAGATAAAATAGACCTTAAAGATTACAAGAGATAAGGAAGGACACTACATAATGATCAAGGGATCAATCCAAGAGGAAGACATAACAATTGTAAATATCTATGCGCCCAACATAGGAGCACCTCAATATATAAGACAAACACTGACAGACATAAAAGGAGAAATTGACAATAATACAATAATAGCAGGAGAATTTAACACCCAACCCATACCAATGACAGATAATCAAAACAGAAAATGAATAAGGAAACACAAGTCTTAAATGATACATTATATGAGATCTCACTGATATCTTTAGGACATTCCATCCAAATGCAGAATAATACACCTTCTTGTCAAGTGCACATGGAACATTCTTCACAAATCAAACCTCAGTAAATTTAAGAAAACTGAAATCATATCAAGCATCTTCTCTGACCACAACACTATGAGACGAGATATCAATTACAAGAAAAAAACTGTAAGAAACACAAACACATGGAGATTAAAGAACACATTTCTAAATAACCAACAGGTTACTGAAGAAATCAAAAAGGAAATAAAAAAATTTCTAGAAACAAGTGGCAAGGAAAACATGACAACTCACAACCTATGGGATGCAGCAAAAGCAGTTCTCAGAGGTAAGTTTATAGCAATACATTCCTATCTCAAGAAACAAGAAAAACATCGAACAGACAGCCTAACTTTACATCTAAAACAAATGGAAAAAGAACAAAAAAAGAAAAAATTAGGACAAGGAAAGAAATCATAAAGATCTGAGCAGAAATAAATGAAAAAGAAATGAAAGAAACAATAGTAAAGATTAATCAAACTAAAAGCTGGTTCTTTGAGAAGATAAACAAAATTGACAAACCTTTAGCCAGACTCATCAAGAAAAAAAGAGAGAAGAATCAAATCAACAAAATTAGAAATGAAAAAGAAGAGGTTACAACAGACAATGCAGAAATACAAAGGATTATAAAAGACTATTATGAACAATTATATGGCAATAAAATGGATAACCTGGAAGAAATGGACAGATTCTTAGATCAATCTTCCAAGACTGAACCAGGAAGAAACAGAAATTACAAGCGCTAAAATTGAAGCTGTGATCGAAAATCTCCCAAAAAACAAAAGCCCAGGACCAGATGACTTCACAGGAGAATTCTATCAAACATTTAGAGAAGAGCTAAAGCCTATCCTTCTGAAACTCTTTCAAAAAATTGCAGAGAAAGGAACACTTCCAAATTCATTCTATGAGGCCACCATCACTCTGATACCAAAACCAGACAAAGACAACACAAAAAAGAAAACTACAGGCCAAAATCACTGATGAACATAGATGCAAAAATCCTCAACAAAATTTTAGCAAACAGAATTCAGCAACACATCAAAAAGCTCATACACCATGATCAAGTTGGGTTTATTCCAGGAGCGCAAGGATTCTTCAATATATGCAAATCAATCAATCTGATACACCATATTAACAAACTGAAAGATAAAAACCATATGATCATCTCAATAGATGCAGGAAAAGCCTTTGGCAAAATTCAGCACCAATTTATGATTAAAACTCTTCAAAAAATGGGCATAGAAGGAACCTATCTCAACATAGTAAAGGCCATATATGATAAGCCTACAACAGACATAATTTTCAACCGTGAGAAACGGAAAGCATTACCCCTAAGATCAGGAACAAGACAAGGGTGTCCACTTTTACCACTATTATTCAACATAGTTCTGGAAGTCCTAGATATAGTAATCAGAGAAGAAAAAGAAATAAAAGGAATCCAGATTGGAAAAGAAGCAGTAAAGCTCTCACTGTTTGCAGATACTGTACATAGAAAACCCTAAAGATAGTATCAGAAAATTACTAGAGCTAATCAGTGAATTTAGCAAAGTTGCAGGATACAAAATCAGAACACAGAAATCACTTGCATTTCTATATAATAACAATGAAAAATCAGAAAGAGAAATGAAGGAACCAATCCCATTTACCATTGCAACAAAAAGAATTAAATATCTAGGAATAAATTTACATTGGAGAAGACTCTCGAGAGTCCCCTGGACTGCAAGGAGATCCAACCAGTCCATTCTAAAGGAGATCAGCCCTGGGTGTTCTTTGGAAGGAATGATGCTAAAGCTGAAACTCCAGTACTTTGGCCACCTCATGCGAAGAGTTGACTCACTGGAAAAGACTCTGATGCTGGGAGGGATTGGGGGCAGGAGGAGAAGGGGATGACAGAGGATGAGATGGCTGGATGGCATCACCAACTTGATGGACGTGAGTTTGAGTGAACTCCAGGAGATGGTGATGGACAGGGAGGCCTGGCATGCTGCGATTCATGGAGTCGCAAAGAGTCAGACATGACTGAGCGACTGAACTGAACTGAACTGAAGGAGACAAAAGAACTGTACACAGAAAATTATAATACATTGATGAAAGAATTCAAAGATGACATAAACAGATGGAGAGATATTCCATGTTCCTGGGCAGGAAGAATCAATATTGTGAAAATGACTATACTACCAAAGGCAATCTACAGATTCAATGTGATCCCTATCAAATTACCAATGGCATTTTTCAAGAACTAGAACAAAAAATTTCACAATACATATGGCAACACAAAAGACCCCAAATAGCCAAAGCAGACTTGAGAAAGAAGGACGGAGCTGGAGGAATCAACCTTCCTGACTTCAGATTACACTACAAAGCTATAGTGTGCTAGATCAAGATATACATCAAGACAGTATGGTACTGGCACAAAAAGAGAAATATAGATCAATGGAACAAGATAGAAAGCCCAGAAATAAACCCATGCACCTATGGGTACCTTATTTTTGACAAAGGAGGCAAGAATATACAATGGGGCAAAGATAGCCTCTTCAATAAATGGTGCTGGGAAAACTGGACAGCTGCATGTAAAAGAATGAAATTAGAACACTTCCTAACACCATACACAAAGATAAAGTCAAAATGGATTAAAGATCTAAATGTGAGACCAGAAACTATAAAACCCTCAGAGGAAAACACAGGCAGAACACTCGATGACGTAAACCAAAGCAAGATCCTCTATGACCCACCTCCTAGAGTAATGGAAATAAAAACACAAGTAAACAAGTGGGACCTGATTAAACTTAAAAGCTTTTGCACAGCAAAAGAAACTATAAGCAAGGTGAAAAGACAACCCTTGGAATGGGAGAAAATAATATCAAATGAAACAACTGACAAAGGATTAATTTCCAAAATATACAAGCAGCTCATACAACTCAATACCAGGAAAACAAACAACCCAATCAAAAAGCGGGGAAAAGACCTAAACAGACATTTCTCCAAAGGAGAAATACAGATGGCTAACAAACACATGAAAAGATGCTCAACATTACTCATTATTATAGAAATGCAAATCAAAACCACAATGAGATATCACCTCACACCGGTCAGAATGGCCATCATCAAAAACTTGACAAACAATAAATGCTGGAGAGGGTATGGAGAAAACGGAACACTATTGCACTGTTGGTGAGAACATAAATTGATACAACCAGTATGGAAGACGGTATGGAGATTCCTTTAAAAACTAGGAATAAAACCACCATATGACCTAGCAGTCCCACTTCTAGGCATATACCCTGAGGAAACCAGGGTTGAAAAAGACACATGTATCCCATTGTTCATTGCAGCACTATTTACAATAGTTAGAACATGGAAGCAACCTAGATGTCCATTGACAGATGTATGGATAAAGAAGTTGTGGTACATATACACAATGGAATATTACTCAGCCATAAAAAGGAATGCATTTGAGTCAGTTCTGATGAGGTAGATGAACCTAGAACCTATTATACAGAGTAAAGTGAGTCAGAAAAAGAAAGATAAGTATCGTATTCTAATGCACATATACAGAATCTAGAAAAATGATTCTGAAGAATTTATTTACAGGGCAGCAATGGAGAAAGAGAAATAGAGAATAGACTGATGGACGTGGGGAGAGGGGAGGAGAGGGTGAGATCTATGGAAAGAGTAACATGGAAACTTACATTACCATATGTAAAATAGATAGCCAACAGGAATTTGCTGTATGGCTCAGGAAACTCAAACAGGGCACTGTATCAAACTAGAGGGGGAGGGAGGTTCAAAAGGGAGGGGATATATGTATACCTATGGCTGATTCCGGAGAAGGCAATGGCAACCCACTCCAGTACTCTTGCCTGGAAAATCCCACGGACAGAGGAGCTTGGAAGGCTGCAGTCCATGGGGTCGCTAAGAGTCGGATTCGACTGAGTGACTTCACTTTCACTTTTCACTTTCATGCATTGGAGAAAGACATGGCAACCCACTTCAGTGTTCTTGCCTGGAGAATCCCAGGGACGGGGGAACCTGGTGGGTTGCGGTCTATGGGGTCGCACAGAGTCGGACACGACTGAAGCGACTTAGCAGCAGCAAGCAGCAGCATGACTGATTCATGTTGTGGTTTGATGGAAAACAATAAAGTTTTATAAAGCAATTATCCTTCAACAAAAAAATAAATTAAAAAAAAAGAAATATGAGTGGTAAAATGAACAAAAAAAACCTCATAAAAACAAAAAACAGCAGGCACACAATTTTTATTACTGAATTTCATTTCAAATAAAGGATAAAAAATCATATTATTAGGGCTGCCACAATAAAGTACAACAGAGTGAGTAGCTTAAAAAAGAGAAATTTCTCACAGTTATGGAGTCTAACAGTTCAAGGTCAAAGTGTCAATAGGGCTGATTTCTTAAACCTCCCTCATTGGCTTACAGGTGGTTACTTCTCACTGTGACATGTTCTTTTCTCTGTCCACACATCCCCAGTGTCTCTCTCTGTGTTTTCTAATCTTCTAAAATTGGATTAGGTCATATTGGATTAGGACCCACCATCAAGATCCAATTTTAAACTCAACGCCTCTCTAAAGACCCTACTTCAAAATACAGTCACATTCCAAAGTTCTGAGGGCTTGGGCTTAACATATGAATTTAGGAGGAACACAGTGTAGTCTTCAACAGCCCTCACTTACAAATGATACAGAAAATATAAAACAAACATCATCTTTTAAAATATACTTTAGGATTTTGTTTGTTTGTTAGATTAACAATCACAACTAACTAGAGCTTGTAAGTAATCTTGGAGCTATTAAGGAATGATAACAAAGCACATGTAGATCCCACTCCAATTCCACTAGCTCTCTAGACCAAACAGATGGCATAACAGAGCAGATATTTACATGACAAACATATAAACAGCTGTAGCTAAATGTCCTAATCCAGAAAGCACATTTATTCCCAGAAAAAAAAAATATATATATATATATATATATATATATATATTAAAAACACATCTAGGAAAAGATCACACACTGAGAGTAATATCAAATATTAGTTTCTTTCCATTTTTACTTACCTCCTTAAAACTCAAAATCAAACAAACAAAAAACAAAGCAAGTTTGGACTCTACCATTAATTTATTCAACAAATATTTATGGTGCACCTGCATGACAGTAAGCTTCATTCTACTGAGGGGAGAGAGAATAAACAAACACAAAAATAATTGTATAGCATAGT
Organism: Bos mutus; assembly: GCF_027580195.1. Taxonomy (NCBI): domain Eukaryota; kingdom Metazoa; phylum Chordata; class Mammalia; order Artiodactyla; family Bovidae; genus Bos; species Bos mutus. The sequence goes on along the minus strand of NC_091644.1, from coordinate 21,593,979 downwards.
AGTGGTTATTGACGTGTGCTGTGAAGAAAGTAAACAAGGGTATGGAAACAGATGAGAGATGGGAAATATAGATTTGGTATCAGAGAAGGCCGATATGATTAGAGAATAAGGACACCAAGGAAGTAGAGAAGACTTTTGAATATCTGGGGGAAAATATTTCAAACAGAAAGTGCAAGGTCTGCCAAATCAATTTTTGTTGGTATGTTCCAGGAGCAGCAGGAAGGCTAGTGTACCTCCCACAGAATGAGAGGAGAATATAAAAGATGAGGTCAGGCTGGCAGGCTACTTTGAGAGAATAGACAAGATTGGGCAGGGATCTGGGAGAGGAGTGAAAAGTACATAGGAGGTTGTTGCAGTAGCCCCAGTGGAGACCACCTTGGCTTGTTCCAGGGAGCAGTGGTGGAGTTGTTGAGAAGTGGCAGAATTCTGGTAAATCTGAAGTGAGTCAACAGGGTTTGCTTATAGATTGTATATGGATTATGAAAGAAACAGGAGGTCAAGAATAACTCTATGGCGCATAACCTGAGCAACCAGGTATAGAGATAATACAACTTTAAAAGAAATGAGTAGGGAAGAGGAATCAAGAGTTGAGCTCAGACATTTTAGGTTTGCCTATTAGAGTTGCTAAGCTGGAGACTAGTATACAATTCCAGAGTTGAGAGAAGTTATGGACCAGAGATTTGTTTATTATGACTTACATTTTCATTTTAACTACTCATGTATCAATGGTTTTGCTAGTCTTAATAAAAATTTCAAAGATATTTGAGAACACTGTTTGTTTTCCAAAGTCATGAAACAATGAGATCTCTGAAAACAAAGGACAGCTAGAGAAGTTATAGGACTTAGCTTTGGGCACTCCCAACATTGAGACGTAGTTATCCCAACCATGAACTCTATTAATCCTAGGATATATGGCTTTTGTGATTTTAAATGTAACTGTTTGGAAAAGAACTTTTTTTATACAGAGCAATGATTCAGAGACAAATGCAGCCTTCAGTAAAAAATGTAAAGTTAATGTTAATTATAGTCTCCTTCTCTTCAAATGTTTTCAAAAATGAGGAGAAAAATTATCAAGATGCTGAATTAAGAAAACCGAGGAGAAATTAAATTCATGCTCCTATGTACACCTAAATCAAGCATTAATCATTCTGGTGAATCAATAACCAATAGTTTTAGCCAAACTGATTTAAAGAAATGCTGAGCAAGAAAAAGCAAAAGGATAATTGTTTCCATCAGTAACCATTGACTGCTTGAAAGAAACAAAATAAGAAGCAAAAAGTCCAATTAGCCCAAAGCTGGCCCTAAAATCGAAAATGGGTTGATCTCATAAGCTGTAGTTCAAGCATATCCACAGGGCCCCTTGGTCAATCCAGTCCATCATTCCACTTCCAGCAGTGATTGATGTGGGATATGGTTATGACCCCTAATTCTCTGTTCCAGCTTTTTAAAATAATCATTTATAACCTTTTAACCATAATATTGAATAAACTATGCCAGTATGCTTTGCTAACACAAAATCATGGTTTTATATGAATTTAGGTGCTACTATCTGTCACCAAATTATCCATTTACTCTAGGCCATCAAATTTACTCCTGTTCTATTCTAACATAAAACTCTTTTTTATTAAAGATGTCCAGGGAAAAATATACAAAAATCACCTGCTTCAAACATGAATAAGAAATAACAAACAAAAAGCCAGAATGACCTAATGAGATAGTGATTAGATTTGTAGGACTCCACAGTCAAGATTTTATAACAAAATAATATGGTTTGAATATAACCCATCAGCGATGTAAATGATGATGTTCAGTTTAAAATTGATTAGGTCGTGTCCATCTTATTTCTCATGATTGTCTCTAAATTGAGAAAGCCATTTTTGCCTTATTTTTTTAAGTTAAATATTTAGTCACCAATCTTGAACCCTTTTGGCCAACGCTTGATTTATACATCTTAAAGTTCCTTCTTCAAAGCATTGGAATATTTCCATAGTCCTTTAATTTTAAAACACCATCAATTATAATATATACCATCAATTTAACCACTTCTTTTCAGAATGCAAGTGTAGATAATATTTTGTCAGTAATGAACCTGTCAAATCCAAGGCTGAGCCATGAGTCATATTATACAAGGAAAGGAGAGAGCAGAGGAAAAAAAATACTGTCTTTGAGTTTCAAAGCTCACTTTCTTGCAGTCCTAAGCAAGAACAATTGTGAAAGCCATTAGAGAAACAGAAAACTATTTTCTAAATTTATTAACTCCCATTAGCAGAAGCTGGATTTGATAGACTAGAAAAACATAGAGTCATATGAAAACGATCTGGTGAGACAGGAAAAAGAAGTACGGACACTCTCCTTAACTAGCCCCAAGAGACTATGGAAAGAAGGAGCTCAGAGGTAAGAAACACAAGCAAAATACCCTTCCTTATTCCCCCTCTCTGAACTCACCCATACTGGGTTGGGGTCGGGGTAGGAGGCGGGGGGAGCGCTCTTTTAGCATGATTGTGGCAAACACTGAAAGCAGAGGGATTTGGCTCCATTCAGTGGCAACCCACTCCAGCCTGGAAAATCCCATGGATGGAGGGGCCTGGTGGGCTGCAGTCCATGGGGTCGCTAGGAGTCGGACACAAATGAGCGACTTCACTTTCACTTTTCACTTTCATGCATTGGAGAAGGAAATGGCAACCCACTCCAGTGTTCTTGCCTGGAGAATCCCAGGGATGGGGGAGCCTGGTGGGCTGCCGTCTATGGGGTCGCACAGAGTCAGACACGACTGAAGCGACTTAGCAGCAGCAGCAGCTTTGGGACTCTGGAAGAAAACTGCCTCAAAAGCTGCCGTGAACAAACCCTGGGGTAGCCATAGTGTAATCTTGGCATCACTGTGTAAATAGATAAAAGGAAGGCCAGTTTAGCTTTCCTAAGCCACTCTTGATTCCCATGAAGTATGGATAAGACCCAGACCATCCTAGATACCCTGAAAGACAATCAAAGTATGACTGAATTGAAGATTGGTGGGCTTTCCCTGAGCCCACGATGGTGAGAACCAAGGTAATCCTACAGCAAAGACTGAGAGGTAGAGAGATAATGCCAGACACTTGATGGAGGATGTAGGTGGGACTTGGCATGAAGTACCGTCAGGGCCAAGGTGAGGTTAAGGCATCTGTGGAGAACCATGGACCTTAAGCAGGCTGAAAAGAGCACTCTACAAACTTTATCAGCTATAGACCGTATCAGAAAATGCACAGTGGTGCCCAGAGGACTCATGCATGGTAGTGGTCACCCCTCAAAGGTCACCATTCAGGAGAGCATTCCAGACCAACCATCCAGCAGTAATAGACACTAAGTGTCCAAAGGTTACCACGGGGATCCAAAGGCCCCATCTCCCATCTCCATGAGCTCACATAAACAACACTCTTCACTCCAACCACACATTTCTGATCCAAAGAACCTGAGTAGTTACCAGAAAGGAGGATTTATATTGCTGAATCATACCAGTTTGCCAATCTTATTGGCCCAGTCCAATTTAGACTGAGAGATTTATCCCAATCTCCAGGGAATGGGAGCTTATGAGGAATATCAAATCACTTATGAAAGACAGAAGAGCTTAAGTGTACTGTGGATAAATCTGTGATCCCTACAAGTATCAAAAAGGAAAACTACATTAAAATGTTCATATCCATTCTATGATGCATTCTAATTTCAGAAATGTTAAAAATATGAGAGGGAGAACGCAGAAAAATGTGTCTAAACTGAAGAACTGCAGTATCTTGCAAGTCAGGGTTGAGAATGCAAATTGTTTCCTAAAAGAAAAAAACTCATGAAAATCACAACCACATTTGTTAAGCCTTAATTTACAGAGCATTCAGTACTGTGAATATATACATATATATATATGTACAGTTGACCCTTAAACAACACGGGTTTGAACTACAAGTGTCCACTCAAATGTGGATTTATTTCAGTAGTAAATACTACATCTGAGGCTGCCTGAATCCACAGCTGCGGAACCATGAATACCTAGGAATCTCGGATGCAGAGAGCCAGCTGTAAGTTATATGCAGATTTTCAATTGCACAGAAGGTATGTACTCCTAACCCCTGCATTGTCCAAAGGTCACCTGCATATACGAACTCAGCTATAACAAAGTTAAGCAACTTTCCCAGAGATTATATATACGTGTGTGTGTGTATATATATGTGTGTGTGTATATATATATATGCCGAGACAAACTTTAGGATGGTTCCAAACATCCTAAAGAAGAAGCACCAGCTCTTGAAAATGTCATTTCTCAGGCCGTGCTTCCTAGTGTCCAAAAGCCAATTTCTGGGTAGGACATTATCACTTGGCATGAGACTAACCACAGGCTTGGAGAGAGAAGGGAGTGAGGGTGGCTAAGTCTAAGTCAAAATGTGGGAAAGGTAAATCTTCTTAAGAAGAAATGCACTGGTCACACAAGACAATCACTAAGAAATCCCCTTCAAAGACTCAACTGCAGAGCAATGAATGAGTATCAGTTAGGACTCTCCTGGTGACTTCACCACGTACACACCAGCAGGTAACTAAAGATACAGGGCAGTGGTTTTCAACTCTGGCTACACAGATTGCTATTTAAATTTGAAATTTACAACCTCCTACACTAGCTTCTCAAACTTTAAAGTGATACAAATAACATGGGACCTTATTATACCATATATATATATATATATTTTAGTGGAACAAAGAATATATTTCTAGTTGGTGATTTAATATACCTTTTCTTTTCATGGTCTATAGTTTTTCTTTTTATATTTTTTAACACCAAAAACATCTTGTATGGGGCATAGCTGATTAACAATGTTGTGGTAGTTTCAGGTGAACAGCAAAAAGACTCAGCCATACATGTATCCATTCTCCCCCAAACCCACTTCCCATCCAGGCTGGCACATAACATTGAGCAGAATTCCAAGTGCTATACAATAGGTCTTTATTGGTTATCCATTTTAAATATAATAGTGTGTACATATTTGATTCAGTGGATCTAGGACAGGGTTCTGCATTTTTTAAGAGTTTCTAAATGAGCCTGTTACTGGCAGTCCATGGACAACACTCTGGCAGCAGCAAAAATTTCTGGGTAGAACATTATCACTTGGCATGAGACTAACCACAAAGCCTGAGAGGCTTTCAAAAATACTGTTAATGGGATCCTACTCCAGATATTCTGATTTGATTGGCTTAGCTGTAGGCTGGGGCTATCAGGATGTTTATAAGTTCCTCAAGCGATGCCCTTTTGCAGCTAAGGTTGAGAAAAACTGGTTACAGGTAATTGCAAAGGTAAACTTCGTGTGATGTAATACCACACTGTAATTTCAGACTTGTGTATTATGAATCTCTTCCCTCATTTGCAGTACCTCCACCTAACGCTGGCAAACAAAACATGCCTTGGGTACTCAGAATCCTAGCATCCACCATAATCTAATCCATACATAGATCTATATCACCATAATCTAATACCAAAACACTATAATCTAATCCATGCATAGATCCATAACATAGTGCCTTGCTGGATAAAGGATAGCTGCAGAACATGGATCCCACCTCTCAGCTGCAGTGATTTTCCTAGAGCTGCTACTAATAACCCCACTGGGATCTAGGAGAACTAAGCATATCACAAACAGAGCTGATAAAGGAGGTTTCCCCCAGGAATTCCTTACAAATTTATTCAAGACGGACACTATCCTACCCTATTAGAAAGACAAAGAAGGGGCACCATTCTGGGGCAAGCTTTGCACCAGGAAGCAGAACCATGCTCACCACTGGCTGATATAATTGCTAGGCCAGCAATTTTCACACTGTAATCACGTGGGAGCTTTAAAAATTACTACCTAGTCCTACTCCCAAAGATTCTGATTTAATTAGTTTCCTGTGTGGCCTGAGCGCTGGGAGGTTTATAAGCTCCCCCAGGTGAATTTAATGTGCAGTCAGGGTTAAAAACCACTGGGCTAACAGGAGCTCAACACTAAGAGAAATTTTCTGAATTGCCTAGTTAGTACTCTTCCCCCAGTGAGGCTTTTGTGTCTCTCACAGGGCTTAGCCACCAACCACTCTATCATAATTTATCTCACAAAGGCTCTCAACTGTGTGTGAGACATTGCACATTTCTTTTCCTTCCTTAACCAGTGTGAGTGCAGAGTATCTCCATGAGGAAATGGTCAGTCTAGAGCAGGGGTCTGCAAATTAAGTACCAAGAGCCAAATCTTGCCACTTACCCTTTTCTGCAAATAATGTTTTATTGGAACACAGTCACATCCACTTGTTTATATATTGTCTATGGCTGCTTTCAAACTAAAGAAGAGTAGTTATAACAGAGAATCTATGGCTGTTATTGGGCTGCACGCCACAGGCCAGCAAGCCTTGTAGTTACCCATCCTCCAGACTGAATAAAAAGTCAGTAGACAGGGACAAAGACATCAATGGTTTATTGGTCAGAAAGATCTTACACAAAAGTTCCTGGAGAAACACCCCACCCTTTACAGCATACAGTGGGCAGGACATGGCAGCAGTCTTCGCTACTAGGGGAGAAGGGAGGCCACTGTTTATGTGGGGAACTGATGTCAGGTGCGATTCTCAGTTAACAAGGACTAATTAAGCCCTATAATTAAGAGGATTGGATCTAATGTGAGTGAATCAGGGACTGGTCAAGAAGGAGGGTCTACAGAAAGCAGAGAACACCCATCCTGAATGGCCTAACCACACAGCTATTGAAGCTGAAACTACTATCTGGACCCGGGCACAGAAGAAGTTTACCAACCGCTGGTCTAGCGATACAGAGGTGTCAAGCTGCAGCAATATCTTCTGGGACAAGCTGAGTGTTCTAAAACAGACCAGGGGATTCTATGAAGGGCAGAATCATACCATAAGCAGTGAAAACGTCCACATCTTGGAGTATATGGACATCTGGGGTATATGGACAGCTGAATCACAATTGCTCCCATCAATCTAGCCGTTTCTACTAAGGCAAGTGGACCTGGACTTATCAGTCTATACCACCTGGTTGCCTACACAACCAGTTTATAAGAAAAAGATCTTATTTCACAGCTAAACTGGAAGTGGATATCTGTGAGATCAATCAGAATTTGTGGAGAAGAAGATTGAAAGAAAAAGTATTAACAGAAGTGAAGTGGATCAGAGGTAATCAGAGAACCCAGAACAACAAGGCAACAACATTGGTGTATTTTTTAAAAATCAGAGTCTGATAGAATAAAAGGTCTAGGAAGCAAGCTGAGAGGAAGCGAAGTATGTTCAGAGACAGATATCTGTCCACAGCTAAGTTCAAAGCTAAAAAGTTCTGGGGGCGGGGGGGTGGGGGGGTTTCCCTTGCATGTTTACCATGCACATTCCCATGGATTTGTGCTATTTTAATCAGCTACTATTTTTTCTTATCCTTATTTTAAGAAGTGGCTTCTTTTTTCTCAACTATTTTGTTTCTCAAGGAATATTGTAGCCTAACAACTTTCCCATGGGAGCAGTTTTCCAGCAGTAAGAGAATGCAGAAATTGAAGAATTCACTTTATAAGAAACAACTCAACTATACTGATCATCTTAAAATTTAAAACATTAAAGAGGCAGAATTAAGTTTATTTCTTCATCCCATCATACAAATAACATCTTTATACTTACTATGCTTTGCACATGTAAGTACTTAAAAGATATTTAATTTACTAACTTTCAAGGTTACTTGTTAAGATTATAGTCAAAACTCCAATATTTGCTTTTAAAGTAATCTACAAGAACACTATATGTGCTCAGCCCTGTCTTTGAGATTTTCTTGGAACCTTCAAGATTAATTTTGACATGAATTCTATTGATAGGATAATCAGCAAGGATGCAAAAAAAAAAAGAAGCTTGGAGATAAAATCAATGCAAACTAGTACAGCCACTATGGAGAACAGTGTGGAGATTCCTTAAAAAACTGGAAATAGAACTGCCTTATGATCCAGCAATCCCACTGCTGGACATACACACTGAGGAAACCAGAAGGGAAAGAGACACGTGTACCCCAATGTTCATCGCAGCACTGTTTATAATAGCCAGGACATGGAAGCAACCTAGATGTCCATCAGCAGATGAATGGATAAGAAAGCTGTGGTACATATACACAATGGAGTATTACTCAGCCATTAAAAAGAATACATTTGAATCAGTTCTAATGAGGTGGATGAAACTGGAGCCTATTATACAGAGTGAAGTAAGCCAGAAGGAAAAACATAAATACAGTATACTAACGCATATATATGGAATTTAGAAAGATGGTAACAATAACCCGGTGTACGAGACAGCAAAAGAGACACTGATGTATAGAACAGTCTTATGGACTCTGTGGGAGAGGGAGAGGGTGGGAAGACCTGGGAGAATGACATTGAAACATGTAAAATATCATGTAAGAAACGAGTTGCCAGTCCAGCCAGGTTCGATGCACGATACTGGATGCTTGGGGCTAGTGCACTGGGATGACCCAGAGGGATGGTATAGGGAGGGAGGAGGGAGGAGGGTTCAGGATGGGGAACACATGTATACCTGTGGTGGATTCATTTTGATATTTGGCAAAACTAATACAATTATGTAAAGTTTAAAAATAAAATAAAATTAAAAAAGAATCAAAGAAATATAAGTAAAAGGTATCATGCTCATTCAAAATGGCCCCTAAAATGACAGAAAACAACCACAGACAAATGATAACTTTTCTGAAAGAAACAAAGGAAATTATATTCTAGAACGCTAAGAAGCCAAAGGAGGTCCTCTCCCTGCTACCTGGAAGTCAATCAAATCTCTCTGTAGAACAACGGGAATAAACCCTTTGGGCATCAACATCTAGACTGGGGTGTATCAGAGAAGTCCTCCATTAGAAGTCAAAGAGGAAAGAAAAACATGGTGCTTAGAAAAAGAATTAGTGTCTAGTTTGTCATCTAGACACTTAAGACAAGGAGAAGAGAGAAATTAAGGGAAAAGCTGAAAGGGGTTGTTCTCAAAGGAATTTCATGTGATTCTAGGTACACATAATTCATTGGGGCATATGTGACAGAGTGAAGCACAGTTTGGAAGAAAGGTATTTTCTCCTCTTCTGAAAAAGCCCAGTGTCATTCTGCTACTTTGAAAATTTAGAGGTACTGAGACCTTGGCATGTCCATTTCCAGTCTTAAAAATGGGCATCTTTGGCAGTTACCTTCTACACATCAACTAGAGGAAACCAGGCAAAGTGGAAAAACATGGCAGATAGACTAGTTTGGGAGAACTGATGAGTCAAACATCAGAGACTTCAAAAACTGGAGATGAAGGGAAGAGCAGAAGAGAAGCTTTACAGGAAAATCTCCTATAATAAGTAAGTGAAGGCCGTTACAAGAACCCTTGATTACTGCCACTAATGGAACTTCTTCTGAAGTTTCAGCCACTGATGAAGAGGTAGGAGGCCAGGGAATCAGCTGACAAAGGAAGACAAGCATCAGGGCTATACGGTAGATGCTCAAGGAAACCGGAAACTGTGAGGCCCCACAGAGGCTAGAGTATTATTTTGAGACTAGTTTGTGATTTGGAAATTGGACGGATCCATTAAAACCATGGGAGCTAGGAAACCTTATTGTCCCTCAACAGCATGAGTTTGTGGATGCAAACTTGAAAATTGCTCCAACAGAACTCTCCTCCATATCTCTACTTCTTTCTGTGTGTTGCTCGGCTTTGCACACGATATAACTGTTTAATGCTGGGTAACTGCTTAACTATACCCAAAGTCAATCCCCAAAAGAGAGGATGGCAATAGGACCAATTTACCATCATACCCCAGAGGCAGAGCTCTCATGCCAGACTGCCTCACCGGCTTCTTGCCAACCTATAATTGTCAATAAGTCAGTTGCCCACCCTGATAAGGTCAGATGTGATCAGAGTGGAAAGGTGACTAATCAGATGGAGACTTAATGAAAAAAGAACCCCTGAAAAGGTAGCAATGGAAAAATAATGGTTTTCAGGGCTATTCACAAATATTCCCATCCTCCTGGGCACAGAACAAGATCACACATCTAGCATCCCCACTGACCACATGACTTGCTTTGACAAAAGCAATGTGAGTGGAACTGACATATGTCACATCCAGGTGGACAATTTAGGAGCCCTTGCATGATTCACAGTGTTCCCTTTCCCTGTTGTAACCATAGTGGAAATAAATATAGATGGAATATACATTAGCCTGGGTCCCTGAGTGCCTAAATTAAAGCAAAGACCTCCCAGCCAACTCACTTTAAACATGTAGCTTGAGCAGGAAATGAACCTTTGTTAAGCCAAAATCACTGCAGATGGTGATTGCAGCCATGAAATTAAAAGACGCTTACTCCTTGGAAGGAAAGTTATGACCAACTTAGACAGCATATTAAAAAGCAGAGACATTATTTTTCCAGTAGTCATGTATGGATGTGAGAGTTGGACTATAAAGAAAGCTGAGCGCTGAAGAATTGATGCTTTTGAACTGTGGTGTTGGAGAAGACTCTTGAGAGTCCCTTGGACTGCAAGGAGAGCCAACCAGTCCATCATAAAGGAGATAAGTCCTGGGTGTTCATTGGAAGGACTGATGTTGAAGCCGAAACTCCAATATTTTGGCCACCTGATGCGAAGAGCTGACTCATTTGAAAAGACCCTAATGCTGGGAAAGATTGAGGGCAGGAGAAGAAGGGGACAACAGAGAATGAGATGGTTGGATGGCATCACCAACTCAATGGACATGGGTTTTGGTAGACTCCAGGAGGTGGTGATGGACAGGGAGTCCTGGCATGCTGCAGTTCATGGGGTCACAAAGAGTTGGACACGACTGAGCGACTGAACTGGACTGAACTGAACTGAAGCCTCAAGAGATTTGGAGGTGGCTTTATCATAGCATAACCTAGCTTATGCTGACTGATAAAAAATTGAGCAGATATTCTTAAACTTGACCCAATGCATATTATAGAGTATATAAAAGCCATCCCTAAGGGACTCCCAGAAATAGATGTGAAACACTATCAAAGTGGAAACCATGAAAAGGCTAAGAGGTCCTATAAGAGTTAGAAGTGAGAGACAGTGATAATGTTTATTACTATTGATCTAACTCTATATTTACCACTTGAAAACATGAAATATATTTACGTCAGAAAATATATTTGAACCTTTGCCCCCGCAAAAGATCTTCTGTCTTCATTGGAGATAACATTATGAGGAGCTTGTTATTGTTCTTAAGAGATTTTAAATTAATTGTTCTAGCTCACATTCTACATGAATCTGACACATAGAAAATTATATTCTGTGACAAATAAGATTATAGATGGGTCCATTATGTAACAACTGTAGCATGCTTTAGCAGTTTATATCTCCTTCAGAGAGTATACAACATAGAGATGTAAATTCTTTTAATCGCAATTCTGCATAAATAGACTTTCTGCACTGCATTGCCAAACTTGGATCTTGAAAGTGATAAAGTACAGATGCCTACAGTTGCAATCATAAAAATGTAATTGCTGAGAAAAAAATTATTTCTGATCCATTGGAGGAATTTATTACAGAAGGATGCAACTGTGTAAGTTATCACACATAGAAAATGAAAGTGAATGACTGAAATATATCCCAGCCTGAACATCCCTGCAAAATGACCTAGTGATTTACCTGTGCCCAAAAGAAAAAAAATAGATTAAAGATAAATCAAGTTTGGTCGGAAAGACTGGTAACTATAAAAAGAGCAGAATAAAGATTTATGAATCAATGAATTTAGAAGTCAGAGTGACATAATAATATCTATGACCAATTACTCCAAAAATTAAAATGTAATTTTGACTTTGAGTTATATACAGAGATGGTAAGTAATTTCTGTGGAACCTTGAAAGCAAAGGAACATAACATGAAGATAAATAATGACAAAAGGTGAGACTTTTTTAATGGGATTACTAAATGATAACTTTATCTGGTGGCATTATGAACTTAAAGATCATGTTCCAAAAGAACATTCTTTTGGAATGTTTTCCACTATAATCAGAGACTATATTACATGCTTAAAATGAACAATGTAACAATTTCAAATTAAACACTCTGAAAAAAAAGAATGTGATGATATATTTAGTATGATGTTATTCTAGTAAAAAATCTTTAATTTAATGGAATTTTTTATTGTATTGATAGGTAATACATGATCAAAGTGACGAGAAGGTTGTTCATCAAATCCAAATTAATGACTCTGACTTTGAAATGTACTGGTTTTTTGTAAGGAGAATCCCATTATAATGAAAATCAAGAGCTTGGGCAAATAATTTTATTGTACAAAAATTCTCTTTTTAACATGAGACCATTCTGTGGGTGGCAAAGACAGGGACTTCAGTGAAGTTTCAGAGTCATCTAATATCAATTTCATACCAGATATTAGTATCTTATAGACTGCCAAAGTTCATGATTAAGCTATCATCAGTGAGGCACATGTTTTAAATCATCTTTCCAGTAGGAGATATGCTAAGTAAAAATATGTACAAAGCTTACTCTTAGAGCTACTCTCCTCCCCACCATCCACCTCACAAAGAAGACAAGCAGAAAATGTTTAAATCAGAGGTAAGGTCAGTGTCATTTCTCACTTAAGAAACCCTAGAGTACTTCAAGGCCTTAGAAAAAGGGACAATTTGTCTTAGGGGATATGATGGAAGGTAAGTCTAAAGAGGAGTTTTCTCACAAATTTGGGGTTAAAAACAAAAAATTTAAATCTATACTATAGTGTAAGTTTCTCCAAGCTCTACTCTAAGAAAAGCCAATAAATAAAACCTGGGCTTACATAATAAAGTCAGAGAATCATTATGCATATTATCAAGGAATTATTCACTTTATGGAAAGATTTTTATTATAGAATAACTTAAATATCTGCTTTTCTCATACATTTTGGTATTTTAAAATAATTTCCTATTTGACAGATGAGCCACCATGTGCTCTGAGGCAAGTCACTGAAATTCTTTAGGCTGTTTCTAGCTGTTTCCTTTTCTGTGTAATAAGAATGGTTTTAACCATGCTGCCTGCCTCGCTCAGTTTTCATGACAATTGAACAAGATAATTTGCATAAAGGTACTTTCAAAACTGCATATGCATATTATTACTTTTTTGCTTTTTAAAGAGAATCTGGGGAGGAACTTTCAGAATGTTATCATTATTATTACTAAATAGATACCTTCGTACACTTTAAAACATCTTAAAAGACAATTTTGGATAACATATCATTCTATAAAAATCAAATCTTTCCATTATTTATTTTTCCTATGTTCTTAGTACTTTTGCAGTTACTATTCATTGTAATTTCCATGTTATCAATACCTGGATTATGAGAGGCTCCAGTAGTTTCTCTACAGTGAATGTCTGGACCCGCAGATCCTGAGGATTGATACTCAGTGTGATTGGTGTTTCAGCTGACATGCTGCCTGTGCACAAAAACAAAAAGACATTTACTAATAAAGAAAAAATACTTTCTAGAGGAAAGCACTAATGAAAATCATAGCATATGTGTGCTTAGTATTCACGCACCTCCTCCTGCTATCAGCTGTAGCCCTCAGAGGACAAAGGTGCCAAGTCCACCAACAGAGATACAAGATATTCCCCAACTGTTTTCTCAGGTCATGTTTCTGGGCTTGGGTCCTCTAACAAATTAATTTATGCTGGTTTGTTCATGACTAAAATTATAACCCAGCCAAGGTGAGTTTGCATTTGATCAGGAGTCTTAACTAAAAAAAGAATGGCTGAGTTGGTGAGAGATATCTTGCAGCAAACACATGCTTTGACTTCCATGAAATCATAAGCACTAAGGCAGCTAGAGCCCATATTTTGCCTGTTGTTAATGATCATTCAGATGAGGAATCAGGTAGGACTTTGGAAGACATGATACATCTCTCTATTTGGAGAATCATTTGAGGGTTTTGATTTGAAGAAGAACGTTTTGGGCAATTTACTTTCCTTTACAGAAAAGAAACTAACATAAATTGGCATCGTTATTATAAAAAGAAAGACAAATCTTCATATTTGGGCAAGACAAAATAAGAAAAACATTGCAAACCATTCTTTCAGACCTTAATATAAATCTTAAATGTTGGTTCAGTGAGACTTTTCAATAAGAATACATATATAGCAAGTGACCATGTATAGAATTTCATAACATATTCAAAGTAACACATCAGCCATGAAGACTATTACCCAAATTTCTAAGCCCACAAATCTATATTAACTTATTCACAGTCAATAATCTTCCAGCAAGTATTTACTGAAGGTTCACAAGAAAACAGTAAGAAACACATCTGTACTATATATAACTTGGCTTATTATTAGCCTATAAACTATTATAGTCTATAGAAGTATGTGTTACTATCAATGCACAAATTTTTCCATTTAGTTGTTGCCTATTTTCTTTCAAAGTTTCTTCCAAACTTTCTTCTACGTTTCTTATTTTCTTACAAAGTTCATTCGTAAAACCAAAGTTGGTTTTGGTTTTACAAATGGACTATGGAGATAGATGAATAAGTGAAAGAAAGAATGACACATTTTCATGAAATCATGTTCTATCCCAGAATCAGTCCTTTCAACACTCCTCTCAATCTCAGGGATTCTAGGAAAGAGTAGTGTTCTTTTTTCTATACCTCTGCCTCCAACCCCTAAGGGAAGTCAGAATCTCAGGGTAGGGTCCATGTTCACTCCAACTCCTTGCCCGAGAGTCTGCACCTATTCTCCTTCTACCTTTCTCAGATCCCACTGTTTTAGTTCCACATAATCAGCATCTCTCTGCCCTTCAGCCTCTCACGCTCTCTCACATCCTTCCCCTGGATCCATAAATGTTTTAGTGTATATATATCCAAAGATAATCATGATCTCTTCATGTACATGTAACTGAAAAGATCAGTGCTTCACTAAGCCTATACTATATGCCTGATACATGTACAGAGAGAGAGATGCACAAACAAAACCACCCTGTACAAAAAAAAAAAAATCTTCCTTATTGGCTCTTTTCTTGATGTAATTTAATTCTTAGATAATAATACTTGGTTAAATAGAGGCAAATATTATAGAGCCTAGAAACCTTCAGATCAGATCAGTCGCTCAGTTGTGTCCGACTCTTTGCGACCCCATGAATTGCAGCACACCAGGCCTCCCTGTCCATCACCAACTCCGGGAGTCCACTCAGACTCACGTCCATCGAGTCAGTGATGCCAGCCAGCCATCTCATCATCTGTCGTCCCCTTCTCCTCCTGACCACAATCCCTCCCAACATCAGAGTCTTTTCCAATGAGTCAACTCTTCGCATGAGGTGGCCAAAGTACTGGAGTTTCAGCTTTAGCATCAGTCCTTCCAAAGAAATCCCAGGGCTGATCTCCTTCAGAATGGACTGGTTGGATCTCCTTGCAGTCCAAGGGACTCTCAAGAGTCTTCTCCAACACCACAGTTCAAAAGCATCAATTCTTCGGCACTCAGCCTTCTTCACAGTCCAACTCTCACATCCATACATGACCACAGGAAAAACCATAGCCTTGACTAGATGGACCTTTTTTGGCAAAGTAATGTCTCTGCTTTTCAATATGCTATCTAGGTTGGTCATAACTTTCCTTCCGAGGAGTAAGCATCTTTTAATTTCATGGCTGCAGTCACCATCTGCAGTGATTTTGGAGCCCAGAAAAACAAAGTCGGACACTGTTTCCACTGTTTCCCCATCTATTTCCCATGAAGTGATGGGACCGGATGCCATGATCTTCGTTTTCTGAATGTTGAGCTTGGAGCCAACTTTTTCACTCTCCACTTTCACCTTCATCAAGAGGCTTTTTAGTTCCTCTTCACTTTCTGCCATAAGGGTGGTGTCATCTGCATATCTGAGGTTATTGATATTTCTCCCGGCAATCTTGATTGCTCTCCAAATATATGCCACATGGCTACATTCCATGACTCTCTTACTACAAAAATGGATATATAAAGTATTCTTGAGAATAATAAGACTCTGCCAAAGACTGTCTCCAGTGACTCAACAGAGAAATTTGTACATATAGTCAAAATTGTGATTTCAAATAACTTATAATCAGATAAACTCATAATTAATATTTATAATTCTTTCATATATCTTATTAAAAACAGATAATTATGCTGAAATTTTCAAATGAAACAATTATGACAAATCTAATAATTTAAGAAAGCATTTAAGTACAATCACATCTCCAAAATTGAGTATACTATTAAAAATACTAACACTGTACATACTAATCACTTTTTGTATAGTATCAAAACATTTTCTAGTTAACTGAGGAAACTGATTTGGAGATCAAGGCAATAATAGGCATCAAACTGCAGAATTTTGCAAATGAAGTCAAAGCAAGGTCAAAGTCTGACGAGTTTTTACCAACCTTTTGTAGCCATAATGCAATGTGAATCCAAAACTAAAATCCTGCTAGGGTATGGGTATTATAACCCAAGGCATTTGCACTTCATAATCCACAAAACTTTAAGAGTTAGAAAGTATCTCTGAAACAATTCAAGGACACCTCCTACAGCGTCCTTCATTTCAACAATGTACTGGGAAATGAGATGCTCACTATACCATTAGATGCCAGTGATTACTTTTATAAAGTTCTTCCTCTTGTTGAGTTGAAATCTGACATTTTTTAACTTCTAACCCCTAGAGATAGGTTTATAAAGTGGGAAAGGTTCAGGTTTGGAAACAAGCAGACTAGACTAAACCCCAATTTTCAGAACTTAAGGGAGGAAAACAAATCTCTTGACAACAGTAATAGATGTCTCCAGGGGTAGTCTGTAAGGCAGAACAAAGTATCATGTGGATACTTCCTTTCTCCCAGGTTGCCTTTGTCCATATGCCTACATTTTCTTTACTCCACTTTATTCCTTGCTTTAAATTGAGCTTATAGCAATTTAAAACTCATTCAGTTTAACAAGTATTTCACTTTTAAGTGAAGTTAACTCTGAGAGGTCATGGGGGATACACATTCTATTAATGCTTCAGAAGAGTCCATGAGACCAAGGTGATGTGTCTTTCCAGAGCTCATATATACCCTTTCTGACACACTCAGTACCCCCAACTCTCTACTTAGTCCAAGTCCACTTCCAATGCCTATGCCAGCCTCTTTCTGCAACCCAAACT
Organism: Bos mutus; assembly: GCF_027580195.1. NCBI lineage: Eukaryota > Metazoa > Chordata > Mammalia > Artiodactyla > Bovidae > Bos > Bos mutus. Next base: position 21,576,842 of record NC_091644.1, on the reverse strand, counting down.
TCTAAGTGCAAATGACAACATGCCCATCCCCATACCTGAGAGGTAGCCAAGAGGCCGCTGTTTGCTGATGAGTATTTCGGAGCTCAGACATGCAAGTTGTCCATTTGCATGTACCCAAGGCCTCTCAAGTACAAGATAGAGCCAGAAGTGGAAAGGAAAGGAAGCTGACCATCAGGGGCAGCACCTCATTCTAACAGGAAACGTCAAGGAATACAAGAATTCTAAATCCAGATCTATATCTTTCAGGTCAATTTGGAGGTATAGTTCTCAAGGCAGAAAGATAAGAGGATAGAACCTATTTTAGCAACTTGTTAGCTTTATTTGTAGCTTTCACATATGTAAGTATGGTATGCAGGCCTCCATGTATATTTTCATTCTGCTGACTACAAATGTTAAGGACAGAACTACCCAAACTTTCTAGCACTCCATATCACCAAGTTCTGCCCTTTTAGTCAGATTTGCTCTTTCATTCTATCCTCAATCTTCTAAAACATGCAGTTAACACAGAGGTACAGTAAAAAGGCATCAGTTCTTCCACATTTAGGGAAAGACTTTCAAGCTTCTGCAACAAAATTACTTCTCTTTTCCTCTCTGTTTCCCCCTCATTCAAATACTCTCTGTTATTACTTTTCCTTAAGTTTACTTGTTTCCATGCAAGAGTTGTTATTCGCTGCATATATTTCTTTACTCCTTTTATTAAAATTATTTTTGTGAACATTCAGCATTACATTCATGAGAAAATAAACAATTTAAAAACTTAAAAATACAACAAAATTCATAATTTATTGATATCTATGAAGATTAAATTGTTTTTCCATGTACCTATGTTTTTTATTACTTATTTATTATTGACCCTTTCTCATGTGATTTTTCTCTAAGTAATCATTATACATCATCTCTATTAACATGGTTCTTTCTATGCCCTAATTATTGTCACAACATTAACACACACACACATGCATATGTGTATGAACACATTCACATGCCTTTGATGGCTTTATCTGAGAATAGATTTCTTTCCTTCAAGTTTAAAGTGCTTTGATGGTGTCAACAATTCTTCTATGAAAAGTATCTTTGGGCTTCATGAGATCCATTTGGGATCTCATATAGTGAAATAGAAAAGGGAAATACTTTTAGTAGGTCACAATCCCCACCATCTTCAGTAGTAAAGAATCTGCCTGTCAATGCAGGAGATGTGGATTCAATCCCTGGGTCAGGAAGATCCCCTGGAGAAGGAAATGACAACCCACTCCAGTATTCTTGCCTGGGAAATCCCATGGACAGAGGAGCTTGGCAGGCTACAGTGCATGGGGTCACAAAAGAATTGGACATGACTTAGTGACTAAACAACAAAAAAATCCCATGATCATTACAAATGTTAATATTAGCTGACACTGTACTTCTAAAATATCAGAAGAAAGGGTGAGCAACTAATTAAGGGTTTCCAAGTACTGAGATAGCTTCATGAAAGAGAACATTTATTTTAATTATCATTAAAAATTTCTATTGAGTACAAAACAAAAGTAGGCTTCACTCTCCCTCATCGGCATCCCGTAGAAGGTTTAGCTGAATGTGGTTAGGAGTAATGTGAAGGAGTGGAACCAAATGTTAATTGACCAAAAAATCATCTAAATTACAATAAACAGGTTTAAGTAAAGAAAAGGAAAACGGGGCATGGGGGATTTACTGCATAATTTAATCACAATTGATTTTGTAAAATTAAGTCTTAGCTAGAGTGAAACCAAATGGAAAGGGGACAACTATAATTTTAAAAATTTCCACTATAATGTCTACACATAGCTATTTTCCAAGTGTACCTCCATCCCCACCCCAAATCCCCATTTCCATGCTTCCAATGCAATCATCTACTGGATTGTTTGTCCTGTCAAGAAAGAAATACACACATCTTTTACTCATTTGGTGAAAAAAAGGAACTTAGGTTTGTCAGAGTCAATAAAATCAAGCAATTGTCTAATAATTGAATTTCTCTCTTTTCAGATGTTCTTCTTACATTTTACAATACTTTCCATGTATTTATTTAAGATCAATAATCAGTGTAAGCTCTTCTACCTTGCCTTTTGGTCAGTTATAAGACCTAAGTGATTTGAGATCAGAGGCACCCCTAGACTATAGGGCACCATTCATTTATTCACTAATTCAACTTATATTTATTGTTTCTACTTTGTGCTAGTCATGGGAAAGGAGAGAGCATAAACAGTAAACCTTATAACAGTAACATCATTTAGTGCCTTAGAAAAAGACATGCTAGCAAAAAAAGAAAAACAGAGTAAGTGATAAGAGAGTTGGGAGCAGACTGCAATATTAAATAAGATAAATATTAACCTCAATGAGAAGAGTACATTTGAGCAACGACTTCAGGAGGTTAGGAAATTAGCCAAGCAGAGGTCTGGGAGAAGAGCATTCTAGGCAGAGATAACAACTGGAGAAAAAACCTAATGACAGGAGAGTACTGTTTGCAGATGAGCAAGGAGGCCAGGGTAAGTGGCTTGGCGTGAACTAAAAAAGCATAGTAAAAGAGAAGGTCAGAATGGTAATGGAGTTAGTTAAGGGGGGTACAGGGGGGAAGCACAGATCATATCAAACCATGAGACATCATGCAGGGGTTTGAACACTGGAGAAACATAATCTGTTTTATATTTTGAAAGGATCACTCTGGTGAATAAAAGGAAGTATTGAAGGCAAGAGCAAAATTAGGGACACTATTGGGAAACTTCTGTAGTGACCCCGATGAGAGAAAATAATGGCCTAAACCTGACTGGTGGCAGCAGAAATGAACAGAAGTGGTCAGATTGTAGACAATTGTGAACCAATAGGAATTCTGGACCGATTTGAACATAGGATAAAAAGAATTCAAGATAGCTTTAAGTTTTTTATCTGAAGCAACTGGAAGGATGGTAGTGCCATTAACTGAGGTAGGGATGCTGCAGGAGGAACAGGAAGATGAAGAGCCCAGTTTGGGACATGAGTTGAGATACATACAAATATAGGATGTATAATAGACATCCAAGTAAAGATGTTATTAGTAAGTAGGCAGTTAGATATATGAAAGTAGAGTTTGGGAGAGAAGTCTGGGATCAAAATACAGATTTCAGAGTTGACAACATAAAGACAGATGAAATTTGACAACCAAGGAAGATGTGGACCAGAAAGAGACAGGTCGGAGTCAAAGGATTATTGTGAATGAATGGAAATATAGGCAGCAGTACTCAGAGGTTTAGAGAATTAAGATTTGCTTTGAGTGAACTAGTAAAATCTGAGTCTTTCAGGCAGACCAATTAGAAAAAACCCTGTAGGTGTTAGCAGGAAGGCCCGCAGTTTGTCCAGCAGAGGGAGGACTAGATTTCAGCTCCACTCAGCCCCTCAGCAGGGCAACAACGCAGCAGCCAGTGTGAGAACCACTGCAGCTTCTCCACTCCCACTGTCTACAAAAGGATTCTTAAATTCTACATTTCATCACCATTGGATCTCAGTAATTAAGAGGACTGGCTTTGAAGCTGGTCTGGGTGAGAATCTAGGCTCTGCTCACTGGTGACTTTAGGCAAGTTAGTGAACCTCTCTAAACATCAGCTTCCTCAGAAAAGGAGTATGTAAAGGCTGTATATTGTCACCCTGCTTATTTAACTTATATGCAGAGTACATCATGAGAAACGCTGGGCTGGAGGAAGCACAAGCTGGAATCAAGAAATACCAATAACCTCAGATACGCAAATACCACCACCCTTATGGCAGAAAGTGAAGAAGAACTAAAAAGCCTCTTGATGAAAGTGAAAGAGGAGAGTGAAAAAGTTGGCTTAAAACTCAACATTCAGAAAATGAAGATCATGGCATGCAGTCCCATCACTTCATGGCAAATAGATGGGGAAACAATGGAAACAGTGTCAGACTTTATTTTTGGGGGCTCCAAAATCGCTGCAGATGGTGATTGCAGCCATGAAATTAAAAGACGCTTACTCCTCAGAAGGAAAGTTATGAACAACATAGACAGTATATTAAAAAGCAGCCGTCTAGTCAAGGCTATGGTTTTTCCAGTAGTCATGTATGGATGTGAGAGTTGGACTATAAAGAAAGCTGAGCACCGAAGAATTGATGCTTTTGAACTGTGGTGTTGGAGAAGACTCTTGAGAGTCCCTTGGACTGCAAGGAGATCCAACCAGTCCATCCTAAAGGAGATCAGTCCTGGGTGTTCATTGGAAGGACTGATGTTGAAGCTGAAATCCAATACTTTGGCCACCTGATGTGAAGAGCTGACTCATTTGAAAAGACCCTGATGCTGGGAAAGATTGAGGGCAGGAGAAGAAGGGGACGACAGAGGATAAGATGGTTGGATGGCATCACAGACTCAATGGACATGGGTTTGGATGGACTCCAGGAGTTGGTGATGGACAGGGAGCCTGGCGTGCTGCCATTCATGGGGTCACAAAGAGTCGGACATGACTGAGCAACTGAACTGAACTGAACTGAACTGAAGTGTACCTTCTTCAAAATTATCTTGAAGATTAAAATTAAAAATCCATATATAAGTCGTAACTTAGCCCATGCCTCAGACACCTATTAAGAGCTCAATAAATATTAGTTGATATTATTATCCCCTTTTCAGTAGGAATGTAGCATCTACTTGTCTACATTTAGGTTAAAAATACCTCTTTCATCTATAGAGCCTGTAATTATTATTCAAGAATGTTTTTGCTCTTTGTTCCCATAATGAAAGGGCTTAACACAAAGCTTCCCTCTAGTGACTCATTTCATTGGATCTCTTGACTTCAAAATCTAAGGCATATTAATGCCTACATGTGCATTAATTAGAAATGCAGCATGCCTAAATACTCTAAAAAATTCCTAAGGCACAACAGCCTCATAAAGAGTCTTGAGCCCCTTGAAATCAATTCTAGAGTGAGACATAAGAGGTACGTTCCAGAGATAGGGCTACAATTGTTTTATTTTGTTCGGTTGGTTGGTTGACTTTTTTAGGATTTTTGTTTTCTTTTGTTTTAAGAATAAAACAGAGCAAAGGAAATACAATAGAATGTATATATTCCAACATTCCCAACTCTTTGCGACCCCATGGACTGAAGCCCACTAGGCTCCTCTGTCCGTGGGATTTTCCAGGCAAGAATGCTGGAGTGGGTTGACATTTCCTTCTCCAGGTGATCTTCCCGACCCAGGGATCGAACCCAGGTCTCCTGCACTGTAGGCAGATTCTTTACTGACTGAGCTACAAGGGAAGCCCCCCAACAATGCGGTAAGGCTACAACTATTAAAAGTACCATATGTCCAGATTCATGAGACTGAAATTTTTATTTCCTTAACTTTTAAGAATTCTGGATTTCAATATAGCAAAAAAAAAAAAAAAAAAACATTTTTATAATAAAATGTAAATATCTTTAGCAGGTTACAATTCAAACTTTCAAAGGCTTCTTGGAAGCATTTGAAGTTCTTTCTAACAACCTTTGGATAGTAATCTTGCTGGTGTTTTTTGAAAAATAATCAAACTGAGCTCCTCCCCCCAAAAAAATTGTTTTATGGATTCTTTATAAGAAAATACAAATTAAATTAAATTCAAACATTTGTTTCTTCTGTTCATGGTAACCAAAATAAAACTTGTTTCCCCACATACAACCTGAATGAGAGCTGCAAAAAAAGATTAAAAAAAAAAATCCAAATGAATGACTTAACTAATATGAAATAAAACAAAGGAAAACATCAGATTCTATTTATATTTAGGTCTTATGTCCTTCTTGTTGTGAATGGCTGGCTAGTCTAATGGCCCTCCAAAATAAAGAAAAAAGTTGTAATTCAATTTCTGATTTAACTGAAAAGTAAGACTATATATAAGAATTTTGTAAGATGACCTAATTACCCCTCTTCTGATACCACACATTTTAAGTTATTTTATAAAATGACAGTTCACACTAAAAGCTCATTCTGTTTTCACAATGGCACACATTTTCAAAATTGCAGGTAGGAAGAAAGGACAAAAATGCCCCATGGTTATTCTGTGTAGCAATGCCTTTCAACTTAAAGACATTTTGTATAAAATTATACCAGAAGTGAGATCCTATCTCATATAAGCCCAGCTTGAAGTTTACCTGCCTGTTATTTAAAAAGTCAAAGGTCTAAACTGGTCCAATTGAAATCTAAGAAGAAGATAATCTAGTATGTGAAATCTCAGAGAAGCTTTCACTGGTTCACCCAGGACAAGAATAACTTGCAGTATACGCATCGAGTTTAAACAACCAGGGCAGAAGTAACATGCCCTTCACATACACCTTGAAAGTGACAGTAGCTTTCGTTGCTGCAGGTCCAGTGGGCCTATGGGTCAATTCCACTCCATAATATTATAAGACAGCTCAAATGTATGTGAATTCTCCTAAGGTCTGGTATTTTTGAGAAGCAGAGAACAAAAAAGAGAATAGCAAAAAAAAGAAAAAAGCAGAATTCATATCAACCTCAATTTGAAGACAAAAAAAGTCCCATTTCTTCATTTTCTGATTACTCACAAATAAAACCCTGCTTATCAAAACAGATAAAACAATGCCATTCTCCCAGATCGTCCCACTCTCTCCCTCTCCCACAGAGTCTAAAAGACTGTTCTATACATCTGTGTCTCTTTTGCTGTCTTGCATACAGGGTTATCGTTACCATCTTTCTAAATTCCATATAAATGCATTAGTATTCTGTATTGGTGCTTTTCTTTCTGGCTTACTTCACTCTGTATAATAGGCAAAACCACAGTCTTTGAAAACACTACATTCATTTTTCCATAAATCTATTAATATATTTGCAAAAACCAGTGATTTGCAACTGTTTTGAGAATTCCAGATTTCTTCTCTACTTCCAGGATTTCCATTCTTCCATACTCTCTTAAAAGAAGTTTTAAAAGTCTGTGCCACTATTTGCAGTAGCCAGGACATGGAAGCAACCCAAATGTTCATCAACAGAGGAATGTATATGAAGATGTGGTACGTATACAATGGAATGTTACTGGGCCATAAAAAGTAACAAAATTGTGCAGTTTGCAGAGACTTGGATGGACCTAGAGACTGTCATACAGAGTGAAGTAAGTCAGAGAAAAACAAATATCATATAATATTGCTTATATGTAGAATCTAGAAAATGATATAGATGAACTTATTTGCAAAGCAGAAATACAGACACTGACATAGAGAATGGACACATGGAAACCAAGGTGGGAAGAGGGGTGGAATGAAGTGTGAGAATGGGATTGACGTATATATACTACTATGTATAAAATATTAGATAACTAATGATAGCCTACTGTATAGCACAGGGAACTCTGCTCTGTGGTGACCTAAATGGGAAAGAAATTTTTAAAGGTGGGGGCGGGGGGACATATGTATATGTATAGTTCATTCAGTTTGCTATATAGCAGAAACTAACACATGTATAGTGGTAAAGCAATTATACTCCAATAAAAATTAATTTTAAAAAAAGTCTGATCCAAGTTTATTCCCTCTTCGAAGGGGGCCACTAGTGCCCCTCTTTTGGAAAGTAGCAACTTGGAATAAAATCTGGCAAGCCTCTGGTTTCTGAGGGAAGGGGATGTTTATTTCCTTTTCCTTCCTTTGACCGTGTACATGTATGCTTAATTCTGGATAGACTTGTGCTTTCTCATTCACACACTGAAGCTCCTTTCTTTCTTGACATAGGCCAGAGGCATCGATGTACAGCAAGTTTCCTTACTCATCAACTATGACTTCCCCACCAACAGAGAAAACTATATCCACAGAATTGCTCATGGTGGATGTTTCGGCCAGAAGAGTATGGCTATTAATATGGTGAGAGAAGAAGACAAGAGGACTCTTTGAGACATCGAGACCTTCCACAACACTTCCACTGAGGAGATGCCCCTTAATGTTGCTGACCTCACATGAGGGGGGTTGTTGTGCTACCTAGCGCCAGCCAGGGATCAAACCTTGGAGGGGGCCAAGAAGCAGCAGAAGTGAGGAGGGAAGGGAACCAAGGGATGGACATCTTGCCATTTTTCTTTTTTTTTCTTTGACTCTTTGAACAAATGTCACTTTTTGAGGCAAAAAAAAAAAAAAGCCTCTGCCAGAATCATCCATCTAACCATCCAAGTCCACCATTTTACTACTACTTGTTAAAATTTTCTCCAAGAACTCTGACTATATACCTGTTAGCCATATTTAACTATTTCTAATCCCACATAGTATTTGTTTCTATAGTAAATAAAAGACTTTCTCCTCTGGGTTCCTTCTGACCATTCTTCCCCAGTGTCTTTTGCTAGCTCTTCCTTATCTACATGCATGTGTGTGCATTCTAAGTCGCTTCAGTCATGTCTGACTCTGTGTGACCCCATAGACCATAACCCGCCAGGTTCTTCTGTCCATGGGATTCTCCAGGCAAGAATACTGGAGTGCGTAGCCATGCCCTCCTCCAGGTAATCTTCCTGACCCAGGGATCAAACCTGTGCCTTACATCTCCTGCATTGGCAGGAGTGTCACCTGGGAAGCCCTCCTTATCTGCTAACTCCTGTTAACTACAGGTCTTACCCCAAGTTCCACCCCTTACATCCTATTCATTGCTCACATTACATTGTTCTTTCAGAACAATATCATCCTGGATTTTCGATTCAACTTAGAACCTCTGATTCAACTGTCCAGACCTCTCACCTAAGCTTTAGAGCTCCTAAATCCACTCCCCACTGAGCTGTCTCACAGGCACCTCAAAACTGAACTCCATGATCTTGTCCTCAAAACCTGTTACCACCATCTTCAGTTCTGATCTGGATTAATTACATCATCACATAATGGGAACTTGCATCCAACCCAGTAATTGGAAGGTCATCTCCAAATATTTTCTTTCACTTTGCCTCTCTCTTCACATCAGATTAGCAGGAAAATTACGTAACTTCTATTCCCTTAACTCTTCTTATATTGGCCATTTCCTCTCTATTAGCATTGGTACTTAGTTCAAACCATGGTTAGACTTACTTAGACTTTCCAATGATACCCTAACTGATCTCCCTTCTAGTTTTTCACAACCTCCAATTCACCCTCCAAACTATTCCCAAGGTGATCTCTTTAATATAAAATAAGATAATGTTACACTAATCCCCTGATTAAAACCGTCAACTGTCAAATATTCTTCTTCTGAACACAATAGAGTTTAGGCTCCACTGAATGACTCAAGGCAATTTGGCCTTCCTTATCTCTCCAGCTTTTTCTCTTTCTTTGACCCACTGCCTCCCTGTATTCCATCCATGCTAAAGAACTTGAAGTTCTCTAAATGGACCATACTCTTTCATGGCCCTAAATTTCTATTCATTCTGTCCCCTTTGTCTGGAATAATCCTAATATCCACTCAATAAATGCTTGCTCATCTTCCCAACTTCAGCTCAAACAATCTTCTTTACATCTTAATACACACACACACACACATAAGAGCATACACGCTCATAGAGGAGGTAAGCAATGCTTTACTCTGCACCCTATACAGATCTCTAAGAGAATCATCATCATCCTACCATCTCCTAGGATTTATTATAATATATAGTAGAATAAAGACATGTTTATGACACTTCCTCCCATCAAAACTGATGGAAGACAGAAAAACCCAAAATTAAACCTTTATCTTCAAGGAAACTTGTCATTATCCAAACTTACAAATAAATGAAAGAAAGAAAGAGAGAGAAACAAAAGAGGAGAGAACCCAAAAAATGCATATAAATACGGATTAATGAAGGAAACAGAGGAAGAACTCGGTGAAATAGTTATTTGTTGTTGTTTTGCAGTTGCTAAGTTATGTCCAACTCTTTGCAACCTCCTGGCCCACAGCACACCAGGCTCAATAACCCTCAGGAGACATACTGTCTCCTGGAGTCTGTGCAAATTCTTGTCTATTGATCCTATCTAATCATCTCATCCTCCATTGCCCCCTTCTCTGTTGCCTTCAATCTTTTCCAGCATTAGAGTCTTTTCCAGTGAGTTGGCTCTTCCTATCAGGTGGCCAAAGTATTGGAGCTTCGGTTCAGCAACAGATTTTCCAATGAATATTCAGGGTTGATTTCCTTTAGGATTGACTGATTTGATCTCCTTGCAGTCCAAGGGACTCTCAAGAGTCTTCTCCAGCATCACAATTAGAAAGCATCAATTCTTCAGCACTCAGCCTTCTTTATGGTCCAACTCTCACATCTGTACATGACTACCAGAAACACTATAGCTTTGACTATATGGACCTTTGTCAGCAAAGTGATGCCTCTGCTTTTTAGTATGCTGTCTAGGTTTGTCATAGCTTTCCTTCCAAGGAGCAAGCATGTTCTATTTTTATGGCTGTAGTCACTGTCCACAGTGGTTTTGGAGCCTAAGAAAATAAAATCTGTCATTTCTTCCACTTTTTCCCATTCTATTAGCTGTGAAGTGATGGGACCAAATGCCATGATCTTAGCTTTTTTAATATTGAATTTCAAACCAGTTTTATCACTCTCCTCTTTCACCCTCATCAAGAGGCTTTTTAGTTCTTCTGCACTATCTGCCATTGGAGTGGTATCATCTGCATATCTGAGATTATTGATATTTCTCATGGAAATCTTGATTTCAGCTTGTGATTTAACCAGTCCAGCATTTCACATAATGTACTCTGTATATTAGTTAAATAAGCAGGTGACAACATACAGCTTTGATGTATTCCTTTCCCAATTTGGAACCAGTCAGTTTTTCCATGTCCGGTTCTAACTGTTGTTTCTTGACCTACATACTGGTTTCTCAGGAGACAGGCAAGGTGGTCTGGTACTCCCTTCTCTTTAAGAACTTTCCACAGTTGTGAACCACACAGACTTCAGTACAGTCAATGAAGCAGAAGTAGATGTTTCTCTGGAATTCCCTTGCTTTTTCCATGATGCAACAAATGTTGGTATTTTGAGCTCTGGTTCCTCTGCCTCTTCGAAGCAGAGGAACTCAGCTTGTACACCTGTAAGTTCTCAGTTCAGGTACTGCCGAAACCTAGTTTGAAGGATTTTGAGCATAACCTTGCTCACATGTGAAATATGTGAACATATTTCACATGTGTTCATATGTGGACTCAAATACACACACACACACACACACACAGAGATACACAGGTGTTTACAAAATGTCCTCACTTTTAAAAAGAACTCAAAGAAGAGTTACAAAATTCAAAAAAGAGGCAAAAGATCATAGGGAATAAAAACTTGAAGAACTCAAAAAGCAAATAGAAGCAAAAAACAAAACACTACAGGGTCTTCCCTAGTAGTTCAGTGGTTAAGAATCCAGCTTGCAATGCAGGGGACATGGGTTCAGTCTCTGGTCAGGGAATGAAGATCCCACATGCCACAGGACAACTAAACTCAGGCACCACAACTACTGATTCCTCACACCACAATGTAAGAATCTATGCGGTACAACAAAGAACCCCAAATGGCACAACAAAGATCCCATATGCTGCAACTAAAATCCAATGTATCCAAATAGATAAATAAACATAAAAAATAAAACAAAAAGTGAAACACTACAAGGATAAAAGTAACATTTTCACTTTAGTTCAGTTGCTCAGTCATGTGCGACTCTTTACCACCCCATGGACCACAGCACACCAGGCTTCCCTATCCATAATCGACTCCCATGGATTGCTCAAAATCATATCCATCAAGCCGGTGATGCCATCCAACCGTCTCATCCTCTGTCGTCCCCTACTCCTCCTCCCTTCAATCTTTCCCAGTATCAGGGTCTTCTCCAAGGAGTCAGTTCTTCACATTAGGTGACCAGAGTATTGGAGCTTCAGCTTCAACATCAGTCTTTTCAACAAATATTCAGCACTGATTTCCTTTAGGATTGACTTGTTGGATCTCCTTACAGTCCAAGGGACTCTCAAGAGTCTTCTCCAACACCACAGTTCAAAAGCATCAGTTCTTCAGTGCTCAGCTTTCTTTATGGTCCAACTCTCACATCCATACATGACTACCGGAAAAACCACACCTTTGACTAGACAGACCTTTGTCAGCAAAGAAATGTCTCTGCTTTTTAATATGCTGTCTAGGTTGGTCATAGCTTTTCTTCCAAGGAGCAAGCATCTTTTAATTTCATGGCTGCAGGCATCATCTGCAGTGATTTTGGAGCCCAAGAAAATAAAGTCTCTCACTGTTTCCATCGTTCCCCATCTATTTGCCATGAAGTAATGGGACCAGATGCCATGATCTTAGTTTTCTGAATGTTGAGTTTTAAGCCAGCGTTTTCTCTCTCCTCTTTCATTTCATCAGGAATCTCACTTCCTCTTTGCTTTCTGCTATAAGGATGGTGTCATCTGCATATCTGAGGTTATTGATATTTCTCCCAGCAATGTTGATTCCAGCTTGTGCTTCATCCAGCCCAGCATTTCACATGATGTACTCTGCATATAAGTTAAATAAGTAGGGTGACAATATACAACCTTGACCTACTTCTTTCCCAATTTGGAACCAGTCCATTGTTCCATGTCCTGTACTAACTTTTGCTTCTTGACCTGCATTTAGGTTTCTCAGGAGGCAGGTAAGGTGGTCGGATATTCCCATCTCTTGAAGAATTTTATGCAGTTTGTTGTGATCCACACAAAGGCTTTGGCATAGTCAATAAAGCAAAAGTAGATGTTTTTCTGGAACTCTCTTCCTTTTCTATGATCCAACAGAAGCTTGCAATTCAGTCTCTTGTTCCTCTGCCTTTTCTAAATCCAGCTTGAACATCTGGAAGTTCACAGTTCAGGTACTATTGAAGCCTGGCTTGGAGAATTTTGAGCATTACTTTGCCAGCATGTGAGATGAGTGCAATTGTGTGGTAGTTTGAACATTGTTTGGCATTGCCTTTCTTTGGGATTGGAATGAAAATGAAAAGTCAAAGAGTAACATTAGAAGCATCCAATATACATGGACAGAGAGTGCATTAGGAAAGATACAGGACAGACCAGTAAAATCACTTATCAAAATAGATGGAAAAACTCAAATACTCATCTTTCCTCATCTTTCATAGCAAGGAATCAATAGATATTGTTTAAAGTTGACTGTAATTTAAAACAATTTCTCACTCACTACAGTCCTCCGCAAGGAATCAATAAATATTGTTTAAACAGCAGGATCCTCTATGACCCACCTCTGTAATTTAAAACAATTTCAAAGGAAACTATTAGCAAGGAAAAAATAGGCAAATAACTAATCTCAAAAATATACAAGCAACTCCTGCTACAGCTCAACTCCAGAAAAATAAACAAACGATCAAAAAATAGGCCAATCAAAAATAAAGAACTAAATAGACATTTCTCAAAAAAATATTATCAAAGAGAAATGCAAATCAAAACCACTATGAGGTACCATTTCACACCAGTCAGAATGGCTGCGATCCAAAAGTCTACAAATAATAAATGCTGAGAGGGTGTGGAGAAAAGGGAACCCTCTTACACTGTTGGTGGGAATGCAAACTAGTACAGCCACTTGTTCATTAAAAACTGGGAAAGAACTGCCTTATGATCCAAATCCCACTGCTATACACACTGAGGAAACCAGAAGGGAAAGAGACACGTGTACCCCAAATGTTCATCGTGAGCACTGTTTAAATCCATACTGGATAAGAAAGCTGAGATACAATTTCTCACCTGAAACTGGAGCCTATTATACAGAGTGAAGTAAGCCAGAAGGAAAAACATAAATACAGTATATTGGCAAATATCCAAAATTTAGATAACAACCTCTGTTAGTAAGGAGGGTTCGGGATGGGGAACACTGTAGTGTATCAGAAAAACCCAATTTCTCATTCAAGGATAAACTGTTCATTATCAAAGTGGTTATGCAAAATGTTGTTCCTACAGAGGGTGAATTTGCAATATATATATATAGGCTTTGACCCAGTGATGTCACTTCTGGAAATCTATCCCCAAAATGAAAACTATAATATAACATTTGTAAATCAACTATACTTCAATTTTTAAAAATATATATTATCTCTTTCAGAAAATCTGTGAGAGTAACTATTAAAATTTTTTAAATCTAACATATGCCCAAGGCAATTCTTTGCAGCAATATTTTTAAAAGGAGAGGAAACAAAGGAAGGAAGGAAGAGGACACTATGTATGGTATATCCACACAAACAAATACAACCTAGCTGTATGAGGAAGTTCTCTCCATATGCTAATATGGAGTAACTTTTCATAGTGAAAAAAGAAAGCAAGGTTCAAAACAGTGTTTATAGCACGGTACCTTTACATAAGAAAATTGTAAAAAAATTAGACAGACCTTTGTTGGCAAAGTAATGTCTCTGCTTTTTATAGTAGAGCCTGAAGTCAGGTAGGTTGATTCCTCCAGTTCCATTCTTCTTTCTCAAGATCGCTTTGGCTATTCGAGGTTTTTTGTATTTCCATACAAATTGTGAAATTATTTGTTCTAGCTCTGTGAAGAATACTGTTGGTAGCTTGATAGGGATTGCATTGAATCTATAAATTGCTTTGGGTAGTATACTCACTTCACTATATTGATTCTTCCAATCCATGAACATGGTATATTTCTCCATCTATTAGTGTCCTCTTTGATTTCTTTCACCAGTGTTTTATAGTTTTCTATATATAGGTCTTTAGTTTCTTTAGGTAGATATATTCCTAAGTATTTTATTCTTTCCGTTGCAATGGTGAATGGAATTGTTTCCTTAATTTCTCTTTCTGTTTTCTCATTATTAGTGTATAGGAATGCAAGGGATTTCTGTGTGTTGATTTTATATCCTGCAACTTTACTATAGTCATTGATTATTTCTAGTAATTTTCTGGTGGAGTCTTTAGGGTTTTCTATGTAGAGGATCATGTCATCTGCAAATAGTGAGAGTTTTACTTCTTCTTTTCCAATTTGGGTTCCTTTTATTTCTTTTTCTGCTCTGATTGCTGTGGCCAAAACTTCCAAAACTATGTTGAATAGTAATGGTGAAAGTGGGCACCCCTTGTCTTGTTCCTGACCTTAGAGGAAATGCTTTCAATTTTTCACCATTGAGGATAATGTTTGCTGTGGGTTTGTCATATATAGCTTTTATTATGTTGAGGTATGTTCCTTCTATTCCTGCTTTCTGGAGAGTTTTTATCATAAATGGGTATTGAATTTTGTCAAAGGCTTTCTCTGCATCTATTGAGATAATCATATGGTTTTTATTTTTCAATTTGTTAATGTGGTGTATTACATTGATTGATTTGCAGATATTGAAGAATCCTTGCATCTCTGGGATAAAGCCCACTTGGTCATGGTGTATGATCTTTTAATGTGTTGTTGGATTCTGATTGCTAGAATTTTGTTAAGGATTTTTGCATCTATGTTCATCAGTGATATTGGCCTGTAGTTTTCTTTTTTTGTGGGATCTTTGTCAGGTTTTGGTATTAGGGTGATGGTGGCCTCATAGAATGAGTTTGGAAGTTTACCTTCCTCTGCAATTTTTTGGAAGAGTTTGAGCAGGATAGGTGTTAGCTCTTCTCTAAATTTTTGGTAGAATTCAGCTGTGAAGCCGTCTGGACCTGGGCTTTTGTTTGCTGGAAGATTTTTGCTCTTTAGTTCTCTTCATTTTCTGCCATACGGGTGGTATCAACAGCATATCTGAGGTTACTGATATTTCTCCCAGCAATCTTGATTCCAGCTTGTGCTTCATCCAGCCCATTTCACATGATGAACTCTGCAAATAAGGGTGACAATATTCAGCTTTGCCATTCCCAGTCTGAAAACAGTCCACTGTTCCATGTCCAGCTGTACCCGTTGCTTCTTGACCTGCATACAGATTTCTCAGGAGGCAGGTAAGGTGGTCTGATATTCCCATCTCTTGAAGAATTTTATGCAGTTTGTTTTGATCCACACAGTCAAAGGCTTTGGCATAGTCAATAAAACAGAAGTAGATGTTTTTCTGGAACTCTCTTGCTTTTTCTAGGATCCAACAGATTCTGGCAATTTGATCTCTGGCTCCTCTGCCTTTTCTAAATCCAGCTTGAACATCTGGAAGTTCTTATACTGTTCACATACTGTGAAGTTCACATACTGTTGAATCTCCTAGCTTGGAAAAACTTGAGCATTACTTTATTAGCGTGTGAGATGAGTGCAGTTGTGTGGTAGTTTGAACATTCTTTGGCATTGCCTTTCTTTGGGATGGAATAAAAACTGACCTTTTCCAGTCCTGTGTCCACTGCTGAATTTTCCAAATTTGCTGGCATATTGATTGTAGACTTTGACAGCATCATCTTTTAGGATTTGAAATAGCTCAGCTGGGATTCCATCACATCCATTAGCTTTGTTCATAGTGATGCTTCCTAAGGCCCACTTGACTTTGCATTCCAGGATGTCTGGCTCTAGGTGAGTGATAACACCATCGTGGTTATCTGGGTCATTAAGATCTCTTTTGTATCATTCTTTTGTGTATACTTACCACCTCTTCTTAATATATTGTTTCTGTCCTTTATTGTGCCTATCTTGGCATGAAGTGTTCCCTTGGTATCTCTAATTTTCTTGAAGAGATCTCTAGTCTTTTCCATTCTACTGTTTTCCTCTATTTCTTTACACTGATCACTTAGGAAGGCTTTCCTATCTCTCCTTGCTATTCCTTGAAACTCTCCATTCAAATGGGTATATCTTTCCTTTTCTCCTTGTCTTTCACTTCTCTTCTTTTCTCAGCTATTTGTAAGGCCTCCTCAGACAACCATTTTGTCCTTTTGCATTTCTTTTTCTTGGGGATGGTTTTGATCACCACCTCCTGTACAATGTCACGAACCTCTATCCATAGTTCTTCAGGCACTCTATCTATCAGATCTAATCCCTTGAATCCATTTGCCACTTCCACTGTATAATTGTAAGGGATTTGATTTAGGTCATACCTGAATGGTCTAGTGGTTTTCCCTACTTTCTTCAATTTAAGTCTGAATTTGGCAATAAGGAGTTCATGATCTGAGCCACAGTCAGCTCCTGGTCTTGTTTTTGATGGCTTTTAAAGAGCTTCTCCATCTTCGGCTGCAAAGAATATAATCAATCTGACTTCTGTATTGACCATCTGGTGATGTCCATGTTTAGAGTCGTCTCTTGTGTTGTTGGAAGAGGGTGATTGCTATGATCAGTCATCATCTTGGCAAAACTCTGGTAGCCGTTGCCCTGCTTCATTTTATACTCCAAAGCCAAATTATTCCAGGTATCTCTTGACTTGCTACTTTTGCATACCAGTCCCCTATGATGAAAAGGACATCTTTTTTGGTGTTAATTCTAGATCATTTGGTCTTCATAGAACCATTCAACTTCAGCCACTTTGGCATTAGTGGTTGGGGCATAAGCTTGGATTACTATGATAGTGAATGGTTTGCCTTGGAAACAGAGATTCTGTTGTTTTTGAGACCGCACCCAAGTACTGCATTTCTGACTCTTTTTTTGACTTATCAGCGTTATTTCATTTCTTCCAAGGGATTCTTGCCTACAGTAGTAGATATAATGGTCATCTGAATTAAATTAACCCATTCCAGTGCATTTTAGTTCACTGATTCTTTAAATGTCGATGTTTACTCTTTCCATCTCCTGTTTGACCATTTCCAATTTACCTTGATTAATGGATCTAACATTCCAGGTTCCTATGCAATATTGTTCTTTACAGCATTGGACTTTACTTTCAGCACCAGACACATCCACACCTGGACATTGTTTCCACTTTGTCTCAGCCTCTTCATTCTTTATGTAGCTATTTCTCCTGTCTTCTCCAGTAGCATATTGGGTACCTACCAATCTGGGGAGTTCATCTTTCAGTGTCATATCATTTTGTTTTTCATACTGTTCATGGGGTTCTCAAGGCAAGAATGTTGAAGTGGTTTGCCATTCTCTTCTCCAGCAGACTATGTTTTGTCAGAACTCTTCCTGAATTCTAGATCATTATCTGTCATCTGATTGGATATCCACAAATAAATCCAACATCCCAAACTAAAAAAAATAAAATAAAATAAGGATAGTATTTTTACTCTAATCCTAGAGAGATAGCCTCTAGGACAAAAAAAAAGTCAAAGTAATTTTAAACTACATTTAGTATTCTTATTATATATATGTGTGTGTGGTATAATGGGCTTCCCAGGTGGTGCTAGTGTAAAGAACTTTCCAATGCAGGAGATGTAAGAGGCATAGCTTCGATCCCTTGGTTGGGAAGATCCCTGGAGAAGGGAATGGCAGCCCACTCCAGTTTTCTTGCCTGAAGAATGCCATGGACAGAGGAGCCTGGAGAGCTATAGTCCATAGAGTTGCAAAGAGTCAGACACGACTAAAGAGACTTAGCACGCATGCATGTGTATAATATATATATATTCTTATTATATGTGTATACACATGTTGTCGGAGAAGGCAATGGCACCCCACTCCAGTACTCTTGCCTGGAAAATCCCAGGGATGGAGGAGCCTGGAAGGCTGCAGTCCATGGGGTCGCTGAGGGTCAGACACTACTGAGCGACTTCACTTTCACTTCACATATGTTGTTGCTCAGTCACCAAGTTACGACCGACTCTTCACAACCCCACGGACTGCAGCACACCAGGCTTCCCTGTCCCTCACCATCTCCTGGAGTTTGCCCAATTTGTGTCCATTGCATCAGTGATGTCATCCAACCATCTCGTCCTCTGTCATCCTCTTCTCCTTTCCAGTGAGTCAGCTGTTCACATCAAGTGGCCAACGTATGTATACACATACATGAGGATAAAGCAAATAAATAATTATATTCACACTATTAGGAAATAAGATTCCAGAATTTAAAAAAAGAGAAACAGATGGCCAACAGGCTCATGAAAAATGTTCAATATCTCTAATCATCAGAGAAATACAAATTAAAATGACAGTGAGACACCACCCAACACCTGTCAGAATGGCTATCATCAAAAAGAATGTAAATAACAAATGTTGGCAAGGATGTGGAGAAATGGAACCTCTGTATACTGTTGGTGGGAATATAAACTGGTAAAATCACTTGGGAAACAGTATGGAGTTTTCTCAAAAACTAAAAATAAAACTACC
Organism: Bos mutus; assembly: GCF_027580195.1. Taxonomy (NCBI): domain Eukaryota; kingdom Metazoa; phylum Chordata; class Mammalia; order Artiodactyla; family Bovidae; genus Bos; species Bos mutus. Next base: position 21,557,821 of record NC_091644.1, on the reverse strand, counting down.
ATATGATTCAGCATTTCCACATGTGGGTATATATCTGAAGAAAATGAAAACATTAATTTGAAAGGATTCATATACAAAAAGAACTTAACGACCCAAATAACCACAATGGTGTGATCACTCACCTAGAGCCAGACATCCTGGAGTGCGAAGTCAAGTGGGCCTTAGGAAGCATCACTATGAACAAACTAGTGGAGGTGATGGAATTCCAGCTGAGCTATTTCAAACCCTAAAAGATTATTATGTCAAAGTCTGCACTCAATATGCCAGCAAATCTGGAAAACCCAGCAGTGGACAAAGGACTAGAAAAGGTCAGTCTTCATTCCAAACAATTGCACTCATCTCCCAAACTAGCAAAATAATGCTCAAAATTTTTCCAAGCTAAGCTTGAACAGTACGTGAACCAAGAACTTCCAGATGTTCAAGTTGCATTTAGAAAAGGCAGAGGAACCAGAGATCAAATTGCCAGCATCTGCTGGATCATAGAAAAAGCAAGAGAGTTCCAGAAAAACATCTACTCTGCTTTATTGACTATGCCAAAGCCTTTGACTGTATGGATCACAACAAACTGTGGAAAATTCTTCAAGAGATGGGAATACCAGACCACTTTACCTGCCTCCTGACAAATCTATAAGCAGGTCAAGAAGCAAAAGTTAGAACAGGACATGGAACAACGGACTGGTTCCAAATCGGGAAAGGTTTACGTTGAGGCTGTATATTGTCATCTTGTTTATTTAACTTATATGCATTATACATCATGCAAAATGCCAGGCTGGATGAAGCACAAGCAAGCTGAAATCAAGTTTGCTGGGAAAAATATCAATAACCTCAGATATGCAGATGACACCATCCTTATAGCAGAAAGCGAAGAGGAACTGAAGAGACTCTTGATGAAAGTGAAAGGGGAGAGTGAAAAAGCTGGCTTAAAACTCAACATTCAAAAGAAGAAGATCATGGCAACCAGTCCTATCACTTCATGGCAAATAGAGGGGAAACAATGGGAACAGTAAGAGACTTTATTTTCTTGGGCTCCAAAATCACTGCAGATAATGACTGCAGCCATGAAATTAAAAGATGCTTGCTCCTTGGAAGAAAAGCTATGACCAACCTAGACAGTATATTAAAAAGCAGAGATATTAACAACTAAGGTCTGTCGAGTCAAAGCTATGATTTTTCTGGTAGTCATGTATAGATGTGAGAGTTGGACCATAAAGAAAGCTGAGCACTGAAAAATTGATGCTTTTGAACTGTGGTGCTGGAGAAGACTCTTGAGAGTCCCTTGGACTGCAAAGAGATCAATCCTAAAGGAAATCAGTCCTGAATATTCATCGGAAGTACTGATGCTGAAGCTGAAGCTCCAAACCTTTGGCCACCTGATGTGAAGAACTGACTCATTGGAAAAGACCCTGATTCTGGAAAAGATTGAGGGCAGGAGGAGAAGGGGACAACAGAGGATGATATGGTTGGATGACATCATTGACTAGATGGACATGAGTTTGAGCAAGCTCCGACAATTGGTGATGGACAGGGAAGCCTGGTGTGCAGCAGTCCATGGGTTCTCAAAGAGTCAGATATGACTGAGCAACTGCACTGAATGTACTTCAAAGTTCATCAAAGAATTATTTACAATTGCCAAGATACAGAAGCAACCTAGGTGTCCATTAACAGATGAACGGATAAAGATGTGCTATAGATATTCAAAAGAATACTGCTGCTGCTGCTAAGTCGCTTCAGTCGTGTCCGACTCTGTGCGACCCCATAGACGGCCTCCTACCAGGCTCCTCTGTCCCTGGGATCCTCCAGGCAAGAACACTGGAGTGGGTTGCCATTTCCTTCTCCAATGCCTGAAAGTGAAAAGTGAAAGTAAAGTCGCTCAGTCGTGTCCGACTCTTAGCGACCCCATGGACTGCAGCCTACCAGGCTCCTCTGTCCATGGGATTTTCCAGTGGGGTGGGTGCCATTGCCTTCTCCCAAAAGAATAATATCTAGCCATAAAAAATGAAGTTTTGCTAATTGTAATAACATAGATGGACTGAGAGAGTACTCTGCATGGTGAAATAAGTCATACAGAGAAAGACAAATACTGTATATTATCATTTATATGCGGAATCTAAAAAATAAAACAAACGTGACTAAAATGAAAAAGAAACAGAGTCACAGAAATAGCAAACAAACTAGTGGTTACCAGTGCTAACAGGGGAGGGCTCCTGCCCTGTAAATAGGCTACAAGGATACATTTTACAGCACAGGAAATATAGCCAATATTTCAAAATAACTACAAATGGAGTATAATTCATAAAAAATTTTGAGTCACTATGTTGTACACCTGAAATTAATATAATATTGTAAATCAACTATGCCTCAATATAAAGAAAAAAGATGCAAATGTAAAACCAAAAAATTTAATGATCTCATTATATATGTTTCCTTTTCTAAAAAATATCTACTTCTTTTTGTATGTATTCACAACCATCCAAAAAAAAAAAAAAAGCGATGGCAATCTGGTGCATAGTTTGTGTTCCCTAAATACTATTTTTCACTAAAAGGACTTTGGTGAAAAGGCTGATCAAAGATCTGGTGCAGGAAATGTACAAAATGAGCCTAGAACAACTTCTTGAGCTAAGAATCAAGGTTTTGGGTTTTGTCCAAAGCTTCTTGTTGTTTCATCACTAAATTGTGTCTGACTATTTTACGACTCCATGGACCATAGCCCATCAGGCTCCTCTGTCCATGGGATTTTCCAGGCAAGAATACTGGAGTGGGTTGTCATTTCCTTCTCCCAAGGATCTTTCCAACCCAGGAATCAAACCACGTCCTCTTTTTGGGAGGTGGATTTTTTTATCACTCACCAAGCAGGAAAGCAATCAAAAGGCTAAGTAAACAATTCAAAGGGGTTCTCAGTGGCCAAAATCAGAAAATTTGAGCATCAAAAGAATAAAAATTACAATACACTGAAACATATCGAACATATAAAAATTCAAAAACAAAAACTCATTGGTCACCTTTCAAAGTTGCTAGAACACCATCTTATTTTTCTGAAAATGGGTAAATAATGGGAAATAATCAAGCATTTTCCTGATTTCCTGATATGAACTATACTTCTGACTAATGAAATAGTAAGGGAAGCGTTCTTCTTTATAAATGATCCCAACTGATAAAACTAACAAATAGGGGACTTCCCTCGCAATCCAGTGGTTAGGAGTCCGCCTTCCAATGAAGGGGACATGGGTTTGATCCCTGGACATGGAACTAGGATCCAACATACCACTGAGCAACTCAGCCCACACAGCACCACTACTGAACACGCGCACTCTAAAGTCCGTGCTTTGCAACAAGAGAAGTCAATTCTCAGAAACTAGAGAAAAAAGCCCACGTGCCACAACGAAGACTTGACACAGCCAAAATTTTTAAAAATAAAATAATTAAAAATAAAAACACAAAAAAAATTAAAAAACAAAAATGTAAGCATTTAAAAAAGAATTATAGAATGATAAAGTCGCCATTTACAAACCCTTAAAAAATAATAGACTATACAGGAATTACCAGTATGAAGGCTAAAATCATTAGGTGACTGATTAACTGGGAACCACGAGAATCGGGCTTATTGTGCGTGAATGCACTGATCAAGCTTAACATTACCAAAAGTGAGACAACCCAGGCTCATGTAGTAAACTTTATATTAAATGGATACTTGACTTTCAACAAAGATGTCACAGTAACTCAGTGGAAAAAAAAGATAGTCTTTTCAACAAATGGTGCTGAAATCACTGAACACCTATGCATAAAACAGGTAACTTTTTGGATTGATTCAAATAGAAATGTTCTATTTGATTATGGTGGTAATTATATGATTGTGTGTAATTGTCAGAATTCATCAAACTATAAACTTAAAAAGAGTGAATTTAATGTATGTAAATTTTTCCTTAATAAATCTAACTTTTAAAAAATCTTTTCTGTTCATCTCTTACCTCACTGACACTGAAAATATTTCCAGATTACTTCAGTTACTATATAATTACAGATTTATATTGATATCCATTGACTCTATAAGCAGTTAGCAGATTTCTCACTAGGATCTCTGAATTAATGTTTTCAAAAGCTAATTTGTTTTCCTTAAGCATTCTTGACCACTCTGGTAATCACTCAGTTTCTTTGATGCCAAAACCTGCAACCCACTCCAGTATTCTTGTCTGGAAAATCCCATGGACAGAGGAGCCTGGCAGACTACAGTCCATGGGGTCACAAAGAGGTGGACAGGACTGAAGCAACTTAGCACAGATCTGCTTCGGGCTTCCCAGGTGGAGCTAGTGGTAAAGAATTCATCTCCCAAGCAGGAACTGCAGGAGACACAGGTTCGATCCCTGGATCAGGAAGATCCCCTGGAAAAAGAAATGGCAACCCACTCCAGTATTCTTGCCTGGATAATCTCCATGGAGAGAGGAGACTGGCGGGCTACAGTCCATGGGGTTGCAAAGAATCAAACACGACTTAGAACTAAACGACAATAAAACCCTACTTAGTATCTTAAGAATATTTACTTCCCAGGTTTTAAACCTATGTGTCCAGATTATCCACAATGTCATGTCATGCAGCTGATGTGTTACAGAACTCTAAGTCAACCTGCATATGTCTTTACAAAAGTACAAAAACAAACAAAAAAAAAAAGCTTTGAGTATTTTGTTTCTGTAGTGCTTTTTGTAAAAGATAACCACTTCTTATTTATTTTATTTTTAACAATGGAATAAAAAAGGAAGCCAAATCATTGTCCCTGACTCACCATGTTAATTGAATATCTGAAGATATCACTGAAAGATACTTAGCAAAATGTTAACTGTTACACTTTTGTCCTTTTTCAATACTATTGGGTGAAAGCAGTGAACTTCTAAGCTTATTCACTTTTACAGGCTGGGTTTAGCATGGTGTGCAGCTCAGAGCCCAGAGTCTTCAACACAGTAGTTGGTTTTTGAGTATTTGAAGATCAAAGTACATTAAAAAGTCCTACCTCTGAATTCCTTCCTCCTACCCAACAACTTTTTCCCACATTAAATGGATCTAGTTAATTTTGACCTAACAGAAGCTGAAATTCAAGTTAAATGTATAACCAAATTGAGTGAAAGAAAGAAAGTAACTAATCTCACTTATAAAAACCTATTCAGAAAAAATTTTAAATACCAGGACTAGATTCATACAAAATTGCCAAATATATTTTATTTTAACATTAGCTTGATTGTATCTGTTCTAATATGTAGATATATGACCTTATTTAAACAACTTCTTATTGTTTCCAAACAACTAAGCCTCTTTAATCTTTCTTCTGAATTAAGTAACAGACCAAATTCCTTTCTGCTCCTAGAAAACTTAGAGCCACACTTATGCCTACATAAATCAGTGTGTGGGCTAAAAGGGCAGCAGTTCTCTAGTTTTTTTTTCCACCAAAACACAAGTGATATTTAAAGTATATTTAATATTCACCATCCAGCATATGTTCCCCACTCTGCACTGTGACCTTTGGTAAAGAAGACAGCTAGTTTGCATGAAGGTCCCCTGTAAGACTTCTATATATAAGCCTATATTTTCTCTCCCATCAATCTACCATACACCCGTGTCATAAAACCATAATCAAGAACTGCGGCAGCTCAGCCTTATTTCTGGCTCTGTTTTATATCTCATGCTTATTTTTCTTTCTACTTTCACCCCACTTTTAATTTCTCCTGCCGGGGTCCAGCCCCGGCTGATCCAGGGTCTTGAATTTCACATATCCTTACAAGTCGTCTTGAATCCTTTCCAGAAAAAGGTAAGGAGTAAATAATCATTCTATATATATATATAGATATAGATATATAGACAGATATAGATATAGATATCTTCTTGTTTACCCTAGATAAAGCCTTAAAACTTCAAGTCCTTGCAGCCTCTTAACTATCCTCTACCATATTAAACACACAGCATCAAAATCCACAAGTTCCTATATTTTCACTTTTATTAATTCTCTTTTTAAAATATTAAGGCAACATACAGAAAATACTAGAAAAGTATACATGTCCAACCTAGGTTTAGAGCTTCATATAGAAATTAAATTGTCTGCACGAAGAGCCTGCTTGCTGCATAACTTTTATGTCTAAAGAATGTAAAGCTTCCAGTGTCTTGTATACAGTTACTCAAACAGTAATAGCTCAGCTAATAGGAATTTTTTTAATGCTTTGATATAAGACTACTATAGCTTGGGCACTGGCACATGAAAATTTGTTTTAGCACTATTTTTAAAGCCATTAATAAATACTTCAGATAACAGAACTGAGCTTGAGCCTCTGCTCAACTGAGTCTGCCTCAATTGATGTGAAAGAAAAAGTATGTAAGAGAATCACATTTCTATTTATAACAGAAATGACTGCTAATCGACTTGGAAAAGTAGATATTTATAAAGCTGGAGTTTTCATAAAGTAGTTTAGAGTTTAGTGCTATTAAAAGGAAATTAGTTATAAAAGTAATAAATACACAATACAGTAGTTTCTACTCATCCCATTTTATAGAAATAATATCTTTTAATTTCCCCCAAAGTTATCTAACCAAGTAACATATAACTTATAATTAGGATTTGCCTTAGAGCAAAGTTTGATTTTAAAAAGTTTGACACTTCACTCACCTACTGCAGGACAGAGTATTGCCCATACACAGATACTAAACCAACTGTCTAAGCAATTTCTTGTGTTTAGAAATTCAGTGCCACTATCATGGCTCACAATTTGGCTTATGATGCATTTGTAAGCAAACAGCCTGACAAGTACCCTAGTGTATTTCAGGATGACTGACAGGACACAGTGGCTCAAACAGGAAAGGGGGATGGGTGCTCTTAAAGCAACATACCAGTGAAAGGCAATATTAAACAGTAGAATCAGATTGAAATTATATTTTTCAAGTTTGCAATGAAATAACAACATATTGTGTAATAAAAGCTTTTAAATATAACTTTTCATGTCATCATGTGCCCCAAACACTGTAAATTCCAAAGTGACTTTTAGAATTTAAAATATATTTTAAATGGACGAGCAAAAGGACCTACATAATAGCCAGGGAATTTTGTTCAGTATTATGTAACAACCTAAATGGGAAAAGAATTTGAAAAAGAATAGATATATGTACATGTATAACTGAATCACTTTGCTGTACACCTGAAACGATCACAATGTTGTCAATCAACTGTACTCCAATATAAAATTAAAAGTTAAAGAAATAAAATATAGAAACAAATTTAAAACAAACATGCTATATGATACTTCCATGTACTTACCGAACTTCCAAATTACATAAGAGTATTTCCATTATTTTTAACAGAAATTAGGTCAGGGTACCCAGAGAAAAGTTCTCAGGGTAGGGTTTTTTTGGATTTTTTTTTTTGCCACACCGTGAGGAATCTTAGTTCCCGGACCAGAGTTGGAACCCATGCCCCCTGCAGCGGAAGCATGGAATCCTAGCTATTGGACCACCAGGGAAGTCCTGAGAAAAGCAGTTCTTATCTCACCTCGAGATATTTGCCAGTCACTGTTACAACAGTAAGTAATAAAAGTAATTTAAATAGCTTGGATTATTCAAAATTGTTATTGAAGATGGACATAAGGAGATCTATGTATTTTGCCTCTGCTGTGTTTCTTTCCTGTGACCTACTTCCATGGTTAAAAAATAAATCATCAGGTTAGGAAATTTCAATTATGGGTATTTCCATATTAGTTTCACTTGGAAAAATATTTATTTAAGTGATACATTGACTTCATTATTCACAGTTACAATTTTTCCTATATTATCTTACAATATTCTGCACTGCTCAATCCTTTTACACAACAATCATCCCTATTTTTAAAACAAAAAAATAAAGCCATTCATTTTTAAACGCAATTCCACATTTAGCCAGCAGAGGGTATCATCTGATCCTGAAAGGCCACAGTATTGAGTCCAATGACATTTAATACTTGAACTAGGAACTGAAGCACACCATCTCAACTTTGCCTATTAATAATACTGTGTCTAGCAATATTCCATTGTTTTGCCCATATTAGTGTTTATTACTTCTCATCTGTGACAAATTATTTTGTTACATTATTTCCTCCTCTATCAATTCAATCAGATACATCAGAATTGGGTTCAATCATCAGGATGACTTTCTACAACTCTAGATTTTCTGAGACAAAAGAGCAAACAAAAACTCTATGTAAAGTTTCCAAGCTCCATTAGAAAATCCAAAAATAAATTCCAAAATATAAAAATAAACTGTACTACAAAGCAAAATAATTTTTCTTCAAAATTACATATGATATTTGTAAACCATTTAGTATTTTCTAATTGCCCTGTTTAATATTTGCTAACTGTCCATTTTATAATAGGAGCTATAAAGTAATTTTAGAAGATACATTTCTTGTTATCACTGCGTTATTTCTCATGAGCATGCAATGTTATGACTGTAACAAAGTCCTCATACAAGCTACAAATTATTTCACAATTTAATACCCATTTCAGTTTGGAAAGGCATGGGCACTGATTTGCCTGATTTATTCTAAAAATAAATATTTTACTATATAATTAATTAAAATCCAGCTTCCCAAGTGGCTCAGTGGTAAAGAATCCTCCTGCCAATGCAGGAGCCACAGGAGACGTGGTTCAATCCCTTGGTCGAGAAGATCCCCTAGAAAAGGAAATGGCAACCCACTCCCTATCTTGCCAAGATAATCCTATGGACAGAGGAGCCTGGTGGGATACAGTCCATGGGGTCTCAAAGAGTCAGACACGACTGAGCATGAATGCAGACCCAGCTAAAATCATTAACTACAACAAATTTATCTTAACCAAAGATACAAATTTTCCATGCTTCTCTAAAACTATTATCACAAACATCAAGTCTACTATTAACAATGGCAAAAATAAGACAGATCTAGAGGCTCAGAATGATCTCTCTTGTTAGGCTCGCAGGCTTGCCACTAGTGACATATCCTTTATACTAAAGAATTAAATTTTCCAAAGAGAACAGAAATAATCACTCAGTTGTGATACAAAATAGGAAATTGCAGTTTATTGAAAAGAGAATTCTATTCCTTATAATGAAAGCAACTTTAGAGTTCTTCACTCTGTAAAATCACTTTTAACATCTGAATATAGCTGTTTCTTTCCTCATGTAGTTATCATGGTGGCCATGTAAAAATTATATTTCATTTGGAAATAATAACATCCTGTTATTGATTTTTTCATAAAATTTTGTAACTTTAATTTTCTAAACTGATATATTCTCTATAATACAAAATCAACACTTACAATTCTTTCTCAAATTAACTTAGAAGAAAGCATCCAGAAGGAAACTGAAAAGTCTGTTTTGCCAGTAATTTGCTTATCATTTTCACCTATCACCCACACATTTTAGAATATACAGATAACTAATTTTTTCTTTCTGTCCTCAGTTTCCAACCCTGAGTTTCATTCCCTGATGCAGGAACTCCTGAACTCTGTCTCATTAAATGATTTCTGTTTTTGCCAGGTGCCCTAAGCACCTACATGTAAAGTCCTTGTTAGATTCTACTTGTGGCTTAAAAAAAAAAAAAAAAAAACCTTTTTAAATAATAATGCTTTGGTAGGGAGGGAAGACTGAATGATTAGTCAATGCTGCTGCTGCTGCTAAGTCGCTTCAGTCGTGTCCGACTCTGTGCGACCCCAGAGACGGCAGCCCACCAGGCTCCCCCGTCCCTGGGATTCTCCAGGCAAGAACACTGGAGTGGGTTGCCATTTCCTTCTCCCATGCATGAAAGTGAAAAGTGAAAGTGAAGTTGCTCAGTCGTGTCCAACCCTCAGCGACCCCACGGACTGCAGCCTACCAGGCTCCTCCGTCCGTGGGATTTGCCAGGCAAGAGTACTGGAGTGAGGTGCATTGCTATAGATACTACTTATTTAAAATAATCCTTTTTACTTTTAACAAAAATGCCTCCATATAGTTTATGCTCTATTTTAAATTTTTATACACTTTTTATATAGTCTATCTTGAAAACAATGTATTACCTCCCTATTGCAGTAACATATTATTACTCATAACATATGGCTCATAACATAATATTCATACCAATAAGCAAATCTAGAGCAAGCTCTACTCTGACTACAGTAGGCATGATAAGTTTGGGGTATGAGTAGCATGTGCAAATGGGTATTCGCATAGGCAGCTGGAAATTCAGAATCCTGCAACTCAGGAGAAAAATCAAGATATGATAACTATGCATTTGTGTTATGCCTTAAACTATGAGACAAGAAGAGCTGTCTCATGGCTGAGTAGAGATAAGGCATCAAGAACCCACTAAGGGTAGGAAAAGAAGGGAAGTAATGAAAACATAGGCAGAAAGGCAAGACAAACTTCAGATTCAAGCTCTGCTTTACTCTGCTTGGTCTTGTTCACACTGACTCCCATTTACCCTGGTTTCTTCATGTGCGATGAGACCTATAAAGTTGGTATAAAAGGTAATTACTTATAAAATTACTCATAGAATCCAATGAAGTACTAATTACAGTATTAAATAATTCATTAGTCAATTATTGTTATTTTGTGGAAGATAAATTTCTCATTGTGGAGTTCTACTTTTCCAAATCCAAATACCATTGAATCTTAGAAAACTACTGTGAGAGATACGAAGTAGATTGCCCATCTGATTTAAAAGTTGGTGAAGAGTCATTAAGTTCACACATTTTTATTTACAAATTAAATCCATTTCACCATTTCTACCCCATGCATGTTAATAATTTATAATTAAGTAATAAGGAATCATGGTCATTAAAATGGAAGTGCTTAACAGCTGCTTCCAAAGTTGTAACAAATGCTTAATAAAAGCAAAACATACTAACACATATTAATTAATTATGTATGTTATCTGGAGAATTGAGTATGAGATGTTTTAAGGATAGAATACAAAACTAAAAGCAAAAGAATGACAGTAAGCTTAAAAAGAATAAAATAAATAAACTTCTGTGTCTTGTTCCCACATAAGACATGAAATTGTGCCAATTTGCTTCATTCCAGAGAAGGGAGCCAGTCAGTCACTGAGGGCTATATTTGAGAGAGAAGAAGGAAATCCTTTCTCCCACTCTCTGTTTCCAAAGATAATAACAGAAGACCAGAGCATGATGGATTTCACTACCAAGTAGCCACATTTATTTTACTCATGCTCTCGCTGACCCTCTAAAAGTCAACTCTTACTAATTTTGTATTATGGAACACAAGGAAAAAATATGTATAAAATTCATTTTTCAAAACTTACAATATCCCTAAATTATCTTAAAAAGAACTGCTATCATCCCTAAACTTAAACTGTAGCACCATTCCTATCAGTCCTTCAACTGTAGTGAAAAGAATGGTGCTTATCACAGAGTAAAGAAAAATAATTAAACTCAGTCATTAACATAGTGAGTCACTTTTTTTTGGCTCTAAATAACCCTGCCCACACCTGCACAGGATATGTAAGAGACATGGATCTGATCCCTGATTCAGGTAGATCCCCTGGAGGAGGGCATGGCAACCCACTCCAGTATTCCTGCCTGGAGAATTTCATGGACATAGGAGCCTGGTGGGCTACGGTCCATAGAGTGTCAAAGAGTCTGACATGAATGAAGCGACGTAGCACACACGCACAATTAACCCTCCCCAATAATCTGAATAACCCACACAGGCGACAAGACTCATCCCGGCTTTATTCCTCCCAGGTCTTGAATACAAAGAATTAGACTGACCCAATCAATCATGCTCCTCTGTTAAAGTTCAACTCATGGAACTGGTGGGAAAAGCCTGGGGTTGTTTTTGTTGTTGTTATTGTTGCTCTCATATTCTATATCCTTCAGTATCAGTTCCATTTCACCCCCTCATTCTGATAGGTATCCAATCTATAGTAGTTAGTGTTGGCGGTTTTCCAATCAACTTTCTGTGGCTTTTTCTACATTTTTTTATCTTTATAATGATACATATCTTTACAATGATAAATCACCTTGTGTGTGTGTGGATTTTTTAATTTACACAAACAGTATTGTAATTACTATCTCTTTCTACTTCTCAATCTCTCTCTCTCTCTCTCTCAGTCTCTCCTCTTAACATGACATTTTCACGGCCTACTGCTGTCGAACTATACTTGCAGCTTAGCTCATTCAACACATAGTCTCATCTCCCCCCTTGCCTTTCACTGCTATGGACACAAACAAGACTAGATTTCCCAGCATTCTTTGCAACTCAGAATGGCATAAGACGGAATGAGATGACAGAATGAGATGTCACCTCTTGCTTTACCTATAAAGAGGTAAAGCAACGTTGCCATGGCCCTTCACCCTTCCTTCTGTTATCTGTGGTATAAAGCCTAGACACCAAGCAGTCTTACTGCAAATCTGAGGAGGAAAGATGACAGAGCAAAACCACAGAAAGAGCTTGGGTCATTGGTTGTTATCAGCTTCGAACTTCCCATCTATAGATTTCTTATTATTTGAGAAAAAGAGGAGTTCTCAATTAATATAATTGATTTCGTTCTTTTATTTTGCATTCGTAGCATTCTATTTTGTATTTTATTTTGCATCAGATGCATTTATAATGTATTTCATCTGACCATATGCCTATCCAAGTATGTTTAGGTAGTTTCCAACTGTTTAGGAAACAATGTTATAATATAATAAACATTCTCATACAAGTCTGTGTACCTCTCCAAGAGTGCCTCTATATAATTTATATATACACATATATATATGTGTTCTGCTGTGGGTTGAATTGTGTCCTCACCTAAATTCATGTTTATATCCCAATACTCTGTACCCCAGAATATGGCTTTATAGGAAACAGGGTCTTTAGTGATGCGATTAAGTTAAAATGAGGCCATTATGATGGGCCTTAATTCAATAAAAAATTTAGTCACTCAGTCATGTCTGAGTCTTTGCAACTCCATGGAGTGTAGTCTGCTAGCTCCTCTGTCCATGGAATTCTCCAGGCTAAAATACTGGAGTGGGTAGCCATTCCCTTCTCCAGGGGATCTTCCCAACCCAGAGATTGAACCTGGGTCTCCTGCATTGCAGGCAGATTCTTTACCATCTGAACAACCAGAGAAGCCCAATTCAATATAAGTGGTATCCTTTTAAGAAGAGAGGTGTGGACACAGATACCCACAGAGGAATGACCATATAAGGATATGCGAAAAAACTTGGCCATTTGCAAGTCAAGGAGAGAAGCCTTAGGAAAACACACGCACACACACATCTACTGACACCTTGATCTTAGACTTCTAGCCTTCAAATTACGAGAAAATAAATTTCTGTTGTTTAAGCCTCCCATCATGTTGTAAGTTGTTATGGCAGCACTAGCAAGTAATACAATTCAGAAGTAGAATTTCTGGGTCAGAATGCATGTGAGTACTCAATTTCAACAAATATTACCAAATTGGTGTCCAAAATAATATTAGCAGCAAATCACATGGATTCACATGTGTCCCCCACCTCCTTACCAGAACAAGAGACTTCATGACATTTCAACTTCTGCCACCATGAGAGGTACAAAGTTGATCTCACTGTCATTTTAATTTTCATTTCTGATTACCAATGTAATTGGTGATCTGTTTTAGGTTGATTAGCTAGCCATTCAACACTCCTTCTGTGAATTGCTTATCTATATATTATTTTAATTTTATTTTATTTTTAAACTTTACAATATTGTATTGGTTTTGCCAAATATCGAAATGAATCCACCACAGGTATACATGTGTTCCCCATCCTGAACCCTCCTCCCTCCTCCCTCCCCATACCATCCCTCTGGGTCGTCCCAGTGCACCAGCCCCAAGCATCCAGTATCGTACATCGAACCTGGACTGGCGACTCGTTCCATATATGATATTATACGTATTTCAATGCCATTCTCCCAAATCATCCCACCCTCTCCCTCTCCCACAGAGTCCAAAAGACTGTTCTATACATCAGTGTCTCTTTTGCTGTCTCGTATACACGGTTATTGTTACCATCTTTCTAAATTCCATATATATGCGTTAGTATACTGTATTGGTGTTTTTCTTTCTGGCTTACTTCACTCTGTATAATAGGCTCCAGTTTCATCCACCTCATTAGAATTGATTCAAATGTATTATTTTTAATGGTTGAGTAATACTCCATTGTGTATATATACCACAGCTTGCTTATCCATTCATCTGTTGATGGACATCTTGGTTATTTTTTACCAATTTTTCTCCTAGGTTGCCTATTTTTCCTTAATAATTTCCAAAACTTCTCTATAAATTCTATATATAATCCTTTGTCAATTATATTCCTTGAAAATATCCTCTCACTGCTTAATACAGCAATATAGCAAAATAGCAAAGACCCTTTCTTTGTGTTTTTTTTTTCTTTTGGCCACATGCATGAAGGATCTTAGTTTCCCAACCAGGGATTGAACCCATGTCCCCAGCAGTGGAAGCCTGTAGTCTAAACAACTGGACCACCAAGGAAGTCTCTCTCTTTGTATTCTTAAGCATTCCACCATCTATATATATAAAAGTCCTGTTTTTTTTCATATCCTTACAGATACTCAGTATTGCCAGACATTAATTTTTGCCAATCTAATAGGTATGATAAACTGTCTCATCATTTATTGAATCTATATTTACCTGATAACCAGTGAAACAAGCTAACCATCTGTTCACCTATGTATTGGTCATTTCAATTTTCTCATCTGTGAATTACTTTTTCACTTATCATAGACCCATTTCCCTGTTAAGATTATTCTTTTCCTAATTAATTTTTTAGGAGTTCTTTGGATAATTTCAATTGAATATGTCTATAAGTCAGCTGTTTCCACAATAATTCTACATGCAAAACTATCCTAAAATTCAGTGGCATAAAACAACATTATGTCTTGTACGTTTTCAGGTTGGCTGGGAGTTGGCCAGGATGGGCCTCGCTGGCTTACGCCAAGCAGTACTCCAGATCTACTTCACGTGTTTCTCATCCTCCTTGGACAAGGAGGCTACTGGAATCCTGTTTTTCCCATGGCAACAACAAAAATTTTAGAACAGTTGGAAACACAATGCATCTTAAAATATAAGCTTCAAACGAGGACTCTGCCTCTCCTGCCCACATTTCAATGGGCAAAGCAAATCACACAATCAAGTCTAATACTAACCAAGTTCAAGTACAGGGAAATATACTCTGTCTCTAGCGGGAAACCACAATGTCACATGGCAAAGGACGTGGATACATAGGAAGGAAAAGGGGAACAACAATGCCATCCATTTTAAAGGCCGATTTGTAAATATTAATATATCCCCTCAGTTGGTATCTTCCATTTATCTTCTTTTACGTGATTTTTTCACAAAGTTTTTATGTTAATATAATTAAGTATTTTACTTTATTGTCTTTTACTTTATTGCTTATATTTGGGGGGTCCTACTTAAGAAATTATTTCCTACCCTAAGATCATAATAAACATGCTCCTATATTTCCTGCTAGAAGAATGCAATTAAGAGGATCAACAATCAATATATTATTTTAGCTTAGTGTGTGCATAAACACAAGATTAT
Source organism: Bos mutus (assembly GCF_027580195.1). Taxonomy (NCBI): domain Eukaryota; kingdom Metazoa; phylum Chordata; class Mammalia; order Artiodactyla; family Bovidae; genus Bos; species Bos mutus. The sequence continues at coordinate 21,542,276 of NC_091644.1, read as the reverse complement.
ACGATATAAACTAAGGCACCAGAGTAAAACAAGTAATTAAAGTTAAAAATAATTACCAAGGATGATTAACTATTATAGGTAAAATTTTTAGCTTGGTCTTTTAAAAATATTAATGGATACAGGCTGACAAAGATGAAAAATATGCAAGAATGATAAGGAATCACAAAACTTTATATTTTTTCATTCAGTTCAGTTCAGTTTAGTTCAGTCGCTCAGTCGTGTCCGACTCTTTGCAACCCCATGAATCCCAGTACACCAGGCCTCCCTGTCCATCACCAACTCCCGGAGTTCACTCAAACTCATTAACATATGTTTATTGATCTAAGCTATATCTTTAAAACTGCTAAGCACAAGACCACAGTAAAATATATATAGCCTTCTCAGGTCATGACATCTTAGAAAAGGAAAAAAGAAACTTTTATAGAACTTAGCTATTTATAAAACAATATATGTTATGATGCCGAATATATAATATACATGTATATATGTGCTAATAGTAGCAACTACCTCTGTAGTTTGGGGCAAAAAAGAGGTCTTATCTATTAATTTTCAAATTAAAAATACTTCCCAACTGCCACACTGGCAGGGAGTCCAGTATCTCTCTTGTTCCTTAAACTGTTCAAGAACTCTGGGAGCCTTTCGATCCACATACCTCAGAAAGAGAAAACCAGAAAATTGTATTCGATACAAGAGGGCCCTGTTGAGGGCTGCTGGTGTTCTGCTCCTGGCACACAGTTTACTGATGAAAACAGATCCCCTGCAGTTCCATGTGACCTTTCTGCCTGCTGTGCTCTTGCCTTTGCTGCTGCAAATACAGTGGTTGCAGTGATTCTTAAAGAGAGAAGCAGCCTGTCCCTTAGAGGTATAGCATGGCAGCCACGCCTAGAACTTCTCGGTTCACCAAGTGGCTGGATCAGGAGGGCCTTCTGCTTCCAGTCACACAAGTGCCCAAACAGCATCTCGCATTGGGCAATGCAGACCACAACAAGAGTCCTAACCTAAGATCTTTGGTGTTCTTTCTTACTCAGTCCTTTTTTAATCATGACCAGTTCAATGCACAAAATACTTTCTAATAGTAACTACAGGGAAGGAGTCCAGGTCTTGGCTCTGTTCCTCTTTAATGGCTCCCAGACTCTTTACAAACTTCCTCCAGTCCTCTCAGTGCTGACAGCCCTGCAGGTGAAGGAAGACTGGGAAGGGCAACCTTTACAAAACCAGAAAAGACCCTGTTAAACCAGTACCTGAGGCACAAAAGACCTCATTAACTGTTTCAAACATTGGGGGAAATTTTCTCTGACCTTATAATTGCCAGATAAAATATAGAATGCCCAGCCAAGTTTGAATTTCAGATAAACAATGAATAATTTTCTGCCATATGTCCTATGCGGTGTTTGAAATGTACTGAAAAGATTATTGGTTGTTTTCCTAAAAGTCAAATCTGTGTGTCTTATATTTTTATTTGCTGAATCTGGCCACTCTACCTTATCTACTTCATGAATGGAACAAATTAGGAGGGAGGAAACCTAGAACTCCCCTGTGCCTAAATTTAAAGCAGCCACAGGGCCAGACCCTCAAATCCATGTATCTTGACTTCCTATCAGAGACTTGAGACTGAGAGAGCCAAACAAAAAGCCAGCTTTCACTCTGTTACTGCTCAGGAGCTGCTTTTTAGATAACCAGAGATGTTTCCTGGCCACCTTCCAGCAATATATTTCTAACTACACTCAGCTGGAAGATTTTTAGTTCCCAAATATGCAACACAGGATAAATGAGGACAAGGGAAGAATGATATATTGTGCCCTGGGATATTATAGCCCCAACAGTAGGAGTAGACATACCAAAAAAAAAAAAAAAAAAAACCCACTGGCAGAGGCTATGCTAGAGATTAGGTTTTATGCACCTCTGTTAGAAAAGGGAATCTAAATTGCTCCAAATTATCTAAGATAAAATTCACCTCCAGTAGAGGACCAAACAATAGGAATAGGAGAATAGTTACCCCAGATGAATATGTAGCTCCTGTAGCCCAGGAATTTAACAAGATACTTGCCCTGCACTTTAAGATTTGAGAGAGAAATAATGTAGCTCCAAAACTGATAGTGACAGAGCTCAAAAGGGATATAGATATGTATATATCTCATGATAGACACCAGGACTCAATAAATCTCCTGTCTTTAACAAAACAAGTAAACAGAAAAAAAAAATCCAAACTTAGAAGACTGTATAACAATAAAGGAAGGAGACAGGGGAAATTATCCTCAAGACAAAAGAGAATTTATAATACATCAACTCTTGTTCTCTCAGTGAAATATTGAAAGTTAAAAATTCTGGGTAAGAAGTGATGGAAATTCTAAGTAAAATGAAAAGACAGTTGACTGAAGTGAAATGTCAGGATAAAAAAAGAGACCTGGTTAAAAACTAAAGTAAAAGAATTCAGTAAACCCAAAGAGACAATAAAGTAATTAAAATTTGCACTGAGGAATCACTCCTCTCCTTTATCATCTGCCTTTCTATCAGCAAATTCATCATTTAGAGAGCAAAAGAGACTAAGACTGGAAGGGCTACCCTGGGCTTAATCCTTACCAACAAAGAGGAATGCGTTAGTGAAGCGAAAGTGACAGGAACCTTGGGAAAAATTGAATATATCACCTTAGAGTTCATTACGGCCAAGGAAGAAAATAAAAAGCAAAGTACCTTAGATTGCTTAGCAATTTATAGAAAATATAAGGATTTCCCAGAGCCAGAGATTCTAAAATGAAAGACAGGTCAAAAAATAAAACTCACCACTGCAACCGCAAGTGAGGAAAAAAATGGGAGAGACTGGACATAAAAATAACTCAATGTGCTATCTAAGGAGTTTTCTAAAGACTCAGATTTTTAAAGGACATACAAAAGAAGGAAAAGGTGATATTGGCCTATTAGAAGAATGGACTACTACAATGAGCAAAGACTTGTGAAAAACACACAAAACAACATAAAAACTCTTAGGTTGAATTTGAGGGTGGAAGGACAAGAAAAGTACAACCTAGCTCCTCTACTCCCAGGTAGATTCCATGTTAACAAGTCACAGAGAGGAAGCTTGCTTTCATATTATATACCAAGGAACAAGACCTTCCTTGGTGGTCGAGTGGTTAAGAATCTGCCTGCCAGTTCAGGGATGCCAGTTTGATCCCTGGTCTGGGAAGATTCCACTAATGCTGTGGGGCAACTAAGCCCATGCTCCACAACTATTGAAGCCCCACGCCACAGCTAGAGAGCAGCCCCAGTTCACCGTGACCAGAGAAAGCCCTTGCAGAGCAATCAAGACCCAGCATAGCCAAAAATTCATTACTTTTTTTAAAAAAGGAAAGACTGTGCCAACAATCTTAAGAAATTGATAAACCAGACAGAAAAGACAGTGGGACAATGTTTAAATAAATGTCCATTTCCAGGTGTATTTTATTATAGCAGGCCTTCTCATTCTCAGCACTATTAACATTTTAGGCTGGATAATTTGTTGTGGAGTCGGGGGTTGGGTGGGGGAAGGCTGTCTTGAGTTGCTGATATTTAGCAGCATATTTGGCCTCTATCCACTAGATGCCAGTATCATCAGCCTCCTAGTTGTAGTAATCACAAATAGCTCTGCTGCTGCTGCTAAGTCCCTTCAGTCATGTCTGACTCTGTGCGACCCCATAGATGGCAGCCCACCAGGCTCCCCATCCCTGGGATTCTCTAGACATTATCAAATGTCTCCTGGGAAGCAAAAGTATTCTGGGGTGAGAACCACTATACTGCAGAACACTAAAAAATATAATAAAAAATATATTATCACAAAATTATGGTTAGCATATTTAAGTAAAGGCAGATTCTGAAAATCTAATGTTAATCCACAGAAAATTTTAATATAGTATCAAAATATTATTAATTGGAAAGGAGAGCAATGATCTCATTTTGGTATAGTTGTATTAAGAGCCACTCAAACTAAACTAATAAAATTTTTCTCCTCCTTTTTTTCAATATCATAACTAAAGAAGGTACACTGGTTTCACTAAAACAACTTTTATATCTTTTTAAAAATCTTCTTTGACAAGCTAAAGAAATGTTGGCTGTCCATATACTGTTGGTTGAAGTATATACTGGTTAAACATCTTCTGAGGAGGCACTCTGGCGACATCCATAAAATTTTATATGCACAAATTCTTAGACTAAACAAATAGTTTAGGAACCTGAACATGTGTAAAAGATGCAAGGCAAGGACTGCAGTGTGTAGTATTTTTGTGATAATAAAAAGCTAGAAACAACCTAAATGTGCATCAAGAGAGACTAGTTACATAAATTGTCATATATTTTCTCATTAGTATGATTTGAACTGTAACCAGAGAAAAAAGCTTAGGAAATATACAGAATCCAATTGGATTTCATTTGCCTACAATTAGGGGAGATATTAAAAATATTTAACAACCAGCATGGATTAGGCCCCAACTAATCAGAGTCTAGCCTGGAGCTGGGTCTTGGAAAGCCCCCTGTATGTGAGAGTTTATCCTTTAGTTGCTGGGTCTAAGGAAAATCTAGAGGGTCCCAGGCAGAGGCCAAGTGAAAGAAGGCTACTAGAGACAGAGAGAAGGAATACAAAAGCATTTCATATTTTAATAATTTGTATGCCCTTACAAAAAAAAAAAGGAAGAAAAAGCAAGAGAGTTCCATGAACTGTGGAAAATTCTGAAAGAGATGGGAATACCAGACCACCTGACCTGCCTCTTGAGAAATCTGTATGCAGGTCAGGAAGCAACAGAACTGGACATGGAACAATAGACTGGTTCCAAATCAGGAAAGGAGTACGTCAAGGCTGTATATTACCCTGCTTATTTAACTTATATGCAAAGAAACGCTGGGCTGGATAGATGAAGCACAAGCTAGAATCAAGATTGCTTGGAGAAATATCAGTAACCTCAGATATGCAGATGACACCACCCTTATGGCAGAAAGTGAAGAAGAACTAAAGAGCCTCTTGATGAAAGTGAAAGAGGAGAATGAAAAAGTTGGCTTAAAGCTCAACATTCAGAAAACGAAGATCATGGCATCCTATCCCATCACTTCATGGCAAATAGATGGGGAAACAGTAGAAACATTGGCTGACTTTATTTTTGGGGGTCCAAAATCACTGCAGATGGTGACTGCAGCCATGAAATTAAAAGACACTTACTCCTTGGAAGGGAAGTTATGACCAACCTAGATAGCATATTAAAAAGCAGAGACATTACTTTGCCAACAAAGGTCTGTCTAGTCAAGGCTATGGTTTTTCCAGTGGTCATGTATGGATGTAAGAGTTGGACTATAAAGAAAGCTGAGTGCCAAAGAATTGATGCTTTTGAACTGTGATGTTGGAAAAGACTCTTGAGAGTCCCTTGGACTGCAAGGAGGTCCAACCAGTTCATCCTAAAGGAAATCAGTCCTGAGTGTTCATTGGAAGGACTGATGTTGAAGCTGAAACTCCAATACTTTGGCCACCTGATGCAAAGAGCTGACTCATTAGAAAAGACCCTGATGCTGGGAAAGATTGAGGGCAGGAGGAGAAGGGGACGACAGAGAATGAGATGGTTGGATAGCATCACTGACTTGATGGACATGAGATTGGGTAAACTCCGGGAGTTGGTGATGGACAGGGAGGCCTGGCGTGCTGTGGTCCATGGGGTCACAAAGAGTCAGACACAACTGAGCGACTGAACTAAACTGACTGATGTCCTTACTAGAGAATATCAGTCCTCACCAATAGATAGAAACAACATTAAAATAATCAAGAATAGCATAGAAAAATAAATTAAATTCAACCAACTGGTAGCTATGATGAAAAGTAAATTTGTACATATTGATATGGAACAATTCTTTTTTAATTTTCACCAGAAACTGATAGCAGTTTCCTTGTGAAAAGAGAATCAGAGAACTGAGGACCTAAGGTCAAGGCCAAAGGAAGATATATTTTCACTGAAAGCCCTCTGTGGCAAATGCTGTTTGCTAACACCATTTCCAGCCCTGGGCCAGCTTTCCTCCTCTACTGGAGAGACTGGAAAGTTAAGAAACCTGCTCTTCTCAGACTCCCTTGAAGTACTGGGACCCAGATTTCACCATCAAAGACAGTTTGGATGAGATTTTTAAAGGTTACAGACGTCAGATCCTTCTAGGATAGTTGTAGAAGGACTCCACTGCCCCGTGCAAGAGCAAGGAATAATGGAATCTAGTACACCCATAGGACCATTCCTCAGGTACAGTTGGACCATTCTTCCTACAGTTGCATTTTCTTTGGCTGTTCAATGGCTCTCCCAGAAAATCTATGAGTTGTCTAGTATCATTTATGAAAAACTCAGCTAGAGCTATCCAGATCAGACTCTTGGTTGCAATCAAGAATTCTAGCTAAAGCACCCTTTACTAAAATAAAAATAAACATGCAAATATAAATTTTTCAGTTTAAAAAGTTAAGTTTTATAAAAATGCTTTAAAAATAAAGTACATGTGGGCTGGGGACTTCCCTTGGGTCCAGTGGCTAAGACTCCATGTTCCCAATGAAGGGGTATGGGTTCAATCTCTTGTCAGGGAATTAGATCCCACACACCACAACTAAGAGTTCACATGCAACAATTAAATATCCCACATGACGCAATGAAGATCAAGGATCCCTCGTGCCGCAGCTAAGACCTGAGGCAGGCAAATAAATCAATAAATGTTTTTAACATATACATATGTGGGCTGAATGATGGTACAGTTCAGGGAGGATATACCTAGTTGAAGAAGCACACTCAGAGATCTGGGTCCCCAAGTCCCATTTGTATATCAGCTGTGCCTCAACCGCCAGAGGCAATCTTAGAAATACAAACGTGGACTCAAATCCTTCTTACAAATAAATAGCCGGTGTTAAAAATGTGATGGAAGGAAAGATGCCAGGCTATGAATAATACCAAAGATAACAACCAAAATGTATAAAATACTTGTGTAAAGACAACTCTACTGAAGGACAAACAAGAAGTGAGTAAACAAAAAGATGATGTATTGGTGTGTCTGTGTTAGTTGCTCAGTCGTGTCCTACTCTTTACAACCCCATGGACTGTAGCCCACCTGGATTCTCTGTCCATGGAATTCTCAGGTAAGAATACTGAAGTGGGTAGCCATTCCCTTCTTCAGTGGACCTTCCCAACCCAGAGATCAAACCTGAGTCTCCTGCACTGCAGGCAGATTCTTTACCATCTGAGCCACGAGGGAAGCCCTGATGTATAAGTAGATTAAACATTAAAAGGGCATTATTTTCTCCCTCAATTAAAATATTCAAAGGCTATTATAATAATTTTCTAAAATGTTACACTAAAATTCATCTGGAAATAAATAGTATGTGATTAGATATCAGAAAACCCTGAAGGAGGAGAAAAGAATACGGAGAAAGATTAATCCTTCCAGATAATAAAACATGTTCAGCTCAGTTCAGTTCAGTTCAGTCGCTCAGTCGTGTCCAACTCTTTGCAACCCCATGAACTGCAGCATGCCAGGCCTCCCTGTCCATCACCAACTCCCGGAGTTCATTCAAACTCACGTCCATTGAGTCAGTGATGCCATCCAGCCATCTCATCCTCTGTCGGCCCCTTCTCCTCCTGCCCCCAATCCCTCCCAGCATCAGAGTCTTTTCCAATGAGTCAACTCTTCGAATGAGGTGGCCAAAGTACTGGAGTTTCAGCTTTAGCATCATTCCTTCCAAAGAAATCCCAGGGCTGACCTCCTTCAGAATGGACTGGTTGGATCTCCTTGCAGTCCAAGGGACTCTCAAGAGTCTTCTCCAACACCACAGTTCAAAAGCATCTTAAAGTAAGGATTGCATCAGCAAGGTAGCAGGATACAAGCTTAATATACTAAACTCAGTTGCATTTTTTTACACTAATAATGGAAAAATAATCCTTTTAATATCACATCAAAAAAATAAAATACCTAGGAATAAACTTAAAGGAGGTAAAAGACCCATAAGCTAAAAACTGTAAAATGCTGATAAGGGAAATTTAAGAAAATTCAACGACATGGAAAGATATTCCATGCACCTGGATTGGAAGAATTAATATTGCTAAATTGGTCATACTGCCCAAAACAATCTACACATTTAATGCAATTCTATCAAACTAACAATGACATTTTTCACGGAGCTAGAACAAATAATCCTACAATATAGGGCTTCCCTAGTGGCTCAGTAGTAAAGAATCCACTTGCCAATGCAAGAGACGTAGGTTCAATCCCTGATCCAGGAAGATCCTACAGGCCACGGAACAATTAAGCCAGGGTGCCACAATAGAACCTACTATGCCTGTGTTCTAGAGCCCAGGAGCTGCAACTACTGAGCCCATGTGCCACAAATACTGGAGCCTGTGTGCCCTAGAGCCCATGCTCTGCAACAAGAGAAGCCACTGCAATGAGAAGTCTATATACCACAACTAGAGAAAGCCCATGCCCAGCAATAAAGACCCAGCATAGCCATAAATAAAAATAAATAAATAAAATGATTTTTAAAAATCAAAATTATTCCCCCCCCACAAAGTTCTACAATATATATAGAATCACAAAAGACCCAGAATTGCCAAAGCAATCCTGAGGAAAAAGAACAAAGCCGGAGGTATAACCAGACTTCAGACTATACTACAAAGCTACAGTAATCAAAACGGTGTGGTACTGGCACAAAAACAGACTTGCAGATCAATGAACTAGAATAGAGAGCCTAGAAATAAACCCATGCACCTACAGTCAATTACTATACTACAGAGGAGGCAAGAATATACAATGGGAAAAAAAAGTGTTGGGTGTAAGGAAAGCTGGACAGCTATATATAAATCAATGAAATTAGAAAACTCACACCACATACAAAAACAAACTCAAAATGGTTTAAAGACCTAAATATAGGAAATGACACCATAAAACTCCTAAACAAGAACATAGGGAAAAACATTCTCAGACATAAATTATAGTAATATTTTCTTAGATTCACCTCCCAAAGCAAACAGAAATAAAAGCAAAAACAAACAAACGGGGCCTAATCAAACTTCAAAGTTTTTGCACAGCAAAGAAAATCATCAATAAAACAAAAAGACAGTGTATGAAATGGGAGGAAATACTTGCAAACAATGTGACCAACAAGGAGTTAATATCCAAAATACACAAAGAGCTCATACAACTCAAAATTGAGGGGGAAAAAAAAAAGTAAATGCCTCAATCAACAAATGGGCAGAAGACCTAAGTAGATGCTTTTCCAAAAACACAGATAGCCAACAGGCACATGGAAAGATGCTTAACATTGTTAATTACTAAAGAAATATAAATCAAAAACACAATGATGTGTCACCTCACACCAGTCAGAATGGCCACCATTGAAAAATCTACAAATAAATGCTGGTGTGGAAAAAAGAAAACCTTCCCACACTGTTGGTGGGAACGTTAAATATCAGTGCAGCCACTATGGAAAACAGTAGAGAAGTTCCTCAAAAAAATGGAACTAGAGCTATTATATGATCCAATGATCGCACTTCTGGATATATATCAAGAAAAAATTGAAAACTCTAATTTGAAAACACACAAGCACCCCAATGTTCATGGCAGCATTATAATAACCAAGACATGGAAATAATCCAAGTGGCCACCAACAAATGCTTGCCACATCTAGAGAAAGTTCACATGCAGCAATGAAGACCCAGTGCAACCAAAAATAAATTAATTAATTTTTAAAAATAATAATAATACAAATGAATTCATATATAAAGACAGAAACAAACTCATAGACATAGAACACAAACATAGTTACCAAAAGGAACAGGGAGGGAGAGAGGATCAAATGAGTATGTGATTAACAGATACAAACTCCAATAAATAAAATAAATAAGCAACAAGGATTTACTATTTAGCACAGTAAATTATTTTCAATATCTTATAATAATCTATAATGGAATATAAACTGAAAAAGAACTGAATCATTTTGCTACATGCCTGAAACCAACACAATATTTTAAGTCCTCCTGAATGAAAAAAAAAATTTTTTAGAATAAATAAAGATGAAAAGAAAAGGCGGGGAAAGTAGAGATTACAGAAAAATTAGATAAAAACATTACCACAAAAACTTATGGTTACCAAGGGGAAAGGGAAAGTGGGATAAATCAAGAGCTTGGGATTAACATATACAAACTACTATATATAAAACAGAAAACCAACAAGAACCTACTGTATAGAATACGGAACTCTACTCAGTATTCTGTGATAACCTATATGACAAAAGAATCTGAAAAAGAATGAATATATATATATATATATATATATATACACGCACACATGACTGAGCAACTTCCCTTTCACTTTTCACTTTCATGCATTGGAGAAGGAAATGGCAACCCACTCCAGTGTTCTTGCCTGGAGAATCCCAGGGACAGCGGAGCCTGGTGGGCTGCCCTCTCTGGAGTCACACAGAGTCGGACACGACTGAAGCAACTTAGCAGCAGCAGCAGCAGCATACATAATATATTAAAAAAACTATATTAAAAACTTTGCTGTACACCTGAAACTAACACAACATTGTAAATCAACTATACTCAATGTAAAATAAATTTTTTTTTTAAAGAATATTGCCACAACAGGAGAAAGAGTGAAACACAGACTCTAATATAAATTTATCATATGATAAAGATTTTAAATTAGCAGGAAAGAGTGACTCTTACATAAATCATATTAGATCAACTAAATAAACATTTAGAAGAAAAATTAAAATTCAGCTGATTCCAAGACTCATTTCTTTGCTCAAAATCAATTCCAGATATAGCAAAAGTTATAAATTCTGAAAGACAGTATGAGCGAATTTATATATAATACAGTTATGTATAATAATTGAAGTAGAAAATCCTTTCTAACCAAACACAAAATTCAGAAGCCATAAAGAAAAAGGTTTTAAAAACTGAACACAAAAATATTTTATTTTATGTATGATTTTAAAATAAAACATAAAAGTAAAATAAACAAAAATTGGAGGAAAATACTTGCAACACATTAAGCAAACAAAAATAATAATTTTCTTAATTTACTATGGGGCAATTAAAAAAAAATAAGTACTGGATCTTCTTGCCAGAGCAATCACACACACAAAAAAAAAAATAAAACGCGTCAGATTTGGAAAGGAAGAAGTAAAACTGTCACTATTTGAAAATGACATAATTTTATATATAGAAAATATTAAAGACTCTACTGAAAAGCTGAAAAAACTCATTCTAATCAATGAATTTCATAAAGTTGCAGGATACAAAATTAACATACGAAAATCAGTAGCATTCCTATACACTAACAATGAATTATCTGAAAAAGAATAAAAGAAAACAATTCCATTTAAAATAGCGTGAAAAACAGTAAAATACTTGGGAATAAACTTAAGCAAGAAGGTGAAAGATCTTTACTCTGAAAACATTGATGAAAAAATTTAAGAAGACAAAAATAGATGGAAAAGTATCCATTGTTCATGGATTACAAGAATTATTATTGTTGAAACGTCAGTCTCTAGACTGACCAAAAACCACCTATAGATTCAACGCAATTCCTATCAGGATTTCAATGGCATTTTTTCAGAAGTAGAAAAAACTTCTGAAGTTTATATAGGACCACAGAAGACCCAGAATAGCCAAGTCATCCTGAGAAAAAACAACAAAGTGAGAGGCATCTTACTTCCTGATTTCAAGTTTACCATACAGCTATAGCAATCAAAACAGCATGATACTGGCACAAAAATGACAAATAGACCAGTGGAACAGAATAGAGAGCCCAGAAGTAAACCTAAGTATAAAGTCAACTAATATTTGACAACGGAGCCAAGAATACTCAATGGATAAGAGTCTCTTCAATAAATGGTGTTAGAAAAATTGGATATTCACGTGTAAAAGAATAAAACTAGACCCCTACCTTACACCACTCACAAAAATTAACCTAAAGTAGATTAAAGACTTAAATGTAAGGACTAACACCATAAAACTTCTAGAAGAAACCATATGCAGTAAGCATGGCATACTTTTGACATAGGTCTTAGTAGTATTTTTGTTTGTTGGTTTCCTCAGGCAATGGAAACAAAAGCCAAAATAAACAATTGGGAATACATCAAACTAAAAAGCTTCTGCACAGCAAAATAAACAATCAACAAAGTGAAAAGAAAACCTACAGAATAGGGAAAAATACCTGCAAATCATATATTCAGTAAGGGATTAATATCCAAAATAAAGAAAGAACTTATTCAACTCAATAGCAAAAAAAAAAAAACAACAACTAAGGGTGGGTAAAAGATTGGAAATACACATTTTTCTAAAGACTATAAACAAATGGTCCACAGGTACATTGAAAGATGCTCAACATCAATCCCTAACGTCATTAGGGAAATGCAAATCAAAATTGCAATGAGATGTCACCTCATACCATAGAATGGCCATAATCAAAAAGACAACAGATAACATGCAAGGATGTGGAGAAAAGGGAACCCTTGTGTACTATCTCGGTGAGATTGTAAACTGGTGCCTCCACTGTGGAAAACAGTATGGCGGTTCCTCAAAAATTATCAATAGAACTACTATACAATCCAGCAATTCTACTTCTGGGAATATATTCAAAAGAAACAAAGCACTAACTCAAAAAGATATCTGCACCCCCATATTCATAGCAGTATTATTTATAATAGCTTAGACATGGAAACAACTTTAGTGTCCACTGATTGATGCATAAAGAAGTTGTGGTATATATACACTGTATAAAGAAATATTATTCTGCCATTAAAAAATGAGGAAATCCTGCCATTTATACCAACATGAATGGAACTTGAGGGCATTATGGTTGGTAAAATAAGACAGACAGAGGAAAGAAAAATATTGTATAATCTCATTTGTATGCGGAATCTTTTAAAAAAAGTCATACAAAAAGAGATCATATTTGTGCTTACCAGAGATGGGGCATTGTGGTTGGGGGAAGGAGAACTGGAGGAAAGAAACAAATTTTGGTGAAAAAGGAACAAATTTCCAGTTTTAAAATAAATAAGCCCTTGGGATGTAATGTACGACATGATTATAGTTAACACTGCTGTATGACATTCATGAAAGTTATCAAGAGAGTAAACCCTAAGAGTTTACTAAACTAAAAAAACTTTAGTTTCTTTTTTTCCTTTTCTTTTTATTGTGTCTATATGAAACGATGGATGCAAACTAAACTTATCACAGTAATCATTTTACAATACAGGTGATCCTTGAACAGCACAGGAATTAGGAACACTGACCCTCCTAACGGTCAAAACTCCACATATAGTTTAGAGTTACTATTCACATCCACAGTTCTTCCATATCTTCAGTTCTACATCTGAAGATTCAACCAACCACAGATAATGTAATATAATATTATTTACTATTGAAAAAAAAATTTGCTTATAAGTGGATCTGTGTCATTCAATTCATGTTGTTCAAGGGTCAACTATACATGTAAAACAAACCATTATGCTGGACTTTTTAAACATACAGTGATGTATAACAATTATATCTCAATAAAACTGGAAAAGAAAAGAAGAGCAAAAAATATGGAAAGGCAATTTGTATAAAAAAGAAATACAATGGGCTAATATTTAGAAATTGCTCAACCATACTTACTATTAATCAAATACAAATCAAAAGAACAAGATATAATTTTTACCTATCACTAAAAGATCATTATCAACAGTGGTAAGAGTTAGGGACATAAGCTTTCAACATATGCTGTTTGTGGGGGTAAAAATTGATATGAACTTCTTGAAGAAAAATATGATAAGAGCTCTCAAATTTTAAATTATGAATACTCTATACTCTTTAACCTTCAGTTGATATTTCCAATTAAAGGTAATACTTATTAAATTGTAAAATGAACATTCCTTTTGACTCAGCAATTCTATGTAATGAATTTATCCTAAAGATATATTCATAAAATTACATCAAGATATGTGAACAGGGATATTCATTATGCAATCAGATCAGATCAGATCAGTCGCTCAGTCGTGTCCGACTCTTTGCAACCCCATGAATCACAGCACGCCAGGCCTCCCTGTCCATCACCAACTCCCAGAGTTCACCCAGACTCACGTCCATTGAGTCAGTGATGCCATCCAGCCATCTCATCCTCTGTCGTCCCCTTCTACTCCTGACCACAATCCCTCCCAGCATCAGAGTCTTTTCCAATGAGTCAACTCTTCGCATGAGGTGGCCAAAGTACTGGAGTTTCAGCTTGAGCATCATTCCTTCCAAAGAAATCCCAGGGCTGATCTCCTTCAGAATGGACTGGTTGGATCTCCTTGCAGTCCAAGGGACTCTCAAGAGTCTTCTCCAACACCACAATTCAAAAGCATCAATTCTTCGGCGCTCAGCCTTCTTCACAATCCAACTCTCACATCCATACATGACCACAGGAAAAACCATAGCCTTGACTAGACGAACCTTTGTTGGCAAAGTAATGTCTCTGCTTTTCAATATGCTATCTAGGTTGGTCATAACTTTCCTTCCAAGGAGTAAGCGTCTTTTAATTTCATGGCTGCAGTCACCACCTGCACTGATTTTGGAGCCCAAAAAATAAAGTCTGACACTGTTTCCACTGTTTCCCCATCTATTTCCCATGAAGTCATGGGACCGGATGCCATGATCTTTGTTTTCTGAATGTTGAGCTTTAAGCCAACTTTTTCACTCTCCACTTTCACCTTCATCAAGAGGGTTTTTAGTTCCTCTTCACTTTCTGCCAGAAGGGTGGTGTCATCTGCATATATGAGGTTATTGATATTTCTCCCAGCAATCTTGATTCCAGCTTGTGTTTCTTCCAGTCCAGCGTTTCTCATGATGTACTCTGCATATAAGTTAAATAAACATGGTGACAATATACAGCCTTGATGTACTCCTTTTCCTATTTGGAACCAGTCTGTTGTTCCATGTCCAGTTCTAACTGTTGCTTCCTGACCTGCATATAAATTTCTCAAGAGGCAGATCAGGTGGTCTGGTATTCCCATCTCTTTCAGAATTTTCCACAGTTTATTGTGATCCACACAGTCAAAGGCTTTGGCATAGTCAATAAAGCAGAAATAGATGTTTTTCTGGAACTCTCTTGCTTTTTCGATGATCCAGCAGATGTTGGCAATTTGATCTCTGGTTCCTCTGCCTTTTCTAAAACCAGCTTGAACATCAGTAAGTTCACAGTTCACATACTGCTGAAGCCTAGCTTGGAGAATTTTAAGCATTATGGAGAATTTAAGCATTTAAGAATTTAAGCATATTGGAGAATTTAAGCATTATATAAAAGAAATTTAAGCATTTAATCATTATGGCATAGCAACATAAAAAAATATATATGAAAAACAATAAACATATTCATCAATATAGAATGAGCTAAATATATTATGCTACATCCATATGAAACTGTACAACTCAGATGGAACTTGAACCACGTGCCAGGACTCTAACCCAACCTAAATCCAAATAAGGACTTGAACCCACAGTCTTTAACTAAAATTATATATCTGGTCTCAGTATATAAGGAAGTTCAGGTTTGGGACTCCCCTGATGGGCCAGTGGTTAAGGATCCTCCTTCTAGTGAAATAAAGATTAGTCTGTGCACCCAACAAGAAGCCCTGATGAGGCAACAAAGACTCAGTGCAGCCAAAAGTTTGTTAAATAAATTTAAAAATGAAGCTCATATTCTTTACGTCTCATTGCAGAAAGAATTCAGTAAGAGACAAAGTGATAAGTAAGAAGTGAATTTATTTAGAGATGCATGTTCCATAGACAGAATGCAGTCCATCTCAAAAGGCAAGAATGGCTTTGGGAGAAATAACTCCACAGACAGAGTATGGGCCATCTCAGAAGCCGAGAGGCCCCAAAATATGGGGTAGTTAGCTTTTATGGGTTGGGTAATCTCATAGGCTAATGAGTCAGTGAATTATTTCAACTATAATATTCAGGGAAAGAGTGGGGATTTCCAGGAACTGGGCCACCATTCACTTTTTTACTTTTATGGTGAGCCTCAGAACTGTCATAGTGTTTGTGGGTGTGTCATTTAGCATGCTAATGTATGACAATGAGCATATAATGAAGTTCAAGGTCCACTGGGAACCAAATCTTCCACTATCTTGGACTAGTTGGTTTTAACCAATTCATGTCGTGTCCCATGGCTATGTCATTCTTTTAAAGGTTGTGACTTGCCCCCTTCTCTCTTGTTTCACATATAGTAGTAAAACACTACGAAGAAATTGAAAAAAAATGAGGTAGGTCTACATGAATTGCTATGCATATATCTTAACTAAATGTAACTATCCTAATTTAGGGAAAGCAGGGGGGACACAAGATGCAGATAACTACGTATAGCATAAAGCCTTTATTTCTTGACCTAAATCAGGGTTCTGTAAGTTAGCAAGAGCAGAATACATGGATATTGCATAGGCAACCAAAAATGCATATCATTGATTATTTGATTCTTAAAACTAGGATTCCTTTGTTAACCTATATTGGAAAGGGAACTGCTGATTCTAACAGAAAAGCTAATTAATCCTGCAAATTTCCATGGAAATGTAATCTATGAGCTCCAGCCCTGGACTAAGAAAGACCCTGGTACTTCTGGAGAACCACAGAGAGGTAGGTTTTATTTCTCACTCTCCCTTCATCTTCATCCCTATCCATAAAAACACAAACACTAGAAAGGAAACACCACAAGGGCAGGGCTTTAATTTGGTTCACTAGTATCTATCCCCAGCACTAAGAGTATTATCTGGTTCACAAGTCATCTAGAAAGAGCAAATAATTCCAAGGCCAATGTTGGAGTAGAGCCAAAGTAGCCCTTTGAGGAATCCTGCTTCTCTGTTATTCTGTTTTCTCAATGAGCTAACCCAAGGCCTCTGCATTGATACTACCTCCAGAAGATTCATCAGCTGAGACCTGGTAATTCATTCATTATCTAGTTAATCATACTAGATATTATTCATTCTAGTTATTCATTTATAATCTCGTTATTCATGTATTATCTAGTACAACTCCAACCCAATTCTCTATTCCATATGCATATAAACAAAGAAGATAAATGCTTGTATAGGCTCCTTTCATGAACCAGTTTCATGACTGAGAACTGCTGATCACGTTTTGAATGGTGCTAATATAAAATATGGGCTAAAGTCTTCAAGTTCCAATACTTAAAGGTTTTTGTACTAAACATTGCCTTCTCCATCAAATGTTTTTCACCATTAATGGAGGGACCTGAAGCAGCACAAGCATGCCAGTTAGGATAATGAAAAGCAGGAAAAAGAAGCAAGGGAGTTGGGGCAGGGGGGCAGGGGGGTCCCAAATAAATTTGACCTAATTTACTATTTGCACATAGGAATTTAGTCACTTCTCAGATCCTGGAAGTTAGTGATTAAATTGGTAGCAGATTACTGGCTGTGTACCAGACAGCAATAATATAGTTAAAAATAGTAATTAAGCATGTGAAAATCAGGTGCAACAGCTAACAGTCATGTTCATTTTCAAAAATTCTATAGTCTCAATTATCTGTCACTTTCCATTAGGTTTGCAATTTGGCAAAACTCTGGACTTCCACCCAAAGTTCCACAATATCATGTCACTTAAAATCCAGTATCGAAACAAGATTTAGAAAATCATTCTTTTTGAGTCTCTAGAGTAACATTCCCATGAGCCAATGATCCATAAATAAACACTATTTTTAAGTCTTCATTACGAAGCACATAGTTTCTCTTCAGGCAAGATTGGGCTGCCAA
Source organism: Bos mutus (assembly GCF_027580195.1). Classification (NCBI taxonomy): domain Eukaryota; kingdom Metazoa; phylum Chordata; class Mammalia; order Artiodactyla; family Bovidae; genus Bos; species Bos mutus. Next base: position 21,524,512 of record NC_091644.1, on the reverse strand, counting down.
CTTCTCTACTTAAGTCTTAATCCCTCCTATATCAAAGAAAAAATAGAAACATGCTAGCAGAAGTTCAGAGTGAACAAAGAATGGAACTCCCATCCCTCCATAGCTATGATTTTTCTCTAAATACCACTGAAAAAATAAAATTCTACAATTAAAACAAGGTGATGCAGGCAAAATATATTCTTTAAATATTCACAACCCTATACCTTACCTCCCACCAAATACTGATACCTCTACTCTCTCCATTTTGACTTCTCTGTACCAGCCACTACCTCTGAAAATCAAATCGTTTTATTTATTAGCAATTTCTTGGCTTTTTACTTCAATATATTCTATTTATATAACCATAATTCCCAAATTCAACACCAATAACAGAATTAAAATTTCATATCTTCCCTAATTCCCACCCTACTCATGCCATACTCCATTCTCATGTTTCCATAAGCAGAAAATCTGAAAACTGAAACTCTGTTTTAACATGCACCTTCTATACTTTTTCTTTACACTTTGCTGCCTAGATTTCCTCCAAATAATTCTAATTTCCACAGACTTCTATTATAAAATATTTGTTCTTCCTAATTCTATTTCTTTGTCACAGATCATAAAATTCATATAAATATGAACAACATATAGATAATCCTCTACAAAAGTTATTTATAAATTCTGTTGTTTTAAAGTCCAAAATAATGTAAGTAGTCAATAATACTGTCTATTGGTTTCGGGCAGAGATGAAGAATTTTCAACATGTAGCTTTGTTGATACTTGTGAAAGTCCATAAGGAGAAATTTTGTAACTAGAGAAGATCCTTCCAAATACTAAATATATTGCTATCTCTGTGCCTAATAACTATGTTTTGCATCTCACAGACACTCAATAAATATTTCATTTGGTAGATAAAGAATTATACAAAACCTTAAAAGAAAACCAGTAAAAGCCATCTTCTTAAAAAATCACAATCTTTGTCTTCAACTCTAATTTTCCCTAATCTGACAAGTCTACACTTAAAAACAGAGCTTAGGGAAATTACCTTTAAAATAAACAAATACACAAACACACACACCATAGCACCCAGATGTTAAACAATGATTAATAAAATTATATCTATTCACTTGGAAGAATGTTAGCAATCTAAAATAACATCTATGTAGACTAGGTAATATTATATGGAAAATGTTTTGGTAAAGGTTAAATGAAAAGCAAGGTTCCAAATTTTATCCACAGTATTACTGCAATTCATTTTAAAGTTGTGCAGAGAAAAAAGACTAAAAGAAAATGTATCAATGAGATTACAGATAATTTTGTCTGTGCTTTTAAAATCCCTACAATGAACTCATATCACTTTTATAATGAAAATAAAAATAAATTTTACTATAACAATCCAAAATATTTCACTCAGTTAAGAAGAGAGACACAGACTGTGTATAGGACACAACAAATGGAAATAGTTGTATATAGGCTGTTGGCCAGAGAAGGCAATGGCACCCCACTCCAGTACTCTTGCCTGGATCCCATGGATGGAGGAGCCTGGTAGGCTGCAGTCCATGGGGTCGCTAAGAGTCAGACACGACTGAGCGACTTCACTTTCACTTTTCACTTTTCATGCATTGGAGAAGAAAATGGCAACCCACTCCAGTGTTCTTGCCTGGAGAATCCCAGGGATAGGGGAGCCTGTTGGGCTGCCGTCTATGGGGTCGCACAGAGTCGGACACGACTGAAGTGACTTAGCAGCAGCAGCATGCTGTTGGTATTTTGGGCTTCTCCATTTAACAAATTGTCCTATGCCACTACTAAGGTAATTTTTTTATGGTGGATAACAAAATTTTAATAGTTCATCCAAATATGCCATTTGAATTTGACTACTGATAATCTCTATCTCCAAACCACAATTGTTCTCAGTATGTTGACATTTTAGTCTGTCTAAAAAAACCTAGCCATAAACCCAGGACCAAGGCTAATTTGAAATCCTATTTTTCCCACGTGTGTGTTTTAAGCAAATCATTGGATCTCTTACATCATCAGATATGTTGCAACTGTCTTAGTGGTGCATATCCATGACTCAAAACATGTACAGTTAATGAACTTCCTGATGCCTAACCTAAATTTCTTCTTGTTTCCGTTTGTACTTCTCTCCAGTTCTGTTTTCAGTGCAACTGAGAGCAATTGCTTGCAGTCACCCAGCCACTGTCAGATAATGACCTTCTCTTTACATGACTGATGACTATTTCCCATATTCATCTCATCCAGTGTGATTTTCATTTGATTATAAATGGCAGTAAAGATAGCACTGAGAGATTCCTCAATTTCCTAATATTATTGACAATTATAAAACAAGTATATAAGGCAAATATTAAATTCAAAAAGTAAGGCTTTTGCCACTATCTCATTTTAAAAATCTCCCATTACTGTGAACAAGTTTTGGGTTGAAAGTAAAATCCCTTCAAATATTTTGCCCCAACCCCATGCCAAGGCACATGCATCCAGTCCATATCTTATCTTTTCCTGCACTGGATCCCAATCGGCTTTTTATAGCCAGAAACTCTCTGAATGCAAAGCACGACCTTGGCTACTAGCTTCCCCTGGCACTAGTTTGAAAGTTATTTATAACTTTAAACTTCGCATGAAAGCCTATATTTCTCAACATGACTAGTCAAAACATTCCCGTTTTATATAGTAATGTAATGTTCTTTAATTCAGAAAGAAACCCCACACTTTAAACCTACAATATGTAACTAAGGCAGAGCAATTTCAACGCAGAAACAAGAATGCACTGAAGTCCAGCTCCTCTTTTTACAACTTGACTCTTACCTTTCTGTTGCTTCCTATAGAGTAAATGTGTTTAAAATTCGGCTCTTGTAGGAAATTTTCCAAAAAGAGTTTGGGGGAGAAAAAAAATAAGACTTCTTGGTTAGTCACAGAGTTGCAGAGTACCAAACTGAGAGGCAGTGACAGTGGGGCAGTCACTTCAGCTGAGCGTCATTCACCCAGGATGAGAAAGAAGGGGGAGGTTACAAACCAGGGTGGGTGGTATCTAATCCTGAACTGCTAGTCACTGACCTCACTGACAACTTGTTACTGAAAATACTTTGTTGAAAAAGGCCAGACACATACTTTACCCAGAGATCTACAAACATAGCTGTCAGGAAGCTCTAAATACGTAGGATCTGCATTTCTCTAGTACCTTTCTAAAACAAGGACCTCTCACATCTAATTAAAGCTGAATGCTGCAATTATTGAGAGTGAAAAATGATAAAGCAGGGATAATAGGAAAGTCCAGGAAATTCACACATCAAAAATCAATTATGTAAAATTCAATGTCTTCAGTACCGTAGAATTCTATGTCACATCTGAGATAGTTTTTCCTCTGAAATCTTACCAAGCATCATGCTCTGTGCTTCTAGGGTTAGACCCATGTAATTATTAGTAAAGAATGTAAGTGAAGACTTACCTAAAGCTCCATAGGTGAAACCATTATTAAAATCACCAAAAAAAAAAAAAAACCTCTTTTCCAACAAAATTTCTTTTTCCTACAGCTATTCTTTTATATATTTCCTCTTTCCCTTTTTAATCTCCACACTATCAACATCTTAACATTCACCGGAACAATCTTCCATACCTCTGCTTTATGCTTTATCACTTCATCTATTCCTTGACACCCCACGTGAACTTGTACCATATTCTTTTAGGCATTAACACTTTTGTGACATTCTTCCAAAGTCATAAAAGTAGTGACTGTAGTAGTAGGTGGTCACTACCCCTAAAATAGAACTATTCGTTTGAGTTTTGGCATTCCTGTTCTTAAAAGGCTGAATTCAAAAAAATTTTTTATTAAGGTTTCTTTTTTTTTTTTTTTACAATATTGTATTGGTTTTGCCATACATCAACATGAATCCGCCACGGGCATTTATTTATTAGCTCTATAGGCACTCTTAGAACAAATATTAGGGAGCTAAGAGGAAAAGGCAAGGTCTGCAAATTGTCAGAGAGAATCAATTATGAAAGAGGTCTCATTTATATGATTTCTAGGAAAATCTGTGAAATAACTATTTTTATGTAGCTTCCTTTAAAATGTGCATACACTTGACATTACATTTCTCTAACGATTCTTAGTTGCTAACATACTGTCTTCCCTAGATTTTTTTTTAAGCAGCTTTTTCCCCCTGGAGAATCTAGGAGCAGCCTCTTTTCACAGTGAAAACAAAGGGTAAGTTTTATGTCTCTCAATCCATCTTTTCTTGAATAAAGAAATCACTTTTCACTTGCAAAATAGAAGTTTTTGTTTTAGAGCTTTGATAATGAATGTTTTCTAAACACAGACTGTTGAATTGAGCCCAAGATTAGATACCCAAATTCTCTTATAAGCCAGCCTGCTCCTACTTTAAAGCCACAGATAAGTTACTTACCTGCTCTGTACCTCTCCTTTCCATCTGCAAAATAGAGATGAAAACCCCTATTCTTTCTATCTACTTTTCAGGGGATATGTGATTTTACATGGATCAAATCTGAAGTGCTTCAAATTACAATGAGCTCCTCAGAGAGGCAATACAGATGCAATTATATTACTTGGTATAATAAAAGCAATTAAATAGTATAAATAGTGAAATATAATTTTAAAGAGCTCTATAAAGTTGTGTGTTTTTTTATTCCCTCTTAAAAATGTCTGCAGCCTCCAAGACAGGTTTCAGCTGAAGTATTTCCCACTATAGCCACAAGAGGTCCTCCTCCTAGCAATTCAAATCACGTCAGATTTGATGAGCAGAGGCCCCACAGTCTATATTTATATCAGTTGGGTGACAGAAAATACAGATCACCTATGTCAGATTTCCATAGCAAACTATAGGGTAGCAAACAAAACCGGAAAAATCTGGCTTTCTCTGGGTGATCACTGAAGCATGCTGAACACTAAATAGTTCCTGTAAACTACACAGCCACTGCATTTTGTGCCCTGGCCCCCTTCCAGATTTTCACAGTAATTCCATCTTGTCACCTTGCCCAGTCTTGTTCAGTATTTATTATCCTTCCCTATTTACTTGTTTTCTTTCTTTATACTTTTAAAACTTCAAAATTTTGGCTCACATTCTTCCTGCAAGCAAACAAAGGTTAAGGATAGGGGAGCTAGATAAAAAGGGAAAAAAGAATAAATCAGAGCCATCATAGAAATCCTTCTGAGGTAATCAAGGGTATCTTTGGCTCTAGGCATCAGGGCTGGCCCCAGACAAACTCACTCAACCGCATGTACTGAGGAGCCCCTTGACGCAGAGCCCTGTGTTAGGGGCCAGTTAGATTAGAAGAACAGAAGGGAGGCCTCCAAAAAGAAAACACCTCAATCTCTATCAGCAGTCCCTCCTGGGAAATCAGCCTTTCAGGGTATAATCAGCATTTTAATCAGAATGGAATACAGTTTCTTCTTTACATTAAAATCCCTTTAAAAATGGAAGTAGCTTTTGCATGAACCATGAGTCCATTTTATTCTATATATGACACCTTAAAATATTGGCTTTCAGATTGAGACCTAAAAATATGTAATTTTCTGAACAGCTATAACACTTTTTTTTTTCCTAATTCCTGTTTTATTGACTAAGGAGAGGCACCTAGATGGAGTTTAAACACAAGATGGCAGTTGGAATGTCCCACCCAAAATCCTTTCTCATTCCAGCATTCCAAATAGCCTCTGTGTTGTTCACCTCACCTCGCCTCTGTCACACCTTTTTAAGATGATATTTGAAGTAAAGAATACTTTCAGTTTGTGATAATTAAAGATATTTTATTCCAAAAATATGTGATAAATAGTTCTGGGACTTTGTTGGGTGTTTTAGATGAATCTGCTCCTATTTCAACATTTGTATACTGTAGCAAAAAGATGTTTACCCCACTCTCTCTTTCTACCCACCTTGTTATTAGCTATTAACCAACTCTCCTGCCTCATTCACAAAAACAAGCCATCTTGGAAGACAGCCCCTACCTTCTCATCATCAAATCTACAAATCTACCCACTCGAGTCCTGCCTTCTCTCTTATTACAATTCAAGCTGTACTCTTCCTCCAACCAAAGGTTAATCTCTCCTCTTCTGCTCTGGATCCCTTCTTCTCCTACCTTTGCTAGGACTCTGCTCTTTCATTGTTATCTCATGTACTTCATTATAATCCCTTCTCTACTTGTCTTGGCAGAAAGTCAGGCCACTATCTTTAATTTTAAAACATCGAACAAACATCAGCTTCACCTTACAGATCTCTGCAGCTGCTCCTCCCAAGTTCTCTGCTGCCTTCATCACAACACGTCCCCGAGTTGCTTGCCCTATACCTGTGTTTTCACTTCTCATTTATTCTACAGACCCATTCCATGTGACTTCTGTCACCTTCAATGCCATAAGGACCATTTTAAAGTCTATCCACAACCTCCATGTGGCCAAATCCATAAGTCACCTCAGGGATTACATTATCCAATCTGACCATTTTAAAAATGAGATCTGTAATAGGATGCTGAGTGGAATTTTTCTTATTGCTCAGAATTGGCAACTAAGGCTCAAAATGAAAGAAAAAGAAGCCTTCTGTGTACACCACATGCTAAGGGATTTTCTGTATCTGAGGACAGACATCTCACTCTGGGGCTTACTGAAAATCAGTTAAGAAAAGCATTTTATGCTTCCCTCTCAGCCCCAATAGAGGAAAAGTTGGGGGACTTGAAAAATTAGAGGAATTAGGCCAACTACTCATCTCCTCTAGAAGATATCAGAGCAGGAGAAGTGGTGGAAAAGTCCATCTTGCCCCTTCCTCCTTTCAGGTCCCTCAAGAGGACATCTGGTCAGTGCTGGAGGAAAGGGAGGAGATGAGATTTAAATTGGAAGATGAAAGTTTCAAACTGGACTAAGCAGGCCTTAAAGCACTGAAAATGGCAGGAAAATTATGGAACCCACCAATGTGTCATTAAGGAATGAGAAAGGGAGGTGTAGCAGAGCAAAGTGAAATGCAAGAATTGAGCTAACTGATTCATTCAACAGTCACACCTTCACAGGCTAACAATTCTTAAACTTGTATCCCCAACCCAGACCTCTCGCATGAACCCAGAGGCATATATCCAACTGCTATTTCCATTTGCATAGCAAACATACATTTCAAACTCATTCTGTACCCAAAAAAGAGTTCTTGATTTTTCCTTTCAAACCTATCTCATTTACAGTGATTATAACAGAAATATCAAATCAATATGTTGTGCACCTGGAACTAACATAGCATTGTAGGTCAATTATATCTCAATTTTAAAATTATAATTTAAAAAAATTAAGGGATAGAGAGGTGTAAAAACCCTATTTCTATCTTTCATACTCTAGTAATCGGCACCATCACTTAATTGCTTAGGCCAAAATCCTGCAGTCATCTTTCATTCAGTCTTTTCCTTTACAACCATCAAGAATTTCCATAAATCCTATTTCCAAAAGTTATCTTGAATACATCCACCTGTCTCTGTCTCCCCTACCCCAAGTATTCTGAGGCATTTGCAATCCATTTTCTACATAGCATCTAAATGATATTTCATAAGACAGTTTAGGTCATGTTATTCTCCTGCATAAAATTATCCAATGGCTTCCTATTATCCATAGCACAAAAGGAAAATTGTTTACCAAATCTACAAGGCCCTTCATGATCTGGCTCCTGTCAACCTCTCCCACTGGACTCACAGCACTGTTTCCCCTAGTTCACTGACTTCAATTACACTTTCTGTTCAGAAAACATCCAAGCGTATTCCTTTAGGGCCATTGCACTTGCTATTCTTTTGCCTGAAATCATTTTCTCCCAGCTATTTACATGCCTGCCTCATTCTCATCGTTGATATAATCCCTCAGAGAGGTATTACCTGATTACTTTATCTCACTGCCCCTAGTCACTTATCACAACCTTGCATATTTATTTATATGTTTACTTTTTCTGTTTTCACCACTGGAATAAAAGCCAGGGGCAATGGCAATGTCCTTAATGGCATGGCATATGAAAATTAACTATACAAGATAAAGTATCAATAGCTATTGGCTTTCAAATGAAGAAGAAATAGCTCTAGAAGGAGGAGGTAACCAAGAAAATTTCCTGTTATATTTGCCTTGATACAGAAATGAAAGATGTCAGCATCATGATAAAATGATATGCTATTAATTTTATTTCTCAAATATCCTTCAAACCCATTGCTTCTCCATGTTTACAGCTATTACCTGATACAAACTATAGTTGTCCTGCTTGCTGTCTTTATATACTTACCACTTAATTTCTCCCTCTCCCTCTGTTTCACTTTGTGTAAACCCAAATATGGTATTTAGATGCTAGTCAGAATATGTGGATGCTAAAACTTTAAATCTTGATTTAACTATTTCTGAACTACTAAAACTGACACATTAACTTCACTGCCTTGGTGAAAACAGAAGGGCTAAAATGAATGTTCTGATTAATTTTCTCAGAGTGCCATGCCTCAACTCTGACAGCTCATCTTGCTGTTAGTCAATAACCTTAACGAGCACAGTAATTACAGTCAATCATGTCTGCTTTAGTTCATTGATTACTTTGTTATTTCTTTTACAACTTGTTAATGAAAATTCCCAGCACAGACATCCTGGGTGACATTTCTTTTATTAATTAACTACCCTATCAGTCCCTTGACTATATTATAACACCAAAGCATCTTGTATTGATAGTTCTAGAAACAACTTGCTCTTGCAGCTTTGAAAACAATCAAAATCATTTTCATGGCCATGGGATTCTGAGCATAGCCACAGTAACTGTCATAATTATGATGTGCTGTCTTTTCTTTTTCCTGCCTCTTTCTATAAACTTTAGTTAAAATGCTATCCTATAGAAAATTAAGGAAAGGGTCTATTTCTTGAATTAGATGGAATATCAACCTGGAAAACAAAAGCAAAAGCAGCAGTGCAGCAGTATGGCAAGGCATCTGAAACAGGAAAACATGATGGACCTCTTCCTAAACACAGCTGAGAGAGCTCTGGGCATGACTCAAAAGTAACCCAGAAACACATTCAGAGGCTGATTTCTGGCACTAAGGCAGTAGGAATTTAAGCTACTGCAATCTAGGTACCTAAAATAATATGAGACTTCATTTTATAATACAGGTGTTGAAATAGAAATTTTAACAACATAAAGTTTTCAAGTAAATAGTAACTTTTTAATCATTTTAACTATGTAGTAAATGGTATACAGTTCATATTACATTTTAAGGCAGGCTCTATTTCAATTTTAGCAGTGAGCAAATACAAGAGAAAGAACCAAGCAACAATAAAGAGCTGAGCCCAATCGAAGTAGCTTGGTGGCCTAATGAAATACAGTTAACTTGTGTTTAGTTAGGACCAGTTACAATATACAATATCTAAGAACCAACAATCTAGAGAGTGGGAAACTGCAGCAGGAGTCTCCACCCAGCAATGTCACTCTATGTTAGGTAGTGGTAATGCCTTATTTCAGGTGGTTCAACAAAAATCACCCAACCTGAGGCATAAGTTAGAGCCACAGTCAAGCACTCTGGGCAGAAACCCAGTCACCTAAATTAAATGAACATGGTGGAAAGTTAGATGGAAGGCTATGATTCAATGGACACAAAATTGCTCAGGCTTCACACAGGCACACCAGATATGGGACTAAAATTCTGGCTTCTAGCTACAAGGTAGATTCATCTGGAAACAGGACCTGATTAAGGCTGTAGATTGCAAACATTACAATCTATACAGGTAAAAAAGTTTGGGGTAGGCATTCTTCACATAATATAGGTTTAGCTCTTCTCAAGTAATCAGTGCAAATACTTATCATGTCCTGAGCTGTAAGAACCCTTTTCATATACATATTCTTAGGAATAGGTATCTTTTTGCCTATAGTCAGCTGAATAAGAAGAACCTTTACTATATGGCACCTAGATGTGAATGATCCTTGTTTGGGTGGGCTACTCCTTTCAGTAATACAAACATAAGAGTCTAATGTTTTATTTTCAGAATTCAGATTGTCAAATACAGGAATATTAACACTTACCATGTGCAAACTAGGAATTTATGTCTCAGAAATTATGCAAAAAAACTAATTTTAAGTATTCATTAGATAAATGAATGTATTTGCTCATGTACATTCAGTGTTTATGAACTTGATCAAAATCCTTTCTATGGGTTTATTACGACACAGAAACACTGTATAACCCAGAGTTTTACTTGAGGAAAAGGAAAGAGAAGGGAGAAAATAACTACATTCTCTCCCAACATTTTTTCAGTACTCTGATAAGAAGTTTAATCTCATGATCCTAAATAGTAGCTTCACTGTGAATAAATGTTTAATCCACCTTTTAAAACATTATAAATCAAATATCAGCTATATGAGAAACTTCTGGTTAGCCTCACCCCTGATTCCCATCACACCTCTGGAAGATAGTTACTGGCAGGCCATAACACCCTCACATTGTCAGTGTCACACCTCACATCTCTCACTGTCTGCAGTGGGGCTTCTCCAATACCAGAGAGGACAGGGGGAACCCACTCAGTATGTGCATATCCATAGAAGTTCCCAGGACTGAGTGTCCAGGATTAAGACACAACCAGTGAGGGTGAAGAACCGCTCCCTCCAGTTGACTCCCATGTAGAGAATTCTAAGGGGCATTTTACACAATCCTCAGAAGGTTGTGGATTGTATCAAGTCACAGTTGGACTCAGTAGTGACTCTGACAATGCAAGTTTATAAGATTTTTTTCTCTTTTCCTCATCCTGCCCAGTCTCTCATCACTGCTCCCTGGTGCTACCACCTAAATAAACTACCTAGACACAAGTCCTTATCTCAGGCTTTTGCTTTCAGGGAGAATCCAAGTCAAGGCTTGGAATGGGTTCCCCCTCTCCTCTGTGGTATTGGAGAAGCCCCACTGCAGACAGTGAAAGATGTGTGGTGTGACACTGACAATGTGAGGGTGTTAATGGCCTGCCAGGAACTATCTTCCACAGGCATGATGGGAAGCAGGGGCTAGGCTAACCAGAAGTTTCTGGTATAGCTGATACTTGGTTTATGTTTTAAGCCACTTGAAATCAAGAAAGCAGGTCCTTGGAATGATACTCTTGAATCAGATCACTACAAGGCCAAATGGAAATAAGAGCCAATTGCTGGTGAGTTGCATGTGGCATCTCACCTATTGTGGGGTAAGATGAAGTTACAGGTGAGAGAACTGACTGCCAGCATCTAATCCCAATTCTGCATTTACTGACTTCATGCAGGTAATTTTTAAATGGCCATGGTTAGGAGTATTCACAGCACAAAAACTGTCAAACACTACAAATCAGGGCTTTCCCTTTCCCAGAATTCTCTTGAAAGGACTAGATGTTTGGGAAGCTGCTACAGAAGTTTGGCCAACCGTCCAGTTTTTAGCTTCTTTCTTCCCATACCCCATTTAAAGAGGTAACCTGATAACTTTTCCAGGATTTATGCTATAAATCACCAATTCCAAGGCTGCTCCTGTTCTAGCATAAAACAGCTGCTTCCACTATGGTCAAACTTGTATCCAAATGCAATAAATCTCTTTTTAGCAATTAAAAATTCTCCTGTAGTGTAGTTTGGGAAAGTTTCTAAATATACAGTACATTGTGGTCTGCTAGTGCTCAAGTGAGGTTTCCATTAACATAAACAAGTAATACATATTAGTCATATTCTATTTTTATAAAATTATATCATTTGTACTCCAACTACAATTTATTTTCAAACTTTTTATCTCTCAGGGCACATAATACTTGATAAGACAATGGGTCTACAGTCTCTATGTGAGTCATTTAACTATGTACCCACCTAATAAAAATATTAATTTATTATATTGCTTTTAAATAGTAATATCTGCCTGTCTAATATACTCTAAGGACAAGAGACTTTTCTTTCTCCCAATTTTCCTGTCTTTCCAAATACCAATTCCAAAATAAAAGCATATAAATATACTAAGGAGAAGAAATTTTTCTTTTCTGATTGGTTATCTTTCAGTGGTAAAAGCATATAGATACCCAGAATACTTGCCAGTCTCTAGAACAAGAACAAACCATGCTCTTCTTTCTCCAGCAAGCTTCCTTCAAAACACCCTCCAACCAATTTTTAAGACTGTCCATTTCCCCATACCCTATGGTAAAGAACAGGAAAGCCTGACCTGCCGCAGTCCATGGGGTTCCAAAGAGTCAGACAGACTGAGCGACTGAACAACACTTTCATAGTGATAGACACTCTGCTTGTCTTCAATTCCCCTACAATAAAAAACACTGCAACAGGAGACTTCCTTGTCAGTCCAGCGGCTGAGACTCCATGCTTTCAATACAGGGGGCACAGGTTTGATTGCTGGTCATGGAACTAAGATCCCACATACTGGTTGATCGGTCCAAAAATAAATTAATTAATTAAAAAGAAAAACACTGCAACAAAAACTCTTGTAGTAATACTTACTGTAGTAAGTGTTACTGTATATAGTGTTACTGTAGATAGCGTTACTTACTGTAACCAACAAACCCAAAATTTTAGTACTCTCAGCTCCAAATCTACTATTGCTTTGTGATACTGGAGCTGGAACTCAGCACGCCCTCCTTCACCAGCTGGTTTTCTGTTAGCTTCTTCCACGGACACTCAAAGGCAAGAGAGTAGGTGGAATTTGCTTTTTCCTATTTCCTTGCTGTTCATACAGCTCAGCCCAGCAATGGTTCTTCATTCCTTGAATCAGCAACAGCTGTTCCAGGTTCAGCTCCTTTGTCCCAGAAATGTCCTGTCTGTATCCTTCATCCCAACAGTACTCTTTCCTCAGACAGCTGAGCCTGGCTCCACTGGACCAGCCTGAAGGTTTTAAGAATGCCTCTTCTTGCCTTTGTTCTCCCAAGGGTGATAGCTGTGCCTGTATTCCCTCTGGTTTCCTGATTTTCAGCCCTCCAACACCAATTTAGCCATTTCCTAATAGTGAATTATTTTTACTAAATCTCCTCGTATGTTTTTTTATTTTTTTGACTAGATGCTGGACATACATATACAGTTGACTGGCACTAATTATGCTATAAAGTCACCATAAACACTGAACTAGTGACTACTGAACCATTGCTCCTAGGAGAAATACAGTTACTGTGAGTCTGTGGTCACAATATTTCCACTACGATCAATATTTACTTCTTGTTTTATGTGTGCTCCTGTTAAAAGCATCTTACTTAATATATTCTCTTTTTTTTACAACTGTTTATCTTCTGTCAACCCAATTTCCATTTTAAGAGTTTGGGGAAGAACAGTTTAAGAGCGCTCAGTGGCTGTTTCTACCCATTCCGTGGCCTGAGCAGTGTGAGCAGCAGACCAGCGTGCAGCGGCAGGCTGAGCATTCCACTCTTCAGTGGGGAACTGCTGAACAGGCACAGGAGGCACCGGCACACCTTGCGACCAGTCCAATACCTCAGGTTGAGGAGAAGTGAACTCTGGAGCGGAAGTAGTCCATGTACCCTGAAATTCCTCCTCAGTCACACCCTCTCAGCTGCTGCCTGCTCCTCCTTTTCAATCTCTTCAGGATATCTGTAGAAGCAGAGATGAGGCATGACTTCCCGTGGGTGTTCCACGCATGGGCAGAACTTCCTAGGTGAGCATCTACTGCATTGGACCCAGTAAGTGAGCTCCCTTGTTGTTGCAGGGGATGGCAATATCCACATATCACAGTGGAGAATCTGTGTTACACAGAGCAATGGTAGGCAGGTTAACACAGGCTTCTGTGAGAGGCTGGTGGTCAGCCCTGGGATCAGTAAACACCAGAAATCATGTCTCCCAGAACACTGCATGTATCTGGTTAGTGAAGGCTCCAGGAGTGAAGCAGCCAACAATAGCAGTGGCAGCAGCAAACTTCAACAAAGCTCACTGGCCAGCGTTCCTAGAAGATATGACACCAACATCAGCTAGGTTTTCAGTGGCAACAGTGAACAAGCTGCCAAAAGAATCTTCTCCCAGGCTCTCTTCAGATTTATGATTTAGATGCCATCATTTTTGTAGATGTACTGTTCCATGTAGAAGTCAAGGTTGGTGCCACCGAAGTCGGCTCCTACGGCAAGGAATTTGAGGACATTCTCCTCCTTCATTTGCAGAATGAAATCCATTTGAATTCTTGACCAGTAGCCCTATAACTCATATCTGAAAAAGCTTCTGTAACACAAATATCTTCTCCATAAAACACATCACAGGCTCCTTGCACTTAAGAACACTAGAGAGCGGCTTGAACACTATATATATGTGGGAATCATTTTAAATAGTGAAATCACTATCAAAAGGCACAAAATTGGGACTTCCCTGGTAGTCGGGGGATTAAGAGTCTGCCTTCCAAAGGAGAGTACGCAGGTCCAATACCTGGTCAAAGAACTAAGATCCTACAAGCTGCAAAGCAAATAAGCCAGCATGGCACAACTAGAGAGCCCAAAGGCCACAAGAAACATCCCCTGTGGTGCAACTAAGATCTGACACACACAAATAAATAGGTAAATATTTTTTAAAGCTGTGGAAATACGTAATATTAAGGCTTTTTAATATGTATTAATATCTGTTTTCCAGTAGTCATATATGGATATGAGAGTTGGACTGTAAAGAAGACTGAGCACCAAAGAATTGATGCTTTTGAACTGTGGCATTGGAGAAGACTCTTGAGAGTCCCTTGGACTGCAAGGAAATCAAACCACTGAATTCTAAAGGAAATTAATCCTGAATATTCACTGGAAGGGTTGATGCTGAAGCTGAAGCTCCAATATTTTGGCCTCCTGATGCCAAGGACTGACTCATTAGAAAAGACCCTGATGCTGGGAAAGATCAAAGGCAGGAGGAGAAGGGGACAACAGAGGATGAGACAGTTGGATGGCATCACCGACTCGATGGACAGGAGTCTGAGAAAGCTCTGGGAGTTGGTGATGGACAGGCAAATCTGGTGTGCTGCAGTCCATAGGTCGCAAAGAGTTGGACTGGACTGAGCTACTTAACTGACTGACCGATTTCATATCTAGCAATCTCACAGAACTTTCCTTAGTTTTACATTTCTTGGTTGATTCCTATGTCATCTACAAATGATAATAGTGCTCCTTTTATACTCTGCTCTCTGTTCCCTCAGATATACCAGCCTGGGCTACTATGAACTTGGCTTAGTTCAGACAAACATTTCCTTTGATAAGTCTTACCTAATTGATTGGCCTCATATACAACCATCAATCCTTGTTCCCCAACTAAGTTAAATGCCAAGTTAAGTGTACCAACCACATACTTCTTTCTATATACCTCTATTATAGAACTTAGCATATTGCATCAAAATTATGCATTCACATATTTCTGCACAAAAGAAATGAACTCTATCATATCTTACCCATGCTTATCCACCTAGGACCAAGCATGATATCTAACACATAATATTCACTCAATAAAAGGTCGATAAGTAAATGAATAAATGTAATAGGCCAAAGTATTGCACACTGCTCACTCAGCACATGGAGAGAACAGATAAATATAAATATAATCACTTAAGTGAGTAACTCATGCTAAACAGCTTTCTTGGAGTCAATAAACATATGTCCAAAATCCCCAAAATTATACAATATAAGAATAAAGCTTAATCATACTTCCTTTATTTTTCAGTTAGTATTTTAAGTTATAATACCTAAGAACTAAGCACATTCACAGATTACAAAAAAAATATTAAATAAGCTTATAATTCAGTTCAGTCGCTCAGTCATGTCTGACTCTTTGCGACCCCATGAATCACAGCACGCCAGGCCTCCCTGTCCATTACCAACGTCCATCACCCACATTCATCGAGTTGGTGATGCCATCCAGCCATCTCATCCTCTGTCATCCCCTTCTCCTCCTGCCCCCAATCCCTCCCAGCATCAGAGTCTTTTCCAATGAGTCAACTCTTCGCATGAGGTGGCCAAAATACTGGAGTTTCAGCTTCAGCATCGTTCCCTCCAAAGAAATCCCAGGGCTGTTCCCATTCAGAATGGACTGGTTGGATCTCCTTGCAGTCCAAGGGACTCTCAAGAGTCTTCTCCAACACCACAGGTCAAAAGCATCAATTCTTCGGTGCTCAGCTTTCTTCACAATCCAACTCTCACATCCATACATGACCACAGGAAAAACCATAGCCTTGACTAGACAGACCTTTGTTGGCCAAGTAATGTCTCTGCTTTTGAATATGCTATCTAGGTTGGTCATAACTTTCCTTCCAAGGAGTAAGTGTCTTTTATAATTAATAGTACACTAATATATGCTTTTCCCTGCAAATTTCTAGGAAAGCTATAATATTATAATGACAATAAAAATAAACTTACTTTACCAAAGATAACTTCCTCTGAGAGAGTTTTTTTATAAGTTTGAGTTTTTAAAAAGAAGAAAATAGGAATCTGAGATAATGCCTTCTTAAAACACCTTTTCCATAAAAATTTAAATTTTAAAGGTTAAATATCATTGTAGGAAAAAGTAGAGCCAGTTTTCCATTAACGTAAAATGTAAATAACTTAAACATTATTAGTCACAAAAATGAAGAGCTAAAACCAAGAATTTCAGCGATTGTACAAAGATGGCTCTAGAGTTAAACAAACTCTAATAGTGCTTCTAATAGTAATATCTAATAAGCTAAGCTAAGTCACTTCAGTCGTGTCCGACTCTGTGAGACCCCGTAGACAGCAGCCCACCAGGCTCCCCTGTCCCTGGGATTCTCCAGGCAAGAACACTGGAGTGGGTTGCCATTTCCTTCCAATGCATGAAAGTGAAAAGTGAAAGTGAAGTCGCTCAGTCGTGTCCGACCTCAGCAACCCCAGGGACTGCAGCCTACCAGGCTCCTCCGTCCATGGGATTCTCCAGGCAAGAGTACTGGAGTGGGGTGCCATTGCCTTCTCCAAGTAATATCTAATAGTTATTGAGAATTTGTCAGACATTATCCTAGCACTTTATTTATAATGTAATGCTCATATGTATAAATTCTAATTTAAGTATAATGTAATGCTCACATTTATCAATTAGATACTGTTAGATTATTAGTTTGTTAGATGAGCTAGTCTAAACTCAAAGGTATTTATTTCCCAAAGACAGAAAACTAGTAAATGGAGAGGTGGTTTGTCTGGTTCCACAGGTCCTCCATCAACCCCTATGCTTAAGTAAGCAAGCACCTTTATGCTGAGATCCAAGGCAAGTAGGTTAAGTACCTTTTCAATTACTTATCATAGTCTCTAAATTCCTGCCTTTAAGGGTTTTAAGATAGAACCTGAGGGAGACTGTGAAAATATTTAATGGAAGAAACGAATCCAAAAGGCACTGAGCAGCAAAAGGGTCAGTAAACTGAGGAGACAGGAAGTATACAAGCCTAAAAGGAGGTCTCAAAAGGAGAAGACATGAAACGGAAAACACAAAATTGTAACAAATTAACATTTTTAAGCACCAGCAACTGCCTACTTTACAGTTTCACCAAATTGTCTATGCCTTTTTGACAATACGAGAAGATATTGGTAAGTAGATACAAAATAATATTGTAAGCAAGGAACTGCTCCCTCATCTCAACTTCTAAAAAGATAACCTTCCATAGTACAAATGTGGAAAATAAAGAGAATGAAATTATGAACTTTTAAGCTTTTAAGCAGTCTTTAAATAGTATGTTTACAACATACTATTTAATGACTTTTACAAAGTACTTTTATTCCATAATGTAAGTCCAAAAAAGACCAAAGTTTCAAATTATATAGATCATATTTTCTAAAATTTGTAAAAGTATGTGTAAGAAAAAACCCTTAAAGAAATATTGAGGGAGGACAATTTTAGAAGACAAAAAAAAATTCTTTTATTTTCATCTTTACATCGGGATTTCTAGGCCAAGGCCAGTAATTTGTCAATGCAGTTTTGGCAAAAACACTGGAGGGCACTCTATCAGTGAATAATAGGGTAAAAGTGAAAGTGAAAGTCGCTCAGTCCTGTCTGACTCTTTGCAACCCCATGGACTATACAGTCCATAGAATTCTCCAGGCCTGAATACTGGAGTGGGAAGCCTTTCCCTTCTCCAGGGGATCTTCCCAACCCAGGGATGGATTCCAGGTCTCCTGCATTGCATGGTGTAGTAGGATAGTTCTCCACTATCCAAATTTTAATGTGAGTCCTGTATTAGAACCACCCAGTGGTCCAGTGGTTAAGACTCCATGCTCCTAATACAGGGAGCCCAGGTTTAATTCTTGATCAGGGAACTAGATCCCACAGGCCACAACTAAGAGTTTACATGCCACAGCTAAAGATCTTGCATGCTGCAACTATGACCTGGCACAGCCAAATAAATAATGTTTTTAAAACACAGTTTAAAAATAAATAAAGAACCACCATGAGGGCTTATTAAAACAGGGCTTGCTGGATCCCACCCCTAGAATTTCTGAATCAATAGATACTGTAGTTCTGACAAGTTCCTAGGTGATGCCAATGCTGCTGGTCTGGGACCCACACTTAAAGAAACACTGTTTTAAATAATTACTATAATTATTACATATACATATATATTTATATACATAATTTAATTAAAATGTAATTTATTTTACTTATTCTTTTATTATACTACTTTGCTTATTGTTTTCTATTTAATTTACTATCCATAATTAATATAATTAAACTTTGTGCTTTTTTATAAATCTCCATAGTTACATAGATTTATCAGGTATACATTAGTTGTGTGGTATTTTATTCCACACTAAAACAGGAAAAAGAGACTAGCTGTATATTTGATTGATAGAATAAAACAACAAATTTGGCTTAACTGCTACCCATGACTAACCAAAGCTGGTGAGAGTCTGCTTTCCAGAGAGAACGTTTCTTCCTTTCAATCTTCCTTATTCATTTCTAAATCTCATTTACAAAATAAACAGCTAGATAATAAGAAAAGCAGAAATTTGAAGGCAAGATATCCAATTTTTAAAAATAGAGTTTTAGGAGAAAACAAAAAGATAAAAGCATTCTCTGACCCTTTCCCTATTCCCTTCTCTTCCACCCCCTACAATGGTACCAGAAATTATTCTCCATAAAATTCTACCCACTTTAAGCCCTGTTCAAAGGAGAATCTCCATCACAGAATGACAATGATGATCATCTTACAGCATATGACAAATGAGAGCATACATGCTGGTAAAAAAGCTAAAACATTTACAGATCTATTAACTTATTTGCTAAATGAACCATTCTTTATGAGATTTGCCTACTGGGCAGCCTGCATTTTCAAAGTCCTACAGCAGTACACTTCTAAATATCCTAAAACAAAAACAGTAAATAAAATATTATTCTAGGTTTTTGAATACTATGTTCTGATTTAATTTCTACATGACTGGATTCAAAGAACATGATAGGAAGGAAGGACATTAATATCCTTTTGAGATTTTCTGATAAGAAAACTATAAACTGTATAAAGTGAAGCTCTAAAGGAATTGCATGGTCAGAATATAATAATTTGGCTTATTTCCATGGTGGCTGATATATTAAGAACAAATTTTGAAGCCAGTGTACCAGTTTATGTTCTAGAAAATGTGTCCATATTAAGATTGGGCAATCTTTGGGGATGATAAAAATGTTTTAGAACTAGAAAGTGGTGATGGTTGCACAACACTGTGAGAGTACTAAATGCTACTGAATTGTTCACTTTAAAATGGCTAATTTGGGGGCTTTCTTGGTGGCTCAGTGGTAAAGAATCTGACTGCCAATGCAGGAGACACGGGTTTGATCCCTGGTCCAGGAAGATCCCACATGCCGCGGAGCAACTGAGCCCATGCACAACTATTGAGCCTGTGCTCTAGAGCCCATGCTCACATTAAAAGAAGTGAGAAGCCCGCGCACTGCAACCAAGAGTGCCCTCACTCATCACAACTAGAGCCTGTCAAGCAACGAAGACCCAACACAGCAAAAAAATAATAATAATAATAAAGTGAGTAATTTTTCTTTTGTCTTTTTCACTTCAGTAAAAAAAATAATAATAATAAAAGCAAAAACAAAAATCAGCAAGACAACTTTCACAATGTCCATGTCCTTTTAAGATTCTTGCTCCTGACATTTTACAAAAGGAAGAAAACTTTTAAAAGGAAAATATTACATTTCTTATGTATAAACCCAATGGCCAAAAAATCTTCAATGCTAAACTCCCAAATGTATTGAGAGAGTCAATTACTAAGCAGGTTGATTAGAACTCTGGGGGTCCCCAAGGACAGAGGGGTCTGGAATTCTCAAGTAGGAGGAAAGGACAAACTTTTTTTCCTCTACATTCCTTAGGATTATATAACAATAATGTATCCTGCTTGAGGACAGTTTCTGGGGGAAAAAAAAAAACATTCTGGCTAATCTTGTTATCTTAAAATGTAAATTATGGGAGTGGGTCTAGTAAGGTCTTTACAACTTCCAGACATTTTTTTGATTCACTTAATAACTATTTTTCTGGACTCCAAAATCACTGCAGATGGTGATTGCAGCCATGAAATTAAAAGACACTTACTCCTTGGAAGGAAAGTTATGACCAACCTACACAGCATATTAAAAAGCAGAGACATTACTTTGTCAACAAAGGTCCATCTAGTCAAGACTATGGTTCCAGTGGTCACGTATGGATGTGAGAGTTGAACTATAAAGAAAGCTGACCGCTGAAGAATTGATGCTTTTGAACTGTTAGAGTCCCTTGGACTGCGAGGAGATCCAACCAGTCCATCCTAAAGGAGATCAGTCCTGCGTGTTCATTGGAAGGACTGATGCTGAAGCTGAAACTCCAATTCTTTGGCCACCTGATGCGAAGAGCTGACTCATTTGAAAAGACCCTAATGTTGGGAAAGATTGAGAGCAGGAGGAGAAGGAGACAACAGAGGATAAGATGGTTGGATGGCATCACCCATCAATGGACATGGGTTTGGGTGGACTCTGGGAGTTGGTGATGGACAGGGAGGCCTGGCGTGCTGCTTTTCATGGGGTCACAGAGTTGGACATGACTGAGCGACTGAACTGAACTGAATAACTAATTAAGAGTGTATAACTTTATTGCTAATACTAGTGAGGGGGTACTCTTTCTGCCCCCTTCTGATGTCTATGTCAGAAGCTTTCTCTATCCCTTTTATACTTTAATAAAACTATTACACAAGAGCTCTGAGCAATCAAGCCTCATCTCTGGCCCCAGACTGAATTCTTCTCCAGAGGCCAAGAATCCCGGCATCTTCTTGGTTCAGCAAAACCTTTCAGTATTTAATTTGATTGGTCTCCCCAACCCACCTGTCTCTTCATCTACTCTCCCCTCTCTCTTGGAGTGACAGTCCCACTCTGACTTCACACATGTTATCAGTAGTTCTAGAGAAATTTTCAAAAATTTCTAAGTAAAACTTTACACGTATATCTGAATGGTACACAGTTTTAGAAAAGAAAGTGTCATAAAATCTCAAAAATCATAATTTTTACAACTATTGTTGACTTTATCTTTTGGTGAGTAAAAACTTTGCATTACTAATTTCACCCAAACTAAGAAGTCACTTTGTGTTCTAAGCACTTACTAATGATATAACTTCTAATTAAAAATGCACTGTGCTTTAGGGTTTAAAAAAAGACATAACCTTTCATTTCAGAGCCCATCAGTGATAGAATGGCCTTATTTCTTACTACATTATTTACAAATAATGAGCCAAAAATACAAAAATGGGCAGCGGTTTTATAACGGAGATATTCTAACAGTGTATGAAATTAGATAAAATATCTTCCAATTTACAATCTCTCACACAACATATTAGTTTCTCATTATTTTTTATTTGTCCATATAACTCTATAAGACCTGACTATTAAAACTGTGCACTATAACTTATCAAGAAAAGATTAATAGGTTAAAGATGGCAAATTGAGCACACCCTTATCTTCTCTTCCTCTCAAGACTTCATTAAAATTAAACAGTTAAGCAAACAAGTCCAGCTCCTAAATGATCAGAGAGCAAACATACCAAACTTGGAACAGTGTTTATGGGAGACATAGGAAAAATAGCAGGTTCACAGTCCTGTGTTGCCCATTACATAGCCAAAAAATGTAAATGGCTAGGTATGTGATATAGGTACTTGCTCGAAATGAAAATACAATAATGTACAGGAATTGTAATGAATTACCCATGTACTTGTATTACATACATTTATTTAAATTTTTAATTTAGGGACTTCGCTGGTGGTCCAAGACTGCCAGCTAAGTGGCTAAGACTCCATTCTCTCAATGCAGGGACTGAGGTTCAATCCCTGGTGAGGGAACTAGATCTCACATGATGCAACTAAGAGTTCACAGTTCAGTTCAGTTGCTCAGTCGTGTCCAACTCTTTGTGACCCCATGAACCACATGCCACAACTAAAAGGATCCTGCAAGCTGCGAATTAAAAAACAAACAAACAAACAAAAACCCCGTATGCTGCAATGAAGATAGAAGATCCTACATGTTGCCAATAAAACCTAGTACAGCCAAACAGATAAATAAATAAATACAGCAAAAATAAAATTTTAATTTAAAAATCAGTAAAGTTCTGTTTTAGAAAAGTTCAGATTAAAAAATAAAATAGCCCATAAAAATTTTCTTTGAAAAGTTGCTACTATACTTTCAGCTCAAAAGATTTTATTTCTCCTGAAAGAGTACCAGCTCAAATCATGATAAATCTATTTCAATGTGTCCAAGGCATTTTAAATACAATAGATATCTACAGTGGAATTCTCTATCATTCACTCACTCTCAACTTACTCTCCATTCCTAGATCATACCCACGTCCCATTTCAGTGCGTTGATTCAACATTTAGGGAAGAAGCTGTCCTCGGCTTGGAGAAGGGCCACAAGGAGGACTTATGTATTCTCTTCTATTGCTCAAAACAATTCAGTTCTTGTCCTAAACTTGTGCTTCCTACTCAGCTTCTCCAAGCTAGGCTTCAACAGTATGTGAACCGTGAACTTCCAGATGTTTCAGCTGGTTTTAGAAAAGGCAGAGGAACCAGAGATCAAATTGCCAACATCCATTGGATCACAGAAAAAGCAAGAGAGTTCCAGAAAAATATCTACTTTTGCTCCATTGACTATGCTAAAGCCTTTGACTGTGTGGATCACAACACTATGGAAAATTCTTAAAGAGAGAGGAATACCAGACCACCTTACCTGCCTCCTGAGAAATCTATATGCAGGTTAAGAAGCACAGTTCGAACCAGACAAGGAACAACAACATGGTTCCAAATTGGAAAAGGAGTATGTCAAGGCTGTATATTGTCACCTTGCTTATTTAACTTATGTGCAGAGTGCATCATGAAAAATGCCAGGCTTGGTAAAGCACAAGCTGGAATCAAGATTGCCGGGAGAAATATCAATAACTTCAGATATGCAAATGACATCACCCTTATGGAAGAACGTGAAGAGGACCCAAAAAGTTTCTTGATGAAGGTGAAAGAGGAGAGTGAAAAAGCTGGCTTAAAACTCAACATTCACAAAAACGAAGATCATGGCATCCAATCCCATCACTTCATGGCAAATAGATGGGGAAACAGTGGAAACAGTGACAGAATTTATTTTCTTGGGCTCCAGAATTACTGCAGATGGTAACTGCAGCCATGAAATTAAAAGACACTTGCTCCTTGGGAGAAAAGCTATGACCAACCTAGGCAGCATACTAAGAAGCAGAGATATTACTTTACTGACAAAGGTCTGTCTAGTCAAAGCTATGGTTTTTCCAGAGTCATGTATAGATGTGAGAGTTGGACTATAAAGAAGACTGAGTGCTGAAGAATCAATGCTTTTGAACAGTGGTGTTGGAAAAGCCTCTTGAGAGTCCCTTGGACAGCAAGGAGATCAAACCAGTCCATCCTAAAGGAAATCAGTCCTGAACATTCATTGGAAGGACTCATGCTGAAGCTGAAGCTCTGATACTTTGGCCATGTGATGCCAAACTAATTCACTGGAAAAGACCCTGATGCTGGGAAAGACTGAAGGACGGAGGAGAAGGGGATAACAGAGGATAAGATGGTTGGATGGCATCACCGACTCAATGAACATGAGTTTGAGCAAGCTCTAGGAGTTGGTGATCGACAGGCATATCTGGTTTGCTGCCGTCCATGGGGTCACAAAGAGTTGGACACAACTGAGCAATTGAACTAAACTGACTCAACACTCAGCAAAGGAAGATTGGAAAGTATCTAACTGAACACACCTTCCATAGGTAACAGTTTCGCAACATCTTTCATTGTTGGAGCATGTTGGCCACAAATATCCCATTATTAGCGCCCCCCATCATTCCAAGTGTTTTAGTGCTTCCTGTCATATTTACTTTTCTTCCTGAGAGACATTCAGGAAAACACCATTTTCTCCATCCCATTACATTGCCACTGACGTTTTAGTAACACTTATAAGTGAACATTTGGGGGAGCTTCCTGGTGGCCAGAACCTAAATTTGATGCTGCACTTTAAACAATACAAAAGAAGAAACCACAGTCCTTACCCTTCAAAGTTTCCCTTTCCATTAAAAGGCTGCAACTGGACCTTTAAAAAGGAGACAGATTTTCAGAAAACACTTACCCTCCACCAGGGAATTTATTTGTCTCATAACAAAATAAAAACACACTGGGATAGTTTTTATTATGTCCAGCTCAAACTCATCCAGAAGCAGTGTCAGTTCCTTCTATCAACTATGTAAAACCCACTTATAGACTTGAGCCTTATTAAATAATTCTTTCCCTTTCTCTTTTTCTGGCCAATTAAAATTCCTGTGGTCATGTATGGATGTGAGAGTTGGACTGTGAAGAAGGCTGAGCGCCGAAGAATGGATGCTTTTGAACTGTGGTGTTGGAGAAGACTCTTGACAGTCCCTTGGACTGCAAGGAGATCCAACCAGTCCATTCTGAAGGAGATCAGCCCTGGGATTTCTTTGGAAGGAATGATGCTAAAGCTGAAACTCCAGTACCTTGGCCACCTCATGGGAAGAGTTGACTCATTGGAAAAGACTCTGATGCTGGGAGGGATTGGGGGCAGGAGGAGAAGGGGATGACAGAGGATGAGATGGCTGGATGGCATCACTGACTCGATGGACATGAGTCCGAGTGAACTCCAGGAGTTGGTGATGGACAGGGAGGCCTGGCGTGCTGCAATTCACGGGGTCGCAAAGAGTCAGACACGACTGAGCGACTGAACTGAACTGAACTAACCTGTGTTCAAATATTAATTCTACATTTTAATTAATTCAAATTAATTGTCCTTTTTTTAAAAAAAATAATGAACTTAAGAACTGTGTGAAGATGGACTATGACTATGGTCAAAATCAGTGTGTAGTTGGGACTGAAACATTAACAATCATATAATACATTCTGAATTCTGGAAGTAAAAGTTGAAAAATCTTCTGTTTCTGGGAATTCAAATCAAACAGATAAAAATTTATTGAGTGCTTACCCAAGACAAGCATCCAATAAGGACAAATATGAAGAAATAAAAGATTCAAAAACACATCTGATCCTGAAAAAGTGAATAATCTAACAGAAGAAAATAATATGGTTTTACCTATCACAAAAGGGATAATTCACATAACAGTCAATTAATCAAAACAAGGAGAAACTATTTATTGCTTATTATCAAAATATAAGAGAATAATCAGACTGGACAAAAGAAAGTCAAGAGTGCAGAGAAACAGATACCAAGATACTTCCAGTGTGTATGCAAATTGGGAAAACAACTCTAAAGGACAATTTGGCAACAAGTACTAACATCCTTTTTAAAATACATACTTTTAATCAGAAATTGCATATCTAGGGATTTTTCCCAAAGAAATAACCTGTCAAGTATTTAAAGACACAGGTACTACAAGGAAGCAAGCAACACGGTTTGTAACCATGAATAATTACAAATAATCTAAATGCCCTACAATAGGGACATGAAAGTGATGACATAGCTGGCTAACCATCAGCATGGAAATATCTTTAAGATAGGATAAATGGGAAAAAGAAGCTTTATTAAAAATACAAAGTATTTTTCCAAATAATATATACCATTGTTTTTAAAGACAAGTAATGTCCCCACAAAAAAATAAAATAAAAATAAAGACAAGTTATGTCCCCACACAGTCTAGAATAAAAGGCTTAGAGCAAGGCCCAGAAATGTGAATTTTCAACATTCCCCCTCCCTGCACATGCACACACACACACACACACACATACAACTGACCTGGGTAATCCTGGCACAAGTGTTCTATAGAGGACCCTTTGAAACATGGTGTATGAACATATCTCAAATTTGAGAGTGACTATATGTGCAAAATAGAAACATGATAAAATAAGAAAGTACAGTCTGGAAGTGATGTTTAATTGGAAGATTGAGAGAAGAAAGAATAAGAAAATGAAATATAATACATCTACTCAGACTATCAAGTAACCATTAAAATAATAACCACAGTGACAGAAATAGACAATATGATATAGTTTTAACTTATGTCAATCAACAGCCAAAAAAAAAAAAAAAACACAAAAATCTAGATCAAAAAAAGGCAAAGGAATTTGTGACTACACAGATGGACCTTGAGGGCATTATGTTAAGTAATATCTTTCTCAGACAAAGAAAAACAAATACTGTATGATGTCACCAATATGTGGAATATTTTTAAAGCTGTACTCATAAAAATAGTAAAATGGTGGTTACCAGGGGCTAAGGGGTAGGGAAACTGGGGAGATGTTATTTAAGGGAACAAACTTGCCGCTAGACAATAAATAAGTCCTAAAGACCTGCTGTACAACACAGTGATTGTAGGAAACACACTGTATTATAGATTTCAAAGGGACTAGATCTTAATTATTCTTCCCACAATAAATGAAATAATAATTATGTGACATGATACAGGTGTTACCTAATGCTGTAATGGTAATCATATTGCAATATACAGGTGCATCAAATCAAAACACTGTATATTTAAACCTACACAATATTATAAATCAATTAAATCTTGATTTTAAAAAATAGGCAAAGGATTTGCAAAGACTTTTTTCAAAGGAGATATACTAATAGCCTATAAACACATTAGAAAGAGTTCAACATCATTAGTCATTCAGTTCAGATCAGTTCAGTCGCTCAGTCGTGTCCAGCTCTTTGCAACCCCATGAATTGCAGCACGCCAGGCCTCCCTGTCCATCACCAACTCCCGGAGTTCACCCAGGCTCACATCCATAGAGTCAGTGATGCCATCCAGCCATCTCATCTTCTGTCGTCCCCTTCTCCTCCTGCCCCCAATCCCTCCCAGCATCAGTCTTTTCCAATGAGTCAACTCTTGGAAATATAAATCTAATTTATAGTGAAGTACCACTTTACATCTATTAAGATACAATAGTTTTTAAAATGGAAAATAAGTGTTGGCTAGTATGTAGAAAAATTGGAACCCCCATACATTACTGATGACAGTATAATGTATAAAAGGTAAAGTGTAAAATGATGCAGCCACTGCAAAACAGTTTGGCAGTTCCTCAAAGAGTTAAACATAAAATTACCCTATGACCCCACAATTCCACTCCCAGGTATCTACTCAAGAGAACTGCAAACAGATGTTCAAATTCTTGTACACAAATGTGATAGCAGAATTATTCATAAGCATAGCCAAAAAGTAGAAACAACTCAATGGTGATTAGATAAAGAAAATGCAGTATACCTATACAATGCAATTATCATTCAACCTGAAAAAGAAATGAATGATACTTGTACACCACTGTTGACAGCAGCATTATTCGCAAAAAACAACAGAAACAACACAAGTATCCATCATTAGACAAAATGGATAAACAAAATGCAGTACTACATACACACAATTGAATATTATTCTGCCAAAAATGAAGGGAAATTATGATACATGATACAACATGGATAAACCTTGGAAATATTCAATTCAGTTCAGTTCAGTCACTCAGTCGTGTCCAACTCTTTGCGACCCCATGAACCGCAGCACGCCACGCTTCCCTGTCCATCACCAACTCCCAGAGCTTACCCAAACTCATGTCCATTGAGTCGGTGATGCCATCTAGCCATCTCATCCTCTGTCATCCCCTTCTCCTCCTGCACTCAATCTTTCCCAGCATCAGGGTCTTTTCAAGTGAGTCAGCTCTTCACATCAGGTAGCCAAAGTATTGGAGTTTCAGCATCAGTCCTTCCAATGAACACACAGGACTGATCTCCTTTAGGATGGACTGGTTGGATCTCCTTGCAGTCCAAGGGACTCTCAAGAGTCTTCTCCAACACCACAGTTCAAAAGCATATTACATTAAGTAAAATATGTCAGACACAAAAAGATAAATACTGTATGATTCTACCTAAGAGAGATGACCAAGAGCTGAGGAGGAGAGGGAGGAATCAGGAGTTATTGTTTAATAAGCACAGAATTTCCATTCAGGATGATGAGAAGGTTCTGGAAATGGATAGTGGTTGGTACAACACTGTAATTGCATTCAGTGTCCCTGAATCCTGAATTGTACACTTAAAAAGAGTTAAAATGGCATATTTTGTGTTATGCATATTTTGTCACAATCTTTTAAAGGCAACACAGAAAATTACTGTCAAAACACACACAAAAATTAAAAAATAGTGATGTATGGTATAGTCACATATAACCTTGAAAATGGTACGATAAGTGAAAAAAGCTGGACACAAAAATCCACATATCATATGATTCCATTTATACACAATGTACAGAATAGGCAAACCTATAGGGAAAGATCTAAGATCATGGCAGCCGGTTCCATCACTTCATGGCAAATAGATGGGGAAACAGTGACAGAATTTAATTTGGGGGGGCTCCAAAATCACTACAGACGGTGACTGCAGCCATGAAATTAAAAGATGCTTGCTCCTTGGAAGAAAAGTTATGACCAACCCTAACAGCATATCAAAAAGCAAAGACATTACTTTGCCAACAAAGGTCCATCCAATCAAAGTTATGGTTTTTCCAGTAGTCATGTATGGATGTGAGAGTTGGACTATACAGAAAGCTGAGTGCCGAAGAATTGATGCTTTTGAACTGTGGTGTTGGAGAAGACTCTTGAGAGTCCCTTGGACTGCAAGGAGATCCAACCAGCCCATCCTAAAGGAAATCAGTCCTGAATACTCACTGGAAGGACTGATGCTGAAACTAAAACTCCAATACTTTGGCCACCTGATGTGAAGAACTGACTCATTGGAAAAAAACCCTGAGGCTGAGAAAGACTGAAGGCAGGAGGAGAAGGGAATGACAGAGGATGAGATGGTTGGATGGCATCACCGACTCTATAGACATGAGTTTGAGTAAGCTCCTGGAGTTGGTGGTGGACAGGGAAGCCTGGCGTGCTGCAGTCCATGGGGTCACAAAGAGTTAGACACGACTGAGCGACTCAACTGAACTGAACTGATAGGGACAGAAACAGATTAATTGCCAGGAAACAGAAAGAGTGAAAGAGTAGGAGTGATTGCTTAATGGGTACAGGGTTTCTTCCTAGGATGATGAAAATGTTCTATAGTAAGATATTGTGGAAAAACCCAAACGAACTTTTTGGCTAGCCCAATAGATAATGGTGATGGTTTCACGTAATGAATGTACTGGAAGCCCCTGACATGTACTTTAATGGTTAAAATTGGGAATTTTATGTTATATGAATTTATCTCAATAAAACAAAAGCAGAAAAATTGTCACACACACAATTAAAATTATGAAAAACCTATGTAAGTGTAAGGGGAAAGATAAAGCAGAGATGCTAAAAAAGGCTTGAGTGGGTCAGGTTTTTTCTATTTCTTAAAACTTTTATAACATTACTACATTGTTTTCATAATAAAAAGAGAACTATCATGTATCAAGTACCTACTAAAAAATTAAGCACTCTGTTAGGCATTGTCATGAATTGTAAGTACTTTCCAACATACTGGGTGAACAGGAAACATTTGACAGAAACATGGAAATGAGAGCAAAGGAATCTAGTTATGGGCATGGGGGATTGAATTCTTAGTTATATATTGTTATTTAGCAATCCCAAAACATGATTTTAGAAAAAAGATTTGTATATTTAATTCATAAGCTTATATAAGCTGCCTAAGGTCAACACTTGATTTTCCCTTATAATTGAATAGCCCCAAAGAGAAATCAGAATTAGAAAGAGACAGCATTCTTTTACAAAGAACCAGGACAGTGTTAAAGTTATAATTCCTTAAAGTTAAAAGAAAACTGGTCTGTGAGTCATAGCTGTATTTTTATATAATTCATAAAGTTATTTTTATGACCTCTGTTCATAATATCAGTTGCCTTTATAAAAACCACTTGGAGTAACAACCTGGAGGATAGGACTGGGTAGGGGGTTGGGGAGAGACTCAAGAGGGCAGGGAGATGAGTATACTTATGACTGATTCACACTGTTGTATGGCAGAAGCCAACACAAAATTGTAAAGAAATTATTCTCCAATTAAAAATAAATTTTTAAAAATAATTTTTAAAAAATCCCACTTGGAAACCCCAGTAACATCAATTCTATATAGAGAGCCAGTCCAAAGAGTTTTATAAGGCAATTCAATTCTTATAAATAAGCTGGGTGAAGATTTCATCCTTAATAAATTTATTCTGCCCTTTTGATATTTAATTGCACTTAAAAGTATACTAAGATGTCTTTAGTAGAAATAGATCTCTGCTGTTTCAAAATCAGTAGGTGCTACTATTGAGAACTCAAGACTGAATATCATACTAGCATCATACCCTTCAAGAAAAGAGGATTTCCATCATTCTTGACTTTATTTCTTAGTTGACATGGCATTAGAGGGCTGATTAGGTAGGAAAATCCTACCAATAAATTGTTCTAGTCCCTACTAGGATATATCTCCAGTCTTCTTTAAAATATATACATATAAGCAATATAATAGGCATATTGAAAAGCAGAGACATTACTTTGCCAACAAAGGTCCGTCTAGTCAAGGCTATGGTTTTTCCAGTAGTCATGTATGGATGCAAGAGTTGGACTGTGAAGAGGGCTGAGCACCGAAGAATTGATGCTTTTGAACTGTGGTGTTGGAGAAGACTCTTGAGAGTCCCTTGGACTGCAAGGAGATCCACCCCGTCCATTCTGAAGATCAGCCCTGGGATTTCTTTGGAAGGAATGACACTAAAGCTGAAACTCTACTACTTTGGGCACTTCATGCGAAGAGTTGACTCATTGGAAAAGACTCTGATTCTGGGAGGCACTGGGGGCAGGAGGAAAAGGGGACGACAGAGGATGAGATGGCTGGATGGCATCACTGACTCGATGGACGTGAGTTTGAGTGAACTCCAGGAGATGGTGATGGACAGGGAGGCCTGGTGTGCTGCGATTCATGGGGTCGCAAAGAGTCGGACACGACTGAGTTACTGAACTGAACTGAACTGAACTGAAGCAATATAATGATCAAAAAGCAATCCACCACTAATTGCTTAGACTGCAAAAGCACAGTTGGTGGCTTCCCAAGTGGCTCAGTAGTAAAGAATCTGCCTACCAATGCAGGAGATGCAAGAGACACAGGTTCCATCCCTGGGAAGAGCCCCTGGAGGAGGAAATGGCAACCCACTCCAGTATTCTTTAACCTTGGAAATCCCATGAACAGAGGAGCCTGGTAAGCTACAGTCCACGGAGACTCAGTCAGGTCCACGGAGACTCAGTCAGACACGACTGAGCACACATACATGCAAAAATACAGTCATTTGCAAAGGAATAATTTTCATGAGAATTATTTACATCACTTTTCAATATGCCTGTAATTAAACAACTAAATTTTCATCAGGGTTTTGCTGCCCATAAATCAGTAAATTTTTGGCCATTCTGAACTAAGCCCCTTACATATGTTGTCACAAATGTACAGCTAGGGTTATTCTCCAATCAGTATAGAATTAAATTCAAGAATCTTGAATGGTGGCTAAGCCTCTCGAACTCTGCAGTTGTTACCAATTCTATTCCTTTTAAATGAAGTACAAAAGCACAAAAAGCAGCTAAGTTTAAATTTCCACACTCTGATTACTTATAATTGGTTGCCATATGTACTGTGCAGTGCTGAGTTCAATTCACTTCAGTTGCTCAGTCCTGTCCGACTCTTTGCAACCCCCTGGACTGCAGCATGCCAGGCCTCCCTGTCCATCACCAACTCCCAGAGCTTACTCAAACTCATGTCTATAGAGTCGGTGATGCCATCCAACCATCTCATCCTCTGTCATTCCCTTCTCCTCTTGCCTTCAATTTTTCTCAGCATCAGGGTCTTTTCCAATGAGTCAGTTCTTCACATTAGGAGGCCAAAGTATTGGAGTTTCAGTTTCAGCATCAGTCCTTCCAGTGAATATTCAGTACTGATTTCCTTTAAGATGGACTGGTTTAATCTCCTTGCAGTCCAAGGGACTCTCAAGAGTCTTCTCCAACACCACAGTTCAAAAGCATCAATTCTTCGGCACTCAGCTTTCTGTATAGTCCAACTTTCACATCCATACATGACTACTGGAAAAACCATAGCTTTGACTAGATGGACCTTTGTTGGCTGTGTGCTGTGTAGGATGCCCATAAAAATACAATTGTATAATGGAAAGAACAGGGACTCTGAGAGAGTCTGATTGGCCCAGCTTGAGCTGTCTGGTGGACAGAATTCAAAGATAGCTCCCCAGATCCCTGCCCACACTGTACACAGCCTGTATAATCCCCCTCACTTGAGCAAGATCTGTGATCACTGTAATCACTGCAGTGATTACATTATATTATATAAAACTCTACAGTAGTAAGCTAGAGAGCAGTTTTCTCCTGCTGGCCTTGAAAACCCCAACTACCATGTTTTAGAGAGGGCCACATGGCAAGGTAAGTGGGCAGCCTCTAGGATCTGAGAAAGGTCCTCCACTGACAGCCAAAAAGTCCTGAAACCACAGGAGTTGAATTCTGGTAACAACTAGTGATCCTCGAAGAGGATCCCAAGCCTTAGATGAAAACAAAGTCTCAGTCAGCACCTTGAAAACTGGTGAGACCCTAAGCAGAGGACACAATCAACCCGTGACCACACACCTGACCCACAGAAACATAAGATAATAAAGTCATGTTGTTTATGCCACTAAGTTTGTGATAACCTATTGTTCAGCAACAGAAAACCAAGTCCCATGCCTACCCCTTAACCAGAGCAGGATGGAACTCTTGACTAACAGGTGAAGTAAGTTCACATCCAATGGGGGAGGAGCCATCCTCAAGTGCAATTGAAGTGTCATCATCAGTTTGGAGGATGCATACTGGAAAAAAGAAGAGCAAAAATTATCCACCACAATATATTCAGTATCTGATATTTCATAGGCTTTCAACGTTCAACTCACAACTCTTCCCTATTGTTGGCTCCCTAATCTCCCTCCCAATGCAAGAGATACAGGTTCGATCCCTGGGTTGGGAAGATCCTCTGGAGAAGGAAATGGCAACCCACTCCAATATTCTTGCCTGGAAAATCCCATGAATAGAGGAGGCTGGCAGGCCACAGCCCATGGGGTCGAAAAGAGTCAGACATGACTGAGCATGCATGCACTGCCATATACACACTTCTAGAGCTACATGTCACTGAGACAGAGACTAACAAAGAAAACATGAGGGCAACAAAATCTAGTAAACAAAGTAGGCTAATATAACAAATTATAGTCTGGGGTCTGCCACTAATTAGATGTGTGACCTTGGGCAACCACTCATGGCCACAGTTCTTATCTGAAAATAAAAGGATTGGACTAGCTCTAATGTTATTCCAACATTTAAATTCTGATTTATTAAAATTGGGGGGGTGGAAATCATCAAAATAATTTAAATTAAGTTTTGATTTGTTATAAAAGGACAAAGAAATGTCACACTGCTCCCAAACATATGCCCCATCCCTCTCAGTATTCTGCTTCTGAAAGTGGCATCAAGAAAGGTTTTGAGTGAAAGCCACAAATATTTGCCTTCCACATGCAAATTAGCTTAATAAAAACTACCACATAAAGGAACAAAATCTGGGGGTGGTATGGAGTAGGAGGCAACCAGAATCACAGGGGACCTTTATAAACTAAAATGTCCATAGTTGAAAATCAAATTTTTATGATGTTATTGTCATGAATGATAACATGCTTATATTATAATTGGGTTGAAACATATGTATTTTATTTTTTTTCTGTTACTTGCCACTCACTGCATTAAATGGCATCGCTAAAGAGCTAATGCTGGAAAAGAACTAATTTGGAATTTCACACTTTTTAAAAATAACACCTATAATAAATTTGACCTCCTGGCTCATTTTAGCAATATGATAAATCATTTTAAAAGGCAATTTAAGCTTTTTAAAAGCCTACAGTAACTCAAAGAAGCTGAAAATTAAAATTCAGGGGAAAAATTATCAAAATAATGTTAAATCTAGGTATTGCATTTTTTAAATGATGCAAAGAAAAATTAATCACAATTGTTCTTACCAAATGCATGTTAATTTTGTAATATTCTTTTCCTTTGCAGCATTCCTTTCCCCTACACAAACACACAAAAACACTCAGTAGAATTTCTGATTGAACTATTTTAACCATAATCAACTCCTATTACTGTCAAGTGTTTAAGCCAGTGAAGAAAATTCTTAAAAGGGGAAGAGGAAGTTAGGGAAGAGTAAGAATTTTCCATAAATATTATCATTCAACGACACAGAAGAAAGGAATTTTAAAAAGACTTCAAGAAATAACCAATAAATAGTAAGATAAAATTATAGGTTATCTCAGCATACATAGAATATAAGAGATAAAAAGACAAAGCTTTATTTCTTCTTGGATAGTGTCTACTAGAAAAGCAAACGTTAATATAAATGTTAATATACATAATAAAAGTACATGTGCATACATGATACAAAAGTAAATGTTAATATACATGATAAAAGTTATGCCTGGAAATGTCAGTAATAACTTTGCTCTCATACAGTATTCATAAAGAAACTGAGACCACCCACGTAGCTCTGCCAAATTAAAATCAAACAAAAAGATAAAATTTTTAAAAGCAAAATCTCAAATTAGATAAAACTTATTCTTACAATTCTCAAGTATTTTGTTCCTCATCCACAATTAAATAGATTTAGACTAAAGGAGATCAGTCCTGGGTGTTCACTGGAGGGATTGATGCTGAAGCTGAAATTCCAGTACTTTGGCCACTTCATGCGAAGAGTTGACTCATTGGAAAAGACTCTGATGCTAGAAGGGATTGGGGGCAGGAGGAGAAGGGGACGACAGAGGATGAGATGGCTGGATGGCATCACTGACTCAATGGATAGGAATTTGAGTGAACTCCGGGAGTTGGTGATGGACAGGGAGGCCTGGCGTGCTGTGATTCATGGGGTCGCAGAGTCAGAAATGACTGAGCGATTGAACTGAACTGAACTGAGACACTTAGTACCTTATTTTAGTTAAGCTGTTGTTCAGTCACTCTGTCGTGTCTAACTCTACAACCTCATGGACTGCAGCATGCCAGGCTTTCCTGTCCTTCACCATCTGCCAGAGTTTGCTCAGACTCATATGCATTGAATCAGTGATGCCATCCAATCATCTCTTCCACTGTCATCCCCTTCACCTCCTGCCTTCAATCCTTCCCAGCATCAGGGTCTTTTCCAATAAGTCAGCTCTTCACTGTCAAAGTATTGGAGTTTCAACTTCAGCATCAGTCCTTCCAATGAATATTCAGAACTGATTTCCTTTAGGATGGACTGGTTGGATCCCCTTGCAGTCCAAGGGACTCTCAAGAGTCTTCTCCAGCACCACAGTTTGAAAGCATCAATTCTTTGGTGCTCAGCCTTCTTAATGGTCCCACTTTCACATCTGTACATGACTACTGGAAAAATCATAGCTTTGACTAGACAGACCTTTGTCAGCAAAGTTATGTCTTGCTTTTTAATATACTGTCTAGGTTTGTAATAGCTTTTCTTCCAAGGAGCAAGCATCATTGGACTTCATGGCTACAGTCACCATCCGCAGAGATTTTGGAGCTCAAGAAAAAGTCTGTCACTGTTTCCATTGTTTCCCCATCTATTTGCCATTAGGTGATGGCACTGGATGCCATGATATTAGTTTTTTGAATGTTGAGCTTTAAGTCAACTTTTTGACTCTCCTCTTTCACCTTTTTGACTCTCCTCTTTCATCAAGAGGCTCTTCAGTTCCTCTTTGCTTTCTGCCATAATGGTGGTATCACAGGTCACTGATGTTTCTCCCAGCAGTCTTGATTCCAGCTTGTGATTCATACAGCCTGGCATTTCACATGATGTACTCTGCATATAACTTAAATAAGCAGGGTGACAATATACAGCCTTGATGTACTCCTTTCCCAATTTGAAACCAGTCTGTTGTTCCATGTTCAGCTCTGTTGCTTCTTGACCTGTCTACAGGTTTCTCAGGAAGCAGGTAAGGTGGTCTCGTATTCCCATATCTTTAAGAATTTTCCACAATTTGTTGTAATCCACATAATCAAAGGCTTTAGCATAATCAATGAAGCAGAAGTAGATGATTTTCTGGAATTCCCTTGCTTTTTCTAGATCCAACAGATGTTGGCAGTTGATCACTGGTTGATCATCACTGGTTCCTCTGCCTTTTCTAAGTCCAGCTTGTCTATCTAGAAGTTCTCAGTTCACGGACCGTTGAAGCCTAGCTTGAAGGATTTTGAGTATTTCCTTTCTAGCTTGTGAAATGAGTGCAATTGTGCAGTAGTTTGAACACTTTTTGGCATTGCCCTGCTTTGGGATTGAAATAAAAACTGACCTTTTCCAGTCCTGTGGCCACTGCTGAATTTTCCAAATTTGCTGGCATATTGAGTGTAGTGCTTAGCTAAGGGAGATGGCCAACAAACACGGGAAAAGATGTTCAACATCACTAATTATTAGAGAAATGCAAATCAAAACTACTAGGAGATGCCACTTCACACCTGTCAGAATGGCCATCATTTTAAAAATCTACAGACAATGCTGGAAAGGTTGTGGAGAAAAGGGAACCTTCTTGCATTGTTGGTGGGAATGTAAACTGATATAACCACTATATGGAAGTACCTTAAAAAACTAAAACTAAAACTACCATATGACCCAGCAATCCCTCTACTTGGCACATACCCAGAGAAAATCATAATTCAAAATGACACATGCACCCAAAGGTTCATTGAAGCACTAGTTACAATAGCCAGATTATGGAAGCAACCTAAATGTTCATCAGCAGAGGAATGGATAAAGATGTGGTACCTATATACAGTGGGATATTAATTCAGTTCAGTGCAGTTCAGTCGCTCAGTCGTGTCCGACTCTT
Organism: Bos mutus; assembly: GCF_027580195.1. Classification (NCBI taxonomy): domain Eukaryota; kingdom Metazoa; phylum Chordata; class Mammalia; order Artiodactyla; family Bovidae; genus Bos; species Bos mutus. Next base: position 21,487,264 of record NC_091644.1, on the reverse strand, counting down.
TGCGACCCGTGAATCGAAGCACACCAGGCCTCCCTGTCCATCACCAACTCCCAGAGTTCACCCAGACTCATGTCCATCGAGTCAGTGATGCCATCCAGCCATCTCATCCTCTGTCGTCCCCTTCTACTCCTGACCACAATCCCTCCCAGCATCAGACTCTTTTCCAATGAGTCAACTCTTCGCATGAGGTGGCCAAAGTACTGGAGTTTCAGCTTCAGCATCATTCCTTCCAAAGAAATCCCAGGGCTGATCTCCTTCAGAATGGACTGGTTGGATCTCCTTGCAGTCCAAGGGACTCTCAAGAGTCTTCTCCAACACCACAGTTCAAAAGCATCAATTCTTCGGTGCTCAGCCCTCTTCACAGTCCAACTCTCACATCCATACATGACCACAGGACAAACCATAGCCTTGACTAGATGGACCTTTGTTGGCAAAGTAATGTCTCTGCTTTTGAATATGCTATCTAGGTTGGTCATAACTTTCCTTCCAAGGAATAAGCGTCTTTTAATTTCATGGCTGCAGTCACCACCTGCAGTGATTTTGGAGCCCCAAAAAATTAAGTCTGACACTGTTTCTGCTGTTTCCCCATCTATTTCCCATGAAGTGATGGGACCCGATGCCATGATCTTCATTTTCTGAATGTTGAGCTTTAAGCCAACTTTTTCACTCCCCACTTTCACTTTCATCAAGAGGCTTTTTAGTTCCTCTTCACTTTCTGCCATAAGGGTGGTGTTATCTGCATATCTGAGGTTATTGATTACTCAGTCATAAAAATGAGTGAAATTGGATCCTTTGTGGAGACGTGGCTGGACCTAGAGATTGTCATACAGAGTGAAGTAAGTCAGAAAAACAAATATTGTATATTAATGCACTGGGCTTCCCAGGTGGCACTAGAGGTAAAGAACCCACTTTCCAATTGATCCCTGCATCGGGAAGATCCATATGTATGGAATCTAGAAAAATGGTACTGCTGCTGCTAAGTCGCTTCAGTTGTGTCCGACTCTGTGCGACCCCATAGACGGCAGCCCACCAGGCTTCCCCATCCCTGGGATTCTCCAGGCAAGAACGCTGGAGTGGGTTGCCATTTCCTTCTCCAATGCATGAAAGTGAAAGTGAAGTCGCTCAGTCGTGTCCGACTCTAGCGACCCCATGGACTGCAGCCCACCAGGCTCCTCCGTCCGTGGGATCCTCCAGGCAAAAGTACTGGAGTGGGGTACTAATGAACCTATTTGCAGGACGGGAATAGAGACACAGAGGTTGAGAAGAAACATGTGGGCATGAGAGGGTGGGGAAGAAGACAGTGGGACAAATTGAGAAAGTAGCGCATATATGTATGTGTGTGTGTGTGTGTGTGTGTGTGTGTGTGTGTATACACCCACACTATAGATACACACTAGGGAACTCCACTCAGGGCTCTGCAGTGACCCAAATGGGAAGGAAAGCCAAAGAGTGGATATATGTATATGTAGGGCTGATTCACTTTCCTATGCAGCAGAAACTAACACAACATTTTAAAGCAACTATACTCTAATAAAAATTAATTTTTTCAAAGTTTAGATGAGAAAGGTACTGAAAAAAAAAATCTCAAGAAAATTTACACAACTTTCAAGTGAGGTCACTTAACATCTGGTCTTTCAAAGAGCAAGGATTCGTTCTCCAGCCTTACTATGATATCCCGGCCCACGCCCAGGAAAATTTCTGCATCTGTGAAAATTTCTGTGAGAAATTACCATGAGAAAGATGGTAATGTTTCCCTGAACAGGTTCAGAAATTTAAAGTAATAAAAGGCCTCCTATGGTTTTCTGAAGATCTTCCTTCAACAGACCGAACTTTCTGGTAGTAGGACGCCACAGTGTGCGAGTAGGAGGTGCTTGCATGCACCTTGGGATTGCCAGCGCCAACCCTTGGGCCACATTCCCGCCTCAGTTCTCTGAAGTAAGAACCAGGGTACAGACCTACCGGATTCTGAGAACCTTAATGAAATAACGCAATTAAAGTACCCAGTGCAGAAGCTACACTTAACAAGTTTGTGGGGCGGAGGGGGCGGGTGGAATTAATGGCATTTAAAGGTAAAATGCAGACCTAATTCGCAGAACTTTGTTCTCAAAGCATCTCCAAGTCACCCCGTCAATTGAGAAAACTGAGGCCACAATCGGACACATTTTCTTCCAGAAGGGCTCAGCAACGAAAGGGTCAATGGGGAGAGAATGAAAGATGACTGCCTGGGCAAGAACCTGGGAGAGGCGAGACCCGGGGCAGCTGCGTAGGGCTCCTGTCTTTCCGCACTCCTCTCTGTCTTTCCGCAAAAAGAGGAGCGCTCAACACAATCACCGCGGTCAAAGCAGTCCAAGATGCAGAACTTTTCCAGGACGCGGGCCCGCAACACTGAAGGAGAGAGTTATTTGTTTCAGATCTCTCTCTGTGACCTAATGAGGAAGCGGGAGGGCAAACAGCCGGTCTGAGACCAGAAGCTAAGTAGGGTGGCGATTTTCGATTTTCCAAGCGCATGGAAGGGAAGGATTTCTAAGATACTTCCTTAAAGGCGTTTACTTAAACTACTTAAGGGAGATTTTATTATTCCTCGCATTAACGAGGTAGCTCCTGCAACTTGAGCAGTAAGCCCCGGCCGCCTCCCACAGCAGACCTCCGGAAGATTATAGGCCCCGCCCACTAGCGTGTGTGGTGCGCATGTGCTCAGTTTTAACACTAAAGTGTCTCCGCCTTCCCTTTCTCTCCGTGGCAGCGATGGCCGAGTGGTTAAGGCGTTGGACTTGAAATCCAATGGGGTCTCCCCGCGCAGGTTCGAACCCTGCTCGCTGCGGAAGCGGTTGGCTTCACTCTTTTTTTCACCGATTTCTAATAAATACCCTCAATTGATAATCCGCATTCTTCAGCTGAATTTCCGGTATCTGCCGGCTAAATGGTCTGACTACAGAGAAATTAAACGTGTCAAAGAAAAGCCAGCAAGTGTCAGTGCTGTGAACATGCCGCTGTTCACACTAATGGAAATAGTCTTTCTTTATCCTAAACAGCAAGCTAATCTTTCAGAATCTTGTTCCTCGTTCGCAGAATAAAGATAAAATGAAGATAAATATTGGTGAGAATTTTCAGGCTATCATAGCCTGAACAAGCTATCATCTCATTAAAACTGATGGCAAACCTAATACGATATTACAGACATGGGAAGACTTTTCCAATATATTTCCAAATGCATAAAGTTGGACAGGTGGAAAGACAATATATACGATTATCACATTTTTTGTTAAACAATTCATTTATATAATCATTTATATGGAAAGAATGGCAGAAAAAAAGAATGAATGGGGGCTGGAAAGAAAGAACCAAAATGTTAGCAGTAATTATCTCAGGATGGTGGAATTTGGGGGGGGGGTTAATTTTAATTTTCCTAACAGATAGGTTTTTTTGTTTAACTTATTTTTCTAAAATGTGTGTGTTTATCCAGTATTTTTTTTTTTTTTAATAATAAAAAGACCAACTCTAGTGGCTTAAACACATAAGTGGTTTGTCTCAAGAAATCTGGGAACAGTTAACTCTCCAATGGAACAATGAAACAGTGCTCTTTGCAGCTTTCTTTTCTGCCATTTTTATTTTATTTTTTGTCCACATGGCACATGTGGGATCTTAGCTCTCCAACCAGGGGAACCATGCCCCCTGCCTTGGAAGGACCAGTCTTAACTAGTGGACTGCCAGGGAAGTCCCTCTGCTCTGCCATTCTTAACACACAGGCCACATTCCAAGCATGTTGTCTCATTGTCCTAAGATGACTGCCAGACCTCCAGACCTCACATCTGTATTCAGCAAAGAGGCAAAAACCCTGTTTATATCTCATTCCCTTGAACTGTGTAACATGACCACCACTCAGTTCAGTTCAGTTCAGTCGCTCAGTCCTGTCCAACTCCCACCAGCTACAAGGAATTCTAATGAAATAAGTGTTTTAAGCTGAGTGTATTGCTACCAAATTCAAAATTAGAATTTCACTGATAAGGAAGAAAAATGGATGGATATGGAGTGGACAATCAACTGTGTCTGCCACACACTTCTAACAGGAAAGTCAAAATTTCTAGGCATAAGACCTTCAAAATAAGTCCCCTATCTGCCTCCCCAGCCTTCCCGTCCTTCTCTTCCATCTCCTTTTAAGTTATTAGAAAGCTTCCCAGCCCTGATTGATGGCTCTTGTCTTTGAACTTTTTCACTTGTTCACACACAATTGCCTTCCTAGTTAGTGGACTTGCTCTCTTTTTTAATCTAGATGGAAGACTACAATTTATCCTCACTCCCCCCTCCCTCTATCACAGAAGCTGAAACAGCCACATATTTGCTTCCAAGTACCTCTTGCAGGTAGGGAGGCAGCATGTGACCTAGGCCCAACCAATCAGATGTGCTCACTGCCCCCAACTTTCAATCAGAACTATTAATGCACGTGTACACCTGTGGCAGATTCATGTTGATGTATGGCAAAAGCAATACAATATTGTAAAGTAATTAGCCTCCAATTAAAATAAATAAATTTATATTTTTTAAAAAAGAACTATTAATGCAAAGAAGCAGGGAGGGTAAGGATCCACCCTGTTGGTAAGCAGAGGCCATAGTGGCAGCTGCAGAGATTGCTAAGGGTAGCAGCACCAAGGTTATAAATGAAGTTTACAGTCAGTCCTTCAACAGCAGCAACAGTAGTGTTGTCATTCCACAGTGATCTTGGACTTTGCCTAGCCTAACTTACTCCTGTCCCATTTTCCAAAAGTGGCTTTGCAGCCCTCCTGGCGATTCTATGAACTATTTGATTTCCTTCCAGTAAGTATTCTGCTTAAATCAGGCCCAGTCAACTTCTCTTCTTCCAAACACCAGATATAGCTTCCCTCTTCACCTCACCATTACCTGCTGGGAAAACTCATGTTCTTTCTTCAAGTGTCACCTTATGGGTAAAGCATTCCTGCAATTTCCAGGTTTGACCCCAGAGGCCCCATTTTTATTCTTGCTACTTATTATAGCAAATCTCACATTGAACTATTTCTGCCCGTTTGCCTCTCTTCCCACTAAACAGTAAATTTCCTGCGAATGTAAAAAGGGATCATGTCTCATCTTTGAGACTAGCACAGAAAAGGTACTCTATAAATCTTTAATAAAGGAATGAATAAATATATGCATCAACACACAAGTCCACAGTCCACCCCTGGAATACCCTGGAAAAAATGGCAAGGGGGAAGCAAACTTGTTATCTTCCTTTTGAAGACCACTTACCTTTGCCTCAGGCTTCCCAGGTGGTACAGTGGTAAAGAATCCGCCTCCCATTGCAGGTTCCTGAGTTGGGAAGATCCCCTGGAGGAGGGCATGGCAACCCACTCCAGTATTCTTGCCTGGAAAATCCTATGGACAGAGGAGCCTGGTGTGCTACAGTGCATAGGGTCACAAAGAGTCACACACAACTGAAGCGACTTACACACGCAACCTCTGTCTTAGCATGAACGTGAGTTAATTTAATATATAATATCCTCCTCCCTTCCTTACCTTTCCATTTCCTTCCCTTTCCTTATTTTTTCCTTGCCATCTTTTTATTTTTCTTCTGTTCCCCTGTCTTGTAGCCCTGAAAGAACCAACTGAACCAGGAGGCAAGTGCATACAGACCTCCATCTCTCTGGGCAACCTCCATGCCCATCTCCCTACGAGTGGTTCACTTTCACCCTGGCCTCCATGTAACCTGAATGTCATCTCTCTGTGGGGAGCAAAGGAAAATCCACAGAAGATTTTAGAGGAGATGTGGAAGTGGTTCTGTAGCACACTCCTCGGAGGACACAACCTCAACTTCTTCTCCTTCCACCTTTCTCTTCATCCCAGTCCCCCAGCACCTCACTCTCCCATGCATCCCGGAAGCCTACAAGTTCCAACCCAACTTCATACGGTGAATGACCTTGAGGATTTTCCCTCAAGATCCCAGCTCTTTCACTCTTTCATAATACAGAGTAATTAAGTCTCATCCCTGTGCATTGGCATCAGTGTGCCCAACAATCAAAGAGCCCCTCTTAGAAGGCAGAGGAAGTTATAAATATGATTCCAAAGTCTCCTTACCCTACCTCAGATATTTCTCTATCCACTTCTATTAATACAAAATAAATCCTTTAAAAAATGAATAAATAAATCCTTCAACTTCCCAGAGTTCAAAAAGTTTTTCAATGTAGATAAACTGAAGAGAATTTTTTGTAAATTGTAATCAGTTGATCTGTAAGGAAATACTGAACTCTTAACCATCCTCGCCTTCCAAATCCAGGTCCTTCTCCATCTGTACTTCCAGTTTGCAGCATCTCGACCCTCTGAGCAGGACATACCCACTTGGAATTATCCTGATACTTCCTATTCCCCACCTCATCTATCCACCCCAAGTGCCCACTGAGGTTATCCCTAAATATGCTCAGAATCCACTTGGTTCCAAATCTACCACCATCACCCAATCTAAATCAACATCACCTCTCAGGCTGATTACTTCTCAGCCTCCTGTCTCCCCCATCTACTCTTCCTCCCCTTTAATCTACTGTCCATAAAATAAAATTCAAAAATTTCACATACTGGGAATTACCTGATGGTTATGAGTCTGCTTTCACTGCTCTGGGCCCAGGTTCAATCCCTGGTGGGGGAACTAAGACCCAGCAAGCCACATGGCACAGCCAAAAAAAAAATTTAATGCACATTTGGTCTAATAACTCTCCTCTGAAAACCTTTCTTGAGATTCCCAAGTGCTCTTACAATAAAGACTAAACTCCCTACAATGACCCCTTAGTTCCCCATGATCCTGCCAGCATACCAACTGGGCTTCTCCCACTCATTCTCTGGCAAGATATACTGTCCTTTCCTTTAGTTTCTTGAAGAGATTACACTCTTTCCCACCTTAGGAATTTTATGTATGCTCCAATGTAACCCTCCCCATCAAATTAGGTTGCCTTCTTATGTGATTTCATACCATTTTATTCTTTTTCTTCACAACATTTACTGTACTATGTGATACATTAGTATGAATATTTGCTTAATTTCTCCCTGCATGTGAACATATAGTGTGGGATATATATGTGTGTTTAACCACTGAAACTCCTTAGCTGGTCCTTGTGAAAGTGAAAGTGAAGTTGCTCTGTCGTGTCTGACTCTTTGCGACCCCGTGGACTGTAGCCCACCAAGTTCCTCTGTCCATGGGATTCTCCAGGCAAGAATACTGGAGTGGGTTGCCATTTCCTTCTCCATATCTGGTCCTTAGTGGGCCCTCAATAAATAATTTTTCTGAATGAGTTTTGTGGTTGAGAAGATTAGCAAGCACAAGGTCTCAAATGGGACTTCTCTGGTGGCCCAGTGGTTGGGAATCCACCTTGCCATATGGGAGACAAGGGTTTGATCCTGGGCAAGGAACTAAGTTCCCACATGCCTCAAAGCAACTAAGTCCACAGCAGAAGGATCCTGCATGAGGCAACAGAGATCCCCCTATGCTACAACTAAGAACTGATGCAACCAAATAAAAATTTTTTTAAAGATCTCAGAATACCTGAAACAGTGGGAGATAGAGTCTCTAATGAGGGTGGGTATACTCTGCTTTCCTTCAACTTTCAGGGATGAATCAAAACTGTACCTGAGGGATTTCCCTGGTGGCTCAGTGGTAAAGAATCTGCCTGCCAATGCACAGGACACAGCTTTGATCCCTAGTTCAGAAAGATCCCACATGCCGCGGAGCAACTAAACCCATGTGCCACAACTACTGAGCCTGTGCTCTAGGGCCCAGGAGCCACAGCTACTGAAGCCCTCAAGCTCTAGAGCTTCTGCTCTTCTATAAGAGAAGCCCCTCCAATGAGAAGCCCGCACACCACACTGAAGACCCAGCGCAGCCAAAAATAAATATAAATAAATACAAACTTTTTAAAAAATTATGCCTGAATAGATTTGTGTCCTAACTGCATAGATCAGCAGGAATGTTGCAGCTGAACCACCTGATGCATTGTAGCACTCTTTAGTATGATTTATGAAGCTGTTATTTTGTTTTAACACATCATGTTTATTGTAAAGGAGTTTCATCCCCAGTGGTTTCATTAATGGAAACCTACACTGGGGTGTGTAGTGTGGCTGGGGAAAAGCGATTCAGAGATAGGGATGGCCTAGAACATGTGTAAAACTTATATTCCAAGTTCCTTCTGGCCCTGACAAACCCCCCATGCCCACCTCTGAAGGCATCACTCCCCAATGTGCCCACATCCTCAAGAACATCTGGTCTTATGCCTTTTCTAAATGCAAGAGCAGAAACAACTAACAATGATGCCTAAGTCATAGTCTCTGCAGGAGCTAGAGAGACAGAACCTCTGACATTGGAATTTTTAGACAGAAAAATTTGATTTGTTCTATCTGAAGCAATGATGGAGAAAGAGTTTTCAGCTCTTGTTTTAATCACTAGCTACCCTCCCAACATACATGAAGTTAATCAGACAAGCTCACTCAGGCTGGTAGACTGGATGCCACAGGAAACTGGTTATTTCTTTTTCCTTCCCATTTCCCCTCACTTCTACTCATCAGTTCTAGGCCTGGGGGACACTCATGGGTTGGATTCCAAGGCCTAAAGAGTGGATGGGAGGGACTTAGGTTTACCTTAGCTTAGTCCTAGACCTGGGGACACTCTTTCATGGGTTGGATTCCAAGGCCTAAAGAGTGGATGGGAGGGACTTAGGTTTACCTTAGCCGCTTTGTCTGGTACTGCGCTGCCAGGGGAGGCATGAGTGAACAAGGCCAGGCATCCATTGGTATCTCTAGGCCGATCAGAAGACACCAGGGACAGAGAACATGGTCCATGGGCTTCATGCTTTTGATGCTCTTTGATGCTTGAGGTCAGGGATGGAAAAGAGTCAGGAATTGCTCTGCTCCTCACTGAGGTGCTGAGGCAGGGCACAGTCCTGGCCTGGTCAGCTCATCAATACCAGGTCCCACTCCAGAGATCTCAGAACCCTTTGTTCTTTCGTATCACATTATTTCCCAAACACTTCGGGGGGATATGTTTCCCTCCCAAACATAGTCATTTGAGACAAATTCAAAGTATTTTTCTAGAAAGGCAATTTTTTACATATTTCACCTGACACCATATTTCATTCTAAGAGATAAGTATATACAGTGTCCATATAAAAGGTATTTATCTTCCAGATGTTAAGACACATGCATAATTGGAGAAAGACTGTTAATGTTCTGACATCATATATATTGGGACGCTGGAGCACAGAAATGCCATAGTTCCTTTTGGTACACATTTGTAGTACAGAGATCAGCAAAGTTTTACTGTAAAAGATGAGCTAGTAGATATTTTCAGCTTTACAGGTCATGCGGTTTCTGTTGCAACTACTCAGCTCTGTCTTTGTAACACGAAAGAAGACATAAACAAATGAGTTCCAACAAAACTTTATTTACACAAGCAGGCAGCAGTGAGAGGGTAACAGGTAGCAAGGCCAGAGGTCCCCAAGCAGCAAGAAGAAATAAACTGCAAGTGGCAGATATTTTCCCTTCCCTACACAAAATTAAAGAGTGCCCAACTCTTTGGGACCCCATGGACTGTAGCCCACCAGGCTCCTCTGTCCATGGGACTTTCCAGGCAAGGATACTGGAGTGGTTTGTCATTTCCTTCTCCAGGGGATCTTCCCAACCCAGGGATCAAACCTGGGTCTCCTGAACTGCAGGTAGATTCTTTACCAACTGAGCTACCAGGGAAGCCCTAATGGCTTTCTAACAGACATAAAACACCTTGCTAAAAACTAGCAAGGGGGCACTCTTTCTGTCCCCTTCTGATGCCTATGTCAGAAGCTTTCCCTATCTCTATTATACTTCAATAAAACTTTGCTACACAAAAAGTTCCAAGTAGTCAAGCCTCATCTCTGACCCCGGATCGAAATCCTCTCCCCTGGAGGACACCAATCCCGGCGTAACACACGGCTTGCAGCAGCAACCTTTCATCAGGCTGGATTGGCCCACAGGCTGGAGTTCACAATCCCTGCTCTAGAGGACTCTCCCCAGTATAATATAAAAAAAAAGTCTTTCCAAGTTATAATTGTTAAAATACAATTAATTGGGACATTGTTAAGAGGCTGTTAACATTTCACTTATGGTTTCACACTTATATTAATACATACATATGAAATCTTACAATTTCCATCAATATAAACATATCTGGCTCAGTAGTAAAGAATCCACCTGCCAATGCAGGATTCCCAGTTTCGATCCCTGGGTTCAGAAGATCTCCTGGAGAAGGAAATGGCAACCCACTCCAGTATTCTTGCCTGGGAAATCCCATGGACAGAGGAACTTGGCAGGCTATAGTCCATGGGGTCGCAAGAGTCAGACATGACTTAGCAACTAAACAACAGCAAGAAAAGACATCAGTAATACATACATGAGACAAAATTTGGAGTAAATGTTTTCTAAGATCATTCCATCTCAATACATCAATGTGAATACATCTCAATACATCTGGTGTTCTTTCCTGTATATCATGCTTGTCAGCTCCACTCAGCAGGAGACTGATGGGGTGCAGACCGTGGAAATACCTGCTTATTTTCTTCTCTTTCTGTATTTTGCCATGTAGGCCTCTGCTCTGAAATAAGAAGGTATTGGGTCTGCTGCTGTAAACAAAGCCATTCAGCCTTTGAGCTTCTTAAGGTGAGGTTTGAATTCATGTTTGCAAGTTTATTTGCAAAGTGCCCTGAACAAGCAGGAAGAAGAGGGACTTTGAAGTCAGAGCAACCAGGCTTCAAATCCAGGCTTCTTTCCTTTCTTGCTGTGTAACTTTGGGCTCCTTACTTAACCTTTCTCAGCCTTAGTTTCCTTATCTACTAAGAGGCAATAATTATTATTTCTACACTGTGGCATGATCAGAGCCATTTTCTGAACTAGAACCATAGGCCTGGCACTGTGATAAGTGCTTTACATACATTGTTTCATTTAACTCTGGGAAACAGGTCACAGCTAGTTTACCAGTGAGGAACTGAGGGTGGGATCACATGCTGTTATGTCCTTCCCCTTTTCCCAGAGCTGGTCCCTCATAACAGTGTCTAGGAGGAGCCACTGGATAGGAATAAAAGAGGTCTTTCGATTTATGTTGCTGGGGTGAAATTTTCTTTGTTCTGTTGTCTCTCTCAGCTGGATAAATTAGGGAACAAGTTCCCAGGGAGTTGATAGGTAAAGCTGCCCAGGCTCTGGTGAGGATGTATTGAGACTGGGTGAGGCCTTCTCTAACAGGCTAGCAGCTCCTTTGAGATTCTCTTATGTGGGCTTTTTCCCTGATGCCATTAACAGTTCATTATTGGTTTCAAAAATATAACTTCCCAGCCTGCGTTACTTTCCTCCTTCCAACTCCAGTCCACTCCTATTGTTTGTTTTTTTTTTTAATTTATTTGACCGCAGTGGGTCTTAGTTGCAGCACGCAAACTCTTAGCTGCAGCATGTGAGATCTAGTTCCCTGACTGGGGTTGAACCCAGGCCTCCTGCATTGGGAATGCAGAGTCTTAGCCACGGCACCACCAGAGAAGTCCCTGCCCCAACTTTTTAAATGTATGTATCAACTGCATGATATGTGTCTTGACCCCTGGATGTGAGATGACCTATCTCTGGGAAGGAAAAATCTGATTTGGAGGACCCTCTTTCCTGCATCCTCTGGACTTGGTAAGCCTCTCTGGCCACCATCATTGCCTCTTCTTAGACAATGATCTGAACCACCAATCTCCCCAGTGGATCCCCTTGGCGGGCAGAATAAAGGCAAACTCCCTAGCTTAGGAGTCCTAGCAAAGGCCCCTCAAAATTTGGCCCTGACATCTTTATGACCTTCTTTCAAAGTACTCTCCAACATGATGCTGGAAGAGTTCATCTGACTTAACAACATCTCCCACAGAACAGACTTAGCAATTTCTCACACACTGGCACTCTTGACTCTCCTTAATGGCTGATTTGAAATATACACACCCAGCAACATGCACATACACATACATACACACACACTACCCCATACACACAGATTTGAGGATATACACAGAAGTAAGTTTTTAAAATGTCATGTAAGCAAAATTCAATTCATGTTCTTCCTTATCTGTCCCATGTTCAAGAAATACTCCAGAAAAGCCAACAAGAATATCAGGTATTATATATCAGGGACAGCCAAGAATGGAAACACCAGGAATCCTTTTATATAGCAAGACAAAGTGAAGATTTTTTGTACTTAAATTATGTTGACTTGCTTATCAAATAGGCAATATATTCTTATAGATCAAAATCATAGTGGTTCCCAACCTTCCCTGGCATCCTGCCACCAACATCGCCTTCCTGGACCACCAGTTATCAGTTTCTCATTTTTTCTTTCAGCACCTCCTTTATGCACACACAAGAATACACATATTTTTAAAATAATGTTAGCATCCTATACAAATTGTTCTGAACCTTCTTTTGCTATTGAAAAGAACATTGTGAACATCTTTCTATATAAAGAGCTTTCTCATTAAAAATGGCCTCTGCTAACTCAAATACCATCTGCAGGTAGAGCTTGAATCAATGCCTCAGAATGAACGGACCCAAATTTATTTAACCAAATCGTTGTTGACGATCAGTCAAGTTCTCCAATCTTTTGATTTTACAAAAAAAAAAAAGTGCTTAAAAGAAAATCTTGTGTGTGTGTATACATATATATATGACATTTTCTAAAGCAAGAAGCTTAATCTCTGTTACCCATTTTCATGTACAATTGGGAGAAAGGGGTCAGCCCTTTGAGCACCTAACAAGAATTCGCTACAAGAAATCAAACGGTTCTAAAAGCATAGTCAAACCTCAATAAAGCTGAAAAATAAATAAAATTACAAGGTATAGTCTACACAAATAACCTAGAAAGAAAAGGGAAGCCTCTACTCTGGTAATCTATTTTATTTCCAGGGGAAAGGGAGGATCAGAAGTAAAAGTACTCATTTACCTTTTGACATGTCAAGTGAGTTAATTTCCATTTCCCTTCTCTTCCTCCTGTTTCCCCTCCCTGCTGCTTAGCTCCACATTCTACCCAGTAGCTACTGGGCTTCCTGGAATTTTTATTAACAATTGAAGATGCTCCAGGAATCATTTGTGTGACCTCAGCCAATGGCCTCTGGGTATAGTGTTCACTGCCTCTGGCTCATAAAAAAGACAGCAAAGGCTGATATTACAAATAATGCAGGTCTGAAACTTTCCCTGAAGAATGACAATGATTATTTGTAAGGCAAGGGAGTGATGGGAGGTCCACAAGACCCACTCTCAGTTCCTGCTTCTATTTTCAGGGGTGAGATGTATGACTTGATGAATTTTTTCAGTACCTATATTAATATCATGCCACAGTCCCGACTCCTTTGCAAGACTGACTTGAGGGTGCATCCATTGCAGAAACAAATTTATTTCTTAAATGCAGGCAAAGAGGCACAGAGACACTCTTATCTATTGCTTTTCCTGTTCCTATTTCTGCCATGAAAATTAGCTAATATATAGGTCAAATCTACTTGTAACAATTTGATTTTACCTTACATTCATCCAGGCTTGAAAAATGACCAGAGCTCAGGCAGATTGATGCTTCCTGGCCACTCGTTTCTAACCTGTATTAACATACCAGCACCACCAGCACTAACTTTGAGTAAATTATTCTTTGTTTTTATCCCCAACACTTTTTAAACTTCATTAAAATAGAAACCCCTAAACATTTTTCTTGATTGTCTCTGTGAAACACCCAGACTGCTGACAACTAGGCTGTATCTTCATATTTTCAATTTTTTAATTTTTTGGCCACACCACACATCACGTGGGATCCTAGTTCCCCAACCAGGGAGCCAACCTGTGGCCCCTTCTTTGGAAGCACGAGTCTTAATCACTGGACCATCAGGGAAGTCCCCATATTTCAATATCTTAGCTGCTCTTTTTTATTATCTATTACAACAGCATTCCCACTGAGGGGAATGTTGGGCTATTGAGGGAATAAGAGAGATTTTCATTGGTCAAAAACCAAAATTCAATTGAGTAAACGTGAAGATCTTATTGGCTTTCTTCAATAATTCTTGAATCACGCAGCAACCCAATCAGTAAATAGAGAAGCTCTGAGGCAGAATGAGGGTGGGGCAAGAAGGTATTAGCAAAAGAAAGAATTCTTTTAGGCCAGGCTGATGTCTTTGTGTGAAAGGGAATAGTAGGGGTCTTTGTCACACAGGATTCCTCAATAGGGCTGATGAGGAAATTTCAGATTGACTGTTTAAACTGTCACTTTTCTAGTAGGTGTTGAAACTGCAACTAAATCTTGCTATGTGGGGGACAAATGACTTCATCTGGGGCCTCTTTTTTTAAACACATTTTTTTAAGGTAATAGTCCCTTATTAAAAATATGTATTTGTTTATTTATTTGGTTTCACAAGGTTTTATTTGCAGCACATGGGCTCTTCAATCTTTGCAGCATGCAGGATCTTTAGTTGAGACACATGGAATCTAGTTCCCTGAGGAGGGATTGAACCTGGACCCCTAGCACTGGGGGCAGAGTCTTAGCCACTGGGCCACCAGGGAAGTCCCTTGACACATCTTTCTGCTTAAGCCCACCACACAGCTATCTCATTTCCAATTATAACTCTTCTGCAATGTCACAAGTTCTGGTGGGCATTATATTTGAAAAAAAAATAAAAGTATCAAAATGTTTATATCTGTTCTAAAAAGTAGGTTTTATTATTCAGGTATGGTAAGGACAACAGAGATTATCATTGAAAAGATAATTTCTTATTCACAATATTGACTGAAAAAAAATGAACAGGGTGAGAATTGTGAGCTAAGTTTTTACTGGGGGCAATAGCCCAGGAGAGAGTTCTCAGGAACTGCTGCAAAGTGGTTGGGGGAAGGTCAGTACTCTATCTGACTTTAGTGAAGGGAGATAAGTACAGACAAACACACATATAAACAGAAGGTTGCTGTTAGTCATGAGGAGGGGATGTCTCTGTTAAATATGTCTCTTTCTAAATATGAGAAGATTCAAAAAATTGGACTCATAAAATCTCCTGAAAATATTTAACTATCCAAAACCTGTTCTGCCATTTTATCCCAGAGCACAGAGTGCCTCATTCCTGATCTCCACCCTGAACTTCTTTCAGGTCAGGGACCGAAGTAGCCCAACCTAATCCTTACAGCGGCAGATGTTGTTGTTGTTGTTAAGTCATTAAGTCGTGTCCAACTCTTTGTGACCCCATGGACGGTAGCCCACCATGCTCCTCTGTCCATGGAATTCTCGAGGCAAGAATACTGGAGCGGGTTGCCATTTCCTCCACCAGGGGATTTTCCCGACCCAGGGATCAAACCCACGTGTCCTGCATTTTATACATTGGCAGGCAGCTTCTTTACCACTGAGCTACCAGGGAAGCCTGCAGAGGCAGATGGCAAGTGACAATTTTTAGTTGGCAACAGTTACCAAAGGGAGGGGTCACGCCAAGCCATGGGTCTGTCCAGAAGTAGAGGAAGCAAGGGGGAAAGGTGGGCGAGAGGCTCTATTTTGGTTTCTGTGAGGAGCTGGGAAGACAGGGCAAATAGGTTTAGGATTGGCTAGTTTGAATGATTTCAGCAGGCTGTTGGGTACTTAAGGTTTATTCCTAGTTGTCTGGTATCTGGCCCTGGAGTGATCAAGATAGAGTAATAGTGGCCCACAGTTGGTGGAGGTACACTCAGGATTGGTTCACTTGCATATAAAAGGTATGCTTGCAGCTGAGATGTTCAATGTCTCCAGGAACTCGTTGCCCTGGGAGGGACAGTCTCTCCAGGGTTAGTAAGGCCCCAGATGTCAAAGCACCAAAAATATAGAAAATGAAAGGGCATGATTAATAGAGTAGCAGTAAGAAACTGAAAGCATACTCAACTTAGGGCAATTCTATATGGGCTTAGTAAGAAAAGGCTATTTTTGAAGGTTATGGAGAGGGTACAGAAAACTCACAAGGGACAGGAAGTGGTGAAACAAGGAATGTCCCTTGCCATCTAGTTCTGCAAGGATTACTGTCACTGATCAACAGTACACCCTAAAAGGAATTCAGGACTAAGAACAAGATGAGGCATTCTATGCTTCAGGGAAACAGGCCCTGAGATAGTAATATGAACCCGGATTCATGCATCTTCCCACACTTAGAAAAGCTTAAAAATAATTAGCTGAGATACCTGCTCCCTGTGACCAGCAGCAAATGTCTACTGAGATGTGTGCTGGGCCACACCTACTCCTTAGTTAAAATCACATATATACTCACCTCTCCCCTTACATCCTCAGAGCAGTTCCTAAGAGCTCTCTGAAAGGCTGTCTCCCGGGTTGTAGTTATTACTGAGTCCCCAGATAAAACTGAAACTTACAGTTTTCTCATTGCGCCTTTTATGAGGAGAGGGAGTGGCCACCAAAACTCAGACAGGAGTTCTGAGGAAAGGACTGTCCTTGAGGAGTCCACAGCAATCCTGAAGGCAGAGAGCTGAACCTCCTCACTCTTCTCCCCTCCTCCACACCCTGAGTGGGCCTCCCCATGGTCCAAACACCTCCAGTCAGTCTCTGTAGCTAGAAACGGGGCAGAGAGTGGGTCCAAAGGGGCAAAAGGAGATAGCAAGACTCTGCTTTACATAAAACTTGGAAAACAGAGAAAATAAAAATAATTATTCCTCACCAAGCACCTAACACACCAACTTTATCACAATAGTCTATTTCCTTCCTGTTCTATTTGTATATAGTTTAATACAGAACTGTATTTAAAATTAAATCATTGGACTTCCCTAGACTTCCCTGGTGGCTCAGATGGTAAAGTGTCTGTCTACAATGCAGGAGACCCAGGTTCGATCCCTGGGTTGGGAAGATCCCCTGGAGAAGGAAATGGCAATCCACTCCAGGACTATTGCCTGGAAAATCCCATGGACAGAGAAGCCTGGTAGGCTACAGTCCATGGGGTCGCAAAGAGTCAGACACGACTGAGCGACTTCACTAAGACTAAGACTAAGAATGGTCCAGTGGCAAGAATCTACTTGCTAGTGGAGGACACAGGTTCAATGTGCCACAACTACTAAAGCCTGAACGCCCTGTTCTCCACAACATGAGGAGCCACCGCAGTGAGAAGTCCGCACACTGCAGCTAGAGGGTAGCCTCTACTCTAGGCAACTAGAGAAAGCTCGTGTGCAGCAACAAAGACCCAGTGCAGTCAAAAATAATAACTAAATTAAAATAAATTTTTAAATTAAATCATGGACTATTTCAAACATATAGAGATACACAGGAAATAATACAGTATTCAGTTAAGTTCAGTCGCTCAGTCGTGTCTGACTCTTTGAGACCCCATGGACTGCAACATGCCAGGCTTCCCTGTCTACCACAACTCCAGGAGCTTGCTCAAACTCATGTCCATTGAGTTGGTGATGCCATCCAAACATCTCATCCTCTGTCATCCCCTTCTCCTCCTGCCTTCAATCTTTCCCAGCATCAGGGTCTTTTCCAATGAGCCAGTTCTTTGCATCAGGTGGCCAAAATATTGAGCTTCAGCTTCAGCTTCAGCATCAGTCCTTCCAGTGAATATTCAGGACTGATTTCCTTTAGGATTGACTAGTTGAACTTCTTGCCATCCAAGGGACTCTCAAGAGTCTTCTCCAACACCACAGTTCAAAAGCAACAATTCTTCAGCAATCCATCTTCTTTATAACCCAACTCTCACATCCATACATGATTACTGGAAAAAAACATAGCTTTGACTAGACAGATCTTTGTTGGCAATGTAATATCTCTGCTTTTTAATATGCTGTCTAGGTTGATCATAGCTTTTCTTCTAAGGAGCAAGTGTCTTTTAATTTCATGGCTGCAGTCACCATCTTTAGTGATTTTGGAGCCCAAGAAAATAAAGTCTCTCACTGTTGCCATTGTTTCCCCATCTATTTACCATGAAGTGATGGGATCAGATGCCATGATCTTTGTTTTATTGAATGTTGAATTTTAAGCCAGCTTTTTTCACTCTCCTCTTTCACCTTCATCAAGATGCTCTTTAGTTCTTCTCCATTTTCTGCCATAAGGGTGGTGTCATCTGCGTATCTGAGGTTATTGATATTTCTCCTGGAAATCTTGATTTCATCTTGTGCTTCATTCAGCCCAGCATTTCACGTGATGTACTCTGCATATAACTTAAATAAGCAGGGTGACAATATACAGCCTTGAGGTATTCCTCTCCCAATTTGGAATAAATCCATTGTTCCATGTCAGGTTCTAACTGTTGCTTCCTGACCTGCATACAGATTTCTCAGAAGTCAGGTCAGGTGGTCTCTTTTAAGAATTCTCCACAGCTCGTTGTGATCTACACAGTCAAAGGCTTTGGCGTAGTCAGTAAAGTAGAAGTAGATGTTTTTCTGAAACTCTTGCTTTTTTGATGATCCAATGGATGCTGGCAATTTGATCTCTGGTTCCTCTGCCTTTTCTAAATCCAGCTTGAACATCTGGAAGTTCTTGGTTCACATACTATTGAAGCCTGGCTTGAAGAATTTTGAACATTACTTTGCTAGCATGTGAGATGAGTACAATTGTGCAGTAATTTAAACATTCTGTGGTATTGCCTTTCTTTGGGATTGGAATGAAAACTGACCTTTTCCAGTCCTGTGGCCACCGCTGAGTTCCCAAATTTGCTGACACTTGAGTGCAACACTTTCACAGTATCATCTTTTAGGATTTGAAATAGTTCAACTGGGATTCCATCACCTCCACTAGCTTTGTTCATAGAGATGCTTCCTAAGGCCCACTTGACTTTGCATTCTAGGATGTCTGGCTCTAGGTAAGTGATCATACCATCATGGTTATCTGGGTCATGAAAATCATTTTTGTATAGTTCGTCTGTGTATATTTGCCACCTCTTCTTAATATCTTCTGTTAGGTCTATACCGTTTCTGTCCTTTATTGTGCCCGTCTTTTCATGAAGTGTTCCCTTGGTATCTCTAATTTTCTTGAAGAGATCTCTAGTCTTTCCCATTCCATTGCTTTCCTCTATTTATTTAAATTGATCGCTTAGGAAGGCTTTCTTATCTCTCCTTGCTATTCTTTGGAACTCTGCATTTGGATAAGTATATCTTTCCTTTGCTCCTTTGGCTTTAGCTCCTCTTCTTTTCTCCGCTATTTGTAAGATCTCCTCAGACAACCATTTTGCCTTTTTGCATTTCTTTTCTTGGGGATGGTCTTGATCACTGCCTCCTGTACATTGTCACAAACCTCCCTCCATAGTTCTTCAGGCACTCTATCAGATCTAATCCTTTGAATCTATTTGTCACTTCCACTGTATAATCGTAAGGGATTTGATTTAGGTCATACCTAAATGGTCTAGTGGTTTTCCCTACTTCCTTCAATTTAAGTCTGAATTTGGCAAAAAGGAGTTTATGATTTGAGCCACAGTCAGCTCCTAGTCTTGTTTCTGCTGACCATATGGTCAGCATCTCCATCTTTGACAGCAAAGAATATACTCAATCTGATTTCAGTACTGACCATATCGTGATGTCCACATATAGAGTTGTCTTTTGTGTTGTTGGAAGATGGTATTTGCTATGACCAGTGCGTTCTTTTGACAAAACTGTTAGCCTTTGCCCTCCTTCATTTTGTACTCCAAGGTCAAACTTGCCTGTTCCTCCAGGTATCTCTTGACTTCCTACTTTTGCATTCCAGTCCCCTATGATTAAAAGGACATCTTTCTTGGTTGTTAGTTCTAGAAGGTCTTATAGGTCTTCATAGAACCATTCAACTTCAGCTTCTTCAGCATTACAGTTGGGGCATAGACTTGGATGACTGTGATACTGAATGGTTTGCCTTGGAAACGAACAGAGATCATTCTGTTGTTTTTGAGATTGCATCCAAGTACTGCAATTCAGACTCTTTTGTTGACTATGAGGGCTACTCCATTTCTTCTAAGGGATTCTTGCCTACAGTAGTAGATATAAAGGTCATCTGAATTAAATTCGCCCATTCCAGTCCATTTTAGTTCACTGATTCCTAAAATGTCGATGTTCACTCTTGCCGTCTCCTGTTTGACCACTCTTAATTTACCTTGATTCATGGATCTAACATTCCAAGTTCCTATGCAATATTGCTCTCTACAGCATCGGACTTTACTTCCATCACCAGTCACATCCACAACTGAGTGTTGTTTTTACTTTGGCTCCATCTCTTCATTCTTTCTGGAGTTATTTCTCCACTCTTCTCTAGTAAGATATTGGGCACCTGCCAACCTGGGGAGTTCATCTTTCAGTGTAATACCTTTTTGCCTTTTTATAGTGTTTACAGGATTCTCAAGGCAAGAATATTGAAGTGGTTTGCCACTCCCTTCTCCAGTGGACCATATTTTGTCAGAACTCTCCACCATGACCCAGCCGTCATGGGTGGCCCGACACAGATGGCTCATAGTTAGACAAGGCTGTGGTCCATGTGATCGGTTTGATTAGTTTTCTGGGATTGCGGTTTTCATTGTGTCTGCCCTCTGATGGATAAGGATAAAAGGCTTATGGAAGCTTCCTAATGGGAGAGACTACAGCAATTTAATATAGTATTAAGAAACAAAATTCGACCAAGTAAATTTTAAAGACCTAATTGACTTTATTGAACAATTCATGAATTGGGCAGCAATCCATCTAGCAAAGAGAAAGGAGCTCTGAGAAGCTATGTAAGATGGAAAGTTTTTATAGGCAAAAGGGGGAAGAGATAAGGAAAGACTGGGTTACGTCATCTTCCTTTGGAGGATGGAAAAGCCTCCTGTGGCAGATAGCCTCACGGTGCTGACCAGAAAATTCCAAACTGAGCAGTTAAAACTACATTCCTGGAAGAGACTGAAACTGCAACTAGACTAGGTTCTAAGTTTCAGTTTGGTGATGTGGGCTTAGCACTCATGACTTCATTAGAGGCCTGTTGCTTCTTTTGTAACAATAGTATATTTTATATTTTTCATTACAATTATTTCATAAGGTTTTTGCTCTCCTTTGTCTTCATAATCATGATTTTTAATGCCTCTGTAATAAACTAAACAGTGAAAAGTGAAAGTGAAGTCACTCAGTCGTGTCTGACTCTTTGCGACCCCATGGACTGTAGCCTACCAGGCTCCTCTGTCCATGGGATTTTCCAGGCAATAGTACTGGAGTGGATTGCCATTTCCTTCTCCAGGGGATTTTCCCAACCCAGGGATTGAACCCGGGTCTCCCTCATTGTAGACAGATGCTTTACCATCTGAGCCACCAGGGAAGTCCTAAACAGTACTAAACAGTACTAAAGTAACAGGAAGTACTAAACAGTAGCTGCATCAAATTTAATGAAGCAATGATACACTATGGCTGCTTCCTTTTTTAATTTTTGCTAAACAGCAATGTTAAATAATGTAATGTACATCCCTGAGATAGAAGTTTTTTCCATATTTTATTTCTTTAGGATCTACAGCTCCAGGAATGAGAATATTGAAGCTAAGGATATGAACATTTTTGTGGCTCCAAATACATATTCCTAAATTACATTGCTAAAGAGTTGTGCCAATGCCTAGTGCTACCAGTAATGCATAAGAAAGCTGTGATCATAAAATACTTATCTACATTAAATGTTATCACTTGCAACTTTTTTTTTTGCTAATTTAACAGGTGGCATGCTCCTCATTTTTATTAATTTGCTTTTTTTTAATTACTATTACTGTTTCTATATTTTACTGTATCTTTGTTTACTAGTTGTACTTGCTGCTCAGTTTCTGACTTTATACTGAATCAGTGGCCAGTCCCTAAAACTGCTGCTGAAATTGACTCTTGGAGGAATCTCACCGAAAACAATTGAGCATCATGGTGATAAGACAGTAATTTCAAAGGAAAGAGGCTAATGAATTTCAAGTCAAGGGTTTATGGTCTTAACATCTACTTTTCTGGGAAGTTTATTATTTAACTCTATTGGATTACAAGATATATCCACCTCTCCCCTAGTACCCTTCTTGCCCCTTGTTTCACCACTTAAACGAATTTTTGCAAAACTAAATTCAGTCTGAATGACTGCAGTAGCCAATCATGTTACTTTCTGTTCTTTATTGGCAAT
This sequence comes from Bos mutus, assembly GCF_027580195.1. Lineage (NCBI taxonomy): Eukaryota > Metazoa > Chordata > Mammalia > Artiodactyla > Bovidae > Bos > Bos mutus. The sequence goes on along the minus strand of NC_091644.1, from coordinate 21,465,186 downwards.
ATGATAATCCAGCATCCATCCCAGGAGATACTGGCCTTGACAGACTGATTCTGAGATATATATGGGTCTATTATGGCATAGACCATATTATTATCATCATCATCAATCATCTTCTTCTCTCTTTCCTTATTTCACAGGTTATTTGAAGAAGAATCTTCATTGACCCACCAGAATCCAGGGCAGTGAAGGGGTTCTTATTATATCAGAGATTCTCAAAAATTAGAAGAATCACCTATGACAGATTACTAAAATCACGACCCTTGCACTTCATTGTTGGAAATTCAGATTCAATAGATTTGAGGTGACCCCAGGAATCTACACTTTTTTTAATGATTGAGAAGGAGAGGAGTCTAATGACCAAAAAACACTGGCATAAATCCTTGAGATAGGAAGTAAATTTATATTGAAAATATTCAATATAGATGCAGAAAAGAGGCTAGCAGTGGGGAGATTGGGGAGCATAGTCCATTAAGAGCTCCCTCTGGGCCCGTTCTCCAAAAGTGTCAATGTGGAGGAAACTGCAAATAAGGCCAGAATTGGGTGGAGAAGGTTGTCAAAGTACACCCAGAGCAACTTTCAAAATTGCAGGATTGTTTAAGATTTCTTCTAGGTTATATTCATGAAATGTCAGTGGTGGACAAAGATACCAGCTAACCACACTGTAGAGGTGCAGAAGCAAAGAAACAGCCAAATCTGGTGTCTTTTCCAACAGCACAGCAACTAGCAAATACATTTGGGGCGGGGCGGGGGGCGCGGGGACCTGTCTCCTGCTCCTGGCCCAAGGCTGCCATCTTGTGGCCATCTAAGGAATGGCGATGCAAGCTCATAGATTTTAAGAAGTTTTGTTTTAGGGGAGGATGTGAATACATTGGTCCCCTGGAAGAAGCCTTTACATTTTCTTCTCACGTCTTCTGTAAAATTTTAGCTTGGATAAAATCTACTTTGAATAATTCTGAAAGTAGAAAAAAACCTACTCAGATAAGCAGAGAAATTTAGAATAGAAAAGATTTTAGAAATCACCTTATGAAGAAATAGCCTTGCTTTTTGTAAAACTAGTTCACCAAAATGCCAACACCTTGATGTGTCTATCACTCTGCAAAAATTGCTGAAGACCACATTATACATTTTTCACACAGTAACTGTGCATCGTGAAATTCCTCTTTATCCTGAAATGAAATCACTTCTAAGGAAAGATTTCATTTGATACTCATTGCAGAAACCAACCTCCTGTGTTTGAAGTGCTCTCCCTGGCTCGTTTTTCTTTAGGGCTTCAACTATACATGCATATCTACAGTTCTGATGTCTTCCCTTGAGCAAAGGAAAAATCCTTGTTTCCAAACCCTTGTTAAACACCTCCAGTACTGTGTCACTTTCTTGTTTCCTCTCTGAAACTACTTGTAAGGCTTTACTCTCATCATTGAAAAGCACAAAACATCAAGCACACATATATACAAAAATCTACCCTGAGCAAGCACTTCACTTGTCCTCAGCACAGCTTTGGGCACTGTACCAAACGCACAAATAGTGTCAGAGCTCAGTGAGGAAGCCACCGCGGGGAGGGGGACTCTCAGAGACCGACTGCCAAATAGAAAATGGAAGAGCAGTCCCTGGCAGCTCTCACAGTAAAGAGTTAAACAGTTACATGCACACAGGTTTCTTTTCTTCTAGCTCTCTGAAAGAAAATTTTTACCATAGATTTGTACAGGATTATCATAAATACAGTGTTATTGTAACAGACTACTTTTTGTTGATCCGCTGTGTGTGACGTCAGGGGCTCAACAAGATCTGGTGGTGAACAAGACAGTCCCTGCTTCAAGGAGCTCCCAGTCTTATGGCAGCCATACGCAATAACCAAGAACAAGCAAGTGACTGATACGCGCTACAGCAGGTGCAGATTGGTTCAGATGCTGTTCAGTGCAGGGCAAGCAAGGGAAGCTTCCTGGTATAACCCAACTCCCTCACTTTACTGAGGAGAAAAATATTCAGTTGACCAAAAAGTTCATTCATATTTTTCCATCACATTTTATGAAAACCCAAACAAATTCTTTGGCCAACTCACTAAATCATCTGTATATAATGGTTTGCCCAATGTTTCTGAGTTAGTAAATGGCAGCTCCAAGACCAAAAGCCACGTCCGTGATTCCCAAGAAGGAACTAACAATGGCCCAGAAGCTTGGCTTGTTCAGGAAATTCAATGATGTCTCATAAGGCTGTGTTGATTGGTAAGGCAGCGTATGCATTTGTCTAGATTTCTAATCCCACCTTCCTTCCCTCCACCTCAACCTCTCCCTCTTGTTTAGAATGACAGTTCTCTGTCATTCTCCTTATTCAGAAGATCGTTCCCAAGATGAACATATACTGAAGATGTTTAGATTATGTTGTGGTAGAAAAAAGAAGCAAAGACAAAAAAGAAGAGTTTAAGTTAAAGATTTACTCTTTTGACTTTTTAGTATGGAATGCATTCGCTTCCTAGAGATGCCAAAACAAAGAACCAGAGAGTAGATAACTTGAGCCAACAAAAACATTTATTGTCCCGTGGTCCTGGAGGCCAGAAATCAAGGTGTTATTAGGATCATGCTCCCTCTGATGAGTCATCAGATGAGAATCCTTCCTTGCCTCTGTCTAGTCTGGGGATAGCCGTCAATCCTTGGTGTTTCTTGGTTTGCAGTTGTACCACTCTGGTCTCTGCCTCTGCCAGTCACATGGCATTTCCCCTAAGTGTCTCCATCCAAATTCCCCTTTTCCTTTTTTTTCCAAGCTTTACTGAATATAACTGAGGTATAACACTGTGAAAGTTTAAAGTGTACAAAGAGTTGACTGGATACATTTATACACTGCAAAATGATTACCATCATTTTGCATTAGCTTATGGCAGAAAGTAAAGAGGAACTCAAAAGCCTCTTGATGAAAGTGAAAGTGGGGAGGAGTGAAAAAGTTGGCTTTAAAGCTCAACATTCAGAAAACGAAGATCATGGCATCCGGTCCCATCACTTCATGGGAAATAGATGGGGAAACAGTGGAAACAGTGTCAGACTTTATTTTGGGGGGCTCCAAAATCACTGCAGATGGTGACTGCAGCCATGAAATTAAAAAACGCTTACTGCTTGGAAGGAAAGTTATGACCAACCTAGATAGCATATTCAAAAGCAGAGACATTACTTTGCCAACAAAGGTTCATCTAGTCAAGGCTATGGTTTTTCCTGTGGTCATGTATGGATGTGAGAGTTGGACTGTGAAGAAGGCTGAGCGCCGAAGAATTGATGCTTTTGAACTGTGGTGTTGGAGAAGACTCTTGAGAGTCCCTTGGACTGCAAGGAGGTCCAACCAGTCCATTCTGAAGGAGATCAGCCCTGGGATTTCTTTGGAAGGAATGATGCTCAAGCTGAAACTCCAGTTATCTCATTGGAAGAGTTGACTCATTGGAAAAGACTCTGATGCTGGGAGGGATTGGGGGCAGGAGGAGAAGGGGACAACAGAGGATGAGATGGCTGGATGGCATCACTGACTCTATGGACGTGAGTCTGGGTGAACTCCGGGAGTTGGTGATGGACAGGGAGGCCTGGCATGCTGCGATTCATGGGGTCGCAAAGAGTTGGACACGACTGAGCGACTGAACTGAACTGAACTGAACTGATACCTCCACCAACTCACACAACTGCCAGTTCTACTCTCCAATTCTACATTAGAGAGTAGATCCAATGTAGGATCTACTCTCATATACTTTCAAGTATATAATACAGTATTATTAACTATAATCACCATACTATACTTGGATCCTCAGAACTGAATTCATCTTTTTTAATATTAATTTTTATTTATTTATTTGGCTGCACCAGGTCTTAGTCGAGGTACACACAGGACCTTCGATCTTTGTTGTGGCATGTGGGACCTTTTAGCTGCAGCATATGGGATCTAGTTCTCTGACTAGGGATTGAACCCAGGCCTTCAGCATAGGAAGTGCAGAGTCTTAGCCAGAGGACCACCACGGAAGCCACTAAACCACCAGGGAAGCAAAACATTTTTTTAATTTTGACTTAAAGTTAATTAAAATGAAATAATATTTCATTGAAATGCAGTTCATCAGTCACACTAGCTATATTTCAAGTGCATAAGAGCCATGCGTGGCTAGTAATCAAAATTTATGAATCACATAAAATCCAGATGTCTAGATTTTTAAACAAAAATGAAACAATTATCCTAGCCTAGGCTTAGCCTCTTCCACGGCAACATTGGCTGAATCTGAATATGCTTTTCTCAAGTTACCACAGTCCCCAGCACTCCCAACTGGAGTCCTGCCACGGACCTGGAGTATCACTGGCCACTTACCATTGCACTTGTGCTGTTGATTCTCTTATAATTGGCCTGCTTCATTCATTTATGTCACTTGCTTGACTTTTAGAGTCTGTCACCCTTGTCCCAGGTAATCTGCTTCATCTAGATGCTCTGTGGCTACAAAAAATAATAATAATTACATAACAATAATTATTCTAGAGCATCACTGTCCAATAGAACATTCTGAGATGATGGAAATGTTCTATAATCTGCAGTGTCCAATACTGTAATACTGTAACCACTGGCCACATGTGGCTCTTGTACACTTGAAATATGGCTAGTGTGACTGAAGAATTGCATTTCTAATGTTATTTCATTTTAATTAATTTCATTTTAATGGCCAGTGACTACTGTATTAGAGATGCGGTTCTAGGGCAGAGCTGCTTGAGATTTAACTTGCATAGAAATACCCAGGGGAGGGAGGGGGCATCTGGGAGCAAGAAACCTCTGGCGGTCCAGTGGTTAGGACTCTGAGCTCCCACTGCTGAGGGCATAGGTTCAATTTCTGGTCAGGGAACGAAGATCCCACAAGTTGCTTGGTGTGGCCAAAAAAACAAACAAACAAACCTGGAGATCTTGTTAAAACACAGATGATAATTTAGCAGCTCCAGAGTGAAGCCCAAGATTCTGACTATCTATCTAATAAGTTCATAAATGATGCTAATGATTCTGGGGTTTGGTCCACACTTTGGGAAGGAAGATTTTAGAACGGTGCTCCTCAAACTTTAGCATGCACCTGGAGATTCCAGAAAGATTCCAAAACATATTCCTAGGCCCTGCCGCTCATAGTTTCTGACTGAGTAGGTTTGGGGTGAGGTCCAATAGTTTGCATTGGTAACAAGCAACTGGGTGATGCTGGACTACCAAAGGAATGGGATGGTGTTGGCAAAATATCTTTTTAGTCACTTTCTGATTTTCTTCCCCAGTCATTACTATTAATAGTTAATATCTGTGTTTGATATTTATTATCCCATTTTACTGATGAGGAAACTGAGGCACAGGGAGGGTAATGAACTTACCTAAGCTTACTGTGAAGGTAACTGCTCTCTCCAGAATGACCTTCTTAACCACACCTTTCTCACCATGGATGATGCCACCATGGATGTTGCCCCGTGTACTGTCCCTGCCTTGATGTAAAGACTTCATAATTCCTTGAATTTAAACTAGAAGATAAGCATCAAAAGCAGAACAGTCTACTTTGGATTCCCAATTTTCCTGCTTTCCTACCCATCTCATTTTAAGAAAGGAAATGGGTTCAGAGAAGTAAAGGACTTGCCTGAGGCCACACAACTAATCACTTCCCTTTAAGTATGATCTGATAAATAACCTTCATGCAGGCTTTTTTTCTTTCCTTTCCTTCTGTTTTTTCTGCAAAAAGCTTTACAGTTTCCATATGGTCCAAGGCTTGGGAGAGAGCTCCAGAGTGCTTAAAAAGCTACTTAGTGGCTGCAGAGAGGGGCTTCAGGCAGAAGCGCTGTCACCAGAGGGGCTCCTCAAAGGCTGCTGGGCTTCGGAGGCTACTAGTCATGCTGCAGGTGAGCCTTTGGAAGAGATACTCGCCCTGCCCCGCCTGGGAACCAGCCAGCCTGTGAAGGTTGGTCAGGTAGCTGCCCATTTTCTTGATGAGTTTCACCTTCTTGTCTAGGAAGCCGGTCGCCAGGAAGTCACAGAGGTGGGAGTCTGCGCGGACAGACAATCAGAATGGCGGCTTCCACACAGTCCTGGGTTTTACCCAACTCCAGCAAGTGGCTACTGCCGCTGGTTTTGCATTTTCAAGAGAGGTTGACGCTCGTGCTTCTCCTGAGCCAATTTCCATAAAATAGTGTTCCAAGTTCTCAGAGCCGTATCCTTCATGGTAGAAATACAAGCCCAGAGAGAGAGAGGTGTAGGAGGCCCGCAGATCCCTGTTGACCAGGCGGCTGAAGACAACGCCATCTCAGTGGGATAATTCTGAGGTATCTGGGAGCTCACGGTTGATCGGTAATAAAGAGTTAAGCTAAAAAACAAACAAAAAATGGTGTTAGCATGTCCTGGCGGCTGAGGATAGCCAAATAACTGATTCCAAAGCTTGCGACTGGAAAATAGGTTGGAGGGGGTCGAGGCTTGAAGGGGTGTCCCTTGATCTGTTCTGTCCAAACACTGTTGAAGCAAGAGCCATAGACCTCTGAACCCACGGCTCCCCCTGCCGGTCCCTCACCCACTCCTCTCCCGCTGGCAGAGGAAAGGCATTGGGGGTGAGGCCAAGGTGAAAGAGGAGAAGGACGGTCTTGGGAGAGCCAGTTCTGTGCTCCCAGTCAGGCGAGGGCAAGTCTCAGCAGCTGAGGAATTGTTTAAAAGGAGCCTAGAGAGAACAAGCCTCCGGAACAGGCCCCCAGGAGGCCCGTCTTCCCGCCAGCAGGTACTCAACGCGCGGCAGCGGCAGCAGGGGGCGCTCCAAGCAGCCTCCTCGGCTGGAGGTGAAAACCAGAGAGAACCCTGGCGAAGGCAATTGCCTTCGACGGTGACTGCCTCTCAAAGACCTGTTGGGAGCCCAAATGAAGTGCTTCTGGGGCCAGGGGAACCCCAAAAAATGACCAGTGACACGGAAGGGAGGACTCTAATCTCCTGTATGCAGGTAGAGCCATCAAGATGTTAATCATTTCATCTGTAACCTATTTAAGCTATGTGGCCCTCAACACTTGGCACTTTAGTATTACCTGGAGCTGTGAAAACCCAGCGCCCTTGGGATAGACATAGAGGCCAGTTAAGTCAGAGCCTCTGGGTTTGAGACCCAGACATCGAGGGGTGCATATTCCCAAGGCAGATTGCAAGACTGACAAAAATGATTTCACACACACACAAAAAATAATAATTAAATTTAAAAATCTGTTTTCCATTCTATTGTAGTTTTTAGGATATAAAAAAAGTTACAAATTCCTCCAGAAAATGGAATTCATTGTGAGATTTAAACACGATACATGAGAAAATGCCTTGGAAACTGGTAAAGATAAGAGTTATTATTATTGTTGTTATTAGAACCTCCCCTGATAGTCTAGTGGCTGGAAAGTATTTAAATACTTTAATATACTCTGAAAACAAGTCACCATTGTCTTCAGAGATGGGATGCTATCAAGAATGGCACTGAACTCGAATGTAAAAAAATAATTGAGGTGTTTGAGGCTGTGCATATAGATAGATATATTAATACATACTTAATTGTAATCTCTCCTTTTCTATCTCTGCCCTTTTACTTAAATGAACAGTCAGAAAGAAAGAGTTATTAGAAAAAATGACGGAGAAGGAACATTCTCCTCTGCCTTTCCTGTCCTCACTAATCTTTGACTTCCTCTTCTGGACTACACATTCCATATGTTTCCACACTCTCCTGGCCCCCACCAGAGCCCTGGACAGGCCAACTCTGAACCTGGTCCTGAGCCAAGAGTTTATGTTCTATAAAGGGGAGATTCTTAATTCCAGCCTCAGGGAGAAAAAACTGGATCAGAGAATTCAAGTCATTTGCCCTAAATCTCACGATAGGTTAGAACCAGAGAAAGATCTAATTCTCCTTCAACCTAACCTAGATTCCACTGTGAAAACATTTACTCTTGGCTGCTAATTAATACAAAAGTCATCAAAGCAGAAACATTGGAAGACATGAGAGCCGAGGTGGGAGGAGAAAGGGTGAGAAAGACCTGCCTGATACAAAATGTTCTCCACCATGAGGGTAAGACGACAGAGGGAGCTGAGAATAATACTAAACACACAGCCACACTGATTCGTATCACAAAACCTCAAATTGAAGGGAATTGAAGCCTTTCTTGTGAGACATTTCATCATTTTCTCAGTAATTGCATCAGTTTTATAATTTCTTCCATCACTGAGTCCCCAGTAGCCCTGGCATCTCCTCGTCTGTGATATGGAGGTGGTAGGTAATGGTGTTTGCCTTCAGGAAATTAAAGACCCCTCTCAATAGCTGCATTAGTCATCCACACTTGCTGCTATGATTGATCTTGTAACCACAATCAGATCTGGACACGGAAAGGATATGAAAATTCATAAGCGGGAAAGCAACCTTATCTTCCCCTGATCTGGCTCTCTCTTTAGGAGAAATATCTGCAAAGTTTTTTTTTCGGGTTTCTAATTTGCTCATCAAAGGGCTTGTTTTTGACAGGCTGGTATATGTCCATGGGCGACTAGGAACTATTGGGGATCATAGGAAATTGTGAATTCTGCCCAAGTTTTCGAGATTTGCTCTGTTGAGTTGCCCTTTACTTAAAAGAGCAAAAATGTTTTAGAATTGTATTTCAACATTTCAGGACACCCAGAAGCCATAACACTGAAAAGAATATCCTGAGCTCATCCTGTCTCTGTGGAAGATACTAGAAGAAAAGTACACTCTGATTTTATTTTTGCTTTATATCTTGGGCAATCCCTGGTACGGTAGGGGGTCAGAGACAGCTGGTAAATTGTTCTATAAGCTTCAAACTGAGGTACTCAACAAAGTCTATCCTAGAGTGGAAAAGACTAAACACAAGAATCCCAATGAACATGAACTATTTTCTGGGTTTTACAGTTCAATGGCCCTAAGATCTGCAACTTACCAAATTGCATCTGTTGTTTGCTGAACTATATGGTAATCTAATTATGTGTGTGTGAAAATCACTAAATCATGTCTTTGCAACCCCATAGACTGTAGCCTACCAGGCTTCTCTGTCCATGGAATTCTCCAGGCCAGAATACTGGAGTGGGTAGCTGTTCCTTCTGTTCTCCAGGGGACCTTCCCAGACCAGGGTCTCCCACATTGCTGGTGGATTTTTTACCATCTGAGCCACCAGGGAAACCCAATCTAATTCTAAATGTACATATACAGTCTTTGATCCATTCCAATAAGAAGTATTTATCTTACAGTATATTTCACATACAAGAAACTGTATGTAAAGCTATTCACTATATTGCTCTTTGTGTTTCAAGGGAAAACTGAAATAACCTGGAAAGGCTCAAGTAGAGCAAATTAAATTATGGTTCACAAAATGAAAACCATGTAGCAGATTAAGAAAAAAAAAAAAGGGTAGAATTTACATACTAAACATGGAAAAATCTCCAAGACATAGAAACTGAATAAATGAAAGGTATGACACAGGATGGAGAAGGCAATGGCACCCCACTCCAGTACTCTTGCCTGGAAAATCCCATGGACGGAGGAGCCTGGTAGGCTGCAGTCCATGGGGTCACTAGGAGTTGGACACGACTGAGCGACTTCACTTTTTTTCACTTTTCACTTTCATGCATTGGAGAAGGAAATGGCAACCCACTCCAGTGTTCTTGCCTGGAGAATCCCAGGAACAGGGAAGCCTAGTGGGCTGCCGTCTATGGGGTCGCACAGAGTGGGACACGACTGAACCGACTTAGCAGCAGCAGCAGCAGCATGCCACAGGATAGTGTTCCCATTTGAGTAAAGAAAAGAACAGAAACACATGTACGTGTGTAATGCACAGGATATCTGGAAGGATATACAAGAAACAGTGCTTCTGAGATGGAGAATTGGAGGAAAGGTAACGAGGAGAGAAAGAGGCCACAATTCTGTTAACTGATTATCAAAAGGTTTAATATGTAAGAATAGTAATAGTACACTTGGTGCTTACTATGTGCCAGGCATGTACTAGTCACATGACATACCTAAACTAATACAGCATGCCCCTTTTAAACTACGAGATAGTCCAGTATCTGTCTTACTTCACTAAATTATCAACTGTGCTCAGTGTGCTAAGTTGTTTCAGTCATGTCTGACTCTGCAAACTCATGGACGATAGCCTTCTAGGTTCCTCTGTCTATGGGATTCTCTAGGCAAGAATACTGGAGTCCATTGCCATTTCCTTTTCCAGGGGATTTTCCCAACCCAAGGATCAAACCCATGTCTCTTACATCTCCTGTTGGCAGGCGGGTTCTTTATCACTAGCACCACCTTAAATATTTTTATATCCTACACAAAGTGAAAGTTGCTCAGTTGTATCTGACTCTTTGTGACTCCTCTCCAGGCCAGAATACTGGAATGAGTAGCCTATCCCTTCTCCAGCAGATCTTCCCAACCCAGGGATCAAACCAAGGTCTCCTGCATTGCCGGTGGATTCTTTACCAACCGAGCTATCAGGGAAGCCCCAATTGCTAGTACATAACATAATAATTTTCTCAAGAAATATGTGCCTCATTCATTCACTCATTCAATATCAAATATAAGAGAAACTAATTATCTTTACCATTTAGAGATGACTTAAGAGCTTAATCACTTTTATGTAAAATTATCTTTTCATAATCATTTTGCTATGCCATGAATTCAAGCCATAATCCAGTAATAAGTGGCTTTGAAAATGTGCTGTTACACATACATACAATTGTGATTGTGCTGGACACACTGGGGAATTCAAACAAATTACTGAGGAAAGTTGTCCAGTTTTCTTCTTACTTTTTATTCAAAGAGAAACACTCTTTCTTTTGATTGTATTATCAAAGTATAGTCACCTCCCTTTTTAAGTCTTGAGTTCAGGAGAATTCTTAACTGTTTTAATGTGAAAGATCTCCTACTAAGTTAGATGGAATCAAGTAAATAAAGTGCTTAGCACAAGGCTGACCTATCCGAAATCCCTATTCAAGTGGCACTCTTTCTTTAGAGGCTATTTCTTATTTAGAGGCTTCAAACATCATGGGAGAGGAAAGTAAACAAGAGCTAATGCTCAGTCTTATCAACAGTTGGGAAATATGTCTGTGACAAAAGCAGAGCAGACCGGGTGAGTGAGAATGTTTTTCCCTTCCACAAGTCATTAAAAGCTATCAGTGCTGTAAATCAGACAGTCTAGGCGAGAAAAAGAGGAAAAAATTAAAACCCTGATTCTTTAGATTCAAAAATTCAGTTATTCAATCTGGTATTTATTCGAGTGCCTATTTGGGCCAGGCAGGCATTATGACAGGCAACTATACTCCAAAAACTCATTTTATTAATTTAACATGCATCCTCTTTTGAATTTACTTTCTGTTTTTGAAATAAACTTTGTAGATATGTTAACAATGCCAAAATACATTTTACTGAAGTGGTAAAATGTTGATAGAAATAATTATTTAAATGGATGGCCCTGATTTTTGGATTTGACAAAACAACAAAACTTCAAATAATATTAAGGGAACCAATACAGGTTTGTATTTGTTTAAAAAAAAAAGTTTTCATCTATGTTAGGTACTGAATTATGTTCCCTTAAAATTCATTTATTGAAGTCCCAACTCCCAGTAGCTCAGAGTGTAACCTTATTTGGAGATGAGCTCTTTAAAGGGATGAAGTTAAAGGATGCTTTTAGGCCTCCTTTCGAATATGGGGTCCTAATCGAATATGACTAATGCTCATAAGAAGAAAGGCCTTTGTGAGGATAAAGCAGCCATCTGCTAGGCAAGGGAGAAGCCTCAAAAGAAACCAAATATGCATACACCTTGACCTTGGACTTCTAACCTCCAGAACCCTGAGAATTATTGTTTAAGCCACCCAGTCTGTCATATTTTGTTATGGCATCCCAACAAACCAATACAATCTACTATGACATTATTTCATAAAAGGAAAGCACATTTTAAATCACAAAGGTAGGAAGGACATAATTTCTAAATTATTTTGCTTTAAAAAAAATCTTCCTAAATTTTTTTTTTCACTTTGCTATAGAACAGTGAAAATTCTGTTTTGAACAAAGAACTCCTGCTCTAAAATCATTTTTCTTCTTAATTTTTCATTCACTTTTTTCCACAATAAAAAGTAACCATCAACTACACTCATGATAAACCTAGTAATTCCAACCTAAAAAGGACATATTACCTCATAGGTCCATTTTCATAGTTAGAATATAGTTTATAAATGTATCACCTGCTATATAATAAAAGAAATCTTGTAAAAACATTTTCTCAAATGAATAATGTTTTAAATTTATAATTATTAAACTTGAAGTAGAAATACTGAATTATAAATTCATTATGGGGACTTGCCTGGTGGTTCAGTGATTAACAATCAGCCTTATCCCTGATAGCTCAGACGGTAAAGCGTCTGCCCGCAATGCGGGAGACCCGGGTTCTGATTCCTGGGTTGGGAAGATCCCCTGGAGAAGGAAATGGCAATCCACTCCAGCACTCTTGCCTGGAAAATCCCATGGACAGAGGATCCTGATAGGCTACAGTCCATGGGGTCACAAAGAGTCGGACACGACTGAGCGACTTCACTTTCACTTTCACTTTACAATGCAGGGGAGGCGAGTTCATTCCTGGTCAGGGAACTAAGATCTCACATGCCTCAGAGCACTAAGCCCAAGCACCACAACTAGAGAGCCCGTCTGCTGCAACTAGAGAATCTGAATGCTGCAACAAAGATCTCTCATGATGCAACTAAGGCCCAATGTGTGTGCATGATCAGTCACTTCAATCATGTCCAACTCTGCAACCCCATGGACTGTAGCCTGCCAGGTTCCTCTGCTCATGGAATTCTCCAACCAAGAATACTGGAGTGAGTTGCCATTCCCTTCTCCAAGGGATAAGGCCTGATCCAGCCAAATAAATAAATTTTTAAAGTAAAAAATTCATTATGAACTTTGGAAAGATTATTTATTTCATTCAATTTACACAAGTAATTTCACATTTCATTTTAAGTTCAGAGTCACAAAACATTTCTTGTATATCCAGCACTAATAAAGATCATGGTATATCAATGAAATATTTAACAACAGGGATTGATTTTTAATAGATCTCTATAAATAACATTAACAGGAAAATACACATAATACAATCTACTCTGGATCTAAGGGCCTTAATTTACTTCAATATTGAAAGAAACTAGTCTGAAAATTTTCTCATTTAAAAAACACATTGAGACAATGGGTTCAAGGATGGAAGAATGATTTGGTACTCAGCAATTCACAAATATGACATTTTTAAGATCTGAAGAAAGACTGCAAGTTGGCAGCACAAGAAATGATCTCTCTTTCTCTCTCTCTCTCTCCTCTATGGAACACAGATATTTCATATTTCATAGTTTCTGAATTTCCTCAGGAGTTCTGAAGGAGCATCCCCAGACCAGCGGAAACGAAGGTGCCAACAGTTCACATCTGCAAAACCTGTAGAAGAGAGAAGGGGATATTTTAAAATCAAAGGTAGGAAAAGTCAAGCTTATCATAGTAAAGATTTCCTAACAATAAATGAATGTAGGGTGAAGTCTTTGGTATCAGTTTTTAATATCTTACATAAATGGATAAGCAGACTTTTGAATCCTTATGAACAGGAATTGGTTTATATGGATGAGAGGAGTTCACATGTTTAAATGCTTAAGAATAAAAGGATATTTATAGATGCTTCCAGTGGTAGGAATTTTGACAATTCATCTGCAAAGAAATTGGAAACTACTTTCAAACAGCTGCCAAAAGTAAAAGGTCAATGGAAAGAATCCCTGGAAATACAAATAATTTATTCTACAACAGTAAGATTTTTTTATTTTAATAAACAACTGTGTTGAAAACTAGAAAAAGTTATGTTCATTCTCTACTATAGGAAGGGTAAATTGGCAAAATTCTTCTAGCAGGTAATTTGGCAATATTTATCAGACTCATTAAAATGTATAAACCTTTAAACCATAATTCGACTTGTAGAAATTTATCTTAATGAAATAATCATGATGTGCCCAAGAGTTTAACTATAAGGATTTTATTGTGATACCATTTATAAATGTTTCAAAGAAACAATCTAAATCTTTAGTAACAGAAAATTGATTAAAAGGCTTTGATACAGTCATTAACAATTTTTTAATATTTATCATTATAGAAAAATGTTCATAATATATTGCTAAGTAACTAGTAGTTAGGAAATAATTTTGGAGAAGCCAATGGCACCCCACTCCAGTACTCTTGCCTGGAAAATCCCATGGACGGAGGAGCCTGGTAGGCTGCAGTCCATGGGGTCGCTAAGAGTCGGGCATGACTGAGCAACTTCACTTTCACTTTTCACTTTCATGCATTGGAGAAGGAAATGGCAACCCACTCCAGTGTTCTTGCCTGGAGAATCCCAGGGATGGGGGAGCCTGGTGAGCTGCCGTCTATGGGGTCGCACAGAGTCGGACAGGACTGAATTGACTTAGCAGCAGCAGCAGCAGGAAATAATTTAGACAGCATGATCTCATTCATAAATTCATTATTTACATGGGTATTTATATAAAAGCTTTTTTAAGTCTACAAGGAATTACCCCTAAATGTTGATAGTAGCTATTCCTGAAGAGTTGCAATACATATGATTTTCATTCTTTATACTCTTTTTCTGTTCATCTGTATTTTCTTATTTTTCTACAATGAACAAGTATGCTTTATATTATTTTTTATGTTTAAAATATTTCCAATAAAACAGGTTACAGAATAATACATAAAATACAGAATAATAAATAATACATACTTCACTGATATTTAAAATATTATCTAAATATCTAGCAGGAAAAATATACACAGAATAGTTGACAGTGATTATCCCAGGAAAATAGGATCTGCACTTTCTTCAGAATTATCAGATAAAAAAATCTGAAGAATTTCCATTTGGGGGAAAAGGCAAAAAGAAAATTGTTTCTGACAACCTGTAATTGGAAGACACACAAAAAATATGTACAGTGATAGTCTTTTCATTTTAGGTATACTGCTGCTGCTGCTGCTGCTGCTGCTGCTGCTGCTAAGTCGATTCAGTCATGTCCGACTCTGTGCGACCCCACAGACGGCAGCCCATCAGGCTCCTCTGTCCCTGGGATTCTCCAGGCAAGAACACTGGAGTGGGTTGCCATTTCCTTCTCCAATGCATGAAAGTGAAAAGTGAAAGTGAAGTCACTCAGTCATGCCCGACTCTTAGCGACCCCATGGACTGCAGCCCACCAGGCTCCTCCATCCATGAGATTTTCCAGGCAAGAGTACTGGAGTGGGGTGCCATTGCCTCCTCAGTTAGGTATACTAACATATCTTAAAAATATACCAAAATAGCAGTAATAAATATTTCCCTAAGTGGTAAGACTGCAAGTTATTTGCTTGACTGTATTTTCCTCATGTTTCTACATTCAATATGTGTTATTTTTAGAGTTTAAAAAAGATGTTTTCACATTTGGGTTACCCTAGAAATAGACCCCAGACAAGAATTTGAATGCAAGTGGCTAATCTGGGAGGTGATCCCAAGAGACTCTGGTAGGGAAGTAGGGAAAGGAGCCACGTCTATAAAAGGTACATTTTCAGGAAGTTACTACTCTGGACAACTAGGGTTTGATCCCCTGGGGAGCCCTGGGAGACAATATTAAAAAAAAACTCCAGAGTTGTTCCACTTGAGGGGTGAAGGTATTGGAGAACTTATCCTCCCACTCACATTCATTATCTGATGGCTACATCCACAGGGTGTTTACTCCCTGGCACTTAACTGCCCGCTCACTTGCTGCCAAACCAGATTCACTGCCAGCGAAAGCCCTCTGGTGGGAGCCGTATGGTTGGCAATGCCTGGGAAGGCAGATGCCCAGAGGATATGTTGGCACATCAACAGCATCTGCTATGTTTGATTTTTTTTTTAACTCCAGGATGTTATGCAATACTATTTGATTCTAGAACTGTATTTATCAGAAGGCACATTTATTGCATATTTAAATGAAAATAAAGTAAACATTAGATTGTCTCGCATGTGGGTTTTCAGATGCTGTGCTTCTTTTTTTCCTGGTTGCAGTGAAGAGTCGGAAATGATGGGGGCTATTTGATGGATGTTTATGACAGAAGAGGCATCATAAGGCAAACTTCAAAGTAAATACCAAGCACTGCTTAAGGAAATCAACAAAAATGCTGAAAAGTTATGTGGGAAGTCACTTGGGACTTGGTAAAGCTGACATGAATAATATTTCTTAAATGCTGACATTATAAAAATTTTCATTGCCGTCAAATGAAATTATAAATAAGCATGCAACTGTACTTTGGCATATGAAAACCCAACTTTAAGGCACTACTCAGAACAGCCAATAATCTCTTAAATAACATTAAGAAAATACTGGTATATGCAGCCTTCAGCAAAATTTCCTAATTCTTATTCTTCAGTAGTAGCTTTCAGAACAGTGATCCTCTCCCCCTCTCACCCCCTTCACTTCCTTCCTCAACCATAGTATAATATACTTCATGATGTGAGGGTATCAAAACTGGCATCACAACTTGTTTAGAGTCAATTACAATATATCTACACTATGGAATATTTATCAATTGTTAAAACCAGTGAGTTCATCCTAAATATAAGGGTCTAAGGAGAAACCCCATAGTAATAAAAGCTAACACTAAAGAAGCACTGGCCATGTACCAGGTCCAAATAGTTTACTTATATTATTTACTTCTCAAAAAGACCTTATAAGGTAGACACTAATGTTTTAACCATTATAGAGAGATAAGAAGATATAAATACAGAGAGGTTAATTTGCTTGCCCAAGGTCACACAACTCAGCAGTGGAAAAAGCCAGGCTCTGGTTACAGAGTCTGTACTCTTAGTTACTGTATAACAGAGAGGAATGTGCACAGTATAACCCTCACAAACGAACATATGCTTATGCATGCCTTTGTTAACATAGAGAACCAGTGTAGAAGGAGACACACCTGGGCATTTGCACTGTTTTTTCAAGAAGTAGAAGCAGAGAAGGATGAGACACTAGGGTAGACACTAAGTTATTGTCTATGTATGATTCTTTGAATTTTTAAAAATTTTTTATTTTTTGGCTGCACTGCTCGAGATGTGGGACCTTAATTCCCAGACCAGGGATCAGACCTGAGCCCCCTGCCCCCTGGAAGTGGGGAGTCTTAACCACTGGACCACCAGGGATGTCCTGATTCTTTGAATTTTCAATGGTAAGCTCATATTACTTTGAGGCTTTTAAATATCTAAATAACTTTTTTAAAAAAGAAAATTTTATAGAATCTTATGAAAGGGATTTAAGTGTGGCCTTAGTGTGAGGCTCTGACATGATCAACCCCCTCAAGTCTGGTGAACTCAGAATAGGCCTGAATCTGAAATAAAAAGTCACAGGGAGGGCCTAGAGGTTCAGGAAGCACAAATCTGAATATTCCAAGGATAAATGGGGAAGCAGTCACGTGTTTGCCTGTATATGCAAACTATTGGGGGCAGGGGGGGTGTTTATATGTGTATGTTTCCCTGAAACACTTCTTGGGACATCTGGCCTTCTGCTTTGATCCGTTTGTTATATTATAACCGTTGCCAGTTATGAGGCTGATGCAATCAACTGCAGGCTCTACTAAAGGATCTCTTGGAAAACCAGCAGAGGCACCTGAATGAAGCACCAAGAATCTTTATTCCCAACAAGAAATTAGCATGTAAAAATTCTCACCAAAGAGAGTTTAGAAGTGACTATTTCTAGAAAGACTATAGTTTACCATAACCTATCTAATTACCTTCTTTTTTATAAGAAGTGTTTGAGGACATTCAGGAAACTTCTACTTAAAGGCTAGGGACTTCCCTGGCAGTCCAGTGACTAAGACTTTGCCTTCCGATGCAGGGGTGTGGGTTCGATCCTTGGTGGGGGAGCTAAGATCCCACATGGCCAAAAATCCAAAGCATAAAACAGAAGCAATATTGTACTTAAAGGCTAAATTCTACTGGGGTGTTGAAGGTAGTTAGAGTGTGGATACATAACACACCTATACAAGATAAACACAGTGGGATGGCCAGATAGACAAAGAAATGATAACCATAGCTAACAATTGCCCAGGGCTTGGTATAGGCAAATCACTGTCATAAGCATTTTGCATGGATCACCTCATTTAATCCTCTTGGTAACTCTATAAGAAGGTACCACTTAGATCTCTGTTTTGTAGATGAGGAAACTAAAGTGTGAAGGAGTTAAATAACTTTCACTTCCCTTCACTTCAGTCACTCAGTCATGTCCGACTCTTTGAGACCCCATGAACCGCAGCACGCTAGGCCTCCCTGTCCATCACCAACTCCCGGAGTTCACCCAAACCCATGTCCATTGAGTCAGTGATGCCATCCAACCATCTCTTCCTCTGTCATCCCCCTCTCCTCCTGCCCTTAATCCTTCCCAGCATCAGGGTCTTTTCCAATGAATCAGCTCTTCGCATCAGGTGGCCAAAGTGTTGGAGTTTCAGCTTCAATATCAGTCCTTCCAATGAACACCCAGGACTGATCTCCTTTAGGATGGACTGGTTAGATCTCCTTGCAGTCCAAGGGACTCTCAAGAGTCTTCTCCAACACCACAGTTCAAAAGCATCAATTCTTCGGTGCTCAGCCTTCTTCACAGTCCAACTCTCACATCCATACAGGACCACTGGAAAAACCATAGCCTTGACTAGACAGATCTTTGTTGACAAAGTGGTGTCTCTACTTTTTAATATGCTGTTTAGGTTGGTTATAACTTTACTTCCAAGGAGTAAGCATCTTTTAATTTCATGGCTGCAATCACCATCTGCAGTGATTTTGGAGCCCAGAAAAATAAAGTCTGACACTGTTTCCACTGTTTCCTCATCTATTTGCCATGAAGTGATGGGACCAGATGCCATGATCTTGGTTTTCTGAATGTTGAGTTTAAGCCAACTTTTTCACTCTCCTCTTTCACTTTCATCAAGAGGCTCTTTAGTTCTTCACTTTCTGCCATAGGGTGGTGTCATCTGCATATCTGAGGTTATCGATAGTTCTCCCAGCAATCTTGATTCCAAGTAATATAAATAATAAATGGTAGAGCTAGAATGTGAGCTGACATGGTCTCCTTCGGTGTCTCTAGCCAAGGACTTTGGGCCTCTGGATGCATGCATGGCTCTGGGCCTTTGGACCACCACCTGGCACCCAACTTGGTCCTTGCTGCTTGAGCTCTTTCATGTGCATCTGGATTTTTAGGGGCTTCTCTCATGGCTCAGACAGTATAGAATCTGCCTGCAACGCAGGAGACCTGGGTTTGATCCCTGGGTTGGGAAGATCCCCTGGAGGAGGAAATGGCAACCCGCTCCTGTATTCTTGCCTGGAGAATCCCCTGGACAGAGGAGCCTACAGGGCTACAGTCCGTCGGATCACAAAAAGGTGGACAACAACTGAAGCAACTTAGCACAGAATGTGAACCCAGGTGGGTTAGCTTAGGAGCCAAGAGTTTAACCTCTGTAATACCCTGCTTCAGTGGACCTATACGTGGGTCAGATGTCTACAGAGCTACCTACAGATAATGTATCTTCTGAGGATAGTGCAGTGCCTTAGAATGCAGACTCTGCAGTCAAACTGTCTCATCTCAGACCCCTTCCCTGCCACATACAAGCTGGATAACCTTGAGAAAATTATTCAGCCTCCCAAGGCTTCAGTTTTCTCATCTGCAAAATGAGAATAATACTTGTAATGAGGATTAAATAAATTAACTCATGTAAAATTAATATTAAATAAGATGATAGATTTTAAGTAATATACATAAAGAACTGCACACAGTAAATACCCAACACAGGGATTTCCCTGGTGGTCCAGTGGTTAAGACTTTGCCTTCCAATGTAGGGGGTGTGGGTTCAGTTCCTGGTTGAGGAGCTAATATCCAACATGCCTCAAGGCCACAAAATCAAAACATAAAACAGAAGCAATATTGTAACAAATTCAATAAAGACTTTAAAAATGGTCCCACATCAAAAAATTTTTAAAAAGTTTTAAAATAAATAAATATATACATATATACCCAACACAAGCTAGCTAGTGTTATTTCAGTAAACCAGAAGATGATCCCAGAAATGTCTCAAGTTTTCGCTTGCAAGGAATGTGTTAAGGAATATATCTAGTTTCTGTGTCGATGCTAAGTATCTTTCAAGGTGCCAAAACAACATTTATAGTTGGTACTACTAAGTAATTGGAAAGGTTGAGAATACATACGATATAAAATGGGCCTTTTAATTTCAGACCTTCTCTGTTCTACAATGGAGAAGGCAATGGCACCCTACTCTAGTACTCTTGCCTGGAGAATCCCATGGATGGAGGAGCCTGGTGGGCTGTAGTCCATGGGGTCGCTAAGAGTCGGACACGACTGAGCGACTTCACTTTCACTTTTCACTTTCATGCATTGAAGAAAATGGCAACCCACTCCAGTGTTCTTGCCTGGAGAATCCCAGGGACAGAGGAGCCTCGTGGGCTGCTGTCTATGGGGTCACACAGAGTCAGACATGACTGAAGCAACTTAGCAGCAGTAGCAGCAGCTGTTCTATAAACTACATGACATGACTTACCTGGAGAATCTGGATTTTGTGGGGAGAATGACTTCTCCACAGATTTGGATTCTTTCTGCTCCATTTTCTCTGTGGTTGAACCAAACTCCTCTTTCTTTATCTCTTTTTGCTCATCCTGTTCCTCATTTTCAATTTTGTCAGTAGGAGTCTGGTCAGATTCTTCCAACATCAGATCCTTTTTTCCTCTGACAGCCCAGTGCATTGACTACATTAATTGAAAGCAGATGTATAATATAACATCCATATTATATAGTTTCTATATTTAAAGTTCAATATGTAGTAACAATTAACCTACTATTATAGTGCCGATTAACAAAATGTTAGACTTGACTATTAGCCAGATAGTAATCAACTAATTCAGATATTAATCAATTAATCCTCACTGATTTGGAAAACTAAGACTATGAGAAGAAATTTGTATCCTAGTATAAAGGAAAGGGACCAGCATCAGATAAATTAAAATAATGATGTTTACCCAGAAAATTAGCCATAAAATTACCATATGTCCAAGAAATTCAGTTCCTAGATATAAAGAATTGAAAACAGGTGTTCAAAGAAAAACTTAGACACAAATATTCATAGCAGTCATGGAAATAATCCAAATGTCCATCAATTCATTGGATAAACAAAAATGTGGCACATCCATGCAATGAAATACTATTTGATCATAAGAAAGGAAGAAAATACTACAATATGGATAAACCTTATAAATATTATGCTTAGTAAAAGAAGTCAAACATAAAAAGCCACATTTTATATAATTCCAGAATAGACAAATTCATACAGATAGAAAGCAGATTAGTGGTTACCAGAGGCTGGGTAAGAGGGGAATAGGAAATGATTGCTAACAAGGACAGGGGTTTCCTTTTGGGGTGATGAAAAAGATATCAAACTAGATAGTGATGGTGGGTGAACATCATTGGGAATGTACTTAGTGCCACTGAACTGTACACTTTAAAATGGTTAAATGGTAGGTTTTATGTGTATTTTACTATCAAAAAACAAACAACTGGACTGTGTACCTTGAGCCGTGCCAGAGATTAAACCTACTACTGTTGTGACCTTCCTTCCAGCCATGATCAATGCAGAGCTGGCAAATATTAGAATTCTGGGTTATACATCTTCTCTTTAAGAAAACTCATGGCACAAGCAGTTGTTGTTCAGTCACTCAGTCGTGTCCAACTTTTTGCGACCCCATGGACTGCAGCACGCCAGGTTTCTCTGTCCTTCTCCATCTCCTGGAGCTCACTCGAACTCATGTCCATCAAGTCAGTGATGCCATCCAACCACCTCATCCTCTGTCGTCCCCTCCTCCTCCTGCCTTCAATCTTTCCCAGCATCAGGATCTTTTCTAATGAGTCAGGTCTTCACATCAGTGACCAAAGTATTGGATCTTCAGTATCAGTTCTTCCAATGAATATTCAGGGTTGATTTCCTTTAGGATCGACTGGTTTGATCTCCTTGCAGTCCATGGGACTCTCAAGAGTCCTCTCCAACACCACAGTTCAAAAGCATCAATTCTTCAGTGCTCAGCTTTCTTTATAGTCTAACTCTCACATCCATACATGACTACTGGAAAAAACCATTGGTTTGACCCTATGGACATTTGTTGGCAAAGTAATGTCTCTGCTTTTTAATATGCTGTCTAGGTTTGTCATAGCTTTTCTTCCAAGAAGCAAGCATCTTTTAATTTCATGGCTGCAGTTACCATCTGCAGTGATTTTGGAGCCCAAGAAAATAAATTCTGTCACTGTTTTCATTGTTTCACCATCTATTTGTCATAAGGTGATGGGACTGAATCCATGATCTTAGTTTTTTGAATGTTGAGTTTTAAGTCAGCTTTTTGACTCTCCTCTTTCACCTTCAAGAGGCTCTTGAGTTCCTCTTCACTTTCTGCCATAAGGGTAGTATCATCTACATATCTGAGGTTATTGATATTTCTCCCTGCAATCTTGATTTCAGTTTGTGCTCCATCCAGCCAGGTATTTCACAATATGTACTCTGCATATAAGTTAAATAAGCCAGGTGACAAATATAGCTTTGACGTACTCCTTTCCCAATTTTGAACCATCCTGTTGTTCCAGGTCTGGTTCTAACTGTTGCTTCTTGACCTGCATACATGTTTTGGAGGAGTTTTCTTTAAGAAAACTCATGGCACAAAGCAGGAAATTAGTCAATATTTATTGTGAAATATCTGTCCTAATTTTAAGAGAATTCACTTCAAGTCCAGTTACCATCAAATAACTAGAACTTTTAAAATATCTTTCCATTTGATTTTTCTAATGATACTGTGGACTTCCCTCAGAGAAGGCGATGGCACCCCACTCCAGTACTCTTGCCTGGAAAATCCCATGGATGGAGAAGCCTGGTAGGCTGCAGTCCATGGGGTCGCAAAGAGTTGGACACGACTGAGTTACTTCACTTTCACTTTTCACTTTCATGCATTGGAGAAGGAAATGGCAACCCACTCCAGTGTTTTTGCCTGGAGAATTCCAGGGATGGGGGAGCCTGGTGGGCTGCCGTCCATGGGGTCACAGAGAGTCGGACACGACTGAAGTGACTTAGCAGCAGCAGCAGCAACATGGACTTCCCTGGTAGCTCAGATGGTAAAGTATCTGCCTACAATGCAGGAGACCCAGGTTCAATCCCTGGGTCGGGAAGATCTCCTGGAGGAAGAAAATGGCAACCACTCCAGTATTCTTGCCTGGAAAGTCCCATGGATGGAGGAGCCTGGTAGGGCTACAGTCCATGGGGCCGCAAAGAGTCGGACACGACTGAGTGACTGCACTTTCCTCCCATTCATTAATAGAATTATTCTGGAGACTTTTTATGGAATGTGTCTGTATACATTATGGAAGGTTTCTGAAAGAAAACACAAGAAACTACAATGGTGGCTTTCTGGGAGAGGGAAGTAGCACTGAGGTATGAAATAAAGATGGACTCACTTTTTATTACATATCCTATTGTACTAGTTTGTTTTTTAAAAAACAAAAGTGTTTTATTATTTTTTAAGTTACAGTTTCAGAAAAATCAGGGACCATAAATCAAATGTTGGGCATTTCCTCATTGACGTCTATATTAAAACTTTTATATTTTTAGACAAACACAAGATTCAAAACACTTGAAAACTCTCCCCAGATACCTGATATCCTAGAATGGTGTCCAATATACTTGATAGTGGTCCTTTGCCAAATAATTTAACTGTGTAATTTTTCCAACCTAGCTCTGGCTACTGATGGTGATGTCAGGAGTGAAGAAAAAATGAAAAATGGATCTTCCAAATGGAGCAAAGGTAAGAAACCATTACTTTTACCCATGCATACTTTTGGACCCTTTTCACATATGTCCCACATATGTATTTCCTTCTTTTTTTTTTTTTGGCCGAGCTACATGACTTTTGAGATCTTATTTCCTTGGCCAGGGATTGAAGCTGGACCATGGCAGTGAAAGTGTCCAGTCCTAACCTTGGGACTTTCAGGGAACTCTCTGTATTTCCTATTAAGATGCTTAAAACTGGATGGATGAGTAGATAAATTAAAGGCAGAATAGATGAATACAGAGTAAGAAAGAGAGAGAGTTTGCTGTATCAAGAATATTCAAGTAGAATAATTAGCTGTGGCATAAGCAAAACAATAAACATAACTGTTTCTTGAAATCTCATCTGATACTGTGGGATGCTGTTCCTAAAGCACTACTGAACAGTAACCTCTGTTACTCAGAAACCCAAGAAAAACCCAAAAGCCATGTATTGGGGCAAATTAAAACCACAGAATAAATTATTTTCCTAATAATGAGGAAATTGTTTTCCTGTGCTAAAAAAAAAAAAAAGAATAAAAGCAGAGCAAGAGCACAAAACAAAAACATTGATTTTCTGAAGTCCAAGGCTTAGTGAATAAATTCAGAAGTTGTGACATTTAAAAATTGTGCCAAAACTCACAGAAGGGGCCACTGCCTCTGCTACACACACATCCCATGATGCAAGGGACTTCAGGCTTTTCATCTGCAATGCACTGAAGTCTGAACTCTCTCAAAATACTGCAGCTGCCAACTCCTTCCCAGAGCACCACTTTATTTGCCAGTTTGAACAAAGCAACATGGGGAGGCAGTGGCCCATTACATGTGGACTTGGCCATGTTTGCTTACCCAAGCAACGTGAGGGGGATGGGGCGGGGAAGCAGCAGGGATCATCAGCATCTTACAGAACTTAGAGTGATACCATAATTTCTTACCACTTGTCTCAGGAGCACTAACACTGACCACATAGACAGGAACCAGGAGAAGCACCTCATCAGAAGAAAGGGAAAGTACAAACTGGTAAAATGCTTCCTTGGAATCTTAAATAAATCTGTTCATCATCATTTTTTAAGAGAATTTAGAAATGCTAATAATATGGTGTTTATGAATAGCAGCCAACATGATCACAAATGGGCTTCCCAGATGAAGCTAGTGGTAAAGAGCCTGCCTGCCAATGCAGGAGACTTAGGAGGTGCAGGTTCAATCCTCGGGTCAGGAAGATGCTGGGAAGAGGGCATGACAACACAATCCAGGACTCTTGCTGGGGAATCTCATGGACAGAGGAGCCTGGTGGGCTACAATCCATGAGACCACAAAGAGTCAGACATGACTGAAGTGACTGAGCACACACATGATGACAAATGGATGATCTCAACTAAATTAAAAGGTACAAAGATACATTCAAATATAGATAAATAAATATATATGTAGATACACATACATAAAATATACATACTAGAGGGCAATATAGCCTTGTGCACACCCTAAAACCATAACGATATTCAAGCCTTCTGCCTTGATCCAACCAGAGAACTCACTTCTTTCCACATTCAACCTGTCTCTCCTCAACTGCAAAGGAGCATCATCCTAATTCCTCTTCCCCAAAGAAAGAACCAATAAAGCAAAGTCATCATTCAATGTAACTGGCTCTCACACTAACAAATGATGGGCAGAAAACACTGGAAGGAAATGCATCAAAATACTAATGGGGTTATCTTGGCATGGCAGCATTATAAAGTCTTTTTTTTTTTCTTTTTATATTTTGGTGTCTTCTAAATTTTCTCTGACAAGTCTATATATATGTACAACTAGGTTTTAAAAATTTAATTAAGGACTTCCCCAGTGGTGCAGTGGTTAAGACTTCGCACTTCCATTGCAGGAGACACAAATTTGATCCCAGGTTGAGGAATTAAGATATGGCATGCCAAAGGGTGTGGCCAAAAATAAAAAATTAACAAAATAAAAATTAGATGGAGTTATGATTGCCAAAATATATTAAGGAGGGAGTTTCTGGGTACCAGTAATATGTGTGTTGGGGAGAGGAGAGGTTACAAGTATACACTTCACAACTGTTTGCTAAATTATAAATGCAGGTGTTGAGCATTTTTCTGTAGGTTTTATTTCAAAATAAAAGTGTTAATTTTAAAAAGAGGCAATGGCTTCAGCTGGTGTAAAATATAATCTAGTTTTAGTTTGGTTGGGTTGAGTCTGTTGTTATTGTTTTATTTGCTTAGTTTCTTGGGTTTTTTGCATGTGCAAGGAATAGAGGAGGCTGGCCAGTGGCTTTGTCTGTGGAGGGCAAAGGATACTGAGAAACTTAGTGAAAGACTGAGAGTAAGAAATGCAAGCTTTCAGGGCTCAGAGAACTGAAAACGTAAGCTGTATGTGTCACAGGTCAGCTAGGTGGCCTGTATACAATATCTTGACTCTCTGTCTCAGTACTCCTCTCTCAGAATAAAAGCGCCTACAGTCTGCCTTAGATGACAGGGTGAGGATTAATGACTGACCTATAGTAAATACTCTGAAAGCATTTGTAGTAACTGATACAGCATGGGACATTTTTAACAGCTTATGAGAATGTTTTTCTCAGAATTTTATTTTCACTGTGGCTTCTCTGTAACCCTTTCCCCAGAACCATCCTCAAGCCATTTTGGAGGAAGAACCATTCACACCGTGGATTCCTTGGGGTAAAACCATTTAACAAGATAGCAATGATTTCCCTAAGATTCTTTAAGCCGGAAAGGTATCTGTTTTCAAGTTATTCCAAGATCTGAAGGCCACAGTTACTGAAGTCCCCACTTCATATTCCCTTTTTTAAACCAACATTACATATCTAGATTTAAATTTCCCTTTTTTAAACCTATATTACATATCTAGACTTAAATTTCCAACATACTCATTGACCTGATCGAACACTTTTTTAGTTGTATAGTTGCTTTACAATGTTGTGTTCGTTTCTACTGTACAGAAAAATGAAAGAGCCATTCATACCTGTACATCCCCTCCCTCTTGGTGATTGATTTATCAAAAGTTTTACAAATTAAACTATCAGGAGGAGCTTCTAAAAAGGAAAAAGTAAAATCAATAGCTGGTTAAGTGACAAGGACTTGCAGTGGGGGAAAAAAATACAAATTAGAGTTTCATCACCGTTGAATGATAGAAATGTATCATCCCTGAAGCTGTGTGAGGAATTTGCTCTAGGAGATTCTCATGTTAGGAACCTGTGTGATGCTGCAAAAGTGCATTGTGATTTGTCCTTAGGGCAAGGAAACATGCAGATGTGTTTCAGATAAATGTCACCTAAAATTTCAAGTCCTGAATTATAACCATTTTATTGTCAGAATGGCATATGTAGTATATCTAGTCCAAATACCCTAATGATGATATTTATCTACACAATGGTAGTGATCTAATAGGTGGTGAACAAAACTAGGTATGACAATTGTTTTAATTTCTCTAGAGTACTGAGTGTGAAAGGATGGATAAAAAAATGCACACACACACAAAAAACGACAACTAAAATGTTATAGAGAACCTTACTTCTGCTGTGATGTTTTCACATGCAGAAATCACTATGAGAATTAGAACAGAAAGGAATGAAAGGAAGTTACAGAAAGTCTATCTGGGACTTCCCTAGTGGTGCAGTGGTCAAGAATCCGCCTGCCAAAGCAGAGGACACGAGTTCAATTTCTGGTCCAGAAAGATCGCAGGTGCTACATGGCAACTAAACTTGTGTGCCGCAGTCACTGAGCCCATGTGCCTCAACTACTGAAGCCCGTGTGCCCCAAAGCCCGTGCTCCACAACTAGAGAAAGTCCACACACAGCAACAAAGACCAGTGCAGCCAAAAATAAATAAATAAATAAAAATTTTTTTAAAAAAGAAAGTCTATCCAGTGAGGTACAAAACACATGAAACTTGGTGTAGGGATTTCAAAGTTCACTGAGGAAGAAATACAGAAACAGCATGGTTGAGCCCAAACAAAGAAGACTGTGCAAGGAAAAATATCACTGCTGATTTAAAGTGGAAAGATATGCATTTCATCATTTTTGTACTACTAATAAAAATAAATCCCAGACCAAACGCTAGCCCAGCCTAGTATTTCAACATTGCTGACAAGACCAATAATGCAGCCAGTAAGTTGACTCATTGGAAAAGACTCTGATGCTAGGAGGGATTGGGGGCAGGAGGAGAAGGGGACGACAGAGGATGAGATGGCTGGATGGCATCACTGACTCGATGGACGTGAGTCTGAGTGAACTCTGGGAGTTGGTGATGGACAGGGAGGCCTGGCATGCTGTGATTCATGGGGTCACGAAGAGTCGGACACGACTGAGCGACTGAACTGAACTGAACTGAACTGAAGATCTGAAATGTTATTATTGTAAGCCCTCAAACAGTTCATAATTAAACTAAATTCTAAGCAGAAATGATGTGTTTGGAGATAGGACATTAGTATTTAATGGAAAGACATCTGCAATATAAATTAGAACAGGGACTTGGAGAAGACTTTTTGAAAAATCCACAACTAACTTGATATTAGCAGTTAAAATTAAGTAATACAGTTCAGTGGATCATCAAGAAAAATGAACTATAAATCGAAAGGCATTAAAATAGCAAGGGTCACTAATTCAGTAGCAGTTACAGTGTGTAATACTCAAGAGAATAGAAATATGGTTATATAGAGGTGGCAGAACAATGTTTAGTCAGAGTTAAGGAATTTTGGATATACACAATGTAGAAGAAAAATCCTATTTTTGAGTATGTGAAGCTAAGTCACTATTTTTTTAAAGATTCTCTCTAGTTATTCTGTATGTATATTCAACAGTCTTATGGTTAGTCCTTCATAAATAATTAACCAACCGTAAACAAATCATATGAATATATACTGCATTCTAAAATGAAATGAAGAAAAGCATTTATATGTTATGTAGAGTGGCTTTAACTATATACTTTGAGAGTTTTGCATTGTTCTTCCCCATTACTTCAAAGATCCTCCCTCACTGGTACAGGTCATATATCAGTGAAAAAATAATTTGATCAAGTATTGTTTAAATAAAAACTATTAAGAAGAAACCTGAAGAACCAGAATTTAAGAGATGTGAATCACTTTATACACTTATTCTAACATGTCCCTGAACACTTCCTTATAAGGTAACTTCTCCATTTTTAAGTTTCATGTTATAGAAAAGTATCCCTGTAGGGAAAAAAATAAAGCAGATTTTAAAAATCCTGTAAATTATGCCTAAGAATGTAGAAACCTTTAAAATTACATTCTCTCTGCAATCTACAATGGTCCATGGAAGAACAAAATAAATATATAACATAAAAAATTATAGAGATTATTTTATATTTGGTTTTTTAATGGCATGGAAGAAAATAACAGGATGGTTTTAAAAGTCTCTCTGCATCTATCCAATAATTCTTTTACCAAAATTAATAACAGGAATAATGTACAGATTTCTTTGATTAATCAGGTCCTGTTTTTATTGACTTTATTAAGCTTTGAGAAGAGAACAGGCTCATATGAACTAAAAAGATGGAGCATATGAATATGCATTGGTTCAAAATTCAGCAGTGTTATATGAGCAACTTGAGAAGCACAGTTATCAGAATGTATCAAACAGTAGATGCTAACAGGAAGCATATGTATATACATATACATGTATACATATCTACATATACATATACAAACAGCCAGAGACTGAAAAGCACAGTCGGAGATTCTTCTGACCCTGATGTATTGAATTTCCTTTCACAAGATTTTGTGGATACTGCATTGTATCCAGATTCTACCAGCTTCTTGGTCTTCTCTCTCCTCTTGTCTGTTGATACTTTAAGCTGCTGTGCTGTGTGCTGTGCTTAGTTGCTCAGCCATGTCCAACTCTTTGCGACCCCATGGACTGTAGCCTGCCAGGCTCCTCTGTCTATGGGAATTCTCCAGGCAAGAATATTGGAGTGGGTTGCCATGCCCTCCTCCAGGGGATCTTCCCAACCCAGGGATCGAAACCAGGTGTCCCACATTGCAGGCGGATTCTTTACCATCTGAGCCACCAGGGAAGCCCCTTTAAGCTACTATGTGAGTCTAATCCAGGGCAGCCTGAGCTTCATAAATTCCCTTCATCCCAGAGAGAAACCTACCATTTTCACCGAGTCACTCAAAGTTTCCCACTGCTGGAATGACATTGACATCTGGCTCCTTCGCCAGTGGTCATAGCGGGCTCGACTTGCTTCATTAGTCAAAATGTCCTTTGCCTTCTGCAGTTTCTGAAAAGTCTCCACTGAAAAACAAATCAAAAAATGAGCATGCCCTGGAGGAGTTATTTTAAATGCCCAAACTGATCTCACTGAAATAGGTGTCTGTTATTTACCAGCTATGTAACCTTGGGCCAATTCACTTCATCAAGCTTTCTTTTCCTCATTTATAAAGTGTACTGTAAGGACAAGTGAGATAATGTATGCAAAGTACCTGGCTCACAGTTTATCCACTCCCTTTACTGAGCTCCAGTGATGTGACAGGTGCTATCCCAGGTGCTGATGATGCAGATATGAGCAACAGACATAATTTATCTCATGGGATAGACATTTACAAACATTGGATAAGTTACAGTCTTTTCTGTGTGTGTGTGTGTGTGTGTGTGTGTGTTCAGCCACTCAGTCATCTCTGAATCTTTGTGACCCCCTAGACTGTAGCCAGCCAGGCTCCTCTGTCCATGGAATTTTCCAGGCAAGGATACTGGAAAGCAGTAAAGAATCTGCCTGCAATGCAGGAGATTCAGGTTCAACCCCTGGGTCTGGAACAATTCCCTGGAGGAGGGCATGGCAACCCACTCCAGTACTCTTGCCTAGAGAATCCCATGGACAGAGGAACCTGGCAGGCTGTAGTCCATAGGGTCGCACAGAGTCGGACACGACTAAGTAGCAGCAGCATGGAATCTAGAAAGATGGTACTGAGGAACCTATTTGCAGAGCAGCAATGGAGGTGCAAACATAGAGAACAGACTTATGGACACCCTCAGGGGACAGGGGAAGGAGACGGTGGGATGAATGGAGTGAGTAGCGTGGAAACATACACACTCCCATATGTAAAATAAATAGCCAGTGTGAATTTGCTGTGTGACTTGGAACTCAAACCAGGACTCTGGTGACTACTCTGTGACTACGTAGAGGGGCAGGATGAGTATAGTTTCTTGTTCACAACAACCTTATCAAGTGGATATTATTAATATTAGTATTATTCACATTTTACATGGTCTAAAGCTAAAGGAGGTTAATGTGACTTGTCCTAAGCTACAAGTGATGGAGCCACGATTCAAACCCAAGCCTGCCAGGCTCCCCAGCTGGTGCTCACCAGGCTACACTTGCCTGCCTCCTGCCCCTTCCATTTTCCTACAGTACATGTTACCCTCTAATCCCCACTTTCTCCTTCATCTCTGAGGATAATGAAAATGTCAACATTCATCACTAAGATGCAGGTTGTGCCCTTGAGAAACTTAGAGTCTAGTAAGGAAGCAGACATATACACAAATCATTTCAATACAGTGTGCTAAAGAGAAATACAGAAGTAAGATTGATTGTGCTTGAGGACTCAGGAAATACTTCACTAGTTTCCTCTACACTTGGGGTCATCCTTGATTCTTCTCTTTCTTTCACATCTCATTTCTAATTCATCAAGTCCTGTTGACTCTATCTGTGGAGTCAGTATATCTTTAAACTATCCCCAAGCTTTGACCTCTTGCCCCTACCTCCACGGCCGTCACTCTAGTCCAAGCCACCATCCTCTCTTGGCTGGATGATTATATTAGCTGCTCAACTCCCTGCCTTTGCCTTGCTTTTTCTTCTACACAGCAGTCAGAGTGGTCTTTTCAAAAATAATTTACATAGGGGATTCACTGGTAGTCTGATTATTGGGACTCTACGCTTTCATAGCTGAGGGCCTGGGTTCAACTAAGACTCTGCAAGCCACACAGCATGGCCAAAAAAGAGAGAAAAAAAAAAGGAAGAAGGACTTCACTGGTGGTCTGTGGCTAAAACTCCACATTCCCAATGGAGGAGGCTGGGATCATTCCCTGACCAGGGAACTAGATCCCACATGCCACAACCAAGAGTTCACATGCTGCAACTAAAGATCCTGTGTGCTGCGTCTAACACCCAGCACAGCCAAATAAATAAATAAAATTAAATATTTTTTTAAATGATCTTAAAGAAAAAAGAAAGTAAAAGAAGTCACATAATATCACTCTTCTACTCAAAATCACTTCCATTTTTACTTTTCATTTTTGTTGGAATTAAACTGAAAATTCTCATCATGGCTATTAGGTCTGGCATGCTCTGCCTGCTCTCTAGCCTTCTCTTCCTTCTCCAACTTCATTTCCTCCTACTTTTCCCATCTCCTTCGCTACAGCCATAGTAGCCGCCCTGATGTTCCTTGAGTACACCAAGCACACTGCAGCCCCAGGACTTGGAACTTGCTGTCATTTCTGCCAAGAATACTTTACCCTAAGCACTCACACAGCTTACTTCTTCCAGATGTCAGCTTGGGTATTGTCTTGTTGATGGAGTTTTCTCCAACCTTCTACATAAAATAGCTGCCCACCCCATCAGCCCCATTCCTTTATCTCCCTCACTCTGCTTTACTTTTCTTCATGGTACCTGAGTGTGTGCTAAGTCACTTCACTCATGTCTGACTTTGTGCAACATTATGGACTATAGCCTGCCAGGCTCCTTTGTCCATGGGATTCTCCAGGCAGGAATACTGGAGTGGGTTGCCATTTCCTCCTCCAGGGGATCTTCCCAACCCAGGGATTGAACCGGCATCTTTTATGTCTAACCTGCAATGGCAGGGGGGGTCCTTTACCTCTAATGCCACCTGGGAAGCCCCCTGGCACCTACCCCCTGACATTATGTACAGTTATTTGTTTATAATCCTCCATGAGCATACAAACTCCATGAGGGCAGAGACTTTTGTTTTCTGCTGCATCCCTTGTACTAAAGCAGTGTAGCAGGTGCTCAAAAAGTATTTGTTCAATGAATGAATGAGTGAATGCTTCCAATTTGAATGTGAATATAAAGATGTTCATGGAATGCTGTTACCTGAGCTCCAAGCACCAAAAAAGTGACATACCCTTAAAACAGTTTGTGAATTAGGCACCTTTTAATAGTGTTAGTGGAAAAAATAATTAAAATTATCCTGACAGTGCTTAAAAATAGCTCATGAGAAGTAGTCAATATCCTCTGAAACAAAAGACATTAGGACAATGTACAGTCAGTACTGATAGTACCACCATCCCAATCGTGAAACTACTGAAATACTTCTGTTCCCCAGTTGGTAAAGGGCTACTGTTCCTGAGCTCTCATCCCCCAAAACCACTACTTCAACTATTCCTTCAGCAACCAGAGATACTGCCCAGCATGGCAGGGTTCCTCCTGGGCCCTGTCCAAAGCTGGGCAGCACAGGTGCTTAATATATCATTAAATATTTGATATCACCGCTGGAGGTAGTAGCAATCGATGGATTAAAAGGAAAATCCTAAAGGTGGGGCTATTGAAAGCGAAGGAAAACAAATACATAAAAAACATCTTGCAATAGCTGCCAGCTCAAGTGAGTAATCCTTCCTGTTGCTGACGACAATGTAAATGTACCAGTGTATAAATGAGATGTCACTTTTTCCAACAGAAATAAAAAGCTCGTTAAATTATTACCATGGATGCACACACCAGTGACTACTAGAGCAGAGGTTGTAAAAATTTACATTTTTATCTACAATTCACCTTCTCTTTGCACATTATTGTTGGCCTCATTTTTCAGAGTTTCCGGAATGAAAGAAATTATTCTTATGTCAATCCCTCAACAGCAGATGATAAGCAGAAAGCAAAAGAGACCTTACCTTTCCTGTTAGGTGGCCTTTTCTTTGTTCCACACCTTCACCACATTTAATAAAAAATGTGCTTGGATTTATATTTGTCCTTTAATATACCAGCTAATCAAATGAATCATACAAGATAAACATGTACCAGTTCTGGGAAGAGAGATTTCATTTTATAAGCTTATACGAGAAAATGATGATGGAATACTTAAGAAACATTCCAATTTAACTCCAGGTCTGCTTTGAAAATACAGAGGTCCTCTTAATTCATATTTCACAATAAAAATTATATTATTATAATAGCCACATTTTAACTGTAGGCCACTTAAAATTACTTGAGAAATAATAATGAGAAGAAGTCAGGACATGCTTTGAAAACAATCTGGAGGAAAATATATCCACTGTTAACAGTGTTTCTCTGGCAAAGAGAGATAAGAGCAGACTTTCACTTTCAACATTATTTAATACTGTATGTTATTTTTATTCTAAGGGGAAAAAAAAGCAATAAAGAGTTTTTAAAGTAGGAAAACATTGAGACATTGAAAGATGTCAATTAGTAAAAGACAAAGAGTTTCCCTTCTTCAAATATTCAGATGTCTCTGAAGCCTGTAAATCAATAACAAAAATACCATTTCACAGGTCCTTAAGTTAGTCTGAAATCTCTTCAGGGTCAAAGGGAAGTTAATAAAGGGTTGACTTGAAACCACTGCTGTCACACATACACACACACACACACACACACAGGACTGGCATGAGCACCAACCAGCGGCTTTTGATCTCAGTGACTCAATTTCTATAGCACGACCAGTCCTGCCTGCATCACCTACTGCAAAAGGAGGATCTCAAAAAGCCTTAGGTTTAGATTTTTTTTAATGAGAGAAATAGCTAATGTTTATTTACAAAAAAATGTCCCACTTTGTTAGATTTTTATCTTGCAGTGCTTCATAGAAAAGAAAAGTACACTGAATCATAATTGCCGACATCCATTGAGTTCTTCCCACATGCCAAATACCTCTAATCCTCACAGCAGATACATGGGCTTCCCAGGTGGCGCAATGGTAAAGAATCTGCCTGTCAAGGCAGGAGATGCAGGAGACTCAGGTTTGATCCCTGGGTCAGGAAGATCCCTTGGAGGAGGGCATGGCAACCCACTCCAGTATTCTTGCCTGAAGAATCCCATGGACAGAGGAGCCTGGCGGGCTACAGGCAATGGGGTCACAAAGAGTTGGACACGACTGAGCAACTGAGCACAAAGAGACAGAAGAGGTGATAATATGCTATCCGTCTCCCATTCTGCCTAGGAGAATGCTGAGGCTCAAAGAGGTTGCCAAAAATCAACTAGTTCATAAATAGGAGCTAGAAGCAATGCAGACAGACAGACCTGTGTTCTTATCTACTACTCCATCATACTACCAAATCAGTCATTTCAATGGCAATGGTTGAGACTACATTTAGCAAGCCAAAAAGGCATATTACACAAGTTTAATTTCTTCTACCTGCAGTTGCTCTACAGGCTTAGCTTTTTACCTTAATGAAATGTGTTTCAAAATCTGTCCAATATATTCTGGATTTCAGTCAAGCTAAAACCAGCATCAGGGTGAATTTTTGTTTCACATTTTAAAGTATTTTTATCAGTAACCTTAACCCTTCTGCAAGTATGTAAAGAACGACTTAAATTTTCAGGAAGTCATGTTCATCCAAATTAAGTAAACAGATGCTTGAACATGTTTGAAAACAATTTCTATCCAAAGGTTGAATCATCTATCTATTGCAAGCCTGACAAAGGAAGATATTAATGTCTGTGTATCTTTTCATTTTAAACAGTATTTACACAGTCCAGTGTTTCTCTGAACAAGAAACCTTCAGACACCCGTACATGAAAACTCCCATCACTATGGCAACTAGAATGGCAATGACTGCACAATGATTCATCATGTATCCTTAATGGAAATCATTTGCCGTGACAGAAAAACAACTCAACGCCATGCTTCACTGGGAGAGAACCCAGTTAAAGAATAATCTGTAGTGGTGATTTTTTTAAGTGTTTATCAAATTTTTACAGTTTTATGCTAGGATATCTATCTTAATATTAATTCTAGAAGGGTAACTAATATATGTCTCCTACAGAAATGTTCATGAATTCATTCTTCCACTCATTCAAGAAAGTTTGTGCACAAAGTAGCTGTCCTCCATGGCAGGTGCTGTTCATACTATTTTGGGTGCAAGGCATACCATTTTGAATGAGATAAGCAAGACCAGCTTCACAGAGCCTCCAGTATAACTAATAAGCAAACAGTTAACAAGCTAACAATATAATATACAGTCGGCCACCTGACATATGTATAGGGGGCTCTGGGTAGCTGGAGCACACATGAATCCCAGAGGAAGTGATGGCCAAGCTGAGACCTGACTTGGGAGCACGACCCAGCCAATCAAAAGCAGGGCAGGGAGGTAAGCAGGCCTCAGGAATGTTCCAGGCAGAAAAAGCAATAAGTATAAAGGTTTAGAGAGTAGACAGCAGGATACATTAAAGAGCCAAGGTAGTTCTTTTTTTTTTTTTTTAAATAATTCTTTAAATCCTGGGATATTTTAAAATATTTATTTTTGGCTGAGTCGAGTCTTAGTTACAGTACCCAGGCTCTTCACTGTGACACATGGGCTTCCCTTTATTTGTGGTACGCAGGCTCCAGAGCATGTGGGCTCTTTGGTTTGCAGCACACAGACTCTCTAGTTGAGGCACTCGGGCTTAGTTGTTCTGTGGCATGTGGGATCTTAGTTCCCCGACCAGGGATTGAGCCCATGTCCCCTGCATTGGAAATCAGATTCTTTTTTTTTTTTTTTTTCAGGAATTTTTTTTTTTTTAACTTTACAATATTGTATTGGTTTTGCCAAATATTGAAATGAATCCGCCACAGGTATACATGTGTTCCCCATCCTGAACCCTCCTCCCTCCTCCCTCCCCATACCATCCCTCTGGGTCATCCCAGTGCACCAGCCCCAAGCATCCAGTATCGTATATCGAACCTGGACTGGCGACTCGTTTCATATATGATATTTTACATGTTTCAATGTCATTCTCCCAAATCTTCCCACCCTCTCCCTCTCCCACAGAGTCCATAAGACTGGAAGTCAGATTATTAACCACTGGACCACCAGGAATGTCCCTAGGAGCCAAAGTAGTGCTGAGTGGCTGAAACATAGGGTTGTAAGCATGGTGGTGAAGAGAAAATGAGACTGGAGATGTGGGGAGGGGCACAACATGAAGGGGCTTATGCCTCAAGGCCCAGCAATGACAAAGAATGAACCACTGTTACATGTACAATCAAGGTGTAAATATTACAGACATAAGGTAAAGCAAAAGAAGCTTCACAAAAGAGTACATACCATATGATTCCACGTATATAAAATTTAAACTAGGCAAAACTAATCCATGATAATAAAGATCCAACAATGGGAAAGGGTGCTGACACTGAAGGGGACATGAAAAGGGACTTTTCCTGGAGTGGTAGAAATGTTCTACGTCTTCATCTGGGCAGTGGTTAAACTGGTTATATGTAGACAAAAATTTATCAAGTTTATACTTATGGTTTTTTCACATTTGCTTTAAGTAAGTTATGTCTTAATAAAAAGGGGAAAAATCAAATGTGCAATGGTAATAGTTAAGTATCTAACAAAAGATGACTCTAAACATTGGAAAATAACCCATTTATACAATCAAAGGGATCAGTGATTTCTAGAGAAAATTAATTAAGAGCTTTAAGATAAGGGAAATTTTTTTTAATGAAAAGGAGTTGAGTTTTACCATTTGTGAAATGTGGAGTTAAAGATAAGTCTTAATGGGCTTTCTTGGTGGCTCCAAGGGTAAAGAATCCGCCTGCTAATGCAGGAGATGCAGGTTCAATCCCTGGGTCAGGAAGATCTCCTGGAGAAGGAAATGGCAATCCACTCCAGTATTCTTGCCTGGGACATCCCATGGGCAGAGGAGCCTGGCAGGCTACACTCCATGGGGTTGCAAAGAGTTGGACACAACTTAGTGACTAAACAGCAGCAGACATGTCTTAATCATATTTTCCTTACAGAAAAATCACATATAGTACTTCCCTGATGGTCCAGTGGTTAAGACTCCACTCTTCACTACAGAGGAGTGAGGGTTCAATCCCTGCCCAGGGAAGATCCCATATGTTCCAAGACACGGCAAAAAAAAAAAAAATCATAGGTATACACATACTAGACATATACCAATAGTATACACATATATTATAGTAACCATAGTCATCAAGTTTTAGATAGTATTACCTACTCTGAGAATAAAATCAGGGTAGGAATATACAAAAGACTTGAACTGCATTGGTGAAGTTTTAAGCTGGGTGGTACATACATGGACACGACTGAGCGACTGAGCATGCACATAAGAGGTGAGAGAAGGATGAATAATGAGGCCAGTTTTTGACAGAGTGACATTGAAATGTGCTCAAAAGGATATTTTCAAAAAGCAGCAAAGCCACAGTCTGAAACTGAGGAATGAGAACTGAGTTAAGGATAAAATGGGAAGCCATCAACAAATAACTGATGATTGAAAACCACAGACTTCAACAAAATTCTAGAGAAAAAGTGGGGAGTAAGCCCAGAAGAGAGTTTAAAACTTTTTTAAAGATTTTTTATGTGTTCCATTTTTAAAGTCTGTACTAAATGTGTTACAATATTGTTTCTGTTTTACGTTTTGCTTTTTTTGGCTGCAAGGGATATGGGATCTTAGTTCCCCAGTCAGGCCTCAAATCTATACCCCATGCATTGGAAAGCCAAGTCTTAACCACAGGACCACGAGGGAAGTCCTCAGAAGAGATTTTAGAAGGGAACCTTAGGACAGAAGGGAAGACGTCACAAAAGAGACAGAAAGAGCAGCCCAAGAAGTAGGAGGAAAAGCATAAGGGCATATCCTGGTAGCTAAGAAAAAGGAGTGTCAAGAAGATGAGCATGATCAACAGTTTCAAATTCTGATGCGAGCTCAGGGAAGATAAGGACTAAAAGGAGTTGGCAGCCAAGAAGTTCTTGGTGACTATTACAAGAGCCATTTCCTAGAAAGGTGAGGAGGAAGTCAAAATGGGA
Organism: Bos mutus; assembly: GCF_027580195.1. NCBI lineage: Eukaryota > Metazoa > Chordata > Mammalia > Artiodactyla > Bovidae > Bos > Bos mutus. The sequence continues at coordinate 21,426,342 of NC_091644.1, read as the reverse complement.
TAAACTGAAAACTGGCTGAAAGGGAAGTAGCGATACCAACTATGACCTTCTTTTTCAGGAAAACTGGCTCTAAAGGGAAGTACAGTGATAGAGAAGAAGCAGGAGGGAGACAGGTTAAGAAAGGATTATTGTTTTGTCTGTATTTATTCAAGCTGAGATACACAAAAGCATTTACGTATAAATTTATGGTCATGACATTTAAAATATGATAAAGAAAAAACAAATGTATGAATATATTATTATATAATATATACAGACCTATTCAGAAGAAAACACAGCAAGGTTCTCATTAAGATAACCACCTAGTTACAAATGGAAGTCACTGTTAACATTTAAAAATTGGTGAAAGGAAGCATAAAACTGGACACACTTTGTTTATTCTTATTGTTATTTTATTTATTTATTTTGGCATGTGGGATCTTAGTTCCCCAACCAGGGATCAAACCCACACCCTCTGCATTGGAAGCATGGAGTCTTAACCACTGGACCATTAGGGAAGTCCCAACTGGACAAACTGTAAACCGTGAAGCAGCACATTATAGCAGAAAGATAAATGAATGTTAAATGACTGCTATTAGAAAAAAGACCCTACCCGGTTTCCTCTTCAGCCTCCATCCAATAGTGCAAAAACACTCTTTGGCATTAAATGAAAGAATAATTTTGAACATAAATAGATAAAAGAAAATGAAGCTACTATTCACTGGCTTTTTAGGTCTATATGCTATACTTTTTCACGAAAAGCAACCATTATTCAATACTTACCAGCTTTGGAATTTTCAGGATGCTTGTCAGGGTGACATTCCAGGGCCCTGACCTTAAATTCTGCAAGGATTTGTTCAACCTAAAACAGAAATTAATGTTTAAAATGAAGAATCCAACTTGAATGACATAAAGGGAAAAGTAGGGTGTCAGTCCTTCCCAAAAAAAGCCACCATGAACACTTACCTTTTTATTTTGATTCCTATTTGTATTTTGACTTTTTAGTCTAAGAAATTATTTTCTCAATCACAAAATTCAGAAAGTATCCAATAAACATTCCTATTCACATAGTAGTATGTAATGACAATTGAACTTGCTACTGTATTCAGATGATGGCCCAAGACACCTATGAGTTCAGTATATTTAAACATTAAAAGTGGTCATATAGGTTTATCCTAACAATATATAAAAGGTGTGTTTACACACCTGAGTTCTTCAAAGGATGTTTAGCCACCTCTGTTATTCAAGATGATTGTCCAGTTTATAAATTACCCATTATAAAGTTCTTTCTTCTTTTTTTGTCCTTTTCTTTTTTATTAAGAATTTCACACACACACAAAGAATTTCACAATTGGGGATGGAGGGGTTAAATAAAGGTAGTCAAAAGATACAAATTTCCAGTTAAATAAGTATTAGTGATGTAAAAAATGATACATATAATTAACACTACTATGTGTAGTATATGAAGGGTGTTAAAAGAGTAAATCCTAAGAGTTCTCATCACAAGGAAAAATTTTCTATTTTATTTGTTATTTATATCGATGATGGATGTTCAGTAAACTTGTGGTAATCTGCACCTCAAACTTACAGTACTGTATGTCAATTATATCTCCATAAAGTTGGAAAGAAAAAAAATTTTCACAATTTAGAAAAAAAAAAAGGATAAACTTGATCATTATGTTACCAGTAAACAGTTTGGTTAGACATTTTGATTGAAAAAACAGAGATTTCCGCCCAAACTAAATGAGGTTTGAGGGCCATCTATGATTTTATTGGGTTTCACTCACCCATCTAATCCTTATTATCATGAATTATCAAGACTTGGCTTTATTAATTATAATTGTAATGTCAACAGCAGAATGCAAAAGTGGTTACGTGGCTCTTAGTATCTGACTTTTTGTTGTTGTTTAGTCGCTAAGTCATGTCCGACTATCTGATTGCTTTGTTTTAAATCCCAGTTCTGCCCTGTCAGTGTAGGCAAGTTATATAATTTCCATGTGCTTAGATTTCCTCATCTTTACATTTCATGAATAATGTAACTCCAGCACTTAACACAAAGCCTGATCACAGTAGAACTTAATAGCTATTAATTAAGCATCAGTGGTTAAGTTCCTTGATCTCATTTAACTTGTTACTGGAAAAAAAGCTGAGTTTTTTGTTAACTAAGCAATTGGAATTCAAATCCAATAATTCCTTTTGTTTTTCGGCTGGCTGCACAGCTTGTGGGATCTTAGTTCCTCAACCAAGGATCAAACCATGGCCCTCAGAAATGAAAGTGAGGAGTCCTAACCACTGAACTGCCAGGGAAATCCCCAAATCCCATCATCTTAACCACTGTTTTACATGGGCCAGTTCTTCAGGTTTAGGACCTATTAACAAGTTCCACATTTACTATGCACAAATTCATGATAGCAAATTACCTCGTTTGAGAATTAAATTCTCAAGCAGTTCAGTTCAATATTGTCGTAAGAATCATGGGAGAAATATTTTTATCAGCTCTATGTCATCCTTAATCAACTCTCATAAAAAAAAATCTTCACTTTTACAATCAAAGACAGTATTAGATATGAGTATGTTTAAAGCCCAGATTGATATCTCTGTTCTCTTCCTTGTTAAGTATGTTCTGGGAGACCCTTGGAATAACAGGAAGAGATAGATTTCCTAGTAAGAACTAGAGTTATGTTTCCTCTTCCTGGGTGCTCCCTTTACCTGTCACCATAACCTGCTAATAAAACAAAGAAAATTGAGATTTTAAAATTTTTAAATATTAAATATTTTAAAGAATCTAATAGCATTTTTTAATTAACAAGTAATTTATAAGTACTCACAAACTCTCTTTGAAAAGATTTCCATCAATACAGAATATTTTTTAAGAAACCTTTATTCCTGGACTTTCCTGGTGGTGCAATGGATAAGAATCTGCCTGCCAATTCGATATCTGATTGGAGAAGATTCCACATACCTCAGACCAACTAAGCCGGTGTACCACAGCTTCTGAGCCCATGCCCTAGGGCCTGCGAACCACAACTATTGAGCCTGTGTGCCACAAATACTGAAGCCCACATGCCTAGAGCCTGCGCTTCTCAACAAGAGCAGCCACAGTAATGAGAAGTCCTTGAACCACAACAAAGAGTAGACTCTGCTCACCGCAACTGGAAAAAGACCCCCAAAAGCAACGAAGATCCAGTGCAGCCAAACATAACATAATAAAATTTTAAAAACACTTTTTCTCCTTTTCCCCTAAGATGATAGAATCCTTCAAGACACATTTTTATACACATTACATATTTATGTATCTATCTTGGGGAAATTAATAGCACAAATGGATAAAAACTATACCTATATATCAAAAGTAGAGAGTTTGGGGGGTTTGTTGTTGTTTATTTCATTCCTATCCAATTTTTAAAAGTTAAGAAAAGTGCATATCAGTCTATCATTACTTTTCATATTTTACTACCACAGAATTAATTACAGATCTTCTGTGTAGGGCTGGTTCTGGGAAAACTAACCAATAAAGTGGCTTAGTTTGTCTTGGGCACATTCTATTTATCTCCTGGCATCACCACCCCATGTTCCTGGTGCCAAGTGCAGCTCATGGACAACTGAGGCCCTTCATGTCAAAGTCCACTGAATTTTGCATTTCTGACACAATGTCCAATGATCTGGAAAGCTGTCTATTCTACTGGCCAATAAAATACAATAAATATCAACTTTACTCATAATCAAAAAGTCAAAACATCCGTGAATTATTATAACCAGTGTCACTGAGGGTACAAGGAAATGAACTCACCTGTGCTTTCCTGTGAAGAATTTAAATGTTCTTTTAACATTTTTAGCAAATTTTAGCAAATTTTCTATAAATCAATTGAGATATACATATATAAAGCTATGATAAATGTAGACAGGATATTAAAAAGCAGAGACATCACTTTGCTGACAAAGGTCCATATACTCAAAGCTATGATTTTTCCAGTAGTCATGTACAGATGTGACAGTTGGACCATAAAGCAAGCTGAGCACCAAAGAATGGATGCTTTCAAATTATGGTGCTAGAGAAGATTCTTGAGAGTCCCTTGGACAGCAAGGAGATCAAACCAGTCAATCCTAAAGGAAATCAACCCTAAATATCCATTGGAAGACTGATGCTAAAGCTCCAATACTTTGGCCTCTTGATGCAAAGAGTCAACTCATTGGAAAAAACCCTGATGCTGGGAAAGATTGAAGGCAAAAGGAGAAGGAGGTGGAAAAGGATGAGATGGTTAGTTAGCATCATTTACTCAATAGACATGAGTTTGAGCAAACTCCAGGAGATAGTAAAGGACAGAGGAGCTTAGCGTGCTATACCCCACGGGGTCACAGAGAGTCAGACATGACTTAGCGACTGAACAACAACAACAAAATATATAAATCCTTTAATTTTTTTCATACTTTTCAATCCAACCATTTCAATTATAGGAATTTGGCTAAGAGGATAATTGAAGGTAGGGAATGGATTTAGTTATAAGAAGGTTCAATGAATAAAAAGTTATACATTTTAAACAAAAACCTGGGTGCCTAGTAATAGGATATTGTTAAAGTTAATTGTAATAGGGCTATAGGATGGCATATTTTGCAGTCATTAAAAAAATCTTCTTGTAGTAGATTTTTAATAATCTGAGAAATTTTATATAAAACATCCTATGAGAAAAAGCTAAGCTACACAGCATTGTGTGAGGTATAAAATCTTAATGTTTTACTCAAAAGGAATTATGTAACATATGTGTATATGTGTGTATATGTAAAACAATGAGGAAATTCTCTGGCAGTCCCGTAATTAGGACTCCATGCTTTCACTGCCATGGGCCTGGGTTCAGTCGCTGGTTGGGGAACTAGGATTCTGTGAGCTACACCAAATAAATAAAATAAAATAATTATAACTAATGGCTAAGATTTATTGAGACCTATTGTGTGCCAGGTACTGTTCTAAGTACTTTAAATATAGCATGTCTTTCAATTCCCACAGCAACTCTATGAGGTGGGTACTATCATCATTCCCATTTTGCAGATTAGGGAAACGAAACATAGGAAAGTAATTTTCCCAGTCACAGAGCTAGTAAGTTGTAGAGCCAGGATTTCAACTCAGGCTGTCTGACTCCAGACACAGGACCCCATGGACTATACTAGAGTCCATGGAATTCTCCAGGCCAGAATACTGGAGTGGGTAGCCTTTCCCTTCTCCAGGGGATCTTCCCAACCCAGGGATCAAACCTAGGTCTCCCACATTGCGGGCAAATTCTTACCACCTGAGCCATGGGGAACCCACATATAAAGATAAACATATAAATATGTATACATATGTACATGTACTTATTTATACAAAATTATATATATATATGCATGCATAAAATGGCATGCATATATCATAGTCTCAAACATTAAGCGTTTGGGTTGGCATTTTTCCCTATGCTCTCTTTATACTCCTCATGTCCTTATTGAACATATATAATTTTAGAAATCAAATTTTAAAACTTAAAAGCTTATCTTTTGCATATCCTAATAGCATAGTATTTTGCTCTGCGCCAGGAAATACTCATGTGCAATAGGGACTAATTTGATTCCCACTTGAAAGGCTCTTCTCCAGCTTTCCCCTGGCCACTCAAATGCCCTCTGTGTCTCCCTCCATGCATCTAAATTTTGATGCAGAATCGTTTCACACCCCATCTCTTTTTTTTTTTAATTAAAAATAGTTTTATTTATTTTTTATAAGTCCATTTTTCTCTTTATTTTTGAGCTATTTTATTTTTTTAATTTTTTATTTTTTAAATTTTATTTAATTTTTAAACTTTACATAATTGTATTAGTTTTGCCAAATATCAAAATTAATCCACCACAGGTATACATGTGTTCCCCATCCTGAACCCTCCTCCCTCCTCCCTCCCCATACCATCCCTCTGGGTCGTCCCAGTGCACTAGCCCCAAGTGTCCATCAAACCTGGACTGGCATCTTGTTTCATACATGATATTTTACATGTTTCAATGCCATTCTCCCAAATCTTCCCACCCTCTCCCTCTCCCACAGAGTCCATAAGACTGTTCTATACATCACTGTCTCTTTTGCTGTCTCGTTCACAGGGTTATTGTTACCATCTTTCTAAATTCCATATATATGCGTTAGTATACTGTATTGGTGTTTTTCCTTCTGGCTTACTTCACCCTGTATAATAGGCTCCAGTTTCATCCACCTCATTAGAACTGATTCAAATGTATTCTTTTTAATGGCTGAGTAATACTCCATTGTGTATATGTACCACAGCTTTCTTATCTATTCACCTGCTGATGGGCATCTAGGTTGCTTCCATGTCCTGGGTATTATAAACAGTGCTGCGATGAACACTGGGGTACACGTGTCTCTTTCCCTTCTGGTTTCCTCAGTGTGTATGCCTAGCAGTGGGATTGCTGGATCATAAGGCATTTCTATTTCCAGTTTTTTAAGGAATCTCCACACTGTTCTCCATAGTGGCTGTACTAGTTTGCATTCCCACCAACAGTGTAAGAGGGTTCTCTTTTCTCCACACCTTCTCCAGCATTTATTATTTGTAGACTTTTGGATCGCAGCCATTCTGACTGCATACCCCATCTCTTCTCCAAAGTCTTTTCAGATATTCTTTCCTTAAATTTTGGTAAATGTTTCTGAACAGGGAGTATTTGTTTTCTACTCAACAGCATGGAAATTCTTCCATGGCCTTACTTGTGTCATTTATTAATTTCCAACACAAGCTTTAAAGTGTAAGAACTTTGTATACTAAGCAAAAGAATTATGTGTGTGTCTCAATTGTTTTAAGTAGTATCAAAATATCAAGTTGCTTTGAAATTATAACTGCTAAATTGCTTTTGGATAGAAACAGTTCTGGTTAATTTTTTAGAGTATCAAATCAAGGAATATTTGAAGTAAAGAAAATCCAGACAACACAAATCAAGTAAAGGAAATGTCACAATAATAGTTTAAAAAACCATTACTCATAAGTCACTTCAGTTGTGTCCGACTCTGTGCAACCCCATAGACGGCAGCCCGCCAGGCGCCCCCATCCCTGGGATTCTCCAGGCAAGAACACTGGAGTGGGTCGCCATTTCCTTCTCCAATGCATGAAAGTGAAAAGTGAAAGTGAAGTCGCTCAGTCGTGTCCGACTCCTAGCGATCCCATGGACTCCAGCCTACCAGGCTCCTCCGTCCACGGGATTTTCCAGGCAAGAGTACTGGAGTGGGTTGCCATTGCCTTCTCCGAAAAGCATTAAGATGTTTGTAAATGAGAAGGATACATATAAAAAGAGGAGAAAGATAATGTATAAAAGGAATGGATAAAATTGCGACAGGTCATTTCATTTTAGATAAGTGACTGTTATCTACAAATACTATGCAACGACAGAATTAGTAAAATATATCCAGAAGAAGGAATGTCAAGAGCTCTCATTCACCTTTTTTTTTTTTTTGACATATTCTTCTTTTAATATATGCCACAGTATACACAGAGAAGTATGATTATAACTGGTCACGACAAAATGAAATTGTTATAAACATTATAAATAAACAATGGGATCATTTTTTGTAAACTGAAAAGACAATAACATAACTACAAAAGCCTGACTAAAGAGATTTATTTAAGGGATATTACAACCTTTACTTTATAACCTAGCATAACAATATTTTTTAAAAATCCGAATTGTGAAACTTTTCAAATTAAATTATGTTCCTTTGATTTAAATAGTTCCTTCAAAAAATTATTTGGCAAGAGTATAATTCAAAGTATGAATAACACATGATAAGCTTTCTCAATTAATATAAGTAAACCACCCCTAAAGAAAACAAAAGTAACATATTACCCTAAAGAAGAAATACGCAATTAAGAGAATATTATAACCTCTTTTGTGTGTGGGTGTTTAACTACAAGGTACCTAAGCTAACTTCCTCAGGTTGATGAAGATAGAGATTTTAATCTTTGTGTCCAATACTGCATTCTATTTGCCAAACAAAACTAAGTACATTTTATTACTTAACTCCAGCCTTATAAAACAAAGATAAATAGAAAACTAATTTGCTTTAAAGCATTTAATATTAATAGCTATATTTTAGTAATAAAATAAATATTTTAATACTTACATAAATATAAAACAATGTGAATATATTTAATAATGTAATAAAATATATTTCATACTCATCTAAACAATATTTAAAATACTAAAAAAACTGTAAATGAAATGTTTAACAATAAGAGACTAATCAGTTTTGGTACAATAGTAAAATAAAATATTATGCAATCATTAACCCACGTATGAAGAA